>NC_083422.1:57970428-60370428 GCF_020745735.1 Hemiscyllium ocellatum | reverse complement strand
TAGGCTTTTTCAGAAGGCAGTTAAAAATCAACCATATTGCTCTGGGTCTGGAATCATTTTTGCCTGTGTAATCAACAAGTTGGTTTTTGTCTTGTGGCTTTACCATGACACCACTGCCTCCCTGATGAACTCTATTGCAGGGGTGAGAAAGCTATCATTGAGGCGAGTCTGATACTTGTGCTACATGTCCTTTTGTAACAGCATTTCATTCTGTTGAAATGTAGAAAAGAAAATTCACATCCGTTGAGCTGGATACAAGAACTGTCGAGAAGCCGATTTCTCCGTACATTATTTTTGGCTTTGCAGGGCTGGGTCCTTGGCTACAGATGCTGGGAACTGAGGTCATTCACTCCCTCATTCCTAATCCACTCTTAGAATATTCCACTCCCCTCCCCATGGGCACATGGCGTTTCTTTCCAGCATCAAGCCTCCAGGTGTGACTCTGGTGTGTTCTGTCTGCCCTGGTATTCAAGTAGGAAAAGTGTGGTGCTGGAAAACCACAGCAGGTCAGGCAGCATCCGAGGATGTTGTCATTCCTGATGAACAGCTTTTGCCTGAAGCGCCGACTCTCCTGCTGCTCGGATGCTGCCTGATCTGCTGCGCTTTTCCAGCACCACACTTTCCGACTCTGACTCTCCTGCATCTGCACTCCTCACTTTCTCCTGGTATTCAATTTCCCTTATATCACCGCAATTGTAGCCGCCTGCAACTGGGTGCAACTTCCCTTTAAGACGGATAGACTGCCTTTAGACAGAGAGGTCTAGCCGCAATAAGGTGCGCTGAGTGCGGGGGAGACAGGCAGACACACACACACACACACACAGAGGGGCAGCAGCAAGCGCTCTGCTCCAGCCCATTTCACCTCGGACCGGCCGGCGGGGAGGTCCTGTGTTTCTGTGATTCATGTCCTGCCTACACATCTGCCTTCCTTGTTTCCTTTCTGTCTGGTTCTGTCATTCACGCAGCACGCAGACCAACTCCATCAGTAAAGGCAGCCCCTTACCCAGAGTCTGGAGCCTTCTGTGACTGAATCCCTGTCGCAGTTAGTGTTGGGAATCAAAGACAGAGCTGGAAGATCGGAATCACGCCTTGACAGGATTGAAGTCGCTACTTTTTGTGCAGACATCTGTTTTTTTAAATTGAAAAACATTTAATAGACTATAAAATCATGTATAACTAAAATAAATAAAACACAGCTCTCTGATAAAGATAGGGAACTGAGCAAGTTCCCGCCTCTAGAGAGCACATTCAGACAGCCCGAGCCATGGAAAGTGGGCTGAACAATATCCGGAGCTACCCAATCGCCAGGCAGGAATTCCAGTGAGCTGAGTTATAAGTCAGGCTGCTGTCAGCTGTGAGCCTGGCACTCAGTCACTCCCATTCTCCAGTTACCAGCTCCAGTCCCTCAGGGCACCAACATGATGTGGAGCTTTCTCCTCGCTGCACTGGTCGGTAAGTTTACACTGTAGTAAACTAAAGTTTACACTTTAATACTTGTGAGTGCAATGCTGCAGTGTCTCCGAGTAGTTCTCTAAGGCTTACATTTAAAAGTAGATTTTGTTAAGAGAGCTCTTGATGTCCAACGGAGGGATGGGATCTAATGAGGTCTCATTTTTTTATTAAAGGGTCAGTGTCTGCCGAGTTGTACCGAGCTGATGTAAACATGGAAGGGGTCCAGGGTACACTGCAGTTCAACACCTCCTCCCGAAACATCCAGATCGATTTGGAGGCCGATTGCGGACAGTTTTCCATCTCCCTGCACGAGTTCCCGGTCATGTACGGGAATTCCAGGGACCCCTGTAACGAGTCAAACATCGGCGAGGAAGTGTACAGCTTCATGGCGAACACCACCCACGGCACCGTGATGGAGAGCAGCCTCTTCCAGATCACATCGGACCTCTCCGATCTCTCCGTCACCATCCACGGCTGTGCCAATGCCTCGACAGCGTGTGCCACTGTGAGGAAAGTTGGCAGCACCTCCACCTGGCAGGGGAAGTTCTTCTCGCCGGTCGCCGGTCAGGTCTACATCCGGCAGAATGCTGGTGAGAACACATGGAGAATCCTCACCGACCTGATGGCTATTGCAGAGAGCAGCAAAGGAGTGCGGAATGTGACCCTCCACCTGCAAACAGGGGCAGACAAGTGCTCCCCGGCACCAGAGGCTGGCACATTGCTTGGCACATTTAAAGTGGGCACCCCTTTATCCCCTGTAAAAAGTCGCAGTGATGGCATCATTTTACCAGACAAGACCCCCAGCCTCTTTCTCTATCTGCATAACGGCACTGAATGGTTTTGCACTGAAGTTCAGGAGCTAAGAGCAAAGGAAGTCTGTGCTTCCATAGATATGAAAGGTGTCAAAGGAACTTTCAAGTTTCATCAAGTTTCCCCATTTGATGCCACCATCTACACTGTATCTCTGAGGAACCTGCAGCAACTGG
Organism: Hemiscyllium ocellatum; assembly: GCF_020745735.1. Lineage (NCBI taxonomy): Eukaryota > Metazoa > Chordata > Chondrichthyes > Orectolobiformes > Hemiscylliidae > Hemiscyllium > Hemiscyllium ocellatum. The sequence continues at coordinate 60,367,990 of NC_083422.1, read as the reverse complement.
CTGGCCCCTACCATGTTCACCGTTTCCCAGTGCCCCCACGCCGTACTCCTGGAGATGAGCTTTGTGCGAATGATAATCTAGGAGGGCACTGGAATCCATTTGGGAAGGTTCCTTCTGGGGCTCTCTATCCCCAAAATGCAAATGAAACTCATGATCAATATGAAATAGGGGATTTGAGTAAAAGGCATGGCTTCTTAACTAACCTGAACACATTTGAAAGCACCTTTAAGGACTGGAATCTACCACTGTTTGGGCGAAATAGCATTGTTGGGCGTTCTGTCGTTATCCACCACCCCAATTCATCGCGATGGCTGTGCGCCACAATTGGGTATCTCAGTGAAGTCACAACAGCAGTAGCCATATTTACAAGCCCGGTGTCAGGCAGAATCATTTTTCAACAGCTGAAAAGCAACCCCTATTCGGACTTGTCTATTTTTATGGACCTTTCCTATACCAACTCATCCACTCCAGCAACCACTGGTCACCTTTGGCGCATTCACAAATATCCCATTAGCTCTGAGTTGGATTCTGATTCAAATATTTGTTTAAGTACCAAGGAAATCTTTAACCCTTTCGGAGTGGATACTGGTAGTCAGTATGACACAGAGTGCGGCCCAGACAGTCCTTTCAGATGCGAAGTTGGAGACTATGCCAAGAAACATGGAGCACTCGAGCTGACTAGCAACAACCGTGCAGTTTCCAGCAAGCACTTCTTTACTGACAGCACATCAGCACTTTCTGGGCAACTTTCCATTGTTCCTCGATCGGTGGTCCTTTATGAAGCAAATTCCGCAACCTCTTTCTTAGCTTGTGCTAATTTAACCCTTCTTCACCCCGTTTCACTAGAGATTGATTCATGGAGGGGTGTTGATGAAATAAATGTAAACGTGACATTTAAACAAATTTCAGATTTAGACCATACAAATGTGCAGGTGACTTTAACTGATCTGAATCCTGAGGCAGGAACTTACAGCATCCATACTCTTCCCATCAGAGCTGGTTTGTCGAGTACCGATGCTTGTACTGACTCTAGTGTTGGAGGTCGTTACAACCCATTCCATGTAAATGAATCTTTATCTCCTGAGCCAACCAAAGGTACAGTTGACCAGTATGCAGTTGGTGACATCAGTGGGAAATTTGGAACACTGGATAGATGGAACCAAACAACTCAAAAGTACATGGACGGGAACATGCCATTGTCTGGGCCTCACAGCATCGTTAGACGTTCACTGGTTATTTACCGTACAAATGGATCACGGTAAGTTTTACAAACATGCTAATTCTTGTTGCCTGAGGCTGGTTGAATGGTATCTATCTTCTCAAAGCTCTTCACACGGGTTTTGTCTTGAGGTTTGCAAAAGTACCCTTTCCCTTTTCTTCAAATCTACTTCTCTCTTCAGAAAGGTGACACGTGAGAGCAGTTCCATTGGCAGGGAGTTATCCATTGCTTGCTGGCTTTTATGTGCAAGTATAGACGGGGGAGTGACAGCAACCTCCTGAACAATGGGACTGTCATAACCCACTCCCGATTTTTACCCAGAATCCATGTGCATACTTTCCATCCAAGATGACCAGGCAGAAATGAGGAAAGGAAGCTAAAGTTGATTGTTTTCCCAGCTTATTTTGGAACTTATGGCTCAACCAAACTGCCACACTGATTTAGAACATAGAACAGTCCAGCACAGTAGGCCTTTCGGCCCACAATGTTGTACCGAGCATTTATCTAACCTAACGTATGCAGTTCTTAGATTTCAGAGACCATTCAGGATGTTCTTGATCTGAATATATTTCAAAGTTGAGAAGTTAGATGAAAAAGTACGAGTTTAGCATTCCAGAATTTGAAGCGGATTGATTCGCAAATTCTTTAGCAAGGTTGGTTTATGTTTTAGAATGCTAAACTACTAGCTTTTCATTGTAATATGTTTGAAAAACATTCAATTTCTCCTGTGCTGTCTCATCAAGTATGACTTACATTTCCTCCCCTTATTCTTGTCCCACTACTAAAGCCATGTAAGGAGTCCAGAATTTATCCTTCAAAGGACAAAATGTCTGTGAACATGCAGCAATCCCTTTTAAGATGTGAATCCCTGTGCATGGGGAGGTGATGACCTCGAGGTATTATTGCTAGACTATTAACCCAGAGAGCCAGGTAACGTTCGAGGAACCAGTGTTCAAATCCCACCATGGTGAAATCCAATAAAAATCTGCAGTTAATGATTGTGAAGTAGTTGTGTATTGTTGGAAAAATCCATCTAGTTCATGGATGTCCTTCAGAAAAGGAAATGTCTTGCCTGGTCTGGCCTGTATGTGACTCTAGACCCACAGTGATGTGTTCGACTTTCAATAGCCCTCTGGGCAATAACTACATTAACTCACCAGTAATGCTACATTTTGTAAATGAATTTGAAAAACTCCCCTGATGGATTATACATTGCAACAACATTGGAAATATTTCTACTTGGTATTTGTTTTGAATCTATGAAGTGTCTTGGAGCATTTACTGTGTTTAATGTATTAAATAATCTATGTTGTAGTTGCACTTCCTGTGTTCCACTTTCAATACGAAACTGTTTTGATGATTTGAGTGAGGAGGAAAAGTTGTCATGAGCTAATTTGCACCAGTTTTAAGGCTGGGTTCACCTAAATGGATTTTGAAATTATAGTTTTCAAGGCTACTCCCATTGTAGGTTGTAAATGTACCCACTAATAACAATGACTGACTGTCAGGTGAAGATTCCTACACTAACCAATTGCCATCAATGGGTTAGTGTGGTCTGTACTTTGTGACTCTTTCAAAGTATTTGCTAATTGTGTTACCAGCTACTAACTTTCTCAATGGGCAGAGCTGTGAAAGCAGACAGAAACTAAAGCAGATTGAGAAAGTCAGAGAACTGGCAGACAGTCAAGATCTTGCGCAGCAGTGTGTGAATGTAATGTACAACACAATGCTTTTCACCCAGTGTTTAAGATATGCTATGGGTAACATCTTCTAAAATGCTGGCCATTCCTTCAGTGTAAAAGTTGTTGAATACATTTGTTGTGAAGTTATTACCTGGGATCCTGATTAAGTTCTGACACTATAAAATACAAAGGCATTTGTTGGTTGATGTTAGATGATCATGTTTCCGTTTTCTGGAAAATAGAGACTATTATTTAAGCTCAGAAATCCATACGATACTGCAGTTCCAGGACAGCTGGTAATAAATTATTTAGAAAGATTTTCTTCAATACAGGTAAATCAGTTGCTATAAATAACATTTTTAATAATGCTGTTTGAGGCATAGTATTTATTGTCTCATGTCTCAAGAAGACATGATTTTATATAAAGAGACAAAATAATATCGAAAAGTGAAGCTACTGATAAAGCTCAGCAGGTCTGGCAGCCTCTCTGCAGAGAAATCAAAACTAACATTTTGGGTCCGGTCACCCTTCCTCGGAACTGATAGCAGCTAGGAAAATGTTGGATTCTACGCAGGAGATAGGGTGGTGGGAGGGGTAAGGAGTAAAAGGTAGGGAGAGAGCCCAAAGAGAGAGAAGAGCAGTTGGATAGACAAAGGAGCCAATAATGATCTGGCTGGGAGAGTGAATAGTTGTTAATGGAAACTGTTAGTGACTAACAATAGATAGCAGGTCAGGCAGCATCCAAGGAACAGGAAATTCGACGTTTCAGGCATAAGCCCTGATGAAGGACTTATGCCCGAAGCGTCGAATTTCCTGTTCCTTGGATGCTGCCTGACCTGCTGCGCTTTTCCAGCAACACATTTTCAGCTCTGATCTCCAGCAAGTGCAGACCTCACTCTCTCTGCTAACAATAGATAGTCTGCCATTACATACTATGTGATGATTAGGCCTGATGTTTGTGGTAGGGGGCTAGGACTTTGGGGAGTTCAGGCCCTAAAATTATTGAACTCCATATTGAGTCCAGTGGCCTGCAGCGTCCCCAAGGGGAAAATGAGATGCTGTTGTTTCAGCTTGTGCTGAACTTTATTGGAGCACTGCAGCAAGCCTGAGACTGATGTGGGCCTGAGAACAAGGGGGGGTGTTAAAGTGGCAGGAACTGGGAGCTCAGGGTCATTCTTTTTGCTGGCAGAATGTAGGTATTCTGTGAAGTGGTCACACAATCAACGCTTCATTTCCCCAACATAGGGGAGAACACATTGGGAGCAGTGAATGCAGTCGACTAGATTGTGGGAAGAGTCAAAAGTGTGACACTGGAAAAGTACAGCAGGTCAGGCAGCATTCGAGGAGCAGGTGAATTCACGTTTCCAGCATAAGCTCTTCTTCAGGAATGTCCTGATCAGGACTGTAGGAAGTGCAGGTAAAGTGCTACTTCACCTGGAAGTGTGTTTAGGTCCTTTGGAGGGAGGAAGTAAATGGGCAAGTGCTCTTGGGCAGTTGCGGGGGAAGGTGCCATGGGGCTGTGGAGAGGAGTGGTGTTTGGAGTGAAGGAAGAGCACATGGGGGTGTCCTGGAGGGACCAGTCCCTGTGGAAATCGGACAAGGGATGTGAGAGGAATATGTGTCTGATGGTGGCATCTTACTGGAGGTGGTGAAAGTTGCTGCTGATCCTCTGGATGTGGATGCTTGTGGGATGGTAGGTAAGGGCAAGAGGAACTCTATCGCTGTTCCATGAGGGAAGGTGGGGGGAAGTGAGGGCGGAAGTGCAGGAGATGATTCAGACCCGGTTGAGGCCCCTGTTGACAATAATGCTGGGAATAGTCAGTTGTGGAAGAAGGTGGAAATTTCGGAGGCTCCCTTTGTCAAAGTTGGCTTCATTGAAACATATGAGACGGAGGAACTAGGAGAATGGAATGGAGTCTTTACAGGGAACAGGATCTAAATTCCCCCATGTCCTAGCCCCCTACCAGGCCTTGTTATCATGTAGCCTGCCATTGCGCACCTATTGTTAGCCACTAACAGTCTCTATTAACAACTATTCACCCTCCCAGTCAGATTGTTATCAACTCCTTTGTCTATCCAACTGTTCTTCTCTCTTTGGGCTCTATCCATACCTATTGTTTACTCCTTACCCCTTTACTCCACCCTATCTTCTGCATACAAACTGGCATTTTCCCAGCTAGCATCAGTTCTGAGGAAGGGTCACCAGACCCAAAGTGTTAACTTTGATTTCTCTGCACAGATGCTGCCAGACCTGCTAAGCTTTTCCAGCAACTTCTGTTTTTGTTTCTGATTTACAGCATCCACAGTTCTTTCAGTTTTTAAAATATTATTGAAATTTAGAAGTGAAGCATTTTGGGAACCTAGACTGCTCAGTAATGCCCAACTGGGTTCTCCCAGGACCACTCAGCTCTTCACTTAATTACAGCCTTGGTGTAATCATGGGTAATAGGAGCTGAAATCCATAGGGAAAGTGAGCATCGCCGCCCGTCACATCAAAACAACATTGGAATGAATTTGGAATCAAAAAGCCCAAACACACAGTGAGCGGGGGCTGCTTTGCGGTGGGGAGGAGGATGCAGGAGAATGTGAATGGGGCTGTTGCTCTCTGCTAGTTGAACTGCTTGTGGGCAGCAACTCCGAGCTATTATCCAAGCTTGGGTTGATAAGCGACAAGTAACATTTGGGACAACAAATGCTGACAATGACCACTTCACACAAAAGCAAATCTCAACATCTCATTTCCTTCAATTGCATTGCTGTCATGTAAATTTAAAAATTATTCATTCAGAGCTCTTGGGCTTCATTTACTGGGCCAACTACAATCCCTAACTGCTTTTGAGAAGGTGGTGGTGAGCTGCTTTCTTGAACCACTGCAGTCTATTTGGTGCTGCTGTTGAGGGAATTCCGGGATTTTGACTCAGAGACACTGAAGGAATGGGAATCTATTTCCAAGTCAGGATGATGAGAAGCTTGCAGGTGTAGTGTTCTTGTGCCTCAGCTGCCCTTGTCATTCTCGGTGGTAGAGATTGTGGGTTCAGAGGGTGCTGTCTAAGGAGTGTTGATGGATTTCTGCATAGTGTCAAAATGGTAGTGCTGGTTCTGTGCATTCTGCATGCACGTAATAAAGACCATGGAGATTTTGTTCACTGGCTTTGTTTCTTTGTACACCTGACATGCACTAATCATGGACTTAGATGCAACCAGATCAGATGTCCCCTGGATGCCTGTTGTAATAACATTACCGCGAATGTGAGTCCCACATGCCAACTGTGAAATGAGTACCAAGAGGCAACTCAACTTGTACTAAAATGAGGATAAACTATTAGACATGTTGATTAAACTTGGTATATATTTGAACTATTTTGAAATGACGGGCTTAACGGGGAATTAACGTGTTTTCTTCTTAGTGAACTTTAAAATAGGGACTTTAAAATCCAGCTCCCTGTGGCACTGCAGACTAACTCCCAGTGAACATGGTTACAGCACCTGGGCTCCTGGTATTAATCATTATTATTCACCCTCTGAGATACATTTTTAATATTAACCTACATTTCAGTTAAGGGCTGAAAGGGTGCAAGCTTACAAGTGCAGTTATTGCATCTTTAATACAGCCATACCATAAAGGGAGCTTTTCTGAGGATAAATCAAACTGTACATTGTTACATATTGGTCGATACTTTAAATAACAAGACAAAATATGATTGCAAAAGACACATGGTGTTATAATGAAGGGTTTGTCTTTCATCAAAGAGCACCTAAATAACAGAAGGCTCATATGTTACTTAATTTCTCCAAAACATGATGTGGTCTGGAAAGGAAATGCTCCATGTTGTATCTCCCAAGAAGTGGTCATCAGAGTTTAGGAGAGAACACTCCAAAATAGTGATTGTGGGTTTTACTATTTTATTTTCTCTAAATTTCTTCACATATTGAGCATGTTTACTGTTTCATTGTTTTGTTTCATGTTGTGTACTTTATAATGGAGACTACATGGAATGCCACTTATTCTTTCAACAACTCCTAAAAATGATAGGGCAGATTTTCTGCTGGCCAATTTGTGATCATAAATGAGAGTTGGGCATGGAGACTCTGCAGACTCCTCAACATAGCTCACCAAAGGATTTCCCTGGGAAGTGGTTGGAACCCTACGAAAGTCTTAAAAAAATCAGACTTTGGGTGGTTCTGATGGAATTAAGTTAAATAGTTTCTCAGGAAATGTCAGACAATTAAATATAGTTTAATTCCTGAATAACAATTAAACAGATTCCATACTTAGCTCACTGACAACCCATAGACTCTGATCTGACACTTCGCAAGAGCTGACACGCCCTCCCCTGTAGAAACTATGAGTATGGAAGTATGACTTTACATTTCTGACGGAGCTTTGAGTGGAATCTCTTATTGGAAACATAGAGCTTCCTTCTTTTGTGAAAAATGCTCAGAGTGAAAATCCATGTGAAATTACCACTTCTGGAAAAACTAGATTATTATATTCAGAATAGTTGAATTTATTAACGAGCAAAATGGCTGTGTTGCATAAATAAGGGGCAGTTGTTAGTCTTGTGACAATGTTGTTTTGATTCAGAGAAAACCTGGTTTGCATGAGGGAGCTTATTATTTTTGCTATGAACACAAGTTTAAATGCTGGGAGAACACCTGAATTATAACATTATCATTGAGGAAATTTAATAAAGAAAATGAATTTCACATGAACGTTTCATTTTTTCTCCTTTCTATTTGCAGTGTATTTCTTGCTCCATCTTTTTATTTTTTGCCTTGCTTAAAACTTGATGATGCTTCTGCCTCTGGGTTCTCTACTCACATGTCAGCTCTCACTGCTCAGCTATACCTCTTTCACCAGAAGAAGGATAATCATACCTCAGTAAATAGTTGAAATGCAGAGTATCACTGTTTTATATTTTCCCGTTTTTGCTCATTTGTCATTCCCAATGCCTCTCCACAGTTTCCTTTTGGCTGCTGCAATATTCAGCCACAGTGAATGAGTCCTCTTGTTGTACTCCAGGACAAAATAACTCCAATGCAAAGACAGCCTTAGTTTGGGATTCTAAAATCAATTTATGTCTATACCAGAACTGCACTCTAATGGTAGACTAGACGCAGTAAATGAAGACAATTGTGATAAAATGAATTCTAATCAATGGATGACAATAGGAAACAGCACTATGTGGTGACGTACCTAACAGCTGGAAAGGAAAACTTTTAAGGATTATTGGGTGCAGGAAAAACCTGAGGCAAACTCGTTAAAATTCTTTGACAAGAGGCTCCCAGGCAGGAGATTTAGCAGCTGCAGCACCAAGGGTGTGAATTGTAAGTCTTGCCCAATTCAGGTTTTTCTCCTTCTTGGCCACCGGCCACAAAGCTCATGGTAGTATTAGCTCCCTGGTGGCATTGCCTACAGAATTCTTTTGTAAACCCTCTCATTTTCATACTTGTGAGTTCATAGCAACGTAATTTAATCTTTTATTTGCCCTGTCACGGATGTCTACTTACCTTTACACTTGATAAGGAGAGGAAATTAGATTCGATACTGATGATCTCAATTCAAGCAAATTTCCTGGGCTAGCCAGAATAAACTAAAACAGATGAACAGGTACCAATAGACAACTACTGTTAAGTAGCTCAGTCTGCACGCACGAGGCGCCCAGTTACTCTGCTCGGACTGAATCAGAAGTTGCAATTTTCTGTTCCGGAAGGTAGGAGGAAAGCCTAGTTGTAGCTGGAAAGTTTTCAGTCGAGTCACAGAGACAGCATGTGTGCTCCTCTTGGTCCTACAATTCTTTAGAAACATCTGCCTGTGACAATTTATGTCCTTTCTCCAATGGTCTCTTTATTTTTATAATCTGCTGAAGTATCATTCAGTTGCAGTTTGAAATAGTATTGGGGGGTTTCAGCTTATTCCTTTTTGAATGAATTTTTGAATGAACTCGCTGCTGCGTTGGAGCATTAGGGCCTTGGTACAACTTTGTCCAGGAGCTGCACACCACTGAGTATAACTGGCATAGTGTGTGTTAAATTAGAACACACTTGAAGAACTTCAAAAATCTCACAGAAAACTCGCATGTGGCTACAAACAGGTTATTCCTTCCCAAGTGTGACTAAGCCATAGCCTGGTATATCCATGGTGACCATATATACCAGTATTTAGCACTGATGGATTGTTAATGGTGCTACTTTGATTTCTAAGTCTGAAGACATTTCTCGACTTTTCCTTCCCCTTGACTAGTCTATGCATGAGCCCAAATTCAGTGTAGCATCATACTACATACCAAAAGGCTTGCAGGATTGATGGCTGACAGCAGCCCAGTAGACACAATCAATTCAGGGTTTTGGAAAATATTTGATAAGGTGCCTCTCAAAGGGTTACTCCACAAATTCTTATGAAATCACTTGTTTTGTAACCATTACCCATGTCTATTCCAGAAATTGCATCATTCAGTTCACCGTCTCTCCTGCTTTCAAGACAAAATAATAGTTTGATGCCATTAATATTCTATTAGTGTTAACCTTCCCATCTAGCTTCAGATGTTCCTGCCTTCCCTTGTTTTAATTGTTTGTTATCAGCTCAATACAATTGCAATAATAGTATCAGCGGAATTCATTAATGCAATTACTATGCAAACATTATAGCAACGCACAACTTTACAGGATTGCAGTGGTGTCCTTTCTGTTCCCGAAATAAACCGATCATGTTGAGGAAAGACACAACACTAACTGACTCAAAATGTGGTTTCTAGACTGTTTGCTATTCATTCCTGGATTGAGGATCACTGGTAAAGCTAGCGTTTATTATACATTCCTTTTCACTTGCACTCTATAGTTTATGTGATCAGGAATGTTGAAATAATCTATGGCCTGAACCACAGCTACACTTTTGAAAATTATATTATACAAATGTTCCAGTTGGGAGAAACAAAATTATTCCACTGACAGTTTGATATAGAAATTAATGCCGTCTTTATTCATGACATTTACACTGGGCATAAGTTCTGAGGGCTGCTATATTGTGTGTGTGTTTGTGTCCGCCAGTGTCTGGATGTGTTCTGTCTCTTCCAACAGTTTTTTGCCAGAACTTCTTGGGTCTTGAGCAACTAGCAGCAACATCTGTTGGAGATTTGTGTAATTCCATCTGTTAGACGGTGAAAACATTTTAACAATTTCTAAACAATACTGCAGTGGTGCTAAGGCAGTTGTATTGCTTTCGTTCTAATGTAAGTGCTCCCCTTTTTGAAATTGCCACTAATTATTTTGCACGTTTGGTAAATAGCAAAAACCAAAAGTAACTATTGATACCAGCAACACACGTGTTACACAGTTTTTTATCATTTTTCTTGGACTATTCCACCTTGCTATTTCAATCCATTTGATTTGCTTTTATGATTGATGTGAGGACGACTGTAGCTCTGATATTAGAGATTAAATCAGCAGACTTCAACATCTTACATTCCCAGAAATCTTCAGAATTAAATCTTCAATCATTCTTAATGAGGACTGTTTGCTGGCTATGTTTTTAAAAAAAACTAACTGCTATAGTTACCTTTTGTCATATTACCTGACAGTTACTGGGGACCTATCAAATAAGGCAATTTAAATCATAGTGATTAGATCTTGAGTTTTGCAGTTCCATCCAAAACCAACATTATCTCTAAAGAATCAAGAGACAGGGAGAGCAGGCAAAGGCTAGCTGAGGAAAGAAGGTGATATTATGCCTTGTTCCTCAGAGGAATACCTGAGAATTGACCCAGGACACGTGGAATTGGATTCACTATCAAACACAAACTCAATAATTGGCTCTTAAAGCTCTCTGTTAGCATCAACAATCGCCTCATGACTGTCCGTCTCCAGCAGCAGGGAGCAGTAATGAGTGCCGATGCTCCAACCCTGGAGAGCATACTCCCCAACATAAAACTTTCCTCCTGGAGATTTCAAGGCCAGGATTGAAAAGGACAGCCAACTCTGGAATGGAAAAGTCTGAGTCAGGAATTGCAGCTCCAAGATTCTCCAGCTCACCAAATGTGCAGAACACCAGTTGGTCATCACTAACATGCTGTTCCACCAAAAATACAAGTTCAAGACTTCTTGGAGTGATCTGCAATCAGAGAACTGGAGCATGTGATCGACTACTTCATTGTTTGATCCCAAGCACAAAAGGATGTCCTCATCCCCAAAGTCCTTATTACTTCATGACCAGTGCAGATGACTGTAGGACAGACCGTGGGCTTATCTGCTTTTCTGTGTCCATCAAATGCCAACAGAAGTAGCTGAAGGTGGAGAAGCAGTTCAGGATAAAGCTCCACATTAGCAGCTTGGACAACCATGCTGACTTAGGAACTTCGAACAATGTCTTTACCTAAATCTCCAAAGCGTACATTTTAATGAAGTGGAGGAAATCTGGAAAGAGCTGAAGGTAGCCATCATTTCATGCTACGAAGAAACTATTGGGAAAAGACCAGGAAAGGCCAAACCTGTTTCAATGAGAACAAGCACATCATCTAAACTCTCGACAAGAAGAGGAAAGTTCTTCATGCATGGCAGCACAACTCACCAGTGCGGCAAACAGGAGAACTCCTCAAACAACAAAAGCAGAGTTCCAGGGAAGAACGAGGGAAGTCAAGAACCAAAGGAAGGCGGAGAAAATGAGCTGCAACCTGGAATTTTTTCAGTAATATAGGGACACAACACCCATGGCCTCAAACCGATGTGGAGTAAGGATAGAACCCTTCAGAAAGTCACAGAAAACATCAGCCTTCAATGGAAAGATCACTTTATATTGTGGTTTAGGAATTCTTCAGTCGTTGAAGATTTGTTAGGAAATTCTCCTACACCTCCTCCAAGATAATCTTGATGCATACCTTGTGTGGCAGAAATTGAAACCTCCATTAGGCACACATGGAATGGAAAAGCTGCAGGAGTACCATATCTCGGAATCCCTACAGCATGGAATCAAGGCATTCTGCCCAGCAAGTCTACACTGAACCTTCAAAAAGGATACTAGCCTGACCCATACCCTATTGCTATAGTCACAGGAAAATGCAGGGCTAATGCACCAAACCTATACATCCCTGAAGACTGGGCAGTTTAGCATGGCCTGTTTACCTAACTTGCACATTTTTGGACTGTGAAAGGAAACTGGAGCAGCTGACGGAGACCCACGCAGGCACTGGGAGAACGTGCAAACTCCACACAGACAGTCGCCTGAGGCTGGTATCAAATCAGAGTTCCTGATACTGAGGTCGCAGTGGTAACTAATGAGCCACTGGGTCACATTATGGTAGAGCTTATTCATCATTTCCATCAACTGTTGCTGAAAGTCTGGGGCAAAGAAGGAATCCCTACTGATCTCTGGGATTCTACCATCGCCATTATCTTCAAGGAAGGACACCAAGTGGACTGTGGGAAGTACTGAGGTACTCTGCATCACTGCGAAGCTCATGACCAAAATCCTCACCAGGCCCTTCTCCCACATAGAAAATCCTTCTTGAAAGCCAGCGTGGCTTTTGACCAAGCCATAGAATTGTAGACAGGATTTTCACTGCTCAGCAACACCTTTGAGAAATGCCAGGGGCAACACTCAACCACAGTACATGGCCTTTGTCGATCTGACCAAGGCTTTGGACTCAGTCAATCAGGAAGTGCTGTGGAAAACCCAGTCAAAGGCTGACTCTCCTCCACTCCAAGATGTCGGTTGTAGTCCTCACCGATGGTAATATGACAGAATCCTTTTGAAGTTAAGACAGGGGTCAAGCACGATATGTCATCACTCCCCCCCACCACTCGCTTTCTCCATCTTCATCACCACCATTCTTCTTGTTGTCAAAAACAAGCTTCCTAGTGGCGTGGACAGGATGGACAGAACTTTTTAACCTTCACTGGTTGAAATGCAAGATGAAAACAAAACTGACCTCGCTGGTGGAACGTCAGTACAGTCGGGTTCTGTTACAACGTGCATTTAGAGTCATAGAGTCATAGAGGTGTACAGCATGGAAACAGACCCTTCGGTCCAACCCGTCCATGCCGACCAGATATCCCAACCCAATCTATTCCCACCTGACAGCACCCAGCCCATATCCCTCCAAAACCTTCCTATTCATATACCCATCCAGATTTCTTTTAAATGTTGCAATTGTACCAGCCTCCACCACTTCCTCTGGCAGCTCATTCCATACACATACCACCCTCTGTGTGAAAATGTTGCCCCTTAGGTCTCTTTTATATCTTTCCCCTCTCACCCTAAACCAATGCCCTCTAGTTCTGGACTCCCCCACCACAGGGAAAAAAAACTTTGTCTATTTATCCTATCCATACCCCTCATGATTTTATAAACCTCTGTAAGGTCATCCCTCAGCCTTCTATGCTCCAGGGAAAAACATCCCTAGCCTATTCAACCTCTGTGATTGAAGAATTTAGGTCATTATTTGTAGAATGCAAACTTTCTTGCCCTGTATTGTCTATAACGTGATTCTGGTCCCATTGGTTTAAATGCTGCTGCTATTATGCAACTTCCTTATAACACAAAATCACACGGGAATGGAACTGCTGTGTTATTATCAGAATAGACTGTGTGTATGTGGGTGACAGTATCACCTCTGCTCTCTCGGAAGGAATCTTCAAACATCACAGAATGCTTTTGTGGAAGCAAACCAATGAATTTAGTCTCAGTGTCAAGAAGACCCGATCATTTACCAACCTGTCCCAGGTCAGATTCTAGTCCATTCCCCCATTAATGGATAAATCCTCCCAAATGTGGAATATTTCCCTTACCTAGGAAGCTGCCTCTCAGCTAAAGCTGATGTCAATGGGAAGATTCAACATCACATCTGATCTGTGACTGCTGCCTTCAGTCACCGAAGAATGAAAGTCTTTGACCGTGACATCCGTGCTTTATCAAGAGCCTGTGTATAAGGCAGGTACTCTTCCCCCTCCTCTGTCTGGCTCCAAAACTTGGGTTACATACAGACATCAAGTCAACATCCTTGAAGTACCATCACTGTTATTTGAGATGGATTCTCCCTATTAGCTGGGAGGACAGATGTTCTTGAAGCAGCTAATAGAGCCAGCATTGAGGCCATGATCATCTGAAACCGACTCCACTGGTCAGGCATGTTCTGCCAAAGCAAATCTTCACCCAGCTCAAGGAAGGCACTCGGACAAGAGAAGGTCAAAGGAATTGTTTCAAGGACTCCCTGAAGACTTTCCTCAAGAAATACAACATATATGTCAATGTGTGGAAAACCCTCATTCAGAAGAAATGGCTGGTGAAACTCCTGTACAAAGGAACACAATTCTTTAAGAAGACCTGTTGGCATGAGGAAGTATAGAAAAGGAACAGGAGAAAGGAATGCCAGTGATCTTAAGGCCAAGGATCACTCCCACGTCCCGGAAACACCTTCCCAGTGTGTGGTTGGAGATGGGGCTCTGGCATCGGGCTCATCAGTCACACAAGGACCCATAGAACCCAGGGCCAGTGACCTACAATTTCCCCAGTGGACCATCCTACTTAGCGAGTGATGCACAGCGTTGATATATCAGATTGTGTAGCTTCATATACACCTATGAATTAGTCTCTTCCAAGAAAAAAGGCTCTCGTTTCTTCCTTCAGCACAATCCAGATATAAACAACCTCTTGCATTTGGATTCATCTGTTGTAACATCTAACATTAGGTGACTACATAGTTATAAAAATGCAATTTTTGTCCTACCATGAGCTGGATTTAATATACCTAACTCAGTGGGTTTGAAGGTAAGACGATACATTAAATCTAGTGGGCACCATGACACTGCCTGCTCCTATTCCCACGCAGTTTTGTAACAGGGAGAGATTTAACATCATAGAGATGTACAACATTTCATATTCCAACTGCCTGTCAGCCAATGTCAGGGCTTGATTCAGCCCCGCCTTGGATTGAACTGGTGTTGGGTAAATTTAACCAATCAGCCAAGAATCCCAGCCTGGCAGCTTTCTCTGCACGAGATGGTCACACAGTTAGAGATCCTCTTTATCTGAAACCCCCGACCCATTGCTCCCACGTTCATCTCCCCCACTGGCTGTTCCACTACAGATCCACACCCTCTTCACCTTCTCTTTCCTTTTCCCCTGTCACCTTGGCCCCAGTGGGCATCCAGACTCTTCCACTATTCCAGATCCAGCATCACGCACACCTCATACTGACAGGGATCACCGTTCCTGGTGCTGCTGCTGGTACCTTACATTGCCAGCCTCTGCGGTTGAGTGTTGAAAAATTCCACATCAATTCAATGAATTCCTGTGAGGCAGGTGAGCTAACCCCACTTCCTGCTTCCAATTTGTCTAGCCTGAGGGATGTGGACTAAAGCACTCTTGTTCGATGCAATCCAGTGGTCTGTCAAAAATGTATCCCCACTGACTTCTAATTCTCCTGATCTATTATCATGTACTTATCTTGATTTAAGGAGAAAAGTGGAGTGCAGGATTGGAAAAGAGTTTTCAGGGGTATCAAGTATTCTGAAAGTTCTTGATGCTTGTCATTGATAGACTTGCGTTCTGAAGATGTCATTGAACCGAACACTGTTTTCTGAGAGGTGTGGCCACTTCTGACATTGTTGTGTTTTGTAAATGTTCTGCTCTAGGTGTATAAACTCCCCACCTTTATCTGATGTTTATGAACTGAGTACAGCCCAGTAGATTGAATTGGTTTTAATCTTCAGTCGAGAGAATCAAACCCAGCTTTTGGACCTTTGCAAGTTGATTTTGCAGTTTTACAGTGTTACAGTTCTTACAATGTGATTTCTATTTTGCATTAATATGGGTTAAAAAAAACACATCCTAAAATTGCATTCTTGTTGCAACCATTTCATAATTGAATTCATAACCTCTATGTTGATTTCATTTTTCTGCAAAATAAATGAAAAATTATATGCCTGGGGAAAGTATTGAACACTATAGTGAGTCAAACTGTGTCGAATTCTATAGCTGCAACTTTGTCAAGCATGAAATGCTTAGAAGCTCATCATTCGCGTTCAGAGTCAGTATGCTTTTTTAAAATCCACAACTGAGAAATGATTAAAGTTAAACAGTTCTATTAATTTTGAAATGTTTCTAATTTTATTTATTTTTCTTTTGTATGCTGTGATCATGCTGATTCTTGGGGAGAAAGTTTACAATGTGCAAATCTGCTTATGGCGAAGGCTAAAGATGGCGAATTTATTCGAGCCAGAGCTGTCTTTACTGGTATGGTCTCAGGTACAATTATTCTGGTAAGGCAGTATTTTATTTATCAACTACATTTTTTTTTCCCTCACAAATAAAGATAAGATGGTTCCCTGTTTTGCTGCAGCAATGTGTGGAATTAATTCAGGTGCACTGTGGCAATTTACATCATTGTGATTTGTTCAATAATGTATATCAAGTGGTTCCTGTGAAAAACATTCCTGTCAATCCAAAATTCCCTTTCAAAAGCATGGCCAAAAATGTCATTGTTCATTCTGAGTTAATATAATTTTACATTTGTGATTGGCTATGGTACTGGTGGAAGACAAAGGGTTTAAAAATCTTTGGGAAAATCTTTGCTTTGGTAAAATATTTCATATTTCCTTGGTATGGTGTTAGAATTTAGACAATAGGCTGAGATGCACTGTATTCTCCCCATTCAGGAATGCTTTAGATGAAGCGATTTCATTAACGTACAATAATGTTAGAATATCAAATCAAAAACAATGATAAAGCATTATAACATTGTTGTTTATTTATCTGAATGCTGTTTCTTCCCGAAGGTATTGTACTGAAATGATTTGATGTTGATGACACAACATTAGGAATTTGGAGCAGGTAAAGGCCACTTAGCCCCTTGAGTTTTTTTTCACGCACAATTTTCCACATTCACCTCTTTCACCAACACACAGTGGCTGCAGTGAGTACCATTTACAAGATGCACTGCACTCCCCAAGACTTCACCTATGGCACTTTCCAAATCTGAGACCGTTATAAGGTCAAGGGCACCAAATGCATGGGATGGCCACCACTGAAACTCCCCCTGCATCCACACGCTAATATGATTTGGAAGCAGATTGTCATTCCTTCACAGTTGCTGGTTCATGATCATGACAGTTCTTCTGAACAACACGTTGGATGTTTCTACAACCCAAGCACTGCAGCAATCAAGAAGGCAGCTCACCATGATCATCTCCAGGGCAATAATGGATGAGTAATAAATACTGACCTAGCCTGCAACACCCACATCCCATGAATGAATTTAAATAGAGATCAGGGCAGAGCTGACTGTGGCCAATTCCACATTCTGCCGTAATCTTGATAAACTTTGACTCCCTTAACAGTTAGGACAGTGTCCTCCACTTCTGTTTTAAAACAATTTCTTTTCACTTTCATGTTGAATGGACACCCACTTGAATGACTGACTGACTGGATCTGCTGGAAACATTTCCAGACGGCTAATTTCTCTGAACAATAGATTTCAGGATTGGAATTTTTTTTGCATTGCTTCTAAAAACTATGGGAGCTAATTGCGTGCAGAAGCTGTGCCATTAAGAAGTAAAGTATTTCTGAGATTTACAGGATAATGATAGGTTTTCTGTGACAGTCAATCATTAATGTCAGAAATGCCGCTGGTATAACTTGGGCGGCACGGTGGCACAGTGGTTAGCACTGCTGCCTCACAGCACCTGAGACCCGGGTTCAATTCCCAACTCAGGCGACTGACTGTGTGGAGTTTGCACGTTCTCCCCGTGTCTGTGTGGGTTTCCTCCGGGTGCTCCGGTTTCCTCCCACAGTCCAAAGATGTGCGGGTCAGGTGAATTGGCCAAGCTAAATTGCCCGTAGTGTTAGGTAAGGGGTAAATGTAGGGGTAGGGTGGGTTGCGCTTCGGCGGGTCGGTGTGGACTTGTTGGGCCGAAGGGCCTGTTTCCACACTGTAAGTAATCTAATCTAATCTAATCTAAACTTACACCAGCAGAAACAGAAGGCCAAGTTTTATATGCGACTCAAAGCCATAAAGAGCCAAAAGCACAAACTAATATATAAAAGCCTTATTAGTTTGTGTATAAGTTCACCACTAGTTCCTGACTTATTTAATTGTTCCAGACATCTTCTAGATTGTTAATATTTATTGCAAAAGGAATGGAGTATAAAAATAAGGTGGTCCTGCTAAATCTAAAGTAAAAATCACAACACCAGGTTATAGTCCAACAGGTTTATTTGCAAGTACAAGCTTTTGGAGCGTTGCTCCTTCGTCAGTAGCTAGATGAAGGAGCAGTTCTCTAAAAGCTAGTGTTTCCAAATAAACCTGTTGGACTATAACCTGTTGTTGTCTGATTTCGAACTTTGTCCACCCCAGCCCAACACTGGCCACTCCACATCATTGCTAGATCTGTACAAGATTTGAGTTTCACTTCACTCAGAATATTATGAATAGGTTTGGGCCCTTATCTAAAGAAAAATATAGTGACATTGGAGGCAGTTCACAGAAGGTTCACTTAGTTTGTTTTCCCCTTGTTAAGGGTCTCCGACCAGGGGAAAGATTCTCAGAAAGGGCTGCTCAGTTTAGACAAAAATGAAGAAGAGTTTCTTCTCCTTGGAGTGTAGTGAATCTGTGGATTGTTTATTTATTTAGTCTCGAAAGCACTGAGGCTAGGTCATTAGGTAATCAGGCTGAGGCAGATACATTTTTAATCAGTAAGGGAATCACAGGTTATCTGGAAAATGCAGGAAAGTGGAGTTGAGGATAATTAAATCAGCATAATCTCATTGAATGACAGAGCAGACTCATGGGCTGATTTGATTTGTTTCTGCTTCTATGTGTTCTCACAAGAAGTGTACAAGACATCTGGTTAGTTTATTAACTACACTGGATAACTGGTACACAATGGTTCTCTGCTTTAGCCCTTTGCTGCAGTCAACTAAGGTTGCTAAGCATGGTTTCTGCCATGTTGCCATAATGTGATAAGATGAAGAAGCATGCCTCTAGAACTACAACTTGTATGGCAATTGATCCTCTACTGTTGGCCAAATTCAGCACTATATCCTTAACTAACTAGATAGTGGACAATGATAATAAGTATTTAAAGTAAGACAGAGAGTCTGTATATTTGATTTGATTTATTCACATGTACTGAGATACAGTGAAAAGTACTGTATTGTGTGCTAAGCAGACACATCATACCTTGCAAAAGTATATCAGAGTAACAGAACAGAATGCAGAATATAGTGTTACAGCTACAGAGTGTAGAGAAAGACCAACTCTAATTCATGAGAGTTCCATTCGTAAGTCTGATAACAATGAAGAAGAAGTTCTTAAATCTGTTGGTACGTGTTTTCAAACTTTTGTATCACCTGCCCGTTGGAAGAGGGTATAACCGGGGTGGGAGGGGTCTTTGGTTATGTTGGCTGCTTTCCTGAGAAAGTGGGATGTGTCGATGGAGACAATGGAAGGAAAGGACTGGGCTGTGTTCACAACTCTCTGTAATTTCCTGTGATCATGGGCAGAACGGTTGCCTTACTGAGCTGTGATGCATACAGATAGAATGCTTTCTCTGGTGCATTAATAAAAATCCGAAAGAGTTGTTGTGAATATGTCAATCTTCCTTAGGCTTCTGATAAAGTGAGGCATTGATATGCTTTATTTACTGTAGATTGACCAGGATAGAACATTATATGCATAAATCGAAAGTGAAAATAACTTGTGTTATCATAAATAATGGACCAAATATTGAAAAAGTTTTGTATAGAGCATGTTTACTTTTTAAAAGATTTAGGCTCTCCTATTCACCCCAATTTACAAGTATAGCCTTGGACGTCATTTTGTGATGGCTTTTATAGGCATCATTTTGCCTTCTGGAATGCCATTTTTTGTTCCATTTAATGAATATAATTTTTACAAAAAATTTACACATTGGCTACAACGATTATTACACCATGCTTCGCGCACAATATAACATCTATCAGGATAGCTAAGATAAATACATGGCTTGAGGGATGGTGCAAGAGGGAGGGATTCAAATTCCTGAGACATTGGAACTGGTTTGGGGGGGGCGGGGGGGGGGGGGTGGGTGGAGGGGGTGGAGCACAAACTGCACGGTTTGCCATTGAGCAGGACTGGAACCAATGTCCTGGAGCGAGTGTTTGTGAGTGCTGTTGGTGAGGGTTTAAACTAATATGGCAGGGGGATGGGAACCAATGCGGGAAGTCAGAGAAAAGTGGGGACAGAAAGTGGAAAAGAGGAAGGCAGAGAAACCACAGACAAAAATCAAAAAGAGCCCCATTACACCATGATTCTAAAAGGGTAATAAATATATTTTAAAAATTAGCCTGAAGCTCTGTGCTTTAATGCAAGGAGCATTTGTAATAAGGTGGATGAATTAACTGCATAGACAGCTATTAATGGATATGACGTTATAGGGATCACAGAGACCTGACTCCAGGGTGACCAAAGATGGGAACTCAGTGTTTAGGTTATTCAATTTTCAGAAAAGACAGACAGAAAGGAAAGGGAGGTGGGGTAGTGTTGCTGGTTAAGGAGGAGGTTAACACTGTGTAGTAAGGAAGGACATTAACCTGGATGATGTGGGATTTGTATAGGTGGAGTTGCAGAACACCAAAGGGAAAAAGACATGAGTAAGAATTGTGTACAGACCACCAAATAGTACTTGTGTTGTTGGGGATGTCAAACAGGAAATTAGAGATGCATGCAGTAAGGATACAGCAATTATTATGGCTAACTTCAATCTACATGTTGATTGCTGCCAGTGTGGTTAATCCAATGTGATGGAGGAGAATTTCCTGGAATGAATGAGGGATGGTTTCTGTGACCAATATGTTGAGGAGCCAACTAGAAAGCAAGCCATCCTAGACTGGATATTGTGTAACAAGAAAAGATTAATTAGCAATATGGTGGTGCAAGATACTTTGGGGAAGAGTGACTATAATATGGTTGAATTATTCATTAAGATGGAGAGTGAAGCAATTAAATCTGAGACTAGGGTCCTGAACTTGAGGAAAGCTAACTTTGATGGTATGAGGCATGCATTGGCATTGGTATGAGAATAAACTGGCCAAGGAGACTGAAGGGGTTGACAGTGGATCGGCAATGGTAGACATTTAAAGAACACATGGATGAACTTCAACAATTGTTCAATTGCCACAAGAATAAAATGGGGAAGGTGGCTCAACCATGGTCAACCACTATCCCAGATAGTGTAAAGTCAGAGAGGAGGCATAGAAATTGCCCAGAAAAAGCAGCAAACCCGAGGACTGGGAGAAATTTAAAATTCAGCAAAAGGGGACAAAAGATTTAATTTGGAAAGAGAAAGTAGAATCTGAAAGTAAGCTTGCAGAAAACAAAAAAAAACTGACTGCAAAGGCTTCTTTTGAAATGTGAAGAGAAAAAGACTGGTGAAGACAAATGCAACTCCCTTGCAGTTGGAATCAGGTGAATTCATAATGAACAACAAAGATGGCAGAACCAGTTAAACAAATACTTTGGGTCTGTCTTCACTAAGGAGGACTCAAATAATCTTCAGGAAATGCCAAGGGACAGAAGGTCAAGCATGGAGGAAATCCTTGTTAGTCAGGAAATGCTATTGGGGAAGTTGATGGGATTAAAACCCAATAAGTTCCCAAGACCTGATGCACTGCATCCCAGGGTACTTAAGAAAGTGGCCTTGGAAATAGCACATGCATTGGTGATCATTTTCCAACATTCTGTAGACCCTGGAAGAGATCCAATGGACTGGACAGTAACTATTGTAAGGAGAAAGTGTGGACTGCAGATGCTGAAGATCAGAGTCAAGAGTGTGGTGCTAGAAAAGCACAGCAGGCTAGGCAGCATCTGAGGAGCAGGAGAATTGAGGTTTTGGGCATAAGCTCTTCATCGGTAAATTTCTGTAGAAGCTTTTGCAGTCAGTTTTTTTTGTTTTCTGCAAGCTTACTTTAATATTCTACTTTCCCTTTCCAAATTAAACCCTACGTCCTCCTCTGCTGAATTTTAAATTTCTCCCATTCCTCGGGTTTTTTCTGGGCAATTTCTATGCCTCCTCTCTGACCTTACACTATCCCAGATTTCCCTTGTTGAGCCACTTTCCCCATTTTACTCTTTTGGCAACTGTACAATTTCCTGAAGAAGGGCTTATACCTGAAATGTCAATTCTCCTGCTCCTTGGATGCTGCCTGGCCTGCAGTGCTTTTCCAGCACCATACTCTCGACAGTAGCTAATGTAACCCTACTCTTTAAAAAAGAAGGGAGAGAGGAAATGGGGAATTATAGTCTGGTTAGTTTGACATCAGTGGTGGGGAAAATGCTGGAGTCAATCATTAAGGATGTAATAAATGAGCATTTGGAAAGCGATGACAGAATTTTCATTGTCAGCATGGATTCACGAAAGGGAAAACACGCTCAACAAATCTTCTGGAATATTTTGATGATGTAACCAGTAGAATAGACAATGGTGAATCAGTGGTTGTGTATCTGGACCTTCAAAAGACTTTTGATAAGGTTCCGCACAAGAGATTACTAAGGAAAAGTAAAGCTCATGTTATTGGAGAGAATGTATTGACATGGATAGAGAACTGGTTGGCAAACAGGAAGCAGAGAGTTTGAATAAAGGGGTCCTTTTCAGAGCAGCAGGCAGTGATGAGTGAGGTACCACAGGGTTCAGTACTGGTACCCCAGCTGTTCACAATATACATTAATAATTTGGACAGAAGAATTGAATGCCACATCTCCAAATTTGCAAGTGACACTAAACTTGGGTGGCCATGTGTGCTTGTGATGAAGATGCTAAGAGGCTGCAGGGTGACTGGACAGGCTGGCTGCATGGACAAATACTTGGCAAATGTAATATAATGTAGATAAATGTGGTCACAAAAACAGAAAGGCAGATTATTATCTGAATGGTGGCAATTTAGGAAAAGATGAGACCTGGATGTCATGGCGGAATGCCGCTGAAGGTTGGCATGTAGGTGCAGCAGGCAGTGAAGAAAGCTAATGGCATGCAGGTCTTCACAGGATGAGGATTGGAGTATTGGAGTAAGGATATCTTGCTACAGTCATACAGGGCCTTGGCGAGGCCAAACCCTGAGTATTGTATACAGTTTTGGTCTCCTAATCTGAGGAAAGTCATACATGCTATTGAGGGAGTCCAGTGAAGGTTCACTGAATTGATTCCTAGGGTGGTAGGACTGACATATGAGGAAAAACTGGATCTCATCGAAACATATAAAATCCTGATAGGGCTGGACAGGCTAGATGTGGGAAGAATGTTCCTAATGTTGAGAAAGTCCAGATCAAGGGAATCACAGTCCATTCAGGACTGGAATGAGGAAGAATTTCTTCACTGAGAACTGTGAACCTGTGGAATTCTCTCCCACAGGAAGCTGTTGGGACCAGTCCATTAGATAGATTCAAAATGGAACCAGACGTGGTCCTAGTGGCTTAAGGGATCAAAGTGAGAGGGTGAGTAAGGCATACAGAGATTGCATGATCAGCTGTGAACATATTAAATGATAGTGCAAGCTTGAAGGACCAAATGGCCTACTCCTGCACCTATTTTCTATGTTTCAATGTGAGGCACTCCATGTTCATTTCCCCACATACCAGATATTGAGTTCCTCTGAGTTTCATCTTGACTTGACTTGATTTTGCAACCACATTGCCATAAAAGATTTGCAAATCTACCACAAGACTGATTCAGAGAACTGTTTGTCAATTAGATTTGAGTAATCATAGACTGGATAGCAATGATGGAATTCCTTAAAACTTGTTCCTTTTTTTGAAAAAGAAAACCCAAATGAAATGTTGACATCATAGTCCAAGACGGTACACTTCCTAACTTCTTATGAATCATGATGATAATTACTCAGTATGTCAAGCTTTTTAGGAAAGGAATTGTTTTTTTGACTCAACTCCTAAAGCTCCAGATGTCTCATTTCCTTAGTTACATTATTTGCTGGTTGTCCAGGCATGAAACTTCTTTTTTGGATCAGCATTTCATCAATCAAACCTTTTCATTCTTACTTCAGCTCTTATTGGTAATTTCAGTTTTCTATTTAGTAGAAAGTTGAAGATCTGGCCCTTTTTGTCTCATCACAGATATATCTTCTTCCTGGCCCATGTTTTCCTTTCCTCATTTCAAATGATTGCCTTTTGGTATAAAATAAAACTGTGTTGAATTTCTGAAAGTCTTGATATTTTAAGATATGTCTCTATTTTAGGGAAAGCCAGCTTCAGTTTCCACAGCCTTTAGAAATCTAATCACTTTAGTTGCAGACCTGGTTGCTCTTTCAGAAACAATTCTAACTTCTCAGAATAAGATCCTGATTGGTCTTGCTAGGGTGGACATGAAAAAGGTGTCTTCTCATGAGACCATCAGAGCATCAGAACTATAGCGGTCACCCTTTAAAAATAAGGGATTCCACAATTAAGACAGATGAGAAGGGTTTTCTTGGAGAAAGGCGAAGGAAACACTCTTTGAATATTTTTAAGACCGTGGTAGATTCTGGATAAGTAAGGGGATGAAAAGTTAGTGGGAATGGGTGAGAATGTAGAGTAACCAAATCAGTCTTGATCTTATTGAATGGTGGGACAGGCTCGAGGAGCCGAATGGCTTGCTCCTAACTTGTGCGTTCTGCTGTTTCGATATGTAGACAGCCAGAGATTCTGTTTTTCTCGCTAGGGTCTGACTAATGCATGACACAATAATACAAACACATTTTGATTTATATTTCCTTTCTCCCTCTCAAAGTACAACATAGGGTTTTACTTGCATTTCTTACACGAATCAACTATTGGTCTGAAATGTAATTATTGAAACTACCATCATATTAATGTTTTTTTCTTGACTAAATATTCCCTCATTTGGGAACTGAATTTCTGAGGGAGTTTCCTCATTTACACACTGACCTTACTGTGTTTTGAAATTTTTCAAATTTTATTATTTAGTAAATAGTTTGGTTTATTTTACATAGAACATAGAACATAGAACATAGAAGGATACAGCGCAGTACAGGCCCTTCGGCCCTTGATGTTGCGCCGACCGAGTCCTACCTAACCTATACTAGCCCAATAACTTCCAAATGCCTATCCAATGCCCGCTTAAATGAACATAAAGAAGGAGAGTTCACCACTGATACGGGCAGGGCATTCCATGAACCCACAACCCGCTGTGTGAAGAATCTACCCCTAACATCTGTCCTATACCTACCACCCCTTAATTTAAAGCTATGTCCCCTAGTAACACCTGACTCCATTAGCGGTAAAAGGTTCTTAGTATCTACCCTATCTAAACCCCTAATCATCTTATACACTTCTATCAGATCTCCCCTAAACCTTCTCTTCTCCAATGAGAACAGCCCCAAGTGCCTCAGCCTTTCCTCATAAGATTTTCCTACCATTCCAGGCAACATCCTGGTAAACCTCCTCTGCACTCGTTCTAAAGCTTCCACATCCTTCCTATAGTATGGCGACCAAAACTGCACACAATACTCCAGATGAGGCCTCACCAGAGTCTTATACAACTGCAACATGACCTCAGGACTCCGGAACTCAATTCCTCTGCCAATAAAGCCCAGTACACCATATGCCTTCCTCACAGCACTATTTACCTGGGTGGCAACTTTCAGAGATCTGTGTACATAGACACCAAGATCCCTCTGCTCATCCACACTACCAAGTAGCCTACCATTAGCCCAGTAATCCATCATCTTGTTATTCCTACCAAAGTGAACGACTTCGCACTTAGCTACATTGAATTCCATTTGCCACATTTCCGCCCAGCTCTGCAACTTATCTATATCCCGCTGTAACCTACCACTTCCTTCCTCACTATCCACAACTCCACCGACTTTCGTGTCATCCGCAAACTTGCTTACCCAGCTTTCAAGTCCTTCCTCTAGATCATTTATTTCTTTTGCATAATCAACCTATTAGAGTTTGCATGCACCACAAAAATCGAGAAGGTGAAAGGGTGGGCAAATGGACTGTCAGTATTTATTTCAAAAGGAATAGAGTATAAAAGTAAGGTGGTCTTGCTAAGTATATACAAGGTTTGAGTTTCACCTCAGCTAGAATACTGAGAACAGGTTTGGGTCCTCGTCTAAGGAAAAATATAGTGACATTGGAGGCAGTTCATAGAAGGTTCACTTAGTTTGTTTTCCCCTTGTTAAGGGTCTCGGACCAGGGGAAAGATTCTCAGAAAGGGCTGCTCAGTTTAGACAAAAATGAAGAAGAGTTTCTTCTCCTTGGAGTGTAGTGAATCTGTGGATTGTTTATTTACTCTCGAAAGCTCTGAGGCTAGGTCATTAGGTATTTGGGCTGAGATAGAAGGGTTCAAGAAAATTACACTTTTCAGGGAAGTGGTACTGAGCAAATGTTTGGAGCTATTGACTGATAAATACCTGAGTCCTGATGGAAATCAACCCAAAGCCCTTAAAAGTAGTAATGAAAGAGGTAATTGATATGTTCTGAATTTCTTAGATTTGGGGAAAGTTCCATTAAACTAGAAAGCAGTGAATTTACGTCCTTTCATCAAAAAAGGGAAGGAAACTGAAAACCAGAAACTAAAGACCAGTTAGCTCACCACGATCTTTCCCATGATGTGTCAGAAGCTATTAGTAAAGGTATTACAGTAGAGCACTCAAGTTCAAGGTAAGCAGGCAGAGTCGGCATGGTTTTGTGAAACAGATACCTTGTTTAACCAATCTGTTGGAGGTCTTTAAAGCAGCAGGTGCAGTGGATAAAGAAGAATACTGGATATACAGTTGGTTTACATATGAGCAAGGGATAAGAATAAGCGACTCAGGTCTCTGAGCATTTTGTGTTTCAATAAGATCATGGCTGATCTGATTTCAACCACTACCCTATGTTCCTACATATCTCTAAGTAATCTTTCATCCCCTTGGTAATGGGGAATCTATCTCCCTCTCCCTTCAAAGCACTTGAGCATTCTGCATCCATTGCCTTTTGAGGTAGAGAATTCTGAAGACTCTCAACACTCTATCCTCTCTGTATTAAATAGGCAACCCCTTATTTTTAAATGATGACTCCCTAGTTCTAGATTCTCCCACAAGAGGAAACAGCTTTTCCATATCCACCTAGTCAAGTCCATTCATGATCTTTGTATGTTTCAGTTAAGTCACCACTGACTATTCTGAACTCGAGGACACAGGCTGGGCTTGTCTAATCTTTTCACGTAAGGCAATCCGCTCATCCCAGGAACTGCATTAGTTTAGATAACCTTCTCTAAACTTCTTTCAACACATACATTCTTCTGTAAGTGAACAGTACTGCACAAAGCACCCCAGATACAGTCTCACCAAAGCCCTGTGTAACTAAACCATAACCTCTGTATTCTTACATTCAGTTCCCCTCACAATAAACTATAACATACTATTATGTGCTGTACCTGCACACTAACCTGCAATTCATGCTTCAGGACACCTCGATCTCTCTGCATCTCCGAGCTCTGCACCTGTCTCACCAGAGGATATTTGGGAAGGTGTCATATCAAGAGTTATTGCGGAAAATAAGTATCGTGGTGAAGGGGCTAATATGATTAAAGATGGGATAGGCATAAACAGGCCAAATTCTGGCTTGCAAGATGTAATGAGATGTGTGCCACAAGGGTAAAAAGTGAGGTCTGCAGATGCTGGAGATCAGAGCTGAAAATGTGTTGCTGGTTAAAGCACAGCAGGTCAGGCAGCATCCAAGGAACAGGAAATTCAACATTTCGGGCCGGAGCCCTTCATCAGGAATTCATCAGGAATGAAGGGCTCCGGCCCGAAATATCGAATTTCCTGTTCCTTGGATGCTGCCTGACCTGCTGTGCTTTAACCAGCAACACCTTTTCAGCTGTGTGCCACAAAGACCAGTGATGGGGCCTCAGCATTTTTGGATGACGGGACAGTAAGAATGGTTGCAACGTTTGTTGATGACACAAAGATAGCTAGGAAAGTGAGTTGTGAAGAGGACATAAAGGTCTATAGATAGCTTAAATGAGTGTGTCAAGATCTGCTAAATGGAGTATAGTGTGGGAAAATGTGAAACTATTTTGGTAGGAGGAATACAAAGAAGCATATTACTTAAATGGTGAGAGATTACAGGGTACTGAGATGCAGAATGTTCTGGGTGTCCTTCTTCATTAATTGCACAAGTTTAATATGTAAATACAGCAACTAAATAGGAAGCTAATAGATTGTTATCACATTGTGGGGGGGGGGGGGAGTTTAATACAAAAAGTATGGAGCTTTAATTGTATAGGACATTGGTGAGACAATCTGGCAAAAACATGTGCACAGTAATGGTCAGCCTATTTAAGGAAGGCTGTGAATGTAATGGAAGCAGATTAGAACAGGTTTTCTAGAATTAATAGCTGGATTGCATGATTGTCTTTTGACCAAGAGTTGGACAGAGGCTGTTTGATTGAAGTAGGTTTGATCTAGAGGAGTCTTGGCTGGTTTAGATGTAGAGAGAAAGTGTTAAGACAGAGACACCTTGTACTACAAAAAGCCATTTAAGATTGAGAGAAGGATAATTTTTTTCTCAGAGGGTAATGAGTCTTTGAAACTCTTTTGCAAACAGAGTTTTTGAATATGTTAAAGGCAGAGACAAATGGATTCTTGATGGATGAAAAGTTATTGCAGTAGGTGGGAGAGTGGAGTAATCAGATCATTCATCATTTTATTGAATGGTGGAGCAGGATTGAGAGACTGAGTGGCATGTAGCTGCTCTTCATCTGTATGCTCATAAATATCATCCTGAAAAGATCCTCTTATCTGGCCTACTCCTTTCTTTGTAACAAAGTCATGCAAATCAGGTAAAGAAACAAATCTTGACTCAGACTTGGCTCCTCCTTGATATATGCTTGTACTCTTCTTATGATTGGTAAATCTGTTTTCACTGGATGTAACATCTGTTGCTTTTCTACCAGCTCTGAGTGGCGAAAATTCCCATCTTGGGAATCCCTTGTTTTGACCAAATCTTTTTGATGTGGGTGACTGTATTTTGTGAAGTAGAAAGCTGGCCCCCTACCAATCCCCTGAAATAAGAGCACAGTAAAGTTTATACCAGCAGCATTATATTGGCACGAGCCCAGATTTTCAGCATCAATGTTATGTCCCCTTGAAATGACCAAAAATCAAATCTATGGGAGAAAACAATGAAATTCAGATGGAGCGGACAGAAACTAACATGCTTATTCAGTGCATTTAATTTGGACTGTGTTTGTAGATGCTGGAATCAGCTACGAAATACTCCCTTGCTGATTGGATTTAAAGGTGAGTTATTTGTTACAAATTGACGTAGAGTGGGACTGCCATAGTGTTAAGGAGTTAGATGGAGAGGAATTTGTGTGTACAAGAAAATTTTCTGATTCAGTATGTGGATGTACCTACCAGTAAAGATGCAAGACTTGACCTACTCTTGGGAAATAAGGCAGGGCAGGTGACTGAGGTGTCAGTGGGGGAGGACTTTGGGGCCAGGGACCATAATTCTATTAATTTTAAAATAATGATGGAAAACGATAGACCAGATCTAAAAGTTGAAGTTCTAAATTAGAGAAAGGCCAATTTTGACGGCATTAGGCCAGAATTTCAAAAGCTGACTGAGGGTAGATATTTGTAAGTAAAAAATGAGGTCTGCAGATGCTGGAGATCACAGCTGCAAATGTGTTGCTGGTCAAAGCACAGCAGGTTAGGCAGCATCTCAGGAATAGAGAATTCAACGTTTCGAGCATAAGCCCTTCATCAGGAATAAGAGAGAGAGAGCCAAGCAGGCTGAGATAAAAGGTAGGGAGGAGGGACTAGGGGGAGGGGCGATGGAGGTGGGATAGGTGGAAGGAGGTCAAGGTGGGGGTGATAGGCCGGAGTGGGGTGGGGGCGGAGAGGTCAGGAATCCTCTTCCTGACCTCTCCGCCCCCACCCCACTCCGGCCTATCACCCTCACCTTGACCTCCTTCCACCTATCCCACCTCCATCGCCCCTCCCCCTAGTCCCTCCTCCCTACCTTTTATCTCAGCCTGCTTGGCTCTCTCTCTCTTATTCCTGATGAAGGGCTTATGCTCGAAACGTTGAATTCTCTATTCCTGAGATGCTGCCTAACCTGCTGTGCTTTGACCAGCAACACATTTGCAGCAGGGTAGATATTTGTAGGAAAAGAGACAGCTGGGAAATGGAAAGCCTTCAAAAATGAGATAACAAGAGTCCAGAGACAGTATATTCCTGTCAGGGTGAAATGTGAGGCTGGTAGGTGTAGGGAATGCTGGTTGACAAGAGAAATTGAGGGTTTTGTTAAGAAAAAGAAAGAAGCATATGTCAGGTGTAGACAGGAGAGATTGAGAAAACTCTTAAGAGTATAAAGACAGTCAGAGTATAATTAAGAGGGAAATCAAGAGGGCAAAAAGGGGACATGAGATAGCTTTGGCAAATAAGATTAAGGAGAATCCAAAGGGTTTTTACAAATACATTAAGCACAAAAGGGTAACTAAGGAGAGAATAGGGCCCCTCAAAGATCAGCAAGACAGCCTATGTGTGGAACCGCAGGTGATGGGGGAGATACTAAACAAGTATTTTGCATCAGTGTTTACTGTGGAGAAGGATATGAAAGATATAGAATGTGGGGAAGTAGATGGTGACATGTTAAAAAAGGCCATGTTACAGAGGAGGAAGTGCTGGATGTCTCGAAACACCTAAAAGTGGATAAATCCCCAGAAGCTGATCAGATGATCTAGAATGCTGTGGGAAGCTGGAGAAGTGATTACTGGGCCTCTTGCTGAGATATTTGGATCATCAATAGTCACAGGGGAGGTGCCAGAAGACTGGAGGTTGGCTAACGTGGTGCCACTGTTTTAAGAAAGGTGGTAAGGGAAAGCCAAGGAACTATAGGCCACTGAACCTGACATCGGTGGTGGGCAAGTTATTGGAGGGAATCCTGAGGGACAGGATTTACATGTATTTAGAAAGGCAAGGATTGCTTAGGGATAGTCAGCAAGACTTTTTGCAGGGGAGATCATGTCGCACAAACTTGATCGCATTTTTTGAAGAAGTTACAAAGAGGATTGATGAGGGCAGAGTAGTGGAAGTGATCTATATGGAGTTCAGTAAGGCGTTCAACAAGGTTCCCCATGGGAGACTGATTAGCAAGGTTAGATCTCATGGAATATAGGGAGAACTAGCCATTTGGATACAGAACTGGCTCAAAGGTAGAAGACAGAGTGGTGGCGGAGGGTTGTTCTTCAGACTGGAGGCCTGTGACAAGTAGTGTGCCGCAAGGACCGGTGCTGGGTCCTTTGCTCTTTGTCATTCACATAAATGATTTGGATGTGAATATAGTAGGTTTAGTTAGTAAGTTTGCAGATGACACCAAAAGTGGAGGTGTCGTGGACAGCAAAGAAGATTTCCTCTGAGTACAACGGGACCTTGATCAGATGGGCCAATGGGCTGAGGAGTGGCAGATGGAGTTTAATTTAGATAAATGTGAGGTGCTGCATTTTGGGAAAGCAAATCTTAGCAGGACTTATACACCTAAGTTCCTAGGGAGTGTTGCTGAACAAAGCGACCTTTGAGTGCAAGTTCATATCTCCTTGAAAGTGGAGTCACAGGTAGATAGGATAGTGAAGAAGGTGTTTGGTATGCTTTCCTTTATTGATCAGAGTATTGAGTACAGGAGTTGGGAGGTCATGTTGCGGCTGTACAGGACATTGGTTAGGCCACTTTTGGAATATCATGTTCAGTTTTGGTCTCCTTCCTATCTGAAGGATATTGTGAAACTTGAAAGAGTTCAGAAAAGATTTACAAGGATGTTGCCAGGGTTGGAGGATTTGAGCTATAGGGAGAGGTTGAACAGATCGAAGTGGTTTTCCCTGGAGTGTCGGCAGTTGAGGGGTGACCTTATAGAGGTTTATAAAATCATGAGGGGCATGGATAGGATAAATAGGCAAAATCTTTTCCCTGGGGTGAAGGGGTCCAAAACTAGAGGGCATAGGCTAAGGGTGAGAATGGAAAGATATAAAAGGAACCTAACTGCAACTATTTCACGCAGATGGTGGTATGTGTGTGGAATGAGCTACCAGAGGATGTGGTGGAGGCTGGTACAATTGCAGCATATAAAAGGCATCTGGATGGGTTTATGGATAAGAAGAGTTTGGAGGGATATGAGCCAAGTGCTGGCAATGAGACTAGATTGGGTTAGGATATCTGGACGGGTTGGATGAATGGTCCATTTCCGTGCTGTACATCTCTATGACTCGACTCCTCACTGAGAGAGTTATCGTTTTAAAATTGTACAGGAGACAGAATGAATACAGTGAAAATAAAAAAGTGGTATGACTGGTCATGTGCAAATGTCATACTTTCCTGATGCCATAAAGTCGTCATTCTAAAGTTACAATAATTAATTAATGGACTCAGCGCCTTTAGAGCAATACATCACAAAGATTGGTAGAAGTGTGAGAGAAGATTAGGTTGAATCAAGTATTAATGATTTAGTGGTAACTAGCTTGACTTGAAAAGGTGGTTGACTATTTTAATTCTAATTCTTCCTGTGCTTCAGTACTTAGTCAGGACATGAATTCCTTGCCAAAAAGAATTTGGATAAAATTAGATAGAAAGCTCCAGGTAAAATAATATTTTCATTCCCGTGGGAACCTGTTGTTAGAAAAGGGGAACAGTTCTACCTTCTCTCTCACTAACGGTGCCTTATTGCAGTATTTTGACAAATATGATTTTAAATGCCATTGAAGAGGTAACTTTAGCCACAATGCTAGTAAAACTTGAGAGCTTTAATCCTGAATGAAAAAGATGGTGCTTACATTTATTTTTCATTATTCTGTTAATATTTTGACAAGCTAATTACAGTCACTTTTCAGGATGGCGCTGAACTCCTCAACAAAAGAGTGCACAGCTTTCCAATTCTTGGGACCTAGAGAGACAGTATGTTTTTGTTGGGGAGTGGAACTGGAGTACAGTAATGATAGAAAGAGTCAGCACATATCTGAATGCCAGGGAAGATATTTGATTTGGAGAGAAGCACTGAAATTTTGATTCATATTTAAGTCTCTTCATTTGTATCAGTGAGGAGGGCAATTGCTTGTCGCAAGATCAATAAAAACTGTGAGGCTGAAGTGTTAAATCATTGAGTTAGTACAGAAATAAAAAAACAAAACCATAGGTCATTAGGATTTCTATCTAATTTTGTAATGAACAGTGTCTTAACTTTAAATATTTTGTAATTATGTTTTTCCTTCCAGGAACATAATTTTCCTAGTTTTGTTTGTTAAAAAAGATCTAAATTTTCATTGTGGAATTTATATGTGACCAAAATTCAGTGTTGGCAGTCATATGGTATATGTATACCCTCACTTTTTAAAATTTTTTCCAAATATGCCATGTATCATTCCAATTACGTTTTGTATGTCCAAGTGTCTGCTTTATTCAAGGTCTTGGTTGAAATGTCAGGGAAATCTTTGTTGTAAGCGATTTCTATTCACAGCTTGTTTTGGTGTAAGATCCATCTGGAAGATTTGCTTCTTTAAGGTGGAGATCTATAGGGCCTTATTGGTCTCATGTAAAAGTGTAAAATCCCTTGGTGATCTAACAAGAAGAGGGCCTTGTCTTAGACAAGATGCAGTTGTTGCATCATAGCAACTAAGTATAAGTTACATTAATATGATGGCTATTGAAGCCTCCCTCAAATTCTTAGTGACAATGTAGATTTTCCTCCAAGGTCTAAATTTCTCCCCTGCTCGAGTCCTTCTGAAATCATCATCTTGAGCAATGCTACATGCATCCCTCAGTATTAACCCTTTCAGATCTTTATGCCCTCTGTGTTCTCTTGGACACTAATGGTGAGAACATTAGCTGTGAATGCCCTTTAAGTGCACAAAACAGGGAGATCAAGTTATAAATCAGCGTGCAATGCCAATTTGATGCTAACTGTGTTACTTTGGAGCTCGGAATTTGAGTTAATACTGTCTTATTCTGGAACAGACAAACAATGCAGTGGCTGTGGCTCCTTCCTCTTACTGCTCCCACTTCTGCCCCTCAACCACTATTACTTGGAAGGATTACCAACTGCTTGAAGATTAGCTTCTGGTCGATTTCTTGTGGCTGCTGCTATAATTCTACAAATATTCAGTGCGTTCTTTTGTTGTTTCAAGTTGCAGAATTGTGCAAGTGGTTTGGCTGGTTTTGACCAGTTTTTGCTGATTTAACATCTTCTGCACCAAGCAATCTCAGACCTGGGTGACTAGACTATTGGAAGCAGCATGGTTTGGAGAGTGAATAGAGCTCACTTCGAGCAGGATAACCTTGAAGAGGGAGCCTCCTTCTGAGGCCTCAACAAAACCTCTGAGTGTGAGGTGGGCTGTAGTGCCAGTGCTTGTGAAGGTGACTGTGTCAATAGCATTTAATGCATCTGGCTTCTTCCAGGCCGAAACTAGAGAACTTTATAATATCTTTCAGTTTGCCAGTCACTCAGTCTCACCAGACAAGCAGTGCTGACTACAGTACCGTTCTCTTTATCCGGAGTAAATGCATGGTTCCTCTCAGATTCGGCACCTCTTAGAAGGTGCCACAGAGTTTTGCCAAAACTGCATGTCACTGATGCCTGGCACAGGAAATAAATGGGATTCCATTCCATGTGTGTGACCATGGTCTTTAAATGAGGTGTGTAGATGGCTAGCATCTGAGAGCTGTCCTGTTGCCTTCATTTTGTGACAGTCACTGTACCACACTAAAACAAAGTGGCTCCAGGGGGACAAGAGCTTATTGCTATTGGCAAAGTTAATAACCTCAATTTAAGTATTTACTGAACTTCTGAAAGCTGTAGACTGTGTACTTTTCAGTTTAACTATAGCAAATTTTTTTGTCTTGTTCGTTCATGGAATGTGGGCCAGGATTAATGCCCATCCCTAATTGTCCCAGCCAGGGTGTTATTTAGCTGCCTTCTTGAACTACTGCAATCCATGGGTTGCAAACATACCCAGAGTGCTGCTGTTGTTGTTGTGTCACAATAGATACCAGCCCATAAGGGCTGCTCTCTCATGAGAGAGAGAGAGAGAGAAGTGACTGGTGACGATTTAACCTGAGGGCCACCAGACCTCAGGTGAGGGAAGAGGTTGAGAAGGAGAGTCATGGGAACCTCAAACTGTTGTTGGGAATTGAACCTATGCTGTTGGTATCACACCACTGTGCAAACCAACAATCCAGCCAACTGAGCTAAACCAATTCCCAGAGTGCAGGTATGGAGAGAATTTCCGGGCTTCAACCTAGCAGCAATGAAAAATGCTAATATATTTCCAAGTCAGGATGTTGAGTGGCTTAGAGGGGAAATTGCAGGTGGTGGAGTTTCCATGCTTCTGCTGCCCTTATTCTTCGAGGTAGTTCAGGTTGCAAGTTTGGAAGATGCTGTCTAAAGAACCTTGAGTAACAGAAGTGCTATAGAGTGTCAATGGAAAAGGGAGTGAATGTTGAAGGTAGTTAATAGAGTGCAGCTAAATGGGCTGTTTTAACTGTGACAATATCAAGATTCTTGAGTGTTGTTGGAGTTGTACTTATCCAGGAAAATTGAGACTGCATTCCTTCACGCACTTGAGTTGTGCTTTCTAGGTGGTGGAGAGGCAGTGAGGAGACAAGAGGTGAATCTCTCTCGGAATTCTTCTCCTTTGCACTGCTCCTGTTAGCACAGTATTTGTATGGCTGGTCCAGTTAATCTTCCGGTCAATGATGTCCCTTAGGAGAGTGAGGGTTTTGGTGATGACATTAAATATCATGGAACTGTGATTGTATCCTTTCAAGTTTGAGATGCACATTCCTGACACTCATTGTGTTACACAAATGTTAACTAATTTAGTGTGATGTTTTATGGCTGTTTTTGACTTAATCAATCTGTTGATTTTAAGTTTGTACTCACTATGAATTAATTGATTTACTGGAACCTACTGCATTTTTAACTTGCTGATGCACTTGTTCTATTAATTTTTAATTCGTTGTTAGGTTATCTCAATCTATTAATTGCCCAGTATCCCTACATATTAATTTATTTATGCACTCACTGTTTCATTAATTTCTCATGTTTCTGTACACGTTTTTGAATTTTGTGGTTACTCATCTAAACTTATTAATTCATTCTTGCCTGCTTCACTATTAATCTCTCGAATTGCTACTAATCCTAATCCATTCATTCTTAATTTATTGCTGTAATCAACACTGTTAATTATTAATTTGCTGATGCCTACTACTCTATAAATTTATTGCTTACCTCATAGCCAGTGATGTATTGACTTACTGGTGTTTAACTAAACCTGTGCTACAGTGGTAGAAAGTGAGGACTGCAGATGCTAGGGATCGGAGTCAAAAAATGTGGCACTGGGAAATCACAGCCGGTCAGGCAGTTTCCAAGGAGCAGGAGAGTTGATGGTTTGAGCATAGGCTTTTCCTGATGAAGCGATTGACTGATCTGTGACCTGTAGTCTAAATTCATTTACTTGCCTTTATCCTGTATCCCTGAATTTTGGGATTCCCAAATTTCGAGAATCCCAAAACCTTCTCGATCTCCGATTTAGCAGTTTCAATTTGCAGAAGCACATTCTAAACTTTTACCACTCGTGGCATGTAGAAGTGTTTCCTCATTACAATTCTGAAAGGTCTGGCTTAGATTTATATTCACGTTTTTGAGTCTTAGACTCCATGATCAGTGGAAATAGCTTATCCTCCCCATTAATATCTTGAAAGTTTCAATTAAAGCCCTCTTTATCTGTATGTAATTTGAGCAAGTTATAACAGTTGATTGCCCAGGGGCTCCAAGCAGAAATCTGTTACTCTTTGAAAAAGGGGCATGTTATCTTTTACGTCCCTCGAGAGGGCAGATTGGGAGATGGTAGGCCTGACAATGTGGCATTCCCTCAAGTTCTCCTCAAATCTCAACCCAATATGTTTTGATTCAAACACAAACAACTATGGCAGAAAGCAGGGGGCTGAAGATGGAAAAAAAACTATCAAATTTGGTCATATAGCCATTCGTTTTACAATCAAATTATTCTCTTTTCAATTGGAATTGATTAATTTGCTTCCTTAAAATGTCATTTTTCTTTGGCAGGTTTTGGAATGTCTTTTAAGCAGAGGAGCTGCACTGCATTTATAGGACAGATCACAATAGACTGAGGCAGGCAATGCTATTGTGCTCTTCCAGCCATCTGTGACTTATTCAGAATATTGGAAATTATCCTCTTTCCATGATTTGGGATGGAATTTCCATTCTAACGCCTGACCCTTGTTGTACTAGCATCCCCAATGGAATAGAGTTCCAAGGATCCTGGGGTGCCAGGGAGATGCAGATTTCACCCATGGGATTGCATGAACAAGATCAAATACACATCAAATAATTCTCTAAATCCTCAGAGTTATCTGGCCAGCAGTTTAAATAGCTGCTTGTATTGATTCACTCAGCTCTGCATCTTAAAATAACTTTAGATCTATTTCTTATGTGTCATATCTTAAACCTTCCTGATTTAAATTGGCATTCATGGTGAAGACAAGCAATAAATGGAAAGATCTGCTTTTGTGTCAGTTTTACATTGTAGGAGTTACGTTTAGATTGTCACAAAAATCTGGCATCTAATCTATTCCACATTGAGGATAGCTTAGTCTTTAATGATTTGGAGTCTTGCAGTGCTCGTTATTAAATCTGTTCAGCTTTTTTCTGTTTTGTGATGCACAGCAGCCCATGACCATCAGCAATCTGATTCTAACCCTGTCTTTGCCATATGTACCTAATAAACCCAAAGCACATGGATTACAGGCAACCAAAGAAAAAGACACAGTTGCCAGGGCGATATTCATGATAGCAAGGTTAAAAGTACACTCATTATCTTGAGAATACAATAATGATCAAATGACAAATTATGATTAGAAGAAAAAGGTTCATTTAGTTAATTTGTTAGCAAAATTAAAATCCTAGGACGAGCCATGGGAAATGGAGGGTTACAGGGATAGTGGGGCTGTGTGTGATGCTCTTTGAAGGGTCGGTGTGGACTCGATGGGATGAATGGTCTCCTTCCACACTGTAAGGATTCTATGATTGGTTAAAAGATAGAAAACAGAGCGGTAATCATCAGCTGTTTCTCATTCTAGAGGCAAGTATTTACAGTCATAGTCATAGAGATGTACAGCACAGAAACACACTCTTCGGTCCAACCCGTCTATGCCGACCAATATTTAACCTAATGTAGTCCTATTTGCCAGCACTTGGCCCATATCCCTCTAAACCATTCCTGTTCATATATCCATCCAGGTGCCTTTTAAATTCTGTAATTGTACCAGTTTCCACTACCACTTCTAGCAGCTCATTCCATGCACAGACCACCCTCTGTGTGAAAAAAGTTGTCTCTCAGGTCCCTTTTACATCCTTCCCCTCTCACCCTAAACCTATGCCCTCTAGTTTTGGACTCCCCCACCCCAGGGAGAAGACCTCGTCTGTTAACCCTAACCATACCCCTCATGAGTTTATAAACCTCTATAAGGCCACCCTTCGGCCTCCGATGCTCCAGGGAAACCCCCCACCCCCCAGCCTATTCAGCCCCTCCCTGCAGCTAAAATCCTCCAACCCTGGCACCATCCTGTAAATCGTTTCTGAATCCGCTCAAGTTTCACAACATCACTCTGACAGGAGAGAGAACACAATTACACACAATATTCCAAAAGTGGACTAACCAATGTCCTGTATAACCACAACATGGCCTTCCAACTGCTGTACTCAATACTCTGTCCAATAAAGCATTTCATGACTTAGTTTGATAGGGGGAATCAGTAGAGGTGATTATAATGTATATGGTACAATTTTTAAAGATGATCTAAGAACTGAGCTTCAATCTCTGATATAGTTGTGCTGGCATTACAGACCAATATCTGAATTCTACATTGATTCTGGGTAAAAACAATGACTGCAGATGCTGGAAACCAGATTCTGGATTAGTGCTGGAAGAGCACAGCAGTTCAGGCAGCATCCGAGGAGCAGTAAAATCAACGTTTCGGGCAAAAGCCCTTCATCAGGAATAAAGGCAGAGAGCCTGAAGGGTGGAGATAAGCTAGAGGAGGGTGGGGGTGGGGAGAAAGTAGCATAGAGTACAATAGGTGAGTGGGGGAGGGGATGAAGGTGATAGGTTGGGGGGGGAGGGTGGAGTGGATAGGGTGAAAGAAGATAGGCAAGTAGGATAAGTCATGGGGACAGTGCTGAGCTGGAAGTTTGGAACTGGGTGAGGTGGGGGAAGGGGAAATGAGGAAACTGGTGAAGTCCACGTTAATGCTCTGGGGTTGAAGTGTTCCGAGGCGGAAGATGAGGCGTTCTTCCTCCAGGCGTCTGGTGGTGAGGGAGCGGCAGTGAAGGAGGCCCAGGACCTCCTTGTCCTCGGCAGAGTGGGAGGGGGAGTTGAAATGTTGGACCATGGGGTGGTGTGGTTGATTGGTGCGGGTGTCCCGGAGATGTTCCCTAAAGCTCTCTGCTAGGAGGCGCCCAGTCTCCCCAATGTAGAGGAGACCGCATCGGGAGCAACGGATACAATAAATGATATTAGTGGATGTGCAGGTAAAACTTTGAGGGATGTGGAAGGATCCTTTAGGGCCTTGGATGGAGGTGAGGGAGGAGGTGTGGGAGCAGGTTTTACAGTTCCTGAGGTGGCAGGGGAAGGTGCCAGGATGGGAGGGTGGGTAGTAGGGGGGCGTGGACCTGACCAGGTAGTCACAGAGGGAACGGTCTTTGCGGAAGGTGGAAAGGGGTGGGGAGGGAAATATATCCCTGGTGGTGGGGTCTTTTTGGAGGTTGCGGAAATGTCGGCAGATGATTTGGTTTATGCGAAGGTTGGTAGGATGGAAGGTGAGCACCAGGGGGGTTCTGTCCTTGTCACGGTTGGAGGGGTGGGGTCTGAGAGCGGAGGTGCGGATGTGGACGATATGCATTGGAGGACATTTTTAACCACGTGGGAAGGGAAATTGCGGTCTCTAAAGAAGGAGGCCATCTGGTGTGTTTTGTGGTGGAACTGGTCCTCCTGGGAGCAGATACGGCGGAGGCGGAGGAATTGGGAATACGGGATGGCATTTTTGCAAGAGATAGGGTGGGAAGAGGTGTAATCCAGGCAGCTGTGGGAGTCGGTGGGTTTGTAAAAAATGTCAGTGTCAAGTCGGTCGACATTAATGGAGATGGAGAGGTCCAGGAAGGGGAGGGAGGTGTCAGAGATGGTCCAGGTAAATTTGAGGTAGGGTGGAATGTGCTGGTGAAGTTGATGAATTGCTCAACCTCCTCGCAGGAGAACGAGGTGGCGCCAATGCAGTCATCAATGTAGTGGAGGAAGAGGTGGGGAGTGGTGCCGGTGTAATTACGGAAGATCAACTGTTCTACGTAGCCAACAAAGAGACAGGCATAGCTGGGGCCCATACGTTTGCCCATGGCTACCCCTTTGGTCTGGAGGAAGTGGGAGGATTCAAAGGAGAAATTGTTAAGGGTAAGGACCAGTTCGGCCAAACGAATGGGAGTGTCGGTGGAAGGGTACTGTTGGGGACGTCGGAAGAGGAAAAAATGGAGAGCTTGGAGGCCCTGGTCATGGCAGATGGAGGTGTAGAGGGATTGGATATCCATGGTGAAGATGAGGCGTTGGGGGCCGGGGAAATGGAAGTCTTGGAGGAGGTGGAGGGCATGGGTGATGTCTCGAACATATGTGGGGAGTTCCTGGACTAAGGGGGATAGGACAATATCGAGGTAGGTAGGGATGAGTTCAGTGGGGCAGGAGCATGCTGAGACAATGGGTCAGCCAGGGTGGTCAGGCTTGTGGATCTTGGGAAGGAGGTAGAACCGGGCAGTGCGGGGTTCCTGGACTATGAGGTTGGAAGCTGTGGGTGGGAGATCTCCTGAGGTGATGAGGTTTTGTATGGTCTGGGAGATGATGGTTTGGTGATGGGGGGTGGGGTCATGGTCGAGGGGGCGGTAGGAAGAGGTGTCTTCGAGTTGGTGTTTGGCTTCAGCGGTGTAGAGGTCAGTGCGCCAGACTACCACTGCACCCCCTTTATCCGCTGGCTTGATGGTGAGGTTGGAATTGGAGCAGAGGGATTGGAGGGCTGTGCGTTGTGAGGGTGAGAGGTTGGAGTGGGGGAGGGGGGAGACAGGTTGAGGTGGTTAATGTCCCGGCGGCAGTTGGAAATGAAGAGGTCGAGGGCAGGTAATAGGCCAGCGCGGGGTGTCCAGGTGGATGCAGTGTGTTGGAGGTGGGCGAAGGGGTCCTCGGAAGGTGGGCGGGAATCCTGATTGTGAAAGTAAGCTCAGAGGCGGAGGCGGCAGAAGAAGTGCTCGACGTCACGGCGTGTGTTAAATTCATTGATGTGTGGACGGAGGGGGATGAAGGCGAGTCCTTTGCTGAGGACTGATCATTCGTCCTCAGTGAGGGGTAGGTCTGGAGGGATGGTGAAAACTCGGCAGGGCTGGGATCTGGGATCTGGAGTGGGTGTGGAGCTGGGAGTGGGAGTGGAGCCAGTAACTGGAGTGGTGTGATGGTGGAGGAATGGGGGTGGAGTCATGAGCAGGGGTAGTGTTCCCCTCAGGGTTCTGGGGGCC
This sequence comes from Hemiscyllium ocellatum, assembly GCF_020745735.1. Taxonomy (NCBI): domain Eukaryota; kingdom Metazoa; phylum Chordata; class Chondrichthyes; order Orectolobiformes; family Hemiscylliidae; genus Hemiscyllium; species Hemiscyllium ocellatum. Next base: position 60,326,501 of record NC_083422.1, on the reverse strand, counting down.
AGGAATGGTGACAGTGGGGTCTGTGGGGGCGTATCAGCAGAATGCAGGTGAGCGACATTGGTGGGAACGGAAGTGTTGGCAGACACGGCAGTAGGGGTGGCGGAAGTCACTGAGCGTGTGACATCACCGATGATGTGAGGGGTGGAAGTGATGTCACGTGTGATGCATGAGGAATTGTGAGGGCGGAAGTGGTTGTGGGAGTGGCCATGATGGGGGCAGAAGTGACATCATCAATCAGCATGGGGTGGCAACTGCACCAGCCGCATGGCTAATGGCGTATAAACAGTTCCAGAGGCCGGGGGAATCTTCTGGAATGTTTGAGGAGCGCTGGTTAGCTCAGCGAGCGAGGCATGAGCAGCTGAGACAGTGGGCCTGATTTTAAAACAAAACTTTTCAGTTGAGATAATCTAAAACTGTATTTTGAAAATTTTGAGTAATGAGGCTGTGGTTACATTTTTTTTTTGGCAGTTTGTTCCATTGTCTGACTGACATATTATCATCTCTGTCTTCACAAAGGTAATGTTGAGAAAAGGAGGTAGAGAGTGAACAAGGAGTTGTAGACCAGCATCAGTAATGAGGAAAATCCTTTGGTCTATTAAGACATTTAACAGCACAGTGCTTGGGAAAACTGACAGGATTGGACAGAGTCAGCTTGAATTTATGAAAGGGAAATCATGATTGACAAATTGACTAGAATTTATCGAGAATGTAACAAGTACCTCAAAGTACAATGTGACCTTGATCTGATGGGCTGAGGAGCGGCAGATGGAGTTTAATTTAGATAAATGTGAGGTGCTGCATTTTGGAAAGGCAAATCAGGGCAGGACTTCTATAGATATTCTATGACTATGCCCTTAATTCTAAGGTACTGGGGAGTGTTGCTGAACAAAGAGATCTTGAAGTGCAGGTTCATAGCTCCTTGAAAGTGGAGTCAAAGGAAGACATGATAGTGAAGAAGGCGTTTGGTATTCTTGCCTATATTAGTCAGTGCGTTGAGTATATGAGTTGAGAGATCATGTGGAGACTGTGAGGACATTGGCTAGGCCACTGTTGGAATACTGTGTGCAATTCTGGAGGAAAGATGTTGTGAAACTTGACCGGGTTCAGAAAAGATTTATGAGGATGTTGCCAGGGTTTACAAAGTTAAAAATCACACAGCACCAGGTTATAGTCCAGCAGCTTTAATTGGAAGCACTAGCTTTCAGAGCGATGCTCCTTCATCAGGTGGCTATGTAAGACACAGAATTTATAGCAAAAAATTTACAGTGTGATGGAACTGAGATTTAACATTGAAAAATATGTTGATTGTTAAGTCTCTCATCTGTTAGAATGACCATGTTAGTTTTACTTTTTTCATATGTAAATTGCTAAACTTTTTTTCAAAAAAAGTTACATTCTCAAGTGAACTCTAACAATTTGTGTCATCCCAGATAATGTATTGGGTACTAGCACCTCTGTGTTGCTGTCTATGCTATGATGTTTAGACGGATTCTAATCTAAAAAATGAATTAACAAAGTCTTACATGGATTCATGCAGTTTTTGAGCAAAGTACAATGTAACTCTGCAAGTACAAGTTCACCCCATTTTCATGTGTGTGTGTTGGGGGGGTGGGGGGTGGGGGGGTGGGGTTGGAGTTGCAAGTGTCTGTAAGAGAGAGTGCATGTGTGTGAGTGTAAAGCGGTTTAAAGTCTGTGAGAGGGTGCACGTGTGAATGTGTGTGTGTGTCTGTAAGAGTCTGTGGGAGTGTCTGTGTGTATGTGTATATAGGGGTGTGTGTGTGTGTGCGCGTCTACGAGTGCCTGTGTGTATGTGTTTGAGTGTCTGTGTGTGTGTATATAGTGCAATGGTGGTCACCTGTAGTGAGACATGAACCCAAGGTCCCGGTTGAGGCCCTCCCTATGGGTACTGAAACTAGCTATCAGCCTCTGCTCAGCCAGATTTCGCTGCTGCCCGTCCCGAAGTCCATCTTGGAGGATGGTCACCCAAAAGTTGGAGGTCGAATGTCCCGGACTGCTGAAGTGTTCTCCAACTGGGAGGGAACACTCCTGTCTGTTGATTGTTGTGTGGTGCCCATTCATCCGTTGCCATAGCCTCTGCTCGGTTTCCCCAATGTACCAAGCCTCAGGGCATCCTTGCCTGCAGTGTATAAGTTAGACAACGTTTGCTGAGTCACATGAGTACCTTCCACATACATAGTGGGAGGTGTCCCCACGCATAATGGTGGTATCCACGTCTACACTCTGCCACGTCTTGCAGCGTCTAACAGAGTTGTATGGAGTTGTCCTGGTGTTGTGTGATTTTTAACTTTGTACACCCCAGTCCAACACCAGCATCTCCAAATCATGGATGCCAGGGTTGGAAGATTTGAGCTAAGGCTGAATATGCTGGGGTTGTTTTCCCTGGAGCATCAGAGACTGAGGGGTGATCTTATAAATGTTTATAAAATCATGAGGGGCATGGATAGAGTGAATAGTCAACATCTCTTCCCCAGAGTGCAGGAGTCCCAAACTAGGGGACATAGAGGGGAAATGCCTTTTTCAGGCAGAGTGAGGTGTGTATGGAGTGAGCTGCCAGAGGAAATGGAGGAGGCTTGTACAATTACAACATTTAAAAGGCACTGGATGGGTATATAAATAGGTTTAGAGGGAAATGGGCCAAATGCTGGCAAATGGGACTAGATTAATTTAGCCTTTCTGGTTGGCATGGACAAGCTGGACCGAGGGGTCTGTTTCTGTGTTGTACAGCTCTCTGAGCGGAGCTAGAGGATGTGGTTCACATAGACTGTCAGAAGGGTTTTGATAAGGTCCTACATAAGATTACAGTGCAGGGGTTTGGGTCTGTGTACTGATATGGCTGGAAAACTGGCAGACAGGAAACAAAAGGGTCCCACATGGAACAGTATTTTGACACCAGCTGTTCACAATATATATTAATGATTTAGCTGAGGGAACCACATACAATATCTCCAAGTTTGTAGATGACACAAAGGTGGGTGGGAGGATAAGCTGTAAGGAGAATGCAGAGGTCCTTTATTGTGATTTCACAAGTTGAGTGAGTGGGCAAATGTGTGCAGATAAAGTACAATTTGGACAAACGTGAGGTTACCCATTTTGGTGGTTAAAACAGGAAGACAGATTATCACCTGAAAGGCAATAGATTAAAAAAGAGACAGGTGCAACAAAACCTTGGGTGTCTTTGTGTACCTGTTGGGGAAAGTCAGGCATGCAGATGCAGAGGTGCTAAAGAAGACAAACGGAATATTAGTCTTCATAACGAGAGGACTCGAGTACAGGATGTCTAGCTGCAATTGTACAGAGCTTTAGTGTGACCACACCTGGAGTATTGTGTGCAAATTGTGGGCTCTTTTTCTGAGGAAGGGCGTTCTGGCTATGCAGGGAATGTAACAAAGTTTTACTAGACACTTTCCTAGGATGGCAGGACTGACGTTTGACGAGAGAGTGAATCAGTTAAGACTGTAGTCACTAGAAGGATGAGTTGGGGGAGTTTTAAAAATCTGTGAAATTTTAACAAGATTAGATGGGGTAAATGTAATTTACAGGGAGTCCAGTAGCAGGGGTCACAGCCTTAGGATAGCAGATAGACCACATAAGACTGAGATGAGGAGAAATTTCTTCATCCAGAAAATGGAGATCCTGAGGAATTCTCTGCCACAGAATGTAGTTGAGGCCAAAACATGGAGTGGTTTTTAAAAAAGGAGGTAAGCATCGTTCTTGGGGCTGAAAGTATCAAAATATGGAGAGAAATCGGGAACAGGGGATTGAGTTGATGATCAGCAATGATCATATTGAATGATAAAGCCAACTTGACGGCTGAACCGCCTACTCTATATGTCTGTACAAAAATCCTGGTAAGTCAGACCCATATGAAAATGTATGTAATAGATTGGATACTTGGTTTGTTTATTAGAACCATGCTGCAGAATATAATAGGGATTTGAGTGTGGTAGGCAGTGAGATTTATAGCAGATTCATGTAAGGCCTCTCTCCACGAGCAATGCACTTCACCTTTGATTCATTTGCCAAGCAGCCAAGGTATGCTTCCTACTAGATTGCGACAAGTTACCAATGAAGGGGAATTTAAGCTTGTTTAACATTACAACTTGCTGCAAATGTGTTGCTGGTCAAAGCACAGCAGGCCAGGCAGCATCTCAGGAATAGAGAATTTGACGTTTCGAGCATAAGCCCTTCATCAGGAATAAGAGAGAGAGCCAAGCAGGCTAAGATAAAAGGTGGGGAGGAGGGACTAGGGGGAGGGGCGATGGAGGTGGGATAGGTGGAAGGAGGTCAAGGTGAGGGTGATAGGCTGGAGTGGGGTGGGGGCGGAGAGGTCAGGAAGAGGATTGCAGGTTAGGAGGGCGGTGCTGAGTTGAGGGAACCGACTGAGACAAGGTGGGGGGAGGGGAAATGAGGAAACTGGAGAAATCTGAATTCATACCTTGTGGTTGGAGGGTTCCCAGGCGGAAGATGAGGCGCTCCTCCTCCAGCCGTCGTGTTGTTGTGTTCTGCCGGTGGAGGAGTCCAAGGACCTGCATGTCCTCGGTGGAGTGGGAGGGAGAGTTAAAGTGTTGAGCCACGGGGTGATTGGGTTGGTTGGTTCGGGCGGCCCGGAGGTGTTCTCTGAAGCGTTCTGCAAGTAAGCGGCCTGTCTCACCAATATAGAGGAGGCCACATCGGGTGCAGCGGATGCAATAGATGATGTGTGTGGAGGTACAGGTGAACTTGTGGCAGATATGGAAGGATCCCTTGGGGCCTTGGAGGGAAGTGAGTGTGGAGGTGTGGGCGCAAGTTTTACATTTCCTGCGGTTGCAGGGGAAGGTGCCGGGGGTGGAGGTTGGGTTGGTGGGGGGTGTGGATCTGACGAGGGAGTCACGAAGGGAGTGGTCCTTGCGGAACGCTGATAGGGGAGGGGAGGGAAATATATCCTTGGTGGTGGGGTCCGTTTGGAGGTGGCGGAAATGGCAGCGGATGATACGTTGTATGCGGAGGTTGGTGGGGTGGTAGGTGAGAACCAGTGGGGTTCTGTCTTGGTGGCGGTTGGAGGAGCGGGGCTCAAGGGCGGAGGAGCGGGAAGTGGAGGAGATGCAGTGGAGGGCATCGTCGATCACGTCTGGGGGGAATCTGCGGTCCTTGAAGAAGGAGGCCATCTGGGCTGTGCGGTGTTGGAATTGGTCCTCCTGGGAGCAGATGCGGCGGAGACGAAGGAATTGGGAATATGGGATGGCGTTTTTACAGGGGGCAGGGTGGGAGGAGGTGTAGTCCAGGTAGCTGTGGGAGTCAGTCGGTTTATAATAGATGTCTGTGTTGAGTTGGTCGCCCGAGATAGAAATGGAAAGGTCTAGGAAGGGGAGGGAGGAGTCTGAGACAGTCCAGGTGAATTTCAGGTCGGGATGGAAGGTGTTAGTAAAGTTGATGAACTGTTCAACCTCCTCGTGGGAGCACGAGGCAGCGCCGATACAGTCATCGATGTAGCGGAGGAAAAGGTGGGGGGTGGTGCCAGTGTAGTTGCGGAAGATGGACTGTTCCACATATCCTACGAAGAGGCAGGCATAGCTGGGGCCCATGCGGGTGCCCATGGCAACTCCTTTAGTTTGGAGGAAGTGGGAGGATTGAAAAGAGAAGTTATTCAGGGTGAGGACCAGTTCAGTCAATTCACACCCAGCTTCCTTTCTGACCGAACATGCTGAACAAGTTAGACTGAGAATTCTCTTGCTGATTGATGGGAAAGGTGGACAGATGCAGGCTGATGTAAACAGACTGAGTGTGGATCTGGGGAGGTGTGAAACCTGTGGGGTTCACTGAGAAGAAAATCTGGATGTTGGGGGTCTCACTGACTCCGAGAACCCACCGGCCAAAGAGCATCACAGTTACCTTCCACCTTGGTGAAAATCCAAAATGTACAATGAGGAAGGAAAGCCTACCCTAACACACAGGAATGGAAGTTGGCCCATTCAGCTCAGTGAGTCTGCGTCACCATTCACGGAGATTGTGGCTGATCCTGATCATCCTCAACTCCACTTTCCTGCCTTTTCCCCAAGATCCTAAAATCCCTTCCTGATTAGAAACCTGTCTCTCTCAGGTTGGCTGTGTCCACATCTGAAGTAGGGAGCATAAGTGTCTCAATTTGAGGGAGGGGGCTGGAGGACACCTTTAGTGTGAGGCCCTTCAACAACATTGAGCACACACATGCACAGTACAGGACACAGACCAGAATTCCTGGGGATCTCCATGTATGGCTCTTTTTCCTCTGTACACCTCCATACCTCAGATATCATCACTTCATTCACACCAACCATTTTGGACACAGAGCTGGGACATGATGAGAAAGCTTCTGTTCAGGGATAGTGATGTTCTCCGAGTCCATAGCCCAATGTTAGCTTGGTTGATCTCGCTTCCACCTACTGCAGCAGGCTTTCACCATCACTATTGATCCATGGTACATCCAGTGTGGAGATGATAGTAGGCACAGTTATATCCAGGGCTACACACAGATGCAAACAGTGGGATTACAAAAGTAATGCAGCGTATTCAAACAGGGTATTTCATCTGCAATGCAATGTCATTCATGACACCAAAATGCCCTGACTAGGTTTTCCTATTTCTCTCGCTCCCACTGTGTCTCAGTGTAGTGATGGTCCTGCAGCTGATATGGAGGGAGCCTACTTAGCAGTGGATTGGTCGGGTGATTCTGGGGGTATTTATGTCTGAGTGGTCTCAACTATGCCAGGTAAGAGGCAGATAAACCACCTCAGAGTGTCCTGATAAGAGACTTTGAGGGTAGGCTTTAAGGTGCCTCTGTGTGGTTCCTTCTCAAGTTGATTTCCTCATGTGCAAGAGGCACCAAGAGGTTGGGGCACTTGGAGTGCCCAGCAAGTTATCCATTCCTCTCCGGTCATACCATCGGCCCTGAGGCCCAGTGGGAGGGGTGATGGACACACACCTGTACTCCCTCTCCAGCAGTCCCTGAGAATGCAGGGCCTGGCTGTCCATGGAGACAGGCAGATGGTGACAGGATTCACTGCACTGCTGTAGTTTCTGGGTAATGAGGACCATTGTGTCCCACATACCTGTCTGTCATTCCTGTTCCTCCCTTCATATGTAGACAAAGTCCCTGCCACGGCAGGGTCCTCTCCTGCCTGGGGCTGAGCAGCTTCTTGGTCTCTGGCAGTCCTCGGAGTGTCACGGCCTGGGCCATTTCTCCCTCAGCCAGTTGTGGAGCTGCTGTAGTGAGGTGCTCACCAGATTGTGGTTCCCTCACACTTCTGAAACCTAACATTTGCATCGGGGTGTGATATCTGCGCTGTTGGGGGGTACAGGAGGCAGCCTTGTTGATGTTTCCTCGGTGTTCCCAAACCTCATCCTCAGAGCTGGAGGAAGTGACCCCTGGGGTGGGAATTTCACCATGGAGATGGCAGGAATCCCACCTGCAGCTGTCAGACAAAAGAGAGAGAAGGCCTCAAGACCAGGGATTCGAGGTGGTGTGACAGCAGGACTCATAGGGGGAGATGCAATGGAATGATGAATGGGACTGACTTGGACAGTGAGACATGGATATCCTGGCATTTCCATAAATGTAGCCATTGCCTCTTCCTGCTAAAGCCACGAGTCTGATGGTGGCTCTTCCTCCAGCTACCTGGGCCCTTCCTGCCCTATGTGTGGGCTGTCTTCTCCTGGAAGGAGAGAAAGGGAGGGATAAAGTGTGGTGACAGTGGGTGATACAGTTGTTCATGCTGGTGCATGTCGGAGAAACGTGTGAGGGTTGCGAGAGATTAAATAGGTAGGTAGCACAGGCCATGCAAGGTTAGAGTTGGGGGGAAGAGAGGTGAGGATGGAGAATAGTGGAGCAGGTAACAATGAGAGTGGCAGAGCTTGAGCCTTGGTGGGAGATGGGTGCAGTAACAAAGATAGAATGAGTGTGAGGTGGAGGAGCGAGAGTGAAGAAGCTGGTTTTATTCTCCTATTTAGAGCGGTGGAAATTTGTTGGGGATGTTTGAAAGTTTGGTCTCTGAATTAGAAAGCTGTGTATTAAGTCCAGGCACTTGAACACTGGTCCTGACGAGTGCTACATCATCTGAGATCCTGACTTTCAGATGAGACACCAAACTGGGGCCCTATCTATTTTGATGAAGGGCAAGGCAGTTCTCCCCTGTTTCCCAGCCATCTATCATCCCACAACAGCACCCCTAAAGATGGATTATCTGATTATTGACCTCACTGGTGTCATTGTGGGTACATCAGCTTTAGTGTAGCCGTGTGACAACCGAGCACTTTTATGTGCTGTAGTTTCAGGAGTGGGATTTGAACCCCTAACACTGACTCATGTCAAACTGCTGTGATTGAGCAGTAGCTGGCACCTGACATAGCACTGGCAAATTCCTTCTCTCTTTATAAGAATCTCAGTGAGTGTCTCTCTCACTGCAACCCCCAGGTCATCTCCTCTGTCCTGAAGCTCTTCAACCATGACCTATTGTACTCTATGCTACTTTCTCCCCACCCATACCCACCTCTCACTTATCTCTCCACTCTGCAGGCTCCCTGCCCCTATTCCTGATGAAGGGCTTTTGCCTGAAACATTGATTTTCCTGCTTCTCCAATGCTGCCTGAACTGCTGTGCTTCTCCAGCACCACTCTAGTCTAGACTCTGGTTTCCAGCATCTGCAGTCCTTGTTTTTACCTGGCAAATTGCCAGTCTGTTATTCATTTCAATGATGATGCTCATTTTCATGCTAAGGTTCATGTGGCAGTGCAAAGCAATGTGACTGTAAGAGAGCTGGAGGGTGCTGGTAAGAATTAATCAGAAAGCCAGCAGGAGATCATTCCCTTTGTACTACCTAAGAGTGAAAGTGTAGCTTGCGTACATGTACTTGCATTTTGAATTACATAATTCTTCACACCGTACTGAAGGTGTTACCACTGAATATCACTGTGGATGGGTGATCTCAGCGCGAGTTATTTCCTGCCCAGCTTCAGAACTGTAAGGTATCAGGAAAGCAATGAACGAATGTGTGTGAGCACGTCAAAGGAATGTGATTTTACCACAGATGCTGGAAGTCAATTGTAACATTTTTAATAAATGAATCAAATTCTTGGCATTTTCCCAACAGCCAACTAATCATACTTTTGCGAAATAAGTTACAAACAGCTAAGATTTTGTCTGCAGTGCATCCTATTTCTCCAAAATGATTAATCATGTTGGTAGCTACAATCTATGGTGACACCACTATTCCTGGCCACTCAAGCATCCCTGCTCTCATCAATGTTGAAAGAGAGACTTGGGAATATGTTGAGCATGTCTTATACCTCCGCAGTCACTAATTTCAAAAGACCAAAGTTGCTGTTCACAGCGCACAGTGTCAGCTCAGCCTTCTACAAACTATGGTAGCAAGTATTTAACTTGAGAAGGGCTCTGCTGTCAATGACAATCCCTAATTGTCACTCACCTCTTTACTGTAATGCCATCTGCATTGTGGATTGGATTTTGGCTTCTGAGGTGGGTAATGCTGGGTGGCACAGAGGCTCAGTGGTTAGCACTGCTGCCTCAGTGCCAGAGACCCAGGCTCGATTCCAGCCTCGGATATCTGCCTGTGTGGAGTTCGGACATTCTCCCCATGTCTGTGTGGGTTTCCTTTGGGTGCTCAGATTTCCTCTCCCAATTTCAAAGCTGTGCTGATTAGGTGAATTGGCCATGGTGTTCAGGGATATGTAGGTTAGATGCATTAGTCAGGGGTAAATACAGGGTAAGGGAATGGGTCTGGGTGGGTAACTCTTTGGCGGGTCATTGTGGACTTGTTGGGCCAAATGGCCTGTTTCCATACTGTAGGGATTCTATTCTATGTAGATTTCTATGTAACTTGAATTGAGAATATTTCTTGGTTTTCTAGACCCATCTCAATAAAGTCCTCCCCTAATTGTATGATTGTCATTCTGTGGGAAGGATATGAGGGATTGGGTTCACTCATGGACCCCAGAAGCAGAGCATAGGCCACCCCAGGGGGCTGCTGTAAGTGCTGAAGTGGCCAGGTAACAAGGTCTGTCTCAGTTTTCTGGGACTTCATTCCTCATTGCTGTTTAACATCAATCCCCCATATGCACCATCCTGCTCATGCCAACTTCATAACTCGAAATACCCTCCATGCCATCTACCTATGCTGTTACCCATTTTTCTCATGGTCTGAACTCAGGAGACGTGGATTTGTGAAATGTATGTTTCGCCCAATTTAAAACTCTCACTTCTGCATACTTCATTGTGAAAACCACTCATTTATAGAATGGCTTAATCTGTAGAACTGAAAGACAAACACAAATTCTGCTGCCTGGATCTTATTGGACATCCGACCGAGTGTGTTGAAAGATATTCATATTTAAAATCTGTCTGTTTAGTCAGGTGAAGACACATTTTGACTATTCCTGTGTTTTCCTAGACCCTCTGATTGGTGCTTACTTTAAACTCTGCGGCCCCATTCTAACTTGGTCATTATACCTCTGGGCTGGATGATCCACAATGTCTCCCAACTTGGCTTGGTGTCCAATCTTGTTTGATAATGCTCTAGTGAAGTGCCTGAATATTTATTATATTTGATATAAAGCAACATAAAGGAGATGTCAAGTGAACTAAATATTAGTCTGAGTCTATGTTTTAAGCATTGTCTAAAATTAAGAGTTGGAGAGGTTTGGCGACTGAATTTCAGAGTGAAAGCCCTTGGCATGGTTTCTGGTGTTGCCTGAATTACAGTCATGGATACTTCACTGGCCAAAAGTGAAGGAGCATAAAGATCTTGGATGGTTCAAAGGCTTGGCTGGTGGGGAGTGTTAAAGCCATTGAGAAATTTGAAAATGATTAAAATTTAAAAATCAACTTGTAGCTGTACTGTATCCCAATAAGGGTCAGTATGAGCAAGAGATGGTGCAGGCATTTAGTATGAACAGTCAGACGTGATAAAAAATTATCTGTTTTGATTCAATGTACATTTTGAGCAGAGTTGGTTGAATAATTGACTAAAGTTATACAATTAACAGACTTGAGCACAAATGCCAGAATAAGATAAAAGAAGTTTGTTCATTCTGAACAGAAGGATCTTTGGCACAGTTGAAATGACCCTGCCTCTGTTTCAATAGTGTGTAATAATGTATCTTAATAAGTTGAACAAGGGTATCCATATCCTGAACAGGCTGATGTACGGCCACATCTATCTATCAGCTATCCACTCCCACTCTTCAAATTTATGTAAGCTCATAGGCGTGTCACTAAGCCGTACGCAAACTAATGTGTATAACGCCAGTTATGCTGGAGGGAGTTACAAGACATTATAAAATCAAAACCTGTAGACAGCATCATAAACTATGGGACTGAAACTCAAGTGAATGACTTGTTCAAGTTGTCTGAAGCTTAATATTGTGTTGGTAATGTCTTATTAGTCAATTTACCATAAACTTTATTTGCTGCGATTCCATGCTGCAGGTAACATGATCTTATTCTCTGAACACAGTTTTTGCAGATGGGAAGCTTTGTGAACTAATCAAGTAGGTCACATTAATCACTGGTGACAAAGTTATTTTTCTGTGCTATTTAATACATTTAATACTATAATTGATTTAACTGCTCACCAGAATGCACCCTTTCTCTGCAGTGATTTTGACCTCCGTATTCACAATGTACTGTATGCTTATTAGATTACCAAATAGCTCCAACACTACTGGGAGAATATGACAAAGTTCCTCTAGTTGACTGAAGTTCTGTATTGCTGCATTTCTGCAATATAGGAACAGGAGGAGGCCATTCAGTCCATTTGAGCCTGTGACTCAACTTGATATATCCTACTTTTTCCCATATCCCTTGGTACTTTTAGATCACAAAAATGTATACATTTCAGATTAATAATTGATCTAGAGCTAATTGCAATTTCTTGAAGTAAGTTCAAGTTTCCAATGCATTTTGTATAGTTGAGCTTTCTATATTCACCACAGCTGCCATTTCCCTACTGTACTTCCAATGACAAAATTACCATTAGAAATTTTCAAATGGCCCACATTGAATCTCCTTCAAAATAATTGTAAAAGCCTTTTCTTATAATCCTCAAAACTTTCATAACATTTTGACTTTTGTAATTCTCATTGTTTATTTTGCCAGACTTTGTAATTACTCTCACTTGTTAAGATTTATGCTTTATATTGCATTTTGTTTCTTCGTTTCTGTTTTTATTCCTCTTTCTGCAGAAGTGGGGGGTCTTTAAAATAAATTGGCTTGATTTTGATGGAAATTCTGTCAGTCATGCTTGGGAAGGAGCCAGGCTGATTTCAACCTCGAGATTTGGTATGGGAAAAAGTGTAGGCCATACTACAACCTTAGTCATGAATGTTTCAAACAATTCTGCTCATTAGATTGTGCATTTAATCATGTATTACCTAGCTGCTCAACAGCTGCAATTTTCTTTTTGTTAAGCTGGTCGACTTCAGAATGAACTCGTAATCTGCTTTAAGGCGTTGTGTAATTAAACAGTTGCTAAGGAAACAGAAAGATCAGAAAAGAAACATGGTTTAATTTTTGTGTCGTAGTGTTTCCATATCAACTCCCTTGCCAATTTTCACATATTTCATGTATGTTTTTGTTTTGAAATGTTAATATTATGTTAATTGTGGAGGGGATGTCAGAGGAAAGTGTCCTAAAAGAAATTATATAAGATCAGAGACTTTAATTGTCAGTTTGTGGTTCTTGAAACCTGACATCTAAAATCTGGCCAAGTGTCAGGTCTTGGGGCTCTGAGGTCATACTAGTGAAAGCCGATGAGCAACTAACTGACTGTTTTTGATCTTTACTGATTTCAATGCCTCTCAAATGCCCATCTAGAACAAAGAACTTAAAGATCAAACCTGACATTAGATGAATCGGAAAGAGAGGGACCCATAATGTACATATGGAAGGCATAGTTTGCCTGGAAAGTACACGGAATAATACTTTTCACGGTATCTCGGTATGTGTGGCAGTAATAAATCAAATCAAAAATTGAAGAAGATCACAAACAACCATACACCGATAAAATGTAATTGTTACTGTCCTGTGACATGGGGACAGGTAAAACAAGAATGATAAGTGACTGATGTGATCTTTGCATCAGACAATAACATGTAGCACAGTCAAGACATTGGAGAAACAAAGGGTATTGCTGCACCCAAGACGGTGAAAGGCACACCCAATGGTGAAAAGTGGGAAACAATTGAAATGACCAGATCAGATCTGGATATATAAGATTAGATTACTTACAGTGTGGAAACAGGCCCTTCGGCCCAACAAGTCCACACCGACCCGCCGAAGCGCAACCCACCCATACAGTTAACCCTTATCTAACACTACGGGCAATTTAGCATGGCCAGTTCACCTGACCCGCACATCTTTGGACTGTGGGAGGAAACCGGAGTGCCCGGAGGAAACCCACGCAGACACGGGGAGAATGTGCAAACTCCACACAGTCAGTCGCCTGAGTCGGGAATTGAACCCGGGTCTCAGGCGCTGTGAGACAGCAGTGCTAACTGCTGTGCCACCGTGCCGCCCCAATGTTACAAGGTGGATCCAGCAGTGCCTCCCCTTTTCACCACCAACATGTCCAACCCTCCAACTCAACCCCCTGACCTCCAAACATCTCCTTGCTCTGAACACAAAGGACCTGCTGGAAAGGCAACAATTTGACATCACTGGAGCACTGAGTTGTGTACGGTATTAAAATGTAGTGATGATAAAATGGATTAGTGCCTTGCACTTGTCCTCATTTGCTGTTTTTTACAAGCTGAGGCACTTTTCAAGAGGAATCAGTTGTGTTTGTGAGGGACTTTTTTCTTGAGGAAGTCATTGATAAAATGATCTTGAAAAATACAAGCTCTTCTGCGCTGGAGGCCACTTTCCAATTATTAGCTTATTTGCATTCAAGTTCAGCATTGTGATGTGCTCTGAGTAAATCAAATGGAATGCTTTCTTTAATAATAAATTTCACATGCTTGCAAATCGAATGAAAAGATCTCATTTAATATAGCAAGCATAGAATCTAAACTGTACTCAAAGACATATCATTTTACCTCATTGCAGGTTAATAGACTTTGGATCAGCCTGGCTTTTCTCATGTTGCACTGTAATAAAACACAATAGCATCGTTGAGATTATCAGTAAGGAAACATTGCTTAAAATGCATCACCTTACACCTGTTCATTGTTTTCTTTTCATAATTAAGTTCCCTCTTGTCCTAAGGCAGAGAATGGTAATGTAACCAACTTAGTATCTACCCATTAAAGTTGTCATATGTGTTTCTGAATTTTAAACATGGCAATCACTAGGGAATACATATTCCCCCATTTACAAAGTTAATGTTACATGTCACAATCAAACTGATTCGATTCAGTTCAATTTAAATTAGAGCAAGTAACTTACCAATGATATAGCCTTCCTAGTAAAGTAACCTTTAATTTTTGCTCTTTTTTCAAAAAATCTATTTTGTTTGCATCTGTTTTATGTAATGATAGAAGCCAACAAATCACTGTGTACACTCTTTAAAAATGAAGACATGTAGTTCGTAATAAGTGGTCAGAGTCTATAATGGCACAGGAAGTTGCAACCTGGAGTTCTGCTGCTTTCTTGATTCTGCAAAAATAGAATTGGATTTTATTGTCATGTGCCTCATGTACAGAAGTGAAAACTGTATGATGTCACAGTGCCATCCTCGGTATAAAGGTACCTCGGTACAATATAGAACAAAGAAAATTACAGCACAGGAACAGGTGTTTCAGCCCTCCAAGCCTGCGCCATCCAGATCCTCTATCTAAATCTGTCTAATACCTTAGGTACCAAGTAGAAAAATAAAGAAACAAACTTAAAAATTCAACATTGCAGTCCTTCTTGCACTCCCCACATGGGTTCAAATACCTCCGTACTGGCCTCCATCTCCCGGCACTTGCCAGACGACCTCTGGTTGCTTACTGTTGCTGCCGATACTGGGGACCTCCATAGCTGCCCTACTGAGCTTCATCTTCCTGTGCTGGCCTCACTCTTCTCCAAGCTGGGCTCAATCTCCCATTGGGCAAGCCCTCTTGCTGCCCCCAATCTGGCTCACTCTCACTATCCCCCACTCTCTCACTGTCCCCCTGTGGTGGCCCGCGCTCCCCCCTGTGCTGGCTCGGTCTCTCCCCATGCTGGGCTTGTTCTCTCCATCTCCCTTGTGCCCTCTTGCTCTCCTCTGCACTGGCTTGATCGATCTCCCCCTCTGCAGAAAATAAGTCTGGGGTGGGAAGAATTGAAGATGACTGTTGCTGAGAAGTTGCACTTGCTCTGAGTGGTATTGCTGGTATGGGAGTACCTCTGGCCTCTAGCTGGCAGCTCAAACACATCAGCCCCTCCTTTTGGTGGAACCGGGAATTCCAGCAGCAGCCAATTTAGGACTAAAGCCAGACTGGGCTCTTGGAAATGCTAATGTTAGAGCTGGTGCACAGGGCCACTGCCATGATCATTAGACCTCACCCAGTGTCTTTCACTGACTTAGCACATCCAAGAATGTTTTACAACCAAAGGAGTATGTTTAAAATGTAGTCAGTGCTATCGTGTAGAAAACCTGACAGTCAATTTTTCCACATGACTCCACAAACAGGATGTGTTGCTGACCAGATAGTCTGTTTTGATACATGAACACACAATATGCTTGGCTATATTTCTTTCTGCAAATGTAGTGCAAGTATCAATGACGTCAGAATTAGGTTATATTTCTGTTAAAATTATAAATAGGGCAATTTAGCAGAAATAAATGAAGTATCAAGAGAATGATATTGCTCACAGTAATTTATCAGTTTTTATTTTCTTGCTTCAGTTGTAGAAAAAATGGTTTACTTGATCAAATATGTAAATACTTACACCGGAAGGTGTTGAGAAATTCTGAATCAAAATTTATCAGATAGTGACATTGATAGGCTTCTGTTTTGTAAGATGATGACATGGACTGTTGCTGATCTGTGAATGTCAGGAGCTGCATTCGGAAAAGACAGTCTCTGCTGTACTTGCTGTAGAGGAGGACAATGGGATGAGAAGGTGCATGATTTGCTGGCCTCTGTTTTCTCTGACTGAACTACTTAAAATGATCACACAAAATAGAAAGGATGGTGCTGTATTCTGTGAAATTTCAGGCTTTTTGGATATTAGGTTTTAAAGCTCCAATAGAATAAGACTCTGGTGAGGCCTCATCTGGAGTATTGTGTGCAGTTTTGGTCGCCATACTATAGGAAGGATGTGGAAGCTTTAGAACGAGTGCAGAGGAGGTTTACCAGGATGTTGCCTGGAATGGTAGGAAAATCTTATGAGGAAAGGCTGAGGCACTTGGGGCTGTTCTCATTGGAGAAGAGAAGGTTTAGGGGAGATCTGATAGAAGTGTATAAGATGATTAGGGGTTTAGATAGGGTAGATACTAAGAACCTTTTACCGCTAATGGAGTCAGGTGTTACTAGGGGACATAGCTTTAAATTAAGGGGTGGTAGGTATAGGACAGATGTTAGGGGTAGATTCTTCACACAGAGGGTTGTGAGTTCATGGAATGCCCTGCCCGTATCAGTGGTGAACTCTCCTTCTTTATGGTCATTTAAGCGGGCATTGGATAGGCATTTGGAAGTTATTGGGCTAGTATAGGTTAGGTAGGATTCGGTCGGCGCAACATCGAGGGCCGAAGGGCCTGTACTGCGCTGTATCCTTCTTTGTTCTATGTTCTAAATTAAATAGGTATTCTCTCAAGAAGCATTTGTAGTTGTTCAAGTCAACATCAGTGTATATTTGGTAAGAGGTCAACCATGAGAGAGCATAGTTTTAGGTTAAGGGGCAGCATATTCGGAGGGGATTCTGGAAAAAAAACGTTTTTTCACTTAGTGGGTGGTGGGAATGTAGAACGCACTGCCTGGAAGGTAGTGAAGGCCAGAAATCTTACAACCCCTAAAAGAAATTCTGGATGAGTACTTCAAATGTAACATTCACGGATATGGGGCAAGTACAGGAAATTAGGATTAGCACACTTTTAGTGGTAGCTAGGTTGGTGTAGAATCAATGGGCTGAAAGGCCTTTTCTCTACTGTAAAAATCTATGACTGATCTGTAAGGTAAATAGCAACAGGCATGGGCTTCTAATATCTTTAAGATAAATCATCAGTTGGTAGTACAGCTTGGTAGAGCGCTACTTAAATTATCCGAAAATATTTTTTTATCACTCATTCAGGCAGTTCACAAAACATGCAAATATAAAGGAAAGACCTCATTTACGCTGAATGACAGGAGAGTGCTGATTGCTTGGCAGGTGGATTCTGATTGGTCGAATCACTGTCATGGAGAGAGAATGTATCAATTAGATGATGACTGACAGTTAACTACCAGGCTTTGTTTAAATTTTTAAATCAGGCTGATTCTAGTTCATCAGAGTACTATTCTGAGAAATGAATGAGGAAAGGCTGTCACCCATTTTTGTTGAGTTGAAGTAGGCATGGTGTGTGTACCTAAACAAACATAGAAATTGCTAGGAAAACTCAGCAGGTCTGCCAGCATCTGTGGAGAGGCTTAATTCGGAAGAAGGGTCATTGGATCTGAAATATTAAGTCTGCTTTCTTTCTGCAGATGCTACCAGGTCTGCTGAGTTTTCCCATTCTGTCCCATTTTCCAAATTCCTCTGCCTCTGCCACAGCTGCTCGGATGAGGAGACATTCCACTCGTGAGCATCCCAGATGTCCACCTCTTTTGAACAATGTGCTTTTCCTCCCCCATCATCTAGATGGCCCTCTGCTGCACCTTCCCCATTCCCTGTTCCGCTGCTCCAAACCCCACACCCCCAAACACAATAAAGACAGAGACCTCCTGGTCCTCATCTACCACCCCACCAGTCTCCACAGCCAAAGCATCATCCTTAAACATGCCTGCCAACTCCAAGTAGACCACACCACCAAGAACATCTCCCCCCCCTACCCCTCTCTGCCTTCTGCAAAGACAGTTCCCTCTGATACTCCTTGATTTGTGCCACTCTCCCCA
This sequence comes from Hemiscyllium ocellatum, assembly GCF_020745735.1. NCBI lineage: Eukaryota > Metazoa > Chordata > Chondrichthyes > Orectolobiformes > Hemiscylliidae > Hemiscyllium > Hemiscyllium ocellatum. The sequence continues at coordinate 60,308,459 of NC_083422.1, read as the reverse complement.
CTGAACTCCACCCCCCCCACCCCCCCCGAACTCCCAGGTACCTTCCCCTGCAACGGGAAAAGATGCAAAACCTGCTGGAATATCACTCCCTTCACCTCTATTAGGGCCCCAAACAGTCCTTCCAGGTGTGCCAGAGGTTTACCTGCCTCCCTTTCCAATTAGTTTATTGCATCAGGTGTTACCAATGTGATCTTCTCTGCATCGGGGAAACCGAATGTAAATTGAGGGAACAGTTTGCCGAGCATCTCAGCCAGGCCGGCAGGGGCTGAATGGACCTCCTAGTCACTGCCCATTTTAATTCCTCTTCCCACCCCCTTTCTGACATGACCATCCTTGGCCTCCTCCATTGCCACAACGAACCACAGTGCAAATTGGAGGAACAATACCTCGTCTTCCATCTGGGCAGCCTACAGCCTGTAGGACTCAACATTAAACTTTCCAATTTCAAAAAAGCCTCCATTCCCATCCCCTGACTTTTTCCTACCCCCTCCCCCTTCCCTGCCATGAACTGGATTCATTCCTCCCATGAGCAACCAGCTTGTACCCTCCACCTGTCTTCACCTATCCCCACTTCACCACCCTGTTCCCACTGCCTCCTTTATCTTCAGTTCTCCTCACACCCACTTCTGAAATCCTGAACAAGGAATACACCTAAAGCGTCAACTTCACCTCCTGATGCCACCTGGCTTGCTGTGTTCTTCCAGCCTCCTACCTGTGTATTGCTGTGTTTTCCCAACATTTTCTGTTTTTGTTTCTTATTTCCAGCATCTGCACGTCTTTGTGTTTTGGATGGTGTCTGTCCATATTTTCTTTTCTGTCTGTAACAAGCAGGGTCCATGGTATTATATGAAGCTTCGTATGCACAAGCACACCACATTGGGAACACGACTCATTCATCACTCAGTAAGAATTATTTAGCTAATATTATACATTCATGGAATACATTTAATGTTCGACACTGTTGTGAGCTTTGCAAATGTGGGCTGGTGGGTACAGTCATGACTTTGCTTGTTGCCAACAGTTGAAGGGATATGCTGTTTGAAATATCTCAAACTGGGGCAATATTTCAGGCAGCTGATCCCTTTGGCAGTTTGCAATGAGCAAATATCAGTTATACCGAAACAGCAGGAACTTGAAAAGCTTAAATCTCAGTGTCCAACATCAGATAGAATTATTTTGCAAATTTGGAGTCAGAGATACTACATATATTCATATACGGGGCCCTAATCTTTCGAGATACGAAGAACATGTACGTGCACTGTGCTCTTTTCACCTTAACAAAGTATGTAGCAATCATTCTCTGATTCATTTCTCAGGGCAATGTCTTGACTGATCAGAGCCAACTTTCCTGGTTTTAAAATTTAAACTAATCTTGGGCAGTTTACTGTCTGTTTTTATCTAACTGATATGTTCTCCAGCAGTTCTACTAATCAAAATTTAGTTACCAAATTTCAGCACTCTCCTATCATAGAGGACACAAAATTTACTTCAAGGTTGGAGACAGAGGGTACTGGTAGGGGGTTAGTTTTTGGACTGGAGACCAGTGGTGTGCCACAAGGATTGGCACTGAGTCCACAGTTTTTTGTAATTTATATCAACTATTTGCATGTGAATAAAGGAGGCAATATTCGTAAGTTTGCAGATGACTCCAAAATAGCTAATGTAGTGGACAGTGAAGAAGATTATCTCTGAGTACAATGGATCCTTGATCAGATGGGCCAATGGGGTGAGGAATGGCAACTGGAGCTTAATTTAGCTAAGTGTGACATGTTGCATTTTGGTAAGACAAACTAGGACAGGACTTATCCACTTAATGACAAGGTCCTGGGGAGTGTTGCAGAACAGAGACCCAGGGATGTAGCTGCATAGTTCCTTGGAAGTGGAGTCCCAGGTAGACACGGTGGTGAAGAAGGCATGTGTCATGCTTGACTTCATTGGTCAGAATATTGAGTATAGTAGTTGGGCTGTCATGTTGTTGCTGTACAGGACATTGGTGAGGCCACTACTAGAATACTCTGTACAATTCTGGTCTCCCTGCCGTAGGAACAATATTGTTAAACTTCAGAGGCTGCAGAAAATCTTTACAAGGATGTTGGGAGTGGAGAGTTTGAGTTAAGGGGAGAGGCTGAATAGTCTGGGACTTTTTTTTTACCCCTGGAGCATTGGAGGTCGAAGGGTGACCTTACAGAGGTTTATAAAATCATGAGGGGCATGGATAGGGTGAATAGACAAGGGCTTTTATGGAATGAGCTGCCAGAAGAAATGGTGGAACCTGGTACAATTAGAATATTTAAAAGGCATCTGGATGGGTACATGAATAGTAAGGATTTAGAGGGATATTAGCCAAATGCTGGCAAATGGGACTGGATCCGATTGAGATATCTGGTTGGCATGCACAGGTTGGACTCTGTCTCTATATAGTATACATTGGAAAGTGCAGGGAATGGGCACAATTGAATTGTGGAGTTTATTCGACAAACAGCTATGTGTCCTTGATAAGTATGTACCTGTCAGGCAGGGAGGAAGTGGTCGAGCAAGGGAGCCGTGGTTTACTAAGGAAGTTAAATCTCTTGTCGGGAATAAGGAGACTTCTGTAAGGATGAGACATGAAGGCTCACTTCGGGTGTTTGAGAGTTACAAGTTAGCCAGGGAGGACCTCGAGAGCTCAGAAGAACCAGGAGGGGGCATGAGAAGTATTGGCGGATAGGATTAAGGAAAACCCGAAAGCTTTATATCAGTAATAAAAGAATGACTAGAGAAAGATTAGGGGCAACCAAGGATAACAATGGGAAATTGTGCCTGGAGTCCAAGGAGGTAGACAAAGCGCTAAACAAATATTTTTCGTTAGTATTCACACTGGAAAAAGACAATTGTTGTTGAGGAGAATACGGAGATTCAAGCTACTAGACTAGACTGGATTGAGGTTTACAAGGAGGTGTCAGCAATTCTGGAAAGTGTGAAAATAGATAAATCCCCTGGGCTGGATGAGATTTATCCTAGAATTCTCTGGGAAGCTAGGGAGGAAATTGCAGAGCCTTTGGCTTTGCTCTTTATGTTGTCATTGTCTACAGGAATAGTGCCAGAAGACTGGAGGATAGCAAATGCCCCCTTGTTCGAGAAGGGGAGTAGAGACAACACTGGTAATTACTTCCGTTTTGGGTAAAAGTGTTGGAAAGGGTTAGAAGAGATAGGATTTATAATCATCTAGCGAGGAATAAGTTGATTAGGAATAGTCAACGCGGTTTGTGAAGGGTAGATCATGCCTCACAAACCTTATTGAGTTCTTTGAGATGGTGACCAAACAGGTGGATGAGGGTAAAGTAGTTGATGTGTTGGATATGGATCTCGGTAAGGCGTTTGGTAAGGTTCCCCAAGGTAGGCTATTGCATAAAATACGGAGACATGGGATTGTGGGTGATTTAGCGGTTTGGATCAGAAATTGGTTATCTGAAAGAAGACAGAGGGTGGTGGTTAATGGGAAAAGTTCATTCAGGAGTTCAGTTTACTAGTGGTGTACTGCAAGGATCTGTTTTGGGTCCACTGCTATTTGCAGTTTTTATAAATGACATGGATGAGGGTGCAGAAGAATGGATTCATAAATTTACGGCTGACACTAAGGTCAGTGGAGTTGTGGATAGTGCTGAAGGATGTTGCAGGTTACAGAGGGACATAGATATGCTGTAGAGCTGGGCAGAGAGGTGGCAAATGGAGTTTAACATGGAAAATTGTGAGTGATTCACTTTGGAAAAAACAACAGGAATAAAGAGTAGAGAGGAGCATCAATTATCCAAATGAGATGGACAGGCAGTATTTCGTTTGGATAATCGTCGGATAATTGATTTGACTTTAAATGAGGGAAGCCATACTGATTTAACACTGTGCTCTACTGGAGAGTTTGTTTAAATCTATCACTTTTGATGGACTGATACTTTAAAAACACTTGCGCAATTTGCAAGTTGCAGGTTAAACTGAGAAGGACTAAACCCAAACCATCATGAAATCCCAGCTCCTGAACAGCTTCTACAATCACAAGAGTATTTGTCTGTTTCCGGGAACTCAGTGTGGCGGTAGGAAGGCAGAAGCACCACCTTGTGCATGTGTTTACTTTCTTAGCCATTTCTTTTCATGAACGGCCCGGTAAAGTGATGGGAATAATGTACTTACTTTTGCAAAGGGCTGTGTAACTGGCCCTTACGTAAAAAATATTGAGTTGCTGGGGCTTGAACTGTATGTGTTTCTTTGTTTTTGCCAGTGTTTTCAGATGTTCTTCAGTCTCGGTAAATCGAATACACTTACCTCTTTGTAAAGTTTTTGAGGGACCTTGAGATCTTCTCCGGATAATGCGAAATTCAGATAATTGATATTCGGATAATCGGGGTTTCTCGGTACTGGGTTAATGGTAAGATTCTTGGTAGTGTAGATGAGCAGAGAGATCTCAGTGTCCATTACATAGATCCCTGAAAGTTGCCACCCAGGTTGATAGGGTTGTTAAGAAGGCATACAGTGTATTAGCTTTTATTGGTAGAGGGATTGAATTTTGGAACCAGGAGGTCATGCTGCAGCTGTACAAAACTCTGACACGGCTACACTTGGAGTATTTTGTACAGTTCTGGTCACCGCATTATAGGAAGGATATGGAAGCTTTGGAAAGGGTTCAGAGGAGAATTACTAGGATGTTGCCTGGTGTGGAGGGAAGGTCTCTTGAGGAAAGGCTGAAGGACTGGAGATTGTTTTCGTTAGAGAGAAGAGATGACTTAATTGAGACATATAAGATAATCAGAGGGTTAGGTAGGGTGGACAGTGATAGCCTTTTTCCTCGGATGGTGATGGCTAGCACAAAGGGGGCATAGCTTTAAATTGAGGGGTGATAGATATTGGAAAGATGTCAGAAGTAGTTTCTTTACTCAGAGTAGTAGGGATGTGGAAGGCACTGCCTGCAACAGTAATAAACTCGGCAACTTTAAGGGCCCTTAAATGGGCATTGGATAAACATATGGATGACAATGGAATAGTATAGGATAGAAATGCTTCAGATTGGTTCCACAGGTGGATACAACATCGAGGGCTGAAGGGCCTATACTGAGCTGTAATGTTCTATTTTGTTTTCTCTTCATTTTGGCAACTCTTGCAAATTGTCCTGATGACTACATGACACAAAGCTTTGACAAAATGTCTTTCTTTCTGTGATCTTCAAGATACCGCAGTCTTATAAGCTCTACAATAATTCTCTGAAGTCTTAATTTTGTCTTTAATCAAATGATAGTGGTAATTGCCATATGTAATATGTGAAACCTTTTGGACATTTCTGAAAATCATGTGAATGACATTGGCACAAATCCATTTCTTTCTTCCTCTCTGACAGCTGTCAAATATTTCCTGTCAAATATATGGATATCTCCAATAATTTCTTGCTGCTATTTATTCCACTGAGAATAAATCTGGCATAATCTTTTTCCCAGAAGAATGGAAAGTTGTTTCGGTATTGTTAAAACTAACCACAATTTTGTAACTACATCTGATGATGTCATTTTCCAATGGTGGAAAATTTTGTTGTGAGAGCTTATTATCTGTCCAATTTAACAGCAACAGAGATTTGTATTTGTGGCATCTTTAATGTAGAATGGTATAATAAGGTGCTCAGAGGACTGTCTTAAAGCAACATTTGACATTGAGCCACCTCAGGCAAGATTAGTTCAGATGGTCAGTAGGTAAGTTTAAAGCGAGTGTCTTAAATGTGCAGCACTGCTATAGAGATAGAAAACTTTAGGGAAGATGTTCTAGAGTTTGGGAACTAGGCAGCTGAAGGCACAGCCCCCAATGATGAGCAATTAGCATTTGGATGCTTCAGAACCCAGAACTGGATTTTTTTTTTACTCACTCATGGGATGTGTGCATTTTTGGCTGGGCCAGCATTTATTGCCCACTCCTAATTGCCCAGAGTGCGGTTAAAAGTCAAGTGTATTGCTGAGGGTCTGAAGAAACATATTGGCCTGACCAGGCAAGGATGACAGATTTCCTTTCCAAAAGGACATTAGTCAGCCAGATGGGTTTTCCCTGACAAGTGGCATTGGTTTCTTTTTTAGACAATAGGTGCAGGAGTAGGCCATTCTGCCCTTCGAGCCTGCACCACCATTCAATATGATCATGGCTGATCATCCTTAATCAGTATCCTGTTCCTGCCTTATCTCCATTACCCTTGATTACACTATCCTTGAGAGCTCTATCCAACTCTTTCTTAAATGAATCCAGAGACTGGGCCTCCACTGCCCTCTGGGGCAGAGTATTCCACACAGCCACCACTCTCTGCATGAAGAAGTTTCTCCTCATCTCTGTCCTAAATGGTCTACCCCGTATTTTTAAGCTGTGTCCTCTGGTTCGGGACTCACCCATCAGCAGAAACATGTTTCCTGCCTCCAGAGTGTCCAATCCTTTAGTAATCTTATATGTCTCAATCAGATCCCCTCTCAGTCTTCTAAACTCAAGGGTGTACAAGCCCAGTCGCTCCAGTCTTTCAGTGTAAGGTAATCCCGCCATTCCAGAAATTGACCTCGTGAACCTAAGCTGCACTCCCTCAATAGCCAGAATGTCTTTCCTCAATATGGAGACCAGAACTGCACACAATATTCCAGGTGTGGTCTCACCAGGGCCCTGTACAGCTGCAGAAAAACCTCTTTGCTTCTATACTCAATCCCTCTTGTTATGAAGGCCAGCATGCTATTAGCCTTCTTCACTACTTGCTGTACCTGCATGTTTACCTTCATTGACTGGTGTACAAGAACACCCAGATCTCTTTGTACTGCCCCTTTACCTAAATCGATTCCATTTAGGTAGTAATCTGCCTTCCTGTTCTTACCACCATGGTCATCATTATGTTCGTAATTTCAAATTCTTTATTGAATTGAAATTCTACCATCTGCCATAGTGGGGTTAAACCTGAGTCCCCAGAACATTGCTCCCAGGAGGACCAGTTCCAATACCGTACAGCCCAGATGGCCTCCTTCTTCAAGGACCGCAGGTTCCCCCCAGACGTGATCGACGATGCCCTCCACCGCATCTCCTCCACTTCCCGCTCCTCCGCCCTTGAGCCCCGCTCATCCAATCACCACCAAGACAGAACCCCACTGGTTCTCACCTACCACCCCACCAACCTCCGCATACAGCGTATCATCCGCCATCATTTCCGCCACCTCCAAACGGACCCCACCACTAGGGATATATTTCCCTCCCCTCCCCTATCAGCGTTCCGCAAAGACCATTCCCTTCGTGACTCCCTCGTCAGGTCCACACCCCCCACCAACCCAACCTCCACTCCCGGCACCTTCCCCTGCAACCGCAGGAAATGTAAAACTTGCGCCCACACCTCCACACTCACTTCCCTCCAAGGCCCCAAGGGATCCTTCCATATCCACCACAAGTTCACATGTACCTCCACACACATCATCTATTGCATCCGCTGCACCTGATGTGGCCTCCTCTACATTGGGGAGACGGGCTGCCTACTTGCGGAATGCTTCAGAGAACACCTCTGGGACACCCGGACCAACCAACCCAACCACCCCGTGGCTCAACACTTTAACTCTCTCTCCCACTCCACCGAGGACATGCAGGTCCTTGGACTCCTTCATTGGCAGAACATAACAACACGACGGCTGGAGGAGGAGCGCCTCATCTTCCGCCTGGGAACCCTCCAACCACAAGGAATGAACTCAGATTTCTCCGGTTTCCTCATTTCCCCTCCCCCCACCTTGTCTCAGTCGGTTCCCTCAACTCAGCACCGCCCTCCTAACCTGCAATCTTCTTCCTGACCTCGCCACCCCCCACCCCACTCCAACCTATCACCCTCACCTTGACCTCCTTCCACCTATCACATCTCCATCGCCCCTCCCCCAAGTCCCTCCTCCCTACCTTTTATCTTAGCCTGCTTGGCACATTCTCCTCATTCCTGATGAAGGGCTCTGGCCCGAAACGTCAATTTTCCTGTTCCTTGGATGCTGCCTGACCTGCTGTGCTTTAACCAGCAACACATTTTCATCCCCAGAACATTAGCTGAGTTTGTGGACTAATAGTCTAGTGATAATGCCACTAGGTCATTGCCTCGGCCAAAGTGCAGGTAACTTGGAATGTTGGAGGGCTGGAAAAGATTTCCGAGATAGTGCGGGCTGAGACCATGGAGAAGTTTGAAAAAGGGATCAAAATTCTAAGAGTCAATGTTAGAAAATAAACAGCGATGATGGATGAACAGGACATGGAGCAAGTTTTTAAAAAAAAGTTCAGAAAAACTTTGTCTCGAGGTAACAAAGATGAGGATTTCAGCAGCAGATGACTGGAGGTAGGGCAAGTTGAGAAATGTGATAGAATTAGGTCACCTCAATGATGGGGTAGAAATGTGTTTGGAAGCTCATCTCCAGGTCAGATAAGATACTGCCGGGGAGTTGGAGTCAGGAGCTAGGGAATAGTATTTGCAGCAGGGTCCAAAGACAATGAGTTAACCTATTTTGTTATTTTGCAAACATTGTTGCTATTCATGGCCTCCAGGAAATATTGGTCTAGATTTTCTGATGGCTCAATAATTGTATCATGTGAGTTGCTTATGGGGACCCTGCAGAATCCCCATCATAGCAAACACCAGAGGAATTGCCCCAAAACTTAAAATTTCCCCGACACCTGGAACTCTCTGAAAGTCTTCAGTTACATTGGACCTGAATCTTCCCCATTTTGTCCAGTCCAGGACCGAAGCTGTATCTCCAAAAACTGTCCCTTCTCCTGCTCTGGATATGACCCCCATCCTCCCCCCACTTACCCAGGAGCTGACCACCTCTTCCTTCACTTCAGACCCACTTGTCTCCTTGCCTTGTTGGCATACCACAATAGCCTCCCCCACCCCAACTCTTGTCTCTGAACCTGATCATCCTCCCCCTTTCCTGGGATCTGATAAGACCCCTCCTCAACCATTTGCAACTGGACCTCTCCCCATTCTCCAACCCTATACTCAACTTGTTATCTCCCATTACCTCTGACGTACCTTAAATACTCCATCATGTACTTAGCCATCTTTACATCCTCTTACACCTGGTACCACACCCTCTTGTCAACCTATGCTCCCCCTCCCCCAAGACTTAACCCTTGATTCACTTGGAACACTACCTACTTGGTACCCTACCAACCTGCTGGTTTATCCTTTTAGCACACTAACGTCACACTTACTTTGAGAACTGCTGTCCCAAAAGTGACTGTGATTTTGAACATTTAAATTTCAGAACCCTGATGGCTATGTCAGTGGGTTGATGAATTGCCTTTGCCTTCTGGGTGATGAGAGAGCTGTCAGAAGGAAGGGCAGCTCTTGTTTCTGAGGGAGCTCTGACCAGAATCTCCCGTCAGAAACGTGGAGCTCTTTGATGATGTAAATAATACAAGCAGAATGGCAAAGCATAGGAAATTTCCATGCCTCAGAAAATCTGGCTCATTACTCTTGCTCTGGTGGCAATTGTTTTGCTTGCTTCACCAGGAGAGATTCTGCTTGAACAAATAGATTTGCAGGAAATTCAATACAGGTCAAGATTTCCATTGCCTTCAAGGGAATTCTGAGGAACATTAAATAAATCCCTTTCTGAATAGCGCTGATTCATTCTGATTTTCCTAGACTCAACTATGACAAATTGCTGTCAGTTTTTGTCTATCATTTCTTACTATAATTTTCCCAGAAGACTTTTTTTTTAAACTTGTCACATGCTGGTATCTGATTTTAATTTATCATTATGAATATACAGTCATATAAAAGAAAATGGAGTAGGACATCCTGCAGAAATTCCCTTCTTGTTGCAATTAAAATGAAACGTGACTTCAGATGAAGAAATCCTTTGAAATACCTTGTTTAAGTTTGTGCAATCGGAACAACAACCCTCAGAGCTCGAGCACAGCAGTTCACTCTGTAAAAGAAAACTGAGACCAATGTTCTTGTCTCAGTTACTCTTCCTAGCTATCCATTCTGCCTACTGATAGTTGCTCCGCAAATGAATACTTTCTGCTGTCCTTCCCAAATTGCACCTACTTTGCCCTGGGGCCTTGACAAACAGAAGTATAGTACTGTATTCCAGCTGCTTCTCCTGGTTTCTGGATCTGCGTTTGAGAGTAGATCCCCAATAAATCTGCAGAAATAATGTCCTGAATCTCTAGGATTTCAGTGGCCATCATTCACCCCCAAAAATGGGTTTCGAACTTCAGAAGGCCAATGATCCAGGTGTCCGTATAGCATGCACTGATCTTCCTGCCAAGGCGGGTGGATACACCTATTTCTGGTGTTGACCCTCACTGTGTTTGTTTTTTAGAGCTCTCTGACATTTCTCAGGTATTGGCATTGATTCATCAGAATTTCATTTTGTTTGCTCACCAAAAGGGAAGGTACCCCAAAGTATCTCTCAAAGGAAGAAGCTTGCTCTCCATAACACTAACTCCCTAAATCCAACACACCATTCACACCATTCCACTTTCCTGTGTATTTGTTTGAGCCACTTCGAAATACTAACAAAACAATGTCACATTGCCACAGTTAACAGGTGTGGGGCCTTCAAATCGGGAGACCACTCAAATGTAAGGAATCTAAGGATGACCTTCACATAGCCATAAGACCAATACCGATCCAAACTAGACACCCAGACAGACATGGTGACTATGGCAAGGACTGAATGACATCACAGGTTCTAAAAAGAGACCATGACACATCCCTCCCAGACTGTCTCATTGTGTTCTATGCTCACTTTGAGCAGAGTTTGGCATAGAGGTAACACCTATTCCGATAAGTCTTGACGAACCTATCCCAACAGTCACTGCATCAGAGGCCAGATCAGTTTTCCTTCGCATGAATCCAAGGAAAGCGATGGGACCAGCTGGAGTATCAGACCGTGCACTCAGCATGTGCAGATCAACTGGCAGAGGTCTTCTCGGACATCATCAACCTCTCCCTGCACCAGGCCACTGTCCCTGCTGGTTTCAAGGGGGCCAACATCATCCCTGTGCCTAAGAAGGCTCATGCAGCATGGCTCAATGACTCCAGCCTCCCCACTACTCTTGACCCACTCCAATTTGTCTATCGGACCAACAGATCTCCATCAGATGCCATATCACTTGACCTTCACTCCTCCTGAGAACATCTTGACTCCAAAAACAACTATGTAAGAATCCTACTCATTGACTACAGTTCAGCCTTCAACACTGTTATCCCCTTGAGTCTGATTACTAAACTTAGTATCTTGGACTAAGGCCCACTCTCTGCAACTGGATCCTCAGTTCCCTGACCCACAGGCCACAAACGATGAAGACTGGGGTCAATATTTCATCCTCACTAACACTCAACACTGGAGCCCCCCCGGGTGCATACTCAGCCCCCTACTGTACTCACTGTATACCCATGACTGCGTCACCAAATACCAGGCTAATGCCATTTACAAGTTTGCTGATGACACCACCATAGTCGGTCCAATCTCAGATGGTGATGAAACAGTCTACAGACAGGAGGTGGAAGACCTGGAAAAATGGTTCACTGAGAATAACCAAGCTCTCGATGCCGGCAAAACCAAGGAACTCATTATTGACTTTCAGTGGGGTGTTACTCATGTCCCCCCCCCCTACACATTAACAGCACAGAGGGGGAACGAGTGGAGAGTTGTCAAGCTCCTGGGAGTAGTCATCAACAATAAGCTTTCTTCATGTGGACACAGTGGCTACAAAAGCCCAACAACGTCTCTTCTTTCTCAGGCAGCTGAGGAAATTTGGCTTGATGGTGATTACCCTTGCCAACTTTTATAGGTACGCCATCGAGAGCATTCTGTCTGGATGTATCACTACCTGGTATGGCAACTGTACCATTCAAGATCGGAGACGGTTACAGAGAGTGGGGAACTCGGCCCAGACAATCACAAAGGCCAACCTCCCATCTATAGAATCCATCTACCAGGCCCACTGTCAAGGAAAGGCCGCCAGCATTCTCAAAGATCCATCCCACCCTGGCAATGTTTTTCTACAACCTCGACCATCGGGGAGAAGGTACACATGCACCAGCTGGTTTTGTAACAGTTTCTACCCTACTGTTGTTAGAATACCGAATGGACTCACAAACTCTTAACATTCGTCTGTACCTGTGTTTTTGTTTTTTTTGCTGTTTACCTATTATTTACTTAACTCTGTGATCTGCTTGTATTGCTTGCAAAACAAAACTTTTAACGTTGCCTCGGTACATGTGACACTAAATTCAATTCAATTAACACATGCAAAGTGAATAATTTTCCATTACTTAACAATGTTGAGTAATTTGTATTATACTGATCCTGACAACATTACTTTTTTTCAATGTCCTTCGTCTATTAGTGTTATGTCAGGAGAAGTTACAAAAGCAAAAGGCGTGGTTGGATATTTGTGTATGCATACCTTATAACTATAATCTATGGTAACATAGATTATAATTAGAGGAATGTGCACGCACCTAAATAGCTACGTGTTCTAAAAGTGCTGGGGCTCAAATCCCTTGGTTTTTCCTGATATCTAGTGATAACTCTGAGTTTTTCTCAGGGCTATGTAAACAACAGAATTTTTCTCCACCTGCACCCAAACAAATAAGAGGTCAGTCATTCCTTGAGCCTGATCCTGATCCTGGTCGTGTTGCACTGCAGAGAACTGCTTTTGCAGAAATGGCTGATACATCCAAGACTTGGGGCTGATGGGTATCCTCCAAGCGTCCCACTGAGTGCAGACTAGGCAAGCAGGCTGGAGTCACAAAGATCTTAGTGATTTAGAACTGCTATTTCATTTTCTGCAAGTCAGAGTGATCCAACTGAGGCAGCCAGTTCAAATTTGTTGCTACTGTGCTGTAATCTTTAACAGCAGATTCTGAGAAAGAAAGTCTGATTCCTTAGCACAATTAACAACAATGAGGAAGTTGCGACACTGTGGTTTTCCAATTATTCATTTGTTTTCCAAAAAGGACTTGGTTTTGTTCAAGATTTACTGAAAATATGAAATTGCACTTTGGAAACTCTCAAAGAAATAATTTGTTCATCACATTTGAAATATCTGCCAGCAAGGCAGAGTTTCCATTGTAATTTTATTTGGCAGTTTAGCTGTATTTGCTGAATCAGCTGCTGCATTAATACCATTAAAGATCAGTCATTCCTGAGTTGTGGAAATAGTTTCATACGTGCAAGACATACATTCCTCCATGATTGAACACCTTGGACAATTCTGTGGTTAAATTTGATCTTTAGCATGTGAGGGAAAAGTTGAAGAGACCTAAAACTTAATTTGTTGTGATTCCCTTTAAGGGGCAAACATTGTAGGTTCAAAATGATAACACGCACATTCAGAAAAGTACATTTCACATTGCATTTTAGGATAGCACATGCAGAAAATGCATTTCAAAATAAGGTAACAGGATCTAGGCATTTGACGATGAGAAAATGGTGTTATATTTTGAGCTCAGGATGCTGTGTGACTTGATAAGGTTCCCATGCATCTGCTGCCATTATCCTTCTTTGTGGTACAGTTTGTGGACTTGGAAGACACAATCAAAGGAAGCCTGGTGAGTTATTGCAGTGCAGTATGTAACTGGTAAACCGTGCACTCATGGTCTAGACTGGTGGCAAAGGAGGTGAAAATTTAATTTGGTTAGTAGGGTAGCAGTCAATACAAGCTGTCCTGGTTACAAATAAAAACAGAAATTGCTGGAAAAGCTCAGCACATCTGTCAATGTTTGTGGAGAACTGATCAAGACTCTATCTCAGCCTTTAATATATGCAAGGACTCTATTGTTCTTTAAGACTCTGCCCTGCCACCCCCCCCCCCCCCCGCCAGCTTTCTGTGGCCAGGAGTTCCAAAGACTCTCTGAGAGAAGACATTCCTCTTCATCTCAGTCTTAATTGATGCCCCTTTATTCTGAGACTATGCTGTCTGGTTCTAAACTCTCCATGAGGTAAACATCCTTCGGTATTTACCCTGTCAAGCCTCTTAGAATCCTATAGGTTTCAATGCATACTATTCATAGAATAAAATCATGGAATTCCTACGATGTGGAAGCAGGTCCTTTGGCCCAACAAGTCCACACTGACCCTCTGAAGAGTCACCTACCCAAACCCATTCCCCTACCCTATATCTACCCCTTACTAATGCACCTAGCCTGCACATCCCCAAACACTATGTGGCAATTTAGTACGGCAAATTCACCTAAACTACCACCTTTTAGATTGTGGGAGGAAACCAGATCACCCAGAGGAAACCTACACAGACATGGGGAAAATATGCAAACTTCACACAGTCTCCCAAGGCAGGTAGTGAACCCAGGTCCCCAGAGGTGTGAGGCAGTAGTGCTAACCACTGAACCACCATGCTGTCCCAATTCAGTTTCACAAGGAACCTGTTTAGAGACTGTTGTTAGGAATGGTCATTGCCTGTTGCTTATGATGTGACTATTTCTTGCCATTATCTGAGGAGTTGCAAGTGGAACTGAACACTGCGATTATCAGTGACCGTTCCCATCTCTGACTTCATGATGGAGGAAGAACATTCAGGAAACAACTGAAGATGTTTGGGTCAATAGAACAGGAAAATCTACAGGATTTCCTGAAACTGAGATCATTGGCCTTCATCCAGGTCAATTATTCTCACCTCCCATTTGTAATTTAGCAGTTTTGTCCATGTTTGGATGAATGCGGTTTAGAGCTGTGATATTGTGCAAGAAACCAAATTATCAGTGAGTAGGTTATTAACTCCCTACTGTCCTGCTGGATAGCACTACTGATAACTCTCTTTTGCTGATGATTGAAAGCAATTGGGCTGGTCATAGGCCGGATTGGATTTGTTCTGCTTTTTTGTGGGCAGGATACATCTGGGCTATTTTCCACTTTGTTGGCCAAATGCCAGATTTGTCACTGTACTGGAGTAGCTTGTCAAGAGATACCGATAGTTCTGCATCACAAGTTTTTGAAGCTTCTTTTTGTGCAGACCAAACAATTTCTTTCTTTGTTGAATTTCTTTGAGATTGCTCTCATGTGGATTTTGTTTTTACTTGTTTTCTGCAATAGCTGTTGCGTTTTTGAGGTGCATTTTCCAGATCTAGTAGTGGAATATATTTGTGAAACGGGACAGAATCATCCCTGAGTCGTTGAGAAGTATTTAAAAGAATTGAAATTAGGAGTAGGTCATGCAGCCCTTTGAACCTGTTCCATCACTTTTGTGTGACCTTGGCTAATCTTTGACCTTAAATCCACATTTCCACACTCTTCCACGCTGTTATACAACCTATAGTCATATTTAACTTCTTAAAGGTTGTGATTGAATTGTGAAGTGCCTTGAGCACAATTTTCCAGTTTTCTTCAGGTGATTTGGACACTATAGAGCATTGGCAGGCATAAGTCATGTCTCACTAGTTGAAATCGAGTACACTTTATCATGTGAAATGTCAGGCACAGAGACTGTCCAAGTGTAACACTGTGTCAGGCCTCTCCCGTCCCTTGACTAACAATAGTTTATGTAACGTGAGCATTTGTTATTCTTTCGATTATAGAATTAGTTCTTAATATTGAATACTTTACCTGTACCTATAAATGTCTTAACATTACTATTAAACAAGAAAAAAATCACAAGCCCTTATTATTTATAATGGAAAAAAAATTGCTTTTTAGAAATTCTTTCATGGCATGTGAATTTTGCTGTCAGGACAGTATTATTTGCCTATTCCTAATTGCCTTTGAACTGAGTGTCTTGCCATGCTGTTTCAGTGGAGAGTTCCAGGTTAACTGCATTTCTGTGAATCAGAAGTCACACATTGGTCAGACTGGGTAAGGACAGTAGTTTTCCTTCCCTAAACAATATTACCAGATGTTTTTAATTTTGACAGTTAACGATAGCCTCATGTGACCGTTCTGACATGAGCTTTCAATTTCAGATTTATTTATGAATTGAACTTAAATTCTCCCAGCTGCCAAGGTGGAATTGAACCCATGTCTCTAGAGCATTACTGAGGGCAAATAGGTTATTAATTTGTTGACATAATCACGATGGCACTGTCTTCCTTAACATTTTATAATGTCTTTAACATATATTGTAATATGCTTTGCAGGACCATCATCAAACAGTTTTTCACATCAAGATGTAAGAGGAGATATTAAGGTAGCTGTCCAAAAGCTTGATCAAAGATGTGGGCTTGCAGAGATCTGAAAGGAGGAGAGCTTGGTTGAGAAGTGAGGGCTTTCGGAAGGAAGTTCCAGAGTTTAGGTAGCATAAGATATTTGCTTCTAATGGTGGAGTGAAAAATATTTTAAAGTTTAAGAGATCAGAAATGGAGAATCACAAATATCTTTGAAGATCATAGGTGAACGCTAATGAGGTAGAGGGGGTGTGGTTATGGTGGGCTTTGAAAATCAGAATGAGAATATTAAGATTGCAATATTATTTACACATGAGCCAATATTTGTGGAGAAGAATGGTAATGGGTGAGTAGGACACGGTGCTTGTCCATTTATAAGTTGCAGTATTTTGGATGAACTCATTCGTGAAAAATGGTAGGCCAGCCCAGGCTGTTTTTCTTTATTCAAGAGGGCATTGCTGGATTTAGGGTTAGCATTTATTATCCATCCCTAAATGCCCAGAGGCATCAGACCAGGTAAGGGTGGCAGTTTCCTTCCCTCAAGGACATTAATGAACGAGAAGGTTTTTTTCTGACAATCAACGATAACTTCATTATCACCATTAAGCTTAATTCCAGTTTTTATTGAATTCAGTTCCCTCCACTTGCTATGGCAGGTTTTGAACCCAAATCCCCAGAACATTATTTTGGTCCCTAGATCAACAGTCCAGCGATGATATTACTAGACTATCACCTCCCCTAGAGCAAGCAGTTTGGAAGGCAAATCATATGTTGATGTTTATGACAAGAGGATTTGAGTTCAGAAGTAGGGATGTCTTACTGAAATCATACAGGGCCTTAGTGAGACTATACATGAGGTAATGCATGCAGTTTTGGACATTCACTGGGCTGATACCAATTATGTCTGGATTGTCTTATGAGGAAAAATTGGTTTAACTGGGCCTATATTCACTAGAGTTTTGCAGGATCAGCAGGGATCTGATTGAAACGTATAAAGTTTTGCCAGAGTTGGACAGACTAGTTGGAGGATGGAAGTTTTCCATAGTTGGAGTCTGGAACCAGGGACACAGTCTTGGGATGTGGGATACACCATTTAAAACTGAGATGAGAAAAACTTCACTCAGAGGGAGGTGAATTGGTGGAATTCTCAACCTCAGAAGGCTGTGGAAGACATGTAACTGAATATATTCAAGAAACAGATGAATAAATGTCTAGATAATAAAGGCATCAAAGGGTATGGCAAGAAAGTGGGAATATGTAATTGAGATACAGGATCAGCCATGAGTCTATCGACTGGTAGACCAAGCTTGAAGAGCTAAATGGTCGCTCCTGCTCTTATGCTTCTCAGTTACTAATAGTCAAGTTAAGTGGTAAAGGTGTGGATGAGAGTTTCAGCAGCATTTTTAACTGAGGGGTTCTGTGATATTACAAGACAGGAATAGGTGTTCTGATGAAGAGACACCAGACTCAAGATGTTAACTTTGCTTTCTTACCATGGATGCTGCCAGACCTTCTGGGTTTCTCCAGCAATTTCTGTTTGTTTCAGAAATAGATGGTCTTATTGATGGCTTCAGTATGTGTTTAGGCGTTTATCTCTGTGGTAACAGGGGAATATGGGAGTATGTCGAAAACACAGACAGCCAGTGAAATAAATGATTCTGCATTTATTTAATCTCATTAACATTTTCACTTTCTGTTTCTCAGCTGGCAGTCAGTTGGATGGACTGGCTGGCTGCCTTGAGGGAAACCCAAGGATGGGGGCTATTAGGAAGCAGAACAGCAGGCCCAATTTTAAACTCAACAGAATAACTTTTCATCTTTTACTGCACAGACATCTCACTGAAATAAACAGAATAACAATCAACTGGGATTCTTCATAGGTGACCAATCCCATTCACCCAGAGAACAAAGGGGAACATTTGTTCAAATATAAAGCCTAACTAGCTTCTCATATCCCAAGAAGTTCCAACAGCTCATACTTCAACCCTCCTATGTTGACGTGGTTAATATGCAGGAGAAAAAAGAGAAAATGTCACTTACTTAAAGTTCAGTATATTTAACCAAAACAAAATATAATAGCCAGCAAAGAGGAAATGATATAGCCTGCAACTTTGAACACCCATGTCCAAATTGAAGGATTCATTAAGGATCTTCTTGTTACTCTAACTCCTGGGTTCTTGTCTATCCTGTCAAAGGAAACATCGCCCAATTGTCACTCTGACCAGGCTGTTAAGTATTTTGTAAGTTTCAATCAGATCCCCCTATCATCCTTCTAAAGTCCATCAAGTATAGTCCCAGAGTCCTCAAATGTTCCTCATACGTTAATCCTTTCACTCCTGGGATCATTCTCATGAACATCCTCTGGACCCGTTCCAGAGGCAATACATCCTTCTTGAGGAATGGGGCCCAAAATTGCTCACTTTTCCACTCTGATCTCCAGCATCTGCAGTCCTCACTTTCTACTGACCATGTTCCAAATGTGGTCTAACCAGAGTTTTATAAAGCCTTAGAAGTACATCCCAGCTTTTATATTTCAGTCCTCTCGAGATAAGTGACCACATTGTATTTGCCTTCCTAACTACCGACTCAACCTGCAAGTTTACCTTTGGAGAAACCTGGGCTAGGACTCCCAAGTCCCTTTGCCATTCAGTGTTGTGAATTTTCTCCCCATTCTCCTCTATTTTTCCAATCAAAGTACATGATCTCACACTTTCCCACATGGTATTTCATCTGCCATTTCTTTGCCCTCTCTCCTAACCTGTGCAAGTCTTTCTGCAGCCTCTAGGCCTTCTCAATATGACCTGCCCCTCCATCTATCTTTGTATCATCTGCAAACCTAGCCAGAATGTCCACAGTTCCTTCATCCAGATCATTAATGTATAAAGCGAAAGGTTGTGGTCCCAACACTGAGCCTTGTGGAACACCACATGTCACCAGCTTCCATCCTGAGAAGGACCCTTTTATTTCACTCTCTGCCTCAGCCAATCTTCTATCCATGTTAGCACTTGCCTCTAATACCATGGGTCCTTATTTTACTCAGTAGCCTCCTGTACATGCTTCTGGAAGTTCAGGCAGATAACATCCTCTGGTTCTCCAGTGTTTAACTTGCTTGTTACCTCCTCAAAGAACTCTAACAGATTTGTCAGGCGTGACCTCCCCTTGATTAAACCATACTGACTTTGCCTTATTTTATGCCACATTTCCAAGTATTCAGAAATCTCATCCTTCACAATGGATTCTGAAACCTTATCAACTATTGAGGTCAGGTTAATTACCCTATAATTTTCCATCTTTTTCCTTATTCCCTTCTAAAATGGGGGAGTTACATTGTGATCTTTCAGTCCTCTGGGACCCTCCCTGACTCAAGTGATTCCTGAAAGATCACGACTAAAGCCTCCACTATCTCATCAGCTATCACACCCATGGGCAGAACTTTATCGATGCACACAAGGTGGGAACCAGGCTGGAAAAATGACGTGCCACGGCATATTGGCTCCCCAGCCATGTCCTGCTGTTGGGAAATTTAGCGATGGTGGGTGTCAGAGCATGACCAGCTTCCTGCCATGAGAGAAATGAAGCCAATTTGAAAATGTAAATTCAGGGCAATGTGACCATACTGTCAGTAGATTGATACTTTGCCTAATGGGGAAGTTGCCAGCTGAATGCAGATGATTCTCAACAAGCACTCGGGTCTTTGTGGGAATTTGGAGCTTTAATAAGATGGAGTTACAGGCCTGAAAGATGGCCTTGGTGCCTCCTTGGAGATATTGTCCCTCAATTAGCAGCAATTTTATTGTTTCTTTAATTACTTCTGGCCTGCCTTCTGTAGGCAGCAATGCTCCTTTCTTCCTCAGCAGTAGCCAGTATTCCTGAGTAGTCAGCCCTCCAATTGGGCCAGCAACTATCGGGAATGAGTGACCACTTTGGATAGGATGGCAGTCTTGTTGGCAGCATATTCACAAGCCTATGCCTGTCAATGAATCGAAAAAATCTATTGACTGACTGGGCATTTCTTACTGAGGTTTTCACATCACCTTTTTGACAAAATCTAGTCTTCTGACTCTCTTTTTATATGATTCAAGAAATTCAACTGGATTTTCTTTGGGTGTCACTGAATCTGAAGGAAAGTCTTATATCTTTACATTTAAAACTTTACATTTTTACATATCTTTACATTTCTTTACATTTGAGGCATAGATAGAGTCGATAGCCAGAGACTATTTCCCAGGGCAGAAATGACCAACACAAGGGGTCATAGTTTTAAGGTGGTTGGAGGAAAGTATAGAGGGGATGTCAGAGGCGGGTTCTTTACACAGAGTTGTGAGAGCATGGAATGCGTTGCCAGCAGCAGTTGTGGAGGCAGGGTCACTGGGGACATTTAAGAGACTACTGGACATGCATATGGTCACAGAAATCTGAGGGTGCATACATGAGGATCAGTGGTCAGCACAACATCGTGGGCTGAAGGGCCTGTTCTGTGCTATGCTGTTCTATGCTCTATGTTCTAAAACAATATACAGCACAGAAATTCAAACATCAAGTTGCTCTGTTGGAACCTCTGCCTGCCATTTTGACCTCCACATCACTATTTCCCCAATGCTGGGGATGATGTCAATAACAATGTGATTATTCATGATCAGACTTCAGTACTGCTCAAGTTCTTCTCTAGAAAGTCTGACCCAGACACTAGGACCTCTACGTTATCAGGGATGGGTACCAAAGTCATCCTGGTTCCAGTAGGGATCTAACCCAGTATTGTTGATCCAATCTGATCCACAACAAACCATAGAGCTAACTGGTCTCAGCTACCTTCCTCCCAACCCCAACCCCCTCCCACTTATCTCCCAGTTTTCTGGTCCACAAGCCTTATTCCTGATGAAGGGCTTATGCTCAAACTGTTGATTCTCCTGCCTCCTCGGATGCTGCTTTTCCAGCAGCACACTCTTGACTCTGATCTCCAGCACCTGCAGTCCTCACTTTCTCCTAGCTAACTGGTCCCTTCAAGCAGACTGAGTTGCTGCATTATCGTACACTTGTACTTGCAGGTAGTAATCTGGAGCCCTGAATAGTGATGGGTGAGGCTCCAATTTCCATCCATTACGTGGCTGACCAGGAAACCAACTGCTTTTAGATAGAAGAGGGACAGGAATTGTTGTTGGAGGTTCCTGGTTGCAGATGTTTCAGTAAGATTGGGGTGGTGTTAAAAAAGGAGGGGGGTGGCGTTGCGAATTAGAAATGATATAACGGCTGCAGAAAGGCAGTTTGAGGGGGTTCTGCCTTTGGAGGTAGTATGGGCTGAAGTCAGAAATAGAAAGGAGCAGTCACCTTGTTGGGTGTTTACTATAGGCCCCCAATAGCAGCAGAGATGTGGAGAAACAGATTGGGAAACAGATTTTGGAAAGGTGCATAAGCCACAGGGTAGTAGTCATGGGCGATTTCAACTTCTCAAATATTGATTGGAATCACTTTAGATCAAGTAGATTGGACGGGGCGGTGTTTGTGCAGTGTGTCCAGGAAGCTTTTCTAACTCAGTATGTAGATTGTCCGACCAGAGAGGAGGCCATATTGGATTTGGTACTTGGTAACAAACTGGGACAAGTGATGGGCTTGTTAGTGGGTGAGCATTTTGGTGATGGGTGACCACAGTTCTGTGACTTTCACCTTGGTTATGGAGAGAGATAGGTGTGTGCAACAGGGCAGGTTTTACAACTGGGGGAAGGGTATATACGTTGCTGCAAGACAGGATCTGAGGAGCATAAATTGGGAGCATAGGCTGTCAGGGAAGGGTGTCGTTGAAATGTGGAACTTTTTCAAGGATCAGATACGACGTGTCCTTGATATGTATGTACCTGTCAGGCAGGAAAGAGATGGTCGTGTGAGGGAACCTTGGTTGATGAAGGAGGTTGAATGTCTTGTAAGGAGGAAGAAGGAGGCTTACCTAAGGTTGAGGAAACAAGGTTCAGACAGAGCGTTGGAGGGATACAGGATAGCCAGGAGGGAGCTGAAGAAAGGGATTAGGAGAGCTAAGAGAGGGCATGAAAAATCTTTGGCGGGTAGGATCAAGGATAACCCCAAGGCCTTTTATGCGTATGTGAGGAACATGAGAATGACGAGAACGAGGGTAGGTCCGATCAAGGACAGTAGTGAGAGACTGTGTATTGAGTTGGAAGAGATAGGAGAGGTCTTGAATGAGTACTTGTCTTCAGTATTTACAAATGAGAGGGACCGTATTGTTGAAGAGGAGAGTATGAAATGGACTGGTAAGCGAGAGGAGATACTTGTTAGGAAGGAAGATGTGTTGGGCATTTTGAAAAACTTGAGGATAGACAAGTCCCCTGGGCCTGACGGGATATACCCTAGGATTATGTGGGAAGCAAGAGAGGAAATTGCAGAACCGTTGGCAATGATTTTTTTGTCTTCACTGTCAATGGGGGTGGTACCAGGGGACTGAAGAGTGGCGAATGTTGTGCCCCTGTTCAAAAAAGGAAATAGGGATAACCCCGGGAATTACAGGCCAGTTGGTCTTACTTCGGTGGTAGGCAAAGTAATGGAAAAGGTACTGATGGATAGGATTTATGAGTATCTGGAAAGACAATGCTTGATTAGGGACAGCCAGCATGGATTTGTGAGGTGTAGGTCTTGCCTTACACGTCTTATTGAATTCTTTGAGGAGGTGACCAAGCATGTGGATGAGGGTAGAGCAGTGGATGTAGTGTACATGGATTTTAGTAAGGCATTTAATAAGTTTCCCCATGGTAGGCTTATGCGAAAAGTCAGGAGGCATTGGATAGTGGGAAGTTTGGCCAGTTGGAGAACTGGCTAACCGGTCGAAGTCAGAGAGTGGTGGTAGATGGTAAATATTCAGCCTGGAGCCCAGTTACCTGTGGAGTTCCACAGGGATCAATTCTGGGCTCCCTGCTGTTTGTAATTTTTATTAATGACTTGGAAGAAGGAGTCGAAGGGTGGGTCAGTAAATTTGCAACCGATACGAAGATTGGTGGAGTTGTGGATAGTGAGGAGGGCTGTTTTCGGCTGCAAAGGGACTTAGATATGTTGCAGAACTGGGCTGAGGAGTGGCAGATGGAGTTCAACCCTGTCAAGTGTGAGGTTGTCCATTTTGGAAGGACAAATAAGAATGCAGAATACAGGGTTAACGGCAGGGTTCTTAGTAAGGTGGAGGAGCAGAGGGATCTTGGGGCCTATGTTCATAGCTCTTTGAAAGTTGCCACTCGGGTGGATAGAGCTTGTAAGAAGGCCTATGGTGTATTAGCGTTCATTAGCAGAGGGAATGAATTCAAGAGTCGTGAGATGATGTTGCAGCTGTACAGGACCTTGGTAAGGTCACGTTTGGAGTACTGTGTGCAGTTCTGGTCGCCTCACTTTAGGAAAGATGTGGAAGCTTTGGAGAGGGTGCAGAGGAGATTTACCAGGATGTTGCCTGGAATAGAGAATAGGTCATACAAGGATAGGTTGAGAGTGCTAGGCCTTTTCTCATTGGAACGGCGAAGGATGAGGGGTGACTTGATAGAGGTTTATAAGATGATCAGGGGAATAGATAGAGTAGACAGTCAGAGACTTTTTCCCCGGGTTCAACAGTGTGTTACAAGGGGACATAAATTTAAGCTGAAGGGTGGAAGGTATAGGATGTCAGGGGTAGTTTCTTTACCCAGAGAATGGTGGGGGCATGGAATGCGCTGTCTGTGGGAGTGGCAGAGTCAGAATCATTGGTGACCTTTAAGCGACAATTGGATAGGTACATGGATAGGTGCTTAAGCTAGGACAAATGTTCAGCACAACATCGTGGGCCGAAGAACAATACAGCACAGAACAGGTTCTATGTTCTATGTTCTATGTTCTATGTTCTATGTTCTATGTTCTATGTTCTATGTTCTATGTTCTGCCTGCCATTGGGCTGTGTTGGAAGAATTTTCAAATTGATATACATCTATATTATTTGACTACTAAGCCCTGAGTGGGATTTGAATTTGACTACCCAGTGTGCTACGAGACCACCTCACCACACCACACACACACACATCATGCCCCAAGATCAGCAAAGCAGTATTGATCACCATCCATTCTGATCAGAAAGTCATGCTGTTGCAGACTAGTTAGACCAAAGAGCTAAGGCAAGATTTTCACATATCCTTTGACTTCGATGCTGGTTGGCCAGCAACAATCACATCCGGGAGATTTTTTCCCGTTGACACTTTGGTGCCCTCTTAGTAAGAAGGGCACCTGAACCAAGTCTAGGTAGCCTGAGAACAGTCCCAGATGCCCTTCCAAACTGTCCACTAGATATAGAAGACTGCTAGAAGAAGTGGAGACTGGTTAGATTAAATGGTTAGTGTGTGGACCAGATTCATACCAACAAATTTCAATCTTGATTTCAGTGAGGTAGCTTCAGGGTCTACATTCACATCTAGCCTGTAATAAAAAAAAAGTGGTGCTTAGCTGTGGCTAGGTGAATAATTGCCAAGGTCTTATGAACTACCTGCTTTTTCTCTATGGCAGGATTTGCTGAGCTTGGCTGAAAACATTATGGATCTCTGTTCCACACTAAACTTCTGCTACCATTGACATTGCACCTGATGTATGCTTCACGACCTATGTGATAATGCTACTCCTTTAACAAGGTCATGCTGTCCTTGGCGTTTTTTCAGAGAGATCATGAAAGCAGCGATTCTGAAAAATATGGATTTGTCTACTTGAGAATGCTTCAAGTTTTAAAAAATAACACTTGTGCAATTAAAGGGAAGTGGCCAATTCTCCCAGCTCAGCTTTACTCTGGTTTGGTTTGGTTTGCTTTTTTAACAATCTGGCTGTTCACGGAAAGCATTCAGTCAGTGGTGAAACTGTTAGAAAGAGGCAGATCCACGCTGATCCTCCCTCTCTCTGACATCTCTCCTGTAAGACCCTGTGTTTGATTTTACCTTTCTTTGCCAGGGGCTGTTTATGGGGATTGATGCAAGTATTTGGAATAGTATCATTAAGTTGGGATAACCTTTTGGATTTTGAGATAGGTTAAATTCTTCTGTATTCTGTTCTCTTTTGTGTTTCATCTGGTAATCTTGCAAATAAATTTTGTTTTGTTTAAATTTAGGTGTTTGGGCCAGCTGCATCATTCCTGGAATATCTAGCTAACACCTGCTTAAAACAACTAGAAAAGTTAAGGCCCAGGCTACTTGCATGAAATGTTTGAGGGGGTCTGGCCTGGTCCACAACACAGTAAAATTTCTACCTCAATAGTCTTTGCCAGATTAGTAGGCAAAAGTCAATTTGCTAATATTATTTTCACTGCTGCCATTATTATGTTTATGCATTGCATATGAGAAGCAAGCAATTATGGTCACATTCACAACCTATTTCTACCTCATGGAACTGTTACGATGTGGAGGTTGAACCCCTCTGTTAATTAAACCAAACAGGCCTCACCTCGCAATCTGTTCAAATATAAGTGGCAGAATTCCTAAATTCCACTATTTAAAGAAAAATAACAATTTATTTTCTTAACTCTAATAGTGAACACTAAACAATAACTATTCACAAAGCCAAGCTCCCCTTTTCTTAACTATTTACTACCTGATCCCAACTCTCTAAAAAATATGCTGAAAAATGTGCTGTTCCAATAACACATTTATTAAACATTACATTAACTTAATCTCAAGACCACGCAGTCTTTATCTTCTCCACTGTCTTCAATCTTCCAGCTGCTGATCTCTCTGGGTTGCCTTTCTTTTTTACTGCGAGTATGTTTTACATGAAAAGGTACCTTTGATAGAGAGTGTTTTCTAATTTCTTTGAGAGCAAGATGTTAAATGGGCAGTTAGCTCTCCTGTTCTCCAGCAGTTGCTCGGCTGATTGGCAGTTGCTCTCTGACCAATTTTCAAAATGCCAGTGTGTTTTATAACCCCCTCCCTGTGACAGATTAAATGAGTATAATTTGATTGGTTTCCAGATGTCAGATCAATAAATGCAAACTCGATTGGGTTTGAATATCCTGTGCCGAATTTAACCTGATTAGTTAAATTCAAATTGTGATCTAAAACTCAGGTATCCATTTAATAGCCATTTGTGACATGTATCTGTTTTGGAACAGTTCATCTCCCTGCCTTTCCACTCAGGCAGCTGAGCCTGCACTTTAAGTTTACTTCAAAATTCAGAAAACATTTTCTATGTTAAAACCATCATACATGCTTTTGACTTCATAACAATGGTATAGGGTAAAAACTGCCAAGCAACTGTTGTGTCCAACACATTCAAAATAATTTCTGAAACCAATACAGCAAGGAACTGAGATTAGATTGATTGAAGTTTAGACGATAAAATAATGCAGGGACTGCTGTGCATACCATACAGAAATCCTTCCAAACTTATCAACAACTAAACCAGGGATTGTCAGATGTGGAATAAGATGGCATAAGAATTGGGGACATAAACCTCTCAGAGTTGAGTGACTTTAGATGAGAGGAAAATCTTTATGGCTTAGTGTTTAGCTATCAAAGTTATCCTTGAGGTTAGTATCATGTTAGCAAGGTAGCTTGGACGCCAGTAACATAAACAGGAAATCTGTTAGATTACAAAATTCAACATATAGTCTCATCATAGAACACAAACAGGAGATAATTAAGTGCAGTATGATAAGAACTTTAACATATGACCATACAAGTGTTTTTCCATTCCTTTCCCCTTTCCTGGATTGAAACATGGCTTGTTTTTGTCTTGTGTATTATGAAGAAATACAAATATGAAGAAGAACTTGCAAACCTGGACTTTTATTGAAATAATGCTGATGATAGAAGTATTTAAAATTACAAAAAACATGAAAAAGCATATGGCAGGGGAAGACTCTTTGAATAGTTGAGAGGTCAAGGATGTGATGTTATAGATATAAGACTTGAATGTAAAAGATTTAAGATCGAAGGCAAGACAAACAAGAGTCTATTGAATTCATCTATAGGGTATTAAATACAATCCAGAGTCAAGAAACTATGGATAGTTTACTATCCTTTTCACACAGTGTTGCACAGTGATTTGGATGTATATAGCGTCTTAATCTGGCCATTGGTGTTTGATGTAATTTGATGTAATTTGAATGCTTGAAAGTGAATTGGTATGAACCCTTTCCTTCATCAAAAGGAAATTGTTCTAACCTGAAGAACTCTGGGTACTCAGTTGAGTATATTCAAATTAGAGGTCACTAGCTGTTTTGGATGCTAAGGGAACTGACTGATAAGAGGATTAGGGAAAGTCGAGCTGCAGTGGAAGATCTGCTGAGATCTTGGTAAAAGACAGAGCTGAGGTGAGGGGCCAACTTTGTATGGCGTTGTGTTAAATTTCATAGCAGGTTGGTATCATAAGTTTTAAAAGTTTTCTGGTGATCCACTGAGCTCTTCAAACGTATAAATCTTTGAATGAGAAGCTGCTATTTATAATTGTGAGTGGAAAGTGGACAGGAAAGAGAAATCAGAATGTGTAATAATGGGGATGCATATTGATATAATGTTGATGCTAATGAGTTGAAGGAGAATTCTGCCCTTTAAAGGTAGTGATTACTGACCCTGGTCACTCTGGTAAACTATTGATTTTTGAGAAGATTTGTAGCTCAGGTTGATGTTCTGGATGTAGGTTGGTGATGTCATTTCCTGTTTCATTGCCATACAGGAAATGACACCATCAACCTAAGGAAACCTAAACTCATAAATAGAAAGTGGGCCATGCCACCAGTGCTTCATCCGGAGGCTCACTGATGATGTTACCCAGTATGGTGACGAAACATCTGAAAACAAACTT
Source organism: Hemiscyllium ocellatum (assembly GCF_020745735.1). NCBI lineage: Eukaryota > Metazoa > Chordata > Chondrichthyes > Orectolobiformes > Hemiscylliidae > Hemiscyllium > Hemiscyllium ocellatum. The sequence goes on along the minus strand of NC_083422.1, from coordinate 60,280,537 downwards.
TCTGGCTCGGCAAGAAACTTACATCCAGTAAACCAATGATACCTGTGTTAGTAACATTCAGCAAAAATACTGGGTAGCTTTGCTGTTGTTGCCTTTGGCAGAAAAGGTGCTACAAAGAGAAAAAGGAAGATGGGACATGCAGATTATTGAAATTTAATGAAGTCAGATAACTACATGTTAATATTCTTTCCACTAAAGAATCTTTTACTCTTCCCTTCCTTCCCCTTTGAGGATATGAAAGATTAAAGAGGAAATACATGAAATACAGAAGTGGAAATTACCTGCTTCCTGTGTGAATTGTTGATATTTGACATGCTTTCTTTTTGTTTCCAGTCACAACAGGTCTTTGCAGATGGGAGTTCAAGTGACACAACTATGGAAATTGATCTTGAGCCAGCCGAGGCTAACACGGATGGTGTAAGTGCCAACATTATTCCATGTATTGCTTTTCATCTTGATCCAAAATAAACTTGGAATTAATTTCAGGATAACTGTAACAATTAACTTTTGCTGAAATCACTAATGGATTCATGGGTTAGCAGATTCTTAATAATAGAAATGAATGTTATAAACACAGCATACCACAGCATGTCTCCTTACACTTCACACATTGTATGTTGTTAAATGATGTTCAAGTATTTTCATCTTAAAATCTAAAGCCTGAAGCACAAATGAATCTTGCTAATTTTTCAGTAAATTAAATTGGATGGTACATTCTATCGCAGATTTATATCAAACTTCCCTTATACTACTACTTGCATTTACTCTTCTTCACTAACTTTCCTGGGAGAGATTCTAAGAATGCTTGACAATCTGAAATGAAAAATAAAATGGCCATTCATCTCAAATTTCTTGCAAGTCCTGTGAATCTTCTCTGCATGATGGGCTTTATTTCAATTATCAGGGTTGTGGACAAAAGCTACGTTCATGCCATACCAGAACCTACCCACAACCATGCAGTACCCTGCAGTACCCTACTCTCCCACTGTTTTGGTCCGGCACATTGTTGTCTTCTAAAAATGCAAAGAAAAATCTTTTTGTCATTCATTCTTGGCAAATAACTTGTACTGACAATGGCGGCATTCCCAATTATCTTGGGATGATGATGCTAAGTTGACATCTTGAAATATAACGAGGTATTCTTTGTGATGGTTTGATGGTTTGTGAGGCTTGTTAATTAGTTAAACTCGCTAACATGGAACTAGAGTAATGTCACCCACATGTTTGCTTTCCATCAACCCTGAAGCCTCATGGCCATTTCTATGAGTAAAGGTTCCGAATTTCCAGATTTCAAAACTGAATGGAAAGTAACAAATGGCCATTGTGCAGTGAAATATGACCATGTTGGATTATTTTCCGAGACTTCCGGATTGCTCATCCAGTAACACAACTGCTATACTACCGTACTCACTAAAGATTCTGACAATGTTTCAGATGTACAAAAGCTTTCACTTCCAACAAATTACAATTTGTAGTGGCGTCATAGAGACAAACAAGAATGGGTCACAGGACCTGAAACGTTAACCCTGAATTCTCTTCACAGATGCTGCCAGACGTGCTGAGCTTTTCCAGCAAATTCTGTTTTTGTTTCTGATTTGCAGCATCTGCAATTCTTTTAGTTTTTATTTTATAACAAAGAGTTGTTTGCTCCACAGAACAAAAATCTAATGTGGCACGTTCATACTAATCCTCGACAGTACAAGGAGAACTGCACTGGTGTTGGAGGACATTATAATCCTTACAATATAGATACTCAGGTAAGTGATGTCTTGGTTTAATACTACTGAATGCCAGTGATTACCAGAATGGTGTTCAGGATTGATGTTTTACTTTTTTTATCCAAAATACAAAATTCTGAATCAGAATTAATACATTGTGTTCTGAAGAAGGGTTGCAGGACTCAAAATATTAATTCTGGTTGTCTCTCCACAGATGCTTCAAGATCTGCTCACTTTCTCAGCAATTTCTGTATTTCATAGAGTCATAAAGCCCTACAGTATGTAATCAGGCCCTTTGGCCCAAACTGGTCCATGCTGATCAAAATCTCCATCCACACGAGCCCCATTTCCCTGCACTTGGCCCATATCCTTCTAAGCCTTTCCTGTCCATGTATTTATCCAAATGACTTGTAAATGTTGTTACTGTACCAGCCTCAACCACTTCCACTGGCAACCCATACTATATGTGTGCCACCCTCTGTGTAAAACAGTTGTCCCTCAGGTTGCCTTTTACTCTTGAACCTTAAACTGATGGCTTCTAGTCCTCGATTCCCCAACCCTGGGAAAAAGACTGAGAATATTCACCCTACGCATGCGTCTCATAATCTTATACGCCTCTGTAAGATCACCCCCTCAATCTCCTACGCTGTAAAGCATAAGATCCTAGCTTGTCCAACCTCTCTCTGTAACTCAGACCATTGATTCCTGGCAACATCCTTGTAAATTTCTTACGCATTCTTTCCAGTTTTATAACATCCTTCCTGTAGCAAGGTGTCCAAAACTGAACACGATATTCCAAGTGTGGCCTCACCAACGTCCTGTACAACTGCAACATAGCTTCCCAGCTTCTATACTTGATGACCTTACTGATGAAGGCCAGTGTGCCAAAAGCCTTCTTCACTGCCCAGTCTACCTGTGACTCCACTTTCAGAGAACCGTGAACCTGAATTCCAAGATCCCTCTGTTCCACTACACTCCTTTAAGCCCTATCATTCACCATGAAATTCCTACTTTGATTTGACTTTTCAAAATGCAAGACCTCACACTTATCTATGTTAAATTCCATTTGCCATTTCCCAGCCCACTTCCCCGGCTGATTAAAGTCCTGCTGCAATTTCTGATAACCTTCCTCACTGTCCATAATACCGCCTATTTTAGTGTCATCAGCAAACTTACTAATCATGCCTTGTCCATTCTCATCCAAATCATTGATATAGATAACAGAAATGGGCCCAGCACAGATCCAAGGGACTCCACTAGTCACAGGCCTCCAGCACAACAAGCATCCTTCCGCTGTTACACTCTGCTCTCTACTATCAAGTCAATTTTGTAACCCATTTGCCAGATCCCCCCTGGATTCCATTCGATCTAACCTTCCAGAGCAGCCTACCATGTGGCTTATTGAAATCCATACCGACAACATCTACCGCCATCCCCTTGTCAACTTTCTTGGTCACTTCATCAAAATCTTGGAACAAATTTGTGAACCATGATGTCTCACTCACAAAGCCATGCTGACTACTCCTAATCAAACCCTCTTTCCAAATGCATGTAAATCTTACCCCTCAAAATCTCCTCAAACAACTTACCCACCACAGATGTTAAGCTTACTGGGCTATAGATCCCAGGCTTTTCTTTGCAGCCCTTCTTAAATATGAGCACAACATTCGCTACTTTCCAGTCTTCCGAGATTTCACCCATGGCTAACGATGATGCAAAAATATCAGCCAGGGCCTCCGCAATTTCTTCTCTAGCCTCTTGCAGTGTTCTTAGATATATCTGGTCAGGACCAGGAGATTTATCCACCTTCATACATTCTAATACATCCAGCACCTCTTCTGCTGTGATAGGGACTGTCCCCAAGATATCACCACTAACTTCCCCATGTTCCCAAGTCTTCATGTCTTTCTCTATGGTAAACATAGAAGAGAAATATTCATTGAGAAAACCTCGCCCATCTCCTACGGTTCTACATATATATGTCCATTTTGATCCTTGAGGGGACATATTCTGTATCGAGCTATTATTTTTCCTTTAATATATTTAAAGTACCTCTTTGGATTCAACCTAATCTTCTCACCCAAGGCTATCTCGTGCCTCCTTTTTCACCTTCCTGATGCTTTTCACCCTCATAGGAATATATAGACCTCGAACACGAGTTATCTTACTTTTAAAGGCCTCCCACTTGTGTTTGCTTCAAACTTCCAGCATCCACAGTTCTTTGTTTCAGAATAAGTACCAGTACTTTGCTTTTTGTGGAAAGTTAAAAATTCTTTACATTTATTTATATTAGCTTATGATAAAAAAATTTGCACAATGTATTGCACTTATCACAGAAAGTAAAATAATCCCCTCAATCTGTTGATATCAATTTAACAGAGCTCTGGAAAACATGGAATGGCAGGCTGTGATAGCTGTCTCTTAAATTAGGTCTCTCCATATAAAAGTAGTCCAATAATAAAACCACACCAAGTTAATCAAGTCTATGTACAGTTTGGGACCGTGACCTTTCATCATTCAATGATTAGTCACTTGTAAAAATGATTCAAAATGGGATTAGAAAGATTATTCTCAGATCGCCCCACAGCCAGTACATCCCTTCATCAGATGCCTTGCCGAGGTGAGTAGAATTTCACAATTAGAACATTGAACATTGAACTGTACAGCACAGGAACTGGCCCTTCAGCCCACGATGTTGTGCTGAGCATGATGTCAAATGAAATTAATCCCTTCTGCCTGCCCTTGGTCCACATCCCTATATTCCTTGCATATTCATGTGCTTATCTAAAAGCCCCTAAAATGCCCCGATGGTATCTGCCTCCACTACCACCCCCAGCAGCATATTCCACACTCCTATCATTCTCGGGGTAAAAAACCTGCCCCTCACCGTTCCTTTGAAATTTCCCCCTCTCACCTTAAATGCATATCCCCTCGCTGGTACTAGACATTTCAACTCTGACCTTCACCCCAATCATAATATTGTAGACTGAGTGTCGCCTCAGTCTCTGCTGCTCCTGAGAAAACAACCTGAGTTTTTTTCTAGCCTCTCCTTATAGTTTATACTCTGTAATCCAGGCACTATCCTCATAAATCAGTTCTACGCTCTCTCCAAAGCCTCCACATTCTTCCTGTAATGTGGTGACCAGAATTTGAACACAATACTCTAACTGTGGCCAAACCAAAGTCTCAGGGCTCAGTGGTTCTCACAGGGTCAGGAACCCCGGGGTTCGATTCTGGTTTTGGGCGACTGTGTGGAGTTTGCACATCCTCCCTGGGTCTGCGTGGTTTTCCTCCAGGTGCTCTAGTTTCCTTCCAAAATCCAAACATGTGCAGGAGAATTGGCCAAGCTAAATTGCCTATAGTGTTCAGGGATGTGTAGGTTAGGCACATTAGTAAGGGGTAAATGTTGGGGAAAGGGTTTAGTTGGGATACTCTTCAGAGGCTGAGTGTGGAGTTATTCGGCTGAAAGACCTGTTTCCACACTGTAGAGATTTTATGATCGATAATCTTATAAAGCTGCAATATCCTCCTTCGTGTACTCAGTTCACTGAGCATTAAAGGCAAACATGTCATAAGCCTTCTTTACCACCCTATCTACTTGTGTGGACTCTTTCAGGGGCCTATGGGCTTGAACCCCAAGATCCCTCTGTACATCAATGCTGTTCTGGGTCCTGTCATTAACTGTATACTTTTCCTCAATATCTGATCCCCCAACATGGAGCACCTCACATTTACCCAGATTAAACTCTATCTGCCAGTTCTCTGCCTATATCTGTAACTGATCTATATTTCACTGTAAGCTTTGATAATCTTCTACACCATCTACAACTCCACTGACCATTGTATCGTCTGCTAACTTACGAACCCACCCATCTACATTTTCATCCAAGTTTTATATATACAAACAGCAGAGGTCCTGGTATGAATTCCTGCGGAACATCACTAAGCACAGACCTCCAGCTTGAAAAACACCCACCACTACCCTTTGCCTTCTATGGGGAAGCCAATTCCGAATCCACACAGCCAAGCCACCATGGATCCCATGCATCTTAATCTTCCGGGTGAGCCGACCATGAGGGACCTTATCGAAAGCCTTACTAAAATCCACTACTCTGCCCTATTCAATCACCTTCATTACCCCCTTAAAACATTCCGTAAAGTTAGTGAGACATGATCTGCCCTCACAAAGATCATGCTGGGCGGCACGGTGGCACAGTGGTTAGCACTGCTGCCTCACAGCGCCTGAGACCCGGGTTCAATTCCCGACTCAGGCGACTGACTGTGTGGAGTTTGCACGTTCTCCCTGTGTCTGCGTGGGTTTCCTCCGGGTGCTCCGGTTTCCTCCCACAGTCCAAAGATGTGCGGGTCAGGTGAATTGGCCATGCTAAATTGCCCATAGTGTTAGGTAAGGAGTAAATGTAGGGGTATGGGTGGGTTGCGCTTCGGCGGGTTGGTGTGGACTTGTTGGGCTGAAGGGCCTGTTTCCACACTGTAAGTAATCTAATCCAATGTCATGCTGATTGTCCCTAAATAGGCCATGCTTTTCAAATGCACAAAAATCATCTGCTTAAGAATTCTTTCCAATAGCTTCCTAACCACCAGTGTGAGACTCACTGGTCTATAGTTCTGGATTATCCCTATTTCCCTCCTTGAACAGCTGCTTGCCAGTCCTCTGGGACCTCTCCAGTGGCTAACAAGGATTTTGGTCAATACCTCTGCAGTCTCCTCTATTGCCTCTCTCAATAACCTTGGGTAGATACCATCAGTAATCAATTATGAGTAACACGATTTTGAACTAATGCTTTTTTGACTAGGATTAGGATGTTCAAGTTTGAACTTCCCTAACTGCTGAATCTGTTTATAAATGATCAATTAGAAAAGCTGCTCCTCAAAGAGAACTTGTTTAACCTTGATTTTGCCCATGAACTTTAGGTACCACTTCCACTGATGCCATGTGTTTTCTGTACTTTTTACTTTCATATTTGCAGTTCAATAGCAATCATTTTTGGTTTCTTTTTCAGTAAGGATGCTCTTTTAAAGACTATTTCAGTGCTACAGTCGGTTCTGCTATAGTGCCGTAGTTCTGTACTCCTGCAATCCCATGTTATAAGCAAATCATCTAATAGCAGCACCATTTAAACTAATGGGGCCAGAATCTTGTTATAGCTAATACATGCTTTAAAACTTCAGGGTTTTGAAACAGTGTCCCCAGTTTGTCAATCATGTTATAGTGAATTCATGTTAACGAAACCTGCGTTATAGTGGATGGACCTGTACAGGTTTCCTAAAGGTATGGCCAATGAAATTCCACTTTCTCTGTCTGCTTTGTAATACTCTCTCATTCTCATAGCTTCCCATTTTTGATGGTCCCTGGTCAGCAAGTGCCCAGGGTTGTTTGTTGGCATTTATTGCCCAATGTTTGGATTTGTTTGTCATGGTTTTTATTTCGCTCTATGTTTTAGCTTTGAACAAAAGTGCTGATTCAACATTGGTGTTAAAGAGACTGTTTGGTCAATTTGAGTTCCTGACTGGCCTCAATAGATTTACTGACATGTCTAGACATTTCTGTTTTTAAAGTTGAGAAGTTATTCAGTGCTAATCTTTATCTATTTGTTAACTCTGAAGGCTGAATTGTTTGCCTGAAGGGTGGAAGGACAGGGAAGTGGAGAATGGAGCCAGGGAGCAGTCATTTTCAGTGTTCCCAATCAGTTTGCTGTTGCTGTTCTGATTACCAGTAATTTTATTTCGGTTTGGGGAATGAAGATTCCAGAAGCCCCACTGATTCAGATGACCAATTAAATTGTTAACAAACTTATTATCAGCTCATCAGGGAACCAGCCTGAAACATTTTATGGAGAGGTACATGTTAAAGAATCTAGATGGGCAGGAGCTATCAGGACAATATGGTGTCAGCTATAACTGCATCATCCAATAGGAAGGGTTCTGGAAGGGGGTGCATGGCTGAGAGGGGCATTCATCCACTGATATTGGATGAGTTGAATTGGCAAAGCAAATAACACATGTACATATGCTTTCAGTTGAGGGGTTCATGACGCTCCAGGGATTGTTGGGTCTGCAAAGGCAAGTTCAACAATCATGCAGCTGATCAGAGACTAGGCAATGACAAGGGGATGAAGGTACTCCGAGGTAGTGACAAGTAGTGATGAGCATGAAGATCCTCTGGACTGATTACCACAGCCATAGCCCTGAGGAGATCCAGTGGAGAGATCCAATGGCAAGATCATAATGAAGGCCACACTTTCAGTATTGAGTTTGCTGATGAAGAAGAAGCACTGAGACATGTTTGAGATTTGATATCTCGGGTCATTGTGCCTATCTAGACAGATGGGAAAAGAAACTAGTCCTTGGTTGAGGAAGTTGTTGGATCATGTGGTACTGCCCTACCAGTAGCTGTTCAAGTCACTATGTCCTTAAAATATCTTGGCCTCTGACCCCTTCCACAAAACAGCATGTAGACACTGTGTGAGTGACACTATGCCATTCTGCTTTGGACATACCATATGTGTGAAAGTTGGGAAGTTTGTGCAGTTTGAAACAGGAGGACCGCAGCAACAGAGAGCACTCGAAATCATCTCACTTGTTAAATTTCCACCGATTTGAGAAATCATTGATCACACCCACTCTGCCACCAAGGCACTGAATGAACAGCTAGTGAAATTCACCAGTGGGAAGGGCTTCGATTCCCAAAACATGCTGTTGGTCTGTGAGACAGACTTTGTTTGTTTAAAAAGCTGGTGAGAGCAACTCAAAGGGAGACCACCAGCTGCAAGTTCCTCTCCAAGCCACTCCTCAGCCCACAGCCCAGTTTTGTGGGTCTACCTCCGAACCGCAGCTCACCCCCACTACCTTCTCCAAGGCCCAGCCAGCAGTGCCCACACCCAATATGTGAATATACAATAAAAGATTATAATTTGGTTTATGATACTCAGTGAATTTGAGATTTAATGCAGATTTCCACCCTAAATATTTGTGCAGTTCATGAACTGGGATCAGATGCTTTTGTTTTCGTAGATAATGTATTTTGTAGTTTAGAGTCTATGAAATGATCTTTGGATTCCATCTGCAATGCATCAGGCCCTTGACACTGCACAGGAGTAATTCTTTACTTTTTACTGTCAACAAATGATCAGCTAAAACAGTAATTTACACAAAGAAACACATAGCTCTCATGTCTGAGGAATGGTTTTGGCAAAGTTGTGAAACAAAACATGTTGAACTGAGAATATGACTTCCTGTTTTGCACTGGTGTTTTTTGGAAAAGTTGTGCAACAGGAAACCATGGGAAGTTATTCAAGGTAATCAGTGTCTGCACTTAAATATTATTAGATTTTAAAAAATGTTAGTGGTAGCAATTTGTGACAAAGTAAATTACTGAGTGACGTCTGCACAGCATGTGTCATGGGTGTTAAAAAGTGAAACTCTTCCAAGTTCCTCAACATCAGTGCCAACAATAAGAAACTTTTATTTGTGCATTATTATAGGATGTTGGAAAACAAAATAAAGTAGATATTCCTTATAATGTTCTCTTTATGGCAATGTCACATCATTTATCTGGGGTTGGCACTTGTGATAACCCCTCCAGGGGCCGTGGGGAATTACTCATTAATCTTCCTGCAGGACTCATTGACTCTGAGTTCCCTTTGCAACAGGCAATGGCCTGTCCAGCTGGAACTCATCACTGAGTCCTTTTCTGGCACAGTGGTGTGTCCCTGCCTCTGGACTTGGAGGCCTGGATTCAAGTCCCACCTGCTCTATAGCTGAATAATAACAACCCTGAGCAGGTTGATTAGAAAATGGATGAAATAAAGCAGACCTAATGGATGGCTCTCTCTGTATGAGTTCCCCCATTTTCCATTGGGGATTTAAAGCTTACATCTAAGGCTTAGAAAGGGATTGTAAGGAGGTATCAATATAAAGAAAAAAAGGGTAGCACGGTGACACAGTGATTAACATTGCTGTCTCACAGCGCCAGGGTTCAATTCCTGCCTCAGGCAACTGTCTGTATGGAGTTTGCACATTCTCCCCGTGTCTGTGTGGGTTTTCTCTGAGAGCTCCGGTTTCCTCCCACAGTCCAAAGATGTGCAGGTTAGGTGAATTGGCCATGCTAAATTGCCCATAGTGTTAGGTGAAGGGGTAAATGTAGAGGAATGGGTCCGGGTGGGTTGCCCTTCGGAGGGTTGGTGTGGACTTATTGGGCCGAAGGGCCTGGTTCCACACTGTTAGTAATCTAAATCTAAACCTGTCTTGAAAGGTGTTGCATGCAGTAATCCTGTGTAACCCACAGAGTTTGGTGATTCACAGCCTCTCAGCCCAATTGTTTATTTTGCAGCACAGTGGAGTCTGTGGACAATGTTTATGTTGGGTGTAGCCAATTACTCTGTTTTTAGTTAGTTTAACAATCTTGCACTGTGCTTTTGGTTGCACTTCAGCCCCATAGTCCTGGTGGAGAGATATGTGGGCAGATTGGAGGACCTCCTTGTGGGTCTGCTCCTGGGCCTTGCTATAAACAGCTCCAGGCAGTGATCGTGGAGGGGGTCATCTCTGCTGACTGCCTTGTCCTCTTCTGCGGTTATGTTTAAGCCCAGTGTCGTTGGAGAGGGAGCTGGTGTTGTCGATCACAGCTCTCAATGCCTTTTCCAGTCAGGCTTCCTGAGTTTTGACAGCAGTGTCCTACGAGATGTCCTTAGCTGGAAAGTGGTTTTGTTAGGCTGTACTTCGGGGAGGTATACTGTCAGCAATCCATTTTATACAAGTCTACAGAAATTGCTGGAGAAACTTGGATGGTTTAGTAGCAAGTGAGGAGAGAGAAACACAATAATTAACATTTCAAATCTAGTGACCATTCTTCAGAATTTGATACTTGTCTGAAACACTCACTCCGTTTCTCTCCCCACAAATGCTGCTGGACTTGCTGAGCTTCTCCAGCAATTTCTCTTTTTATTTCAGATTTCCAGCATTGCAGTATTTTGCTTTTAATTGGACTAGTATACAGAACCTACTCAGATGAAGGATTTCCCACTAATAAGTGTTTGATAGAAGTGGAATTACTTGATTAACAAGTAGTTAATTACATAATATTAAATTAACAGGTATGTGGGCTTAAGTCTAGTTAACTGTATTACACTTGCTAAGGGACATTGATAACTCTTGAGATATATCAGGCTAATTGAAGTTGCATGGTTTTTAACAGTAGAGGTAAGACCAACAGACTGGAATAGCTACAAGAGACAACTAGAACTGACAGGCTCCTCCCAGAGACATGATATATTTTTCAGTGAATGGGGTTATACAAAAGCTTCAGTGTTAACTCTTGCAGGCCACCTGTCTTATCCAAGACAGTTCGGAGTTCCCCAGGTAGCAAATTTGTTGCCTGTATATGAATTCTATACAACACAAATTACATGGTTTTACCCAAATATTTGCCACTGTTATTAGTTCCAAGCGTTTTAGAAACATATTTACAACCAGAGCAGCCATGATTGCATTGAACAGTGAAGGCTTGAGGGGCCAGTGACTAACTTGGATTGAAGGTTGGTTGGCTGATAGGAAACAAAGTAGTGATAAACGGCTCCATTTCAGAATGGCAGGCAGTGACCAGTGGGGTACCGCAGGGATCAGTGCTGGGACCGCAGCTTTTTACAATATATGTTAATGATATAGAAGATGGCATTAATAATAATATTAGCAAATTTGCTGATGATACAAAGTTGGGTGGCAGGGTGAAATGTGAGGAGGATGTTAGGAGATTACAGGGTGACCTGGACAGGTTAGGTGAGTGATCAGATGCATGGCAGATGCAGTTTAATGTAGATAAATGTATGGTTATCCACTTTGGTGGCAAGAACAGGAAGGCAGATTACTACCTAAATGGAATCAATTTAGTTAAAGGGGCAGTACAGAGAGATCTGGATGTTCTTGTACACCAGTCAATGAAGGTAAACATGCAGGTACAGCAGGTAGTGAAGAAGGCTAATAGCATGCTGGCCTTCATAACAAGAGGGATTGAGTATAGAAGCAGAGAGGTTCTTCTGCAGCTGTACAGGACCCTGGTGAGACCACACCTGGAGTACTGTGTGCAGTTCTGGTCTCCAAATTTGAGGAAAGACATTCTGGCTATTGAGGGAGTGCAGCGTAGGTTCATGAGGTCAATTCCAGGAATGGCGGGACTACCTTACACTGAAAGACTGGAGTGACTGGGCTTGTATACCCTTGAGTTTAGAAGACTGAGAGGGGATCTGATTGAGACATATAAGATTAATAAAAGACTGGACACTCTGGAGGCAGGAAACATGTTTCTGCTGATGGGTGAGTCCCGAACCAGAGGACGCAGCTTAAAAATACGGGGTCGACCATTTAGCACAGAGATGAGGAGAAACTTCTTCACCCAGAGAGTGGTGGCTGTGTGGAATGCTCTGCTCCAGAGGGCAGTGGAGGCCCAGTCTCTGGATTCATTTAAGAAAGAGTTGGATAGAGCTCTCAAGGATAGTGTAATCAAGGGTTATGGAGATAAGGCAGGAACAGGGTACTATTAAGGATGATCAGCCATGATCATATTGAATGGTGGTACAGGGTCGAAGGGCAGAATGGCCTACTCCTGCACCTATTGTCTATTGTCTATCGTCTATTGTCTAATGACTGACTGCTACTCCTAACTCCAATCTTCCTAAATTCATACGCTGATCATTCCAGGGGTAAGTTTGAAGAAGCTTATAAGAATAAACCTGCTGATAGCTCTGTGTTATTATTTGAGATAGCAGGCTAACTAGCTTAATTGTTTTCACCAGCCATCTATCTCACTAATGTGGTTGGCCACTCATTAGGTTAGGCAGTCATCATTTCTCAGACACTGATTGGCCCCCTGTGCTTTCAACATGGTGAGCAGGGAGCACATGCTTAACACTGGGTGGAAAGACACTGGCTGCCATAATATCAAAGCCAAAATTGGTATGATATGTCCAACCTTATACAAGCGTTTCACCCCTTTCATATACAAAGATATGTAAATGGCTGTTTGTGGTAAGAGGAAGCCCTTAACACAATTATCATTTCCCCTGAATTCGCAATAAAACTGTCGGAGGCTTGACAGACAGCTCTTAAAGGAACTGTCTGTAAGTTACAAATAATAAAGTAAATTTTTCATGTACCTTTCAAAAGAATATTTGTGTGGGCGGCACGGTGGCACAGTGGTTAGCACTGCTGCCTCACAGCGCCAGAGACCCGGGTTCAATTCCCGACTCAGGCAACTGACTGTGTGGAGTTTGCATGTTCTCGCTGTGTCTGTGTGGGTTTCCTCCGGGTGCTCCGGTTTCCTCCCACAGTCACAAAGATGTTCAGGTCAGGGGAATTGGTCATGCTAAAATTGCCCGTAGTGTTAGGTAAGGGGTAAATGTAGGGGTATGCGTGGGTTGCGCTTCGGCGGGTTGGTGTGGACTTGTTGGGTCGAAGGGCCTGTTTCCACACTGTAAGTAATCTAATGTGCCTCACTACCATCTCCAAAATCTCCAGTTTCGCTCACAACATCCTTTTGGAGCTGGTTGCTCCTTTTCCTTGATTAATGCTTTGTGACCAGCTGTGTACATCTTGGAGGCTCAAACTCCACGTCTCACTGTCCAGCCACATGGCTGCCTCTGAGTTTCTAGATCCACTGTGGTCTTAGATGGTGAATCATAAGTTGGCAAGATATCTCTGCGAGTTCAGGAGATGATAATTCTGTTTCCAAATTCAGATTTAGTAATATGAAGTAGATCAGTAAACTATGGACAATGTGTTTGGACATTAAATGGTCTGGGATTGATATTTTTCACGTCTTTTGCAGGCTGGCTACAAATCAAGTTGTTCTTCAGCCTATCCTTTGCACTGTGAAGTGGGAGACTTAGAATCGAAACAAGGCCTCCTTGATCTTGGAAAGAGACATTTGAAGAATGATGTATATTTGCCACTCTACGGAGATTTTGCTGGTAGGTTTATGCCAAAATGCAGGTGTGTATAAAATCTATTAGTACGTGCATTCCGAGATTTGTTACTTGGCATTTTGTCATAAACAGTTTCTATGTGCAGCATGAAAACATGCATTATATGATGTAACTGGTATGTAAGTACTTCTTGATGATGGTGTGGAGAATAGAGAGGTTGAACTTCAAGTCCATAGTGCTAGGAAAGTCTGGAACAGCTTCTGAATGCTATACTGCCAGCAGCTTCCAGCATAATCCACAAGGTCCCGTGCTGCTGAGAGCACTCTCACAGGGATCCTGGAGAATATCAGTGCTGGCATCGGGGTGATTTTCCTCCCACAGCTGAATAGTTGCAGGTGTATGGAACCAACAAAAAGTGGATGTGAGGCTGTCCACTTTGACAGGCAAATGACAGTGAGACAGAATAACTGTATATTTGACAGGAACGCTGAGGGATTGCTGACTGAACGTGGTGCATTGAGCAATCTGAGAGCCTGGTCGAACAATAAGTCATACAGATGGGAGCAGCTTTCTTAGGGTGAGAATTCGAAAGAAATGAGTATATTCCACCTCAACTCAGTTTTAAATAGCTTGCCCCTCTTCCTGGAATTATGTCTCCTGTTTTTAGTGTTAGCAGTTCCTGTCCTGTGATTCTCTAAGAATTTAGTGCCACCCTGCATTCTTCAAAACTGTTGGGAATAGAGGACCATTGCTGAAGTAGCAAAAACCCAAACCTGAGACTCCTTTTATAAATCTTGGGATCTTGAATGCTACGTTAACAGGGAGAGGTGATGGCCGAGCGATATTATCACTGCACTGTTAATCCAGAGGCCTGGGTAATGTTCTGGGGACCTGGGTTCAAATCCCACCAGAGCAGATGGGAGAATTGGAGTTCAATAAAAGTAAATCTGAAATTAAGAGTCTAATGATGACCATGAATCCATTGTCAATTGATGGGAGAAAAACTAATCTATAACACTGAGGGAAGGATAGTACCATCCTTACCTGGTCTGGACTACATGTGACTCTAGGAGAAAGTGAGGTCTGCAGATGCTGGAGATCAGAGCTGAAAATGTGTTGTTGGAAAAGTGCAGCAGGTCAGGCAGCATCCAAGGAACAGGAGAATCGACAATTCGGGCATGAGCCCTTCTTCAGGAATGAGGAAAGTGTGCCCAGCAGGCTAAAATAAAAGGTAGGGAGGAGGGACTTGGGGGAGGGGCGTTTGGAAATGTGATAGGTGGAAGGAGGTTAAGGTGAGGGTGATAGGCCGGAGTGGGGGTGGGGGCGGAGAGGTCAGGAAGAAGATTGCAGGTTAGGAAGGTGGTGCTGAGTTTGAGGGTTGGGACTGAGACAAGGTGGGGGGAGGGGAAATGAGGAAACTGGAGAAATCTGAATTCATCCCTTGTGGTTGGCGGGTTCCTAGGTGGAAGATGAGGCGCTCTTCCTCCAGCTATCGTGTTACTATGGTCTGGTGACCATCTTCTGCAGCTACACCGGCACCACCCTGCACCTTTTCCTCCGCTACATCGATGACTGTATCGGCGCTGCCTCGTGCTCCCACGAGGAGGTTGGACAGTTCATCCACTTTACTAATACCTTCCACCCCGACCTCAAATTTACCTGGACATCTCAGACTCCTCCCTCCCCTTCCTAGACCTCTCCATTTCTATCTTGGGCGACCGAATCAACACGACCATGTACTATAAACCGACCGACTCCCACAGCTACCTAGACTACACCTCCTCCCACCCTGCCCCTTGTAAAAACGCCATCCCATATTCCCAACTCCTTCATCTCCGCCGCATCTGCTCCCAGGAAGACCAGTTCCAATAGCGTACAACCCAGATGGCCTCCTTCTTTAAAGACCGCAATTTCCCCCCAGACGTGGTCGACGATGCCCTCCACCGCATCTCCTCCACCTCCTGTTCCTCCACCCTTGAGCCCCGCCCCTCCAATCGCCACCAGGACAGAACCCCACTGGTTCTCACCTATTACCCCACCAACCTCCGTATACAGCATATCATCCGCTGTCATTTCCGCCACCTCCAAACGGACCCCACGACTAGGGATATATTTCCCTCCCCTCCCCTATCAGCATTCCGAAAAGACCACTCCCTCTGTGACTCCCTCGTCAGGTCCACACCCCCCACCAACCCAACCTCCACTCCCAGCACCTTCCCCTGCAACCACGAAAAATGCAAAACCTGTGCCCACACCTCCCCCCTCACTTCCCTCCAAAGCCCCAGGGGATCCTTCCATATCCACCACAAATTCACCTGCACCTCCACACACATCTGCACCTGCATCCGCTGCACCCGATATGGCCTCCTCTGTATTGGGGAGACAGGCCGCCTACTTGCAGAATGTTTCAGAGAACACCTCTGGGATACCCGGACCAACCAACTCAACCACCCCATGGCACAACACTTCAACTCCCCCTCCCACTCCACCAAGGACATGTAGGTCCTTGGACTCCTCCATCGCCAGACCATAGCAACACGACGGCTGGAGGAAGAGCGCCTCATCTTCCACCTAGGAACCCTCCAACCACAAGGGATGAACTCAGATTTCTCCAGTTTCCTCACTTCCCATTACCCACCTTGTCTCAGTCCCAACCCTCGAACTCAGCACCACCTTCCTAACCTGCAATCTTCTTCCTGACCTCTCCGCCCCCACCCGCTCTCCGGCCTATCACCCTCATCTTAACCTCCTTCCACCTATCGCATTTCCAACACCCCTCCCCCAAGTCCCTCCTCCCTACCTTTTATCTTAACCTTCTGGGCACACTTTCCTCATTCCTGAAGAAGGGCTCATGTCCGAAACGTCGATTCTCCTGCTCCTTGGATGCTGCCTGACCTGCTGCACTTTTCCAGCAACATATTTTCAGCTACATGTAACTCTAGACCCACAAAAATGTGGTCACCCTCTGGCTAATAAGGCTGCCTAGCCAGTGCCGCCTCATTCCATGAATATTTATCAAACATATTTGCTTTACTAACCTGTCATACCACCTTTTCTACGTAATTGTAACATGGCAGTTTTGTGCATAAACACCCATCAGGGTTTTCTGTTCTTAAATGGTGCTATTCAGCCTCTCTTCTTTTTCCTGATCCCTCTTACCAAAGAGCACTGTTTCACTCGGCCTGCTTTAAATTCCATCGGGCATATGTTTAGCCCTTTTGGAGTCCGTCACTATATTTCACAATGTTTAATACACTTGAAAATTTTGAATTATCTGCAATTTTTAAACTCATGGTGTGTTCCCCCAAACCCAAATCAATAACATAGATAAATAAAAGCAGTGGACACATTAGTAAGCACCCCTGCTCCCTCCAGGCCAATTCTCCTCAATTGTCCGTCTCCTATACTTCAGCCAGCCTGGCATTCGTACTGCCTTTGCTCATGACTTCACTTTTTTGCTCACAAGACTCATATGACTAACTTTCACCATTTGCAAGTTTACTTACACAACATCAACGACAGTGCTCATGTGTACCATCTCAGTTTTGTCATCAAAAACTTACTCAGACCTAATTTCCCTTAACAAAATCATGCTGACTCTCCTATTTTAATCCACACTTGTTTAAGTGGCATTTTTTTTCCCAGATTAATGTTTCTAAAAGGCTTTTAACAGAACTGAACATAAATCCATTGGCCTTTTATTTATATTCAATTCACTGACCTACAGTTAATGTTAAATCCACTGGTCTGTTACTGATGATAAACTCATTGGTTTATAATTCATGTTGAGGAAAAGGTGAGGACTGCAGATGCTGGAGATCAGAGTCGAGAGTGTGGTGCTGGAAAAGTACAGCAGGTCCGGCAGCATCTGAGGAGCAGGAGAGTCAACGTTTCACATTCCTGATGAAGGGCTTTTGCCGGAAATGTCCTGCTCCTTGGATGCTGCTGGACCTGCTATGCTTTTCCAGAACCACACTCTCGACTATAATTGATGTTGAATCTACTGGCTTATAATTGTTGTTAAAAACAAAGACCTACCATTGATGTTAAATCCACTGGCCTGTTATTGAAGTTAAATTCACTGGCCAATTATTATTGTTGAATTAACTGTACATTATTGATGTTAAATCCACTGGTCTTAATTTTGTGTTAAATCCACATGCATTTTATATGTTTTTAAACAAATAACATTTTGCAGCAGTCATCAGTTCTGTGGAACCATTCCTGTATATAAAGAGTTTGAAATTCTATTAAAACACCAATTGTCTGTCAATATATATTTAATTTGTTGATTTTTTAAAAATTTGTTACAGAGCTAATGTAAAAACAAACTATGCATGGAATCCTTCTATTAAGGTTATCCAGAATTTTCTTTTGTGTTTCTTGGTCTCTACAGGAGATTGTTTCATTTTATGTAGCTATACATGAAGGTTATTTCCCATTCAGATTTCCACATGACTCAGAACACAATAATGGCACCACATGCAGTTCACAACTTGTCTTCTGTATTTGATGAATTCAGTCTTTGAGTTGCTTGCCTCTGAAGTTCCAATCCATCAAAGTTCCCAGGTGATGTCTGTTACTAAAATGGCACACGCCATATCTCCTTAGTTTGAATCATGACGGTCTAGGTGGCAGTGTCTTAAGAGACGCTGTTAATCCCCAATACTTAAATGAACTTTGTTGTGCTGGTAAAACTGCAGCAGTAGAATTTTCCAAATCATATTCCCTGCTCTAATCCTGTCTTCACCTTTATGTCCTTTATAACTGTATAACTATAACAGCCACAGTTCCTTGTACATCTGCCTTCACTTGGCCCATATGTTATGACATTTCAAGTGCTCATCCAAGTCCTTTTTAAAGGTTGTGATTTTTCCTGCCTCAACTACCCTCCCAAACTGTGTATTCCAGATCCTCACCACCCTCTGGGTGAAAAAATGTTTCCTCAAATCTCCTAGAAACCTCCTTGTTAATGACACTTCAACTAAAGGGAACAGCTGCTTTCTATTCACCCTGTCCTTGTCCCTCATAATCTTATATCCTTCCATCAGACCCCCTCTCAGCCTGCACCTACCCATGTTGTCTTCATTGCTAAACTGCCCCATGCCTGGCAGCATCCTGGTGAATCTCCTCTACACCCCCTCCAGTGCAATCCTATCCTTCCTATAGAGTGGACACCAGAATGACACACATTCACCAGCAGTGGCCTAAGCAAAGTTCTGTACAGCTCCAACATCACCTCTGACCAAAACAAAACCCTGAAGGAGGGTTCTGCAGAAGGGTCACTGGATCCAAAACATGAACTCTGCTTCTCTTTCCAAAGATGATGCCAGATCTGCTGAGTTTTTTCAGCAATTTTTGTTTTTGTTTCCAACATAACCTTCCTACTCTTTTAATCTAAGCAATGGCTGATGGAAAGATGCTGGTGTTGGACTGGGGTAGACAAAATCAGAAATCACATGATATCAGGTTTCAATCCATCATTTTTAACATCAAATTCACTACTGTTATAGGGACACTTGCCTTATCAGACATAATCAGATGTCACATGGCACCAGGTTATAGTCCAACAGGTTTATTTCAAATCACAAACTTTCAAAATACTGCTCCTTCGTCAGGTGAGGTGAAGGATTGTGTTTTCAAATAAACCTGTTGGACTATAACCTGGTGTCATGTGACTCCTGATTATGTCTGATAAAGCAAGTGTCCCTTTAATAATAGTGAATTTGATGATAAAAATGATCAGATCAACATGACTACATGAGTCAAGATTAGAGTGGTGCTGGAAAAGCACAGAAGGTCAGGCAGCATCTGAGGAGCAGGAAAATTGATGTTTCGGGCAAAAGCCCTTCATCAGGAATGATATCCAACATCTGCAATACCTAATTTCACCCAACATTAGTACATTACCAGTGAAGGCTTAAGCTGCATGTGAAAATTCCAAAATCAGCTAAAATATTTCTGAGAAGTACCAACTAGTACTTTTTTACAAACTCTTTCTCCTTCTCATGCCATTGAATGGAGCACTGACATTAAACGCAAAAGTTCAAAACCTTTACTTGCTTAACCAACGTTGCTTACAAATGATGCTTACCTTAGTACTAAAATTAATTACCGATTTGAATGAAAGGAGAAAAATATAGAAATGAACTTTCAATCAGAATGAAAATGTTAAATAAAACAGAAAACACTGCAAATACCCAACTGATCAGACAGTATCTGTGGACGGAGAAAGGTCTTTGACCTGAGTGCTTAGTTCTGTTTCTCTTTCTCCAAATAACTAACTGACCTACTGAGCTCTTGCAGCATGTTCTGTTTTTTTATTTCAGATTTTCAGCATCTCCACTGTCTTGCTTTTGAGAATATGTTGTAACTGGTTTCTTCGTTTCTAGTTGTGGGCAGGTCAGTGGTGATTCACAGTGAAGGACCACATAAAACTTTAATGGATTGCACTGACATTGTGGCTGATTCTCCAACAAAATCACTTGTTTTTCCAAAAGTGGACCCATTCAACAGGTAAGCATTGGTCTAAAATCAAAAGGTTAGACTAAGTGGGTACCTGGGTATATATAATATTAAATAGCACTAACAGCATAGAAATGTACCATTTGGTTCAATTGTTCAGCTTCCACTCAAGCTGCTCTCAACTTCTTCATTTAACCCCATTGACATCAGTTTCTATTAATTTTTGCCCCATTTGTTCATTTAACTTCCCCTCAGGTGCCGGTCTTGAAGCAGCCTCAACTACTTGATTCCATTCTTCGGATAACAAAAGTTTCTTATGAATTTCTTGTTGAATGTATAGGTCACTGACTTATATTTATGGTTTATTGCTCTCTTTCTGTCCCCACTAATGGAGACATCTTGTCAATGTCTACTTATCAAACCCTTTGTTAATCTTGAAGGTCTCTGTCAGGTCATATCATAAGGCACAGCTTATTCACTCTTTCCTAAGAGCTCTAACCTCTCACTTCTATTATATCATTCTCATGAATAGCTTTTGCACCTTCATAAATGTCACCATAACCTTTTTACAATATGGTGACCAGAACTGTTTGTGGTACTCTATGAATGCTGTAAAGCAAGGTTCCACACAAATTCAACATAACTTCCCGGCTGTTCAATTCCTCCAGAAATGAGCCCCAATATTCTGTTTGCCTTTTGATTTTGGCCTACTTAAGCTGCAACACTACTTTTAATGATTTGTCTATAAATATCCTCAAGCTCCTGCGTTCCTCAATCTTTTATAGATACTTATTTCTTAATCCCTTCTCTTAATCTTCCTACCAAAAGATACGGTCTCTCACATGCCTTTTTTCTAAAGTAAATTTTCCAACAGCATAGTTTATTAATATCTTCCTGTACTTTGTTACAGTCCTTCTCTCTTAATTTAGTTTGTCCACAAATTTTGAGATAATGCTTTGTATTCCTGAGTCCAAATGATTTTGAAATAACAGTTGGTGAGCACCAATCCTGGTGGAATATCAGTTCCTTTCTTTCATCTTTAATTCCTATACTCTCTTCTGGTACTTGTTTTGCAATACAATGTTCTCATCTGAGGCATAACTGTAGTGTCGATCAAACCCACAACCAATTCCATTGAGAAGGACAAGGGCAACAGATACATGGCAACACCACCCCCTGCAAACTCCCCTCCAAGCCACTCACCATCTTGACTTGGAAATATACTGCTGTTCCTTCAGTATCAGTGGGCCAAAGTCCTGTGATTTTCTCCTTAAGTACATTGTGGGTCTACCCACAGGACATGGACTGCAGCGGTTCAAGAAAGAAGCTCCACAGTACCTTCACACGGGCAACTGGGGATGGGCAAGAATCGCTGGCCCAGCAACCCCCACGTCCTGTTAGTGATTGGGAGAAAAAGCCTTTTGGAAATCCAAGTGTGTTACACCAATCTCATTGTTATTCACTGCTTTGTTACTGGCTGACCATGATCTTTTCTAAAACCTATGCTTTATTGTGATTTCCATTCCTAGATTTTTAGATTTCAATTTCCAGAGAGTGGAAGGAATGTAGAATGCCCAGTACAAGAAGCTAAAAATCACCCAACACCAGGTTATAGTCCTACAGGTTTATTTGGAAGCACTAGCTTTTGGAGCGCTGCTCCTTCATCAGGTGGTTGTGGTGTATACACTGTGTGATTTTTAACTTTGTACACCCAATTCAACATCAAATCCTCCGAATCATGACCACAAGAAGTAGTTGAGACTGCTTCAAGGTAGTTCATTCAGGGATGAGGGCTTCACTAACTGGGTCAGCATTTATTATCCATCCCTAATTAATGAAGAAGGTTCTGGTAAGCTGCCTTCTTAAACTGCTGCAGTCCAGTTGATGTAAGTACACTCACAGTACTGTTAGGGAGGGAGTCCCAGGACTTTGACTCAGTGACACTGAAGCAATGGCAATATATTTCCCAGTCAGAATGAGTGGTTTGGAAGGGAACTTGCAGGTGGTTGTGTTTCCATGTATCTGCTGACCTTGGTCTTCTAGCTGGACATAGTCGTGGGTTTGAAAGGTACTGGCCAAGGAGCCTTGGTGAATTTCTGCAGTCCATCTTGTAGATATTACACCCTGCTGCTACTGAGCGCTGGTGGTAGCAGAGTAGATGCTTGTGGATGTGGTGCTAATCAAGTGGGCTGTTTTGTACTGGATGGTGTCAAGCTTCTTGAATATAGTTGGAGCTGCCCCCGTCCAGGCCATTGGAGAATATTCAATTACACTGCTGACTTGTGCCTTGGTGGGCAGGTTTTGGGGAAGCAGGAGGTGAGTTATTTGCTGTTACTAGGATTCCTAACCTTTGATCTTGTGGTGAATCTAGTTCAGTTTCCAGTCAGTGGTAACTCCGAGGATGTGATAGTGGGCGATTGATTCAGTGATGTTAATGCCGTTGAATGTTATTGGGTGATGGTCGGATTCTAGTTTGACAGAAATGATAATTGCCTGGCACTTGTGTGGCATGAATGTTATTGTCCAGCTGTCAGACCCAACCTTGATATCACACAGGACTTGCTACATTTGGTTATGGACTGTTTTAGGACCTGAGGAGGTGATTAAATTTCCTTTATAGATTAGATTCCCTACAGTGTGGAAACAGGCCCTTCAGCCCAACTAGTCCACACTGACCCTCCGAAGAGTAACCCACCCAGACCCATTTCCCTCTGAGCTGAAAGTGTGTTGCTGGAAAAGCGCAGCAGGTCAGGCAGCATCCAAGGAACAGGAAATTCAACGTTTCGGGCATAAGCCCTTCATCCTCTTGCAAGGATGCCTTCCTTGAAGTTGCTCTCTTCCTCTGATCTCCGGCATCTGCAGACCTCACTTTCGCCTTGAAGATTTTAACTTATTGCGAATCCTCTTGCAAGGATGTCTTCCTTGAAGAAGCTCTCTTCCTCTGATCTCCAGTATCTGCAGACCTCACTTTCTCCATTTCCCTCTGCCTAAGGCACCTACCACTATGGGCAATTTATCATGGCCAATTCACCTGACCTGCACATCTTTGGACTGTGGGAGGAAACCGGAGCACCCGGAGGAAACCCATGCAGACACAGGGAGAATGTGCAAACTCCACACAGACAGTCACCCGAGGTTGGAATCAAACTTGGGACCCTGGTGCTATGAGGCAGCAGTGCTAACCACTGAGCCACCCCAAAGGTGGTTTAGTATGGAACCAGAATTCAACTGTTTTGTCCATGTTTGAGCCAAGGCTGTAATGAGGTCAGGAGCTGAGTGGCCCTGGCAGAACCCAAATTAGGCATTACAGAGGAGGTGATTGCTGAACCAGTGCTGCTTAATAGTGCTATTGATGACACATTCCATCGCATTACTGACGATGGAGGGTAGGCTGATGGGACGGTAATTGGTCAGGTTGGATTGACCTGCCTTTTGTGTACAGGATATGCCTGAACAATTTTCCACATTATCGAATAGATGCTAGTGTTGTAGCTGTGCTGAGACTAACAAAGTACTGGGAAAACTCAGCAGGTCTTGTGACATCTATGGAGAGAGAGAAATGGAGATAATGTTTTGAATTCAGTGTGCCAGAATGAAAACAAGTAATCCTGTCTTATAAGTGGCACTTCAGTTTTAGGTACTGCTCCTGGTATGCTCTCCTGCACTCTGCATTGAACCAGAGTTGGTCCCTGGCCTCATGTTAGGAGGTGAGTGTGGAATATACCAGGCCATAGGTTACAGATTGTGCTGGAGTACAATTCTGCTGCTTTTGATGGCCCATAGCCCCTCATGGATACCCAGTGTTGAGTTGCTAGATTTGTTGGAAGTCTATCCCATTTCACCTAAAGATAGTGCCACACGACACAGTGGAGCTTATTCTCAATATGAAGGTGGTCTTTGGCACAATGCCAGGGAAAGTTACTGCAGATGCTGGAATTTGTTATGAAAACAACAACAGGTCAGGCAGCATCCATGCAGAGAGAGCAAGCTAATGTTTCAAGTTGAGCTGACTCTTCTTCAGAACTAATGTGAAGTGTGGAGGGGGGGCAGCATTTATGCTATAGTTGGGGGGGGTGGGAGGGCAAGGTGGTGGAGTGTAGAATGGTGGGGTAGTAAGGATGTTGATAGTTCAGATTAAGTAATTGGAATGTGAAAGCAATGAAGATGTTGACAGTGAAAGAGACGATCGAAATTCCTGTTGGGACCATCAACATCCTTTCTTCCTGATCATTCTACACTCAAATATAGCATTTGTTGTTTTTAATGCAATGATCATGCTTACTCCTACTGTCAGGGAAGATACATCTGTGGTATGCAGATTGGTGATGAGAGGTCAGGTGTGTTTTTTCCCTCTTGTTGGTTCCCTCACCACCTGCTGCAGATCTGGTCTATTAGTGATGTTCTTTATGACCCGACCAGCTCCATCAGTCGTACTGCTACTGAGCCACTCTTGGTGGTGGACCTTGAAATCCCCCAGAGTATATGGCCTTGAGATGGTGGTGTTGAGCTGCCTTCTTAAAAAGTTGCTAATTAATTTAACTGAAACTCCTGGATTGTCCTATCTCCCTTTTGAAACATACAAATTACATTTGTTGTTGGCTGTTCCCCTTGCATTATTCCCTTTGTTGAATGCTTTTTAAATATAGGTCATAGTGCCGTTGTTAAAAATCAGGAAACCGTTCACATGAATCAATAAAATACATTAGGACCAAGCTTTTCTAAGTTTGCTCAGTTTATCAATTATCTTGCCCCTTTATATTTTCAATGCCTTTGTGTTTTCTTATCTCTTCTAATGTCACAAATGAAGTACAACAAAGAATTCTCACATCTGTTTAAAATTGTAACTGAAAAATCTACTTATGGGTTCTTGCACATAAACCCTAGTTTAGAAAAGGAATATTTAAAAATGGAATGCAAATAAATCACCAATGACAAAATGTCTCAATTTACATGCCCTGGTGTGCCTTCCATTCTATTCTGGAGCTACATGTCCACAGCTTTCCCTGTTCTTTTCTGACACTGACTTCGCTCTAGTTCTGCATTGAACCTTGCAGTTGCTTCAAACCAGTCTTGGAGCCCTTGCTGGAACAAAGGGCAGCCTGCAATGTGACTCAGTAGGTTTTGTTGTAGCAAGCAGATGATACTGTGATACTTTGTAGGAAAAACTGAAAAAGATGTAAACATTCAGCAGATCAGACAGTTACTGTGGAGAGAAAAACAAAGTTAATATTTCATTAACCTATTTATCTGAACTGTGTGGATCAAGATAGTGGTCATTTGATACTTTCATAATCCAATAACAATCTGAGATACAGGCTTATCATCATTATTATTACTGCTAAGTGACTCCAATCCAGTGCATCACCCATAATGGAAAATGAATTTTGTCATTTTTCCCATGGGCAATTGCCAGTTAACTGGAATCAAGCTTCCTTCTTTCATTATTTCTGATCATAGAAAGGGATAAGCGACATAGGGAGAGAGGGATATCAAGAAAAATAAGGTTATATATGCAAGTCTCCAAAAAAGGTCAGTGCTCTAAATCTCTGTGCCACCCTAAAAATCTTCAGCATGTATGAAAATGGCAGTACAAATATAATGAACAGTTCTTATAATGCTTTAGTTCCTTAATTAAAAGTTTTTTTTAGTGGTACTTCTGCTTTCTGTATGGTGAGAATATACCACATAGCACTTTCCCCAATTTCTATTCCTGAATTGGTTTTTAACAAAGGTAACAGTAAAAATAAAAAAGGATTAAAAAAAGGTACTTGTAGTGGCAGACCGCTTCAATCAACTGCCAGTTTGACTTGGTTCCTGCACCAGGTTTAGCATAATGTCAGTATGTGGTAAGGCCAGTATTGAAGCAGATGGTGTTTTTGTTGCAATGGAGATCTTTACACCACTGTTTTTGTTCATTACTGTTCAATTTTTATGAATGTTTATTAGCATATTAAATGTGCTTAACATCATCTGGTTTGGGATATCGAATAGTTTCACAAGTTGTATGAATGCCAATTTGTATTGAATAAGGAAAAACATCCCAGGGTGCTTTGCAGTCAGCATTCAGCCCAAAATGGATGCTGTTTTGGCCTGGAGTCAAAGTAGTTTGGTGAAGAGAGAGATTGGACACAGCAACGTAATGTCGGCTGAGTTGGAATATAGATTGCAGAAGATGAGAGATCGATCAGGAAATTAAGAGAAGTTTCAGGATCTGATGAAAATAATAGCAATTTTTTTTAACCAGTTAGTGATTTCCTTTGAACTGATGCTAATCAGTTTATTTCATATTGTAAATGTATATTTATTTGGAAATCCTGAATGCTGGAAATTCTATTCATTGCAATCTTTAGTATTTTTAAGACACTTTTGAAATGCACACCAATATTATGTCTGAAATGTGGCATTTGATTTGTACACAGAAAGGTGTCACAAACAACAACCTATAATGCCCAGATAACCTGTCTGTTTGTGTTATAGGCTGAGGAATAAATATAAGCTAGAACAGTGTTGAGAATGCCACTTTTTTGTTTCGAAAAAATGGTTTGGAATCTTACTCAATCTGAAAGGGAAGGAATTTTTTAATGCTAACATCTTTCACCCTGTTAACATGTATGATCATCTATACAAGTGATCATACATTTACCACTGCTATAAGAGAAGATGGGAAAAGGACCTCCAGGCTGTTTTCACTCTCCAAACCATAATCTACCCTTTAGCAGAAAGAGGTGTACTATTTTCAGGAAAGAGTTTAATACAACTGGTTTTGGGGATTTTGGTATGGATTTTGACTGTTTTATGAAGTGCATACAAAGTAAACAATTTTTAAAAAAGGTTGACCTCCAGCTAATTTGCCCAGGTGAGGATATCTTCGGTGAATGTCGAAGTTATGTTAATTAAAAGCTTAAGAAAATTCTTCTACTCACTCTTTAAAACTTTAATGCTCCAGTTTCAACAAATCTATTATCATCGAAGATGGTCTGAAGGAACACCTGAGACCTAATGGAATTGGGGAATGGGTGATGGATACCATTAATGAATAATTATTTGGCTGTATAAATATGAGAAGCTAGTAATTGAAATAATACGAAAGAGGCTGATATTCCCATCACCAACTCACACTTTATTTCCACATGAACAGTCCTTGACTACAGTACTGCCTCAGACAGAGTGTCGGTATGAGTGAGCTGATTGGATCTAACTGGACCAGATTAACAGCCTGAAAGGGGGAACTCAAACTCTCCGATGTCCAGCGAGCTGACCTTGTTAGAATCAGTATAGTAGTCAGTGGGGTCAGTTTTAGGGAGTGTGGCTAACAAATAAAACTCTCACATAAAAGTGTGAACTTGGTCTCTGTGTTTAAATACAGTTATCTTTTGTTGTAAAATACTCTACACAGAATGTTTTTACATTCTAACTATTTCTCTGGAGGAAATATTTTTGAACTTACCTACTGGTTCTATCTATAATTATTTTAAATTTGTTTTTGGGACCCATGGAGACAAGCTATTAATATTTATCTTATCATCTTGGAATTATTTTTGCTTTTTTAGTTGAAATAAAAAAAACTTGGATATGAATTTAGATCCAGTCAATTTTTTTTCATTGAAATCCCTCTTTCCCATATAATGCTGTTATGTGAAAGATTCCAGAAATGTTAGTTTAGTCCTAAGTTGCTGTGAATTCATAATTTAAATCATAGAATTCCCACAGTGTGGAAACAGGCCTTAAGCCCAACAAGTCCACACCAACCCTCCAAAGAGGGTCCCCCTATCCTATCTCTGCATTTCCCATGGTTAATGCACCTAACTTACAGATCCCTGAACATTACAGGGCAATTTTCCTTAGCCAATCCACCTAACCTGCACATCTTCGGACTGTGGGAGGAAATCCACACAGACTCAATGTCCAAACTCCACACAGACAGTCATCCGAGGCTGGAATCGAACCCAGGTCGCTGGCTTTGTGGGACAGCAGTGCTAACCTCTGAGCCAAAGCTCCTGGTAGTTTGGTAAATAAATTTGTCATATTATCACACTGAAATTCAAATGGGTTGCTCTTTCTAGATATGAATTCCGCAAGACTGTTGCTGATGCTCTTGAGATTTCTGTCTGGAGAGTGAACATATTACCAGGGGGCCCATCTGCAGCCACTGTAAAGGAATGCCAGAATATCACCTTCTACATGGCAGGTAAGTGTTCAAGCAGGTTTGATTGAACAATTGAGATTCCTGCTAGAAAAGAAAATATTCCAACAGTGTCACAATGAATTTCCTGCCTTTTACTTCTGCTCACTGTTCTGTCAATTTCGGTTTAGTGTCTGAATTTACTTATTTCCCTCGTTCTTTTGAATGTTTTGCTAAATGCTAAGGACCACCTTATTATTAATTATTATTACTCCGCCTATAAACTAAAAGGATTTTACATAATACCAAGTGCAGAAAATAACCATTTAAATGATTGGATCCAATGGGAATGGAAGACCTTTGTTTCAGGAATCTTTCCTGAAACTCTAAATCACCCGTATCGTTCCTCATAAGTATTAAGCACAAGCTCAGCACCACCTTCTAGAACAACTAGGGACAAACAATAAATGCTGACCCAGCCAGCAATATCCATGTCCTGTGGGAGAATAAGAAAAAGTTATTTTTAGTACATTTCCAAGGTAAAGTATGATAAAGGGGGTGTGTGTGAGGAGCAGCCCACGTTTTCTGTAAATGCTGAATGCTGGGTGAACTATGCAGTGGGGAATTTCACTCCCTATTGTATAACCTGCCCATTTTATATTTCAGTTTGTAAAGGGAAGTCGGGTGTAATGTTAAAAGGAAAGACAGTCATTGTGCAGAAAATTAAAGTGAATCCCACTCTTTTTATGCACCGCTGATCAGAGCTGAAAATGTGTTGCTGGTTAAAGCACAGCAGGTCAGGCAGCATCCAAGGAACAGGAAATTCGACGTTTCAGGCCAGAGCCCTTCATCAACATTTGTGAGGCAGTGTATCAAGAACAGTGCAAATGTACAAACAACATTTTTATAAGACACTCACTCAAAACAAATCCATGGTGGTTAACCAGATAAGAAGAAAAATGTCAAACAGCACCAACCACACGGAAATATGAACCAACTCCACAGAACCGACTTGCACCTGCATCAGGACAACCTGTTTGGGAACTTCTGGGTGTTCAGCTGCTGCTTTTGAATTTGCCAAAAACCATCCCTGAAGAGCCTTGAAGTGCTGTGCTGATTCTAAATGGCACGTTGATGATGAACAGCAATTAATTAAATGAGCAATGTGCAGAGTTTGAGATCAATTATGAACCGAATTGATTGGATTTCAAAAATCATGGACTGTGTGATAAGCCTCAATTTAGTTACAACGTTGCCATAAATAGCTCAGGGTCACAATTGTAAACTGATTGGATGTGTTTGACAGAGTGGTCTGTGAATCTGTATTTCTCAAATAGAGCAGTCTGTGCTTTGAACAGTAACTGGAGGAAATACTTGTAAATTGCTGTCTCAGATGGAAGAATTGTTTGTTTTTTTGGGAATGTTGCAGCTCCTTCACTTACTCAAGACTGACTAGACGTTATAGAGTCGTAGTGTCCTACAGCATGTAGGACCCTTTGGCCCTAATTGGTCCATGCCGACCAAAATGTCCATCAACGCTAACCCCATTTCCCTGCATTTGGTCCATTTCCTTCTAATCCTTTCCAATCCATGTATTTGTCCAAATGTTTGAAATGTTGTTAATTACCTAGCTCACTCACTTCCACTGGCAGCTCATTCCATATGCATACCACCCTCTGTGTAAAACAGTTGTGCCTCAGGCTCCCTTTTATTCTTCCCCTCTAACCTTAAACTGATGCCCTCTAGTCCTCAATTCCCAACTCTCTGAAAAAGACTGAGTGCATTCACGCTATCGATGGCTCTCATGATCTTAAACTGCTCTCTAAAGTCAACCCTCAGTCTCCTACATTTTAAAGAAAAAAGTCCTGGTTTGTCCAACCTCTCCCTTTCACTCAGACCCTTGAGTCCTGGCAACATCCTTATATATTTCTTCTGCACTCCATCCAGTTTAATAACATCCTTCCTATAGCAAGCTGACCAAAACTGAACGCAACACTCCAAGTGTAGCCTCATCAATGTCCTGTATAACTGCAACATAACTTATCAGCTTCTATACTCAATGCCCTGACTGATGAAGGTCAGTATACCAAAAGCCGCCTTCATTGTCCTATCGACCTGTGACTCCACTTTCAGAGAACCATGATCCTGAATGTCAAGATCCCTCTGTTCCACTACACTCCTTAAGGCCCTGCCATTCACCTTGACATTCCTACCTTGATTTAACTTTCCAAAGTGCAAGACCTCACACTTATCTATATTAAACTCCATTTGCCATTTCCCAGCCCACTTCCCTGGCTGATCAAGGTCCTGCTACAATTTCTGATAACTTCCTCACTGTCCATGATACCACCTATTTTAGTGTCATCAGCAAATTTAAATGACTTGTACGTTCTCATCAAAATCATTGATATAGATTTAAAAAATTAATGGGCCCAGCATCAACTCCTTACTGTCGTCTGCAAATTTACTAACCCACCCTTCTACGCCCTCATCCAGGTCATTTATAAAAATGACGAACAGCAGTAGACCCAACACTGACCCTTGAAGTACATCACTAGTAACTGGACTCCAGGATGAACATTTCCCATCAACCACCACCCTCTGTATTCTTTCAGCAAGCCAATTACTGATCCAAACTGCTACATTTTGACACATTTAAGAAAACAGTGAAGGGATCAGAGCAGAGGCACAGGAAGTTCAATGGTCTTGGTCAAGGGCAGTCTTCACTAATAAATGAGCCAAAAGGAAGGTATTAGAGAAGTTCTAATGTGGAAATTTCAGTCAGTAGAACAGCTGTGAAATGATTAGCGGAATTGAGGGAAAACAAATAAAGTGGAGATTTGAAGGCCATCCATTCAGCAGGAACCATCAACACTCAGTAGCAGCAGTGTGTACTATCAAAACAATGCCCTGCAGATATTCACCAAGGCTCCTTAGATTGTACCTTCCAAACACACGACCACTCCCATCTCAAAGGACCTGCAAGCTCCCCTCCAAGCTGTGCTCTCAAAGCAGAAAGGAAATAAATAGCAACTGAAACAATCATTGTTCCACATGTCTTATGAAAAGACGAGCATGGTTGGAGCTTGGGAGAATTCCCATATTGATACCTGTGGACGGAAGGAAGTGAGAGGTCTAAAAGTGAAACCCGTCAGGTTGAGAACAACCTGGGAGCCAATTGCTGAAGGAACAAGTGGGAGACCTGCATTTCATACAGACCAACACTATTAATGGAGAGGTACGGCCATCTGGATTTTTATGATTTGTCATTGTTTTGCTGGTAGGAATTATAGGTGTGAGTAGCCTGCATGCAGCACTCTCACCCGTGCTGGCTCCACTGATGTGAATGGGCATTTCAAAGCGCATCCTGCCTCAGACTCTTGAGCATGAGTCTTTGTGGGAGGTGGCTACAGTAGCAGAGAGCAATTGAGTGGGAGATAACGTTGAGAAGATGGTGGCACTTACCCTGTGGTGGCCCTCCTTTCTTCATTGAAAGTGAGGACTGCAGATGCTGGAGATCAGAGCTGAAAATGTGTTGCTGGAGAAGCGTAGCAGATCAGGCAGCATCCAAGGAGCAGGAGAATCGACGTTTTGGGCATGAGCCCTTCTTCAGGAAGAAGGGCTAATGCCCGAAATGTCTATTCTCCTGCTCCTTGGATGCTGCCTGACCTGCTGCACTTTTCCAGCAACACATTTTCAGCTCTGATCTCCAGCATCTGCAGTCCTCACTTTCTCCTCGAAGATTTTAACCTACTGCGAATCCTCTTGCAAGGATGCCTTCCTTGAAGAAGCTCTCTTCCTCCCTCTACAAGGATTTCAGTGAGTCCCTCTCTCACTGCACCCCCCATGTCATCTCCTCTGCCCAGAAGCTCATCAGCCACGTTCTCAAACAGACCCGTTACCACAGCCACATCTCCTTCCTCAGCACCTGCCTACGGAACCGACTGATCCCGCACGGACTCCGGACTACATTCCGACCAATAACATTTGGACCCAACCAGGACAACCAGTACCTACAACAAATTCAAAGCCTCCAGCAACAGACCTCCCTCCGGATCCTCCGCTCCACCCTTGCAGCCATGAGCCTCTACCTACATTTCCTGCAATTAGCCCTACCCCAGCTCAGGACAACACTCTCACAGACCTGCAAAGGACCTCCACAGAAGAATCCATACACTAAACAAACAGTTCTTCCTAGCCATATCAGAAATTAAAGACATTAAGTACCAAAAACTTTCATGTATGATCGCCCGGAAGATCATCGCCGACAGATTCGCGGCTTCCGCCGGGTCCATGGCTATCGGGAACAACACCGTTTCTGCCGTCCCCACAGCCACTTTCGCCCCCAGTGACATCACTAACCTGCACAACGACCACACTGCATGCATCTCCGCCCCCACGCTGATCTCCGTCACCACGCCTAACCCCGCCCCCACGCTGATCTCCGTCACCACGCCTAACTCCGCCCCCACGCCGATCTCCATCACCATGCCTAACCCCACCCCACGCCGATCACCATGCCTAACCCCGCCCCCACACTGATCTCCGTCGCCTTGCCTAACCCCGCCCCACGCTGATCTCCGTCCCCGATTCCCGCCCCCACACCTAACCCCGCTCCCACTCCCAGCTCCAACCCCTCACCAGGTCCTAGCTCCCAGCCCTGCCGTGTTTTCACCATCCCTCCAGACCTCCCCCTCTCTGAGAATGAAAGATCAGTCCTCAACAGAGGCCTCACCTTCGCCCTGAATGTGGAAGTTTAGATGTTGCTTGTCCCTACGCTCTCGGATAAACGAGTTCAGCACGCGGTGAGACATCAAACAATTCGTCCGCCGCCTTAGCCTCCGTGCCTACTACTTCAACCAGGATTCTTGCCCACCCTCTGATGACCCCTTCTCCCGCCTCCAAAACACCCCATCCACCTGGACACCCCGTGCTGGCCTCTTACCTGCCCTTGATCTCTTCATTGCCAACTGCTGCCGCGACATTAACCGCCTCAACCTCTCCACCCTCTCACCCACTCCAACCTCTCACCCTTGGAACGTGCAGCCATCCACTTCCTCTGTTTCAACCCAAACCTCACAATCAAACCGGCAGACAAGGGAGGCGTGGTGGTAGTTTGGAGCACCGACCTTTCCTGATGAAGGGCTTATGCCCGAAACATCGATTCTCCTGCTCCTTGGATGCTGCCTGACCTGCTGCACTTTTCCAGCAATACATTTTCAGCTCTTCTTTTCTCATTGCTGACCATTCCTCAAGATAGCTGAGACTGCATTGACCCAGGTGGTAAACTGGGAGGCAGGCTGGCAGAGTCTGATGGTGTGTCCCGCTTTGCTGGTCCTGGTGGAGGAGGATGTCCCTCCTCTGCATCACCCTGTCCACCAGAATCTTGTGGTGTTTGTCTTCAAAAGGACCAGCAACATCTAAACTTCCACATTCAGGGCAAATGTCACAAACTGAGAAAGGGAGCTCTGGACTGACAGTATTTGTCCAAGTGTACATCTACTTTTTAAAGGTGTTCGGGGTGCCAGGGCTGCCAGTCTATTCTGGGATGTCCTAAATGTAGCATGTACTTGTAAATGTGATGACAGGTATGATCATGCTAACATTGGGCATGAGGAGTGCTGTGCAGGTGATGAGGTGAGTTTGAGAAAACCTGCTAGGCCACATAGGGAGAAACCCTCTATGAATCTTGACAGAATTGACTCTTAGCCAAAAATCACAAGTTTCAAACCCTGGATGCAACCCTCTGGGAGAGTACTCTGAAGACTGGGTGGTATATGGTGGTATAATCTAAGGAACAGAAAATTAACCCCAAACTTTAAGGCATCCTAATTCATGAGGAGTGAGCAACTAAACATTGCATCAGTCCCAACAGATCTCGCCATGAATCTTTTGGAGTTTGATGAAATTCAGCTCTTACTTAGTCAACACACAGCATGAGGAACATTGTTAATCTGTTGAAATGGCAAATGTATGTTTGCATTAGACACCAGCATTGAACAGTTTTTCTTCATATCTGTTCTAAAACTGCAATTGAACAGTCTGTATCCTTTTTTTATGTCAACAACTGACTCCGTTTTATTATGGTTTCTGATTTAACTGTAGAATTAAATAAGCTCTTGTTGCTTACTTGTGACTAACTGGAAGAATGAGGTTACAGCACAGAAATCTAGGTTAATTGAAAGGATACTCAGTCCCATTTGGGCCATTTAATATTCCAGGAAGCAATTTGACTAATTTTGATCTTTTTACTTTCCAAACTTGTAACCCTTGACTTCTTTGGTAGCTTATCATTCCTTTATCAGTTACTTTTAAAGAGGCATTACCTATTTATATTAAATAGCTTCACATCTCTTGAAGTAATGGCCTACAGGTACAGAACATTTAGATGTTAATATTTGCATTACAATTTCAAGACCTTCAATTTTTAAATTTTTTAAAAATTCATCCATGGGATGTGGGTGTCACTTGCTGGTCCAGCACTTAATGGCCATCCCTAGATACCAAAGAGAATGTGTCAGTGAGCTGCTTTCTTGAAATGTTGGTTTACGCTGACCCGCAATATCGAGAGGGAGGGAAGTCCAGGATTTTGACCTAGTGACACTGAAGGATTGATGATATGTTTCCAAGTCAGGATGGTGAGGGACTTCAGGGGGGATCTTGCAAATAATGGAATTCCCTTGTATTTGCTCCCCTTATCCTTTTTAGATGTTAGTGATCATGGATGTGCAAGATGCTTTCTAAGGTGCCTCGGTGAATGAAAGAGACAACATAATTGTTGCTATTTGTGGTTTACTATATACTCGTCTGCAGGACGTATACCACAGAGAATCAGATATCTGAACTTACTTACAACAGTGTTAATAAACTACAACCTCACAGATTTACACACACAGTCTGACTTCTATACCGACTGATATAACTGTACATGACACATATAATGGACTGACTATACTGTCTCCACGACACAGTATGATTTGAAGGCAAGGTGGGTACCTTATGTTCAGAATATCACATGCCATTATGTTATGTATCTGTTGTAATGCTACAGGCTTGCAGGTCTTGAATCTGTTATTAGACGATATCTCACCTCTCCCCTGCAAAGAATGGAAGCCACTTTCTGATAAAATATTTCTATATATTCAGTTCAAAATCACACAACACCAGGTTCTAGTCCACCAGGATTATTTGGAAGCACTAGCTTTCAGAGCACTGCTCCTTCATCAGGTAGCTAGTGGGACAGGATCATGAGACACAGAATTTATAACAAAAGATCATAGTGTCATACAACTGATATGATATATTGACATACCTAAATTGCCTTGATCATATTGAATGGTGGAACAGGCTTGAAGGGCCAAATTGTCTACTCCTGCTCCTTTTATCCTATTATTCAAATAATCATCTGTGTGATGAGTGGTTGATGATACATTGTGTTGTTTTTGAATCCACACATATAAATGTAGACTGATTGACCAACGAGCTGACTGATGGAAAAGGACTCTGGTCAGTTAGCTCTGAACACAGAAGGTAGGACGTTTTATTTCGTGGTGACTTAGTAATCTTAGTCAGACCTTTTGGGAGGAAGGATGCACAGCTCTTCTAGGCACAAGCCATGCTAACACACAGCTCTGCAAAGTACTCAGGAGTGATTGATTCCAGGGCACTCTTCACCAAGTCTGGAATGAAACTGATGGGAAGAAAGGGAAAGGGAAGGAACACCTGAACAGGAAGTAACAACATACAAAACACACTTTTGTTTAACTGTCTACTGCCAATATATTAACGGAACTTTGAGATGAAATGTAGCAGGAGCAATTGTGAGGGAAAATTTCTCCAGGCCACTATCAGTCAGCAATGTTGTAAACAGGGCACAATGACTTCTAAATGCTGTCTCCATTGGGATCATGGCTATTTTATTTTAGAATGCTTTTGTAATTTTCCAAAATACTTATCAGAAGAAATCTCCCTGCTGTATATATTATATTGCTAATGAGGAAAATAATTTCTGGAGGAAATCTCTTAATCCTCTTCATAAACAACAGTACATCAACAATGAATATGACTTGTTTCTGAATGATGTGTTGCTACACTTTTGTACCTACTGAAAGATCCAGCTGGCAGAAAGAGAAAACTGAAACAGTGAAAGCTAACAAATGGTCATTTGTGAAGCATTTATAAACCAAAACAAAATCTGCATTTTATTCATGAGAGACGAGTCAGGCTTTAACTGCCAACCAGTATTTGCCAGGTAAACTTAAACGTAAGACACATACAAACTTTAGGACTGGGCTATTTTAACAGCAGCAACATAGTAGAATTGGCTACGTTAAAAAAAAGTGCTGGAGAAACTCAGCGGGTCTAGCAACATCTGTGGAGAGAGAAACAGAGATAGTGTTTCGAGTCCAAGATGAGTCACGTTCAGAACTCCAAAAAATCCCCACTGGCTTTGGGCTGGGCTCTTTTGTCAACTGATATTTTCCTAGCTATCATCAGTTTTGAGGAAGGGTCGGTGAACCCAAAACATTGACTCTGAATTCCCTTCACAGATGCTGCCTGACCCGCTGAGCTTTTCCAGGAATTTCTATTTTTGTTTCTCGTTGTCAATTGTTTAGGTGAAAATTGCAGACGATCAGCTCCCAGAAATTCTAAGGCAGCTACATGATTGTGGAGATATTAAATGGTTAGGAATCAAAACCATTCCCAGAGGATCTGACTCCAACTTGTGATACTTGCTCTTCCATTATGATTATATTCTATATTATTATCTATGGGCCATTGAGAATAATTTTCAACTTCACTGGTCTTAAAATGTGGTGGAGTCTGCAGCCAACCGCACTGCCATATTATCCCCAAATGACAAAGTGGAGACTTACATCCTCTTGTCAGTTAGAGAGTCATAGAGCCATACAGTATGGAGATTGACCCTTTGGTCTAATTCATTCATGCCAACCAGGTTTCCCAAATTAAAACAGTCCCATTTGCTTGTGTTTGGCCCATATCCCTCCAAACCTTTCCATTTCATATATCTATCCAAATGTCTTTTAAATGTTGTAAGTCTATCTGCATCTGCCACTTCCTCTGGCAGTTCATTCCACATTTGAACCACCCACTGTGTGAAAAAGTTGCCCCTCAGGTCCCTTTTAAATCTTTTTCCTCTCACCTTAAACCTATGGCCTCTGGTTTTAAACTCCACCTCCCCACCCCACCCCCCACCCCCCCACCATCTTCAGGAAAAGACCTTGGCTATCCACCTTATCTATGTTCCTCATGATTTTAGAAAACTCTATAAGGTGACCCTTCAGCCTCCAACACTCAAATGGAAAAAGTCCCAGCCTATTCAACCTCTTCCTTCTAACTCAAACCCTCTAGCCCTGACAACTCCTGATAAATCCTATTTGAATCATCTCCAATTTACCAGTATCCTTCCTATAGCAGAGTGACCAGAACTGGACACAATATCTAGAGCAGGTCAAGCAGCAACTACAGACACAGAAATACTTCAAATCACTCCTTGTTTGCATCTTAAAGAAACATTTTAATATGTGTTCTTGTGAAACCATTTTTCACACATCTAAACATAACTTTTATAACATTGGATACTGGTCAAGTCACTATTTCAGCATTGCATAGTTAAACAACACAACACTGACCTGTAAATTTGCTGTGCTGTATAACTGGGATTATATTTTGACACAGTTCAAATGTTTGGCTGAATGTGCAGGTGCATTTTGGTACACAGGTGATGACATTTATTTTGGAGGAAAGGTGATTTTCCTGGGAAATTCCAGACCTGTGCCAACTTCCACTGGCCTTTTGCAAGTTGAAAATACCTTCTATGCAAAAGCATTGAGGTCAGATTCCTCAGTTTACATGAGGCCAAAACATGGGGTTCCTTCTGCATATCATTTAGCCCAGTGGTGTGGGGTGTGGAGGTTGTGAATAAAATGGAAACCTGCTGAACAGCAGGGAATTCTCAAATGTTTTGACACTTTCAAATGTCACCATTTATGTGCTGCATTGTAACATAGGAATGTTTTTAATAGATTAATTCATCAGCTAAGGGCTCTGAGCAAAGGGAAGTTAAACCTCACAAACACCAACATTGTGTAACACATTATGTTGGTTTTTCAATGGAAAAAGAACCTGAACATATTCAAAGGAATGTAACTAATTAATTGATACAAAAAGAGAGATTCTGAGGAAGGGTCACTCAACCTAAACTACAACATATCATGTTATTTGCTGTACCGATTACCTGTTAATATCTGAATAAACAACAGAGTATCAAAATAAATGTCATTACTCATTTAAATGCAGGTGAATACCATCATGTTTTATCTCAATATTGACATCTAAAAATTGGATTTATACACTATCTTTCAAGGTGTTAGAACTTTCCAAAATACTCCATTGACAATGGAACATGTTTAGGGTGACACAGTGGCTCAGTGGTTAGCACTGCTACCTCACCGCACCAGGGTCCCAGGTTCGATTCCAGCCTCAGGATACTGTCTGTGTGGAGTTTGCACATTCTCCCTGTGTCTGTGTGGGTTTCCTCCCACAATCCAAAGATGTGCAGGTCAGGTGAATTGGCCATGCTAAATTGCCCTTAGTGTTAGGTGCATTTGTCAGGGGTAAATATAGGGTCGGTTACTCTTTTTGGAGGGTTGGTGTGGACTTGTTGGCCGAAGGGCCTGTTTCCATACTGTAGGAATCTAATCTAAAAAATGTAGCCACTGTTGTAAAGTGGAGATCATGCAGCCAGATTCCAACAACAACTAT
Organism: Hemiscyllium ocellatum; assembly: GCF_020745735.1. NCBI lineage: Eukaryota > Metazoa > Chordata > Chondrichthyes > Orectolobiformes > Hemiscylliidae > Hemiscyllium > Hemiscyllium ocellatum. The sequence goes on along the minus strand of NC_083422.1, from coordinate 60,241,514 downwards.
GTAGGAAATGTTGAGATAATGTGTTTATATGACATTAACTGAGGGATATATTTTGGCCAAGTCTCAAAGACACACACTCCCCACATTGAATAGTGCCAATTTTTTTTTAACTTCCGAATGGGGAGGTCTTTTTTTAAATGTCTCATCAGGAAAAAAAAAAGAAGCCACCTTCATATTTGCAGTATTGCATTAGTTCTGTACAAGATTATGTGGGTCTTTGTTGCTTATGAATGCACAACTCTGTTTCAATTGTGAAAATGATGACACTCAGTTAAGGATTGATCGTGTTTATGATCAGTCTTCCCCAAATAGATATTCAAACATATCGTGTTTATTTCTTTTCTCAGGCCATGTTGATCAGAAAAAATTGGATGAATTAGATAAGGAAGAGAAACTGGGTAAATTCAAGGCCTCTGCAAAATGTGCAACAGGTATGTTATTATCACCTGCGTAAGTAATGAAACGTTATAGAGCTGGATTTTCATGTTGAACCTGCGAAATGCAAGGTGTGCCCATTCTCAACTTTGGAAATGTTCTGTCTATTTGTGTACATTCATCTCCTGGAGATGTGAGCTTTCCAGTATAGCTCTTACGCTCCCTCACCATCACTGCTCCCACACCTTCATTTCCTGCTTCATACTCCAGTCATGCCTTTTTTAAAATTTGGTTCATTATTATCATGTGTACCTGGGTACAGTGAAAAGTTTTGTTTTGTGTGCAGTACAGGCAGATCATACCATACAAAGTGCATTGGAGTAATAGAACAGACTGAGGACTACAATGTTATGGCTGCGAGAACTGATTGCAATAGGGGATAAATAGGGACATAAAACAGCTGAGTGAGGGTTACAGAGAGTCGGGTGAACCCAGCCAGGTCCATCAGGCAGCCAGTCTTCCATCCATGGACTCCATCTATACTTCCCACTGCCTTGGGAAAGCAGCGGCATGGTGGGCGGCATGGTGGCACAGTGGTTAGCACTGCTGCCTCACAGTGCCTGAGACCCGGGTTCAATTCCCGCCTCAGGCAACTGACTGTGTGGAGTTTGCACGTTCTCCCCGTGTCTGCGTGGGTTTCCTCCCACAGTCCAAAGATGTGCGGGTCAGGTGAATTGGCCATGCTAAATTGCCCGTAGTGTTAGGTAAGGTGTAAATGTAGGGGTATGGGTGGGTTGCGCTTCGGCGGGTCGGTGTGGACTTGTTGGGCCGAAGGGCCTGTTTCCACACTGTAAGTAATCTAATCTAATCTAATAAAGAAGGTACACAGAGAGCAAGAAAATGTAAGATTTGAGAGGCTCATTCAGAAGTCTGATAACAGTAGGGAAGAGGCTGTTCTTGAAACTGTTAGTACCTTTGTTTAAGCTTTTATAACCTTCTGCCTGATGTAAGAGGCTGGAAGATTTTTTATAAATGGGGTGGGAGCATCTCTAATGATGTTGGCTGCTTTCCCAAGGCAGTGGGAAGTATAGATGGAGTCCATGGATGGAAGGCTGGCTGCCTGATGGACCTGGCTGTGTTCACCCAACTCTCTGTAACCCTCACTCAGCTGTTTTATGTCCCTATTTATCCCCTATTGCAATCACTAATTCTCCACTATGAATACTTTGGAAACCATGTAATCACATTAGGAGTCCTTTGAAATTGATATTAAAAAGTACATCCCTAACAATCTAAAGTTTCCAAGAAAAGAGAGTTTTGCAATCCTTAAACCCAATCCTGACCCACAATCTCATCCAAAGCTGTTTGTGCTTTCTTGGATACCTGATGATAAATGAATCGTGTCTCCATTCGAATGCTATTAACCCTCACAATATACAACTATATACTTGATTCAGCTCTGCTCTACCAATCCCGTTCTCTCTCATGTCGGCCAATATTCAGTCAAGCTTTCATTGTCATTAGGCCACCCAAAGCAAAAATATAACTTTCATTCCACTGCATTGTACCATTATGATTTAATCTACAATGGAAAATAATTCTGCATGACCTAGTGGGGCATTGGGTAAGTACATTGCCATTTTAAAAAAAAGTTGTTTATGGGATATGGATGTTGTTGGCTAGACAAACATTTATTGACCATCCCTAATTGCCCAGGATATGCAGTAAGCCATAACAGGCTGAGATGAGAAGTAGGAGTTCCCCTCTGTAACTGGATCCTTGACTTAATAATTCTCGGACTGCATTCACAAAGAATAGGTGACAATAGTGCTTCCACAGTAATCCACAACATTGGTGTCCGCAAGGCTGTGTACTCAGCTCTCTACTACACACACATCACCATCTGGCCAAATTCTGCCCTAACTCTGTTTACAAGTTGGCTAATGACACCATTGTTGTAGGCCAGATCTCAAACAATGACAAGACAAAATACAGGCAAGAGATTGAGTGTTTAGCAGCACAGCATAAAGAGAACAAACTCTCCATCAATGTCGGCAAAATGAAGGAGCTGGTCATTGGCTTCAGGAAGCGGAGTGGAGGGCACACCCTTATCTGTATCAATGGGGCTGAGGGGGAGATGGTCAAGAGTGTCAAGTTCCTGGGAATGATGATCACCAACAATCTGTCTTAGTCCATCCATGTTAACACGAAGGTCAAGAAAGCACAATTCTCTACCTCCACTGGAGATTAAGGAAGTTCAGCATGTCCATAACAATGCTTACCAATATTTATAGATGCACCATAGAGAGCATCCTATTTGGGTACACCACAGCGTGGTATGGAAACTGCTCTTCCCAAGACTGCAAGAAACTACAGAGAGTTGTGCACACAGCCCAGTTCATCACACAAACCAGATTTCCACCCACTGACTCCACCTATACTTCCTGCTGCCTCTGGAAATCAACCAGCATTATGGGGGACTTTAACTTCCCCAACATTAACTAGAAATGCTATAACTCTAGTACGTTGGATGGATCAACTTTTATCCAATGTGTACAGGAGGGTTTCCTGACACAGTATGTTGAAGGGCCAACAAGAGGGGTGGCCATACTGGATCTGGTGCTTGGTAATGAACCAGGCCGGGTGTTTGATTTAGTTGTAGGTGAGCACTTTGGAGAGAGTGACCATAACTCAGTTACGTTTAGTTTAGCGATGGAAAGGGATAGGTACATGCCACAGATCAAGAGTTATCGATGGGGCAAGGGAAATTATAATATGACTAGGTAAGAATTAAGATGCATAGGATGGGGTATAGCAAAATGTGGGGGATGCAGTCAATGGAAATGTGGAGCTGGTTTAAGGAACAGATATTGCGTGTCCTTGATAGGTATGTCCCTGTCAGGCAGGAAGGAAGTGATAAGGTAAGGGAACCGTGGTTTACTACAGAAGTTGTATCTCTTGTTAAGAAGAAGGAGGAGGTTTATGTGTTGATGATGCAAGATGGTTCAGATGAGGCGATGGAGAATTACAAATCAGCTAGGAAGGGTTTAAAGAGAGAGTTAAGAAGAGCAAAGAGAGGACACGAGCAAGCTTTAGCAAATAGAACAAAGGAGAACCCTAAACCTTCCTATAGGTATGTGAGGAATAAAAGGATGATTAGGGTAGGAATAGGGTCAGTCAAAGACAGAAGTGGGAAGTTGAGTGTGGACCCTGTACAGATCGGAGAGGTGATAAACGAACATTTCTCATCGGTGTTTACTCAGAAAAAAGAGAATGTTGTAGAGAAGAAGAATGAGGTACGAGATATTAGACTAGAAAGGATCGAGGTTAGTTACGCAGAGGTGTTATCAATTCCAAAAGGAGTGAAAGTAGACAAGTCCCCTGGGCTGGATGGGCTTTATCCGAGGACTATCTGGGAAGCTAGGGAGGAGATAGCAGAGCCGTTGGCTTTGATATTTGAGTCATCATTGTCTACAGGTTTAGTACCAGAGGACTGGAGGATTGCAAATGTTGTGCCCTTGTTCAAGAAGGGCAGTAAAGATGACCCAGATAATTACAAACCAGTGAGCCTTACATCTGTTGTAGGAAAGGTTTTGAAAAGGATTATAAGATAGCAAGATAGCAAGCAACAATTTGATTTCAGATAGTCAACATGGTTTTGTCAAGAGCAAGCCATGTCTCACAAACCTCATTGAGTTCTTTGAGAAGGTGACCAAGCATGTAGATGAGGGTAGGGCAGTTGATGTGGTATACATGGACTTCAGTAAAGCCTTTGATAAGGTTCACATGGTAGGTTGTTGGAGAAAATGCAGAGGCATGGAATGGAGGGTGATTTAACAGTTTGGGTTAGAAACTGGCTTTCTGTAAGAAGGTAGCGAGTGGTAGTTGATGGAAAATATTCAGCCTGGAGTCCAGTTACTCGTCGTATGCCGCAAGGATCTGTTTTGGGATCACTGCTGTTTGTCATTTTTATAAATGACTTAGTCGCAGGCATAGGTGGATGGATTAGTAAATTTGCAGATGACACTAAAGTCGGTGGAGTAGTGGACAGTGTGGAAGAATGTTATAGGTTGCAGGGGGACTTGGATAAACTGCAGAACTGGGCTGAGAGGTGGCAAATGGAGTTCAATGCAGCTAAATATGAGGTGAAGAATAACAGGAAGGCAGATTACTGGGTCAATGGAAAGATTCTTGGTAGTGTGGATGTGCAGAGAGATCTTGGAGTCCATGTACATAGATCCCTGAAAGTTGCCACCCAGGTGGATAGTGCTGTTAAGAAAGCATACAGTGTGTTAGGTTTCATTGCTAGAGGGATTGAGTTCTGGAGCTGCAATATTATGCTGCAACTATACAAACCGCTAGTGCGGCCATACTTGGAATATTGTGTACAGTTCTGGTTGTCATATTTTGGGAAGGATGTGGAAGCATTGGAAAAAGGTGCAGAGGAGGTTTACCAGGATGTTGCCTGGTATGGAAGGAAGGTCTTATGAGGAAAGATTGAGAGACTTTGGGTCTGTTCTCATTGGAAAGAAGAAGGGTAAGAGGGGATTTGATAGGGACATACAAGATGATCAGAGGATTAGATAGGTTAGACAATGAAAGTCTTTTTCCTAGGAAGTCGACGAGGGGGCATAACTACAAATTGAGGGGTGATAGATTTAAGACAGATATCAGAGGCAGGTTCTTTACACAGGGAGTGGTAAGGACGTGGAATGCCCTACCTGCTAATGTAGTCAACTCAGCCACATTAGGGAGATTTAAACAATCCTTGGATAAGCACATGGATGATGATGCAATAGTGTAGGAGAACGAGCTGGGAATAGTTCACAGGTCAGCGCAACATCGAGGGCCAAAGGGTCTGTTCTGCGCTGTATTGTTCTATCTTCTATCTTCTATCACCAAACACCCTTCTATCCTGGTTACACTCTATTCCACCCTCTTCTGTCAGGAAGAAGATATAAGTGTTTGAATGCTCATTCAAGAACAGCTTCCTACCCGCTGTTATCAGATGGATCTCTCAAATGTTAATTCTGATCTCTCTCTCTCTTTGCACCTTCTCTGTGACTGTAACCCTATATTCTGCACTCGGTTCTGGTACCCTGATGCATTTTGTATTGTGCAGTCTGCCTGTATTTTAGTCCACCTGCCAACAATAAATCCAATCAATCAAAAATATCCTCACTCAGAGGGTGCTGAATCTGCAGAACATGCTACCACAGAAACTATGGAGGTGAAGTCACTGATTATGTTTATGAATGATATTTTAGAGGCTAAAGGTGTCTGGGGGTGTGGGAGAGAAGGGGAACTGTGTTGAGTGAGGGGATTATCCACATCCTTGTTGAATGGCCCAATTACTGAATGTCCTATTCCCGCTGCTACGTTCGACTAAGTTTTCCAGCAATCTCGATGCAGTTCCTAGTAGATAAAGAGAAATAGCTTAAACTGCTTGGGACTGAGCAGTAATTGCCACCCCGTTGCACAGATGTATCATGGCTTATTACACTGGAGGAATAATATTTCTCAGGTTGGAGTTAGACAGAATTATTTTAAGAGTGTAAAAGCAAATTCAACATGTAATTCAAGCTATCTGGGCTTACATGATTCTGACCCGGAGTGTACCATGTTGAAAAAAAGAGCTGTTTCTACCACTGGTGTCATTCTCGTAAGGTTATACATAAGGTTAATAAAAATGTCACATTGTTTTGTCATTTGATCAGCTCTGCTGGAGTATTGATCAACATATTGTACGTCAAAAACTGAAATTTAAATATGACCAAGAAACAAGGATCAGTGGAAAGTTAGTGAGTTATTTTCTTGAAGGGTATTGAGAAGGTGGTTTGCAGCCGGAGTTCTCCTCCATGGTAACTTCTTAGTCTAAGCTCTGCTGTGACAAGGAGCAACTGAAGAAGTCCAGTTCCATCTACACTTTGAGCCCAGAAAGTTCAGTGAGCAAGGCACTACCCTCCTATTAACAGCCTTGTGACTCTGTGTAGACCTCTGTTCATAACAGTATGAGAGCAAATCTTCAGCCTTTCTAAAATGTTTGTAAAATAAAGCAATATTGTGTTTTAAAAGGTGAACTTGAAGATTATTAAATTACCAAACGTTTTAGAAAGGCTGCAGATTTGCTCTCATACTGTTACGAACAGAGGACTACACAATATTACATTGCATAAAACGTCTTAACTGGCAAAACCTTCCACAATACAAATACAACAAACATGAAGCAATTTCATTTTTTAATGAACATAATTATTACTGAAAGGAAGGAACAACTGTAACCTCTTTGTGATTTTTAACAGATCCTGGAGGGATGGCTACAGGCCTTCGCCCGTACATCGAGCAATATATTTTCTGGATAGTGGCTGTGACCATGCAACTCGTTCTCTACACTGTGTTTGAATAGTTGCATTGCAAATGACATCAGCATCTCCCTATGGCCCAAAATGCTGGTTTCACAACAAAAACAAATCACACAATGCATTGCATTTAAACAAACCCAGGGTTTAATTGCTGTTGATTTTCTTAGATTGCACCAAATGGTTCATTCTTAGACTTGCACTTTATTTTCTGATGAATCAATGTGTTATGTCTTGAAATTCAGATCTTCAAATATTTAGTGGATGAATATTTAAAGTTCTTCAAATTCATTTCCCTGCTATTTTAAAGAAGCAAGTTAGTACCTTTGTTAAAACAGTTGACAAAGAGACATAACAACACAGTGAGCAATTAGATGCTAATATTCAAACATTGTAATTTGATGGCATCAGAGGTCTAAGGCATCATAAAATAATGAACTCAGAGAAATATGTTTTTGGTAAATATTATACAGAACAGATTTTTGGTTTTAAAACCATGGAAGTAAAAATGGCACCGATTCAACACAATGAAGATTCAAGATGAGCCGCAAACAATATATAAAAAGTGTATGTATGATTTGACTCATATAGTGTAGCAATGATTAAAAAGCAGAAATGTACCTTCACATTAAGATTATATTGTTGACTTGAAATCCCACTGTGGTGTGCTAATTTTTTATATTTGTACTGTAACATTGACTTCAATTTAGTATTTTCAATGTAGACTTTATTCTGTAGTGTATCTGTGTGAATGCTGACGAAAAACTTTCATTTGGATCTTCATCGAGTGCCTTTCATAACCTCAGGATTTCGCAAAGTGCTTTACAGCCAAGGAAGTCTTTTTGAAGTGTAGTCACTGTTGTCGTATAGATATAAACAACCAACTGCAAAGAAATTTGACAAAGTTTACCATTGAATCATGGAAATTACAGCATCCAACTTATTTCTTTGCTGGTACTAGCTCTTAAGTTGGATCCACCTACTCTATTTTGCTACCCTTTTCTTTCTTTTATAATCTTCATTTTGACTTATTTCTCCTATTCTTTGAAGTTCAATAAGTTATTTTACTCCACTGTTTCCCTTCATTCTTTCAGTGATGATTCTGGACCCATATTCTCTTGTAACTGAATCCACAATATTTTTGCTGTTTATTCTCTCAAAATCTTTCAGAATCTTGAAAATCTCCAATAGATGGTGTGTAATCTTCTTTCCAGTTGAAACAACATTGCCAAATTCTTCAGCCTTTCTTCATAAGATTCATTTCCTATTGTAGATATATTGCACTTTCTCCTTGAGTAGGTTGCTTAGAGACACACAGAAATTTCATCTGTGACATATGAATGTGTCACTCAGAAAAACGTTCTATTTTGTGTATTCAGTGCCTCCACATTTACAACCAAAAAGCTGCCTCTCTCTATCTATTTTACTTTATCTTTATTCTGAAATATTTTTTTGACTAGATTCTTTCTATTCTTTCATTGTATTGAGATTTTGTGAATCAAATTCCGGTAGTCTGCACTGAGATAAGATCCTGGCTTCTAGTTTTCTGACCTTTTTCATTTTATCCTTTCTTGAGCAGGTATGCAGTATGTGCATTACTCTAATCCTTTGAACTATCACGGTTTCCAAAGATATTTTGAAATTTACGATTAGTGCCTCTACTAGCTCTTTCCTTGTGTCTTTGCAATATTCTGGGACAGTTCTATTTTTGGCCCCAGTGAATATTTCTCAGTGCTCTGTCCATATTCTCTTCGGTTACTTATGCATTCCGTTTTCACCTAGCTTTGTGAAATGTGCAGCAAACTATTTTCAAACGCAAGATGATCACTTTATCCCTATCCCATCTTTAGTTATTCCGCTAATATGCATGTCAATGTTCTTTCCTTTCATGTGGACTGCCCTAATTCTTAAACTTTTTAATCTCTCTGTTTTTAACAATTGACATACTTCAATTTTATCTACTAACTATTTTACATGATTACTGGGAAATGTTATACCAGGGAATCTTGCCCATGGGTGTATTTTATATTGCCAATAATGATTCACTGTTATATAAACTATTTTGAGTTCTTGAGCACTATAGTTTAGATACAGTACATCATATTTGCTTGTCTCTAACTTGCTTATACCACGTATATGATGAAATTAATTTTTAAGAATCCCCAAGGTATCTCATGAGAAATAAAGCAATCTTGAAATAATCACAAATATAACATTATTTCAATAACTCATGATAAATACAAATTATTCTGACAGATCTCTGCATATATTTACCAAAGTACTTTTGAGCTCGTTGTAGATTTTAGTGGTTGTTTGTCTGAATGTTTTGCTTTTAATTATATTCCTTGCGTATACATAAAATTACATTTGAAAATTGATGCTGTTGTTCAAAGTTAATCACTTAGGTTAACAGATTTAATGTAGTTATTGATTTTTTTAATGTACATTAGAGAATTGTACTTTTTAAGGAAATTATATTAGCCAGTTTTAATTGGTTAAATTCTATTTGTAAGTGACTTTCCAGAAAAGCAATGGGAAATAATCTGCATTGTAATTACCTTTAGATAACATTATTTCAGATGTCACAAGACACAAACCGTTTGGGAATTTGTTAAACAAGTACAATGTGTGGTGAAATTGGAAAACAGAAATAAAATCCATTATTGAACAAATATGAGTTTAATTTTCATCTTGCATATTTAAGAAGATGGGAGAGACTCTAAAACACAGGAGCAGAAATTAGGCCATTCAGCCCATCGAGTCTGCTCTACCAGTCAATCATTGGGCACGAGAAACTTGTCAACATTCTCCCAATTTCTCCCCATAACTCATGATACTCAAGAACCTATCTATCTCAACTGCACTCTTTTTGTTTCTTGAGTCGATTCATTCAATGAGATAATAACTGCTCTGTACTTGCTTTTTCCCGCCCCACCTGAAGCAGTCTGGGCACCCTACCTTGGAAAGAGTGCAGCCTCTGTTTAATAGAATGAAATGTGCACTTCAAGGACTAAATGACCATATATATTCGAGTAATGGTCCATCTGCTGTATAAATTGTCTTTCAGCCAAAAATGTAAAAAATCTTGGTAATTTTCAGTCATATACTGCAGAAGAGATTTATCAGAATGTTGCCAGGTATGGGAGGTTTCAGTTATGAAGAAAGGCTGAATGGGCTGGGACTTTTTTCACTGGAGCACAGGAGGTCAAGGTGACCTGCTAGAAGTTTATAAAATAATGAGGGGTATAGGTTGAGTTGTTGGCAGTTGTCTTTTCCCTAAGATGGGAATTTCAAGATGATGGGGTACGTTTCTAAGGTAAGAGGAGAGAGAGTTTTAAAAAAAATTAGAGGGTGACTCCCATGTGGAATCAGCTTCCTGAGGAAGTGCTGGATGTAGGTACAATTATAAAGACATTTGGATGGATACATGAAAAGGAAAGGTTTGGAGGGATATGGGCTAGGAATAGGTAGGTGGGACTAGTTTAGTTTGGGATTATATTCGACATGGACTGGATGGACTGAAGGGTCTGACTCTGTGCTGTATAAATATAAGTTAATCTTGCTCTGGTGTAAGCCCACTTACCATTGAAGATAGCTGTTCAGCTCCTCAAATCTGTACATGTCCCAGCTCCTTCAGTGCTACTTTTAGGGGCAAGGGTGACAGGAACATGGTCTGATCTGGCGACTCCACAATGAGATGATAGGAGAGGGTGGATTTCGCTCCCTTGAAATATTTTTCATGTGAAAATTGACTTCCTTTGTGTTTAAAAATTTACTTTTAGAGATCAACAAATGCTTAGCGGTATGGATCAATTACACAACCTAGAATTGCAGTATGATGGATTTGAAAGATTAAAAGATGATTTTATTGAATCTTTCAAGTTCTTTTAAGAATGGTTCAGACTGATAGAAAGAAAATCAGTTGGACTGGAGGTGGCCTGCTGTAACAATTAGAGCCAGAGCTAACGAGTGAAACTGGAATTATTTTTACACATAGAAAGAAGTTTCTGACTGGCATTTAATGCTTGATCTATTGTTCAAAGTTGAAACTGAGTTTGATAATGACTGATCTCTACTTGCTTTTTAACAATTGTCTAACCAGGATTGTTGACAGCTGAAATGACTTCTTATTCTAGTCTGTTAGATATAAGCACCAATATTTCATTAACTTTTTTGTTTTTTTTCTGCACTTGTTTAGGACATGTTGATTGTTGATATTGTGGGCAAATTATTGGAGAAGATTTTGAGAGACAGAATTTATGATTTCTTGGAAAACCTTAGCTTGATTAGAGATAGTCAGCATGGCTTTGTGAGGGTCAGCTTACTGAATTCTTTGAAGATGTAACAAAACACATTGATGAAGGTAGAGCAGTCGATGTATATGGATTTTAGCAAGATGTTTGATAAGGTTCTCCATGGTAGGCTCATTCAGAAAGTAAGAAAGCATGGCATCCAGGAAAATCTGGCTGTCTGAATACAGAATTGGCTGGCCCATAGAAGATAGAAGGTGGTAGTGGATGGAAAGTATCCAGCCTGGAGCTTGGTGACTCATGGTGTTCCGTAGGGATTGGTTCTGGAACATCTGCTCTTTGTGATTTTTACAAATGACTTGGATGAAGAAGTGTAAGGGTGGGTTAGTAAGTTTGCCAATGACATGAAGGTTGGTGGATAATGTGGAGACCTGTTGTAGGTTGCAATGGGACTTTGACAGAATGCAGAACTGGGCTGATAAGTGACAGATGGAGTTTAATCTGGAAAAGTGTGAAGTGATTCATTTTGAAAGGTTGAATTTGAATATAGGATACAGAGTTAAAGGCAGGATTCTTAGCAGTGTGGATGAACGTAGAGATCCCTCAAAGTTACCACCCAAGTTGATGGAGTTGTTAAGAAGGCGTATAGTGTATTGGCTTTCATTAGCAGGGAGATTGAATTTAAGAACTGTGAGGTTATGCTGCAGCTCTATAGAGCCCTGGTTAGACCACACTTGTAATATTGTGTTCAGTCTGGTCTCCTCATTATAGGAAGGATGTGGAAACTTTAAAGAGGGTGCAGAGTAGATTTAGCAGGATGCTGCCTGGACTGGAAGGCATGTCTTGAAGTAAGGTTGAGAGAGTTAGGGCTCTTCTCATTGGAGCGAAGAAGGATGAGAAATAACATGATAGAGATGTACAAGATGATGAGAGGCACAGAAAGAGTGGATCGCCAGAGACTGTTTCCCAGGTCAGAAATGGCTATCACGATGGGGCATAACTTTAAGGTGGTTGAAGGAAGGCTTAGTGGAGATGTCATAGAATCATAGATGTACAGCACGGAAACAGACCCTTCGGTCCAACTCGTCCATGCCAACCAGATATCCTAACCTAATCTCATCCCATTTGCCATATCCCTCTCAGCCCTTCCTATTCATACACCCATCTAGAAGCATCTTAAATGCTGTAATTATACCAGCCTCCACCACTTCCTTTGGTAGCTCATTCCATACATGCACCACCCTCTGCGTGAAAAAAATTGCCCCTTAGGTCAATTTTATATCTTTCACCTGTCACCCTAAACCTATACCCTCTAGTTCTGGACTCCCCCACCCCAGGGAAAAAGACTTTGTCTGTTTATCCTATTTATTTCCTCTCCAGGGAAAACAGTCCCAGACTATTCAACCTTTTCCTACAGCTCACATCCTCCAACTCTGGCAACATCCTTGTAAATCTTGCCAGGGTTAGAGGGTTTGATCCATAGGGAGAGGTTGAATAGTCTGTAGCTGTTTTCCCTGGAGCGCTGGAGGCTGAGGGGTGACCTTATAGAGGTTTATAAAATCATGAGGAGCATGGGTAGGGTAAATAGACAAGGTCTTTTCCCCACGGTAGGGGAATCCAGAACAAGAGGATGTACGTTTAGGGTGATAGTAGAAAGGTTTAAAATAAACTTAAAGGGCAGGTTTTTCATGTAAAGGTTGGCGTGTGTAAAGGTTGGCGTGTGCCAGAGAAAGTGGTTGAGATGGGTGCAATTACGAGATTTATAATCTGAATGGGTGTGTGAATAGGAAGGGATATGGGCCAAGTGCTGACAAATGGGACAAAATTAGGTTAGGATATCTGGTCTGCATGGATGAGTTGGACCAAAGGTCAGTTTCCGTGCTGTACATCTCTATGACTCTCTAACACTATGACCACTTGTTACAATCCATCAATTATAATATCGGTCCAATATCCCATCTCTCCAGCTCCTTTCGCACTGACATCTTCTAAACATAGAATCATAGAGTTATGGAGATATACAGCACAGAAACAGACCCTTTGTCTCACACATCCATGCCAACCAGATACCCCAACTCAATCTAGTCCCACCTGCCAGCACCCGGCCCATATCCCTCCAAACCCTTCCTATTCATATACCCATCCAGATGCCTTTTAAATGTTGCAATTGTACCAGCCTCCACCACTTCCTCTGGCAGCCCATTCTAAAAATGCATCACCCTCTGTGTGAAAACTTTGCCCTTTAGGTCTCTTTTATATATTTCCCCTCTCACCCTAAACCTATGCCCTCTAGTTCTGGGTTCCCCCACCCCAGGGAAAAGACCTTGTCTATTTAGATTAGAATGGTGCTGGAAAAGCACAGCAGGTCAGGCAGCATCCAAGGAACAGAAAAATCGACATTTCAGGCAAAAGTCCTCATCAGGAATAGAGGCAGGGAGCCTCCAGGGTGGAGAGATAAGTGTGCGGGGTGGGGGAAGGGAGGGGCGCTGGGGAGAAGGAACAAGGAGTACAATGGGTGAATGGGGGTGGGGTTGGAGGTGATAGGTCAGAGGAGAGGCTGGAGTGGATAGCTGGGAAGGGAGATTGGCTAGTAGGACAGGTCATGAGGGCGGTGCTGAGCTCTCATGACCTGTCCTACTAGCCATGGTCATGGAACTAGGGTAAGGTGGGGGGACGGGAAATGAAACTGGTGAGGTCCACATTGATGCCCTGGGGTTGAAGTGTTCCGAGGCGGAAGATGAGGTGTTCTTCCTCCAGGCATCAGGTGGTGAAGGAACAGCAGCATGTCCTCGGCAGAGTGGGAGAGGGAGTTGAAACGTTGGGCCACAGGACGTTGGGGTTGATTGGTGTGGGTGTCCTGGAGATGATGCCTAAAACTCTCTGCAAGAAGGCGTCCAGTCTCCCCAGTGTAGAGGAGACCGCATCGGGAGCATCTGCAGTCCTCACTTTTGCCTTGTCTATTTACCCTATTCATATCCCTTATGATTTTATAAACCTCTATAAGGTCATCCCCTCAGCCTCCGACACTCCAGGGAAAACAGCCCCAACCTGTTCAGCCTTTCCCTGTAGCTCAAATCCTCCAACCCTTTCAACATCGTTGTAAATCTTTTCTGAACTCTTTCAAGTTTCACAACATCTTTCCAATAGGAAGGAGACCAGATTTGCATGCACTATTCCAACAGTGGCCTAACCAATGTCCTGTACAGCCGCAACATGACCTCCCAACTCCTGTACTCAATACTCTGACCAATAAAGGAAAGCATACCAAACGTCTTCTTCACTATCCTATCTACCTGCAACTCAACTTTCAAGGTGCTATGAACCTGCACTCCAAGGTCTTTTTGTTCAGCAACACACCCTAGGACCTTACCATTAAGTGTATAAGTCCTGCTAAGATTTGCTTTCCCTCACATTTGTCTGAATTAAATTCCATCTGCCACTTCTCAGCCCATTGGCCCATCTGATCAAAATCCCGTTGTAATCCGAGGTAACCTTCTTCGCTATCCATTACACCTCCAATTTTGGTATTATCCACCAGCTTACTAATTCTATCCTTTATGCTCACATCCAAATCATTTATATAAATGATGAAAAGTAGTGGACCCAGCACCGATCCTTGTCGCACTCCACTGGTCACAGGCCTCCAGTCGGAAAAATAAACCTCCATCACCACATTCTGTCTAATTCCTTTGAGCCAGTTCTGTATCCTAATGGCGAGTTCTCCCTGTATTCCGTGAGATCTAACCTTGCTAACCAGTCTCCTCTGGGGGACCTTCTCGAATGCCTTACTGAAGTCCATTTCCATCACGTCTACCGCTCTGCCCTCATCAATCCTCTTTGTTGCTTCTTCAAAAACTCAACTAAGTTCGTGAGACATGATTTCCCACACACAAAGCCATGTTGACTATTCCTAATCAGTCCTTACCTTTCCAAATACATGTACATCCTGTCCCTCAGGATTCCCTCCAACAACTTGCCCACCACAACATCAGGTTCACTGGTCTATAGTTCCCTGGTTTGTCCTTACCACCTTTCTTAAATAGTGGCACCATGTTTGCCAATGTCTAGTCTTCTGGCACCTCACCTGTGACTATTGATGATTCAAATATCTCAGCAAGAGGCCCAGCAATCATTTCTCTAGCTTCCCACAGAATTCTAGCGTACACCTGATCAGGTCCTGGGGATTTATCCACTTTTCTGCATTTCAAGACATCTCACACTTCCTCCTCTGTAATTTGGACATTTTTAAGATGTCACCAGCTATTCCCCTACATTTTATGTGTTCCATGTCATTTTCCATAGTAAACAGTGATGCAAAATATCCGTTTAGTATCTCCTCCTTCTCCTACAGCTCCACACAAAGGCCGCCTTGCTGATCTTTGAGGGACCCTATTCTCTCCCTAGTTACCCTTTTGCCCTTAATGTATTTGTAAAAACTCTTTGGATTCTCCTTAATTCTATTTGCCAAAGCTATCTCATGTCCCCTTTTTACCCTCCTGATGACTCACTTTAGTATTCTCCTACAGCCTTTATACCATTCAACTTAACTAAGCATCTCTTGTAAGGAACTTTAACAAGTGTTTTTCTATCACTAATTGCAAATCTATTATAGAGTCGGTTGATAATTATTTTCATTTTAATTGATGGAAATTTAGAAGATTTTGTCATGCACCTGAGCTTGATGGTGAAAATAACTGAACATTAAGTCATAAAATGAAAACTAGTTAGAAAATCACTGTTTATTGAAATCATTTATAATAATTAAAGCCACTCCTGTTCCCTCACTAATGTGCTGCATCTCTTCAAATGCCACCTATTTCATATTGTCGAAGTTGACCTTAGGTAAAAGTCTTTAAAAGATTGGTGATGGGTAAGGTCGTTTAGAGTGGTAACAATTATGTGACATGGAACAGTAATGCCTGAGTGTCATATCCAGTATTATTTTCTTTCAAATTTAAAAAAAAAGCATTTTTGTACACCAATGTTTGCATTCATGTTAGACTTTCAAAGCTACCCAAGAATAAAATGTTGTAAATGTGGGGGCAAGGTTCACACATTGTATTCACCCTTTTTTTTGTCCAATTTTCTGCTCTATCCTGCAGGTGTCAAGTGATGTTTGTATTTACAGATGACTCAGATTTGTCTGGGAGATTGAGCTGTGATGAGTGTGCAAAGACCTTCATTGTGATTTGGCCAAGTTGAGTGAGTGTGAAGTATATGGCAGATCCAGTGTAATGTGGATAAATGAGAGCTTTCCACTTTGATAGCAAAAACAGCGGATGATTATGTGAATGGTGATAGATTGGGAAAGAAAGAGGTGCAACAAGACCTGGTTGTCCCTGAACACCAGTCATTGAAGGTATGCATACCAGATCCAGCAGAAACTGAAGACGACAAATGGTGTGTTGGTCTTCATTGCACATGGATTATAATATAGGAAAAGGATCTCTTGTTGCAATTGTACTGCTCTTTGGTAAGACCACACCTGGAATATTGTACACAGTTTAATAGCCTTATCTGAGGAAGGATGTTCTGGCAATGGAGGGAGTGCAATAAAGATTGACTAGACTGATACCTGGGATGGAAGGTCTGAGGTATGAGGAGAGTTTAGATCAGTTAGTGCTATATTCTCAAGTTCAGAAGAAGCATAATTATAGAGTCATAGTCATAGAGATGTACAGCATGGAAACAGACCATTCTGTCCAATTCGTCCATGCCGACCAGATATCCCAACCCAATCTAGTCCCACCTGCCAGCACCCGGCCCATATCCCTCCAATCCCTTCCTATTCACATACCCATCCAAATGCCTCTTAAATGTTGCATTTGTACCAGCCTCCACCACTTCCTTTGGCAGCTCATTCCATACACATACCACCCTCTGTGTGAAGAAGTTGCCCCTTGGGTCTCTTATGTATCTTTCCCCTCGCACCCTAAATCTATGCCCTCTAGTTCTGGACTCCCCGACCCCAGGGAAAAGACTTTGCCTATTTACCCTATCCATGCCCCCCATAATTTTATAAACCTCTATAAGGTCACCCCTCAGCCTCTGATGGTCCAGGGTAAACAGCCCCAACCTGTTCAGCCTCTTCCTATAGCTCAATTCCTCCAACTCTGGCAACATCCTTGTAAATCTTTTCTGAACCCTTTCAGGTTTCACAACATCTTTACGATAGGATGGAGACAGGAATTGCACGCAATATTCCAACAGTGGCCTAACCAATGTCCTGTACAGCCACAACATCTGCTCCCAACTCCTGTACTCAATACTCTGACCAATAAAGGAAAGCATACCAAACGCCTTCTTCACTATCCTATCTACCTGTGACTCCATTTTCAAGGAGCTATGAACCTGCACTTCAAGGTCTCTTTGTTCAGCAATACTCCCTAGGACCTTACCATTAAGTGTATAAGTCCTGCTAAGATTTGCTTTCCCAAAATGCAACATCTCGCATTTATCTGAATTAAACTCCATCTGCCACTTCTCAGCCCATTGGCCCATCTGATCAAGATCCTGTTGTAATCTGAGGTAACCTTCATTGTCCACTACACCTCCAATTTTGGTGTCACCTGCAAACTTACTATATGTACCTCTTATGCTCACATCCAAATCATTTATGTAAATGACAAAAAGTAGAGGACCCAGCACCGATCCTTATGACACTCCACTGGCCACAGGCCTCCAGTCTGAAAAACAACCCTCTACCACCAGCCTCTGTCTTCTACCTTTAAGCCAGTTATGTATCTAAATGACTAGTTCTCCCTGTATTCCATGAGGTCTAACCTTGCTAATCAGTCTCCTATGGGGAACCTTGTTGAACGCCTTACCGAAGTCCATATAGATCACATCTATCACTCTGCCCTCATCACTCCTCTTTGTTACTTTTTCAAAATACTCAATCAAGTTTGTGAGACATGATTTCCCGTGCACAAAACCATGTTGACTATCCCAAATCAGTCCTTGCCTTTTCAGATACATGTACATGCTGTCCCTCAGGATTCCTTCCAACAACTTGCCCACCACTGAGGTCAGGCTCACTGGTCTATAGTTCCCTGTCTTGTCCTTACCACCCTTCTTAAACAGTGGCACCATGTTTGCCAACTTCCAGTATTCCGGCACCTTACCTGTGACTATCGATGATACAAATATCTCAGCAAGAGGCCCAGCAATCACTTCGCTAGCTTCCCACAGAGTTCTCGGGTACACCTGATCAGGTCTTGGGGATTTATCCACCTTTAACTGTTTCAAGACATCCAGCACTTCCTCCTCTGTAATCTGGACATTTTGCAAGATGTCACCATCTCTTTCCCTACAAATTAAGCTGGCTAAATGCAGGAAGGATGTTCCAGCATCAGGGTCACAGTCTAGGAGGAAGGCATTTAGAACTGAGATGACCTTCCTTCACTCAGAGAGTGGGGAGCCTGTGGAATTCTCTGCCACAGAACGCAGTTGAGGGCAAAACATTGAATGTTTTCACGGAGTTAGATGTAGTGCTTTGGGCTAAAGTAAAGAGTAAAGGAGACCAAACAGGATCAGAGCACCGAGTTGAATGATCCTATTGAATGGCTGAGCAGGCTGGAAGGACTGAGTGGCTTCCTCCTATTTTCTGTGGTTCTCTGCTTGTTTGAAAGTGATGAACAGATCTCTGTGATATATTGTAAAGTAACCATCCTTCACACATGAGATTTGACATTGACCTCTGACAGACTCTTGATTATGGATAACCTCACAACCAATTTTGATTCTACTCTCACTTGACATCCATTTTCCAGGCAGATTGGAAGGATCATCTGACTTATTTCATCTCAGTAACAGAGGGCATTATAAGCAAGTATAAGGTCCAACTCTCAGTGAGCTAAAGGACTCCTTGCAATCTGTCTTGTGTGGTATAGTAATTATACCAAATAATACTACAACTAGTTAGGTGTCATTGGGAAGTTCATCCTCAGCTCTTCCCTATGAAATAATTTGCTGCTTATTCATCAGCAATGTGAATACAACGAGGAATCAATTGCTTTCAAACCATAAACTTCTGTTGGAAAATTGTGTGATTTGGATTTATTGTGTACCATATCTGCTCTGCTCCCTCATTTTCATTAATATTTCATAAATATAATCAGATAGTTGCTTTATCTTCTCAAAATGTCATCCTCATGCAAAAATAAGAGACACAGACGCACTGTTAGTTACCATTCAAACTAAAGTGAGAATTTTTATATTGTTTCCTTTTGCATTGTCACAACTATATGAGTAAAAACCAACCAACTTCCTTTGAGAAGTCTAATGGGCTCTGCCTGGTTCTAAGTCATATTTCTGAAGAAGAGCTCATGCCCGAAACGTCGATTCTCCTGTTCCTTGGATGCTGCCTGACCTGCTGTGCTTTTCCGGCAACACATTTTCAGCTCTAAGTCATGTTTGGTGTTGTATTGGAATTTACCAACACCTTTGTTTTTGAGTGCCATAATCCAGGAGTTCAAATATCTGAAAATGTAAATTATTTTGAATCAAAGTAATTAATTTGGAAAGCAAATTTTTATCCTTTTATTGAAGTCATTTGCCTGTTAGCCTTTTTCGATTAGGTTTTGTACATTTTGCTTTAAATCCAATCTATATAAATTGACATAGGAGTGTAGACTTGATTAAAACTGGATTCGACATTGGAATCAGAATCTGTCTAATGGGATACAATAGTGGGCGGCACGGTGGCACAGTGGTTAGCACTGCTGCCTCACAGCGCCTGAGACCCGGGTTCAATTCCCGACTCAGGCGACTGACTGTGTGGAGT
Organism: Hemiscyllium ocellatum; assembly: GCF_020745735.1. Classification (NCBI taxonomy): domain Eukaryota; kingdom Metazoa; phylum Chordata; class Chondrichthyes; order Orectolobiformes; family Hemiscylliidae; genus Hemiscyllium; species Hemiscyllium ocellatum. Next base: position 60,221,745 of record NC_083422.1, on the reverse strand, counting down.
TTGCACGTTCTCCCCGTGTCTGCGTGGGTTTCCTCCGGGTGCTCCGGTTTCCTCCCACAGTCCAAAGATGTGCGGGTCAGGTGAATTGGCCATGCTAAATTGCCCGTAGTGTTAGGTAAGGGGTAAATGTAGGGGTCTGGGTGGGTTGCGCTTCGGCAGGTCGGTGTGGACTTGTTGGGCCGAAGGGCCTGTTTCCACACTGTAAGTAATCTAATCTAATCAAAACAAATTCCTGGAGTGGGTATTGTATTCATAAAGGCACCGATACAACTCCATGTGTAAAGCACCAACCTTTCAATCTTTGTACTTCATTTAATCCTTTGCTGACATGTCAGTGAGAAATCAGAAAATCCAAAAAACCTTAATTTGAGAATGGGAGAGGTTAATTTAAAAGAGTTCTGTTTGGAATTGTCTATGTTGTTAAAAATGCAAATACTCGAGGAGGAGTTTGATTAGTACGGATCCAGGCCACACAGTTTGATCACTAGGGCACCCATTCGGTTCTCTTCATTTTTAAAAATATTTAAGCTGCCATTAAAATGATTTTAAACAGAAGAAACATGAGTCTGAGCAGCTGTGTATATTGTTGAATTAACACCATGTGCAGGGCAGACAATAAGGGTTTTGGCAACACAGCAGCATGTTTCTGTGTTTATTACTTCAGTAAATTAATGTTCATGAGAAAATTGGAAATGTTAAAAAAGACTGTCTGCCCTTCAACGTCAAGAGTTTAGGATGAATCTTTACAGAGGAGAAATATTCATTTCTTTGCTCAATACAGTCCCTTAGTGTTATAACTTGAACCGACAAACATCTACATTATATTTCTGTTATAGACACATAGATTTGTTCACCATAGAAGGAGACCCTTTGGCCCAACTCCTCCAAACCAACCAAATATCTTTAACTGATCTAGTCCCATTTGCCAGCATTTGGCCCATATCTTTCTAAATCCTTCCTGTTCGTGTGTCCATCTATACTTTTCAAATGTTGTAATTGTACCAGCCTCCTCCAAAACCCCCAGCAGCTCATTCCATAAACCTCTGTGTGAAAACGTTGTCCATCTAAAGTCTTTCCCCTCTCAGAAAACTCCAAATTACAGAATGAAGAAGAATCATTGGAGGTGTTAGAATCTGGAGCTTGAGCTGCTCCTCCACCTTACAGCAGTATTGCAGAGGAAAGTGCAGGTATGTTGAATTGTGTGCTTAGTGTAAGGAAAGTATCACCTCACTTTGTCACATATTCTGCAGTGGTTTTACAGGATGGACATATGTTATAGCTCACCAACTTTTCACTGAGATCTTGAATGATGAGATGGGGGTGAATAAACATTTTATTTACATGTTGGAAAATATTTTACCAGAGGAAAGTCAGGAGCCTTTCGATTACACCTTCTTTCTTTCCTTCATAGCCAAGCGATCACTTGTAAAGACCAGCTTTCTTCAGGGACTCATTTTTAAAAATGCTTGTTTTCAACAAATTGCTGCCCACCCAATGTGCTTTATTTCAGGAGAGCTGCTTACAATGTTAGTTCAGGTACTGGTCCTTAGTCTTTCAAAATTCACATTTCTGTCATCTCCCAAAAAATTCCATATTAATATATGCCCATCTGCAGTCTCTATGCCCATTTTTCTTGGAGTTTCCTGTTTGTATTTCACTGGTCAGATTCCCTCCTTGGTACAGCATTGAAACTGCCTCGATCACAGTAACATGACATTCCCTGTGAATTGACCGTAGTGCACTAGTTCCCCTGTATTCCTTGACCGTTCTGTAACATTTGACACAGTTGAGCGAAACCTATCCCCCTAACACCTTCCCTCAATTGTTGATGTACAGAGATTGACCTCATATGTCTCCAAACCTCCTTATCCAGTCAAGGACAGAAATATTACAGCATGGTTTATCTTGATTTGATTGATTTTTTCATGTATTCAGGGCTTCCTGTGTTGATGTGAGCTGAAAATGTGTTGCTGGAAAGGCACAGCAGGTCAGGCAGCATCCAAGGAGCAGGAGAATCGACGTTTTGGGCATGAGCCCTTCTTCAGGAATGGCTGAAACGTCGATTCTCCTGCTCCTTGGATGCTGCCTGATCTGCTGCGCTTTTCCAGCAACACATTTTCAGCTGGGATCTCCAGCATCTGCAGTCCTCACTTTCTCCTTCCTGTGATGTCCCTCATTGTGCTGTTTCTTTTTCCTGTGATTGTGGTGTATTTTGCAGATTAAAATATTAAACACACTGACTTCACAGTCCTTTGTCACAGTTTTAATACCGTCTCATCAATACTTTTCCAGCAAAATAAAGGTTGAGTAACTGATGAAATTTTCTTCCAATATAAAGTCAGAAAAAATATTTGATAAATCAGGCAACTACAATTCATGACGAAAGGATTGTTTTCTTCTCTACAATCAGCTCCTTTCCAGTGTTGCATATTCTTTAATTTGAGGTTTATATCTATATTTCGATTTTAATTATGTCATGATTTTGAGCCTTGCTAATTCACACCTTAAGAGCAAGGACAGACCCAAAAAAAATGCTTTTTCTCCACATTGAGCATTCCGGGTTTTTGGTCCATCCATTTCTCTTTATCCGGGTTGGCATTTATTTCTATTTATGGATTAGGAAAGCTTTTTTGTCCCATGAAGCTAGAGATGATGTAATTACAAGCTGTGTTTCTATTGTTGCAAATCTCTAATTTCTTGTGATTCTTTTCAAATTCAAAACTGTGACTGAATTCTGTGGGGTTTTGTGGAAGAGGGGCTGGAGTGGCCGTGAGTACATGAGATCGGTAGGTTCCTGTGTAAACTGCATACATTTTCAGAATTATTTTTGAGACCATAAGATCAAGGGGCAGAATTAGGCCATTTGATCATTGAATCTCATTTTCCTGCTTTCTCCCATTATCTCCCAATTCCTTAACCAATCAAGAATATATCTACCTCAGATACACTCAATGACTTGACCTCCACAGCATTTTATTTTATTGTTCCTGGGGCTTGGATGTGGCTGGATGGCCCATGAGAAGATGATGGTGCACTGCCATCTTAAACGACTACATCGCCCCTCCCCCTCCCCTTCTCCGCCTCCTCACTTTCCCCCTTGTCCCACTCCTCCTCCTCCTCCCTGTCCCCCTCCTCTTCCACCTCCTCCTCCTCCTACTCCTCCCATTCCTCTTCCTCCTCCTCATGCTCCTCCTCCTCCCCATCCCGCTCCTCCTCCTCCCCATCCCGCTCCTCCTCCTCCCCATCCTGCTCCTCCTCCTCCCCCTCATGCTCCTCCTCCTACTCCTCCTCCTCCCCTCCTCCTCCGCCTCCACCTCGTCCTCATCCTCCTCCTCACCCTCCTCCTCCTACTGCTCCCCCTCCTCCTCCTACTTCTCCCCTCCTCCTCCACCCCTCCTCCTCGTCCTCCTCCTCCTCTCCTCCTCCCCCTCCTTGTCTTCCTCCTCCTCCCCTCCACCTCCCCTCCTCATCCTCCTCATCTTCGTCCTCCTCCCCCCCTCCTCCTCCCCCCTCATCCATCCCTTCCTCCTCCTTCACCTCCCCCTCCCCCTCCCCTCCACTTCCACCTCCTCATCTTCCTCCCTCTCCTCCTCCCTCCTCCTCATCTGCCTCCCCTCCTCCTCCTCCCCCTCCCCTACCTCTCCTCCTCATGCTCCTCCTGCTCCTCCTCCACCTTCCCCACCTCCTCCTCCCCTCCTCCTCCACCTCCGCCTCCTCCTCTTTCATCCTCCTCTACCTCCCCTCCTCCTCCTTCTCCTCCTACCCCTCCCCTTCCCCCCTTACCCCACCCCTCCCCTCCCCTCTGCCTCCTCCCCTCCTCTTCCTCCTCCTCCTCCACCTCGTCCTCATCCTCCTCCTCCCCTCCTCCTCATCCTCCTCCTCCCCTCCTCCTCCCCTCCTCCTCCTCCAACTCCCCCTCACCCTCACCCTCACCCTCCTCTTCCTCCCCCTCCACCTCCCCATCCTCCTCCTCCTCTCTACCCCTCCTCCCCTCCTCCTCCTCCCCCTCCTCCTCCTGGTCTCCATCCTATTGGAAAGATGTTGTGAAACTTGAAAGGGCAATGTTTTCACGCAGAGGGTGGTGCGTGTATGGAATGAGCTGCCAGAGGAAGTGGTGGAGGCTGGTACAATTGCAACATTTAAAAGGCACTTGGATGGGTATATGAATAGAAAGGGTTTGGTGAGATATGGGCCGGGTGCTGGCAGGTGGCACTAGATTGAACCGAAGGGTCTGTTTCTGTGCTGTACATCTCTATGACTCTCTCACTGTAAACCTGTGTCCTCTAGTTATTGACTCACCGACCCTGTCACTGACACCGGGAAAGAATTCAGAATGTGAGAACATCCGTAGATGTCATACACGACATTATAGCTCTAATCTAACTCTGTATGGAGCTTCTGCCATAACTTCTACAAAGGACATCTTGAGAAATGTTGAGTCTGTTCCTTTGAAGATGCTGATTTTGGTTGTATCAGGGAAGGCGAGTGGGGAAAGAGAATTAAATTTTTTTTTATCTTTGAGAGGATTATAGGTCATCCCTTCACTTGTTATTCAGCTTATCGACACTCCACTCACACCATTTGTATGATCTCCTGGTCTCTCTGCCCTTGACCCCTCGGCCTATAAATTCTGTGCTTGTGTGCTTCTCTTCATTTCACTTGATGAGGGAGCAGCGCTCTGAAAACCTGTGATTTCAAATAAACCTGTGTCATGTGACTTCTGACCTTGTCCAACACCAGCACCTCCAGATCATAATCCCACCAATAATCAGACTAACAAACGCAATTCCATAAACACTCGCCTCTTGCTTATTATTCAAATGTTTTGACGTGCGATATGAAAGTAACAGGTTCAGAGGGGAACCTCACAAATTTTCAATATTCCTGTTCCTGAAAACAAGGACCTTACATGTTGCTGCATTTCTTGGTTTGTTTATCTTTTATGTGTTAGCTTTGCAACGTCATGTGATAAATCCCTACCAGCAATAATGTTCCTGGCATTCTTGAGCAGTACAAGCAATGCATTTACTTAAAGGGACACTGTCCCCTGGAGAAACTGTTTGATCATTCTATTCTTGTTTGTGGGAGGAGAACAGATTGGGGCAGTGTGAGGACACCAGTCTGAGTGAAAAGATATACGAATGAAGAGTAGGTTACAATCTCCATGAGGGGCAACAAAATTTACCGAATAACGTCTTCCAAAGGCAGAAATGATCTATAAGATTTCACATTTTGTGACATTTGCTTTGAGACAGATCAGAACCCACACAAGAATTAACAGTTAAATTATGGCTAGTATGAATTATACATTACACATGGAATAACTGATACAAAAAGTTTATCTCACATGACTACGAACGTCATTCCTGGCAGAGTTAAATAAAAGCAGAGTGACTCTTCTCCAGAATAAGGGTCACTAGACTCAAAACGTTAACACTGCTTTCCCTGCACAAACGCTGCCAGGCCTGCTGAGTTTCTCCAGGAATATCAGTTTATGTTGTGCAATTTTTCCATTCTGTACTCGGCTCAGGTCAAACGTTGTGACCGCAGAAAACATATTGTTGTTGTGACAATGCTTTCACTTTAGAGATGTTATTTTGTCTCGGGTTTTTTTTGAAGAGAGGTTGTAAAAGCAGAGGTGCTGAAGTGTCTGCAGGAGATGGCTGAAGTCAATAGTTTAAGAGACCATTCGTTTTTGTTTTAAAACAGTTGAAATTGAATAACCTTCAATATTATTTTAACTTTTATATAAAATAAAATCATTCTAATCAATGTCACAATAGCAAATGACCATTCCAATTGCAGTGGGAATTTGGGTTAAGTTTGCTCTGAAATTGCTTGAAACAGAGTGTCCTTTCAAAGTTTGTAGACAACACTAAAGCTAGTGGAAAAGGAGGGGGATAGTAACAAATTTCAATATTCACTAGTGGTGATGGGGCTTGGTGTTAATATCACTGGGTTAGTAATCCTGAATCTCAGGTTCAGGTCCTGGCAGTGTAGCTTTGAAATCCTCTGTGGCCGATAGTGAAATTTGAATTCAATTTTAAAAAAAATCTGGTTGGGGCAAGGCTGTCCTGATGGTCCACATCATGTGAATGAATTAAACAAAAAAGAATTTAATGAAGATATAAAGGTGACCAGAGCTATGAGCAAACAGTGGGGCAGTTTAGATAGGGCTATCAAATAGCTAGGATAGGCTGAACAGCCTCCTTCTTCACTGTGCCATTCCTTACAACAGCAGCTTAACTCAAAGAATAATGGTGAAGGATAAACATAATTGTAACCTTGGATGATGTTTCAAATCAGTTATTTATCAAAATAACGTTAAAGACCATTTGGAGTAGGGTTGAATGGAATGTTTCCTTAGCATTTGTAACTCCAGGTAATTTAGGAAAAGTTGAAATATTTAGTGATGGATAACTTAGTGATGGATATTAAAATTGAATTCCCACTCAGGAATATCACATTTCTGGTAAAGTAATTATGGTTAGGACTTTATTGATTCATGTTTGTGGTTTTTAACCTTCCTTTTGTGTAGACTGACACATTTCCCTTCTGCTGCCACACAGGAAGGAATTACACCATCCCTTCCATAACGGCAGTTAGGGTCAGCTCTTATTCTGTTCCGGCCAGGAGAAACAACTTCCCTACATTTTGGGTGAGAGTGTCTTCATTAAAATTCCACATTATTTATTATGCATGCATGCCAGATCTTCTTCAGTGCTGCTTCTGAGAGGGTCTGTATGACTATTGGTTACCCATGGTAGTTGTCACACTGCACCTTGAACAGTGATACCGTCTTTTCTCATTATTTTTCTTTTGTGATGTTTGTGCTTATCAAGATGAGGGATGTTGACTAACAGGATATATCACAACTCTAATCTCGAGCATCAAATGACTGAGTTACAGAGAAAATTGAGCTCTTTGACCCTGATAGAGTACATAACAGTGGCAGGAAAAATGGTAACCCACGACAACAGGTTTAAGATTTAATCAGCAGGAGATCCAGAGGTAACCCAAAAGGGGGAAAACTAAGTGAGTTGCTGAGTTGAAATGCACAGCCCAAAGAGTTGGACTGAACTAGATTCAAAAATAACTCTGGGCAGGGAATTAGACAGGAAAGAGAATGCAAGTGATGGGAAGTGGGATTAACTGGGGGGCCTTGTGATGGATGGGAAGGAGCTTAACCAGACTGAATATGATTAGATTAGATTAGATTAGATTAGATTCCCTACAGTGTGGAAACAGGCTCTTCGGCCCAACCATTCCACACTGACCCTCTGAGGAGTAACCCATCCAAACCCATTCCTCTACTCATGCACTTAACACTATGGGCAATTTAAATTGGGCCAATTCACCTAACCGTCACATCTTTGGATTGTGGGAGAAAACTCATGCAGACACGGGGAGGGCGGCACAATGGCTCAGTGGTTAGCACTACTGCCTCACAGCACCAGGGTTGCAGGTTTGATTCCAGCCTTGTATGACTGTCTGTGTGGTGTTTGCACATTCTCCCCGTGTCTGTGTGGGTTTCCTCTGGGTGCTCCGGTTTCCCCTCACAGTCCAAAGCTGTGCAGGCCAGGTGAATTGGCCGTGCTAAGTTGCCCGTAGTATTAGGTGCATTCGTCGGAGGGAAATGGGTCTGGGTGGGTTACTCTTCGGAGGGTTGGTGTGGACTGGTTGGACCGAAGGGCCTGTTTCCACACTGTAGGGAATCTAGTCTAATCTAAATGTGCAAACTCCACACAGACAGTCGCCCGAGGCTGGAATCGAACCCCGGTCCCTGGCGCTGCAAGGCAGCAGTGCTAACCACTAAGCCACCATGCTGCCCAAATATGCCGTATTATTCCTGATGTGCAAGATCTTAAATTGCATATTTCAAGTAGAAACATTTCAGGAGAAGCAATGGCCTCATGGTATTATTGCTAGACTATTCATCTAGACAGCCAGGAAATGATCTGGGCACCTGGGTTCAAATCCCACCACAGCAGATGATGAAATTTGAATTCAATAAAAATCTGGAATAAGAAGCTAGCCCAATGGCACTGATATGAGCAAAGTATAAACACCCATCTGGTTCATTAATCTCATATGGGAAGGAAACTGCCCATCCTTAACTGGTCTGGCCTACATATGACTCCAGACTCATGACATTTAGGGGGTTAGGTAATAAATGCTAGCCTCACCAACAACACCCACATCCTGTGAATGAATAAGAAAAAGATGTAATCCTCAGCACTAGAACAAGGTGTTGTGTGAGTGCAAATTGTGGGTATGTTGGTTTGACTTGGTTGAAGAAAGAGCATGATTGGCAACTAAATGTTCCAGGATATAGATGCTTCGGACAGGACAGGGAGGGAAGGAAAGGGGGGGGTGGGGCGGTGGGGAGGAGTTGCATTGCTGGTCAGGGATGATATCACGGCTGTGCTAAAGGAGGAGACTATGGAGGGCTTGAGCAGTGAGGCATTATGGGTGGAGCTGAGAAATAAGAAGGGTGCGGTTACATTGTTGGGGCTGTATTACAGACCTCCCAACAGTGAGCGTGAGGTAGAAGAACAAATAGGTAAACAGATCCTGGAAATATGTAGAGGCAAAGGGTGGTGGTGATGGGAGATTTTAATTTTCCCAACATTGACTGGGATACACCTAGTGTCAGAGGTTTGGATGGGGCAGAATTTGGAAGAAGCGTCCAGGAGAGTTTTCTAGAGCAATATGTCAATAGTCCGACAAGGGAAGGGGCCATATTGGACCTGGTACTGGGAACGAGCCAGGACAGGTGGTAGACATTGTGGTGGGGGATTTCTTTGGAAACAGTGACCACAATTCTGTAAGTTTTAGAATACTCGTAGATAAAGAAGAAAGTGGTCCTAAGGGAAGAGTACTAGACTGGGCCAAGACCAATTATATCAAAATTAGGCAGGAGCTCGGAAATGTGGATTGGACACAGCTATTTGAAGGGAGGTCCACATTTGATATGTAAGAGGCATTCAAAGATAGGGTAAAGATAGTGCAGGATAGACATGTCCCTTTGAAAACAAAGGATAGGAAAGGCAAGATTCGTGAACTGTGGATGACAGAAGAAATCATACGACTAGCCAAGAGGAAAAGGGAAGCGTACATAAGGTCCAGGCATCTAAGGACAGAACAGGCTCTGGAGGAATATCGGAAGAATAGGACCAGTCATAAAGGAGGAATCAAGCGGGCAAAAAATAACTTTAGCGAGCAGAATTAAGGAGAATCTTAAGGCCTTTTATTCATATGTAAGAGGCAAGAGGGTAACTGGGGGAAGGGCTGGTCCACCAAAGGATAAGGAAGGAAGGTTATGTGTCGAGCTTGAGAGAATGGGTGAGATTCTCAATGATTACTTTGCATCAGTGTTCACTGAGGGGAGGAACATGATGAATGTTAAGATTTAGAGATAGAAGTTTGTTTACTCTGGATCATGTTGACATAAGGAGGGAGGACTTGTTGGGTAGGCTAGAGATTATTAAGGCGGACAAATCCCCAGGACCGCATAAGATCTATCCCAGGTTGTTGAGGGAGGTGAGAGGGGAAATAGCTGGGGGCCTGACAGATCTCCCCGTAGCATCCTTAAATACAGGTGAGGTGGCAGAGTACTGGAGGGTTGCTCATGTTGTCTCCCTGTACAAGAAGGGTAGTAAGGATATTCTGGGTGACTACAGGCTAGTGAGCCTGACATCAGTGGTGGGAAAGTTGCTGGAGAAGGTACTAAGGGATATGGTCTATTTAAGTTTCAAAAAGAATGGGCTTATCACTGATAGGCAACATGGTTTTGTGTGGGGGAGATTGTGCCTTACCAACTTAATAGAGTTCTTTGAGTAAGTGACCAAGTTGATAGATGAAGGAAGGGCTGTTGATGTCATATACATGGACTTTAGTAAGGTATTTGATAAGGTTCCCCATGTAGACTAATGGAGAAAGTGAAGTCACATGGTGTGCAGGGTGTTCTAGCAAGGTGGATAAAGAACTGGTTGAGCAACAGGAGACAGACAGTAGTAGTTGAAGGGAATTTCTCAAAATGGAGAAAGATGACCAGTGGTGTTCCACAGGGGTCAGTGCTGGGGCCACTGTTGTTTGTGATATACATAAATGACCTGGAAGAGGGCGCTGTTGGTATGATCAGCAAGTTTGCAGATGACACAAAGATTGGTGGAGTAGCAGAAGCACAAGGGACTGTCAAAGAATATAGGAGGATATAGATAGACTAGAGAGTTGGGCAAAGAAGTGGCAGATGGAGTTCAATCCAGACAAATGTGAGGTGATGCATTTTGGGAAGTCTAATTCTAAGGTGAACTATATTGTAAATGGAAGAGCCTCAGGAAAAGTTGATGGGCAGAGAGATCTGGGAGTGCAGGTCCATTGTACACTGAAGGTTGCTGCGCAGGTGGATAGAGTGGTCAAGAAGGCATATAGTATGCTTACCTTCATTGGACGGGGTATTGAGTATAAAAGCTGGCAAGTCATATTAAAATTGTACAAGACATTGGTTTGGCTGCATTTAGAATTTTGTATACAGTTCTGGTCACCACATTACCCAAAGCATGTGGATGCTTTGGAGAGGGTGCAGAGAAGGTTTACGAGGATGTTGCCTGGTATGGAAAGTGCTAGCTATGAAGAGGGGTTGAGGAGGTTAGGATCGTTTTCCTTAGGAGAAAGGAGATTGAGGGGGGACCTGATTGAGGTCTTACAGAATCATGAAGGGTATAGACAGGGTGGATAGAGACAAGCTTTTTCCCAGGGTGCGGGATTCACTAACGAGAGGTCATTCATTCAAGGTGAGAGGTGAAAAGTTTAAGGGGGATATACACATCAAGTAGTTTACACAGAGGGTGGTAGGTGCCTGGAATGCATTACCAGCAGAGGTAGTAGAGGCAGGTACTGTAGATTCATTTAAGGTGGGTCTGGACAGATGCATGAGTAGGTAGGGAGCAGAGGGATACAGGTGCTTAGGAATTGGGCGATAGGTTTAGACAGTGGATTTGGCTCGGCTCAGGCTTGGAGGGCCGAAAGGCCTGTTCCTGGGCTGTAAATTTTCTTTGGTCTTTGTTCTTTATGTTGCAAATTTAGATGCAACATCAGAAGGTGTTTTGTTCAGACTGTAAATCCAGATAGGATTATTGGAGGTAACATTGCAGAGGGTAGAGGTGACAGGAATGAGTTGAATATTGTGGTGAAAACCAGGAGGCTTCTCTATCCATTTGTGTTATTGGGTTCAGCTCCACTTCCTTTAATTTGTTTTTTTTTAACTTGATGACAGTAGAACCCCTTGTGGAGGTTACAGCACTGACTTCAGTGAATGACAGGTACTGCACATCCATTTCTGATGCCAAGATATTGTCACAATGTGAGTAGCCAATGATAAGAAATTCTTTGAGATCTATTCTGAAATTTGAAGCTTTAACCTGCAATGTTACAGTGGTAACTAATAATATACAATAACTAGTTATGGTGCAGGGATTTGTAATCCTTGAACATACCAAAGGTGCTCATCAATCATGTTTGACTTTGTAACCTCATTGCTAGTTTCTTCATTCTGAAAGAGAATTCACAAATGTGTAAATTTAGCAATGAGTGGTGCGGTAATCATGGTGGAAGTAAGGAGCAACTTCAGTCAGAAGGCTATAGAGGCAGGTCACTGAGTATATTTAAGGCATAGATAGATAGATTCTTGATTGTTAAGGGTCACAGGGAGAAAGCAGGAGAATGGGGATGAGAAACTTATCAGCCATGAGTGAATGGCAGAGGAGACTCGATGGGCTGAATGGCCTAATTTCTGCTCCTTATGGACTACTAAATCACTGGAAAGTTTCAATTCTTTTCCAACCCAATTAGGATCTGAAGTGGATTGATTGCAAAACAAACCTGCCCCCTTGTGACGAAAGGCAGGACATTCAGGTGGACACAATTCAAATTGTTCACAAATTAACTGAATTCAGAGGCAGATTATTTTTGAAATGGAAAATTGTGGAGTTGAAAAACTGGCACCAGACACAAAACAACAAGTCACTGAAAGGTCAGACTTTGCTTTCAAAGGTTATGGGACAACATGAGCTCACCTGGTCGGCCTAGAGGGAGATTCGATCCTTTCATGAAGTCAGGATCTCCACTGACATTTGTGAGGTGGGCCATTCAGCTTTTCAAACCTGTGCTATATTATTAGCACCTAAAAGTCAATCCTCTGCCTCAATTTCACATCCTCTGATATTTTTAACTGTTAAAAATCTATTAGTGTCTGTCTTGAAAAGTTTCAATTCTGCACCTACATCCGGATCCATTCAGAGATGGAGCTGAGCCTCTGAGCTTCGTAACCATGGAAAGGGGAGCTGAGGGGAGACGGCAAGAATCCTATTCTCACTGTTCCTTGTGTACAAGTTATTATTGTTGAATCCAGTGTGGACTTTTCCTGACCTCCAAATATAGATAAAAACTTGTCTCAAGGCTCATCGTTGGCTGGATAAGCTTCAAGTTTCACATCTCACAAGGTCAGGTTTTGACCGTCACCCATGAGAGAGAATCACACTCTTTGTTACATTCAGTAGTGTTACCATCACTAAATCCCACACTATCAACATCCTGGGGGCTGCCCATGATAAGCAACTCAACTGGACTTGTGATATAAACATAGTGGCTACAAGAGCAGGTCAGAGGCTAAGAAAACTGCAGTGAGTAGCTCACCTCCTTATTCCCAAAAGGGAGTCTGCAAGGTCAAGTCAACACAGGCCACTGTTCACTCACACTGTCTTTTGCCGTCCTGTCATTAACTGTGCAAGGAAGATGTAATGGAACTTCCAAAAAGCAGATTGGCCAAAATACTGTGAGTTTGGATGGTACCCTTGTGACTGTATCAGTCCATAGTCTACCTGTGGTTTGAATTAGATCAGCACTTCGAACCAGCAATATCCCTTGCCTAGAGACAGAGAGAAAAGCCTTCTAGAGAAATATGAGATCACCTAATGACCCGGATACAGTTGACACTGCAGTTCAAGTCAGTCACTGCAGATGGAGAGCATCTCCTGCTCTCCACAGCCAGGATACTGAAGGAAAATAAAATTGAAGGCATCATCTGTAACAAGCTAAAAATTAGCAACAATTAGGGTGGCATGGTGGCCCAGTGGTTAGCACTGCTGCCTGACAGCACCAGGGTCCCAGGTTCAATTCCAGCCTTGGGTGACTGTCTGTGTGGAGTTTGCACATTCTCCCCATGTGCTCTCCAGGTGCTCCAGTTTCCTTCCACAGTCCAAAGGTGCACAGGTCAGGAGAATTGGCCATCTAATGTAATCTAATCTAAATCCCAGATCTAGAGGGGACATGTTCAAGAATCATGATAATTTTTTTTTCTGATTACACTAAATTTCTTCCTGTTCCTGATTAACCTTTCACTCGCTTTGCTTATGAAGAATCTATCTACATGTGCTTAAATAAAGCATTGTCTTTTGAAGTCCCAAAGACCGTGAGAAAGACCGTGAGAAAAACAAATTCTCTTCATTGTTGGCTTCAATCCGTCAACTGTTATGTTCAAGAAGTGACTCTTAGTTCTAGATTTTCCAACAAGAAGAATCAACCATTCCACATCCACCCAGTCAAGACCCCTCAGGCCTTATACGTTTCAATACAGTTGCCACACAAGAGAGAACAGACAGTGATGCAAAGTACACAGGTAGACTAATAGATGAGAAACAGACTGGTTCAATAACTTCAGATCAGAGTGGTGCTGGAAAAGCACAGCAGGTCAGGCAGCATCCGAGGAGCAGGAAAATCGACGTTTTGGGCAAAAGCCCTTCATCAGGATTTCCTGCTCCTCAGATGCTGCCTGACCTGATATGCTTTTCTAGCACCAGTCCAATCTTGAATCTAATCTCCAGCATCTGCAGTACCCACTTCTGCGTAGTTGATTCAATGACTTACCAATATTTATAGATGCACCATAGATAGCATCCCATTGGGATGTATCACAGCGTGGTATGGAAACTGCTCTTCCCAAAACTACAAAAAAGTACAGAGTCATGAACACAGCCCACTCCATCACACAAAACAACCTTCCATCCACTGATTCCAATAACATGGTGGCTCAGTGGTTAGCACTGCTGCCTCACAGCACCAGGGAGCCAGGTTTGATTCCTGCCTCTGGCGGTTATCTGTGTGGAATTTGCACATTCTCCCCATATCTGCATGGGGTTCCTCCCAAAATCCAATGATGTGTAGGTTAGATGGATTGGTCATGCTAGATTGTCCATAGTGTTTGGCAGATTAGTCGGGGTAAATATAGGGAGGGGAATGGGCCTGCGTGAGTTACTCTGCGGAAGGTCAGTGTGGACTTGTTGGGCCGAAGGGCCTGTTTCCACACTGTATGGAATCTAATCTAATCTATACTTCCCGCTGGCTCGGGAAAACAACCAACATCATCAAAGCCCATCCCACCATGGTTATATTCGCTTGCACATCTTCTGCCTGGCAGGACCATGTGGAAGTTTGAAAACGCATCTGAACAGTTTCAGGAACAGCTTCTTCCCCACTGTTCTCACACTTCTGAGCAGACCTCACATGTTAATGGGATGAATGTAATCCGGAGTCCATGTGGGATCAGTTGGTTTCGGAGTCAAGCACTGAGGAAGCAAATGTGGCTGTGGTAGCGAGTCTGTTTCAGGACATGGTTGAAGAGCTTCAGGGCAGAGGAGATGACCTGGGGATTGCAGAGAAAGAGAGACTCACTGAGATTCATGTGGAGAGAGGAGGCGAACATCTTCAAGGTAGGCATCCCTGCAAGAGGATTCACAGTAAGGTTAAAATCACTAGGCAAAAGTGAGGACTGCAGATGCTGGAAACCAAAGTTTAGATCAGAGTGGTGCTGGAAAAGCACATCAGGTCAGGCAGTATCCAAGGAGCAGGAAAATCAACGTTCGGGCAAAAGCTGTTCATCAGGAATAGAGCTGAAAATGTGTTGCTGGTCAAAGCACAGCAGGCCAGGCAGCATCTCAGGAATAGGGAATTCGACGTTTCGAGCATAAGCCCTTCATCAGGAATGCTGTTGTCCTGAGCTGGGGTAGGGCTGATTGCAGAGAGTGTAAGTGGCGACGCATGGCTGCAAGGGTGGAGCGGAGGATCCGGAGGGAGGTCTGTTGCTGGAGGCTTCGGATTTGTTGTAGGTACAGGTTGTCCTGGTTGGGTCCAAATTTTGTTGGTTGGAATGTAGTTCGGAGTCCGTGTGGGATCAGTCAGTTCCATAGGCAGGTGCTGAGGAAGCAGATGTGGCTGTGGTAACGAGTCTGTTTGAGAACGTGGCTGAAGAGTTTCTGTGCAGAGGAGATGACCTGGGGGGTGCAGAGAGAGAGAGACTCACTGAAATCCTTGTAGAGGGAGGAAGAGAGCTTCTTCAAGTTTGGCATCCTTGCAAGAGGATTCGCAGTAGGTTAAAATCTTCGAGTAAAAAATGAGGTCTGCAGATGCTGGAGATCACAGCTGAAAATGTGTTGCTGGTCAAAGCACAGCAGGCCAGGCAGCATCTCAGGAATAGGGAATTCGACGTTTCGAGCATAAGCATAAGCATTTTTTACATCAGGAATAGAGACAGGAAGGCTCCAGAGTGGAGAGATAAGTGGGGGAAAGGGGTGGGGGTGGAGGTAAGGTGGGTGGGGGTGGTGCTGGGGAGAAGGTAGCAAAGAGTACAATGGGTGAATGGGGGTGGGGATGGAGGTGATAGGTGTGAGAAATGCCACTCACTCTTCAATAATTTCAGTCTGAGTCAAATTCCGAAGCAGGTATTTATTGAAGCATCTTTATAAATATGGGTGTCCGACAAGTAGGCACACAGATCAAAAAGGTTACATCGCAAGTTATGCAGTTCAGCTGAGCGTCTCGGTACTCCTCTTTTACCTTATTGCTTAGCATGCAAAGCGTCATACCTATCACAAGCTACTCACTTCACTCCTCCTCTGTTTATTTCTCCCACTACTCTAAGCCTGTCGCCCCTTACTCTTGTTTGTTTCTTGCCTTTTTTGGCCTATCCAATTCCTTGTTTGTAACAAGTTCCAAGTGTTAGCTTGACCATTTTACCACACAGCTTGACCATTTCACCGCATCACTCTGTGGTCTATTGTTAGCGTGCACGACTTCTGCATTATGGTTTCTGCTAAAACAACTTTTCCTCCCTGGTAGTCCACACTGAACCTTATAACGGTTGATTGTGGTTTCTGCCAAACCAATACTTACATTTTACAAAAATATATTTTCCACATAGGTCAGAGAGGAGGGTGGAGCGGATAGGTGGGAAGGGAGATTGACATGTGGGACAGGTCATGAGGGCGGTGCTGATCTGGAAGGTTGGAACTGGGGTAAGGTGGGGGGAGGGAAATGAGGAAACTGGTGAAGTCCGCATTGATGCCCTGGGGTTAAAGTGTTCTGAGGCGGAAGATGAGGCGTTCTTCCTCCAGGCGTTGGGTGGTGAGGGAGCGGCGGTGAAGGAGGCCCAGGACCTCCATGTCCTCGGCAGAGTGGGAGGGGGAGTTGAAATGTTGGCACCACTCTGATCTAAACTCAAATGTTGATGTTGATTCCTCTCTCTCCCTGTCTGCACCTTCCCTGTGGCTGTAACACTATATTCTGTACTCCTTTTTGCTGCCCTGATGTACTCTGTGTGATAAAATCTGCCCATTTACAATAAAACAACACTTTTCACTGTATCGCGGGACATGGGACAACAATAAATCAAATCAATAAAGTGTTCCATGTGACCATCTTCAGCTGTGATTTTGAATTTTGTTTATAGCTTGTTCATGTTCAGCTGCTGTTTATTTTCATCTTTTACATTTTTTAAAATTAAAGATATTTTTATTCTTTATCGTTTTCCCCGCTTTCTGAATCGCGCATGCGCAGACCAGTCACCGACACCAGGTAACACGCACGCGCGGCTCCCATGACAGGCGCGTGCGCAGTGCGCCCCGTGACGTCATTACAACATGGCTGCGCCCAGGCGGTGAATCAGCGTCGGAGAAGGGTCAGGGGTTACAGGTGGGTGCAGGGTCTGGGGGGGACGGACAGACACCCCCTCCTCACCCATTCCGCCACCCCCCTCCCCCTCACCCCCTCCCCCTCTCCCCCCCCACCCCCTCCCCCTCCCCCCTCTCCCTCACCCCCCTCTCCCCCTCCCTCCCCCTCTCCTCCCTCCCTCCCCCCCTCCCTCCTCCTCCCCTCCCTTCCTCCCTCCTCCTCCCCTCCCTTCCTCCCTCCTCCTCCCCTCCCTTGCTCCCTCCTCCTCCCCTCCCTTCCTCCCTCCTCCTCCCCTCCCTCCTCCTCCCCTCCTCCCCCCCTCCTCCCCCCCTCCCCCCCCTCTCTCCCCCCTCTCTCCCCCCTCTCTCTCCCCCCCCTCTCCCCCCTCTCTCTCCCCCCCTCCCCCCCTCTCTCCCTCCTCCCCCCCCTCCTCCCCCCCCTCCTCCCCCCCCTCCTCCCCCCCTCCCCCCCCTCCTCCCCCCCCTCCCCCCCCCTCCTCCCCCTCCTCTCCTCCCCCCCCTCCTCCCCCTCCCCCCCCTCCTCCCCCTCCTCTCCTCCCCCTCCCCCTCTCCCTCCCCCTCTCCCCCCCTCTCCTCCCCCCCTCTCCTCCCCCCCCTCCTCCCCCCCTCTCCTCCTCCCCCTCTCCTCCTCCCCTCTCCTCCCCCCTCCCCCCCCCTCTCCCCCTCCCCCCCCTCTCCCCCTCCCCCCCTCCCCCCCCTCTCCCCCTCCCCCCCCTCTCCCCCTCCCCCCCCTCTCCTCCCCCCCCCCTCTCCTCCCCTCCCCCCCCTCTCCTCCCCTCCCCCCCCTCTCCTCCCCTCCCTCCCCCCCCCTCTCCTCCCCTCCCCCCCCTCTCCTCTCCTCTCCCCCCCCCTCTCCTCCCCCCCCCTCTCCCCCCCCCTCCCACCCCCTCTCCCCCCCCCCCCCCCCCCTCTCCCCCCCCCCTCCCCCCCCTCTCCCCCCCCCTCTCCCCCCCCTCTCCTCCCCCCCCCTCCCCCCCCTCCCCCCCCCTCCCCCCCCCTCTCCCCCCCCTCTCCTCCCCTCTCCCCCCTCTCCTCCCCCTCCCCCCCCTCTCCTCCCCCTCTCCTCCCCCTCCCCCCCCTCTCCCCCCCCTCTCCCCCCCCTCTCCTCCCCCTCCCCCCCTCTCCTCCCCCTCCCCCCCCCTCTCCTCCCCCTCCCCCCCCTCTCCTCCCCCTCTCCTCCGCCTCTCCTCCCCCTCTCCTCCCCCTCTCCTCCCCCTCTCCTCCCCCTCTCCTCCCCCTCTCCTCCCCCTCCCCTCCCCCTCCCCCCCCTCTCCCCCCCCCCCTCTCCCCCCTCTCCTCCCCCCCCTCTCCCCTCTCCTCCCCCCTCTCCCTCCCCCTCTCCCTCCCCCTCTCCCTCCCCCTCTCCCTCCCCCTCCCCCTCCCCCTCTCCCTCCCCCCCCTCCCCCTCCCCCTCCCCCTCCCCCTCCCCCCCCCTCTCCTCCCCCTCCCCCCCCTCTCCTCCCCCTCCCCCCCCTCTCCTCCCCCTCCCCCCCCTCTCCTCCCCCTCCCCCCCCTCTCCTCCCCCTCCCCCCCCTCCTCCTCCCTACCTCTCCTCCCCTCTCCTCCCCCTCTCCCTCCCCCTCTCCTCCCCCTCTCCTCCCCCTCTCCTCCCCCTCCCCTCCCCCTCCCCCCCCTCTCCTCCCCCTCCCCCCCCTCTCCTCCCCCCCTCCCCCCCCTCTCCCCCCTCTCCTCCCCCCTCTCCCTCCCCCTCTCCCTCCCCCTCTCCCTCCCCCCCTCCCTCCCCCCCCCCCCTCCCCCCCCCCCCTCCCTCCCCCCCCCCCTCCCTCCCCCCCCCTCCCTCCCCCCCCCCCTCCCTCCCCCCCCCCCTCCCTCCCCCCCCCCTCTCCTCCCCCTCTCCCTCCCCCCCTCTCCCTCTCCCTCCCCCCCTCTCCTCCCCCCCCTCTCCTCCCCCCCCTCTCTCCTC
This sequence comes from Hemiscyllium ocellatum, assembly GCF_020745735.1. Lineage (NCBI taxonomy): Eukaryota > Metazoa > Chordata > Chondrichthyes > Orectolobiformes > Hemiscylliidae > Hemiscyllium > Hemiscyllium ocellatum. Next base: position 60,202,797 of record NC_083422.1, on the reverse strand, counting down.
CCCCCCCTCCTCCCCCTCTCCTCCCCCTCTTCTCCCCCCCCCTCTTCCCCCCCCTCTTCCCCCCCCCCCCCCCTCCTCCCCCCCCCCCCCTCCCACCTTTTAGTAAGATCATATCTGATTTGGTTGCATCACATTTATGTCTAACCCCAATAATGTTTCATTGTTTACTAATCAAGAATCTATCTACTGCTCCCTTAAAAGCATTCTGGAGGGCTCTGCTTCCGTCCCTTTTAGGGAAGAGCATTCCTAGGATTCAAGACCTTTTGGTTGGAAAGATATCTTCTTAACTCTGTCTGAAATGAGTGAACCAAAAATGCCATTCCTGAAGAAGGGCTTATGCCCGAAACGTCGATTCTCCTGCTCCTTGGATGCTGCCTGACCTGCTGCGCTTTTCCAGCAGCACATTTTCAGCTCTGATCTCCAGCATCTGCAGTCCTTACTTTCTCCCTGAAATGAGTGAACCTCTACTTCAAACAATAATCCTTACTTCTGGTTTTCTGGATTACAAGAGAAAACACCCCTTCCCCCTCGACTCTGTCAGAACCCCTCAGGATCATCTTGTTATTTTAATCAACCTGTTCGGATTTGTTATGACACACATTCTGGACAATTAGGATTTGAACTCTGACTTTCTTGCTTCCTCGGGATCTTCAGTGTTTCAATCAAGTCACCTTCTGACTCTAAGCTCTAGTGAATATAATCCCTGTCTGTCCAACTTTTCCTTATCAGTTCACCTGCCCATTCCACATCAGCTGCATTTACTGCCCAGGCAATTGCAATCACTGTAGTATTGCTTACAGTGATTGGTTTCAGGCTCCAAAGATGCCAGAAATTGAAATAATTATTCTGTAGAAAGTATGTTTTATTTTGTACTTGGGTATATGTTTACAGGAACAAGTTTTGTTCATTGAAGTGTTCAGATCTTGTGTGTAGTGGTGAATGTGCAGCAAGCAAAGTGTCCAAGGAAGCAGGAAGGTGATTGAAGAGGAGGCAGCAGGTAGACAATGTCAGCTGCAGTGCACATGTAGCTATGGATGGATTAGGTGCTCGTTTCATGTTTCAAGCATTAGTACCACAAAGCATTTTCCAGTGTGGGTACAAGACAGTGGTGTTCATTGAGTGAAACTTCTCTGTACTGCTGCTTTCAACATAGTTACAGCATTCTCCAAATAAGAAAACCAATACTGTGCACAGTGATCCATATTTGTACCCTGTACAACCATAACATACTTTCCTTACTTCAGTCTACATTTTCCTTTGTTTTAAGCTTTTTTAATTTAGTTGTTCTACCTGTATACTAATCTTTTGCAATACATGTGTGACATGTAGATCTCACTTCTTCTGAGCTCTGTTACCTCTCACCATTTAGATAATATGCTTTTGTATCTTTCTGCCAAAATGTACAACTTCATATTTTCCCATGTTCTACTGCATTTGCCAGATCCTTGCCCAATCACTGAACCTACCTATACCCCTTTGTAAGCTTCTATGTCCTCTTCACAATCATTTTCCTACCAATGTGTCATCAGCAAATGTAGCTTTTAATTCATTTACAGTGGAAGGGCGGGTGGTGATCCGAAGGCGTGCTTTACCTGTGAATGGAGAAACTCTAGAGACGATGTGAGCTGCTGCAAGTATCTCTGCATTTCCTCTCTCATTCCTTGTTGTGGTTCTGTTCTGGGAGTTTTTGTTGCAAATGTTTCGTCCCCTTTCTAGGTGACATCCTAGGTGCTTGGGAGCCTCCTGTGAAGTGCTTCTGTGCTGATTCCTCCGGCATTTGTAGTGGTTTGAATCTGCCGCTTCCGGTTGTCAGTTGCTGTCCGCTGCAGTGGCCGGTATATAGGGTCTAGGTCGATGTGTCTGTTGATAGAATTTGTGGATGAGTGCCATGCCTCTAGGAATTCCCTGGCTGTTCTCTGTTTGGCTTGCCCTATAATAGTGGTGTTGTCCCAATCGAATTCATGTTGTTTGTCATCTGAGTGTATGGCTACTAAGGATAGCTGGTTGTGTCGTTTCGTAGTTAGGATGAAGTCCATTGGGATCTAGGCACTTGTCTGTGTGCAGGTTCAACAATGCGTTCAACACCACTCCCCTGATGATTGTGATTTTCTTGAGTTGTGCCCTTTCATTTGCTGACTTCCAGGGACATTTTCCATCATTTATACTCTCAATGACCCTCACTCTTTCACTGAAAAGAACTTCCTTCTTCTGACAGTGATACTCCCAACCTGACTGAAGCAGAATGTATTACTCATCAGCACTTAATGTCACTTCACTCAAGATATTTGACCAGGTGGAGCAGGGTTGTTCAGTTTATCTTGGCTCAGCCAGTCTTGCAAAACAAGATTCCAACTAGATTTTTAACTGAAGGACCTTTTGTATTCACTGTTGAAGGTGCCTTAGTGAGTTGCTGTGGTGCTTAATGCTGTCATTGTTGTGTTGCTGGTGCAGGGAGTGAATGTTGAAGGCAGCAGAAGTGGCGCTTATCAGGTGGGTAGCTTTATTCCTGATCATGCCAAACACGTTCAGTGTAATTGGAGCTGCACTCATCCAGGCAAGTGCAGAGGATTCTAATATGGTTAAGTATCAAAGTATAATTTGTGCCTTTAGATGGTGGATGGGTTTTGGGTGTTCAAGCCATGAGTTACTCGCCAAAGAACCTCAGTTTCTGATCTACATTGGTAGTGACTATTTGTTTAGCTAGTCCAGTTAACTTTCTGATCAGTGGTCATCCTCAATATGTGGTGGTGAAAAATTGTAATGATAATGCTATTGAATGTCAAAATGTGAGCAGACACTTGCCATCATTAAAATTCTGCGGCTAGTTATTTATCTGATGCTTAACTGGGCCTTCCACTTCCATGCTGCCTTCTGGAGAAAGAAATACTTTTCAATGCTGCAAACCTGGGTAATGTTTGCAGAAGGACTTCCCATTATAACTTCTGACTGCAAAGGACCTACATTTGTGTTCACTAATCATCTTCTCTTCAGCTACCTGTAGTAGCTTTTACAATCAATTTGTATGTTCCCTACAATCTTTTTCTCATACTCTATTTCCCCTTCTTAATTAATTGCTTTGTCATCCTCTGATGAAATCTAAACTGCTTCGATCCTGAGGGTCTACTGGTTTTCTTTCAGCCAATTTGCATGTCCCTTCCTTTGATCTAATTTCCCATATTAGCGATGGTTGGCCACCTTTTCTGTTTTTTTTTGTTAATTCACAAAGGACTAGTGTTGCAGGTAAAGGATTCCCTCACTCTGAGTGAGAAGATAGCTAGCCAACAGGAAACAGAACAAAATAAACATTTTCTCAATCTTGAGTGCTGCCAGGAAGCAGGACAAAAGGATTTCAACTAACCAATCCCAAAATTAGCTGGGGTAGTAATCCAGAGGCCTCAGGGTCTGGGACATGGTCTCACATTTCATCAGGGCAGCTGGTAGAATTGGAATTCAAACCATAAATCTGCAATATGAAGCTACTCTCCATGATGAGACAGCATGGAACTATTGTCGATTGTCGTAAATCCAAACTGGTTCACTAGATGAGAAATGACAAGCTGTCAAGCTCCTGGGTGGTGTTGGGGGGGGGGGAGGTGGGGGGTGGAGTGGGAAGGTTTGGGGGTTCTTTACTCACTGGCTGCTTTGGTTGGTGGAAACATTACAAAGATTAGTGCCCCTTGTGGATACCTTTCTGCCAGATCCAAAGGAGTTTATGTTTCATGAGGAGCCAGTTTAACCGGGCTTTCTTGAGTTAACAAATGAGTGAGAGTATTAATTATTAAAAGACAATAATAAAGAGAACAATAAAGCCACACAGATTAGGAATAAGAAGCGAGTCCAAAAAAAAGACAAATGGTAAACAATCAGTAAATCAGTCTGAAACAAAAACAGAAATTGCTGGAAAAGCTCAGCAGGGCTGGCACCCTCTGTGCAGAGAAATCAGAATGAACGTTTCGAATGTGGTGACTCTTCCTCAGAACTGATGGTAGCTAGGAAAATGTTGGTTTATAAGCAGAAAGTAGGGTGCTGGGAGGGTGATAGTAAGTAAATGATAGGTAGGGATAGAGCCCAGAGAGAGAGAGAGAACAGTTGGACAGACAAAGGAGTCGATGATGCTCTGGCTGGGAGGGTGAATAGCTGTTACTGGCTAACAATAGGTAGTTTACCATTACACACTGTGATAAGGTCTGGTTGTGTGGGGTAGGGGGTTAGAACATGGGAGTTCAGGCCCTAAAACTATTGAACTCCATATTGAATCTGGAGGGCTGGAGAGTGTCCAAGGGGAAGATGAGGTGTTGTTCTACCAGCTTGAGCTAAGCTTCACTGGAGCACTGCAGTGAGCCTGAGACAGATGTTGGCCAGGGAACAGGGTGGGCCGTTAAAGTGGCAGGAAATTGGAAGCTCAGAGTCTTTTTTTGTAGACAGAATGTAGATGTTCTGCAAAGCAGTCACCCAGTCAACGCTTCATTTCCCTAATGTAGAGGAGACCACAATGGGCGCAGTGAATGCAGTTGACTAGATTGTGGGAAGTGCAGGTAAAGTGCTGCTTCACCTGGACAGTGTTTGGGCCCTTGGATACTGAGGAGGGAGGAGGGAAATGGGCAGGTGTTACACCTTGGATGGTTGGAGGAGATGTTGGGAGTGAAGGAGTGTCCTGGAGGGAATGGTGCCTATGGAAGGCGGACAAGGGAGGGGAGGGGAATATTGTCTGGTGGTGGAGTTGGGGGAAATGGAGGCTGATGATCTTCTGGATGTGAATACTGGTGGGATGGTAGGTTATAAAGGGAACACTGTCACTGTTGTGGGAGGGAAGAGAAGGGGTGAGGACAGAAGTGCAGGAGATGGGTTGGATCTGGTTGAGGGCCCTGTCTACAGTGGCACTGGGGAATCCTCAGTTGAGGAAGAAGGTGGACATTTTGGAGGCCCCCCTTTCTAAGTTTGTCTAATCAGAACTTATGAGAAGGAAATGGAGGAACTGGGAGAATGGAATGGAGGCTTTACAGGAAGCAGGGTGTGAGGAATATAGTTCAGGCAGCTTGGGGGTTGGTGGGTTTATACTAAAGTGAGGGCAGGATGGAAATTGGAAGCAAAATCACTGAATGTTTCCAATCCCGGATGAGACAGGGAAACAGCGCTGATGACATTGATTCAGCGGAGAAAGAGTTGTGGGTGGGAGCTGGAATAGAATTGGAACAAAGATTCTCCCCCCACCCCCCAACAAAGACGGCATAACTGGGGCCCATGCGTGTACTCATGGCCACCCCTCTAACCTGAAGAAAATGAGAAGAGTTAGAAGAGATGAGTTATTTATGAAGGGTTGGATGATTTGATTTGAGATCACCTTTATACACCGCCTCTCCAAAGATTGTGTTATCCTCCCTGACATTGAGAGGAATGAGAGAGTATTTACTTGAAACAAAAATTGAAGGGCTTGACAGGATCAGCACAATAATATATAGAACTTGCCTAAGAATAAATGAGAGATTTCTTCACTGAGGGTTGTGAAGTTTCAGTATTCTTTATTCCAGAGAACTGAATACTATATCATTGAGTCTATTCAAAACTGGGCTCCATAGATTGCTGGGTACACGGAGTTGAGGAGTATGGGAAGAGTTCAAGTGAGTGGTGCTAAAGTAGATAGAGTCATAGAAACGTAAGCGCGGAAACAGGCCCTTTGGTCCAACCTGTCCATGCCGACCAGATATCCCAACCCAATCTAGTCCACCTGCCAGCACCCGGCCCATATCCCTCCAAACCCTTCCTATTCATATACCCATCCAAATGCCTTTTAAATGTTGCAATTGTACCAGCCTCCACCACTTCCTCTGGCAGCTCATTCCATACACGTACCATCCTCTGTGTGAAAAACTTGCCCCTTAGGTCTCTTTTATATCTTTCCCCTCTCACCCTAAACCTATGCCCTCTAGTTCTGGATTCCCCCACCCCAGGGAAAATATTTTGTCTATTTATCTTATCCATGCCCCTCATAATTTTGTTAACCTCTATAAGGTCACCTCTCAGCCTCTAAAGCTTCAGGGAAAACAGCCCCAGCCTGTTCAGCCTCTCCCTATAGCTCAAATCCTCCAATCCTGGTAACATCATTGTAAATCTTTTCTGAACCTTTTAAAGTTTCACAACATCTTCCGATAGGAAGATCAGAATTGCATGCAACACTGGTCTAACCAATGTCCTGCACAGCCGCAACATGACCTCCCAACTCCTGTACTCAATACTCTGACTGACAAATGAAAGCATACCAAAAGCCGCCTTCACTATCCTATCTACCTGTGACTCCACTTTCAAGGCGCTGTGAACCTGTACTCCAAGGTCTCTTTGTTCAGCAACACTCCCTAGAACCTTACCATTAAATGTATAAGTCCTGCTAAGATTTGCTTTCCCAAAATACAGCACCTCTCATTTATTTGAATTAAACTCTATCTGCCACTAATCAGCCCATTGGCCCATCTTTTGTAATTTGAGGTAACCTTCTTCGCTGTCCACTACACCTCCAATTTTGGTGTCATCTGCAGTCTTACTAACTCGACCTCCTATGTTCATATTCAAATCATTTATACAAATGACAAAAAGTAGAGGGCCCAGCACCGATCCTTGTGGCACTCCACTGGTCACAGGCCTCTAGTCTGAGAAACAACCCTCCACCACCACCCTCGTGTCTTCTACCTTTGCGTCAGTTCTGTATCCAAATGGCTAGTTATCCCTGTATTCCGTGAGATCTAACCTTGCTAACCAGTCTCCCATGGGGAACCTTGTTAAATGCTTTACTGCAGTCCATGTAGATCACATCTACTGCTCTGCCCTCATCAATCCTCTTTGTTATTTATTCAAAAAACTCAATCAAGTTTGTGAGACATGATTTCCCACACACAAAGCCATGTTGACTATCCATAATCAGTCCTTGCCTTTCCAAATACATGTACATCCTGTCCCTCAGGATTCCCTCCAACAACTTGCCCACCACTGACATCAGGCTCACTGGTCTATAGTCCCCTGGCTTATCCTTACCACCCTTCTTAAACAGAGACACCGCGTTAGCCAACCTCCAGTCTTCTGGCACCTCACCTGTGACTATTGATGATACAAATATCTCAGTAAGGGGCCCAGCAATCTTCGCACAGAGTTCTAGGGTACACCTGATCAGGTCCTGGGGATTTTAGATTAGACTTACAGTGTGGAAACAGGACCTTCGGCCCAACAAGTCCACACCGACCCGCCGAAGCGCAACCCACCCATGCTGCTACATTTACCCCTTACCTAACACTACGGGCAATTTAGCATGGCCAATTCACCTGACCTGCACATCTTTGGACTGTGGGAGGAAACCGGAGCACCCGGAGGAAACCCACGCAGACACGGGGAGAACGTGCAAACTCCACACAGTCAGTCGCCTGAGTCGGGAATTGAACCAGGGTCTCAGGTGCTGTGAGACAGCAGTGCTAACCACTGTGCCACCGTGCCGCCCACTATCCATCTTTATGTGTTTCAAGACGTCCAGCATTTCCTCCTCTGTGATTTGATGAGCTGGATCTTGTTGTAGATCAGAACACACTCCACGGGCTGCTCCAGATCCCATCCCTTGTGCCATTCCGTGCCGTGTCAATGTGTTTGCGACTTATCTGCCCAAATTTGAATGTTGTACAGGTCTTGCTGCATGCGGGCAATGGGCTTCTTCATTGAATACAGTGTAATCATCAGGGAACATCGCCACTTATGACCTTATGATGAAGTGGAGGTCACTGAAGGAGCAGCTAATAACACTTGAGCCCAGGACACTACCCTTGGGAACTTCTACAGTGATGACCTGAGGAGACGATTGGTCTCTTTCAACACAACCTTCTTCCTTAAACTAGGTATGCTTCCAACCGACGGAGAGGTTTCCCCCATTACCCATTGACTTCAGTTTTGATTGACTCCATACTCAGTCACCGGCTGCTTTGATGTAAAGGGCAGTCACTCTCATCTCATCTCCAGAGTTCACCTCCTTTGTCTATGTTTGAACCAAGGCTGTACTGGGGCCTGGAGTTGAAGGTCCCTAGTTATAAGACTTGATTCCTCAGGCTTCTCATATGAGGAGAGATTGAGTCGACTGCTCCTGTATTTGCTGGAGTTTAGAATTAAGACAGGAGATCTTGTTGATACCGATAAAATCCTGATTGGGCTAGGCAGATTGGATGCAGGAACAGTGTTTCCCTTGGTCCAGAAGTGTGGAACCAGGAGACTCTGTCTTGGGACATATGCTAGGCCATTTCACATTGAGATGAGGAGACGTTTCTTCACTAAGAGGGTGGTAAACCTGTGAAATTTTGTAATGCAGAACACTGCTAGGGCAAACTTACTAAATAAATAGATATTTAGAAGCCAGAGGAGTGGAGGTGTTTGGGTGTAAAGCAAAGTTAAAAATCACACAACACTCGGCTATAGTACAACAGGTTTATTTGGAAGGTCACAGGTTTAGTTGGAAGGTCACAGCTTCCGCAATGCTTAGTAATTCCTTCAAAATGAACTAAATTTCAAAGTCAGGTTCAGTCAAACATAGCAATATTATTTTATTTTTAGCCTCATATTGATGTAGAGGTTCATGATTGAAAATAAAAGATGATAACTTCCATCAAGTATTAGCAGAAACATCACAGCTCAGATGTAAACAGTGCCAATACCTTGGCGGCACTCCCCTGGCCTGTGCCTGTTATACTCTGCAGCAGAAGACAACAACTGCAATTTCAAAAGTAAAACCAATACAGGGATGGGACTGTTTCTGGGCAATGATTTAGTACGTCACAAGGGTGCAGTCAAAGAAGTTGTTGCATGATGCAATTAAGAACTGAAGTTGTAAAGATGTTATCATGGAACATTTTTAAAATTCTGTTTTTGATTCTAAGAGTTTTAGTTTCCCTCCAGTACACACCCACTGAAAGATATGTTGTGTGGACTTCCTCTGACTGTTCACCACAGGCTCCTCAGTATGTGTGGACAGGTTCCTCTGGGTTAACACCAAAAGGCATTCTCAGGGCAACTTTACATAGGCCTTTTTAAGTTGAGATACTAGTTCATAATAAAGCTTTGGAGATGCTGGTGTTGGACTGGGATGTACAAAGTTAAAAATCACACAACACCAGGCTATAGTCCAAAAGGTTTAATTGGAAGTACTAGCTTTTGGAGCGCTACTCCTTCATCAGGTGGTTGTGGAGTATAAGACACAGCATTTATAGCAAAAGTTTACAGTGTGATGTAACTGAAATTATATGTTGCAAAAGACCTGGATTGTTTGTTAAGTCTCATCTGTTCGAATTAATAGACATGGTTGTGTGATTTTTAACATAATAAAGTTTGTTTTTTCTATAAAAAGATGTGACATTGCAAATTTGGTACTTCGTTCTCTGATATTCAAAGTCTACAGCTTAATGATAAGAAGGTTTATAATCACCTCCAGCTCCCCACTTAGTAACTTAACCTGACAGTACAGTAATATTTCACAATAATGGCCCTTGAACAAGTTTATTATGGTTGAGGTTTAATGTGTTACAGGTTTATGTACTGTTTTATGTGACATGAGAAAAATTACTGATAATAGTCACATGAATATTGTATTTAAAGGGTGAGGTCTCCTAGTCTTATACTTCTGTCATTTCCAGACACTTGTACTGTATCTCTAAACATGAGTAACAGAGGTAAGGGATCTATACTTATGCATTTTTATTAAAAATCGTACTATAGTCCTGTTAACAGATTTCAATACGTTCCATTAGAGCTAAGGTATAATTAAGAAATGTTCACAGATTGCTCCCTTAGTAAAGGTTGTGTCAGGATGTTGCAACAGTGTTGTGGTAAATCTATGGTCTTAAAGTGTTTAAAGGAAAAAAACTTGTATTTATATAATGATGTACCTAGGGTCTGGATGGTTAATATCAAGAATGTGTTGCCTGGGAATGTGCTAGAGACAAACTCATGTTGGCTTTCAAAGGATGATGTTACCTCAGAGAGAGGGAGTTGAGGAAGAATCGTAGAATCCCACAGCATGGGTGCAGACTATTCAGCCCATCAAGCCCACACCAACCTTCTGAATATCCCACACAGACCCAGCCCCTTACCCTATCCTGTGACCCTGTATTTTCCATGACCTATCCACCTAGCCAGCGCATCGCTGGGCACAATGGGCAATTTCCCATGGCCAATTCACCCAACCTGCACATCTTTGGAATGTGGGAGGAAACTGGAGCACCTGGAGGAAACCCACGCAGATACAAGGAGAATGTGGAAACTCCACACAAGCAGTCGCCCGAGGCTACGAGGCAGCAGTGCTAACCACTGAGCCACCGTGCCGCCCTGAGTTCAGTCATGACTAGTACTCTGCTGCCGGGAGGAAGAAAAGCTCAAGAGGAAGCAGCTTCACCGTGTCTGAGTGTACCTTGGAGGTGGCTTTGACATGCCAGGGGAGTCGGTGATGAGCAGGAGGTACCATAGATTTACCACAACATTGTTGCAACATCCTGACACCACCTTTACAAGGGGAGCAATCTGTGCTATATACTGTCAATATAAAATTTAATTTTTTCATGAAAATGTATACAATTTTACTGATGTAGTGTATGTCAACTTGCAGCGTATAATATTGTAAAGATGTTTTTCTGATGACAAAATGCTATGGAACTTGACCCCACCTTTATTATAGATTCCAGTGGGAACCTATGTTACATTGAACGACACTAACCTTTAACCTGATTCTCAGGATCTCCATTGCATTCCTGTGTTCGAAAGCACATGTTTGTGTACACTGTACATGGTAAAGGATAGCTGGAATGATGTTTGTGTGAGTTTATTGAAAGCTGCAGGTTGGCTTTATGGAAAAGAACATGCACTTTGAGAATGTTTGCAAGTTATTTTAACTTCTCTTTTGGTTGAGATATTTAAATAAGGCTTCAGGTGGATATAAAAGATCCCATGCCATAATTTTGATGAAGAGCACAGCAGTCAGTCCTGCTACCTTGGACAATTTGTATTTCTTGATCATACCACTGAAATATTTATTTTATTTATGCTTTCATGGCATGTGGGCTGTTACTGTAACACCAGAGTTTTTTGCCCAGCCCTAATTGGCTGTGGAGAGCAATTATGCATCAACCATAATGCATAATGGGTCTGTGGGTCTGGAGTCACATGTAGGCTAGGCCAGGTAGGAGCAGCTAGTTTCCTTTCTAAAAAAAACATTAGTGATCCAAGTGGGTTTTTATAACAATTGATGACAGCTTCATGTCATTTTTGAGACTAATTTTCATTCCAAAGTTTTTTGCATTCATTGAATTTTTGTTAATTGAGTTTCAATCCATCTTTGCAATATTAGCCTGGGTCTTTGGATTGTTTGTCCAGTAATGTTATATAATGTGGCCATTATTCTTGTGGTTAATCATGGGACTTTGCTGTGAGGAAGCTGGTTGTTGTTGTGTACTCTGCAGTACAACCTGTAGTTACACTTTCAAAGTGCCTCAGTAGCTGTGAAGTGTTTTGGGACATTGACAGTTTAGGAAAGGTGCTATAAAAATGCTTCTTATTCTTTGCTTGAACAACACAAAAATGGTAATGTTGAAACTTGGGATTGTGTGAGGCATTCTGCTGGCTCAGCAGACCTTACCTTAAAGATGGAAAACCTTTGGGCAAAGGTTAATTTTGTTCCTTTTGAACTTGAGGATTACCACATCATACAATCAGTAATGTGGAATTCTGACACTACTTTTCATTGCGGTTTATTGGTTAATAAACTGAGCAATCGTTATCACATATGACAGATAATGAGCTTTGCATCCAAAGTAGCCTTTAATTACCTTTGCTGTGTATCCCCATGTCTGGTCAGAGTACCTCATGTAGTGATTCGTTCAAATGCAGCATTTCAGTGTGAGGGTACCCTCTGATCGCAATAGAAATGACGGTGGTAATTCTGCAGTCTGCTTTGTGAGCCAAAATTACCCAAGGGTGGAACTTGCTGTTGTCAGCCAGAACTCGTTTGGGATTGACTTTGCTTCCCCAAAAGTGAAATATTCTGTAAATAAAAACCGAAAGAATGCGGATGCTGGAAATCAGAAACAAAAACAAAACTTGCTGGAAAAGCTCAGCAGTTCTGAGAACATAGAGTCCTACTGCATGTAGACAAGCCCTTTGGCCCAAACCGGTCCATGCCGACCAAAATGTTCATCCACACTAACCCCATTTCCCTGCACTTGGTCCATATCCTTCTAAACCATTCCTATCCATATATTTGTCCCAATGCCTTTCGAATGTTGTTAATGTACCCACCTCAATCACTTCTGCTGGCAGTTCATTCCATATGCGTACCACCCTCTGTGTAAAAATGTTGCCCCCCAGGTCCTCTTTTATTTTTTCTTCTCAAACCTTAAACTAATGCCCTCTAGTCCTCAATTCCCCAACCTTAGGACAAAGACCACCTGCGTCCACCACATCCATGCCTCTCATGACCTTATTCACCTCTATAAAGTCCCCCTCAGTCTCCGACACTGTAAAGAAAAAGGTCCTAGCTTATTCAACCTCTCCCTATAACACAGATTGTTTAGTCCTGGCAAAATCCTTGTAAATTTGTTCTGCAGGTGTAGTGCTGGAAAAGCACAGCCAGCCAGGCAGCATCCGAGGAGCAGGAGAGTCAACGTTTCGGGCATAAGCCCTTCATCAGGAATGAAGAACTTTCCTGATGAAGAGCTTATGCACAAAACGTCAACTCTCCTGCTCTTCAGATGTTGCCTGACCAGCTGTGCTTTTCTAGCATCTGCAGTCCTCACTTTCTGCAAATTTTTTCTGCACTCTTCCCAGTTTAATAACATCTTCCCTATAACAAGGTGACCAAAACTGAACCAATACTCCATGTGGAGCCTCACCAACATCCTGTATAACTTCCCAATGTCTGTACTCAGTGCCCTGACTGATGAAGGCCAGTGTGCCAAAAACCGCCTTCACTGCATTACCTACCTGTGACTTCACTTCCAGAGAACTGTGAACCTGAACTCCAAGGTCCCCCATTCCACTACACTCCTTAAAGCCCCAACATTCACCGTGAAACTCCTACCTTGATTTAACTTTCCAAAATGCAAGACCTCACACTTATTTATATTGAATTCCATTTGCCATTTCTTGGCCCACTTCCTCAGCTGATTAATGTCCTGTTGCAATTTCTGATAACCTTCCTCAATGTCTACAATACCACCTGCTTTAATGTCATCAGCAAACCTAGTAATCATGCCTTGTACATTCTCATCCAAATCACTGATACAGATAACAAACAGAAATGGGCCCGGCACTCCACTAGTCCCGAGCCTCCAGTCCAACAATCATCCTTCCACTATTACCCTCTGCTTCCTACCGTCAAGCCAATTGTGTATCCAATTTTGCCAGTTCCCCCTGGATTCCATGTGATCTAACCTTCCAGAGCAGCCTACCATGTAGAACCTTATCAAAGGCCTTATTGAAATCCATATTGATTACATCTATCACCATGTCCTTGTCAATCTTCCTGGCCACTTCATTAAAGGATTCTAACAAATTGATGAGATATGATCTCCCACTCACAAAGCCATGCTGACTACTCCTAATCAAACCCTGTCTTCAAATGCATGTAATTCTTACTCCTCAGGATCTTCTCAAGTAATTTACCCACCACAGATGTAAGGCTTACTGGACTATAGATCCCAGGCTTTTCTTTGCAGCCCTTCTTGCATAATGGAACAACATTCGCAACCCTCCATCTGTAGAGAGAAATCAGAGTTAAGGCTTTGTATTCGGTGATCCTGCCTCAGAACAGAAAGTTTTATGCTGAGGAAATTCTGAACTTTTCCAGCAATTTCTGTTTCTGCTGTAGCAAAATATTCCGGTTTTGTTTACCAATTCAATAAGTTTGCTAAGTGGTCACATCAGTGAGGTATCAAAAGATTTTGTGCAGTCATTTAACCTAGCTAGCTGAGTTGAGAATTTAATCAGCCTGGTTTCCTGCAGACTTTAGCCTGCTTTTCATTGGACACTTGTGCTATTCTCATGCACCAGTTTAGTAACCTGCTGACCTCTCTTTATAGCCTGTTGTGCTTTTCTCATGAGCATTGAAAAATATTAGTGATTCATTTTCTGGTTGTGGCTGTGGCCTATAATTCATTGCTGAGCATTCAGGACAGCACTGCAATGTGATAAATAATGTATAATATATTGTGGGATTTGGATTTCAACATAGAGGCAGAAGGAGCTGCGAATGTAAGTTTTGAAAACAAGTCAAAGTCATTTGGAACAGTGATCCAAGTGTAACAATTCCATGAAATCATGTGACTACAGTATACTGGGGTAACTCTTGCAGTACTAATGGATGAAATGATTATACCATTGAGTTTATGACAGAGTATAAACGTCAAGGCTGTTAGCTAAGTTTTGACTTCAGAAGGAAAGGTTCACAGAGTCCGTTCAGAAGCAAGTTTTAGCTTTCTAATAGCAGGAAAATGAAGTTTGACTTCAGGGGAAACAATCACTAAAAGAAACTATTTTAGTTTGTAACTTTTGGAGAATTTGGATAGAAATTTTCAAATGATTTAAACAGAGAAAGTTTAGGCCATTGGAATTGTGGAAAGTTCACCCAATAAACTCAGAAATAAATCGTACAAGTTTGTCTCCCCACCTCAAGAAGTGAAACTGCAAAGCATCAGTTCAGTCGAAACTTCAAGCATTGAGACAGGTGCAACATGTTTCTGGAATTGAATACCTGTGAAAAGATAACTGATTGGAATTTTGTTTTCCCTTTTATTGCTTCGGTGTTGCTAACCTATATATAGATAGTTTGGTTTGTTTCCTTTCTTTTGAGTAATAGACTTGTATTCTGCTATTAAAGAACATCTGCAGCCTCATGTGAACATGCTTCAGTGACTAACCACCAGAGAAACTAACTGCAAAAGTTAAACATATGTTCCATCAATCCAGATTTCATTCTGGGATCGAACTTATCCACGATTATCACCAGCTGGGATCATAGAAGTTAGGATAATGCTTATACTGTGGTCCTTAGGAAAAACATCACATCCCCGAGGATTCTTTAGTGTTATGCCATTTGTCCTAAAATGTTAATTCCATGTTTGCTTTCAAATAAATGAACAATTTCTGCTTTGTTTCAGATCACCAGCATCCGCAGTTCTTTGTTTTATATTAAGTAGCTAGAATTGCTTTCTTTAAGTCAAGCAACTTCATCTGATGTCGGGAAGTAGATCATGTCTGTTTTTATTTTACTGTTACACAAGAAATGTTCTGATTCAACTAAGGAAATCTGATTCCAGCTGTTGTCCTCCATAGTCACTTCCTTCACCATCGCTGAGTCAAAATCTTGGGGGTCCTTCCGAACAGAGCAGTGGGCATCCCTAAACACTCTGCCCTATGGACTGGGCGTCTAAAGAATGCAGCTCCCCACCCCTTCCTCAATGGCAAGTGTGGATGGGTGATAAATGTTGGCCAAACCACTGATGCCCACATCCATGAATAAATAAGAATACTTTTTCTGTTCATTCATGGGGATGTGGGCATTGATGGCATGTATCGTCCAGAGGTATTTCAGAGTTGACCACATTGCTGTGGGTCTGGAGTCATATACGGGCTTGGACAACTAAGGATAGTAGTTGCCTTCCCTCCAGGACATGAGTGACCCATGGGATTTTGCTGACAATTAGCAACGGGTTCAAAGACATCATAAGCCTCCTAATTCCAGATTTTTGTTGAATTCAAATGTCACCATTTACCATGGTGGGATGTGGACCTGGTCCCTAGATCAATACCTGCATCTCCAAATTACCAGTCTAGTGATCATACCATTTGGACATTATCTATCCAAGCTACTATTTGAGAAATAAAGCAGTTTTACAGTTCATAACCAGCTTCATCTTTATTAATTATTTGCTCCAAATGCCCATAATGACCTGACAAGATGATTGGAGAATCACTGGTACTACTGGAGCTAAGAGAATATTGAAGCATGACGCTAATTGTCCTCAAATGACAGAATCAATTCAAACAAAATGCTAAATGGAAACTGGCCTCCAGGGTAAATAGATATTTCACTTCACAAGCAAACATAAGGATATATAAGTAAATTCAAGGCTGGCAAAGACATCCAACCAAGGTATTTTACTTAGTTAAACTTCCAATTTATCCAACTCCCCCTTAATCTCTGAATGGTTGTCCTTTGATTTTGTATTCATTGAAAACTTAGCTTCTCATTCCACATCTAAGCCATTTGAAGATAATACAGATGTGAAAAATTGCTTTTTGCAATCTAAACATATTCCCTTCACACTACAATCCTCCTCTCCTGACTGCACCGATTTCCAATCCAGTCCACCAGTCTCCCTCACTCAGTTTCTTCCAACATTGAGAAGTAAATCTCTGTGCAGTGCGAAGTCAGAAGAGCTCCCTGCATGGGTCACTAATGTCCTGGAGGGAAGGCAACTACTGTCCTTAGTTGTCCAAGCCCATATATGACTCCAGACCCACAGCAATGTGTTGTTGTGGTTCTGTTCGCCGAGCTGGGAATTTGTGTTGCAGACGTTTCGTCCCCTGTCTAGGTGACATCCTCAGTGCTTGGGAGCCTCCTGTGAAGCGCTTCTGTGATCTTTCCTCCGGCATTTGTAGTGGTTTGTCTCTGCCGCTTCCGGTTGTCAGTTCCAGCTGTCCGCTGCAGTGTTCAGTATATTGGGTCCAGGTCGATGTGCTTATTGATTGAATCTGTGGATGAGTGCCATGCCTCTAGGAATTCCCTGGCTGTTCTCTGTTTGGCTTGTCCTATAATAGTAGTGTTGTGCCAGTTGAACTCATGTTGCTTGTCATCTGCGTGTGTGGCTACTAAGAATAGCTGGTGATGTTGTTTCGTGGCTAGTTGGTGTTCATGGATACAGATCATTAGCTGTCTTCCTATTTGTCCTATGTAGTGTTTTGTGCAGTCCTTGCATGGGATTTTGTACACTATGTTGGTTTTGCTCATGCTGGGTATCGGGTCCTTCACTCTGGTGAACTGTTGTCTGAGAGTGGCTGTTGGTTTATGTGCTATTATGAGTCCTAGTGGTCACACAGCAATGTGGTCAACTCTGAAATACCTCTGGACGATACATGCCATCAATGCCCACATCCCCATGAATGAATAGAAAAAAGTATTCTTATTTATTCATGGATGTGGGCATCAGTGGTTTGGCCAACATTTATCACCCATCCACACTTGCCATTGAGGAGAGGTGGGGAGCTGCATTCTTTAGGCTACAGTCCACAGGGCAGAGAGTTTAGGGATGCCCACTGCTCTGTTCGGAAGGACCCCCAAGATTTTGACTCAGCGATGGTGAAGGAAGTGACTATGGAGGACAACAGCTGGAATCAGATTTCCTTAGTTGAATCAGAATAACATTTCTTGTGTAACAGTAAAATAAAAACAGACATGATCTACTTCCCGACATCAGATGAAGTTGCTTGACTTAAAGAAAGCAATTCTAGCTACTTAATATAAAACAAAGAACTGCGGATGCTGGTGATCTGAAACAAAGCAGAAAGTGCTGAAAAAACCTCAGTAATTCTGACTACTCCCCTGCTTCTAATCTCACAGCATTTACTATATCGGACAGTGTGATTCTGATTGAAAAGGAAAGGTTGGCCAGGCACCCTGTGAGCATTGGGATCCAGGAGTTCCTAATGCGATTGATGAAAGATGCTCATTATTTACATTCTTTGGAATTGGAATATGAGTCAGATATTGTCATTGTGTTTTTATTTTTAAGTGATATGATGTATTATGCTCTGAAATTTAATATTTCAGGAATATTTTTGTTTCCAAAGTCTTGTGAGAAAACTGGTTTAAAATATACTGAAATTTGAGGAGATGTATCTGATTTTAAGTGGCTCTGTAATACTTACACTTCTGAAAATTTTACATCAACTTGCTATTCCTTCTTTTGTTCTCTCTTACACTGAGAAACTGTTTTGCATGTCTTCCAAAAGCTGCCAGTTTCTGTTGAAGTTTTTCTGACCTTGCCTTAGCCACTGCTATGCTGGCTATGGCTCTATCCTCCTTTTACCATTGTCAAAACTCCTTTGCAAATCCATCAGAGTAGTTTTACAATCTGCAGTTCAGACATTGTGAAATTCCACTAAACGAACATTATGTTTCTGCATTAGTTTTGGTCATCTCGACTATATGAAGTTTAACCAGCGATTAGTTTCCTGGTTATTAATTATCATTGGTTGTATAGATTGATAATGTTGACCCTATGATTTTCTAGATTAAACACCAAGAAATTCTTTGCACTTTCATTTTCTTTTTCTGACTTTATGTAAGGGGTGTTGAAAAATCCATTTTTTAGTTTTACATTCCAATCCTTTTCTCTCTCATTTTCCAATCCTTTTCTTCCTCAGAAAGAGAGAACTCTTGTGAACCCAGTAGTGTCGATCTGTGAACATTGATGCCCTTTGCTATATTGTCCAAGCAGCCCCTGTCTATGCCTGAATTGTGGGAAGGTGATTTGAATCCGTATACATCTCCCAGACCCATGCTAGGTAGTGATCAGCTGTGGGAAGTGTGGCTGCCTGTTCCTCTTAAAGCCAGTGATCGGAGACCACTAGGAGACTTGTTAATTGAATATGGACTGGCTGTTGTATTTGCAGGTTTTTGAAGAGTCATGTCAGATTCAAAATGTTAACCCTGATCCTGCCAGACCTGCTGAGTTTCTCCAGCACTTCCTGCTTTTACAGCCCATTCTTGCACTTGTTCCAAGTATTCCATCTGCAGATTCACTTTGAGTTGGTGAATTGCAGTTGCCAGATGCTTTTCCAATGTTTACAAAATTACAACCAAGAGTTGTACCAAATCAAATTCTTTCTGCTTCAGCTTTGATGTGGGTGTGCCTTTGGGGAAAAAAAAGATTTATTTTTGTATGCTTAACTTTTAGTTTTTATTCCGAAACAGTTATTAAGGGTGAATAGACCATAATCACGAGAGGTGTACTCAAAGGAGAGCATACTAGTCCAGTACCAGACTAACCTGCCTTTGTGGTCAACACTCAATATAAGATTTCATGGTCTACACAATAGCTATCTCATTAAGTTTAAATTTGTTTGCTCCATGAGGACCTTCATGTTGGATCATAAATGTTTGCCAAAGATTGTTTAAGTCGAATAAAGTGCACAATTATTTGCTTTAATACAGTTTTAAAAATCACACAACACCGGGTTATAGTCCAACAGGTTTATTTGGAAGCACTGGGCAACCACCTGACGAAGGAGCGTCGCTCCGAAAGCTAGTGCTTCCAAATAAACCTGTTGGACTATAACCTGATGTTGTGATTTTTAACTTTGTCCACCCCAGTCCAACGCCGGCACCTCCACATTGTCAACACAGTTGAGAAGTGTAGCCTTTTACTGCTTTAGTTTCAGAATAAGTGGTGAAGAATCAATCCCAAACCACCTTGACACAGGTGCTGCAGCCTTGGGTCGTGGGTTTATTCATCTTTGACAAGGTGATAAGATCATTGATTTGCTGGAGTTCTCTTGAATAAGCAGCTCAGTACTTAGACTCCCATTATATTGGGTGCCGAGGTGAGCATGTGGCCCATTTCAACTTGATGAAGAATGAATAATCTATTAATAACTCTAAAATCAGTGATCTAGTAACTAATTTGAAATGGCAGGTTGTTATAATAGGAAAAGAGACAGTACCAATAGATCTCTGAGTTGTAGTATGCTGAAAACTGCATTGCGTACTTTGTCCATTTGAGGCTGCCATTTGCTCATGTACCAGTTAAGTAAGTCTGCTCAGAAGAGAAAGGTCTGAAAGAATCCACGTTCAACAGTACATGTAGTTCTAATTCTCCATCTCCATGGATGAGCTGTACATCTCTATGACTCTGAGCCTTGAACTGTTTCTGAACATGAGGCTTCACTAATGTTACTGGGATGCAAATGGACAGGTTTGAGTTGGCTGTCTGTGTTACTGATTGGTTGGATGTATTCCCTGTTGCCGTTAGGTGTGTACAGTCAATAGTGTGAAACAGACAGCCATTCTCTGCTGGGTTACATTAAACTTAGCTCTGTATTTGGGGAAATATATGGATGGCATTTTTGTTTGTTATGTTAAGGAAAGGAATGTGCATTTTGTGGCATCCTGTTCATTCAGACATGGGTTTTAAAAAGTATCCAATGCCAAGCCTGAATCATTCACCTGTGAGAGAGGGCGAGGCTGTACCTTCTTGGGAGTTGGCTGGTGACTGCACTGCAACAAATGATTTATCCTGATGTTAGCGAGTTTTGAGAAGATTATCCAGACGTTAATGAGTTTTGGTGCTAGTTTCAGTTTTGCTTTTGTGTAGATGCAGCCAAAATAAATAACATGATAGTGCTGAATTGAGCATGGAGATCAGTGGGAGTCTACTTTCATGGTAATGCTTCTCTGACCTCTGGGTGCCTGTAAGGCTCAGTGACCTTTTTCAAAAGATGCTACAGGGTGTGTCCTCTAGCATCACACTCTGAGGCTGCACAACTGAAGTTTAGCGAAACTTGATGGCTAATTGAAAGATCTCTGATTTTCCTCATTTTAATTTTGTTTTTACCAAGCAAAAGTTCAGAGGTGATACAATTGAAGAGAGAATAAAGAAGGAGCAGGGCTCCAAACTCTGTTCCAGTTTTTGACCCAGTCAGTGTGTACAACAGGAGCATTCAAACGACCTGTAGTGCTGCTCCATTCAGTCACCCGCAATCCTGGTAATCTTTTGTCAGTTTACATTAAAGAAAATGCAGCTTAGAAATGTGATTGATTCTGGTCTTGATCTATTGATGTAGTTTGTAGAACTTGCCTCTGAGTCAAAAGACTATCAATTCAGACCTGGATCCAAGACTTGAGTCTATTCCAGCTGTACTGTTTTGAGCCAGTGCTAAATTGCCTCTGAAACTGTGTTTTGGCAAAGATTTTAAGTTTTATGGCTGGTTCTTTGCTTGCTCAGCTGACTCAAGTGGTGTTGTCTGAAGGGAATTCTCCTAATGTCCTAGTCAATATTTTGAAAATCTAAAACTGTGTGTGACAGAACAGATTATTTATTTCACTGCTGTTTGTGTGTTCTTAATGTGCACATATTTGTTTTGAAGTGCCAGGTGTTTTGTTTCAGATGCAATTTGATTTGTCAAACAACTAGTCTTGAAGAAAATCACACTTTATTCATACACTATAGTTAAAATACAACAAAGGAAAGAACAAATTAGAATAACGTAACTCTGTTGGAGAACTTAACAGATTAATAGATTATTTAACTACTAAACAGTAATTGTTTCAAAATAGTAACCTCAAGTAAACACACCCTTGGCTGAGGCAAATTCAGTAAAATTGATTGTCTCAATTCTAGCAGCAGGAAGAGAACCCCAGCTTTTAGCTGTAACAGAAAGAGGAAATTCAGCTTCCACATCCAGCTTCAAGACTCCAACAACTGCTACTGAGAAACTAAAACTGAAAATCCTAGCTCTTTGGGAGCTTTACCCCACCCATTCAGGCTGCTTCTATTGTTCCAAATTTAGAAATAAAAACCCAAGGCCTCACAAACTTTATTGGATTCAAACAGACAGCTTGGAACCCCGTCTTAAAACCTCTCTTCAAAAAAAACCCTGGACAAAATCCTTTTAAAGCCATAGTCTCATCACAGTGGGGTGGGGTGGCTGAGTGACAAAGCAAAGGTGGAGATTCTGTTCATAGATTTTAGTTGCAGTAAGGTAATCATTGATAAATCTGTCTCTGCTTCAGTCTAAAACAGCTGACTTTGATTTTACAGCATCTGTAAAATGATTATTTAGTGCCAAGTACTTGTCAGCATTTTCACATAAACGATTAGCTAACAGACAGAAGTAACAAATGACAGTGTAGTTACCCTGAACAAGTGACTGTCCCAAAATGAAGGTGATTTTATCTCTGATACACATAATTCTAATCTTGTTTATTTAAAGAGTAAACAAGGGCAGCAGGGTGGCTCAGTGGTTAGCACTGCCGTCTCACAGCGCCAGGGACCCGGATTTGATTCCCACCTTGGGTGACTGTCTGTGTGGAGTTTGCACATTCTCTCCATGAATTGGCTAAATTGTCAGTAGTGTTCAGGGATTCATAGGTCGGATGCATTAGTCAGGGGTAAATGTAGGGGAAATGCGTCTGCATGGGTTACTGTTCAGTGTGTTGATGTGGACTTGTTGGGCTGAAGGGCTTGTTTCCATACTGTAAGGAATCTAGTCTGTAACCCAGCCCCTTTTTGAATGGTTTTATAAGAAGAAACGTTTTTTTTGTTGCTGATGTATGAAAATCATTTTTGTCAAGACTGTGGGGCGGCCCATGTCAGGTGCCGAACACCCTTGTTCAGGTTGAGGCAGAGCTGAGTCCCAGACTGTGACAAACTGCTGCTTGCCTTTGGAGAACCTGAGTTTGACATTCAGTTCTAGTGTGGCACAGTCTAGCTTTCATTTCTTTGAGTGTTGAAGTGGAACTTGAACCTCTCACCCCTAGTCCGAATCAGTCGTGATAGTTCTGTCATAGAGTCACACACCACAGAAACAGAGCCTTTGGTCCAATCTGTTCATGCAATTATAATCCTAAACTAAACTAGTCCCACCTGCCTGTGCTTCAGCCCATGATCCTCCAAACGTTTCTTATTCATGTACTTACCGAAATGTCTTTCAAACATTCTAACTGTACCAGCATCCACTACTTCCTCTGGAAGTTCATTCCATACACAAATCACGCTTCATATAAAACAAAATTGCCCCCATGTATTTTTTAAGTCCATTTCCTTTCACCTTAAAAATATGTCCCCTAATCTTGAAATCCCCAATCCTATGGAAAATACACCTGCCATTCAGCTTATCTGTATTCCTCGTGATTTTATAAACTTCTATAAGGTCATCCCTCAATCTCCTATGTTCCAGTGAGAAAATTCCCAGTCTATCCAGTATCTCTTTATAGTTCAAACCCTTCATTCCTGGCAACATCCTGATATATCTCTTCTGATCCCTTTCCAGCTTAATAATATCCTTCCTATAACAGGGAGACCAGAACTCTGAACTATACTCCAGAAGAGTCCTGTAGAACCTTAACATCCCAAATCCTATACACTGTAGTCAGAACCTTCAGCAATGAAGCCGATCGTGCTAAACGCCTTCTTAACCACCCTGTCTGTAAGTCACTGAGCCTAGCTGACCCTTATCTTTTTCAAGTGTGTATTTTGTGTAACATTTCTTTGACTCATTTTTGCTGCAGGTTGTTTAAGATAATGGAACATCTTAAGACTCCGGTAGATTACTTTGGGCCTGATGCAGTGAGATGACTATAATTTTGCTGAAATTAGCACCTATTGAAGGAAATGGGGTCTACTGGCATAAAGCTGCTTGTCTCCTAACCTGCAATCCTCTTCCTGACCTCTCCGCCCCCACCCCACTCCGGCCTATCACCCTCACCTTGACCTCCTTCCACCTATCACATCTCCATCGCCCCTCCCCCAAGTCCCTCCTCCCTACCTTTTATCTTAGCCTGCCTGGCACCCTCTCCTCATTCCTGATGAAGGGCTCTGGCCTGAAACGTCGAATTTCCTGTTCCTTGGATGCTGCCTGACCTGCTGTGCTTTAACCAGCAACACATTTTCAGCTCTAAAGAAAAGGAGAAAATAATGCTGAAAGAAGTTGCTTTAAATGAACTTTTATTTACTTATTTAATGGTAGTTGGTACTCTGATTTGACTTAAGGATAAACAAATCCTGCATTTCTGTTGTGGACCCTTGCATTTATAATCAGCATTGTGTTGATTTGCTGCCAGACTCTTGGTCTGATTAATTGCTGTGTGTCCCGTGTCTGTAGGTAGAAACATGCCTGTGAAAACCACCACTGAGCTGTTGAAGCAGCTGAGGCAGGTGATGAAGAATGCCAGCAGCTTGAATGAACCAATCCAAGCTCTGATTGTACCATCAGGAGACAATCATCAGGTACCTGCACTAACCACTTCACTCACCTCTCAGTACAATCACTATATTAAAGCTTTAATTTTGTGTTTAATGTATCCCTAATTTTATTTCATTGAGTGTTAGAAGTCTTGTGCAGTAACTCATAATGTTTTCCTGGTTTAATTTATCACCTGTTGAGGTTTTATCTGTGGAAGACTAAAGACTCAGGTGCAAGATTTATTTTCCATATTTTCTGTTGAATAGAATAATTGAATTGTACAGTACAGAAGAGGCCCTTCAGGCCATCACATTTGTACTGC
Source organism: Hemiscyllium ocellatum (assembly GCF_020745735.1). NCBI lineage: Eukaryota > Metazoa > Chordata > Chondrichthyes > Orectolobiformes > Hemiscylliidae > Hemiscyllium > Hemiscyllium ocellatum. Next base: position 60,178,508 of record NC_083422.1, on the reverse strand, counting down.
CAAAAATATCCATCAGCCCCACTCCCCTTCACTGTTCCACAGCCCTGAATGTTATGACACTTCAAGTGCTCATCCAAATACTTTCTAAAGGTTGTAAGGTTTCTCTCCTCATCTCCCCTCCCAGCCAGACTCTCACCATCTTGGTGAAGAAGGCTTTCCTGAAATCCCCTCTAAACCGCCTGCCTTTTAATTTAACATCATGTCCCTTGTCATTGAGCCTTTGACTGACATGTTGAGTATTTGTATTTTGTTTTCATTGTCTTTTGCTTTCTCAGCCTTTCTCTTTTTCATTCTCCCCCAATCCCCATGTAAGTGTCTTTACTTGGTAGTCTCCAGTATATTAGGGATGACAGTTAGTATTTTCCCTATAAACATTTTGTGACTGTGTTTGTTATTGCTTTGGCCTATAACATGGCACAGGTGGGTATTTCACATTTCTTTTTCACCCCCAGCCATGACAGAGTTTGGTCACATTGTGACCCTTAAAAAATGACAGTGTTCACTTTTAAAACAGCTTTGACAAAGGGTCAGTTAGACTCAAAACGTCAGCTCTTTTCTCTCCTTACAGATGCTGCCAGACCTGCTGAGATTTTCCAGCATTTTCTCTTTTGGTTTCACTTTTAAGAATATCGGCTGGGTTTGTGCTAAGTCTGATAATGGTTTAAAGTCTCGATTTCATTTCCAAAGTACACGGCAAATCATCCTTCAAATACTGAATATATTTCTCAGCGTAAATACCCCTTTCCAGATTTATGTTCATTTTAGAATCGTGAATATACTGATAATATATTTTTGATGCTAATTTTGTTTCTCATACAATGAAACCTCAGGCAATTTATAAGCTTAAATGCATATCTCCATTACTTTGTATTTATCATCTTTTTGAAAAGAGACAAATTTATTTCAGCTTTTCATCTTGCATTCATCATGCCAATTCACAAGAAATGACAATGCAAAAGCAAAACAAGATTTATACCGTGGTACTAGAGTGCTGATTGGTTGGCAAGTCAGCTCTGCTTGCTAGAGATGTTTCCATGGAGACGGCACCAGTTAATGATGAATAACTGTTAACTACCAAGGTTTGTTTACACATTGATACAGGCTAGTGACTCTGATTGGTCAAGACAATATCCGAAGACATGAACCCAGAATGGCTGTTCCCTGTTATGCTGCATTGAAACAGATGTTGTTTGTATACATGTTCATTTTGTCTACAATAAACAGGACCCTGTACATTAATGTATGTAGCTGCTTTACACTTCCACAATTCCAAAATCGGTTGTCAGTATAGTTCTTCACACACTCAGATTTATTTGGCAAATACTGTCCATTTGTGGGTTTGTATCTAATATTAAATGCTGTGTTGAGTTTTGTAGGCATTGGTTGGTTAGATATGGTCAGTACCTTGATTGTTGCACACAGTTGAAGGAACATGCTTTTTTTTATAATCTGCCTGGCTTTGGGACATATGGCTTTCATACATAACATCACATTGCCACTGAAATTCATACACCGTATGACTCACAAGTGTATTGCCAAATCAGAGCCAACTTGTCTTGCGTAAAATGTAATCAAAGCTTGGCAGTTAACTGTCAGTGATCATTAACTGGTGCATTCTCCATGGTAACATCTCTACCAAGTAGCACTCACTTGCCAACCAATCAGCATTGTAGTACAACGGTATTAATCTTGTTTTCCCTTTGCATTGTTATTTCTTGTGAAACTGCATTTTGCCTCACAATGCTTCTCTCAATCTTGCTAACCTTCAGTAGTCACCTCTTATACAATATACATGTTACCTTCCTTTGGTATTTCTTGTGTTTTGTCGTGATGAGTATTAGATAAAAAGCTTTGAAGCAATGTGCTCTTTTTCAGCAATGCTGATGTTCTGTACAGCCCAACAGCTATTCATGGAATTTTTAACTAGATCTGGTTTTGATTTTGGAGTTGATCCACTGTGAGGACTTAACTATTGCAAAATCTCTGGGCATTCAAGCAAGGCAAAACTGAGAAAACGTGGAAAGGGCTAACTTGGGCTTTTTGGGATCAGACTGCCAGGGACTTGATTAGTCAAACCAAATCACAGGAGGGCCAACTATTCTTATATAAACAAGAAGGTCTTGAGAATACTCAGTCTTTCAATATTTATCAAAACTCTTACTCTGTTTTCATATTTTCTGGTTAACGTTCTCTCAAACTATAATTTTTCTCTCATCTGTTTCACCATATATTCTGTCCAATTTCTGACCTGCCAACTTTCTTTGTCTAGTTTATATAATTTTCTCTTTTAGCATTGTCCTTCACCTTTCTAGTTAACTGTTTTTGGTGAACCTATCAAAATTGTTCTTGCTCATTGGATTGTATTTATTCTGTGTGTTCTCAAATAATCCCTTATATGTTTGCCTGTCTCTGCATAGGTTTACCTTCTAATGTAATTCTCCAATTCAGTATAATCAGCTCTGCTTTCATGTCATCGTAATCACTTGTATTTAAATTTCAAAACTTGGACTCATTCTTTTCACCCTCAAACCCAATCATGTTATGTTGTTTTAAATTGATTCATGGGATTTGGTTAATGTCTGTCCCTAATTGCCCAGAGGACAGTTAAGAGTCAAACATGTTGCTGTGGGTCCATAGTCACATCTAGGCCAGACCAGGTAAGGATGGCAGTTTCCTTCCCTAAGGAACATTTGTGAACCAGATGGGTTTTTCTGATGATTGGTGGCAGTTTCATGGTCACTATTAGCCTCATACTTCCAGATTTTGTTTTAATGAATTCAATTTCCATCATCTACCATGGTGGGATTTGAACGTGGGTCCCAAAAACATGAAGAGTCTAGTGATAATACAGATAGACAATCCTTTATCTGAAATTGTTGGGCCCCGCTGTTTTTCAGAATTCAGAATTTTTCGAATTTCAGAATAAGGGACAGTTTGATGGTGAAATGTTTTAAAATATTACCGGAGGAGCAGACTTACTAAGTAAATCAGGCCTTGAGAGAAAATTGAGGCTTACCAGGGCTGAGCCATGCACCTCCATGTCGCATCTGAGTGACACGCATCGAGTGGGTATTAACTTGGGTTGTACAAAGTTAAAAATCACACAACACCAGGTTATAGTCCAACAGGTTTAATTGGAAGCACTACCTTTCCGAGCGCTGCTCCTTCATCAGGTGGTTATGGAGTACACAACCATCTGATGAAGGAACAGTGCTCCGAAAGGTAGTGCTTCCAGTTAAACCTGTTGGACTTTAACCTGGTGTTGTGTGATTTTTACTTTGTATACCCCAGTCCAACATTGACTTGGGTTAACTGTTTGCACGCCAAACAACCTTGTTAATGAGAAAAGAACTTCACAAAATGCCTTCGGATTTCAGAGAGTTTTGGTTTTTAGAACTTTGGATCAAGGAGTGTCTACCTGTACCATTAGGCCAATGCCTGTCCTAAGTTTGTTGTCAGGTTTAAATTAGTAAACTCAGTCTGTAAAGAGACATCGTTGCTGCTACCTACATGTGCCTGTGCCTGCACGATATCACAGTCAGCTCCAGAAAATGCTGTTGTAAGAAAGTATTCCGAACACATTCTGTAAACTCCTCGTGTCAGCTACTTTTTAGCCCTTCAGATTTTTCTAGTTTCTTGATTCTCAGTATGCCAATCTAACAAACACTCAAAATTTTTTCAGTTATTCCTTAGTGTTCCACCCTTCAGTGTGTGGTTACTTCAGTGTGTTCCTAGTTCCTAAACTAGTTTCCCTTTGCAGAATTTGTGTTTCTTGAACCACAAGGCAATGTTCATATTATGCGTGTGGTTCTGGAATGAAAAATGATCAGCAAATGTCCAAAGCTAAGCTTATTAGTAAGTCCACAATATTCCTTAGGAAATTGGCCTTCTGCATTTGGGAGTGGCTTTTGTTTCTCAATAGGTCCATTGTTTGAGCTTGATCTTAATAAAGAGCTGAAGAAGGGCTTATGCTCGAAATGTCGATTCTCCTGCTCCTCTGATGCTGCCTGGCCTGCTGCGCTTTTCCAGCACCACACTTTTCAACTCTTTTGACCTTACAAGCAGCATCTGACCTTTTGATAATGGCCCTAATAGCAGAGTGTCACCCTCTGAGATAACTACTTTGCTAATTTCTTTATTTTTTAGAGTGAATACATTGCTCCTTGTGACTGCAGGCGCGAGTTTCTTTCAGGATTTGATGGATCGGCAGGTCAGTGTTAGTAAAGAAAAATAGGTATGAAAGGGTGTGTTCCGAACCCCGGGATATGTGTTTAATCGATTCCTGAGCAACTGTGTTCTGTAAATGTCTGAAATTTGAATATTCAGTATATATATTCAGTAATTCTATTTGGATTGATACCCATATATTTGCATGCAGTTATCATAAATATTTGTATATATCTCATTGCCTCCCCCCCTTTCAATGGTAAATATTACTCGTGCCTCAGCCCACCCACTGTTTAACATTATATTAAGTCCCAGTGTCATACAGCACAGAAGAGGCCCTTCAGCCCCTCGGGTCTGTATTGACCTATCTACATTGGGGTTTAGATTAGAGTGGTACTGGAAATGCACAGCAGGTCAGGCAGCATCCGAGGAGCAGGAGAATCGACATTTGGGGCAAAAGGTCCTTCATCAGGAATAGAGGCAGGAAGCCTCCAGGGTGGAGAGATAAATGGAGGAGAGTCTGGAATGTCCTGCCTGGGACGGTAGTGGAGGCAGGAAACCTCAAAACCTTCAAACCCCCCCCCCCCCCGCCCATTCATCTCTCCACCCTGGAGGCTTCTTGCCTCTATTCCTGATGAAGGGCTTTTGCTTGAAATGTCGATTTTCCTGCTCCTCGGATGCTGCTTGACCTGCTGTGCTTTTCCAGCACCACTCTAATCTAAACTCTGCAGCATCTGCAGTCCACACTTTTGCCTGTCTACACTGGTCCTACTTTCCAGGATTTAACCCATTAGCTTGAATGTAATGACATTTCTAGTGCTCATTCCAGTACATTTTAAAGCTTTTGAGGTTTCCTGCCTCTACTACTGTCCCAGGCAGGACATTCCAGATTCCCACCAACCTCTGGGTCAGAAACACTTCCTGTTCTTCACCTTACAATTATGCCCCCTCACTACTTACCCGTCAGGGGATCAGCTGCTTTTTATCCACCCGATTCTTGTCCCTCATGATCTTACACTCCTCAATCCCCTGCAACTTTCTCTGCTCTAGAGAAAACAACCTGAGCTTACCCAACTCTCTCTGTAGCTGAAATGCAACATCCTGGTGAATCTCCTCTGCACCCCATTCAGTAAAATCACATCCTTCTATGGTACTCCAGCAATGGTCGAACCAAATCTCTGTCCAGCTCCAACATAACCTTCCTGCTCTTATAACATATGCCTCAACTGATAAAGACAAGTCTCTCTGATTAACCTCGCCTGCCATCTTCAGTGACCTATGGGTTAAACGCTCCACAATCCATCTGTTCCTCTGAGCTTCCTAGTGTCCTGCCTTTCATTAAGTATTCCCTTACCTTGTACTTCTAAATTGCACCACTTCATTTTTCAGGGTTACATTTCATCTGCCATTGATCTAGCCACCTGACCAACCTGTCTATGCCTTGTTGTAACCTAAGAACTAATTCCTCACTATTAACCACTTGGTCAATCTCTGTGTCTTCTGCAAACTTACTCATCACCCCCTACATTCTTATTTATTTTGCTTATATGTACCATGAGCAATAAGAGACCCAGCACCAATCTCTGCAGTCTGCCACTGGACATCGGCTTCCAGTCACACAACAGCCTTCTACCACCACCCACTGTCACCTGTGATTAACCAATTTTGGATCCATCTTGCCAAGTTTCCCTGATTCCATCTGCTTTCATCTTCTTTATCAAACTCCCATGTGGGATCTTGTCAAAGGCCTTGCTGAAATCCATATGAACTACGTCAACTTCAATAATCTTATCCACACATCCAGGCACAAACTTGAAAAATTCAATCAAATTTTTTAGGTGTGACCTCCCTCTGACAAAGCCATGCTGACTACCCCTGATCGAACGTTGCCTTTCCAAATGGAGGTTAATTACCTTCTTCAGAATTCTCTCCAATAGTTTTCTTACCATTGTTGTGAGACTGACTGGTGTGTAGTTCCCTGGTTTATCTCAATCAACTTTCTTGTAAAGTGGAACCACTTTAGCGGTTCTCCAGTCCTCTAGGACTGCCCTGTGGCCAGAGAGAAATTACAAATTTGTGTCCCTATATCTTCCCACCTCATCTCCCATGGCTGCCTGGGATACTGCTCATCAGGACCTGGGGATGAATTCACTTTTAAAAGCACCAAACCTTTAAAGTCTCTTCACTCCCCATGTTAAACTGTTAAGTAAAATATATCATTGCTAGTATGCCTTTGTTTTGCTAATCTGAATTGCACATACAAATAACAATCTAGAGTGTTAGGTTCTAGGTACAGGCCATTAAACTTCTTATTATTTTCAAAATGCAAAAAACCCAGGTATTTACGAAACGTATGAAGCCACAAAGAACACTACTTAAACCAAAAACTTGCTACACAAAAATCAAAGTATATTAATGGTGATAACTGCACTCTATTCTAAATCATTAGTTATGTTAAAGATATTCAAAATATAGTAATGCGGTTGTTAATGTTCTTAACCAAATGTCTAAACTCAAATTTCCTCTGCACCTTTGACTTATACTCAAAGAGATTTCACACAGATATTTGTCAGAAATTGGATAGTTGACCACTTTATCTGAGCACTATTCTAAAAAGTTTCTTTGTCTTTCTGCTCAATTTCAGTGAAGTTTTCATATTAATCATTGACTCACGTGAGCACTGCTAGTTTCTTAAATGAGGTCCGTTGTGTAGGAACTCTCCTGGGTCCACTTTGATTCTGAACTTGTGTATCTATGAACGCTCTCTCTTCTCAGCATGTCATTCCTAGAAGTTCAATGCAATGTTCAGAGCGTCCTTGAACTATCAAAGCTTTCTGAACCATTTTAGCTGAATTCTGCAGAGAATTGTTCCCTGAAGCCAAGCTTCTTGAAAGAGATGTTCTCTGCAATAATCCTCTTGTTTGTATTTTGTTTTTTTATATTGTTTATCTCCCAGGCAGCTTAGTCTTATGATCAGGAAAATATTGTTTTTTTTTACAAGATATCATCTAGAGAAACCTAGTTATTGAAGAGATCATCACAACATAAATTTCGGGTTTTTATTTTTGAAAGATATGTGTGCTATCATTCACATAAGAGGAGACCATTGAAACTAGTAAATCTGTTCCACTCAGCATCCATATTTATTCTACCAAAACTTTCATCCTTTCCTCACACTACCACCTGCTGGACTTGCAAGTCAAGGAATGGTGTGCAAATATTTCCCAATTTTCTGTTAACTTATTTCAATGTGACTTATATATGTAACGTCCATGAGAATTCTGATTCTGATTTAACTATAACTGGTAGAGAGCATGCTGAGCCGTTGTCTTTTGGCTGTCTGCAGGAACTGCGATTGTAACTGAGGAACATGCAGCAATGTGGACAGATGGTCGTTACTTCCTTCAAGCCTCCCAACAAATGGATAACAACTGGACCCTGATGAAATTGGGTGAGTGGATACCTAAAGCATTATCTCGTGGCTGTGAAATTAGGTTTGTGCATTTATTCTTATTTCACTCTTGTTAAATGGTGATTCCAGTGGAATCTGTAAATAAGAGCATTTTTCATTCCTTAACAATTTGGTTTCTACAGCACCAGCTAGTTTTACTTGAATAATTCCTCATGCATCCATTAAACTGAGATTTTTGCAAACTGGTACAATCACAGAATACAGGAGGCCATTTGGCCTATCCTACCTAGGCTGATTCTTTGAAATTATAGAGTCATAGACTTGTACAGCACGGAAGCAGACCCTTTGGTCCAACCCGTCCATGCTGACCAGATATCCCAACCCAATCTAGTCCCACCTGCCAGCACCTGGCCCATATCCCTCCAAACCCTTCCTATTCATATACCCATCCAAATGCCTTTTAAATGTTGCAATTGTACCAGCCTTCACCAATTCTTCTGGCAGCTCATTCCATACACGTACTACCCTCTGCGTCAATTAGTTCAATGTTTTTGTCTTTTACTGTAGCTCAGGCTTATCAAATAGTAATGTGAAGTATGATAACTTTACCTTTTCTTCAATTCTACATTGTGCATTTATTACATTTTTATATAATCTGGGAATGTTACAGCGGAACTTGGAAGGAAAGTTTTTGTTTTGCTGATTGCAGCGTCTTATTCTGACTGTAAAATGTTTACAATGTGCCTGTCAATGCATGCTGACAGTCAGGTTGCTGTATGTTCTCCTCCTTTCAGGATATTTGTCACACTTCATTGCCAAACCAGGGTAACACACAAGCTATTTTTCACCTAGATGTGTGCCAACAACTGATGGAACCCTTTATTTCTGAAACTGTTTCACTCTTGTGTTGTAGGTCTGAAGACCACACCTAGTCAGGAAGATTGGTTAATTCAGGTACTCCCGGAAGGCTCAAAGGTTGGCGCAGATCCTTTTGTTTTAGCAGCTGGTGAGTGCTCGGTAACATTGTAAGAAGCATCATATCTTTCTGTACATTAATGTTTCTTCCATTGTGTTAAAGGTTAATTCAGTTAAAAATCAAAACGAGATGTTTGTTAACCAATTGACATACATTGTCAACTCATCTCTCTGTGAAGATAGTCATCTCTCTGTTTTTTTGAGAAGCCTTAAGTTTAAAAATTAATCTTTTAGGCCTTTTTTTCAGTTTGATGTGTGACACAGAAGTAGGATAAATGTTTTCCTCTGTCTTCTCATTCGATAAGCCTTTAGGCAAGAACTCCTATTTGCTTTTATGCACGATTTCAGCTAGTTTAGTTAAGAGTCAGAGTTAATTTTGGAATGGAAATATACAAACCCTCATGAACAGCGACCAAAATAAACAACTGTGTGTGCTAAAAATTAGAAACAAAATGAGAAATTGCTGGAAAAACTCAGCAGATCTGGCTGCAACTGTGGAGAGATACCAGAGTTAATATTTTACATCCAGTGACCATGCTTCAGAAGTTTAATATTGATAATCACTTCCCTGAAGGAGACAGGTAGCGCAGGCAAAGGCTGGCTGAGGGAAGAAGGTGGTATTATGCCTGGTTCCTCAGAGGAATAAAAAATGAGGTCTGCAGATGCTGGAGATCACAGCTGAAAATGTGTTGCTGGTCAAAGCACAGCAGGCCAGGCAGCATCTTAGGAATAGGGAATTCGACATTTCGAGCATAAGCCCTTCATCAGGAATGAGAGAGAGTAGCCAAGCAGGCTAAGATAAAAGGTAGGGAGGAGGGACTTGGGGGAGGGGCGATGGAGGTGGGATAGGTGGAAGGAGGTTAAGGTGAGGGTGATAGGCCAGAGTGGGGTGGGGCGGAGAGGTCAGGAAGGAGATTGCAGGTTAGGAGGACGGTGCTGAGTTGAGGGAACCGACTGAGACAAGGTGGTGGGAGGGGAAATGAGGAAACTGGAGAATTCAACACAGAAACAGACTCCTCCCTCCCCTTCCTAGACCTTTCCATCTCTATCTCGGGCGACCGACTCAACACAGAAATCACCTGGACTGTCTCAGACTCCTCCCTCCCCTTCCTAGACCTTTCCATCTCTATCTCGGGCGACCGACTCAACACAGAAAATGGGCCCCAGCTATGCCTGCCTCTTTGTAGGATATGTGGAACAGTCCATCTTCCGCAACTACACTGGCACCACCCCCCACCTTTTCCTCCGCTACATCGATGACTGTATCGGCGCTGCCTCGTGCTCCCACGAGGAGGTTGAACAGTTCATCAACTTTACTAACACCTTCCATCCCGACCTGAAATTCACCTGGACTGTCTCAGACTCCTCCCTCCCCTTCCTAGACCTTTCCATCTCTATCTCGGGCGACCGACTCAACACAGACATCTATTATAAACCGACTGACTCCCACAGCTACCTGGACTACACCTCCTCCCACCCTGCCCCCTGCAAAAACTCCATCCCATATTCCCAATTCCTTCGTCTCCGCCGCATCTGCTCCCAGGAGGACCAGTTCCAACACCGCACAGCCCAGATGGCCTCCTTCTTCAAGGACCGCAGATTCCCCCCAGACGTGATCGACGATGCCCTCCACTGCATCTCCTCCACTTCCCGCTCCTCCGCCCTTGAGCCCCGCTCCTCCGACCGCCACCAGACAGAACCCCACTGGTTCTCACCTACCACCCCACCAACCTCCGCATACAACGTATCATCCGCCGCCATTTCCGCCACCTCCAAACGGACCCCACCACCAAGGATATATTTCCCTCCCCTCCCCTATCAGCGTTCCGCAAGGACCACTCCCTTCGTGACTCCCTCATCAGATCCACACCCCCCCACCAACCCAACCTCCACCCCCGGCAATTTCCCCTTCAACCGCAGGAAATGTAAAACTTGCGCCCACACCTCCACACTCACTTCCCTCCAAGGCCCCAAGGGATCCTTCCATATCCGCCACAAGTTCACCTGTACCTCCACACACATCATCTATTGCATCCGCTGCACCCGATGTGGCCTCCTCTATATTGGGGAGACAGGCCGCTTACTTGCGGAACGCTTCAGAGAACACCTCTGGGCCGCCCGGACCAACCAACCCAACCACCCCGTGGCTCAACACTTTAACTCTCCCTCCCACTCCACCGAGGACATGCAGGTCCTTGGACTCCTCCACCGGCAGAACATAACAACACGACGGCTGGAGGAGGAGCGCCTCATCTTCCGCCTGGGAACCCTCCAACCACAAGGTATGAATTCAGATTTCTCCAGTTTCCTCATTTCCCCTCCCCCCACCTTGTCTCAGTCGGTTCCCTCAACTCAGCACCGCCCTCCTAACCTGCAATCTCCTTGCTGACCTCTCCGCCCCCACCCCACTCCGGCCTATCACCCTCACCTTGACCTCCTTCCACCTATCCCACCTCCATCGCCCCTCCCCCAAGTCCCTCCTCCCTACCTTTTATCTTAGCCTGCTTGGCTACTCTCTCTCATTCCTGATGAAGGGCTTATGCTCGAAACGTCGAATTCCCTGCTCCTGAGATGCTGCCTGGCCTGCTGTGCTTTGACCAGCAACACATTTTCAGCTCCTCAGAGGAATACCTGAGAATTGACCCAGGACATATGGAATTGGATTCGCTATCAAACACAAACTCAATAATTGGCTCTTAAAGCTCTCTGTTAGCATCAACAATCGCCTCATGACTGTCTGTCTCCAGCAGCAGGGAGCAGTTACGAGTGCCGATGCTCCAACCCTGGAGTGCCGATACTCCCCAACATAAAACTTTCCTCCTGGAGATTTCAAGGCCAGGATTGAAAAGGACAGCCAACTCTGGAATGGAAAAGTCTGAGTCAGGAATTGCAGCTCCAAGATTCTCCAGCTCACCAAATGTGCAGAACACCAGTTGGTCATCACTAACATGCTGTTCCACCAAAAATACAAGTTCAAGACTTCTTGGAGTGATCTGCAATCAGAGAACTGGAGCATGTGATCGACTACTTCATTGTTTGATCCCAAGCACAAAAGGATGTCCTCATCCCCAAAGTCCTTATTACCTCATGACCAGAGCAGATGACTGTAGGACAGACTGTGGGCTTATCTGCTTTTCTGTGTCCATCAAATGCCAACAGAAGTAGCTGAAGGTGAAGAAGCAACTCTACATTAGCAGCTTGAACAGCCATGCTGACTTAGGAACTTCGAACAATGTCTTCACCTGAATCTCCAAAGCGTGCATTTTAATGAAGTGGAGGAAATCTGGAAAGAGCTGAAGGCAGCCATCATTTCATGCTACGAAGAAACTATTGGGAAAAGACCAGGAAAGACCAAACCTGTTTCAATGAGAACAAGCACATCATCTAAACTCTCGACAAGAAGAGGAAAGTTCTTCATGCATGGCAGCACAACCTCACCAGTGCGGCAAACAGGAGAACTCCTCAAACAACAAAAGCAGAGTTCCAGGGAAGAACGAGGGAAGTCAAGAACCACTGGAAGGCTGAGAAAATGAGCTGCAACCCAGAATTTTTTCGGTCACCAAGGTAATATAGGGACACAATACCCATGGCCTCAAACCAATATGGAATAAAGATAGAACCCTTCAGAGAGTCAGAGAAAACATCAGCCTTCAATGGAAAGGACATTTTGAAGAATTCATGAATCACAATACAGTAATTGAATAAGATTTGTGTTAAGAAATTCCTGAGCTCCTCATCAAAGGTGATCTTAATTCTTGCCTAGTGTGGCAGAAGTTGAAGCCTCCATTAGAGACCCGCACTGAATGGAAAAGCTGCAGGAGTAGATGGGATTCCAGCGGAGATTTTCAAACTTGGATGAGCAGAGCTTACCCGTCACTTCCATCAACTGTTGCTGAAAATCTGGGAAAAAGAAGGAACCCCTGGTGATCTCTGTGTTGCTGCTATTGCCACCATCTTCAAGGAAGGAGACCAAGTGGACTGTGGGAATTGCTGAGGAAACTCCACGCTCTTCATCACTGTGAAGACAATCACCAAAATCCTCACTAGGCACCTTCTTCCAGTCTTGGAGTAAAATAGTTGGGTAGACAAAGGAAAGGAGTTGAGTGTGTGGTGCTGGAAAAGCACAGCGGGTCAGGCAGCATCCGAGAAGCAGGAGAATTGACATTTCGGGCATAAGCCCTTCATCAGGAACTCAAAATGTCACTTATGCCTGAAACGTCGATTCTTATACTCTTTGGATGTTGCCTGACCCGCTGTGCTTTTCCAGCACCACACTCTCGAATCTGATCTCCAGCATCTGCAGTCCTCTCTTTCTCCTAGACAAAGGAAAGGGTAAGGGTTAGCCAGGGAGAATCCGTCACTATTAGTGGAAAAAGTGAAGACTGCAGATGCAGGAAATCAGAGTCTAGATTAGAGTGGTGCTGGAAAAACACAGCAGGTCAGGCAGCATCCGAGGAGCAGGAAAATCGATGTTACGGGCAAAGGCCCTTCAGTCCTGATCATGTTAGTGTCTAATCAAGACACTATTAATGGAGCTCGTTAATTGCTGACAGTGTGTTCTGTATCATAGTCACCCGTATAATGACAAGGGCTGATATTTGTGTTTTGGCGTAAGACTTGGGAGAAGGTGCTCAAGTGCAAAAATTATCGAACTGATTATTGAGCCCAGGTGCTGCAGGGACCCCAAGTGGAAAAAGGGGTGTCACTGTTTCAGCTTGTGCTGAGCTTCGCTGGAGCACTACAGCAGGCCCAGGAATGGCAGCTGATGATTCTTTGGATGTGGATGCTGGTGGGATGGTAAGCGAAGACCAGGGGAGGGACCCTCTATGTTGTGGGAGGGCCGAGAAGTGGTGAGAGAGACGAAGTGTGGAAGATGGTTCAGACCCGGCTGAGGGCCTTGTCAACCATTGGCTGGGGAGTCCTCGGTTGAGGAAGAAGGTGGACGTTTTGGAGGGCATCTTGTCCAAGTTGACATCATCAGTACAGATGTGACAAAGATGGAGCTCATCTGTCTGACCAACACTTTGACTCAGTCCATCATGAAGGGAAAGGTTTTGACTGGGAGGGGCATTGAGTGTCTGTAATTCACAGCCTGAGTTTGTGATGGAGGCAGAAAGGTAATCTCTTATTTTAAAAATATACCTGATTTAGGCCTTAAGTGCTATAAGCTGAAGGATATGGCCTGTGTGCAGGAAGATGGGATTAGAAAGGGTATCTTGGAATCTTTGGGTCAGCATGGATGAGATGGGCTGAAGTGTCCCCCCCAACTTCTGTGCTGTATCAATCTGATGGTGCTGAGTGCTGTGGAAGACCCAGCCAAAGGTGGGCTGTCCAGTGAAATTCATCAACATCCTCCATCTCCTGCACTCCAAGATGTCGGTTACAGTCCTCACCGATGGTAATATGACAGAATCCTTTTAAAGTTAAGACAGGGATCAAGCAGGGTATGTCATCACCCCCCGATCCACTTTCTCCATCTTCATCAGTGCTATTCTCCTTGTGGTCAAAAACAAGCTTCCCAGTGGAGTGCGCCTTGCTTCCAGGATGGACAGAACTTTTCACTCTTCACTGCTTGAAATCCAAGATGAAAACAACACTGACCTTGCTGGTGGAACGTCAGTACAGTCGGGTTCTGTTATAACGCACATTTCTTCAACGCGAATTGGATATAATGCGATTGAAGAATTTAGACCATTATTTGTAGAATGCAAACTTTCCTGACCTGTATTGTCTATAACGTGATTCTGGTCCCATTGGTTTAAATGCTGCTGCTATTACACAATTTTCTTATAAAGCAGGATCACACGGGAATGGAACTGCTGTGTTATTATCAGAATAGACTGTGTGTATGTGGGTGACAGTATCACCTCTGCTCTCTCGGAAGAAATCTTCAAACATCACAGAATGCTTTTGTGGAAGCAAACCAATGAATTTAGTCTCAGTGTCAAGAAGACGCGATCATTTACCAGGTCAGATTCCGGTCCATTCCCCCATTAATGGATAAATCTTCCCAAATGTGGAATATTTCCCTTACCTAGGAAGCTGCCTCTCAGCTAAAGCTGATGTCAATGGGAAGATTCAACATCACATCTGATCTGTGACTGCTGCCTTCAGTCACCGAAGAATGAAAGTCTTTGATCGTGACATCCGTGCTTTCCCAAGAGCCTGTGTATAAGGCAGGTACTCTTCCCCCTCCTTTGCCTGGCTCCAAAACTTGGGTTACATACTGATGTCAAGTCAACATCCTTGAAGCAGCTAATGGAGCCATCTTTGAGGCCATGATCATCTGAAACCGACTCCACTGGTCAGGCATGTTCTGCCAAAGCAAATCTTCACCCAGCTCAAGGAAGGCACTCGGACAAGAGAAGGTCAAAGGAATTGTTTCAAGAACTCCCTGAAGACTTTCCTCAAGAAATACAACATATATGTCAATGTGTGGAAAACCCTCATTCAGAAGAAATGGCTGGTGAAACTCCTGTACAAAGGAACACAATTCTTTAAGAAGACTTGTTGGCATGAGGAAGTACAGAAAAGGAACAGGAGAAAGGAATGCCAGTGATCTTAAGGCCAAGGATCACTCCCACGTCCCGGAAACACCTTCCCAGTGTGTGGTTGGAGGTGGGGCTCTGGCATCGGGCTCATCAGTCACACAAGGACCCATAGAACCCAGTGACCTGGAAATTCCCTGGTGGACATCCTACTTCGTACCGAGTGATTGATGATGAGTTAAAAATAACTATTGTTTTAGAAAAGTACTTAATGTTGGCCAAAATTACTGGCCTTTAAAGTTTTAGCTATTTGTCTTTTCATTGGCTATGTTTTCCATTATGGTCAGATGATTAAATGTCAGATGGCAATAGGAGTGAAGAAATTACCATGTGGCTTTTAGTTTTCTGTGACCATTTGCTGATACTTTGTCATGCAAATGACCTGGATTTTGCAAAGGTCCTGTTGGATAGTGAACGTGATGTGGATGCTGTCATTGCCTGTCTGAAACCAGCACTAATATCTTGAATCTGCACATGCCCAGTTCAGCATTGAAACTCAAACATTGCAGTCAGTAATATTGCAAAAATGGGGAGCTCTGTTGAAGTCTTTGTGGACTGCAGTCAGTTAGAAAACACTGAACTGTTGAAAAATTACCCTTTAATGCCACTTGTATTGCTGTTATACCCTTGGAAAAGCTAGCTCTTGTTGAATGAAGTGAAACTGGTAATTTGATAGTGTACAATAAGTATTACTTGGGCCCTGAAAAATATTGTAGAATGTCAAATGTAGCAATCATCATAAATTTAAATTAAGAAAAGCTTTAGTTTTTTTTAATAACATAGAATATTACAGCGCAGTACAGGCCCTTCGGCCCTTGATGTTGTGTCGACCAGTCATGCTGATCTGAAGAACATCTACCCAACACTATTCCGTCTACGTCCATATGCCTGTCTAATGACGACTTAAATGCACTTAAACTTGGCGAATCTAGTACTGTTGCAGGCAAAGCATTCCATACTCTTACTACTCTCTGAGTAAAGAAACTACCTCTGACATCTGTCTTATACCTATCTCCTCTCATTTTAAAGTTGTCTCCCCTCGTGTTTGCCGTCCCCATACTTGGAAAAAGGCTCTCCCTGTCCACCCTATCTAACCCTCTGATTATCTTGTAGGTCTCCATTAAGTCACCTCTCAATCATCTCCTCTCTAATGAAAACAGCCTCATGTCCCTAAACCTTTCCTCGTAAGGCCTTCCCTCCATACCAGGCAACATTCTAGTAAATCTCCTCTGTACCCTTTCCAAAGTTTCCACATCCTTCTTACAATGTGGTGACCAGAACTGTACACAATACTCCCAAGTGTGGCCGTACCAGAATTTTGTACAGCTGTAGCATAACCCCGTGATTCCGGAACTCGATCCCTCTGTTAATAAAAGCTAAAACACTGTATGCCTTCTTAACAACCCTGTCAACCGGGGTGGCAACTTTCAAGGATCTGTGTACTTGGACACCGAGATCTTTTTGCTCATCTACACTACCAAGAATCTTCCCATTAACCCAGGACTTTGCATTCTGGTTACTCCGAACAAAGTGTATCACCTCACACTTGTTTGCATTAAACTCCATTTGCCACCTCTCAGCCCAGCTCTGCAGCTTATCTATGTCTCTCTGTAACCTACAACATCCTTCATCACTATCCACAACTTCACTGACCTTAGTGTCATCTGCAAATTTACTAACCCACCCTTCTACGCCCTCATCCAGGTCGTTTATAAAACTGATGAACAGCAGTGGATCCAACACCGACCCTTGCGGTACACCACTGGTAACTGGACTCCAGGATGAACATTTCCCATTAACACCATCCTCTGTCTTTTTTCAGCAAGCCAATTACTGATGCAAACTGCTATATCTCCCACAATCCCATTCCTCTGAATTTGTACAATAGCCTACTGTGGGGAACCTTATCGAACGCCTTGCTGAAATCCATATACACAACATCAACCGGTTTACTCTCATCTACCTGTTTGGTGACCTCCTCAAAGAACTCAATAAAGTTTGTGAGGCATGACCTACCCTTCACAAAACCGTGCTGACTATCCCTAATCAAATTATTCTTTTCTAGAAGATTATAAATCCTATCTCTTATAACCTTTTCCAACACTTTACCAACAACTGAAGTAAGGCTCACTGGTCTATAATTACCAGGGTTGTCTCTACTCTTCTTCTTGAACAGGGGAACCACATTTGCTATCCTCCAGTCTTCTGGCACTATTCCCGTAGACAATGATGATTTAAAGATCAATGCCAAAGGCTCGGCAATCTCCTCCCTGGTTTCCCAGAGGATCCTAGGATAAATCTCATCAGGCCCAGGGGACTTATCTATTTTCACACTCTGCAGGATTTCTAATACCTCTTCCTTGTGAACCTCAATCCCACCGAGTCTAGTAGCCTGTATTAATATTGTAGACTCTACTATGATCTCAATGTTTATCCCAAATAATTGTTTCACAGTCCAAGGTAAGGGAAGAATAATCAATGATTTTGTTTCCTAGTTTGTCTGTGAGAATATTTGAATTTGATTGGTGACTTACCCTGCCCAGTGAAACCGTGTTGCTAGCTACTTGGAGATCTCCTCGGCTTAGTCCATGTTTCGAGGAGAGAGTGAGGTCTGCAGATGCTGGAGATCAGAGCTGAAAATGTGTTGCTGGAAAAGCGCAGCAGGTCAGGCAGCATCCAAGGAACAGGAGATTCAATGTTTCGGGCATAAGCCCTTCTTCAGGAATCCTGAAGAAGGGCTTATGCCCGAAACGTCGAATCTCCTGCTCCTTGGATGCTGCCTGACCTGCTGCGCTTTTCCAGCAACACATTTTCAGCTTAGTCCTTGTTTGGGCTGATGTTGGGAAAGGACAAACCCAAGCTGTGGAGATGGCTCGATCTTTGTGACTCAGTTGCTTCAAAATCAGAACCTGGATCATAGAGCTGTCTGTCTTTTTCAGACCAATGGAAGAGCCTGTCTAAAGCGATGAAGAATTCAGGACATCATCTTGTGCCGCTGAAAGAAAACCTTGTTGATAAGATTTGGAAGGACCAGCCAAGCCGACCCTGTAAACCATTGTTGATTATGGATCTGAGTTACACTGGTGAGTCTGTTCACCATTAGAAATCACTCTGCTGTCATCTTGAACATCATTGTATATTGAAGTTCAATAGAATTCCAGTTTAATCTGTGCAAAATAATTGAAGGTTGAAAGCGTTTGGTGTACTTTTGAAGGTGCTTGAGGCATTGAACTGAAGAGTTTGGTTTTTAGATTAGTTTTAAATATGAATGCGATCTGTTCAAATGGTTTTAATGTTCATCAGGCATTAAATTGTTGCTGAAATTTGTGTGTGAAGGATTTTAATTTAAGATTTTACTATTGTCAACTTCACCTGTCAGGACAACTGGCTACCTGCGCATACAGTTCCTTTAATGATTAATGACTTCAGATGTGAAAGGAAAATCTTATGACTCTTCATGCTTCCTTCAGAAGTAAACATAATTCAACATAAAATTTAACGTGAAATAAATTGTTTTGTAGTGAGTTTACTGTTTTATTACATCTTAATTGACCCAATAATTGAAATGCAATTTTTTTTCTGATCCGCCGGGATTTTGGCATTGCTGGCTGGGGTCAGCATTTATTACCCATCCGTAATTACCCAGCTAACCCACGTTAGTTCTTAACCTCCCACATGAGGATTAGCCATAATCATACGTGCTCACTGTTCTCACACAGCTTTGCTTCTCTTTCTCCTTCCCTTTCCTTCAACAGCCTTCCAGCCTATTCTTAGAGGTGAATGGAACACGATATTCCTACTTCTTGCTAATTGCTGGTCTGGACATTGAGTACTCACATATAAAGTGAACCTCAGTCACAATTACCTTTTTATGATGTACTTATAATTTCATTGGGGCCCCGTTAGCTCAGTTGGTTGGACGATGGGTTTGTGATGCAGAATGTCGCCTACAGTGCAGGTTCGATTCCAGTACCAGTTGAAGGTTCCATTTTCTTGACCTTGCCATGCCTGAGGCATAGTGACCCTTGGGTTAAACCACCACCAATCATCTTCTATCTCTAATGAGAGCAGCCCTATAGTCTGTAGTACTATGACAATTTTTCCTTTATTCCATATGTTTATAATAACGCTTCAAGATTGGTAGCACAGTTGCCATCAGTAGAAAGCCAAAATACTGTTCAAGCATTTCACAAAAGCCAAGTATTCTTGATGTTGAAAATCTGAAATTAAATTTGGAGATATTCAGCAGCATTGTGCTGAGGCGAGCTGTTAACATTTCAGGTCAATGACATTCATCAGATCTTTACGCATCTGGTGGAACGTTTACTATTGATTTGGGCTAGATCTGAGGGTTCACAGGTGAAAGGAACAGTATTTGACATCCACCATCTGTTCCCATTAACTCAGCTTTGTTGCCATTTCTGATGAGTTTTCAAAAATGTTTTACGCAGGTAAGATTCAAGAGTTATTTTGGATAAATTTCTGATGGTTATGATGGGGTTTTATTTAAAGTGTATTGTGCCTGACATAAACATGATCAGGAATGAGACAACCCCTTGAGCTATCATTGCTGTGCTGTAAAACCACAGCTGATCATCTTCCTCAACTTCACCCTCCTGCACTGTCCCCAGATTATTGATTCACTGAAGGCGAAGTGCAACATTCTGTTAATCTCACAATTGAAAATACTGGAAGGCTGAGCCTTCATTGGGGCAGGGAATTCACAATCCTTAGAGAAGAAATGTTTCCTCATCTCTGTCTTAATTAGCTGACTCTCCATCCTCAGTCTGTGGGATCAGCCTCTCGGAACCTACACCATCAAGTCCTGTCAGACGTTTATACTATTCAATGCCATCACCTGTCTTTCTTCTAAACTCCAGGGAACATATGCCCGTTCTATTGAAACTTACCCCAGCATTCAATTCAGTGAACCTTTGTTTCCCAGTCTCTATGAAAGGTATGTGCTCCCTTTCAGTAAGGTTACAGTGTTGTCCTACTGCTTGTTTGCAGCAAGACTTCCTTATACTCCAACCCCTCCCTCTGAATAAAGGCTATTGTACAATACATGCTGGCCTCTCATCATGTTAACATTCTGTTTTCGATTCATCCTACCGAAATGCATAACTGCTCACTTTCCCATTCAGTGCTTCATTTCCCACCTCCTTTGCCCACTCACCTTAATTGTCTTTATCTCTTTGCAACATTTCTATGTTCTCACCACCTCCCAAACTGAATCGTGAAAGGTTTTGTGGTGCCTCATGTTTTTTAAGGATCCAAAACCATTTCTTTCTGGGTTTCCACTCAATATAAGGGACCTTTGCAGTCCTCTTCCTAAACAGGTACTGTTTTACAGAACATCAGTTGAGAATTGTTTATGAAGTTACACTATTACTCATGCACAATCTATTCTGAGGGGGTCTTGTGGCACAGTGGTAGTGTCTCAACCTCTGGGTCAGAAGGACCGAGTTCAAGCCTCATCTCTGGATGTGATAGCCATGGTGCTGTAGGTGTAACAGATGGTAAAAAAGCTCACATCCATTCTTACCGCCAAGTGCAGGATATCTTATTTGCTGATCTCCAGCAGCTGCTGGTTTTGCGATCTGCTGTAATGATCACTGCCAACGTTGTACAATCTGAGCAGCTGAGATGGAAATCTTCTCTCTCTAATTGATTAGGTTCTTTGTTATTTGCTGTAATAGGAGTGACCTGTGCAGCTAGAGTTGTGCAGGATAGGAGAAACCACTCTTACAAAATCTTAGCAGCGTGAGAAGGATAGTTCTCCATTGGATTTTCAAACAGCAGCCTGTCTGCTGCTTTTGTACAGTAACCAACAACATCTACATCAATCTTCAATCAGGATTTACTGCATAGAACCAGGTGATCTTTAACATTCACCTAAACCTTGAAGACAAAACTTTGCTGAATCTGGATCACATCTCTGGCAAAAGTTCTCCTCTTTTGCTCTGTATTGGAGTCTAGGGGCAGGTTTCTGTCCTTTCCCTCAGTGGGCTATCTGATAAATGTGGATTGGAACATTTGGTTTTTTGACTAAAGAGCTAGACCATGAATGGGAAGAGGTTTTGCTGCAGTGCTGAAAGCCCTATTTAGATCACATCTGGAATAACATTATGTTAGTTTCAAATACAAACCTTATCTTTTCAAATGGTTTTAATGTTCCTCACACTCTTGCGTTACTGAAATTTGTATGTGAAGGATTTTAATTTAAGATTTTACTATTGCCCAACTTCACCTGTCAGGGCAACTGGCTACCTGAGCATACAGTTCCTTTGAGGAGAAAATGAGGATTGCAGATGCTGGAGAAGGACTCATGCCCGAAAGGTCGATTCTCCTGCTCTTTGGATGCTGCCTGACCTGCTGCGCTTTTCCAGCAACACATTTTCAGCATACAGTTCCTTTAATGATTAATGACTTCAAAAGTGAAAGGAAAATCTTATGACTCATCATGCTTCCTTCAGAAGTAAACATAATTCAACATAAAATTTGACATGAAATAGATAGTTTTGAAGTCGGCGCATGGGGGCATCTGGACAAAGAACTATAACCTTAAAATCAGAATCATGTCTTTCAATAGAGAAATTAGCAGGTAGTTCAGGCTGAGGGTGACAGAAGTTTGGAACATACTGTCTGACCAAAAGCAATCGATCTGAGGTCAGTGAATCATTTTAAACCGAGATTGATAAGAGTCCTGCTGTTAAAGGGAATGGAGGCAAGACAGCTGGATGTAAAAAGGACGTAGCTGTGCCTTCAATGTAATAAACAGAAAAAGTATCTGATTGGTTCATTCACAGGCTCCTGTACTTAAACATGAATGCAGATCATTGCTTTGTCATTTACTCTGTAAAAGTCATGTTAGTAGCTTTTAGTAATTGTGTTTGAACTCCATTTCAGGTATGTCTTGGCAAGACAAAATTGTACAACAGCGTGCGAAGATGGTGGAGAAACATGCCAGTTGGCTGGTGATCACAGCCCTCGATGAAATTGCATGTGGGTGCATTTTTTTTACTTTAAAGAATTTAGCAATTAAAAAATCATGCCCTTTTTAAAAAGAAATTTTCCCGAAAGGGAATCGTTTATTTGATTTAACAACTTTTCTATAGCTTCAGTGGGGTCACTGACTCCCAATGTTTAGGGATAATTCGGAGATGCCGGTGTTGGACTGGGGTATACAAAGTTAAAAATCACACAACACCAGGTTATAGTCCAACAGGTTTAATTGGAAGCACACTAGCTTTCGGAGCGACGTTCCTTCATCAGGTGATTCAATCACCTGATGAAGGAGCGTCGCTCCGAAAGCTAGTGCTTCCAATTAAACCTGTTGGACTATAACCTGGTGTTGTGTGATTTTTAACATTGTTTAGGGAAGTTCAGTGACTATGTGAAGGCTGGGTTAGAAAAACTCTCTGTGACTATGCATTAATCCTGAACTACTTATTGGATATGTTTGTGACTTATGACTCTCCCTGACTCTCTAATAAATAGAAACATTATTTTGAAAAATAGTAATGAGATATTTAAAAGGTAAATCTGCTTTGTGCGAGCTAAGGGAGGAATGTTGGTCAGGATAATGACAGACACAATTCTTTCTCTTTGCCATGAAAACTTTAGCACCCATTTGAAAACCTTATCTTTACACTTTTTCTGAAGGAAAACATTTGTGATGATGCAACATGCCTGTGTGATTGTGTTGCAGTATTAACTTAGATAGTGTGTATGAGTCAGAATAAATTTGAATCTTCAGTTTTCTGACTTGAAGCTGAGAATGCTCCCAGCTAAGTAACAGTGATAGTAAAGAGAGGTGTTATAATGGACGATGTGATTTACAAAAAGTCTTTTTCTTTATGATATCGTTGGAATTACCCTCCATCCAGAAAAGATTCTGGGGACAAATTAAACAATATTTTCCTTCAGAGTCCACAGTGACATCTGCATTTTACTCCTGGTTCCCTCCTCTCAGGATCCACTGAACACTTAAAAGAAAGTATTCCCACACACAGCATTAAACAATCTTTGTTTACTGTATGTTGTTATACTTCACTGGAAATGGTACTAAAGTGGGAGTTCAATATTGTCAGAATGCAGTTAGGTGTAGTTTGCAAGAGGCAATGAGCATACTGAGCTTTAGTAGAGCGCATGAGGACATTGGTTAGACTATACCCAGAGTACTGCGTCAAGTTTGGCTTTATTTGAGGAGGGGTGCATTTACATTGTAATTGCAAAGATTCACTAGGCTGATACTGGGACAAAGGAGCGATCTTTTGAGGAAAAATTATTCAGGCTGGGATGACTTTAATTGAAGTTTAATAGAATGCAAGTGATCTTTATATGGTACATTTGCCTTTTTGAGTGGGGTTAACAGTGTGGTGTGCTATTCCTGTTTCTTACGATTTAGTGTTTATCTTGTGACTTTTAAAAACAATTCAGCATTCGTAATGTTTTAGTTTTGTTTTCTGCTGTTACTGCTGTTTAATCCAGCTTAATTCTTTGAGGAACTCATCCTAGTACTTTATCCCTTTAAAGGGATACTTTAAAAAGAAAACAAAAATCTTGTTAACTCTTAGCATTCATTACCAGCCGGCACATTTAGACACTTCAACGTATTCTTAATTTTTTTTTGGGCCAAGTCACACCCTTGAGGCAAAAGAGTCTTGAACTCAGACCTTCTGTCCCAGAGGTAGGGAAGAGCTCTATCGCTGTGCTTCACGACGCTAATCTAGATGCTGACCGTGACGTGCTGTTTGAATGTCTATAATATTTCTTCAATCTTGCTCTCAATTACGTGCACTTTCTAACTCCTGTCACAGGAGAGCAATTGGAAACTGAAGTTTAGTTCAGTGCAATTTACCTCCAAATTCCTGAGTTAAGGAGCAGGTCCATGTGGAATGGTGAGGTCAGTGATTAGCATGCTGCCTCACAGCGCCTGGGAGTTGAGTTCGATTCCACCCTCTGGCAACTGTCTTTGTGAAGTTTGTGCATTTTCCCTGTGTGCATGGGTTCCTCCAGTTTCCTCTGTCAGTCCAGTGTTTATGATTTATTTTCACATTGGGCTGTACTCTCCCAGCGTGACCTGTGGACTGTTTTATTTGAACGAAGTGTGTGTGACTTCTCACTGCCTCCCACCCACTGTGAGTGGTCAGTTGTTCGAGTTAAATTGTGGTATTTGGTACGTGTTCCATTTAAGATCTGTAGCATACTGGTACTTTATCAAACAGTGAAACTCAACACGGTAATTACTGCAGCATAGTTTCATGTTGCTGCATGTCTCTTGGAATTGTGTCTCTATTTTCCTCAGTTTTTGTGAAATATTGGTCTTGAGTAAAGATTCTGGCTTTGTCAGTTAGATTATTGAAATGAGAACAACAAAAGCTAGAGATAGAATTGGTCAGAGAGCATCCAGGAAGAGAGAGCAATCTAACATTTCAAGGTATGCTGTGATGAAGAGTCATCTTGCCTCAACACGAGCTTTCTCTCTCTCCATGAATGCTGCCTGACCTGCTGTGTTCTCCAGCATTTTTTGTTTTCAGTCCAGATTCCAGCATCTGCAACAATTTGTTCCTAGATTATTGTAATAGTCCTGTTTCACTACCAGAAGATGCTGCAAATCATTTAACGCTTGGATATGTATGAGTATTTTTTTCAATCTACCTTGCATCTAACAGTGTTTTTTTGTGCTATATTTATTTAATCTCCAGCAGCACTGAATTCCCTCAGTAAATGTCTACATGTTTTGAAAGCTGTTATATAATTGGTTACATAGAATCGTAGAGTTATACAGCACTGAAACAGATCCTTCGGTCCAACTAATCCACACCAACCATGTTCCAAATCAAACTAGTCCCACTTGCATGTGTTTTGTCCATATCCATCCAAACCTTTCCTATTCATGTCCTTGACTAAATGTCATTTAAATGTTGTAACTGTACCTGCATTCAACTGTACCTGGCAGGTCATTCCACATACGAGCTACTCTGTGTAAAAAACGTTGCCCCTTAGCCTTTTTAACATCTTTCTCCTCTCACTTTAAATACATGCCCACTCGGACTGCAAGCTTAAATCCAATTAGTTGGTTGTAGGATTGTTTAACTCTGTCTCTCACTTGCTGCATCTGCTGTTTGGCATGCAGTAGTCCAGTTTTGTAGCTTCACCAGGTTGACATCTCATTTTTAGCTGCAGCAAGGCTTAGTGTGCCATTATTGTCCGGTGAGTTAGTCAATACCAGGTGGTCCCTCTGGTTTCATTACATTTTAACTTTTGTCAATGGCTTGGCCCAAATGAGGGGCTTGCTAGCCATTTGCGAAGGCCTTTAAGATTAACCAGATCAGGTCAGACTTGCTATGGCAGGAAAAGTTTGACAGTCAGCACTGGTTCAATAGAATTTAAGTTCCATGCTGTGTCATGGTGGGACTTGCGTCTGTGTCTCCAGAGCATTACCCTGCATGTCTGCATCATCTAGTGATGTTACCACGATGCAGCAGTGTCACAGAGCGAAGCAAAGGGGCTGATGATGGGATGGATAAAGAAATGAGAGTCATCTGGATGATCTGTACATGCCAAGAGCAATATCATTGCTGACAGCTGTCATCTACAGAAATGGGAACAGTGGTTCTGGTCTGAAATTGTGCATCCCAGTGTTGAATCTGGAAGGTTATAAATCTTTTAAGATTGATTGTAATGTTTTGATTTTCCTCCCTCCTCCACAGGGCTGTTTAACCTTCGGGGCTCTGACATACAGTATAACCCGGTATTCTTCGCATTCACCATCATTGGCCTAAACTCCATTCGGTAATTTGGGTTCACAGCAAACCTTCTGTTTTATGTTATCTCAAACTTTGAAATTTCAATGTTCAAGTAACAATGCCTTTTACAATCAATTTTTCGAAGGCTGTGACAAGCTTTTGTTTTGAGACATATTAGATTTTGGACATGCCTGACAATGATTGTTTATAAACTGTACACTCCCAGATTGTAAAGTAATTTAGTTATGTGGAGAGAGTCTGTTTGGAGGAACTGAGATGAGGAGGAGTTTCCTCTGTCAGAGGGTTGTGAGTCTTTGAAACTCCTTGTCACAGAGAGCTCTGGGGGGGGAACAGAGTCCTTGTGGGTATTTAAGGTTGAGACAGATTCTTGATCAGTTGGAGAATTGAGGGCTACAGTGAATCGAGGATTACAGGGAACCGAGGGTAACGGGGAACCAAGGGTAACCCCACACAGAGAATATGCAAACTTCATACAGACATTCGCCTGAGGCTGGAATCGAGCCCAGGTCCCTGGTGCTGTGAGACTGTGGTGCTAACCACTGAGCCACCATGCTACCCGTGGTCTGTTGATGCTGTCTGTGATAACTTCGTCTCCCTGTCTGTTCTCCATAACATTTGATTCCCTCGTCTCTCAAAAATCAGACTAATCCTACCTTGAATATTTTCAATAACTCTGTCTGTGCTGCTTCCTGGGGGAGATAAGTTCATGACCTAATGACCCTCTAAGGGAGAAAGAAATCCTCATTTCAGATTTCAATGGGAGACCACTTGTTTTTAAACTGTGTTGTAAGTTTAGTTTCCCATGAGGGGAACATTCTTCCTGTGTCGTGTGCCTCAAGATCTAGTATGCTTCAATAAGATCATATCTCTTTCCTCCAAACGCTTAATGGCTTACCCCACAATCTGTTTAGCCTTTCTTCATTTGGCTTTCCATTCTGTTCATCCATGTCTAAGCTCCAATGCTGGCCTTATTAAAGAGCACTGGTTAGTTCAGATTGTTAGAAACTGAAGTTGTTCAGTATCACAAGCATTTTGCAACCCTAAATTCAGCTGGCTTGTGACAAGTTAGCTAATCCAGTTCCCTTTTTTGTTTGCATATCCCAAACCTGTTGCTAGTGGATAGGAGCTGGATTTAGCCCTATAACTGCACATGGTTCAGTCTGACACCATCTGTGAAATAATGTTAGTGACATATTTTGAAGTCAGGATGATGTGTGGCTTGGAGGGGAACTTACACACAATGGTATTCCCATGTATCTGCTGCCCTTGGTCTTCAGAATGGTTGTCGTGGGTTTGGCAGACACTGCCAAAAGAGTTTTGGAAATTTGTTCCAATGCAACTTCTAAGGTGGAAGTTTAGATTAGTAGCAAAGCCTGATCCCAAAACATTTGTTCCACAGTTCCAACTCTGGGTACTTTAAATTCAATATTATAGCTGCATTTCTGTTAGCCATGGCTCAATCTCTGAATTACCTCGGAGTTGTGGGTTCAAATCCCACTCTAGAGACTTGAACACAAAAGCCTAGACTGGGGTTGTTGGATGGTTTTGGGGGAATGCTGCATCGTCAGAGGTGCCATATTCTGGTTGAAATGTTAAACCAGAACCCCATCTTCCCCTTCAGATGTTAAAGGTCCAATAGCACAATTTTGTAATGAGCTGAGTTTTATTCCCAGTGTTTGAACCAAATTTGTTTCTCATTCAACCACAAACAACCAATCATCTGATCGTGTTGCTATTTTTGGAGCTTGCTGTGTGCAAGTTCATTGCTGCGTTTCTTACATTGCAGCAACAAGTATCCTTCAAAATGTGATGAGTTGTCTGTGAAATGCTTTTCACTGGCCTGGGGATTATGAGCAAACTGTAAAAGTGTAAGTTTAACTTCACACTCTTTACGTACAGTGTTAAAGCCAGTTGTCTGATGATGATTCCTGCTTTTGCTTTGCTTTTTTGACTTTCTCTTATTTGCTTCAGAAATAAACAATTATGAGACTGCAGTGCAAGAAAAGAATGAGGATTAATCATTGCAAAAACATTGTGTTTATTTCAAGTTTTAAAACAAAAGCCAGTGCCACTAATTCTCAGGAGGGCAGTTTCCATTAATATTTTTAAAGTAATCTTTTTTATTGCAGACTTTTCATCAATGAGACACATATGGAAGACCCTGCTGTGCGAGAACATTTGCAGCTGGACTGTGAGACAGCACCCAGTTTCAAGATAAACACACTCCCCTATGATTCAATTCTGACTGAACTGCAGACAATCTGTTCCAACATGGCTTTGAAGGAAAAAGTCTGGATCAGTAGCAAAGCCAGCTACGCTCTTTGTGAAACAATCCCAAAGGTCAGTTGACAGTTGGTACTACAATATTAATTTGTCAAAAAACAAAAAAAACTTTTCAACCGGCAACCAAGGATGCAGATTGCTGTTTCGTTCATAAAACAGGTCCCCAAAGGGTTCTGCATTTGTTTGCATATAGAGTAAAAATTGTGCTGAGACTGCAAAGCAGCAGAGTCAGGGTCTCTGGTGTCGTTTGTTGATTGTCAGTGAGCCTTGGTTTGAATTCCAGGCTGCACTGATATTGGGAATTAATTTGACCATGTTTTGCCAGTATTGGCAGGGACATCAGGCACTGTGGGGGAGAGCTCCACTTCAGTAAGCTAGGAAAATGTGGCCATCCAGTCGATAGCCCACACAAGGTCACTTTCAAAACACATGGTGAACTTTGCATTGTACTGTTTCGGGTGGAGATAGGAGGGTTAATTGGAAAAATAACATACAGAGGCCAGCAGACTGCTAATGGATGTTACCAATGAGCTTCTGATCTTGGAGCACTTACAGACTGCCATCAGGGGTTTGGGTTCCTGCAAGGCAGTGTGTTCCTGACTGTGTTTGGTTATTGTTGAAAATTGTGGTGCTGGAAAAGCACAGCCAGTCGGGCAGGAGAGTCAATGTTTCGAGCATAAGCTCTTCATGACGAATCCAAGAAACGTCAACTGTCCTGTTTCTTGAAGGCTGCCTGACCTGCTGTGCTTTTCCAGCACCAAACGTTTTGACTTTGATCCCCAGCATCTGCAGTCCTCACTTTCTCCTTTTTTTGGTTATTGCCTGGAACTCTGAACAGTTCAGATCAGGAGACCGACTTGATGCACATGTATGTGTAGGGCCTCTCTCCCACAACATGCTAGTGCTTACAGAACTAGTCTGGTAAATTCCCTGCTCCCTTACGTTGAGGTCACTTTAGCTTTAATCAGGTTCAGAAATTCTCACTCCAGCTGGTGGTGAATGACACCTCTGGGGAAATATCTCTGTTTCACTTGAGAGACAGACCACATTGTGGCTCTACATGTTTAGAGATGGACTCGTTCTGCACCTGACAATACAGTGTCAGCACTGTCTGAGTTTTACTTTGTGCCATTTGCCAAGCTCCATGAGCTCAGAGTGATAGATTTTGTAAAATGGAAACTTATTACAAGCTGAAGTCTGTGATGCCAGCAGAATTAGACATTTTACAGACAAGCACAAGTAACACAATAGAGGAAAAATAAGTTGAACAAGCCCTGACAGGGAACACACAATTACAAATGCCTAAAGACTCCCCCACTGTGGTTCATCTTTTCCTTTTTAGACGCCAGTGATTAAACATTTTCCAGCCTTTTTCTTTGAAGTTTCAACATCTACAACTGTCAACATTTTTTATTTTGGATTTTGTTTGTATTTTGACCGTCCTGTACCTTGATGGTATTTGTGTCAATGTTTAAAATTGCGTTTGTTTCAACCAAGGACTGTGTAACCAAGTCTGATTTTCTTATTATGAGTATTAACCACAGAAAGTTTCTGCTTCACATTAAATGAATGTATATTTTTAAAGATAAGAGTACACTGATGGCGAGGTGGGAATCTCTAGGTTTGGTCAGCTCCCACATCACTGCACAATGGATGTGACATTTAGCTGCTGTTACTGCTCAGTATTAGCAATGACAGCAGTTGGTTATCTCTTGCCCCCATGGCCTAGAAACATAGAAGATAGGAACAGCAGGAGGCCATTCAACCCCTCGAGCATGCTTCACCGTTCATCATGACCGTGGCTGTTCATCGAGCTCAGTAGCCTAATCCTGCAAGAGTTCATGTCTTTGTTCTTCAACACCGGCATGACATTAACAGCCCAGAACTGAGCACACTTCAACAACATGAAAATTACAGGAAAACCCAGCAGCTTAGTCAGTAAATAAGGAGATTATATCCGAGTTGCAGGATATTTCAGGTTTGATGGGTTCCAATTTTCAATTTTTGCTACTTCTCTTTAAAATTTTATTGTAGTTGCACTCTGTGCTAACTTCATACTTAAGAACTGTAGAGTATCCTCCTAGTAATTGCATTTCTGACTGGAAGCACAAAAAGAAAAACTAAAGTAAAGAATTGCATTTTTTTTCTCTTCCTACTTCTCCCTCAAAAAAACCCCACAAAACCCATTCTCGCCCATTTCGGGAACTCGGTGACTGTTGCCATTGTTTGCTTGAATGAAAGCAGAGCTACACCAGGCACTCACCATGATACCTTGTGCAAACCTGATTCTCTTTTAAGTACTTAAGATGAAAACAATAATATGACACCTGTAAGTTGGTGCAGTTTTGCTCCTGTTGTGTCAGTGTGCCAAGAATCCTAATCACTTTGTAGTTACTGATCCGAACTATCGTACAAATAGGGCTCTGAGCAAACTAATTCTTGGCTTTGATTTTAACAGAGGCTCAGATTGCAGACTGTATACACTCCCATTTGCATTGCAAAAGCTCTCAAGAATCCAACAGAAATCCAAGGGATGAGACGCGCTCATGTAAGTAATAATTTTAATTGCTTGCTCTTTGTAACCTCTATCAGCATGAGCAATTTGAGGTGATATTTAAATATAAACTGCACACATCAACGTCAGCTATTATAGCTATTACCTGGCTACTAATCATATTGTTGTTTGTGGGGTTTGATAGGTATGAGCTGTCGTTGGTTTTCACACAAGCTTAGGACCACATGTTACCCTCTCGCATCTTCTAAACTGAACAGTTACTTAAAAAAAAAGTGAGAAGCAAGCTATCAAAAATACATTATTTGGAATAAAGTGTTTTGTTTATTTGTTTGTTCTACTTAGATTAAAGATGCTGTGGCTCTCTGTGAACTGTTTGCCTGGCTTGAGAAAGAGGTAAGAAAGTTTCTCATTGTTCATATCATCATCTGTGTTATTTCTGGGATAAATCTCCAAGGTCTTTCACAATCTTACTGTGGGAGCACAAGGCACCATCTGGACTAAACCACAATCAAAGAATTTTAGGTAATTCATATCAACCCACTGTAACTTTACTTTCTCTTTTAACATGCCCATTATTTCTGGAATACTTACTGAGATTGCAATTTTGCAGGTTCCAAAAGGCAACATAACTGAACTGGATGCTTCGGACAAAGCAGCTGAATTCCGCATGTAAGTCTTAATGCTGCACCCATTTTAGTGTAACCGAATTGTTTTACAGAAACCCAAATCCCATATGTTCATGTTTTGCTACTTGGGAGCATTAGGGAATCACCTCATAGTTAGTATTTCTCACCTTTCCCACTATTGTTGATTTTAGGTTCACTACTTGAATGGAATCATGGTACATTAAAACATACAAAAACTAAACAGAGCTCTAGTCAGACCACACAAAGAATACTGTGAGTAGTTTTCATCTCCTAATCTAACCAAAGATATATTGGTTGTGCACATGACAGTCCACAGAAGGGTATGGAGGGATTTTCTTACGCGGTAAGGTTGAGAAGGTTGGGCTTATATTCATCAGGATTTGGTGGACTACAGGAAGAACTTATTGAAACATGCAAGATTCTTAAGTCTGCTTAACAGAATAGATGAAGAGGGATTGCTTCCCCATTATGGGACAGTCTAGGACAGGAGGGCATCATGTAGTTGTGGGTATGTTTGCCGAGCTGGGAAGTTGATTTTCAGACAATTCATCCCCTTTCTAGGTGACCTCCTCAGAGTTTTGGAGCTTCCTGTGAAGTGCTGCTGTGCTGTGTCTTCTGGAATTCTGTGTCAACAGGCACCCAAGCAACAAATTTTTATGCAAACCTTGAACATTTACGGGCATCATCTCAGAATTAGGGTCACCCTTTTAAGACAGAGATGAGGAGGAATTTCTTCTCTGAAGGTTGGGAATCTGTGGAATTCTATGCCAGAGAGGGCTGTCAAGACTGAGCTGCTTGATATATTCAAGGCTGAGACAGGTTTTTAATCAGGAAGGGAATTGAGTTTTATGGGGAAAGGTTAAGAAGGTGGGGTTGAGGAAAATGAGATTAGCCGAATAGTGGAACAGACTGAATGAGCCTGAATGGCCAACCTCTGCTTCTCCATCTTGTATTCTTATGGGATCTTGAAATTTGGGATCATAGGAATTTACAACAGTGAGAGAAGCCATTGATCCCACTATACTTCTGCTGGCTTTAAAACAAGAGTGCTTGTCAGCATAATGCTACTTTCCAGCTCTTGGTCCATGGCCCTTTTTGTTATGGTATATCAACGGTACATTCAAGTACCTTTTAAATATAATGAGGGTTTCTGCTGACCATGCTTTAAAGCAATTGACAAAAGGATTTTACCTGTGCATGCACGTGTGTCTCTGGAACTGGCTAGTCAGTTCCAGAGACACACGTGCATGCACAGGTAAAAGTTCTCCTCAATGCCTTTCTAATCCTTTTGTCAATTGCTTTAAATCTATGCACACTTAGCTGTGCGCTAAGGGAAGTAAATCTTTTCTTTAAACTTTTCCAGATCCCTCATTTTATTCAACTCCGTTAAACCTCTGCTCAGCTTCCTGAAAAGAAACTATCTGAGCCAGTCAAGATGTTTATTACCATTAAATGTTGAAATAAAAAGTGTGATTGTTTTTTTGTTGAAGCAACAGAAACCAACAGAAATGTGATTCACAAGATGCCAGTAAATAATCTTGCAAATCTCTAGTAATGAAAACCATAATGTGGCTTAATTACCACCAGTTAATTAGCCAGTGTATATTTCAAAGGTCTCTAAATAACATGATTTTTCTCTATAAGCATATACAGTTGATATTAGTGTGTACCTACAGTCTTTTTCTCAAATTCACAGTTTCATTTTGTGAACCTGGAAGCTTGCCATCAATATCCCTGCTACATTATAGTTACATTTTGATGTTCTGATTTATTGGGAACTTAAGATATTGACAAACTAATGGGATTAAACTGGGTCTGTGGCAGGTGGTGAGGGAATCAATGAGAAGGAAAAACATAGTTGACCTCATTCTTTCCAGCCTGCCAGCTGCAGATGCATCTGTCCATGACAGTATTGGTAAGAGTGACTACTGCGCAGTCCTTGTGGAGACAAAGACCTGACTTCACATTGAGAATAATCTCCATAAGTTGTGTGGTACTATCACCGTGCTAAATGAAACAGACTTCGAGCAGATCTAGCAACACAGGACTGAGTACCCATGAGGCACTGTGGGCCATCAACAGCAGTAGAATTGTAATTCAGCACAATCTGTAACCTCATGGCCCAGCATATCCCCCACTCAACCATTACCATCAAGCGAAGGGATCAACCCTGGTTCAATGGAGAGTGCAGGAGGGTATGCCAGGAGCAGCACCAGGTATTCTTAAAAATGAGATGTCAACCTGGTGAAGCTGCCAAACAGCATAAGCAGCAAGTGATCCACATAGCTCAGTGAATCCACAACAGACGGATCAGATCTAAACTCTGCAGTCCTTCCACATCCAATAGTAAATGGTATTGGAAAATTAAACAACTCACTGGAGGAGGCGGCTCCACAAATATCCCTATCCTCAATGATGGAAGAGCCCAGCACTTCAACGCAAAAGGTAAGGCTGAAACATTTGCAGCAATCTTCAGCCAGCAGTGCCGAGTGGAGGATCCATCATGGCCTCCTGCAGTGGTCCCCAGCGTCACAGACACCAGTCCTCAGCCAATTCGATTCACTCTACATGATATAAGGAATTGATTGGAGATTCTGGATATTGCAAAGGCCTCGGGCCCTGACAACATT
The DNA here is from genome assembly GCF_020745735.1 of Hemiscyllium ocellatum. Classification (NCBI taxonomy): domain Eukaryota; kingdom Metazoa; phylum Chordata; class Chondrichthyes; order Orectolobiformes; family Hemiscylliidae; genus Hemiscyllium; species Hemiscyllium ocellatum. The sequence continues at coordinate 60,144,556 of NC_083422.1, read as the reverse complement.
CTGGCAATAGTACCGAAGACTTGTGCTCCAGAACTTGTTGCTCCCCTAGCCAAGCTCTTCCACTACAGTTACAACACCGGCCTCGACCTGACATTGTGGAAAATTGCCCAGGTATGTCCTAGAACATAGAACATAGAACAATACAGCACGGAACAGGCTCTTCGGCCCACGATGTTGTGCCGAACATTTGTCCTAGCTTAAGCACTTATCCATGGACCTATCTAATTGCCGCTTAAAGGCCACCAATGATTCTGACTCTGCCACTCCCACAGGCAGCGCATTCCATGCCCCCACCATTCTCTGAGTAAAGAACCTACCCCTGACATCCCCCCCCATACCTTCCACTCTTCACCTTAAATTTACGTTCCCTTGTAACACTCTGTTGTACTTGAGGAAAAAGTCTCTGACTGTCTACTCTATCTATTCCCTGATCATCTTATAAACCTCTATCAAGTCATCCCTCATCCTTCGCCGTTCCAATGAGAAAAGGCCTAGCACTCTCAACCTATCCTCGTACAACCTATTCTCCATTCCAGGCAACATCCTGGTAAATCTCCACTGCACCTTCTCCAAAGCTTCCACATCTTTCCTAAAATGAGACGACCAGAACTGCACACAGTACTCCAGACGTGGCCTTACCAAGGTCCTATACAGCTGCAACATCACCTCCCTCTGCTAATGAATGCTAATACACCATAGGCCTTTTTACAAGCTCTATCCACCTGAGTGGCAACTTTCAAAGATCTATGAACATAGACCCCAAGATCCCTCTGCTCCTCCACCTTACTAAGAACCTTACTGTTAACCCTGTATTCCGCATTCTTACTTGTCCTTCCAAAATGGACAACCTCACGCTTGACAGGGTTGAACTCCATCTGCCACTCCTCAGCCCAGCTCTGCATCATATCTATTGGTGAGACAGGCCGCTTACTTGCGGAACGCTTCAGAGAACACCTCTGGGCCGCCCGAACCAACCAACCCAATCACCCCGTGGCTCAACACTTTAACTCCCCCTCCCACTCCACCGAGGACATGCAGGTCCTTGGACTCCTCCACCGGCAGAACACAACTACACGACGGCTGGAGGAGGAGCGCCTCATCTTCCGCCTGGGAACCCTCCAACCACATGGTATGAATTCAGATTTCTCCAGCTTCCTCATTTCCCCTCCCCCCACCTTGTCTCAGTCGGTTCTCTCAACTCAGCACCGCCCTCCTAACCTGCAATCCTCTTCCTGATCTCTCCGCCCCCACCCCACTCCGGCCTATCACCCTCACCTTGACCTCCTTCCACCTATCCCACCTCCATCGCCCCTCCCCCTAGTCCCTCCTCCCTACCTTTTATCTCAGCCTGCTTGGCTCTCTCTCTCTTATTCCTGATGAAGGGCTTATGCTCGAAACGTCGAATTCTCTATTCCTGAGATGCTGCCTAACCTGCTGTGCTTTGACCAGCAACACATTTGCAGCTGTGATCTCCAGCATCTGCAGACCTCATTTTTTACTGCATCATATCTAAGTCCCTTTGCAGCCGACAACAACCCTCCTCACTATCCACAACTCCACCTATCTTTGTATCGTCTGCAAATTTACTGACCCACCCTTCGACTCCCTCTTCCAAGTCATTAATAAAAATTATGAACAGCTGAGGACCCAAAATTGATCCCTGCGGAACTCCACTTGTAACTGGGCTCCAGGGTGAATATTTACCATCTACCACCACTCTCTGACTTCGACCGGTTAGCCAGTTCCCTATCCAACCGGCCAAATTTCCCACTATCCCATGCCTCCTGACTTTCCGCATCAGCCTACCATGGGGAACCTTATCAAATGCCTTACTAAAATCCATGTACAGTACATCCACTGCTCTACCCTCATCCACATGCTTGGACACCTCCTCAAAGAATTCAATAAGACGTGTAACGCAAGACCTACCCCTCACAAATCCGTGCTGGCTGTCCCTAATCAAGCAGTATCTTTCCAGATACTCATAAATCCTATCCCTCAGTACCCTTTCCATTACATTGCCTACCACCGAAGTAAGACTAACTGGCCTATAATTCCCAGGGTTATCCCTATTCCCTTTTTTGAACAGGGGACAACATTCACCACTCTCCAGTCCCCGGTACCACCCCCGTTGACAATGAAGACGAAAAGATCATTGCCAACGGCTCTGCAGTTTCCTCTCTTGCTTCCCACATAATCCTAGGATATATCCCGTCAGGACTATCCTCAAGTTTTTCAAAATGCCCAACACATCTTCCTTCCTAACAAGTATCTCCTCTAGCTTACCAGTCCGTTTCATACTCTCCTCTTCAACATTACGGTCCCTCTCATTTGTAAATATTGAAGAAAAGTACACATTCAAGACCTATCCTATCTCTTCCGACTCTGTACACAGTCTCCCACTACTGTCCTTGATCGGACCTACCCTGTACACCAAAAGCAGAGCAAACTCAACCCAGTCACTTATTGCTCCATCAGTCTACCCTTGATCATCAGTAAAGTGATGGAAGGTGTCACCAACAGTGCTATCAAGCTCAATACCTGCTCAGTGACGCCCCGTTTGGGTTCCGCTCAGCTCCTGACTTCATTACAGCCTTGGTTCAAACATGGATGAAAGAGCTGAATTCCAGAAGGGAGGTGAGAGTGGACAGCCCTTGACATCAAGGCTGCATTCGACCGAGTGTGGCGTCAAGGAGCCCTGGCAAAACTGGAATTAATGAATATCAGGGGGCAAGCTCCCTAATATTGGAATCATGCCTTGCACATAGGAATGTGGTTGTGGTTGTTGGAGGTCAGTCATCTCACCTGTAGGACATTTCTGCAGGGGTTCCTCAGAGTAGTATCCTAGGTTCAAACATCATTGACCTTCCCTCCATCATAAGGACTGAAGCAGGGATGTTCGCCAATGATTGCACAACATTCAGCACTATTCATGATTCCTCAGACATTGAAGCAGTCCATGTTCAAGTGCAACAATTTCTGGTTAGTATCCAGGCTTGGGCTGACAAGTGGAAAGTAACAGTCACGTCACACAAATGCCAGGCAATGACATTTCCAATAAGAGGCAATCGAACCACTGCCTCTCGGCATTCAATAGTGTTACCATCACTGAATTTACCCACTATCAGCATCCTTGGGTTTAGCATTGACCAGAAACTCCGCTGGACTTAGTACGAAAACAAAGTGGTTACCACAGCAGGTCAGAGACTCGGAATACTGCAGTGAGTCACTCACCTTCTGACTCTCCAAAGTCTGTTTGTCATCCACAAAACTCATGTCGGGTATTTGGTCAAATACCCTCCATTTGCCTGAATGAGTGCAGCTCTAACGATACTATCCAGCGCTATCAAGAAGCTTGACACTATCCAGGACAAAGCAGCCTGCTTGATTGGCACCACATTCACACGCATCCACTCCCTCCACCATCGACACTCAGACCAGCAGTGTGTGCTACTTACAATATGCACTGCAGAAACTTACCAAAGACAGAACCTTCCAAACCCATGACCACTTCCATCTAGATGGACAAGGGCAGAAGATACATGAGAACACCACCACCCGCAAGATCCCCTCCAAATCACTATCCTGACTTGGAAATGTATCACCATTCCACTGTTGCTGGGTTACAATTCGCGGGCAGCATGGTGGCACAGTGGTTAGCACTGCTGCCTCATAGCACCAGAGATCTGGGTTCAATTCCCACCTCAGGCGACTTTCTGTGTGAAGTTTGCACATTCTCCCCGTGTCTGCGTGGGTTTCCTCCGGGTGCTCCGGTTTCCTCCCACAATCCAAAAATGTGCAGGTTAGGTGAATTGGCCATACTAAATTGCCCGTAGTGTTAGGTCAAGGGGTAAATGTAAGGGTATGGGTGGGTTGCGCTTCGGCGGGTCGATGTGGACTTGTTGGGTTGAAGGGCCTGTTTCCACACTGTAAGTAATCTAATCTAATTCTGAAACTTCCTCTCAAAGGGCATTATGGGGTGGGCAATAAGTGCTGGCCCAGCCAGTGATGCTTATGGCCCTTGAATAAAAAAAGGATAAAAGTTTACAATTTCCACTCCCTAAATGAAAAAAGCTTTTTCCTGGATACTTGAGAGCAGCAGAATTGTAATCTTGTTCTTCCTAGTTGGCCTACTCAAAGAAATGTTTACTTCACTGGGAATTACAAATATTTGCTGAGTCTGGGGTTAACTGAAGCAAAGCAGGAGGTACTGAAGGATGAGTTAGAACAGAAGAACGAGCAACAGCAGTTGACTGTCCGGTCCTTCGAGCCTGCTCCACCATTCAATATGGCTGACCATTTTATCCGCGTTCTCACTGTATCCTTTAATTCCTTTGTTCAAAAAAAATCTTCGTTTTAAATACATTTACTGAAGTAGCGTCAATTACTTCACTGGGCAAGGAATTCCATAGATTTACAACACTTGGGGTGAAACGATTCCTTCTCAGTTCAGTTCTAAATCTGCTCCTTCTAATTTTGAGGCTATGTCCTCTTGTTCTAGTTTCACCTGCCAGTGGAAACATCCTCTCTACTTCTATCTTTTCTATTCCCTTCATAATTTTATATGTTTCCATAAGATCCCCCCTCATTCTATTAAATTCCAGTGAATATAGTCCCAATCTACTGAGTCTCTCCTCTTAAGCCAACCCCTCAACTCTGGAATCAACCCTGTGACCCTCCCCTGTACCCCCTTCAGTGCCAGTCCATCCTTTCTCAAGAAAGGAGACCAAAACTGCACACAGTACTCCAGGTGTAGCTTCACCAGCACCGTGTACAGCTACAACATAACCTCTCTGTTTTTAAACTCAATCCCTTTAGCAATGAAGGACAAAGTTCCATTTGCCTTTCTAATTACCTGTTGTCCCTGCAAACCAACCTTCTGTGACTCATGCACAAGGACACCCAGGTCCCTCTGCACAGCAGCGTGCTGCAACTTGTTACCATGCAAGTAATAACCCTTTTTACAGTTATTCCTACCAAAATGTCAGACCTTTGCCCACTCACTCACTGTATCTATGTTCCTCTGCAAAGTTTCACCGTCCTCTGCACACTTTGCTCTGCCACTCATCTTAGTGTCATCTGAAAACTTTGACACCCTACATGTAGTCCCCAACTCCAAATCATCTATATGAATTGTAAATAATTGCCGTCCCAACACCAATCCCTGAGGCACACCACTAATCACTGATGACCAACCAGAATAACTCTCAATTATTCCCGCTTTTTGTTTTCTGTTAATCAACCAATCCTCTACCCGTGCTAATATTTCACTCACAATGCCATCCATCCTTACCTTATGCAGCAGTATCTTGGCGAAGGCCTTTTGGAAATCTAGGTACACCACATCCACTGAGTTGAGCCATATTATTTACTGAATTAGAAAGCTGCATGAATGGCAGACAGGGTCAGTACCTGATGCAGAATGTTTAGCATGTGGTATTTGCGAGTAAGCAGGGAATAAATTACATTATACATCAAGGTTCGGTTGCAAATTCCATTTGCAGTGCCCACATAATTCAGTTAAAAATCACACAACACCAGGTTATAGTCCAACAGGTTTATTTGGAAGCACTAGCTTTCATAGCACTGCTCCTTCATCAGGTAGCTACCTCCTCAGGCACTTCCACCTCATAATTCAACACTTTCTTTGTACCAATCATGCAACTATTCACTAATCTTAAATAAACAATGAAAATAACATGGCATAGGGAGCTTTTTTTAGATTATGAAAGAGAGCAAGAAGTGTTTGTCATCAAAAAAAAGGATAAGATTGAAAGGCACTTCACCCCAAAAGTATGAAGACAATCCATGTTCCACAGTCTGAAGACTTGACCACGTTGTTTTGTTGGAGTTGGAAGTTGCTTGCTTTAAGGCTTTAATTTCTTGAGCATGTAATCCGCTACTAATAGAGAGCGCTGCATGTTTACATTTTTAGATTAGGTAGAGTTGACTGTAAATCTTTGTAGCAAGTAGGATTTGAACCTGGCTTTCTGTCTTAGAGGCAGAGACTTACCACTGTACTATAAGAGCCCTTTGGAATTGATAATATCCTGTCTTTCAACACACAACTTCCTAATTTCTAAAACATCATGTGAGTTTAGAGCTTATTTTGGGAATGTGAAATTGGATAATTAATCACTTTTTAACAGGTCTCTATCTTATTCAGTTATTTTTAACATCTTCCAGTGTATTTGGTGTTGAGTTTTTCATAAAAATAAATCACTTCCAAATATAACCAGTTTTAATTCATTCCTTTATGTATATTTTGCAGGCAACAAGAAAAATTTGTAGACTTGAGTTTCACCACGATCTCCAGCAGTGGACCAAACAGTGCAATCATTCACTACAGGTAACACCTGCATGGAGTGACCCATTGTGATGTTTCAGTGCTGACATTGATGCTGAATCAAGTAAAAAAAAACTCTAAAAGCAGAAGGATCTGTCTTTGAATCATTCTTTCTAAAAGCAAACTTGTAGCACTCTCAGTATATACAAGTTATGATTTAAAAAATATATTAAAGAAATACACTGAAACAAATATTGGTCATAAAAGTAATGGAACTTAAAAACTTTGTAAAAGAAGTGATAAATGTAAGTACAGAAAAGGATAGGAGAGGACCATTTGGTCCATTTGAGTCTGACATTATTTTCTGATTGGCTTTCTGATTTATTCCTGAGGCTGATGCTGTGAACATCCTGAACAATCGATCAGAAATTGAACAAGTATGTTATAATGTCCCCTCACTGTATTTCTGGTAATATCAGCTATTGACAAAAAAAAACTGTGTTGCTTTAGAAATGAAATGCTGCTGTAACTGTGATCTACTTCACTCATTTAGATTGGAGATTAAAGAGAGTTCTGACCAGGCAGGTTTTGCAGAGGCCTAATGCTTTTCCTGAATGAAAAACAATAGGATCATGTATAAAGCTTCAGTTGATGCTGAAGAGGAAGCTGCGCTCTGTTTAATTACCTCGTTTCTTCACTGGTGTACTGTAGTACACCTTAAAGTTAGATTGTCTGTGCTTTGTAGATGATGGACAGGCATTGGGAAGACAGGAGGTGAGTTACTCACCACAGGATTCCGAACCTTTGACTTTCACTTGGAGCCACTGTGTTTATATGGCGGGTCAGTTACTGTTGCAGGGAAGATCGAAGTGCAGCATTATGAATACTTGTGCTTTGAGGCTTATTTAAATTCCAAACTTGTTTTAACTTTTAGGCCCACCCAACATACCAACAGAACTTTATCAATGAGTGAAATCTACCTTTTGGATTCTGGCGCCCAGTATAGGTAAGACATTGTATCAAATTAGATTGTCTAAGGACTGCACAAAAATGATCTAACAGTGTGATTTATACAAAAGTTATTAATTACTTCCTAAGGGAAAAGAACAACATTCATTTCTATTGCATCTTTTTATGTCATTGGGAAGCACCTTAAATAGAAATGACTTTTGAACTTGTGTTAGTGTAAATGACTTGAGTAATTAAGTTTATTTTTGCCACAGAAAGAGCCAATAAATATCAATATGGCCCCAGAGCATTACCTCATTTTTTTGGTGAACAGATAAATGCTGACAAAAGGGTGCCTTTCTTTTAAAAACTGCAGTGGGTTTTTTTTACATTTCCCTGCGCAGCCAGACAATGTCTTATCAAAAGAATGATATATGATCATGGATCATTTCTTTTTGTTTGCATGGAAGTAACATCCTGACTAATGTTCTAAAGTCAGTCAGTGAGACTTGAGTCTATACTTGACATTTCAGGAGAGGGTGCTTCCAAGTCTGACCGAGCAGATGTCCATATTATAACAAATGGAGAATTGCACTATCTCATGTTGCCCTTGAGGTTATCCTCCTCCAGTTGACTACAGCCCATAAAGTCAGAAACAGAAATTGCTGGAAAAGTTCAGCAGGACTGGGAGCATATGTGCAGAGAAATCAGAAGTTTTGGGTCGAGTGACCCTTCCTCGGAACGACTTGAAACATTAACTCTGCTTTCTCTCCACAGATGCTGCCAGACCTGCTGAGCTTTTCCAGCCATTTCCATTTTTGTTTCTGATTTACAGCATCTGCAGTTCTTTTTGGTTATTATTGTCCACAAAGTCAAGATGTTTCACTTGGTATCATTGTTGGCCCATGGAAATGCTGGTGAGGCAACCAACTTTCGCCATTCTCACCTCAGCACAGTCTTCCCATTCGTTACTGATTGTGGGCTGCCACATAATTGCATTCACTGAAAGGTCCTTAACCAGTTCCTGTGGAGGTGCTGGTGTTGGACTGGGATGGGCAAAGTCAGAGGTCACATGTCACCAGGTTATAGTCCAACAGGCTTATTTGAAATCACAAGTGTTTGGAGCACTGCTCCTTTATCAGGTGAAATGGAAACATGAGAGAGCTACAATTTGACACTGTCAATGTGTGGACGCCACCTCTTGGAATGCTGCAGTTCAATGCGTGAAAATTACCAATGTTAAGAGTTGTCTCTGTTTGAAAGAGAATTGGCCTTCACGTCCAGATTCTTTCTTACCGTTGCTGATCTGATCTGCTGTATGGAACCATTTTATTGGTTTAGCTATCGAACGTGCTTGCTGCTGTTTGGAGTTTTCTTGTTGCTGCCTTATGAACAAGAGTAAGAAGGTGTTTGTCGTGGAAAAAGGTCGGGTTGAAAGGTGCTTCACTCCAAAAGCATGATGACAATCGTGTTCCGTGGTCTGAAGACTTGAGCATGGTGTTGCCTTGGAGCTGGAAGTTGCTTTAAGGCTTTAATTTTTTGAGCATTTAATCTCCTACTGAGAGAGGGCTGCACTGTCAGCAGTGGTATCTTTGGGAGGAACTGTTAATCTGAGATGTTGCTCACTAAATGGACATGAGAGAGACTATTTTAAAGAAGTGGAGTTCACCCATTGTCAGGGTCAATATTTATTTTCAATTAAAATCATCAAAATGAATTTGCTGGCTATTTCCTTTATTACTTTATAGGCTTTAGACAATGTTTCCTATTTTACAGATGCGTTTTATTGTACATTACCTAATGTTACAACATCTTGCAACTTCAATAAAGTCGCTTTTCATTATAAGTGCAAGTGTAGCATTTGATTTGTTTAGATTGACAGTTTTTCATATGTTTAACCTGCTCTTCTGCTTCACATAGGGATGGCACGACCGATGTCACACGGACAATGCATTTTGGCACTCCATCCGAGTATGAGAAGGTATGTGATCTTGTTGTGAGCACCAGTGTAGCATTGACCAGATAACTGAGCTTCCAAAGAATCGCAAGGTTATACACGTCTGGAAAAGGCTTCTCTTAAAAATTGAAGGCTGAGGTGTGACCTAGTAGAGGTCTTTAAAACTAATAAAAGATTTTGTTAGTTGAGATTTGTGGGTTTCAACCACTGAGCAGTGTCAGGGTGAGAAGAGTGCTGTGTAATTTTCAGGAAGCAGCTCTGCTTTATCTGGTACCGGGTCCGTACCCCAATTTCCTCCAGAGCCTCTGTGTCTAGAAAGAGCAGCAGTGGTGAGAGCATGGAGTTCACTGCCGTGTGAAGGTGTTCAGGTGGATAGCAAGGGATGTGTTTATGGGGAAGGCAGATCAATACATGACAGAGAGGGGGGAGGTGAGGGTTTTCTGAAGAGCTACGTAAAGAAACATGGGAGAAGGTTTGAAGGCATCATAAATGAACTGGTTACTTGAGCCTGTGCTGCACAGTCAAAGTAATTTTGTGTGTTGCTATTTTTAACATCAATTTTGATGTTTTGACCAGATTTTGTAACCATCTTGAGAATCTCAGTGATTAACATTACTATAATTTGGTATTGAAATAAACGGATAACTAGGAGAATATTCTCTATCCCGTATGCAATGTAATTCGATATATGTGATTATTTTTAAAAAGAGCTTTCAGAACCTTCAGCAACTATAACGCATGTTTATGCTAATGTGTGGTTTATTTGCCCTCTTGTACTCAGGAATGCTTCACTTATGTGTTGAAGGGACACGTCTGTTTGGGTTCAGCGATTTTCCCAAGTGGTACCAAAGGTAAGATAGCTTGGTGCAGATAGCAGTATTATGAAAAAAACTAATCTCTTTTACCAGTGTAAATCTTGGGGCTGAGTGGAATTGGGGGTTGCTGGGGACATGAAGTTAGGATTGACTCACTTTGTGGTGCTAGGTGCTGTTTTTTGGTTTATTTCCTAATGATTGTTCCTGTTTAAAAATAAGAGTGAGAAGATTAATCCGTGGATAGTGTTGGTTTGGAGACTTATTCAAATACTTGCACTTCTACACAAAGATAATGTTAAAGCTATTTGTTAAAAGCCATACCTAATAAGGAGGAAGGTTTCTTTCAGCTAAACCAAGAAATTTGTAAACTTTTAAAAAATGCTATTGACATAATTGAGATTTCGGCTGAAATTTATTTTGAAATTGTTTGAACTAAAATAATACCCATCAAACTTTGAATTTAAACTGTAGAAATAGATTTTTTTAAAAGAAAAATATTTGTTGCCTTAACTAAGGATTAAATTGGCCAGGTTGGGAAAAGCTGTCAGTAGTTTATACTTGTTTGGGGAGAAGATTCTTGTGTGTTCAAGTCCCACCTTGTTCAGTGGTATGTCACAATGTGTCTAAACAAGTCAATTTAAATTTCAGTTAAAATTAGATCTTCCAGGTTTTAGCGGAGAAGCTCATGTTACTTGTTTCCAAAATGCAGACAGACATGTGACATGGTGGGATTGCAGAGCTGCGAAATAAAGTGGCAAGCCACAAAGACGACAGAGTATTAACGTAATCACCTGAGTGCAGAGTGCAGTGTATACACGACATTAGCTTCAGCATAACTGTGTCTTAATGGGAAAGTGGGTTTGGGCACTTCATATCAAAGCAAAATCCTTTAGATATTGGAAATTGGAAACAAAAGTGCAAAATGTTGGAGAAACATAGCAAGTCAGTTAGTTTGGAGAAGAGTTATAGCTCAAGTTGAGGTTCTGGATGCTAGTTTGCTCGCTGAGCTAGAAGGTTCGTTTCCAGACATTTTGTCACCATACTAGGTAACATCATCAGTGAGCCTCTGGCGAAGCACTGGTGTTACGACACACTTTCTATTTATGTGTTTAGTTTTCTTGGGCTGGTGATGTCATTTCCTGTGGTGATGCCAATTCTTTGTTGGTGGTGTCATTTCCTGTTCTTATTCTCAGAGGGTGGTAGATGGGATGCAAATTGATGAGTTTGTTGATAGAATTTCGGTTGAAATGCCATGCCTCCAGGAATTCTCATGCAGGAAATAACATCACCAGCCCAAGGAAACCTAAATGCATAAATACAAAACATGCCATAACACTAGTGCTTCACCGGAGGCTTCTTGCTGATGTGACCTAGTATGCTGATGAAATGTCTGGAAATGAACCTTCCAGCTCAGTGAGCAAACCTACATCCACAGCAAGGCAGGCTCTGGAGAGAGAAACAGAGTTAGCATTTCCACTCCAATATGACTTCATTAGAATGTAAGGATTTTAGTAAAAGATGAAATGTGAATTTTGGTGCATTTTAGCTTGATGTTTGCATTTTAGCATCCTTGCTGTTTTAAACAGCTGAATAGCTTCTATACTCGAAATGGCTGAGCAGCTGACCAGCCAGCTATGATGGTCCTGAATACTAACCAGAACTCGGGATTTCAGTATCCTCAGGCAGTATAGCCTGGTCCAGTCTCTCACATCACCTTTCAGTTCTGGTCATGTGTTCCCCCACCCTCCCCAGTCTGTGTATCAAGGTGTTAAGTATTTGCCCCTGGCCATGCACCAGCAACAAACACTGATAACGGTATATTACGGTGTTTCGTATGTGGGTATAAGGAAAATGGAAGCTGCAGTAACAAAGGTCTAACAGGTGGGATGGGGAGATCCAAAGTTTGGCTGTGAAATTTCAGAAGTGTTTGAAGAAAATACTGCACAGAGGATCAGCTGAAGGAGAAAGGAAACTTTTCTGGGGGGGGGGGGGGGGGGGGGAGTCATTTACAGATGTAAACCATGATTTTAAGCTATGGCCAGCCTAGAGCCCTGTATGAATATAATTGTTGGACAAACAGGGCAGTATGGACCAGAATCATACCTGATTCAAATCCTGTGGGACATCAGTGTTCCGTCATGAATTTCTGTCAAAGGCCAGCAGCCCACAATGTCCTTGCAGAGGAGCACCTTTGTTGTATGAGTCGGGTCATTTGGAATGTTCACTTCTGCTGTGCTCTTCCTTGCCAGGACACCTTCTCGACTCTTTTGCAAGAGCGACCCTTTGGGATCATGGATTGGATTACCTGCACGGAACGGGACATGGAGTCGGATCTTTCCTGAATGTCCATGAGGGGCCATGCAGTATTAGTTACAAAACATTTGCGGATGAGCCTCTTGAGGCTGGAATGATTCTGAGTGATGGTGAGTGACGGTGACACACGAATTGAATTATTGCCACATCTGATCCAAGCCCAGGTGAAAAGGTTGTTGATGCTCCACAGTTGAGAGACGTCTGCAAGAGTCTGACATGGGCAAGTGCAACTTGTTTAGCACTTTGCTTTCTTTTGAGAGTGAGTGCAATTGTTCGGTCTCTCTGAAAATACACAGTTGACTGTGTATGATGGATGTGAACAATGTATTAACCATCTGTGTGTGTTATACAGTAATACTGCGTAAAAATGAATTTTTAAAAATATCCACAAGAGATTGCAGTATTGGTTTTCTGTCAGCAGATGCCAGTATATCATAATCTTTGAATCACCGATTCTAATCAAGATTTGCCTGAGTTCTTTTGTATTACAAAATTCTACAGACCCCTTGCTATACAAATAATTTTTGTTTAAAATTTAGTTCTACAACTTGACAGCTGTCCTTCAGTCTCTTTCACTCTCTGTGTTGCACTGACAAAAAAACATAGAAATTAGGGACAGGAGTAGGCCATTCGGTCCTGTAACCTGTTCTGCTGTACAATATGGTTGTGGCTTATCATCTAACTCAGTACCTTACTCCTGCATTACACACACACACACACACACACACACACACACACACACACACACACACACACACCCCACCCCCACCATATGCCCTTTGGTTCCTTTGGCTCTCAGAACTGTATTTAAGACCTGCTTGAAAACATTGAATGTTTTGCCCTCAACCAAGGTGTGTTGCAGAGAATTCCACAGACTTACCACACTCAGGGTGTAGAAATGTCTCCTCATCTCAGTCCTATATGCTCATTCTTAAACTGTGATCCCTGGTTCCGAATTCCCTGGCCATCAGGAGCATTGTTGCTAAGTTTACGTTGCCTAGCTGTGTTTCAATTTTATTGAGTTCTTTGAGATTCCCCGCCATTCTTCCAAACTCCAGTGAACATAATCCTAATCACTCCAGTCTCTCTTCGTACATCAATCTCACCATCCTAGGAATCAGTCTTTATAGGCCTTCATTTCACTCCCTCCTCACCAGAACACTCCTCCTCAGAGAAGGAGACCAAAACCGCAGGCAGTAATCTAGGTATAGTCTCAACAAGGCCCTGTACAATTATTCCTACTCTCTGTTCCTGTCTGCCAACCAGTTTTATATTCATGTCAGTACAATGCACCTAATCCCATACACTTTAATTATATGTGCTAATTTCTTATGTGCGACCTTATCAAAAGTCTTCTGAGAGTTCAAGAAAGCCCTATTCACAGACTCTCCCTTATCAAATCTTTGATTTTAGTTACATCTTTGAAAAATTCCAGGTGATTTGTTAAATGTGATTTCCCTTTCATTAGTTCATGCTAATTCACTATTTCAACATACTCACTGCCCAGAGAATTTCTCATAATTCAGTTTTTCAAGCTCTTTGGAATTTGCATCAGTTTTAAAATGTATTATTTTGAAAAACAGCAGACAACAGAGCAACTGTGGAGTCGAGGTGCAAGTGAGATCATCCATTTGGAGTGGAATAAAGAACAATCAAAAGTGTGACAGAAACATGGATATGCAGATAATTTTGTTGATTAATTTGCTGCCGGATTAATTATCATCTCATTTTCCAAAAATATGATTTAAGTATTAAGTCATGACCACCCTCTAAGGTGGTTTCTATCTCTAGGATGGACAATACAAGCCCAGTCATCAAGATGGTGAGAGAGTAGGGCTCTATTTTTCTCTTGTTTTGTTTTTGTTTCCTCTCTTTGCCTTTACTTACCTCTTGGCCTGAGCTCAGGTGGCATCCGCGGCGATGGGTGAGTCCCTACTTACTTATGTGGGACATGTACGGGACTTAGCATTGGAATTGGCGGCTGCTATGTTGGCGGAGGTGACATCAGTGAGGTAGGCCCACTTTTGAAAGATGGCGCCTGAGGATTGACAACTTTTGTCATTGATTGAGTGTGATGCTGGCGGTGGCGAAGTGGAAGAGGAAGGGCATCACAGCAACATTGGCGAGGTTGGCCCAGCAGTGAGAGATCAGACTCTGATGTTAGCCAGTGTGGCAGCAAGACAGCGACCGAGGTGAGTCAGCCCAGTGATGAAAGATGGGGTCTGAAGATGGTGACTTTGATGTTCGTTGGATCCGGTGTAGATGGTGGCGAGGCAGTGGAGAAGGGACAACGGGTGAAGGTGTTGCCGATGATGTGCTGGCTCAGTACTGATGGACTGTCTTTAAGCTTTCTCTTTTTATTATTTTTAATCTGTTCAAAATTACACTGGCTCATGGTGACAGTGCAAAAGCTTTTCACTGTATTTTACTGTTTTTCTTACTGTGACAATAATACATGTGACAATAAAATCATTCATTTATTGATTCTGTGCTGGGCGGTAGGCGAGGGTAACTAAAATAGGATGGTATCCAGATCATCACTGTCACATACCTGCCCACCATGGGTTCACCTCATTAATACAGGAGTGGGTGGGGGCACACAGAAACCAGCAGTCTGTCTGCTATATTTAATAAATAATTAAACATCAATTGACTCCAGTATTATCCAGCCCATGCCATCATATAGTGGGTGGGCAGCATAATTTTACTTTTATCAAAGTTTTTAAACAATGGTAAGGAAGTGGGGCACTGTCTTTGGATTTTGCCCATTGGGACCACTCTCTCCCAAGAAGGCAGTCACCCTTCTGTTTCATTTAAATTTCATAACCCAGTCACCCCCATTGCCCTCCTCAACTTGGTGGGAAACAAATCCCCCAGCCCATCCCCTGACCTACTCCACTACAGAGTCCACTGGCTCCTTCCTGGGCTTGCCTGCAGTACCAGCTGTGCCCAGGAAGGAGCTCTGACACTATTGAGCTAATTATATTGGCCTGCACCACCAGAGGGTGGCGCAACTCTCCCCTCCCACCACCCCCCCACCCATCAGTGAGGGGTTAAAGTCCACCTCTTACCTCCACTTCCCTTGTTACCCCCCTCCCCTCTGTTCCCGCATCCCAGTTAAAGTCCAGTGTGTCAAACTGTGGAGGGCTTATGCCCTAAATGTCAATCCTCCAGCATCTCGGATGCTGCCCGACCTGCTGTGCTTTTCCAGCAACACACTCTCGACTCTGATCTGCAGTCCTCACTTTCGACTTGTCAATCCACCTGACCCTGTCACTGCTACAGAGTGGACCTTCTCTTTGCTGATTAATATCTGAGTAAATATTTACTCATGTGGGTGAGCAGTCTGTTCCCCTCCCTCAGTGTCACTCCGTACCCTCAGGGATCTCTCTCTGTCAACTGCCTCTAAACACCAACTGTTTCATATGTGGACCAGCTCATGTTTTCTCTTCTCCTCCTTTGATTAATTGTTATTGGAAGCTGTCCCTTTATTGGCAAGATATCTCAACCACCTTACTCTGATTTTGACCTATCATCATGTCATTTTTCTCCAAGTTCCCTTTTTTATTGCCTTAAGGTTTGCACATTCTGTATTAAAGTATTTATGAAATATTATGCATATCTAATAAGTGAGGTTCCTCCTGTCAGCAGCTTAACTTATTAAAAAGCAAGTGAGTTTTAAAAAAATGGAATTTTTCACAGGAGGTATTTTGTTCCCACTGCTCCAACTCCTGCATCAACAAGCGAGAAGCAGTCTCTCTGCTCAGTAAAGCAGTAATAATGCAGAGTCAAACTTGATGGTTGGTTCAACACTTAATAGAAATGTTACTGATCGAGGAATGTGATTGAGATTGTTCTCAGTCAGGAGTTGACTGACTCAGCATATTGGCATGAATTATTTCAGAATGTCCTTCCAACATCCCCAACCCCAGCACAAGTAACTTGAGTTTTCTAAACATTGTAAAAACCTAAGGAGTGGAAATATTTCTAGTCATTTTAACACTTTTTTTTGTGGCTATTTTTAGTATCTGTCATGTTTTTAATATTCCTTTTGTTTGATCTTGCTGGATTTCAGGATATTCCTGGGCTAGTCCCGTCTGACAATCTCCCATGTCTCATGCCATTCATCTCATTGCTATTTTGTGGGGTGTATTTTGCTGGCAAAATATCTGTCAGTTCCTTCATAGTACACTTTGGAAGTAATTGTGATATGTGAAGTGTTTCAGGTTGTCATTAAGTGAAGTGCATGAATCTGAGACTTTGTCTATTTTGATTCTGGGTGTCTGACAGAGCAAAGCAATCAAGTTTGCATTGTGAAGGTGTGAATAGATTCCCAACAGACTAAATAAACGATATCGCACTATTCAACAATCAGCTTTTGAAAATCTACAAAATTCATTTGCATTATTAATCCTTTTGAGAAACGCGTTCTTTATGTTTGGACATACATGAGACGTTAAAATTTATTCTTTGCATGAAAAATTAAGGGTCACTTTTGCAGTGGCACTTATCACTTGTAGTTTTAATGTCAGCCACCTCTGTCATTTCCTGTCCTCCTTGGGTCACATGGTATCTGTTGTGACCTACTGTGAATTATATGTCAGTTGTTTTCATTCTGTGCAAGAAGATCACATTAATGGGGTTTCACCTAAGCAAATACAAAGAGACACTGACTGAAACTGTGGTGTGGTTGGGTTAGCTTTTTCACGGAGTCATAGAGCTGTACAGCACAGAATTAGACCCTTTGGTCCAACTCGTCCATGCTGACCAGATATCTTAATCTAATCTAGTCCCATTTGCCAGCATTTGGCTCACATCCCTCCAAACTCTTCCTATTCATATATCCATCCAGATGCCTTTTTAATATTGTAATTGTACCAGCCTCCACCACGAGCTCTGGCAGCTCATTCTATACACGCACCACCCTCTGTGTGAAAAAGTTGCCCCTTAGGTCCCTTTTAAATCTTTCCCCTCTGAACCTAAACCTATGCTCCCTATTCATGGACTCCCCACTCCAGGGAAAATACCTTGTCTATTTATCCTATCATTGCCCCTCATGATTTTATAAACCTCTATAAGGTCACCCCTCAGCCTGTGACGCTCCAGGGAAAACAGCCCCAGCCTATTCAGCTTCTCCCTATAACTCAAACCCTCCAACCCTGGAAACGTCCTTGTAAATCTTTCCTGAACCCTTTCAAGTTTCACAACATCCTTTACTATTTAACATTGCTGTTATTACACACAGTTAACAGTTATTCCTGTTCTATCCTTCAACCTTACTCCCTTATCCTATTCTGAAATTGTCATTTAATGTGCATACAGCACTGCTGGAATTAGTCTGCTAGGTTATTTGTATTCTGTCCTGTCTTTCTTAGCTTCTCTTTTCAATCTTGTCATTCAGACTGACTATCCAGGGCATTCAACTCTGCTTCTGCCAGAGTGACCCTAACTTTCATTTAATGAGATAGTATGG
The DNA here is from genome assembly GCF_020745735.1 of Hemiscyllium ocellatum. Lineage (NCBI taxonomy): Eukaryota > Metazoa > Chordata > Chondrichthyes > Orectolobiformes > Hemiscylliidae > Hemiscyllium > Hemiscyllium ocellatum. The sequence goes on along the minus strand of NC_083422.1, from coordinate 60,126,764 downwards.
GCAATGGATTGTGCTAATATTGCAAGCCTTGCCTGTTTGAGGAGATGAGGTTGATTCTCTTCTCTGGGTGACCGTTAGAGTGATGGAGCATGGAAACAGACCTTTGGGTCGAACCAGTCCATGCCGAACATAATCCCAAACTGAACTAGTCCCACCTGCCTGTTCCTGGCCCATATCCCTCCAAACCTTCCCTAATCATGTACCTTTCTAAATGTCTTCTCAATGTTCACTCCAAATGTGAACCTCAATCCGTGTTAAAAATTTGCCCCTTGTGCCTTTTTCTTAATCTCTCCTTTTTACCTTAAAATTGTGCCCCCTAATCTTGAAATTCCCAGTCATTATTTTATGAACTGACATAAGGTCATCTCTCAAGCTCCTACGCTTCAGTGTAAAAAGTCCCAGCCTATCCAGCCTTTGTTAATAACTCAAACCTTCCATATCCAGCAACATCCTGGTAAATCTCTTCTGAGCCCTTGCTAGCTTAATAATATCCTTCCTATAACTGGGTGACCAGAACTGGATTCCAGACTTGCTGAGATTCTGGTAGTTGTGGGGATATCATGCCTGATGTATTTCACGTCAAGCTCTAGAGGGCTCGGTTGCAGTCAATTGTCGTAATATGTTCCATTTTAGGATATTATGCAATTTTGCAAATTAATAATACATTGCAAAGTAGTGCATTAATGTACCCAAGGCTTTGTGGAAAATTGGAAACAAATGGAGGTGAACTGTTAATGCAGCAGTCATCGAAAACATGTCTTTCAAATTTTTTGCATTTCATTATGTTTCCCAGCTAGGCATCACTGATTGCTTAATTATATGAGCAATGATGATTAAAATTCATGTTACAAAAAGGATTCCTATCATGGGCAGGAGTGCTTTGAATAGACCATAATGTATAACTCAGCATGACCTTAAAACAGCTTATTTGTTTCATTGTTATCAAAGCTAATAGTGAGAAAATGAGACAAAACATTAAAACTGAATTAGCAATACCTCTTCTGCTCCTCATGCAGTAATAGCCATCTGACATAACTAATGGGAACAGTGTTTTGATATCTGTAGGACATTAACTATAAATCTCTCTATTTTTAGAGCCTGGCTATTATGAAGATGGCAGTTTTGGAGTGCGTATTGAAAGTATTATGCTTGTAGTTCCTGCACAAACCAAGGTAGATTATCCTTTCTATTTTCTTTTCAATTTGAATCATTTAACTTTTCACATGTGGACCGTGACTAGAATCCTGCTCAGTGTACACGTTGCCCTGTCTTCATGCTATCAAAGATCATTTAATCCACTCTGCAGCATCTGCCCAGTTTTGATTTTATAAAGCTCTGAATTTGTTTGCACATGGTCAGTGGTGAAAGAGAGTGTCTTGCTCTGTTAGATAAAGGATTCACATCAGGTAATGCTTGTTCAGTTGCCTCATGGATTGGAACCAGGTCAATTTTCACTGTTTCAAATTCCTATTTCCTGCAGCTGCTGTCTGTATGATTCTTGAAACTGATGTATATTTAATGCAAGAATTATGACTGGTTTAGTCTTACAAGCTTAATTGATTGGAGGCTGCTCAAACTTTCTCTTGGGACTATTCAAAGTGAATCTTTTCTCTATTGATGTGGGAATGGTATGAGCTTGAATTTGAGCAGTGCAGGAACACTGAATCTCCCAGGTTTTTAAAACAAGGCTATGTCAGCATTGAAATTAATGAAAGGAACAAGAAGCTCTTTCATGTTTGTGTCTTTTAAAAATGAATTACATTGCAAAAGACTCAAATTAAATATGTCTACCAGCTTCATTAGATCTGTCATGGCTGTTTTTAAACCACTTATCATTTCAATCAGGTCAATAATGCACCTGAATATAGAAACTCTAGTGTTCCCAATTTCACTAACTGTAGGATGTTTCTGCTTTATATCTAACTTTGCTGCCACTGACCAGTATTTTATATTTGGAGGAAGGTCTGTATGAGCAACTTTAACAACTATTAAACAATGGACAGTAGAAATAAAAATGATGCTGTTAGTGCTCACTTTTTTTCAGACTGATGTGGAGGTGCCAGTGTTGGTCTGGGGTGGACAGTCCGAAATCACACGACACCAGGCCATAGTCCAACAGGTTTATTTAAAATCACGTGCTTTCGGAGTGCTACTCCTTCGTCGGGTGACACTTTACATCATGAACCTCCACATCATGGCTACCTTCCAAATTCTAAAGAGGAAAGACCTAATTTGTCACATCTCTCTTCATAACTTTAACCCGTAAAGTCAAAGTAGCATCCTTGTCAATTTGTATTGAACTCCTTCCAAAGCCAAAATATCCTGACTAAGGTGTGGCGCCCAGATCTGCTCACAGTATTCTAATTGAGGTTTAACTAGAGTTTTGAGTAATTTTGACATTGTGTCTGCAGCCCTTTAGATATGCAGGCCAGCATTCCATTAACCTTCCTCGCTGTTTCCTGAACCTGTTCGTTGTGTTTTATGGAGCTGTGCACCTGAACACCCAAATCTCATTGGACATTGACTGTATTTGTCTTAGTGCTTTCTAAAAATACCCTGGTTTATCCTTTTGTGGTCTGAAATGGGTAACCTCACACTTGCTTATATTTAAAATCCATCTGTCACAGCTTTGTCCATTCACCTAATCCATCAATATCCTGTTGTACACTGTCCACAATATTGTCCGATTTCCAACCATTTACCTTGCCACAGATATTACAGTATTAATGGCCGCTGACTTTTATATGTTCCCACATGGTATACAACACAATCGATTAATTAAGACCATTAGCTATCGGAACAGAATTGGACCATTTGGCCCATTGAGTCTGCTGTGCCATTCGATCATGGCTGACATGTTTCTCAACTCCCATTCTCTTTCCTCCTTCCCGTTACCCTTGATCCCCTTACTAATCAAGAACCTATCTGTCTTTGTCTTAAGTACTCTCAATGACTCAACTTGCAAAGATTTACTATCCCCTGGCTAAAGATGTTCATCCTTATCTCAGTTCCAAAGGTTTGTACCTTCACTCTGATGTTGTTCCCTCAGGTCCTAGACTCTCCTACTAGTGAAAACATCTTTTCCATTTCCACTCTATCTAGACCTCTCAGTATTCTGTAAGCTTGAATAAGACCTTCCTCTCATCCTTCTAAACTCCATTAAGCAAACTTCCTCTGCACCCCCTTTAATGCCAACATTTCCTTCCTTAAATACTGGGCCCAAAACTGCTCATAATATTCCAAATATCATTCTGACCAGATCGTCATACAACCTCAGCAGTACATTTCTGCTGTTGTATTCTAGCCCTCTTGAAATGAATGCAAGCATTGCATTTGCCTTCCTATACAACACTTGAGCCTGCATGTTAATCTTAACAGAATCCTGAACTAGGACTCCCAAACCTCTGTGTGCTTTAAATTTCCAAAGCATTTCCCTGTTCATAAATTAGTCCACGCCTCTTCTTCCCACCAAAGTGCAGAATCCCACACTTTCCCACATATATTCTATCTGCCACTTTGCCCACTCTTGAAGCCTGGCCAGGTCTTATTGCAGCCTCCCCACTGCCTCAACACTACCTGTCTCTCTACCTGTCCCTGTGTCATCTGCAAACTCAGTAACAATGCCATCAGTTCTTTCGTCTGGATTGCTAATGTATAATGTACCTGTATTCTAAGAATAATTTGTAAATGTAATCCTACAAATTAGTCGAGAGAGCTATGTTTCCGGAGACATGCTGTTATGGTGCGGCAGGGGAGTGGAATTGAGATCTAGAAGTTAAATGATAGGTTTGCTGGACAAAGTTACCTTTAAATTTTAAGGACCTGCTCCGAGAGATTTTCATAAATATTGTCCTGGCATGTTCCTGTGGTTACTTGTCAGGTGCAACTAAATATGAGCTCACGTGTCTGGATTTGATTCAATAGCAAACCAGGCAGTGGCCGCCATTATATTGGATCACTGTCAGTTACAAAATAGTTGAAATAATCTTAAGGCTGTAGAGAATAAAACATGGAGTAAACAACTTATATAGGATATTTAAAAAATAGATTTATTTGTGGCCCAGTGCAAATGTGGAGATTTGACTTTTAAGAATTTGAATGAGAAAAGCTAAAAAAAAAACTATTTCCATGTTGGTTACTTTGTTTTCATTTAACAGTGAGGTGAGAGTGACAGCCATAGTGTCATAGAGATGTACAGCACGGAAACAGACCCTTCGGTCCAACCCGTCCATGCTGACCAGATATCCCAACCCTATCTAGTCCCACCTGCTAGCGCCCGGCCCATATCCCTCCAAACCCTTCCTATTCATATACCCATCCAAATGTTACAATTGTACCAGCCTCTACCACTTCCTCTGGCAGCTCATTCCATACAGGTACCACCCTCTGTGTGAAAAAGTTGCCCCTTAGGTCTCTTTTATATCTTTTCCCCCCTCTCCCTAAACCTATGCCCTCTAGTTCTGGACTCCCCGACCCCAGGGAAAAGACTTTGCCTATTTACCCTATTCAAGGCTGCATTCGACCGAGTGTGGCATCAAGGAGTCTGAGCAAAACTGGAATCAATGGGTATTAGGGGGAAAACTCTCTGGTCGATAGAGATATACCTGGTACATAGGAAGATGGTTGTGCTTATTAGACGTTAGTCATCTCAGCTCCAGGACATCTCTGCAGGAGTTCCTCAGGATATTGTCCTAGGCCCAACCATCTTCAGCTGCTTCATCAATGACCTTCCCTCCATCATAAGGTCAGGGTTGAGGTGAGGATGTTTGCTGATGATTGCAAAATATTCATCACCATTCGCAACTCCTCAGGTACAGAAGCGGTTCGTGTTCAAATGCAACAAGATCAGAATAATATCCGGGCTTGGGCTGACAAGTGGTAAGTGAACCACGGAAATGTCAGGCTATGACCATCATCAATAAGGGACAGTCTAACCAATATGCCTTGACATTCAATGGTATTACCATCACTAAATCCCCCACTATCAACATCTTTGGGGTTACCATTGACCGGAAACTCAACTGGACTAGCTGTATGTAAGCAATGACTACACAAACAGGTCAGACATTGGGAATACTGCTTCCTGACTCCCCAAAGCCTGCTCACCATCTGCGAGGCACAAGTCAGGAGTGTGATGGAATGCTAACCACTTGCCTGGATGGAGGCAGCCCCAACAACACTGAAGAAGCTTGACAGTATCCAGGGCAAAGCAGCCGCTTGATTGGCACCACATTCACACACATCCACTCCCTCCACCACTGACACTCAGTAGCAGCAGTGTGTACTTTACAAGATGCGTTGTGGAAATTCACCAAAGATCTTTAGATAGCACCTTCCAAACTACGATCATTTCCATATAGAAGGACAAGGGCAACAGATATATGGGAACAGCAATTTCCTCTCCAAGCCATTCACCATCTGACTTGGAAATATATTGTTGTTCCTTCGCTGTCACTGCGTCAAAATCCTGGAATTCCGTCCCTAAGGGCATTGTACATCTATTATCCTGTGGACTGCAGTGAGTCAAGAAGGCAGGTCATCACCATCTTCTCAAGGGCATTTAGGGACAAACAATAAATGTTAGCCCAGCCAGTGATGTCCACATATCACGCGAGAATTTGAAAAATGCCTGCTGACAAAAAACACAGATGTTGAAGTAGGAATGACAATAAGGCTATCAGTCCTCACTGTTATTTAAGAATAAATTTAACAGCAACTTCTAGCAACTGCAGATATGCAACTAAACATAGAATCCTGGAATTTTAGCCCTGAAGGTCCCGACTTGCTAGATTCTTGCATTGAAGTGAAAATCCACTTTTTTTTCCTGTAGTTGCATATACTGTTTATTCTCCCTCTCCCGGAGGCATGTTGTTCCAGAAAACTCTAAGGCATTTGGCAGCCTCCCACTAACTTGCTCAGTCATGGTAGTGTTAACAAATGATCTATTTCACATTGCCTCACCCACATTCAATACCGGGGACTTCCATGGACCACACTGGTTTTAAAAAGGAAACAGCACTGACTTAGTGTAATCGCAGTAACCTCTGACCATACAGTTTCACCAAACTTTGTGAAAACAGTACGAAAATAATGAAACAATCTGAATTGAAATTAATGTTATATTAAAGAACACTGACACTCTATCAGGAACAAAGTTAAAAATCTCACAACACCAGGTTTTAATCCAGCAGGTTTACTTGAAAGGACAAAGTTTCGGAGCTCTGCTTCTTCATCAGGTAGCTAGTGGGGCAGGATTATAGGACACAGAATTTATAGTAAATGTCATACAACTGATGAGATATATTGAACAAACCTAGATTGCTATTAAGTTTTTAATCACTTTGAATGGGAATGCGGGTTTCAATTGATTTATATGTAAATCCCAATACTTCTTTCAAGTTACAGTTCTGAGACAACTTAAGGTTATAACAATATAAAAACAGGTGACATCTCAGCACAGACAATGCATTAAACTTTATCTACCCCCATCCAACATTGGCACCTCTGCCCTCTGTCAGGGATTAAGAGCCCTTTCTCCTATTTTAATTCCCAGCTGTGTGATAAGCTTTACATGTTGGAGATGAACGGCATTGTCTATGATTATCAAGTTTGGAAACAAGGAGCTCTGACATCGGAACACACAAACTATGTTTACTTTTGTGAGCTGGTTTTGGCAGGGGAGATGAGTTTCTGACTGGAACTGATGGGAAAAATGCTTTCTCGGTATCTCGAGTTAAAAATAATCGTCAGGACACCAAAAATTTAGGATAACTGAAATATTTGTTACTGCTGGTGATACAGGTCCTGGTTAAACAACTGTGCTCTTGGGGATTGTAGGCCTCAATGACACCTTAAGGACCATAAACTGCATATTCTTTGATCTTCCTTTTGAATTGAATACTAATCCTTTTCAACTTTGTAGCTATGTGCATTCATGTTTGATGTCGCATCTTTATCATTATTATTGGAGATACCAGAATGTTCCCTCTAATTTTCTTCTCTGCACGTGTGGATTTCTGAAGACTGTTCATGGCAGCTACCTCTGGAATTAGAAGTCAGTGTGTGTCGACACCGATCCCTGTTTGCAGCACCTTGGAGCAGTTGCATATGTGCAACTCCAGAGGGAACGTTGGGCAGCAGATAATTTTGCTTCCTCTTTCACTCAACAAAAAACCCCCTGTAATTAGCTCCTCATTGTTCCTGGTCAGCTAGTGAACTGCTGCACATTTAAATTTGAGACCGTTGTAGCTGCCTGCCAGAAACAACATGACATCTTTGCATCTGATCCCAGAGGGTAGAAAAGAGAGGTGTGGATTCCTCACTGCTGTTCACCCTGTCATAACAGAACACAGAGTGAGTCAGCCGATGTTTGGTGAACTGCAGGGGTGTGAGCAGACAAACACGCACGGCCCCAGTAAACACACAGAGGCCTGCTTGTGCCACGAATGTCTAATCTGTGCCTTGTGGGTATGAGCCTTCAGCGCAGACCAACACTGTAATCTGACCAGGCATCGCTGAATGCTATAGTGCAATTTATTGCAGAGCAAGTGGTTCACTTCTTTTAATTTAAAGTTTGTTTCTTTTATCTGTGAGTTAATCAATAGACACAAGGCTAGAGATTTGGTTTCCAATCGAGATAGCCACTTCAGATTTTCTTTCCTGTGTTAACAAAAACAAGCAGGATCTGTGTGCAGATGCCCTGACATTTTTTTTCAAATGGAAAATTATTAAATATTCTAGTAGTCTTAAATTAGACTCTTCTTAGACACTGTTATCTTAAAGGTTAGGATTTCAGTCACTCGGGAATTGTAATTTGCTCTTGTTAGGAACGTTGCTTATAGAGCAATTTATTTGTTGAGCCCCTTTAGCCTATCTGAGACTCCTAATTCATTTATATCAAATCTATTAATGTTGCCTTGGTTATGATTGGTTGTTCAAATCTGTATTTGTTAATCATAGAATTCCTACGGTGTGGAAGCAAGTTCACACTGACTCTCGAAGAGTATCCCACCCAGATCCATTCCCCCACCTGTACTCTATATTTCCCCCCACTAATGTACCTAATCTGCACATCCCTGAACCCTCTGGGTAGTTTAGCTTGACCTGAACAAAATAATTTTTCATAATATTCTGCTTATCCTCCTATTTTTATTCCGTTATAATATTTGCTTCTGGCTGTCCCCTCATTGTAGAAGGTATGGCTGAATTTTGACTGTTGCATTCTGCCTGTATAGTTTAGTTCTTTTTGAATGCCAATGTCAATGAGATAAAAAGCGAAATTCAGGATTTTAGCAATCTTACATAATCACAAAATTGCAGGAATTGCATATCTTAGGAAAGTAAAAAAATAAGTTGAAACTCCAGGTGCAATGGTCCATCAGCTTTATTCTGACATATGAAGAAAGGTTGAATAAGCTCGGACTTTTCTCTCTGGAGAGGAGACCTGATTGAAGTATACAAGATAATGAGAGGACTGGATAGAGTCAGTAGACAGAGACTTCCCCCCCAGGGCAGGTTTGACTGGGACGAGAAGTCATAGTTTGAAGATATTAGGAGGAAGGTATAAAGGAGATGTCAGAGGAAGGTTCTTTATGCAGAGAGTTGTGAATGCATGGAATATGTTGCCAGCTGTGGTGGTGGAAGCAGAGTCATTGGGGACATTTAAGCGACTGCTGGACATGCACATGGATAGCAGTGAGTTGAGGGGTGCGTAGGTTAAGTTATTTTATTTTCCATTAGGATTAACCTGGACGCAACATTGTAGGCCAAAGGGCCTGTTCTGTGCTGTACTTTTCTATGTTCTATAGTATTAATGTAACAGTACCTCTTAGCTTCAGACTAATTTGCTGTAGAATGTAGATTAAGAATGGTGCTATTTAAACAAAATAGTTTTACAGTGAAATAAGACTAAAAAGTGCTCAGAAATGTTTTGCCTCTTAATAAACAGCAAGCTTCTAATCTACAGGCTTGTTATCAGACAAATTATTCGGTTGGTCTTTTCCACATCCACCTTCTGTGTTTGAAATGTAACTCATTAGCGACAGTGAGTGCAATCCTTGGTGTTGAATAATTTATGGTTCGCTGGTCAATCAGTGTTGTGAAAGAAAGAGTCTGATGGTAACATAGAACAGTGCAGCACAGTCACCTGTGTCTAGGACAGCAAAACGGAAAACGCAGCAGGCTCCTAATTATGACTCTTGGTGGAAGTGTACTCCTGTGAATACTTATCAAAACTATCAAATTTAGTCTTCTAAGATCAAATAATCCTCTTTTCCCACGTCCTTCACAGAGCATCCGCTGGTCATTCCCGCCAGAAGTTTGGTTATTCAGAGTGCACCAGCATGAGCTGCCATCATGAGGAAAGATAAAAAGAGCAGAGAGATAAAGGCTCCAGTCCGTCTATTAACCTGGTTAATGCATGATACAATACTGCTGTAATCAACTAGCTCTTTCAGGTGATGGGGGCATTGCTGTCAAGTTGCTATTGAACTAAATGGCTTGCTTGGCCACTTCACAGGGTCATTAAGAGTCAACCACATTGTTGGAGTCTGGAGTCACGTGTCGGCCAGATCAGGAAAGGATGGCAGATTTCCTTCACTCCTGGACATTAGTAAACCAGCTACATTTTTATAACCATAGCTTTCACAGTCACCATTACTGAGCGTGGCTTTGTATTCCAGGTGTATTAATTGAGTTTAGACATTCCAGTGGTGGGATTTGACCTTGTATCTCAAACCCATTGACCTGCTCCTTTGACAGTGCCAGATCAGTGGCATAAACATTCTACCATGAAGCGCCACCTTACTTAGGAACACCCCAGTGTGGGGAACGTAGTGAGTATTAAATTCATAGCATCTGTTCCTGCTCAATACATTTACCATATTATGTCTCAAATTACTCATAGACTATATCCAAAATCTTATTTTCTGACAGAAGTCTAACTAATTTTTATTTAAAATAATCAATATTAACTTCATCCAATGTCTCCTTGGAGAGCCTGTTCCTTTGATTGATCTGAGATTTTGATTTCACAGATTAGTTTTGAATTTACCTCCCATTCACAGAGCAAGTAGAAAACCTAAGAAGATTGCAGTTGGGATAGTCGGTCTTTGTTCAGCATTAACCTGGTCTTCCATTACAGTGTGTGTTTTTAAAATGGTTTGATACCCAGATCCAACAGAAAGGTTACGGATACTAGCTCCAGACACTCCTGCTCAGATTGCAATGAGCTTAACCTGACATATACGCCCAGAGTTACAATGACTGACAAATGTCAATCTGTCATTCTAATGATCAGAAGCAAATGCAGCAAAAATGGGCAGTCTCTGAAATCTCTTTCAGTAAAGACACTGATCTCCCATGGAGTTGGGATCAATAAGAAGATGTTAAAGTTTATTCAAAGATCTAGATTTGTGTCTGATCTTGTGAAGGGTGTCTGCTCTCAACAGCATTTGTAGCCATTGTGTTGCATTCTCAGTAAGTAATGTGTGCTACAAGTCTTTTATGCCTTTTATCTCATGGATTACCTACTAACAGAAACTTTTGCAACTTGTGGGTAATAATGAATAAGAAGTGTTGAAGCTGATTTGTGTTTTGTTTAGTACCGGTATCTGAACAGAGAGAGCCTCACATTTGAACCGTTGACACTGGTTCCAATTCAAATCAAAATGATCAACGTTGAGTTGCTGACACAGAAAGAGGTGAGTGTAATGAACAAAACAATGGATCTATCTCCTATCAATGCATTCTGTAGTGAAAAAATTACTCAGCAAGAGCCAGTGGTTTATGGATGTAAGTTTGTTTGCTCAGCTGGAAGGTTTGTTTTCAGACATTTTGTAACATCTTCAGTGAGCCTCCGGATGAAGCACTGGTGGTACAGCCCACTTTCTATTTATGTGTTTTGGGTTTCCTTGGGGTGGTGACATCATTTCCTATGGTGATGTCATTCCAGTTCTTTTTCTCAGGGAGTGGTAAATGGGATCCAAGTCAGTGTGTTTGTTGATAGAGTTCCGGTTGGAATGCCATGCTTCTAAGAATTCTCATGCATGTCTCTGTTTGACTTGTCCTAGGATGGATGTGTTGTCCTTCCTCATCGTATGTAAGGATACTATTGAGAGAGGGTCATGTCGTTTTGTGGCGATTGATGTTCATGTATCCTGGTGACTAGTTTTCTGCCTGTTTGTCCAATGTAGTGTTTGTTACAGTTCTTGCAAGGTATTTGTAAATGATATTAGTTTTGCTTGTTGTCTGTATAGAGTCTTTCAAGTTCATTAGCTGCTGTTTTAGTGTGTTGGTGGGTTTGTGGGCTACCATGATGCCAAGGGGTCTGAGTAGTCTGGCAGCCATTTCTGTGATGTCTTTGAGGTAGGGCAAGTGGGTAAAGTTTCTGGATGTGTTTTGTCTGTTTGTTTGGGTTTGTTGCTGACAAATCAGATTGTGTTCAATGGGTACCCATTCTTTTGAATACACTGTGTAGGTGATTTTCCTCTGCTCTTCATAGTTCCTCTGTGCTGCAGTGTGTGGTGGCTCATTGGAATAATGTCCTGATGCAGCTCTGTTTGTGGATGTTGGGATGATTGCTTCTGTAGGTTCAGTATTTGGTCCGTATGCGTTGTTTTCCTGTAGACACTGGATTGAAGTTCCCCATTGGCTGTTCACTCTATTGTGACATCTAGGAATGGCAGTTTGTTGTTGTTTTCCTCCTCTTTAGTGAATTTTATGGCAGTAAGGGTATTATTGATGGTCTTGAGGGTTTCTTTTAGATTGTTTTGTTTAGTGATGACAAAGATGTCATCCACGTAGTGGACCCAAAATTTGGTTGGATGGTTGGCAGAGCTATTTGTTCGAGTCTCTGTATTACTGCCTCTGCTAAGAACCCTGATATCAGAGATCCCATGGGTGATCTATTGGTTTGTCTATAGGTTTTGTTATTGAAAGTGAAGTGTGTGGTAAGGCATAGATCCACTAGCTTGACAATATTGTCCTTGCTGATGAAGTTGGTGTATGTGTTTTTGGTTCTTCTGATAGTGTAGTCAGTATTTCCTTGGCCAGCTTGATGTTGATGGATGTGAACAAGGCTGTTACGTCAAAGGAGACCATTATTTGTGGATGGAGTGACGTGAGTCTTCTATCAAGTATTTTAGTCTTTGGTGTAGTTCCTTGGCCAATCTATAAGTTGGTGTTCCAGGTAGCGAGACTATGGGTCTGAGGGGGGGCTCCTGATTTGTGAATTTTGGGTCATCCATAGAAGTGTGGTGTGTTGGATCCATCTGGTTTCAGTTTTTGGAAGTCAGTCTTATTTATTTTTCCAGATTTCTGAAGTGTTTTGAGTAGGGCTGTGATTCGGTTCTCTAGTTGTGGGGTCGGGTCTATCGCCACTTGTTTGTAAGTGTTGGTATCTGCAAGTAGTGTGTTCACTTTCTTAATGTAGTCTCTTTGATTTAAAATGACTGCTCAAGCATTGTTTGTCTGCAGGGAGGATAACAATGTTTTTATTTTCTTTTAGTCTTTCTAATGCTTTTCTTTCTTGTGTATTGAGTGTGTTTCCTTCCTGTTTCCTGTTTAATGTCGGTGCGACTATCTGTCTGATGGTTGGCTGGGTTTCTTCTGTAAGTTGGTTGTCTTTCAGTGTTGTTTCTAATGCTGCTAAGAAATCTTTCTTGTCTGCATCCTGGACGTTGTAATTTAATCCTCTTACTAAGACGGTTTTTCAGTTGGTCAGATTTTTTTATCCATGTATCTGTGTTGTCAGTGTTGTTATTTTGTGTAAATTTGTCTAGTTCTTTTCTGCAGGTGTGTTACTTTCATTGTCTGTGTTTGTCTAATGTTAATGGCTTGTTGTACTGCCTCTGTCCATTCATGGTCTGTTGCATTAGTGAGTTATGATTTTTGGCGCAAAATTTCCCAGTTGTATTTACGGAATCTGTGGTGGGCATCATTAATAATTTCTCTAAGCATTCACCACCGTTTTGCTCTGCTATTCTTTTTGGCTAGTGGAGTGTTAAGGGAAGGTTTGTATTTAAAGGAGATTTGTCATTTACAAAATACCTTGCAAGAACTGGAACAAGCACTGCATTGGACAAACAGGCAGAAAGCCAACATCCAGGATACATGAACATCAATTCGCCACAAAAAGACATGACCCTCTCTCACTGGTAACCTTTTATACGGATGAGAAAGGACCCCACTTCGACTGGGACAACACATCCATCCTAGGACAAGCCAAAGAGAGACATGCATGAGAATTCCTAGAAACATGGCATTCCAACTGGAACTCTATCAAAAAACACATTGACTTGGATCCCATTTATGACTCCTTTAGAAAAAGAATAGGAAATGATGTCACCACAGAAAATGGTATCACCAACCCAAGGAAACCCAAAATACAGAAATAGAAAGCAGGCTACACCACTAGTGCTTCATCCGGAGGCTCACTGAAGATGTTAAGACCATAAGAAATAGGAGTGGGAGTAAGACCATTCGGCCCATCGAGTCCACTCCGCCATTCAATCATGGCTGATGGGTATTTCAAAGCCACTACCTGGACTCTCCAGTTTCCCTTAATTCCTTACAAGATTAAGAATTTATCAATCTGTGCCTTGAAGACATTTAACGTCCAGTCTCCACTGTCCTCCATGGCCTAGTTACCTAGTATGGTGACGAAACGTCTGAAAACAAACCTTCCAGCTCAGCGAGTAAACCTAAATCCAGAAAGTTAGTGAAAATAATGAGGTGACAATGTTGTGCATTTGAATGATCCTTGAAATGCAGGTTAAATCATCTGTGGTCTTAAAGCCCAGAGATTATTATTGGAATAATAAAGTCAATAGAGAGCCATCTCAGATGTCCCATTCAGAGACTTTATTTAGCTGATTAGAATGATGTTTAAAACTAGTTTTCAATCTTTGAAACTCCATTTTTGAATTAGTAGATCTCCCTTCCAAACTGAATTGGGCGGCACGGTAGCACAGTGGTTAGCACTGCTGCCTCACAGTGCCAGAGTACCGGGTTCAATTACTGCCTGTGTGGAGTTTGCATGTTCTCCCCGTGTCTGCGTGGGTTTCTCCCACAGTCCAAAGATGTGCAGGTTGGGTGAATTGGCCATGCTAAATTGCCCGTAGTGTTAGGTGAAGGGACAAATGTAGGGGAATGGGTCTGGGTGGGTTGTTCTTCGGAGGGTTGGTGTGGACTTGTTGAGCCGAAGTGCCTGTTTCCACACTAAGTAATCTAATCCAAATGGTGAGAGGTAAAGGCAAAAAAGAATTAAAGTGAATTGTTTTAACTTTCTTCTTTAGGAAGTTGAGGTATTGTGTAGAGATATTATACCACTTTTAGAAAATAATCATAGAATGGTTACAGTGCAGAAGAAGGCCATTTGGTCCATCAGGTTCACACTGGCTCTTTGAGCATTATGCCTCCGTGACAATTTTGTGTTTGTTCTCTGAACGCCTGCACACTTTTTCTGCTCAATCATCATTTCCTACCCACTTGAATGCCTCAGTCAAGGATTGCGAACAGAGAAATAACCAATGCATCTGAAGGGCTTAGCCAAGTCATCCGGTTTCCTGAAACATTATTCTAGACGTTGAGGGGAAACAATTAGATTAAAGTTAGATTACTATTGCTCCCAGCGATGCATTTGAGCAGGAGGAGTGAAAGTTTGCAGTTTCAAATTCATTCCCAGAATGTGTGTTATTGTTTGACATGAAAGCATGAAAACTCATAATGCATATGTGATGGGAACAATGAGAGATTCATCAGATACCCATTAGAGTGTGAGAAGCCCATCTGGCCTTGTGAGCACACCCATTGCAATTTTGTGTCTTCAGCACTAAAGTATGAATTTTCATTTCTCAGTTGTCTTAAAAATCAGCTTCTTGTTGGTGCTCCCAACGGATCTCCAGTGATGCAATCACTCAACAGCTTTGTTTCTTATGGTTTAATTTTCTGATGAATAATGTCATTTTTATCAATGTCCTTCAGTGTGATTGGATCAACAACTACCATCGGTTATGCAGAGAAGTGATTGGAGCAGAACTGGAGAAGCAGGGGAGAGCAGAGGCTTTACAGTGGCTTATAACAGCAACACAACCAATCGCCTGATTGAGAAATAAAGTTTACCAAGGGAAACCCATTTGCTTATCATGCACAATAATGGCATTATGACTTAACTTAGCAGAGGATGCAACATTCATAATGTATTCCGTGAACATGCAATGATGTCTCTTTCAGATTTAGTATGTAATTTTACAAATAAAATATTTCGTGCTTCTAATTTTCCAGTGCCTCTTTAAATCATTGATGTTAAGAATCTTTGTAACAATAGCTGTCTTAAAACAAAAAAACCTTAAAAGGTGGTTTTCACATTTTTAGTAAGCTGATTTTCTTTCACCCAGAGGGTAATGTTTTGGATAGATATTTTACAAAATCACTGACGGACATTTACCTAACAATTTGGATTTGAATGATGAATATATCAAGGTAGCTGTTTATATGAAGTTTTATTGTTGTTTGATCCTAAACTTGAGCTAATTGAAATCTCTGCTGCTTATGTCCTAAATTTGCACCAATTCTGTTCACTTATCTCCCTACCCCCACCCACAATCTGCACTGGTAATGCCTTAATTTTAGAAATCATTTGTTTTCAATCAATCTGGAGCTGAGCCACCCCAGGAACACTACCACCTACAAATTCCCCTCCAAGCCAGTCACCATCCTGACCCGCCGTTCCTTCACTGTCATTGGTCAGTATCCTGGAATTCCCTCCCTAAGAGCATTGTGGGTCAGCCCACAGCAGGTGGACTACAGTGGTTCAAGAAAGCAGCTCACCCCCACCTTCTCATGGGGGGGGGGGGGGGGGCGCAATCAATGCTGGGTGATTCAGTGATGCGCACAAACCCCTAATGAATCATAAAATAGCCTCAGCCTGGGACTCTCTGTATTCCACCAGCTTTGATTTCTTGCATAACGCTGAATTTAGTTGCCACACTGTTAGTAGGTGTGCCTTTAACTGCCTCAGTCCTGAGCTCTGTAACTCACTTTGTAACCTCCTCTGACGCTCTGTATCTCTCAAACAGACCCCACCACCAGGGATATATTTCCCTCCCCACCCCTATCAGCGTTCTGGAGAGACCACTCCCTCCGTGACTCCTTCGTCAGGTCCACACCCCCCATTAACCCAACCTCCACTCCCGGCACCTTCCCCTGCAACCACAAGAAATACAAAACTTGCGCCCACACCACCTCCCTCACTTCCCTCCAAGGCCCCAAGGGATCCGTCGCAAATTCACCTGCACCTCCACACACACCATTTACTGAATCCGCTGCACCCAATGTGGTCTCCTCTACATTGGGGAGACAGGCCGCCTACTTGTGGAACTTTTCAGAGAACACCTCTGGGACACCCGGACCAACCAACCCAACCGCCCCGTGGCTGAGCACTTTAACTCCACCTCCCAGTCCGCCAAGGACATGCAGGTTCTTGGCCTCCTCCATCGCCAGACCCTGACCACACTACGCCTGGAGGAAGAGTGCCTCATCTTCCGCCGAGGAACCCTCCAACCACACGGGATGAATATAGATTTCTCCAGTTTCCTCATCCCCCCCCCCACCCCCCCTCCCCCCAACCCCATCTCAGTCCCAACCCTGGGACTCAGCGCCGCCCTCTTGACCTGCAATATTCTTCCCAACCTCTCCGCCCCCACCCCTCTCCAGCCTATCACACTCACCCTCACCTCCTTCCACCTATCATATTCCCCTCCCCCCTTTCCTTTATCTCAGACCGCTTGGCACACCAGCCTCATTCCTGAAGAAGGGCTTATGCCCGAAATGTCGATTCTCCTGCTCCTCGGATGCTGCCTGGCCTCATGTGTTTTCCAGCACCACATTTTTCATCTCTATACCTCTCACTCCATTTACGACACTTGGTAAAACCACCTGATAGACTAATCTTTTGTAAACATATATGGAACATCCCCTTGCATTTACAAATGTGACAATCGTTTGTGTATTGGAAGTGCAATTAACTGTACCCAAACTGTTCTATTACCCCTGAGATCCTTGTAGGAGCTACCTGGCTTCTCATTGTTAATCATTACCTTGCCCTACAAGAATTTTGTTAACCTGATCATTTGGTATTATTCTTTTGTCGTGCTAAGATATGTGATTTTTGGGTTACTCTGTTAGTGTCACCCCTGGGTCACCTCTGGTTATCCCACACCAGAGAGCAGGATTTTAGCTGCACCTTCACCATCCTGGCCAGCACTTGATCCTCGTTTGATATCAGTAAAGAAACACATTATCTGGATTATTTATGTCAGTGCTATTTGTGTAATGATGCACAAAGATCTGCGTACCTTCCATAAGTGGCTATACACTTAAAAATATTCACTGTTTTGGGGCACCTTTCTGACTGTGTGTTACCACAGAACAAAGGTTGATACATGACAGAGTGAGAGCTGGAGACAACTAGAGCTGGAGTTTCTGCCTTAGAGGGTAAAGCATTGCTATCTCTGCACACGACTGCCTTTATTGCTTTGCCTAAAGGAGGTTGAAGATGCTGAGTTTTTCATGTTGACAGGAGGCTCCACTGTGTTTCTGGTAACCATGGAGAGCCCTAACTGCCTCCTGGTGTGTCTGTTTTTTCTTCTGGCTGGTGAAATGTGATTACAAACTGGAAAAAGTGCATTGTTGTGAGAAACGGTTTTTCTTCTGGACTTTAAATGCTTTCATGTGAGTTAGGCTCTCCTCCAGGAACTAGATTCTAAAGGACAGGATTCTTTTCTGTCCTTTCAGAAAAAAAAGTGACTTTTAAAAGAAAACTCATTCATTGAAACTCATCATTTATTGCCCAAAAGGGCAAGTTATTATTGTGGGTCTGGAGTCATATAAAGACGGGAGCAGGGAAAGGTACATTTCTTTCCCTGAGGGGTGTTTGTGGACTAGATGGGCTTTTATGTAGATCATTTACATGGTCACCATTAAAGCTGGCTTCTTAGCTCAGATTGTTATTGAATTCAAATTTCAGCGTCAACCCTTGTCCAAGATCATTAGCCTGAAATTCCAGATTACTGGTTCAGTGGCATTTCCCTTACACCCACAGCTGCCCAATTTATGGCTGATAGTGGCATTTCTGGGTGGCGCAGGTATTTTGACCAAAAGACTTTACCCACCCTGCTTTCTGTTGTACTTACCATTGTAGCCTCAGACAAAGTTGTTTCTGTCTATTTGTAAAAAAAAATACTGTACTTGGAGCCATTCCCACCATTCATTTGTTTCCTGCACTGAGCAACCATTGAAAGTTTAAATAGAGGAGCAATGTTAGTTGCTTAATGAAGTTTGGAAAGGAGATTGTTGATCCCAGACTGGAAAAACAAACAGGAGAGAGGAGATTTCAGACAGGCAGTGTCAGAGGTAGATCCAAACCCACCTTATTGAATAGCCAACTTTAACACGGTGGCACAGTGGTTAGCACTGCTGCCTCACAGCGCCTGTAGACCCGGGTTCAATTCCCGACTCAGGCGACTGACTGTGTGGAGTTTGCACGTTCTCCCCGTGTCTGCGTGGGTTTCCTCCGGGTGCTCCGGTTTCCTCCCACAGTCCAAAGATGTGCGGGTCAGGTGAATTGGCCAAGCTAAATTGCCCGTAGTGTTAGGTAAGGGGTAAATGTAGGGGGTATGGGTGGGTTGCGCTTTGGCGGGTTGGTGTGGACTTGTTGGGCCGAAGGGCCTGTTTCCACACTGTAAGTCTAATCTAATCTAATTAGGAGAACAATAGACCAAACCTTAGCAATCCGAAAGCAGCAATTGGATTTGTGACTATATCTGTAAGGATGTCTTGTTTTAGGAGAGATGGCAAGATAAAAAGTTTCAAATCAGGGATGCCAGTTTCTTCCAACACTTGCTGATCTAAATAGGAGAGCGAAAATAATTAGTCTTTTTCCTTTAGCTATGAATGCAGCTTCTTTCTCAGACTTCCTCATGAGCTTTAAAGCTCAATATCAATACATTGATAGATGATAGTAGACAATAGGCAATAGGTACAGGAGTAGGCCATTCAGCCCTTCGAGCCGGTATCACCATTCATTATGATCATGGCTGATCATCCACAATCAGTATCCTGTCCCTGCCTTATCCCCATAATCCTTGATTCCACTATCTTTAAGAACTCTATCCATCTCTTTCTTGAAAGTATCCAGAGACTTAGCCTCCACTGCCCTCTGGGGCAGAGCATTCCATATACCTACCACTCTCTGGGTGAAGAAGTTTCTCCTCAACTCTGTTCTAAATGGCCTACCTCTTATTTTTAAGCTATGTCCTCTGGTTCCAGACTCACCCATCAGTGGAAACATGCTTCCTGCCTCCAAAGTGTCCAATCCTTTAATAATCTTATACGTCTCAATCAGATCCTCTCTCTTCCTTCAAAACTCAAGGGTATACAAGCCCAGTCGCTCCAATCTTTCAACACATGATAGTCCCGCCATTCCGGGAATTGAACTCATGAACCTACGCGGCACTCCCTCAATAGCCAGAATGTCCTTCCTCAAATTTGGAGACCAAAACTGCACACAATACTCCAGGTGCGGTCTCACCAGGGCCCTGTACAGCTGCAGAAGGACCTCTTTGCTCCTATACTCAATTTGTGGACTGCATGGTGGCACAGTGGTTAGCACTGCTGTCTCACAGCGCCTGAGACCCGGGTTCAATTCCCGACTCAGGCGACTGGCTGTGTGGAGTTTGTACATTCTCCCTGTGTCTGCGTGGGATTCCTCCGGGTGCTCCGGTTTCCTCCCACAGTCCAAAGGTGTGCAGGCTAGGTGAATTGGCCATGCTAAATTGCCCGTAGTGTTAGGTAAAGGGGTAAATGTAGGGGAATGGGTCTGGGTGGGTTGCGCTTCGGCGGGTCGGTGTGGACTTGTTGGGCCGAAGGGCCTGTTTCCACACTGTAAGTAATCTAATCTAATCTAATCTTCTTGTTATGAAGGCCAGCATGCCATTAGCTTTCTTCACGGCCTGCTGTACCTGCATGCTTGCTTTCATTGAATGATGTACAAGAACATCCCCTTTACCTCACTTGAGTCCAGTTAGATAGTAATCTGCCTTCCTCTTCTTGCCAAAGTGGATAACCACACATTTATCTACATTAAATAGCAGGTATTTCTGGGTATAATGCAGGATCAGTTCATTCCAAAGAGGAAGAAAGATCCTAAGGAGAGGCAGAGACGGCCTGTCCAAGTCACCCTGTATTCTCATAACATCCTCCTCTCATTTCACCCTGCCACCCAGCTTTGTGTCATTTGCTAATATTACTTTAATACCTTCATCTATATCATTAATATGTGTTGTAAACAGCTGCGGTCCCAGCATCGAACCTTGTGATACCCCACTGGTCACCGCCTGCCATTCCGAAAGGGACCTGTTTATTACTACTCTTTGCTTCCTGTCAGTCAGCCAATTTTCAATCCAAGTCGGTATTTTGCCCCCAATCCCATGTGCCCTACTTTTGCTCACTAACCTCCTGTGTGGGACTTCATCAAAAGCTTCCTGGAAGTTTAGGTACACTACATCCACTGGCTCTCCCTTGTCTATCTTCTTAGTTACATCCTCAAAAAATTCCAGAAGATTAGTCAAGCATGATTTCCCCTTCGTAAATCCATGCTGACTCTGACTTATCCTGTTACTGCAATCCAAATGAGTTGTAATTTCATCTTTTATCATTTATTCCAGCATCTTTCCCACCACTGACATCAAGCTAGCTGGTCTATAATTCCCTGTTTTCTCTCTCCCTCCTTTCTTGAAAAGTAGGACAGCATTAGCCCCCCTCCAATCTGCAGGAACTGATCCTGAATCGATAGAACATTGGAAAATGATTACCAAAGCATTCACGATTTCTAGAGCCACTTCCTTAAGTACCCTAGGATGCAGACCATTCGGTCCCGGGGACTTATCAGCCTTCAGACCTAACAGTCTCTCCAACACCATTTCCTGCCTAATATAAATTCCTTCAGTTCATCCATTACTTTAGGTCCTTCAGCTACTATTACATCTGGGAGATTGCTTGTATCTTCCCCAGTGAAGACAGATCCAAAGTACCTACCTATGCAACTCTTCTGCCATTTCCTTGTTCCCCATAATAGATTCACCCATTTCTGTCTTCAAGAGACCAATTTTAGTCTTAACCATTTTTTTCTTTTCACATACCTAAAAAAGCTTTAATTATCCTCCTTTATATTTTTAGCCATTTGCCTCCGTATCTCATTTTTTCTCTGCGTGTTGCCTTTTTAGTTATCCTCTGTTGCTCTTTAAACGTTTCCCAGTCCTCTGGCTTCCTGCTCATCTTTGCTTTGTTATACTTCTTCTCTTTTATCTTTATACAGTCCTTAACTTCCCTCGTCAGCCATGGCTGCCTCTGCCTCCCCTTAGGATCTTTCTTCCTCTTTGGAATGAACTGATCCTGCACCTTCTGCATTATATTCAGAAATACCTGCCATTGTTCGTCCACTGCCATCCCTGCTAAGGTATTGCACCATTGAATTTTGGCCAGCTCCTCCCTCATAGCTCCATGGTTCCCTTTATTCAACTCCAAGACTGACAGTAGCTTGAATGTGTTATTGGATGAAACATTATTGATGATAAAAAAAAGCCCTTTATAAATAATTTAAAATTTCTAAAAAGCATAGGCTTCCAAACACTAAATAGAAAACAGTGGTATTCTCATTCAGTGGCTTCACTCCAACTTAACGGGGGAAGTCAATGGCATTTTGAGGTTGAATTTAAAGTGAACAGCATTTTATTGCATCCTCAACCATTATCGAGTTCCTTTTGAAGAATAGGTCTATTGTCCTCGGGGTGAAAGCAGCAGCAGGCAGTTTGGTGCATGGCCTGAACGTGACTAAGGAGCAAATGCTGTTGGAAATCCCGCCGTATGTCCCCTGTTCCATAAATGGTGTGGGATCTTTCATTGGCACCTGCAATAGGGTTCGGGCTAGCCTAATTTATCCAAAAGCGTGTATCCTTGACAAGACCTCTATATTCATCGCCTGGAGTGCTGATCACTTTAATAGAATAGGTTAGCTCAGTTGGCGGCGAGGCTGGTTTGTGATTCGGAGTGATGCCAACTGCACAAGCTGAGGTCACCATGGATATCCCGCCTTCTCAACCTCTCTCTAATGAGAGAGCAGCCTTTGGCCTTCTGGTGACCTTTACTATCTGAGCTATGCTGACGATGCATAGGGAGGGACAAGGGAACTCCATTACCTTTGTCATGAATACACGGGGGAGGAGAGAACTTCACATTGGCTTAGCTAGGGCCATTTATGTTGTAGATTAGATTCCTTACAGTGTGGAAACAGGCCCTTCGGGCCAACAAATCCACACCAAACCTCCGAAGAGTAACTCACCCAAACCCATCTCCCTCTGACTGATGCACCTAACACTACATGGCCAATTCACGTGACCTGCACATCTTTGGATGGTGGGAGGAAACCGGAGCACCTGGAGGAAACCCACGCAGGCACGGGGAGAATGTGCAAACTCCACACAAACAGTCACCCGAGGCTGGAATCGAACCCAGGCCCCTGATGCTGTGAGACAGCAGTGCTAACCACTGAGCCACCGTGCCACCCCTTGTTTAAAAGAAAAGCCGTTTATTGTGGAGGACTGTTGTAAGTTACTCATTTATTTTCCGTTCTTTAACCAGAGAAAGGAAACATGCAAACATTCGTCATCTGGAGAGTTTCCAGGTTCATACACTCCTCTGACGATGCCATTGTCGGGTTTTGTGAACTGCCTATTTATTTCCCTGAAAATCGATGAGTTGTTGAAGCTGTGTCTCCTTTTTACATTCTTCACATGGATAGTTCTTTACTTGCTGCTGATTTTACTTTCATACAGTCAGCCTTGTTGATACTCCCTGTGGTGTAAGTGAAAATGTAAGCATTGATAGGAATGAATGAAAATCTGCTGTTAATTACCCAAACCATTTTATTCAGGGATGCATGCCTGTGGTCACCTTGGTAATGTTGTTATTGAATGATTTATTGTTGTCACATGTACCAAGATACACTACTGTTTAGCTGAACCAGAACACCAATGTCAGTTTCATTTCCTTTATTTTCCTTCTATGTGGCTTTTTGTGCAATTTGATTAGATTTATTACTGTCACATGTATCTAGGTACAGTGAAAAGTTTTATTTTGTGTGCAGTACAGGTTGACCATACCATGCAAAGTGCATTAGAATAACAGAGCAAGGAGTACAGCTGCAGGGAAGGTGTACAGAGAGTGGGATCAAAATTTAAATTTAATATTTGAGGGGTTCATTCAGAAGTTTGATAACAGCAGGGAAGAAGCTGTTCTTGAATCTGTTGGTAGGTGACTAAGCTTTTGTATCTTCTGCCTGATGGAAGAGGTTGGGAGAGATTATAACCGGAGAGATTATAACCGGGACGGAAGGGTCTTTGATTGTATTGGTTGTTTTCCTGAGGCAGCAGCATGTGTAGATGGAGTCAGTGGAGTGGAGATTTGATTGTGAGATGGACTCATTCAGTCATACAGCACGGAAATAGAACATTCGGTCCAACCAGTCCATGTTGAACGTAATCCCAAACTAAACTAGCCCCACCTGCCTACTCTTTTCCCATATCCCTCCAAACCGTTCCTGTTCATGCATCCACATAAATGGCTTTTAAACATTGTATTGTACCACAGCTACCACTTCCTCAGGAAGGTCATTCCACACATCAACCACCCTCGGTGTAAATTCACCTTGTGTCTTTTTTAAATCTCTCCCCTCGCATCTTAAAAATGTCTCCTAAGTTTGAAATCCCTCATTGTAGGGAAAAGGCAACTACCATTAACTCTTCCTAAATTGCTCATCAGTTTCTGATGCTTTTCTCTCCTCCCTGAGGCAAATTTGTGGTCTTCTTGCTGCAGTCATTCAGCGCTCAGTGCAACACGTCTTGACTCTCATTGATTATTAATCAATCCCTTGCAACTGATGATGGGAGACACAACCACAAATAGAAACGAAAAGATCGAAAAAACTCATTGGTGTCAGGGGCATAACCCCATTGAAATACAGTCAGTTGGTGAGTGTTTGAAACAGGAGGTAGGCTATTGTTTTGGAGATGATCCCTGAGCAGACTTCCATTCCAATTGAGACTGTGATTTTTCCACAACTTGTAATTCTAATATTCCTCATTTAGAATCTAGTCTTGAAAGTTTGCCAGTTTCTTCTATAACTTTGAGAAAGTAAAATAATTCATCCAAATGAAGGTCAAAAAAGAGCAGAGTCCTTTCTTTTCCAAGAATATATTTTTCCTAATGGGAGAGTACAGCCGCAATCTTGATTTTGCTATTCTGCCCCTTGTTTTGATGCTGTCATGTGGCTTGGGAGAAATGTCTGAAATTGGGCTTTGTTAAGAAATGTATTAAAATTCCAAACACAATTTGTCAAAATGTTTTTTTGTTTCATTCAGTGTGGGGTGTGGGTGTTGCTGGCTGGGTCCCTAGTTGCTCTGGAGAAGGTGGTGATGAGCTGCCTTCTTGAACCACTGCAGACAATGTGCTGTAGTTTGACCCACAATGCCCTTAGGGAGGGAATTCCAGGATTTTGATCCAGTGCCATTGAAGGTACGGCGATATATTTCCAAGTCAGGATGGTGAGTGGCTTAGAGGGAAACTTGCAGGTGGAGGTGTTCCCATTATATGTGCTGCCCTTGTCTTTCTAATTGGAAGTGATCATGATGCTGTCTGAGGAACTGTGGAGAATTCTTTGGTGATTAACTTAAATAATGCAATGGCCCCTAGTGTGTAAAAATTTTATTATTACAATAAAAGTGAAGACACCATAGTCCTCTGGGATCAACGGGTTACTCTCTTATTAGACAAGTTTAACCTGAGGGTCACCATGGCACAGGTGAGGGCAGAGGTTGAGAAGGTGGATCCTGTTTAGTAACTTCAGCCGCTATAGTAGTTGACCCTACACTACATACATTCCTTAAGAATTACACGTAGAATATATCAGGGTAAATGCTAAAGGATGTTTCCTACCTGATGGAAGAGTTTATGATCAGGGCCATAGTCTTACAATAAAGAGGCCTTCATGCTGAGGATAACCTCCATCGTGTTGTGTGGCACTATCACCGTGCTAAATGGGACAGACTTTGTACAGATCTACCAACTCAAGACTGGGCATCCATGAGGCACTGTGGACCATCAACAGCAGCAGAATTATACTCCAGCACAATCTGTAACCTCATGGCCCGGCATATCCCCCACTCACCCATTACCATCAAGCCAGGGGATCAACCCTGGTTCAATGGAGAATGCAGGAGGGTATGACAAGAGGGTATGAAGATGAGATTTCAACCTGGTGAAGCTACCAAACAGGACTATTTGAATATGAAACAGCAAGTGGTACACAGAGCTGAGTGATCTGACAACCAATACATCAAATCTAAGCTCTATAGCCCTAAGACATCCAGTTGTGGGAGGGAGAGGCTCCACAATTATCCCCATCCTCAATGATGCAAGAGCCCAGCACATCAGCGCAAAAGGGAAGGCTGAAGCTTTCGCAGTAATCTTCAGCCAGAAGTGCTGAGTGGATAATCCATCTCAGCCTCCCCCAGTGGTCCCCAGCATTACAGACACTTGTCATCAGCCAACTTGATTCATTCCACATGATATCAAGAAATGGTTTGACATACTGGATACTACAAAGACTACAGTCCCTGACAACACTCCAGCAATAATACTGAAGACTTGTGCTCCAGAACGTGCTGCTCCCTGAGCCAAGCTGTTCCCGTACAGTTACAACACTGGCATCTACCCGACAATGTGGAAAATTGCCCAGGTATGTCCTGTACACAAAAAGCAGGACAAATCCAACCCAGCCAATTCCGGCCCCATCAGTCTCCTCTCCATCCTCAGTAAAGTGATGGAAGGGGTCAGTAACAGGGCTACCAAGCAGCACCTGCTCAGCAATAACCTGCTCAGTGACGCCCAGTTTGGGTTCCCCAGGGTCACTCAGCTCCTGACCTCATTACAGCCTTGGTTCAAACATGGACAAAAGAGCTGAATTCCAGAGGGGAGTGTGGTAAGTCCCAGCGGGGAGTGTGGTAAGGAACCCTGGCAAAATAGGAATCAATGAGAGGAAAGCTCTCTGCTGGTTGGAGTCACACCTGGCACATTGGAAGATGGTTGTGGTTGTTGGAGGTCAGTCATCTCAGCTCCGGGACATTTCTGCGGGAGTTTCTCAGAGTAGTGTGCTAGGCTCAGTTATCTTTAGCTGCTTCATCAATGATCTTCCCTCCATTGTAAGGTCAGAAGTGGGGATCTTCACTGATGATGGCACAACGTTCAGCACCATTCGTGACTCCTCAGTCACTGAAGCAGTTCATGTTCAAATGTAACAAGTTCTGGACAACATCTAGGCTTGAGCTGACAAGTGGAAAGCAATGTTTGTGCCACACAAATGCCAGGCAGTGACAATCTAACCATGGTCTCTTGATATTACTATCACTGAATCTCTCACTATCAATAACCTTGGGTTTCCATTGACTAGAAACGCAACTAGACTTGCCACTTAAACACAGTGACTACAAGAGCAGGTAGAAGCTGTTTATCTACAAGTCAGGAGTACGATGGAATATTCCCCACTTGCCTGGATGGCTGCAACTGCTACAATATTCAAGAAGCTTAACACCATCCAGGTCAAAGCAGCCCGCTTGATTGGCACCACATCCACAAGCATCTATTTCACTATCACCAGTGCTCAGTAGTAGCAGGGTATACTATCTACAACGTGCACTGCAGACATTCACTAAAGATCCTCAGACAGCACCTTCCAAACCCACAACCACTTCCATCGAGAAGGACAAGGGCAGCAGATACCTGGGAACACCACCCCCTGCAAGTTCCCCTCCAAACCACTCACCATCTTGATTTGGAAAGATATCACCGGTCCTTCACCTTCGCTGGGTCAAAATCCTGGAATTCCCTCCCTTAGAGCATTGTGGGTCTACCCACAGCATGTGGACTGCAGTGATTCAAGAAAGCAGCTTGCCCCACCTTCTGAAGGGCAACTATGGACGGGCGATAAATACTGGACCCAACTAGTGACACCCATGTCCTAAGAGGGTTGAGTTGAGAGTGAGGTGCTGGAAAAGTACAGCAGGTCAGGCAGCATCCGAGGAGCAGGAAAATCAACGAGTCAGGCATAAGCCCTTCATCAGGAAGGGCTTCATCTGCCTCACTCTTAATGAAGGGCTTTTGCCTGAAACATCGACTCTCCTGCTCCTCGGATGCTGCTTGACCTGCTGTGCTTTTCCAGCACCTCACTCTCAACTCTGATCTCCAGCATCTGTAGTCCTCACTTTCTCCTATGAGGATTGAGTCTGTGGAGCTCCTTGCTACAGAGAGCTGTGGGGTCAGAGTCCAGGTGTAGATTTAAGGCTGAAATCGATAGATTATTGATCAGTCGGGGAATCAAGGATAATGGGGAAAGGGCAGGAAAGTGGACATGAGGAATGTTGGATCAGCCATGATCCTATTGAATGGAGAGAGCAAGCTCAAGGGGCTGAATGGCCTACTCCAATTCCTATTTCTTTGGCCTTATGTTGACATTACTCTGCACTGAGTGTAGTACAGTCAGCTGGACCATCTGAGCCCCACTATTGCTGTGGTTCATCATTATACAACTCTGTGATGGTGTTTGAGCTGTGGCTTTGATTTCTGTTTTACAACTCGGATGTACTGAGTGTTCACCTTGAATGTTGTAATTTGTAAAGCTACCTTCACAATGTCAAGTCTTGACATCTAAAGGAGGGAAATTATTCAAATTGGTGAGGACAGGCTGCCAATCAGTTATTTCTGAAAGGGTTAAAGTACTTTGAAGATTATTTCAATCTGAATACTTCAAACATACTGCCTTGAAGGTTTTGCTTTGGAATTTCTGCCTTTGAAATTGTGACCTTTTTAGAAACATAGTTAAAGCCTCTCCACAGCAATCCCTTTGTATATTTTTCCTTAACATTCTTTTGTGGGATGTAAGTGCCACTGGCGAGGGCCAGCATTTATTGTCCAGCCCTACTTGCCCTCACCACCTTCCTGAACCACGACAGCCCTTGAATGGCTGTGGGAATTGAATTCATGGTCTTGGTAAATATTCCCACTTAAACTGATGTTTCTAACAGTGCAGTGTTCATTAATTGCTGGATAATGCATGTCAGCAACTCTTGAATAGAGTAACTCTGGTGATTGAAGAGAGAGAGAGATGATCCCCGAGACCCGAGTCCCATGCCCTATAATATAAATCCAACCCAATCCACTGGTGTCAGAATAACAACAGGAGATCCTTTACCATCTATATCCCCATTATATTTCACTGTACCTTTTTCGCTTGTGATGAAACAGGCCACATATAATTTCAGACTAACCAGTATACACAATGCTATGGATGCCATGGTGATGTTCATGATTTTAACTTCTGCAAATAGAGAGACACACATTCCCATTACCAGTCGTGAAGACAGATTAGTTAGAGCATGTGTCGGAACATGCAACTGAAGATCTGAAAAGAAACAGGCCATTCTGCCCCTTGAGCTTGCTCAGCCATTCAACATGATTATTGCACTCAATACCGTAATCCCGCCCTCCCTCCATATCCCTTGATCCATTGGCCAACAGAGCTATATCTACCTCCTTCTTGAAAACATTGAATATTTTGGCCTTGGTCACTTTGGTGATGAATTCGACAGGCTCCCTACTCTCTGGGTGAAGAAATCTCTCCACATCTCAATCCTAAAAGATTTACTCCTTATCCTTAAACAATGACCCTTGGTTCATCACTTCCCCACCATCAGGACCATCCTGCGTTGACTTTGTCTAATCTTGCTAGAAAGCCACCCAACATTGATCTAGTTGTTAATAAGCACATGGTATCACTTACCAGAGAGGGTACCATCCAGATCCTTTTGATTGTCTAAGCCAATAACGCAGAAACCCACCAAACTGTGCGTACGGTTCAAACTCACCTTGACAACAGAATGGACCAAGGGAGCTCAGTCTGAACTGTTTCAACAGTAACAGCATTTGATTAATCATCTGTTACCATGCCAACAGCTACTTTCATTTTTTTGGTTTCCCCCTACATCCACTTAAGTTTTTTGATGCAAATTTTTAAGAAATTCTGAGCTAGTTTCAACCCAGCACAAAGTGAAATTTCCTGGTTTGTTTATATTTAAAAGCAAAATGCTTTTGATCTATTCAAGTCATTTGCCCTTTCACAGATCCCAACTGAGACAGGCAACCACTGAGACAGGTAACAAATGGTAGTGTGAAGGAGACTTGGGTGACAAGAGCTTCTCATCAAGAGGAAGAAGGAAGCTTACTTAAGGTTAAGGAAGCAAGGATCTGGCACAGCTTGAGAGGATTACAGGATAATTAGGAAAGAACTCAAAAATGGACTGAGGAGGGCTAGGAGGGGGCACAAAAAGCCTTGGCAGGAAGGATTAGGGAAAACCCAAAGGTGTACTACACCTAGGTGAGGAATAAGAGAATGATCAGAGAGAGGGTAGGGCCAATCGGGAATCATGGAGGGAACTTGTGCCTGGAGTCTGAGGAGGTGGGGGAGGCCATAAATGAGTTTTTTGCTTCAGTATTCACTAGAGAGAGGGACCTTGTTGATAATGAGAACACCATGGACCAGGTTAATCGACTTGAACAGATTGATATTAATGAAGTGGATGTGCTGGAAATTCTGGGAAGCATCAAGGCAGGTATATTCCCATGGCCAGATATACCCAAGGTTTCTACAGAAAGCGAGGAATGAGATTGCTGTGCCTCTGGTGATGATCTTTTTATCGTCACTCACCATGGGAGTAATTCCGGCTGGTCAGAGGGAGGCGAATGTTCCTCTGTTCAAGAAAGGGAATAGGGAAATCCCAGGGAATTACAGACCAGTCAGTTTTAGGTCTGTGGTAAGCAAGGTACTGGAAAGGATTCTGAGAGATAGGATTTATGACAATTTGGAAAAGCATAGTTTGATTAAAGATAGTCATCATGGCTTTGTGATAGGCAGGTCATGCCTCACAAGCCTTATTGAGTTCTTTGAGGATGTGACGAGACAAGTTAACGAAGGTCAAACAGTGGATGTGGTATAAATGGAATTCAGTAAGGCATTTGTTAAGGTTCCCCACAATAGGTTCATTCAGAAAGTTAGGAGGTATGATACAGAGAAATCTGGCTGTCTGGATACAGAATTGGCTGGCTGAAAGAAGGCAGCGAGTGGTAGAGGATGGTAAATATTCCACCAGAAGGTCGATGACCAGTGGTGTCCCACAGGGATCTGTTCTTGGACCTCTGCTCTTTGTAGTTTTTATAAATGACTTGGATGAAGCAGTGGAAGGGTGGGTTAGTAAGTTTGCCTATGACACAGGTTTGTTGTCGATGGTGTGGAGGGCTGTTACAGGCCACAACAAGACATTGACAGGATGCAGAGCTGGGCTGAGAAGTGGCAGATAGAGTTCAACTGTGAAGTGATTCATTTTGGAAGGTTGAATTTGAATGATGAATACAGGATTAAAAACAGGGTTCTTGTCAGTGTGGAGGAACAGAGGACTCTTGGGGTCCATGTGCATAGATCCCTCAAAGTTGCCGCCCAGGTTGACAGAAGGCGTATGGTGTTTTGACTTTTGTAATGGGAAATTGAGTTTAGGAGCTGTGAGGTTTTGCTGCAGCTCTATAAAACCCTAGTTAGACCACACTTGGAATATTGTGTCCAGTTCTGGTCACGTTATGATAGGAAGGATGTAGATACTTTAGAGAGGGTGCAGAGGAGATTTACCAGGATGCTGCCTGGATTGGAGGGTTTGTCTTATGAAGAGAGGTTGAGGGAGATTTGAATGTAGGTCCTGAAGACAATGGTCAGTAGATTAACCCTCTGTGGTACCAAGGTGGCCCTGCACTGAATGGATATGATGGAAACTAACATGGTTTCTCACACAAAAAAACAAATGTCACAATCTGAATAGAATATTGTAAAACTCAGCGGGTAGATGCCAAATATATGTTCATTTGTAATAATCTTTGGCATATGAGCAGGAGTAGATCTTTCAGCCCATTGAGTCTGCTGGACCATTCAACAATCATGATTGATCATCTCTCTCAACACCATTTCCCTGCACTTTCCCAATATCCTTGTATGTCTTTAATTTCAAGTGATCTGTTGATCCCAGGTTTGAACACACTCAATTACTGAGCTTCTGCAGCTCTCAAGGATAGCATGTTCCAACAACTTACCATCCTCTGTGTGAAGAAATTCTATATCTTGCTCTCAGTTAATCCCCCTC
The DNA here is from genome assembly GCF_020745735.1 of Hemiscyllium ocellatum. Lineage (NCBI taxonomy): Eukaryota > Metazoa > Chordata > Chondrichthyes > Orectolobiformes > Hemiscylliidae > Hemiscyllium > Hemiscyllium ocellatum. Next base: position 60,095,418 of record NC_083422.1, on the reverse strand, counting down.
TGATTGTGAAATTGTATCCCATGGTTCTAGAGTCCCTGAGCAGGCAAAGGAGCATCTTGTATCTGTCTCGTTAAACTCAATGCAAAGTTTGTACACTTCAATGAGACCAGCTCCCATCCATCTAAAGTTGAGGGAATATAGGCCCAACCTTCTTGTGATTTAAAAAAAACCCAGAAAGTGTTGGAGAAACTCAGTAGATCCGGCCAATGTTACAGAGGGAGAAACAGAGTGAACGTTCCGAGTACAGTGACCGTTCTTCAGAATGGTTCTGAACTGAGATCTACAACAGGCCACCGACCTTGAAATATTAACTTTGTTTCTCTCTGTGTAACTGCTGTCGGACCTGCTGAGTTTCTCCAGCACTTTCCAGTTTCCTCCCACAGTCCAAAGCTGTGCAAGTTAGGTGGACTGACCAGTGCTAAATTGCTGGCTAGGTGGATTACGCATGGGAACGCAGGGTTACGGGGTAGGAGGGTTGGTATGTGACTCAATGGCCAAATGGCCTACTTCCACTCTGTAGGGATTCTTCAATTTTATGAGGATATGCTCTTGTGGGGCTGTAACTGACAGGATTGTGGATTAATGTCTGCGAGATGAGATACACAGGACAGCTTTCCCAGCCAGAGTGTCTTGTAAACCTTTTGATGTTTCTACTCTGGAAGTAAATGTTGTTGACATAGCTTCAATAATACAACATTGTAGCTAACTTCTGGATTCTTCATGACAAAGCCAACATTTCTAGCATTCTGCCATTAGTGAATGAAATATCCTGCATTTGTATGTTCCAATGGGCTATCCCTGATATTGCCTGTGATCAATTTAACATCACTGGCTTGAAGGGAATTTGTTAGTGTGTTAGAATGTTATGAATAAAATTAGACAGCATATTAAAATCTCCTTTGCCAGGTAGACTGGTGTTCACTTAGTGCCACAATGTGAGGGCGAATGAAGTGGCAGGACACAGGTTTCTGTGCAATAATTTCTGGGCTATTACTGAGGAGAGATGCAGAGACTCGGGGTGAACGAACAGCGCTAGGGATGAAGATGCTGCTGCAGTTTCTGACAGTGTGGAGACAAATGTTTTCAAGATGCCAATCTGCAGGGAATCGGGGAAACAGAGACTCCTTTATTGAGCAGAGTGCGTTAATAAACTCCAAAGGCTGTCTCTATTTCAGATAATAACTCTCAGATCAGTCACTGACTGTTTCTTAATATAGAGCTATTCAGTAAATGATACTTGACTTTGAAAATGTCACTTTTGTTACTTTGATAGGAAAGAGTCCCCACAATGATTATTGACATCGAATATCGACAGTTGACTGTGAGCAGTGAATCTAAGTAAACCGGTATTATTCTGTCTTCAAGAATGTGCATCATCCCTTTGGCAACTCTGTTCAATATCTGTAACTGATTTTGTTGATAGCCATTGTAAAGGATCCTCTTAAACAAACACAGATAATGCTGGAGAAACTCAGCGGTCTGGCAGCATCTGTGGATAGAGAAACAGAGTTACCATTTCAGGTCTGATATGATTCTTCTTCAGAACTAAAAGGTGTTGGAACTGTTTTTTTATGGACTTCTGACAGAGGAGTCACAGAGTCGTAGGCTTATAGCAATGTACAGCACAGAAACAGACCCTTCAGTCCACCTCGTCCATGCTGATCAGATATATAACCCAATTTAGTCCCATTTGCCAACATTTTGCTCATATCCCTATAAACCCTTCCCATTCATATACCCATTAGATGCCTTGTAAATATTGTAATTGTACCAACCTCCACCACTTCCTGTGGTAGCTCATTCCATACACACACCACACTCTGTGTGAAAAAGTTGTTCCTTTCAAATCTTTTCCCTCTCACCTTAAACCTATGCCCTCTAGTTTTGGACTCCCCTATCCCTGGGGAAAAGCCCTTGGCTATTTACCCTATCCATGCCCCTCATGACCTTTATAAGGTCACCCCTCAGCCTCTGATGCTCCAGGGAAAATAGCCCCAGCCTATTCAGCCTCTCCCTATAGCTCAAATCCTCCAACCCTGGCATCCAGTAATATGCTTCCTGAATGACAACTGTTCAAATGCAACATGCAGTTTTATTTTACTGATCAAGTGATAAATGATCCCCAAAAAAACCTCTAAATATCTTACTTGCCATTGTTACCTGGAAAATTTTGTTTTTCCCAGGGGCCAGGGTGATTGGAAAGATGCAGACAAGATATGGAAGGTTCTTAAAGACCAGTTCAAGGTAAACATTAACTTCAAAATTAATAACTCCAACTCATGTCATACAGATAGCAATACTAAGATTATTTATCTGGGGAACAAGGAGTTTCCTAGTCAATGCATCAATATATCTTTAAGACCCATTGCTGCATCAAGGCATTTGACCTGAGGGGATAACGATCTCAGTCTCTGTTTTCCCTCAGATCACATTGGCCATGATGCTGTGTAGAAGCAAGCAGCTGATAGCTAATAACTATGTGACCTCACGGCTTAATATTCACCCAGACACATACCTAGGTGTGAAGTGTACTCTACATTTATGAACATCTGCTTTATGAATGTTTGTATTTATGAAAGTATTCCCACACTAGGGCGTAATTTTAAAGACAGGGCATATGACCATTTCCTGTCCTTATGAATAGCTCCTTTACAATTTCCTGCATTGTGTTCTGACTGGTGTCCAAAGTGACTTGTCAACGCACTGCAGAATGGAACTTTTTTGCAATCTGGGGGCCACCTGAAATAATATCAATTGGATTCTTTAATGCCGCAATATCCACATTAAGTTTCTCATGCTACAGGGGATAATGCCAGCATTGCAACATCGGGTAAACACCTTATTGGAGGCAAATGCATGGCACAGCTTCTGGTGAACAAATGAGAAAGAATTCATAGATATTTATCTCTTTGTATTGACTGGGAGTCAATAAGCAGAAGCCCTGGCTGGTATAGAGTAAAACCCAAAACCCCATCCTTCAGCCCAAGGGTTCAGTAATCGATGGAGTTCATTTCCAGGCTCTGGGGAGAATGTAAGTTTTGTTTAAAATGTATGATGTGACGCCTGTTAAACATCTTTCCTGATCCCATTCTGCTTGAATGACACTGCTATTGAAAGCCAACACAAGTCCGTCTACCTCATTCCCAATGGAGGCAATGATGGGGATTTTAATAGCATTGTTGTGCTTTGATGCTATTTCTAGTCGTAATGAGCAAACAGAGCAAAAATGTAAATTACTTCCACAGCACGTTTTTGAGCCTATGATTAAGATAATTGCATAGACTTGAGACAAAAATAGCAAAGCAATTTTTGTCTTCACTGCCAAATAAGCAACGCAAATACAACAACTGAATGCTAATATAAAATACATTCAGTGATTTTCAATCCCAACACTGATACGAACATGCTTTACTGAGGGGGGCAAAATGCTAAATTCGGAGTGGACTCCATGAATTGAAGGTGAGAGTGAGTGATCAGCAATTGTACGGGATCCTATCAGATGTGGGGAACATCAGTGTTTAATGGATTGACATTGTTATTTCATCTCACCAAGTAAATATCTCTCGATTTCGAAGAACTGTTTCAACAAAGGTGTTTGAGAGTCGCTGACAGAACAAAGATAGCTTTATTCTAATGAAGGGGAAAGACATACATTTGTGTTAGAACATAGAACATAGAACATAGAAAAATACAGCGCAGTACAGGCCCTTCGGCCCTCAATGTTGCGCCGACCGAATCCACCTAACCTACACTAGCCCAATAACTTCCAAATGCCTATCCAATGCCCGCTTAAATGACCATAAAGAGGGAGAGTTCACCACTGCTACTCGCAGGGCATTCCATGAACTCACAACCCGCTGCGTAAAGAATCTACCCCTAACATCTGTCCTATACCTTCCACCCCTTAATTTAAAGCTGTGTCCCCTTGTAACGGCTGACTCCATTAGCGGTAAAAGGTTCTCAGTGTCTACCCTATCTAAACCCCTAATCATCTTGTACAACTCTATCAAATCTCCCCTAAACCTTCTTTTCTCCAATGAGAACAGCCCCAAGTGCCTCAGTCTTTCCTCATACGATTTTCCTACCATACCAGGGAACATCCTGGTAAACCTCCTCTGCACTCGTTCCAATGCCTCCACATCCTTCCTATAGTATGGCGACCAAAACTGCACACAATACTCCAGATGAGGCCGCACCAGAGTCTTGTACAACTGCAACATGACCTCAGGACTCCGGAACTCAATTCCTCTGCCAATAAAGCCCAGTACACCATATGCCTTCCTCACAGCACTATTTACCTGGGTGGCAACTTTCAGAGATCTGTGTACATGGACACCAAGATCCCTCTGCTCATCCACACTACCAAGTAGCCTACCATTAGCCCAGTAATCCATCTTCTTGTTACTCCTACCAAAGTGAATGACTTCACACTTAGCTACATTGAATTCCATTTGCCACCTTTCTGCCCAGCTTTGCAACTTGTCTATATCCCGCTGTAACCTGCCACATCCTTCCTCACTATCCACAACTCCACCGACTTTTGTGTCATCCGCAAACTTACTCACCCAGCTTTCAAGCCCCTCCTCTAGATCATTTATAAAGATAACAAAAAGCAATGGTCCCAAAACAGATCCTTGAGGTACACCGCTAGTAACTGCACTCCAAGATGAACCTATACCATCAACTACTACCCTCTGTCTCCTTCCAGCCAGCCAATTTCTAATCCAAACCTCTAATGCACCCTCAATGCCATACCTCCATAGTTTTTGCATTAGCCTACCATGGGGTACCTTATCGAACGCCTTGCTAAAATCCATGTACATCACATCTACTGCTTTACCCTCGTCCACTTCCTTAGTCACCTGCTCAAAGAACTCAATAAGGTTTGTGAGGCACGACCTGCCCTTCACAAAACCATGCTGACTATCCTTGATCACGTTATTCCTATCCAGATGTTCATAAATCTTATCCCTTACAATTCTCTCTAAGACTTTGCCCACCACAGAAGTCAGACTCACTGGCCTATAGTTACTCGGGCTATCCCTACTCTCCTTCTTGAACAAGGGGACACATTCGCCATCCTCCAGTCTTCTGGTACTATTCCCGTTGACAATGACAACATAAAAATCCAGGCCAATGGCTCTGCTATCTCCTCCCTTGCTTCCCAGAGGATCCTAGGATAAATGCCATCAGGCCCAGGAGACTTATCTATTTTCATCCTTTCCAGTATTCCCAAAACCTCTTCCCTACATACTTCAATGCCATCCATTCTAATCACTTGTGACTCAATATTCACACCAGCAACAGTGTCCTGTTCCTGAGTGAATACTGACGAAAAGTATTGATTTAGTGTCTCTCCAATCTCCTCCGCCTCCACGCACAACTTCCCACTACTACCCTTGACTGGACCGATACCTACCCTAGTCATCCTTTTATTCCTGACATACCTATAGAAAGCCTTTGGATTTTCCCTAATCCTACCAGCTAAGGACTTTTCATGTCCCCATCTCGCTGCTCTTAGCTTTCTCTTTAGATCCTTCCTGGCTAGGAACTCTCAATCGCCCCAACTGAACCTTCACGCCTCATCTTTACATATGCCGCCTTCTTCCCTTTCACAAGGGATTCCAATTCCTTATTAAACCACGGCTGCCTCACAAGACCCTTAACTCCATGCCTGACTGGTACATACTTATCAAGGACACTCAGTAGCTGTTCCTTGAACAATCTCCACATATCATTAGTATTCTTCTCTTGAAGCCTGTTTTTCCAATCCACGCATCCTAAGTCATGCCTCACCGCATCATAATTTCCCTGCCCCCAGCTATAGCTCTTGCCCTGCAGTGCACACTTATCCCTCTCCATCACTAAAGTAAAAGTCACCGAGTTGTGGTCACTGTCCCCGAAGTGCTCACCTACCTCCAAGTCTAACACCTGGCCTGGTTCATTACCTAGAACCAAATCCAGTATAGCCTCACCTCTTGTTGGCCTGTCTACATATTGTGTCAGGAAACCCTCCTGCACACATTGGACAAACACCAACCCATCTAACGACCTCGAGCTATAGCTTTCCCAGTCAATATCTGGGAAGTTAAAGTCCCCCATAACAACCACCCTGCTACTTTCACACTTCTCCTGAATCATCCTTGCAATACTTTCCTCTACTTCTCTCGGACTATTAGGAGGCCTGTAGAAAACTCCTAACAGGGTGACCTCACCATTCCTATTTCTAACCTCAGCCCAAACTACCTCAGATGGCAAGTCTTCCTCCATCGTCCTTGCCACTGCTGTAATACTATCCTTGACAAGTAATGCCACACCTCCCCCTCTTTTACCCCCATGTCTGACCCTACTAAAACATTTAAACCCTGGAACCTGCAACAGCCATTCTTGCCCCTGTTCTACCCACGTCTCTGTAATGGCCACAACATCGAAGTCCCAGGTACCAACCCACACTGCAAGTTCACCTACCTTATTTCTTATACTTCTGGCATTGAAGTATACACACTTCAAGCCACCTTCCTGTTTACAGGCACCCTCCTTCGAGATCGATGCCTTGTTCCTAACCTCCCTACACTCAAGGTCCTGTATCCTAAAGCTACAGTCCAGGTTCCCATGCTGTGCCTTTCATGATCGCTAGCCATCTCCAACAAGCACTTTACAGCTAATGCTGCACCTTTATAAAGTGCAATCACTGTTTTACTATAGGACATGCAGTAGGTAACTTGCTCACACCAGACTCCCACACAGTTCAAAAGCAGAAGTTTCTGGAAAAGCTCAGCATGTCTGGCAGCATCTGTGGAGAGAAACCAGAGTTAACATTTCAGGTCCAGTGACCTTTTATCAGATCTGCTGAGTTTTTCCAGCAATTTGTTTTTGTTTCTGATTTACAGCATACATAGTTCTTTTGGTTTTTATTCCCACAAACAGTTATTTTCTGATGATCAGGTAATCCTGTTTTTGTGGTACTGGTTGTGGACAGGATAATGGTTTTGAAGTAGTGTCCAGGATGGAGACACAGACCTGGTACAATGGCCGAATTGAAAGATGACTTTCCCGATTATGCAGTTCCCCACAGGCTCTGCACTGTAGCATCAATGCTGAGTCCTGCAGTGGGAGCTGACCCACAGCCTGGGGGGTACATGGGCCAGCTCTTCCAATGAGGCCAAGGTGGAGATTCTGGGGCAGAAAATGTCCCAGAGAGCAATAAACAAAACAGTTCAATCAGAAGCAGAAAATGCTGGAAGTACCCAACAGATCAGGCAGCATCAGTGGAGAGAGAAGTAAAATTCGGCATGTTGGATTCATGATGCCTCAACAGACTGAGGAAGGATAGAAATGTAATGAGCTTTCAGCAAGTGAAAAGGGAAGAGGGGAATGGTAAAATCCAAAGGGAGGGTTTGTCATAGACTCGAGGGCTGAGAAGACTGCATGATAAAAGGTCTTGTATCCTAGAGCCACGGGCAGTGATACGAGTTTAGTGAAGAACCAAAAGACAAATTAACTTTTGTAAATGTGGGATGTGTGTGGCATATGCTGTGCCTGAGGAATAAAGAATTTCAGGCTTCTTGTTCTGCATGAGTGTTTGTTTTTAATGAAACCATATATTAAGAAAGTGTTTTTTGAAAGTGAGTACATTTATTGAACTTTGTGAGTAGTCTGATGATACACTTGAATACAGACAGAAATGTTTAAAGGGGACAAAGAAAGGCAACTGAATACATACTCTGGTTCTGTTTTCACAAGGCAAGGACTGATTAGGGATAGTCAACATGGCTTTGTGCGTGGGAAATCATGTCTCACAAACCTGATTGAGTTTTTTGAAAAGTAACAAAGAGGATTGATGAGGGCAGAGCAGTAGACATGATGTAGATGGACTTCAGTAAGTTCGACAAGGTTCCCCATGGGAGACTGGTTAGCAGGGTTAGATCTCATGGAATAAAGGGACAACTAGCCATTTGGATACAGAACTGGCTCAAAGGTAGAAGACAGAGGGTGGTGGTGGAGGGTTGTTTTTCAGATTGGAGGCCTGTGACCAGTGGAGTGTCACAAGGATCAGTGCTGGTCCTCTACTTTTTGTTATTTACAAAAATGATTTGGATGCGAGCATAAGAGGTACAGTTAGTAAGTTTGCAGATGACACCAAAAGTGAAGGTGTAGTGGACACTGAAGAAGGTTACCTCAGATTACAACAGGATCTGGACCAGATGGGCCAATGGGCTGAGAACTGGCAGATGGAGTTTAATTCAGATAAATGTGAGGTGCTGCATTTTGGGAAAGCAAGCCTTAGGAGGACTTATACGCTTAATGGTAAGGTCCTAGGGAGTGTTGCTGAACAAAGAGACCTTGGAGAGCAGGTTCACAGCTCCTTAAAAATGGAGTCGCGGGTAGATAGGCTAGTGAAGAAGGCATTTGGTATGCTTTCCTTTATTGGTCAGAGTACTGAGTACAGGAGTTGGGAGGTCATGTTGTGGCTGTACAGGACATTGGTTAGGCCACCACTGGAATATTGTGTGCAATTCTGGTCTCCTTCCTATCGGAAAGATGTTGTGAAACTTGAAGGGTTCAGAAAAAATTTACAAGGAAGTTGCCAGGGTTGGAGGATCTGAGCTACAGGGAGAGGCTGAACAGGCTGGGGCTGTTTTCCCTGGAGGCTGAGGGGTGACCTTATAGGATAAATAGACAAAGTCTTTTCCCTGGGGTGGGGGAGTCGAGAACTAGAGGGCATAGGTTTAGGGTGAGAGGGGAAAGATATAAAAGAGACCTAAGGGGCAACTTTTTCACGTAGAGGGTGGTACATGTATGGAATTAGCTGTCAGAGGAAGTGGTGGAGGCTGGTACAATTGCAACATTTAAGAGGCATTTGGATGGGTATATGAATAGGAAGGGTTTGGAGGGATATAGGCCGGGTGCTGGCAGGTGGGACTAGATTGGGTTGGGATATCTGGTCGGCATGGACGAGTTGGACCGAAGGGTCTGTTTCTATGCTGTACATGACTTTAAATCAGATACCAGAAATGTTGGAGAACGCAAGATTTAGTCAGAGGGAGATCAATATTAGTATGGAAATGGTGCTGGGGAATTGATGGAATTGAAGGCAGATAAATCCCCGGGGTCTGATAATCTAGAGGAAGTTGCTCTAGAATTAGTGAATGCATTGGTGGTCATCTTCCACAATTCTATAGACACTGATACAATCCCTGCAGATTGGAGGGTAGCTAATGTCACTCCAATATTCAAAAAGGGAGGTAGAGAGATACCAGGGAATTATAGAGCAGGAAGCCTAACATCGGTACTGGGGAAAATTCTCAAATCTATTATCAAGAATTTTATAGCAGAGCATTTAGAAAGCAGCGATGAAGTCAGACAGAGTCAGTGTGGATTTATGAAGGGGAAATCATGCTTGACAAATCTGTTGGAATTCTAGGAAGATGAAACTAGTAGAGTTGACAGTGGGAGCAGGTCAATGTGGTATATTTGGATTTTCAGAAAGCATTTGACAAACTCCTGCCTGAGAGATGATTGTGCAAGATTAAAGTGCATGGGACTGGGGGAAGTGCATGGAGACAGACAGAAAACTGGTTGGCAGGGAGGAAATTAGAGCATAGGAATTAATGAGTCCTTTTCAGATTGGCAGACAGTAACGAGTGGAATGCCCCCGGGATCAGTGCCAGGACCCCAGCTACCCACTGTATATATTAATGATTTGGATGAGGGAACAAAATGTAACAAGTTTACAGATGATACCAGGTTGGGTGGGAGGGTGAACTGTGAAGAGGATGCAGAGATGCTTCAGCATGATGTGGACAGGTTGGGGAGTGTGTAAACCAATGGCAGATGCAGGATAATTTGGATAAGTGTGAGGTTATTCACTTTGGTAGCAAAAACAAGGTGGCAGATTGCTACCTGAATGGCTGTAAATTGGGAGAAGGGAGTATACAGTGGGACCTGGGTGTCCTTGTACACCAATCACTGAAGGTGAACATGCAGCTACAGCAGGTGGTGAAGAAGGTAAACAGTACGTTGGCCTTCAGTGAGAGAGGTTTCGAGTACAGGAACAGGGCTGTGTTGTTGCAGTTATACAGGGTCTTCATGCGGCCACTCATAGAATTTTGTGTGCAGTTTTGGTCTTCGCTTCTGAAGAAGGAAGCTCTTGCTCTCGAGGGGGTGCAGTGAAGGTTTACCAGGCTGGTTCCGGGATGAAGGAAATGACATAAGGGAGAGATTCCGAGGCTGGGATTGTTCTCACTGGAGTTCAGGCAAATGAGGGGGAAATCTCAGAGGGACTTACAAAATTCTAACAGGACTGGACAGGGTAGATGCAGGGAGGATTTTCCCGATGGTGGGTGTATCCAGAAAACAGAGATCACAGTCTGAGGATTGGGACTGGACCATTTAAATCAGAGATGAGGAGATATTTCTTCACCCAGAGTGATTGGAATGTATGACCACAGGAAGTAGTTGATACCAAAACATTGAATGTACTCAAGAGGCGGCTGGATCTCACACCTGGGGGCCAATGGGATCAAAGGTCACAGGGCGAAAGCAGGATTAGGCTAATGAGTTGGATGATCTGCCATGATTGTGATGACTGGAAGAGCAGGCCCAAAGGGCTGAATGGCCTTCTCCTGCTCCTATCTTCTAGGTTTCAATGTCTCTATATTTCTTTTGCTGAGTGCTGCACATTACTGCTCAGCATTGCCCAGTCATCATCGAGTCATAGAATCCTACAGCACGGAGATAGGCCATTTCACCCAAACTGGTCCATGCTGGCCAAAATGTCCAACTACACTAACCCCATTTCCCTGCACTTGGCTCATTATCACTCTAAACCTTTCCTATCCATGTATTATTCCAGATCCTTTTGAAATATTGTTAATGTACTTGCCTCAACCACTTCCACTGGCAGCTCATTCCATACAGCTGATGGAATGCTCTGTACCACACATTTGTTGCTAACTTTATGAATTTCTTCCGAATGCATGATTGAAGCATTAAAATCAGGAGTAAAACATGAAAATTACACTCCATATTTATGTTTCCCGTAAGTGCAAAAGAAAATTTGAAAGAGCAAATAAAAATTGAAAATGTAAATGATAAAGAATAATTCTGGCTTCAGTGAATTCAAGTACAATGATGTTGAGAGTCAGCCCAGATCTATTTCAAAACACTATGTGTTCAATTATTAGCATATGCTGTGGTGTCATGTAATTATTGAACTCAGCACACTGTCAATGTGATATATCTCAATATCTTATAATGAAAATACGTGTTCCCACGCATTGTTAAAACATTGTGGTTCAGAGACTTTTAGATGTAAATTACAGTAAATGTTTTAAGAAGGTCACAAAAACAATTTCAGTTGGAAGTTGACTTTGAGAGTTTAATATACACATCATGATTGTTGACTGAGTAAATTTTCAGAATGTTGCCAAATTACAAGAATCCATTATTTCGGTAAAAGCACAGAAGTATTATTCCTATGACTGTCTCTGCCTGTTCTGTAAATTATCCTCTCATATTTTCTGCTTGTCTGTCAGTCTCTGCAGATTTATCTTCCATTTACTCATGCTCTCTTCACTGTTTTTCACCAACTTGGTATTTCGTTTGTTCACTCAGAAATCTTTTCACTAAGATCCTGTTTTGTTCCTCTCCACGATATTGCTTTATAAGGTCAGTTATTACAGGCTGTATTTCTGTAAGGTTTCAATAATCGTGTGCAATTCCAGAAATATATCTTTTGCAAACACATTTACATATCCTCTAATGTTATCATATTTGAATTAATTCTTAGATATGTGGAGGGGACAGAAATAGTCTGGTCAGACAAGCAAAAATATAAAGTTATAAGTGTGTAAATGTTGGCACTTCGGACATAAGGCACCATTAAATATAGTAATCTATTATATTTTCAAATGCAGAATGATTCCAGCATTTTCTCTACAAAAGCATTGTGTTTCCAGTGCTTGGAAATATCACAAAGTGAACTGTGGGGTTTTGATGTTTTAGATAATAAATGTGGTGTAAGAGGAAACATCCTGCTTCTAGTTATCTGTCATCTTTAGATCAATGTCAGTATCTGTGTCAAACAGAGACCAGAGAAGGTCAGTGCATTGGTGAGGGATTGCTGCGTTGTCAGCGACATTCACTTTAGGTCATTTATTCCATTGCTTTTTATGAGTCTGTGCTATACTACATAGATGAGGTGAATAGCCAATGTATTTTCCCAGGGAGGGGCAGCCCAAAGCTAGAGGGCATAGAGGGGAAAGATTTGAAAGGGACCTGAGGGGCAACTTTTTCATGCAGTGGGTGGTGAGTATATGGAGCAAACTGCCAGTGGAGTAGTGGAGGCAGGTACAGTTACAACGTTGAAAAGATATTTGGACAGGTACATGGATAGGAAGGGTTTGGGGGTATAGGGGCCAAATGATGGTAAATGAGGCTAGTTTAGTTTGGGAAATTTGGTTTGCATGAACCAATTGGACTGAACAGAGTGCTGTGTGACTCTATGACTCTATCAGGAAGATATCAGTAATGAAGAGAGGCTGGATAAGCTCAGGTTATTTCCTTTGGAGCAGAGAAAGTTGAGGGGGGCAGCGACAGGATGGAGAGAAAGCAGCTGCTCCTCTTGTGGAAGGGTCAAGAACAAGTGTAACACTTTTACAGTGAAAGGCAGGAGGATTAGAGGGGATTTGAGGAAAATGGTTTCACCAAGAGGGCGGTGTGGGTCTGGAATGCACTACCCAAGAAACTTCATAATCTGCAAAAAAATTTTGAAAATGTATCATAAGATTCAAGGCGATGAGACCAATGCAGGAAAGTCAGAGCGGTGCAGATAGCAGTATGTTTGTGATAGTGCAGACTTGAATGGGCTAAAGGGCCTCTTCTATAGTGTATGGTTCCATGATTCTATACAATAAGAAAAACCAAAGAGATTGTTCTACTAGTGACAACTGAAGTACAAAGGTGGAAAATGACAAAGGCTTAGAATGTCTTTGTGCTAAAGATGGAGTCCGAACGCCGCTGGTGTGTACTAACAGTCTGGAGATCCTTTGTGAGCGTAGCTGGTTGGCTGGCTAGCAGCTCAGGAGTGGAGGCAGTTTTGACTCCTTAAAAATCTCTTCAAAAGTCTGATGAGGAAAGTTTGCCAAAATGCAACTTCACCTTCATTGTTTTGATTAAGAGAGAGTTTGGTTGGTGAGATACAGGTTCTTTGATCATAGGCCTGGTGTTCAGGGTGTTGACATTCAGTCTCTATTGTATGGATCAGTGTCGATCGCTCAAAACAATGGGAGTTATATGAAAACTAAATCCCCAAGCTGAACTGTCCAGTGTTCTCTTGAACGTACTGCCTTATGCAATGTAAAATACCACAGGCTGAACATTGAGGTGCATTCAATCTTTGTGTTCCTAGTCAGGAGTCCCTGTAGATTATAAGACCATAAGACATCGGAGTGGAAGTAAGGCCATTCGGCCCATCGAGCCCACTCTGCCATTCAATCATGGCTGATGGGCATTTCAACTCCACTTACCTGCATTCTCCCCGTAGCCCTTAATTCCTCGTGACATCAAGAATTTATAAATCTCTGCCTTGAAGACATTTAGCGTCCCGGCCTCCACTGCACTCTGTGACAATGAATTCCACAGGCCCACCACTCTCTGGCTGAAGAAATGTCTCCACATTTCTGTTCTGAATTGATCCCCTCTAATTCTCAGGTTGTGTCCACGGGTCCTAGTCTCCTCGCCTAACGGAAACAATTTCCTAGCGCCCACCCTTTCCAAGCCATGTATTATCTTGTAAGTTTCTATGAGATCTCACCTTAATCTTCTAAACTCCAATGAATACAATCCCAGGATCCTCAGCCGTTCCACGTATGTTAGACCAACCATTCCAGGGATCATCCGCGTGAATCTCCGTTGGACACGTTCCAGTGCCAGTATGTCCTTCCAGAGGTGTGGGGACAAAAACTGGACACAGTATTCCAAATGGGGCCTAACCAGAGCTTTATAAAGTCACAGTAGCACAATGGTGCTTTTATATTCCAACCCTCTTGAGATAAATGACAACACTGCATTCGCTTTCTTAATCACGGACTCCATCTGCATGTTTACCTTTAGAGAATCTGAGAATTATCTCATTATTGAGTGGATATTTTGGATCGTAGTCAAGGCCAAAGTACACTCAATATGGCCTCTTTAATCCTGTCACTCAAACAGTATTAGGGTCAGAAATCCAAGCTGACTTTGCTTTTTACCCTTTGTTAAATCTCCAGGATCTTTGAAGTGGTTTCATAGTCTGCAAACTGACAGCAGCAAATTCAGCAACTGAAACTTTAAGCTTCTAGATCTGCATGACCCAACAAATTAAAGGGCTGGAGTTGTTGATAATTTTCTGACCAGTTCAATGGCTTTCTGATGATATGGTACTTACGTTTTGGAAATTATAACAGACATTTCTGGTGACAAACTGTTACCATGGTTCAAAGACTTTGAAACTTTTCTCTCAGACATAGCAAAATGCAATTTGCAACTTGTATAGTTCATTAGATTTAAAACCCATCTGCAGGACTTTGCAAGTCTCTGACTTCCCAAGCTGTTAGAATTTGATGTCTCCCTTTATAGTTGAGTGAACACATGTTGAAAATCTTGGGGCCAAGGACAAGAGCAACACGATCTGATTGACTAATCGGTATCTGACAAGTGACACTAAAGAATCTGTGAAGGAGAAAGCAAAATTATGAAATATGGGTCAAATGAAATTCATTTCAAATGTAATTGTATTTTATCTTTGGCTAGGACATTGGAGGAGATGGTGAGAGAAATGAAGTTGATGTTTGTAATGACTGGGATTTGAGTAAGTTACTCAAAAAAGGATTATGACATTGATGTATCACTTATTTGCCACTTTTTAAAAACTGTCTCTCAGAATAGAACATTATAATTTCGATATGCCATACTCTGAACCGTTGGTACAAGTTGGGAGTTTATAAGTAGCATTCCTATAAATAACTATGCATTATCGTTAGGCATAAGATATTAGTTAAGAAGACTATACTGAGCAATAACCTGCTCAGTAACGCTTAGTTTTGTTCTGCCAGGGCCACTCAGCTCCTGACCACATTACAGCCTTGGTTCAAACATGGACAAAGAACTGAATTCCAGAGGGGAGGGGAGAGGGACAGCCCTTGACATCAAGGCTGCATTTGACTGAGTGTGGCATCAAGGAGCCCTGGCAAAATTGGAATCAATGGGTATCAGGGGGCAAACTCCCTGCTGGTTGGACTCATACCTGGCACAAAGGAAGATGGTTGTGGTAGTTGGAGGTCAGTCATCTCAGCTCCAGGACATTTCTGCAGGAGTTCCTCAGGGTAGTGTCTTTGGTCCAACCATCTTCAGCTGCTTCAACAATGACCTTCCCTCCATCAGGTTAGAGCTGGGGATGTTCCCCAAGGATTGCACAATATTCAGCACTGTTCACAACTTCTCAGATACTGAAGCAGTTCATGTCCAAATACAGCAAGATCTGGACAATATCCAAGCTTGAGTTGACAAGTGCCAAGTAACATTAATGGCATATAAAAGCTAACTGATGACCATCTTCAACAAGAGACCATCTCATTATCACCTGCTGACATTCAGTTGAAGCCCCTATCAACATCCTGGGGGTTGCCATTGACCAGAAGCTCATTTGGGCTTACCACATAAACACAGTGATTACAAGAGCACGTCAGAGGATGGGAATGCTGTGGTGAGTAACTCACCTCTTGACTCCCCAGAATCTGTCCATCATCTACAAAGCACAAGCTAGGAATGTGTTGGAATACTCCTCACTTTCCTGGATGACTACAGCTTACAAGAAGAACACTGTTAAGACAAAGCAACTTGTCTGGTCGTTGATAGCAAAATTCTTCAAATGCTGGAAGCATGAAATAAAAACAGAAACCTCTGGAAATACTCGGCAGGTCTAAAGGCACCTGACAAGAGAGAAAGAAAACGAATGTTTCAGGCTGACCACTTACCTTGTTGTGATCTCTCGATTGTTACAGTTGGTTAATTCAGACCAAATGAAAGATGTAGTTCTCCCACAGCACATGAAGACTTTCTGGGTTTTGAATCTGCTAAGCTGGAACAGCCTGCTCCTCAATATTGCACTAATTTCTCTGAATGATGCCTTGATCCTGTTATGATCACTGTCGATGACAGTATTGGGCAACTCTGAGCTCAGAATGAAACCTGGCTTTAGAGACAATATCTTTAGAGATTATAATTGGTTCATGAAGTGGTTAGTCACTGAAGATTAGCCACATGAGGCTGTAGGTGTTCTTTAACAACAGAACACAGTTTATTACACTGAAGAAAAAAAAATGCTGTACATATGCTGATAACATTTAGAAAGATCTTTTCACACGTGTCAAAACCAAGTTTCAATCTGTTTCATAACATTGCAATCCCAGAAAACTGTCCCTTCTAGCTCAGCTTTTTCAATCTTCACTTATCTGACACTTTGCAATTTCTTTCCTTAGGATTGTTGAGTATTTTTTTGTAATCCCTTTCTGAGTTAGTTGATATCAAACTCATAATTCTGAATGCCGATGCATTTTCAATTCCAACAATTCAAAAACTTTGATCCAAAATTTTCCTGTTTGGAAGCTTCTCAGAATACAAACTTCTTCAAAGTGACTGGTACCTCTGAACTGAACTGGAAAAGCAGTTGGTTCTGCTCTGAGGAAACACTGTTCCACATTCTGAACTGAACTCTGGATTGTTCTGAGTAAATCTTGAGATTTCTGTTCTGAATGCAAAACTGAACTAATTGTCATATGTGTTGGCTTTGCCTGTCCGAAACCCAGCAGCATAAACATTTCCACATTAACACCATAGGGGACTGCTCGGTAGTTGGCAGAAATTATAGACTTCTTGGAATTGATGTGCTTAGGTCACTTTTCAGTCCCAAAACTGCATCCATCTGTCCGAAGAACACATCAATAGGATGCAGAAACTATTTTGATAGCACACAATCATTTGTGCTTCCACATGTGCCTCTTTCAGCTCTCCTTAAGCATTCTATTGCGGGAGGTGCATTAGACACAGGGAACTAATTAAACATATCGCAAGAACACAATATTGCAACTTTGTGTTTTATGCATTTTCTTGAGATCTTGTCACAATTGCAATTGTGAAAAGTATTTGGCATTGGTTTTGAGGAAGTACAGCTATCTACTGAGCGCTTGTGCATCAGAAAGTGTTTTTTTTAATCAAATACAATGCTAACCCATTTAACTCTCACCTCAGAAATGGTAACGTTTGTTCATTTCTCCGTGTAT
This sequence comes from Hemiscyllium ocellatum, assembly GCF_020745735.1. NCBI lineage: Eukaryota > Metazoa > Chordata > Chondrichthyes > Orectolobiformes > Hemiscylliidae > Hemiscyllium > Hemiscyllium ocellatum. The sequence continues at coordinate 60,078,097 of NC_083422.1, read as the reverse complement.
TTTATTGCCTGTGCTGAATCGAATCGATTGATGGTGAAGGGGGCAGTATTCTACTGCACAACTGGATGCTTCCATTAAAAGCTGGACCATCAAAGAGAAACGTAGTTTGAATTCTGTGTCACAAGTGTGACTGAACTACAACATCTGAATCTTTTTTGATGTAATGAAAATTCACGTCATCAAAAGAAAAAGAATGAAAATATGAAAACAGGTTAAAAAATATTCCTAAAGATTTCTCCTAAATGTTGACCTGAACATTGACCTCTTGCTGTTTCTAGCATTTTCTGCTGACTCTTTCTGAAGTGTATTGGGCTATTGGTAAATATTGTGCAGTTAATGCAAACCATCTTCCTATTATGCACAAGCTTTCAAAGCCACAATAAATCTATAGCTGCAGGCAACAAAAATATTAAATTGATTTAAGTTTCAAATATTGGAATCCCTTGTTTTCTGGAAGAGCTCCTCACTGTGAAAACAAACATCTTTTGGATTGTTTGCATTATAAAAATGGACAATGTGACTCCTTTATTGTCAATTTCATGCTCTGTCAGGTGAGGAATGATAATGTTGAGGAAAGCAATACCTCTCCCCCTTGAATCCAGTAAATAGTATTAATAAGAACAGCAAGGTTCTTGGATTGAAAACATTAACAAAGCAAAATGGCTTCCTTTTACTACCTTTGCTACCTTTGAATCCAACACTTTCCTCATAAGTTGTTGCAGCCTCCTAACCTTCTATTGTAATTTGGACAATATGAGCCCTGTTACATTATATGTTTCTAGATGTTATTGGAGCTGCACTTAACAAGGCAAAGAAAGACAGAGTTCCACTACACTCCCGACTTGTGCTGTGTAGATTACTGCGATGTATGAATAGCTCCAGCTATTCAGTCATTGAATCATACAGAAAGATTCCCTTTGGTTCAATCTGTCCATGCTGACCAGATATCCTAAATTCATTTAGTCCCATTTACTAGCATTTGGCTCATGTCCCTCCAAACCCTTCCTATCCATATACCCATCCAGATGCCTTTTAAATGTTGCAGTTGTACCAGCCTCCACCACTTCCTCTGGCAGCTCATTCCATACACATAACACCCTGCATGAGAAAGTTGCTCCTTATGTCTCTTAAATTTTTCCTCTCTCACTTTAAACTTATGCCCCTCTAGTTCTGGTCTCCCCCACCCCAGGAAAAAGCCCTTGTCTATTTATCCTATCCACGCCCCTCATGATTTTATAAGCCTCTATAAGGTCACCCCTCAGCCTCCGATGCTCCAGTGAAAACAACCCCAGCCTATCCAGCCTCTCCCTATAGCTCAAACCCTCCAACCCTGGAAACATCTTGTAAACCCTTTCAAGTTTAACAACATCTTTCCTGTAGCTGGGAGACCAGAACTGAACACAGTATTCCAAAAGTGGTCTAGCCAGTGCCCTGTAGAGCCACAGCATGACCTCCCAACTCCTATACTCAATGCTCTGACCAATAAAGGCAAGCATATCTAACACCTTCTTCATTGCCCTGTTTTTGTGGAACTCCGCTTTCAAGGAACTATGTACTTTCACCCCAAGGTCTGTTTGATCAGCAACAGTCCCCAGGACCCTACCATTAAGAGTCTAAGTCCTGCCCTGATTTGCCTTTCGAAAATGTAGCACCTCACATTTACCTAAATTAAGCTCCATTCCCAAATACAGTTATTCACCTTCAGCACATTCATAATGGTTTGTCACCTTTCATCATTTGAGATACTAGAGTTTGTGTGGAGAAGCTGCTGAATACTAACTGTAATCCTAGCAAGAGAAATGGAGACCAAGTCAATTAACACTTGTTTGTAAAATTTGAGTCTTCTCATTTTCACAGGTCACAATTTTAAACAAAGTGATGAAAAAGAAGCATTGTCTTTCGTCATGTCCTGATGATTGAATATATAACACATTTTACTCAAAAGACATTGTCTGCCAACAAAGACAAAGATCTTCACAACTTTATATTCCTGTCACAGTATCTTGCAATCATTTCGAGCAAAATGATGAATGATATTTTAATGGAGTAAACTGGGTGTAAAAATGTAAAGTTGATGAGAAATGAGAGATACTGATATTTTATGTTTTAATTGATTCAGACACTGAGGAGGAGTGGGCGATAAGTTAGGTCAGTTTAATTAATTATGGACTGCATTGTGCATGGAATTAAACAATGAAATGCATCAGATTCCATCCTTGATTTTATTAAAGATTCTTACTGGATTGTTTAAGGACAGTTGGAATTCATTCAACAAACCAATTTACTTTAATTTGAGAATGATGTGGTCAAGAATTATAATTATGAAAGGTATGAAAAACTTGCATTAATAAAGGAAGGGAATTCGGGGTGGCACAGTGGCTCAGTGGTTAGCACTGCTGCCTCACAGCACCAAGAACCCGGGTTTGATTCCCACCTTGTATAATTCTCTGTGTGGAGTTTGCATATTCTCCCTGTGTCTGCGTGGGTTTTCTCCGGGTGCTCCGGTTTCCTCCCACAGTCCAAAGATGTGCATGTCAGGTGAATTGGCCATGCTAAATTGCCCATAGTGTCAGGGGTAAATGTGGGGAATGGGAATGGGTCTGGGTGGGTTGCTCTTCAGAGGGTTGGTGTGGACTTGTTGGGCTGAAGGGCCTCTTTCCATACTGTAGGGAATCTAATCTAATTTTAAAGGATAAAAAAAACTTCAGAAAGATTCCATGTGCTACTCTAAGCTATTTTTGCAAAAAATTGCAGCCTGATGTAATAAATGTTCACAGATCAATATCAGTAACAAAGACGATTGATGAAGGCAGAGCAGTAGATGTGACCTATATGGACTTCAGTGAGGCGTTCGACAAGGTTCCCCATGGGACACTGATTAGCAAGGTTTGATCTCATGGAATACAGTGAGAACTAGCCATTTGGATACACAACTGGCTCAAAGGTAGAAGACAGAGGGTGGTAGTGGAGGGTTGTTTTTCAGACTGGAGGCCTGTGACCAGTGGAGTGCCAAAAGGATCAGTGCTGTGTCCTCTATTTTTTGTCATTTATATAAATGATTTGGATGTGAGCATAAGAGGTACAGTTAGTAAGTTTACAGATGACACCAAAATTGGAGGTGTAGTGGACAGCGAAGAGGGTTATCTCAGATTACAACAGGATCTTGACCAGATGGGCCAATGGGCTAAGAAGTGGCAGATGGAGTTTAATTCAGATAAATGCGAGGTGCTGCATTTTAGGAAAGCAAATCTTAGCAGAACTTATACGCTTAATGGTAAGGTCCTAAGGAGTGTTGCTGAACAAAGAAACCTTGGACTGTAGGTTCGTAGCTCCTTGAAAGTGGAGTCACAGGTAGATAGGATAGTGAAGAAGGCATTTGGTATGCTTTCCTTTGTTGGTCACAGCATTGAGTACAGGGGTTGGGAGGGCATGTTGCAGCTGTACAAGACATTGGTTAGGCCACTATTGGAATATTGCAAGCAATTCTGGTCTCCTTCCTATCGGAAAGATGTTGTGAAACTTGAAAAGGTTCAGAAAAGATTTACAAGGATGTTGCCAGGGTTGGAGGATCTGAGCTACAGGGAGAGGCTGAACAGGTTGGGGCTGTTTTCCCTGGAGCGTCGGAGGCTGAGGGGTGACCTTATGGAGGTTTACAAAATTATGAGGGGCATGGATAGGATAAATAGACAAAGTCTTTTCCCTGGGTTCGGGGAGTCGAGAACTGGAGGCCATAGGTTTAGGGTGAGAGGGAAAAGATATAAAAGAGACTTATGGGGCAACATTTTCATGCAGAGGGTGGTACGTGTATGGAATGAGCTGCCAGAGGAAGTGGTGGAGGCTGGTACAATTGCAACAAACAAGAGGCATTTGGATGGGTATATGAATAGGAAGGGTTTTAGATTTAGATTAGACTTACAGTGTGGAAACAGGCCCTTCGGCCCAACAAGTCCACACCGACCCGCCGAAGCGCAACCCACCCATACCCATACATTTACCCCTTACCTAACACTACGGGCAATTTAGCATGGCCAATTCACCTGACCCGCACATCTTTGAACTGTGGGAGGAAACTGGAGCACCCGGAGGAAACCCACGCAGACACGGGGAGAACGTGCAAACTCCACACAGTCAGTCGCCTGAGTTGGGAATTGAACCCGGGTCTCAGGCGCTGTGAGGCAGCAGTGCTAACCACTGTGCCACCATGCCGCCCATGTTTGGAGGGATATGGGCCGGGTGCTGGCAGGTGGGACTAGATTGGGTTGGAATAACTGGTCGGCATGGACGGGTTGGACCGAAGGGTCTGTTTCCATGCTGTACATCTCTATGACTCTATGAATCTATCACTCATCTTCATAATGGCTACATTCATAAGACTGTGCCTATTGAGCAACATGTTAAAACAGAATAAGTTTTGATGGTAACATAAACAGAAGTTGCTGGAAAAACTCAGCAAGGGGGCGGCACGGTGGCTCAGTGGTTAGCACTGCTGCCTCACAGCACCGGAGACCCGGGTACAATTCCAGCCACGGGTGACTGTCTGTGTGGAGTTTACACATTCTCCCTGTGTCTGCGTGGTTTTTCTCCAGGAGCTCTGGTTTCCTCCCACAGTCCAAAGATGTGCAATCAGGTGAATCAGCCATGTTAAATTGCCTGTAGTGTTAGGTGTGTTAGTCAGAGGGAAATGGGTCTGGGTGGGTTACTCTTCAGAGGGTCGGTGTGGACTGGTTGGGTTGAAGGGCCTGTTTCCACACTGTGGGAAATCTAATCTAAACATGTCTGACAGCATCTGTGGAGAAAAACCAGAGTTAGCTGCTTTCGACTTAATATCAAAATCAGCAATTTTATGGCCTGAGGCACCTTTCCCCATGTCCTAACTCCAACTTCCACACCCCAGGCCTTGTTATCACATTGTCTCCTATTATGCACAACCCATTGTTAGCTGCCAGTAGTCCCTGTTGGCAGCTATTCATTCTCCAAGTGTGGTTGTTATCCTCTCCTTTGTCCAACTGTTCTTCTCTCTCCCTGGGCTCTACCCCCGCATAGTGTTTATCCTTAGCTGTTCCCTTCACTTCTGCATAAAAATCAAATATTTCCCTCTTGGAGGAAGGGTCAGTGGACCCAAAACATTATCTCTGATTTCTCTCCACAGATACTGCCAAACCTGCTGAGCTTTTCCAGTAATTTCTGTTTTTGTTTCTGATTAACAGCATCCACAGCTCTTTTGGTTTTTATTTTTGATGGTGACGGGCTCCATTATGCTTTTACTAACATTAATTGATTTTGACTTGTTTATACTATGTCTATTAATGTTTTGCTTAATGATATAAATATGTTTCTTTCACAGAAAGATGACTAATTTATTCCTTGTAACAAAGTAAAATACACAGATATAACAAAAAAATCTTCTGTGAATTTTACAATACGTGTTTGTGCAATCCCATCCCTATTGTGAGAGATGTATATGGTCACGTATACAATTTTGAATGTTTTCTGAACAATCTGCTCAGAGATGCTGTTACACACCTGTAGAGCAGGTCAGACTTGAACCTGTGCCTCAGAGGGAGAGACACTGTGCTATAAGAGCTCTCAAATTCATACTAAAGTTCATTCTTGTAGTCACCTCCTGTTGGCTAATACTTTCTTATTCCAATTTCATTCACATTTCGTTTTAATTCTTCAGTGCAGTTTGAGGAGAGTGATCTTTGACCCCAGAATAATAGCATCACAGAATTGTTATCTTGCAGCAGAAGGCTGTTTGGTTATTTGTGTTTTTACCAGATTGTTGAATCAGCATTATGACTTATTGTCATTCTTCAGACTTTTCTCGAAACTGTGAAGATTGTTTGTTACCATTTAATATTCCCCTGAAGACCTCAGTTCAATCTGCTTCCATCACACAATGTGTTCCAGACTATTCACTGCGGGAAAGTATTATTTCTTACGTGCATTTGTTTCTTTTGCAAATGGTCTTATATCTGTACCTTTTCAATCTCAATTTTTTTTATGAGATGGAGCAGATTTTCCCTCGCCTTTCTGTCTAGCCTGCTCACTATTTTGAAATTTTCCATCAAATCCCCTTTTAGACTTCTGCTCTCCAGGGAAACCAGTCACAACTTCTCCAATCTCTTTTCCTTGGTGAAGTTTTTAATCCCTGGAGCCATTCTCTGAAACCTCTTCTGTGTGCCCTCAAATACACTCACATGTGTGCTGTCCAAAATTGTACACTATACTCCAGCTGTGGTCTAATTAATATCTTGTACAAGTTCAGCACAATCTCCTTGCTTCCATACTTTATGCCCCTATTAATAAATGACAGGTTACTCTATGCTTCATAATTGCTTGCTCTACTTGTCCTGCCATCTCTACTGACTACTGTTCCTTTTGTGCAGTCTTTAGTTTTCCTTCGTTTGTCTCATACTTCTCTGCATCAAACATCCTCTGTTACTTCTCATAGTGTCACAGAGCCATACAGCATGGAAACAGACCCTTTTCATGAACCATTTCATGCTGAACATAATCCCAAACTAACCTAGCTCCACCTGCCTGCTCACTCTATCAACTTGTCAATGTCCTTTGTGGTTACAATAGTCTCTGCTCGGTTTATGATGCTTCTAAGTTTTGTATCATCAAATGAAATTGTCCCCTGCACCCAAAATCTGGATCACAAGTCTGAATCAGGAAAAGCAAAGGTACCAATGCACTCAGCACACTGGCTTAGTGGTTAGTATTGCTACCTCACAGCACCATAGTTTCTGGTTCAATTCCACCCTCGTTCAACTGTCTGTGTGGAGGTTGCACGTTTTCCCCGTGTCTGAGTGGGTTTTCTCCTGGTGCTCTGGTTTTCTCCCACAAATCAAAGATGTACAGGTTAGGGTGGATTGGCCATGCGGGGTAACAGGGATGGGGTGGGTCTGTGTGATTTGCTCTTTAGAGGGTCAGTATGGACCTGATGGGCTGAATGGCTTGCTTCCATACTGTAGGAATTCCACAAAATCCCTAGAGGGCTCTACCACCAACCTTTCTCTTACCCAATGAAGCAATTCACCATTACTATTTCTTTTCTATCCTTCAGCCAATTGTGAATCCGTATAGCTTCGGTCTGTTGTGTAACAGCGTACAGAACTCCTTCTGGGAGTCCAGGTACACTACATCAACAGCATTATCCACACCAACTCTGTCATTACTGCTCCAAAAAATGCTAACTTATTTAATCATAATTTTCTCAGATTACATGCTGAAAAGTAATTTCAAAACATTTCCCTACCAATGACCAGTCTCCATTTGCTGGGCTTATCCTCACAACCTTACATGACCAAGTGTGCTTCCTCTAGAGTTTTCCAGTTGTTCAGCATGAACCCTGAATCTGGGGAAGATTGTGGCCAGTGCCTTTGTAGTTTGATACTAACACATGAATCACATGAACGAGGAGCAGGAGGAGACCATTATTCTGTTGTTCAATAAGTTCATAGCTGACCTAACTATAACCCACCCCAGTTACCTTTCAATCCTATCTATCTACCTCTGCTTGGAGGAGATGATGGCCTCGTGATAATAAAGCTGAACTGTTCATCCAGAGTCCCAGGTAATATCCTGGGGACCCAGGTTCGGATCCTGCCATGCCAGATGGTAGAATTTGAATTAATTAAAAATAAAATCTGCTATTAAGAATCTAACAATGACTATGTACCGATGGTTAGAAAAACCCATCTGACTCATGAATGACCTTCCATTCTTAACTGGTCTGGCTTATGTGTGACTCCAGACCCACAGAGATGAATCACAGAATATCTTCAGTGTATAAAGAGGCCATTCAGCCCAATGAGTTTGCACCGGCCCTCCAAGAAGCATCCCACCCTCTTGTAATGCTACATTTCCCATGGTTAATCCACACCCAACCAATACTTCCCTGGACACTATGGACAACTTAGCACATTAGCACAATTCACCTAACCTGCACATCTTTGGACAGTAAGAGGAAACCCACACAGACACAGGGAGAATGTGCAAACTCCACACAGACAGTCATCCAAGGCTGGAATCAAACTCGGGTCCCTGGTGCTATGAGGGAGCAGTGCTAATGACTGAGCCACTGTGCTAGCTGTGTGGCTGACTCTTAACTACCTTCTGGGCAATTAAGGGTGGGTGATAAGCACTGGCCAAGCCAGTGACACCCTCATCCCATGAATTAATTTTAAAAAAGAACTCCAGCCTGCTCAGATTCTCCTGGTTTTGGTAAGATTTTTCTATGTCCTGTTGTCTTCATATCCCTTTTATAAGGCGACCAGAAGTGTCCACAGTACTCTGAGAGTGTCTAACCAAGGTTAGGCAGAGAGGACAACAGAGGGAGGGGTGAAGATTCTTACACTTGGGGGGTCTGGAGAAGTATGAATTAAATTGGATACCAGTATGGGATATGTGTATATGGTAGCTACAGCTTAGGAGAGGCGAGACAGGGAAATCCCATGGAATAATGATCCATGGGATTATTATTCAAATAATCCCATTGGAACGTTTCTCAAGCCAATATTCCCACACTCTCCCAATGTAAATACAGTTGTGAATGGGTTCTTTCCCAGTGTCTGCTCACAAGGAGGCAGAGGAGGTCATAGATCGGAGCTATAGGCAAGTAGTTACTCCGAAAGTTCAAGATAGATGGGTGACAGTGAGGGGGAGTGGGAGGAGGAAGCCAGTGCAGGGACCCCCTGCGGTCATTCCCCTCAAGAACAAGTATACCGTTTTGGATACTTGTGGGGGGGATGACTTACCAGGGGCAAGCAATGAGGTTCAGGCCTCTGGCACGGAGCCTGGCCCCGTTGCTCAGAAGGGTAGGGTGGAGAAAGGTAGAGCAATTGTTCTTGGGGACTCGATAGTGAGGGGTACAGACAGACGGTTTTGTGGGGGCGACAGGGACTCACGTTTGGTATGTTGCCTCCCAGGTGCAAGGGTACGTGATGTCGCTGATCGTGTTTTCCGGGTCCTTAAGGGGGAGGGGGAGCAGCCCCAGATCGTGGTCCACGTTGGCACCAACGATATAGGTAGGAAGAAGGGTGAGGATGTAAGGCAGGCTTTCAGGGAGCTAGGTTGGAAGCTCAGAGTTAGAACAAACAGAGTTGTAGTCTCTGGTTTGTTACCCATGCCACGTGATAGAGAGTCGAGGAACAGGGAGAGAGAGCAGTTAAATGCGTGGCTACAGGGATGGTGCAGGAGGGAGGGATTCCGGTTTCTGGATAACTGGGGTCCTTTCTGGGGAAGGTGGGACCTCTATAAAAAGGATGGTCTACACTTGAACCTGAGGGGCACCAGTATCCTTGGGGGGAGGTTTGCTAGTGCTCTTTGGGAGGGTTTAAACTAACTCCGCGGGGGCATGGGAACCAGGACTGTAGCTTTAGGGTACAGGACCTTGAGTGTAGCGAGGTTAGGAATAATGCAGCGATCTCTAAGGAGGGTGCCTGTAACCAGAAAGGTGGATTGAAGTGTGTATACTTCAATGCCAGAAGTATAAGGAATAAGGTAGGTGAACTTGCAGCGTGGGTTGGTACCTGGGACTTCGATGTTGTGGCCATTACAGAGACGTGGGTAGAACAGGGACAAGAATGGCTGTTGCACGTTCCAGGGTTCAAATGTTTTAGTAGGATCAGACATGGGGGTAAAAAAGGGGGAGGCGTGGCATTACTTGTCAAAGACAGTATCACAGCAGTGGAATGGACGATGGAAGAGGACTTGCCATCTGAGGTAGTTTGGGCTGAGGTTAGAAATAGGAAAGGTGAGGTCACCCTGTTAGGTGTTTTCTACAGGCCTCCTAATAGTCCTAGAGAAGTAGAGGATAATATTGCGAGGATGATTCAGGAAAAGAGTGAAGGTAGCAGGGTGGTTGTTATGGGGGACTTTAACTTCCCAGATATTGACTGGGAGAGCTATAGCTCGAGTTCATTAGATGGGTCGGTGTTTGTACAATGTGTGCAGGATGGTTTCCTGACACAATATGTCGACAGGCCAACAAGAGGGGAGGCTATATTGGATTTGGTTCTAGGTAATGAACCAGGCCAGGTGTTAGACTTGGAGGTAGGTGAGCACTTCGGGGACAGTGACCACAACTCGGTGACTTTTACTTTAGTGATGGAGAGGGATAATCGTGTGCCGCAGGGCAAGAGCTATAGCTGGGGGCAGGGAAATTATGATGCAGTGAGGCATGACTTAGGATGTGTGGATTGGAAAAACAGGCTTCAAGAGAAGAACACTAATGAGATGTGGGGAGTGTTCAAGGAGCAGCTACTGCGTGTCCTCGATAGGTATGTACCAGTCAGGCATGGTGTAAAGGGCCTTGTGAGGCAGCCGTGGTTTAGTAAGGAATTGGAGTCCCTTGTGAAAGGGAAGAAGGCGGCATATGTAAAGATGAGGCGTGAAGGTTCAGTAGGGGCGATTGAGAGTTATAAGGTAGCCAGGAAGGAGCTAAAGAGGGAGCTAAGAGAAGCGAGAAGGGGACATGAAAAGTCTTTAGCTGGTAGGATTAGGGAAAACCCAAAGGCTTTCTATAGGTATGTCAAGAATAAAAGGATGACTAGGGTAGGTATCGGTCCAGTCAAGGATAGTAGTGGGAAGTTGTGTGTGGAGGCGGAGGAGATTGGAGAGACATTAAATCAGTACTTTTCATCAGTATTCACTCAGGAACAGGACACTGTTGCTGATGTGAATATGGAATCACAAATAATTAGAATGGATGCCCTGGAAATATGCAGGGAAGAGGTTTTGGGAATATTGGAAAGGATGAATATAGATAAGTCTCCTGGGCCTGATGGCATTTACCCCAGGATCCTATGGGAAGCTAGGGAGGAGATAGCAGAGCCATTGGCCTGGATTTTTATGTCGTCGTCAACAGGAATAGTACCAGAGGACTGGAGGATAGCGAATGTGGTCCCATTGTTCAAGAAAGGGAGTAGGGATAGCCCTAGCAACTATAGGCCAGTGAGTCTGACTTCAGTGGTGGGCAAAGTCTTAGAGAGAATGGTAAGGGATAAGATTTATGAACATCTGGGTAGGAATAACGTGATCAGGGATAGCCAGCATGGTTTTGTGAAGGGCAGGTCGTGCCTCACAAACCTTATTGAGTTCTTTGAGAAGGTGACCAAGGAAGTGGATGAGGGTAAAGCAGTAGATGTTGTGTATATGGATTTTAGTAAGGCGTTCGATAAGGTTCCCCATGGTAGGCTAATGCTAAAACTTCGGAGGTATGGCATTGAGGATACATTAGAGGTTTGGATTAGGAATTGGCTGGCTGGAAGGAGACAGAGGGTAGTAGTTGATGGATTATGTTCATCTTGGAGCGCAGTTACTAGCGGTGTACCACAAGGATCTGTTTTGGGACCATTGCTTTTTGTTATCTTTATAAATGATCTAGAGGAAGGACTTGAAAGCTGGGTAAGCAAGTTTGCGGATGACACAAAAGTCGGTGGAGTTGTGGATAGTGAGGAAGGAAGTGGTAGGTTACAGCGGGATATAGATAAGTTGCAGAGCTGGGCGGAAATGTGGCAAATGGAATTCAATGTAGCTAAGTGCGAAGTCGTTCACTTTGGTAGGAATAACAAGATGATGGATTACTGGGCTAATGGTAGGCTACTTGGTAGTGTGGATGAGCAGAGGGATCTTGGTGTCCATGTACACAGATCTCTGAAAGTTGCCACCCAGGTAAATAGTGCTGTGAGGAAGGCATATGGTGTACTGGGCTTTATTGGCAGAGGAATTGAGTTCCGGAGTCCTGAGGTCATGTTGCAGTTGTATAAGACTCTGGTGCGGCCTCATCTGGAGTATTGTGTGCAGTTTTGGTCGCCATACTATAGGAAGGATGTGGAAGCTTTAGAACGAGTGCAGAGGAGGTTTACCAGGATGTTGCCTGGAATGGTAGGAAAATCTTATGAGGAAAGGCTGAGGCACTTGGGGCTGTTCTCATTGGAGAAGAGAAGGTTTAGGGGAGATCTGATAGAAGTGTATAAGATGATTAGGGGTTTAAATTAAGGGGTGGTAGGTATAGGACAGATGTTAGGGGTAGATTCTTCACACAGCGGGTTGTGAGTTCATGGAATGCCCTGCCCGTATCAGTGGTGAACTCTCCTTCTTTATGGTCATTTAAGCGGGCATTGGATAGGCATTTGGAAGTTATTGGGCTAGTATAGGTTAGGTAGGATTCGGTCGGCGCAACATCGAGGGCCGAAGGGCCTGTACTGCGCTGTATCCTTCTATGTTCTATGTTCTAAATCCATTTGTACACAAGTTAGAACACAACACAGGGCAAGATAAAAAGCTGTTCTGTAAATCTGAGGAAATGTTCGCAAGTCGGATCTTTAAAATTATCGTTCCTTCACCTCTGTATGTGATCACCTTCATCAGTACGAGATTTCTTCAATCACATGTCTATAATTCAGGGACCATCCTTGCACACTACTCTTAAAGGACTAGATTGATTCCACAGAAAGCTGTTTCTGAGTTTCTAAACAAAGAAAAAGTTATTTGTTAGACTATGATTCGACTTTGGGAAATATGCTGTTGAGGTTACACAGAGGGTAAATCTGACACAATCTGATACGTGGCTGATTGTCAGGAGTTTTGTGATCAGATTAGATGAATCAAAGATATATTTTTAATCAGAACTCTGTGTCGAAAAGATAAGGAATGAAAATAATCTTTTGCTGAATAAAATTTGCCTTTGGACTCTTTGCACAACCCTTAAACTGATCAGTACTTAATGCAGGAGGAGAAAGTGAGGTCTGCAGATGCTGGAGATCAGAGCTGAAAATGTGTTGCTGGAAAAGCGCAGCAGGTCAGGCAGCATCCAAGGAGCAGGAAATTCGACGTTTCAGGCATAAGCCCTTCATCAGGATTCCTGATGAAGGGCTTAAGCCCAAAACGCCGAATTTCCTGCTCCTTGGATGCTGCCTGACCTGCTGCGCTTTTCCAGCAACACATTTTCAGCTCATTACTTAATGCAGCAAAGGTTCAGAACTAGTGAGCAAGGTCTTTGCCTCATTAAACTGAAGAGGGAAACATTTAATCTTCTCCAGGATCCTTTCACACAAACATTTGAATCCTACAGCAGTCACATGACGATGTACAGCTGTTTTGTAGTAAACAGCACAACCTAAGTGTAATTTTACTCAATTGTAACTAAATGCACTCTATCTTTATAAAGCAGATTGTACAGTCTTTTTGAATTTTGTGTTACATTAGATTTTGAAGTCTTCCTTTATTTTAGGATGTGGAATTAATCTACAGTCTACGACAGTTGAAATGTACTATTAAAGCACACTTGATTATGACATAGCACCGATCATCTCCCTTACCCAGAATACATAATACGTGGAATGCTTTCTCAAAATATCATCCATACTGACTCACAGCTGGATGGTTATCTGGAGGAAGGGTTTCTCTGGCTGCACATTGCACGTATTTTCATGATGACTTTCTTCAGTTGCCACTTCTAACAAAATGTTCACGTGAACATTGTCATAGAATCATAGAGATGTACAGCAAGGAAACAAATGCTTCAGCCCAGCTTGTCCACGCCAACCAGATATCTTAACCTAATTTAGTCCCATTTGCCTGCATTTGACCTATATCTCTCGAATCCCTTTCTATGCATATACCCATCCAGATGCCTTTTAAATACAGTAATTGTACCAGCCTCCACCACTTCCTCTGGAAGCTCATTCCATACACGTACCACCCTCTGCGTGAAAAAGTAACCCTCAGGTCGCTATTATATCTTTCCTTTCTCACCCTAAAGCTATGCCCCCTAGTTCTGGACTCTGCAACCCTGGGGAAAAGATGTTGGTTCTTCACCTATCCATGCCCCTCATGATTGTATAAACCTTGATAAGGTCACCTCTCAGCCTCCGACGCTCCAGGTGCTTATGAATCCAAAGAAAAAATATTCAAGATGCATTTGTAGATGTTGGTTAAGGCTGAATGAGCGACATTGTAGTCTTTGAATTTGAAGCTTATGGTTCATCTTCAGCTCCCGATGTCTATCCATTCGGTTTTGCTATAAAGTGCATGTCTCCAATTGGCTTTAATGTGATTGAAAAATTTATACCATTATTTGAAAAATGTGAACATTTCTGACTTGTTTTGGCTGTAATGTGATTCTGACCCCATTGGTTTAATGGTGCTGCTACTATGTGATTTTCTTATTACATGGGATCGCACGGGAACGTAACTATCTTGTTATATCAGTACTGACTGTATGTTATTTAAAGGCACGATCTCCAGTACAGTTCTGAGGCACTGTCTTTGGGACGAGCTGTTAACCTGAGGATCCTTTTGCTCTCACGTAAAAAGATTTTGAAAAGGACCCAGCGTGATCCCTGATGTCTTGACCAAAGCTGGGTATTAGAAAACAGAGATTTAATCTGTTCTAGTGATATTGAGTTGCTAATTGTGGGAAGTTATACATTGACTGCTACATTTGTTCCTTTCCAATAGTGACTCCAGATCAGAAGGATAGAACTGGCTGCAAAAAGATTTTGGGTCATTATCGAGATGTTTCAGTGTTGCTAGATATTGAATATTTCCCAGTGAGGACTGAGGTAGGGATCAGTAAAGACTGAAACATGATCATGGACCTTCTTCTTTCTTTTTAACTTCCCACTGTTTTTGTCTCTACACTTGCTTGAAAACTGTTGTATATCAGTAAGAGATCACCAATCTAAAAAGCTAACTTTGGGACAACACGGTGGCTCAGTGGCTAACACTGCTGCTTCACAGCACCAGGAACCAGGGTTTGATTCCCACCTTAGTTGACTGTGTGAAGTTTGCACATTCTCCCTGTGTCTGTGTAGGTTTCCTCCCACAATCCAGCAATGTGTAGGTTGGGTGAATTAGCCATGCTAAATTGCCCAGTCAAGGGTAAGGAAATGGGTTTGGATGGGTTACTCTTTGGAGGGTTGGTATGTGCTTGTTGGGCTGAAGGGCCTGTTTCCACATTGTTGGGAATCTAATCTATCTCTCTCCACACATGGTGGTTGAGCATTCACAACACTTTCTGATTTCCAGCACTATTTTGGGTTTGCGAATTCTCCTTGGAACTGTTGAAATCAGGCATGTTGCAGAAACCAGCTGGCTAAGAAAGAAAATAAAGGTTGTAAAACTAGATCGTTCTTGTGGAAACTATAATGTCTTCGGTTGTTTGGATATTTTCTGTAACGTCCATATTTGCACCTGGAAAATGTTGTAGAATGGGCCAGAATATATTTACACAATCCTGTTCCCTTTGTCATTAATATAGATCACAACAACTGTGAGCCTATCCTGATGGAGTTAGACAACAAAGGACTCCAGGAGGTTTGTGAGGAACACAAATGTTCCATGGAGAGGTCTGGGTGGGCAGTTTGTGTGTAGTCTATTCAATAAGAAAATGTCTGTGTGGAAATTTGACATTGTCAAGAAGAGTCAAGAAGACTGTCAGCTCACTGATTTGTCAGAAAGTGCAACTTCTAATTGGGAATGAGAAGCTTACACCAAAGATAGAGTTAGTGTGATTGAAATAGATAGAGTTGATCTGATTGAGTCGATTTTAATTTGCCTGGCAGAATGAAATACTGTACATTTAAACATCTGCTTTCAGCCTGGACAATGGGAGCAAAAAGCAGGATGACTGAAATGTCCCCGTATGAATATATGTGAAACATTCGCTTTTAACCACGAATATTGTAGCTTAATGGAGCAAGCTGAGATTGATGATGATAACAATGATTCTGATACTTCAGTAACTTTAGTTAATGTCTTGATGGTGGCGCTCATTTTCACTTTGGGACTGACTGCATCCTTTGTACATCCATTGCCTGATGTTCAATCCTATTGCAATCAACAGCAAGGCAAGTCTAATGGGTGGTGATGGGAAGGATGCTAAATGGATCACTGATCGTCTCCTCTGAAGGAGATTAACTCAAGAATTTTAACATCATGATGAAGGAGTTGAAAGTATAAGAAATTAGGAACAGGTGTCAGCTACTCAGCCCCATCCAACTGGATCATAAAACAATATAAATCACAATATTAATAAAAATATAACAATACTGTCTTCTCAGAGAGATACAAGTATCTCTGATTCAGCAGGAGTCTAGATATGACAAAATCCCAAAAATGACAATTTATCTACCTTGCTGCTGCCAGAAAAAAATATTTACAAATGAATTGACAGAATTAAGGTGGTGAAATGGAATGTCAAGCATGGAATTTTCATTTGTCACAATAATTCTGGATTGTGATAGAATTAATCATTAAATACCTCCCTTCAATAGTCCCTTCACATTTTAACATACATGTCTATTGTTTGCAATGTGAATAACTCTCAACTGACTGTGCAAATAACTTGGTTGTTGGATCCAATTAAATTATAATCTCCTATTTATATGGATATAAATTTTATTTTATCAAGATATGAATATTTATTCTATTAAAGACTGTTATGAATCCAACTGTCAAGTGTGACTGTGTCACAATGGAACACTATCTCAAGCAGAGAATGAAGACATTAATAATTCTTCAACACTGGTTCCAGATTTCTGTGAGTTATCGTTACGAATGTCACCCCCGCATAATTCTGTCAGCATTTACTTTCAGTGTCAGCAATGTGACATTTCATTACGATGGAATTAATAAGCTGCTCATATGCTGTGTTACCGTTGAAAGCTGAGTCAATGCAGGCAAATATAATTCATTACCTGATGGAATTGATGAAGCAGGAGGTTATAAAGCACACCCAAACTGCTCATTACTTGTTCGCTCAGTAACATTTTAATAGCTCCAGATGTGTTCTGTCTGTAATGTTACACCGTAATAGAATCAAAATAGCATAGGTTCTAATTTTACCAATTTGTTGTAAGAACATAAGATCTTAAGATATAGAAACAGAATTAGGCCGTGCATCCCATCGAGTCTACTCTACCATTCAATGAGATCATGTCTGATCTGATGATCCACAACACCACTTTTCTGTCTTTTCCCCAGCACCTTTAATTCTCTCACTGAATGTTTCTCAGCCTTGACTATATTTAATGACCCAGCCTCAACACCTCTCTGTGGTGAATTCTGCAGATTCACTCCCCTCTGAGAGAAGACATTCCTCCTCATCTCTGTCTTCAATGTATGACCCCTTTTTTTAAGATGATGCCCTCTTGTCCTAGACTCGCCCATAGGAGAAACACTGTCTCCACGTCTACACTGTGAAGTCTCCTAGAAATCTTGTGTGTTTCAAGAAGGTGGCTCTTTTTCTTCTAAATTCAAATGAGTACAAGCCCAGCCCACTCAACCTCCCCTCAGGAGGCAATAAGACAGTTCCTCCATACCTGGGTTCTGCTTCCACTGCTAATATATCTCTCCTTAGAAATGGAGCTCAAATTATTGACAGTATTTCATCTGTGGTCTGACTAGCACCTTGTACAGTTATAGTGAAACCTCATTACCTTCATTATTCCATTTCCTTTGAAATAAAGATCAACATTCCATTTACCTTCCCAGTTACCCATTGAACTTAGCTGCTAACTCTTTGCAAGTCATGCATAAGAAATGCCTCTGCTGTAATTTCCTGCTGTCTTTCTCCATTTAAATAATATTCAATGCATCTATTCTTCCTACAAAAGTGCATAATCTCAGATTTTCCCACGTTATACTCCACCTGCCAAGTTTTACCCATACATTTAAGCTGTCTGTATTCCTCTGAAACTTCTTTGTGTTGTCCTCACCACTTCCTTCCCAGCTATTATTGTGTCATCCATAAACCTGGTGATACTTTCCTCATCCAAGTCATTAATATATATCATAAATAATTGTGGCCTCAGCACTGATCCCTGTGGCATTCTATTAGCTACAGGTTGTCAGTCTAAAAATGCTCCTGTTATCCCAACTTTCTGTGAGTTAGCCAATTTTCCATCCATACTAATTGTTATGGACCAGCCTAGACCCCATCATAATAATTTAAGAAGGTAGCCTAGACCCTAACATTTTCTTATTTGAAAGGTAAATGTGAGGTACTGTGTTCCAGATGCAATTCAACTGGTCAAACTACTTGATGGTATGCAAAACACAGTTTATTCAACACTATAGTTCAAACACGATAGTTAAAATATGACATAAGAAATAACTTGGGACAACTTAACTCTATTTGAAAACTTAACACAATAATAGATACAGCAATTATTATTAACTAACTGTTCCAGTACAGCATCATCCCAAAACACACCTTAGAAAATGGCAAACTCAGAAAAAAACAGATTGTTCCTTTGTAATCCTTTCAGCAAGAAAGAAATACATGCAGCAGCTCCCTAGAGAGAGAGAGAGATGGTTAGAGAGAGATGGATAGAGACGCACTGAGAGTGGGAGAGATTCACTGCTTTCCACTCTTACTGAGACCCTAGCAACAACTGCTGAATCTAAAAGTTAAAAAAAATCTAGAAATTCTGGTCTGTGAGAGGTAGCCAAACCCATTCAGGCTGCTTCTATTATTCCAACTTTTAAAAAAAGTTCTCCTAAGTTGGTTATGTTACTGCAGACTGCTCAGTGCCTCTCGTTCAATTTCTCTCTTAGAATAAACCAGGATAAAAGATATTTCTTAAAGCCAAAGCATCAACATATAATAAAATAGTTCCCAAATCAGAGAAGGAGGTGTCATTACTTGGATGAGATGTTAATTAGTGTCCCTTCCTAGGCCGATGAAGCTATTTTGAAGAACAGAAGAGAGCCCTCCCTCCCAGGTGTCCTAGTCAACGTTTCACTATTCATACTGAAGTCGATTATCTGTCATTATCACATTACTGTTTGTGAATCTTGCTATGTTCCAACAGGCAGCAGTGTTCCCTACATTACTCTGTCATTGCAGTTATAAGTATTTAATTAGCTTTAAGGCACTTTAAACCTAAACTTCAGAAGACTTCTATTGTTGTTCACAAAATGTTGATATGCAAGATATTCAATCCTAAACATCATGACCAGGGGCAACAGAAGACTTTCCATCTTGATCTTGAAGCCATGCGTAATGATCATATTGAACCCCCAGCCAAGAAATGTGAGTTCCTTTACAGAAAGACCATTATAAATGTGCCACTACACCTGTACTCAAGTATTGGAAACAGCGTGTTCATGACCGGATGTGTACTAGAACCTGAATCCATTGAGATCACAGAAACCTTACAGCATGGAAACAGGCCATTCGGACCAACAGGTCCACACTGACTCTCTGAAGAGCACCGCACCCATACTCACCTCCTCTACACTATCCTGGTAACCCTGAATTTCCCATGACTAACCCACACACCCCTGAGCACTATTAGCATGGCAAATTCACCTAATCTGCACAGCTTTGGGCTGTGGGAGGAAACTGGAGCACCCTGAGGAAACCCACACAGACACAGGGAGATGTACAAACTCCACACAGACAGTCACCCGAGTGTGGAATCGAACCCAGGTCCCTGGTGCTGTGAGACAGCAGTGCTAACTGCTGAGTAATGTGAAATTCTATGCTGGAGTGTGGTTAAATCTGCAAATTGCAGAAAGTTAACTAAGATGATCCTTGATAAGGAGATATTGTCTAATGAGCAAAGAGTGAACAGTTGGGACTCTACTTGTTGGAGTTTAGAAGAATGAGATCTTAATGAAACATACCAGATTTTGAAGGGGTTTGACAGGATCAATGCTGAGAGGTTGATTCTCCTCATGGGAAGGTCTAGGACAAGTGGGCATTGTCTCAGATTTCAGGGGCACCAATTTTAAGCTAAGTCAAGGAGGAATGTCTCTGTGAGTCTTTGGAACTCCTTGCCACAGAGATCTGTGGGGCCAGAGTCCTTGTGTATATTTCATGCTGAGACAGATTCATGATCAGTCAGGGAATCAAGGGTTACAAGGAAAAACACAGAAAAGTGGATGTGAGGAATGTCTGATCAGCCATGACACTATTGAATAGCAGAGAAGCTTAAAGTCTGGTTGAAGCAGAGAAGCTGTGAGGGACTGAATGGCCTACTTCTGTTCCTATTTCTTATCCAGGTCTCATCATGTTAAGAATGGCATCAGCACAGTGGATCCTGTTCTTAATCATAGTTTCAGGTAATAGATGACCATGGGGTTAGGTACAGAGATGTTATCTAGCTGCATGAAAGGTCTATAGTTTATTTTTGCTATCAGGGAAGTAGCTGCAAGGTGACATTTACATTAATAGATTCCAACTGAGTTGGTGAGATAGAAGTCATGCATATTTTTTCTTTGAGAAGAGAGTTTACTGATGTGCTCAGTCTTACCCCTCCCATCCTAACCCCAGTTGCTGTCTATTTAGAAGCAAGTTACTGCAGATGCTGGAATCTGGACTGAAAACAACAAATATTGGAGATCACAGCAGGTCAGGAAACATCCATGGAAAGAGAGCAAGCTAACGTTACAAGTCTAGACTCAAAACATTAGCTTGCTCTCTCTTGCTCCCTCTCCATGGATGCTGCCTGACACATTGTGATCTCCTGTAGTTTTTGTTCTCAGTGCTGTAACATTTGTTCAGGCAGTTGATAGCCACTGTTTGTTTGTCTTAATCTTAATTAAGCTATTAACAAATCTTAACATTTTTATTGACAAACATTGTCAGATACCTCTCCTATCTTTAAAGTCAAACTTACATTGTAGTAAAGAGACTATGAACTAGTTCAAACACTAACAGGAGTGTGAACAACAGAGGACCCAAAAACAATTGGTTATCATCATCCTAATTCAAAAGGTACTTGAATCTTTTTTTCTGTTTGATTTCAGGCCACGTCCTTTGTTTTAAATTGCAAAAGGACTTTGTAATTTCATGGCTTTCCATTGTTTATGGTTTGTGAGCAGCCATTTTTTCTGAATTTGTCAATTGCCCATTTATTTGAAGTCTCCATTTTTACAGATTTCACTGAATATCATATATTCCAATCTAACTGTTTTAGTAACCTCAGTTTTGGTATTGCTTGCTTGTTTGGGAAATAAAACAGAAACCTCACACTAGCGTTACAAAACACGATCTTCAATGGCTGAGTATCTGATCGATTGCAGACCTTCCCATAGTGTATTTGATACTGGAGTGTGAATTTGGAATTATTCTGTCTTCTCAAAATGCCACATTAGAGACAAAACCGCAATGACAAAATAAACACACAAAAGTCTGATTATCAACTACACCACACTTGGGTAAGCTACATCCTAGTTATCTATTATTTACATAGTTAAAGAAAACAGTACTTGCTTCAGATAAAGTGCTGGTGTGAATGTATACTATGGCCTAGAGACTACCCATAAAAGGAGAAAGTGAGGACTGCAGATGCTGGAGATCAGAGCTGAAAATGTGTTGCTGGAAAGTTGCAGCAGGTCAGGCAGCATCCTAGGAGCAGGAAATCGACATTTCGGGCATGAGCCCTTCTTCAGGAACGAGGAGACTGTGCCAAGCGGGCTAAGATAAAAGGTAGGGAGGAGGGACTTGGAGGAGGGACATTGGAAATGGGATAGGTGGAAGGAGGTTAAGGTGAGGGTGATAGGCCGGAGTGGGGTGGGGCGGAGAGATCAGGAAGAAGATTGCAGTTTAGGAAGGTGGTACTGAGTTCGAGGATTGGGATTGAGACGAGGTGGGGGGAGGGGAAATGAGGAAACTGGAGAAATCTGAGTTCATCCCTTGTGGTTGGAGGGTTCCTAGGTGGAAGATGAGGCGCTCTTCCTCCAGCCGTTGTGTTGCTATGGTCTGGCGATGGAGGAGTCCAAGGACCTGCATGTCCTTGGTGGAGTGGGAGGGGGAGTTCAAGTGTTGAACCACAGGGTGGTTGGGTTGGTGAGGGGAGGGAAATATATCCTTGGTGGTGGGGTCCGTTTGGAGGTGGCGGAAATGACAACGGATGATGTGATGTATATGGAGGTTGCCCCTCCAATCGCCACCAGGACAGAACCCCACTGGTCCTCACCTACCACCCCACCAATCTCCATATACATCGTATCATCTGCTGTCATTTCCGCCACCTCCAAACGGACCCCACCACCAGGGATATATTTCCCTCCCCTCCCCTATCAGCGTGCTGAAAAGACCACTCCCTTCGTGACTCCCTCGTCAGGTCCACACCCCCCACCAACCCAACCTCCACTCCCGGCACCTTCCCCTGCAATCGCAAGAAATGCAAAACTTGCGCCCACACCTCCTCCACCACCCCCCCCCCCCTTACTTCCCTCCAAGGCCCCAAGGGATCCTTCCATATCCTCCACAAATTCACCTGCACCTCCACACACATCATTTACTGCATCCGCTGCACCCGATGTGGCCTCCTCTATATTGGGGAGACAGGCCGCCTACTTGCGGAACGTTTCAGAGAACACCTCTGGGACACCCGGACCAACCAACCCAACCGCCCTGTGGCTCAACTCTTTAACTCCCCCTCCCACTCCACCAAGGACATGCAGGTCCTTGGACTCCTCCATCACCAGACCATAGCAACACGACGGCTGGAGGAAGAGCACCTCATCTTTCGCCTAGGAACCCTCCAACCACAAGGGATGAACCCAGATTTCTCCAGTTTCCTCATTTCCCCTCCCCCCACCATGTCTCAGTCCCAACCCTCGAACTCAGCACCACCTTCCTAACCTGCAATCTTCTTCCTGACCTCTCCGCCCCCACCCCACTCCGGCCTATCACCCTCATCTTAACCTCCTTCCACTTATCGCGTTTCCAACGCCCCTTCCCCAAGCCCTCCTCCCTACCTTTTATCTTAGCCTGCTTGGCACACTTTCCTCATTCCTGAAGAAGGGGTCATGCCCGAATCTCCTGCTCCTTGGATGCTGCCTGACCTGCTGCGCTTTTCCAGCAACATATTTTCAGCACTACCCATAATAATCAAACAGATTTTTTTGAGAATGATAAAGTGGCAGGCACATGTTTTATTCAAACCATGGGTATGATTAATACTGCATGGGTTTGATTGCTTACTTAGATCGACAGTGATGGTAGATGCTGCAATGCCAATTGTGGATGCATTTAATTATTCCTAGGGCGGTCCTAGGTGTCACTTTATCTCATGGATAAGACCTCATTATTACAAAGTCTTTGCCATTATAAGTATCATGCTTCATTACATTCCTCAGTCTCTGAAACTGCAGGATAACTGGTTATTTGAATAAATATTCAGGTGGAATTGCAACATTAGTTTCTTCAGCGAGGCCAGTGTTTTTGAAATGGTTTATTCAATTTGCATCTTTCTGAGTGCAATAGTCAAACTAAAGGAAGGCTAATAGTGATGTAGCGTTTTTACAAACACAGCGCCTCCAAAAGCACTTTTCAGCCAATTAAATACTTTGGAAGTGATGGTGTGTGGTCTCCCTGGTGCCAGCGTCAAAAGTATCTCTGAGTGTGTACAGGATATTCTGAAAGGAGAGGGTGAGCTGCCACAGGTCCATAATGACGCTAACAACATCAGCAGGAAGAGGGATGAGGTCCTGCAAAGGGAATTTAGGGGGTTAGGTCGGAATTTGAAAAGCAGGATATCCAGGATTATACTTTTGGGATTGAGTCCTATGCCACATTCCAGTGAGACTAGAAATAGGAAGAAAGTACAGTTAAATACATGGCTAAAGACCTGGTGCAGAAGGAGAGCTTCAGATACCTGCATGATTGGGATCTCATCTGTGGCAGAAGAGACCCCAACAAGAAGGACAGGTCGCACCTAAACTGGAGGGGCACTAATACCCTGACAGAGATGTTTACTCATGTTACTCAGGTCAGCATGCAGAGTGATTGAGGAGAAAGTCGAGGTTACGTCAAGCAAGTCTGAGGGGAAGAACAAGCAGGTCAGGTTGATAAACGTGGTGGGACTGGCAGTCTAAAGTGTATTTACTTCAATACAAAGAGGCAAAGCAGATGAACTCAGAGCCTGGATTAGTATATGGGACTATGATGCAGGAGCTATGGCAGAAACTTGGTTGAGAGAAGGGCAGAACTGGCAGCTCAATGTTCCAGGGTTTAGATGTTTCAGGTGAGATAGAAAAGGGTGGAGGAGTTGCATTACTGAATAAGGAGAATGCCATAGCTGTACTAAGTGAGGACATCTTCTCAGCTCATCCAACAAGGCCATATGGGTAGTACTCAGGAATAAGAAAGGTTATACTAAAGGTCTCCCAATAGCCAGAGGGAGAAAGGGGAACCGATATGTAAGCACACCATGGAAAGATGCAAAGACAATCAGGTTGTTATAGTGGGTGAATTTAATTCCCCATTATTGACTGGGACTCCCTGAGTGCCAGGGGCTTAGATGGGGCAGAATATGTTAGGTGCATCCAGGAGGGGCTTCTGAAACAATATGTAGATAGTCCAACTAGAGGAGGGGCTGTATAAGGCCTTGTATTAGGGAATGATCTGTTCAGGCGATCAAAGTTTTGATTGGGCGAGCATTTTGGGTACAGAGATCATAATTCTGTAACTTTTAAGGTAGTTATGGATAAGAATAAGACTGGTCCTTGGTAAAAGTGCCAAACCGGAGGAAAGATAATTACAACAGTGTTAGGCAGGAACTGAAGAAATTAGTTGGAAGACCACAGTTTGAGGGTAAATGCACATTTGACATGTGGGAGTTTTTTAAAAGCACACTGATCAGAGTTCAGGACCAGGATGTTCCTGTGAGGATGAAAGATAAGGATGGCAACATTCAGGAACCCTGGATGATGAGATATTGAAGGTTTAGTCAAAAAGGAAAAGGAAGCACATGTAAGGTTTAAGAAACTGAAATCAAACAAATTCCTCGAGGAATATACTGGAAGCAAGAAAGAGCTTAAACAAGGAATGAGGGAGCAGTAAAAAGGGCCACAAAATGTCCTTGAAAAGTAGGATTAAGAAGAACCTCATGGCATTCTATATGTGTATTAGGAGCAAAAGGAAAGGAAGGGTTCACTTAAGGACAAAGGAGGGGATGTATGCGTGGAGTCAGAGGAAGTGGGTGAGCACTTCATGAGTAGGTTGCATTGGCATTCACTAACAAGAAGGACAAGGATGATGGTCAGGGTTAAAGATGAGTATATTGATATTCCATGACATGGCAATATTAAGAAGGAAGAGGTGTTGGGTGACTTGAAAAAAAATTAAGTTAAATTATTCTCCGGTGCCTGATGGGATCAATCCCAGGATAATGAGGGAGACAAGGGAGAAGGTTTCTGGTATCGTGTCAGGGATGTTTGTATCCATTTTAGCTACAGACAAGATCCCCAATGCCTGGACAATAACCAGTGTTTGTTTGAGGAGGGAAAAAGATAGCATGCAATACATTAAAGAATGGTGAGCCTTACCTAATGGTAGAGAATTCATTGGAGAAGATTTATTTGCATGTGTAAAAGGATGACCTTATAGAGATAATAAGCATGGTATTGTGCAGGAGGTTCTGTCTCACCAATTTGATTCCGTTTTTTTGAAGAAGTGATGAAGATAATTGACGAGGGTAGGACCATAAGACCATAAGATATAGGAGCAGAATTAGGCTATTCAGCCATTGAGTCTGCTCCGCTATTCAATCAAATCTAATATGTTTCTCAATCCCATTCTCCTGCCTTTTTCCTGTACCCCTTGATTAACCCTTGATCCTCTTACTGATCAAGAGCCTATCTATCTCTTGACCTCCACAGTGCTCTGCATCAATGAGTTCCACAGATTAACGACACTCGGGCTGAAGAAATTCCACCTCAACACATTTCTAAAGGGTTGTCCTGTCATTCTGAGGCTGTGCCCTTGAGTTCTAGTCTCTCCTGCTAGAGGAAAGATCTTCACCAATTCCCCTTAATCCAAGCCTCTCAGTAATCTGTCGGCAGTGGATGTTGTCTCCATGGACTTTACTGAAACATTTGACAAGGTCCCTCATGATAGGCTGATCCAGAAGATTAGATCATATGGGATCCCTGGTAATTTGGATACAAAATTGGTTTGGTCGTAGAAGAGAGGGGAGTTATGAAAAGATACTTTTCTGACTGAAAGTATGTGATCAGTGACAGTCCATATATTGTCTGTAATGTAGATAAATGGTTTGGATGAAAATGTGGTAGTCTGATTAGTAAGTTTGCAGACAACATGAAAATTGGTGAAGTTGTGAATAGTGAGGAAGATTGTCAAAGTATAAAGCAGGATACAGATCAGTTGAAAGGTTGGGCAGTGGAATGGTAGATGGAGTTTAATCTGGAGTGTGAGGGTTTTGCATTTTGGAAGGTCAAATGCAAAAGGAAAGTATACAGAAAATAGTAGGATCCTGAGGAGCATTGATGTACAGAGGGATCTTAGGGTGCAAGTCCACAGTTCCCTGAAAGCAGCAACAGAAATGGAGAAGGTAGTAAAGAAGGTGTATGGCATGCTTCCCTTCATTGGTCAGCGTATTGAGTGTAAAAGTTGTAAAGTCATGTTTCAGCTGTGTAGAACTTTAGTGAGGTCACATTTGGAAATTTGTGTGCAGTTCTGGTCACCCCACTATAGGAAAGCTTTGGAGATTCATTAATAGGATGTGGGAATCACTGGCTGGTCAGCATTTATTGCCCATCCCTAGTTGCCCCTTGAGAAGGTGGGGGTGAACTGCCTTCTTGAACCATTGCGGTCCATGTGCTGTGGGTTCACCCACAATGCCCTCAGGGAGGGAATTCCAGGATTTTGACCCAGCGACAGTAAAGGAACAACGATATATTTCCAAGTCAAGATAGCCAGTGGCTTGCAGGGGAACTTGTAGGGGTGATATTCCCATGTATTTGCTGTCCTTGTCCTTCTAGATGGAAGTGGTCATGGGTTTGGAAATTGCTGTCTGAAGACCTTCAGTGAATTTGTGCAGAACATCTTGTAGATAGTACACACTGCTGCTACTGAGCGTCAGTGGTGGAGGGAATGGATGTTTGTGGATGTGGTGACAATCAAGCGGCTGCTTTGTCCTGGATGTTGTCAAGTTTCTTGAGTGTTGTTGGGGCTGCCCCCATCCAGGCAAGTGGGGAGTATTCCATCACACTCCGGACTTGTGGCTTGTGGATGGTGAACAGATTTTGGGAGTCAGGAGGTGAGTTACTTGCTGAAGGATTCCCAGCCCCTGTGCCTATGTTGCAAGTCCATTTGAGCTTCTGAACAATGGAACCCCCAGGATGTTGATAGTTGGGGGTTCATTGATAGTAACAACATTGAATGTCAAGGGGATGACAGATTGACTCTTATTGGTGACGGTCATTGCCTGGCATTTCCCTGGTGCTAATGTTACTTGCCACTTGTCAGCCCAAGCCTAGATATTGTCCGGATCTTGTTGCATTTGAACATGGACTGCTTCAGTATCTGAGGTGTTGTAAATGGTACTGAACATTGTACAATTATCAGCGAGCATCTCCACTTCTGACCTTATGATGGAGGGAAGGTCACTGATGAAACAGCTGAAGGTAGATGATGTTAAAAAGGCATTGGGCATGCTTGCCTTCATTGTGCAGTCCTTTGAGTATAGGAGTTGGAAAGTCATGTTGAGGTTCCACAGGACATTGGTGAGGCCTCTCCTGGAAAACTGTGTCCAGCTCTGGTCACCCAGTTATAGGAAGGATGTTGCTAAGCTGGAGTGGGTTCAGAAGAGATTTCCCAGAATGTTGCCCAATATGAAGGTTTGAGTTATAAAGAAAGGCTGGAGCGTAAGAGGATGAGAGGTGACCTTATAGAGGTTTATAATATAATGAGCCGTATGGATAGAGTTAATGGTAGGTATCTTTTCCTGAGGATGGGAGATTTCAAGACAAGGGGGCACATTTTAAAGGTGGGAGGAGAGAGATTTAAAAAAAATAAAAGGCAAACTTTTAACACAGAGGGTGGTTTGTGTGGGGAATAAACTGCCACAGAAAGTGATAGTTGCTGAAACCATTACAACATTTAAAATACATTTGGATAAGCTAATGAAAAGGAAATATCTGGAGGGATATGGGCCAGGAACTGGCAGGTGGGACTAGTTTTGTTTGGGATTATGTTCAGCATGGACTGGTTGGACTGAAGGGTCTGTTTCCATGTTGTATGACCCTATGATTATGACTCCATGACATATCCAGGGATGGTGATGGTGGTAACTGGGACATTGCCTGTAAGGTATGATTCCGTGAGTATGTCAGGCTGTTGCATGACGAATATGTGGAGACAGCTCTCCCAATGTTGACACTAACCCCTAGATATTAGTGAGGAGGACTGTGCAGAGTTGACAGGACGTTTTCTGCCGTTGTTTTTTCCAGTGCCTGGGTTACTACCAGTGGATCTGTCCAGTTCCATTTTTGTTGAGCCTTCGTTAGAGATTGATGCAACTGAACAGCTTTCTCGACCTTTCCAGAGGGCAGTTGAGAATCAGCGACATTGATGTGAGTGTGGAGTCACATGTAGGCCAGGCCGGATGAGGATGGCCGATTTCCTTCCCTGAAGGACGTTAGTGAGCCAGACAGTTTTTCTGACAATTGTGTTCCTGAGCCATACTGTTCCACGTTCCATGTGACTGGTGTGTATTACATTGGACTGAGCAGCTTCTGTTCCTTCACAATTTACACATTGATTAGCCATGGTTTGGTATGATCTGAGCAGGTTACATGTATTAGAACATTTTGCTGGTGTCCAAGTATTTGTATTCCTAACTCGCACACTGTGCTTCGTGTGCAGTTTTGTTCATTCTCCACTCACTTGTTTGATGATCTTCTCATTCATCTTCCTCTGTCTTTGAAGAAGAATGTTCCCCTCTCAGGTGGTGAGACAATTGGTCCCTGGGCAAGATGCTATGCACTTGTCTTCCAGTCATAAGCTGCTCTGGGGATGGTCATCTCTTCCTCATTGCTCCATTGAAAATACCATCAAGCAAAGCAAAAACCTTGCGTTGTTGCTCAACTCTTATTGGTGATTGATTTTCTAATATGCACTATATGTTCTGCTAGAAGGCTGGATTGACAAGGTGAGTCATGTCACTTAATATTTGGTGCACATTTTTAATGTATTACATGTGTATTGCTGGCTAGGCCTGTATTTATTGTCTGTCCCTAGTCACCCCTTGAGAAGGTGGTGGGTGGTGAGCTGTCTTCTTGAATCTCTGCAGTCCATGTGCTGTTGATAGACCCAAAATGCTTCAGGATTTTGACCCAGTGACAGTGAAGGAACAGTGCTGTGTCTCTGAGTCAGAATGGTTTGGAGGGGAGCTTGTAGGTGGTGATGTTCCCATATATCTGCCACACTTGTCCTTCTAGAGATCGTGGGTTTAAAAAGGTGCTGTCTAAGGATCTTTGATAAATCTCTGCAGTGCAGCTGGTAGATACTGCTGCTACTAATGGTTTGTCAGTCAATTATGGTCCATTGTTGGACATTATCTGATCCAGGACAATGAATGAACTGAAAATGTCATTATGTCAGCAATAGTCCTACTCATTACATTATTATCCTAACCAATTCAATCTCTTCCTATATGTCAGTCCTGCTAACCCAAGATGCAGTCTGGTAAACCTTTACTACATACCCTCCATAGTCAGTACATCTTTCCTCAGATAAGGTGGAGTTGTTGACAGTGAGGAAGGATGTGGCAGGTTACAGCGGGATATAGATAAGCTGCAGAGCTGGGCAGAAAGGTGGCAAATGGAGTTCAATTTAGCTAAGTGTGAAGTGATTCACTTTGGTAAGAGTAACAAGAAGATGGAGTACTGGGCAAATGGTCAGATACTTGGTAGTGTGGATGAGCAGAGGGATCTTGGTGTCCATGTACACAGATCTCTGAAAGTTGCCACCCAGGTAAATAGTGCTGTGAAGAAGGCATATGGCGTACTGGCTTTTATTGGTAGAGGAATTGAGTTCCGGAGTCCTGAGGTCATGTTGTAGTTGTATAAGACTCTGGTGCGGCCGCATCTGGAGTATTGTGTGCAGTTTTGGTCGCCATACTATAGGAAGGATGTGGAGGCATTGGAACGGGTGCAGAGGAGGTTTACCAGGATGTTGCCTGGCATGGTAGGAAGATCGTATGAGGAAAGGCTGAGGCACTTGGGGCTGTTTTCATTGGAGAAAAGAAGGTTTAGGGGTGACTTGATAGAGGTGTACAAGATGATTAGGAGTTTAGATAGGGTTGACCATGAGAACCTTTTTCCACGTATGGAGTCAGATATTACGAGGGGGCATAGCTTTAAATTAAGGGGAGGTAGGTATAGGACAGACGTTAGGGGTAGATTCTTAACTCAGCGAGTTGTGAGTTCATGGAATGCCCTGCCAGTAACAGTGGTGGACTCTCCCACTTTATGGGCATTTAAACGGGCATTGGATAGGCATATGGAGGATAGTGGGCTAGTGTAGGTTAGGTGGGCTTTGATCGGCGCAACATCGAGGGCCTGTACTGCGCTGTATTTTTCTATGTTCTATAAGGAGACCAAAACTGCATGCAATAACCTAGGTGTGGTCTCACCAAGGCCTGTACAGGCAGCAATATCAAATCAGCTCCCCTGTTTCTTTATTTACAACAGAGTAAAATTAAAATACTCAATGACCCTCAAAATTGATTTACGTAAATGAAACTCCGTGTGCAATTCCTGAGCCCACTGGTTTTTGTGAACAGTAT
Source organism: Hemiscyllium ocellatum (assembly GCF_020745735.1). Taxonomy (NCBI): domain Eukaryota; kingdom Metazoa; phylum Chordata; class Chondrichthyes; order Orectolobiformes; family Hemiscylliidae; genus Hemiscyllium; species Hemiscyllium ocellatum. The sequence continues at coordinate 60,047,531 of NC_083422.1, read as the reverse complement.
TGCCAGATACCAGGTTTAAAACAAACAAAGGAATTAACAATTTATCATTAATACAGTAGCTTTAGGAGAGCGAAGTTGAAGCACAAGATAATCTAATTGATGTTAATCTTCTTTGATTAACCTTTGATAACCAATTTTCTTTAATTTTAGCAACCCCCCCATCCCACTCACACAGAACAGATAGAAACCAGACACAGTTAAGGAACAAATCAAAAGCAAAATTAAATGAAGTGTAACTGGTCAGTTCACTTAAATAGGCTCCATGATATATAATCTCACAGGCACATGGAATTGTATTGTGCTTGGTTTCTGAAAACACTGATACTTGCAAGTAACTTCCAGGAGATTCCAAGGAAAAAAAAATCACAATATTTATAACTGGGGTTCAAATCTCTGAACCTACAACAAGTTGACAATGGGAGAATCAAATGTCCATCCTGTAGTTTTTGAAATCAAAATCTTTCTGACAAAAAAACTACAGTTCAAAACCAGTGCAAACATTGTTTATCACTCTGTTTCATCCAATATTTTCTTTATAGACATTGGCACCATAACTGAAAATGTGTTGCTGGTTAAAGCACAGCAGGTTAGGCAGCATCTCAGGAATAGGGAATTTGATGTTTCGAGCGTAAGCCCTTCATCAGGAATGAGAGAGAGTAGCCAAGCAGGCTAAGATAAAAGGTAGGGAGGAGGGACTTGGGGGAGGGGCGATGGAGATGTGATAGGTGGAAGGAGGTCAAGGTGAGGGTGATAGGCCGGAGTGGGGTGGGGGCGGAGAGGTCAGCAAGGAGATTGCAGGTTAGGAGGGCGGTGCTGAGTTGAGGGAACCGACTGAGACAAGGTGGGGGGAGGGGAAATGAGGAAACTGGAGAAATCTGAATTCATACCTTGTGGTTGGAGGGTTCCCAGGCGGAAGATGAGGCGCTCCTCCTCCAGCCGTCGTGTTGTTATGTTCTGCCGGTGGAGGAGTCCAAGGACCTGCATGTCCTCGGTGGAGTGGGAGGGAGAGTTAAAGTGTTGAGCCACGGGGTGGTTGGGTTGGTTGGTCCGGGCGTCCCAGAGGTGTTCTCTGAAGCGTTCCGCAAGTAAGCGGCCTGTCTCCCCAATATAGAGGAGGCCACATCGGGTGCAGCGGATGCAATAGATGATGTGTGTGGAGGTACAGGTGAACTTGTGGCGGATATGGAAGGATCCCTTGGGGCCTTGGAGGGAAGTGAGTGTGGAGGTGTGGGTGCAAGTTTTACATTTCCTGCGGTTGCAGGGGAAGGTGCCGGGGGTGGAGGTTGGGTTGGTGAGGGGTGTGGATCTGACGAGGGAGTCACGAAGGGAGTGGTCCTTGCGGAACGCTGATAGGGGAGGGGAGGGAAATATATCCTTGGTGGTGGGGTCCGTTTGGAGGTGGCGGAAATGACGGCGGATGATACGTTGTATGCGGAGGTTGGTGGGGTGGTAGGTGAGAACCAGTGGGGTTCTGTCTTGGTGGCGGTTGGAGGAGCGGGGCTCAAGGGCGGAGGAGCGGGAAGTGGAGGAGATGCGGTGGAGGGCATCGTCGATCACGTCTGGGGGGAATCTGCGGTCCTTGAAGAAGGAGGCCATCTGGGCTGTGCGGTGTTGGAACTGGTCCTCCTGGGAGCAGATGCGGCGGAGACGAAGGAATTGGGAATATGGGATGGAGTTTTTGCAGGGGGCAGGGTGGGAGGAGGTGTAGTCCAGGTAGCTGTGGGAGTCAGTCGGTTTATAGTAGATGTCTGTGTTGAGTCGGTCGCCCGAGATAGAGATGGAAAGGTCTAGGAAGGGGAGGGAGGAGTCTGAGACAGTCCAGGTGAATTTGAGGTCAGAATGGAAGGTGTTGGTAAAGTGGATGAACTGTTCAACCTCGTCGTGGGAGCACGAGGCAGCGCCGATACAGTCATCGATGTAGCGGAGGAAAAGGTGGGGGGTGGTGCCAGTGTAGCTGCGGAAGATGGACTGTTCCACATATCCTACGAAGAGGCAGGCATAGCTGGGGCCCATGCGGGTGCCCATGGCAACTCCTTTAGTTTGGAGGAAGTGGGAGGATTGAAAAGAGAAGTTATTCAGGGTGAGGACCGGTTCAGTCAGTCGAAGGAGGGTGTCAGTGGAAGGGTACTGGTTGGTGCGGCGGGAAAGGAAGAAGCGGAGGGCTTTGAGTCCTTCGTGATGGGGGATGGAGGTGTACAGGGACTGGATGTCCATGGTGAAGATAAGGCGTTGGGGACTGGGGAAGCGAAAATCCTGGAGGAGGTGGAGGGCGTGGGTGGTGTCCCGAACGTAGGTGGGGAGTTCTTGGACTAAAGGGGACAGGACCGTGTCGAGGGATTGGGAGATGAGTTCGGTGGGGCAGGAGCAGGCTGAGACAATGGGTCGGCCGGGGCAGGCAGGTTTGTGGATTTTGGGCAGGAGGTAGAAACGGGCGGTGCGGGGTTGTGGGACTATGAGGTTGGAGGCGGTGGATGGGAGATCCCCTGAGGTGATGAGGTCATGGATGGTCTGGGAGATGATGGTTTGGTGGTGGGAGGTGGGGTCGTGGTCAAGAGGGCAATAAGAGGAGGCGTCAGCGAGCTGGCGTTTGGCCTCAGCGGTATAAAGGTCAGTGCGCCAAACTACCACCGCGCATCCCTTGTCTGCCGGTTTGATGGTGAGGTTGGGATTGGAGCGGAGGGAGTGGAGGGCTGCATGTTCTGAGGGTGAGAGGTTGGAGTGGGTGAGAGGGGTGGACAGGATAAGTCGGTTAATGTCACGGCGGCAGTTGGCTATAAAGAGGTCGATGGCGGGTAGGAGGCCAGCACGGGGTGTCCAGGTGGATGGGGTGTGTTGGAGGCGGGAGAAGGGGTCGTCAGAGGGTGGGCGGGAGTCTTGGTTGTGAAAGTAGGCACGGAGGCGAAGGCGGCGGAAGAATTGTTCAATATCTCGGCGCGTGTTGAACTCATTAATCCGAGGGCGTAGGGGAATGAAGGTGAGGCCCCTGCTGAGGACTGATCTTTCATCCTCAGAGAGGGGGAGGTCTGGAGGGATGGTGAAAATCCGGCAAGGCTGGGAGCTAGGACCTGGTGTGGGACTGGAGCTGGGAGTGGGGGCGGGGTTAGGGGCGGGGACAGAGATCGAAGTGGGGCGGAGTTAGACGTGGTGACGTTGCTCGACATGGGGGCGTAGTCAAGCGTGGGGTCGGGGTCATGCGTCGTGACGGAAATAAGCGTGGGGGCGGGGTTACGTGTGGTGACGAAGGTTTGCGTGGGGGCGGGGTTACATGTAGTGACGTGTAGATGAAGCTACCTGGACTACACCTCCTCCCACCCTGCCCCCTGCAAAAACTCCATCCCATATTCCCAATTCCTTCGTCTCCGCTGCATCTGCTCCCAGGAGGACCAGTTCCAACACCGCACAGCCCAGATGGCCTCCTTCTTCAAGGACCGCAGATTTCCCCCAGACGTGATCGACGATGCCCTCCACCGCATCTCCTCCACTTCCCGCTCCTCCGCCCTTGAGCCCCGCTCCTCCAACCGCCACCAAGACAGAACCCCACTGGTTCTCACCTACCACCCCACCAACCTCCGCATACAACGTATCATCCGCCGTCATTTCCGCCACCTCCAAACGGACCCCACCACCAAGGATATATTTCCCTCCCCTCCCCTATCAGCGTTCCGCAAGGACCACTCCCTTCGTGACTCCCTCGTCAGATCCACACCCCCCACCAACCCAACCTCCACCCCCGGCACCTTCCCCTGCAACCGCAGGAAATGTAAAACTTGCGCCCACACCTTCACACTCACTTCCCTCCAAGGCCCCAAGGGATCCTTCCATATCCGCCACAAGTTCACCTGTACCTCCACACACATCATCTATTGCATCCGCTGCACCCGATGTGGCCTCCTCTATATTGGGGAGACAGGCGCTTACTTGAGGAACGCTTCAGAGAACACCTCTGGGACGCCCGGACCAACCAACCCAACCACCCCGTGGCTCAACACTTTAACTCTCCCTCCCACTCCACCGAGGACATGCAGGTCCTTGGACTCCTCCACCGGCAGAACATAACAACACGACGGCTGGAGGAGGAGCGCCTCATCTTCCGCCTGGGAACCCTCCAACCACAAGGTATGAATTCAGATTTCTCCAGTTTCCTCATTTCCCCTCCCCCCACCTTGTCTCAGTCGGTTCCCTCAACTCAGCACCGCCCTCCTAACCTGCAATCCTCTTCCTGACCTCTCCGCCCCCACCCCACTCCGGCCTATCACCCTCACCTTAATCTCCTTCCACCTATCCCACCTCCATCGCCCCTCCCCCAAGTCACTCCTCCCTACCTTTTATCTTAGCCTGCTTGGCTACTCTCTCTCATTCCTGATGAAGGGCTTATGCTCGAAACGTCGAATTCCCTATTCCTGAGATGCTGCCTAACCTGCTGTGCTTTAACCAGCAACACATTTTCAGCTGTGGTCTCCAGCATCTGCAGACCTCATTTTTTACTCAAAGATTGGCACCATAATGCCATGTAAGGTCTCAGCTAACATTCAAACATCTGCCATCTGTCTGAGCATCATTCCTGATGAAGGGCTTTTGCCTGAAACGCCGATTTTCCTGCTCCTCAGATGCTGCCTGGCCTGCTGTGCTTTTCCAGCACCACTCTAATCTAGCCTCTGAGCATAATGTCTGTCGAGACCTGAAATTTTTATAGAGCTCATGAGAGAGAGAAAAAAAATCTACTTGCAATTAACTTCCAGCCCTGGCCTCATAATCAAATATCAGTCTGTTTGTTCTCCTCTTTTTTTTAAAAAAGCTACTGCTCACAGCCCTCAGGCCACCTTTAAGCTCTCAGCTCACAGTCCACAGCTCCAAACCAAAACACTGAAAAAGAAACAATAATGAAGGTCTCAACACTGTCTAGTAGTGGAGCACTCTCTCAGTCCCAAGGTACAGTCTCACCTTGGTTTTATTTGCTCCAGTTCTGTGAGAAGGTTGATCTTTTCTATTTAGAATTAATTTGTGTTGTTCCCAGAACTCTGTTTCACTAACCATCTGAGTGGCGAGAGTCAGAACTTCTTTGTACTGCAATAAATCTGATAAAGACTCATCACCAATTCCTAGAAAGATTCTGTCTTTTATGAACTGTCTCTTAGGTGGTATGGCTTGTAAGTTTGAGAATGGCACCAAGATTGGAGCTACAGTGGACAGTGAGGAAGGTTATCTGGGAATGCATTGAGATCTTGATCAACTGGGCCAGTGGGCTGAGGAATGGCAGGTGGGGTTTAATTTAGATAAATGCAAGGTGTTGCATTTTGGTGAAGCAACCCATGGCTGGACCGACACAGTCAATGATCGGGCCCTAGGGTGTGTTATAGAATGAAGAGATCTAGGGTTACAACTTCATAGCTCCTTGAAAGTGGAGTCACAGGTAGATAGGGCAGTGAAGATGGCTTTCGGTATGTTAGCTTTCATTGGTCACAGCATGCAGTATAGGAGATGGAGCTGTACAAGATGATGGTGAGGGCACATTTGGAATACTGAGTGCAGTTCTGGTCGCCTGATTATAGAAAGGATATTATTAAACTAGAGAAACCGCAGAAAAGATTTACCAGGATACTACCTGGTCTGGAAGCTTTGGGTTATGAGGAGAGGTTGGATAGTCTGGAACCTTATTAGCTGGAGCTTTGGAGGCTAAGTGGTGATCTTATAGAGGTTTATAAAACCATGAGGAGCATAGATAATAGACAATAGACAATAGGTGCAGGAGTAGGCCATTCAGCCCTTCGAGCCTGCACCGCCATTCAATATGATCATGGCTGATCATTCCTAATCAGTATCCTCTTCCTGCCTTATCTCCATAGCTCTTGATTCCACTATCTTTGAGAGCTCTATCCAACTCTTTCTTAAATGAATCCAGAGACTGGGCCTCCACTGCCCTCTGGGGCAGAGTATTCCACACAGCCACCACTCTCTGGGTGAAGAAGTTTCTCCTCATCTCTGCCCTAAGTGGTCTACCCCGTATTTTTAAGCTGTGTCCTCTGGTTCGGCACTCACCCATCAGCGGAAACATGTTTCCTGCTGCCAGAGTGTCCAATCCTTTCATAATCTTATACGTCTCAATCATATCCCCTCTCAGTCTTCTAAACTCAAGGGTATACAAGCCCAGTCGCTTCAGTCTTTCAGTGTAAGGTAATCCCTCCATTCCGGCATTTGACCTCGTGAACCTACGCTGCACTCCCTCAATAGCCAGAATGTCTTTCCTCAAATTTGGAGACCAGAACTGCACACAATACTCCAGGTGTGGTCTCACCAGGGCCCTGTACAGCTGCAGAAGAACCTCTTTGCTTCTATACTCAATCCCTCTTGTTATGAAGGCCTGCATGCTATTAGCCTTCTTCACTACCTACTGTATCTGCATGCTTGCCTTCATTGACTGGTGTACAAGCACACCCAGATCTCTCTGTACTGCCCCTTTACCTAAATTAATTCCATTGAGGTATTAATCTGCCTTCCTGTTTTTGCCAATAAAGTGGATAACCATACATTTATCCACATCAAACTGCATCTGCCCACTCCCCTAACTTGTCCAGGTCACCCTGTAATCTTTTAACATCCTCATCACATTTCACCCTGCCACCCAGCTTTGTATCATCAGCAAATTTGCTAATGTTATTGCTGATACCATCTTCTATATCATTAACATATATTGTAAAAAGCTGCGTCCCAGCACTGATCCCTGCGGTACCCCACTGGTCACTGCCTGCCATTCCGAAATGGAGCCGTTTATCATTACCCTTTGTTTCCTATCAGCCAACCAATTTTTAATCCAATCTAGTACTTTGCCCCCAATACCATGCGCCCTAATTTACTCACTAACCTCCTATAAAGAAGATAGCCAACAGCTTTTCCCCATGGAATGGGTGTTTAAAACTAGAGGGCATAGGTTTACAGAGAGGGGGAGAGATTCAAAAGAGTCCAGAAGAACAATATTTTCAGACAGAGGGTAATGGGTCTCTGGAACAGGCTGCCACATGTAGTGGTGGAAGCAAATCCAAATTTGTCAATTAAGAAACATTTTCACAAAATGTAAATTTTGAGGAATATGGATCAAATGCAGGAAAATGGGACTAGTTTAAACTTTGAAAACTGGGCGGTATGGGAACGTTGGGCCGAATAGCCTGCTTGCATGCTGTAGACCTCTATATAACTCTAACTCTGACTTAAAGCTATATTTCTCCACCAATCTGTAGAGATCATTCATAAAATTATACGGATTCCTGTGGATGTTCTTTGAAGAATTATTTGATTTCTTCAAAGTTCAAATAAATTCAAATTTATTTGAATTTGAGGTTGATGTAATTGTCAAAAGCTTTCAGTTTATCTTCAAAAGCATTTTTAAAAAATCCTTTGATAAACTATGACATAAATTATATTCTTCATTGATTATAGACATCTGTATCCTTGTTCAGCTTCTGATTCAATATCTAATTGAGAAACTATTCTGTTGCTCCGAAATTGTTTTCTTCATGATGTCCAACTCTGTGTTTTAGTTGGTCTATCTCTGAAATGCAGTCTTCCTGACAATACTACTTTGATGCCATGTCTTCTTAATCTATGTCACAGGAAAATAAGAACCTAAGAGTAACAATAGGCCATTCAACATAACATGGGTGATTATCTACTTCAATATCTTTTTCTCCATACTACCTCCACATCCAATCCCACCATTGCTGTTTAGAAATCTGCCAATCTCTACTTTAAATATATTGAGTTTCCTGTGGGGTAGGGAATTTCATTGATTCACAACCCTTTGAGTAAAAAGGAAAGTTTTCATCTCAATGCCACCCCTTATTTTTAAGTTGTGCTCCTGATTTTAGAGTCCCCAACCAGAGGAAACATCTTTCTGCATCCCCCTACTCTGTCCCTTTAAGCAAGGTTTACGTTTTAGTGAGACCACTTCTCGTTCTTTGAGACAATAGATAATGCAGGCCCAGTTGCCCAGTCTCTCTTTATGGGACAGAGCTCTGATGAAGAGCCATCTAGACTTAAACCATTAGTTTGCTCTCTCTCCATGGGTGACCCATTGTGATTCCCTGCATTTGTTTTCAGGTCAGATTCCAGCGGCTGCAGTAATTTGCTCCTCTATGTCTGGTGGAGCTTTGTAATAGTAACCGTTCTGTTGCTCTTTGTTACTTTTACTCGACAGTTAGCTCATTCTTTGCAGCTAAAATGTGGAGATTCCCCTGTCTATGTTGCAGCTTCAGCATATGAATCCTACTGTTTGCAGTTTTCATAACAATTTCTGCTTTAGTTGGTGTGTTAGTGGGTAAGAGACACTGAGATGTAGTCGATTGATGGTCAGTTAGCACATAGAGCAGGCATGTAAAGTGGCCTCCAGTACAGAGCTGTGTTCAATTTTCAGAGCTGTGACTTTAAGTGACATTCTTTCAGCCTGAGATATGGCAGCCCTTCTTTATATTACACTCCAATTACCTTTCGCAATGCACAAACTTTAAATAAAAACAGACAACGCTCGAGAAACTCAGCAAGTCTGGGAACATCCATGGAGAAAGCAACAAAGTTAATGCTTAGCGCCCAATATGAGGAGACACTGGATTTGAAATGTTCACTTTGTTTCTGTCTGTAGGGATCTGCTGAGCTCTGCAACATTCCCTGCTTATATATCAGATTTCCAGCATCTGCATTATTTTGTTTTTACAAACTTTTAGTTCCTGACTTCAACAATCCGTTCTACAACAGCATTGTCTCAGCTCCTAACATCCTTGGTGGGTCATTACAATCCAGGCTACTGCTTCTGTTTTATATCTAACAGACTTGGTGCTCCTGGGAAAATCAACCTTGTTACTTCCTGTTCCTTAGAGGCCATTGCCACTCGCTGTATCACTTTTTGAGAAAGAAGTGACAAAGGAGAGAAAGAAGTAGAGAAGGAGAAGTGGTTATAAAGTCATAGGGTCATAGGGCACGAAAACAGACCCTTTAGTCCAACCAGTCCGTGCCGATCATAACCCCAAACTAGACTAGTCCCACCTGCCTGCACTTGGCCTATGTCCCTCTAAACATTTCCTTTTCATGTAGTTATCCAAATGCCTTTTAAATGTTGTAACTGTAGCAGTATCCACTACTTCCTCTGCAAATTCATTCCACAATTGAACCACTAAATGTAAAAAAAAATTGCCCCTCATGTCTTTTTTAAATCTTTCTCCTTTCACCTTAAAAATATGCCTAGTAGTCTTGAAATCCCCCACCTTAGGGAAAACACACCTGCCATTCACCTTAAATATCGCCTTCTTTATTTTATAAATCTCTATAAGGTCAACTCTCAACCTCCTACACTCTAGTGAAAAAGGTCCCAGCCTATCCAGCTGCTGCTTATAATCCAAACCCTCCATTCCCCACAACATCCTGGTAAATCTCTTCTGGAACTTCTCCAGTTTAATAATATCCTTCCTCTCACAGGGACACCAGACTGAACACAATCCTTCAGTAGAGGCCTGTCCAACCTCAACAGGACATCGCACTGAAGGCAAGCCTGCTAAATGACTTCTTAACCACCTTATTTTTACTTAATGCAAACTTCAAAGAATTATGTAATGGTACCCCTCGGTCTCTCTCTGTTCTACAATATTGCCCAAGGTTCTATTTTTAATTGTATAAGTCTTGTCTTTTTCTGTTTTACTAAAATATAATACTTCGCATTTATCCAAACTAAACTTAATTTGCCAATCTTTAGCCCATTGGCCCAATTGGTCAAGATCTCTGTATTCTTGGATAATTTTCTTCACACTCCAGTGTACCACTAATCTTGGTGTCATCCACAAACGTACTAGCCACGTTTTCTATATTCACGTCTAAGTCATTTATATAAATGACAAACAAAATTGGGTCCAGTACCGATCCCTGTGGAACACTGCTAGTCACAGGCCTCCAGTCCGAAAAAACAGCCCTCCACTATCAGCCTCTGTCTCCTGCCATTAAAAACCAATTTTGTATCCAATTGGTAAGCTCACACTGAACCCCATGTGACCTAACTTTATTACTCAGTCTACTATACAGATCCTTGTCAAAGGTATTATTAAAGTCCAAGTAAACAATATCTGCCGCTCTGCCCTCATCAATTTTCATGGTTACTTCCTCAAAAAGCTCAATCAAGTTTGAGAAACACTATTTCCCTTGTACAAAGCCATGCTGCTTGTCCCTAATCATTTCTTGTCCCTCCAAATACATGTAAATCCTATCTTCCAGAATTACTTCGAACAATTTGCTCACCACTGATGTCAGACCCAGAAGTCTATACTTCTCCTCCTTAAACAAAGGCACAACATTAACCACTGTCCGATCATCAGGCACCTCACCTGTGGTTAGAGGTGATAGAAATATTTCTGCCAGAGGCCCCACAATTCCCTCCCTAATCGCCCACAACATCCTGCGATAGACCACATCAGGTCCCAGTGACTTATCCATCTTCATATTTTCTAAGACCTCTAGCACTTCCTCTACTGTAAAATGAATTGTTTTCAAAACATTAATATTTATTTTCCTGAGTTCTCTAGCCTGCACTTCTTTCTCCACAGTAAAACCTGATGTGAAATATTCATTTACTATCTCTCCCATCTCTTGAGGTTCAACGTAAAGACAACCTCTTTGAACTTTAAGGCCTCCTACTCTCTCTGTAGTTGTTCCCTTGTTCTTAATGTAATTCTAGAACATGTTGGATTATCCTCAGCCTTATTTGCCAAGTCTATCTCATATCTCCTCCTTGCCTGACCTCCCTCTTAGGAAAGCCCCTAAGTTCTTTATACTGTTCAAGAGATTTATTTGAACAGTTATTTATATCTAGTATATGATTCTTTTTTATTCTTGACTAGATGCTTAATATCTTTATTTATCTATTGGAGGAATGGAAAGAATGAAATAAAGAAGGATGGGAAAAGAAATGAAGCAAATGAGTAAAGGACAGAAATAGAGGAATAACAAGTTGGAGAGAGAGACATAAAGAAGTGAGGGTAAATTGGACTGAATCTTCAAAGAGGAAGATGAATGAAGAAAGAAGGAATTACAAAGAGGAAGAGAAGTAGCTGAAGGTATGACCCAAGCATGGAACAGAACACGAGAAAAGAGCAACAGAATTAAGAGAGATGAATGATAGATACTGCAAAGATTCCTCATTATAATCTGCAAGCTCACTGTCTGTCACTAGGGGTCCATGTTGTACCTTGTATAGTATTCAGCCTGTTTTGGCCACATTGACTTCTACCACATCAATTAAAACTGCAGCAGGTTTTTGGTGAATACATTATTACAGAACCTGTCAAATGGGTTTTGTAGAGCTAAGTTAATGGCATGTGGCAAATTATGCACTTTACAGCAAAAACTACATTGAAAAACAATTGACGAATGTAAATTGAAGAGACCGAGGTTAGAAGAGCAGGTAGTAATTTTGCACCAATTCATTCCTTTCCAGGGTATCTCATTTATCTATCATCCTGTAAGTATAGGGAAGTCACAGACACATCACACTCTTGATAATCCAAGTGCTCTCTGGGGTCTGTGGGTACTTGACATGGGGCACATTGCAGTAAATGATATCAGTAAACCTCACTGCGATAATCCTGGACAGGCGAGAAGGAAGCTGGGAAGACAAACTCTACATCAGTATGCTTGGTGCTTGATAAAATTAATATTCTTCAATCAGCTTTGATTGAAATGACAATTTAATTTCAATCATTTATTGAGTGTGAGACAGATATTGGCTTAAAAAAAATGTAGTTGAGATATAGTTCACAAACAGAGGGAATCACAGAGGCAGCAGATTTTCAGTGGGTGATGTTTTAAAGCTGCATTATTAGAATTTTGAAGATGGTGAAAACATTGCAACACCAATCTCTTTCCTCCAAAAAATTTGAAAAATTAGCCATGAGCAAAGCCAGAGATGAAAGGTGTGACATTTAAAATGGGAAAGGTTAGCTTGATATTGAAGGATTGGGTCCAGTCACAAACATCATGTTTAACAAGGAACATCACTAAAGAGCCAATAAAGAGCCTTCACTATCCATAAAGAAAACTGTTTAATTTTGATACAAATCCAAACAAAGTACGATTATAATTGACTGGCAGGAACATAGAGAATTTAAGTATTATGAATAGGATGAGCCCATTTGGCTTTTTGAGCCCTCTCTGCCTTTCAATACAATCAGAGCTCATTGGTTATTTACCAATTATTAGTTCTCTGGCTGCAATTTGGTCTTAACAGGAGTGTATCACACACATCAAGAGCTGCATTGAGCTACCTCTCTTAGTTCAAAATCCTCTCAAAGTTTCATCGTTCACACTGTGACACTTTCATCCTTTCACCAACCCTACCGTTACTTCACCCTTACATTCCCCTCGATGAGCCACCTCCTGAACATTGACATGCTGACCTTTTCCCATTGCTTTGCCTTCCAATGCAAACAGGTTCCACTTGGACTGAAGTCTAAAAAGATTGCAATCAGTGTCATAGGAAATCAAACTGTAATAAAAAGATCCAAATATCAGTGCATAGTGTGAGGAACAACCTAACAAAAGAACAGGTCTTTGAGCAGTTATGGTAATCGAAATGAGAGAACTGTCAATTTGTAAACTGCCATGGATAATAATGGAGTTTGCTGCAGGAATGTGATAATTTAATGTGTTTCCTGTATGTGAAAATATAATTGAAGAATTATTGAGAAGGTCAGCGCAGTACAACTTCCACTCTGTATTTCACGGACCTTTCATATAACTGTCCTCAATCCTAATACTATTAGGAATGAATCCTAATGCAATTGTCCTTATTCCCTTCCTTGCTTCTTTACTTCATGCTGATCTGTTCCTATGCTCCTGGATTCCTGGTACTCCCCTGAAGCTTCTACATAGTTTATTCTCTCCTCCCCTCACACTCCTGCTCTCTCTGGGCTCCTGCCAAGAGTAGGCAAGATCTGCACGGAAACATACACACAACACACACCACTAATACTCCAGGTAAACATTGATTTACCTAAGAAGCACATTATGACTATTGTTCAGTGTTTTGATGTCACTGCAATGGGTCCGTTGAAAACCGAAGGAGTTATCAACAAAAATGATCTGGGACCATTGTTCTATGACACGGTGACATATCCTTGAAATCAGAACAAGACCATTCTGGGGAGATCGTCACACAAAGGGAACAGAAATGTGATTTAAAAAGTAGCAAATGCTAGCTTAATAAATGATTTTACATGTGGAATTGATCAGTTTAGATTCCCTACAGTGTGGAAACAGGCCCTTCAGCCCAACCAGTCCACACCGACCCTCTAAAGAGTAACCCACCCAGACCCATTTCCCTCTGACTAATGCACCAACACTATGGACAGTTTAACATGGCCAGTTCATCTGACTTGCACATCTTTGGACTGTGGGAGGAAACCCACACAGACATGGGGAGAATGTGCAAACCCCCCAGTTACCCAAGACTAGAATCGAACCTGGGACCTTGGTGCTGTGAGGCAGCAGTGCTAACCACTGAGCCACCATGCCACCCCTACTGAATAAAGGTATAAAAGGATATTGAGCCAAAGCTGTTGGATAACTTACAAAACAGATCTTCCATTAACTCCATCTGCACATCCCACCACCTTAGGAAAGCAGCCAACATAATTACAGACCCTCCCCCAACCCCCCCACCCTGGTTATACTTTCTTCTGTAGGGCAGATAATACAAAAATTTGAAAACACGTACCGACAGATTCATGAACAGCTTCTTCCCCATTGTTATCAGATTTATGAACAGGTCTGTCATGTATTAGAGTTGATCTTTCTCTGCACCTTCTCTGTAGCTGTAACACTATATTCTGCATTCTGTTCTATTACCCTGATATACCTATATAAGATACGATTTGTTTGGTTCCCACAAAAAACACTACTTTTCACTGTATCTTGGTACGTGTGACAATAATAAATCTAATCAAATGAAATCACTTCAGTGGCTGAAGGCCAACTTCTGTTTCTCTGTTCCTCTCATGAAACAATCTTAGTATTCATAAGAATGAAAATAATCTCTGCTATTCTGCATTTAGATGACACCTTTCACAGCACCTCCCAATTGCTTTAAAGCCAATGGAGTCCTTCGGTTTTGAAGTAATGAACTGTTACAAAGTGGAAAACTTGACAATGGACCATTCAATGTTATAATGCTGGATAATCTGTATTTGTGATGTAGATTGAGGGGTTAAACGCTACGTAAAATAACAAACAAAGATAACAAGATTAGACCATTCTGCTACCTGAGCCTGCTCCACCATTCAATATGATCATGGCTGACCATCCAACTGTTCCTGCATTCTCCATTTCATTCCTTATGCTCTAAGAATTATATCTAACTCCATTAAATACTTTCAATACTCTGGCCTCAACTGCTTTCTGCTGGATGATGATGGAGGGATCCGATTGTAATCTCCTTCAGACCTACACTCTTCGACATATCAGTCTTCCTCCTGTGCTGCCATCTCGCGTATTCCTAACTTTGATCACACCGTGGTGGCTGGCTGGATCTTTAGCTGTCTAAGTGATAGGATCAGGAATACCCTGATCACAAATTCTCTGCATCACTACCTCTTTTTTGTCCTTTAAGGACTTAAGATCCACTGGTCCAACCAAGCAGTTAGTCCTGTACCTGATTATCTTCTCATGTGGCTCAGTGCCTACAATCATGGGGGGTGTGGGAGGATGGTGGCTCAGTGGTTAGCACTGTTGCCTCACAGCACCAGGGTCCCAGGTTCGAATCCTGCCTCGGGTGACTGTCTGTGTGGAGTTTGCACATTCTCCCTGTGTCTGCGTGGGATTCCTCCGGGTGCTCCAGTTTCCTCCCACAATCCAAAGATGTGTAGGTCAGGTCAATTGGCCATGCTAAATTGTCCACTGTATTACAGAGTAAATGTAGGAGAATGGGTCTGGGTGGGTTATTCTTCAGAGGGTTGGTGTGGACTTGTTGGGCTGAAGGGCCTGTTTCTATACTGTAGGTGATCTAAAATAGAATCTCTAAAGTGCAAAAGCAGGCCAGCATCTCACTTAAACCCACCTCTCAACCCTAGTCATTTAACCCTGCATTTTCCATGACCAATCCATCCTAACCTGCACATCTTTGGATTGTGGGAGGAAAGTGGACCACCTGTAGGAAACCCATACAGACGCGGGGAGAATGTGCAAACTCCACACAGAGAGTCACCAGAGGCTGGAATTGAAGCCAGGTCCCTGGTGCTGTGAGGCAGCAGTGCTAACCAAGTGCTGCCCCTTGATGATGATGGAGGGATCAAATTGTCACCTCCTTCGGATCCACAACTCCCTCGACATATCTGTGCTCCTCCTGCTCTGCCATCTCGCGTATCTGCAAGTGTCTTCAGTTTCTGTCAATAGTGCTCCTTCTGAGTTGTGTTGGGAGGAGATTCCACAGTAAAGATGACAATTGTCGTTGATTGATTCTGTGTTACTTAAACGCAGGGAGCAGCTGCTGCTGGTAGTTTTCCCCAAAGCTGATTAGCAGTCCCCCATTTAGTCATCGATATGTACAGCACGGAAACAGACCCTTCGGTCCAACCCGTCCATGCTGACCAGATATCCCAACCCAATCTAGTCCCACCTGCCAGCACCCGGCCCATATCCCTCCAAACCCTTCCTATTCATATACCCATCCAAATGCCTTTTAAATGTTGTAATTGTACCAGTCCCCACCACTTCCTCTGGCAGCTCATTCCATACACGTACCACCCTCTGCGTGAAAATGTTGCCCCTTAGGTGTCTTTTATATCTTTCCCCTCTCACCCTAAACCTATGCCCTCCAGTTCTGGATTCCCCCACCCCAGGGAAAAGATTTTGTCTATTTATCCTATCCATGCCCCTCATGATTTTATAAACCTCTATAAGGTTGTCCCTCAGCCTCCGACACTCCAGGGAAAACAGCCCCAGCCTGTTCAGCCTCTCCCTGTAGCTCAGATCCTCCAACCCTGGCAACATCCTTGTAAATCCTTTCTGAACCCTTTCAAGTTTCACTCCTCGGATGCTGCCTGAACTGCTGTGCTTTTCCAGCACCACTCTAGCCTGAACTCAGGTTTCCAGGATCTGCAGCCCTTGTTTTTACCAAGTTTCACAACATCTTTCCAATAGAAAGGAGACTAGAGTTGTACGCAGTATTCCAAGAGTGGACTAACCAATGTCCTGACTTCAACTCTTTCACCTAACAGCTCAATCTTGTGATTTCTGTGCAATTGTCTTGGGATCCCTGTTAGTGGAATCTCCAAGGAATAGGATGAAGATGTTTCAAAGGGCTGCAGCAATATTTTGCAGGGTAAAAGGAACAATTACCAGTCAGCTTGTAACCCAAGCCCGTGTCAATCCATGTATGTCAGAAATAGATAGATTTATCGAAGCTGTTTAGGAAATAAGTGCGGAATCTCTCTCTTTCTCTCACTCTCTCTCTCTCTCTCTGTCTCCCCCTTTCATGTTCTCTTGCCCTCAGCTGCTGCAGGCAATTATTTGAGAGTCTCTATTCATGTGTAAGTCACTAATGTCTGGAACAGCATTGTCAGTAATATTGACAAACAGCAGGAAACAAACTTGGACACCTTTATGCCCTGGAGTTGTAAAATGCTGACTTGTGACAGAACACTGGACCTAAACGATTACGAGAAGGGACATGGCTGGATTGCTTGGAGCACTGTGAGAGAGTTTGCTGTTGCTGGCATCTCTATTTTTCTCCTCATGAGGTGCTGACTGGGTTAGAAGGCTTTTAACTGGTGGAATTGGATTGACACTACAGGAATTTTAAAGAAATGCCTAGAAATAGCTGTGGACTGCAGCACTTTGTGCCGGTGATTCTCTGCAGCTGCTGGATGAGAATCTGCTTGTTTGCAATGCCAACAGCATTCTTCAGGCTCATCTCCCACGTGTGGTGGTCACTGCAGAACTGCTCTCTATTGTCATGTCTCATTAGTGCTGCCTCTTAAACTTATTATGTCTGCCTGGCATGTATTGTACTGACGCAAAGTATGTGCATGGGCCAAATGCTATAATTGAATCAGTCCAAACAAAGGATCTCGTGAATTATATTTACAGCATTCACAAAGCCACTTACCACTGTGTTAGATGCACATTTTCAAAGTTTTAGCAACCTTTTAAGACAAAGTCTTAGACGCAGCTATTGTGAAAGAACTTCACCCCATCCTGTAAAACTCACGACAATATCACATTTTTAAATGAATTTATTTCGGGGGCAAAATACAACCCTAAAGAAAGGTAGAAATCTGGAAACTCTCCCTTTTAATACTTGTGGATGCTGGGTCAGCTAGCACAGGATTATTGTTAGTAGCTTCTAAGACCTTGAGACATAAGAGAGCTGAACTATTGCAATCTGTTCACATTGATTATTTGTGATCTCCATATAAAAATATGAAAGAGCAGGACTTTTCTGGAGTCTCCTTCAACTATGTCTCAGTTGCCATGTGACCTACAATGCCAAGCTCCCTAAGCAATTGTTCAGCAGCTTTGTCACATGAATGATGGAGTTAACCCTTTACTTCATAGGTAAGGGATTCCTGACTAAGCAGAGATCTGGGCCAGTCTCATGAGATGGGAGAGATAGAACAGCGGAGAACTGGAATGCCCCAGAGAGTGAAAATGTTGCCTGGACTCTGTTCCAGAAGGCAGTCATACCCTGAAGGTAGGGCCCTTTAATTTGGAACATGGTCAGAGTCAGGGAGATACGAGGCAATTGAATTAAGTAGATGGACCAGGAAGGTGAGAGTGGAGGAATCCCTGCTCTTGTAATATCCATCTTGCTTGAGGTTCTTGCAGCCTGCAGGGATGTGAGGGATGTGAGTGTGGGTTGCAAGGTAAATGAGCAAACTTTCCCCATAGCATTGTGGTTCAGCAATTGGGTTGAGTGGAGGAATTAAAAGGAATGTAATAGTAGTTTGAGATGGTATGGTCAGGGATAAACACAGAGCTTTGTGAGTGTGAGTCAGTGTTGCCAGCCTGGGTTTAGGATATTGCTTTGGGCTGAAGGAGAATGTGTAATGGGAGGGGGAGTGTCCAGGGCTCAGGCAGTAAAGCCACCAATGATGTGGACTGGACTAGAAAAGAGGTTCTGTTTTAGGATCGTAAGCAATTAGGAGCCACATCAAAAAAGAAATAATTTTTAAAAATCTCTGGACTATTACCTGAGTCACAAGAAAATTGGTGTGGAGTATATAAGATAAATGTATGGTTCAAAAACTGGTGTGGGAGGATGGGTTTTGATTCAAGGAACATTGGCACCAATATTGGGCAGAGTGGGAGCTGTACTGTTCAGATAGGCTTTCTCTAAGAAGTGTTGGGACCAGTGTTTTATCACGCTGTATAGCCAGAGCAGTAAATATCTAAACTGAATAGTTGGGAAAGGGATCATATGAGAGAGGATTTAGTAAATCAAAGGGAAATAAGATAATAGAACAGAATAGTGATTTGGCTAATGATAAACCAAGCATGGAAGGAAGGAACAGAGAGTATAATCATGAATCCCTACAGTATGGAAGCAGGCCTTTCGGCCTGTTGAGTCTACACCTACCCTCCAAAGAGAATCCCACCTGGACCCACCAACCTTATGTTTCCCATGGCTAATCCATCTAACCTCCACATCCCCAAACACTATGGGCAATTTAGCATGGCCAATCCACCCAACCTGCACATCTTTGGACTATGGGAGGAAATTGGAGCACCCAGAGGAAACCCACACAGACACAGGGAGAATGTGCAAACTCCACACAGACAATCAAACAAAGGTGGAATCAAACCCAGTTCCTTTGCACTGTGAAGCCGCAATGCTAACCACTGAGCCAGTGTATGCCAGCACATCAGGCTAAAGATGACAAAACTCACAGAAAGACAGAGTGTGCCAGAATATTTGAAGAGTTCATGATAAAATAGTGAATGGTTAGCCAGAATAAAAATAAATCTGTATAATATGATAACATATGGAGAGCTAGTTACAACATGACCAAGGCTGGGACAATGAATACCAAAGGGTGTTGGATATTTAGGGAGCTGGTAAAAGTTGGTGGCGTGGCTTGTTTAATTAAAGGTGTTATTAATACAATGGGGACAGATGACCTCAGCTTAAAATAGCAAGGGAAAGAATCAGTTTGGTTCAAGATAAGAAATAGAGGTGAGAGGTTAATTATAGAAGCAGTTTATAGGCCCCCATAGCAGTAGTTACACTGTACAATGAAATATACAGGAAGAATAAATGGGGTGTGTGAGAAAGATCACACAATATTCAGGAATGACTTTAACCTCCATGTAGATTCTGGATTAGTGGTGCTGGAAAAACACAGCAGTTCAGGCAGCATCCAAGGAGCAGTAAAATCAACACTTCAGGCAAAAGTCCTTCATCAGGAATGATGAAGGGCTTTTGCCCGAAACGTTGATTTTCCTGCTCCTCGAATGCTGCCTGAGCTGCTGTGTTTTTTCAGCACCACTAATCCAGAATCTGGTTTCCAGCATCTGCAGTTTTGTTTTTACCTACATGGAGATTGGGCAAATCAAATTAGCAAAGAGAACTTGGAAAATCAGTTTGCATAGTGTACTCAGGACAATTTCTTTGAGTAGTACATTCTCGATCAACTTTGCCCTTTTGGACCTGATAAGGAACATCGAGACAAGATCAATTAATTGCCTCAAGGCACCTCTAGGTGACAGCAGTTATAGCTTGAAAGAATTTCACATTCAGTGTGAAGGGACATTTGTGGATCCAAGCCTATTGTTTTAAAGATAGATGCAAGTAATTAAATGTGTTTAAAGGCAGACAGCCGGGTAAAGTAAACTGGACTTATTAAGTTAGAAGGTTGGAAAGCAGAATTGCAATAGCCAATGTTCAAGGACTTAATGACTTGGCAAAGATTCATTGAAATAAGAAAGATTCTTTGAGAACATTGGATGATCTGTAGCTGAATGAGGAAGTTAGGAAATGTTCAAATTAAAAGAACCACTGTACAAATCTGCACAGAGTAATAGTGGGATTCGTCAGGTTTTAAGAAGCAGCAAAGAACATCTGAGAAAAGGGGAAAAAGTTGATTATGAAAGGAAACAGACTAGTTATATAAAAAAAATAAAGATTTCCACAAGTATTTAGGTCAGAAAAGAGTTACTAAAACCTGTCTTCATTCTCTTGAGGAGGAGTCTGGGGAATTAACAATTAAAACCCACAAGTGACAGAAGGTATTTGGTGTTACCTTCACTGTTGAAGACTTAGAAAACTTTCCAAAAGTACTTGACAATCATAAGCAAGGAGGGAAGAACGTAAAACAATTTCCATCATCAGGGAAAAGGTGCAGGGAGAGCGATCAGGTGAAAAGGCTGGCAAGGACCAGCTGGCTAGATCTCAGGCCTTAATAGACATGGCTGCAAAGCAAGTTTATAATTGGATATAACCTTCCAAACATTCCCCAGATTCTGGAAGGATCCCAGTGATTGGATAATGGATTGGATAATGCTCAAATCGATCATTGAAAAGGCTGTAACAGCACATCTAGAAAATCATGATGTAATCAGGCAGAGTTGACAAGGCTTTGTTAAAAGGAGACCATATTTAACTAATTGATCAAAATATTTTTTGAGACAAAATAACAAGCAAATCGAATAAAGGAAAACTTAATGATGGGTTTGATACACTCAGCCTTTCAAAAGGCACATGAAAAGATGGCATGCCAAATGTTCTGACATAAGAACAGATTGTGTAGGAAGTCCTGGATAAGGAGTTGGTTGGTTAATGAGGAACAGAGAGTTGGGGTAAATGTGTCTGGGGTTGGCAGGCTCTTATTGGTGAATTCTACAGGGACCAGTACTGGGGCCTTAACCATTTACAACTTCAACCCATCACTTGAATATGTAGTAACTAAATTTGCTGATGATACCAGTGTAAATAGGAAAATAATGTGTTAGGCAGGTCTAAAGAGTTTGCAAAGCTATGTGGCAGATTAAGTGAGTGGTCAAAAACGTGAAATATAAAGTGGAATGTAGGAAAGTCTGAATTGATCCACTTTGGCGAGAAGATTGGAAAGCAGCGTGTTACTTACATGAAGAAGCTGGTGAGATGGAGGGATTTGGATATCCTGATATATGAATCACAAGAAGGTATTTTGCAGGTGCAGTAAATAACTAGGAACACAAACGGAATGCTGGTGTTTATCACAGGAGAATGGACAATGTAAGTAGGGTTGTTTTACTGCAATTATACTGGGCTTGTGGAGACCAAATCTGGAGAATTGTGTACAACCTCATTTGAATAAAGGATTTAATTACTGTTGTGGTTCTGTTCGCCGAGCTGGGAATTGTGTTGCAGATGTTTCGTCCCCTGTCTAGGTGACATCCTCAGTGCTTGGGAGCCTCCTGTGAAGCGCTTCTGTGATGTTTCCTCTGGCATTGATAGTGGTTTGTCTCTGCCGCTTCCAGTTGTCAGTTCCAGCTGTCCGTTGCAGTGGCCGGTATATTGAGTCCAGGTCGGTGTGTTTGTTGATAGAATCTGTGGATGAGTGCCATGCCTCTAGGAATTCCCTGGCTGTTCTCTGTTTGGCTTGTCCTATAATAGTAGTGTTGACACAGTCGAACTCATGTTGCTTGTCATCGGAGTGTGTGGTTACTAAGGATAGCTGGTCATGTCGTTTTGTGGCTAGTTGGTGTTCATGGATGTGGATCGTTAGCTGTCTTCCTGTTTGTCCTATGTAGTGTTTTGTGCAGTCCTTGCATGGGATTTTGTACACTACGTGGGTTTTGCTCATGCTGGGTATCGGGTCCTTCGTTCTGGTGAGTTGTTGTCTGAGAGTGGCTGTTGGTTTGTGTGCTGTTATGAGTCCTAGTGGTCGCAGTAGTCTGGCTGTCAGTTCAGAAATGTTTTTGAGATGTGGTAGTGTGGCTAGTCCTTTGGGTTGTGGCATATCGTCATTCCATTGTCTTTCCCTTAGGCATCTGTTGATGAAATTGAGGGGGTATCCATTTTTGGCAAATACATTGTATAGGTGTTTTTCTTCCTCTTTTTTGCAGTCCTGGTGTACTGCAGTGTGTTGTGGCCCTTTTTGAACAGTGTTTTGATGCAAATTCTTTTGTGTGTGTTGGGGTGGTTGCTTTCGTAGTTTAGGACTTGGTCTGTGTGTGTGGCTTTCCTGTATACCTCAGTGCTGAATTCTCCGTTAGGTGTTCTCTGTACCATCACGTCTAGGAATGGGAGTTGGTTATCCTTTTCTTCCTCTCTCGTGAATCAGATTCCTGTGAGTGTGGCGTTGATGACCCGGTGTGTGTTCTCTATTTCTGTGTTTTTAATGATTACAAAGGTGTCATCCACATATCTGACCCAGAGTTTGGGTTGAATTTACAGTAAGACTGTTTGTTCTAACCTTTGCATTACCGCTTCTGCTATGAGTCCAGAGATGGGTGAGCCCATGGTGTGCCATTGATTTGTTCATATATTTGGTTGTTGAATGTGAAGTGTGTTGTGAGGCACAGGTCCAGTAATTTGAGTATGCTGTCTTTGTTGATAGGTTCCCCATCTAGTTGTCTGTTCTGTATGTCCAGCAGGTTGGCTATTGTTTCTCTGGCTCGGGTTTTGTCGATAGAGATGAACAGGATTTAATTACATTTGAAACAGTTCAGAGAACATTCACGCTGCTCATTGTTTGATGAAGGGTTCATCTTTTGAAGAAAGGTCAAACTATTTAGGCCTATACCCATCAGAAGTTCGATAAATGAAAGATGGTTTTATTGAAACATATGGGGTTTGGGGTGAGGGGTGGGGAGGGATTGAAGAGTGGAAACAGGTATTTCCTCTTGCAGAGATCTTAAAAATGGGAGCACAGTTTAAAAATAAGAGGCTTCCCCTTTGAGAACGAGATGAGAAGTGTTTTCTCTCGGTAACTTGTTACTTTGTGGAATTGTGAAAACAATGTCCCGTTGAATTTATTCAAAGCAGAATTAGATTTATTGATGGACAAGGGAATAAAAGATAATGGTGGATGGACAGGAAAGTGGAGTTGATCATCTGTGATGTTACTATGGAATGACAGCAGTCTCAATGTGGTGATAGACCTACTGTTGCTCCTAACCCCTATGTTCCTAATCCAGTAATTTGGAACCGGAGTGGATACAGTTGAGGAACTATGTCCTAATTGAATTGGGAGTAAATTTTAGGGGCTCCATTGCATCCTGCTGTTTCTTATCTTCTCATGGTCTCCTCAAGAAGATTGTTTTAAAAGAAACTTTATATTTTGTCAGTGTCCGAAGAGCAAAGCTGAGCTGCACTGCCATGGAAGTGTGGTGTTCTATGGTCAAGAATACATCTTTCTGGCAGCTGCCTTCAGCTGCCTTACTTTTTATCGAGGGTCAGTGTAATGCTGTCTCGGTGCTGAGGAGAGCTAAAGATGAATGTTTTAGAATAAATGAGCCTGTCAGATGGTACAGCATTGTTTTTAAAAGGTTTGATTTATTTAATTCATTCACATGGGAAAGTGGATAAGGTTCCCTTTTTCATCCTTTCTTCACCTGGGGAACTGTAACCCAAATATTCTCCCTCACACGTGCAGCTGTCCTGCAATCTTCAGGCAATGTCAAGGGAATATTCGAGCCCAATATCGGACATCGTACCAGGGCCAGTGTGAAGCTGGAGAATTGCCGTAGAGTCAGCGCAGAAAAGACCCTGTGGCCCACCACATCAGAAACAACCACCTTAATTATTCAATTCTCATCCCATTTTCCCAGGGTGCACCTCAAGTAAAAGAAAGATCGAATCACTTTCGAAGCAGCTCAGAGACGGTTCACACCTCTCACTGGTGAAGGGCACCTTTGGAAAATGGGGTTGTTCCTGGGTATTCTGACCCACAACACCCACCAACCAACATCACCAACACCCATCACTTCATCGGTATCTCATTGCTCTGTTTGGGAGTTTGCTGTGTTCAAATTCGCTGTTGTGTTCCCTGCGTCAGACCGCGATTTAAAACATTTATGGTACAGCTCTTTGTTTTATTGTGAGGCTGTAAAGCACACATCATAATTTCTCTCTTTCTAAAACTGGTTCTCATCTCTGTCTGTTACTGAAGCTGACCCTGGAGAAGTACGAAGGGTTAAAGGGATGACAGCGATAAATGACTGATTCACTCTTCAGATTGAATTTGGATTTATGGAAGGGAAGAAATCCATTCATCAACCAGAAAGCCTTCAGATAGATCTAGGTGACTGTTATATTCATTTGAAAAGAAATAAATTTAGTTCAATTCATTCTCTTGGGTAGGATGTGATGCTCCAGTTAGTCAAATCATTCAAACTCTGAGCTGCACCAGGTATCAAAGCACTGAATTACAAGGATATATGCTTTTTAAGATACAATTTTGGATCTTCCTTTTACTGACTGGATTTATTGACAATCTTTGATCCTTTACCTATAATTGTGTTTTTTTTTAAGCAGACACTCCCAGACAAGGCAAGCTACTGAAAATCACACAACAGCAAGGGCAACATGATGGCTCAGTGGTTAGCACTGCTGTCTCACAGCACTAGGGACCTGGGTTTGATTCCAACCTCAGGAAATATCTGTGTGGGATTTGCACATTCTCCCTGTGTCTGTGTGGGCTCCCTCTGGGTGCTCCAGTTTCCTCCCACAATCCAAAGATGTGCACGTTAGGATGGATCGGCCATGCTAAATTGCCTATAGTTTCCAGGGATGTGCAGGCTAGGTGGATTAGTCATGGGAGACGCAAGGTTACGGGGTAGGTCTGGGTGGGATGCAGTTCAGAGGGTTGGTGTGGACTTGATGGGGCTGAATGGCCTGTTCTACGCTGTAAGAATTTTATGCACAATCCACCAAATGGGATGAACACAGACCAATTAACCACCTGGGGAGCATTAAAGATGTCACCTCTTATTAATTGACACCATGTTGAAATGTTTACAATGTTTCTAGATAATACATCATAATGTCATTACATGTTTTGAAGCAATGACTGCCAGAACCATGAACCAATAAAATCCCTCTTAAAAACACAAATGTAACAGTCCCAGCAATCAGGAGGAGCGATGGAGATGATGCCCTTCTGAAGACTGGCTGTCTGTGTCTCTCTCTCCCTCTCTCCCTCCCTCTCTCTCTCTCTCTCTCTTTGTAATTGGTCTACTTGGTACTGTTAAAGTGAGAGAAGACCAATTGCAGACTTAAAAACTTCTAAAATGTGGTTATCTAGGCCATAAACTACTGCCAGGGAAACAACCAAACTGAATGGGCACAAAGTTAACTCGCTACATGAATTCCAATTGAGGAACAGCTGCATGGATATTGCTTTGTTTGAATACCCGTGGACCGGAAAATCAGTTTCAATCTAACTTTTCACTCTCCCAGGTGTGTGTGTGTGTGTGTATGTGTGTGTGTGTGCGCCTAGATGAATATATGTGACCATGTGAATCATGCCCTATTAATCAGTCTCAGTTCCACAAATATAGTTTCAATAAAACTTATCTTTTTTCTCTGTTTAACCTAAAGAAACCTGTCTGAGTACGGAGTCCTATCTATGAACATCCAACGTAGCTAATACTCGTGTTTACTAACACGATCCCATACAGGGGAGTAATTTTAATGACCTAACAGAGGAACATCTGCTGCACTTGTGAATGGCTCCTTTACAT
This sequence comes from Hemiscyllium ocellatum, assembly GCF_020745735.1. NCBI lineage: Eukaryota > Metazoa > Chordata > Chondrichthyes > Orectolobiformes > Hemiscylliidae > Hemiscyllium > Hemiscyllium ocellatum. The sequence continues at coordinate 60,021,842 of NC_083422.1, read as the reverse complement.
CCTGCATTGTGTCCTGACTTGTGTACAAATCGACTTGTGAATGGACTTTAGAATAGATTCCGTTTGCAACCTGGGACTGCCTGTAAATACTTTACAGTCTTAACGGGACACCTACAGAATTGGCAAAGCACATCCTCTTGAATTCAAGAGCAAATTTTTGTTCAAGTCAAAGGACAAGTGGGAAGATTTATAGGATCATAATCTCCTCAATGCCTGGCCATTACAGTGGAAACCAATGTTAAAATTATTATAATTTTTAACTCCATCAAGTAGAATCGAGAAGATGAGCCATTCCAGACACTTTGGAAGTGATTGACACATCTCCAAGCCCTCAGTGTAAAGATTTTCCCTACCTTCTGTTCAAAAGCACTTGTATTCAGTCTTGCATCCATAGCGACTTGTCTTGTCCCCAAAACATTCTACATCCAGTTCCTGCCCCTTCAAAGGTTTTGAACAATTCCCTCACATCATCTTGTGTTGTTCTGACAAAAAGACACAGCCCGTATCTCCCTTTCTGTTTGTATTTCTTCATCCCAAGTACAATTACTGCCAAGCTGAAACTTCCTGTAAAGTGGAATCAAAGCTACAGAACACAAATTGGATTGCACTAAGGTTTCACATGGGCTCATTACTACCTCAGTGCAAACAGAAACTCTAATTCTGTCCTAGCAAACACAGCTGAACTCCTGAAACAAGGTTTTATCATCTACACAACACACTAAGACATCTCTGACTCATCTGACAGCTGGCCTTTCTAATGTTATTTCTGCTGGTGTGGAAAAAACATGCAAAGAGGCCTAACCATGACATTAGAGCTACGTCACTTCAGGGTGGTGTCAAGTTACACTCTTAGCACAAAGTGGAAGTCAGGAATGTTCCCCTGAGGAAGTGTTGACGTAAGGTCAATTAATATCTTCAAATCTGAGACCAGGAAACAATGGAACAGAAGTAGGCCATTCAGCCCATCGAGTCAGCTCTGCCATGCAATGAGATCATGACTTATCTGTTGATTCTCAACTACACTTTCCTGCATTTTTCCCACAACCCTTGATCCTCTTACTGATTAAAAATGTCTCTATCTCAACCTTGATTATATTCAACAACTCAGCCTTGATGGCCCTCTGTGGTAAAGGATTCCATGGTTTCTCTCCCCTGTGAGAGAAGGAATTCCTCCTCATCTCTGTCTTAGATGTGCAACCCCTTATCCTGAATTGATGCCCTCTGGTCCCAGACTCTCCCACAAGGGGGAACTGACCTTTCTGAATCTTCCCTGTCAAGATCCCTAAGATTTATGAATTTTTAATTGCTCCAAACGTCAATTTTCAATTTCCAAGATGGAGTTAAGATGTAGATCAACCATGATCTGACTGATTGGTGGAACAGACTTGAGGAATTGGATTGCTTACTCCTATTCCTGTGCTCCTATTGGATGGCACCAGAAGTGATCCAGTCACGAATAGAAGTCTGAGAATAGAGAATAGAATTTGCTGAGGACTGCCTAGTGTGAAATTCTAGCTTACATCTTGGTGTTGTACAATGTGTTGCATTCCCTGAGTGAATGGTTCTCCACATCCATGGATATCACAGTCACAGAGATTGGACAGACTTGGTATGTTTTCACTTGAGCATCAAAAGATGCCGTACTGTTCTTTGTAAACACCACCTGATACATCACAGTCAAACTGCAGCCACAAAACACTTGGCGATGTGATAGAATTATACCAAATTATGGCAGGCACAGATAGACTGGATAGTCAGCGTCTTTTTTCCAGGGTAGAAATGTCAGTTACAGGGTGCCAAGGGTTAAGGTAAAAGAGGATAAGTTTAAAGGAGATGTGGGGGACAGTTTTTAACACAAGGGGTGGTAAGTGCCTGGAAGTGCTGCCAGAGGAGGAGGTGGAAGCAAATACAATAGCAATGTTTCAGAGCCAGATGCAGGAATAGGCAAGGAATAGAGGGATATGGATCGCATAGGGGCAAAGGGTTTTTAGTTTAGAAAGGCATCAGATGCAGGCGCGATGGGCTGAAAGGTCTGTTCCTGTGCTGTCCTGTTCTTTGTATACACCACCTGATAGCTTATGTCACAGACAAAGAGCAGCTTCCAAACTCACAGCAATATCCAGTTTGTTCTTATTGGTTCATGAAATGAGAGTCTCACTGGCTGGCCCAGCACTTATTGCCCATTAGGAGGTGGTGGTGAGTTACTTTTTTGAATCACTGCAGCCCACATGATGCTTTATTTTCTAGTAGTTGATATAATTAAAGTTAGGCTATTCATTGGGACTCTACAAAGAATAGGATTTAGTTGTTAACCTTAGGAGACGTTATCCAGACAAGGGAAGGATGGCAAATTTCCTGCCCCAAAAATCATTCCTGATCCAGACAGGTATTTATATCAGTCCAGTTGCTACATGATGATTGGAGTAACCTGCTACTCCAGATTCATTAATTACATTCCCCTCCTGCCTTGGTAGGGGGAGAGGGGATTTGAACTTGTGTGTCTCTTTGAGAATAAGTTCAGGTTTTTGGATGGCTAATCCAGTAACACTATCACCCCTTGCATTGTGCTGACTGAGTCCTGTGCATTGTTACTGTCCCTTGGAGACATGACTGGGACATTGCAAAGGAATAGTTTCTGTGGAGGCAGGGCTCTCTCCTGAAGAGCAAGTTTCCTCACCCCTGGGGAATCAGCAGAAGGAGCTGTTCCACTAAGCCTCAGCATCCTTCAGGAGGGCGAAAATTCACTTGGGCTTCCCATTCTTACCATCTGCAGTGACCCGTGTTCAAAGGCATGGGCATGGCTGAGCACTGAGTTTTGATGTTATCCTCATACAATCCCAGGGTAACTACAATCTCTGCTTGCTCTCACAAATGAAGGATATTCCATTAGGTAAGATTTCCATTCCATAGCTGCCTTGCCCAAAGGCAGCTTCTGGACTCACTGTAACTGAAGTTTCCTCTTGGCAGCTTCAGTCCAGGCTGAGTTGTCATTGCTTTCCATTCTCAAGGACATGGTGAGGTCTACTTTGGCTGGAAGGGGAATTGAACCCACATTGCTGATGTTGTTTTTAATTGCAGCTAACCAGCCTCCGTGAGTGAGGCACCTCAGAGCATCCAATCCTGTGCGTGAGTTAGGCTGAAGAGAGCTCAGGAGAGATTTACCGGGATGTTGCCGGGTATGGGAGGTTTGAGTTGTAAAGTCAGGCTGGATAGGCTGGGACTTTCCTTTCACTGGAACGTAAGAGGTTGATCTTCAAACTTCTTGGGGTTCATAAAGTAATGAGGGGTAATAAAGAGTTAAAGGTAGTTGTCTTTTCTCTCAGATTGGGGATTTCAAGACTAGGGGGGCACATTCTTAAGATGAGAGGAGCAAACGTTTTACTCTGACGGTGGTTCATGTGTGGAATGAACTTCCTGGGAAAGTGGTGAATGAGGATACACCTACAATATTTAAAAGACTTTTGGATGGATACAAGAATAGGAAAGGTTTGGAGGGATATGGGCCAGGAGCAGGTTTAGTTTGGGATTATGGTCAGCCTGGAGTGAGGATCTGTTTTCATGCTGTAGCACTCTACAACAATGAGTCTGTAGAACAGTACAACACAGAAACAAGTCCTTCAGCTCACCATAATTTTCTGGGCATTGATGTCAATGGAAGGAGAGTCTTAGGCTGCTGCCTGTGGAGGTGTTTCCTCTCCAGGTGACTCTCCCACTGTCGGCAATAACACTTTTCAGTAGCTTCAAGCAGTCCCATATGAATTACCTTTTGATCCTGAGACAAATCATAATTTTCTGTTTGAATATGCAAACTAATATTTCCTTCAAACATGCTGTAGGAATTGTAAAAAAAATAACAAATATGAGAGTGAGGATTATGACTGTAGCTTTGTACATTTGTCCTAAATGGAGCCCTATGGGAGCAGTTGCTTCACATTACATATATACAAGAGAAACAGATGGAGATGTGAATGTAATGGCACCGGCTGCTGGGGTGGATTGAGTGAAGGTTTTGTGTACAGCACGTGTCCTGATGCTAACAGCCCCAGGAGGTGTCAGTGGGAATTACAGGTTTGTGGGTTTGTGCTGTAAGAAGGTGAAGGTTTGCTCAGTGATCTGATGAAAGAATTCTGGTAGCAGCTTGCCACCACATGTCTGTTCTGAAAAGCCCACTGAAATATTTAATCATCCCACAATCAGTCATCTGGATTTAAGGAACCAACCAGTTACAGATTTCTGAAATAGGCCTTTGTCATCTGGGAGAAAGTGAGGACTGCGGATGCTGTAGATCAGAGCTGAACATTTTCTGAGATATGTTTTATAACGCAAGCCATAGCTCACAGAGTTGATGATTAAATGAGTCAATAATTGTTCTCATTGCTTTATCTTCACATAAGAGTCTGTTCATAAAGACAGTGGATGACCTACATAGAGTGGCCAGACCTTTTTGGCAGCTGATCTGATTGATCATCATGGAGGGACGTGGAAGGAAAGTGGCAAACTCAGAATAGACCATAGGGCTACTCACTTATTAGACAGAAACATAGAGATGATTGGTGGTGGTTTAATTCAAGGATCATCACACCTTAGGCAAGGGGAGAGGTTGAGAAGGAGAATCCTTCATGAGAATCTCAACCAATGCAGGAATTGAACCCATGCTCTTGGCATCATAAACCAGCCATCTTGCCAACTGAGCTAACCGATGCAGTGAGAGTAGAGATGACGCAGTAAGCAGATATTGGTACCATGTTGAGCTCAGCTTACCAGTTGGTTGAGGTTGTTGGTTGGCACCCACCTCTTACTTTTCAATACTTTAAAATAAACAAGTGCTGAAATATACAGAATTCATACTGATAGTCCACGATAGGGACTGCAATAAGAGTCAGAACTTGAGAGGAAACTTGTAAATCTCTAATGAAAATCCTGGTTTGGGGATAATGATGTATCCAAACCCCATTGATTTCTTGTGTGTCACATGCTCCCTATCAACGACCCCTGAACAGGGGTGGAACCACAGACGAGAGGCAAGCAGCCAATCACATTAAACCCTGGCACAGCCCACTGCCTGGACCTGTTACAGTCTTCCTTTCTGCTATTTTAAAATAAACCAACCACCCAAATCAATCTAACTGAGGCTTGACAGTCCCTCTGGACATTATAGCAGAAAATCCAAATTTCAAAGGTAACCGATCAAATTTAAATTAAAATATCATTTCTGGAAGTAATGACAGACCCCAGCCCCTGCAGTGCCCACAGTCCTGGAAGGCTTGTAGTATGTCAGTGAACACCTGTTGCTCCCTTTTCACAGATCTCCAAGTGCGGCTGTAATCATGAATCAGAGACAGGCCGTCAGGAGCAGAATCCCCCTCAATGGAATGATTACAATCCTCTTTCTTGTGTTGAGTCTTGGAGCCTGTCCAATGGTAGAGGACAAATCATTCAAGTGTCTTAGCAAGAACAGATGCTTATCTTATAGAACAATGCATAGATTATTACACAATAATAATAGATCCATTTAATATATACTAGTTAGGCAGAATTGAAATTTCATGGGCCAGCTTTGTCACAACTGCCTCCATCAGGACCTTGCACAAGACTAACTCTTTCTCCACCCAGAGCCTTTGTGACATCATCAGATTAACCCTTTCAGAACCATTCCCTGATAGACATACTTCCTCTCAAATTCTAACCACATGAGACTTTACACAAATGACTCAGTCAGACCAACTCTCCCACCTTCTCTCTTTCACCCTTTAAACTTTGTCTCTTTGTTCTTTCTCTTTAGCATTTTCCTTTGGAAAGCTAAACCAAACTCTCAGCCTGTACATTCCAGTTCCTAACCATACCGTGTTTCTCCTCATTGCTGTTGTTGGTTCTCCTGTCAATCAATATCCCCGATCCTCTGACTGAAAGGAACATGTTCTCCCTGTCTACATTGTGCATGGTTTGGAATATCTCTGTTAAGTCACTTCTCAATCTTCTTTGGTCTCAGGGGAACATACTCAGTTTCTCCAATCTATCAATGTCACTGAAATCTCTCCTGTCTGGAACTATTGTCTACAATCGTTTCTGCACCATCCGTAAAGCCATCATTCCCTTCCTATAGTGCAGAGCCTAGAATTGGACAGAATACTCTAGTTAAGGCTAAATCAGTGTTTTATAAAAGTTTATTGTTCCTTACCTGCTCTTGTACTCTTTGGCTGCTTCTTTAAAAAGATTTAATTCCATTTCTTTTCTTATTTTAACCACTTTTCCACCCTGCACTGCCACCTTCAATGATTTGTACCTATATCCCCTTCTCTCGTGAGTTTTGGGATTATGTTCAGCATGCTCAGATTTGACTGAAGAGTCTGTTTTCATGCTGTGTAACTCTATGACTCTACAAGTCTATGATCAGATTTTATTAAAATGTCACAATTTCCCATTTGGGATGTCGATTCTGTCTGGGAACGGGTGCGTTTCTCAAATACTCATCCTGTGTTTTTGTAAAATGAAGCTTTACACATCATAATTCATATAGTATCTATCACAGAATGTTACTACAAAGGTTTTAAGGATTTCACAGAATGGGAATGCTGTGGACCATTTTGCAGTTCCCTTTCACTCCTGGTTTCTGAATTTAGATCCAGTTCAGGCATCTCCTCTGTGAGGTGAATCTTGAGATTACAGGATTTATTTACGGTTAAGGTTGGGACAAATAGTCCAGTTCCAATTGGGTGTAGCCTCAAGGCACAAAAATGATTTAAACTGGGACAATTTTCTGCACCTTCTCGGTTACACTATATTCTGCATTCTGTTCTATTACTCTGATGTACATATGTAAGGTGTGGTTTGTCTGGATAGTACCAATACAACACTTTTCCCTGTATCTTGGTACATGTGACAATAATGCGGCACGGTGGCACAGTGGTTAGCACTGCTGCCTCACAGCGCCTGAGACCCGGGTTCAATTCCCGACTCAGGCGACTGACTGTGTGGAGTTTGCACGTTCTCCCCGTGTCTGCGTGGGTTTCCTCCGGGTGCTCCGGTTTCCTCCCACAGTCCAAAGATGTGCGGGTCAGGTGAATTGGCCATGCTAAATTGCCCGTAGTGTTAGGTAAGGGGTATATGTAGGGGTATGGGTGGGTTGCGCTTCGGCGGGTCGGTGTGGACTTGTTGGGCCGAAGGGCCTGTTTCCACACTGTAAGTCTAATCTAATCTAATAAATCAAATCAAATCAAGGCCAACTCTGCAGCTAAGGTGGAGAATTGCAAGCAGGAAACTGTTCTGCTCACAGTGTGAAACATGTTGTTGGAGGTGGGAGATAGCTAAACGTTGGGAGCAGGAGATTTTGTCTTATCAGCTTATTCAGAGATGTTATCATGCATCTCTGCAGCAGGTTGGGCTTTGAACTCAGGTCACCTGGTTCAGAGGGATGGGCACCACCATACACCACACATACTCTATTCAGGTTCTGTCTCTCTTGCCTGGGAATATTGTTTGCTTCCCACTGAATGACCAAAGTGGAAACAAGTCCCACTCAAAAATACTGACATTCTTCACTTTATGAATACAGATTCATCAAAGGACATTTACCAGCATGGAGAAGTGAAAGAATCAGTTTGGGACCCACAGGAATGTAGCCCTCTCCTGCTGAAGTTTGTTTCCCAGACCGATCCTGCAGGCAGTGTTTTTTGATTAACATTGCTGATGACAGGATGATGTTATCACTGCAGTATCTGAGAGTGGCTAATCTACTTTCTCTATCTCAGATGCTTGTAAATTAGTCCATTAATTTTCGAGAAACATTATCTAACTGTCCAGCAGGCAGAAAACATGAAATTTTCAGTAATGTTGCTGGATTCCCCCTAGGCTGTTGTCTGGAATGTGTCCAAATGTGCAGCAGAGGGCAGTTAATGTAATGAAAAGTGAAAGCTTTGAGATGTGCTGTGCAGTGAACTACACCACTGTGTACTCTGAGTGTCTTCATTTACATGCAGCCCATATAAAGTGTCTACTCAGATTTTCCCCTTGATACAAGCAATAATAATTTGTTAGCAGGAACTATGTCCTTTTTATAGAGCCTGATTCCAAACAATTTGGAAATTTATGGCTTATTATCATTGTGAGGACTTACCACAGCATTTGCACAGAGAACATGAGGATAAGGTTACTATTTTTGCAAACCTGGCGCTTTTTAAGGTGAGACTCATTCAATTGAAAAACATTCATTTATTTAGCAAGAGCCATGGCTTTAGGGTGTCTCAAAATGTTTTACAGCCAATTATGGAATGGTGAAGTGTAATTGCTGTTGTAATCTAGAAACCACAGTCACGTATTTATACACAGCAAGTGGATGGTGCCGTGCTGTGAAAGTGGGAACTGTGATGTGGCTAATATTTCCACCGGCCCCTTAAAGAGGACGCTGACAGTTAGCTTCTTGCCCATTCAGTTTTATTGAATAAAAATGACCAAATAACCTTCGGAGGCACTGAGTCATAGAGATTACATCACAGAAAAAGGCCCTTTGGCCCATTGAGTTATGTTGGTTAAACACAACCCACTAATTATTCTAATCCCATTTCCCAGCAGTTGTCCCATTGTCTTGTGTGCCTTGGCATCACAAATGCACATTGAAATATTTCTTCAAAGTGATGAGTGTTTCCGCCTTTACCATCCTTGAGAGTGATTTTCAGATTCGTACCAGCCTCCGGGTGAAAAGATTTTTCCTCAAATTCCCTCTCAACCTTCTGCCCCTCATTGTAAATCTAGCGCCCAGTCATCAAAACCTCCCTTCTTGTTTACCTCCATAATTTTATCCATCTCAATCCTGTCTTCTCGCAATCTTCTCTGCTTGGAAAACAACCGCAGTCTGTCCAATCTACCTTCAAATTGGAAACCCTCCAGGCCAGACACCGCCTTGATTTCAGTGATGGTGACGAAGAGAGCAATATTGCTCTGGATATCAGAACTAATTCTCCTGCTCTTCTTCACAATGAGAACGGATAATCTCCATCTGAAACGGCAAACAGTTTAAAACCTCATCCAACAGACAGTCTCTCCATCATTGCAGCAAGTCCAATTTCCATTTATCTTAATCCCAATCTTGATTTTACCATTGGGCACAAACCCAACTAGACATTGAGTGAAACAAACACAGAGACTTCTGTAGGAACTCAGCAGGTCTGGCAGCCTCTGTGGAGAGAGAAAAACAGAGTTAATGTTTTGAGTCCCATTTTCAGGTTCTGAAGAAGGGTTACTGGATCTGAAACATTAACCCTATTTCTCTCTCCCCAGATGTTACCAGACCTGCTGTGTTTCTCCAGCACTTTCTGTTTGATTTCAGTTCCTCAGCATCTGCAGTTCTAACAAAAACGGAGCGTGCTGGAGAAACTCAGCAGGTTGTGGCAGCGGTTGAAGGGAGAAAACAGAATTAACGTTTCGCATCCATTATGACTCTTCATCAGAACTCTGATCTGCTGAGTTTCTCAAGCAATTTCTGTTATGGTTTCAGATCCCTAGCACCTGCTGTTGTTTGTTCTAAGTTAAGATAAGCAGTTGCTAAATGGATTATATCTGTTTTTGTTGGAAAAAAATGGTTATTTCATGTGTTGATTTTATCTGATGGGCAAATGTTGTTAGCACCAAAGTGCCTTCTATAGGACTCATGCCCGAAACGTCGACTCTCCTGCTCCGTGGATGCTGCCTGACCTGCTGCGCTTTTCCAGCAACACATTTTCAGCTGCGTTATATAGCAGCAGGGACTGTATATGCAGCTCAATTCCATGTTGTGGGGTCAATGTCCATTGAATGCTTCAGATGAAGAAAGAAGAGCAATAAATGATCACTAATAGCCAAAATGGGAAGTAGATCAAGTTCCTGCAAATGGAAGACGATTACTGGACACCCAAAACAAGTTTGTTCCCTTAGAAGAAAGAAAAAAAGTTTTGTTTTCATCTGAATAGGCTGGGAACCAGCTGAAACATTACGCTGGAAACAGAGTTAAAACTTCTAACAATTTCAAAACTACTTGCTTGATGACAAAGTTTATAACAAGCAAGTTAAGAAAATTTTTCATAAGCAGGCAAAAAGTAAATCAATTGAAAACATATGGGAATAAAATGTGTTTGTTGGAATGTGAGGTTTCAGTGCACTAAAAATGAAATGAGCTTAATTTCTACTATTTTGATGTGTTAAGAGAAAAACTGCAAGTGTTGTTCAGCAACTAAGGTATGTAAATGACTTTAATGGATATATATAAAAAAAACGAGAAACAAAATTTGATCATGTGTTGAATTTAGCACAAATATCTCAGAAGCAGAAAAAAAATGCCCTGAGTGATGTCACAACATCCATCTTTGATACAGTCAAAAAATCATTGAGCCTTATCACTTGATGCCATTTTAAGATATTTCTGAATCTCTTCAGCCATTTTGGAAAAGTAATATCTTTCTTCATTTCGATGAAGATGCCATATTGGCAAAGGAAGACCCAAACGTGACATTTACAATAGCATTTAGATCTTTCCAGCAGAAAAATTCAAGCTTGCAGATGTGGAAGCAGGCCTTTGAACAGCAGCCCACTCAGACCTACTACTATAAGCTGACATTTACTATGGCTAATCTGCTGCACATAGTGGATACTACAGGGCAATTTAGCACTGTCACATCTTTGGACTGTTGGAGGAAACCAGAGCACCCAGAGGAAACCCACACAGACACGGCGAGAATATGCAAACTCCAAACAGACAGTTGCCGGGGATGGAATTCAAACCTGCGTCCCTGGTGCTGTGAGGCAGCAGTGCTAACCACTGAACCACTATACCACCATAGATCTGCAAAGGGCAGCTATGGAAATTACCATTCCAGGATTTTGAGCAACTTCAAGATTGGACACCAAGTCAAATACAGAACAAATTAGCATGCTCTATATAGGAAGAACATATGATCATTGACATGTGTCATATCGACAACCGGCCAAAAACAAATAAATTACATTTGACAGCCTTTTATCACTTCAAACAAAAAACACATTTGAGATGGTACTTCAATAGCAGATCCCAACCATCCAGAAGAGTTATGTAGATGTCTACATTAACTACCTACATAGATTATCTAAAGCATGCAACTTTGGGACAAAATCATCATTAATCTCTTAATACATCAGATGCTTAACATCATCAATCAAAAGAGGATCTACCTCTAGAATGAACAGTTCAAGCAGTATTCAGTGACAGTTTCATTTAGTACAGAACATTCTATGGTGTTGATGATTAAAAGGACAATGGAACCTTTGATCAGAAGAGCCAGGCCTCTCATCTGAACAATATATTGTACACAAAATCCGAAACTATGTCATGTAACAATACCTTGTTTCGGGTGGGTACCTAAACATTAACATCAGCAAAGAGGTAACAGTCCAGGCTTACCTCAACTTTTCATCCAACATAGGAAAAGAGCTCCCTTCACAGGGGGGTGCTGCAGTAAGAAAAAACACACCAAGCATCAAAGCAAATTGTTTCCAAGCAAACATATATCTTCATTGCTAAAGAATGCGCCCATTCTTCAATGGAACAACTTTCTTCATATGGGAACAAATATCTCTGGGTTACAATGTCACTCTTTTTGTGGAGAATTAATACCATCATGGATATGCAAATATATCATTCTATACCAGATGCTAATGACAGAGAAGAAGAAACAACCAAACTTTCCAAAGTTACACCAATGCATGACCCATCAGTAAGTACTGCTGACCTGATGGAAGCCAACAGAGAGAAAGAAAGCTCACCAACTTTATCTCAAGTATTTCTTGTCATTGACTTCCCTGACACACATTTTGACACAGATCATTCAAGTCAAAGGCTTGGGGAAGCTGGGAGATATAAAGAAAAATTAACTGCGTAGTAAACAAACAATTGAGGTAACTCATTTGAGAATATATATAATCGGTAATCAATGTTTATGATGGAGAATGGGTGCTGGGTACTGTCGGCCCTGGAGCAATATGGTGTCACACAGTTGCTCCTCACTGGGCATACATAGCACAATGTATGTTGAGTTAAACAAAAGGGAAGAGAGAAATACATGGAAAACTTACCAGATGTTCAAAGTCTAGTTTTGTAAGTGTGAGAGGTGTATGAAGAGAAACATGTGGAGTAGACTGAACAGCATTTGATGGTAGAGTTTACGGAATAGTTTGTCAACAATGCAGCATTCTAATAGAGCCTTGCTATCTCTGAATATCATGTCTTATAATATTTAGTCTTATTAAGTGAGAAACATTGTCATAAGAAGCTCAAGCCTGAAGGTCTGTCTTGGCTCACACAACGCCACACAACAAGGGATCAGTCCATGCACAGAATGTGACAGCAGAGACAAACCTGGAATAGACACCTTGGTAGAGTCTCACAAAACGTCAACCTAGCCTCACTCACCTGCAAGCCCCGCCCCAATGTTGACCAAGTACCAGAGAGCATGGGGCTGAGACTTTATGCAGTAGAGCAAGTGGCAGCCATTACCTTTTCCTATTCTAAGGTAGCACTTTAACAAAGCTGGAACATTAATGATAATGGGAACTTCATTTCAAACACTGTCATGGTGACACAGAATGTTTTGAAAAAGGGTCAATGGACCAGAAACATTAAATTTGTTTCTCTCTTCACAGATGCTGCCAGACCTGCTGAGTTTCACCAGCAGTTTTTGTTTCTGTTCAAACTTCTAGCATCTGCAGTTCTTTGTTTCCACATAGAAACATAGAAACTAAGACCAGCAGCAGGGTATTCGGTCCTTTGAACCAGCTCCACTCTATATGTGACTCCAGACGCACAGCAATGTAGTTGATTCTTAACCACCCATTGAGCAATTAACAATGGGCAATAAATGCCCTTAGTTTAGATGAGAGTGGTGCTGAAAGAGCACAGCAGGTCAGGCAGTATCCGAGGAGCAGGAAAATCCACATTTCGGGCAAAAGCCCATCATCAGGAATGAATGCCCTTATCCCATGAACAAATAAAATATAAGCTAAATAGCCACACTCACTGCAAATCTAAACGCGAACAATTTTCAACAGATTTGGAGGAGGAACAATTGATATTTTAGCAGTGCATTGTGGCTGATCATGCAATCTCAGTCTCCCATTCCCACTCTCTCTCCTTGACCCCTTTGGCCACAACATCCAGCTCCCTCTTGACTATATCTAGACCTGGACCTAACAGTTTCCTGTGGGAGAGGAATCTACAGGCTCATAATTCCCACCGTCAAGATGAAAATGTGTGATGACAGAAAAAAGCCCCACATTATCGTTGTCAATTCAAAGTCTGACTGCTTCAGATAGTGCTGTCGGTAAGAATTGGAATCCAGTTTCTTCAGGACGCCATGAATGACCATTTGTTCTGTTAAAAAGGGTAATGTCTAAAACATTACCTTGTAGGGGTCCTGGTCCTGAGATCCTTAACCATCTCGTAAAGTGCGCTGCTGAAATACAAAATATCAATTGTTCCTCCTCCAAATCTGTTGAAAATTGTTAAGAGTCAACCATGTTGCTGTGGGTCTGGACTCACATGGAGATCACACCAAGTAAAAATGGCTCTTTCTGGAGGATATTAGTGAACCAGACTTTTAAAAATGAGTTGATAGTGGATATGATTGGCTCATTATTCTAGTTTTTTTTTGGCATTGAATTCAAATTTCACCATCAGCCATGGTAAAATCTAACCCCATATTTAATTTATTGCTGTTTTAGAGTGAAGTCTGTCACTCTTTACTGTTTCTCCCAGACATCGACAGAGTATGAGAAGAGCTGAACTTGCACAAGGCATTTGTTAGACTGCCATTGGAGTACAGTGTGCAGTTGTAGGTGGGAATCCATTGGAGAGAGTGCAGAAGCGATTTATACGGATGGCTCCAAGAACTGGAAACTTCAGTGACGCGGAACAATGGAAGAAGCTGGGACAGTTCTTCCTGAAGAGAAGGCTGAGGGGAGATTTGATAGAGACTTTCAAAACCGTGACAGAGCAGAGAAGACAGGGAGACAGGGAGTCAGGGAGACAGGGAGACAGGGAGACAGGGAGTCAGGGAGACAGGGAGTCAGGGAGACAGGGAGACAGGGAGACAGGGAGACAGGGAATCAGGGAGACAGGGAATCAGGGAGACAGGGAGTCAGGGAATCAGGGAGACAGGGAGACAGGGAAACAGGGAGACAGGGAGACAGGGAGACAGGGAGTCAGGGAGACAGGGAGTCAGGGAGTCAGGGAGACAGGGAGACAGGGAGACAGGGAGTCAGGGAGACAGGGAGTCAGGGAGACAGGGAGACAGGGAGTCAGGGAGACAGGGAGTCAGGGAGACAGGGAGACAGGGAGTCAGGGAATCAGGGAGACGGGAGTCAGGGAATCAGGGAGACAGGGAGACAGGGAGTCAGGGAGACAGGGAGTCAGGGAGTCAGGGAGTCAGGGAGACAGGGAGTCAGGGAGTCAGGGAATCAGGGAGACAGGGAGACAGGGAGTCAGGGAGACAGGGAGGCAGGGAGTCAGGGAATCAGGGAGACAGGGAGATAGGGAGTCAGGGAGACAGGGAGACAGGGAGACAGGGAGACAGGGAGTCAGGGAGACAGGGAGTCAGGGAGACAGGGAGACAGGGAGTCAGGGAGACAGGGAGTCAGGGAGTCAGGGAGACAGGGAGTCAGGGAATCAGGGAGACAGGGAGACAGGGAGTCAGGGAGTCAGGGAGACAGGGAGTCAGGGAATCAGGGAGTCAGGGAGTCAGGGAGACAGGGAGACAGGGAGTCAGGGAGTCAGGGAGACAGGGAGTCATGGAGTCAGGGAGACATGGAATCAGGGAGTCAGGGAGACAGGGAGTCAGGGAGTCAGGGAGACTGGGAATCAGGGAGACAGGGAGATGGGGAGGCAGTCAGTCAGGGAGACAGGGAAACAGGGAATCAGGTAGTCAGGGAGAGAGGGAGACGGAGTCAGGGAGACAGGGAATCAGGGAGACAGGGAATCAGGGAGACAGGGAGTCAGTGAGACCGGGATACAGGGAGACAGGGAGATGGGGGGAGAGGGAGACTGGGAATTAGGGAGATAGGGAGACAGGGAGGCTGGGAATCAGGGAGACAGGGAATTAGGGAGTCAGGGAGGCAGGGAGACAGGGAATCAGGGAGACAGGGAATCAGGGACACAGGGAGTCAGGGAGGCTTGGAGGCAGGGAATCTTGGAGGCAGGGAGAAGTTGTCTCTGCTTGTTAAACAGACAAGAGCCATAAGGCACTGATTTGAAGTGATTTGTGAAAGAAGCAGAGATGATTTGATTAAAACAAACCTGTCTCACTCAGCGAGTAGTCAGGGTCTAGAATGCACTGTCTGGAAATATGGTGGAGGCAGGTTCAACTGAGGCATTCATGGGGGGTATTGGATGGTTATTTGGATAGACACAGTGCGAGGGATATGGAGGAAAGACAGGAGTTTGGCACGTAGTCATGGTGCCCATTTCATATGCTAGTGCAGGCATGATAAACCGAATGGCCTTCGCCTGTGGCTTAACATTTCTGTGATTCTGTGATCATGATGGGTGTCCATTCTATCCCAGCAGCCTGGACCCATATATACAATGTACAAGATTAATGGTCATGACTTGATTTGCGTATCCACCAGCTGAAGTAACCATCCACTGGAGAGTGGGAGAGAATATTCTGCACTGAAGTTGTCGCTGAATCTAATTCACTCCGCTCACATTAGCATCATTTGCTTGCAGATCATTGCAAGTAACATTTGTCACAGGTTGTAGAGTGATCTGTCACGTAGCTGGGTCATCACCATATGCTTCAGCTTTCTTCACTGAGTTGGAATGAGGTCAGTGCTCAGTGCGTTTCTGAAATAGGAAATACAACATCAAATGAAAGTGCAATGTGTTACTGCTTAATTCAGTGCAAAGCAGAAACACTGTGTGTTCAAACAAATGGCAGGAACATGCTAAGGTTAGTTGCCTCACAGCTGTATGGACTATAGAACAACTTGCGTGGAGTCACTGTAGTACAATGTCGTAGCTAATGTTCATCTCTGAATACAAATGTGTGTGGAGCTGCAGGAGATGGGCGAGATACTAAATGAGTATTTTACATCAGAGTTAACTGTGGAGAAGGACATGGAAGATATAGAATGTGAGGAAATAGATGGTGACATCTTGCAAAATGTCCATATTACAGAGGAAGAGGTGCCGGATGTCTTGAAATGCATAAAAGTGGATAAATCCCCAAGATCTGATCAGGTGTACCCTAGAACTCTGAGAAGCTAGGGAAGTGATTGCTGGGCCTCTTGCTGAGATATTTGTATCATTGATAGTCACAGGTGAGGTGTTGAAAGACTGAAGGTTGGCAAACGTGGTGCCACTGTTTAAGAAAGGTGGTAAGGATAAGCCAGGGGACTATAGACCAGTGAGCCTGACCTCAGTGGTGGGCAAATTGTTGGAGGGAATCCTGACGGACAGGATGTACATGTAACAAAGAGGATTGATGAGGGCAGAGCAGTAGTTGTGATCTATATGGACTTCAGTAAGGTGTTCGACAAGGTTCCCCATGGGAGACTGATGAGCAAGGTTAGGTCTCACAGAATAAATGGAGAACTAGCCATTTGGATACACAACTGACTTAAAGGTAGAAGACAGAGGGTGATGGTGGAGGGTTGTTTTTCAGACTGGAGGCCTGTGACCAGTGGAGTGCCACAAGGATCGATGCTGGGTCCTCTACTTTTTGTCATTTATATAAATGATTTGGATGTGAGCATAAGAGGTACGGTTAGTAAGTTTGCAGATGACACCAAAATTGGAGGTGTAGTGGACACTGGAGAAGGTTACCTCAGATTACAACAGGATCTGGACCAGATGGGCCAATGGGCTGAGAAGTGGCAGATGGAGTTTAATTCAGATAAATGTGAAGTGCTTCATTTTGGGAAAGCAAATCTTAGCAGGACTTATACACTTAATGGTAAGGTCCGAGGGAGTGTTGCTGAACAAAGAGACCTTGGAGTGCAGGTTCATAGCTCCTTGAAAGTAGAGTTGCAGGTAGATAGGATAGTGAAGAAGGCGTTTGGTATGCTTTCCTTTATTGGTCAAAGTATTGAGTACAGGAGTTGGGAGGTCACGTTGCAGCTGTACAGGATGTTGGTTAGACCACTTTTGGAATATTGCGTGCAATTCTGGTCTCCTTTCTATCGGAAAGATGTTGTGAAACTTGAAAGGGTTCAGAAAAGATTTGCAAGCATGTTGCCAGAGTAAGAGGATTTGAGCTACAGGGAGAGGCTGAATAGGCTACAGCTGTTTTCCCTGGAGTGTTGGAGGTTTATAAAATCATGAGGGGCATGGATAGGGTAAATAGATAAGGTCTTTTCCCTGGGATTGGGGAGTCTAGAACTAGAGGGCATAGGTTTAGGGTGAGAGGGGAAAGATATAAAAGAGACCTAAGGGGTAATGTTTTCATTCAGAGGGTGGTACGTGTATGGAATGAGCTGCTTGAGGAAGAGATGGAGGGTAGTATAATTATAGCATTTAAAAGGCATCTGGATGGGTATATGATTAGGAAGGGTTTAGAGGAATATGGGCCAAGTGCTGGTAAATGGGACTAGATTAGGTTAGGAGATCTAGTCAGAATGGACGAGTTGGACTGAAGGGTCTGTTTCCGTGCTGTACATCTCTATGAGTCTATGGTCATTATTTCACAGCTCTTTGTGGGAACTTGCTGTGGTCAGGGTGACTGATTTATTTTACAAAGTGACTGCTTATCTGGAAAAGTATTGCATTAGTTGGGAAATCATAAAATTGTGAAAGGTGGTTACATTAGAGCACTTTTATTGTTTGCCAGTTTTCCTTTTAATCTTGTAGACCCCTGGAGCAGGTAGACCTGAACCCAGGACCTACTAGCTCAGAAGGAGGGACCCCCACCACTGTACCCCAAACTCAAATGTTTTCTTGTAGATTGGTTTCTGCATGAAAGACCACAGTTGGTAACCCGGATTGCCCAGTTTATTTAGAGTGGTTGAAGGGGGTAATGAATGGAAACCATTGGTGTTAGATCATAATGTATTCATTCTCACAGGTTGAAGGCACCACTCTATCAGGGGTTGCACCTCCTTATCCATTAGATTAGTCCATTCAAGAGTGGGTGGCACGGTGGCACAGTGGTTAGCACTGCTGCCTCACAGCGCCAGAGACCCGGGCTCAATTCCCGCCTCAGGCGACTGACTGTGTGGAGTTTGCACGTTCTCCCCGTGTCTGCTTGGGTTTCCTCCGGGTGCTCCGGTTTCCTCCCACAGTCCAAAGATGTGCGGGTCAGGTGAATTGGCCATGCTAAATTGACTGTAGGGTTAGGTAAGAGATAAACGTAGGGGTATGGGTGGGTTGCGCTTCGGCGGGTCAGTGTGGACTTGTTGGGCCGAAGGGCCTGTTTCCACACTGTAAGTAATCTAATCTAAAAAAAAGAGTCTTCAATCATAGCAGAGAAAACGAGGGCTGCAGATGCTGGAAATTAGAGTCGAGAGTGTGGTGTTGGAAAAGTACACAGCAGGTCAGGCAGCATCAGAGGAGCAGGAGAATCGACGTTTCAAGCATAAGCCCTTCATCGAGATCACCATTTCAGAATCACACTCCCGACTCCTCAATCATTCACCAATTTTTTCAGGTTGGAATATTTGAATGCAAAGCAATCATTAGATGCCCTGCCAGCCCAATGAATGAACATAAAGAAGTGCTCTTGCTCTGTATTTATAAGGTTTTCTAACCTGCAGTGACATCATTTGTGAAGTAGCACCAGAGTAAAAGGAAGAGAAGTGTTTTCATTTATATACAGCCTAATCCCATTTCCTGAGACATCCATGCTGTACATGGGGCGGCACGGTGGCACAGTGGTTAGCACTGCTGCCTCACAGCGCCAGGGACCTGGGTTCAATTCCCGCCTCAGGCGACTGACTGTGTGGAGTTTGCACGTTCTACCCGTGTCTGCGTGGGTTTCCTCCGGGTGCTCCGGTTTCCTCCCACAGTCCAAAGATGTGCGGGTCAGGTGAATTGGCCATGCTAAATTGCCCGTAGTGTTAGGTAAGGGGTAAATGTAGGAGTATGGGTGGGTTGCGCTTCGGCGGGTCAGTGTGGACTTGTTGGGCCGAAGGGCCTGTTTCCACACTGTAAGTAATCTAAGTAATCTAATCTAAGTAATCTCTATGACCTGGAAATACCTTTTGTAAATAGAATTATAAGGATGGATGTACATTTAGTGGTGATGCTTACTGTATTTTGTACCTGTCTGATTGCCCCGTTTCCATATTTCTTTATTGTCACCCCCTCTTTAATAACACAAGCCAATTAAACTCCTGTTGTGTATCAGTAAGTCCCCACAAGTAGCAATGATCAGGCAAATGTCTTTTTAATGGTGGACACAGACCCAGGTAAAAGATTGCATGTACCATTGGCAGACCTTCCTGTGCAAGAACATTAACCTCAAGAGAAAATGGAATGAGTGGCCGGATGTTGTAGGTTCACGCAGATGGGGTGGGTGATATCGGCCGCCATACAGTGAGAAATCCCTTCTTTAGAATGTGTTATCAGGGCATTTAATTTCCCCAGAACAAGGCAATAGGAATACAGAAACGGAACAATCTGATGCTTCCTTAGAGAGGTTTATTATAAGGGATGGTATCCATGCTTTAACCACTGTGTTTCGATTATTATACAATTCCTATAAAGACACTGAACCTTTAAGCCACTTCAATGACATCTCAACATGCAACATTCTAATAAAAGAAGTCTTCTTCTAATGCCCTGGCCCTGTTAGTCACTGTCTTAATCAACCTATGTATATAATATAATCATAATCTAAATAAACACAGAGTCCAGATTAGGGGCTTGTGTGACATGGATCAGTGTCCCTCACTCTGAGCCAGGAGGGCCAGATACAAGACACATTTACTCCACATCTGTACAACAAAATCTTTAAGAAGGTTGATTATTAAATATCTACATCCAGTGTACATGTGTTAGCAAGTTTTGAGAAGGTTTGTAGCTCAGGTTGTGGTTCAGGTTGTAAGTTTGCTCACTGAGCTGGAAGGTTCATTTTCAGACGTTTCATCACCACACTAGGTAACATCATCAGTGAGCCTCCAGATGAAGCACTGATGGTATGGCCCATTTTTTATTTATGTGTTTTGGTTTCCTTGGGTTGGTGATTTCATTTCCTGTGGTGATGTTATTTCCTGTTGTTTTTCTCGGGATGGAAAACGATAGAGTTCTGGTTGGAATGCCATGCTTCTAGGAATTCTCGTGCATGTCTCTCTTTGGTTTGTCCTAGGATGGATGTGTTGTCCCAGTCGAAGTGGTGCCCTTCCTCATCTGTATGTATGGATACTAGTGAGAGAGGGTCTTTTTTTTCATGACTAGTTGATGTTCATGTATCCTGGTGGCTAGTTTTCTGCCTGTTTGTCCAATGTGGTGTTTGTTACAGTTCTTGCTCAGTATTTGATTGGGATTGGCATTCTAACCTGAATTCTATCAACAAACACATTGACTTAGATCCCATTTACCACTGAGGAGATATTGAGGACTGCAGATGCTGGAGGTCAGAGTCAAGAGTGCGTTGCTGGGAAAGCACAGCCGGTCAAGCAGCATTCGAGGAGCAGGAGAATCGATGTTTGGGCAGAAGCCCTTCATCAGGAATTATACTTGTAGGCCAGGGCTGAGAGATATCTAGGAGGTGGGGAGTGGGGGGGGACTAGGGGGAGGTAGCAGAGAAAGCAATGGGTAGATGGAGGTGAGAAAGAAGGTGATCGGTTGAGGGGGAGTGATGGCAGTTCCTGAGGGTGGTGTCAAGTTGGAGGCTTGGGACTGGGATAATGTGGGGGGAGGGGAAATGAGGAAGCTGTTGAAATCCACACCTTCCGTGTGGTTGTAAGGTCCCAAGGCAGAAATGAGGTGCTCTTTCTCCAGCTGTTGCGTGGTAACAGTTTGGTGGTGGAGGATGACCAGGACCTGCATGTCCTTGACAGAGTGGGAGGGGAGTTGAAGTGTTCAGCCACAGGGCGGTGGGGTTGATGAGTGCGGGTCTCCCAGAGATGTTCTCTGAAATGATCTGCAAGAAGACAAATGGGAAGTACAATGAGATCTGGGTGTTCTTGTACATCAGTCAATGAAGGTAAGCATGCAAGTACAACAGGCAGTGAAGAAAGCTAATAGCATGCTGGCCTTTATAATAAGAGGAATTGAGTATAGGAACAAAGAGGTCCTTCTGCAGCTGTACAGGGCCCTGGTGAGACTGCACCTGGAGTACTGTGTGCAGCTCTGCTCTCCAAATGTGAGGAAGGACGCTCTGGCTATTGAGGGAGTACAGCATAGGTTCACGAGGTCAATTCCAAGAATGGCGGGACTATCATATGTTAAAATATTGGAGCCACTGGGCTTGTGTACACTTGAGTTTAGAAGACTGAGAGGGGATCTGATTGAGACATATAAGATTATTAAAGGATTGGACACTCTGGAGGCAGGAAACATGTTTCTGCTGATGGGTGAGTCCCGAACCAGAGGACACAGTTTAAAAATAAGGGTGGCCATTTAGAACAGAGTTGAGGAGAAACTTCTTCATTCAGAGAGTGGTGGGTGTGTGGAATGCTCTGCCCCAGAAGGCTGTGGAGGCCCAGTCTCTGGATACTTTCAAGAAAGAGATGGATGGAGCTCTTAAAGATAGTGGAATCAAGGGTTATGGGGATAAGGCAGGAACAGGATACTGATTGTGGATGATCAACCATGATCATAATGAATGGTGATGCTGGCTCAAAGGGCAGAATAGCCTACTCCTGTACCTATTGTCTGTTGTCTATTGTCTAAGGCATCCTGTCTCCCCGATGTAGAGGAAACGGATGCAGTAGATGATATTAGTAGAGGTACTGGTAAATCTCTGATGGATGTGGAAGGATTCCTTGGGACACTGGATGGAGGTGAGGGGAGTGATGTGAGTACAGGTTTTGCACTTCCTGGGGTGGCAGGGAAAGATGCCAGGAGTGGGGTGAGGGCTGGGGGGGAGGGGGTTGTGCTGGGGTGTGGATCTGACAAGGGAGACATGGAGGGAATGATCTCTCCGGAACGTTGATAGGGGTAGGGAGGAAAATATATCTGTGTTGGTGGGGTCCATTTGGAGGAGATGGAAGTGACGGAAGATGATGCGATGTGTGCAGAGATTGGTGGGGTGGAAGGTGAGGACCAAGGAGGTGTTCTGTCCTTGTTGAATTGGGAAGGGTGGGGTTCAAGGGTGGTGGTGCATTGGGAGGGGTGCAGTTGAAGGGTGGTGGTGCTGAGAAAAAGAACAGGAAATGACATCACCAACTCAAGGAAAACTAAGCACATAAATAAACAATGGGTCATACCACCAGCGCTCACCGGAGGCTCACTGATGATGATGTTACTTAGCATGATGACGAAACTTCTGAAAATGAACCTTCCAGCTCAGCGAGCAAACTTCCATACAGTCTACATATGTCATCTGAGATGTCATATTAGTGTACATAGTTAGCTGTTAATAAGCTTCCTGATATCTGACTTAATATTAAACCAACTCTGTGGTATATTCTACATGGGCTAACATACAGGAGACCACATCATTGAGGTAGCAGGAGAAGCTGGAGACAGTAAAAGATGTTGACCACAGGGAAACATTAGAATCTGGTGCCAAGTTGGTATTGAAGACTGACAGAAGTTGTCAGCAGTGGCAGTTGGGAAAAGTACTTTTCTTGACAAACACTCAATGTATGTCTGAGTTTGGATCTAAAGTTCATCTTTAACTACCAGGGCTGCAAGCTACAACAGTACTTAAAGCAAGAAATATTTTTGAGCACTCTATTGTTAGAAAGATACCACAGCAGATTCGATTTATGAACAAGGGTTATAGAGAAGTGAATTTAACCCAATGCAAGAAAGCAATCCTTGTGGAAAATAGAGGATAAAAGCCCTTGTGTGTTAAAAGGGCTTACCTGTTTCCTGGCTTCGGTTGATTCTACTATTTTGTTTCTTGTCAGCAAACAAAAGCTCTGGTACACCATATACAGCCAACTGCTCAACAACTTCCTTTAAAACAATAAAGAAAAAGACAAAAGCAATTTGTAAAGCAACAATACGGAGTGAAGGGAAACTTATAGAGAGAGGGAAATGAACAGAGAAAAGAAGCTTTAGACTGCCACACAGATTATTTTCTTCGCATGGTTTAAATAAGCACAGAGAAGCACAACAAGGATGGAGTGCTAATGTGGATTGATAATCCGGTATTATTCTGGACAGAGCTAAGTATTGCACCTTTAATGCTTTATTTGGAGATGTGTACCGGTTGAAATAAATTCTAACTTTTCAGCAGCATTTGCACATGCTTGGTTTTGAAGCTACTGTTGCAGCCATCAGGAAAATCTTTTACGTGATGTGGGATTGTTGAATTGAATTGAATTTATTGTCATGTGTACCAAGGCACAGTGAAAAGCTTTGTTTTGTGAGCTATACAGGCAGATCACAGAGTTAAATAGCAGAGATAAGTAAATAATAGGTAAAGAGCAGCAAAAACAAAAACACAGGTAAGGGTAAATTCATTCCTAGAAACCCAAATATCAGGACTGTTTGTCTATTTGACGCAAACCAACATGCCAGATATTTTTTGAAGTTGCTACTAAAAACCATTGATCAGCATCCTGGGAAACAAACATACAATTGATGGAAGAAGTTCTGAAGAAAGGTCATTGGACTCAAAATATTTATCTCTGATGTTAGGTGTTGAAAAAAAGGATGAGCCCTAGCTTTTGGAGACTAAAGGGTGCATTACCTTTGAAAATGAAGTTTTCCTTTGATCCCATTGGATGCTGAAGATCCTTAAGCTGTTGCAGAGTAAGTCAGAGACTGGGCTTTGGCCCCAGTCTATCCAGTAAACTGCAAAGGGAGAGCCATTGTACATCCATAAAGCTACTGCCCTGCTCCAAAAGGAATTAGTAATAAATGAAGCAATATTTTTCTGAGTTACTGCACCAGACTGTCTCCTGTTGTCTTATTGGTTAGTGTCTCAAATTAACTAATTATTGTTGGAATTTGAGTTTAAATTCTATTCCAGAATGGTGAAGAGTCAAAAAGTGTGGGGATGCTGGAAAAGCACAGCAGGTCAGGCAGCATCCAAGGAGCAGGAGAGTTGATGTTTCGAGCATATGCTCTTTATCAGGAATGCTCATTCCTGCACATCTAAGTAAGCATGTAACAAAGACTGTTTGGGTCCATGTGGCGGACTGCTAGTGTCCATTTCCTGAGCTAGGAGATCTAGTTTTACATTTCATCTGCTCCCAATGTATGTCATAATGTGTCTGAACTATTTCATTAGAAATGTCTCTACTACATACAGTGTAAGTAAGTTTTAGATGTCATGTTAATGTACATAAATAGTTGTTATTACTCCTCCAGCTATCAGACTATAAGAACCTGACACTCTGAGAGATATTTATGTCACTGAACGTACAAAAATCCAAAAAGATCATCAGCTGACTGCCAACGTTTGGAGATATTCCTTTATCTTCACCAGTGTGGTACTAAAGTGCAATTTTGCCATTATTCCTTCTTAGTCCAATAAAAACCTGACGGGATTTAATTTTGTGACAATAGTAATTGCTCTTTTCACTTATTACAAAGATGATACAAAATACATTAGGACTGAAGTGAAAGATGATTAGGTGAGCTCTTTTTGACTGCCTAAGGTATGACTGAATATTAGTTGCAATGTTGTTGATCCCCTTTCATGATATCCTGATTTGCCTACTTAGTTCCTTATATTGCAAAGACCAAAATTGCACATCTTTTCGAAAGCTTATATTGTGCTGAGAATCTGAGACAGCAATCACTGGTGAACAGCCAACATTAAACCTTCCATTAACATGCACACTATTCCCATTTCCAGTTTGTGAGTTATGTGTTCACTTATGCACCTTTCTTCAACTGTATTTCTTTCATCATTTGGAGTGATCCAGTTTCCATTTCAGTCACTCCTATTGTTATGTGTGTACATAGACAGACCTAGATCAGATTTCACTTCTTCACCACCTACAGGTCTGCCTGCAGAAAGTTTGGCCTTTTAATGTCCAACATTATTAGCTTTGTTTTGAACCAATACACATTTCGTGGTCACATCTAAAGATAATGAGATCCCTGTAGCATTGTAGACAATTGCCAAGATTGTTTCATTTCCTCCCCCCCCCCCATGCTGGGGAATCCTGATAGCTTTATTTATACCCAGTTCCACATACACTGTCAGTTTTTCCATCTCTCTTATTGTCTCACTTATCTGTCAGGATCCCCATTGCTTCAGTTATTCAATTCCCATTTGGTCCTTAAATGTTTTATGTTTCTTTAATACTCCTTCACATTACAACAAGCTGATCTGGTGCATCACCTGAGAATCAATCTCTTGATGATTGCTTGATGTGATTGTCTGTTTTTCATGTCCTTCCTACCTCTCATGGTTTTAACCCGAAGCATGCACAAACCCCAGTTTTTCTTTTTATATCGAAGAGAAGCTGGCTACAAGATGATAGGATAGGAGCGGAATTAGGCCACTCAGCCCATCAGGTCTGCTCTGCCATTCAATCCTGGCTGATATGTTTCTCAACCACATTCTCCTGCCTTCCCTCTCTAACCTGTGATTCCCTTTTACTCATGAAGAACTTCTCTATCTCTGCCTTACTACACTTAAATACATAGGAGAAAGTGAGGACTGCAGATGCTGGAAATCAGAGTTGAAAATGTGTTGCTGGAAAAGCGCAGCAGGTCAGGCAACATCCAAGGAGCAGGAGAATCGACGTTTCGGGCATGAGCCCTTCGTCAAGTGTATTTACTACACTTAAATACACCAAATCACTTGGCCTCTACAATTCTCTGTAGGATTAATTCACAAATTTATCACCCTCCTGCTGAAGGAATTCCACCTTTTCTATGTTCTATAAGGTCATTCCTTCACTCTGGGGCTGTATCTTCAGGTCCTAGCCTCTCCTGTTCATGGAAGCATCTCCATGTCCACCCTATCCAGGCCTCTCAGTAATCTGTGCATTTCAAAGTTTGTGCAAAGATTTGTAGCTCGGGTGCTCGTTGTTGTGGTTCTGTTCGCCGAGCTGGAAGTTTTTGTTGCAAACGTTTCGTCCCCTGGCTAGGCGACATCATCAGTGCTTTGGAGCCTCCTGCGAAGCGCTTCTTGGATGTTTCTTCCGGTATTTATAGTGGTCTGTCCTTGCCGCTTCCGGTTGTCAGTTTCAGCTGTCCGCTGTAGTGGTTGGTATATTGGATCCAGGTCGATGTGTTTGTTGATGGAGTTTGTGGATGAATGCCATGCCTCTAGGAATTCCCTGGCTGTTCTCTGTCTGGCTTGCCCTATGATAGTAGTGTTGTCCCAGTCGAATTCATGTTGCTTGTTGTCTGCGTGTGTGGCTACTAGGGATAGCTGGTCGTGTCGTTTCGTGGCTAGTTGATGTTCATGTATGCGGATTGTTAGCTGTCTTCCTGTTTGTCCTATATAGTGTTTTGTGCAGTCCTTGCATGGTATTTTGTACACTACATGAGCAAAACTAATGTAGTGTACAAAATACCACGCAAGGACTGCACAAAACACTATATAGGACAAACAGGAAGACAGCTAACAATCCGCATACATGAACATCAACTAGCCACGAAACGACACGACCAGCTATCCCTAGTAGCCACACACGCAGACAACAAGCAACATGAATTCGACTGGGAAAACACTACTATCATAGGGCAAGCCAGACAGAAAACAGCCAGGGAATTCCTAGAGGCATGGCATTCATCCACAAACTCCATCAACAAACACATCGACCTGGACCCAATATACCAACCACTACAGCGGACAGCTGAAACTGACACCCGGAAGCGGCAAGGACAGACCACTATAAATACCGGAAGAAACATCCAAGAAGCGCTTCGCAGGAGGCTCCACAGCACTGATGATGTCGCCTAGCCAGGGGACGAAACGTTTGCAACAAAAACTTCCAGCTCGGCGAAGAGATCTGTACATTTCAATTAGATTCTCCCCTCCCCCCATCCATCTATACTCCATCAAGTACACGCACAAATTCCTCAAATGCTCCTCATATAACAAGCCGGGAGGTTTATTCTCGTATACCTTACTCGGCCCCCTCCAAGTCAAGCACATCCTTCCTTAGATACAGGGCCCAAAATGCTCACAATATTCCAAATGTATGACCAGAAACTTAGACAACATCAGCAGTATAGCCCTGCTCTGGTATTCTAGCCCTTTTGAAATGAATAGGAACATAACATTTGCCAAACTAATTGCCAACAGAACCTGCAGGTTAACTTTAACAGAATCCTGGACTAGGACCCATAGGTTCCTTTGTGCTGCGAATTTCTGAAGCCTTTCCCCATTTAGAAAACAGCCTGTGCCTCGATTCTTCCGACCAAAGCACAAAACCTCACACTTTCTCGCATGATATTTCCCCTGCCAGTTACATGCCCACTCCCCGAGCCTGTCCAAATCCTTATGCCCCTCCCCCACCTTCCCCAACAAATCCAGTCCCTCCTCATCCCCAACACATCTGACCCTCCCCATCCCTTCCCCATCCCCAACACACCCTGACCCTCCCCATCCCCAACACGTCCTGCCCCTCCCCATCCTCAACACGCCCTGCCCCTCCCCATCCCCAACACGCCCTGCCCCTCCCCATCCCCAACACACCCTGACCCTCCCCATCCCTTCCCCACCCCCAACATGCCCTGCCCCTCCCCCATCCCCAACACACCCTGACCCTCCCCATCCCCAACACACCCCCAACTCGCCCTGCCCCTCCCCCACCCCAACACACCCTGCCCCTCCCCATCCCCAACACACCCTGCCCCTCCCCATCCCCAACACGCCCTGCCCCTCCCCATCCCCAACACGCCCTGCCCCTCCCAATCCCCAACACACCCTGTCCCTCCCCATCCCCAACACACCCTGCCCCTTCCCCTCCCCAACATGCCCTACCCCTCCCCATCCCCAACATGCCCTGCCCCTCCCAATCCCCAACATGCCCTACCCCCCTCCCCCAACACACCCTGCCCCTCCCAATCCCCAACACGCCCTGCCCCTCCTCTCCCCAACACACCCTGCCCCTCCCCATCCCCAACACGCCCTGCCCCTCCCCTCCCCCAACATTCCCTGCCCCTCCCCATCCCCAACACGCCCTGCTGTTCTTTGTTGGTGTCAATTCCCCATCCCCCGACCCTAGTTTTTCCAAACATCCCTGCATCATTTCCATGTCTGTCTCTCTGTTCTGCTTATGCAGTTTTCTTTTAAAGATATTATTTTCTGTTTGGTATATAAGGGAGGAAGGTCTACATTCTGACCTATTTCTGAATAACAGTTGCTGGAGTCTCAGCTGCCAAATTCAGATTAGTTCGTGGTTGAATTGGTCAATCTCTGAACGAGCAACGCCGTTAACCAGCAGCTCAGTGTATCACGGTCCAGTCAATGTGGCAACTCAGACTGATACTTATCAAATACCGACAGTCACAGCCTCTTGTGAAGTTCATCTTTCCTTTTCCTAAAGGATAGACTGTCAACAGACAGAGTTGTACATCGATGTAAAAGTAAGAATAGTTAATAAGTTTGCGAATGAGACGATAATTGGTCATGTTATTGATAGTAAGAAGAATGGTCTCAGGGTAGTGTCTGATATTGATCAGTTGGTAAACTGTGCAGAGCAATGGCAGATGGATTTAATCCTGATAAGTGCGAGGTGATGCATTTTGGGAGGTCGAGGAAGGGAAGGATACTCACAATAAATGGTAGGGAGTAACTGAGGAACAAAGAGACCTTGCTGTTCAGGTCCATAGATCCTTGAAGATGTCAGCACAGGTAGATAAGGTGGGGAGGAACATATATGGGATGTTTGTTATCATCAGAGGGGGCATAGAATGGAGACGCAAGGAAATCTTGTCACAAATTTATAAAACATTGGTGAGGCCCACATGTTAAATTCTGAGTGCAGTTCTGGTCAGAATTGGAAGGATGTAATTGCACTGGAGAGACAACAGGGGGAGATTCACCAGGATGTCACCTGGGGTGGAATTTCTCCGTTTGGAGGAGACACTGGGTTGCCTGGATTTGTTTTCCCTGGAGCAGAGGAGGCTGAGGGGGACCTGGCAGAAAATTGGGAGTGGTCATCCACAACAAGCTTTCTTGGATTCTTCATGTAGACGCACTGGTTACAAAGGCCCAACAACATCTCTTCTTCCTCAGGTAGCTGAGGAAGTTTGGCATGACGGTGAATACCCTCGCCAACTTTTATAGGTGCTCCATCGAGAGCATTCTGTCTGGATCTATCACTACCTGGTTTGGCAACTGTACCATTCAAGATTGGAGACGGTTACAGAGAGTGGTGAACTCGGCCCAGACAATCACAAAGGCCAACCTCCCATCTATAGAATCCATCTACCAGGCCCACTGTCAAGGAAAGGCCGCCAGCATTCTCAAAGATCCATCCCACCCTGGCAATGTTTTTCTACAACCTCTATCATCGGGGAGAAGGTACAGAAACCTGAACACATGCACCAGCCGGTTTCAAAACAGTTTCTACCCGACTGTTGTTAGAATACTGAACGGACTCTCAAACTCTTAACATTTGCCTGTTTTTGTTTTTGCTGCTGTTTACCTATTATTTACTATCTATGTGACTTAACTCTGTGATCTGCCTGTACTGCTCGCAAGACAAAGCTTTTCACTGTGCCTCGGTGCACTAGACAATAAATTCAATTCAATTCAATTAAGAGGGACACAGGCAAGGCAGTTCGTGAGAATCTTTATCCCAGTGCTGACGTGTCTAAGACCAGAGGGCAGAGGTGCAGGGTGAGGAGGAAGTGGTTTATAGAGAATCTGAGGAAAATCCTTTTCATTTCAAAGCTGGTAGAAACATGGAACATGCTGCCTGAGGGGACGGTGGAGGCAGGACTCTCACAACATCTAAGAAACATCTGAATGAGCTCTTATAATGCCAAGGCCAGGGCACAGTAGATCAAGGCCAGGTCAATGGGATTAGTGTAGTTTGGTGTTTGTTGGTCAGCATCAACATGGTGGGCTGAAGGGCCTGTTTCTACGCTGTATGTCTCCACGACACTGAATCGATGAGATTGGCCAACTGATGTTTCTGCTTTATTGAGGATGGTGGAGACCAAGTAACACAATGGGTGTTGATGAACATGAAATGGATCATGTGAACCGTTCATTGTATTATGATGTTCCCCTCACACATGTACAAACAACTTGTGTATGTCAAACAGTGCTGGTGTGAAATTCTATATCACAGGTTGGTTATTGGGTTATCACACCATTTCATCTGGAAAAGGGGCTTTCACCTGTAATCAGTCACACAGTAAGATAACCACTTTTGTTGCCTTGCTTTTAAAAATAACACAAAAGCTGTTTTGAGAGAGAGAGGGGGAGAGAGAATAATTCTGAAAGCAGTTGAGTCAGCTGCAAGACAACTAAACAAGCCAAGCAATAACCAGTGATACCATGAGACTAAGGAGAAAGTGAGGACTGCAGATGCTGGAGATCAGAGCTGAAAATGTGTTGCTGGAAAAGCGCAGCAGGTCAGGCAGCATCCAAGGAGCAGGAGAATCGACGTTTCGGGCATGAGCCCTTCTTCAGGAATGAAGAAAGTGTGTCCAGCAGGCTCCTTGGAAACACTTTCCTCATTCCTGAAGAAGGGCTCAGGCCTGAAACATCGATTCTCCTGTTCTTTGGATGCTGCCTGACCTGCTGCGCTTTTCCAGCAACACATTTTCAGCGCATACCATGAAACTGAGCCAATTTCCAGACAATTCAACTATAGGATGACATTCAACTCTCTGAGAATACTCTGTCCTATAATACTTTCACTCCAGCTAAAAGAAAATCAACTCATCCAAGAAAATGCAAGCATGTTGTTCAAGAGACTGAAATAATTCCAAATTGGAATTGTATGTATTTCATCCATTTGTAATTTATGTGTGAGCTGTAACCTGTGTGAGTTCTTCAAGAACTGGGTTCTTCAAGGTGGCTCAGTGGTTAGCACCTCCTGCCTCACAGCATCAGGGATCCGGGTTCAATCCCAGCCTCAGGTGACTGTCTGTGTGGAGTTTGCACATTCTCCCTGTGTCTGTGTGGGTTTCCTCTGAGTCCTCTGATTTCTTTCCACAATCCAAAGACGTGCAGATTAGGTGAATTGGCTATGCTATATTACACATAGTGTTCAGGGATGTGTAAGTTAGGTGCATTAGTGAGGGGCAAATACAGGATAATGGGGTAAGGAAAGGGTCTGGGTGGACTACTCTTCATCGGGTTGGTGTGGATTTGATGAGCCAAAGGGCCTGTTTCCAGACTGTAGAGGTTCTTTGATTCAGTTTTTTAAGCCTCTGGTGCCAGTAGATGAGAACAAATAACTTACTTTATCTTTATATTCACAATATCTTGCTGCTAGAACCATTTAAATTGGGACAAATCACTCCAAATGTAAGAATACATCTCACATACAAAACATAAACAATAATGAGACAAAAAGATGATCTCTGGGACAGGAGGAGTAAAGAAAGGTGAGCAGTTTGCATTTTGGTCATTTCAAGTTACAATGAAGTTGCTTGAATTTGTTGAAACACTGACCTTATTTTTAATTAATTTCAGTCAAATTCCCAGACTTTGGAAATTGTAAGCAAAATCCCAAGCCTTGAATCTCTTAAAGTCTTGATTGGAATTTATTAATGACAATTGTGTAATTATTGACCCTGGTTTGTCATAGACTCCCAACACTGCAGAAAGAGGCCATTTGGCCAATCGAGTCTGCACTGACCCTCCGAAGGGCATTCTAATCGGATCCACCCCCACTGTAGCCCTGTACTTCCCATGGCTAATCTACTTAACCTATACAGCCCTGGATATTAAGGGGTAGTTTTGCATGGCCAGTCTACCTAACATTTCCATCTTCCTAACGTTTCCTCAACACACAATATTTTTAAAGATTTCTGTCAGGTCACCCCTCAGCGTTCCTAACTAAAAACCTTAGAGTCAGGGAGAAATCATGGGTTGTGCTGCTTCTCCTGTTTGTATTCCACGCCCCCAAACTGCCCCTGCACCCACTTCCCCCCTCCTCCCCATCCAAAAGGGCCCCACTCCTATATCCCTTCCCTCATCCTGAAGAATTGGAAACATAATTCAAAATAACTCCTTCCCTTCCCCCCAACCCACTCCACCTCAAAAGCTCTTGAGATTTTATTGAAGGTGACTTTTTGATTTTCAAATGCCATCTTCTCATTCTCACCAACACATTCATTCAATGATTTTAGTCACACAGTAACAACACCATCTGTATCTTGTTCAGATTCAAGATATTTAGTCTCACACTGAAACAGAATCAGAAAAATAGATGAACACCTTCAATCATTGTTAACCCTCCATTCAACATAAAGGTACAGGACAGAAAGAAAATATTCATTTCTTAGACTTCACAGCACAAGAGAGCAGCCATAAGTTAGCAATGAAGGCTTTTTTAAAAATAACTAACATACGCCTAGACTCAAAAAGCTATTACCTTAAACACACCTTCTACAAACCTGGAACATTAACCAAACAGTTATTATTGCTCTTTTCACTATATGCTGAAAATGTGTTGCTGGAAAAGCGCAGCAGGTCAGGCAGCATCCAAGGAGCAGGAGAGTCGACGTTTTGGGCATGAGTCCTTCCTCAGGAACCAAAGAAGAACTCATGCCCGAAACGTCGACTGTCCTGTTCCTTGGATGCTGCCTGACCTGCTGCGCTTTTCCAGCAACACATTTTCAGCTCTGATCTCCAGCATCTGCAGTCCTCACTTTCTCCTCTTTTCACTATATCCCAGGTTTCAATTTAACAATTGGCACAGGGTCCATTATTTTAACATTCACAATGTTTCAAACCCTCATCCCACATACAGGAATAGCTGAATGAATGTAGAGATACCACAAGGAATTCCATACCTCAATGTTTCCCAGTTTTCCTTTCTCTTGGTTGGATGGTTACAGCCTCTCACGACCTTGCAGCTTTCCATGCTCTGACCCCAACCCTCCTGGCCTCCCAGCCACAAATCTCGAAGGTCCTTGTGTGGTAGTGACTTCTGAGGAAGTCAATGCAGTGAGCAGCATTAGCACGCTGATTACAGGGAACACCTCAGTGGGAGCTCATTCCTCTCATTGTAATCACAATCTCTCTCTCTCTCTTTCCTCGCAGACTCCCTCTGTCCCCCCACGTTGCAATCTTTCTTTCTCTCTCTCCCATCACTGCCTTCCCCACTCTATCCCTCAGCCTCCTTTTACCTTATCCTCTGCTCCACCCTGCAGCCTACGTTCTCTCTCCTTCCCTCCACAATTGCTATTTCCTTTCCTTACCAGACTATCCCTTAGACTCCTTCCCTCTCTCACCCCTCCACCCATAAGCATCTTCCTTCCTCTTCCTCTCCCCACTACCCCAACTGCTTATCCTTCTCTGTCTCCTGAGCCAGGCACTATCCTCTTCTCTGTTCCCTCCACCTTCCTGCATAATCCCACCTCTGCCCACCTCCCACTCCCAGTCCCATCTGTCTCCTCTCCATTCCCACCTCTGCACCTCCATCTCTTCCATTTCTCCTGAACCCCTGCTTGGCCCAGCCAGGCCTGCCTCCCCTTCCATTTCTCAGGTCTTGCCAACCCTCACCCATGGCCATGTGGTTTCTTGATGGTCTTTCAACCATTGGTTGGCTGTTCGCCCACATTGCTGTTGGTAGGTTCAGCAATGAGCTGACAGGGAAGCGGCCTGTGATTGGACGAAAGGCTGGCCAGAAATCCTCTCCATTTGATTTACACCGTCCTGAGATTGCCTTGTTTTGGGCAGTTTGGGGGTGAATTTGCCCTCTGCTCCAGTCTGTTTTGATACATGAGTGCTGCAATATAGACACTGAGTGTAGGTTGTCCTTGAAGACGGCTCCTAGTGATGAGCATCCTTCCCTCTGACCCGAAAGTGTGTTGCTGGAAAAGCACAGCAGGTCAGGCAGCATCCAGGGAACAGGAGAATCGACATTTCAAGCAAGAGCCCCTCATCAGGAAGATGAAGACGTATGCCCGAAACATCGAGTCTCCTGCTCCTCGGATGCTGCCTGACCTGCTGTGCTTTTCCAGCACCACACTATCGACTCTGATCTCCAGCATCTGCAGTCCTCACTCTCTCCTATCCCTCTCTCAGAGGCTCAGAGTTTTCAGTCTGACCACTTGGTTCTAGGAACCAGTTAATGATGGTCTGAAAGCTCACCACCAAAGCAGTGGGATTTAAATTCAGTTCATTTGTTAAATCTGGAATGAGAAGTTAGGATCAAGAAACTACTGGCCATCGATCTACTGGGAAAGCCTATCTGGTACATGAATGTCCTTTAGTGAAGGACAAATTTGCCCCATTTCCCTGGGCCTGCCCAACACATAGCAATGTGGTTGACTCTGAAATGGTTCAATAAACCAACTACATGCCAAGGCAATGGCTCATCACCAGGGGATTGTCAAGGCACATGCAGATGGGGAGTCAGTAAACTCCTTACCATGACGCCCAGCCCATTGGAAATGAAGTTATAGAGTCTGGGGCCCAGTTATGGAACACACCATCCTGTGTCAGGGATTGCGAGAGCTGGGTGGTAGGGAGATACTGTGGGCTCCAAGATTTGTTCTTGTTATGAAGCTTTGTTCCTACTTTTCTCAGGTTTATCATAATGATCAGGACATATTGTTACATTTTTAATATTTTACCACTGCGGGTTTGAATCTCATCCTTTTTTTAAAAACCTTCTCTGGTTAGTTCTTTACACATGTAAACAGATAAATACATGTTGGATTGTCAACTACATCCCTTAAAAAAAATTCAAAGCCTCTCTCACAAACCTGTGCATTGCACCAGCTGTAGTGCGGGCATGCTGTTCTCCCTGTCTGTCTCAGAATGCATTTTATTAAATGCTATTCTTATATTTCGGGATCTTGGATTTTAAATTAGAGGTATATCAGATTTTGTGTTTCACTGCTGTAAATGTTTCATTTGCATTTAATAAATTCATTTCTAACAGAGAGCTAAACCTTTCCAAGAATTCATGAGATTTAAGCCAAGTGACTAGATTATGGATTACGTGGTTATAAACATCCCCCTTCATATACACCCCAACAATTATCTCATCAGGTACCTCATAGTATTCATATGGCTAGTCCAGTTCAATGTCTAGTTAACGGTGGTGTAAAGGATGCTGATGGGGGTGGGTGAGATTCAGTGATGGAAATGTCATTGAATGTCTAGGGGCAGTGGTTGGAGTGTCTAATACTGGAGATGGTCATCGATCTGTACTAACCACTTGTCAGCCCAAAGCTGCATATTGTCCACGTCTTGTTGCATTTGAACTTGGACTGCTTCAGTATCTGAGGAATCATGAAGGGTGCTGAACATTGTGCAGTGAACATCCCCCCATTGAACCTTATAATGGAGGGAAGGTCATTGATGAAGCAGCTGAAGATGGTTGGGCTGAGGAACTATCCTGAGGAACTCCTGCAGAGATGTCCTGGAGCTGAGATGACTGACCTCTAACTACCACAATCATCTTCCTATGTTCCAGGTATGGCTCCAACCAGCGGAGAGTTTCCTCACTGATACCCATTAATTCCAGTTTTGCTAGGGTTCCTGGATGCCACAGTCGGTCGAATGCAGCCTTGATGCCAAGAGCTGCCACTCTCCCCTCCCCTCTGGAATTCAACTCTTTTGTCCATGTTTGAGCCAAGGTTGTAATGAGGTCAGAAGCTGAGTGGAACCCAAATTGGATGTCCCTGAGTAGGTTATTGCTGAGCAGGTGCTGTTTGAATGCATTGTTGATGACACTTTCCATCACTTTACTGATGATCAAGAGTAAATGGGGCAGTAATTGGCCAGGTTGGATCCAACATATGAAAATATCTTGTCATCTTTTTCAAAGGAAATGGACATTCTAATTTTCCTTGTAAAGATCCTTTACCAAGCATATCCTCTGTACAAGACAGACAAAAGCTTCATGTACTTGAACAATATACAGATATGGCTTTGATTTCTCTCAATACCATACCTATGAGACATAAACATTTGTGGATCATCCTGTTCAGGGATGTCATGACACTCCTCTGGAACAGGTGGGACTTGAACCCACCTCCCTAAACTTGGGTTGACTTACTCTCCATCATCACAAACCCAGATCTGTTGCAATGGCTCTTTGATCTTCTACAAACTGGCAAGACCATCCTGAGGAACAAAACAGACAGCACTCATGAAGTTTATACAGAAGACTAATAACATGACAACCTTGTGACTGATTCACTGTTCATCAACTAACTCCATCATGATTTGGAGATGCCGGTGTTGGACTGGGGTGGACAAAGTTAAAAATCACACAACACCAGGTTATAGTCCAACAGGTTTAATTGGAAGCACACTAGCTTTCGGAGCAACGCTCCTTCATCAGGTGATGGCGCGTCGCCCGGAAAGCTAGTGCTTCCAATTAAACTTGTTGGATTATAACCTGGTGTTGTGTGATTTTTAACTTTGTAACTCCATCATGTCAGTGTCAAATAGGTTTCAGCTGGTAACTTCACAAGTAGACCAAGGTATTTTATGAAACAAAATGTCACAAAATCTGCTGTGCAAAAGCAGGCTTACAGACCTGTGCTGGAGATCACACACCCCTCTTCCTACCATCCAGAACCTACAACCTCCATGTTTGTTCCTAATCCAACTCCCCCTCTTGTCGATATCATACCTCCCTTTGAATGCTTCAATGCTTTCACCCTAAAGGTTTCATGTTCCACGTTCTCCACTATTCTCTGAGTATACATGAGATTGGGATTTACAGAAGGCTCCTGTAATTTTCACTCAGTTTGAATATATTGGAAGCCAAGTTATTTGGATCTTTAATAAGCTGCATCAAGCAGAGATAATTAGCAATAAGAGGAAAAATAACTGTCTTAGCAATTCCTCTCTCACCCCCTTAACAGGCAGTTCACTACAATATGGTAAAAACAATGACTGCAGATGCTGGAAATCAGATTCTGGAGTAAAGTGGTGCTGGAAAAGCGCAGCAGTTCAGGCAGCATGCGAGGAGCAGGAAAATCGACGTTTCGGGCAAAAGCTCTTCATCAGGAACACAGTTCACTACAATATTCCCTTCATGGTCTGAGTGTGTAAATATTGTTCTGAAGGTGATTGTAGGCTTTGCTCAGAATTGTCTAATTCTTTTCCCTCACTTTGCTGAAATCATTGCTTCAGGGGGGTATGTGACGGAAAGCAACCTCTCAGGCATTCATCTCATTTGAACGCACGTGGCCTTGCTGGTCTTTGAGGAGGTCACTTCCCCACTGCTCTGTCGCAGAGTGCAGAGGTGATGACATCCCAGGCAGTAGGGGAACTGCAGGACATGAGTTTGTACATTTATTCTCCCCCAGTTAGCGTGGATACATAAAGGTGAGACAGCAATAAAACACGTTGAGGAACAGATGCATAATTCAGAAGCAGACAGTGAAATAATTTCTGTTAACTCCTTGGTCAAGGTTTAAGAGGCTGCAGAAGGATTAATGCACAAAGGATAAATAAATTTCCTTTCACCTTTCCTCCTGTGTGTTTGCACATATTGCATTGTCAGACTGAGTCCATTCAATGAGTCAGCAACAAATTGTTTATAAATGGAGGATTCCGTTTTCTGCTTTCACTAATTGGTTACAGTAAGTCATCCCACAAGGACCGATTGTTTTCAAATCAACTGATGGTGAAGTATGTTTGAAGGACAGTTCAGTAATTTGTTTAAAAATCCCCTAAGATTTGCAACGGATGAATCTTGGAAGTACAGCCTTTATTATATTCTCTTTATCTTTCTCCATTAAATCTTTCTTCTCTTTCTGTTGATACTAATGTGGCCACAATTCTGAGATTTCTCTCCTCTTTCTCCAGGGGCTGTGAATGTGACAGTGTTCCTCCTGATCTCTGTATCTTGTGTAGCTTCTGGTCTTGGTCCAGCTGACAGTGCTGGTGC
This sequence comes from Hemiscyllium ocellatum, assembly GCF_020745735.1. Classification (NCBI taxonomy): domain Eukaryota; kingdom Metazoa; phylum Chordata; class Chondrichthyes; order Orectolobiformes; family Hemiscylliidae; genus Hemiscyllium; species Hemiscyllium ocellatum. The sequence goes on along the minus strand of NC_083422.1, from coordinate 59,983,769 downwards.
CTCTGGCTCCCAAAGCTCCCTGATATTTTCCTGCATTAGGCCCCCAGTTCTCTTGCACTTATCCGCAGCATCCTCTTGGTGGCAGTACTAAGGCTCAGAGCTGGAGGCCTTTGGAGGATCAGGAACCCAGCCAATAGCCTTAACTAGACAGTCAGCCCATGGATGGGGAAGTAGGAAACCCCTGCTTGGTCAGATAGGAGACCCCTTAGTAGTTATTTGGGAGATCCCTGGACGGTCAGGTAGAAAGCCCCTGGGTTGTTAAATGGGAGACCCCGGGCAATCAGGTAGAAGACCCCTGGGTGGTTAAATGGGAGACCCCTGGTCGGTCAGGTAGAAGACCCCTGGATAGTAAAGTGGGAGACCCCGGGTGGTCAGGTAGAAGGCCCCTGGATAGTAAAGTGGGAGACCCCTGGTCGGTCATGTAGAAGGCCTCTGGGTGGTTAAGTGCGAGACCCTGGGTAGTTAGAGAGTAGGTGGTAACATTGGCAAGTTGGCCTGGAGTGGTTAGGGTCTGTGGAGACGACATTCCATGCCCATGGTGACCCACAACCTACTGGGTTGCCAGCCTGTCCATAGTGGGGAGGGGGAGTTACCTCACTATCATGTCTACGGAGTGACCCTCAGTGGAGCCTTTTATGCTGGCAACCAGTGGACAGCCTGTCCAGTCCTGGCCCCACTCTCTGTATAAGGCCCTGACCTGCGGGAATGTACTGGGGAGTCGAATCGGTGATTCCATCAACAAACCGCGCCCCTCCCCCCATCTGTTCCCAGAATCTATCAGTGCAACCCACCCCCAAAGCCCTTCCCCAGGGGCTGGGGAAATCTGGTGCTAAGTAACCGCGAGGTTCTGTGTTTGAATGAGAACATGCAAAAGGAAGCATTGCATGGACACTTTTTTATTGCTGTCTTAATATCGGTTTGTTAAATGCTACAACAACAACTTACATTTCGATAGGGCCTTTAACAAAGTAAAACATTCCACAGCATTTCACATCAAATCAAATTTGACACTGTACTACTGAGCTTTAAGGGGTGAAAGCTTATTTTCAGGAGGGTCTTCAGCAGAAGGAAGGGGAAGGTGGGGGCAGAGAGAGGGGGAAGGTGGGGGCAGGGATGGGGGAGGGGGGAAGGTGGGGGCCGGAAAGGTGGGGTAGAGAGAGGAAAGTGGGGGCAGATAGAGGGGGAAGAAGGGGGAGGTGGTGGCAGGGACGAAGGAGAGATAGAGTGCTGTCTGGAGCCATTTTCACAATTCGAATGCACAGAATATCAGGCTCTCATTTCTCAGTGAGACTCTTTCTAGCTTTCAGGACTTGATGTGAAGTTAATTAATTTCAGACGTTATCCTCATCGCATTGTTTCCCAGCTCTTGGTACTGAACCCACTGTCATTATTTACACCTTCCTGAGGCCTAGTTTCTGCTGCTTTCCTTCTCTTGTTCCCATTCCTTTTCCTCGCCCACTTCCCACATTAATCCAGAGCCCCCCGACTTGTTCTCTCCTCACTCCCAATTCTTGCTCATTGCCCCAGGGGACAGTGGAGGCCAAGTCACTGAGTGTCCTTAAGGCTGAGGTGAGGTTCCTGATTGCTGTTGGGGATGAAGGCTTCCAGGGAGAAGATGGGCAATGCAGTTGAGAAACGTATCTGCCGCCATTGAATGGTGGTGCAGACTCGATGTGTAGCACAGAGTTCTGAATGAACTCTGGGGGTGAGGAGGCTGTAGGTGTTAGAATGTTCAGGTGGAAGGGAGTCAAAGCCTTGAGTGAGGTTTCAGCAGCACGGAGGCTAGCGCTGAGTCAACTTCCTCAGTAACTGAAATTCCTAATGAAAGGCCATCATGATTGGGAACACTAACTCTTTCTCTCCATGGATACTAGCTGACCTGCTGATGACATTCCTGATGAAGGGATTATATCCAAAATAGCGATTCTCCTGCTTCTTGGATGCTGCCTGACCTGCTGAGTTTCTCCTGCAATTGATGATTTTTGCTCAGATTTGCAGCAGCTGCGATGCATTGCTTTCATCCAGGAGAAGGAGTGAGGATGTCTCCGGCTGACCCTCTGTAATGCTCACACTGTTCCATCTGGCAGTGGAGGAGGGTGTGGGGTGGTTCTCAAAGCGTCACCCCTCACTCTAGCTGCTCTGTAAGGTGGCTGTAGCAGTGCGGCACACAGAGATTCTGCTTTCAACTAAACGTGTGTACTCCACAGTCCATTCCGATATATGAAAACTCAATGACCGTGAGGGGAAGGCTGAGATCATCAGTGTACAATCACAACAGAAATCAGAGAACACCAAAAAACCCCAGAAAAGACAGGTTAAGACGTTGGGCCCAAACTGTCTCCCAGATTTCTTTGTTGCTTTTAGTTGAGGTCTGATTGTTTGAGTTCTGACTGTGCCTCTCTGTAATAACCTGTTGGCAATTTCTGGCAAATCATATGATGACACAGAGCTCCCATTAAAGGTGACAGAATCAGTGTGATCAGAAACTGTACTTTTTGGATCATGAACACATCTCTCTCATCCAGATCTGAATGTTTAATTTAGAATTCAGGAAAGATAAATCTTACCAACGTTAAACAGAGATTGGACGTGACAAATAATATTATGAAGCAGAAACAAAAACAGAAATTGCTGGAAAAGCTCAGCAGGTTTGGCAGCATCTGTGGAGAGAAATCAGAGCTAACGTTTCTGGTCCGGTGTCTCTTCCTCAGAAGTTCCACAGATGCTGACAGACCTGCTGAGTTTTTTCAGCAATTTCTGTTTTTGTTTCTGACTTCCAGCATCTGCGGTTCTTTTGGTTTTTATTTAATATTTTGAAGCATTTCCATTTGAATTATTGCAAAATTATCAGCCGTTACATTCACTTGTACATAAGAATCCTTTGGTTTCTCTGCCTTGTTTCATTTTGTAGCACAGTATCAGTTATTTCATGAGTTTATTCATTACAAATGCAAACGACTAATGTGGCTGGGGACTGGGAACCAGAAGACAAAACAAGTAGGATATCAAGTCTCACAAACTGCGTGGGAAATCATGTCTACAAACTTAATTGAGTTTTTTGAAGAAGTAACAAAGAAGATTGATGAGGGCACAGCAGTAGACGTGATCTATATGGACTTCAGTAAGGCGTTCGACAAGGTTCCCCATGGGACACTGATTAGCAAGGTTAGATCTCATGGAATACAGGGAGAACTAGCCATTTGGATACAGAACTGACTCAAAGGTAGAAGACAGAGGGTGGTGGTGGAGGGTTGTTTTTCAGACTGGAGGCCTGTGACCACTGCAGTGCCACAAGGATCAGTGCTGGGCCCTCTACATTGTGTCATTTACATAAATGATTTGGATGTGAACATAAGAGGTACAGTTAGTAAGTTTGCAGATGACACCAGAATTGGAGGTGTAATGGATAGCGAAGAGAGTTACCACAGATTACAACAGGATCTGGACCAGATGGGCCAATGGGCTGAGAAGTGGCAGATGGAGTTTAATTCAGATAAATGAGGTGCTGCATTTTGGGAAAGCAAATCTTAGCAGGACTTATACACTTAATGGTAAGGTCCTAGGGAGTGTTGCTGAACAAAGAGACCTTGGAGTGCAGGTTCATAGCTCCTTGAAAGTGGAGTCACAGGTAGATAGGATAGTGAAGAAGGCATTTGGTATGCTTTCCTTTATTGGTCAGAGTATTGAGTACTGGAGTTGGGAGGTCATGTTGCGGCTGTACAGGACATTGGTTAGGCCACTGTTGGAATATTGTGTGCAATTCTGGTCTCCTTCCTTTGGAAAGATGTTGTGAAAGTTGAAAGGGTTCAGAAAAGATTTACAATGATGTTGCCAGGGTTGGAGGATTTGAGCCTATAGGGAGAGGCTGAATAGGCTAGGGCTGTTTTCCCTGGAGTGTTGGAGGCTGAGGGTGACCTTATAGAGGTTTACAAAATTATGAGGGGCATGGATAGGATAAATAGACAAAGTCTTTTCCCTGGGGTCGGGGAGTCGAGAACTAGAGGGCATAGGTTTAGGGTGAGAGGGGAAATTTATAAAACAGACCTAAGGGGCAACTTTTTCACCCAGAGGATGGTACATGTATGGAATGAACAGCCAGAGGATGTGGTGGAGGCTGGTACAATTGTAACACTTAAGAGGCATTTGGATGGTATATGAATCGGAAGGGTTTGGAGGGATAGGGGCCGGGTGCTGGCAGGTGGGACTAGATTGGGTTGGGATGTCTGGTCAGTATGGACGGGTTGGACCGAAGGGTCTGTTTCCACGCTGTACATCTCTATGACTCTCTAATTGCAGGCAACGAGGTGGAGACTCGAGACTGTAAGAATCATGAAGGTAGCATTATTAAAGGGAAGAGTAGGCAGAGAGCAGATTAGCGCAAAATAACTGGCAGTCTGAAATGCATCTACTTTAATGCAAGGAGTATAATGGGTAAGGCAGATGAACTGAGGGCTTGGATTGGTGCCTGGGAGTATGATGTTATTGCAATCACAGAGACTTGGTTGAAGGAAGGGCAGGATGATTGGCAACTAAATGTTCCAGGACATAGACGCTTCAGACAGGACAGGGAGGGAAGTAAAAGGAGGGAGGAGTTGCATTGCCGGTCAGGGATGATATCACGGCTGTGCTAAAGGAGGACACTATGGAGGGCTTGAGCTATGAGGCATTATGGGTGGAGCTGAGAAATAAGAAGGGTGCGGTTACATTGTTGGGGCTGTATTACAGACCTCCCAACAGTGAGGGTGAGGTAGAAGAACAAATAGGTAAACAGATTATAGAAAGATGTAGAGGCAATAGGGTAGTGGTGGTGGGAGACTTTAATTTTCCCAACATTGACTGGGATATACTTAGCGTCAGAGATCTGGATGGGGTAGAATTTCTAAGAAGCGTCCAGGAGAATTTTCTAGAGCAGTATGTCAATAGTCCGACGAAGGAAGGGGCCATATTGGACCTGGTACTGAGGAACGAGCCAGGACAGGTGGTAGAAGTTGCGGTGGGGGATTTCTTTGGGAATAGTGACCACAATTCTGTAAATTTTAGAACACTAGTAGATAAAGATGAGAGTGGTCCTAAGGGAAGAGTACTAGACTGGGCCAAGGCCAATTATATCAAAATTAAGCAGGAGCTTGGTAAATGTGGATTGGACACAGCTATTTGAAGAGAAGTCCACATTTGATATGTGGGAGGCTTTCAAAGATAGGTTAAAGATAGTGCAGGATAGGCATGTCCCGTTGAAGGCAAGGGATAGGAAGGGCAAAATTCGCGAACCATGGATGACAGGAGAAATTGTACAACTAGCCAAGAGGAAAAGGGAAGCATACACAAGGTCTAGGCAGCTAAGAACAGAATGGGCCCTGGAGGAATATCAGAAAAGTAGGACCAGTCTTAAACAAGGAATCAAGCGGGCGAAAAGGGGTCATGAAATGGCTTTAGCGAGCAGAGTTACGGAGAATCCCTAAGCATTTTATTCTTATATAAGAAGCAATCAGGTAACTTTTTCCCAAGGTGAAGGATTCAATAACGTGAGGTCATGCTTTCAAGGTGAGAGGTGGAAAGTTTAAGGGGGATACACACGACAAGTACTTCACACAGAGGGTGGTGGGTGTTTGGAACGTGTTGCCAGCAGAGGTGGTAGAGGCAGGCATGGTAATTCATTTAAGAATACCTGGACAGATGCATGAGTAGGTGGGGAACAGGGGGATACACATGCTTAGGAATTGACTGACAGGTTGAGACAGTACATTTGGATTGGCTCAGGTTTGGAGGACTGAAGTGACTGTTCCTCAGCTGTAAATTTTCTTTGTTCATTGTTCCTTGATTTTCTCCCTGTGTTTTCATAAACTCGGAGTCAGTATAAAAACAACCATTGCAGATTTATGTTCCACTTCTTTGATGTATTTATTCATTGGATTGAAGTCAATATTCTTAGATTAAAAAGGAACAGGGCAAAAAATACCTCACTGCACTTAATTCCATCTCACTCGGTGAAGCTAACTCCTTTTTTTCTCCACTGTGTTCGCATGACCCCAATTTATCTTCCTCCAACTTTCTATTTGACTCGTTTTGACCCAAAACCTGCTGTCAGAGATAGCACCACACAATCAGTGTGTGGATATGGGGCGATGGACATATCCATTGCCTGCCCTACTACTCCTCTTCACATTATTTTGATACAGAATTAATTGCATTCCTCAAACCATACATTTGCACTCTATATTTACCTTACACACAGTTGCGGCACTTACACAGTTTCAGGCAGAATTGAAGCCTACTTGTTAAAATCTTACAGAATTACCAGAAGAATATAAGAACTAGGAGTAGGAGTAGGCTATCTGATCCTTTGAACCTGCTCCACTGTCCAATAAGATCACGGCTGATCTTTTCATGACCTCAGCTTCACTTCCCCACCCTCTCACTGTAACCTTTAATTCCATTACTGTTCAAAAAATTATCTATCTTCGCTTTAAAAGTATTTACTGAGGAAGCCTGAACCATTTCACTGGGCAGAGAATTCCATCGATTAACAACCTTCTGGGTGAAGACGTTCCTTCTCAAGTCAGTCCTAAATCTGCTCCCTCTAATCTTGAGGCTATGCCCTTTTGTCCCAGCTTCACCGGCCAGTGGAAACCATCCTCTCTACTTCTATCTTATCAATTCCCTTCATAATTTTATATGTTTCTACAAGATCCCCCTCATTCTTCTGAATTCCAATGAATATAATCCCAATCTACTCAGTCTCTCCTCATAAGCCAACCCCTTAACTCGGGAATCAACCTAGTGACCCTCCCCTGTACCCCCTCCAGTGCCAGTCCATCCTTTCTCAAGTAAGGAGACCAAAACGGCACACAGTACTCCAGGTGTGGCCTCACGAGGACCCTGTGCAGCTGCAATATAACCTCCCCGCTTTTAAACTCAATCCATTTAACAATGAAGGACAAAATTCTATTTGCCTTTCTAATTCCCTGTTGTACCTGCAGACCTCTATGATTCATGCACAAGGACACCCAGGTCCCTCTGCACGGCAGCACCATGCAACTTTTTACCAATCAAGTAACTATCTTTTTTACTGTTACTCCCACGAAAATGGAAATTGCTGCCTTTTGGTCTTGGGAGTAAATGGTGAGAGTTTATATGTGAGAGTCTTTTCAAGCTTTCAAGTCTGTTTCACTCTTTCCCCCTTTATAGTCATCCTGGATCTCTTTAACGTGGCTCAGTAATGGGACAAAAGCAGTGACAAAGAAGCAGACAGGAATGTTAACTGGACTCAAGAGGCACTGAGCTCCGATGTTGTACCATCGAGGTGTTCAGGATTGAGTTATGAACACGTGTTTCTGTAACAAATCAGCAGGTAGCAGACAATCTCTGACCCTTGTTTAAGAGTTTGTTGGTGCAATGCTGTCAGATAGTCCCAGGAACCTGCTAGGAACCTTACTTCATCTTGTCCTTCTCCTCCCTCTGTGAGAAACTTCTTTGCTGCAAAGGCTTCATTTGCGTCGGAGTGGCTCAGTGGCTGCCTCACAGTGACACGTACCCGGGTTCGATTCCAGCCTCGGATGACTGTCTGTGTGGAGTTTGCATATTCTCCTTTTGTCTTCGTGGGTTTTCTCCCACAGTCCAAAGATGTAGAGGTAAGGTGAATTGGCCACGCTAAATTGACCATAATGTTAGGTTCATTAGTTTGATAGAAATGGGTCTAGGTAGGTTACTCTTCGGAGGGTCAGTGTGGACTGGTTGGGTTGTATGGCGTGTTTCCACACTGCAGATAATCTAACCTAATTCACCAGCTTCACGTCATCCACAGTGACACTCTCAGCAGCATGGCATTCAGCAGGCGCTGTGACTAAAGACAGTGGAAATGGCATGGATGCCAATTTTCAACTAAACAAGTGCTTATACTGAGAACTGAGTGTTTCAGAACCAAAACTCATAGCCCTCATTTTCATTGGCAATGATTTGTTAAGGTCCAAACCATTATTCACACATTTACAGGAAATGGACATCTGTGACCGAGCCAAAGTTACTTCCCATCTCTAAATGACCAAGAGGAGGCCGTGGTTAACCAGCATCTAGAACGAGTGAGTCCATGTGGTGAATACATCTGGGGAGGGAGCTCCAGAAGTTTAAGCCAGTAATGGTGAGCAGGTCTTCTGGGTATTACAGATTTCAGCTTTGCAACGTGGTATTGAAGAAATGTTGTCGGTTTGTTGCTGTATATACTGTGGACGGTGCAGTCTGAGGCCATAGTGTGTTATACAGAGGACAGAGCGGATTGGAATCTGATCCATTCTTATACATTGCACTATTGCTGAAGACAAAATTTATACCATATCAATTTTACAAACATTCCCCCTGCTTTGCTGTAGTCATTAAGGGCTGTATGGTCTGCTCTGTATTTGAAGATCAAACACTGGCATCATTATTAGTTTTTCAAACATTTCCACACTATTTCCAAGCATGATGCTGACCTTCCTGTTGCTCAATGTCTCTATCTGTATCTCACCTACCTGTTCTTATTTACACTATAAATGAAAACTTCAGCCATTCATTCACTTCCTGGGCATTTCAGAGCCTGCTGTTTTAACGATTTTACTGACTTAAACCCTGTGTAATCTCCCACTAGTTTTCTAGTTGATTATTCCCTTCCATTTCAGACCTTTATTCTTCACATTTCATCTGAACAATGCCTTTACCAAACTTCCTTGTCTGTTTCACTCCTTCTGCCTTTAAAGTAAATCTGGATATTTTTGATCTTGTGTTCTGTCTCTGAGTCACGTTCACACTGGCACAGGATTATTGGCAGCAGATGGCAGTATTAGGATGTGAAGGGGGTAAACTCAGCTTCAGAGCAGGCTCCTACTGCATTCAAAGGGAATTATAATGACAGGGTCATTTCAAGATATGTTTATAAAAACACTCATCTCATTTGCCACGCACCTTCTTGACAGCAGGAGATAAAATGAGCGACTGAACATAGCAATCAATTAAAAACGGAAAGAACTGCAGATGCTGGAAACCAGAAACAAAAAAAACCAGAAATTGCTGGAAAAGCTCAGTAGGTCTAGCAATGTTTGTGGAGAGAAATCAGAGTTAACATTTCAAGCCCAGTGACCCTTCCTCAGAATTTCAGACCCATCTGAGGAAACGTCACTCAACCTGAAACTTTGACTCTGATTTCTCTCCACAGATGCTGCCAGACCTGCTGAGCTTTTCCAGCAATTTCTGTTTTTCTTTCTGATAACAATCAATAAGTCTGCATCATCAGACTCATACAATGGCACGTGGTTACTGTCACATCTCTAGAAATGGATACACAATTGGTTTGATGGTGTGAAGCAGAGGGTATTGGTGGAAAGATGCTTGTCGGACTGGAGGCCTGTGACTAGTGGAGTGCCTCAGGCTTGGTGCTGGGCCCATTAGTGTTTGTTATTAGATTAGATTTACAGTGTGGAAACAGGCCCTTCGGCCCAACAAGTCCACACCGACCCGCCGAAGCGCAACCCACCCATACCCCTACATTTACCCCTTACCTAACACTACGGGCAATTTAGCATGGCCAATTCACCTGACCCGCACATCTTTGGACTGTGGGAGGAAACCGGAGCACCCGGAGGAAACCCACGCAGACACGGGGAGAACGTGCAAACTCCACACAGTCAGTTGCCTGAGTCGGGAATTGAACCCGGGTCTACAGGCGCTGTGAGGCAGCAGTGCTAACCACTGTGCCACCGTGCCGCCCATCTGTATCAGTGATTTGGATGAGAATGTACAAGGCATGATTAGTAGGTTTGCTGATGACACTAAAATAAGCGATATCGTGGACAGTGAGGACGATTATCAGAAATTGCAACACGACATTGATCAGCCGGGGAAGTGGGCCGGGAAATGGCAAATGGAGGTTAATATAGATAACTGTGAGGTCTTGCATTTTGGAAAGTTAAATCAAGGTAGGAGTTTCATGGTGAATGGTAGGGCCTTAAGGAGTGTATTGGAACAGAGGGACCTTGGAGTTCAGGTTCACAGTTCTCTGAAAGTGGAGTCACAGGTAGACTGGGCAGTGAAGAAGGCTTTTGGCACACTGGTCTCCATCAGTCAGGGCATTGGGAAGTTATTTGCAGTTATACAAGACGTTGGTGAGGTCACACCTGGAGTGTTGTGTTCAGCTTTGGTCACCTTACTATAGGAAGAATGTTACTAAACAGGAAAGGGTGCAGAAGAACTTTACAAGGATGCTGCCAGGACTCAAAGGTCTGTGTTATAGGGCAAGGTTGGACAAACTAGGAATTGTTTCTTTAGAGCATAGGAGACTGAGGAGGATCCTTATAGAGGTGACTGAGACGGTGAGAGGCATGGATAGGGTGAATGCACTTGATCTTTTTCCCACAGTTAGGGAATTGAGGACGAGAGGGAATCAGTTTAAGATTAGAGGGAAAGAATAAAAGTGAGCCTGGGCGGCGACATCTTTACACAGAGGGTGTTACGTGTGCCTGCCAATGGAAGGGATAGAGGCAGGTACATTAACAACACTTAACAGGTTTTTGGACAAATACATGGATAGGAAAGATTTGGAGGGATATGGGCCAAGTGCAGGTGGGTGGGGCTAGTTTAGCTTTGGACAGCAAGATAAGTTAGACTGAAGGTGTGTTTCTATGACAGATTCCTTTCCTAAAGGATGTTAGTAGATCTGATGTGTTTTTACTGACAACATTGTCATCATTAAATTAATCAGATAATCATATCAATTTTATTCAATGCAAATTCCACCATCTGCCATGATAATATCTCAAGGCCATCACCAATTGGTAACATTAAATGACTATGAAAAGCCTGACTTAGAAAGACACTAGTAGCCAGTAAATACCACTTACAGGAGAAAGTGAGGTCTGCAGATGCTGGAGATCAGAGCTGAAAATGTGTTGCTGGAAAAGCGCAGCAGGTCAGGCAGCATCCAAGGAACAGGAAAAATCGACGTTTCGGGCATAATTCCTGATGAAGGGCTTATGCCCAAAACGTCGAATTTCCTGTTCCTTGGATGCTGCCTGACCTGCTGCGCTTTTCCAGCAACACATTTTCAGCAAATACCATTTACACTCAGGTGTAAGTTTCTACTCTTCCATGTGGATATGGTTGATGGAGCACCATTGCAATGTTTAATTGTGAGAAATGACATGTGTTTGGTTTTTCTGATCCCTTAGAGGTCACTGCCGAGGGTTTCATTGAGGGAAACAAAATAGAAAATGCTGGAGACACTCAGCAGGTCTGGCAGTATCCATGGAGAGAGAAACAGAGTTAATGGTTTGGGTTCCGTGACACTTTGTCGGGAGTTGGTTTCAATCGGTGAATCTGGGCGGCTGAAGCTGCTCATTTCTGAGGGAGTGTAGAATTTTACAAATTTCAGAAACTAGATCAGAAGAATCAACTGTCTTTTCTTATTTTTGAGTCTGTGATAAAGTTTGACAATTTGAATATCGAATGTGAGAATATACAGTAAATGACAGAATTCTTTAATCATTATAGCTACTTGGATGAAACCTTGTGGTGCAGCAGATATGTAACCTACATGAGAGAAAGAGTGTTTTTATAGTTTACTACAAAAGAATTATTTCTTTTGAAGACTGTTTCCTTCATTTAGGGAAATGCATACCTCAAAGTGATATAATCACACCAGCAAGGGCTGGATCATCAAAACCAGAAATAAAAACTGATACATTCTGTGTCCCTAATTAGAAACTTGATGCAAAATTTCACATTTGAATTAATTGTGCGTATTCACTGAGGGGGAGAAAAATCAATTCTGTATTCTCCCACCATTGCAGTTATTTAATTATTCCATGATCTTTCTTGATTAAAAGGGTAGTTTATTAATGTCTTGGAAATGAGAGCAATCATATGAAAATTGATAAGATGTAGGTAATCATTTTCAAATGAACTAAATGATGTAACTCAATTGTGTTCCACGACTGTGGTGTTTCATATAAATTTGCTTGTATTATGTGTTTGTTGAACAAAACACTGTTCAAACTCTTAGTGAGTGAGTTGCCCTGTTATATTTCAAAATGTCAAGTAGGAAAACATTAGAATTTCATCCAAGCTTCAACACCTTTATAAACATTTACACAGGTGCATTTTGTAAACCCAACACCTGAATTACAGTCTCCTTCTATTGACAGGCCATGATGAGGAGGAGCCAGTGTTGGACTGGGGTGGACAAAGTTAAAAATCAGGCGAAAGAGAGGACTGCAGATGCTGGAGATTAGACTTGAGAGTGTGGTGCTGGAAAAGAACAGCAGGTCAGGCAGCGTCCGAGGAAAATTGCATTTCGGGCAAAAGCCCTTCATCAGGAAACGTGTGCCTGGTGAAGGAGCGTTGCTCCAAAAGCTAGTGCTTCCAAATAAACCTGTTGGACTATAACCTGGTGTTGTGTGATTTTTAACTCTATTTACAGGAGTGCAGACAAATCCCCACTTAATGCCCATTGTTTGCATGCAATTAAATACAATTAGCAGTCCTTTTAGCAGGGAAATAACAGACATTGCTTGGCAGCAACATTACCATTGAGTAATTGATCAGAAATCAGATTTCATTCTTACTGGACCTGCACTTCTTTTGATTTCCATTTCACAAAGAAGTGTCCTTCTTTTCAGTAGATAATCTTATATGGGACTGAATTCAGTCTTTCGCAAATACAGGGTATATCACAATGCTCGGGTAAAAAATGAGGTCTGCAGATGCTGGAGATCACAGTTGAAAATGTTTTGCTGGTTAAAGCACAGCAGGTTAGGCAGCATCCAAGGAACAGGAAATTCGACGTTTCGGGCATAAGCCCTTCATCCTGATGAAGGGCTTATGCCCGAAACATCGAATTTCCTATTCCTTGGATGCTGCCTAACCTGCTGTGCTTTAACCAGCAACACGTTTTCAACTATATCACAATGCTGTCTACTGCAGGCCACTGCAGGTCTGAATTAAAACCAGGCTAGCACACAGGAAATGAATTTAATCATGTCTCAAATGGACTTGTATAAGATTTGGAAGAGCTTCTTTTCATTGATAATCAAATATGGTAGAATCATAGAGTACAGAAAAGTCTTCCACTGCACCAACAAAATTTATTACTATAACAGAGACACTAGCCTATTGGAATTATTGCTAGACTATCAATGCAGAAACTCAGAGTCAGGTACCACTATCCCGTTAGTGTGGGGATGTACGTGGCCCTGAGATGTTAGTGCCCCATATCCAACACAGAGGCCCACAGGAGGAACAAGTGAGCTTAATTGTCAGGACACCTGCTCCAACCTCCTGGTCCTGAATTCTCAATATTGGTGAGTTTGGTAAAACATAAAATTACTTATTAATGAGGAATGTTGAGCTGTTAATGAGGTGTTTAATAAGCAATAATCTCCCTTTAATTAGCATTATGAATAAAGTATATTTTTGAAATATAAAAACATGTGAATCCAGACCCACTGTAATGTGATTGACCCTAAAATGCCCTTTGAAATGGCCCATAGAGCAATTCAGTTTAAGGGCAGTTAGAGACAGGCAGCCATTGCTGGGCTCGCCATCATTGTCATAGTCTATGAAAGAATATACAGTGCACCGTTATTATTGACTGTACAACTTGTTCTGAAAATTCTAGACCAAAACCAGATAATAAATCATCTGTCTACACATATTTTTCTTGCACGCATCTAATAATCTAATGGTTCATAAACTGACATGGTTGCAATGCAATTAGATCCAATTTATTTAAACAGCCTTTGTTCAGGAAAGCTCCATTTTGATAATAGATTGAACTGCATCAGAATTGCAAATTCCTTACTGATTCAATTCCACTCTGTCCCTGAAGGATGATCAGGTTTTCAAAAGGCAATGTTCATTCCTGCCCTCAATACTACCAAGGTTCAGATAGGTTTCTCCTCTGTCACTCCAGTATATCTTAAAGCACTTCCTCTTTGTCAGAAATCCTGTTTGAGTGCAATAATCACAAATAGAGATATAGTATTCAGGACTGAAATGGAATGATACCCTAAAATACAACCCAAACAATCAGCTGGGGAACCTGCCTCATGTTGTGGCTCTCTTTCTGTTACTACTGAGACACAGAGAATGCTGGTGGAGATGAAAGAGATGTTATATTGTTCTGTTCAAAGTCATTACTTTAAGCTGGAGTATTTTCTATTTTGTTTGATCGACCTGAAGTGACACTGATTACCTCATTTTCCACTGCAGATTTTACTGGGTAGAACCCTTGTTATTTTATCTGTTTCTTGTACAGATAACAAAGATTACAAATTAATTGATGCCCCATTGTGGCTGAACAAACAGCCAATATGAAAATCAATGCAGGAAAAGAACTCACAAACGAAAATCTGATTTTCTTTAGCTGGTGTGAAGCTAACAATTGACTTGCAAAGCATCTGTATCCACTTAATTGAGCTAATATGTAAAAAGAGAACACTGAAATAAATTTTGAGAATGCCCAATGCTGCTTATGGACCATCAAGTCAATTGCTTGGTCTAAAAGCATACCAGAGTGAATGACTCTGGTTGTTCAGTGACAACACCATCAAAAATGTCTTCCTTTGGTAAGTATTTATTTCATGAGAACATGTTCTTCTTGAAGTACTGTTGCAATGTCTTCCCTGTGGTTTTAAAGGTAGCTATTCCCTTATAGACACTAAAAATTCAGATTGCCGTATTTGAAGACACTAAATAGCACTTATGAAAGGGACTTCTTTATGACACAGTAATGCACTTTATGTTGGAGTTGAAATATGATATAGATCAAGGTGTCATAAGAGTCTACCAGAGTTACATTTATAGGAGGTATGCAATTAAATCTGCCATTACAGTAAATATGCAGATGTTACTGGAGTTCAGTAAACGAGGGAACCTCCCCAGTGGGCTGTTACTTGTTGAAGTTTTGTGCTCTGGTGAGTCGATTCGACCACTTTATTTTTAAAGTGCGAGAATAATCATAGTGGGAAATGGTGCTTAATGTCTCAGCTAAAATTCCATACCCGGGAGAAAGTTATGAACTAATTGCTATGGTCAGATAGCATTTTGAATCCAGTCTGAGACACAGGAGGGTGTTTAAACACTGGAGACAGTACAGTTATCAGCCACATTCGCAAAGATCTGAGTCACGGGTAAAGACTGGGGAAACCTGGGCTTGGGGCTTTCCCAAGGGCAGCACTTACTGTTCCTTCTCCCCAAGACAGTGTCCTCTGGGCTTGCCATCCCATTAAGGATGGCGAATGGACTCCAGATGCTGCTAGCCCACTCACAGGGCCACCAGGACAGGACCTGAACCTGAGGCATTTGGAGTCTGTGGGGGCATTTCAGTGAAGGGAGTCTTCCTTATCCACAGGCCCCTCTTTGGAGCATGGAGTCTCCATCCAATGCCCCTCCTCCGCCCCTCCCCTCCAAGGAAAGAGCACTCTGCCATTGGCAAAATGCCAGTGACTCAGGAAACTCAGCCTGAACTCACTCTTTAATTGGTTAAATTGGGTTGTGGCTTCAGCTGACCCCACCACTGGGTAAATTCCCTGGTGTAACGTATTAAGGAACTATCATGAATTGGCTTTGTGAGACTTTGTTGAGCTTCCAGTTTGCTGCAGTGAGATGGGGCAGGGGGTGGGGTGGGGGATATGCAGAAGGGAGTGCAGGATAAGGTCATCCCCTGGGCTTTTCCACACAAACGGTCAGAGAGGTTTCGTTAGGTAGCAAAGGCAATGGA
Organism: Hemiscyllium ocellatum; assembly: GCF_020745735.1. Lineage (NCBI taxonomy): Eukaryota > Metazoa > Chordata > Chondrichthyes > Orectolobiformes > Hemiscylliidae > Hemiscyllium > Hemiscyllium ocellatum. Next base: position 59,968,027 of record NC_083422.1, on the reverse strand, counting down.
AATGAAGGGTGGTGGGGGTGATGGGGAGGTAAGGATGGGGTGGTGGGGTGTTGGGAGTGATGCGGAGGTGGGGAGGTGGGGATGGGGTTGTGGGGTGTTGGGAGTGATGGGGAGGTGGGGATGGGGGTGGTGGGGTGGTGGGGGTGATGGGGAGGTGGGGATGGGGGTGGTGGGGTGGTGGGGGTGGTGGGGGTGGGGATGGGGGTGGTGGGGTGGTGGGGTGGTGGGGGTGATGGGGAGGTGGGGATGGGGAGGTGGGATGGGGGTGGTAGGGTGGTGGGGGTGATGGGGGTGGTAGGGATGGGGTGGTGGGGTAGTGGGACTGATGGGGAGGTGGGGATGGGGGTGGTGGGATAGTGGGGGTGGTGGGGGTGATGGGGAGGTAAGGATGGGGTGGTGGGGTGTTGGGAGTGATGCGGAGGTGGGGAGGTGGGGATGGGGTTGTGGGGTGGTGGGAGTGATGGGGAGGTGGGGATGGTGGTGGTGGGGTAGTGGGAGTGATGGGGAGGTGGGGATGGGGCTGGTGGGGTGGTGGGGTGATGGGGAGGTGGAGATGGGATGGTGGGGTGGTGGGGTGATGGGGAGGTGGGGATAGGGGTGGTGGGGTAGTGGGGTGATGGGGGTGATGGGGAAGTGGGGATAGGGGTGGTGGGGTGGTGGGGTAGTGGGAGTGATGGGGAGGTGGGGATAGGGGTGGTGGGGTAGTGGGGTGATGGGGAGGTGGGGATAGGGGTGGTGGGGTGGTGGGGCAGCGGGGGTGATGGGGAGGTGGAGATGGGGTGGTGGGGTGGTGGGGTGATGGAGAGGTGGGGATGGGGTGGTGGGGTAGTGGGGTGATGGGGGTGATGGGGAAGTGGGGATAGGGGTGGTGGGGTGGTGGGGTAGTGGGAGTGATGGGGAGGTGGGGATAGGGGTGGTGGGGTAGTGGGGTGATGGGGGTGATGGGGAAGTGGGGATAGGGGTGGTGGGGTGGTGGGGTAGTGGGAGTGATGGGGAGGTGGGGATAGGGGTGGTGGGGTAGTGGGGTGATGGGGGTGATGGGGAGGTGGGGATAGGGATGGTGGGGTGGTGGGGTGATGGGGGTGATGGGGAGGTGGGGATGGGGGTGGTGGGGTGATGGGGGCGATGGGAAGGTGGGGATGGGGGTGGTGGGGTGGTGGGGTGATGGGGGTGATGGGGAGGTGGGGATGGGGGTGGTGGGGTGATGGGGGTGATGGGGAGGTGGGGATAGGGGTGGTGGGGTGGTGGGGTGATTGGGGTGATGGGGAGGTGGGGATAGGGGTGGTGGGGTAGTGTGGTGATGGGGGTGATGGGGAGGGGGGAATAGGGGTGGTGGGGTGATGGGGTGATGGGGGTGATGGGGAGGTGGGGATAGGGGTGGTGGGGTGGTGGGGTGATTGGGGTGATGGGGAGGTGGGGTTTGGGGTGGTGGGGTGGTTGGGTTGTTGGGGAGGTGGGGATGGGGGTGGTGGGGTAGTGGGGGTGATGGGGAATGGCGGGCAGCTTTCTGGTTTTCTGTTGGAAAAGGTGGGGGAGAGGGGGTCACTGCATTCTGAAGAGTGATTTCCTTCACCTTCCTGCAATGGATCATGGAGATGGAGAACCCAGCTCTTAACCTTCACGGACACCAGGAGAAGGATGGCTCGGCGTGAGCTTTGAGCCTGAAACCCACCAGAGAATCCTGTCTGGAGATTTTAAGGAAGGTTTCGGAAACAGGAAGCATTTTTGAACAGTTTTGTTGGATGCATAGCATCAATGAATACCTACTTCCCAGGAATTGTGATGTAAGTGACAGCTCAGGTGGCTGGCAGGAATAAGGTAATTACCCAGCAATGAGAAGCTTGGCAATGTGACATCTCAGAACGGCACATCACTAACTCTATTGTGGTTGTTGAAACAATAATTCAAATCAGGCTGGATGCTTCAACACATCCTGTTCATTCTTGTCATGTTTATTATTGTGAAACTCCAGCTTGCTTGAAGGATTACTCATGAGTGACACTCTGAGCTTTCAGAAGGAGTTCTGAACAGCAGGACAGAAGTAAGTATGGAGCTGAATAAGCAATGATACAAAAAAAAAGGCTGATCAGGCAAAGACTGTCATCCCTTCAGCTTGGCAAAAGAAGCAGGAATGTACTGCACAACTGTTCCTGGACTTTGACAACTCCTGTCTCCTGACTGGATTAAATAATTACATCATCTTCTAATGGCCTCCACTGAATGACTATCTGATATTAGCCCTGTCAGGCTCCATTTACTCCTGTTCAGTTTCACACGGATTTATAATCTGCTGCCAGCTCAGCTGTGAAATGCTCCTTATTTTTCCTTTCATGCTGATGACACACAGGCCAATAATGAGAGATGACAGGGTCTTCGGCCTCCCTCTGTAATTCCCACAAAGCCAAGGTTATCATGTCCTTTATTTTGCAATTATCTTTGATTCGGTTATGAGCAGTTCATTTCATGTCACAACACAAACAATGCCAATGATAAGCTGGGTAACTGACAGTTACAAATACAATAACTCCCTGAGACAGCATCTGATGTGGAATTTATTGGGCATGTGCACAAGCCCCGGCAACATTAAAACTTCCAAACAGAAATGAAGTCAGGTCCAGGTCATGGGCAGCACAGTAGCTCAGTGGTCAGCACTGCTGCTTCACAGCACCAGGGACCCAGGTTTGATTCCAGCAGATTCTCCCTGTGTCTGTGTGGATTTCCTCTGGGTGCTCCGGTTTCCTCCCACAATCCAAAGATAGGTAGCTTGGCCATGCTAAGTTGCCTATAGTGTTAGGCGCATTAGTCAGAGGGGGGGTGGGTTACTCTTCAGAGGGTCAGTGTGGACTTGTTGGGCTGAAGGGCATGTTTCCACACTGTAGGGAATCAAATCTAATCATTTGCATCCATTGTATCATGTTCCTGATTTCTTTGATCATTAATCTGTACTCATTTTTGTCATTGAAATAATTTTTAATGCCAGTTTATTTGATTGGTACATGATGGTGTAATAATGAGGTTATGATTTAATGCCTAGCATTGCTCAATGAGTAACGAGCAACTTCTACTGTTCTTCCTTGAGATACTAAAATTGGTCTTTTCATCCACCCCCCACTCAAACCATGACAAAGAGTTGTTAAAATTCTACTTGTGATCTCATAACGATGTTCTGTTGGATGTGTCAAAGATGTACAGCACAGAAGCAGACCTTCAGTCCGACTTGTCCATGCCGACCAGATATCCTAAATTAATCTTGTCCCATATGCCAGCACTGGACCATATCCCTCCAAACCCTTCCTATTCATATACCCATTCAGATGCCTTTTAAATGCTGTAATTGTACCAGCCTCCACCACTTCCTCTAGCAGCTCATTCCATACATGCACCACCTTTTGTGTGAAAGGTTGCCCCTTAAGATAAAACTCCACCCTGTTCTAATTTACTTGCAGTTAGTCTTTCAAACTCCCGATTGTCCAGCTGTTGCCGTCTGTTTACCAGGATAGTTCTGCAGCTAGTGATCTCCTCAACTAACCCCTCAGTCCCAGCCTCAACGCCTTCATCCTCATTAAGGTCCTGCTTCTCTACCTTGGAATCCAGCATCTGCAGTTTGTTTTTGTTTCATCCTCATTAAAACCATCGCTCTCTCTGACCCAGATTGTCCCCCTAAGTATGAAGAGGGGACTTTAGGACAATGACTAAACTTTAGAAGTTCTTTGTTGGTTGTGAAGAATTCTGGGAAATCCTGAGATTACCTACAGGTAGTTCTCCTATAATATGCAATGATTATGTACGATTTGGTTGTAACACAATTGGTGAATTGTGGACTTTTTTAAATAAAGCGACCTCCCGTTCCCTATTATGAATTCCATCCTCAGCACTAACTGAACAGCAAAACCCAGCTTCACGATTCTCTGTCTGCAAAACGCACCCTCATTGAGTTAAGCAAAAACAGGAATGCAATCAGTTTGGAAGCCTTGAAACTGAGCTTGAAGCTGGGAATTGTAGGTCTACATTTAAAGGGAGCTTTATTTCAAACCGCAGGGGAGAATCTTGGGGAATTCTGTGTCGGCATCACCTGGTCAGTCAGCCTGTGCACTGTCTGGTGAAGAGTTTCATGACAAGTGCAGTGCTGTAGTCAGTGGCTATAACATTAAAGTGTTCCATTTACTGTATTATTTCATTGAATATATGATTTAAATATTTACTCAGACCGTGCTATTGTTTGAGTTAGGCTAACTGCTATTTTTGTTTTGATTTTTACTGATTATTTTTGGCAGTTTGCCCCTACCCTATTTTTCCCATAGAACCACTTCCTCGATTTTCAGTAGCATGATGTTGCACTAGAGCGCAGCTATCGTGTTATAGGGGCACTCTTTACATATGCAAGTTCTTTCCTTTCTGGTTTTCTTTCCTCTCTCACACTCTCTGCACATACCAAGATGATCGAGCCTGTGTGACTGTGAGCTTGACTGATGTGGAACAAGGATGGATCTCATGACCTGTGTTTGAGTATAGACATTGGGAGATTGGCAGCCACCAACACTGCAGAGCAATGTGGGCCCTCAAGGAGCTGGCCATTATGTTGGTGCTGGGTGAGCTGGGCTCCTAGCTCTGCAGGATATGGTGTCGGAGCTGTGCTCCACTCTGGCCCTTGAGAGTGAGAGGAGCCTGTCTAATCAGCCTGGGGTGTCTCGGCCTCCTCTCTGTGCTCCATCAGAATTCCAAACAGAGTCATTGTAGTAGATCCCTCTGTATCCTCTAATGGGTTGCCCCAACATTGAAGCAGAAATTGCCATGGGTGTTGTAAATCTGAAATCCAAATGGAAAATGCACACAGTAAGTTTGTCAACATCTGTAGATGGAGAAACTGAGCTAATGAATCAGATCTGTGAGAGCCTTTTCTGCATTTTTCCCACTGTATTCCCACATCATTGACTTGGTTACAGTCACATGGCACACCAAATCATGTTGGTACTTCATTAATCTTTGAAGAATATACTGTCACAGTATCTGAGTATCTGGTGTCTGTGAGATTCAGAGCAAATAATGGTATTCCCCACCTCATTAGCTTTGTCTTGCTTCCCATCTCCCTCCTACTGAGGCTGCCCAGGTGACAGACATTAGGATTCAAACAAGGGAGAGTCTGAGTGATGACCATGGACCTTAGGGGACAGATCTCAAACAGCATCGTAACTACCATGTCATATTAACTTTAAGCTGGAATCATTTGACAAAAATCTTATTTTCAAACGAAGAACCCACATTATTGTTCTACCATTCCTTATTGTATAATTGATATGTTTTATGTTAAGGGAAAAAACACAACATGGTGGCAGTGTGCTTTGTGAGGGATTGACTGAGAAATGCACCAGTCCCAGTCCTTCCACATCTGACAAAAGCACAGACACAGAATGAAATGATTTTAAAACTTTCAAAGGAACACAAAGAGCTGTGGGCACTGGGGATCTGAAATAAAAACAGAGAATGCTGGAGAAACAAGATGAATCATTCTGACAAATGGTCACTAAACCTGAAACGTTAACTCTGCCTTCTCTCTCCACAGATGCTGCAAGACCTGCTGAGTTCCTCCAGCACTTTCTGTTCTTGTGGTGAGAGCTCTCTCCCTGTGAGTGGTTCTGCAGCTGTCTGGGGATTCGATACATCATACTGTCAGCCAGGATGTCATTTCTCTCTAGCCATCAGGCATCGAGTCCCAGTGAAATTGTTCAAACTTGTTAGAGCTTTAATGGTCTAAAAGTAACCTTGGTGAACTCTGTGCAAGAACAGAAATCAAATCACTGTCTCTGGGAAGTGTAACCTTTGGCAGATATTCACAGATGATGAATCCATTGCTGCAGGTTGTCCATAGGGATGGTCAGCAGAAGTTAAATTCCAGATTTGGATTGGGAAGAAGAATCCATTGATAATAGTTTCTGACCACCAGAAGAAATTTGTTAAAAAAAAGTTTCTTGCACTGTTGAATGTTATTCTGAAAGAGCAGTACGAATCCAGTAGCAGTATGGATCTGTTTTTGCTGACTTTTACAGAGTAAAGCAAAACCTGGTGAGCACATAAAGAATTTAACGGAACTCACATTGTGGTCAAGCAGATAAAGCTATGACTAATAAAGGCTTAGGGAGCCAGGAAGACTGAATTGGTGTTGCAAGTCTCAGACAGCATTAAAAACCCTGACAAGAAGAATTGATTTGCTACTGTAGACTGATTTCAAGTCAAGGTTAACATGAGGTAATAGTTCTGGACTGCTTTTTAAGATCTGTTCCTGTAAGGTCCATATTCATCATCCAGACTCTCCCCTTCCCCATGAGAAAGCAGCAGACCTTTATCTGCATTTATTTTGTTCGGATGATGCCTTAAGCTCTGTTGTCTTAATCTTTCTGAACCAGATAAACAAGCCATCAAATTAAAATTGCAACAGGGAGTGGAAGGCCCCACAGACTGAACACATTTTAAGTGTTAAACTCCAGATTAACATGTCCAACACTTGAAGACCAATTGATTAACTTCTGAATGACTGTCAGGAATTTATATCGTCTAGGCAACAGCTGACGGAAACTATTGAACCATTGTTAACTAGATGTTGAGGAAAGGTATCTGATTGGGTGTCCCTTCAGCAGACCTGGCCAATAGAGTTTGTGATAATGTCTAACTCAACACAAGAGTTCCAAAAAGACTTCTTAGATCAACCCAAAGCAGGCGGATCACATTTGCAAAGAAGACACAGTATGATCCCATATTAATGGGCAGAGAGAGTCTACAGGCTTTGGGTAATTCATTTCAGATGAACACAATGGGAAGGTTGAGCAAGCGATGTGGACACCGCAGTGTTGTGCAGGTAGCCATGAGGATCTGTGTGTAATATTGAAGGAGAGGCAGCCAGTATCAGGAAACATTCCAATGGCAAAAGCAAAGGCCAGAACAAGTTGTTGGACATTATTCCCTTGGAGCGAAGGAGGCTCAGAGGAGATTCTTTCCAGATTTCCAAACCCATCCGTGGGCTGGACACAGTGGATATGGAGATGTGGTTTCTGTTTGTAAAGTAAACAAGAATGGGGGGGAGGGGGGCATACGTTTGAAATGATGTGCAAATGAGGCAAGGTGATGTGAGAAAATTCTTTCCCACACCGTGAGTAGTTAGGGTTTGGAATACAATGGCTAGAAATGTGGAGGGGACAGGTTCAATTGAGGCATTAATTATTGATTATTTACAAAGAAACTATAAAGAGGGAAATGTGGAAAAGGCAGGAAATTGGTACCAACTAGTAAACTAGATTGTAGAAATCATGATGGGCTGAATGGCCTTCTGCACCTTAACAATTCAGTAATGAAAATCAGGAACCTAGAGCTGGGTGGGTACAGTGTTACAACCAGCAGCTTGTGCCAAACAGGGCAAGATGTTCAACTACAAAATGTTTAACCGAGTTACATTGTCAGATGATGATCCGCACCACAACGTTAACATACAGAGTCAGCAGATGTTTGACACAATACCATCAAGGCATATATTAACACCAGCAGAAACCTTTCAGACCGTTACTCTGGGTCTCTGATTTCAGGACCAGGCATGTGTTCTGAGTGTTTTGGGGATTGTAGCTGGAATGGGCAGGAATTGGGGAAGGGATTGACAGGCTTGATCAGTAATCAACTAGGAGAAAGTGAGGATTGCATTCCCGGAGATCAGAGTCAAGAGTGAGGTGGTGGGCAACGTTTATAAATAAGATGCCCCCAGTTTAAAATGGAGAATGGCTTGGAAGCAGGGTGTTTGATCCCTCGTGAGGAGACGTGGGGTGATGGCTGAAAAGCCATGGGGTAAAAGGTGTTCAGGAGGAGCCCGGAATGTAGGTTTGAGTCTACAAACTGATCAGTTATGATGATATTGAATGGGGGAGCAGTCCCAAGGGGCCAAATGGCCTCCTGCATGTTTGTATTATTCTATTCAAATGATGTAGTGACACATGAAGAGTCAATGTAATCAAGGAGGGGTCAGGGAGCCCATGGATGAAGGGATTGGAGATGGGGGTGAGGGCATGAATGGGTGGGGATGAGGTGGTGGGGATATGGGAGCGTGAAAATGGTTGTGAAGGGGTGGGGAGGTTGGGGGTGAGGGGCAGGAGAGACTGAGGATGAGGGTTTGGGGTGAAGAGTTGGGGTGAGGGACTGGGGAGGTTGGGGGTGAGGGTAAGGGGATGAGGCAGTGAGAGGGTAGGGGTGAGGGGATGAGGGGGTGAGTGTGTCAGGGTGAGGGGTGGGGAGGTTGTTGGTAAGGGACAGGATGAGGGACTGAGGAGGTTTAGGTGATGAGGTGGGGGTGAGGGGGTGGGGAAGTTCGGGCTGATGGGGTGAGGGGTTGTACAGGGTGGAGATGAAGAGATGAGGGTGAGGGGATGGGCAGGGTATGGGTGAGATGGTAGGGCGACTGTGGGGAGAGGGGGACGAGATGCCCTCCCTGGTGGTGTTACTCCTCGCCGTCTCCCAGCCTGGTCATCACTGTTAGTGGTGGAACACGGTGAGTTGATTCAGTGTGAGTCCTGGCGCTGGAGTCTGACATCCTCACTCCGTGTGGAACCATCCAGCTCAGAAACAGCACCTTCCCAGCGGCAGTGAGAGATGAGCAAGACATATCTGCATTCCAAGAGCAAACAGAAACAAAAAAATCTCCGTTTGACCACACGGTGTGTAGTTCAATTAGTGTAAATCTTTATGCAAAAGGAATTCACACTGCATATGATTTCTTCTGATGGAAATTTTCTTAAGTGCTGAAGGAGATATCGCAGGACTTTGCAAGGCTAATGCTCTCTCACCATTGTAAATGATCATTTGTCAGTTATATGACCAGACTGGTCTCACTGACGGAATATCACACTGTGAAAACCTGGCACTAATAGTTGCTTATTTCCAATTCCACCTCACTTCATGGAATGCATCAACAAAGATTAGGGAGATACATTTCAGATTTCCCATAAAGTTATCTTAAATGAGAAAGCCCATTACACATGTGGGACCATCCATATCACTGTCTGTGTTGCGTTTATTTGGCCTCCTCTCCTGAAGCTTGCTATGGATATCCTGAAGACCTTAAAATGTTTTAAACCGTTTCAGAAACAACTGTGTTTATCATAATAATCAGGATAATTTTATGTGAGTGTCTGGTTCTATTGCCACCTTATAACCTTTGTGTTGTAAATGCTGTACTGATTCTGTGTGTTGGAATCAATATAATGTACTTTTGCCACAATCCAAAACGCTTGATTATTTATAGGCTTAAAGAGTCATTACATTTTGTGCAGCAGCACATTTTATCTGCTTTTTCTTGATGCATTAACAGGATAGGATGGTTCACACACTTAATGACATCAGAGAATATTGAATTGCATTTCAAATCTTGAAAGCATTGTAAGTGAACGGGAAGAGGCAGGTACATAAAGTATGATCAATGTTCCAGGCATAGCCTTTCACCAGGACTGGGGAGGGGCAAGGGGCCTGAGAAATAAATAGAGGGAGGGGGAGGGGGAGGGGTGCTGGGGGAAAGGCAAGTAAGTGGGATGGGGATAGGTGGACAAAGGTAGGAGGTGATGGTGATAGGTCAGTGGGGAGGGTGGAGCAGATAGCTAGGAAGGAAGATGGAAAGGTAAAGAGGGCAGTACTGATTTCGAGGGTTGGATCAGAGATGGTTGGAGGGGAGGGGAGATACGGCTTCAGGGTGGACGAGGGGATTGCAGTGGGATAGAGACTCGCTGAGCTCTTTACGGAGGGAGAAGGAAAATGTCTATAAGGTGGGTATCCTTGGAAGAGACTTTTCAGTAAGGTTATAGTGAGGACTGCAGATGCTGGAGAGTCAGAGCCAATAAAGTGTGGTGCTGGAAAAAGCCGAGCGGGTCAGGCAGCGTCTGAGGAGCAAGAGAGTCGATGTTTCAGGCTTAACCCTTCATCAGGACTGGCGAGGAAGAAGGGGTCCTTTCCTAGCACTATACATTATCGGCTCTGACTCTAGCATCTGCAGTCCTCACTATCGCCTAGATACATAAAGATTCCTCACCCTGAGACTTCACTCAACCCATCCACTCAAACTCAGGCTATTCAGTCCATCATACCTTGATTAGCTTTTTGAATGAGCTCTCTAGTTAGTCCCTATTCCTGATGAAGGGCTTATGTCTGAAACATTGATTTTCCTGCTCCTTGGATGCTGCCTGACCTGCTGTGCTTTCCAGCTCCACTCTGATCTAAACTCTGCAGTCCTCACTTTTGCCTAGTTAGTCCCAATACCCTACTCATCACCAAAACCCTTTCAGTGAGACAATGAAGAGTGGACAGTGTCCATTGAGGGGGATATTAAAGCTTCCACGCTCTCAAAGTTGCAGGGTCTGAGACCAATTTCTCAGATACGAGAGAGTTGGGGCTGTTCTTGTTAAATTGTTGGTATTTATGATTAAAGGTGGAATGACAGACACATAAATCCTTTTGTTTTGATTCATGTGATGTGGTCACCACTGACTGATCCAGCCTTTATTCCCTGCTCCTCACTGGCCAGAAGAAGGCGCTACTGAGCTAATTACTTTGGATGTTTAAAACTTGAGCTGAAAATGTGTTGCTGGAAAAGCACAACAGGTCAGGCAGCAACCAAGGAGCAGGAGAGTCGATGTTTCGGGCATGAGCCCTTCTTCAGGAATGTTTAAAACTTGGCAATGAATTTGAGTGAATTTTTGAGGAAGTTCATGAGGTATTGGATTGGAAATCTCTGCACAATATGATCATGTCACATGTTCTCAATAGCTCTAGATCTTGAGGGAATAAGACCTGATGTAGCCCTCTCCCTCACAGGTTTAATGTGTAGGGTGATGATTTACCAATGTCTGAATATAATGCTTACGTTAACAAAGATGAACACATCCATGGTTTTAAAAGTTAACAATCATTTCCTGTACTTAGAGAAAGCTGCTCTTGATTGTTCTGACTTGTCAACAGATCAACTTGTGAACACATGGCACTACTTGTAATAATGTCATTCAGCCCAATATAACATGGAGCTGATGCTGTCATGTAATAAACTATATCCTACTTGTTGTTGTGATCTTAGCAAGGGTTTTTCCTCTCCCATACTGACCTAGCAGGTCCTAGAGAAGCTTATATTTAAAGAGGATTGTGGCTGAACCTTGCATCCTAAGTAACAGCTCAGATAGCTCAGGGAGCTGGAATGGCCCAGCCAACGGTGTGAACTCTAGGACCTCTCTGAATGGTGATAAAACACTACCTGACACCTCCTTGTTTACCAGCTGCCAGCCTGATTCTCTCCCCTACAACCCCATCCCCCCACTCCCACCCAATGGCCTGAACCTCATTTCTCTCCTCCTCCCAGCCAAGGTCACCCCCCCTCCCCGCCAGCTCCTGTCTCTCGGACTCACTGCTCTGATCTCCCACATTCCCACCAGGGAACCGCTGACATGAAATGTGGGGGAGAACTGACCAATGACTAAAAGAGCAGCCCCTTGTAAAACATGCCTGCCACATTCACTTGTATTTTAACCAATGACTTGGTGGACCATTTAGGACCCTTTGGGTAGCCAACAGGCTGCCTGTTAGGACAAGACCAGTCTATACATATATGACTTCAGGTAATGTCATAATAAACTAAAGGAGGAAGAGAGGACAATGATATACTGGACCTCTGCTCCCAAATATTAGGTAATTCCACCCTCTTCAGGCCCTTAACCATACAACAACTATATCCAAGGTCCAGGACCATGTGCTGAGGGATGCACTAAAGTTTGGGGCAGCTGCTGCCAAGGCACAGTGGGGAATGACCACTGTCAGGGGTCTTCCTGTTGAAGGTAAAAGGGGGTCCGTTTAGCTGTCAGATCCTCCCAATGCCTTTTGTAAGTGTGTAAACTTAATCTTGTCCAAGTAAGAAATGCCTTTGGTTTGTTTGTTGGATAGATTCAAACTCCAGTATTTTTTCCTGCATATACAATTGCACAGAACCAAACCGTTTTAGTGACTGTGTGTGTATGTGAAGACATTTTTATGAATAAAATATATTTTTGAAATAAAAAGTAAATCTGTAATCTCCTGAAGCTTGAGGGAAGACACTTGCTAATTGTATTTACTAAATCTGTCTTGACCACAAAGACCATTTCAGACAAAGACCATTTCGAAATTAAGCTATTTTGCATTACCTTCTAAAACATAGCAAGCATAACCATCTATCGTCACCTTACTGTCCACCATCGACAAGATACATGTCAGGAGTGTGATGGAATACTCCCCACTTGCCAGGATGGGGGCAGCTCCAACAACACTCAAGTAGCTTGCCACCATCCAGGACAAAGCAGCCCCCGCTTGATTGGCACCACATCCACAAATATGCACTCCCTCCACCACTGATACTCGGTAGCAGCAATGTGTAATATCTGCAAAAATTCGCAAAAGAACCTCAGGCAGCACCTTCCAAACCCACGGCCACTTCCATCTAGAAGTACAAGGGCAACAGATACATGGGAACACCATGCCCTCTAAGCCACTCGCCATCCCGACTTGGAAATATATCACCGTTCCTTCAGTGTCACTGGGTCAAAATCCTGGAATTTCCTCCCTAAGGGCATTGTGGGTCAACCCACAGCACATGGACTGTTGCGCTTCAAGAAGGCAGCTCACCCCCACCTTCTCATGGAGCAACTAGAGACGAACAATAAATACAGGGCCCAGCCAGTGGTGACAACATCCTCTGAATGAGAAAAATACATAATTTGATGTCTGTCACTTCTTTGACCTCCTAATCAAAATTGAAAGTTACAATTTTCATTTTCGGTCCTTGCTTTCATTTTATCTTTGTCTTTTTAAAATGAACTTCAAATGAATTAAAAATCCAACCAAACATAACAGCATCGTTACTTGATCAAAAGAAGTCATTTTAGAGTTTTAAGAGATGGCCGCGTTTGAAGCTGAGGAGGACACTTTCATAAAGCTTAAAACAAGAAATGCAGGCGATCACAGCAGGTCAGGCAGCATCCATGGAGAGATGATTTGGAGGAGCCAGTGTTGGACTGGGGAGGACAAAGTTAAAAATCACACACATCAGGTTATAGTCCAACAGGTTTACGAGCTTTCGGAGCGGTGCTCCTTCATCAGATTGTTTCAACCACCTGATGAAGGTGCAGGGCTCCAAAAACTAGTCCCTCCAATAAACCTGTTGGTCTATAACCTGGTGTTGTGTGATTTTTAACTCTATGGAGAGAGAGCAAGTTAACGTTGCAAGTCTAGGTGACTTCTCATCACAGTTGAAGGTCTGATGAAGAGTCATCTCGACTTGAAACGTTAGCTCTCTCTCTCTCTCTCTCTCTCTCTCTCTCTCACACACTCTCTCACTCTCTCTCTCCCTCTCCGTGGATGCTGCCTGAGCTGCTGTCATCTCCATATTTTTTATTTTCAGTACAGATTCCAGCATCTGCAGTAATGTGCTCCTACTTTCATAAGGCTGTCAGAACGACACAGCAGCTTCTCCTCTCCTCCAATGGTGAATAAATGATTTATTCGGAGTTGAGAGAGGTGAGAAAGTGATGAGGATCCATCATGCAAAGTGAGCTTTCATTAGACAGTATCTTTGTGATATGATCACTATAAATATTGGTTTCAATGGCTCAGACAAAACAAACAACAGCTGCTTCTGAGGCAACAGGAGTGATTTAAGATGTTTTTTTCTCTGTACAGTCTCACGCGTACTATCAACTGGAATGTGGTCATGCTGTCCTCCCCCTCCCCCAGATTGCTTTGGGGCTAATTAGCAGTCATTATTTCCAGAATACAGCTTTCCTCTAACTGAATGTCATTCCATTTTCCTAATGAGATCAAAGTTTTGCTTTTATTACATTCTTGATCACAGCAATCTAACACTTTACCATCTGCAAGTGGAGCGAGCGGCAGAATGATTACTTCCCTTTGTCTTTCCAGATGGTTTTTATAATTGTGTTGTTACCTTTCCAGCTGCTTTTTTAAAGGCTACAGCAGCTTGGAGGGGGAAGGATGGTTCAACACTTTCGAATTTACACACACAGGCTTCCCTCTCAAACACTGTAGACACCTCTCCAATTGCATTATCACAACCTCTCTCTTTCAGAGCCTTTTTGACAAGTGAAAGCTGATCCAGTTTATAAAAGGAACCTGGTCGATTATTATTCCTGCAGGTTATGCTGCAGTTACCCAAATCGGGATTTTTATGTATGCTATAGTTTTAAAATAATATTTTCTTCAATAAAATCTGAATAATCAGAATCGATAATTGACCTCTGGCCAGAAAAGAAAAGGTGTCTGATGAGTATATAGATGAATAGGGTTCATTTGGAATGCAATGGACATTTTCCGTTCCCTTTGTTAGAGGTTGTGAGATTTTCTCCTGTTTTCCTCAGGGAGGTTAAATTCACTCCCTTTAGCACTGATGCTGAAGAGTGACATTGTCCACTATCTAGAAGATGTGCAGCAGAAATTTGCCAAAGATCCTCAGACAGCACTTCCCCAAACCACGACCATTTCCCAAAACCCATGACCACTTCCCAAACCCACGACCCCTTCCCAAAACCACGACCACTTCCCAAACCCACGACCACTTCCCAAAACCCACGACCACTTCCCAAAACCCACGACCACTTCCCAAACCCACGACCACTTCCCAAACCCACGACCACTTCCCAAAACCCATGACCACTTCCATCTAGAAGAATAAGAGCAGCAGATACATGGGAACACCACATCATTCCAGATCCCCTTCTGACTTGGAACTATAGAAGAAAAATAGACTATCTTTTAGTGAAATGTGTTTCCAACGGCTGCCTCTAATTGTGGAAAAACAATGACTGTGGATGCTGGAAACCAGATTCTGGATTAGTGGTGATTAGTCGATTTTCCTGCTCCTCAGATGCTGCCTGAACTGCTGTGCTCTTCCAGCACCACTACACCAGATCCTGCCTCTAATTGTGCATTCTTGTGTACAAGTATCCAGGTGTGCATCTTGGATACAAAGAGCAATAAAAGGAAAAGCAGTAGCATTACTTACAGTGTCTAAAAATAAGTTAGAAATTAGATAGTTATAACATAGTTAAAGGACATAGTTAAAACACTCCCATTACAGTCAGGTAAAGAATATCAAACAGCAGCAGCTCAGCACG
This sequence comes from Hemiscyllium ocellatum, assembly GCF_020745735.1. Taxonomy (NCBI): domain Eukaryota; kingdom Metazoa; phylum Chordata; class Chondrichthyes; order Orectolobiformes; family Hemiscylliidae; genus Hemiscyllium; species Hemiscyllium ocellatum. Next base: position 59,952,860 of record NC_083422.1, on the reverse strand, counting down.
TGGTCTGACCGCCCGCATCAGTCCCCAGACCAAATACAGACCAGCTCTGCTCCCAGCCTCCAGTCTGCTCCACACAGCACTCAGCTGCAACAAGGAGGGTTATACCAGGTCTCATTCCTCTCACACTGCCCCAGGACTCACTCCCCTCACACTGCCCCAGGCCTCACTCCCCTCACACTGTCCCAGGACTCACTCTCCACACACTGCTCCAGGACTCACTCCCCTCACACTGCCCCAGGCCTCACTCCCCTCACTCTGCCCCAGGACTCACTCTCCACACACTGCTCCAGGACTCAGTCCCCTCACACTGCCCCAACACTCACTCCCCTCGCACTGCCCCAGGACTCACTCCCCTCACACTGTCCCAGGATTCATTCCCTCACACTGCCCCAACACTCACTCCCCTCACACTGCCCCAGGCCTCACTCACCTCACACTGCCCCAGGACTCACTCCCCTCACACTGCCCCAGGCCTCACTCTCCTCACACTGCCCCAGGATTCATTCCCTCACACTGCCCCAACACTCACTCCCCTCACACTGCCCCAGGCCTCACTCACCTCACACTGCCCCAGGACTCATTCCCCTCACACTGCCCCAGGACTCACTCCCCTCACACTGCCCCAGGACTCACTCCCCTCACACTACCCCAGGCCTCATTCCCCTCACACTGCCCCAGGCCTCACTCCCCTCACACTGCCCCAGGCCTCACTCCCCTCACACTGCCCCAGGACTCACTCCCCTCACACTGCCCCAGGCCTCATTCCCCTCACACTGCCCCAGGCCTCACTCCCCTCACACTGCCCCAGGACTCACTCCCCTCACACTGCCCCAGGCCTCACTCCCCTCACACTGCCCCAGGCCTCATTCCCCTCACACTGCCCCAGGCCTCATTCCCCTCACACTGCCCCAGGCCTCTCTCCCCTCACACTGCCCCAGGCCTCATTCCCCTCACACTGCCCCAGGCCTCACTCCCCTCACACTGTCCCAGGACTCACTCTCCACACACTGCTCCAGGACTCACTCCCCTCACACTGCCCCAGGCCTCACTCCCCTCACTCTGCCCCAGGACTCACTCTCCACACACTGCTCCAGGACTCAGTCCCCTCACACTGCCCCAACACTCACTCCCCTCGCACTGCCCCAGGACTCACTCCCCTCACACTGTCCCAGGATTCATTCCCTCACACTGCCCCAACACTCACTCCCCTCACACTGCCCCAGGCCTCACTCACCTCACACTGCCCCAGGACTCACTCCCCTCACACTGCCCCAGGCCTCACTCTCCTCACACTGCCCCAGGATTCATTCCCTCACACTGCCCCAACACTCACTCCCCTCACACTGCCCCAGGCCTCACTCACCTCACACTGCCCCAGGACTCATTCCCCTCACACTGCCCCAGGACTCACTCCCCTCACACTGCCCCAGGACTCACTCCCCTCACACTACCCCAGGCCTCATTCCCCTCACACTGCCCCAGGCCTCACTCCCCTCACACTGCCCCAGGCCTCACTCCCCTCACACTGCCCCAGGACTCACTCCCCTCACACTGCCCCAGGCCTCATTCCCCTCACACTGCCCCAGGCCTCACTCCCCTCACACTGCCCCAGGACTCACTCCCCTCACACTGCCCCAGGCCTCACTCCCCTCACACTGCCCCAGGCCTCATTCCCCTCACACTGCCCCAGGCCTCTCTCCCCTCACACTGCCCCAGGCCTCATTCCCCTCACACTGCCCCAGGCCTCATTCCCCTCAGACTGCCCCAGGCCTCATTCCCCTCACACTGCCCCAGGCCTCACTCCCCTCACACTGCCCCAGGCCTCATTCCCCTCACACTGCCCCAGGCCTCTCTCCCCTCACACTGCCCCAGGCCTCATTCCCCTCACACTGCCCCAGGCCTCTCTCCCCTCACACTGCCCCAGGCCTCACTCCCCTCACACTGCCCCAGGCCTCATTCCCCTCACACTGCCCCAGGCCTCACTCCCCTCACACTGCCCCAGGCCTCATTCCCCTCACACTGCCCCAGGCCTCTCTCCCCTCACACTGCCCCAGGCCTCACTCCCCTCACACTGCCCCAGGCCTCATTCCCCTCACACTGCCCCAGGCCTCTCTCCCCTCACACTGCCCCAGGCCTCATTCCCCTCACACTGCCCCAGGCCTCACTCCCCTCACACTGCCCCAGGCCTCACTCCCCTCACACTGCCCCAGGCCTCACTCCCCTCACAGTGCCGTGAGACCCGTTGTCTTGGCACTGCTAAAAAGATTAAAAAATGAAAGGAAAGGAAAAGAGCTGGTGGAGCAGAGGAGCTCTAGGTGAATCGCCCTTCCCTGCGCCCATCTTGCCCAAAGTCAAGATATATCACCGTTTCTTTCGTGTCTATGGTCAAAATCCCGGAAATCCCTCCTTCACTTTATTGGGATAGTCCCTGCACTCAATGGACTACAACGGTTCATGAAGGCAGCTCCCCACCTCCTTCTCACGGGGCAACGAGGGACAGGCAATAAATGTTGGACAGGCCAGTGATCCCCATATTGCATCAATAAATAAAAGAATGAAGGAACCATGGGAATTTCCTGTTTCTCACTCTACAACAAATTCTTTGCTTCTCAGTCCTGACCCTGAGTGAGTTGTGGATTGTAGCTCAGAGTGAATAAAGTTAACCCTCCCAATATCGATGATCTTCATTACACATTTAAAATATATTGCAATTAAAATTTGATCTTTGACACGTGGTCTCCTTACTCTTGTAAATCTTCTGTTCATCAAAGCAAAAGGTGTGTTGCAAGATAATGGGATGCTTTCCACGTTAAGGTATTGAGCTCCTGCTGTGAATATCAATCACTTGCAGGTGAGTTAGAGGGCAGGAAATTAAAGAGGGAATATTCCTGTACCATTGTGTCTTTCAGGCCCAGAAATGCCACCCTTACTACATTCATAGTCAGTTTTGGCTGCCAGCATTTTGTACAGTTGTGAGTTGTTTGACTGAGACGTGGACCTGTATCTGATATGGGACAGTACGTGGTCAGTGTGAGACCTTCAACACAAGAGCTAGACTCAGAGCTCCCAATGTCACATCATACACACCATTTGTTCCATGTTAACTTTGGTTTCAGATAGTGGATTAATCATGTAGGTGAGGATCCAGGTCATATAACACATGATGATTCTGTGGCAGTGTCTGGAACCAATATTAATGGCATAGTCTCTTCTCCTTAATGCAGCTATGTCTCAAAAACGTATCTCATTCCTAACTGATGTGTTGCATTTTTCAGACACTCCAATATCCAGCTTGGGGCTGACAAATGGCAAGTGACATTCAGAACATACCACTGCCAGGTAATGACCAATCTCCAGTAAGAGGGAATCTAACCATCAACCATCAATTTAACATTCAATCACTGCATCTCCCACTATCAACATCTTGGGGTCACTATTGACCAGAAACTCAACCAGACTCACCACATAAACACAATGGCTACAGAGGCTGGAAATACTGCAGCAAGTAACTCATCTCCTGATTCCCCTAGGTTGTCCAACATTTACAAGTCCGGAGTGTGATGGAACACTCCCCACTTGCCCTGGATGGGGGCAGCTCCAACAACACTCAAGAAGCGTGACACCTTCCAGGACAAAGCAGCCCCCACTTGATTGATACCACATCCACAAGCATCCACTCCCTCCACCACTGACGCTCAGTAGTAGCAGTGTGTAACATCTACAAGATGCACTGCAGAAATTTCTTAGTTAGCACCTTCCAAACCCATGACTATTTCTATTTGGAAGGACAAGTGTAGCAGATACTTGGGAACATCAGCAAATTCAATATCCCTTCAAGCCACTCACCATTCTGACTTGAAAATAAATCACAGTGCCTTCAGTGTTGCTGGGTCAAAATCCTGGAATTCTCTCCCTGAGGGCATTGTGGGTCAACCCACAGCACATGGACTGCAGTGGTTCAAGAAGGCAGCTCACCCCCACCTTCTCAAGGGGGCAACCAGGTTTAATTATAGTGAGTGAAAATAAAAAGTTGGATTCATTTGTTAGGAAACACAGGGTGTTTTCCTACTTAAGGCACATTTGAATGTTACTGATGAGTACTTCCACTTTCCTCAAAATTACTGAGGTTTGAATAGGAAGGTGTTCAGGGAGATAATCTTTCGCAACAGAAGCATCATCGACTCTATTACATGTCAGCCAAGTCATTGGATCCCTATGGTGCAGAAAGAGACCATTCAGCCCATCAGGTCTGTACCAATGAGCACCCAAGGCTGGAGCTGAACCCAAGTCCCTACTATTGTAAGGTAGCTGTGCTAGTCACAGTGATTAGATTACTTACAGTGTGGAAACAGGCCCTTCGGCCCAACAAGTCCACACCGACCCGCCGAAGCGACAACCCACCCATACCCCTACATATACCCCTTACCTAACACTACGGGCAATTTAGCATGGCCAATTCACCTGACCCGCACATCTTTGGAGTGTGGGAGGAAACCGGAGCACCCGGAGGAAACCCACGCAGACACGGGGAGAACGTGCAAACTCCACACAGTCAGTCGCCTGAGGCGGGAATTGAACCCAGGTCCCTGGCGCTGTGAGGCAGCAGTGCTAACCACTGTGCCACCGTGCCGCCCCGCGGTGCCAACCCAGGTGGAGGCTCTGCTTTAAATAAGCTTTAACCTTTGTTCCTCACTTAGAAAATTGAGGTAACTTGGTTCAATTTGATCTTCTGGAGGATGTTGTAGAGTGGGATTTGATGGCATTTTTTTTTCAATTTCCTTTTTTTGGTGAAGCCTCTTCATTACAAAGGCAAGTTCAGACAGTGTCAGCCCTGTGGTAATGCATCCTTTCGGTTATTGCTCGGTGATCTATTTGAATGTAATTCTTTTAGAGATTGCAGCCACAGGAGCTGACAGCTGTCTGTCACATGCAAGGTAACAATGACAGAAACCTTTTATAGATGTAGATCATCCAAAAGGGGAAAGGAAGAAGAGAGAATGCAACAAAAGGAAGCATTGACCATTTTCAGCTTTTCTGCACTGCACAGATAATGGCCTGAGGGAAGCACACTGGCTGGTACATGGAGCTGATGAAGACTCAAAAGAATAGCTGGATTCTCAGCTCTGTGCTGCTATTGTATGATAGTTTCTCAGTGTGCTGAGTTCACTGACTACTTTTATCGATTTCAACTTCTGTAGATTTTTTTTCGTCTCTGGAGAGTGGAACAGTTAACTTAGGTTCTTTCTGTATAGTTGAGGTTTTGTTCCTTTGAGTTTGATATATCCAAGGACATTCATCATGCCCCTCACTAAACTCAGCCTCACTGTCTTTGTCACCTTCATTTTTGACTCTTCAATGGTCTCTTCACTTTCTCTCTAAGTGCGACTTTACCTGAACTGAAAAGCCTGGACCTGAATCCCTGTTATCACCATCCTTCACTGATATCTCATTTCAAGTATATTTCTTCTTTCACTGAGTGCTGGACCAGTGTTTATTGCCCATTGCTAATTGCCTCTGTACTGAATGGCTTCATTCTACACATGAACGTCTCCCTGTGTAAAAAAAAGATTGCCCCTTATATCCTTTGTAATTTTTTCTCCTCTCACCTTAAAAATATGCCCCCTAGTTTTGAAATTCCCCACCCTAGGGAAAAAGACATGCTGCCCCCCTGCCCCCTTCACCTGATCTATACTCCTCATGATTTTATAAACCTCTATAAGGTCACTCTCCAACAGTGCTCCAGGAAAAACTCCCAGCCTATCCATCCTCTCCTTATAACTCAAAGCAACATCCTAGTAAATGTCTTCTGAACCCTCTCCAGCTTCAATAATATCCTTCCTATAACAGGACGGTCAAAGCTGGACATAGTAATCCAGAGCACAGCAGGTTAGGCAGCAGCTCAGGAATAGAGAATTCGACGTTTCGAGCATAAGCCCTTCATCAGGTCCTGATGAAGGGCTTATGCTCGAAACGTCGAATTCTCTATTCCTGAGATGCTGCCTAACCTGCTGTGCTTTGACCAGCAACACATTTGCAGCTGTGATCTCCAGCATCTGCAGACCTCATTTTTTACTCACAGTAATCCAGAAGATACCTCACCTGTACAACCTCAACATGATATCCCAACTCCTGACTCCTATCCTCAAAGGTCTGAGCAATGAAGGCAAGTATGCTGAATGCCTTCTTAACCACCTTGTCTACCTGTGATACAAACTTCAAAGAATTATGTACCTGAGCGCAGAGGGCTCTTTTTTTTCAACAACACTACCCAATGCCCTATTTTTAATTGTATCGGTCTTGCCCTTGTTACATTTATCAAAATGCAGTACCTCACATTTATTCAAATTAAACTCCATCTGCCACTCCTCAGCACCTTGACCCAGTTAATCAAGGTCCCTTTGTACTCTTCGATAACCTTCTACTCTGTCGACTGTAGCACCAATTTTGGTGTCATCCACAAACTAACCATATCTTCTTTATTCTCATCCAAAATGTTTAAATAAATGAGAAATAAAGTTAAATGGGGAGGCAATGGCCTAGTGGTATTATTACTGGACTTTTGACCCAGATAATATTCTGGGGATATGGGTTTGAATCCCAATAAGGTCAATGGTGGTATTTGAATTCCATAGGTGTCTAGAATTAAGAGGATAAAAACAATGACTGCAGATGCTGGAAACCAGATTCTGGATCAGTGGTGCTGGAAAAGCACAGCAGTTCAGGCAGCATCCAAGGAGCAGTAAAATCGACGTTTCGGGCTAAAGCCCTTCATCAAGAATAAAGACAGTGAGCCTGAGGGGTGGAGAGATAAGCTAGAGGAGGGTGGGGGTGGGGAGAAAGTAGCATAGAGTACAATAGGTGAGTGGGGGAGGGGATGAAGGTGATAGGTCAGGGAGGAGGATGGGAAAGGTAGCAAAGAGTACAATGGGTGGAGGGGGGTGGGATGAGGTGATAGGTCAGAGAGGAGGGCGGAGTGGATAGGTGGAAAGGAAGATAGGCAGGTAGGGCAAGTCATGGGGACAGTGCTGAGCTGGAATTTTGGAACTAGGGTGAGGTGGGGGAAGGGGAAATGAGGAAACTGTTGAAGTCCACATTGATGCCCTGGGGTTGAAGTGTTCTGAGGCGGAAGATGAGGCGTTCTTCCTCCAGGCGTTAGGTGGTGAGGGAGCAGCGGTGAAGGAGACCCAGGACCTCCATGTCCGCGGCAGAGTGGGAGGGGGAGTTGAAATGTTGGGCCATGGGGCGGTGTGGTTGATTGGTGTGGGTGTCCCAGAGATGTTCCCTAAAGTGCTCTGCTAGGAGGCGTCCAGTCTCCCCAATGTAGAGGAGACTGCATCGGGAACAACAGATACAATAAATGATATTGGTGGGTATGCAGGTAAAACTTTGATGGATGTGGAAGTCTCCTTTAGGGCCTTGGATGGAGGTGAGGGAGGAGGTGTGGGCACAGGTTTTACAGTTCCGGCGGTGCCAGGGGAAGGTGCCAGGATGGGAGGATGGGTTGTAGGGGGGCGTGGACCTGACCAGGTAGTCACGGAGGGAATGGTCTTTGCGGAAGGCGGAAAGGGATGGGGAGGGAAATATATCCCTGGTGGTGGGGTCTGTTTGGAGTTGGCGGAAATGTCGGCGGATGATTTGGTTTATGCAAAGGTTGGTAGGGTGGAAGGTGAGCACCAGGGGCGTTCTGTCCTTGTTATGGTTGGACGGGTGGGGTCTGAGGGCGGAGGTGCAGGTTGTGGACGAGATACGTTGGAGGGCATCTTTAACCACGTGGGAAGGGAAATTGCAGTCTCTAAAGAAGGAGGCCATCTGGTGTGTTCTTTGGTGGAATTGGTCCTCCTGGGAGCAGATACGGTGGAGGTGGAGGAATTGGGAATACGGGATGGCATTTTTGCATGTGGTAGGGTGGGAAGAGGTGTAATCCAGGTAGCTGTGGGAGTCGGTGGGGTTGTAAAAAAATGTCGGTGTCACGTGACAGGAAGGGGAGGGAGGTGTCCGAGATGGTCCAGGTAAATTTGAGGTCAGGGTGGAATGTGTTGGTGAAGTTGATGAATTGCTCAACCTCCTCGCGGGAGCACGAGGTGGCGCCAATGCAGTCATCAATGTAGCGGAGGAAGAGGTGGGGAGTGGTGCCGGTGTAATTACGTAAGATCAACTGTTCTTCGTAGCCAATAAAGAGACAGGCATAGCTGGGGCCCATATGGGTGCTCATGGCTACCCCTTTGGTTTGGAGGAAGTGGGAGGATTCGAAGGAGAAGTTGCTAAGAGTGAGGACCTGTTTGGCCAAACGAATGAGAGTGTCGGTGGAAGGGTACTGTTGGGGACGTCGGAAGAGGAAGAAATGGATGGCTTGGACTACCTGGTCATGGGAGATGGAGGTGTAGAGGGATTGGATATCCATGGTGAAGATGAGGTGTTGGGGGCCGGGGAAATGGAAGTCTTGGAGGAGGTGGAGGGCATGGGTGGTGTCTCGGACGTATGTGGGGAGTTCCTGGACTAGCAGGGATAGGTCAGAAGAGTCTAATGATAACTGTGAATTGATTGACAATTGTTGGGGGTAAAACCCATCTGGTTCACTAATGCCCTTTAGGCAAGGAAGTTGCCACCCTTACCTGATCTGGCCAACATGTGACTATTGACCCACAGCAATTAGGGATAGGCAATAAATGTTGCCTGGCCAGCAGTGCCCTTACCATGTGAGTGGGAAAAGAAACAGACCTAGCATTGATCGCTGTGAATCACCACTAGGAACAGGCCTCCAGTCCAAATAACAACCCTCCTCCACCACTCTCTGTCGCTCTGGAGTCACGTGTAGGCCTGACCAGGTAAGAATCGCAGTTTCCTTCCCCAAAGGACCATTGGTTATTCAAATGGATTTTCATGGCAATCAAAAACTGGGCCTCCTGGTCACCAGCACTAAGACTATTTCAGATTTATTCACTGTATTCAAATTCCACCAGTTGCCACAGCAGCATTTAAAATGCTTGGTAAAACAGGAGAGAACGTCCATCCTCATGGGGTAGGAGTTCAGGCTGGCTGTACGGTGGTGGGGGTGGTGGATGTGTTTGCTCCAATTGGTGAGGGTGGGGGCGGGGGTGGGGATAGTGCTGGCAAGGATGGCGCCAGGTGTATCAGAGTCTCATGAACAAACAAAGAAGAGCAGGCCACTCAGCCCATTGAGCCTCCTCCCTACTTCGATCATGGCTGATGTGTTTCCCACCCTCATTCTCCTGCCTTCTCCCCATAAACCTTGATCCCATTACCAACCAGGAACCTATCTATCTCTGTCTTAAATACACTCCATTACATGCCTTCCACAGGCCTCTGTGGCGATGAGTTACACAGATTCCCAACCCGCCTCATACTGATCTGATTTTAACCTCAGCTCAACGTTCCTGTGTCCCCTCTGGATAATCTTTCATTCCTTTTGTCATCCACACCCGATCAATCACTGCCTCGAAGGTAAAGATTCTGCCCCCACTGCCTTTTGTGGGGGGAGTTGGTTCTGTTTAAAGGTGGGGGTTTGATTTTCAGGGAGAATGGGGGGTTCAGGTAAAGACTTAGGGCAGGGGGTGGTCAGTGCTGACTCAGTTACCCACATGTTAGAGTAGGTTTATAACCTTTCCTGGGTAAATAGCAGGATTAAGTGATTAGTACACCTGGGCTTTAATGGATTCGTCTGGGAGCCTTCCTGACTCAGGGAAATGATCAGTCGGAAACATCAGTCCACACAGAAGCAGAGTTATTGAATATTCTCGATGTTTCTGATACACAGCCCCAGTCTACATTGCTCCAGAGATATACACACACACACACACACGGCCTCGGGTTCATTTCCCCAAAGCAGAGAAAGCCAAAGGGGCATGTGATTGACATCTACAAAGGTGTGAGGGACATAGGTAGGGTCAATCATTGACCACCCCAATTATACACTGCCCTAAGCCTTTACAACTCCTCCTCCCACCAACTGCCCCTCTGCCCCTCCAACCCCTGCCCCCAAAACCCAGGCTCCACCTGCAACCACGACCCAATCGCCCCACAAAAGGCCATGGGGGAGAATCTTTATATCTCCCTTCAGTAGAGGATCCAATGACTGGGCCAGGGTAGGGGCAGGGAGTTGGGGAAGGGGTGTGCATGGATTTAAGGAGAGAGGCCAGAGGTGTTGATGGGATTCTTCCACCCAGAGGATGCTGGGTGTGTGGAGCTTGCTGTCTGAAAGGGTGACAGAGCAGAAGCCTTCACAGCATTTAAGACGTTTTTGGTGATCTCTTGAAATGCCAAATCATTCGGTGAATAGGTGGGCAGAGCCCAGGGCTTCTGTTGGTTTCCTTTCTGCTTTTCCCCCTCTTTTTGGTTGGCTTTTTTCTGTTCTTTTCCTTTTTGTTTTTTCTGTGTTTTCCTTTGTTTTGTGAGAGTTGGGGTGAGAGAGGAGGCTTCTGACAGCAGCAGCAGTCACAGTGGCAACCCCAGGACCAACTGGCCACTCCTTCAGCCCAGCTCAGGGTGAGGAGCAGACCCCAGACTGGCTTCCCCCCGGCCTGGACTTGCAGGCAAGGCCCAGGCTCTGGATCCGTGACCAGGCCGGGGTGCCTGAATGAGGAGAACTGATGGTCTCAGCACAGTATGGCAGGTGGTCTTTTCCCCATGTGGACACCATCTTTGTCTTTGTTTTCCATATGTTCCATTCGTCAGGCAAGTGATCTCAGCCCGGAGTGGTGGTCATTGCTGGAGGATGCTTCCAGATCAGTATTCCAGTGATCCGGTGATCCGCTCTTATCCCTGAATGGTGGTCTCATCCTGGCTGCATCTTCCCAGTATTCCACTGTTCCTTAATTGGCTTTTCCCATGCCCAGGAGATAGTCACTGAATCATGATGAACTTTGTTTTAATTTTACTATTTCTTATTGTTATGTATGACTTGCATCATTACTGGAGGTGCTGCAGCGGGACAACTTAGAAAACTGTTCAGTGTATTTTTCATCCACAAGTACACGTGAAACTAAATTTCTATTCTATTCTACACAGCTCCAGGCCCAGTGCTGGAATTAGTGGGCAGGGGGTGATTAATGGTCAACATAGACACGATGAGCTGATGGCCTTATTTCTGAGCTCTAATACTCCACGAGTCTCTGTACATATGATTGTCTGATCATCTGACGTTCTGAATATCGTTTCCATGTCTATTCCTATCAAACTACTTTGAATACATCAATTAGATCCTTCTTCGGGTTTCTCTGTTTTCCCAATTCTGTTATAACTCTGTAGCCTTGGTAACATTCTTTCAGGTGTACGTTAGTACCTCCTGCACTGCCTCGCCTTTGTGTAATCTGGGAACCAGAGTTATGCATAGAACTGAGCAATTAAACAAGTTGCATTGTGCATTCTGTAAATGGAACATGCCGCATTTCAATCAGTAGGGAAACACGAGGAAGAATGGAAACTTGGCGATATTCCAAGTGGGATATGTTTCTGTTGACAAAGACAGAGCTAAGGGAAGAGGCTGAATTTAGCTATTATGTGCTCAATCCTTTGCGCCAACTTTGTAATCAAATGAAGGGTTGTGTATTTATGGAACAATTAATCACAATGTATATGCTGTGCAACAGTTTCATTGCCATTTAAATGCTGAATCTTCAGAGGGGAACCAATCACTATCCCATCACAACAATGTTCCTTTCTTTTCCATTTTACCAGAGTTCCACATTTCCAGAATGGCGTCCACACTCTGGACACACCAATGGTGGAGGCCAATCTCTGACCTCTTCACCCAGACACAACCACCATACAGCCAGCTCTCAGTGTCCCACAGGCACTTTGGCAAATGACAGGAAAGAAGATGTATAAAAGGGGTGGGAACAAGGGGCAAGTGAGTCAGTGAGAAGGCAACGGGGCAGGTGTGCGGATGAGGGGCTAGGGTGGAAGATGGGTAATGATCGCCAGAGGACTTTGGGGTGAAGAGGTTGAGGGGGTTAAGAGGAAATTGGCCTCTAGGGTCAATGTGGGAGGTTTAGGTGAGTGTGGAGTTGGAGGTTTGGGTGTTGGGTGAGTATGGGGTTGGAGGTTTGGGATGTTGGCTGAGTGTTGGGTTGGACGTTAGGAATGTTGCGTGTGTGTCGGATTGGAGATTTCAGATGATGAGCGAGTGTTGGGTTGGAGGTTTGGGATGTTGTGTGAGTGTGGTGTTGGAGGTTTGGGATGTTGGGTGAGTGTGGTGTTGGAGCTTTGAGATGTTGGGTGCGTGTGGGTTTAGAGGTTTGGGATGTTGGGTGAGCATTGGGTTGGATGTTTGGGATGTTGCCTGAATGTTGGGTTGAAGGTTTAGGATGTTGTGTGAGTGTTGGGGTGGTGGTTTGGGATGCTGGGTGAGTGTGTTGTTGGAGGTTTGGGAATTTGGGTGAGTGTGGGGTTGGGCGTTTGGGATGTTGGGTGAGTGTGGAATTGGAGGTTAGGGATGTTGCGTGAGTGTGGTGCTGGAGGTTTGGGATGTTGGGTGAATGTTGAGTTGGGCATTTGGGATGTTGCGTGAGTTTTGGGTGGGAGGTTGGGATGTTAGTTGAGTGTGGGGTTGGAGGTTTGGGATGTTGGGTGAGTGAGGTGTTGGAGGTTTGGGATGTTGGGTGAGTGAGGTGTTGGAGGTTTTGGATTTTGGGTGATTGTGGATTTGGAGGTTTGGGATGATGGGTAAGTGTGGTATTGGAGTTTTGGGATGTTGGATGAATGTAATGTTGAAGGTTTGGAATGTTGAGTGAATGTTGTGTTGGAGGTTTGGGATGTTGAGTGATTGTGGGGTTGGAGGTTTGGGAAGTTGGGTGAGTGTTGGGTTGGAGGTTTGGGATGTTGGGTGAGTGTTAGGTTAGAGGCTTGGGATGTTGTGTGAGTTTTGGATTGGAAGTTTGGGATGTTGGGTGAGTGTTCGGTTGGACGTTAGGAATGGTGCGTGTGTGTCGGGTTGGAGGTTTCAGATGGTGAGTGAGTGTTGGGTTGGAGGTTTGGGATGTTGGGTGAGTGTGGTGTTGGAAGTTTAGGATGTTGGGTGAGTGTGGGGATGGGTGGTTGGGACATTGGGAGAACGTGGGGTTGGAGGTTTGGGATGTTGAGTGAGTGTTGTGTTGTAAGTTAGGGATTATGGGTAGATTTGGTTTTTGAGGTTTGGGATGTTGCGTGAGTGTGGTGTTGGAGGTTTGGGACATTGGGTGAGTGTGGGGTTGGGTGTTTGGGATGTTGGGTGAGTGAGGTGTTGGAGGTTTGGGATGTTGGATGAATGTAATGTTGAAGGTTTGGAATGTTGAGTGAATGTTGTGTTGGAGGTTTTGGATGTTGAGTGATTGTGGGGATGGAGGTTTGGGAAGTTGGTTGAGTGTTAGGTTGGAGGTTTGGGATGTTGTGTGAATGTGGTGTTGGAGGTTTGGGACATTGGGTGAATGTGGGGGTGGAGGTTTGGGATGTTGAGTGATTGTGGGGTTGGAGGTTTGGGAAGTTGGGTGAGTGTGGGGTTGGGTGTTTGGGATGATGGGTAAGTGTGGTATTGGAGTTTTGGGATGTTGGATGAATGTAATGTTGAAGGTTTGGAATGTTGAGTGAATGTTGTGTTGGAGGTTTGGGATGTTGAGTGATTGTGGGGTTGGAGGTTTGGGAAGTTGGTTGAGTGTTAGGTTGGAGGTTTGGGATGTTGGGTGAGTGTGGTGTTCGATGTTTTGGATGTTGCGTGAGTGAGGGGTTGGAGGTTTGAGATGTTGGTTTAGTGTGGGGTTGGAGATTTGAGATGTTGGGTGAGTGTGGGGTTAGAGGTTTGGGATGTTGGGTGAGTGTGGGGTTTGGAGGTTTGGGATGTTGGGTGAGTGTGGGGTTGGAGTTTTGGGATGTTGTGTGAATGTTGGGTTGGAAATTTGGGATGTTGGGTGAGTGTGGGGTTGATGGTTTGGGATGTCAGGTGAGTGTGGGGTTTGGAGTTTTGGGATGTTGGGTGAGTGTGGGTTTGGAGGTTTGAGATGTTGGGTGAGTGTGGGTTTGGAGTTTTGAGATGTTGGGTGAGTGTGGGTTTGGAGGTTTGAGATGTTGGGTGAGTGTGGGTTTGGAGGTTTGAGATGTTGGGTGAGTGTGGGTTTGGAGGTTTGAGATGTTGGGTGAGTGTGGGTTTGGAGCTTTGGGATGTTGGGTGAGTGTGGGGTTGGAGCTTTGAGATGTTGGGTGAGTGTGGGGTTAGAGTTTGGGATGTTGGTTGAGTATGGGTTTGGAGGCTTGAGATGTTGGGTGAGTGTGGGGTTGGAGCTTTAGGTGTTGGGTGAGTGTAGGTTTGGATGTTTGGGATGTTGGGTGAATGTTGGGTTGGAGGTTTGGGATGTTGTGTGAGCGTGGGGTTGGTGGTTTGGGATGCTGGCTGAGTGTGTTGTTGGAGGTTTGGGATGTTGGGTGAGTGTGGGGTTGGGCGTTTGGGATGTCGGGTGTGTGTGGGGTTGGGCGTTTGGGATGTTGGGTGAGTGTGGGATTGGAGGTTAGGGATGTTGCGTGAGTGTGGTACTGGAGGTTTGGGATGTTGGGTGGGTGTGGTGCTGAAGGTTGGAGGTTTCAGATGATGAGTGAGTGTTGCGTTGGAGGTTTGGGATGTTGGGTGGGTGTGGTGTTGAAGGTTTAGGATGTTGGGTGAGTGGGAGGTTGGGTGAATGTGGGGTTGGAGGTTTGGGATGTTGAGTGAGTGTTGTGTTGTAGGTTTGGGATGTTGAGTGAGTGTGGGGCTGGACGTTTGGGATTATGGGTAGATGTGGTTTTGGAGGTTTGGGATGTTGGGTGAGTGTGGGGTTGAAGGTTTGGGATGTTGTTTGAATGTTGGGTTGGAGGTTTGGGATGTTGAGTGAGTGTTGTGTAGTAGGTTTGGGATGTTGGGTTAGTGTGGGTTTTGTGTTTTGGAATGTTGAGTGAGTGTGGGGTTGGGCGTTTGGGATGTTGCGTGAGTGTTGGGTTGGAGGTTTGGGATGTTGGATGAGTGTGGTGTTGGAGGTTTGTGACATTGGGTGAATGTGGGGTTGGGTGTTTGGGATGTTGGGTGACTGTGGGGTTGGAGGTTTTGGATGTTGGGTGAGTGTGGGGTTGAAGGTTTTGGATGTTGGGTGAGTGTGGGGTTGGGTGTTTAG
Organism: Hemiscyllium ocellatum; assembly: GCF_020745735.1. NCBI lineage: Eukaryota > Metazoa > Chordata > Chondrichthyes > Orectolobiformes > Hemiscylliidae > Hemiscyllium > Hemiscyllium ocellatum. The sequence continues at coordinate 59,937,732 of NC_083422.1, read as the reverse complement.
TTCATTGGGTGGATGTGGGGTTGGAGGTTTGGGAAGTTGAGTGAGTGTTGTGTAGTAGGTTTGGGATGTTGGGTTAGTGTGGGTTTTGTGTTTTGGAATGTTGAGTGAGTGTGGGGTTGGGCGTTTGGGATGTTGCGTGAGTGTTGGGTTGGAGGTTTGGGATGTTGGGTGAGTGTGGTGTTGGAGGTTTGTGACATTGGGTGAATGTGGGGTTGGGTGTTTGGGATGTTGGTTGAAAATGTGTTGCTGGTTAAAGCACAGCAGGTTAGGCAGCATCCAAGGAATAGGAAATTCGACGTTTCGGGCATAAGCCCTTCATCAGGAATTGTGGGGTTGGAGGTTTTGGATGTTGGGTGAGTGTGGGGTTGGAGGTTTTGGATGTTGGGTGAGTGTGGGGTTGGGTGTTTGGGAAGTTGGTAGAGTGTGGGGCTGGAGGTTTGGGATGTTGCGTGAATGTTGGGTTGGAGGTTTGGGATGTTGTGTGAGTGTGGGATTTGTGGTTTGGGAGGTTGGGTGAATGTTGGGTTGGTGATTTGGGATATTGAGTGAATGTTAGATTGGAGGTTTGGGATGTTAGGTGTGTGTAGTGTTGAAGGTTTGGGATGTTGGGTGAGTGTGGGGTTGGGCGTTAGGGATGTTGGGTGAATGTGGGATTGGAGGTTTGCGATGTTGGGTGAGTGTGGAGTTCGATGTTTGGGATGTTGGGTGAGTGTGCGGTTGGAGGTTTGGGATGTTTAGTGAGTATGGGGTTGGAGGTTTGAGATGTTGGGTGAGTGTGGCATTGGAGGTTTTGGAATGTTGAGTGAGTGTGGGGTTGGACGTTTGGGATGTTGTGTGAGTGTGGTGTTGGAGGTGTGGGACATTGGGTGAATGGGGGGTTGGGTGTTTGGGATGTTGGATGATTGTGGGGTTGGATGTTTGGGATGTTAGTTGAGTGTGGTGTTGGAGGTTTTGGATGTTGGGTGAGTGTGGGGTTGGGTGTTTGGAATGTTGGTTGAGTGTGGGGCTGGAGATTTGGGATGTTGCCTGAATGTTGGGTTGGAGGTTTGGGATGTTGTGTGAGTGTGGGATTTGTGGTTTGGGAGGTTGGGTGAATGTTGGGTTGGTGATTTGGGATATTGAGTGAATGTTAGGTTGGAGGTTTGGGATGTTAGGTGAGTGTGGGGTTGGGCATTTGGGATGTTGCATGAATGTTGGATTGGAGGTTGGGATGTTGAGTATGTGTGGTGTTTGAGGTTTGGGACATTGGGTGAATGTGGGGTTGGGTGTTTGGGACGTTGGTGAATGTGGGGTTGGAGGTTTGGGATGTTGGGTTGGTGTGGGGTTCGAGGTTTGGGATGTTGGGTGAGTGTGGGGTTGGTGGTTTGGGATGCTGGGTGAGTGTGCGGATTGAGGTTTGGGATGTTGGGTGAGTGTGGGGTTGGAGGTTTGGGACATTGGGTGAGTGTGGGGTTGGGTGTTTGGGATGTTAGGTGATGTGGTGTTGAAGGTTTGGGATGTTGGGTGAGTGTGGGGTTCGAGGTTTGGGATGTTGGGTGAGTGTGGGGTTGGGCATTTGGGATGTTGCATGAATGTTGGATTGGAGGTTGGGATGTTGTGTGAGTGTGGTGTTGGAGGTTTGGGACATTGGGTGAATGTGAGGTTGGGTGTTTGGGACGTTGATGACTGTGGGATTGGAGGTTTGGGATGTTGGGTGAGTGTTGTGTAGTAGGTTTGAGATGTTGGGTGAGTGTGGGGTTGGAGGTTTGGGATGTTGGGTGAGTGTGGGGTTGGAGGTTTGGGACATTGGGTGAATGTGGGAGTGGGTGTTTGGGACGTTAGGTGATGTGGTGTTGAAGATTTGGGATGTTGGGTGAGTATGGGGTTGGGCGTTTGTGATGTTGCGTGAGTGTTGGGTTGGAGATTTGGGATGTTTAGTGAGTATGGGGTTGGAGGTTTGGGATGTAGTGTGAGTGTGGTGTTGGAGATTTGGGACATTGGGTAAATTTGGGGTTGGATGCTTGGGATGTTGGTTGAGTGTGGGGCTGGAGGTTTGGGATGTTGCGTGAATGTTGGGTTGGAGGTTTGTGATGTTGTGTGAGTGTGGGATTGGTAGTTTGGGAGGTTGGGTGAATGTTGGGTTGGTGGTTTGGGATGTTGAGTGAATGTTAGGTTGGAGGTTTGGGATGTTAGGTGAGTGTGGTGTTGAAGGTTTGGGATGTTGGGTGAATGTGGGGTTTGGCGTTTGGGATATTGCATGAATGTTGGATTGGAGGTTGGGACGTTGGGTGAGTGTGGGGTTGCAGGTTTTGGACATTGGGTGAATGTGGGGTTGGGTGTTTGGGATGTTGGGTGAATGTGGGGTTGGAGGTTTGGGATGTTGGGTGAGTGTGGGGTTCGAGGTTTGGGATGTTAGGTGAGTGTGGTGTTGGAGGTTTGGGATGTTGGGTGAGTGTGGGGTTGGAGCATTTTGATATTGGTTGAGTGTGGTGTTCGATGTTTTGGATGTTGGCATGAGTGAGGGTTTGGAGGTTTGGGATGTTGTGTGAGTGTTGGGTTGGAAGTTTAGGATGTTGGGTGAGTGTGGCGTTGGTGGTTTTGGATGTTGGGTGAGTGTGGGGTTTGGAGGTTTGGGATGTTGGGTGAATGTGGGGTTTGGAGGTTTGGGATGTCGGGTGAGTGTGGGGTTGGAGGTTTGGGAAGTCGGGTGAGTGTGGGGTTGGAGGTTTGGGATGTTGTGTGAGTGTTGTGTTTGAAGTTTTGCGATGTTGGGTGAGTGTGGGGTTGGAGTTTTGGGATGTTGGATGAATGTGGGGTTGGGGGTTTGGGATTTTGGGTGAGTGTGGTTGGAGTTTTGGGACGTAGGGTGAATGTGGGGTTTAAGGTTTGGTGGGGTCAGTTTAGGAATGGACAGGCAACAGAGAGTTTACGTGGAATTGGGTTGTTCAAGGTGGAAAGTGGTTGGTTTTAAAGGAGGGAAATCATGTCACTCACTAGTTGGGAGCTGGGTTCAATGATCCAGTTATCCGTGGTTCAGAGCCAATTTAAATCCCTTGACTCTTTCCTGGGTATTTAATGTAAAATGCCAATGTGTGGGTTTCCCTAGTTTACCTTTCCGAGTACATTAACACAAAGCCTGTCTCCCGATGTCAACTCTAGGCCAATATCCTGTGATGGGATGGGTTTGATGCGTCCTCTTTCAGCTGCACAGATTCCCAATATTTCAGTTTGCAGATAGCTTCTTGCAGACAGAACCCTGACTCATCAAAACGGCATCTCAATTTCCCTCTCTGTGAAGGGAGGTCCGTGAAGTCATGTTATATGTACTCAAGTGACTCTCAGCTCCACTGACCAATATTGGTCTTCTGTTCATTAATTGAGTACTGGAGGTATGTTCAATTAAACAATCTGTTTGTAGAATTAATCTTGCTGATATTCAGAATATTTTACCCCTCTTCCATTGTCATTCGATTGGCTGAATGGCCTGTTTCTGTCCCTATGCCTTACTGTCCTATCCTTGTGTCAATTTCTAACTGTTGTGTATCTCTAGTCATTTTCTCTGCTCTTACTAACAGGAGGAATTGCTTTGTACAGTGTAGGAGTTATTGAGAGTTGTCTACAGTAAGGTTAGTTTGTATAATGTTATCTTTATTGGGAGCTGTCTCTGGTCAGGCTAGTTTGCAAGATCTTGGTGCCTTTGAATGAGGATTGTTGACCTGGAGAGTTGAGCCACTGACAATCTTTCATGTGAAATCCCATTGGTCAGAATGTAATCCAGGAGCTGACATGGTTTTGGAGGTGGGCGGGTTTGGACGGCGGGGTTTGCCTGCTTTCTGAGATACACAATGTCTGAGTGTTGTGTGGGACAGCCTGTTGGGAGGTTGGTTTGTTTGTGGCTAATACAAAGAAGTAATGTCAGCAGAGTGAGAGAAAAAGACGAGAGGATGTAATGATCAACTTTCCAAATAAAATGATTTAGAAGAGCCGGTGTTGGACTGTGATGTACAAAGTTAAAAATCACATGACAGCAGGTCATGGACCAACAGGCTCTAAATTCTGTGTCTTATGATCTTATTCCCCACAACCACCTGATGAAGGAGCAGCGCTCTGAAAGCTAGTGCTTCCAAATAAACCTGTTGGGACTATAACCTGGTGTTGTGTGAGTTTTAACTTTCCGAATAAAATTGTCCAGCAGCATTAATGAGGTAAATGAACAGAACAGGAACAATCACACAGAGTGTGCAGCACGGTGTCCCACTCTGTAGATCATCATGTATAAAATGATGTTTTTTTTGTATTCTATTGTGATTACAATGATTAAAAAATCCAATTAATCACCTTTTGAATAGGTGTGCTCATTACACTGTTGTTTGAAGGCATTTAATGAGTTGAATTATCTCAATCCCATGGAGACAATCAATTTACTGCAGAGCCACTTGGATATCTTGTGACAGCAGATTTATCATTGTTGTTAAATCCTGCCTTTGACTGGCACCCGTTCAAATCCCAGTTTTGACCTTTATTCAACTCGTACAAGCTGCATTTGTGATGTGCCTTTATCAGAGGGAAACATCTCAAGGCAGTTTGCGGCAATTTTTCTTTAATCATTCAGGGGATGAGGGCATCTCTGGCTAAACCAGCATTTGTTGCCCATCCCTAATTACCCCGAGGGCAGTTAAGAGTCAACCACATTGCTGTGGGTCTGGAGTCACATGGAGACCACACCAGGTAGGGATGGTTGATTTCCTTCTCGAAAGTGCATGAGTTACCTAGAAGTGGTTTTGCCCAACAATTAAGAATGGATTCCTGCTTATCATTAGAGTATTAATTGCAGATTTTTATTGAATTCAATTTCCACCATCTGCTACGTCAGGATTTGAGCACAAGCTGCAGGACATTACCTGGGTACCCGGTTGAATGGGCCATCACCTCCCCCCAGCTTAATACATGAAAACTGCGTGTGTATGACAGATTGGGTACAGTGCTGGCAGAGACTGTGCACTCCATCGTGCCTGCAGCAGCTCCTTAAGTGAGCGTCTTTCCGGAAGCAAACCTGATGAGGTTCTGGAAAACTGGGACACGGGAGAAGGTTTGAGGGGAAGCTTTAAAGGAAGAGAACAAAGTGGAAATGTGGGAAGGGACTGTGCATCTTTAGTAGCTAAACATCTGTGGGTCCAGGCAACTGAGGGTGTGTGGGATTTGGGGAAACGCACAAGTAAAGAGACTTGGAATAAGCAAAGTCCTTGGGAAGGCTGTAATATTGAGGGTGACAGAGATTGGGAACATTGAGGGTGATGGAGATCAGGAGCATTGAACGTTACAGAGATCGGGAACGTTGAGCGTTACAGAGATCGGGAATGTTGAGCATTACAAAGATCGGGAACATTGAGGGTGACGGAGATCGTGAACATTGAGCGTTACCGAGATCAGGAACGTTGAGCGTTACTGTGATTGGGAGTGCTGAGGTTTACAAAGTGAGAGCTTCAAGGAGCTGAGAATGTTGGCTTTGGCTCCTGTCCTCCCTCATTACCCCAAAAGGCAACCAATAAAGGGCTCTCTAACTGAGAAGGAGCTGAAACCCCCTGTGGTTTAGGTAAGAATGTGGAGGGAGAGAGAGAAAAAAAGATTGGGAGAGAGAAAGAGACAGACGGATAGAGAGAATGAGAGGGAAAAAGAAAGACAAACAGAGAGAGAGAGACAGACAGACAGACAGACAGAGAGATAAACAGACAGATCGCAAACAGCAAGAGACAAGGATGGACATACAGAGGGACAGATAGAGACAGAGATGGACAGACAAAGATAAAGGTGGACAGACAGAGGGAGAGACAGAGAACCAGAATAAACAAACAAAGAGGAAGAGAGACTGACAGGGAAAGAGTGGGAAAGACTACTTTGAGGTATCCACTATCCACCCTTTGAATCTTTTTAAATTATCCAGGTTACCGCTGCAGAGGGAGAGCTGGGAATCATGAACAGATCCCTGTGGTCTCGGGGTTCCAAAGTGAGCGTGCGGAGAGTGGGTATTGCTGGAGGTCCCCTCGGTACAAGCTGGGGAGGAAAGGCTGAAAGTAAAGGAGTGACCCTGGCTGAGCAGGGAGCAGAGGAGAGTGATGGAGAAAGTGATTGATTGTGTTAAAGGTGATGGAGAAATGATGAAGGACTATGTTGTTGTATAGGCCAGAGGTCACCTCATTTACAGAAAGATGTAAATGTGTTGAGAGCTCTGCAGAGAAAGCTTAACAGCCTGGAGCTGGAATGAGTTGGCTATTTGATGAGGAGATGGAGTTAGCTGGGTGAAAGGTGACCGGATTGATCTGTATAAAATCCTGAGGGATCAATGTGGAGAAGATGGGAGAACCCTGATCTGGGGGTCAGAGTTAAAAGATCAGGGGTCAGCCATTTTAAACAGAGATTAAATAAAAAGCTTTCCCTCAGAGGGTTATGAATCTTTGCACCTCTAGTGAAGCAGAGTCTTTATAAAAGCAGCACTGGTGAAATTATTGTTATGTTTGGGGGTACTTTCAATGCACACACCATGAGTTTTCAAAACTTTAGCCAATTACAGGCGAGGGATTGGGCTCTCTATCCAATTGGAGAGTGTGGACAGACTTCTGATGCTGAATGGCCAATGAGATTCTCTCATCCCTTACAGGGACACAGGGACAAGAGAAGCCATTCAGTCCCTTGAGGCTGTTCTACCATCCCGTGAGGGGATGGCTGACCTGTGACTGATCTCCATACACCTGCCTTTGTCCATTTTCCTTAATATCTTTACTTAACAAATATTAATCTACTTAAAGTTAAAAATCACACAACACCAGGTTATAGTCCAACAGGTTTAATTGGAAGCACTAGCTTTCGGAGCGACGCTTCTTCAGCAGCTGGTTGATGAAGGACCCTGATGAAGGAGCGTCACTCTGAAAGCTAGTGCTTCCAATAAAACCTGTTGGACTATAACCTGGTGTTGTGTGATTTTTAACTTTGTACACCCCAGTCCACACTGGCATCTCCAAATCATAATCTATTTTAGATTTACTTTAACGATTGATCCATCATCTACCTCTCATTCCAAACCTCTCCCACCCTTTGTGTGTGGAAGTGCTTCCAAACATCTCTCGTGAACAGTCTGGTCCTAATTCTCAGTCTATACCCCTAGTTCCAGAACTCCCCAACCAGTGGGAATAGTTTATCTCTGTCTTTTCCTGTTAATATCTTGAAAATTTAGATCTGATTATCGTTGACCTTCTAAATTGGAGAGAAAAACAGCCTTGTTTGTATGATCTCTCCTCATTCCTTAAACCACTGAATTCCAGCTAACACTCGGATTGTCTGAGTGACTCACTGACTGAGGTGAGAATGTTAGACATAAGGAGGCAGTTGGACAGTGACCCAGAGTCCAGTCCCACACCCTGACCCTGGTTCAGACTAAATCGAAAATGCTGAGTCAGTGAAGGGACTAGCTCTGGATGGGCCCCTTCAATAATTAATTGTAGTGATCTAAATGAGCCACTCACTGTCCCCTGGTGGCAGATGAGCAGCCCCTGAGACCAGAGGAAGGAGCTCGAACCCACCCAGCTGCCTGTCTCTGATCCAGAGCCAAACCCTTCAAAACACCACCTCCAGCTTTCTGGAATTTGAATCTTTGGTTGGAATGGCCTTTTGCCCCTTGAAATGTCCCAAACTCCAATACTCACATGCACATATATGCACACACACGCAGACAAACACTCACACACCCTCTCTCACACACTCACACTCACACACGCACACACTCACATGCGCGCACACATTCTCACACCTACACACACACACTCACAAACACACACACACTCACATACACTCACTTGTGCACACACACTCACACACACATACACACACAAGGACACACTCACATGCACACACACACACTCACATACAGACACTCACATACACTCTCACACACACTCTCAGACACACACACTCACAAACTCACACACACACTCACATACACTCACTTGTGCACACACACTCACACACACATACACACACAAGGACACACTCACATGCACGCACACACACTCACATACAGACACTCACATACACTCTCACACACACTCTCAGACACACACACACACCCTCAGACACTCACACACACACACTCACATACACTCACACACACTCACATAAACGCTCACATATACATGCATGCATACACACACTCACACACACTCATACATACACACACTCACACACACACGCATACATACACACACACATACTCACATACGCATGCATGCATACACACACATGCATATACACTCACGCATACATACACACACACTCATACACACACGCATGCACACACATACTCTCATACATACACACACTCACACACACGCATACACACAAGCACACACACATACACTCACACACACATGCATACACACACACATACACACATGCATACACACACACACGCATACACACACACTCATACACACATGCATGCACACACACTCTCATACATATACACACTCACACACACATGCATACACACAAACACGCATACGCACACACATATACATATACACACACACATACACACACACTCACTCACATACACACTCTCACACACACATATACACACACACTTGCACACACACTCATACATAGACACACTACACACACACTCACACACATCCGCACATACACTCACACACACATGCACACACACGCATACACACACACACATACACATTCACACACACGCATACACACATACACACACACTCTCACACATACCTACACACATATACATATACACACACACTCACACATACACACACACTCATGCATACACACTCATTCACACACACACACTCTCACATACGCATACATACACACACTCTCACACACACACACGCACTCACACTCACACACACGCATACATACATACACACATTCACATACACATGCATACATACATGCACTATCACACACACACACACACACACACTCGTACAAACACGCATGCACACACACTCTCATATATACACACACATACATACACACACACGCACACACACATATGCACACACGCATGAATACATACACACACACTCTCATACATTCACACACATGCATACAGACTCACATACTCACGCAAACACACACGCACTCACACACAAACACACATACACACACACACACGCATGCATACACACACTCTCATACATTCACACACAAACGCATACACACTCACACACATGCATACACACATGCACTCACACACAAACACACATGCACATGCACGCATACACAGAAACGCATACACACACTCATACATGCATACACACACTCACAAACACACACACACTCACACACACACACACACGCATCCACACATTCACACACACACACGCATACACACTCACACATAAGCATACATACACTCACATACACATACTCACATGCATACACACACACTCACACATGCATACACACACAAACGCATACACACACAAACGCATACTCACACACTCACACATACACACACACATGCACACACACTCACACACACTCACACGCATACATACACACTCATACATGCACATACATGCATGCACACACACTCACACGTATACACACACATTCACACATACACACATGCATGCACATACACACACACAGACACTCACACACATACTCGCGCACGCACACGCATACAGCCACTTACACACACGCATACACACACACTCACACACACACTCACATGCACGCTCACATGCACGCTCACACACACTCTCTCACACACATACTGTTCTTCACACACACAATGTGGAAGAAAATACAGGTCCTGGCCTACCCATGACATGACCACAAAACAGCCAACACAAAATATCCGCACTTAGCCACTAAGCCTACCCACAATACCTCAAATTGGCCAAACCAGCTGCCCCAGACATCACACATCCCTCAGGACATGACTCATCCTGCCCCAGATCCAGAGAATATACTTCTTCACATTAACTGAAAATGAGCGTCCCACTCCACGATAGCTCAGCACCTCTGATGCCCTGAGGACACAGCTGCTCCCCCATTCACCCATTGTACTCTTTGCTACCTTCCTCCACCCTCCTCTCTGACCTATCGCCTCCATCCCCACCCCATTTACCTATTGTACTTTTATGCTACCTTCTCCCCATCCCCACCCTCCTCTCATTTATCTCCCCAATCTGCAGGCACCCTGCCTCTATTCCTGATGACGGGCTTTTGCCTGAAATGTTGATTTTCCTGCTCCTCAGATGCTGCCTGAACCGCTGTGCGTTTCCAGCACCACTCTGATCTAGACTCTGGTTTCCAGTATCTGCAGTCCATGGTTTTACTTGCTCCCACGAAGAGTACCCAGGCGAAGAGGCACCAAAGATGGTTCGCTTGCCCCCTCAACAATACAAACAGATTGACACCAGGATGATACCCACTAACACCTCCTTCAGCCAAGGGTCAATCTCCTGGGTCAATGAACTCATTGTCAGGCACTGGACACCTGAAACTTTTCAGTGAATGAACTTTATTTCTCTTTGTTGTACAACCATTGTCTCAAAACTCACAGTTCTTTGTTGTAAGGGTATAAAACTCCACTGTACTCTCTGTTCGGGGAAGAAGCTGTAGTTCCTTCTGAACGGGGAGTCACGTCTCTTCCACGATATCAATGTTTGTTAAATAAATCCTTGTCAGTTCTCAGTCTGAGCTGTGTGTTTGTGATCTCTTATTAACTGGGCTAAATTCTCTGACACATACACACATACACACAGACACACACACACACACACGGACAGACACACACACACACAGACACACGCACACACACGCACAGACACACACACACACATGGACAGACACACACACAGACGGACACACACACAAACACAGACAGACAGACACACACACACACACATATATACACACACACACACACACACAGACACACACACAGACAGACACACACACACAGACATACACACAGACACACACAGACACACAGACACACACACAGAAACACACACACGCACATACACACACACACACATACACAGACAGACACACACAGACACACACACACGGACAGACACACACACACACACGGACACATACACAAACACAGACAGATAGACAGACGTGCGCGCGCGCACACACACACACACACACACACAGATAGACACACGCACAGACTCTCACAGATGCACACAATTACACATCGCTACACACTCTCTCACACACATGATGTGGAGGTACCAATATTGGAAAAAAGTGAGGACTGCAGATGCTAGAGATCAGAGCTGAAAATATGTTGCTGGAAAAGTGCAGCAGGTCAGGCAGCATCCAAGGAGCAGGAGAATTGACGTTTCGGGCATGAGCCTGAAGAAGGGCTCATGCCTGAAACGTGAATTGTCCTTCTCCTTGGATGCTGCCTGACCTGCTGCACTTTTCCAGCAACACATTTTCAGGTACCAATATTGGACAGGGGTGTACAAAGTTAAAAATCACACAACACCAGGTTCTAGTTGGAAGCACTAGCTTTCAGAGCGACTCTCTCTCAAGTGTTTGTCACAACCACCTGATGAAGGAGCGTCGCTCCGAAAGCTAGTGCTTCCAATTAAACCTGTTGGACTTAATCTGGTATTGTGTGATTTTTAACTCTCACACACAAGTATGCACAACACACACTCTCACCCCACCTCCACCCTCCACACACAGACACACACACACACAGACATGCACACAAGCACACACACTCTCCCTCACACACACATGCACACATACACATACACTCCCCCTCACACACAAACACACGACACATACACACTCCCCCTCACAAACACATCCACACATACACACTCCTCCTCACACACACATGCATACAGACACACATACACTCCCTCTCACACACACACACACCCTATCACACACAGATGCACACACACACTCCCTCTCACACACACACACACTCCCCCTCTCACACATACACACATGCACACATACACACATACACACATATAAACATATACACATACACACACATACACACATACACACATACACACATATACACACTGCTCTCCTCCTGTAAATGATTCCTCCTACTTCAGGGATTTCAGTTCTTGTGGAAATCAGAGCTGGGGTGATGAAGAACACTGACTCCTGACACTCTGCTGTTGGCTTCTTATCTTTATGATGCTCATTCAAGAAAAGAATTATCTGCTCCGTTCTGGGTGATGACAGGTTTATCCTGTGCCAGTCTGTCTTTCAGTAAAAGCTGACTGACACTAACTTTGCCTGACATGACCATAGCACTGGCCTATAAAATAAGCAGCCACTTAATGACAGGAAAAAAACCAGACCAGAAATTGACATCACAGCTGCAGAGCCATTCCAACCCTTGTGTTTATTCCTGCACTTTATCGGCAGAATATGTTTAGCTGGGAGCTTTATAAATGATACCAAACAAGAATGGGGGGTTAAGTTAAATCCTACTCTATAGTCTGTCGATGTTTTATAAATGCCATGCCATCCATCAGTGGGCAGCGTGGAGGATTCTGACATATGCTGCAGAGCTTTGTTTCGTCAATTTGTGTGGCACCTGTGTGAAATGAAACATTCCATTGATCGAAATAAGATCGTACTTAAATACCACTCGTCTCTATATTTTGTTTTGCCTGCCATTGGATATCTCGAAGCTTTGCTTTAGTGGTGATTCCTGCAGACACTGGGACATTGATGGATGGGTGAGATTCAGAATGATAGGGACAGAAGGAAAGGTTGGGCCAACTTCTGGCCGTCTGACCTTAAACGTTTTAATGTAATTTGATGTCATATTTTTCATTAGACCATAAGAACTGAGAGCAGAAGGCGGCCTTTCAGCTCCAGCATTTAATACAATGGTATCTCAGCTCCTGCCCGCTCTCCATAACCTCTCAACCCATTGCTGATTAAAAACCTGTCTGTCTCTTCCCTAAATTTACAAATATCCCAACAACCACCGCACTCTGGGAAAATTAATTCCACAGATTCACGAACCTTTGGCAGAAGTAATTTCCCTCATCTCTGTTTCTGCTTCTCCTTATTCTCAAATTACGATGTTGCATTGCTTTGTTTGATAATGCTCTTGTGCCTAGGGATGGCTCATTAGATTAAAGGCACAGGTCTGGAGTTGGGGGTCTACCAATGACCAGGAATCCATTGTCAATTGTTGTCCAAACCCCATCTGGGTCACTAATGTCCTTTTGGGAAGGAAGCTGCCATCCTTACCTGGTCGGGCTACATGCGACTCCTGACCCACAGCAACGGGGTTGAGTCTTAACTGCCCTCTGGGCAATTATGGATGGGCAATAAATGTGTGTGTGTGTATAGATGTGTGTGTGGGGGTGTGTGTATAGATGTGTGTCTGGGTGTGTGTGTATGGACATGAGTGGGTGTGTGTGGGAGAGAGTGTGTGTGTGCGCGTGTGTGTGTGTGTGTGTGTGCGGTGTGTGCGTGTGGGTGCCTGTGTGTGTGTGGTGTGTGGGTATGTGTGTGGGGGTGTGTGGGAGAGAGTGTGTGTGTGCGTGTGTGTGTGTGTGCGGTGGGTGTGCATGTGGGTGTGTGTGTGTGTGGAGGTGTGTGTGCATGTGTGTGTGTGGGTGGGTGCGTGTGTGTGTGTGGGCATGTGTGTGGGTGTATGTGTGGGTGCGCGTGTGTGTGGGTGTATGTATGGGTGCATGTGTGTATGTGTGTGCGTGGGTGTGTGTGTGTGGGTGCTTGTGTGTGTGTGTGTGTGTGTGAGTGTGTGTGTGTGGCTGAGTGTGTGGGTGCATATGTGTATGTGTGTGTGTGTGCGTGTGTGTGCATGTTTGTGTGTGCGTGTGTGTGTGTGTGAGTGCTTGTGGAGGTGTGTGTGTGCGCATGGGGTGTGTGTGCGTGTGTGTGTGTGGGTGTGTGTGAGCGTGGGGTGTGCGTGAGTGTGTGTGTGTGGGAGTGTGTGTGTCTGGGTGTATGTGTGTGTGTGTGTGTGTGCCGGGGTGTGTGGGTGTGTGTGTGAGAGAGAGTGTGTGTGTGGGGGAGAGCTTGTGTGTGTGTGTGTGTGTGTGTGTGTGCGTGCGCGCGGTGTGTGCGTGTGGGTGCGTGTGTGTGTGTGGGGTGTGTGTGTGTGGGAGAGAGTGTGTGTGTGTGTGTGTGTGTGTGCGGTGTGTGCGTGTGGGTGCCTGTGTGTGTGTGGTGTGTGGGTATGTGTGTGGGGGTGTGTGGGAGAGAGTGTGTGTGTGCGTGTGTGTGTGTGCGGTGGGTGTGCATGTGGGTGTGTGTGTGGAGGTGTGTGTGCATGTGTGTGTGTGTGTGTGTGCGCGGTGTGTGCGTGTGGGTGCGTGTGTGTGTGTGGGGTGTGTGTGTGTGGGAGAGAGTGTGTGTGTGTGTGTGTGCGTGCGGTGTGTGCGTGTGGGTGCCTGTGTGTGTGTGGTGTGTGGGTATGTGTGTGGGGGTGTGTGGGAGAGAGTGTGTGTGTGCGTGTGTGTGTGTGTGCGGTGGGTGTGCATGTGGGTGTGTGTGTGTGTGGAGGTGTGTGTGCATGTGTGTGTGTGGGTGGGTGCGTGTGTGTGTGTGGGCATGTGTGTGGGTGTATGTATGGGTGCATGTGTGTATGTGTGTGCGTGGGTGTGTGTGAACGTGTGTGTGTGTGGGTGCTTGTGTGTGTGTGTGTGTGTGGGTGTGTGTGTGTGGCTGAGTGTGTGGGTGCATATGTGTGTGTGCGTGTGTGTGCGTGTGTGTGCATGTTTGTGTGTGCGTGTGTGCGTGTGAGTGCTTGTGGAGGTGTGCGTGTGTGTGTGTGGGTGTGTGTGAGCGTGGGGTGTGCGTGAGTGTGTGTGTGTGGGAGTGTGTGTGTCTGGGTGTATGTGTGGGTGTGTGTGTGGGTGTGTGTGTGTGCGTGTGGGTGCGTGTGTGTGTCTGTGTGTGTGTGTGGGTGTGTGTGTGTGGGTGTGTGAGAGAGTGTGTGTGGGTGTGTGTGTGTGTGAGGGTGTGTGTGTGGGTGCTTGTGTGTGTGAGTGAGAGAGTGTGTGTGGGTGTGTGTGTGGTTGTGTGTGGGTGTGTGTGGGTGAGTGTGTAGGTGCATGTGTGGGTGCGTGTGGGTGTGTGTGTGCGTGTTTGTGCGTGTGTGGGTGTGTGTAGGTGTGTGTGTGGTTGTGTGTGGGTGTGTGTGGGTGAGTGTGTAGGTGCATGTGTGGGTGCGTGTGGGTGTGTGTGCGTGGGGTGTGTGTGGGTGCGTGTGTGGGAGTGTGTGTGTCTGGGTGTATGTGTGGGTGTGTGTGTGTGGGGGGAGGTGTGTGTGTGCATGTGGGTTCATGTGTGTGTGGGTGTGTGTGTGTGGGTGTGTGTGTGGGAGCGTGAGTGGATGTGTGTGTGTCGGTGTGTGGGTGGGTGCGTGGGTGTGTTGGTGTGTGGATGTGTGCATGTGTGTGTGTGAATATGTGTTGAGGGTGCGTGTGTGTGTGTGTGTGTGTGCGTGCATGTCTGGGTGCATGTGTGTGTGTGTGCGCGCGGGTGTGTGTGTGTGTGGGTGCTTGTGTGTGTGTGTGTGTGTGAACGTATGTGTGTGGGTACATATGTGTGTGTGTGCATGTTTGTGTGTGTGTGTGGGTGTGTGTGTGCATGGGGTGTGAGTGCGTGTGTGTATGTGTGCGTGCGTGGGGTGTGCGTGAGTGTGTGTATGTGGGAGTGTGTGTGTCTTGGTGTATGTGTGGGTGTGTGTGTGTGTGGGTGTGTGAGAGAGTGTGTGTGGGTGTGTGTGTGTGAGGGTGTGTGGGTGGGTGTGTGAGAGAGTGTGTGTGGGTGTGTGTGTGTGAGGGTGTGTGGGTGGGTGCTTGTGTGTGTGAGTGTGAGAGTGTGCGTGGGTCTGTGTGTGGTTGTGTGTGGGTGTGTGTGGGTGTGTGTGTAGGTATGTGTGTGGGTGAGTGTGTAGGTGCATGTGTGGGTGTGTGTGGGTGTGTGCGTGTTTGTGTGTGTGTGGGTGTGTGTGTGTGGGTGTGTGAGAGAGTGTGCATGGGTGTGTGTGTGCATGTTTGTGTGTGTATGGGTGGGTGTGTGTGGGTGTGTGAGAGAGTGTGCATGGGTGTGTGTGGGTGTGTGTGTGTGTGTGAGGGTGTGTGTGTGTGGGTGCTTGTGTGTGTGTGTGAGAGAGTGTGTGTGGGTCTATGTGTGGTTGTGTGTGGGTGTGTGTGTGTGGGTGCTTGTGTGTGTGTGAGAGAGTGTGTGTGTGAGGGTGTGTGTGTGTGTGTGTCTGGGTGTATGTGGGTGTGTGTGTATGTATGTGTGTGGGTGTGTGTGTGTGTGGGTATGTGTGTTGAGGGTGCGTGTGTTTGTGTGGGTGTGTGTGTGTGGGTATGTGTGTTGAGGGTGCGTGTGTGTGTGTGTGTGTGAGTGTTTGTGTGTGTGTGTGTGTGGGTGTGTGTGTGTGGGTGTGTGAGAGTGTGTGTGTCCCACGTGTTCCTTCCAGGTCCCACATGTCCATTCCATGGCCTCATGCATTCTCCAACCTACTCTTCACATACAGTGAAACACACAGCCATCCAGCGTCATGGGCAGGTCTTCGAAACTGGCAAGATAAACAATCAGGAGACAGTGAGGACTGCAGATGCTGGATAGTCAGAGCCGAGAGTGTGGTGCTGGAAAAGCTTATGCCCAAAACATTGATTTTCCTGCTCCGTGGATGCTGCCTGACCTGCTGTGTTTTTCCAACATCACACTTTTTGACTCTGATCTCCAGCATCTGCACAGTCCTCACTTTCTCCTCAGCTCAGTCTTGATCGACCTCCTCGGTTTGTTACATCATATTTGTTACATCTGAGGTACACAGGAATCCATTGTAAGACGTCAGCCTGTGTTTAAGAGTAAGTGCCCATTATTGTGATAGAAGTGGTCTGGTGGTCATCTTTGATGCAGCTGAGCACTGACAGGTTAGCTTGTCTCAGGAAGTTTGTGTCCTGGTGAATGAATCTTAGTTGTATCAGTTAACCCTTTCAGCTCCTAACTGGCTTTTACAATATCTCTAATTTCTCCTGTTATCAAATTCTCTTATCCCTGATGTTAAAGATAAAGATAAGGAAGTATTTCTCATGTGTTTCCATTCAGGGGATTTCTTCCCCTGATTGACTGGAGAAGCTGCTCCACATCAGCTGAGGAACGGGTAACACCTTGGCTGGTGTTCCCCATCATGTAATCTGAACTTGCTGCTTTCTCACAGCTACATTCATTAAAAGAGACGGGTTGTTAGTAAGTTATACTAATATACTGAAGTTAAATCACTGCTCAACTGTCTTAGGTGGAAGAAAAACACATATCACTAAAGATTGCTATTAATTCAGTCACACATACCCTCCTAACCATTTATCATATTTAATGATGAGACATATCTAAAGTAAACATGTCTGTGGGTTGCATTATTAATGTAACATTTTGTAATGAAGCCAAGCACATTTCCTACTGATAATTAATGGAGACTTGTTCCTCTCAAATGTAGCTTTATGGCATTCACTCCAATTCCACATTCCTAACCATTTATCACACTCAACTGGATTTTTTTTTACATAGTGGAAGACTATCAGGATTCAGCCTCAGGAGCCTCTAAACTCGGTTCCATCCTTTCATCTCTTTAAACATCCGACCTTGTGTCTCCACATTTCCCCCAGACACTTACGTTACAGCAAGGATTTACATGAAAGCAAACACAAAATGGATTAATATTTTAAGTCTTAACAGTTTCCAGGGTTATGAGCGGGACAATAAACATAGTCAGATAACTCACAAAAGTAGTGAATCAATAATTTTTATATCAATATTTGATGGAACAGAAGCTTAGATGATACATTCTGTGATGAAACAACGAAGCCAATAACTTCACTTATTTTTACCCAGGTGTTTTCTGTTAGGAATGTTGGCTGTTGCTCACTGCAGTGATCTAGAGATTACAACAATGCAAGCAATTATTGATTTCCTCACCCAATTAGATTGGAAACCTCTTGTAGTGACACACCAGAGGCTATTTTAAAAAAGGCACCCAGTGCATCTGAGGAGCAGGAGAATCGATGTTTCAGGCAGGACCCCTTCATCAGGAATGAGGCTGTGAGCCTCGGGGGTGGAGAGATAAATGGGAGGGGGGGAGGTGGGTCTGGGAGAAAGGTAACTGAGAGTGTAATAGGTGGTTGGAGATGGGGGTAAAGGTTATAGGTCAGAGAGGAGGGTGGAGCGGGTAGTTAGGAAGGACGATTGGCAGGTAGGACAGGTCAAGAGGGCGGTGCTGAGCTGGAAGGTTGAAACTGGGGTAAGGTGGGGGGAGGGGAAATGAGGAAACCTGTGAAGTCCACATTGATGCCCTGGGGTTGAAGGGTCCCGAGGTGGAAGATGAGGCGTTCTTCCTCCAGGTGTCTGCTGGTGAGGGAGCGGCGGTGAAGGAGGCCCAGGACCTCCATGCCCTCGGCAGAGTGGGAGGGGGAGTTGAAATGTTGGGCCACGGGGCGGTGAGATTGATTGGTGCGGGTGTCCCGGAGATGTTCCCTAAAGCGCTGTGCAGATAGGTTTCCAGTCTTCTCAATGTAGAGGAGACCGCATCGGGAGCAACGGATACAATAAATGACATGCGTGCAAGTGCACTTACCGTATTCCATCACTCTCCTGACTTGTGCCTTTCAGATGGTGGACAGGCCTTGGGGAGTCAGGAGGTCACTGCAGTATTCCTAGCCTCTGACCTGCTCTAGTAGCCATTGTAATTATGTGGTGAGTCCAGTTGAGTTTATGGTCAATGGTGACCAAGGATGTTGATAGTGGAGGATTCAGTGATAGTGACATCTTCGAGCAATAACATGAAAAATTTAGATTCTCTTAAGGTCATTGCCTATCTGTTGTGCTGCATAATTGTTATTGACCACTGGTTTGTCCAAGCCTGGATATTGTCTGGATTTTGTTGCATATGGAAAAGGCTGCTTCAATATTGGAGGAACACCCAAATAAAGCAAAATACTGTGGATACTGGAAATCTGAACTTAAAACAGACAGTGCTGGAGAAACTCAGCAAGTCTGACAGCATCTACGGAGACCGATGAAGAAGTTAATGATTCGAGTCTGACATGACTTATTCAGAATTGAAAGTAACTGGATGAAACTGGCTTTATGCTGTTGGATAAAGGGGACAAGGTGTGAGTGGTACTCCTCCACACTGGCCATAAGGATGACCCCAAGCCTCCAGCTCTTCCTCATTACAATAAACCATCTTGCTCCCACACTAACCTCGGCCACCTTCAGTGTTCTGACAAAACTCAATACAGGCTGGAGGGACAACGCCTCATTTTCCCATGAGAGACTTCAGAGCCATCAGACCTCAACATTGAATTTAATGAAATTTTGAACATGAAGGCAGTCCTCCATTTTGAGGAACCCCCCTGTAACACACACACTCCAACCCCCCCACCCCACTCTAACACCACCATCTCTAGTTTGTTTTCTCCAATTCAAATTCTCCAATTTGGGCGGCACGGTGGCACAGTGGTTAGCGCTGCTGCCTCACAGCGCCAGAGAACCGGGTTCAATTCCCGACTCAGGTGACTGACTGTGTGGAGTTTGCACGTTCTCCCCGTGTCTGCGTGGGTTTTCTCCGGGTGCTCCGGTTTCCTCCCACACTCCAAAGATGTGCGGGTCAGGTGAATTGGCCATGCTAAATTGCCCATAGTGTTAGGTAAGGGGTAAATGTAGGGGTATGGGTGGGTTTCGCTTCGGCGGGTCAGTGTGGACTTGTTGGGCCGAAGGGCCTGTTTCCACACTGTAAGTAATCTAATCAAATCTCTCGTTTTCCATCATAGGATATGCTTCACCGCCATGAAGATGCTCTTTGTTTTAGCAAGTTTTGAGAAGATTTGTAGCTCAGCTCAGGTTGAGGTTCTGGATGTAGGTTTGCTTGCTGAGATGGAAGGTTCATTTCCAGACATTTCCTCACCATCTTCAGATAATATCTTCAGTGGGCCTCCGGGCGAAGCACTGCTGATGATTCCTGCTTTCTACTTATATGTTGTCAGCGAACATCTACCATCCCCTGAGAAAAAGCACAGGAAATGACATCAAGACATGAAATGACATCACCACAGGAAATGACATCACCAACCCAAAGAAACCCAAACATATATATAGAAAGCAGGAATCATGTACACTGCTTCGCCTGGAGGATCACTGAAGATGTTACCTAGTAGGGCAACAAAATGTCTGGAAATGAACCTTCCAGCTCAGTAAGCAAGCCTATGTTAATTCTCTTGGTCTTTCACACAGGACATATTCACCATCAGTTCCACTTGCTCTTCCTACCCCTTCATCAATAGCAGAAAAATGGCTAATTTCCAGCTTCTTTCAGTTCTGAGGACAAGTCTTTGGACTTGAATAATGAGCTCCCTTTTTCTCTGCACAGGTAGTGACAAACCCTCTGAATTTCTCCTGCATTTTTGTTTGTTTACATTTATGTATGTAAGGAGTGGCAAATGGTGCTGAACATTGTGCAATCAACAGTACTTTTGACCTTAAGATGGAGGGGAGGTCATTGATGAAGCAGCTCAAGATAGTTGGGTCTAGGACACTACCCTGAGGAACACATGATTTGGAGATGCCGGTGTTGGACTGGGGTGTACAAAGTTAAAAATCACACAACACCAGGTTATTGTCCAACAGGTTTAATTGGAAGCACACTAGCTTTCGGAGCGTCGCTCCTTCATCAGGTGACAACCAGTTGATGAAGGAGTGTCGCTCCGAAAGCTAGTGCTTCCAATTAAATCTGTTGGACAATAACCTGGTGTTGTGTGATTTTTAACTGAGGAACACCTGCAGAGATGTCCTGGAACTGAGATCACTGACCTCTAACAATGACAGCACTGTGTCTCAGTGGTTAGCACTGTTGCCTCTCATGCCCGGGTTTGATTCCCACCTTGAGTGACTATCTGTTGAGTTTGCACATTCTCCCCATGTCTGCGTGGGTTTCCTCCGCATGCTCTGGTTTCCTTCCACAGTCCAAAGATGTGCAGGTTAGATGAATTGGCCATGCTAAATTGCTCACAGTGTTAGTTGATTAGTCAGAGGGAGGGTGGGTTACTCTTCAGAGGGTCAGTGTGGACTGGTTGGGCCACAGGGCCTGTTTTCACACTGTAGGGAATCTAATCTAAATGTAGGGAAATGGGTCTGGGTAGGTTAGCCTTTGGAGGGTCAATGTGGACCTGTTGGGCTGAAGGGCCTGTTTCCACGCTGTAGGGTATCTAATCTGAACCATGACCATCTCCCCATGTGCCAGGTATGACATCAACCAGGAGAGATCTTTCTCCTGATACCCATTGATTCCAGTTTTGCTAGGGCTCTGTGATGCCACAATCGGTCAAATACAGCCTTGATACTAAGGGCTGTCCCTCTCCCCTCCCCTCTGGAATTCAGCTCTTTTGCCCATGTTTGAACAAAGGCTGTAATGAGGTCAGGAGCTGAGTTACCCTGGGGAACCCAAACTGGGCGTCACTGAGCAGGTTATTGCTGAGCAGGTGCTGCTTGATAGCCCTGTTACTGACACCGTCCATCACTTTACTGAAGATCGACATTTAACAGTGGACTGTTAGAAAGGTAACTGTCTGGGTTGTGTTACGTCTCATAGTGAGTAGGTGTAGTAAGTGTATAGGTACATACCAAGAACTGCAATAAACATTTGTTAAGTCTTTCAGTCCATTCCGTTTTTCTATCCATATCTCGATGTTATGTGATGAGTGTGAACATTTGTATTGCCCCTCCACATCCAAATACTCTGCTCGAGGAACAGATCCACAACACAATGGGGGGAATCAGGTCGGATTTAAAAGGTACAGAAGGTGCTGCAGAACCTCAATGGACATGCAGCATTTGTGATGATTCACATTAAAAAGGTTAGAGTCATAGAGATGTACAGCACAGAAACAGACCCTTCGGTCCAACTCGTCCATGCCGACCAGATATCCCAACTTAATCTCGTCCTGTTTGCCAGCACTCGGCCCATATCCAGCTAAACCCTTTGTATTCATATAGCCACCCAGATGTCTGTTAAAAGTTGCATTTGTACCAGGTTCCAGCACTTCTTCTGGCACTAATTCCATACATGCACCACCCTCTGTTCCTAGATGTTGTCTCTTTTAAATGTTTCCCCTCTCACCCTCAACCTATGCCCACTAGTTTTGGACTCCCCCACCCTGGGGAAAAGATCTTGTCTATTCCCACCTTGGGCCTCTATAAGGTCACCCTTCAGCCTCTGACGGTCCAGGGTAAACAGCCTCAGCCTGTTCAGCCTCTCATTGTAACTCAAATCCTCCAACCCTGGCAACATCCTTGTAAATCTTTTCTGAAACCTTTCAAGTTTCACAACATCCTTCTGATGGCAGGGAGGCCAGAACTGCATGCAATATTCCAAAAGTAGGCTAACCAATGTCTTGTACATCCACAAAATGACCTCCCAACTCCTATACACAATGCTCTGACCAATAAAGGAAAGCATACCAAACACCTTCTTCACTATCCTATCAACATGCAACTCTACTTTCAAGGAGCTATGAACCTGTGCTCCGAGGTCTCTTTGCTATTTTGTCCTGGGTTTTGTCTTGAAGAGAGGTTGTAAAGGCAGAGGTGCTGAACTGGTTACAAGAAATGTCTTCAGTCAACAATCAGAGGAGGCCTTTCAGTTTTTTTAAACAGTTTAACAATAGAAGGGGAGGGGCCAGTTTAACAGTGGAACAGGAGTGGCCAGTTTAACAATGGAAGGGGAGGGGCCAGTTTAACAGTGGAACGGGAGTGGCCAGTTTAACAATGGAAGGGGAGTGGCCAGTTTAACAATGGAAGGGGAGGGGCCAGTTTAACAGTGGAACAGGAGTGGCCAGTTTAACAATGGAAGGGGAGGGGCCAGTTTAGCAGTGGAACGGGAGTGGCCAGTTTAACAATGGAAGGGGAGTGGCCAGTTTAACAATGGAAGGGGAGGGGCCAGTTTAACAGTGGAACAGGAGTGGCCAGTTTAACAATGGAAGGGGAGGGGCCAGTTTAACAGTGGAACGGGAGTGGCCAGTTTAACAATGGAAGGGGAGGGGCCAGTTTAACAATGGAAGGAGAGTGGCCAGTTTAACAGTGGAATGGGAGTGGCCAGTTTAACAATGGAAGGAGAGTGGCCAGTTTAACAGTGGAATGGGAGTGGCCAGTTTAACAATGGAAGGGGAGTGGCCAGTTTAACAATGGAAGGGGAGGGGCCAGTTTAACATTGGATGGAGAGTGACCAGTTTAACAATGGAATGGGCGTGGCCAGTTTAACAATGGAAGGGGAGGGGCCAGTTTAACAATGGAAGGGGAGGGGCCAGTTTAACAATGGAAAGGGTGCTCAGGTTGGCCTTTCTAGAGTGGTGGAGGCTGAAGGGAGACGTGATAGAAGTCTATAAGATTATGAGGTACACGGGTAGGTTTGAAAGTCAGAATCACTTTATCCTTGAGAGTTGAAATATCTAAAACAAGGAGGGCATGCACTTAAGATGAGAGGGGAAAAGTTTAAAAGAGATGTGAGGGGCAGTTTTTTTTAAACCCCGCGAGTGAATAGAGTGTGGAATGTGCTACCAGAGGTGGTGCTGGAAGCAGATATAATAGGGGCGTTTCAGGGA
The DNA here is from genome assembly GCF_020745735.1 of Hemiscyllium ocellatum. Classification (NCBI taxonomy): domain Eukaryota; kingdom Metazoa; phylum Chordata; class Chondrichthyes; order Orectolobiformes; family Hemiscylliidae; genus Hemiscyllium; species Hemiscyllium ocellatum. Next base: position 59,914,072 of record NC_083422.1, on the reverse strand, counting down.
AGTTTATATATCAGATGGATATGCAAGGAATGGAGGGATGTGGACCAAGTCGAGAGTATGTTTTTGGAAAGGCACAGCAGGTCAAGCATCATCCGAGGAGCAGGAAAATCGATGTTTTGGGCTGGACCCCTTGGTCAGGATGTGGACCAAGGGCAGGTAGAAGGGATTAGTTTCATTTGGCGTCATGTTCGGCACAACATCTTGGGCCGAAGGGCCTGTTCCTGTGCTGTACTGTTCTATATTCGATGTAATAATTCCAGAATGTCACTGTGACACACTGTTCCTTAAGTATCTGTTCCTGATTTTTAATTTGTTTTTTCTGAGGTGCTCGAATTGATATTTTACGGCATCAGGCCACGTTCATGATGCAAATATTTGCCTTCAACTCTCTTAAAACATTTTAGTTGCTTCCTGTCTTTGGAAGGTTTGCAGTTCCTAATGATCGACTTGGCCAACTCCAGTTTCTCTAACTACTGCCCACTTGGTAATTGTCCAGGCCTCATGCTGAAAGGCAGATGCTTTTCATTTGAATTTAGTCTTTTTTATTTCACTGTGCCTGTGGACACAACATTCCATTGTTAACTTGGTGAACCTGGACAGTAGAAAGAGCAATAGGAAATATGTTTCTAATCATTTCACTGGGATCTAATGCATGTCATGAACATCTTGCTGTGCTGATGTTATTATAGCAGGTTGCAGTTTATTGTTGGTATTGAAGTGCTACATTTTATTATTATCTTGCAAAGCAACAAAATATTAGCATTCAGAGGTGCTGTAAACTATTACAAAAGGTGACAGACAGCAACAAACAATATGTGTAGGAGCATTTTGGTTTGTTTTTCTCAACAATTTTGATTTTATGTTCACAGTCTCTCTCCTTTTCAATCAAGGCGAAACACAATTTAATTCTGAATCTCTCTGTGATTGCTGATTGTCTATTCTGGGAGAGCGGCCAGTAATATCATCATTTACGTGAGTAAGCCAGATTCCCAGCTGGTTTCTCTTTCACTTAGATAATTTCAATTCAGTCAAGTTTCAGAGGGAGGTCTGGACATTTTGAGAAGTGGACAGTCCAGAGATTGAAACTTAGGACAGGCTGTCCAGTTACAAAGAGCAGTGAAATCGTCGTTTCGGGCAATAATTATTCCTGATGAAGGGCTTTTGCCTGAAACGTCGATTTCGCTGCTCGTTGGATGCTGCCTGAACTGCTGTGCTCTTCCAGCACCACTAATCCAGAATCTGGTTTCCAGCATCTGCAGTCATTGTTTTTACCTCAGTTATAAAGAGGCTCAGTCATTAAAAGTGTATCTTGCTGAGAGACTCGGTATTGAACTGCCTGGAACATTGTGAGGCTGTACTTTGAGCATCAGGGGCTGTTCATTTAAATGGCCATTACATTTTAATAAGAGCCAATGAACATTTCAGGCCACGATCTTTCAGAAGTGTGCAGACTTTGATTATTAGTGTTAATGTTTTAAGTCAGTCGCTCTTCATCCGACCTGAAACATTAACTCTGCTTCCCTCCCCACAGATGCTGCCAGACCTGCTGAGCGTCTCCAGCAATTTCTGTTAGTTTCAGATCTCCAGCATCTGCAGTTCTTTTATTTTAGACATTAATTATTGGTGGAGGGTTAATAAATAAATATTTGAACTTTTCCTTCCTTGGTCATCTCTCTCTCTCTCTCTCTAAGATCCAACTTACACTGCCAACACTGACCTTGCTATCTAAGATGTGGAGGTGCTGGTGTTGGACTGGGGTGGACAAGGTCAAACATCGCACAACCTCAGATTATAGTCCAACAGGTTTATTTGAAATAACAAGCTTTTGGAGCCTTGCTCCAGGATTGTGATTTTTGACCTTGCTATCTGAGTACAATGGGAGACAGTGAGGGCTGCAGATGCTGGAGATCAGAGTGGAGAATGTGGTGCTGGAAAAGCACAGCAGGTCAGGTAACATCCAAGGAGCAGGAAGATCAACATTACGGGCCAAAGCCCTTCATTAGGAATGACACATCATTACCAATGAACTCTGAATTTTGGCATCTATTACTCTCCAGAAAGCCCAGGATGCCATCTCTACACACTTAGAGTCATAGAGTCATTGAGATGTACAGCATGGAAACAGACCCTTCGGTCCAACCCATCCATGCCGACCAGATATCCCAACCCAATCTAGTCCCACCTGCCAGCACCCGGCCCATATCCCTCCAAACCCTTCCTATTCATATACCCATCCAAATGCCTTTTAAATGTTGCAAGTGTACCAGCCTCCACCACATCCTCTGGCAGCTCATTCCATACATGTACCAACCTCTGTGTGAAAAAGTTGCCCCTTAGGTCTCTTTTATATCTTTTCCCTCTCACCGTAAATCTATGCCCTCTAGTTCTGGACTAACCTACCGCAAAAAGATTTTGATTATTTATCCTATCCACGCCCCTCATGATTTTGTAAACCTCTATAAGGTCACCCCTCAGCCTCCGACGTTCCAGGGAAAACTGTCCCAGCCTGTTCAGCCTCTCCCTGTAACTCAGATCCTCCAACCCTGGCAACATCCTTATAAATCTTTTCTGAACCCGTTCAAGTTTCACAACATCTTTCTGATAGGAAGGAGACCAGAATTGCACGCAATATTCCAACAGTGGCCTAACCAATGTCCTGTAAAGCTGCAACATGACCTCCCAACTTCTGTACCCAATACTCTGACCATTAAAGGAAAGCATACCAAATGCTTTCTTCACTATCCTATCTACCTGCGACTCCACTTTCAAGGAGCTATGAACCTGCACTCCAAGGTCTCTTTGTTCAGCAACACTCCCTAGGACCTTACCATTAGTTGTATAAGTCCTGCTAAGATTTGCTTTCCCAAAATGTAGCACCTCGAATTTATCTGAATTAAACTCCATCTGCCACTTCTCAGCCCATTGGCCCATCTGATCAAGTTCCTGTTGTAATCTGAAGTAACCCTCTTCACTGTCCACTACACCTCCAATTTTGGTGACATCTGCAGACTTACTAACTATACCTCCTATGAGCATTTATCTCCTTTGATGCACAAACGTGTACCTCTCAAACCCATACTCAGTTTTCAGTGTCCCTCTCCTTAGGAGTTCAAATAAATCCTTCATTGATAATTCCCACCTACTCCAGTTAGACATTATTAATAGACATCGGACAGAGAGGAAAACCAACATGTCTCAATGTTCTTTTCACTTAATGAATTTCAGCCACTCTTGTGATATTAGGAACATGGCAACCAATGTGCAGGGAATAATCTCCAACAAACAGGTACATACAAACAACAAACAGGAGAAGTCCACTTGGTCACCCGGGCCTATCCTGCCAATCGATATTCATATTACACATTAATGGTCTGGATGAAGGAATTGAGGGCATTGTTGCTCAGTTTCTAACTGACACAAAGGCAGTGGAGGGACAAGTTGTGTCAAAAAGTGTGGTGCTGGAAAAGCACAGCCAGTCAGGCAGCATCTGAGGAACAGGAGAGTCGACATTTTGAGCAAAAGCTCTTCATCAAGAATTTCTTCATTCCTGCTCCTCGGATGCTGCCTGACCGGCTGTGCTCTTCCAACTCCACAGTTCTTGACTCTGAAGTCTAGCATCTGTGCTCCTCACTTTCACTGTAGGGACAACTAGTGTTGAGGAAGCTGGGAGGGTACAGTAGGACTCAGGCTGGGAGAATGGGCAAAGACATGGCAGCTGGAATACAATGTGGGAAAGGGTGAGGTTATGTACATTGGCAGGAAGAATAGAGGGGTAGACTATTTCTTAAACGGGATAAAGTTTCAGCAATCTGAAGCATAAAGGGACTTGGGAGTCCTGGTTCAGGATTCTCTTAAGATGAACATGCAGGTTCAGTTGGCTGTTAGGAAAGTAAATGCAATATTGACATTCATTTTAAGAGGGTGAGAATACATGCACAGGGGTGTACTGCTGAGGCTGTATAAGGCTCTGGTCAGACTACATTTGGAATTTTGTGAGCAATTTTGGGCCCTGTCTCTAAGGAAGGAAGTGCAGGACTTGGAGGGGATCCAGAGGAGGTTCAGAATAACTATGTTGGTGATGACGGGTTTGTCATATGAGGAGCAGTTGAAGACACTGGGTCTGTCCATGGTAGAGTTTAGAAGGATGGGGGGTGGGGGTATCTAATTGAAGCTTACGGAATACTGAAAAGCCTGGATAAAGTGGACATGGAGAAGACGTTTCCACGAGGAGGAGAGACTAGGACCTGAGGGAATATCCTCAGAATGAAGGGATGACCCTTTCCAACTGAGATGAGGAGGAATTCCTTCAGCCAGAGTGTGGGGAGTCTGTGGAATTCATTGCAGCAGAGGACTGTGGAGGCCAGGTCATTGAGTGGACCTAAAACAGAGGTGGCTAGCTTCTTGATTATTAAGGGGATCAAGGCTTACAGGGAGAAGGAAGGAGAATGGGGCTAGGAAACAAATCAGCCACAATCAAATGGCAGAGCAGATTCGATGGGCTGAATAGCCTTATTCCTCTCCTGTATGTTATGGTCTGACACTGAATAAGCTCATGCCTGACCTAATTTTAACCTTAACTCTACATTCCTGCATATCCCCAACAAGTTTTTATCCCCTTTGTCATCAAGAAACTATCTCCCTCTGCCTTAAAGATTCTGCCTTTTGAGGAAAGGAATTCCAAAGACTCTCAACCCACTGAGAGAAAAAAACACGTTTCCTCATCTCTGTATTAAATGAATGACCCCTTATTTTTAAATGATGACCCTCCTAGTTCTAGATTCTCCCACAAGAGGAACCATTCTTTCCACATCCACTCGGTCAAGTCCCCTCAGGATTTTATAAGTTTCAATTCGGTCTCCTCTGATTCTTCTAAACTCCAGAGGATACAGCACCAGCCTGTCTATTCGTTCCTCATCAGGCGATCCCCTCATTCCATGTGTTATTCTCGTAAACTGGTTTTGAACTACTTCCAACACACCCTGTAAGTATGGTGACCAGTACCAGAGAAAGGATTATCTAAAAATCGGAAAGCACTGCAAACACTGGAAATCAGAAACAACGTTTTCCAGAAATAGCTAGGAAATCTCAGCTCTGAGGAGAGAAAGACGAAATCAGAAGTCACAGACACCAGGTTGTAGTCCAACAGGTTTACTGAGATCACAAACTTTTGGAGTGCATTCCCATGCTCTGTAATTTCAAATAAACCTATTGGACTAAAACCCGATGTTGAGACTTCTGACTTTGTTCACTCTGATCCAACACCGGCACCTCCACATCTGAGGACAGAAAGCAGAATTAACGCTTTGGGTCCAATGACCCCTTTTCAGAACCATTCTTCAGAGGGTACTGAGGAAAGGTCAGTGCTCCTGAAACATTAACTCCGCTTTCTCTCCACAGATGCTGCCATAGTTGCTGATGTTTCCAGCAATTTCTGACTTTGTTACTGAACCAAGTATTGTTGCAATGTGACACGTTATTGATATAATATGCTAAATACCTGGCAGTTTTCTTTTGTGATATTAATTGTGGGGTATGTTTTGGTCAGTTCGCTGGGGAGAATACCCCATCTTTTTTCTGAGTAATGCTGTAGACACTTTTCTGTTCCTTATGAGAGTAGATCGGGCCTTCACCCTGCCTGAAGGAAGGCATCTCCAACAATGCAGCATTCCCAAAATCCTGGAATTCCCTCCTGAAAGGAATTGTGTGTCAACCTACAGTACATGGACTGCAATTTTTCAGGAAGGCAGCTCACCCCCACCTTCTCAAGGGGCAACTAGAGATGGGCAATAAATGCAATACCCAGCCAACGATGCCCATACCTCATGAGTGATTAAAATGAGATAGATGTCAGTCTAAAATCTGATCTCAAGCCTCATGAATAGATTTTGAACCCAGACCATTCTAGGTCAGAAACCTTCCTCACGCCCGCCCCACCCCCCGCCCCCCCCCAAGCACTAAACATCACCTGGATAATGGTTTGTGAAACTCACTTGAACAGTTGGTTTATGCACCAATCCTATCTTGGGTTTCAGCTCCTGTCTTTATGATGTGGAGGAGCCGGTGTTGGACTGGGGTGGACAAAGTTAAAAATTACATGACATGAGGTTATAGCCCAACAGGTTTATTTGGAAGCACTAGCTTTCAGAGCGCTGCTCCTTCATCAGGTAGTTAGTGGGGCAGGATCATGTCTTTAGGCATACGTGCTGTGGAGATTTTAGGGTTCACACTAACTCTATTTACAGTCAATTATAACTATTTCTAAAAAGAAATCTGTTGAGTCATATTAGGATACACTGCTAAAGTTGGAGCAGAAGGTTTGGGTTTATGTCCCAATATTCCCCAGTCTGTGGCATATTGCACCTGAATAGGTTAATTAAAAATACCTTGACCTGCATCATAAGCCATTGTTCCTAATAGCTAGACACACACTCACACCCAGATGGATATTTATCACTATAGTGCAGCAGCAGATAAGGCTTGAATCCAGGCCTCCTGGCTTACAGGTAGTGACACTACCACTGTATTGCAATTGCAACATTGCAATTGTAGAATCAGTGGAGAGTGCCAAACACAATGTACTACGTGTCCTGATTCCTTACAAGGTCAGCTACAAGTATGTTTTCACAGAATTTAAGTTGATCAAGACAAGTACAAGCGAAAATCACAAAAAAACACAAAAGCTTGTGGTTTTTAGCCGACAGAACGTGTCTATCTAGTTCTGTTCTGTTATTTTTCTGTCTTTTCACTGTGCACAAGAGTTTGTTAATCCCTATCAGCTACCCTGTCCTCGACATTATTAACATCATGCTGCACTCTCATTAGCTTAAGACTGCAGATGCTGGAGAGTCAGAGTTGAAAAGTGTGGCACTGGAAAAGCACAGCAGGTCAGGCAGCAGGAGAGTCAACGTTTCCAGCATAAGCTTTTCATCAGGAATGTATTCATCAGGAATAGTTGATCAATCTTCGATTGGCTAAGTAGTGTGTCTCCAGATTCTAATTGGGTTCTTTAACAATGACAATGGCACATGCTTACAGATGTTACTGTCTGCTAGCTCTTGGCTTATTTTCCTGAAGATTTCAATCCACTGTAAGATTATTCCTCCTTTTGCAGCATGTCCCTCTTTGCTGACTAACTTCATAAATCTTTACAAGATAATACAGACTTCCTACAGGACAGATACAGGCCATTTGGCCCATTGAGACTGGACCAACCCTGTAAAGAGCATCCCAACCAGCTCCCCTCCCCACCATAAACCCTGCCTAACCCACCTAGCCTGCATATCCCTGAGCACCATGGGACAATTTCCCATAGCCAATCCACCTAACATGTACATCTTTGGATTGTCAGAGGAAACTGGAGCACCTGGAGAGAACTCATGCAGACTCAGGGAGAATGCTCAAATCCCAAACAGACAGTTGCCTGAGGTTGGAATTGAACCCAGGTCTCTGCTGTTGTAAGGCAGCAATGCTAACCACTAATCCACCCAACATGGCAGCAGTAGACTCATTTCTGTGTCTGTCTTAAATGCTTAATTGATAAATTTAAGTATTCTGAAAAATTCTAGATTATCAATTCTTTCCTTGGATGGTGATGGCTAGCACGAGGAGACATAGCTTTAAATTGAGGGGTGACAGATATAGGACAGATGTCAGGGGTAGTTTCTCTACTCAGAGAGTAGTGGGGGCGTGGAACACCCTGCCTGCTACAGTAGTAGGCTCGCCAGCTTTAAGGGCATTTAAATGGTCATTGGATAAACATGTGGATGAAAATGGAATAGTTTAGGTTAGATAGGCTTCAGATTGCTTCCACAGGTCAGTGTAACATCGAGGGCCAAAGGGCCTGTACTGCACTGTAATGTTCCATGTTCTATGCCTAGCCAAAAGAGGCATATGTAACTCTGTGAGAACTATTAATGCCCAAAACAAAGTTTAAATCCAAAATAACTACAAAAACTTATCCACACCCGCCTATCACATGCTGTTACTAAACTCAACCATTTAAGACATACCTGTGTCTTTGAGGAAAAGTTTGTTAACTCGAAGTATTTTTACATTTATCAGTGTAAGTTCCTGTTAGCTTGGGTTAGAAGAACAGCCATGAAATCATGAACCCATCATGTTACTTTTGACCTGTGACATAAGGTTATTCTTCCTGACAGAAAGTGTTTCACAACTAAACAGGATATAACTTAATTTCTCACTTGCTTGAAATTATCAATCGATAAGAATGCTACCCAACTTAGTTCATGGCAAGCATTCAGTTCCAGATTCCAATTCCTTTCAACTGGAACCAACTCAGCTGCACTTCTGAATTCCTGCAGCTAGATTCAGGGCCTCTTCAGAAATTCAGCTGGGAAATTGCTACCATTAGGCAGACATCCTCAGACACTAATTATTAAGCAGCAGTTTCTGCTCTTGGCCTTCAGCGGAGCTGGCATTGAGTGACTGGCTCACAGAAATGTCATAAAACGTAAAACGTGTGAAGGTGATTACACTGTAAAGGGTGAGACTGAGTGATATTCTCAGAACAGTGGGTTGTTATCTGTATTCCAATGAGAACAAAATTAAACCATGGCAAACGTGTGATGCCTGAAGACTGTCCTCATCCCTTGGGCATTTGCTAACATTTTGTGTTGACAGCTGGAGGATTCAGTCACTGAAATGACTTGGGTGGAGTATCAGACTGGTTGAGGAGAAGATAAAGTCAAGAATTATCTTCAGGGTAAAACCATGTGTCGCATAATCCCCCAGCTCCTGGGAAAGAAGAACTTTGTGAAGGTTAACAGGGCTGTGTGTATCAGTGATGTGTTTGGAGGGACGATCAATGCCAGGCATTCCAATCACTTCTAATCCTTTCTTTCAGCTTTATAACAATCTTGATAAAACTGAGTGGCTTTCTTGGTCATGTCAGATGGCAACTGAGAGTCAACCACATTGCTTTGTGCCTGGAGTCACATGTAGTCCAGAGTAGGTGAGGATGATAGATTGTTTGCCATGTGAACACAGATGTTACTTGAAGTGACACTCTCAAGGGTGGGATAGACTTCTTCAAATACATCTGGATGGGTGTATGAATAGGAAAGGTTTAGAGGGATATGGGCCAAGTGCTGGCAAATGGGACTAGATTAGGTTGGGATATCTGGTCGGCATGGATGAGTTGGACCAAAGGGTCTATTTCCATGCTGTACATCTCTATGACACTGTGACTCCATGACACCTATGCACTTTATCTTGTTGCTCATTTGCTTAGCTATAAGTCTGCTTTTTGAATTATAAAGTGATTTTCTATTTTAAATGAGCTAACAAATTGATTTAATCAAACCCTGATGAGTGGCTGATTATTAGAATATTAACATTTATATACACGATTTGGATATGAGCATAAGAGGTATAGTCAATAAGTTTGCAGATGTCACCAAAATTGGAGGTGTAGTGGACAGTGAAGAAAGTTACCTCAGATTACAACAGGATCTGGACCATATGGGCCAATGGGCTGAGAAGTGGCAGATGGAGTTTAATTCAGATATTCAAAGTTTGCGAGAAGATTTGTAGCTTGGGTGCTCGTTGTTGTGGTTCTGTTCGCCGAGCTGGGAATTTGTGTTGCAGACGTTTTGTCCCCTGTCTAGGTGACATCCTCAGTGCTTGGAAGTCTCCTGTGAAGCGCTTCTGTGATGTTTCCTCCGGCATTTATAGTGGTTTGAATCTGCCGCTTCCGGTTGTCAGTTCCAGCTGTCCGTTGCAGTGGCCGGTATATTGGGTCCAGATTGGGTGCAGAATTCAGATAAATGCGAAGTGCTGCATTTTGGGAAATCAAATCTTAGCAGGACTTATACACTTAATGGTAAAGTCTTGGGGAGTGCTGCTGTACAAAGAGACCTTGGAATGCAGGTTCATAGCTCCTTGAAAGTTGAGTCACAGGTAGATAGGATAGTGAAGAAGATGTTTGGTATGCTTTCCTTTAATGGTCAGAGTATTGAGTACAGGAGTTGGGAGGTCATGTTGCGGCTGTACAGGACATTGGTTAGGCCACTGTTGGAATATTGCATGCAATTCTGGTCTCCTTCCTATTGGAAGGATGTTGTGAAACTTGAAAGGGTTCAGAAAAGATTTACAAGGATGTTACCAGGCTTGGAGGATTTGAGCTACAGGGAGAGGCTGAACAGGCTGGGGCTGTTTTCCCTGGAGGTCAGAGGCTGAGGGGTGACCTTATAGAGGTTTAAAAAATTATGAGGGGCATGGATAGGATAAATAGACAAAGTCTTTTCCCTGGGGTGGGGGAATCCAGGACTAGAGGGCATAGGTTTAGGGTGAGAATGGAAAGATATAAAAGAGACCTAAGGGGCAACTTTTTCACGTAGAGGGTGGTACGTGTATGGAATGAGCTGCCAGAGGAAGTGGTGGAGGCTGGTACAATTCCACCATTTAAAATACATCTGGATGGGTATATGAATAGGAAGGGTTTGGAGGGATATGGGCCGGGTGCTGGCAGGTGGGACTAGATTGGGTTGGGATATCTGGTCGGCATGGACGGGTTGGACCGAAGGGTCTGTTTCCGTGCTGTACACCTCTATGACTCTATGGCTTTATTTGCATGATATAACGGACACTGGTGAAAATATTCTGCTGATGAAGCCTATGGCTCCAGCACAGACAGTGAGCAGAATCACTACAGGTAAACCACAGGGTCAATAATTCGACTCTGTTCTGAAATTTATGTGACAACCCCAAATATCTTTGTTCAGCATTGGGAGGGTTCTGCTCAGCAGAAAAATCCCAAATGAGGTGTGTGTTGAATTCTCCTGAGAAAAGCATATGATCAGCATGGGCTCTGAGGGCGGGTCACTGGGCTCGAAATGTTAACTCTTCCTCTCTCCACAGATGCTACCAGACCTGCTGAGTTTCTCCAGTAATTTCTGTTTTTGATCAGAGTGGGTGTTAGATCAATAGAAACGAGGAGACGGTCAAAGACATATCTGTAGAAGGTACATAAATTTCCCTAGTTTAAAATGGAGAGAGCGACCTCCAAAAAAATGTAAAATTCAGAGCTATTGTTTCTAGATTCCAATGTGTCCATGGACAAAAAAAAATCACTGAGACCTGCCTATTTGAGTCAATTTGAAACATTAGCTCGCTCTCTCTCCATGGATGCTGTCTGACCTGCTGTGATCTCTAGGACCTATTGTTATCCATCAAAAGATCGCTGATTTGTAACTCTCACATAAACCAGATCAGTTTTAGCAGCTGCAGTTACAAAACATCAGCTCAAGCTCAAGGCAACACTACAGATGAAGACGGAGCTAGCTGACAGAGTTACACACCACATGAAGCTACAAACACCTGATCAGACCATCTTCTCAGAAAGAAACGATGCTGGTGTGAAAGAACTGAAACAGGCCAAAGAGGAATCTACGAGGAGAAAGTAAGGACTGCAGATGCTGGAGATCAGAGCTGAAAATGTGTTGCTGGAAAAGCGCAGCAGGTCAGGCTGATGAAGAAGGGCTTATGCCCGAAACATTGAATTTCCTGTTCCTTGGATGCTGCCTGACCTGCTGCGCTTTTCCAGCAACACATTTTCAGCAAAGAGGAATCTAAACAATTACTGAAGCAGCTAGTGGGACAGATCCTGATTTCCAAGAAAATTAAAAACAGAAACACTTGAGGAGGCTGGTGATGAAGAAAAGAAACAGATCTGGGTCGGTTTAAAAGCCTGATAGAATGAGTAAAAGCTTCAGAATAAGTGAGAAACTCTAGAGGAATCAGAATGTAAATTCCAACAAGTGAAACATCCTGAGCTATGGGATTAGCCAGTGACGAACATGGCTGCGGTGAGCATGGAATTCTGGAACAGCATCTGCATTTCATCGAAGACAACCTGAAAACGCAAACAGGGGTGACAGGGGTATCAGTGATACTCAGCTCTTCATTGGTCTTTGAGATCTGGTATCCTCACTGGTAACTATGACAATCCAGACCTGACACCATTATGGTGAGAGCAGCAAACCAGCAATACACTATCGAGTGATAGGCAGAGCTGAGTGATCCTACACAAACATATCAGAGCTAATCTCTACAGTCCTACTACATCCAGTCATGAATGGTGGTGGACAAATTTGTAACTCACTGGAGGAGGAGACTCCATAAATATCCCCGTTCTCAATGATGAAAAACTCCAGCATAAGAGAAGGCTGAAGCTTTCACAGCAATCTTCAGCCAGAAGTATATCAGTCTTCAGCCAATTCGATTCACTCCATGTGATATCAAGAAACAGTTGGAGACACTGGATACTACAAAGACTACAGTCCCTGACAACATTCCAGCATTAGTACTGAAGACTTGTGCTCCAGAACGTGCTGCTCCCCTCGCCAAGCTGTTCCAGTCCAGTTACAACAGTGGCATCTACCCGACAATGTGGAAAATTGCCCAGGTATGTCCTGTACACAAAAAGCAGGACAAATCCAACCTGGCCAATTCCTGCCCCATCAGTCTCCTCTCCATCCTCAGTAAAGTGATGGAAGGGGTCATTGACAGGGCTATCAAGCAGCACCTGCTCAGCAATAACCTGCTCAGTGACGCCCAGTTTGGGTTCCCCCAGGGTCACTCAGCTCCTGACCTCATTACAGCCTTGTGTCAAACATGGACAAAAGAGCTGGATCCCAGAGGGGAGGGGAGGGGGACAGCTCTTAACATAAAGGCTGCATTCAACCATGTGTGGCATCAAGGAGCCCTGGCAACACTGGAATCAATGGGTATCAGAGGGAAAACTCTCCACTGGTTAGAGTCGTACCTAACACGCAGGAAGATGGTTGTGTTTGTTGGAGGTCAGTCATCTCAACTCCAGGACATTTCTGCAGGAGTTCCTCAGGATAGTGTGCTAAGCTCAAACATTTTTAGCTGCTTCATCAATGACCTTCCCTCCATCATAAGGTCAGATGTGAGGATGTTCGCTGATGATTGCACAATGTTCAACACCATTCATGACTCCTCAGATACTGAAGCAGTCCATGTTCAAATGCAACAAGATGTGGACAACATCCAGACTTGGGCTGACAAATGGCAGGAAATATTCACACCACACAAATGCCCAAAAGAGACAATCTAATCACTGTGCCATGATGTTCAATGGTGTTACCATCACTAAATCCCCTACTATCAATATCCTGGTGGTTACCATTGACCAGAAACTCAACGGACTCACCACATAGACACAAAGGGTACAAGAGCAAATCAGAGCTAGGAATCGCGCACCGAGTAACTCACCTCCTGACTCCCCAATGCCTGCCCACCATTTATAAGGCACAAGCCAGGATGGTGATGGAATACTCCCCACTTGCCTGGATGGGTACGGCTCCAACAACATTCAAGAAACTTGGCACCATCCAGAACAAAGCAGCCTCCACTTGATTGGCATCAATCAACAAGCATCCACTTACCCCCCCCCCCCCCACCCCCCCTCAACCAACACTCAGTAGCTGCAGTATGTACTATCTATAAGATGCACTGCAGACATTCACCAAAGATCCTGAGGCAGCACCTTCCAAACCCACAACCACTTCCCTCTAGAAGGACAAGGGCAGCAGATACATGGGAACCCCATCACCTGCAACTTCCCCTCAAAGCCACTCACAATCCTGACTTGGAAATATATCGCCGTACCTTCACTGTCACTGGGTCAAAATCCTGGAATTTCCTCCTTCAGGGCATTGTGGGTATACCTACAGCACACAGACTGCAGCTCACCCTCACCTTCCCAAGGGGCAACTAGGGACAGGCAATAAATGCTGGGCCCAGCCAGTGATGTCCACATCCTGCAAAATGAATAAAAAGTCTCATAGGGTTCACTTGTTGTAAATAGTTGAATGTTATTTTGGAAACGAAGGAAAATTGTAGGTGTACAATGAAGGGAATGTGCTGCTTTTTTATTCTTTCTGCTGAAATGTGAAATGGACAATTTCACACTCTCCCACATTATATTCCATTTGCCATTTCTTTACCCACTCATTTAACCCATCATTCAACCCATTTCTCCCTTATCTGTTCAATTTGTTTAATATTTATATCGCAAGGCATTGGATTGTGTCATTGGTTTTAATATTATCAAAGTACCAAATTGAAACTTGATTGGAGTTTAGTATCTTGGGGCATAATTTAAACTGCTTGCTTTTGTATCCAGACAACTCAGTTAATTTAACTGTTCGACCAAATGTTACATTTTAAATTTGACCTGCAACATGTCCGATTTTTAAATTAAATGTCTGTAACATAAGACTCCAACAAAATAGTCTCATATTCTTGTCTTGAAAGCATTCTAAGAATGTAAGCAAATTGTGATCTATGCACACAATCATCTCTGACACATTATTTGTGACGTATACGTTAAAATTCTGTAAGCTCAGTGCCAAATTCAATCATTCCTTTTCGATTGTGGAGTATTTCCTCTGGTGGATGTTGATCTTCTTCAAAAACTAACCAACTGCCAGTTCAATCCCATCCTCATCTTCCTGTAGCAGTACAGCTCCAACTCCACGTTTGATGGTTAATATTGCTTTCAAATGGTCAAATGCTGCCTGGCATTGCTCTGCCCACCAAATATTTGTGTTCTTTTTCAGCAAATTGGTTAACGGTGAACAGTACACTGCTGAAGTTTGGATCAAACTTCCGATAGAATCCGCTGATTCCCAAGAATTGAAGTACTTCTTTCTTCGAGGTTCGTCATGGAAATTCCTCGATAGCCTTCATCTTTGCGTTCTGTGGGGTTAACCTTCCATGACCGATGTTATGACCCAAGAACGTCAACTATGCTTTTGTGAATTACGTTTTATTTAAGTTTATCACTAGTTTTGCTTCTCATAGTTGTTCAAAGAGCTCTGCCAACTGTACCATGTGATCTTTCCAGGATTTACTAAAGATCACTACATCGTCCAAAAAAACTGCACAGTTTGTTCTCCCAGCCACGACTCTGTTCATGAGTCTTTGGAATGTGGCAGGTGCGTTCTTCATTCCAAAGGGCATCCCTTTAAACAGATATCGCCCATTTGGGGTTACAAATGTAGAAATTTCTTTCACCATCTCTGATAAAGGTACCTGCCAGTAACCAAACATTAAGTTCAACTTAGTGATGTAACTGGCTTGTCTGACTTTCTCGATGCAGTCCTCCAGTCTCAGAATTGGATCTGAGTCTGATTTTGTAACAGAGTTGACCTTCCAATAATCCATGTAGAATGTTGAGTTCTGTCTGGTTTGGGAACTAAGATGATCTGCGAACTCCACTCGCTCTGGCTTGGTTTGATGATGTCCTCATCAAGCATGGTCTCCCCCTCCATCTGGACCTGTCTGGCTTTGAGAGGATTAAGTGTTGTTTTATCGGAGCAGTATTCCCTACATCTACTTCATGTACAATAGCATTAGTCCTCCCCATCTGATTCTTACATATGTCCCAATACTGCAGTAACAAACCTTTCAACTGCATTCTATCCTCCTGAGACAGACAGCTTACTAACCTCTCCCACTCCTCACGGACTTCTACTTGTAAAATCTATTTTGAGGCACATCAAAATCCATATCATCTGGATTTGATTCCTCACTCTGCGGGGCAGTAACTAACACCTGTTTCTCCAGTTCTTTGTCTCTAGTATAATACGGTTTCAACATATTCGCATGACATACCTGATACCTTTTTTCCCTATCTGGCATCTTTACTAAATAATTTACCTGACTCAACTTTTTCTCAATTTGATAGGGATCACTAAACCTGGCTTTGAAGGGATCTCCTATCACCGGTTGCAGTACTAACATGTTATCCCCTGGGATAACGTCCGAGTCACAGAGCTTTTATCTGCCACCTGCTTCATTGTGCCTTCTTTATGCTCTGTTTAGCTAACTCACCTACTCTATTTAGTCTCTCCCTCACCCCCGATACATCATCTAAGTGTGAGATCTCCCACTTTGGTCCTGTCAAGTTCTCTTTAATTTCAAAGAGCCTCTCACTTCCTGCCCGAACATTCACTCTCAGGGAGTGAACTGAATAGATTTGTTTGGGGCATGTCTAATGGCAAACAATACGAATGGGGTACCTTTATCCCAATCACTCGGGTAATCCTGATAGTACGCTCTCAATGTGGTCTTCAAAGTCTGATGCCACCTTTCTGAAGCTCCCTGGGATCCAGGATGATACGGACTGGATTTAAAGTGCTGTACACCTGAACTATCCATCACCACCTCAAACAGCCTAGCAGTAAGGTTTGACCCTTGGTCTGATTGAATCTCTCTGGGTAGCCCACACCGTGTGAAGAAAGCTACTAACTCCTCTACCACCCTTTTTGCCTTGATACTCCGTAATGGAATTGCCTCTGGAAATCTGGGAGACATATCCATTCTGGATAACAAATATTGGCTCCCACCTTTTGTTTTCGGGAGGGGAGCTACACAATCGATTGTAGCCCTTGTGAAAGGTTCTTCAAATGTGGAGTTGGCAACAAAGGGGCTGGGTTAATTACCGCCTGTGGCTTCCCTACCATTTGGCTGTCTGACCCTCTGCCTGTTCAGGGTTTTCCTGCACCATTATGTCAAACAGAGTGTCCATTAACTGAACCTCAACTCCATCTTCCTCTTTACTTTTCGCTTCATGCTGTGATTTATGATTGTGGGATTTGGTCACCACACAGTCTGGGAAAATACTGGATATTTCTGTTTTAACTCCTCAGTTTCTTGGTCTTCCTTTGGCTTCTCCACAACAAGGGGTGTCACTCCCACCTTGGATCCTGTCAAATCCTTCCCAAGAACAAACTGAATTCCTGGGACAGACACTCTGTCAATCACTCCCACTGTAACTTCCCCAGTCTTGAGTTGGCACTCCAACCTGACCTTACACAGGGGAATGCTAAATTTCTTTCTATCTATCCCACAAATTACCACACTCTTGGGTAACAGATCAGAAAGAGTGTATATTCACTCATCTCTTACTATCAGCAACTGGTTAGATCCTGTATCTCTCAAATTTTTAACTTCTTGTCCTTCTCTCCCGTTCTTTCTCAGTAAACTTTACCCACAGAGGTGAATTCTTTGTAGAAATCAGGTACTAATGTCATATGCAGTCCCTGCCCGAGTTGTGGACACTCTCCTGCAGCTCCTCAGCTCTTCTTGGCGTCTTCTTTACTACCTTCACTAATGCCACTGGCTTAGCTTCTTTTGCCACATCTTTTCCCACAATGCCTTTCTTTGCCCACCATCCCTGTGTCTGTATGTGTCCCACTCTCTGGCTGTGAAAACACCTTTTCCCAGGGCCCTTCTGAAACCATCAGCACTGTGATTTTCTGTGTCCCACTCCATTACAGTGGGAACACCTGAGGCCTTTCACCTCCTTTTCAACTTCCTGGGCTTCTTTACATGTGGCAAATTCTTACCAATGCTCTCTACTCTAGGTTTCGTATTGTAGGATCTGCCCCTCTCCCAACTTCTATCAGGATGAAATTCTGGCCAGAAGCTTGTCTTATGCACCAACATGTGTTCAGCTGCTAATTCTGCTGCCATTCTCACTTCCTGAACTCCATGTGAATTCTTACCATCTCTGGAAGTGAGTTTTTAAACTCCTCCTTCAGCAGAATAAACTGTCATTGAGCCTCAAAGGTCCTATCTATTTTTAAAGCATGCACCCATCTATCCAAATGACTATGTTTAATTATTTTGAAGTCTGACCTGTTTCCGTCTTTGTGTTTCTGAACCACTGTCTATATGCTTCTGGCACCAGTTCATAAGCACTTAAAATAGCCTGTTTAAACTCTTCACCCCTCATCTGACAGCGCGAAAAATACCTCACCAGCTCTACCTACGAATTTGGTCTGAACTAACATTACCCATAAATCCTTGGACCACTCCATCTGCCGAGCCAATTTTTCAAATGATATGAAGAAGGCTTTAACATCTTTCTCATCAAAATGTGACAGTGCTTTGACATATTTATACATATCACTACCTTCCTTTTTAATCTCCATCCTGTTAACTTGACTTTGCTGACTAAGTCACAATTTCTCAAGTTCAAATTCTCCCTCTTATTGCTCAGCTAAGACCCTTCTCTCTCTTTCTTTTTCCTCTCTGTCTCTCCTTTTCTTCTCTCTCTCCTCTCTCTCTTTCTCTCTCTCTTTCTTCTCTCTCTCTTTGCTCAGCCAAGAACCTTCTTTCTCTCTTTCCTCTCTTTCTCTTCTGTCTCTCTCTCTCGTTCTCTCTCTCCCTCTCTCTTTTCTCTCTTTGTTTATCTTCTAACTCCATTTTCCTCAATTGTAACTTAAGTTTTTCTACCTCGACTGCAATTGTCTGTCTCTCTGACACACCTAATTGTTTGAGTAACTCCCTTACAATTTCAGCTTTACTTCTGTCCCTGGTTAAACCCAAATCTAACTTCTTTGTTAATTCTAAAGGTGTGGTCTTTTTCTTTCCTTCTAAACTTTCTGAGCAATTTTGAGAATCATCTTTAAATCTCAGAACCTCCTTAACAATTTTAAGAGCCATTTCTCTCACTTTTAATCTGATCAACCACATGTCACCGAAATTAAACAGATTGCCACACCTACAATTTATTTAAAGGACACTAAACTGTTAAGTATTTAAATCTACTGGGCTTTTTTGTACCTCAGATCTGTCTAATCTTATTCAAATCACGAATCCGAGACCCAAACAATTCAATTCCCAATGTCGAGCCCCCAAACAATTAAATTCTCTTGAAGGTACAGTACCCCTTACATCTTCATAACACACACCACTCATTACCTCTCACCAATCTAAACAAGACTCATTTATTCCTCCTCCCTGCTTCCAGCCAATCATCTATCCATGCCAATATGTGAATAGTTATTTTCGGTGATAACATTTGATGCACCTGAATAATTGGAAATGGACGATATGTGTGGGCCCAGCCAGTGATGGTCACATCTTATGAGTGAACCAAAAAAAATGGCGGTGAGTGAATAACTCAAGTGAAGGTATGGAGATACCTCTGTCTTAAAGGGAGCTCACAGGTTTCATTGCTGGTGCAGGTAGTGGTGTTTATTTCTCCCCCAATGTATAATTGACTGGCAAGTCTCAATTGGCAAAAATATCCTGGACTCTGAATTATCAAGCTGAGCTTTGTCAGCACTCCTAGTCACTGCCCATGATTTCTCAAGGAGATCAGTCTCTGTGAAGACTGAGGACACAATCAGAGTTGACGCTAAGTTTGATTCGACATCCAATGCCACGGTCACAAAAGAAGCTTGGAGAGAGATGGAAGAGCTTCCCCATTACTGAACCAAGGCTGCACCAATGAAAGAGGAAGATGAGGTGCAGAATAAATGAGAGAACTGAGACAACACGAAATACATCATTTTGTGAAAAAAAGCACATTTTGCATTAAATTATTTCTAGAAAGCAATATCTTAAATTTAAAGTTCATTTTATTCAACAAGGCCTAATCTCCTCAGTATGATTTGATTTGGCTGATTAAAATGAGTAGCTGAGTACAGTTCTATTTATTCACTGAGTAAATAAGGTCTACCATCTGCCAGCCCTCATTCTGAAGTGAGTGTTTAATGTGTCTCCGGCTGGTGTCTGGAATACATTTACTGGGGAAGCGAAGAAGACGGTGAACATATTGACTCTCCAATCAGCTTGTTTCCAAGCAGCAGAGAGTGCTTTTGAAACAAAGAACGGGATTCCGAACATTACCTTGGGACAATAAAAATACCTGTTTAGTTGTTGCTATTTCTCTGGGGGGGAATGTGTTGCCTTCACCTTGATCCCAAACCACTGCATTTAAAGGTGAGGGGGTGTCTAGCTAAAGAAAGAGGTCTCTCTGCTCCACTCATGGCTCTCCATTGCAAAATCTCTCAGATTAGTCACAAATAATAAAGGGGAAGTGTGGAAACGTTTTGAAAAAGTATGTCATTTTTGAGGTTCAGGTTTGACTCCCATCAATGTCACCTCATTCAGTGACGCTCATCCCTGGTAAAACCAGAACTCCAGAAGAAGGAGTGGTCTCAGATCAGCAGACCCATCGATGTCTGCAAACCCACACTGATCACTGCAGTAATTCATAACACTCCATTCTCAGGAGATGAATCATAGCAGTCTGCCACAAAAGGAGAAAGGGCTGCTAATGTGACTGCCAAGAGAACTTTAGGGAAATTTCTTAACTCTTATGGCATCACCGTTGTGGCACGGTGGCACGGTGGTTAGCACTGCTGCCTCACAGCGCCAGAGACCTGGGTTCAATTCCCGCCTCAGGTGACTGACTGTGTGGAGTTTGCACGTTCTCCCCGTGTCTGCGTGGGTTTCCTCCCACAGTCCAAAAATGTGCGGGTCAGGTGAATTGGCCATGCTAAATTGCCCGTAGTGTTAGGCAAAGGGGTAAATGTATGGGAGTGGGTGGGTTGCGCTTCGGCGGGTCGGTGTGGACTTGTTTGGCCGAAGGGCCTGTTTCCACACTGTAACTAATCTAATCTAATAAATGAGCCAACAGCCTTCTCCACATGGTCTGAGGCACTCTTACCCTGGATGTTACCAAGGGATGGCGGTCACTTACTGGCATTACCACTGGACTGCAAATCCATAAACAAAGCCAATACTTTGGGACACAGGTTCAAATCCTGCCACAGCGGATGGTAGAATATGGATTCAATAAAGAAAACATGGAATTAAGAATCTACTGATGACCATGAGAAACCCATCTGGCTCACCCATGTCTTTCAGAGAAGGAGATCTGCCATCCTTGCCTAGGTGTGACTCTAGACTCTCAGTTGCCCTCTGAAACAGCTCAGTCAGCCACCTGGTTCAAGGGCAGCTGGTCAGGGCAATAAATGTTGCCCAGCCAGCAATGCCCATGTCGCATGAGTGAATGCTAAAAAATGGTCCACTCTTAACAGCTAAAACATACATATATTTATTGCATCCATCAGTACAATACACTTTGTCAACATAATTTCACAGTCAAACATGACCACAATGTTAAAGGGGATTGACAAATTTGACACAGAATGGATATTTCCTGATGTGGGGAAATCTAGAAAGCAAGGTCATGTTTTAGAATAAGGAATAGCAGGTTTACAATAGAGGTGAGGAGAAATTACTTCACTGAAAGGGTCATGAATCTGCAGAGTACTGTGGATGCTGGGACATTGAGTAAATTTAAGGAAGAGACAGATAGGTCTTTAATGAGTAATGTAGTTGAAGGGATATGGGGAGCCGAGAGGTAAGTGAGTTGAGGCCGAGATGAGATCAGCCACGATCGTAATGAATGGCAGAGCAGGTTCAAGGGGCTGAATGGCCTCCTCCTGCTCCGAGTCCATAAGCCATATAGATACATTACCTCACCCAACAATTATCCTGAAGAAGGGCTCATGCCCGAAACGTGGATTCTCCTGCTCCTTGGATGCTGCCTGACCTGCTGCGCTTTTCCAGCAACACATTTTTCAGCAATTATCCAATGAACTCAATTAATAGCCGAGATAATCATTGCTTGGTTTGGTTGCAGGAGCCTGACATTTGTGTTGATGTCAAACACAAAGCTGTTTGTCTACAGGCAGCACGTGGGCTCCCAGCAGACGTCAGCAGGAGACCGTGTACAAACAAACACCGCATTCTTAACCGGAGATGGAGGATGGTTGCTGTAGTTACCAGAGGTTTGTTTTATCCCCTTCAATGTCCTCTGCGGGTAACTGTCAGTCCACCCATTGTGCTTCAGAAATTGCTCACAAAAGCACAGAGTTATCATTCCTGATCGACTGCTTTCTGAGTTGATTCACAAACTGGGAACTTGACTCCTGTCTCTGGCGTGAATTCTCAATGAGTAACAAAATGTATTTGCATTTTCTTTGAAAAGTGAATCACATTTTTCATTTCGCGATTTTTCAGGTACATTGCAGTGACATTTAATGCAAATCTGTTGGAAAACAAAACTCTAAATGCAGGATGGAAAATTCTTGCCCAGCATTATCACACAAGCGGGTCTCAGGCCGAATATTGAAACTCTACAAAATGGGAGGTAAAAACAATGACTGCAGATGCTGGAAACCCGATTCTGGATCAGTGGTGCTGGAAGAGCACAGCAGTTCAGGCAGCATCCGAGGAGCAGGAAAATTGACATTTCGGGCAAAAGCCCTTCATCAGGAATAAAGGCAGAGATCCTGAAGCGTGGAGAGATAAGTGAGAGGAGGGTGGGGGTGGGGAGAAAGTAGCATAGAATACAATGGGTGAGTGGGGGAGGGGATGAAGGTGATAGGTCAAGGAGGAGGGTGGAGTGGATAGGTAGAAAAGAAGATAGTCAGGTAGGACAAGTCATGGGGACAGTGCTGAGCTGGAAATTTGGAACTAGGGTGAGGTGGGGGAAGGGGAAATGAGGAAACTGTTGAAGTCCACATTGATGCCCTGGGGTTGAAGTGTTTAAATTTAAATTTAAGGTCAGGGTGGAATGTGTTGGTGAAGTTGATGAATTGCTCAACCTCCTCGCGGGAGCACGAGGTGGCGCCAATGCAGTCATCAATGTAGCGGAGGAAGAGGTGGGGAGTGGTGCAGTTGTAATTATGGAAGATGGACTGTTCTACGTAGCCAACAAAGAAACAGGTATATATGGGACCCATACGGGTGCCCATGGCTACCCCTTTGGTCTGGAGAAAATGGGAGGATTCGAAGGAAAATTGTTAAGGGTGAGGACCAGTTCGGCCAAACGAATGAGAGTGTCAGTGGAAGGGTACT
This sequence comes from Hemiscyllium ocellatum, assembly GCF_020745735.1. Taxonomy (NCBI): domain Eukaryota; kingdom Metazoa; phylum Chordata; class Chondrichthyes; order Orectolobiformes; family Hemiscylliidae; genus Hemiscyllium; species Hemiscyllium ocellatum. The sequence continues at coordinate 59,891,356 of NC_083422.1, read as the reverse complement.
GTTGGGGACGTCTGGAGAGGAAGAAACGGAGGGCGTGGAGGCCCTGGTCATGGCGGATGGAGGTGTAGAGGGATTGGATGTCCATGGTGAAGATGAGGCATTGGGGGTGGGGAAATGGAAGTCTTGGAAGAGGTGGAGGGTGTGGGTGGTGTCTCGAACATATGTGGAAAGTTCCTGGACTAGGGAGGATAGGACAGTGTTGAGGTAGGTAGAGATGAGTTCAGTGGGCAGGAGCAGGTTGAGACAATGGGTCGGCCAGGGTGGTCAGGCTTGTGGATCTTGGGAAGGAGGTAGAACTGAGCAGTGCGGGGTTCCCGGACTATGAGGTTGGAAGCTGTGGGTGGGAGATATCCTGAGGTGATGAGATTTTGTATCGTCTGGGAGGTGATGGTTTGGTGATGGGGGGTGGGGTCACGGTCGAGAGGGCGGTAGGAGTAGGTGTCCTCGAGTTTGCGTTTGGCTTCAGCGGTGTAGAGGTCAGTGTGCCAGACTACCACTGCCCCCCCTTTATCTGCTGGCTTGATGGTGAGGTTGGGATTGGAGCAGAGGGATTGGAGGGCTGTGTATTGTGAGGGTGAGAGGTTGGAGTGGAGAAGGGGGGGGAGAGGTTGAGGCGGTTAATGCCCCGGTGGCAGTTGGAAATGAAGAGGTCGAGGGCAGGTAATAGGCCAGCGCGGGGTGTCCAGGTGGATGCAGTGTGTTGGAGGTGGGCGAAGGAGTCCTCGGAAGGTGGGCGAGAATCCTGATTGTGAAAGTAAGCTCGGAGATGGAGGCGACGGAAGAAGTGTTTGACGTCACGGCGTGTATTAAATTCATTGATGCGTGGTCGGACAGGGATGAAGGTGAGTCCTTTGCTGAGGACTGATTGTTCGTCCTCAGTGAGGGGGAGGTCTGGAGGGATGGTGAAAACTCGGTAGGGCTGGGAGCTGGGATCTGGTGTGGGTGTGGAGCTGGGAGTGGGGGCGGAGCCAGTAACTGGAGTGGGTGTGATGGTGGTGGGGGGGAATGGGGGTGGAGTCATGAGCAGGGGTGGTGTTCTCCTCAGGGTTCTGGGGGTGGGGATGGTGACAGTGGGATATGTGAGGAGCTAGTCAACAGAGTGCAGGTGAGTGATGTTGGTGGGGGTGGAAGTGGTGGCGAACACGGCGGGGGGGGTGGAAGTCACTGAGCATGTGACATCAGTGATGATGTGAGGGGCGGAAGTGATGTCACGTGTGGTGCATGAGGAATTGTGAGGGGCAGAAGTGGCTGTGGAAGCGGCTATGATGGGGGCGGAAGTGAAATCAACAATCAGCGTGGGGATGGTGGCTGCACGGGCCACATGGCTAATGGCGTCCAAGCAGTTCTAGAGGCTGTGGAAATCTACTGGAATGTTTGAGGAAACCAACCAACTCCCACAGCTACCTGGATTACACCTCTTCCCACCCTTCCTCCTGCAAAAATGCCATCTCGCATTCCCAATTCCTCTGCCTCTGCCGTATCTGCTCCCAGGAGGACCAGTTCCACCACCGAACACACCAGATGGCCTCTTGCTTTAGAGACCGCAATTTCCCTTCCCACGTGGTTAAAGATACCCTCCAACGCGTCTCGTCCACATCCCGCACCTCTGCCCTCAGACTCCATCCCTCCAACCGTAACAAGGACAGAACGCCCCTGGTGCTCACCTCCCACCCTACCAACATTCGCATAAACCAAATCATCCGCCGACATTTCCACCACCTCCAAACAGACCCCACCCCCAGGGATATATTTCCCTCCCCACCCCTTTCCGCCTTCTGCAAAGACCGTTCCCTCTGTAACTACCTGGTCAGGTCCACGCCCCCCTACAACCCACCCTCACATCCTGGCACCTTCCCCTGTTACCGCAGGAATTGCAAAACCTGCGCCCACACCTCCTCACCTCACCTCCTCCCTCAAGGCCCTAAAGGAGCCTTCCACATCCATCAAAGTTTTACCTGTACATCCACGAATATCATTTATTGTATCCGTTGTTCCTGATGCGGTCTCCTCTACATTGGGGAGATGGACGCCTCCTAGCAGAGCGCTTTAGGGAACATCTCCAGGACACCCGCACCAATCAACCACACCACCCGTGGCCCAACATTTCAACCCCTCCTCCCACACTGCCGAGAACATGGAGGTCCTGAGCATCCTTCACTGCCACTCCCTCACCACCAGACGCCTGGAGGAAGAACGCCTCATCTTCTGCCTTGCGCTTCGGTGGGTTATTGCGCTTCGGCGGGTCGGTGTGGACTTGTTGGGCTGAAGGGCCTGTTTCCACACTGTAAGTCTAATCTAATCTAAAAAAAACACTTCAACCCCAAGGGCATCAATGTGGATTTCAACAGTTTCCTCATTTCTCCTTCCCTCACCTCACCCTAGTTCCAAACTTCCAGCTCAGCACTGTCCCCATGACTTGTCCTACCTGCCTATCTTTTCCACCTATCCACTCAACCCTCCTCCCTGACCTATCACCTTCATTCCCCTCCCCCACTCACCTATTGTACTCTATGCTACTTTCTCCCCACCCCCACCCTCCTCTCACTTATCTCTCCACCCTTCAAGCTCTCTGCCTTTATTCCTGATGAAGGGCTTTTGCCCGAAACGTCGATTTTACTGCTCCTCGGATGCTGCCTGAACTGCTGTGTTCTTCCAGCACCACTGATCCAGGATCTACAAAATGGAAATAGGGAACAAACCCAGCCAGTGAGAGTAGGGACAACAGCCAGAGACAAAATGCTCTCACAGAATGACTGATTTTACTCCATGCACATGTTTATGGGTAATTTTAGCGAGGAAATGTTCTCCCAGATGGTTTCCTTGTCTTCATTGTGTTAGTTTGGGCACCACAAGTGAGGATTATGTGTGATTAAGATGGCTAAGCAATGCTGTGGAAAACAGTTATCACTTTGATTATTTTTTGCAAGTTCTCCTAGTTCGAGAATACTCAGTCCCAATGTCTGAATCTCGTTTCCTTTGCAAGGCATGAATTAGCATCCAATTCCTTGCCAAAATCTTTGGTCACCCCTCCTTGTACCTCCACTATGTGGTTTGTAGCCAAACTTACATTTGATACAGCTCCAGTGAACCACATTAGGATACTTGACAATGTTAAAGGCACTCTCTAAATGCAAGTTGTGAGGGCCTTTGCAGTACAGAGGTATTACCCCTATTTCTGAGTCAGAAGGTCCAGGTTTAAGCACCACATGAGGGAATGCTGCATTGTTGGAAGTGTTGCTTGTCAGAGCAGATCCTACACTGAGGTCAATTAATCCTCTAAGGCAAAAGATCTCCTGCCAGAAATGTGTCTTATATTCTCGGTACTATAGCTGTTATTTTGGTGAGGGATGTTAGATGTGTGACCTGGGAGTGCAGCAGACATAGGTCTTTTGTGGTGCAGTGGTAGTGTCCTTATCTTTTAGCCAGGCAACCCAGACTCCAGTCCAGCTAGTTCCAGAGGTGTGTCAAAGCATCTCTGAACAGAACTACCTAGAATGTAGGGATAATGATGCCAGTCATTGATTTGATGCTAGTGGTGGCAATGTTTACTCCTTTACCCTCATTAGATTACATTCCCTACAGTGTGGAAATAGGCCCTTCAGCCCAACAAGTCCACACCACCCCTCCAAAGAGAAACCCACATTTCCCTCTGACTAAACGCACCTGAAACTGTGGAAACTTTGGATTGTGGGAGGAAACCCATGCAGACACGGGGAGAATATGCAAACTCCACACAGGCAGACAGGAATCGAACTCAGGACCCTGGTGCTGTGAGGCAACAGTGCTAACCACTGAGCCACCATGCTGGCCACATGGAGATGAACATATGTTTAGAGGCAGTAAGGATCTCAATCAGTGCTTTATAAGGGCATCATTAGCTACGTCTGGCTTGGTTGTTGGTTTGGTTTCTGTTGGATCTATTTGGGTTTGTTGGAGAAACTCTGTGGGTTTTCTATTGTTAGTTAAAGTTAGTGCATTGACTAGGAGATGATGCCATGCACGATAAAGTCCTCATTTGAAATCTCCTGGGATTTTGTTACCTCAGAAAGGTGACGATTGTGTGTGCTATCTCCACTTTAGAAACAGTTGATTGTTGGAAATCTGCTGGCGTATCACTGGATGAGACCCAACTAATGTTTCTGGGGTCATGGGTTTGAATCTCAGCATGATGGAAATGTAATAAAAATCTGTAATTCAAAGCCAAATTATTGAGACAAATTATTGGCTGTTGATAAAAAAACCCATCTAGGTCACTAATGTCCTTTAGGGAAGGAAGTCTGACATTCTTAACCTGGTCTGGCCTACATGTGACTCCAGACCCACAGTTAGGTGGTTGGTTCTCAGTTGCTGTCTGAAGTGCCTAGTGAATCGTTCAGTCATATCAATTGCTACAAAATCTCAACGAAATGAAAGTGGACAGGGTCATCGGGCATTGACCAAGACATTGGAAAATACAGAACCAGCCCTGTCATCCCTGCACAGTCCTCCTCACAAAACCTAGGGGCTGGTGCCATACTGGGAGAGCTGTCTCACAGACTGATCATGCAACAGCCTGACATAGTCATACTCACGGAATCACACCTTACAGACAATGTCCCAGACAGCACCATCACCACCCCTGGATATGTTCTGTCCCACTGGCAAGACAGACCCAGCAGAAGTGGTGGCACAGTGGGAGGCTGTTGGGAGGGAGTTGCTCTGCGAGTCCTCAACATTGACTCCGGACCCCAGGAAGACTCCTGGCCTTCAGGTTAAACACGAGCAAGGAAGCTGATTACCACGTACCATCTTCCCTTGGCTGATGAATCTATACTCCTCTATGTTGCAAACACCTGGAGGAAGCACTGAGGATAGCAAGAGCACAAAGTGTGCTCTAAATGGGAGATTTCAATGTCCATCACCTAGAGTGGCTCAGCAGCAGCAGAACTGATCAAACTAGTCGGGTCCTAAAGGACATACTGCTAGACTGGGTCTGCGGCAGGTAGTGAGAGAGCCAACGAGAGGGAAAAAAGCACATTTGACCTTGTCCTTACCAATCTGTCGGCTGCGAATGTATCTGTCCATGACAGTATCGGTAAGAGTGACCAGCACACAGTCCTTGTGGAGATAAAGGTCCTGTCTACACATTGAGAATACCCTCCATTGTGTTGAGTGCCACTATCACTGTGCCAAATGGGACAGACTCCGAAAAGAACTACCAACTCAAGACTGGCCACCCATGAGGTGTTGTGGGCCATCAACAGCAGCAATATTCTATTCCAAGTCCATATTTAGAAATATTAAGTGTGTAAAATGTCACATATAGCACATGGAAAACATAGCTATATTTTCTGTGCACTTTTAACAGTTATTTTACAAGCTGTTCCAACTAAAACAATTAAATAACCCACACAAACACTGAGATTGTAAACATTGATGGACAGATCGCAGGGCTGGGGGCTGTGCGGTAAAGATTGAAGGTAAGGGGCAGAAGACGTCGAAGGTATATAAGGAAACATTTTTTTCACCCAGAGGGTGGTGGCGATCTGGAACTGACTGCCTGTAAGGATGGGAGAGGCAGAAAGCCTCATCACATTGAGGAAGGATTTAGGTGTGCAGTTGTGATGCCAAAAAATGCAGGAAAATGAGTTAGGAATTGTTAGAGATGTTTGTTTTTGACCGGTGCATGGGGCAGAGTGCCTGTTTCTGTGCTGTGGATCTCTACATCTCTAACTTCCATGAGTACATTATTCTGAATTTTTATTTCTCTGTTTTTTTCTAATTTATTCCTATGATCTATAATGCTGCACTTTCTGGATGTAGGTTTGCTCGCTGAGCTGGAAGGCTCGTTTTGAGATGTTTCGTCACCATACAAGGGAACATCTTCAGTGAGCCTCTGGTGAAGCTTCCCGCTCGGCAAGCAAACTTACATCCAGAACCTCAACCATGAGCTACAAATCTTCTCAAAATTCGCTGCACATGCTATTTCTTTACTTTTCTCATTCTTTTTCCTAAGAATTTGTCCTGATGAATCTGTATCTAGATACCTTTGTACTTAAGATGCTCCTGTAAGTGGCAATTTATAAACTTTTCACTGTATTCATGTGAGTACATGTGACAATAAAACTAATTATAACTGTAAGTTACTACGTAATCTGCGTTCACCCCCTTTTAGATAATGCATTACTGACCAGGAAATGCTGCTTATCTTTACTCTGCTTTGTGTTATTGGTTCTAATTGTTTTTATTGTCCTGTTTTCAACACTGTTTTGCACATTGTGTCATGTTGTGTACTCTTACTTTATGTGCTGCACTGTTAATTTCACTGTCACTGATCTTCCAACAAACAGCTCGCACTTTGAATTGCTAATGTCTAATATCCTGCCACGTTTTTAAGAAGTATTATCTATTTCAATTTATGGTGGTCATAAAACGTAACTTCTGTCCATTGACAGCAGCAGCTGAGAGTACTCTGGAAGTGAATTTCACTGACTTGGGGACTTATCTCACTGAAATTCAACACAGTCTGTTGGAGCTGTTTGAATTAACTTATTCAGACATGGACAGGTGGGATGTGAACCTCAACCTCTGGCCCCGAAGATAGGGGAACAAGTGCCCTGCCAACCTGATCTATGCCTATTGCTAGATCCATGATGTGGAGGTACCTGTGTTGGACTGGGGTGGACAAAGTTAAAAATCACACAACACCAGCTTATAGTTCAACAGGTTTATTTGGAAGCACTAGCTTTTGGAGCACTGCTCCTTCGTCAGGTAGCTAGATTTTTAACTTAGTGCTATATTTAGAAATTTACCGACAAGTTGAGTTCGCCTTGCTGAAAGCACAGCTGCCAGTGTTCAAAGTAAAAGTCTCATATCAGCACCATTAAATCAGAAACCTTACATCTTTGATTTGCCTTTAAAGAATCAATCCACTTTTTAAGATGATACAGTTTTGGAAAGAATGATTCGCACCAGAAATTATTTAGAATTTTGTCTTCCTTTATTTTCGGAAACTTTCTCTTTCCTTTTCAAGTGTCTATCAGGTCTGTCTGCAACAACATAGTCAGTGGAGTAATTGATCTGGAGGAGAGTTTGAAATTACTGTGTTTGACACATCTTGCCAGTCATTACTTATTTAATGTCTTACACTGGGAGGTTTTCAGGGAAGAAACCATGGGATTTGCATAATGCCTCTTAACCTCCGAAACATCTTGAAGTGTGAAAAGTTTCAAACATGTAGATCACTTTCATGTGAAAGATATTCAGAGGTTAGAGCTGTAACAGTTGTAATCTTATAATAATACAGGATAGAGTCTGTCTGTGTCACTCTGTAATGGAGATAACCAATTTATCCATCTTCTCCGCACTCTCCTTGTACTGCTGCCATTTCTTTTCCTTTCAGTATTTATCCATTTTCCTTTTCAGAGACATTATTGAATCTGCTGCAGCCACCCAGTACATTCCAGAGCATAGCACGTCTGTGTTAATAAAAAAAACCTGCTCATTGTCTGTCTGCTCCTTTAGCTGATTTCCTTAACTCAGTGTCCTCTTAATGCTGACTCGCAGTGGGAACAGTGTCCTTACTAATACAAAACATTGGTGAGTTTTTACAACTCAATCAAATTCCTTCTCTGCTTTGAAGAGATTCCCTGTAAGTTTAACAGACAGCACTGCAGGATCTCACAAACACCAGGGGGACAAGGATAAATCAATCTACGCTGGGTAGTGGGACATCCCACTCGTTTATAGTCCAACAGATTTATTTAAAATCACAAGCTTTCAAAGCTGTTGAGTGATCACCTGATGGCATGTGCCTTTTGACTTTGTCCACCCCAGGCACGTCCACATCTTGGGCGGTGTCAACTGAATCCAGGACATCAGGAAAACTTTCTAACAGAGTAATGGGGGCACACCAAAAACGAGAGAGAGATGGAAGAAGTCTTCAGCTCAATGCAGAAAGCAATAAAGCTTAAGAGGAAAGGCCCTTTCAAGAAAGCTGCACTTGCACAATGAGCTCAATGACCTTCCTCGGCGCTCTGCAGTTCTCTGACAGATAAGATGCCCAGTATCTAGCTCTCAGCACTGACCTACTTTTGTAATCTTATCAACACAGTGTAGGTATTTTCAGCAGCCGCTGATTGCACTGGAGAAATCGTTACTGGCTTTTTGTAGTTGTATCGACATTTGAAATCTTGGCATCTAACAAACCCTGGGAAGATGGGATTATGTTTTCAGAGGTGCTCATTCCTTTGAAACGATGGAACACTTTCGAGATGCAGACGGTGATGAAGGGCTGACTGTGGAACATTAACCTCTCATTAAACTTTACACAGCTGGCCAGGTTTCCGGATTTGTCCAGCATTTATTGTTGTCACTTTAGATTTTAATATTCACCTTCTGTTTGTCAGACCCTAAGATCTATCCTCTGTTGCTTTGGTCTGAAGTTCTGGTAATTTTTCCCTAACACTCCCTGCTGCGTTATTTATTTCTACGCCTTCAAAGGTCATTAGTCACCATCCCACCTGGAAACACAGGAGCAGGAGTAGGCCATTCGGCCCTTCGAGCCTGTTCCACCATTCAATTTGATTGTGCCAATTTAATGCCCACCTGCCCCTCCATACACTTTAACTCCTCTCCTGCCCCTCGGATGCTGCCTGACCTGCTGTGCCTTTCCAGCACCACACACTTTTTGACCCTGCTCTCCAGCATCTGCAGTCTTCCCTTTCTCCTACTTTAAGCTGAAGAACTACATCTAACTCCTTCATGAAAACATTCATTGTTTTGGCTTCATCTGCTTTTGCGGCAGAGAATTGCACAAAATGAAAAGTGCTGGCAAGCTAACAAGCAGCTCTTAGTTTGGATCGCCTCTGTTACACTCCTTTCTGCATTAAGGACCCTGCGGAAATACAATGGAACTGGAAAAGGCTGTATAAACGCAGTGAGCCTGACAGTGGCTGTGAGAGATAAAGGCAGTAAGATTTCAGGGCACTGACCTACTTGCCAGAACAGAGAAATATTGGGCGAAAGTGAGGATTGCAGATGCTGGAGATTAGAGTCTAGATTAGAGTGGTGCTGGAAAAGCACAGCAGGTCAGGCAACATCCGAGGAACAGGAAAATCGACGTTTCAGGCAGGAGCCCTTCATCAGGAATGAGGTTGGAACCCTTGGGGGTGGAGAGATAAATGGGAGGGGGGTGGGGTTGGGGAGAAGGTAGTTGACTACCTCTTCTCCCCACCCCCCACCCCCTCCCATTTATCTCTCCACCCCCAAGGGTTCCAGTCTCATTCCTGATGAAGAGAAATATTAGTGTTGTAGCAGCTTGCAAGCAAATGCAGAGGCAGGAAAGACTGGGAGGGAGAGAAGAACACAGAAGAAGGGATTGAATTTGTAAACTGCCTTTTGTGGCCACAGGAATTCTCAAGGTGCTGTTGTAGTACTTTTGAAGTACAGTCACATACACAGAAAAGGACAGCTGATTCCCATAAACAGCCGATTCCCATAAACAGCAATGTCCTCATCTCTGTCTGTAGGAGAAAGTGAGGACTGCAGATGCTGGAGATCAGAGCTGAAAATGTGTGGCTGGAAAAGCGCAGCAGGTCAAGCAGCATCCAAAGAGCAGAAGAATCGACGTTTCGGGCATGTGCCCTTCTTCCTGAAGGGAAGAAGCATCCTCCTCTATGGATGCTGCCTGACCTGCTGCGCTTTTCCAGCAACACATAATCCGTCTGTAACCAGCGAGATGGATCAAGTTGGAATTTAGAGAACAGACACCAAAAACAATGGGGTTTGACTTTCCAAACTTGAATTGGAGAAATCTCGGGGTGGGGGGCGGATGTTAGGTGACGGTAGAGAAACAGAAACTCGGGGGCTCAGTGACTGCTTGGTTAGATGGTTAGAGGTTTACGTGGAGGTCAGTCTACACACTCGTGTTCAGAGTTCTGAAGGAGGAATGGAATCCACAACCTTCTCTCTCCAACACAAGAGAACTTCCAACTCGGCCCCAAGTGACCATGTTAGCTCAGTGATGTGGTCGGAGGTTGGAGGGATGCTGTCCCTGAAAGAGAGAGGGGGCAATGATAAGAAGGCAAGTGAAGGTGGGCTAGAGACCTTGTAATTAGCAAAAACAGCATCATTAACCCCAGGCACTGCCTGAGAACCAAAGGTACAGCTGGTTTTGACGGAAAGTTGTTGAATTTGACATTGAATCTGAAAAGCTGAGAAATGCCTCATCAGAAGGTGAGGTGCAGTTCCTTTGAGGTTATTGGAGTAGCAGGGGAGGCGCGAGCTTACAATGGGAGTGAGATGCCCAACTACTTGGGATTCTCTCGCTGGGTGGGAGGCTTTGACCTTACAGGGCTCCCCCACGCCCCCCTCCCCCTGGCGCGGGGTCGGTGAGAGTGCCCACATGTCACCCTGCAAGGCCCAGGACACTTCACAGCTCAGGTATTAGATAGATTACTAGATTACTTACAGTGTGGAAACAGGCCCTTTGGCCCAACAAGTCCACACCGACCCGCCGAAGCGCAACCCACCCATACCCCTACACATACCCCTTACCTTACACTACGGGCAATTTAGCATGGCCAATTCACCTGACCCGCACATCTTTGGACTGTGGGAGGAAACCGGAGCACCCGGAGGAAACCCACGCAGACACAGGGAGAATGTGCAAACTCCACACAGTCAGTCGCCTGAGGTGGGAATTGAACCCAGGTCCCTGGCACTGTGAGGCAGCAGTGCTAACCACTGTGCCACCGTGCCACCCATAAAAAAAGGTCTTCCATAAAAAAAGGGGGTCTGTTCCTTCAATGTGCAACTGATCTGTGAGCATCAGTACTCAATCTGAGAATTCTGCAGCAGCTCCCCTGGGAGCTGTGTACATCTCTGTGACCTCCCGTGTTCCTGCTGTGAGTGAGGGGCCAGAGGCCTGAATGAAGGCATGGGGGGGGTCACTGAGAGACAAGGGCCGTGATCCTCTGTGACCCTGGCTGATCAGCCTGTTACACTGCCCCCTGTCTGAGGATGCATGTAGTTACAGTGCAGCCCATCCTTCCCATAGGGCCATGGGGTAGCAGATGAAAGGCCTCCTGATGATGAGGCTCCAATACTTGAACTGGTCTGGGAGGGTGTCCTTACAGTGCCGTGTGGGCAGAGTGTACCACGTAACCCCAGCACAACTGGAGCAGGCACAGAGGGGACGTGACGGAGGGTCGGGAGCTGGGAGAGTGGGAGGGGGGACAGCTTTCTGAGGGCATTGAGTAGGAGGACCATCGGCCTGTGTATGATGGACTGTCAGACGTGACAAACCCACCCCCCCTCCCCAGGCAGAATGTAACCAATCCCCAATCCCAGTGGGTGTGGGCTGGGAGCAGTGATCACTCAGTGACTGGAATTCTGTTGCTGCCAATAAAATAAGCAGCCTCTTGGCTGTTTCCAAAAGCAAATGCCTCATTTGTTTGATCTTTCTTATATCCTGCCTAATCATCTGACCTGTCACTAATTTTCACAGAATTACACACCATTTCTTTCAATTTGATACCAACTTTAACTTCCTTACTTTGTTATACATGTCTTTTTTTCACTTTTTCTTCCTTTGCTGAGTAGTGTGACATCTTAAACATCTGTCTGCTGACCTTTCGACAATCTAATTTCCCAGTTCACTTTAGCCAGCTCTGTCTTTGTGCCCTCATTGATGTCTTTGTTTAAGTTTAAAACATTTGCCTTCTCCTCTTTTCCACTCTCATCTCTCTCAAATGAAAGGTGAAACTCAATCAGGGTATGATCCTTTCTAATTGGGGTGCCTTTACAATAAGGCCACAAAATAATCCTGTCTCATTGCACGTAAACAGACTTAGAATAGACAGCTCTCTGCTGGGTGGGACAAACAGCTGCTCGGAGAAACTGTTCCAAAAACTCTGCTTTATGCTCCAATTGTTAATCTGATTTGCCCAAGCCATATGTAAATTAATATTACCCATGTCATAATCTTATATATTTCCCACATCTGCATCCAAAACAGATCACCTTCTCTTTCATGTTTATTATCATATTTTTAATTAATTTATCCAAAATAAACCCTACAAATTCCAAGTTTAATCACTGCAAATAAACTTTAAAACACCAATAAACCTTACAATTACAAATAATGATGCAATTTATTCCTATTATCTGTGTAGTGCTGGACTTTTTATTTCTTTATTTTGATCATTTTTTTCCCTTAAGACCTTGTTCTGAAGAATCTATACAGAGGTACCTTGTGCCTAAGATGCTGCTATAAGTAGTGACTTGTAAAGTTTTCACATTATCCATGTGAGTACATGTGACAATAACGCTCATTCAATTCAAGTCTGAAAGAGAAATGACCAAAAACTCATTAAACAATCTCTAACCTATTTCCTGTGATGTCACAGTTTATTTTCTCAAATGAGGACAGTCCACAAACTGAGACCCTGTCACTCTTTCAGAGTTGTTGTTTCTGCTGTTTGTGGCTCGGTTTTAAACTCCAAGTGACGGCAGCTCTTTCAGTGAAGAGTACCTTCTTCCTCATGGTGCCAACTCTCCTCCCTCACCCAGGACCAACTGAGTCTAGCTGTGTCAGTGATCAACTAGCTTTGAGCTGGCTTCCAACGTGCACCCAGCAAGGCCATCTCACTTCACAAACAAACCAAAATATCATCAAGGAATGATGTGGAGGAGCCAGTGTTGGACTGGAATGAATAAAGTTAAAAATCCCTCAACACCAGGCTATAGTCCATCAGGTTCATTTGGAAGCTAGTATTATAACTGGTGTTGTGGGATTTTTAATCTAAGAGGTCATTTGACCATTGAACCTGCTCTGCCATTCATTCAGATTATGGTCTGATTTGAAGTTAACTCGAACTCTGCATTCTGACATATCCCCCAATAACCTCTCACCTCTATCTCCCCCAGCCTTCAAAATATTCAATGATTCTGCATTCACTATCTTTGGAAGAAAGGAATTCCAAAGACTCACAACCCTCTGAGAGAGATTTATTCAAACTAAAATTGTACAGAGATAAAGCAGCATTGCTGGTTGGAGGAACTAGTTTAAAATAATTACTTAATTAACTCACTACAGCTGCCTGTCTGTTAGGGAACTCGTTTATCCCTGATTAGAGCAGAAGCCACTCACTTTAACAGCTCACAGACACACTCTCTCTCACACATAGACATAGACATGCATATACTGTGTCAAGTTAACAAGCTGCTGTCTTAGTGATCTGAAAAGCTGGTCACTGCACTCAGAATGTTAATTCTCTCTCTCTCTCTAGATGCTGCTGAGTTTCTCCAGCAATTTCTGGTTTTATTCTCTGAATGTTTAGTTGGTAATGGGCTGGTGGAGGAGGAGGAGGAAGAGGAAAAGGCGAAGCAGGAGGGCTGGGTTTTGAACTGAGAGTGTGATGCTGGGAAAGCACAGCAGGTCAGGCAGCATCAGCGGAGCAGGAGAATCAACACTTCGGGCAAGAACCTTTCATCAGGAATGAGGCTTGTGGACCAGGGTGCAGAGATTGGGGGGGGGGGGGGGAAGAGGCGTGGGGAAGGTAGCTGAGAAAATGATAAGTGGATAAAGGTGAGGGAGAAGGTGATAGGTCATGGGGGGAAATGATGGACAGGTCCGGAGCATGGTGCCAAGTTGGAGGCTTGGGACTGGGATAATGTGGGGGAAGGGGAAATGAGGAAGCTCATTTGTTGGATACGCAGACAAGTCCATCTTCTGTGGTTACACCGGCACCACCCCTACCTGTTCCTCCTCTACATCGATGACTGTATCGGCACTGCCTCATGCTCCCACGAGGAGGCTGAACAGTTCATTAACTTTAACTTTAACAACAGCTTCCACCCCAACCTCAAATTCACTTGGACCATCTTGGACACCTCCATCCCCAACCTGGACCTCTCCATCACCATCTCCGGCAACCAACTAACCATGGACATCTACTACAGCCCACCGACTCCCACAGCTACCTAGACAACACCTCCTCCCACCCTACCTCCTGTAAAATGGCATCCCTTATTCCCATTTCCTCCGCCTCTGCCGCATCTGTTCCCAGGAAGACCAATTCCACCTTAGAAAGTCGCAGATGGTCTCTTTCTTCCAGGATCGCAACTTCCCTTCCCATGTGATTGACGATGCCCCCAGTGCATCTCCTCCACTTCACGCACCACCATCCTTGAACCCCTACCCTGGGGAGACTGTTCCCTCCATGACTCCCTCGTCAAGTCCACACCCCCCCACCAGCATAGACCCCAATCCTGGCACCTTTCACTGCCACTGCAGGAAGTGCAAACCTGCTCCCACACCACTCCCCTCAGCCATGTCCAAGATCCCAAAGGATCCTTCCACATCCGTCAGAGATTTACCTGTACCGCGACCAATGTCACCAACTGCATCTGTTGCACCCGTTGTGGTCTCCTCTATATCAGGGAGACAGGACGTCTTCTTGAGGATCGTTTCAGAGAGCATCTCTGGGACACCCCCACCCACCCACCCCACCGCCCCGTGGCTGAATACTTCAACTCCCCCTCCCACCCTGTCAAGGACATGCAGGTCCTGGGCCCCCTTCACCGCCAAACCATTACCTCCTGACGCCTGGAGGAGGAACGCCTCATATTCCACCTTGGGACCCTGCAACTACACGGGATAAATGTGGATTTCAACAGCTCCCTCATTTCCCCTCCCCCCACATTATCCCAGTCCCAAGCCTCCAACTTGGCACCACCCTCCGGACCCTTCCATCACTGCCCTCTCTGACCTATCACCTTCTCCCTCACCTTCATCCACCTATCACTTTCTCAGCTACCTTCCCCCAAACCCCACCACTCCCATTTATCTCTCAGCCCCCCCAGCCCACAAGCTTCATTCCTGATGAAGGGCTTATGTCCAAAGGTTTGATTCTCCTGCTCCTTGGATGCTGCCTGACCTGCTGTGCTTTTCCAGCACTACACTCATGACTCTGATCTCCAGCATCTACAGACCTCACTTTCTCCTGGGTTTTGAGTTGATTTGTTTAAGTCGGGAGATGGATTCTCTTTATGGTGTTGACATCAGCAGCTGTCAGGAGCACGTGCAGCTTTCTCTGGCTCTGCTCCCATTGTAAACAGTGATAGCCCATCGTGGGTGCTGCCCTTCCAATGTATGAACAGTTAACATTGATGATAAATTAATGACAAATTACATTCATGGTTCAGTCTCAACCAATCATTCATCCTCTTCTGAGCTCATCCACAAATCTAACCTGAATCCACACAATCTCAGCACTGCTTCTTGTATTACCAATATTCCTGCAACATTCCATTCCGTGAATCTGGGACAGCAGTTACATAAGATAGAATCTGCAGACGCTTTGGTACACACACACCTTCCCAACCATGCCTGAATGGTCCAGGTTTCTGTGGGAACTACGTGACTGGGTCCACTCAGCAAAGGTCCCAAGCTATTTCTTAGACTCAAACAGCACAGAAATAGACCCTTCAGTCCAACCAGTCCATGCTGACCTTAATCCCAAATTAAACTCGTCCCACCTGCCTGCGCTTGGCCCATATCCCTCCAATTCTTGCCTATTCATGTCCTTACCTACTTAACCTCCTCCTGCTGTTGCCTGAACTTGAACTTATGACTTTGTCCCTTCAACATTATTAGGGTCTGGCATCTTTCTCAGTATAAGATCTCCAGGCTGCAGTACCCTGTGCACTGTGGTGATTGTGTTATGGTTAGGAACATAGAGACCTAGGATAACACACTGAGTATACAGGTTCAAATCTCACCATGGCTGCTGGTGGAATACAGTTAATAAAAGGCCTGGAACTGTCCGTGATGATGATCATAAAGCCCTCAGTAATTAACAGTAAAAACCCATCTGCTTCATTCATCTTCTGTAGGGGAGAAAATGGGAATAGGCCATTCCACCCACATGGTTTTGCTCTGCCATTCAATATCATTGTGATGTTTAGATTAGATTAGATTACTTACAGTGTGGAAACAGGCCCTTCGGCCCAACAAGTCCACACCGACCCGTTGAAGCGCAACCCACCCATACCCCTACATTTACCCTTTACCTAACACTATGGGCAATTTAGCATGGCCAATTCACCTGACCCACACATCTTTGGACTGTGGGAGGAAACCGGAGCACCCGGAGGAAACCCACGCAGACACAGGGAGAACGTGCAAACTCCACACAGTCAGTCGCCTGAGTCGGGAATTGAACCAGGGTCTCAGGCACTGTGAGGCAGTAGTGCTAACCACTGTGCCACCGTGCCGCCCAAATTGTGTATTGTCTTACACAATATCTTGTTCCTGATTTGGCGCAGTACTCTTTAACCTGAAGCACTATAAATAATACTTTTTCGAAAACATTCAATATTAGAGAGAAGACGGAATCCCATTCTTCCCAAACTCTGACTAAGTTAATGTCTGCTGCTTTAAAATACCCCAGGTCATGTCGCTCTTTTGTGCCTGACTCAAATGGACAGTGTGTGGGCTAAAGCCATGAGCATTAGAAAGCTATTCAACCAGGGCAAGGTTCCACTGCTGGGGGCAGTGGCAGGATCATACAGCCCATTCCAAACGCACACATCCCCCTCGGCCCATGATTCACTTGTGACGGTGCTGGTCGCTATGTTATGGAAATGCAGCAGGAGCTGGTGTAGCTCTAACGGAGACCCTGCAGGCTGACAGGAAATCGGAGAAGCTGCCTGAGGTACTTGGCCATGAACTGGGTTACTTGTTGCTGAGTTTTCCACATCTCTGCGGTGACTCAGGAAGCTCCTGGAAGATGTTCTCTCGCTCTGACACTTAGCGGCACAGAGATCCCTCAGGTTTTCTGATCTACGCTAGTTTAGTTGCCGTCTGTTTGTTGCCGTAGGAACGAGCACTGTCACTGTCACATAGCTGCGCTGTATGACTCGAGGACTCTGTAACATGATTGATCTATGTCATGTGTGTGCCACAATTGAGGGAACAGGGATACCTTTCTGCCATTTCCAAAAGTTACACTTTTCAGGAGAAGGTCTGCATACGTTCACATCCAAAAGAAAGGTTCCCTTTGCCCTTGAGTTGGTGGAATTGAAATCCAGCAGGGAGGGGAGGGGGTGGTGTAATGGTAATGTCATTGGATTCAATATCCAGAGGCCCAGGTTAATGCTCTGGGTTCAAGGGTTCAACACTAGCTGGTGGAAAGAATATTGGATGAACAGGCTCTTTGGTCCACTGTGTCTGTGCTGACCAAATTGCTGCTTGAATTAATCTCATCTGTCTGCACATGATCTAATTTAGGTTTAGTTAATGGATCTGAATTGGTGACTGTGAAGGGACCAGACTAGCGCCCGAACATCCTTGAAGGAGAAACCTCACCCAATGGAGCCTACGTGTGACTCCAGACCCACAGAAAAGCGATTGGCTCCTAACTGCCCTCTGAAATGGCCGAGCAAGCCACTCAGTTCAAGGTCATTAAGGTTTGCCAACAATGCCCACAGCTGTGAAAGAGTTTTTAAACATTAATGTCATCCATCTGATCTTAAATGAGTTAAAGTCAGGGGGTTAAATGGGTCAGATTGAGCAACATTGCTCAGGGGACACTTCCCTAGAAACCCATGAATCTGTGGCTTTTAGATCATTCCAGGAACACCAGGGGAGTTATACAGTCCACAACCCCCACCCCACCTTCCCCCCTGCCCCAGCACATCCCCACCCCACTCCCTCCTCCCTGCCCAAGCACACACCCCACCCCCTCCCCACACCCTGCCCCACTCCCATCCTCCCTGCCCCAGCACACCCCCCGCCCCACTCCCTCCCTCCCCCAGCACCCCCCCGCCCCACCCCACCCCACCCCACTCCGTCCCCCCTGCTCCAGCACACCCCCCACCTCACTCCCTCCCCGTCCCAGCACACACCTCCACCCTACCTTCCCCCCTGCCCCAGCACACACCCCACCCCCTCCCTCCCTCCCCCCCCCCCGCACACCCCCCACCCCACTCCCATCCTCCCTGCCCCAGCACACACCACCGCCCCACTCCCTCCCTCCCCAGCACACGCCCCCGCCCCACTCCCTCCTCCCCACTCCCTCCTCCCTGCCCCAGCACACCCCCCCACCCCACTCCACTCCACTCTGTCCCCCGGCGCCAGCACACCCCCCCCACCCCACTCCGTCCCCCCTGCCCCAGCACACCCCCCACCTCACTTCCTCCACCGTCCCAGCACACACCTCCACCCCACCCCCTCACCCCTGCCCCAGCCCCAGCCCCAGCACACACCCCCAGCACACACCCCACCCCACTCCATTCCTTCCTCCCTGCCCCAGCCCCAGCACACACCCCCACCCCACCCCTTCCCCTCCCCCTCCCCCTGCCCCAGCACACCCCACCCCACCCCAACCATATTTGGAGATAGGGAGGACGCATAAAACTGAGTGAAGTTCCTGCCCAGTTGGCAGTCTCCTGCCCACTGTTGGCTGTTCATTGGACACTGTGATCAGTTTCGGTATTAAAAACACTTTATCTAACTGCTCCTGTCAGTGAGACTGAACACAAGGATACAGAATTTGGTTTGCAGTTCAACAGGAATTTATTAACAAAATATTCTTCATTAAAGACATCATGAGAGCAGTTCCCAAATTCCGCCAATGTTCTAGCTCCATTGGTCTGAGGAAGGATATTACCCTCAATGCTCCATGTGTTTGAGCTGGGCTGCAGACATCCTGTTCCCCTTTGGCCTAAGGCTGGCTCTCTCTCACAAAGGTGGTCTCTCAGGTCAGGACTGCTTGGGTTGTCATGTGGTCTTCTGCCATTGGTCTTGCTGCAAGTCCTCACTGAGGGGTTGGCTTACAAGTCTGTTTTCTTGTCTCTCTCATCCTGGATTTTCCAGAATGTTCTGTGGCCTTTAGCCAATGGGGTCATGACCAGGGTTCAAAGCATCCAATGGGATTGCACCATACCAGCTGCTGCACAGCCTCAGGCACTCGCTGGGAGGCAAGGAAGTCTGATTGAAACTTTTCCAATATACAACCCTCAGGCTAGTTGTAACTGACACCCTCTGATTGTTGTGACCTCTTTGATCTTTGTTCTCTGTAGACAAAAGCAGCTGCTGTCGTTTAATTTAGTTTGGGCGAATTTTCTGTTAGGCCTGATTCCTCTGGCTGTTGGTCAATTTAAAAATGTCCAGTAGTGGGGCTGTGGTTGCTTGCCCACTCCATCTCCAAGTGACTCCCCCCAATGTTATTGGAGGACAGTAAGGTGTAAGACAGCAAGTTGTCCTCTCCCCCCTTAGGCCTCCTGAGACCCTTCCACCATCAGTTGAAGAGTGGGGGGGGGGGGGGGCGCAATGCCCCTGTACTTATTGGGACATCTCACCGCAAGATGGTACCCTACCCCTTCATGCCTCCTGGCCTCTGAAATCTGACATTCCCCTCCCCACTCCTGCCCCTCACTCGGGTGTCCCAGTCTGAGGGGCAGAAGTCTCTCTCTGACCTCCCTGCAACGTTGTATTGATCTAGGGCAGCCTGGTAGTGTGGGCTGATAGACAAAGAACAAGGAACATTCCAGCACAGGAACAGGCCCTTTGGCTCTCCAAGCCTGAGGCAATCCAGATCCTCTATCTAAACCTGTTGCCTATTTTCTAAGTCCCTTTGTCCCCTTGTTTCCTGCCCATTCATGTACCTGTCTCAATACATCTGAAATGAAGCTATTGTTCCCGCCTCACTACCTCTCCTGGCAATGAATTCCAGGCCCCCACCACCCCCTGTGTAAATAACTTTCCACACATAGCTCCATTAAACTTTTCCCCTCTCACCTTGAACTCATGACCCCTTGTAATTGAATCCTCCACTCTGGGATAAAACATCTTGCTATCCACCTTGTCTATACCTCTCATGATTTTGTAGACCTAAATCCCCCCTCAACCTCCGTCTTTCCAATGAAAGTAATCCTAATCTACTCAACCTCTCCTCATAGCTAGTGCCCTCCATACCAGGCAACATCCTGGTGAACCTCCTCTCCTATCGATTGGTTAAAAGCAGGCCCTGCCTTCCCACCAATTTAAGGTCCAGCCAATCGATTTAATAAAACCTACAGAACCTCTAGGTAATCATAACAAGCGCTTTGGAAATTGAGAATATAACAGGCAGCACATGCAAGTGCAGGTTCTGTCTAATAAATGTAACTTCCTGCCCTGAAACTATCTCTATAGCTCTCATTAATATTCTCAAAGTAACATTGTCACTAACAGTCTTGCTAACCCTCCTGGAATTGTCAATTAATCTCCTGCACACCATTGCAATCAAGCTGAGGAACTCTCAAAGCAAATGATGAGAGATTCAGTCCAGTCTCTCTCATCAGCTTCCTGTTAGTTCTGCACCTGATGGAGATGCTATCATCCAGACTGTTCTTTAAAATGGCTGGATAGCACAATGAGTTCTCTCTCGGTCCCTCAGAAAGCAGCTCAGTGCTAACGGCCCTTGTATAACATGAAGAACCCTCCTAGGGTGTCCTCAACCAGATCAGGCAACTCTAGTCCTTAAAGATGTCGTCCATGGAACTTTTACTTGAAGTCAGATCATAAGGAATAGGCCACTCAGCCCATCAAGTCTGCTTTGCCATCCAATGAGATCCTGGCTGATTTAATAATCCTCAACTCCACTTCCCTGCCTTTTCCACAAAACCCTCGATTCTCTTCCTGATTAAACACTGTCTATCTCAGCCTCGAATATCTCTAAAGATTCAGCCTCAGCAGCCCTCTGTTGTAAAGAATTCCACAGCTTCACAACCCTCTGCAACAAGAAATTCCTCCTCATCTCGCTCTTAAATGGGAGATCCCTTACTTTGTGATGATACCCTCTGACCCTAGACGCTCCCACAAAAGGAAACAACCTTTCCATATCTACCCAGTTAAGTCCCTAAGAATCTTAGAAGCACTTGGACCACACTAGACTATACCAGACCACACCAGAATAGACTAGACCAGACCAGTCTATGTTAGATCAGTACACACCAGACCAGACCAGACCAGTCTATGTTAGATCAGTACACACCAGACTAGACCAGATCAGTCTAGAACAGACCAGACTAGACTAGACCAGACCAGACCAGACAAGACCAGTCTAACCAGACCAGGCAAGACTATATTTAAGGCTGAGATCAAGATTCTTGATCAGTCGGGGAATCGAAGGTTATGGGGAAAGGGCAAGAAAGTAGATGTAAGGATTGTCAGATCAGCCATGACCCTATTGAATGGCAGAGCAGGCTAGAGAGGCTGAATGGCCTTCTCCTGTTCCTGTTTCTTATAGTCTATGAGCTGTGTATGGAGATAGTCACATTGCTGGCGATATTATAATGTTGCAATGTCATAACTGATGGCTGTAGTCTTATTTTCACCTTTCTGTTTACTAGGTAGAGCCTGCAATATGCCCCATTGTGTCAGATACCTAATCACAGATTCATTGAGAATAACAAAAGTGCCCTGAAGCCCAAATACCCCCCAACACTGTCAGCTGAATTCCTGATTATGAAAGACCCAGTGATAGTGGAGAAGGCAATGAGAGCAGAACCAAGCGTTTGTTGCTCTGCTTTCAGAATCTGAGGAAAGCAGAGGTTCATCCCGAACACTCGCAGCTCCTTCCCATTGTCTCCAAAGCTGTCAATGATTGACTTCCCCTGAGGTATGACATCAGCTTAGTACAGGTGAAAATGTGTTGCTGGTTAAAGCACAGCAGGTTAGGCAGCATCCAAGGAATAGGAAATTCGACGTTTCGAGCATAAGCCCTTCATCAGGAATGAGGAGAGTGTGCCAAGCAGGCTAAGATAAAAGGTAGGGAGGAGGGACTTTTGGGAGGGGCGATGGAGATGTGATAGGTGGAAGGAGGTCAAGGTGAGGGTGATAGGCCGGAGTGGGGTGGGGGCGGAGAGGTCAGGAAGAGGATTGCAGGTTAGGAGGGCGGTGCTGAGTTGAGGGAACCAACTGAGACAAGGTGGGGGGAGGGGAAATGAGGAAACTGGAGAAATCTGAGTTCATCCCTTGTGGTTGGAGGGTTCCCAGGCGGAAGATGAGGCGCTCCTCCTCCAGCCGTCGTGTTGTTATGTTCTGCCGGTGGAGGAATCCAAGGACCTGCATGTCCTCGGTGGAGTGGGAGGGAGAGTTAAAGTGTTGAGCCACGGGGTGGTTGGGTTGGTTGGTCCGGGCGTAAACAGCCTGTCTCCCCAATATAGAGGAGGCCACATCGGGTGCAGCGGATGCAATAGATGATGTGTGTGGAGGTACAGGTGAACTTGTGGCGGATATGGAAGGATCCCTTGGGGCCTTGGAGGGAAGTGAGGGAGGAGGTGTGGGCGCAAGTTTTACATTTCCTGCGGTTGCAGGGGAAGGTGCCGGGAGTGGAGGTTGGGTTGGTGGGGGGTGTGGACCTGACGAGGGAGTCACGAAGGGAGTGGTCTTTGTGGAATGCTGATAGGGGAGGGGAGGGAAATATATCCCTGGTGGTGGGGTCCGTTTGGAGGTGGTGGAAATGATGGCGGATGATACGTTGTATACGGAGGTTGGTGGGGTGGTAGGTGAGGTGTCATTTTGTTAATCTTGTGTGTTCAAATTAGTCCAACTGTTTGTTCCCTTTTCCTTTTACTTTTAAACTCACAATGCCTGACCGGGAGGAGGTTTTATTGTTAAACTCATTCTTTGTAGAGTGTGTTGTAGCCAGCAGCCATCTGAAAACCTGCATACTATCTCAGGGCTGAGAGGTACCATTTACAGAGCAGCATAGGGAACCTTTAAACTGAATACTTTATTTGGTTGTTTTCATATTAAAAAGGGATTGCCTAGCTGTCATGGGATCCTGTGCAGAATAATGATTAGTAAGACAAGAATTTTAACGTTGTAATCTAATTGAGGAGATCTGTAGACATCAAATGGTTTATGAAAGCATTTTTCTGAATCCCTGAGAATGAATTTCAGCTTTCGAATCACTCATCAGTATTTTGTCTTTAATGCAATATTCATCAGACATTTCCATTCTCCTTTTCCAACAGAAAGCAGATGCTGCCAGTCTTCTGTGGTCAATGCTAAACCTTTCTACATCCAATTATTAGACGGGACTAGCAAAGGAATTGCATTTATGTAGTTTCTTTACAATATTCCCCAGGCTCTCTAACAGTGAACTGATAACAGGAGTGAAGGACAAAGGCAAATGAGAAGCTTTGGAATGGGCAAAGAAACAAGATTTGTGTACAAAGTTTCTTATCTCAGAGAGATATGCACTTTTGTAGCATCTGCAATAGATCTTAAGAATATGCCAGCATTTTGGAGAAGTTTGCTTGAAGTGGTGATCTTTGCTGTTCAAGGCTGCGTCTCTCAGTCAGATATACACTGGGATCTGGGAGTTGTTTCTCAAGAAGGTAAATGTGGAGGAGGCATTTTGGGGGCATGGGAGATTATTATTGGGCTCTGAGCTGGTGCAGTGGGAAGAGCCAATACCAATGGGGTAAGAGGTTTGGAATTCTTTGCGTCAGAGGGCTTTGAGTCTTTCAGTATGTTTAAGGTGGACACGGATAGATTCCTGATTCCTAGTGTTAAGGGGATGAGGGGAGGGAGAGGATTGAAGAGGTTTGACCAGCCATAATCCTATTGAGTGGTGTGACAAGTTTGATGGGCTGAATGGCCTACTCCCATTCCTAAGTTTCTGAGTTTTCCATGTTGATTTCACAAATTCAGGCAGTCTGAGGGTTTCACTGTTCTTCCCAAGCATGTTTCCTGTGAACCGGGGGATTGGTCTCTGGGTGAAGACTGTTAACTTTGACAGACCTTTAAAGTAGAGGATCTTTAGTCTGTCAGATTTCTTTTGTGGAGGGTGTGTTTCATGCTGAAAGAGATCATTGCTTCATTGCAATATCTGGAGGGTGTTTAATCACGTGAATTTCTTTTGTGGGGGATGGCTGTCCTGTTGAAAATAGACAATTCCTTTTTTGCAGTATCCTGGATGTTTGATCCAAGTAACCTCATCCTGATCACACTCTGACTGAGTGGACATTTGTTGTCCCTTCTCAGTGGTGGCTTCCATAGTGTTCCATATCTTCAATCTGTGAGCAGATCCCCCTTCTTAACCTGCTGCTATATCTGTGTTGAAGTGTATAGACTCCGTATTTTGTTGATGAGCTGGGGAACCGTCATTCTGCCTCAGTGATTACAGTGTTGGCAAGATCAACTTGTTCACTTAGAGTCATAGAGATGTACAACATGGAAACAGACCCTTCAGTCCAACCTGTCCACGCCAACCAGATATCCCAACCCAATCTAGTCCCATTTGCCAGCACTTGGTCCATATCCCTCCAAACCCTTCCTATTCATATACCCATCCAGATACCTTTTAAATGCTGCAATTATACCAGCCTCCACCACTTCCTCTGGCAGCTCATTCCATACACGTACCACCCTCTGCGTGAAAAACTTGCCCCTTAGGTTCCTTTTATATCTTTCCCCTCTCACCCTAAACCTATGCCCTCTAGTTTTGGACTCCTCACCCCAGGGAAAAAGACCTTGTCTATTTATCCTATCCACACCCCTCATGATTTTATAATCCTCTATAAGGTCACCCCTCAGACTTTGACGCTCCAGGGAAAACAGCCCCAGCCTGTTCAGCCTCTCCCTGTAGCTGAAATCCTCCAACCCTGGCAACATGCTTATAAATCTTTTCTGAACCCTTTCAAGATTCACACCATCCTTCCAATAGGAAGGAGGCCAGAATTGTGCTCAATATTCCAACAGTGGCTTCACCAATGTCCTCTACAACTGCAACATGACTTTCCAACTCCTGTACTCAATACTCCCAGACCAATCAAGGAAAGCATACCAAGCACCTTCTTCAATTCTGCTTTTTTGGGGATTGGTTCTTACTCGGCACAATCCATCACTGTTACTGTTACTGAGGTGTCTCTCAGGATGATTAAAAAATGAAATTCTTTGCGTAAACCTGTCTCTTCTGAGGCACCTCAGCAGCTAACATTAGACTTGAATCTGTCAGAGCTCCTTGAATTATAATTCTGCTCCCAGTGTAGTGAGAAAATGTGGAGCACACAAAATCGAGTTGTGTCTTTGAATGTGATGGTGATATCCACCTCACAATGATCTACAATGCATGGAGGTCAGGGTTTCTGACTGGAATATGTTGGTTTTTAAAATTCTTTCATGGGAGATGGGTGCTGCAGGCCAGGCAAGCATTTATTGAAATCCCTAATTGCCATTAGAGCAGTTAGGGGTCAACCACATTGCTGTGGGTCTGGAGTTACATGTAGGCCCGACCAGGTAAGGTCACAGCTTCCTTCTCTAAAGGACATTATGAACCAGCCTTGTCCTGGTTGGTACCAATTGACCCTGAATTCCAGACTTTACACACTTTATGAAGCCAAGCTGAGAGAGTGAGTGCATTTCAGGTAAAGTGTTCAGTTGAGGGTGAATACGCAGTTTCCTGTTGCAAAAACAGAAGTTGCTGGAAAAGCTCAGCAGGTCTGGCACCATCTTTGGAGAGAAATCAAAGTTAACATTTCTAGTCTAGTGACCTTTCTGGTCCAGCCCCCATCGGAAACATTTTCTCTGGTATATCGATGACATCATTGGTGCTGCTTCCCTCTCTCGCCCTGAATTGAAAAAGTTCATCGACTTCACTTCAAATGTCTACTCCACCATCACTTTCAACTGGTCTATCTCTGACTCCTCCCGTCCTTTCCTCAACATCTCTGCTTCCATTTCTGGGGATGAACAGGCCACAAATATTCACTATAAACCCACCGACTCCCACAGCTCCCTGGACTATACATCCTCACACTCTTGCTTCCTGTAAAGACTTCAGTCCATTCTCCCAGTTCCTCCGTCTCCATTGAAAATATTCCAATGAAAACAACTTAGACAAGGGGGCCTCCAAAATGTCCACCTTCTTCCTCAACTGAGGATTCCCCAGTGTCATTGTAGACAGGTCCCCAACTGGGTCTGATTCATCGCCTGTACTTCTACCCTCATCCTCTCTTCCCTCCCACAACAGTGACAGTGTTCCCTTTGTCCTTACCTACCATCCCACCAGTATTCACATCCAGAAGATCATCAGCCTTCATTTCTCCCACCTCCAGCAAGATGCCACCACCAGATACATATTCCCCTCCCTCTCTTGAATGCCTTCCGTAGGGACTGTTCCCTCCAGGACACTCCTTCACTCCCAACACCCCTTCCAACATCGCCAAAGCACCTCCCCCTCCAACCGCCCAAGGTGTAACACCTGCTCATTTCCCTCCTCGGTATCCAAGGGCCCAAACACTGTCCAGGTGAAGCAGCACTTTACCTGCACTTCCCACAATCTAGTCGACTACATTCGCTGCTCCCAATGTGGTCTCCTCTACCTTGGGGAAATGAAGCATAGACTGGGTTATCACTTTGCAGAACATCTACATCTTGCTGAGCTTCCAGCTACCTGCCTCTTCAACACCCCCACTGTTCCCTGATCAACATCTTTGTCTCAGGCTTGCTGCAGTGCTCCAGTGAAGCTCAGTGCAAACTTATCAGGATAGGAAAGGTTTAGAAGGAAATGGACCAAGTGCAGAGAAATGGCGTTAGTGTGGACAAACATTTTGGTCAGCATGGATTTTTGCAAGTGGCCTGTCTTCATGCTGTAGGACTCTATGAGAACCCCATTTTCCACTTGAGAATTTGACAGCCTACAGAACTCAATATCGTCTTCTACAATCACCTCCCGTGTCCTTCTTACTCCAACCCTCACACACCAGTCCTTGTTATCAAGGCCTGCTATTACAAACAGCCCTTTGTTAGCCACCAACAATCCCCATCAATAGCTACTTGTTCACCCAGGCTGATTGTTATCCACTCCTTTGTCTGTCCCTCTGTTCTTCTCTGCTCTCTCTCTGTGCTCTATCTCCACCTTTTATTTACTTCTTTGCCCCTCCCCCATCCTCTCTTCTGCAAAAAAACCCAAACTTTTGCTCGCAACCACCAGATCTGAGGATGGGTATATGAATAGGAGAGGTTTGGAGGGATATGGGCTGGGTGTTGGCAGGTGGGACTAGATTGGGTTGGGATATCTGGTCAGCATGGACAGGTTGGACTGAAGGGTCTGTTTCCGTGCTGTACATCTCTGTGACTCAATGAATCTATGACCCGAAATGATAACTCTGATTTCTCCAAATAGATGCTGCCAGACCTGCTGAGTTTTTCCAGCAATTGCTGGTTTTGTTTCTGATTTCCAGCATCCGCAGTTCCTTTGGTTTTTATTGAGTTTTCCTGTTGTCCTCACAAATGTTTGTTTCCCCATCCCTGAAGTGGGTTTCTGTTTGGTTACCTTGTTATTGTTGTGGGAACTAATCATGCGGAACTTGAGTGCCACATTTTCAATACAATGAGTGGTTGGACAAAATTAAAACTCACCCAACACCAGGTTATAGTCCAACAGCTTTATCTGGAAGCACTAGCTTTCAGAGCACTGCTCCTTCATCAGGTGGTTGTAGGACACAGAATTTATAGTAAAACTTTACAGTGATGTAACTGAAATTAACTGAAACAGTGGCTGTGAAAGCTTCTGGATGTCATTAGATATAAGCTAATTTGTTCTTCCTTTATGTTGTTTTGTGAAAACACATTCTGAGATAGAGCTGCTTTGTTCTGGATGTGGCTGCAAGCAGAGATTAAAAACTGACAAGAAAAAGCTATTAAAGACAATGGAAGGAGATTGCATCTCATTTCTGACGATTCTGAGTAACAGATTTCTTCTGGGGTCATAACATTTTGCCTGGGTAGGCAAGCAAACAGGTAACAGCTCTTGCTCTGCCTTATGAGAGATGACAAATGAAGTGGGATAATTTTCAATGACCCTGCTGCTTTGTGAAACTGCCAAAGATATTGCAGTACCTACTTCATTGCTTTTCAATGCAGTAAATCCTCCACGTAAGACTGGCTCATATTTTAGCCATGCGTCTCATACTTTTGGCAGCTTTCGTGCCACATTTGACCAACTCAAGGTTGAAAGGTACATTGATAGATAGAATGGTACACATTTCTTTGCAGTTAAACATGTCTCTTCGATCACAGGAGCTGTCTGATACACTCCAATTACTTTGACCCTTGTTGAACTGCCCAGTTGATGAATGAAGAGACATGACCTTGCTGTTTGGGGCGCACCTTTAATACAGCAGCAGCAATCATTTTTTGAAGCTGAAGAAATTGATGATGTAATTGCGTCAATCACTTTTGGGTCAACCTAAGGTCACTTCAATCCAATTTCTCGCTTCTTGAGCAATAGCAGATCACATTTTCAACTTTCTCTCATTTTCTTTCAACTTGATGTTTCTTCCAGATTTTGCGGTTCATGTTTATGCTCCCTTTACTGCAAAAGCTCCCTATCCCCACCCCCAGCACATCCCCCACCGAAACATTCTCCCACCCCGCAACAACCCAAGAGATCCCCCACGCCCCATTCCAACCCCCCCGGCAACATGACCAGGCAACACGAGAAGCTTCCCTGAGATTCTTCTGCTCCTCGGATGCTGCCTGACCTGCTGTGCTTTTCCAGCACCACACTCTCGACTCTGATCTCTAGTATCTGCAGTCCTCCCTTTCTCCTCTCTGAGATAAGCCAGCTCATTTTTCCGTTCTCTGGAAGACTGTTGTGTTTTACATATAATTGAGGTTTAAGTTCCCAACAGTTACTCAGCTTGTGTTTTTTTTTGAAGATTAAGTGATTGCTTGATGCTGTGTCTTAAAATATCATTGTACGTTTTATGTAGCGTAAAGTGTCAGTAGATTTGACAGTATGGGCTTGATGGACTGATGGGCCTTATCTGTACTGTCTGATTCTATATTCTCTGATGTTAATGTTACAGTCACAGAGTTAGATGTATTGAACAGTTATTGACTGGTTTAAGGATTCCTGATGAAGGGCTTTTGCCTGAAACGTTGATTTTCCTGCTCCTTGGATGCTGCCTGAACTGCTGTGCTTTTCCAGCACCACTCTAATCTAGAATCTGGTTTCCAGCATACGCAGTCATTGTTTTTACCCTGTTTTTACCTTAAGGTGAAACCTGCCCTCCTACAGAGCTGGGTACACATCAGAAATATGCTTTGGAAATCTTCCGTATATATTCCAAGTGAAATAGGCTCCAGAAAATGCCTGGATTATCTCTGGAGGAGTGAAGGATGAAAAGCTCCACAGGAACTTAGATCAGCAAATCCCCAGTGCTAACCCCCTGGTGTAGCACCATGCAAATCCCAGTGCTATCCCCCTGGTGTAGTACCATGCAAATCCCCAGTGCTAACCCCCTGGTGTAGCACCATGCAATCCCCAGTGCTAACCCCCTGGTGTAGCACCATGCAAATCCCAGTGCTAACCCCCTGGTGTAACACCATGCAATCCCCAGTGCTATCCCCCTGATGTAGCACCATGCAAATCCCCAGTGCTATCCCCCTGGTGTAGTACCATGCAAATCCCCAGTGCTAACCCCCTGGTGTAGTACCATGCAAATCCCCAGTGCTATCCTCCTGGTGTAACACCATGCAATCCCCAGTGCTATCCCCCTGGTGTAGTACCATACAATCCCCAGTGCTATCCCCCTGGTGTAACACCATGCAATCCCCAGTGCTATCCCCTGATGTAGCACCATGCAATCCCCAGTGCTAACCCCTGGTGTAGTACCATGCAATCCCCAGTGCTAACCCCCTGGTGTAGTACCATGCAATCCCCAGTGCTATCCCCTGGTGTAGTACCATGCAATCCCCAGTGCTAACCCCCTGGTGTAACACCATGCAATCCCCAGTGCTAACCCCCTGGTGTAGTACCATGCAATCCCCAGTGCTAACCCCCTGGTGTAACACCATGCAATCCCCAGTGCTAACCCCCTGGTGTAGCACCATGCAAATCCCCAGTGCTAACCCCTGATGTATCACCATGCAATCCCCAGTGCTATCCCCTGGTGTAACACCATGCAATCCCCAGTGCTAACCCCCTGGTGTAGTACCATGCAAATCCCCAGTGCTAACCCCTGATGTATCACCATGCAATCCCCAGTGCTATCCCCTGGTGTAGCACCATGCAAATCCCCAGTGCTAACCCCCTGATGTAGCACCATGCAATCCCCAGTGCTAACCCCTGATGTAGCACCATGCAATCCCCAGTGCTAACCCCCTGGTGTAGCACCATGCAATCCGCAGTGCTAACCCCCTGATGTAGCACCATGCAATCCCCAATGCTAACCCCCTGGTGTAGCACCATGCAAATCCCAGTGCTATCCCCCTGGTGTAGTACCATGCAAATCCCCAGTGCTAACCCCCTGGTGTAGCACCATGCAAATCCCAGTGCTAACCCCCTGGTGTAACACCATGCAAATCCCCAGTGCTATCCCCCTGGTGTAGTACCATGCAAATCCCAGTGCTAACCCCCTGGTGTAGCACCATGCAAATCCCCAGTGCTATCCTCCTGGTGTAACACCATGCAATCCCCAGTGCTATCCCCCTGGTGTAGTACCATACAATCCCCAGTGCTATCCCCCTGGTGTAACACCATGCAATCCCCAGTGCTATCCCCTGATGTAGCACCATGCAATCCCCAGTGCTAACCCCTGGTGTAGTACCATGCAATCCCCAGTGCTAACCCCCTGGTGTAGTACCATGCAATCCCCAGTGCTATCCCCTGGTGTAGTACCATGCAAATCCCCAGTGCTATCCCCTGGTGTAGTACCATGCAATCCCCAGTGCTAACCCCCTGGTGTAACACCATGCAATCCCCAGTGCTAACCCCCTGGTGTAGTACCATGCAATCCCCAGTGCTAACCCCCTGGTGTAGCACCATGCAATCCCCAGTGCTATCCCCCTGATGTAGTACCATGCAAATCCCCAGTGCTAACCCCCTGGTGTAGTACCATGCAAATCCCCAGTGCTAACCCCTGATGTAACACCATGCAATCCCCAGTGCTATCCCCTGGTGTAGCACCATGCAAATCCCCAGTGCTAACCCCCTGATGTAGCACCATGCAATCCCCAGTGCTAACCCCTGATGTAGCACCATGCAATCCCCAGTGCTAACCCCCTGGTGTAGCACCATGCAATCCCCAGTGCTAACCCCTGATGTAGCACCATGCAATCCCCAATGCTAACCCCCTGATGTAGCACCATGCAATCCCCAGTGCTAACCCCTGATGTAGTACCATGCAATCCCCAGTGCTAACCCCTGATGTAGCACCATGCAATCCCCAGTGCTAACCCCCTGACGTAGCACCATGCAATCCCCAGTGCTAACCCCCTGGTGTAGTACCATGCAATCCCCAGTGCTAACTCCCTGATGTAGCACCATGCAATCCCCAGTGCTAACCCCCTGATGTAGCACCATGCAATCCCCAGTGCTAACCCCCTGGTGTAGTACCATGCAATCCCCAGTGCTAACCCCCTGATGTAGTACCATGCAAAACCCTAGTGCTAACCCCCTGATGTAGCACGATACAATTGATGATAACTCTTTCTTAGCTTTTACATACTGCTCCCCATTTAAATTTGAAATGGGCAGAAGAGATTGGATAAAATTTACTGTGACTTCTGACTTTCTCCAGCGGTCCTGAGGCTAACAGTGGCGATTTGGCAAAATGCTGACCTCAATGGCAGCTAATAAGGCCACCCAGGAAGAGACGGAGAAAACCTAACGTTAGTTCCAAGCAGCCCCTCCATCTCATGTGTCCTTTCATTACCATTGATGTGATTTATCAATGCTTATGGGATTTTCAATCGACTTATGCAAGCCTCTGAGAGGTGCTGCCGTATGTGCCTAACAACAAGGCCACAGGCTAGTTGCCTGTGGGAGCAGTGGAATCCTTCAGCAGAATACTCATCCCACAGCGAGATTGGTCTCCTTAAAGAATTGAGCTTATTTCAGAAGGAAGATGAGATTGATGGGTTTGGTTAATCACATTGCTTAGTTTGCTAATCGAAACAAAGAAACTTAGAAGCTAGGAGCAGGAATAGTCCATTCGGCCCTTCGAACTAACTCCACCATTCAACATGATCATGGCTGACTATCCTACACCCTTACCACTCTCTGAGTAAAGAACCTGCCTCTGACATCTGTATTAAATCTCTCACCACTCAATTTGTAGTTATGCCCCCTCATACACGCTGACATCATCATCCTGGGAAAAAGACTTTCACTGTCTACCCCACCTAATCCTCTGATTATCTTGTATGTCTCTATCAAATCCCCTCTTAGCCTTCTTCTTTCCAATGAGAATGGGCCCAAGTCTCTCAGCCTTTCCTTATAAGACCTACCCTCCAGAACAGGCAACATCCTGGTAAATCTCCTCTGCCCCTTTTCCAATGCTTCCACATCCTTCCTGGAATGGGGTGACCAGAACTGTACACAATATTCCAAGTGTGGCCGCACTAGAGTTTTGTACAGGTGCAGCATAATATTGCAGCTCCAGAACTCAATCTCTCTAGCAATGAAACCTAAC
Organism: Hemiscyllium ocellatum; assembly: GCF_020745735.1. Lineage (NCBI taxonomy): Eukaryota > Metazoa > Chordata > Chondrichthyes > Orectolobiformes > Hemiscylliidae > Hemiscyllium > Hemiscyllium ocellatum. Next base: position 59,858,893 of record NC_083422.1, on the reverse strand, counting down.
ACACCGTATGCCTTCTTAACAGCACTATCCACTTGGGTGGCAACTTTCAGGGATCTATGTACATGGACTCCAAGATCCCTCTGCATATCCACACTACCAACAATCTTTCCATTGACCCAGTATTCTGCTTTCCTGTTATTCTTCCCAAAGTGCATCACCTCACATTTAGCTGCATTGAGCACCATTTGCCACCTCTCAGCCCAATTCTGCATTTTATCCAAATCCCCCTGCAACCTGTAACATTCTTCCACACTGTCCACTATTTCCCCGACTTTAATGTCGTCTGCAAATTTACTAATCCATCCACCTATGCCTGCGACTAAGTCATTTATAAAAATGACAAACAGCAGTGATCCCAAAACAGATCCTTGTGGCACACCACTAGTAACCGGACTCCAGGCTGAATATTTTCCATCAACCACCACTCGCTGACTTCTTACAAAAAGTCAGTTTCTAATCCAAACTGCTAAATCACCCTCTATTCCATGACTCTGCATTTTCTCCAATAGCCTACCACCTGGAACTTTATCAAAGGCTTTACTGAAGTCCATGTATACCACGCCAACTGCCCTATCCTCATCTACATGCTTGGTCACCTTCTCAAAAAACTCAATGAGGTTTGTGAGACATGACCTGCCCTTGACGAAACCATGTTGACTATCTGCAATCAAATTGTTGCTTGCTAGATGGTCATAAATCTTATCTCTTATAATCCTTTCCAAAACCTTTACTCCAACAGATGTAAGGCTCACTGGTTTGTAATTATCTGGATCATCTCTACTGCCCTTCTTGAAAAAGGGCACAACATTTGCAATCCTCCAGTCCTCTGGTTCCAAACCTGTAGACAATGATGACTCAAATATCAAAGCCAAAGTTTCTACTATCTCCTCCCTAGCTTCCCAGAGAATCCTTGGATAAATCCCATCCGGCCCAGGGGACTTGTCTACTTTCACTCCTTTTAGAATTGATAACACCTGTTCATAACTAACCTCGACCCTTTCTAATCTAATATCTCGTATCTCATTCTTCTCCTCTACAATATTCTCCTTTTCCTGAGTGAAAACTGATGAGAAATGTTTATTTAGCACCTCTCCGATCTCTACAGGGTCTATACTCAACTTCCCATTTCTGTCTTTGACTGGCCCTATTCCGAGGAGAAAGTGAAGACTGCAGATGCTGGAGATCAGAGCTGAAAATGTGTTGCTGGAAAAGCACAAGAATCAGCCTGACCTGCTGCACTTTTCCATCAACACATTTTTGGCCCTATTTCTACCCTAATCATCCTTTTATTCCTCACATACCTATAGAAAGCTTTAAAGTTCTCCTTTATTCTATTTGCTAAAGACTGCTCGGTCCTCTCTTTGCTCTTTTTAACTCTCTCTTTAAATCCTTTCTAGCTGATCTGCAACTTTCCATTGCCTCATCTGAACCATCTTGCCTCATCAACACCATCTTCCCTCTTCCACTTAACAAGAGATACAACTTCTGTAGTAAACCATGGTTCCCATACCTTATCACTTCCTCCCTGCCTGACAGGGACATACCTATCAAGGACACGCAATATCTGTTCCTTAAACCAGCTCCACATTTCCATTGACTGCATCCCCCACATTTTGCTACTCCATCCTATGCATCCTAATTCTTGCCTAATGCCATTATAATTTCCCTTACCCTATTGATAACTGTTGACCTGTGGCATGTACGGTACGGTGGGCGGCACGGTGGCACAGTGGTTAGCACTGTTGCCTCACAGCGCCTGAGACCCGGGTTCAATTCCCGACTCAGGCGACTGACTGTGTGGAGTTTGCACGTTCTCCCCGTGTCTGCGTGGGTTTCCTCCGGGTGCTCCGGTTTCCTCCCACAGTCCAAAGATGTGCGGGTTAGGTGAATTGGCCATGCTAAATTGCCCGTAGTGTTAGGTAAGGGGTAAATGTAAGGGTATGGGTGGGTTGCGCTTCGGCGGGTCGGTGTGGACTTCTTGGGCCGAAGGGCCTGTTTCCACACTGTAAGTAATCTAATCCAATCTAATCTAATGTACCTATCCCTTTCCATGGCTAAACTAAACATAACTGAATTATGGTCACTCTCTCCAAAGTGCTCACCTACAACTAAATCAAACACCTGGCCTGGTTCATTACCCAGCACCAGATCCAGTGTGGCCTCCCCTTTTGTCGTCCCTTTGACATACTGTGCCAGGAGACCTTCCTGCACACAATGGACAAAAACAGATCCATCTGACACACTAGAGTTATAGAATTTCCAGTTAATGTTGGGGAAATTAAAGTCCCCCATAATGACCACCCTGTTCCTTTCACTCCTACCCAGAATTGTTTTGCCAATCCTCTCTTCCACCTCCCTGGAACTTTGCCGAGCCGTACAAAAAAATCCAAGCAGAGTGACCTCTCCTCCCCTGTTTCTAACCTCAGCCCACACTACCTCAGTTGACGAGTCCTCGTCAAAAGTTCTCTCAGCCACCGTTATACTGTCCTTGACTAACAAAGCCACACCCCTCTCCTCCTTTTGCCACCTTCCCTGATCTTAATGAAAGAGCTAAACCCTGGAACCTGCAATATCCATTCCTCACCCTGCTCTATCCATGTCTCTGAAATGGCCACAACATTGAAGTCCCAGGTACCTATCCATGCTGCAAGCTCACCTACCTTATTTCAGATACTTCTGGCATTGAAGTAGACACACTTCAAATCAGCTCGCCGTCTGCCGGCACATTCCTGTGACCGTGAAATCCTGTCCCTGTCCTTCCTATTCTCATCCTCCTGTGCACTGGAACTACACCTCCAGTTCCCATCCCCCTGCTGAGCTAGTTTAAACCCACCCGAATAGCACCAGCAAATTTCCCACCCAGGATATTCGTACCCCTCTGGTTCATGTGACGACCGTCCTGTTAGTAGAGATCCCACTTTCTCCAAAATGAGCCCCAATTATCCATAAACCTGAAACCCTCCCTCCTGCACCATCCCTGCAGCCACGTGTTTAGCTGAGATCTCTCCCTATTTCTTATCTCACTACCACGTGGCACGGGTAACAAACCAGAGATAACAACTCTGTTTGTTCTAGCTCTCAGCTTCCACCCTAGCTCCCTGAAATCCTGCCTTACATCCCTATCCCACTTTCTACCTATGTCATTGGTACCTACATGGACAACGACTTGAGGCTGGTCACCCTCTCCCTTCAGGACTCCAATGATATGATCCGAGACATCACGGACCCTGGCACCTGGGAGGCAACACACCAACCGTGAGTCTCGTTCATTCCCAACAAACCTTCTATCTGAGCCTCTAACTGTTGAGTCCCCAATGACTAACATTCTCCTCCTTTCCCTCCTTCCCTTCTGTGCGACAGGGACAGGCTCACTGACTTATACAGCTGGCTGGAATTAAATATAAGAAGTCCCTTCTTTCCTAGAAACTTCTGCTCTCTGACTTCAAATTTAAAAGCACAAATGAGTGACTCACCCCTCCCCGCGGGCCCCTGGTGCAAGCTTTCGTTCAAAGAATTATAATTAACACCTTCTTGAAAACATTCAATGTTTTGGTCTCTACTGTTGTCTGTAGCAGAGAATTCCACAGGTTCCCCACTCACTGGGTGAAGATTTGTGAGAAAATGTGGAAGAATGGGCTGAGTAAAACTGAAACCAATAAACTTTCTCCAGAATAGATAGATTTGCCTTACCTGATTTCAACTTTTCCAACAGATTTGGAACCGATTAAAACTAATCTTTTCACCATTTCATTTCTGGTGATGATTATCTCAAAAGAAAATTGAATGAGCTGGGCTCTGGGTTTGGGAGGTGGAAGATGGTTTCTTGTTTATTAACTCTGATCCTAAAAGCAGGGAGCTGCTCCAAGGCCTCTCCCGGATTTGTCAAGATTCCCAGGCAGGGGGTGGAGCGGTGGGTACAAGAGAGTGAAGGATGAAGAGGTATTCAACTTAAGTTTTTGACTCCCCACCTACGAGATGGTCCCAGTGCAGAGGCCAGCTCGATAACCAAACTAGCTACACAGAAAGCTTATTCAAATCAGCTGCAAATGAGGGCCTCACGGGCAGTGTAAAGAGCCATGTATAGACACACACTCACACACAGACACAGACACACTCACTGTCTTACACACACATTCACTCTCTCTCTGTCACACACTCTCTCTCACACACAGACTCACTCACACACACACTCTCACTCACACATTCACTGACACACACACACACATTCACTGATACACCCATTCACTGACATACACATTCACTGACACACATGCACATGCAGACACATGCACACAGATATACAAACACACACATTCACTGACACACACAGACCCATAGACACACACACAACATGCACACAACCATTCACTGACACACACACACACACACATTCACTGACACACATGCACATGCAGACACATGCACACAGATATACAAACACACACACACATTCACTGACACACACAAAGACTCACAAACACACACAGTGATAAACACACCACACACAAACACACACACAGACACACACTCACACACACACACATACACACACACGTAAACAAGGTGAATTCACATTATTTCAACATCAGTATCAACCCTGAGGGTAATTGGATGTGGCTGGATTGACCAATAGATACTGAGGCAGGCTGACAGAATGATGACACTTGTCTCTCACTGTGATTTATCAACCTGGCACTGAAACCAAAGCAGCTGCTTTCGATTGATGTCCTCTGCCTTTGAAAGTGAGCATGAAAACGTTTGGCATTGTTTCACTGCGACTCTCCAGGGAAGAAGAACATTTCTAGAGAAATTGTTACTGTCCCATCGACCACTATTAATGTGCGAATATAAAATATTTGGGCTTCACTTTCTTACAAGAAGCATTCCTGAGTGTGCACTTTTGTTGCCTGTGGGAATGGTTCATGAAGCTGGGCCTATTGTTCTTTCTTAACTCAGCTACATACACTTTCCGGAAAATACTTTTATAAAATGGAGGAGCAGATGTAGGCCATTCAATCCATCGAGTCAGCTCCTCCATTCAATGAGATCATGTCTGATCTGATCATCCTCAACTCCATTTTCCAGCCTTTTCCCCATAATCCTTGATTTTTTTTCAGATATTAAATACAAAGAACCACTTTCAAATGGTCCTGCCATGTTCAAGGGAACAGTCGCAAATTGTTTGCTGTCCTTCAGTTTTACTCTTTGACATTCGAAGGGCAGCGACTCCTTTATTGGGTGCTTTCGGAGGAGAATTGGGATCTTCCCAAGAGAATCTTGTTACTTTATTTCTGAGGTTTGCTGGTCTCCTGTAAGATCTGAAACTCAAAACCATGGAGAAGAAAAACAGGCATGACATTTGTCAAACTTTGAAAAATGTCACGTTGCCTCTCAGCCTGACAGGTCGACTTTAAATAGTTTTCGATCCTCTGGTGTTTGCACAGCTAATTCATCAAAAAACATCTCAATGTGCCACAGAACCCCCTGCTGTCTGTGCTGCACCAAATTTACATGGTGCTCTAGATGCATTCTAAACTAGAACCTGCTCACTTTGATATCGCAAAGCACGTTATCGAACAATGCAAGGTTTACTCTCTCTTGGAGGACCTATGAAATTTTGCTTTTAAGTCAGGAATTCATGTTGATTAGATTAGATTAGATTCCCTACAGTATGGAAACAGGCCCTTCGGCCCAACAAGTCCACGCCAACCCTCCAAAGAGTAACCCACCCAGACCCATTTCCCTCTGACTAATGCACCTAACACTATGAGGCAACTTAGCATGGCCAATTCACCTAACCTGCACATCTTTGGAATGTGGGAGGAAACCGGAGCACCCAGATGAAACCCACACAGACACGGGGAGAATGTGCAAACTCCACACAGTCAGTCACCCGAGGCTGGAATTGCACCCGGGTCCCTGGCGCTGTGAGGCAGCAGTGCTAACCACTGAGCCACTGTTCTGGCCATCACCCCCGATGTGAGGTAAAGTTTGTAATAAAGAAACTGCCAGTGTGTTGCCCAATCTGTGTGTGACAGAATCCTATTATTACACAGAGCTGGTCCATCGAGTTGTTATTTGTAGCACATGGCAATCTGAAGGTGTTTGTGAACAACAGGAGCTGCCAAAGCATGGATGAGTGGCCATAGTTCCCAGAGCCTGGGTCTTGGAGGGAGAAGCATTGTCCAATGGAGCTGCAGGATGGAGATATTGATGAGATTCCTGGAGTGATTCCTGATGAAAGGCTCCTGCCCGAAACATCGATTTTCCTGCTCCTCGGATGCTACCTGACCTGCTGTGCTTTTCCAGCAGCACTCTAGTCACTTTCCTCTGCACAGTCCTGGAGCCTAACATGCCCTCATTGCCAGAGGCTACCTGAAGAAACGGAGTAAATCTGTGAAGTTCATTCTAGGGTGCAGGGCTATGATCTCAGGATAAGGGGTAGAGTCAAAGAAGAGTGATGCTGGAAAAGCACAGCTGGTCGGGCAGCATCCGAGAAACAGGAGAATCGATGTTTCGAGCATGAGCTCTTCATCTTCATCGACTGTCCTGCTCCTCAGATGCTGCCTGACCTACTGTGCTTTTCCAGCACTACACTCTCGACTCTGATCTCCAGCATCTGCAGCCCTCACTTTCTCCTCAGGATGAGGGGTAGCAGATTTAGAGCAGAGTTGGGGAGAAACAGCTTCTCCCAGAGGGTTGTGGATCAATGGAATTTGCTACCCCAAAGTGCGGTGGATGCTGGGACAGTGAGTCAATTTAAGGAGGAGTTAGACAGATTTTTAATTGGCAATGGATTGATGAGTAATGGGAGGAAGGCAAGAAAATGGGGGTGAGGAGCATATCAGCCATGATCAAATGGCAGAGCAGACTTGATGGGCCGAATGGCCTAATCCTGCTCTTATATTTTATGAACTTAACCAAGTACTTTATGAGGGTGCATGTATTGACAAGGTGTGGCACTTTCCATTCCACAGCCCTGGGTCCTTGGCAGTTTCGACAGGCCCCTGATTCTGAGCAGTTTCAAGAGGCCCCCGGTTCTTGGCAGTGGCCGGGTGATGAGGCCAAGACGCCACGGAATGAACAAGAAATGACATTCATCTTAACTTTTATATTTTCTTAAAACATATACTTTATGTAATGAAATGCCACTGTTTTTGTGGTAACTTATACACATTTTACTGTATTTTCAGAAATGCAAGTAACATTACATTTCTACCTATCTGTGTTGCTTGCTGGTGGATAGACTGAGTGAGTCAGTGTGATACGACAATACCACAACACCTCACACTTATTCCAACAGCAGTATTTTCTCAAGGAGTGTCACAATTTTGCATTAAACAAGTGGACGAGGAAAAGAGGCCTTTAAGAGGTTTTCCATTTGGGTGATGTAAGGTGTAAGTGCTGGACTAGGGTGAACAAGTCACACAGCACCAGCTGAGAGTCCAACTCGTTTATTTCAAATCACAAGCTTTCGGAGCAGCGCTTTTGGACTATAACCTGGTCATAAGGTCATAGAGATGTACAACATGGAAACAGACCCTTCGGTCCAACCTGTCCATGCCGACCTGATATTCCAACCCAATCTAGTTCCACCTGCCAGCACCTGGCCTATATCCCTCCAAACCCTTCCTATTCATATACCCATCCAAATGCCTCTTAAATGTTGCAATTGTACCAGCCTCCACCACATCCTCTGGCTGCTCATTCCATACACGTACCACCCTCTGTGTGAAAAAGTTGTCCCTTAGGTCTCTTTTATATCTTTCCCCTCTCACCCGAAACCTATGCCCTCTAGTTCTGGACTCCCTAACCCTAGAGAAAAGACTTTGCCTATTTACCCTATCCAAGATCTCATAATTTTGTAAACCTCTATAAAGTCACCCCTCAGCCTCCGACGCTCTAGAGAAAACAGCCCCAGCCTGTTCAGCCTCTCCCTGTAGCTCAAATCCTCCAACCTTGGCAACATCCTTGTAAACCTTTTCTGAACCGTTTCAAGTTTCACAACATCTTTCCGATAGGAAGGAGACCAGAATTGCACGCAATATTCCAACAGTGGCCTAACCAATGTCCTGTATAGCAGCAACATGACCTCCCAACTCCTATAGTTGAAAATGTGTTGCTGGTTAAAGCACAGCAGGTTAGGCAGCATCCAAGGAATAGGAAATAACCAGCAACACATTTTCAACTGTGATCTCCAGCATCTGCAGACCTCACTTTTTACCCGAAGATTTTAACCTACTGCGAATCCTCTTGCAAGGATGCCTTCCTTGAAGAAGCTCTCTTCCTCCCTCTACAAGGATTTCAGTGAGTCCCTCTCTCACTGCAACCCCCAGGTCATCTCCTCTGCACAGAAACTCTTCAGCCACGTTCTCAAACAGACTCGGAATTTCCTATTCCTTGGATGCTGCCTAACGTGCTGTGCTTTAACCAGCAATACATTTTCAACTGTGATCTCCAGCATCTGCAGACCTCACTTTTTACTCCCAACTCCTATACTCAATACTCTGACCAATAAAGGAAAGCATACCAAACGCCTTCTTCACTATCCTATCTACCTGCGACTCCATTTTCAATGAGATATGAACCTGCACTCCAAGGTCTCTTTGTTCAGCAACACTCCCTAGGAACTTACCATTAAGTGTATAAGTCCTGCTAAGATTTGCTTTCCTAAAATGCAGCACTTCGCATTTATCTGAATTAAACTCCATCTGCCACTTCTCAGTCCATTGGCCCATCTGGTCCAGATCCTGTTGTAATCTGAGGTAACCCTCTTCACTGTCCACTACACCTCCTATTTTGGTGTCATCTGCAAACTTACTATATGTACCTCTTATGCTCGCATCCAAATCATTTATGTAAACGACAAAAAGTAGAGGACCAGCACTGATTCTTGTGGTACTCCACTGGTCACAGGCCTCCAGTCTGAAAAACAACCCTCCACTACCACCCTCTGTCTTCTACCTTTGAGCCAGTTCTGTATCCAAATGGCTAGTTCTCCCTGTAGTCCATGAGATCTAACCTTGCTCATCAGTCTTCCATGGGGAACCTTGTTGAACGCCTTACTGAAATCCATATAGATCACATCTACTGCTCTGCCCTCATCAATTGTCTTTGCTACTTCTTCAAAAAACTCAACCAAGTTTGTGAGACATGACTTCCCATGCACAAAGTCATGTTGACTATCCCTAATCAATCCTTGTCTTTCCAAATACATGTACATCCTGTCCCTCAGGATTCCCTCCAACAACTTGTCCTCCACTGAGGTCAGGCTCACTGGTCTATAATTCCCTGGCTTTCCTTACCACCCTTCTTAAACCATGGCACCACGTTAGCCAACCTCCAGTCTTCCAGCACCTCACTTGTGACTATCGATGATACAAATATCTCATCAAGAGGCCCAGCAATCACTTCTCTCACTTCCCACAGAGTTCTCAGGTACACCTGATTAAGTCCTGGGGATTAACCACCTTTAACCGTTTCAAGACATCCAGCACTTGCTTCTCTGTAATCTGGACATTTTGCAAGATGTCACCATCTATTTCCCTACAGTCTATCTCTTCCATATCCTTTTCCACAGTAAATACTGATGCAAAATATTCATTTAGTATCTGCCCCATTTTCTGTGGCTCCACACAAAGGCCGCCTTGCTGATCTTTGAGGGGCCCTATTCTCTCCCTCGTTACCCTTTTGTCCTTAATATATCTGTAAAAACCCTTTGGATTCTCCTTAATTCTACTTGCCAACACTATCTCATGTACCCTTTTTACCCTCCTGATTTCCCTGTTAAGTATACTCCTACTTCCTTTTTACTCTAAGGATTCACTCGATCTATCCTGTCTGTACCTGACATATGTTTCCTTCTTTTTCTTAACCAAACCCTCAATTTCTTTAATCATCCAGCATTCCCTACACCTACCAGCCTTCCCTTTCACCCTGGCAGGAATAAACTTTCTCTGGATTCTCGTTATCTCATTTCTGAAGGCTTCCCATTTTCCAGCAGTCCCTTTACCTGCAAATACCTGCCCCCAATCAGCTTTCAAAAGTTCTTGCCTAATACTGTCAAAGTCGGCCTTTCTCCAATTTAGAACTTCAACTTTTAGATCTGGTCTATCCTTTTCCATCACTATTTTAAAACGAATAGAATTATGGTCGCTGGCCCCAAAGTGCTCCCCCACTGACACCTCAGTCACCTGCCCTGCTTTATTTCCCAAGAGTAGGTCAAGTTTTGCACCTTCTCTAGTAGGTACATCCACATACTGAATCAGAAAATTGTCTTGTACACACGTTACAAATTCCTCTCCATCTAAACCTTTAACACAATGGCAGTCCCAGTCTATGTTTGGAAAGTTAAAATCCCCTTCCATAACTACTCTATTATTCTTACAGAAAGCCAAGATCTCCTGGTAAGTTTGTTTCTCAATTTCCCTCTGACTATTGGGGGGTCTATAATACAATCCCAATAAGGTGATCATCCCTTTCTTATTTCTCAGTTCCACCCAAATAACGTCCTTGGATGTATTTCCGGGAATATCTTCCCTCAGCACAGCTGTAATGTTATCCCTTATCAAAAATACCACTCCCCTTCCTTTCTTTCCCCGCCCTTTCTATCCTTCCTATAACACTTGTATCGTGGAACATTGAGCTGCCAGCCCTGCCCATCCCTGAGCCATGTTTCTGTAATTGCTATGATATCCCAGTGCCATGTTCCTAACCATGCCCTGAGTTCATCTGCCTTCCCTGTTGGGCCCCTTGTATTTAAATAAATGCAAGGTGTCATGTGATTTTTGACCTTATCCATTTGGATGAATTTACATGACAGACCATTCACTGTGATTCTAGTCATGGGTTGTCACTGTAAATCCTGATGGATATTTGCAAACTGTCAGCGTACATGTGTGTTATAAAATAGGATGCCTGAGCCACCTTCTTCATCATCAGGAAGGAATCACTTTCTGCCCATCCTCCTCTATGCCCTTCCAGTGTTGGGCTTGCCAACAGCTCCCATGGCATCTGGCTAGAGTTTAGTGCAGCTTTCTGTCCACATGCGTGACTGTTCACGCTGACAATGAGCCAACGTTTCTCCTAAAATGTCACGGTGATTGACAGACACAGGCACACAGTTGTTTCGGAGTCAAACAATAACTCAGGAGACGTTTAACACCCGAAACATGGGACTCGGAATGAACTGAGGCAAGGAGTCATTCTGAAACTGCAAGATGCAATTTTACAATTTTAATTTTTGAAAAGCAAATAAGTGAATGGGCAGCTGCTGCTCCAATGCAGATATTTTGGATGCTTTAAATATCGAATGAAAGCACCTTCTGTCAATGTCAGAGCTGATAGAAATGAATAGGAAATGAAGCTGTTGATTGCTATAAAAAGCACTGTCAAGGATAGAGCCATGTTCACATGCTGGTCTTGATGCAGCCTGGGGTGAGATCCTATTGCGGTTCCCCAAAGGCATACAGCTCTCGATCTAAGTCCCGAGCGTTGGCAATCTGCCTCTCTTCCATTCAGGAGGCAGGCAATGTGAGGTAGCTGCCAACCCAACAGTGCCAGGCAGAGAAACGTCAATGTTCTTGCTTGTCCTCTACTGCACAACCTTCATGCAATTATCACGTGCTTGGAGGGCGAAAGGATCTCTTCAATGCACACAGAGACAAAAGACTTTAAAAAGGAGACAACTACAGTTGGTCTTCTGGTATTAAGAATAGCAGACAGAGAGGATGCTGGTGGAGCTCCTGATAATGTCACTGGGATGACAATGAAGAACCCAGGAGTGACATTCTGGGACCATGGCCTTGCCTCCCACAATGAGGGTCAAATCTGAATTCAATGAAAAAAAATGTGGTGATTAGGAAGACGGGAATCTGGAATGTATTACCTGGGGTGGGTGGTTGTGGGGGGAGGGATGTGGAGGCTGGGTGTGCTGAATTGAGATAGGAAACCTCACAATCTTCAGAAAGGATTTGGATGAGCAGTTGAAGTGTCATTACATTCAAGGCTGAGGACTTAGTGTAGATAGGTTAACACAGATGTGACGGTCCGAACGGCCTCTTCTGTGCTGTATGACATGTCAAATCCATTTCAAGCCCATACGATGGCTCAAAAAACTTGGCAATCAGTCAGTTTTGATGGACCAGTGGCTGTGGTTGAGTGAGTAACAAAAACAGAAATTGCTGGAAAAGCTCAGCAGGTCTGGCAGCATCTGTGGAGAGAAATCAGAGCTAACGTTTTGGGTCGAGCGACCCTTCCTCAGACCCATCCATCTTCACAGATGCTGCCAGACCCGCTGAGCTTTTCCAGCAATTCTGTTTTTGTTTCTGATTTAGACTGTCTGCAGTCCTTTTGGTTGTAGTTTAGTCAGTAAACCTGACTTACTTTGGCACGGAATCCAAGAGGATCCTTCTCTGAACCAATTGGAACTGAAGCACTGTGAATGTTTTACATTAACTTTCAATTTAAAACCTCTTTAGCAGCGGCTGTCACTTCCAACACGACACGCCCCTCAACACTGACATCGAAAGGTGGGTCTGGAGGCACCCAGAGTTGTGTGGTGGCTGTGGAGCTGAAAGCTGAGAGGGCTATGACTTAACAAAGGCCAATCGCTCCTGAATTGCTGCTCTTTACAGGCCGATTCTTCAAGAGCTCATTCATTCAAGCTGTTGTAAACTCTTCACAGCTGTGTTGTCTCTACAGGCAATGGGCGATGTTCACATCTAATGAAGATTGTTGACGTTCAAGATGAGAAAGTCATGCTCCGGTTAAAAAATAGCTGTTATCACAAGGGTAATCCCAGGTCAGGAGGGACTGACATATCAACACATGCTAAACAGTTTGGGACTCTCCTCCTGCAGTTTAGAGTAATCTCATGGAAACACTTTGGATTCTTAAGTGGTTTGACAGGGTCAATGCTGAGAGAATGTTTCCCCTCATGGGAGAGTCTCAGAATAAAGGAGCACCAATTAAAGACTGAGGTGAGGAGGAATTTCTTTTCTCAGAGGGTTGTGAGTCTTTGGAACTCTGTGTTATAGAAACCTTGTGGATATTTAAGCCTGAGACCGATAGATTATAGGAGCTTCATTTGTAAGGGGAATTGATAGGTATTACTGTGGCACAAACAAGAGTCCAGGATGGTGCAGTGCCTCTCGGCTGCTAGGGTCCTGGAGGTCTCGGAGTGGTTGCAGGAGTGGCTACAAGAGCAGGTCAGAAGCCCCCCGACTCACCTCCTGACTCCCCAAAGCCTGTCCACCTTCTGCAAGGTATAAGGCAGGAGTGTGATGGAATACTCCCCACTTGCCTGGATGGGGGCAGCCCCAACAACACTCAAAAGGCTTGACACCATTCAGGACAAAGCAGCCCCCGCTTGATTGGCACCACATCCACAAGCATCCACTCCCTCCACCATCGACACTCAGTAGCAGCAGTATATACTATCTAAAAGATGCAGTGCAGAAATTCACCAAAGATCCTGAGACAGCACCTTGCAAACCCACAAACACTTCCATCTCGAAGGACAAAGGCAGAACATACATGGGAATGCCACTCCTTGCAAGTTCCCCTCCAAGCCACTCATCATCTGGAATTGGAAATATTTCGCTGTTCCTTCACTCTTGCTGGGTCAAAATCCAGGAAATCCTTCCCTGAGGGCATCGTGGGTCAACCCACAGCACATGGACTGCTGCCCTTCAGGAAGGCAGCTCACCCCCACCTTCTCAAGGGGCAATTAGGGACAGGCAATAAATCCCACAAAAGAAATAAAATACAATAAATGCTGATGATTTGTAATTGTTTAACTGTAGCTAGAATCTAATTATTTGTGATAACTTTGTGATTCTGATTTCTGAAACTGGTCTGTACTTTCTATCAGCCTTGGTCTGAAAGTCAAGGAAATTAGGGAACTGCATGTACTTATTTTAAAATGTTTAACTTTTGTGACAACTCCTGGACTGGGAAGGCTTGATTTCCTGCACATTACACCCTCGGGACAAGTTAAAAAAACATGTCCATGCAAAGACAAAGGTGTTGGATACTTTTAAATATTTTGAATGTTCCTGTGATAATACTATACAGCACAATCCTGGGTGGGTGGCTGGCTGTCACACAGTTAACTTGCTTACCTCACTCACATCAAGTTGTTAATGTTTTAGGTAAAGGAGCAGCTTGAAGAATCTGATAGGCTGATGAATCCAGTCTGAGAATGGTGTTATACCCTGGCTGTGGGCACGATGTCTTGCCCCACTGAGTGCTACTGAAAACTTGGTATCACAAACTTGTTAATATCAGCAGAAACCTGGGCATGTCTTCAAGATGTTAATAAAAATGTAAACTATTAGAGACTCATTTCACCAGCTAATGACCTTGTTCTGTCTCCCTGATCTTCCTTTGATTGTTGTAAATGAGGCAGTGCTCCATTAATGTTCACTTTGAATGGGTGGACATGTGGATTCTGCAGATGGCAGTAAAGAAAGCAGATGTGTACTAATTGAAAAGTGAAATATTATACTGGACCAGGTCAATGTGGCTTTCCTTCGTGTATTCAACTCATTACAGTCTGCAGCAACATTCACTGCTGCAGCTATTTATAACAGAACCCATAGAGTTAAAGCAAGAAACATATGCCAATAATGGAAGTTGCTGGAAAAGCTCAGTGGGTCTGGCAGCATTTGTGAAGAAAAATCAGAGTTAACCTTTTGGGTCCAGTGACTGTTCCTTAGAACAGTTCTGAGGAACAGTCATTGGACCCGAAACTAAAACTTTGATTTCTCTTCACAGATGCTAATAGAACTGCTGAGCTTTTCCATGAATATCTGCTTCTGTTCCTGATTTACAGCATCCACAGTTCTTCCGATTTAAACATGTGTCAATACTGACTCAGACAAGGGGAGTGTGCTTGATGAGAAATACCTTCTATTCTGGTGTCTGTGTGTCAACACAAGGGAACAAGCAAAATATTCCTCAAACTTGCACACACTCCCCAGGGATGTTTGTACGAGTGCCATGGATATTTGTTCCATGTCTCCCCAAACTCTGGGAATCTTGTTCAAAGTTGTGCCAACCATAGTTTGTACAGATTTGCGAGCTCATTGGTTAAATCTCCAGGGGGAGGTTTGTATAGGGTCAATCTTCAAAAGCGCGCACACTTGTTATCACATCAGCAAGACGTTTACAAATTGGAAGGAGAAATTCTAATATTCCAAATGCAAAATACAGGCACAAAATGCCGAAAACTCTCTGAAGAGTTCAGAATCTGACCAGAGTTGCTTACCATCAATGCAGAGTGTGCTGTGGACATTCTCTGGTCTGTTTCCTATATTCTTCCAGGATTACCTTTTTACTGTCACTGTTTAGTTTTCTTGGTCTTGAATTTTTTTCACCATTATGTCGTATTTCTCACTCTTTGACCCTCACTGTCTATCAACAAGTTTCCCCATGGGAGATTAGTTAGCAAGGTTAGATCACCAGTATTCAGGGAGAACTAGCCATTTGGATACAGAGGAAGAAGACAGAGGGTGGTGGTGGAGGGTTGTTTTTCAGACTGGAGGCCTGTGACCGGTGGAGTGCCACAAGGATCAGTGCTTTTTGTCATTTATATAAATGATTTGGATATGAACATAGGAGGTATAATTAGTAAGTTGGCAGATGACACCACAATTGGAGATGTCGTGGGCAGTGAAGAAGGTTACCTCAGGCTACAACAGGATCTTGACCAGATGCCACTGAGAAGTGGCAGATGGAGTTTAATTCAAATAAATGTGAAGTACTGCATTTTGGGAAAGCAAATCTTAACAGGACTTATACACTTAATGGTAAGGTCCTGGGGAGTGTTGCTGAACAAAGAGACCTTGGAGTGCAGGTTCATAGCTCCTTGAAAGTGGAGTCGCAGATAGATAGAATAGTGAAGAAGGTGTTTTGTATGCTTTCCTTTATTGGTCAGAGTATTGAGTACAGGAGTTGGGAGGTCATGTTGTGACGTACAGGACATTGGTTAGGCCACTTTTGAAATACTGCATACAATTCTGGTCTCCCTGATATAGGAAGGATGTCGTGAAACTTGAAAGGGTTCTGAAAAGTTTTACAAGGATGTTGCCAAGATTGGAGGATTTGAGCTTTAGGGAGAGGCTGAACAGATTGGGTCTGTTTTCCCTGGAGTGTCGGAGGCAGAGGAGTGACCTTACAGAGGTTTACAAAATCACGAGGGACATGGATAGGGGTAAATCGACAAAGTATTATCCCTGGGGTTGGGGAGTCCAGAACTAGAGGGCATATTTTTAAGGTGAGAGGGGAAAGATATAAAAGGGACCTAAGGGGCAACATTTTCACACAGCTGGTGGTATGTGTATGGAATGAGCTGCCAGAGGAAGTGGTGGGGGCTGGTACAATCGCAATATTTAAAAGACATCGGGATGGGTATACGAATAGGAAGGGTTTGGAGGGAAATGTGTCAAATACTGGCAAATGGGATTAGATTACTATCAGATATCTGGTCAGATGAGTTGGACATCTCTATGACTCTCTGACTCTAAGTAACTATCTGGTTCACTAATATCCTTCACTGTCATCACTGATCTGGCCTCCAGACCCAATCAATGTGGCCGACTCTTAATTGCCCTCTGAAATGGACTAGCAAGCATCTCAGGTCAAGGGCAGTTAGGGGTGGGGAAGGAAATGCTTGTCTTGACTGGTGTCAGGATATTTCTGTGCAGTTTTGGTTTCCTCACTTGAGAAAGGATGTACTGGCACTGGAGAGGGTGCAGATTGTTCCGGAATTGAGAGGATTGCATTATGAGGAGAGATTGAGTAGACTTGGACTATACTCATTGTAATTTAGAAAAAATGAGGTGGGGGGGGGGGGGGGGTTCTTACAGAAACGTGCACGATTATGAAGTTAAAAATCACACAACATAAGGTTATATTCCAACAGGTTTAACTGGAAGTACACTAGCTTTCAGAGCGACGCTCCATCATCAGGTAATAGATGAAGGACCGTCACTCCGAAAGCTAGTGCTGTGTTGTGTGATTTCTAACTTTGTACACCCCAGTCCAACACCGGCATCTCCAAATCATGACGAGTATGAAGGGAATAGTTAAGATAGAAGCAGGGAGGCTGTTTCCACTGATGGGTGAAACTAACACCAGGGGGCATAGCCTCAACATAAGAGGGAGCAGATTTAGGACAGAGTTGAGGAGGAACCTCTTCACCCAGATGGTTGTGAATGTATGGAATTCTCTGCCCAGTGAAGTAGTTGAGGCTTCCTCATTGAATGTTTTTAAGGCAAAGGTAGATTTTTGAACAATAATGGAATTAAGGGTTATGGTGAGAGGGTGGGTAAGTGGAGCTGAGTCCATGAAAAATTCAGCCATGATGTTATTGAGTGGGGGAGCAGGCTGGATGGGCTGAATGGCCTCCTCCCACTCCTGGTTCCAAGTTCTTATGTTCTCATCTCATGTTAGAACGTAAAGGAAAGTGCTTTTCAGCATCAGACAGAGCTATACAACAATGACATTAACATTCTTGTGAAATGTCTTCCTGGCTGTATTGTAGGAAATCAAAGAGCCAATTTGCTGGCAGCGAGCTCCCAGAGAAAGCAATGTAACGATCATGGAACCTGTTTTTATGATGTTGACTGAGGGGTAAATATTGTCCAAAACACTGGGGACCACTTCCTTGTCTCTCATTAAAATAGTACCATGTGTCCTTTTACATTCCTGTGAGAAGGAAAGTGGGCAATCAGTTCATTGTCAAGGCTGAAAGAGATAGGTTTGCTAGTTTAATGAAAGTACATCTTCTAATTACTTTCCATTTCTAATCTAAGTCTGTGATCATGTCCTTACCTTCCGAGAGAGGATTAGGAGTTGGGACAGGGGGATGAATGATATATCTGGGGGAATTGAAGCACCGAAGGGCCTGTCTCAGTGCTGCCATTTTCTTTGTTCTTTGTTCATTGCTTGAGCCAAGTACCTGTCAGACCCTGGACAGGACTGTACACATCCCTTTAACACCAGCCTTTCCTTCCAGCGAAACTGATGCAGCCATTCATGTTACTAATACAAAACAGCTGAAAATGTGTTGCTGGTCAAAGCACAGCAGGCCAGGCAGCATCTCAGGAATATGGAATTCGATGTTTCGAGCATAAGCCCTTCATCAGGAATTCATCAGGAATTTCTGATGAAGGGCTTATGCTCGAAACGTCGAATTCCCTATTCCTGAGATGCTGCCTGGCCTGCTGTGCTTTGACCAGCAACACATTTTCAGCTGTGATCTCCAGCATCTGCAGACCTCATTTTTTACTAATCCAAAACAAGCAATTCTGTACAATGTTGTGAGATCCTGTTCATAACTCCAAACGCAACAGTTAAAAGTCTGTGCCAAAAGGTGGAAAACATTTTGAGAATAAGAATAATTGGCAACGGTGCATCAGTGTGGATGATCCATGGCTGGTGACAAGGAGACACTAGCTCTTGTTTCAGAGTTAAACAATACAGTAATCTGTCTCAGATAGAATCCAAAAAATGGTTGTTTTTGTCATTATATGCTTGTCCGTGATGCAGTTTACACTGAAGCAAAGTTATTCCACGAATAAAATTTAAATGCTATTTTCCTTTCCTGAATTTTTGTTGCAGCAAGGTATTCTGTTCAGGGATATATATCCTTCTATGGCAAACAGAGCTAAGCAAGGAAGTTAAAGATAATCTAAAGACAAACTAAAGTCTACCATATTGCAAAGGCCAGTGGCAGGCTGAATTATTAGGAAACTTCTTAAAGATCAACAAAGAGTTACTAAAATAGTAATAAAAAGTGCAAAGGTAAATTATGAAAAAAAAATTAGTGCAAGATATAAAATCAGATAACAAATGCTTCTGTAAATGTATAAAAAGGAAGAGAGTAACTAAAGTGAATGACGAGATGGTGATTGCAGCCTGATGAGGACGCACAAATGGTGGATCAATATTTTGCTTCAATTTTCATGGTGGCAGATTCTAGTACCATCCCAACAGCAACAGGTAATGCAGAGGTTACTGTCCAGAGAAGGTTCGCTTGGCTGATATGAGGTAATGGAAGGACTGTCTTATAGAGAGAGGCTGAGTAGATTGGGTCTTACTCATTGTAGTGTGTGTGTGTGTGTGTGTGTGTGTGTGTGTGTGTGTGTTTTTGTGCGTGTCGGGGTGCATGTGTGAGAGAGTGTGTGTGTGTGGTTACAATGCAAGACCCTCCTTTTTAAGCTCTCCCCTTGCCTGAGGCACAGTGACCCTCAGATTCACCCAGCACCAGTCTCACTAATGCAAGAGCAAGCCCATGATCTGGTAAGACTGTGACACCTTTACCATTATTATGTATGCATTTATATCATTTTAATTTTATTTAAGTTCATTCATGGGTCAGAGTTAGGCTGTGGATATCACTGGCTAGACAAGCATTTATTGCCCACCCCTAATTACCCAGAGGGCAGTTCAGAGTCATCCACATTGCTGTGAGGTTGGAGTCACGTGCAGGCCAGACCAGGTAAGGATGGCAGATTTCTCTGCCCAGAGGACTTTAGTGACCCAGATGAGTGCTTTTTCCCCAACAATTGACAACATTTGCATGCTTATCGTTAGACTCTGAATTCCAAATGTTTATTGAATTCAAATTTCACCATCTGCTGTGATGGACTTGAAGCCAAATCCTCAGAACATTACCTAGGTCTCTGGGTCAGGCATCTAGCGAGAATACTATGGGGTCATCGCTTCCCTAGAGCTTCCTACCTGTATATGGCAATTTTTGTCAGGGTGCTAATGATTAGAAGTGTGCACTTAAATAATTTACAGCTCTTCCACCCACTTAAAATGAATAAAATTACTTGGCTCAGGAGCCTGGGGACCTGTTTAGTGTTGGTGGGATGTGCATTACACATACTACAGGAACAAAAGAAGACATAAGTGATTGATACATTCCTTTGTTCCCAGGTGTTTGATGCCAAATGACTGTACCCTGCATTCAGGTTGCTATCTTGTTCAAATGAAAAGTGCAACTTCATTCACTTCAGTGATGACTGTTCAAGTGATCCAATTCTAATGCATTTCTGGATTTAAACTTGATCAGCTCTCGAAACTAAATCCACATTCACGGTCAATGCCTGAAATGTCACAAAATGTCCAGAAGAGTGGACACTTCCTGAAACTGGTCATTTTGTAAAGCACAAGTGGAACCCACCTTGTCTCTTTCCACAGCCATGAATTTGAAATTGGAGTATTTTTCACAGAACTCCTGGCCACACTTTGGCCCCAGTTCAGTAGAAAAGAGGAATATTTCAGTATCAGTCATACAATACTGTCTTTCCTAAATTCATGATGGCTTAGCAGCCTGATCAAATCATAAAATCCCAATGGATTTCAGGGAATCTCTGCAGTGTTAACGTCAACCATTTGCCCCAGCAAGTACATCCAAACGTCCGAAGAGCAACCTCCCCAGACCCATGCCCATACCCTATCCCTGCATTTCCCATGGGTAACCCACCTAGCCTGCATATCCCTGAACACTATGGGCAATTTAACATGGCCAACCAACCTAACCTGTACATCTTTGGACTGTGCAAGGAAACCAGAGCACCTGGAGGAAACTCGCGCAGACATAGGGAGAATGTGCAAACTCTGCACAGACAGGATCACATGGGTGGGATTGAACCTGGGTCCCTGGCGCTGTGAGGCTGCAATGCTAACCACGGAGTCACAAGGCCACTCTCATAATTCCCCTCTGAGTGTTGTGTCTGTGAGTGTTGTCCCTGTGGGTGTTGTCCCTGTGAGTGTTGTCCCTGTGAGTCTTGTCCCTGTGAGTGTTGTCTCTGTGTGTGTTGTGTCTGTGAGTGTTGTCTCTGTGTGTGTTGTCCCTGTGAGTGTTGTCACTGTGGGTGTTGTCCCTGTGAGTGTTGTCCCTGTGGGTGTTGTCCCTGTGAGTGTTGACTCTGTGAGTGTTGTCCCTGTGGGTGTTGTCCCTGTGTGTGTTGTCCCTGTGAGTGTTGTCTCTGTGTGTGTTGTCCCTGTGGGTGTTGTCTCTGTGTGTGTTGTCCCTGTGTGTGTTGTCCCTGTGAGTGTTGTCTCTGTGAGTGTTGTCCCTGTGAGTGTTGTCCCTGTGTGTGTTGTCCCTGTGAGTGTTGTCCCTGTGAGTGTTGTCCCTGTGTGTGTTGTCCCTGTGGGTGTTGTCCCTGTGAGTGTTGTCCCTGTGTGTGTTGTCCCTGTGTGTGTTGTCCCTGTGGGTGTTGTCCCTGTGAGTCTTGTCCCTGTGAGTCTTGTCCCTGTGAGTGTTGTCCCTGTGTGTGTTGTCCCTGTGGGTGTTGTCCCTGTGTGTGTTGTCCCTGTGAGTGTTGTCTCTGTGAGTGTTGTCCCTGTGTGTGTTGTCCCTGTGGGTGTTGTGTCTGTGAGTGTTGTCCCTGTGAGTGTTGTCCCTGTGTGTGTTGTCCCTGTGTGTGTTGTCCCTGTGAGTGTTGTCCCTGTGAGTCTTGTCCCTGTGAGTGTTGTCCCTGTGTGTGTTGTCCCTGTGAGTGTTGTCCCTGTGAGTGTTGTCCCTGTGTGTGTTGTCCCTGTGAGTCTTGTCCCTGTGAGTGTTGTCTCTGTGAGTGTTGTCCCTGTGAGTGTTGTCCCTGTGAGTCTTGTCCCTGTGAGTGTTGTCCCTGTGTGTGTTGTCCCTGTGAGTGTTGTCTCTGTGAGTGTTGTCCCTGTGAGTGTTGTCCCTGTGAGTCTTGTCCCTGTGGGTGTTGTCCCTGTGAGTGTTGTCCCTGTGTGTGTTGTCCCTGTGAGTCTTGTCCCTGTGAGTCTTGTCCCTGTGAGTGTTGTCCCTGTGTGTGTTGTCCCTGTGAGTGTTGTCTCTGTGTGTGTTGTCCCTGTGAGTCTTGTCCCTGTGAGTGTTGTCCCTGTGTGTGTTGTCCCTGTGAGTGTTGTCCCTGTGTGTGTTGTCCCTGTGAGTCTTGTCCCTGTGAGTCTTGTCCCTGTGAGTGTTGTCCCTGTGTGTGTTGTCCCTGTGAGTGTTGTCTCTGTGAGTGTTGTCCCTGTGAGTGTTGTCCCTGTGAGTCTTGTCCCTGTGAGTGTTGTCCCTGTGTGTGTTGTCCCTGTGAGTGTTGTCTCTGTGAGTGTTGTCCCTGTGAGTGTTGTCCCTGTGTGTGTTGTCCCTGTGTGTGTTGTCCCTGTGAGTGTTGTCCCTGTGAGTGTTGTCCCTGTGGGTGTTGTCCCTGTGAGTGTTGTCCCTGTGAGTGTTGTCCCTGTGAGTCTTGTCCCTGTGTGTGTTGTCCCTGTGAGTGTTGTCCCTGTGGGTGTTGTCCCTGTGAGTGTTGTCCCTGTGAGTGTTGTCCCTGTGAGTCTTGTCCCTGTGAGTGTTGTCCCTGTGAGTGTTGTCCCTGTGTGTGTTGTCCCTGTGTGTGTTGTCCCTGTGAGTGTTGTCCCTGTGAGTCTTGTCTCTGTGAGTCTTGTCCCTGTGAGTGGTGTGTCTGTGAGTGTTGTCCCTGTGAGTGTTGTCCCTGTGAGTCTTGTCTCTGTGAGTCTTGTCCCTGTGAGTGTTGTCCCTGTGAGTGTTGTCCCTGTGAGTGTTGTCTCTGTGAGTGTTGTCCCTGTGAGTGTTGTCTCTGTGAGTCTTGTGTCTGTGAGTGTTGTCCCTGTGAGTGTTGTCCCTGTGAGTCTTGTCCCTGTGAGTGTTGTCCCTGTGGGTGTTGTCTCTGTGAGTGTTGTCCCTGTGTGTGTTGTCTCTGTGTGTGTTGTCTCTGTGGGTGTTGTCCCTGTGAGTGTTGTCCCTGTGAGTGTTGTCTCTGTGTGTGTTGTCTCTGTGGGTGTTGTCCCTGTGTGTGTTGTCTCTGTGTGTGTTGTCTCTGTGGGTGTTGTCCCTGTGAGTGTTGTCCCTGTGAGTGTTGTCCCTGTGGGTGTTGTCCCTGTGGGTGTTGTCTCTGTGAGTGTTGTCCCTGTGTGTGTTGTCCCTGTGGGTGTTGTCTCTGTGAGTGTTGTCCCTGTGAGTCTTGTCCCTGTGGGTGTTGTCCCTGTTAGTGTTGTCCCTGTGAGTGTTGTCCCTGTGAGTATTTGTTATTGGATTGTCCCACTCATTCAGTTGCTCTGGTTGGTAGTTGATCACAATGTTGTAGTTTTGTGTTAAGTGTCCTCTCTGCTAAATGCCTGCACATCCAGCCCACTTCATTCAGAACTCAAAATGCCCCTGCATCCTACTCTGTGACTTTGGAAAAATCTTCAAATTGTCCTTTTTTCAGGGATTACATGCTGAACTTTGTCTACATGGTGTGAAGGTGCTGGAGATGGATTGGGTTGGACAATGTCAAAAATCACTCAACGCCTGGTTCTAGTCCAACAGGTTCATTTGAAAATACAAGCTTTTGGCGCCGAGTACCTGAAGACAGATTGAGGCTCTGAAAACGTTGTGATTTCAAATAAACCTGATGGACTATAATCTGGCGTTGTGTGATCCGTGACAATGTCTACATCATGTTTCAATATCTTGTATAAATGGCACTGGTGTCCAAATACCATCTATTCCCAGATCCTCTCTGTGAGGATTGCAATGCTGTTTTGATAAATGTTTGATTTCACACGATTGAGGTGAATCCCTATTTCTTTCCCAACATAACAGGATCTCTGTCTGAAGTAAACATCAGCATCTTCTGTAAATCCAGGTCACTGTTAATATGAAACTGCTCGTTGCTGTTACAATGGAGTCATCGCAAACAATCAGTTTCAAGATTCCTGCAAAGACAGTCTGATAAATTCAGATTCTGGTTGAAACTTGGGATACTAAAGTAACTTTGTTCATACTTCTGTTCCACTGTCAACATATCAAAATGTGATCTGTGGAATTCATTGAGGAACTGTCTCTGTATGAAGCAGCCAATAGACTGTCAACAAATTCAACGGTGTAATTTTGTTGTGATGGCTCTTGTAATGACTGTGATTGCACATGATCAGGAATATATGCCCAGAAAACAGGTACACATTCATCTTGACTGCAAGTTAAAATTCTCACTTTCACTGTATCGCCAAAGTCTCTGCACACTCACAGCCTCCTGGGCGGGTTGGAGTCTGAAATCTCCACACTCACAGCCTCCTGGGTGGGTTGGAGTCTGAGATCCCCACAATCTCAGCCTCCTGGGTGAGTTGGAGTCTGAGATCTCCACACTCACAGCCTCCTGGGTGGGTTGGAGTCTGAGATCTCCACACTCACAGCCTCCTGGGTGGGATGGAGTCTGAGATCTCCACACTCACAGCCTCCTGGGTGGGTTGGAGTCTGAGACTTATTTGCTTTTGCTTGAATGTATTTTAAACTTATTCAATAGAACAAGGTTTTAAGTTGCAATGGGAGGGAACCGTGGGATAGATACCGTGTTGGAGCAATAATTAATGTAGGAGAAAGTGAGGACTGCAGAAGATCAGAGTCAAGAGTGTGTTGCTGGAAAAACACTGCAGGTCAGGCAGCATCCAAGGAGCAGGAGAATTGATGTTTCAGGCATTAGCCCTTCTTCAGGAATTCTGATAACAACCAATCAACCTCACTAAAGGCTGATGCCTGAAACATTGATTCTCCAGCTCCTCGGAGGCTGCCCGACCTGAAGCGCTTTCCCAGCACCACACTCTCGGCAATAAGTAACATGCCGAAGGATTAAGAATCGGTGTAGGCTTGGTGGACCGAGGGAGCTGGTCTTGTGCTGTATTGTTCGTTGTTCTTTAAAATATGAACAAGAAATGTAACTCACTGCTTGCATCATGTGTTACTTCAGCCTGGACTGCTTACCTGTTTCTCTGACCTGGTGCCTAATCCTCCTGCTCACTGTTGAGATGATGAATCCCCTCAGAACTCTCCAACTCTGTCCCTATAGCTACCAACTTGAGTCCCTGACTGGAAGTGACATGATTTGGCTTCTTCCCCTTCTCAGAGCTTGCTTTGATGATCACAGGCTTTTACAATTGGCTTGGAGCAGGAAGCAGTTGTATGTCCCAATACTGACCTCCGAAGACCCAGGGTTTGTTCTGACATGTGGAAGATCCTGGGATTCCATCAGAATCAAGGGCCACATATTTAAGACAGAGATGAGGAGGAATTTCTTTTCTCAGAGGGGAGTGCATCTGTGGAATTCTTCACAATAGAAAATAGACAATAGACAATAGGTGCAGGAGTAGGCCATTCTGCCCTTCGAGCCTGCACCACCATTCAACATGATCATGGCTGATCATCCTTAATCAGTATCCTGTTCCTGCCATTACTCCATAACCCTTGATTCCACAATCCTTGAGAGCTCTATCCAACTCTTTCTTAAATGAATCCAGAGACTGGGCCTCCACTGCCCTCTGGGGCAGAGCATTCCACACAGCCACCACTCTCTGGGTGAAGAAGTTTCTCCTCATCTCTGTCCTAAATGATCTACCCCGTATTTTTAAGCTGTGTCCCCGATTCGGCACTCAGCCATCAGCGGAAACATGTTTCCTGCCTCCAGAGTGTCCAATCCTTTAATAATCTTATATGTCTCAATCAGATCCCCTCTCAGTCTTCTAAACTCAAGGGTATACAAGCCCAGTCGCTCCAGTCTTTCAGTGTAAGGTAATCCCGCCATTCCAGGAATTGACCTCATGAACCTACGCTGCACTCCCTCAATAGCCAGAATGTCTTTCCTCAAATTTGGAGACCAGAACTGCGCACAATATTCCAGGTGCGGTCTCACCAGGGCCCTGTACAGCTGCAGAAGAACCTCTTTGCTTCTATACTCAATCCCTCCTGTTATGAAGGCCAGCATGCTATTAGCCTTCTTCACTACCTGCTGTACCTGCATGCTTACCTTCATTGACTGGTGTACAAGAACACCCAGATCTCTTTGTACTGTCCCTTTACCTAAATTGATTCCATTTAGGTAGTAATCTGCCTTCCTGTTCTTGCCACCAAAGTGGATAACCATACATTTATCCACATTTATCCATGCATCTGACCACTCACCTAACCTGTCCAGGTCACCCTGTAATCTCCTAACATCCTCATCACATTTCACCCTGCCACCCAGCTTAGTGTCATCAGCAAATTTGCTAATGTTATTGCTGATACCATCTTCTATATTATTAATTTATATTGTAAAAAGCTGCGGTCCCAGCACTGATCCCTGCGGTACTCCACTGGTCACTGCCTGCTATTCCGAAATGGAGCCGTTTATCACTACTCTTTGTTTCCTATCAGCCAACCAACTTTCAATTCAAGTTAGTACTTTGCCCCCAATACCATGCGCCCTGATTTTACTCACTAACCTCCTATGTGGGACTTTATCAAAAGCTTTCTGAAAGTCCAGGTACACTACATCTACTGGATCTCCCTCATCCATCTTCAGAGTTACATCCTCAAAAAATTCCAGAAGATTAGTCAAGCATGATTTCCTCTTCATAAATCCATGCTGACTCTGACCTATCCTGTTACTACTATCCAGATGTGTCGTAATTTCATCCTTTATAATAGACTCCAGCATCTTTCCCACCACTGAGGTCAGACTAACTGGTCTATAATTTCCTGCTTTCTCTCTCCCACCTTTCTTAAAAAGTGGTACAACATTAGCCACCCTCCAATCCGCAGGAACTGATCCTGAATCTATCGAACTCTGGAAAATAATCACCAACGCATCCACGATTTCTCGAGCCACCTCCTTCAGTATCCTGGGATGTAGACCATCAGGCCCCAGGGACTTATCAACCTTCAGACCTAACAGTCTTTCCAACACCAGTTCCTGGCAAATATAAATTCCCTTAAGTTCAGGTCCTTCAGCCACTGTTACCTCAGGGAGATTGCTTGTGTCTTCCCCAGTGAACACAGATCTGAAATACCAAATCAATTCTTCTGCCATTTCTTTGCTCGCCGTAATATATTCCCCTGTTTCTGTCTTCAAGGGCCCAATTTTAGTCTTAACCATTTTTTTGCCTTTCACATACTATCCTCCTTTATATTTTTGGCCAGTTTACCTTCATACTCATTTTATCTCTGTGTATTTCCTTCTTAGTAATCCTCTTTTCTTTAAAAGCTTCCCAGTCCTCCATTTTCCCACTTATCTTTGCTATGTTATACTTTTTCTCTTTTAACTTTATATGTTTCTTAACTTCCCATCTCAACCATGGCCACCCATGCCTCTTCCTAGGATCTTTCTTCCTTTTTGGAATGAACTGATCCTGCATCTTCTGCATTATACACAGAAATATCCGCCATTGTTCCTCCACTGTCATCCCTGCTAAGGTATTGCACCATTGAACTTTGGCCAGCTCCTCCTTCATAGCTCCCTAGTTCCCTTTATTCAACAGAAATATTGTCACTTCCGATTGTACCCTCTCCCTCTCAAATTGCAGATTGAAGCTTATTGTATTATGGTCACTACTTCCCAATGGCTCCTTCACTTCGAGGTCCCTGATCAATTCTGGTTCGTTGCACAATACCAGATCCAGAATTGCCTTCTCCCTGGTAGGCTCCAGCACCAGCTGTTCTAAGAATCCATCTCGGAGGCACTCTACAAAGTCTCTTTCTTGAGGTCCAATACCATCCTGATTCTTCCAGTCTACCTGCATGTTGAAATCCCCCATGTCAACTGTAGTAACATCTTTGCGACAGGCCAATTTCAGCTCCTGATTCAACTTACATCCGACATCCAGAATACTGTTTGGGGGCCTGTAGATAACTCCCAAGAGGGTCTTTTTACCCATAGTATTTCTCAGCTCTATCCACACTGACTCTACATCCCCTGATTCTAGGTCCCCCCGCGCAAGGGACTGAATATTATCCCTTACCAACATGGCCACCCCACCCCCTCTGCCCGTCAGTCTGTCCTTACGATAGCACGTGTAGCCTTGAATATTCATTTCCCAGGCCCGTCCACTTGAAACCACGTCTCAGTTATCCCCAAAGTATCTTATCTGCCAATTTTCAAAAGAGCCTCAAGCTCATCCACCTTATTTGTAATGTTTCGTGCATTCATGTATAGTATTTTTAATTTGTTATTGCCCTCACCCTTCCCATCAACTCCTATTTCACTCAACCTTACGGCATGATCCCTTTCTGAGTTTTCTGCCTCATTGATACAGTTGTCTTTCTTGACTTCCCTTGTTCTAACTTTCCCTCCAATTTCCTTCTTAAACATCCAGTTTGTCCCCTCCCTCCCACTACTTAGTTTAAACGTAGCTGTGTTGCAGTAGCAAACCTGCCTGTCAGAATGCTGGTCCCTAACGTATTAAGGTGCAAACCATCTCTCTTGTAGAATTTATGCTTACCACAAAACATACCCCAGAACACCCCCACTCAAATAACAATCACTTACCTTCCCGACTGGCTTTGCGCTCTGCCTTCACTTCCACCCAGCTCCCGCCGCTCTCTGATGCAAAAAGAGAGAGCTGTTGAGTCTGGGTCATTAAAAATATTCAAGGCTGAGAAAGAGAGATTTTAACCAGTAACAGAATTGAGGGGTATAGGGGAAAGGCAGGAAAATGGAGTTGAGAATCATCAGACCAGCCATGATTTCATAAATAGTAGAGTAAACTGGACGGGCTGAATGGGCTGCTCCGACATTTGATACTGTAATTAATAAGAACAAAGAAAATTTACAGCCCAAGAACAGGCCCTTCGGCCCTCCAAGCCTGAGCTGATCCAAATGTACTGTCTAAACCTGTCACCCAATTCCTAAGCATCTGTATCCCTCTGCTCCCCACCTACTCA
This sequence comes from Hemiscyllium ocellatum, assembly GCF_020745735.1. Classification (NCBI taxonomy): domain Eukaryota; kingdom Metazoa; phylum Chordata; class Chondrichthyes; order Orectolobiformes; family Hemiscylliidae; genus Hemiscyllium; species Hemiscyllium ocellatum. Next base: position 59,830,203 of record NC_083422.1, on the reverse strand, counting down.
TGCATCTGTCCAGACGCATCTTAAATGAATCTACCGTGCCTGTCTCTACCACCTCTGCTGGCAATGCGTTCCACACACCCACCACCCTCTGTGTGAAGTACTTACTGCGTGTATCCCCCTTAAACTTTCCACCTCTCACTTTGAAAGCGTGACCTCTCGTCATTGAATCCTTCATCCTGGGAAAAAGCTTGTCTCTATCCACCCTGTCTATACCCTTCATGATTTTGTAAACCTCAATCAGGTCCCCCCTCAATCTCCTTGTTTCTAGTGAAAATAAACCTAACCTACTCAATCTCTCTTCATAGCTAGCATCTTCCATACCAGGCACCATCCTCGTAAACCTTCTCTGCACCCTCTCCAAAGCGTCCACATCCTTTTGGTAATGTGGCGACCAGAACTGTACACAGTATTCTAAATCGGCCGAACCAATGTCTTGTACAATTTTAACATAACTTGCCAGCTCTTATACTCAATACTCCATCAAATGAAGGCAAGCATACCATATGCCTTCTTGACCACTCTATCCACTTGTGCAGCAACCTTCAGGGTAAAATGGACCTGCACCCCCAGATCTCTCCGCTCATCAACTTTTCCCAAGGCTCTTTCATTCATTGTATAATTTGCTCTAGAATTAGTCTTGCCTAAATACATCACCTCACATTTGTCTGAATTGAAAGTCGTCTGCCACTTTTCTGCCCAATCCTCCAGTTCCTTTATTGGTCAGAGTATTGAATACAGGGGTTGGGAGGTCATGTTGCGACTGTACAGGACATTGGTTAGGCCACTGTTGGAATATTGCATGCAATTCTGCTCTCCTTCCTATCGGAAAGATGTTGTGAAACTTGAAAGGGTTCAGAAAAGATTTACAAGGATGTTGCCAGGGTTGGAGGATCTGAGCTACAGAGAGCGTCTGAACAGGCTGGGGCTGTTTTCCCTGGAATGTCGGAGGCTGAGGGGTGACCTTATAGAGGTTTACAAAATTATGAGGGGCATGGATAGGATAAATAGGCAAAGTCTTTTCCCTGGGATAGGGGAGTCCAGAACGAGCGGGCATAGGTTTAGGGTGAGAGGGTGGAAGATATAAAAGAGACCTAAGGGGCAATATTTTCATGCAGAGTGTGTTGCGTGTATGGAATGAGCTGCCAGAGGATGTGGTGGAGGCTGATACAATTGCAACATTTAAGAGGCATTTGGATGGGTATATGAATAGGAAGGGTTTGGAGGGATATAGGCCAGGTGCTGGCAGGTGGGACTAGATTGGGTTGGGATATCTGGTCGGCATGGACGGATTGGACCGAAGAGTCTGTTTCCATGCTGTACATCCCTATGACTCTATGACTCTATATCCTCCTGTATTCTTTGACAGTCCCTTATGTTGTCTGCTACTCCACCAATCTTTGTGTCATCTGCAAACTTGCTGATCATACCAACAGTACCCTCTTTCAGATCATTTATGTAAAATACAAACAACAGTGGCCCCAGCACTGACCCCTGTGGAACACCACTGGTCACCTTTCTCCATTTCGAGAGACTCCCTTCAACTACTACTCTCTGTCTCCTGTTGCTCAACCAGTTCTTTATCCACCTAGCTATATCACCCTGCACACCATGTGACTTCACTTTCTCCATTAGTTTACTATGAGGAACCTTATCAAACGCCTTACTAAAGTCCATGTATATGACATCAACAGCCCTTCCTTCATCTATCAACTTGGCCGCTTCCTTGAGGAACTCTATCAAGTTGATAAGGCATGATCCCCCCCTCCCGCTCAAATGTGAAAGTTAGGGGCAGTTCTATGTCTTGGAACAAGTGGAGTGAGATATAATTCAAAAACCCAAAGTCAGCATGTTCTCTCCAAATCTCATCAGTGTTGTATCTATCCATCTGTGACAGCATGATGAAACACTAAATCTTCAAAAGGAAAATTCTGGAAACCTCAGTCTTGTTTTACGATGATATTTCAGCCATACACCAGAAACTCTGTTGGTCTGTAACATCCAAACTTCATCCAGCTTTGAAGAAATGTCATTTCAATAGTTACAGACATTAATCAAGGCTATTATTTGTCTGTAATATGAGTTACTAAAATGCAATTGGAATGGGTGGAATTCTAATGTTTCACCTCGCTTGAGTAAATAAATATTTACTTAATAATTCTGTGTTTAGGGTATGAGTTAACTAACTTGTATTGTTCTCCATTCTTTTATCTCAGTAATACCCCAAACCTTTTTCTTCTAGAAAACAAATTTACAATTCTATTGCCAACTCTGGAGGAATAAATAATATCCAGTCTCTTCACAGACAAAAGCAGAAATTGTTGAAAAAGCTCAGCAGGTCTGACAGCATCTGTGGACAGATATCATGGTGGCTCAGTGGTTAGCACTGCTGCCTCACAGCACCAGGGTCCCAGGTTTGATCCCAGCCTCAGGCGACTGTCTGGGTGGAGTTTGCACGTTCTCCCCGTGTCTGCGTGGATTTCCTCCGGGTGCTCCGGTTTCCTCCCACGGTCCAAAGACGTGCAGGTCAGGTGAATTGGCCATGCTAAATTACCCGTAGTGTTAGGTGCATTGGCCAGAGGGAAATGGGTCTGGGTGGGTTACTCTTCAGAGGGTCGGTGTGGACTTGTTGGGCTGAAGGACCAGTCTTCACACCGTAGGGAATCTAATCTACAAAAAAAATCAGAGTTAATGCTTTGAATTCAACGACCCTTCATCTCTGACTGACTAATAATTAATCTTTGATTCTTAACAGAAATCTAACCAGATGCCCATGTCCATTGCGTGACAAGCACTCTGCTTTGACCTTGACATTAACACCTTCACTTCTTTTTATTGTTTGGATATCTGTGGCCGTTACAAATACTTGACTGACTTTCAAGTCCTGTTGGATTTCAGCATTCATTTGAGAATGAACAAATTATAGAGTTATGAAGTTGCAGTAAAAGAATGAGGTTTCTGGTTTAACGTGGTTTCTGGTTTGCTGACACCGAGTATTGCAAGCTGTTTTCATTTGGCCGAATGCATTGTTTTCAGTATCAGTGTTAATGTGGTTGATGGGGGTCTTTAGTAGCTGTTCAAACAGAATGACTTTGATTTATCCATCTGTATAATTGTGGGATGAACCCATAGGACAAAATACAGGTCTTTCTACATTCTGTAATCTCCTACTGAATCTGATCCAGTTCTAAAACATATTGAGTCAATAATGTCATGTTGATGCATCCCATGCTTAATCAGTACATGCTGTTGTTGTGTGTGCAGTTGCAAAACTCACCACCAATCTGACAGATACAAATGTGAAATGGCCTAAATACCCTCCAGGATAATCCCTATTGTGTCACACACACACTATCACAAGCTAAAATACTTGGAAATTCCCTTATCCACTGATGAGTAATGCAAAATGAGAGCTAACTAGACAGCTCCAAAATGAGGTTCTGTTATAAGTGAAAGAAATGCTGAGATTACAGCAGTTAAGACATGTGCACAACTTGCTGAAATAACAGAGTTTAATCTGTTTAGGAAAATGTGAATAATTTATCCCAGGTGTTGGTATAAGAAACCTATTCAATGAGGTGATGAAACTTAAAATATCTCAAAATAATGCTGAATAATTGACCAATAATAACAGTGCCTCCTTACTAAAATATTAGAATTTTACCCATGATTTAGTATTTGTCTGTTAACTAGCAATCACTTCATGTATTAATCAATGACAATGGGTAGCAGAGACTCAGTGGACTCACTCCTTAACCTCGTAATGGCAAGGTAACAGACAATATTTTCTGTGTCTCCCCATTTTAAGACATAAGTCTAAGAAATAGGTCACTGAGAATCAGATAGTGAGTGTGTGTGTGTGTGTGAGAGAGAGAGAGAAAGCGACTCACAAAGAAATGTATTCCATATCAGAAATTGAACTGTGGAAGAGGATGAGACTGATCAGCTCTGTAACACATTAATAGTTACCCTGTTGCTCTGTCTCTTGCATGTATTGAATCAAGAATTCACGTTAACTACTATAATCCCTAACCTTTGTTCTCTATTAAGACCATAAGACATAGGAGTGGGAGTAAGGCCATTCGGCCCATCGAGTCCACTCCGCCATTCAATCATGGCTGATGGGTATTTCAACTCCACTTACCCGCATTCTCCCCGTAGCTTGTTGTTGTAGTTAACAGTAATGTTTGATAAGGAGAAGGTATCCAGGAATGAGTAATTTGTTGGATTTTCTTTTACATAGTTTAGCACTATTTAAGATCATGTATTTTAAAGACCAAATTGAGAAACCCTTATAACTTCTGACACTTGAAGATCATTCCAGTCTCTAGTGTATCCCTGGGTGATCTAAATCGCTATGAGACTTAGCACCAATAACAGACATACAGAGTTTGCCCATGATTAGAAGATTTGCCATGGTTGGTGGATAGTTTTTGATATGTTGAGTATAATCAGATATACTTGTTGCACATGTGTTGACACTTTGATTTGAAAGGTTAATGTTCATGGAGTTCAAAAATGGAATATATTTAGCATGTGCAATTTGAAATGAAGTGACTTTGATTAATGTTTCCCATTTGGTTTACCACTGACCTACTGTCCATTTGACATCACAAAGTTGAACTCATTCTCCACCAAAGGCTTGCAATATATTCAATGTCACAATGACACTACAAGGGTAGTGAGTTGAAGAGGTCTTTCTATTTGTCAGGATAATGGCTGTGTAAAACAGATCACTGAAGAAAGAATCTAAATTTTGGGGGTCTATTGATGATAGAAACAAATCAAGTGAACAAGTATTTTGAGGACTATACATAAGTTTTTACATGGGGAAGTATTTGAATTGTTCAGATGATGATTGTGGAGGTAGTGGAATGGACAGATGGATTGTTTTGGTTAATTCTTACACATATCCATCTTGTCCTGACTGTGAGTCAGCACAGGAGCATGGGCTCAAGCCAAAGACATTTTCTTATTCATCTCCCAAGACACAGGCATCGCTGGCTGGGCCAGGATTTATTGCCTTCACCAGTAAAAGGTAGTTATGGTTTCTCCATCCACTGGAACCTGTGTGCTTTAGGTACACTTACCTTGCTGTAGATAAGCCTACAATGCCCTGAGGGAGGGACTTCCAGGATTCTATCTCAGTGACACTGAAGGAAACATGATATATTTCCAAATCAGGGGAGTGTGTTACTTCAAAGGGACCTTACTCCCGAGCAGCTGCTGTCTTTGTCCTTGTGGTTGTGGAGATGTGTGGGTTTGGAAGGTGCTGTTGAAGGAGTCTTGGTGAGTTGTAGATGGTATACGCTGCTGGTACTGTAGCTTCAATTGGAGCTGAAATAAAAATTAAATCCTGCAGGTGCTGAATATCTGAAACAAACTCAGAAAGTGCTGGAGAAACTCAGCAGGTCTGGCAGCATCTGTAGAGAGAGAAAGCAGAGTTAATGTCTTCGGTCTAATGTGACCTTTCTTCAAAACTGGTCTTCAGAATCGCTGGGTCTTTCTCCACAGATGCTGCCAGACTTGTTGAGTTTCTCCAGCACTTGTTCTTTTTATTTTACTGTAAACTGAGTGACTGTGACAGCTACCTCAATGATATATCCTCCTCGTTGGAAAATCTGTCTTCCATTCTCTCAGGTTCTTCATCACAGCTGCTCAGTGAGTCTCTTTCCATTCCGGTGCCATTGATGCACCTTCTCTTCTCACCACCCCCCCTCCCATGTTTCACAGGTTCCTCATGCATGCCCATTCCATTGGATATGCTTCCCTCCTAACGACTTCCCTCTGTCTCAATGTTACAATTCTCCCATGCCCTCACATTCCATCCAATCAGTTTCCAAATTCATCCTCCAACATTTTCACCGCTGTAACATGATGCAGCCAAACGGTCTCCTGCTCCCTCTTCTTTCCGTATTCGGAGGGGCTTGTCCCATCCAAAACCCCCCAGTTCCCTCCCTAGTTACACCCGATCCCTACTCCTCCCCAAGGTAACTTCCCATGAAAATGCAGCCAGTGTCTTTTCCCACCTCCCCTCCTTACCACCCAAGGCACTGAACACATCTTCAATGTGAAACAGTGAGTTACTTCTAGATAAATTTCAAATACTGTGTTTGCTGAGTATAATAAAATGTCCTGTGCACAGGGGAGACCAAACACACATGAGGTGTTTACACAAAAGGCAGTTGTTAATGTTTCTGCTGTTATGAGACAAAAAAATTGGGCCTCAAAATATTTCCAGTCCTGATGTAAGACCATTCAATTGAATGTGTTGTGGGATTGAAGTAGGTTGTGGGATTTTCCCAAGGATTTTCTGTCCCCAACATTGGGATGAAATGACTATCCCAAGGCCACTCTCTATAGGAGCTGTTGAATGGAAAGATTTCCTTTCTGGTGGATCACTGCCCTGTTCCTTGTCCAATCACAGATGGAGAGAGAGCCCCTCAAACAGCCTGTTCAATCAGAAGGCTGGCAGCTCCAGAGACATGACAGTTCCACCGGGAGAGGAAGCAAGTCTGAGAATGATGTGAAGGCAGTTCTGAGGAGGTGTCAGACTAGTTCAACATCTGAGAGGGAGTTAGATGTCAGGTGCCTCACGGGTCGTGTGGGGGGGTCTTGGCAGGTGTGAGTCCCCCACTGGATCACCAGAGTTTCCTTTTCAGCCTTTGGTTCCTCCTTTGGGATTGGAGCCTTTGGTCTAAAGGACCTCCAGTGCCTAAATCCCCACCTGGCAAGCTCTGGACAATGGATGGGTTTTCTGATGGTCCAGGGGTAGACCTCCTGAGCAGCAAAAATCTCTCAGGAACCATTCCAGCTTGGAGCCCTGCTATCCTATGATATCCCAATCTTCACTGCCACCTTCCTGTGATGAAGAAGCTTTGGCCTGTCTATTCTGACCCTTCCTCTACATGTCTGGCTGAGGTCAAACATGTTCCATTTTCTGATTTCAAGTATCTACGGATTTGATCTAACTCAAAGCGCATGTTATGGTGCTTGTGTCAATTTTTTGCTTGTACCCATTAGTTCCCTGGCCATAATTCGGAGTTAATGACCTTCAACTGTGAAAAAATCTCTAATTATGTCCCCTCAATTTTCGATGGCATCACATTCCCTCTATAAGCCTTTCTCCATAGCTATGTTTTTAATTCTCAGGAGTTTTTCTTGTCAGTCAACCTTCCTCAATATAGCAATATCCTTTAGATGAGGCAGAATCATAAAGTTGCACAAAATTTCCCAGGAAATTCTGAGTCACATTGTATTCAGAAAGATTCAGTAAATTCATGAAATTAATGGGGTTTAGAAGAATGAGAAGCGATCTCATTGAAACGTATCAACTTCTTCAAGGACTGGGAGGATGGCTCCCCCCCATGGGAGAGTCTGGGACCAGTGGGGCACAGTCTCAGAGTAAAGGGCCGCCAATTCCAGACTGAGTTGAGGAGGAACTCCTTCACACAGAGACAACCTGATGTTTAAGGCTGAGATAGGTTCTTCATCAGTGGGGGAGTCAAGGTTACAGGGAAACGACAGGAAAGTGGATATGACGAACATCTGATCAGACATGATCCTATTGAATGTTGGAGTCGGTTTGAGCGACAGAATAGCCTGCTGCTGTTTCTATTTCTTTCGGTCTGTGGCCTTAAATCCTTTGGTTTCCGTTTGTTGAAATGTGAGAGACCTTGGTTATTCTCACCTTTGCTAAAGATCTCATTTTGTTTCAAATCTGTAACCTGTGATCATTACGCTGAGCCAATATGATGGTAACTGGAATTCAGTGAACATGGAAACCGGTCCAATTGATTACACTTCACACCTTCTGAAAATGCACCATTTCCATCACATTGGAAAAGTGAAATTGAGTGAACTTTGTGTTTCAAAATGACATTGAAAATTACAGGCTGTATCTAACCACTGCATTTTAACAGTCTATTTCCACCTTAACCAGCCTCAGGACAATAGATTGTAGAATGGGCTTTAATCAGAGTCAGGGACCTGCGAGTCACAGGGAACAGCAGTGCGATTGCGGTAAAGAGAGTGTTGTATCGGAGGTTAGGCAATGTATGTGGGAGGAGAAAGCAGAGTTGGGCTAAATGAGGAGGGAGAGGGATCTCAGTTGGGATTGGGGAAGAGTCCAGGGAAGAGGGAGAGACAATACTAGATGGGTTAAGGACCTTTTTGGTGCTGTCTGATTCTGTGGTTCCAAAAATAGAAGGAACTGGGAGAAGAACTAAGCCAAACTTTGAGAATATCTTCCCTTCCTATGCTAATTCATGATGTTCTCATGGTGCAGTGGGTAGTGTCCCTGCCTCTGAGCCAGGTTCATGTCCTACCCTATGTAATAGAAAATTAACATTTATTGTGAAATCTATAAAAGCATAGGGAAACAAAGAAGTAAGGGCCTGACTGAAACTAGGGGCAAGTATTGCAGATGGACAGAAAGAATGTAAAGGCAAACCGACCTAACAGCAGACTTACAAGGCCAGTTAAACTACCATCTCAACAGTCAAGAAATGAGAAAAACAACTCCATGTATGGAAAGGAGCTCAAATGTTCCGGGCTCCTGACCTTGAGGTGTTGATAAGGTGAAGCAAATTATAGTATAAAGGGAATATGTGAAAGCTATCGGGCGCCCATGAGGTGTCTTGCCAATGTATCGGGTCCCTTTGCAGAGGACTAAAATAAACTTTTTCTTTGCTCTTGCTAGCATTTGAGTTGAGTTGATTTAATTTCCACGACACCCTACAACTCGATGGTCTAGGAAGGTTTGGAACATAGCCTGAAAATGTGTTGCTGGAAAAGCACAGCAGGTCAGACAGCATCCAAGGAGCAGGAGAATCGATGTTTCAGTTCCTGAAGAAGGGCTCATGCCCGAAACAGCGATTCTCCTGCTCCTTGGATGCTGCCTGACCTGCTGTGCTTTTCCAGCAACACATTTTCAGCTCTGATCTCCAGCATCTGCAGTCCTCACTTTCTCCTTGGAACATAACCTAACAGGTTTAGTGTCAACTAGTAATTCTTTCCAACATACACCAATAGTGGATGGTGAAAGAGAGAGAGAGAGAGAGGGAGAGAGAGAGTTTGCTTTGTCAGTCACTTGATGGAAAGAATTGGAACATCGCCATCATAGACCACATGCTCCAAGAGCACAATGTACTGTGAAAGCGTATGTTGCTACAGCAATGCAGACTCTTTGTGGGGCTCAGCGCTTGTGGTGCCAATCACACAGGTATAGTCAGGACCTCCTTCCTTGCACCATGCTGAGTGTTAATATGCCAATTAATTGGAGAGGTATTTCTTATAGAGACATAAAGCCATTGTAAACTAGTAAATTCTTCTGAGATATATATAACATTGAACAGTGAGACATCATGGGGCAAAAATAGTATAGGGCTTGAGTAACCAGTCAGTATTTTATGGAGATCCACCATAACCCCTTGTTAACCATTTGCAAATGGGAGTAAAGCATATTTGTATCAGCTTCATTATTACTTCAGACCAGATCTCCTTCCTCTGGGAAATAACTGTCTTAATAAATCAGGACTTCTAACAGTGCAAAGAAATTTGAAATGAAATAATTAAAAACAATATTCCATAATTTCAACCCTAATTTAAACTTATTTGTACTTAAGTCCCATTTCACTATATTATTTGTTTTTGAGGTAGAGGTTTTAAAATTAGACCTTTAGTGCAGTAACGTGAATAGGGGAATTACTTTGGAAACGTTTTGTAAAGATGCTGTTACATTTGCTGTTTCCCCTTCCTCTCCATTTCCTTTCATTTCAACATGGGGCTAGTTTGGGATTACAGTCGGCATGGACTGATTGGACCGAAGTGTCTGTTTCTGTACTGTGTGAGTCTATGACACTCTGACTCTCTGATTCAGGTTAAAGATTTGCATGGGGAAATTGCAGCCTCTTGTTACTTACCATTTCATCAGGAGAGGGAAGTGCAGAACTCGAAGCGGTGTGAGATTATTGGGTTAACTCCTCTACAAAGAGCCAGGAGAGTCACAATAGACTCCTTCTGTGCTGGGAGAGTCAGTGATCCTATTGGCCATGCGTATTGTGAAGTTAAAGACCCAAATCATCTTTTTCATCAGAGACAGGATGTATGGCTGAAGATATGAGCAGGACCTGCCAAAATCCTGACATGGACTTTTTGTGAGAATTTGTCGAGTAAGTTTCAACTTCCCTTCGTGATTGGGCTCCTCTTCAAAGGCGCCTGAACCTGAGTCATGGTTGTGCAGTGTTGGCCTGGATAATTGTCGAGAAAAATGGTGCATATACTAAAAGCCAAGCTATAACTGGCGAACTCTACAACCCTGATAAGGCTGCAGACAGTGAGCTGGACTGTGGGACAGTATTGGATAGCTCTCTGTCAGCTAGCATGGACACAATGGAAAAGATGGCCTGGTCCTCACTGCAATTGCTTCCACTTTCGATCTCTGTGCCCTCAGCCAACACAAAATGCCCATTCAGCAGAGGATGGAGTAACAGGAAAATAAACTCAAAAAGAAATTGTCAATAAAACTATTGAGTGTGAGACCTATAATAAGAAACATGACCTAAGGAACCTCTGAGTATTGAATTTCATTTGCACTTACAAAGAAATACCGACTTAGAACAGAGACTTTCAGCTTCAGGAAACCTTGTTGAAATTACTTTAAAGAGCTATATTGGCATTGTATCAGATTGGTTTGATGTGTTACAGTATACCCATCAGCACTCACCTCTTTTAACTGGCTTAATCCTGACCTTTGTCACTGTGTAGCGCTAATGACTGTATCACTGAATCACGGGCGGCTGTTCAATGTAGGTCCCGCACCATCAACCTTAAAATGCTCCAGTGGCACATGGGAGATTCGATCTTTCACAGCAAAGACAAATTCTGCATGACTTAGGACTGTCTGACATTGCAAACAGAATCAATCCAATTGTACCGAAGTTGGGGAGATCCACAGAGCCCAAAACAAAACTTCAATTGCAACAAAATGAAATCATTTGAACACTTGTTAAAATAAATATTTGGGGCTTGGAGCTCCCCCTCCATTTGCTGGAACCTTCAGTGCAAATTGCTCTGAATCAGCAGAAAAGTCAGAAGTTACACGGCACACCCTGAAAACTGGTGATTTCGAACAAACCTGTTGGACTATAACCCAATGTCGTGTGACTTCTGATTTCATCTTTTATTGCCCATAGGGCAGTTAAGAGTCCTAATTTACCACATCATATAACTTGTGACTTTGTCCACCCCAATCCAACAATGGCACCTCCACGTCATCAGTAAAATACAGAGGAACCTCAATTATCCAAAGGACACGGGTGGGGAGTATTTCGATTGGTTAGTCAAATTCCGGATAATCAAATTCCGGATAATCAAATTCCGGATAATCGAATGCTGGATAACATAGTTAGCGGACCATTGGGACATTGCAATCTTGTTCGGATAATCTGAAATTTGGTTAATCGAATGCTGGATAATTGAGGTTCCTCTGTATACTAAAAGTACAGGGTTTAATCTGGCGTTGGCTGTTAGGAGGACTCTTAATGTTGTGAAGTTAAAGAGGAGATACTTTATATTGACTCTGTATAGCTCTGTATCATTTTGAAAACTGTTTTAAAACCTTCGTTTAGCCCCATTATGTCAAGCTACTTGGTATAACTACTTCTCAATAAAATTGCAATCAGAATGCTTAAGTGTGACCTAACTATCCTTTTAGTCTCACACTCTATACCTGTCAATTATAAAACCCAACATGTTTCTACCTTGTTCTGGTCTTGTGTTACCTGCATTCATACTCACAGGGACTAACACCTGGGACATTCTGTACATCCACACAGTAAGTCTATTCCCCATCCTTGCTAAATACATTATATCAAACACAACAAAATCATTTATTTTTATATATTGTCATTGACATAATAAAACATCACAAGGCGCTTTACAGGTGAATGTTTAAGCAAAAGTTCTCAGCAAACCACGTCAGGAGATATTAGCACAGGCCAGCAAAAGCCTGGCAAGAAAAGGCCAGAATTCAGAAGTGTCTGAAAGCAAAGGGACGGAGAGGTTTTGGTGGAAATTGCAGGGCCTGTGGACCTTGGCAGCTGAGGGCCCGGTTACTAACAGTGGAAACCATGAATGTCAAGAATACACAAGAAACTGGAAGTGGAGGCGGGTAAATGTCTCTGAGATTGTTGGGGCTGGAGAAGATTGTAGAGATAGAGAGGAGTGAGGTCACAGAGCAGTTCAAACAGGAACCAATTTGCAATGGAGGTGTTGCCAGACTGGGAGGTAACAGTGAGCCAAATGGGGCTGGTATGATTAGACTTGGCCTCTTCATAACAAACCTGTACTTGGGTGATTAGTCTTGCTCCAGGCTTCTCTCCTTATTCTCCACCGAAAAAGAATGCAACATTCCTTTGGAAACCTATAAGTGGTCTGTTTGTACCTGATGTCACACTGCCACAACTGACCAATGACTCTTTCCTCCCAGCTCTGGGTGGGAGTTTGATGGAACCTACACTATTGAGGTCCAGGAGTTAAAATCTCTGCCTCCACTGTGATCTTCCTGAGTCACGCCAGGCTTGTTTGATATCGTCTTTACAATTCCCACGATTTCAATCTGTAATTTGCTTTAAGAAATGTCATAGTTCCTCTCAGGGGAATGAGTTAAACACATACAAGGTTCTTTTTAAATTTTCATAACCCATAATAATATTTACTCATTTTATTTCTATGCAAATATTGTTCAGAACAAGATTTTCATTTCATGTTTCAATAGTTCATAAAGATTTCTCTTCAGGGTGTCGTTATGTAGTCAGGGATTGATGGTGTGTCAGCGATAGCAAATGAATTGAATTGAATTGAATTTATTGTCACGTGTACCAAGGCACAGTGAAAAGCTTTGTCTTGCGAGCAATACAGGCAGATCACAGAGTTAAGTAGCATAGATAAGTAAATAATAGGGAAACAGCAGCAAACACAAAAACACAGGTACAGGCGAATGTTAAGAGTTTGTGAGTCCATTCAGTATTCTAACAACAGTAGGGTAGAAACTGTTTTGAAACCGGCTGGTGCATGTGTTCAGGTTTCTGTACCTTCTCCCCGATGGTAGAGGTTGTAGAAAAACATTGCCAGGGTGGGATGGATCTTTGAGAATGCTGGTCGCCTTTCCTTGACAGTGGGCCTGGTAGATGGATTCTGTAGATGGAAGGTTGGCCTTTGTGATTGTCTGGCCTGAGTTCACCACTCTCTGTAACCGTCTCCGATCTTGAATGGTACAGTTGCCATACCAGGTAGTGGTACACCCAGACAGAATGCTCTCGATGGCACACCTATAAAAGTTGGTAAGGGTATTCGCCATCATGCCAAATTTCCTCAGCTGCCTGAGGAAGAAGAGACTTTGTTGGGTCTTTGTAACCAGTGGATCCACATAAAGAGTCCAACAAAGCTTGTTGTGGATGGTCACTCCCAGGAGCTTGACACTCTCCACTTGTTTCACCTCTGTGCTGTTCATGTAGGGTAACATCCCGCCGAATGTCAATAATGAGTTCCTTGGTTATGTGGCATTGAGAGCTAGGTTGTTCTCAGTGTACCATTTTTCCAGGTCTTCCACCTCCCATCTGTTGTCTGTTTTGTCACCGTCTGAGATTCACCCGTCTATGATGGTGTCATCAACGAGCTTGGTTGCAGAATTGGAAAGGGGACATGGGGCTGGTGATGAGATGAACCATTTGTGACTGTGTAATACACACTGAAGCAGGACAATGGCAGAACTGAAACTGCAGTCACTTTTCCTGCTCCTCGGATGCTGCCTGACCTGTTGTGCTTTTCCAGTACCACACTCTTGACTCTTATCCCCAGCATCTGCAGTCCTCATGTTTGGCTAGTCACTGAACCTACCCTCAGCTAGTCTCAGCTCTCTCAGTCTGTAAACTATCCACTGAATCCACAAATTGGCTCAAAGAAACTGGGCCTTTCTGTTATAGGAAAGGCAATGGCCTAGTGAGATTATCACTAGAATACTAATCTAGAAACTCTGGTGATGATCTAAGGACCCAGGATTGAATGCCACCGTGGCAGATTGTGGAATCTGGATTCAATAACAATCTGGGATCAAAAGTCTAATGATGACTACAAAACTGTTGTTGATTGTTGGAAAACACCCATCTGGCTCACCAATGTCCTTTAGGGAAGGAAACTGCCATCGCTACCTGATCTGACCTACATGTGACTCTTAACTGCCCTCTGCCCAATAAATGATGAAGTCAGAAGCCACACGATGCCAGGTTCTCATCCGACAGGGTTATTTGAATTTCCTACCCTCATTGGCTTGTGACACCAGGAGCAATCCAAATATTACTATCCTCGAGGACCTCCTTTTATAAATTCCTGTCTAACTTCCTATATTCTCTCCTCAGAATCTCAACCTTTTCCCTTCCTATGTCATTAATTTCAATGTGCACAATGACCTCCTGTTGGTCCCTTTCCCCTCTGAAAATATTCTGCACTCTCTCTGAGATATTGTTGACCCTGGCACCAGGGAGGCAACCCACCATTCCAATGTCTCACTTTCAGATGCAGAAATGTCTGTCTGTGCCTCTGACAGACTGAGAGAGTCCCCTAACACAATTGACCGCATGGAACCTGACGTACTCCTCGTTACATTAGAGTCCGTCTCGGTACCAGAAACCAGATGTCAGTGTTACAATCCCCTGAAACAAAACAACTACAGATTCTGGAATCCAAGGTAGACAGGCAGGAGGCTGGGAGAACACATCAAGGCAGGCAGCACCAGGAGATGGAGAAGTCAATGACTTGGGTATAATCCTGCTTCAGGACATTCCCCTGCGAGTCCATCACCCTCTACATTTTCCAAAATACTGTACTCATTTGAAATGGGGATAGTCACAGAAGACTCCTGCACTACCTGCCTCCCTCTCCCACCTTTCCCGGAGCCAACCCATCTACCTAACTTTATCTTCATTTTTGTCTCCATCCTTGCAGCTGCCATCCATCATAGCCCCTAGCTCCTGTAAATTCCTCATTGCTTCTAACTGCCGCCTCAACCGATCCATGCTATCCAATAGGATTCGCAACTAACTTTGGAAGATAGATGATCCAAAGCCAAACATTTTCACAAGAAGAGATTGACGTCAATGAGTATTGCTCTAATTTTAAGCTTAATACAATGATGAGTGTCACAATATTACCAGCAAGTAGGGAAGGATCACACGATTAAAGCAATGTACAAGCAACTCAGCAACTCGAGGTGTGTCAGACAGTTGAGAATGTAAACATACGCCATAATCAAGAATTCTCACTCTTGAACATGATGTGTGCACTGGAGGCAGTTCAGGGGAGGTTCACCAGATTGATCCCAGAGATGAAGGGTTTGTCATATGAAGAGAGTTTGAGCAGTTTAGGCCGATACTCGATGGAGTTTAGAAGAATGCGAGGAGATCGAATTGAGGGATATAAGAGGCTAAAGGGGATTGACAAAGTAGGCAAAGGGAGGATGTTTCCCCATGTGGGATAATCAAGATTGACAGGTCACAGTTTTAGGATAAGGGGTGGCAGATTTAAAACTGAGGTGAAAAGAAGTTACTTTTCTTAAAGGGCCACAAATCTGAGGAATTTTCTGCTCCAGAGCACAGTGGATGCTGCAACCTTGAGTAAATTTAAGGAGGAGATAAATCTTTAATTAGTAATGGGTTGAGGGTTATAGAGAGCGTGCGGGAAAGTGGAGTTAAGGCTGAGATGAGTTCAGATATCAGATGCTGAGAAAGGAATTTTACGCAGAACATTTCACTTCCAAAGGAAGAATCATCAATATTTAGTGTCAGACTTGATGCCAGGTAAGGAATAATCCTGGAACAGTAGGATTGGGTGAGTGAATACCAACAAAACAACCACAGGTGCAAAGACACGGTCAGGAATTTGAAATATAGAGTCAACAGCGTACAGCACAGATTTTCCTGGTGTTTGAGAAGAAAGGTTTGCTCAGACAGATTGAAGATAAGGCTGCATGTGACTCCATGGAAGATATCATCAAGACCGAGATAGTATAATACCCACAGATTCACCACACAATGAGAGAGAAATAGGCTGGCTGAGAGATCCAGGATACTTCAAAACATAATTTGCTTAACTGAACTGGACAGCAGAAGGAAATTCAGACCCTCTGGAAAATGCAATGGAAGCACTGCATTGTTTCAGCAACAAGATATTCTTGACAAAGATAATTTACTAAATTAACCGTCTCTCCATGGTGCAATGGAACAGTTGCTTGGTTCAGCTGGACAGCCTGACAATATAAAGGGTCTTCACAGGTCTCACATTGTCAAGAACAGAAGTATGGTCAACGGCCAAAGACTCATCAACCTTCCAACTCACACTGAGACATACAGGAAAGCAATGAGATAGCAATGTCACTGGACTAGTAATCCAGGAACCTAGGCTAATGCTTGTGGCCACAGATTCAAATGCTGTAACCATGACAAATGGCAAACTATCAATTCAATATTTTCAAAGAAAAAGGATTTAAAAATATAATGAAGGAAATCTGGTGGTTATCCAGTCCAGGCCCCATTAGAGTCCAGACCCACAGCAATGTGGTTGACTTTTAACTGCCCTCTGGGCAATTAGGGATGGGTAATAAATGCTTACCCGGACAGTATTGCCCATATCCCATGGTAAAAAAGGTGGCAATGTTTATAATATCACTCGTAATATGAGAAGCTGGGACATGGATAACATGGTATTGAAAGATGTTTCTTCCAGTTCACTGTAATGTAGAAAGGTTACATTCATAGGCGTCCTGATGTCTGGGATAATAGCCAGTATCATGCCTCCATCAGAGTGTCATGCTTTAAGTGGCCTGAGTCAAGATGGAGTCTGAGATCTTTATACCCTCTGGTCACATGCAATGATAGTGATGACATCATGTGCATGCCTCCTAAACAGCACAACATTGGCTACTTCACCTTGCATTGCATTGAATTACGTGCAACAACGTTCAATCAAACAAAAGCTTTGCATTAAAGGAAGGCCCTTTCATGACCAGAGGATACCCATAATTGCTTTACAGAAAGTATTCCTCGTGGTGCGGTTGGCTGATGTACTGAAACAGCAATTTGTAAAAAGGAAAGTCCTGCAAAAAAAACCTGAGTGGAACAAGAATATCTCCCCTTGTTGGTTCTGCTATAATGCAATAGTTCCATTCTCGTACAATTTCAATTTATAAGAAAATCCTATAATAGCAGCACTATTTAAACTAATAGGGCCAGAACTGTGTTATAACCAATATCACACTTTAGAAACAGTATCCCCAATTTATTAATTGTATTATAGCGAATTTGTGTTAACAAAATGCACATTGTAGCAGAACGACCTATATCATATGGTCTCCAAACAAGGAGACAGCTCCTTTGTTTAATATTTCATCCAAAAGCATACACATGCTTGCCCTCAGTCCAACACCTGGCTGCAGTGTGCTTCACTTAACAATCTTCTCCAACTCAGAGACAAAGATGACAGCAACTGAGCTCCCATTTGACATTCCGGTGAGAGATATAAGACACGCAATGTCACTGTTTACTTTGCTATAGCCCAACAGGTTTATTTGGAAGCACTAGCTTTCAGAGCACTGATCCTTGATCAGCTGGTGAAGGAGCGTCGCTCCGAAAGCTAGTGCTTCCAAATAAACCTGTTGGACTATAACCTGGTGTTGTGCGATTTTTAACTTTGTACACCCCAGTCCAACACCGGCTCCACCAAGTCATGAAAGACTTACTTTCAGATAGATCAAGAAAGGCAGTAGCATGGGTAATCTTGTGAGACTTGTAGAATGACACGCACATATTTGGTCATGGTAGCACTAGCAAGCATGAACTGCCCCAACAGTAAAAGATATTTTTAACCATACAGAAATAATAGATTGATCCAAACATGCAGAATAATGCAGGTTTTCGACTTTTCCTGAGTTGACAGTGAATGATGATGATTCCTTGTTGGGGTTGGGAGTGGGGAGGGGGGAGTCATCAGAAAGAATTAATGCATTCAATGCCAGCATGCAAAATTTAATGATTCTGAATTGCAAACAAATTGAAAAAGCCAAAGTAAACATTGGTTTTTCGGAAATGTTACGAACTGCAAAGTTCATACAGCTGAGGAAAACACTTGATATCACAAAGGGCCGGTTGCTAAGGCAACATTCCCATCGTCAGGATGATGGCAAAGCAGCAGACTGGATACTCCTTCCTGGATCACTGTTTGGAATGAACACAGATCGAGCAACAAAGTGGTGTTACAGCGACTCCCCCTTGTTTAGCACCAACCAGACCATGTTAAAATGAAAATGTTGCAAATGAAAATGAGTTTGCCATTAAAAAGCATGTCCCAAAGTTGGGTTGTGACCTGTACTGTTGACATGATGGTGTGGTTCCCCCTTTATACAGTGCACACTGGTGACAGAATCCAGAGAAATTGGACTTGATGTGGTGATGGTGAGAGTGGGCTGTTTGAGTGATTGGTGGCTGGTGAGCCATGATATACCACAGGGATCAGTGCTGTGTCCTTTATTATTCCTGATCTATGTATAAATCATACAGAAGAGAATGTGAGGAGGATGATAAGTATTTTTTGCAAGTGACACAAAGATTGGCTGTGTTGTTGACAGTGAGGAGGAAGGTATTAAGGTACAGGAAGATATAAATGGATTGGTGAGATGGACAGATCAGTGGCAGATGGAACTGAGCTCTGATCAATGTGAGGTGATGCACTTGAGAAGTCATAACAAAATGAGAGTCCTCAATGATGGGCAGGACACTGGAAGCTCAGAATAATAGAGAGATCCAGGGGCTACTTGCCCACAGATCCCAGAAGGTGGCAAGACAGGTTAATGAGATGATTAAGAAGCCATACAGGACACTTGCCTTTATCAATTGACACATAAATTATAAGAGGTTATACTGGAGCTGTACGAAATGTTGATTAGGCCCCAGCTGGAGGACTGCCTGCAGTTCTGGTCTCCTCACTTGGGGAAGAATACGATAGCACTAGAGGGGATATGAGGCCATTCACCAGGATGTTCCCTGGGATGGAGTGTTTCAGCAATGAAGAGAGGCTGGATAAGCTGGGATTATTTTCTTTGGATCAGAGAAGGTTGAGGGAGTACCTGACAGAGGTGTGTTGGGTTACAAGGGGCATGGACTGGGTGATTGGGAAGCAGCTGTTCCCCTAGATAAAGTGTCAATAACAAAGTGGCATAATCATCAAGTGAAAGGCAGGGGATTTGAGGAAGACCTTTCTCACCCAGAGAGTGATGGGATCTGGAATGTACTGCCTAAGTGGGGAGTTGAGGAGGGAAACCTCTCAACCGTTAGGAAGTACTTTGATGAACACTTGAACTGTCACAAAGTCAAGGTTATGGGCCGAATGTGTGAAAGGGGGAGGTGTGGAGTACTGACTCAATGGGCCGAAGAGCCTCATCGATACTGTCTGAATTAGTAATTCTTTGATGAAGTGGTGTTACTCCCAGTACCACATTCTCGCATTCTCTCCAACATCCCACACCCAACTCAACCAATCCAGCTTCACCTCAGTTGAAATTCCCACTGGTTTATAACAACATTTTCATGAGTCTGTCCTTTTGTGAGATGGTTCTAATATGGACACTTCCCAGAATTAAAAAAAATTACAGTTGTAAAGAAATATGCCTAGAAGTTCCCTTCGTAAAAGATCCCTCATTACAGGAGAATATCCCATAGTGAGAATTTTATAAGTGTTGGGAGCTAATTTTCTTTCAGTTGAGAAATTGGCCATTTGGTTTGATTTATTTATTATTACGCGTATTTTGTTGCAAAATATAGTGAAAAATGTTGTAAAGTGAAATAACTGCACAGGCCAGAATCCATCACCTGGTCATGCTTTATTTAAATGTGCACTGTACAGGGGCAGTGACACCCCCCAGCTCAAACCAGACACGAGATCAAGGAGACTTCCTGAATCTTCTGTCTAGATCTGTCAGACAGGGCTCCCTGATTGTCCCAGGGTAACAATCCCAATCAGGGATCTCATAGCCAATAAGATCCACCTGACCATGGTTCCAATCACTGCCTATAGAGTTCCCACTCTCCAGCATCATCTTAAAATACAGAAACATAAGTGAAAACATCAAATGTGAAGGCAGAAAAATAAAGAAATAACAGAACCATAACTTTAAGAAGACATTAAAAATGGAAGCAGGTTAAGACATTTGGCCTTTTGACCCTCCTTCATTATTATTTTTAAATCTTATTTAATAAGCTCTTGGCTGCTCCCATTCCCTGCCCTATCCCTATACCCTTTGATTTTGTCAGAGTTCAGAGTCTTGAACTTGGTCATCAATGTATTGAATAAATGAGCATTGTTAACCTTCCTAGAATCAGACTCCCAAAGATTCACAACCTCTAGAGATGTACAGCATGGAAACAGACCCTTCGGTCCAACCCGTCCATGCCGACCAGATATCCCAACCCAATCTAGTCCCACCTGCCAGCACCTGCCCCGTATCCCTCCAAACCCTTCCTATTCATGTACCCATCCAAATGCCTCTTAAAGTCTTGCCTTTGTTTATTTTGCCCTCTTGCTCCTGTTGTGTCAAAACTATAAAAAAAACACCTACTTTCCAACACTTCTCAGTTCTGAAGAAGGGTCATACTGGACCTGAAACATTAACTCTGTTTCTCTCTCCATTGATGCTGCCAGATCTGCTGAGTTTTCCCAGCATTTTCTGCATTTATTTCAGATTTCTAGCAGGGTCAGTCCACCTTCACAGTGTTTTGCCCTTTATTTAGTAAGAAGATGTTCTTGAGTCTCGTCCTACTGTTAGAATCGAAGTTTAGGAAATTCTGACTGGTGATTTGTTTGGCTCCCACTCTGTGTTTTGCCAAGGAGGGAGAGATGCATTCAAGACTCCTTGGTCTAACCACAGGATTAGAATAGAATTCTTACAGTGTAGAAACAGGCCTTTCAGCCCAACAAGTCCACACTGGCCCCCTGAAGAATAAGCCATCCAGATCTCATTCCCCTACCTCATGCACCTTGCTTACACATCCCTGAACACTATGGGCAATTTTTAAGCATGGGGGTTGAGATTAGAATGGTGCTAGAAAAGCACAGCAGGTCAGGCAGCACCCGAGGAGCAGGAAAATCGATGTTTCGGGTAAAAGCCCTTCATCAGGAATGAAGGCAGGGAGCCTCCAGGGTGGAGAGATAAATGGGAGGGAGGGTGGGGCTAGGGAGTAGGTAGCAAAGAGTAAGAGTTTCAGGACAGAGAAGATGACCTGGGGGTCACAGTGAGAGAGACTCACTGAAATTCTCGAGGAGAGAGGAGAAGAACTTCTTCAAGATAGACATCCTTGTAAGAGGATGCTGCCTATTTTTTAAGCATGGCCAATTCACCTAACATGGATATCTTTGCACTGTGGGAGGAAACCCACACAGACACGGGGAGAATGTGCAAACTCCACACAGACAGTCACCCAAGGCTGGGATTGAACCTGGATCCCTGCCGCTAATGAGGTAGCTGTGCCAACCACTGAGCCACCATGCCACCCTATATAATCAGTGGCTTTATTCAGAGTGTTTTGATTGAGCACATGGGATTTAACTTTTAGACATCGTTACTGATCAACCAGCTCTGTTTAAATTACAGTTCTTATTTAATAATGATGCTTCACTGTAAATCATTATGTTATCATTAATAAGACAGGATGTGTTGGCTGAAATTCCCCAACCTCCCCAATCCCCAGAAAACCCTGGAAATGTCTGGCAGTCTGGCAGTATCTGTGAACAGAAAGGTGAGAGAAACCGAGTTAATGTTTCTCATCAATTGGAGTGGGAAGAAATTGAAGATGTGTAACTATTTCTGAGCAAGAACAGTTATTTAACACACAGATTTTAATTTTTTTCATTTTGGATTTCCAAGACCCACTGTTTAATTAGTTACTTCTCCTTTTATTGGACAGTTGCTTACAAAGCTCAGTTAAATTAACACTGCAGATAAAAGTGGAAAAGTTCCATAAAATCTGACAGCCCTATTATAACATCATGGTGAAGAGCATTAAAGAAAACAGGCCAAACACAGGCTTGCACAGGAACAGACACGGAGCAGGAGAGAGGTTAGCATTCCTGCTACTCAGGATGGAGAGCCTCCCAATGGCCTTACACCACACACATGGTTCAGGCATTGCCCCCTACACAGGGCCATCTAACCATGCTTGTGGAAGGCCCTGTTGTGGCACAGTGGAAATGTCCCTGACCCTGGACTGTGAGATGCAGGTTCAAGTTCCACCATGCTCCAGAGGTGTGTAATAACAGCCTTGAGACGGATTGATTAGACAAATAGGTTAAATTAAAACAATGAGTAGGCCATTCAGCCCTTCAAACCTGATCCGCCATCCAATGTAATGATGGCTAACTCAGTTCACTGTTCCCACTTGCTTCCCCCTTTGACCTAAGAACTATATTTGTTCATGGACTATGGGCCCCAGGAGCATTTAGTGCCTGTTCCTAATCGCCCAGAAGACAGCTAAGAGTCAACCACATTGGGGTGGAGTCATGTATACATTAGACCAAGTAAGGACAGCAGATTTTCCTTCCTGAAGGACATTAGTGAACCAGATGGAATTTTAAAGCAATTGTCTTGGTCATTATTGAGCAAGTTCTTTAGTTTTTCTATAATTTAATTCTATTATGTATTCATATTATTTAAAATATCAGATTAAATTCAAACTTTACCAACTGCTCTGATGAGGTTCAAATCATTCAATGCTTTCTATGATAACAAATTCCACAGGCCCCCCCCCCCCACCCTGGCTCTGGGCGAAGACTTTTCTCCTCATCTCAGTCCTCAATAGCCTCCCCTGTATCCTTAGAATTTATGAGGAAGCAGACACCCATCACATGATTGACATGCCCACAACAACCAGGTTATTTGTGGGATTGGGGATGTTGGGGTTAGGCTGGGAAACCCTGGTGGTGAGGAGGGTGGAAGGGGGAGGAGTGTAACTTCTAGGGGCTGCCCCATCACTGAGGGATGGTCACTGTCAAACAATCTCTCTGCAGAGCAGGAGACAGTGAGGTCTGCAGATGCTGCAGATTAGAGTTGAGAGTGCGTTGCTGGAAAAGCACAGCAGGTCAGGCAGCATCCGAGGAGCAGGAAAATCAATGATTCAGGTCTGAGCCCTTCAGCAGGAATGATGGTGGGAGTCTCAGGGGCGAGAGGGGACTGGGGCTGGGGAGTGCTGCCTGACCTACTGCGCTTTTCCAGCACCACTCTAATCTAGACTGGGGAGAAGGTAGTTGATAGTGCAATAGGTGGATGGAGGTGAGGCAAAGGTGATAGGTTGGAGAAGACGGTGGAGCAGATGGGTGGGAAGCTAGATTGACAGGTGGGACAGGTCAGGAGGATGGTGCTGAGCTGAAAAGTTGGAACTGGGGTAAGGTGGGGGGAGGGGAAATGAGGAAACTGGTGAAGTCCATATTGATGCCCTGGGGTTGAAGTGTTCCAAGGTGGAAGATGAGGCGTTCGTACTCCAGGTGACAGGTGGTGAGGGAGCGGTGGTGAAGGAAGCCAAGGACCTGCACTTTCTCGATAAAGTGGGAGGGCGAGTTGAAATGTTCGACTACAGGGCGGTGTGGTTGGTTGGTGAGGAGATGTCCCGGAATGTTCTCTAAAGCACTGTGTGAGAAAGCGTCCAGTCTCCCCAATGTAGAAGAGACCGCATCAGGAGCAACGGATACAATAAATGATATTGGTGGATGTGCAGGTAAAACTTTGATGGATGTTGAAGGCTCCTTTAGGGCCTTGGATGGAGGTGAGGGAGGAGGTGTGGGCACAGGTTTTACAATTCCTGCGGTGCCAGGGGAAGGTGCCAGGATGGGAGAGTGGGTTGTAGGGGGGCGTGGACCTGACCAGGTAGTCACAGAGGGAACGGTCTTTGCGGAAGGCGGAAAGGGATGAGGAGGAAAATATACCCCTGATAGTGGGGTCCATTTGTAGGTGGCAGAAATGGCGGCGGATGACGCGGTTTATGCGGAGGTTGGTGGGGTGGAAGGTGAGGACCAGGGGGATTCTGTCCTTGTTGTGGTTGGAAGGGTGGGGTTAGAGGGCAGCGGTGCGGCATTTGGATGAGATGTACTGGAGGGCATCATCAACCACGTGGGAGGGGAAATTTCGGTCTTTAAAGAAGGAGGCCATCTGGTGTGTTCTGTGGTGGAACTGGTCCTCCTGGGAGCAGATGTGGTGGAGGAATTGGGAATACGGGATGGCATTTTTGCAGGAGGTAGAGTGGGAGGAGGTGAAATCCAGGTAGCCGTGGGAGTCGGTGGGTTTGTAAAAAATGTCAGTGTTGAGTCAGTTCTTGTGGATGAAGATGGAGAGATCTAGGAAGGGGAGGGAGGTGTCTCTGTAGGACAGCCCTAACACAGCGCTCCATCTCACCCTGTTCCTGGAGCCTGGTGAGAGGGTGTCACAGTTTGCCTGTTTCGTTGTTCAATTTTTAGACTGCGAACCGAGTGAAAGGCAGAGAGAGTAAAATGGCCTTCAGTTTTTATCCAGAGAACTTGCTGAAGATACAGCATTGAGTGGAAGTGGCTTTTTTATAGCATACCATAACAGACAGCTCATTAATATGATTAACGTTTTCAGGATACAAGTTATCAATACGTTAATGGGTTTAACGTTGACAGGGTGCAGTAATCAATTCATTGAAAAGTACTTGAAGTTGACTCATTTCCAGAGGTACTTGAGAATTGTCTGTTTTTTTAACTGATTTAGACTAAATGTAAACACTCTGTGGTTACCATCTTCGGGTAAACCTCTCACCCTCAGAACGTGACACCCCTCTCACCCACTCCAACCTCTCACCCTCAGAACGTGCAGCCCTCCACTCCCTCCGCTCCAATCCCAACCTCACCATCAAACCGGCAGACAAGGGAGGCGCGGTAGTAGTTTGGCGCACCGACCTTTATACCGCTGAGGCCAAACGCCAGCTCACGGACGCCTCCTCTTATCGCCCCCTCAACCACGACCCCACCTCCCACCACCAAACCATCATCTCCCAGACCATCCATAACCTCATCACCTCAGGGGATCTCCCATCCACCGCCTCCAACCTCACAGTCCCACAACCCTGCACCGCCCGTTTCTACCTCCTGCCCAAAATCCACAAACCTGCCTGCCCCGGCCGACCCATTGTCTCAGCCTGCTCCTGCCCCACCGAACTCACCTCCGCGTACCTCGACACGGTTCTGTCCCCTTTAGTCCAAGAACTCCCCACCTACGTTCGGGACACCACCCACGCTCTCCACCTCCTCCAGGATTTTCGCTTCCCCGGTCCCCAACGTCTTATTTTCACGATGGACACCTGTACACCTCCATCCCCCATCACGAAGGACTCAAAGCCCTCCGCTTCTTCCTTTCCCGCCGCACCAACCAGTACCCTTCCACTGACACCCTCCTTCAACTGACTGAACTGGTCCTCACCCTGAATAACTTCTCTTTTCAATCCTCCCACTTCCTCCAAACTAAAGGAGTTGCCATGGGCACCCGCATGGGCCCCAGCTATGCCTGTCTCTTCGTGGGATATGTGGAACAGTCCATCTTCCGCAACTACACTGGCACCACCCCCCACCTTTTCCTCCGCTACATCGATGACTGTATCGGCGCTGCCTCGTGCCCCCACGAGGAGGTTGAACAGTTCATCAACTTTACTAACACCTTCCATCCCGACCTCAAATTCACCTGGACTGTCTCAGACTCCTCCCTCCCCTTCCTAGACCTTTCCATTTCTATCTCAGGCGACCGACTCAACACAGACATCTATTATAAACCGACTGACTCCCACAGCTATCTGGACTACACCTCCTCCCACCCTGCCCCCTGTAAGAACTCCATCCCATATTCCCAATTCCTTCGTCTCCGCCGCATCTGCTCCCAGGAGGACCAGTTCCAACACCGCACAGCCCAGATGGCCTCCTTCTTCAAGGACCGCAGATTCCCCCCAGACGTGATCGACGATGCCCTCCACTGCATCTCCTCCACTTCCCGCTCCTCCGCCCTTGAGCCCCGCTCCTCCAACCGCCACCAAGACAGAACCACACTGGTTCTCACCTACCACCCCACCAACCTCCGTATACAACGTATCATCCGCCGTCATTTCCGCCACCTCCAAACGGACCCCACCACCAGGGATATATTTCCCTCATCTCCCCTATCAGCGTTCCGCAAAGACCATTCCCTTCGTGACTCCCTCGTCAGGTCCACACCCCCCACCAACTCAACCTCCACTCCCGGCACCTTCCCCTGCAACCGCAGGAAATGTAAAACTTGCGCCCACATCTCCTCCCTCACTTCCCTCCAAGGCCCCAAGGGATCCTTCCATATCCGCCACAAGTTCACTTGTACCTCCACACACATCATCTATTGCATCCGCTGCACCTGATGTTGTCTCCTCTATATTGGGGAGATGGGCCGCTTACTTGCGGAACGCTTCAGAGAACACCTCTGGGACGCCCGGACCAACCAACCCAACCACCCCGTGGCTCAACACTTTAACTCTCCCTCCCACTCCACCGAGGACATGCAGGTCCTTGGACTCCTCCACCGGCAAAACATAACAACATGACGGCTGGAGGAGGAGCGCCTTATCTTCCGCCTGGGAACCCTCCAACCACAAGGTATGAATTCAGATTTCTCCAGTTTCCTCATTTCCCCTCCCCCCCACCTTGTCTCAGTCAGTTCCCTCAACTCAGCACCGCCCTCCTAACCTGCAATCTTCTTCCTGACCTCTCCGCCCCCACCCCACTCCGGCCTATCACCCTCACCTTGACCTCCTTCCACCTATCACATCTCCATCGCCCCTCCCCCAAGTCCCTCCTCCCTACCTTTTATCTTAGCCTGCTTGGCACACTCTCCTCATTCTTGATGAAGGGCTTATGCCCGAAACGTTGAATTTCCTATTCCTTGGATGCTGCCTAACCTGCTGTGCTTTAACCAGCAACACATTTTCAACTCTGTGGTTACCTCCTGCTCTGCGCTCAAGGGCTCTTACTACGTTAAATGGTCTACCTGCTCTCTTTAGTTCCCTTTTTATTACTATTATTGCCTTTACAAACTTTGATTCTGATCTAATGAAGTTTCCCTGATTCAGTTAATTCTCCCCTTTTATTCTTCCCTGTCCTGTGGGTTTATGCTGAACTCTACAGCTCTCCTCCCCCACTGCCAGGAGCAAGACAGGAAATGGCCAATAGTATGCCACGTTATTGGATGAATTGGCTACTGAGGCTCCCACGATTGGAAACATTCCATCAGTGCAGTGGCCACCGCACTCCTATTATAGAGTCATCCAGTTATCCAGCACGGAAACAGATCTTTCAGTCTAACCAGTCCATGCTGACCATAATCCCAAACTAAACTAGTCCGACCTGCCTGCACCTGGCCCATATCCCTCCAAACCTTTCCTATTCATGTACTTATCCAAATACCTTGTAAGCATTATAACTGTGTCCCCATCCACCACTTCCTCAGGAAGTTCATTCCACACGAACCACTCTGTGTAAAAAAAAATTGCCACTCATATCTTTTTTAAATCTTTCTCCTCTCACCTTAAAAATTTGCCCACAAGTGTTGAAATCCCCCGCACTAGAGAGAAGAAACCTCCATTCACCTATTTTATACCTTTCATGATTTTATAAATTGATGTAAGGTCACCTCTCAACCTCCTACACTCCAGTGAAAGAAATCCCAGCCTCTCCTTGTAGCTCAAGTTTAATTTTTAATAAACCTTTCCATTTTCCACCCCCAGATACCTCCTGAGAGTGTTCAAACCCAGGCCTGTCCTGTGGATTCTCTCCCTCTCGCCAAAGACCTCCTGATGGATTGTAACCAGTTACTTTGTTGTAAACTCTTTTTAAAGAATTTCTGATTAAAAAAAGAAACGTTGCTGAAATCTCTGAGGGTGATCTGTTTTGAGTGAGACTTTATTTGGTTCTGGAGGAGATTAATCCAATGATCCTGACACAGACACCACAAGGGCAGAGAGAAAAGTTTTTATTTTAAACGCATTTGGGTTGGTCACAGAATTTGAGGAATCGATCATCGTTCACCACCAAGCAACACTTTGATGTTTTGTTAATGCTGTGATGTTTTTGCTTCACTTGTGACATGAATGATGGCTCTCTGCTGATTTATAAATAATTAATTTTTTATAAACAGTCAAAAAAAGGTTCTTTAAATCTTCCAAGGCTGATGATATTCCTATAAAACACCGTTCTCTTGGTTTGTGTGGGATTTCGATGAGGCACAAGGATACATTCATTGAAGTCAATTACCTGTGTTTTGTAGACGTCAGTGATTTGTTCCTAACCTCCCTTGAATAGCTCACCATCCTATTTCGAACATTCATGTACACAAGCCTGTTGTTAAGATTCTAAAAACAGCGATGCGTCACTTATGATTCATTACCCTTCCCTACGTTTAACGCCATTCTTCAAATTCCTTCAACCTTTGAATTTTAAAGTAAGTCTTTGCTTCATAATCTCATCAGTTCATGTGCAAGATTCAGGTGTGGGATGGAGATTAGGCAGCTTTGTGCAATTCACGCACACTGTGATGACAATATTCCACTAGTTACGTCCAGACCCTGTAACCTGGTGTGTGGGCTATCGAGAGGTACAAAAGAAGCTTATTAGTAGGTGATGTGAATTTAAATGTATGCCATCTGATTACAGCTGGTATTGTAACATGGTTCCTGTATAGAAGGAAGTTATTCAGCCCTTCAGGATCATGTCAATTCCCCTCAGTCACACTCCTCAATCCTTCACCTTCTGCCTTGTATTGTGTTTACATACATGTGAACAAAGAACAAGAGGAGGCCATTCGACCCTTTCAGCCTTCTTCCCCATTTAATATGTTGGTGGCTGATCTGATTATAACCTCAGCTCTACATTCCTGTCTCTCCCCTCATAACCACTCACCCCCTTTTCATCCAGAACCTAGAATTAAAAATTTGTTTTATTGTCACACATACTCAATGAGTACAACGAAAAGTTGAGACATTACTGCGAACAGTGGTCTCTTTGGTACAAAGGGACCAAGGCAAAGCTTCATCAGTGACAAGATCTCAGAACATAAAGAAATAAAATGTGCATCATTGCAGAAATAACGGTTCAGAGTATCAGCCTTCCAGCGCAGACCACACTGGCACCTAGTCTCCAGTCTGCACTAGGCTCTGGCTCCAAACCAGACCAAGCTAAATCTTGAGGATCAGCTGGCCGGGAGGTCACTACGCCAGGCCAGGAGGTCACTATGCCAGGCCGGGAGGTCACTACGCCAGGCCAGGAGATCACTACACCAGGCCAGAAGGTCACTACGCCAGGCGGGAGGTCATTATGCCAGTTGGGAGGTCACTATGCCATGCCGGGAGGTCACTATGCCAGGCCAATGGTCACTAGGCCAGGCCGGGAGGTCACTATGACAGGCCAGGATGTCACTACACCAGGCTGGGACATCACTATGTCAGGCAGGGAGACCAGTACCTCAGGCCAGGAGGTCACTATGCCAGGTTGATGGTCACTGTGCTGGGCCGATGGTCACTATGCCAGGCTGGGAGGTCATTATGCCAGGTTGGGAGGTCACTTTGCCAGCCAGGAGGTCACTACACCAGGCCCGGAGGTCAGTATGCCAAATCCATTCCTACTGTGTTACTGAAACCATCCTTACCGTGCCATTAAATGTTACTGTGTTGGTAAATCCAACCTTACTCTTTTACAATATTACTAAATCCATTATTAGTCTGCTACTCACTATTGTTGCTGTGTTAATGATTCCATTGTTACGGTTCTCCTGAATTTATTATTAATATTTAACTGTCGCTGAGTCAGTAAATCCATTATCTCAACCCTGTCTGGTTAGCAATGAACAAGTTTGTCTGTGATAGAATTTTCCATGTAGTTGCCTCTCAAAAACACCTGAAATGTTTCTGAGACTAAGTTACATGGAGCGCATGGTTTCGTTAGTTGGAGAGAAGTTGACATGGTGAATAAAAATTGAAACGATGCCATCAATTTGTATAATACTGACACAGTGGGCAGATACTAAAAATGTAATATTTGGTAATCAGATCAAATGATGCAATTATTTTAAGCCAATGATTGATGAATTTTTAAACTTGCTGCTGGCAATTTTAATTATACGCAGTGACACGGAGATTTGGCAACACCCTATCAGCTTTAGGAGCTGAATCGGTCTCTGGTCGTGTTCAGTGCGAATTGATCTCGTTTTCAGAATTGGGAAAGAGCAACCCTGAGGCATTGCTTCTCTTCTCTTCCTCACAGTTTTGAGAATGATGGTGAGTCTGCCTGCTCAGGCAGCACTTAGGTTTGAGTTTGTTACCTTGGACAATTTTAATGAAAACTCTGTGTGATTCATTTATTGGAAGCGGGACTTGATAAAGCAGGGAATACAAATATTTAAAGAGACAATACATTCTCCGGAAAGGTTCCACCACCTTCAAGACAAAACAATGGGGTTAGCAATGCACTGAGCACGCTCTCTAGATGTTTCATTCCAGAATAGAATCCCTACAATGCGGAAGCAGGCCATTCAACCCATCAAGTCCACACTGACCCTCAGAAGAGCATCTTCAAATAACCCTGTATTTCCTCTAGCTAACCCATCTAGCTTGCACACTCCTGGGCACTGTGGGAAATTTAACTTGGCCAATCCACCTGACCCGCACATCTTTGGACTGTGGGAGGAAACTGGAGCACCCGGAGGAAACCCACGCAGACACTAGGAGAATGTACAAACCCCACACAGACAGTCACCTTAGAGTGGAATCAAACCCAGGTCCTGGCGCTGTGAGGCAGCAGTGGTAACTACTGAATCACTATACCGCCCAAAACAAGAGATGTTTGTGTAATCATATAGCCAAGAAGGACACCACCTGATCCATCATCCCTGTGCTGGTCCTCTTGAAAAGCTCTGCATTTTTCCCACTCTTCCATTGCCTCATGGGCTTGCAGTAGTTTCCCTTTACAAATATCCATCGGGATACGATTTAAAACCATTCAGTTCTGGTATCACATGTCAGGAGGGATGGGATAGCACAGGAAAGGATGCAGCGGCACACGGTGATCAACATCATATAACCCACTCAATCCAGGGATCAACCTCATAAGTCCTCAAAAAATGTCTTCGATGCATTTGCATCCTTCATTGAAATAAGGAGATCAAAATTGCAAGCAGTATTCAAGATGGGAATGCGGGTAAGTGGAGTTGAAATGCCCATCAGCTATGATTAAATGGCGGAGTGGACTCGATGGGCCGAATGGCCTTACTTCCACTCCTATGTCTTATGGTCTATGTGGTCTCTCTGATGTCCTGTATAACTGAAATATAATAGCCTGATTTTTACATTCAATTCATAAAGGATAGCATCCTGTTCACATTCTCAGTTCCTTGTTGTAGCTCCTTTCTGCATTTTGTAATGTATACATTCCAACCGGATTCTCCTGTACCTCACAATTCTGCTGTCATTCTCTGTTTAGGTTACACTCTGTTTATCAAAAATCTTCCTGACAAAGTGAACAATTTCACATTTTCACACGTATTATTCCATCTGTCAGATTCTTGCACTGTCTGAAAATGTGGAGGGGGCAGGTTCAATTGAGGCATTCAAGAGGGGCATTGGTTGTTTGGATGGAAATGGCGGACAGGAATCTGGGGAAAAGACAGACATTTGCCACAAGGAAATAGAGCCAGTGCAGGCACAAGGGTTGACTGGCCTCCTTCTGTTCTGTGACAGTAGCCAGGGACTGCCTGACTTTCAGAAGTTATTCACTGTGTGACTCTGCATCCTTTCCTGTGCTATCCCATCCCTCCTGCCACAGTTCTCTTTCGGGTGGGGCATGGAGGACTACTACGTTAAAATTGTTCCTCTAATTCCCACAGATCTGCCCGGGGTCACCGTCAGTTCAGAGGTGAATTGGCCATGCTAAATTGCCCGTAGTGTTAGGTAAGGGGCAAATGTAGGGGTATGGGTGGGTTACTCTTCGGCGGGTCGGTGTGGACTAGTTGGGCTGAAGGGCCTGTTTCCACACTGTAAGTAATCTAATCTAAAAACCCTCCCTTCCCAATGGTGAGGCTCCCCCCTCTCCAATCCGATGGACACTGGCAGCTGGAACTGGTCCTATCCTGAGGCTTCAGCTGAGTGCATTGTGACAGCTCATTGGCAGCACACCACAGTCCTTCAGCCTCCAAACTGTGGAGGAACCATTTCATCTCAGAGCAACTACCGTCTACTTTTTGCTCAAAAGTCATGCCAGACTCCACTAACCCACTGTACTTTAATGCTTGGGGTTAAAATGAAGCCCAGCCAGTCAATTTAAACTTTTGTTCCCTGGAAGCACATACCTTCAGGGTGACAATTAAGGATTGGATTTTTTCCTTTAATTGTGGTGAGGCCTTCTTCAATTTCCACCTTGGTTCGGGTCACCACAGTCCCGCTCTCTCACTGGAGAGAGAGACAGAGATGATTGGTGGTGTTTTTAAACTGCAGGCAGGTTCAGAAGCAAGGCAGAACATTCAGAACATTCAGAAGCATGGTAACCACCACAGTGTGACAACTGAACCCATGTTTTTAGCATCACTCTGCATTGCAAACCAGCCATCCAGCCAACTGAGCTTCATCATGGCTGTACAGGACATTGGTTAGGCCACTTTTGGAATACTGCATTCAATTCTGGCCTCCCTGCCATAGGGAGAATGTTGTGAAACTTGAAAGGGTTCGGAAAAGATTTACAAGGATGTTGCCAGGGTTTGAGGATTTGAGCTGTAGGGAGAGGCTGAACAGGCTGGGGCTGTTTATCCTGGAGCATCGGAGGCTGAGGGGTGACCTTATGATGGTGTATCAAATCATGAGGGGCGTGGATAGGATAAATAGGGAATTTTCCTCAGGGTGGGGGAGTTCAAACTGGAGGGAGTAGGAATTAAAGTGAGGGGGAAAAGATTTAAAATGGATCTGAGGGACAACTTTATCACACAGAGGGTGGTGCGTGTATGGAATGAGCTGCCAGAGGATGTGGTGGAGGCTGGTACAATTACAATATTTAAGAGGCATCTGGATGGGTATTTGGATAGGAAGGATTTGGAGGGATATGGGCCGGGTGCTGGCAAATGGGAGTAGATTGGGTTGGGATATCTGGTCGGCATGGACAAGTTGGACCGAAGGGTCTGTTTCCGTGCTGTTTATCTCTATGAACCCCACAGCCATCTCGTCTGTGTGGTGTAGGAACGCAGACAGTGTTCTTCGGGAGAATGTTATCATTCCTGATCAGGACAGCCTCTTGTTGCCTTCTCCTGTGATTGGAGGAATATCTTTGTGGAATTCACTGAGTGTGGGGAGGCGGGGGGAGGTAGGAAGATTTCACATGGAGCAGGAATATTGACATGGACCAGTTACGGCTGAATGGCCTGTTTCTGTGCTGTCAATCCAATATAATTGTTCAAATAACAATCACTACAGTTTTGACTTTTATGCGGTTTTAAGGCAGATGCCTATTTGTACTGCCTGCTAATGAAACGATGCTAGCTCAAACTTACTACGAGCTGGTAATTTACCTTGTCAGCTCATGAAATATACTGCAATCAATTTTTAAACATTGTTTTCTCCAATTTGATAAATAGTACCTTTGCAAATCAGACTGCTCATAAATAATGCAGAGCCATGACCGAGTCACTACTCCTGCAAGCGTAACAAATATTCATCAAGTCATTTGTTTGGTGGGGGGGTGGGTTATAACCTCAACACGGACTGGGATTCCCAACCTCAACATGGACTGGAGTCAGGGCCCGGTGTGCACTAGAGTCAGGGCCCGGTGCGGACTGGAGTCAGGGCCCGGTGTGGACTGGAGTCAGGGCCCGGTGTGCACTAGAGTCAGGGCCCGGTGCGGACTGGAGTCAGGGCCCGGTGTGCACTAGAGTCAGGGCCCGGTGTGCACTGGAGTCAGGGCCCGGTGTGCACTAGAGTCAGGGCCCGGTGCGGACTGGAGTCAGGGCCCGGTGTGGACTGGAGTCACGACCGGGTGTGCACTAGAGTCAGGGCCTGGTGCAGACTGGAGTCAGGGCCCGGTACGGACTGGAGTCAGGGCCCGGTGTGGAATGGAGTCAGGGCCTGGTGTGGACTGGAGTCCATGCTGAGGTTGGGAGTCCCAGTCCGTGTTGAGGTGGGAAGTCCCAGTCCGTGTTGAGGATGGGATTTTTGTTGAGACAGATATCTAGAAGTTTATCTGACAACACGATTGCACTGCTATAAGATCTCAGAGGAACACATAGTCTGGGTTCAATGATTGCTGATGTTATTAGAATATTATCGAATATAACACTACAAGAGGCTGCTTGGCCAGTCTGACTGACTACACACTGCACCGACTCGATTGCTCTGTGACTACTGAAGGGGCAGTGAGTAATGTCACATACTGTGATATTATCTGACTGCCTTACAGATACATGGCTGAGTTAAAGGATCTGTAGACTATTCCAACAGTGGGGGTGGGAAGAGCTCAGACTCAGATATTGGTCAGAGGGACCGTGGGTTGCAGGAGGCTGCAGAGTTACAGAAACAGAATCCGAAAGCAGAGTCTTTATTGGACCTGAACGGTTTGTCTCTGGGACGGGCGATAAATGCTGTGCCCAATCAGTGACATCCATGTACCATGAAATGAATGAAAACAAAATCTTGACCTTAGTTTAATGGCAGAGCAGGTTTGAGGGGCTGAATGGCCTACTGTACAAGTTTTACATTCTTCTGTTCAAATTACGTTCTGTTCACCGAAAGGCAAGAGCTACAGCTGGGGGAAAGGCAATTAAAATGTGATTAGACAAGATTTAGAATGCATAGGATGAGGAAGGAAACTGTAGGGATGGGCACAATAGAAATTTGGAGCTTATTCAAGGAATAGCCACTGCGTGGCCCTGTTATGTATGTACCTGTGAGATAGGGAGGGAGTGGTCGAGCGAGAGTTTACTAAAGAAGTTGAACCTCTTGTCAAGAGGAAGAAGAAGGATTATGTTAGGATGAGATGTGAAGGCTGAGTTAGGGCGATTGAGAGTTACAAGGTCTCCAGGAAAGACCAAAACAGAGAGTGAAGACAAGCCAGGAGGAGACATGAGAAGTTGTTGGCGGATAGGATCAGGGAAAACCCTAAAGGTTTCTACAGGTATCTAAGGGATAAAAGAACAATGAGAGAAAGATTAGGGCCAATCAAGGATAGTAGTGGGAAGTTGTGAATGGAGTCAGAGGAGATAGGGGAAGCGCTAAATGAATATTTTTCATCAGTATTCACACTGCAAAAAGACAATGTTGTGGAGGAGAATACTGAGATACAGGCTACTAGACAAGATGGGCTTGAGGTTCACGAGGAGGAGGTGGTGGAAATTCTGGAAAATGTGAAAATAGATAAGTCCCCTGGGCAGGATGGGATTTATCCTAGTATTCTCTGGGAAGCTAGGGAGGAGATCGCTGATCCTTTGGCTTTGATCTTCATGTCATCATTGTCGACAAGAATAGTGCCAGAAGACTGGAGGATAGCAAATGTTGTCCCCTTGTTTAAGGAGGGGAGTCGGGACAATCCTGGTAATTATAGACCAGTGAGCCTTCCTTCAGTTATGGGTAAAGTGTTGAAAAAGGTTATAAGAGATAGGATTTATCATCATCTAGCGAGGAATAAGTTGATTAGGGATAGTCAACACTGTTTTGTGAAGGGTAGGACATGCCTCACAAAGTTTATTGAGTTCTTTGAGAAGGTGACCAAACAGGTGGATGAGGGTGAAGCGGTTGATGTGGTGTATATGGATTTCAGTAAGGGGTTTGATAGTGCCCCACGGTAGGTGACTGCACAAAATGTGAAGGCATGGGATTGAGAGTGATTTAGCAGTTTGGATCAATAATTGGCTTGCTGAAAAAAGACAGAGGGTGGTGGCTGATGGGAAATGTTCATCCTGGAGTTCAGTTACTAGTGGTGCACGGCAAGGATCTGTTTTGGGGCCACTGCTTTTGTCATTTTTATAAATGATCTGGTTGAGTGTGTAGAAGGATGGGTTAGTAAATTTGTGGATGACAGTAAAGTCGGTGGAGTTGTGGATAATGACAAATGATTTTGTGGGTTACAAAGGGACATAGATAAGCTGCAGAGCTGGGCTGAGAGGTGGCAAATAGAGCTTAATGCAGAAAAGTGTGAGGTGATTCACTTTGGTCGGAGTAACAGGAATGCAGAGTACTGGGCTAATGGTAAGATTCTTGGTAGTGTAGATGAGCAGAGAGATCTTGGTGTCCGGGTACATAGATCCCTGAAAGTTACCACCCAGGTTGATAGGGTTGTTAAGGAGGCATACGGTGTGTTAGCGTTTATTGGTACAGAACCACGAGATCACTCTGCAGCTGTACAAGACACTGGTAAGGCTGCACCTGGAGTGTTGTATCCAGATCTGGTCACCGCATTATAGGAAGGATGTGGAAACTTTGGAAAGGATTTAGAGGAGATTACTAGGATGTTGTCTGGTATGGAGGGAAGGCCTTACGAGGAAAGGTTATGGGACTTGAGGCTGCTTTTGTTAGAAGAAGGATGAGAGGTGACTTAATTGAGACATATAGGATAATCAGAGGATTAAATAGGGTGGACAGTGAAAGTTTTTTTCCTCAGATGGTGATGGCTAGCACAAGGGGACGTAGCTTTAAATTGAGGGGTGATACCTATAGGACAGATGTCAGAGATAGTTTCTTTACTCAAAGAGTACTAGGGGCGTGGAATGCACTGCCTGCAACCATTATAGACTGGCCACTTTAAGGGCATTTAAATGGTCATTGGATAGGCATATGGATGAGAATGGAATAGTGTAGGGTTAGATGGCTTTCAGATTGGTCCAACAGGTCAGCGCAACATTGAGGGCCGAAGGGCCTGTACTGCGCTGTTCTAATTTCTATGTATCTCACAATGAGTACTGTCACCTTCTCTGTGGATTGAAGATGAATTTGTGAGAGGGCAGCGCTCCTAATGAGATCATTTGTAAGCCTCCTATAAGATACCTACACTGTGAAACTTTGATCTGGACATCCAACCGAGATGTTGACATTTGATTTTTTTGTGTTGCTTCTGTATGAAAGAAGCAAAGAGATCCAGTCTGATACCTATAGCCATGAGGTGGATCTGTGCTATATTGACAGCTCCAGTGTTTAGAGTGTGGTGCTGGAAATGCATATCAGGCCAGGCAGCACCTGAAGAGCAGGAGAATGGACGTTTTGGGCATAAGCCCTTCTACAGCTCCAGTGTTTGCCTCAGTCAGGGAAAGTGCATTTCTGTGTTCAAACACCCATTAGTTTTCTTTTACTATTTTAACTGCATGATGTTTTAAGCTTTTACAAATGTTATTCTGCACTGCTAAAGGGGTACCTTAGCTCCTGGTAAAGCTGAGACAATTAAAGTTGTATTGAGGAGCTCTCCAGCATGTACTGCTTTTGTTCAATCCCATCCCACAGCCCCTTGGAGTCAATGGAAACTAAAACCACTTCAAAACACCAAGAGGTCAGATCACCGGGAGCAACGGGGATCTACTCAATGCTGCTTCCATTGTTTCAGCTTTGCCAACAGTGACTGAGAAATCAAGGGTCTTTCAGCCAAATTTAAATGGGGATCTGTTCGGTTACTGGACCCTCCCAGTACCTCCGATAGATATAAATATAATCTTGTAAAGTAACAAATGCCTTTACTTGACAGAATCAAACTCCAATACTTGCTTGTTTCTTCATATGCTACTGGACAGAGTAGATCTGTTTCAGGGACTGTGGATGTATGCAGATAGGCTCCATTCCTGTGTAAGCCCACATTATAGAAAAACTACCCTTTAGAAACAGTGTTTAAAGTGTTGGTGATGTAATCACATTATCACCTACACACGCTTCAGAAGTTTATGCTTCAGAAACAACATCCCCAAACCATCACTCACGTCACAATGAACTTGTGTTGGTGAAATGTGTGGCACTGTAGAACAACCGGTATAAAGGTATTATTTAAAAAACCTCCACAGAATCCGGTGTCCCATCACCAAGTCACCCTTTATTTCCATGTGGACACCGATGCAGCTCCCTCAGAGCCAGCTCTCAGTGTGAGCAGAACCCCTGGCACTTCTGTGTATATCTGTCAGCCAGGGCTCCCTGATTGGAGCAGATTAACAGCCCCAAGCAAGGAGCTCATATTCTATGCGGTCCACCTGGCCAACCTCATTACAATCACAACAGCGACAGTGCAAAAAGTAAATCATACAAAGCTGAAATCCCGACTGGGCTGAGGTTCAGGAGAAGGGTCACATTGGACTTGAAGCATTAATTCTATTTCTGTCTCTCCACCGAGGCTGCTAGACTAATTGAGTTACTCCAGCATTCCCTGAGTTTCTTTTTCTGATTTCCAGCATCCGTATTATTTTGATTTTTCTCAAGAGTTGAATAGGGGCGTGGGTTTCCTAATGGGTCTTCACATTGGGGTCTTGAGATAATAGTCTGCCCAAGAGAGCTGATGCTACCCTCCTGCCCCTGCCTCTGACTCCACCCACTGAACACCAAGACACCCCCCCCCCTCCCTGAACCCAACACCCTCCCCCACCCAGAAAATAATCACTTCCCCATTTTTCAGTTCATGGTCTATAATGCAAAGTCCCACCCCACAGCCTGAGTCTTCAGGTCCATTGCTCCAACCAATGGCTATGGCGTCCAATTTAGCTTCTGGGGGGGTTGGATTTTGTGGGGATGGGATCTGATTGGCTGGGAAGCCCATAGCACATGGTCCCAGTGAGCTCTCTTCCTGATGTGGGGGACAAGATGTCTTTCCCCACACTCAACCTACAAAATGGAAATACTCCAGCCAATGATAGCGGTATTGTGTCTAACAATTGACACTCACACAGAGCCTAGGAGACAGTGAGGTCTGCAGATGCTGGAGATCAGAGTTGAGAGTGTGGTGCTGGAAAAGCACAGCAGGTCAGGCAGCATCTGAGAAACAGGAGAATTGACGTTTCGGGCCAGTGCCCTTCTTTAGGAATGGGCTCAGACCCGAAACGTTGATTCTCCTGCTCCTCGGATGCTGCCTGACCTGCTGTGCTTTTCCAGCAACACACTCTCAGCTGGCACAGAGCCTGTTGTACAAACTAGAAAAACCATTGGCCATGCCTTTTGCTTTTTGCAAGAGTTTAGGTTTTGGAAATTTCAGCCATGGCCAATTTCAATGCTCTCACAGTGAATGTAAAGAGTAATCCATGTCTTCTACAGACATATAAACAGCATGGGAGTGGGTAAAGAGGGTGTAGAAACAATCAGGGCCCAAAGAGGGGGTTTGCACACAGAGGCACAGGGTGGGGGCACGGGCATGGCTGAGATGTTAAACAAATGTTTTACATCTGTCTTTAGTCAAGAGGAAGGCATGGTGGCTCAGTGGTTAACACTACCACCTCACAGCACCAGGGCCTTAGGTTCAGTCCCAGCCTCAGAGGAGTTTGCACATTTTCCCAGTGTCTGTGTGGGTTTCCTCCCACAATCCAAAGTGGAGTGCCACAAGGATCGGTGCTGGGTCCACTACTTTTCATCATTTATATAAATGATTTGGATGTGAGCATAAGAGGTACAGTTAGTAAATTTGCAGATCACACCAAAATTGGAGGTGTAATGGACAGAAAAGAGGGTTACCTCAGATTACAACAGGATTTGGACCAGAGGAGCCAATGGGCTGAGAAGTGGCAGATGGAGTTTAATTCAGATAAATGGGAGGTGCTGCATTTTGGGAAAGCAAATCTTAGCAGGATTTATTCACTTAATGGTAAGGTCCGAGGGAGTGTTGCTGAACAAAGAGACCTTGGAATGCAAGTTCATAGCTCCTTGAAAGTGGAGTCGCAGATAGATAGGATAGTGAAGAAGGCGTTTGGGGGTATGCTTTCCTTTATTGGTCAGAGTATTGAGTACAAGAGTTGAGAGGTCATGTTGTGGCTATATAGGACAGTGGTTATGCCCTGTTGGAATATTGTGTGCAATTCTGGTCTCCTTCCTATCGGAAAGATGCTGTGAAACTTGAAAGGGTTCAGAAAAGATTTACAAGGATGTTGCCAGGGTTGGTGGATTTGAGCTATAGGGAGAGGTTGAACAGGCTGGGGCTGTTTTCCCTGGAGCGTTGGAGGCTGAGGGGTATCCTCATAGAGGTTTATAAAATCATGAGGGGCATGGATAGGATAAATAGACAAAGTCTTTTTCCTGGGATGGGGGAGTCCAGAACTAGAGGGCATAGGTTTCGGGGGAGAGGGAAAAGATATAAAAGGGACTTAAGGGGCAACTTTTTCACACAGAGGGTGGTACGTGTATGGAATGAGCTGCCAGAGGAAGTGGTGGAGGCTGGTACAATTGAAACATATAAAAGGCATCTGGATGGGGACGTGAATAGGAAGGGTGTGAAGGGATATGGGCCGGGTGCTGGCAGGTGGGACTAGATTGGGTTGGGATATCTGGTCAGTATGGATGAGTTGGACCGAAGGGTCTGTTTCCATGCTGTACATCTCTATGACTCTATGTGCAGATCAGGTGGATTGGTCATAGGGAATGCAGGCCTGGGCGGGGTGCTCTTCAGAGGTTTGGTGTGGACTTGTGGACTTGATGGGCTTAATGGCCTGCTTTCACACTGATTAGATTACTTACAGCGTGGAAACAGGCCCTTCAGCCCAACAAGTCCACGCCGACCCGCTGAAGCGCACCCACCCACACCCATTCCCCTACATTTACCCCTGCACCTATCACTGCGGGCAATTTAGCGTGGCCAGTTCACCTAACCTGCACATTTTTCAGATCATGGGAGGAAACCGGAGCACCCGGAGGAAACCCACACAGACACAGGGAGAACGTACAAACTCCACACAGTCAGTCGCCTGAGGCGGGAATTGAATCCGGGTCTCTGGCGTTGTGAGGCAGCAGTGCTAACCACTGTGCCACCGTGCCGCCCACTGTAGAGATTCTATACTGCTCAGGGTATGGTGACAGAAGGGGTAACTCTGTCATAAGAAAGGCTCAAGATGAAAAAGAAAGAATTGTTGGATAGACTGCTGGCCCTTAAAGTTAACGAGGCACTGGGAATGGATCAGATACATCAAGAATTTTGAAGGAAGTGAGGATAAAAATTATAGAGGCACTAGCCACACTCAGCCAGTGTTGTCTGGATTCAGGGGAGGTGCCAATCACAAACATTCCAGCCTTGATTAAGTCAGATTGGAAGGATAATCCCGGCAGTTACAGACCAGTTAGCTTAACTTCAGAGATGGGGAAGTTTCTAGAAACAATTCTTGGCATAGAATTAGTAGTCAAATGGAAAAAGCTTGAGTCAGCACAGTTACCTTCGGGAGAAGTGATGCTTATTTAACTTGCTGGAGGTTTTTGAAGGGTTAACAGAAAGACTTGGCGAAGGTGAGGTTGCTGATGGGGTGTACTTGGGCATTCAGAAGGTGTTTGATACGGGGCCACACAACAGGCCTGTGAGGATAGTTAGAGATCATGGAATAAAAGGGTCAGTGACAACATAGATATAGGAAATGGAGAGTATGGTCATTGGATACTTTACAGGGTGGAGACAGTGTTGACATGGAGTTCCCCAGACATCAGTATTGTGACCCCTGCTTCTCCTGATATAGATGAATCATCTAGGCCTTGATAAGCAGGTGACAATTTCCTAGTTTGCAGATGATACAAAACTTGGAAATATTGGAAACTGAGAGGAGGCCATTGACTGTTTGGTGAAGTGGGCGGATAAGTGACAGGTAAGGTTCAATGCAGAGAAATATAAAGTCATGCACTTTGGTGGGAAGAACATTGAAAGACAATGTATCCAAGGGGTTACAATTCTAAAGGGAATGCAGAAGCTGAGGAACCTGGATGTATATGTGCACATATCATTAAAGACAGAAGGACAGACGGAGATTCAGAGAGTCAGAATTATACAGCACGGAAACAGACCCTTCAGTCCAACTTGCCCACACTGACAAGATAGCCAAAACTAATCTGGAATTAAGAGTCTAATGATAACCATGAAAACATTGTTAATTGTTGGGAAGAACCCATCTGTTTCACTAATGTCCGTTAGGGAAGGAAACTGCCATCCTTACCTGGTCAGCATTCTGAGTCTATCCCGAAACATTGACTTCTCCACCTCCTGATGCTGCCTGCCTCGCTGTACTCTCCCAGTTTCCTGCCTGTCGATGCTGCCTGCCTTGCTGTGCTCTCCCAGCCTCCTGCCTGTCGATGCTGCCTGCCTTGCTGTGTTCTCCCAGCCTCCTGCCTGTCGATGCTGCCTGCCTTGCTGTGTTCTCCCAGCCTCCTGCCTGTTGATGCTGCCTGCCTTGCTGTGCTCTCCCAGTTTCCTGCCTGTCGATGCTGCCTGCCTTGCTGTGTTCCTCCAGCCTCCTGCCTGTCGATGCTGCCTGCCTTGCTGTGTTCTCCCAGCCTCCTGCCTGTCGATGCTGCCTGCCTTGCTGTGTTCTCCCATCCTCCTGCCTGTCGATGCTGCCTGCCTTGCTGTGTTCTCCCAGCCTCCTGCCTGTCGATGCTGCCTGCCTTGCTGTGCTCTCCCAGCCTCCTGCCCATCGATGCTGCCTGCCTCGCTGTGCTCTCCCAGTTTCCTGCCTGTCGATGCTGCCTGCCTTGCTGTGCTCTCCCAGCCTCCTGCCCATCGATGCTGCCTGCCTTGCTGTGTTCTCCCATCCTCCTGCCTGTCGATGCTGCCAGCCTTGCTGTGCTCTCCCATCCTCCTGCCTGTCGATGCTGCCTGCCTTGCTGTGTTCTCCCATCCTCCTGCCTGTCGATGCTGCCTGCCTCGCTGTACTCTCCCAGTTTCCTGCCTGTCGATGCTGCCTGCCTTGCTGTGCTCTCCCAGCCTCCTGCCTGTCCATGCTGCCTGCCTTGCTGTGTTCTCCC
Source organism: Hemiscyllium ocellatum (assembly GCF_020745735.1). Taxonomy (NCBI): domain Eukaryota; kingdom Metazoa; phylum Chordata; class Chondrichthyes; order Orectolobiformes; family Hemiscylliidae; genus Hemiscyllium; species Hemiscyllium ocellatum. Next base: position 59,787,175 of record NC_083422.1, on the reverse strand, counting down.
AACCTCCTGCCTGTCGATGCTGCCTGCCTTGCTGTGCTCTCCCAGCCTCCTGCCTGTCGATGCTGCCTGCCTTGCTGTGCTCTCCCAGTTTCCTGCCTGTCGATGCTGCCTGCCTTGCTGTGCTCTCCCAGCCTCCTGCCTGTCGATGCTGCCTGCCTTGCTGTGCTCTCCCAGCCTCCTGCCTGTCGATGCTGCCTGCCTTGCTGTGTTCCTCCAGCCTCCTGCCTGTCGATGCTGCCTGCCTCGCTGTGCTCTCCCAGTTTCCTGCCTGTTGATGCTGCCTGCCTTGCTGTGCTCTCCCAGCCTCCTGCCTGTCGATGCTGCCTGCCTTGCTGTGTTCTCCCAGCCTTCTGCCTGTCAATGCTGCCTGCCTTGCTGTGTTCTCCCAGCCTCCTGCCTGTCCACTTTGGATTCCAGCATCTGCAGGCTTTTTTTTTCCATAATCCTTATCTGGTCTGGGCCTACATGTGACTCCAGACCCACAGCAATGTGATTGAGTCTTAACTGCCCTCTGGGCAATTAGGGATGGGCAATAAACGCTGGCCCAGCCAGAGATGTTCTCATCTTGTGAATAAACAAATTTTAAAAATCTAGTCCCATTTTCCAGCACCTGGCCCATATCCCTCCAAACCCTTCCTATTCATATACCCATCCACATGCCTTTTAAATGCTGTAATTGTACCAGCCTCCACCACTTCCTCTGCCAGCTCATTCCATACATGCACCACCCTCTGCATAAAAATATTGCCTCTTAGGACCCTTTTAAAATCTTTCCTCTCTAGTTTTGTCTCCCCCACCCCAAGGAAAAATACTATGTCTATTTCCCCTATCCATGCCCGTCATGGTTTTATAAACGTCTATAATGTCACCCTTCAGCCTCCGACACTCCAGGGAAAACAGCCCCAGTCTGTTCAGTCTCTCCCTGTAGCTCAAATCCTCCAACCCTGCAACATCGTTGTAAATCTTTCAGGTTTCCTATAGCAGGGAGATGTGAATTGAACACAAAGTCCAAAAGTGGTCTAACCAATGTCATGTACAGCTGCAACATGACCTCCCAACTCCTGTACTCAATACTCTGACCAATAAAGGAAAGCATACTAAACACCTTCTTCACTATTCTATCTACCTGCGACTCTACTTTCAAGAAGCTATGAACCTGCACTCCAAGGTCTCTTTGTTCAGCAACACTCCCAGGGCCTTCCATTAAGTGTATAAGTCCTGCCCTGATTTGACTTTCCAAAGTGCAGCACCTAAATTAAACTCCATCTGCCACTTCTCAGCCCATTGGCCAATCTGATCAAGGTCTTGTTGTAATCTGAGGTAACCTTCCTCGCTGTCCACTGCACCTCCAATTTCAGTGTCATCTGCAAACTTACTAACTGTACCTCCTTTGCTCACATCCAGATCATTAATATGAATGATGAAAAGTAGAGGACCCAGCGCTGATCCTTGTGACCCTCCACTGCTCACAGGCCTTCAGTCTGGAAACCAACCCTCCACCAACACCCTCTGTCTTCTACCTTTGAGCCAGTTCTGTATCCAAATGGCTACTTCTCCCTTTATTCCATGAGATCTAACCTTGCTCATCAGTGTCCCATGGGGAACCTTGTTGAACGCCTTACTGAGGTCAACTGCTCTGTCTTCAACAATTTTCTTAGTCACCTATTCAAAAAGTCAATTAAGTTTGTGAGACATGATTTCCCACACAAAAGGCCATGTTGACTATCCCTAATCAGTCCTTGCCTTTCCAAATACATGTACATCCTGTCCCTCAGCATCCCCTCCACCACCTTGCCCAGCCAGAGGTCAGGCTGTGCTGCCTTTAACTCTGGCTGGATTTGGTCAGTGCTTGCAGCAGGAATGTGTGGGGGAATGGACTGTCTCCTTCTCTGCACTGGGACTGTCAGACAGAGAAACAAAAATAGACCATTTGGCCCATTGATTCTACTCCACTATTCAATGAGATCAAGGCCGATCTGATAATCCTCAACGCCACACTCCTGCCTTTTTCCCATAATCATCGATTCTCTTCCTGATTAAAAATCTATTTGTCTAAGCCTTGAATAAATAACTTGATGACCCAGCCTCAACAGAACTCTGCAGTAATGAATTCCACATTCCAATCCACAATTGCAGAGAATTGTTGATACCCACCCTCTTACCCAGCTTTCCAGTCACATGTTCAAACACTTAATTTTCTGATTTCTATAGTCAGTTAGCTCAGTTGGCTGGATGGCTGGTTTGCAATATAGCTTGGGTTTAGCTCCTGCTCCAGCTGAGCTTACCCCAAAGAACTCTCCTTCTCAAACTCTCCCCTCCCCTGAGGCCCAGTGACCCTCAGGCTAAACCACCAACAGTCATCTCTCTGGAATGGGAGAGCAGCTCTATAGTTTGATCAGACTATGGTGACCTTATTGAGTAAAAACATGGGAACAATCCTCAAAGAACTGGTTCACACACCCTGCCATTTAGTTACAGCACAGAGAGAGGCCATTCAGCCTATTGAGACTGCACCAGACCCCTGCAGAGCATCCCACTCGCCACCCTATATGGGGTTATTACTAACTTACCTAAACTACACATCTTTTGGATTGTGGGAGGAAACTGGAGCACCCGAAGGAAACCCATGCAGACACGGGGAGAATGTGCAAACTCCACACAGACAGTCACCCAAGGCTGGAATTGAACCTGGGACCCTGATACTATGAGGTAGCAGTGCTAACCACTGAGCCACTGTGTAACTCCTAGCTAGCTTCCTGAAATCTGCTTTCAGGATCTCATCCCCATTCCTACTTGAATTGACTATGCACTCCCTGGAAGAATGGCCTGGAGTTACTTCATCACAACATCAATCCTGGAACCATGGCAGTAACGTGGCATCCTAGAGTTACAGTGATGGATGCAGAAAATACCTGTCAAATTGCAGATTGTGGAAACCTGTGTCTATTGCTCTTTCATTTTGCTTCCTCCCAGCCATGAGAGCTGGACTGCCCATGGTGCCACCACTTGGCTTGGCTACACTCTCCTGAGTAACCATTGTCCTCACCAGTATCCAGATTACAATACCAATTGACTGATGTCAGCTTCAGGAGTCAGTGGTCTGCCTGCCTGCTGTTCTCAGATCCCACCTGATAGTCATCCATCCCCTTCCAGCCTCTACAGTTTTAACCTGCGGTGATTCCACCTCCCTGTATGTTCTAACCTGTGATGAGACCACCTCCCTATTTGTTCCATCCACATTGTCCTCTGCCATTTGGAGTAATTACTCTGGGAGTAATCCTCAGAGAACAGGTTCACACACCCTGCCATTCAATTACAGAAACCCTACAGTGCAGGGAGAGGCCATTCAGCCTACTGAGTCTACACCAACCCTCTGAAGAACGTCACACTCTCCACTGGGTTATTACATTGGCTAACTTACCTAAACTACACATTTTCAGACTGTGGGAGGAAACCGGAGCAAACCTGCACAGACACGGAGAGGATGTGCAACTCCACACAGTCACCCAAGGCTGGGATTGAACCTGGGTCCCTGGCGCTGTGAGGTAGCAGTGCCAACCACTGACCCACCGTGTCACTCCTAGCTGGCCTCCTGAAATCTGCTTTCAGGATCTCATCCCCATTCCTATTTGAATTGACTAGGCACTCCCTGGAAGAATGGTCTGGAGTTGCTTCATCACAACCTCAATCCTGAAAGAAGGGATGCAGCTGTGATTTCAGCCACTGTTCAAATTCTGAAACTCGGAACTCAAGCTAGTGTAGTTGGCTCCAACCTCCAACTCCAACTCCATTTCCAACTCCATCTCCATCTCCAACTCCAACTCCAACTCCAACTCCAACTCCAACTCCACCTCCAACTCCACCTCCAACTCCACCTCCAACTCCAACTTCACCTCCAACTCCACCTCCAACTCCACCTCCAACTCCAACTTCACCTCCAACTCCACCTCCAACTCCAACTCCAACTCCAACTCCAACTCCAACTCCACCTCCAACTCCAACTCCAACTCCAACTCCACCTCCAACTCCAACTTCACCTCCAACTCCACCTCCAACTCCAACTCCAACTCCAACTCCAACTCCACCTCCAACTCCACCTCCAACTCCACCTCCAACTCCAACTTCACCTCCAACTCCACCTCCAACTCCACCTCCAACTCCAACTTCACCTCCAACTCCAACTCCAACTCCACCTCCAACTACAACTCCACCTTCAACTCCAACTCCACTTCCATCATTCATCTCTATCTTATTCACCATCTTGTCACCATGTCCGTCTCCATCACCAACACCAACTCCATTGGAAACTTCATCGCCAAACGTAGACGCTGTACAACCAGAGCAGCATTCACCACAGGCAAGGGAGCCCTGCTGGCAGACGTCTAGTTATTCTTTTTAAAAACAACTTGCTCTGACTTCAAAAACAAAAGCATTAAACCAGTCACTAATTAACTAGTGACAACCCCTCTCAGAGCTTGTAAACTCTTGGGTTAATGCTGCAAAAAACTGAACTTCTCTTAACTTGAAGTGTCATGTTTAGTTAATGACTAAATTAAAGGGAAAACTAGATTTCGGATAAAATGTTGCCCCTTAAGACTCCCACACTCACTAGCTCCCATTGCAAAACCAAAATCCCTCCAGACAACAAAAAACACTTCCAAGAACTTTACATGTGAATCTTTTTTTAAAAAATACTCTCCCCAGGAGACCATCAGTACTATGGGAATAACAGACACAGATATAGTTTTTAGCCAGTCGGCTCATGCTTATCCATGGATCAGGAAGCCAGAGATCAACAGTACACATCATAGACCATGAACCTATAACCTTTAATTTATTCTACAGAAACAGGAACAACCAGCATAATTGCTCTGAGGAATGTTTATTTTCAGAGAGTTTTGTTCCTATTAAATTTATTGTGAGGCAGGAGAGCTTTCAGGTTTTATGAGACTTATAAACCTCCAAATGATATTCACATTTGATGCATAAAGCATTGTTACAAAATTACTTTGTCAATTGACCAGAAACAACCTCTATAAGATAGGCCTGTTTCACAAGGACCACTGGCTTATTAATATTGTCATTGTCATTTTTACGCTCCGGGGTTTAGCATGAAACTTAAACTGAAGAAAATTAGAGTGATTTGACCGTCACAAATCATTTTGTGCAGCAAATTAAGCACAATAACCAATTACTGTACTGAATTGAGAGGAAATATTTGAGATTGTGAAGTCCATCCAGTTCTGACAATGGCCCATATTAGCACTGCTCACTGTACATGCCTGTTTCATTATTATAACCATATGCATGACCAGGAATCCCAATGCAATCTCAGAATCACAGAGTTGTTCCAGTGCAGGAAGACATCCAGCCCATCCCTCTGCACCAGATCTCCAAATCAGCAATTCCACCTTCGGGTGACTGTCTGTGTGCAGTTTGTATGTTCTCCCCTGAGTCTGTGCAGGTCCCCTCTGGGCGCTCCAGTTTCTTCCCACAGTCTAAAGATGTGTAGGTTTGATGCTAAATTGTCCAGCCATGTGTCGGTAAGGGGAAAGGTAGCGATAGGGTAGTGAGGGGAGGTGGTGGGATGCTCTTTGGGGGAGTCAGTGTGAACTTGATGGGCTAAATGGCTTATTCCCACATTGGATTGATTCTCTGACCAACTTTATACAAACTGAAAACATTATTTTACAGTATTGAGTTCTTGCCAGTAGGTGCCAGTAGTGTGCTTTATACATCAAATCCTGTGGTTTTATGATAACAACGGCCCCTAATGACGGTAGAAGTTCAGGTCCTGGACTTTGCCTTGAATCTGTTTACTGAATGGCAATTTCTGGGAGAAGTAAGGGCTTAATTGTGGGTGATTAGTGATGGTGGGATGAGAGGGCTTCTCTAGTGAGCAATGTCAGGGTTGGCTACCTTCCTTATTGACAGCTGTGTGTATCCAGGGAGTATCCTGCTCACTACCAACACAGCCATGTTTGGCTGGGCAGCTTCCTCCATTCCAGCTCACACGATATTCTCTGCTCACCAAGGAGACGCGACCATCATACTGCAGAGTGAGACCATTCTGTGCTGCTTAAACTCAGCGGCAAACGCCCCTGTTTGACTCTGCTAACCTGCCCTAATCCTTAACCCCATCCAACTATTGAAAGCCATTGCATCGTTGGGTCTTGTGCCCTTCCCTGCAAGCCTTACTGAATGCTGTTGCCAAATTATTCACAAGCCTGCCAACTCTAAAATCAAGTAATTGTCGTCTCATTTTGAGGGATGCACCAGATTGAGACCAGACACAAATTAATTTCAATTACAGCCTCCCGATAGCTATTAGCAAGATGGGGGTTTCAGACCATCTGTTTAGACTTGGAGTTACACTTCAGGATGATAAAACAGCTCAGTTATAGCTCATTTACTCCTGTGCATCTGAATTCTGGAAGTATTTAACATCCCAATAAAACTGTTCCTGTAACTTTTATTAGGTGACACTCTGAGACATTTATGACACAATGTTTATTCACAGTAGCTACAGGTTCCCACCTCTTGGTGTGAGGAGTGATCGTAAATTGAGATGCTACAGGAAAATAAGCTGTTTCACTGGCTGGAACAGGGTTTCATACCAGGACAACAACATAACTGTTTTGATCAATGTATAGTGTGCAGTCTGTTTTACTGGTCATTGAAAGTTCTAACAATACTCAAGTTGTTGACAAGATCAAAGTTACAAATCACACAACGCTAGGTTATAGTCCAACAGGTTTAATTGGAAGCACACGAGCTTTCGGAGCGACGCTCCTTCATCTGCTGGTTGTGGACCATGTGACGAAGGACTCCGAAAGCTCATGCTTCCAAATAAATCTGTTGCACTACCACCTGGTGTTGTGTGATTTGTAGCTTTGTACACCCCAGTCCAACACCAACAGAGGTGGCATGGTGGCTCAGTGGTTAGCAGTGCTGCCTCACAGCACCAGGGTCCCAGGTTCAATTCCAGTTTAAGGCGATTGTCTGTGTGGAGTTTGTACATTCTCCCCATGTCCGCGTGGTTTTCCTCCGGGTGCTCCGGTTTCCGGTGCAGGTTAGGTGAATTGGCCATGCTAAGTTGAGGGAAATGGATCTGGGTGGGTTACTCTTCGGAGGCTCCGTGTGGACTGTTTCCACTCTGTCGGGAATCTAATCTCCAAATCTTGACAAGAAAAGCAGGGGAGCTGTTGTCTCATTCACGTATAAAGTTGAAGGTGATCTTGCCTGGAATGAGGGATGCCTGATGCATATCAACCAGGACTAGATTGGCCCCGATCCACCCCTGGCTTCCTCCAACTAAATCCACACCGTGAAAGTATCAGCCTAGAAAGAACAGGAACAGGAGTAGGCCATTCAACCCTTTGAACCTGCTCCACCATTCAACAGGGCCATGGATGGTTTAACACTTCACTTTCCTGCCCTCTCGCTGGAACCATTGACTCCCCCACTAAAATCTATCTCAGCCTTAAATATCCACTCTGCCCCTACAGCTCACTCTGTGGCAAGGAATTTCAAGGACTCACGACCCTCTGAGAGAAGAAATTCCTCCACACCTCAGTCTGAAATTGGTGCCCTTTTATTCTGAGATTCTACCCTCTGGCCCTAGATTCTCCCATGAGGGGAAATACCCTCTCAGCGTTTACCCTTGAGAATCCTTTGAGTAGTGTGTACCTGCTCTACAGCACTACATTAATTTGCTGTTTACCAGCACCTCCTGCACGTTAGATCTCAACTGCCTGGGAATTCAGGAGGCTGTCTTGTAGGGCAGTGGTAGTATCCCTACCTGTGGGCTAGGAGGCCTGGGGTTGAGTCCCACCTGCTTCAGGGGTGTGTAATAACAACTCTGAACTGGTTGGTTTAATAAAAATGGTTAAATTAAAAACAAGAATCCTGACTTGGAAAAGGACTCATGTGGTGCATTGACAGTGCCCCTACCTCTCGGAGAGAAGGTCCAGGCTGATGGCTGGTCTACACTAAGCATGTTTTGTAATATGTCTGAAAAGATTGATGAACAATTTTTCCGACTTGGAACGATATCACCATCCCTGTATCACTGTGGCCTGGTCAAAGTCCTGGAACCTGCCCACTGCCCTCACAGCTGGGTGATACCCTAAGGGTGACACTGGTTTTAGATCATCACGTGGAACAATCAACCTGATCTTCACTATGCACCAACCACAAGAAAAATGTCGTAACAACGTCAACCTCCATATATGACTTTCATCGACCTCACCGGAGCCTTTCACTTGATATCAAGGAAACTCCTATGTGATTAATGTTTCGGGCATATGCCCTTCATCAGGAACCCACAACATCACTTATGCCCAAGACATCAATTCTGCTGCTCCTCGGATGCTGCCTGACCTGCTGCTTTTTCAGCACCACACTCTCGACTCTGATCTCCAGCAGCAGAGGACAAGAAACTCTGACAAATCATCATCCAAGAGGGAACAACAAGGCAGAACTAGAACAAAAGGGCAGCAAACGGAAAGTGAGGCAGCACCAACCAACGCCCGATCTGCCATCTGCAACTACATGTCCTGGATACAGACAAACTTTTAAAGCCAAGATTGGACTCATGAGCCACCTGAGAGCCCATAGACAGACCAACGGAATGAAGACCTTCATCCTTGACCTCGAGGGATAGTCACAACAATAGATGTCAGTGGTTCAAGATGGCAGTTCACTTTCACATTTTCAAAGGTAATAATAGCAACCCGATGAAGGAGCAGCGCTCCGAAAGCTAGTGCTTCCAAATAAACCTGTTGGACTATAACCTGGTGTTGTGTAATTTTTAACTTTGTCCACCCCAGTCCAACACCGGCTCCTCCACATCACAACAGCAATTCTGACATGCTGTAAATGAATATGTTTCAAAATTATTTAATTTTAGTGAAGTACTTCAGATAACTGATCAACTAAACTGCTATATCGACCAAGTAATGGCTTGTAATCCTCTAGTAATGTATTTAATAGACTAGAAAGTCCCTTGAGGATAGTGTTGGTAAGAACTCATGGTATTGTCCTCTCTTGTATGTTTCTGAACATCTCAGATCTTGCCTTCATCAGTTTCCCCTTAGCTCTCCTCTTGAAAAGGCTTCAAAGATTCAGGCAAACTCATCATTCATCAGCCTGCTCACCTCTCCAGCTCTTCAGACATTTACTGATACACTGCATGATGACTGTCATTGAGATTCACACTGAAGGTACCAGGCACTTCCTGATCAAATACCTCAAGTGAGTGAAATAACTCTGGCAGCTATCTGGCTGGTGTACTGTTAGCAGAGATTAGAGTGAGAGACTGGAATGGGTGAAAGACTGCTATCTAATCTCAGAGACGTGTTCAAGATATTATTGACTTGACTTGTGGACATTGCTGAAAAGATATGTTTGACAAAGATAGTGCTAGGGCTTTAACTCATGCTGTGGTGTTTATACTGCTATTAAAAACATCCAGTTTCAGAATGTTCAAACTCAGCCTGGAATTCCTCTCACTGGAAACGCATAACCTGGAATTATGGCTGGGTTTGTCCAACATGCCCTCCTGATAGGGGATGCTCTGTTAGGAGATGTAGCAACAGAAATAGGCCATTTGGCCCATCGAGTCTGATCTGCTATATCTATGAGATCCTGGCTGATCTAATAATCCACAACTTCACTTTTCTGCCTTTTTCCCATAAGTCTGATTCCCTCACTGATTAAAAATCTGTCTGTCTCAATGACCCAACCTCAACAGGCCTCTGTGATAAAGAATTCCACAGATCCACTGCCATCTGACAAGAAATTCCTCCTGATCTCTATCTTGAATGTGATGTGGAGGTGCTGGTGTTGGACTGGGGGGTCAGAAGTCACAGGACACCAGGTTATAGTCCAGCAGGTTTATTTGGAAGCACTAGCTTTCGGAGCAGCATTATGATCTGGTTTTGTGTGACTTCTGGCTCTGAGATAAGTGTGTCACCCCCTACTCTGAGATGATGCCCTTGGGTCCTCGACTCTCCTACAAGGGGAAACAAATGTTTCAATGATATCACCTCTCATTCGTCGATATTCCAATGATTACACACTTAACCTGTCCCCAAAGGAGGGTCCCTCCATATCTGGTATCAGCTGAGTGAACCTTCGCAGGACTGTCCCAAGCCAGTCTAACGTTCATTAGACAAGGAAATGAGGGGATCAAAACTTCTGGTTTGGAACCGTGGGCCATGCTGGGAATAAGACATTTTAAAATTAGCCCTTATATACATGTCAATCTGGCTCAGCTCCCCTGCTCCCTGTCTGAGTCACTTCAATCTGATTTGGTGTTCCTCTCTCCTATAGCACTGAAATAGTTGTAAACAAAACTAGCAAAGTGACAATAATTGTGACAGGAACTGATACATGAAGGCCTCTCTTACTGCCTCTGCAAACTGTGCTTAAAATCAGCAAAGGACCAAGTTCCAAGGAAACTGCCAAGATTTTGCTGATGTAGGTTTTAGATAATTCACATTTCTGTCAGTCACTGACTCAGCTTGAATTTAATTTAACAATTCAACAGAATGTACCAGGTTTGATCTCAAGACCATGCTGTGGTCCTTGATAAATGTATATACCTCACCGGAAACTATCTCAAGATTCTTCCCCAAATCCTTTCCAGGAGATGCTCACCTTCGCTTAGGTTTTCATATTCTTGTGGTGGGAAAATTGGTGACTTGGTGGAATACTGGGGTTACCATGACCTCAGCACTCCTGGGCTACGCTGTGGGAGAGAAACTGCTGACTGAACAGGGCTGGGGTTATTTTCCCTGGAGCGTCAAAGGCTGAGGGGTGACCTTACAGAGGTTTATAAAATCATGAGGGGCATGGATAGGGGTAAATATCTAAATGCTTTGTGCTCGGGTGGGCGATTCCAAAACTAGAGGGCACAGGTTTAACTGAGAGGGGAAAGATTTAAAAGGGCCCTAAGGGGCAACATTTTTCACACAGAGGGTGGTACGTGAATGGAATGAGCTGCCAGAGGAAGACATGGAGACTGGTACAATTACAACATTTAAAAAGCATGTGGATGGGCATATGAATAGCAAAGGTTTGGAGGGATATGGGCCAAGTGCTAGCAGGTGGGACTGGATTGGTTTGGGATATCTGGTCAGTGTGGATGAGTTGGACCAAGGGCCTGTTTTCTTTGCTGGCTGACTCTATAATTTGATGTGACGTAAATCCTCATGTAAAAATTGACGTTTTAAAGACCAATAGCTAAGATTGATAAGGTCAACTTTCATGTGGATAATGTTTTGAGGAGTTGACTCCATGCGTATAATCAATTAGAGTCCTGGAGGACTGCAGAAACTGACTGTCACAACAGAAAAACTAATGACCTTAAATAATTCATATTGATTCTCTAACACCTATTATTTTATATCATTACAAACTATGTGCATTTCATTCGGAATAATTCCCTAACACAGATTGTTGTGTTATGGTTACATTGTGACCTAATATTTTCCTAAATATTTATACAGTGACAATAAAATAAAATAATTAAATATCTTCAGGATTATGCTGCAATTATTTAATTTCAGAGCACTGATGCCTGACAAATAAGGGATACAGAACATTACTGAAAATGTGTTGCTGGAAAAGCGCAGCAGGTCAGGCAGCAACCAAGAAGCAGGAGAATCGACGTTTAGGGCATAAGCCATTCTTCAGGGCTGAAGAAGGGCTCATACCCAAAACGTCGACTCTCCTGCTCCTTGGATGCTGCCTGACCTGCTGCGCTTTTCCAGCAGTACATTTTCAGCTCTGATCTCCAGCATCTGCAGTCCTCACTTTCTCCTTACAGAACATTACAGCCATTTGGCTCAAAGTCCTGGATTCAACTTTTACACAGAAATAGCTTTTACAGGAAGAACTTTGCAAGATTCTGGTCAAACAACAGAAAAGTTCTTTCAGGAAGGTGTCACAAACATGATGGACTAGTGTAGTTTAGGACACTACTGTTCGTCTCTCTCTCTCTCTCTCTCTGCCTTTCTCTCTCTCTCTCTTCCAGGTTATATATAAGGATAGGTACTGGGTGAGACTCCTAATTCATCCTGATAATGTACTTTAGCCCAATCTTCCTCAATTTCAAATAAAGATCTATCTAACATGCTTATCAGATTAACCAGTCAATTTATCACTTTTGAAAATGAGCCATTTCTGTGCTGGGGAAATACATCTTCTAATCTGAGTGCAGTCTCCTGTAAAAAGCAGTTGAATGATGCTTATATGCTTTTCCCTCAATGAGGCAGGAGTACTGGGCCAGACGGCTTCAGGATAATACCCTTCAACCCCCTCTGCAATTTTCTCCATCGAATACAGTCTCATGCCTTGCAGTCTGTACAGCAGTGTAACTTGAAGAGAAATGTTCATCAATGTATCATTTTATGTGACCAGAGCATAAATGTCTCAGATAGCATATTATTTGGGTTCATCTGAAGCACGATAAGCTAATTGAAGCAAGATTAGAGTGATGCTGGAAAAGCACAACAGGTCAGGCAGCATCCGAGGAGCAGGAAAATCGACATTTCGGGCAGGAGCCCTTCAACAGGAACGAATCCCTGATTCATTTCTGATGAAGGACCCCTGCCTGAAACATCAATTCTCCTGCTCCTCGGATGCTGCCCGACCTGCTGTGCTTTTCCAGCATCACTCTAATCTTGACTCTAATCTCCAGCATCTGCAGTCCTCACTTTAGCGAAGCTAATTGAAGCATGCTGCTTTTTATAACCTAATATGAACCCAGACACTGATGTGTCCATGAATGTAATATTTATATGTATTAGAGAGCTGACATAAGAGTCTGTTGAATTCTTCAATACCACGTGATCTATACCTGGTTTCCTATCTTCTGAGAGGTAACTTAAATATTGCTATATCAGGCAAATATCCTGCTGGAGGCAAAATCCACAGCTTGGTAAGTAACAATAGGTATCTTTTAAAAAATACTCTTCTGGTCGCCACATTATCAAAAGGATGTGGACGCTTTGGAGAGGGTGCAGAGAAGGTTTACGAGGATGTTGCCTGGTATGGAAGGTGGTAGCTATGAAGAGAGGTTGAGTAGGTTAGGACTATTTTCATTAGATAGATGGAGGTTGAGGAGGGACCTGATTGAGGTTTACAAAATCATGAAGGGTATAGACAGGGTGGATAGAAACACACTTTTTCCCAGGGTGAAGGATTCAATAACCAGAGGTCACTCTTTCAAGGTGAGAGGTGGAAAATTTAAGGGGGATACACGTGGCAAGTACTTCACACAGAGGGTGGTGGGCATCTGAAACGAGTTGCCAGCAGAGGTGGTAGAGGGAGGCATGGTAGATTCAGTTAAGTTGTGTCTGGACAGATGCATGAGTAGGTGGGGAGCAGAGGGATACAGATGCTTAGGAATGGGGGAACAGGTTTAGACAGTACATTTGGATCAGCTCAGGCTTGGAGGGCCGAAGGGCCTGTTCCTGGACTGTAAATTTTCTTTGTTCTTCTTTTGTTCTTTGATCTCCATGATAGATATTTGGAAATCTATTTGAAGATCAAATGTCAAAAAATCAGACAATTGGCAGCATCAGCCTCTGTGAATACAGACAGCTGTACAGATCTGTGACTAGGGCATTGTCAACAAGTCAAAAAAGATGTAATTTCTTTTCAATTAAAAGAGAAGTTCCATCAAAACACAAGAAATGTTTATGAGTAATCTTACTTAAAAAAAAGGCTAAAGTTGCTAATGCAATCAAAATCTAACACTGCTGCCTTGTACCAGTGAGTTTTCTGACTCATTCTCATTTTTAAAAATACTGAGAGTCTACAGTTCTGACTAAAACAAAGGGAGTAAAATGCCCTGAGATTATGGCTGTAAGTGTTTCCTAACAGAAAATGCTTCATTTAAAAGGTGGTTTTCAACTCTATGAAAGTTTCTCTCTCTGTAGGCCTCAGTGAGGTTGCATCATGTTCTTTCTTGAAATTGGTGCCAAAATAAAACATGGCCATGTGACATTACGTGTGTGAACACCACCTACAGATGGAAACCTGCAACTACAAGAGAGAGACCTGTGTAATACAATCCTTCAATTCTTACACAGACCAAGGCAAGGAGAGGTTGCATTAATAAGGAAAAATATTTTAAAAATCAAAACAAAATAAATGATAAAATTAAAAAGAGAGAGAAACAAACACAATAAAAATAAACAAGCACTGCACAGCATTATACTTCAGAAAATAAAGCAAGGACACATAAAGAGAAATGGAAGGCAAACATTTACTTATGGTTTGGAGATCCATTCATACCTTTATTTAATTTATATAAATGATTTGGATGGGAATAGAGAAGGAATGGTTAGTAAGTTTGCAGATGTCACCAAGATGGCCAAGGAGGGGGGTTTAAGATTACAAAGAGATTTTGATCAAACAGATCAAAGGCTGAAAAATGGCATATTGAGTTCAATCTGGCTAAATGCGAGGTGTTGCATTTTGGTACAACAAACAACGGTAGGGCTTATACAATTAATGGTAGGGCCTTGGGTAGCGTTATGGTTAAAAAGGCATTTGGCACAGCTGTGCAGTCATTGTGCAGTCCTTTGGGTGTAGCTGTTGGGATGTTATGTTGAGGTTCTACAAGACATTGGTGAGGCCACTTCTGGAAAACTGTGCCTAGTTCTGATTGCCCAGTTTTAGGGAGGGTATTATCGAGCTGGAGAAGGTTCAGAAGAGATTTACCAGGATATTGCTAGGTATAGAGGTTTGAGTTTTAAAGAAAGATTGGATAGGCTAGGACTTTTTTCACTGTAGCATAGGAGGTTGAGAGGTGACATTGTAGAACTTCATAAAGTAATGAGAGCATGGATAGAGTTATTCGTGTTTGTGTTTTCCCTAGGATGGGGAATTTTTCGACTGGGGGCACATTATTAAGAGAGGAGAGAGATTTTAAAAAGACATGAAGGTTTTTTTACGCACAGAGGGCAGTTCATGTGCAGAATGAACTTCCTGAGGAAGTGTTGGATGTGGGTACAATTACAATGTTTAAAAGACACTTAGATAAGGTTTGGAAGGATATGGCCGATGGGACTAGTTTAGTTTGGGATTATGTTCAGCATGGACTGGTTGGACCGAAGGACCCATTTCCATGCTGCACAATTCTATGACTCTACGTAACCGATGATCTTGAAAAGAGAGCTCTGAAAAGTGTCAACCCCTGCACCAAAATAGTGGAGAGAGAAAGTGCAGGGAAGTGTGTCAGACTTCACATGATCTCACTGCACAGAAACAGAAAGCCTAACCGAAGTGCAGATGTCTATGTTCCACATCAGTTTCCTCCCAACCTATTTCATCCAACCTTTAGCATTTCCTCCTATTCCTGTCTCCAGGGGGACAGAGCCAGGTTTTTGTATGTCTGAAATCACATCCTTCCCATGAACTGGATTCTTCCTCTGTCTTGTCCCTCCCTTTGCACTGATGCCATCTTTGAGGGCATCTCACAGAAAACTTAACTCTGCTGGAGATGCAGCCCTCTGTACCATCTGAATGATCAGTGGGCAGATTGCTGATGTGAATTAGATTTACTGTCTATATCGAGACATCCTACTGCCAAATTCAAACAGCAGTCAATCTCTGCTGAAAGGTCATTCATCTGAAACATCAATTCTGGCCAAAATCTTCCGTATGGTTTGGGATCTCTACTTCTCTCCCATACTAAATAAAAAGTTACTCAATTGTTTTCCTATCATTTTTCTAGGCCTGATTTCTGATGGAAGATTATTTCACATCAATGCAGAGATTTTGTGCAGAAACTGTGCTCACTCTTACAGCAATTTCAGGTAAACAAAGATTAAAGGGCTCAAACTTCTTTAAAAAGCTATGGAGAGAAAGTAATTGTGTAAGGAAAGTATACAAGGTAAGTGGGTAAGGTAAGTGGGTAAGGTAAGTGTATGAATTAAGTGTGTAAGGTATGTGGGTAAGGTAAGTGTATAAGGTAAGTGTGTAAGGTAAGTATATAAGGTAAGTGTGTAAGGTAAATGAGGAAGGTAAGTGGGTAAGGGGGAAGATGCCAGGTTGCTAAGAGATTGAATGCCAGGTGGGTAAAAGATAGGGAGGCAAGAGGGTAAGGTACTATATGGATGAGGGTGTTGAGTGGCCAGTGGATGAGTGGGTAAAGTTTCAGGACAGTGAGGGTATAGGCTGGTAGACAGATAGGGGGCAGCAGGTCACTCTGCTACAGAAAGGAGGCTATTAAACTGCAAAGAGTACAAAAAGGATTTGCAAGGATGTTACTGAGACTGGAAGGTAGGAGTTATAAGCAGAAGCTGGATAGGCTGGGATCTTTTTCCCTAGAGCATCGGAGGCTGAGGGGTGACTTTATAAAGGTTTATAAAATCATGAAGAGTGTAGATAAGGTGAATAGACAAGGTCTTTTCCCCAGGAGAGTCTAAAACAAATGGGCCAAAGTTTAAAGTGAGAGACAAAAGATTTAAAAAGACCTGAGGGGGCAACTTTTTCACACAGAGGGTGGTGCGTGTGTGGAATGAGCTGCTAGAGGAAATGGTGGAGGCTGGTACAATTACAGCATTTAAAAATATTTGGACAGGTACATAGATATCTGTAAATATATAGATACAGGAAAGATTTAGAGAGATATGGGCCAAGTGCAGACAAATGAACTGGTTCAGTTTGGGATACCTAGTTGGCATGGATTAGTTGTTCTATTTCTGAGTTGTGTGACTCTATAGACTCTCGGTGGGTGAGGCTGAGGGGGCAGATGATTAGTGCAGTAGGGTTGAGGCAAGTCCGTGTTGGGGATGTGGTCAGTTAGGTGTGTTTGTTGATGTTGAGGAGGTGGATCTTGAGGAAGGTTGTAGTGGTCAGTGTGAATCATGGGGAGATAGGAAGGGGAACATCAGTAGCACAGTTACCCTGGAGACAGAGTGGGTATTAATGGTCTGGCTTTTCCAGGGTAGTTACTGAGGGAAGTGAATTGAAACCTATCCTGTATCAGACACAGCCTCAGGGTTAGGGAATTTCTTGGAAGATTCCAGATACCAGGGAATTGCCTTCCAGAAATTTAATTCCTGTGCATCAAAAGGATTGTGACCCAAACCCTGCAGGGAGCATCCAACGTATAATCGGAGTCTTCCTGTCTCTGCAGATACCCCTTGGTCTAGCTGCTCATCGAGTCATACAGCATGGAAACAGACCCTTCAGCTCAACTCGTCCATGCCAACACACACACACACACACACACATCCCTACAGCATGGAAGTAGGCCATTCAGCTCATCAAGATCACACTGATCCTCCAAAGAGCATCCCACCCAGAATCACCCCCTACCCAATCTCTGTAACCCTGCATTTCTCTTGACCAATTCCCCTAACCTACATAGCCCTGGACCCTATGTGCAGTTTAACATGGCCAATCCACCTAATCTGCACAGTTTTGGACTACTTAAACTCTCCCAAACTAAACTAGTCTCACTTGTCTGTGTTTGACCCATATCCCTCTCAATCTTCCTTATCCATGTACCTGCCTAAATGTCTTTTAAATGTTGTAACTGCATCTACCACTTCCTCTGGCAATTCATTCCACATACACACCACCCTCTGCATGAAAACATTGTCCCTCAAGTCCCTTTTAAATCTTGCCCACCCTTACCTTAAATTATGCCCTCCAATTTAGAACACCCCAGCCCTGGGGAAAAGACATTGGCTATTCACCTTATCTATGCTGAGTATTTCAAGCGTGTTCTAAATTTATAAAAGAGAGGTCATTTCTTTTTTCATAAATAGGTAGAGAGCAGTAATCAGGCCACACAAAATAGGAACTGGAGCAGGCCATTCTGCCCTTGAGAGTGCTCCCCCATTTAGTAAGATCACAGCTAATCCAAAATTTAGAACATTCCCCAGAATTCCCTGACTGATCAAGAATCTACCTCAGTCTTGAATAGACACAAGGCTCCAGCCCCCACAGCTCTCTATATGAGGAGTTCTGAAGACTCACAACCCTCTGGGAGATGAAATTCCTCCTCATGTGAGTCTGAAATTGTTTGTTTTTGATGGCATACACCCACCAGATTAGATTCCCTACAGAACGGAAACCGGCCCTTCAGCCCAACACCGACCCTCCAGAGAGTAACTCACCTAGATTAGATTAGATTACTTACAGTGTGGAAACAGGCCCTTCAGCCCAACAAGTCCACACTGACCCGCCGAAGCGAAACCCACCCATTCCCCTACATTTACCCCTTTTACCTAACACTATGGGCAATTTAGCATGGCCAATTCACCTGACCTGCACATCTTTAGACTGTGGGAGGAAACCAGAGCACCCGGAGGAAACCCACACAGACACGGGGAGAATGTGCAAACTCCACACAGTCAGTCGCCTGAGTGGGGAATTGAACCCGAGTCTCTGGCGCTGTGAGGCAGCAGTGCTAACCACTGTGCCACCGATCCATTCCACTATCCTATATTTCCCTCTGACTAATGCACCTAACACTAAGGGCAATTGAGCATGGCCAATTCACCTGACCTGCACATCTTTGAAACCGGAGCTCTCAGAGAAAACCCACACAGACACGGGGAGAATGTGCAAACTCCACACAGACAGTTGCCTGAGGCAGGAATTGAACCCTGGCGCTGTGAGACAGCAGTGCTAACCACTGAGTCACCGTGCTGCCACTGGCTTTTGATGTGCAGAGTTTTAATGGCTGGGCATAGCAATATGTAGACATGAATGTTCACACTAACATTTGAATGACCCATCCCATTCAGCCAGGAGATGGTCAGGAGGAAATGCAAAGATCAGGCAGAAAGACACACGTGTTGTAATGTTAACCCTGTGGAATCGGTAGGCTGGTGTATTAACTTGTTGATAACATGTAGTTTCATGACTTTTTTTGATATCAAACAAAAACTGCACAAGTTCAGGCACAAGTGGTTAAGATGCTGCAGATGTTGGAGCTCCAATCATTGCTGCCACCTGGGGACTGGGTGGTCTGTGAAACAGAGTGATGCCAATATTTTGGGCTCTATTCCTGCACCAGCTGAGGTTGCCATGGATGTGCCATCTTCTCAACCTCGTCTCATACCTAAAGCACAATGACCCTCAGGTTAAACCACCACCAACCATTTCTCTCTCATGAGAGAGCAGCTCTCTTGAACTACAGTATTTTTAGCTTTATTGTACTCCACAAGTAACTGCAATCGGTGCGATGTATTTTACAAGGGTTTATTTTGGCGGAAGGTCCAGTCTGGGAGGTGGCACACAGTGAGTAGGTGTATCTGCAGAACTTCAACGTTACAGGGAGATTCTTAAACTTTTTAAATGACGTTGATGCCATGCTCTTTGCATCTAGCAGAATTAATCAATATCATGGTTGGGATTATAGAATCCCTACAGTGTGGAAACAGACCCTTCAGCCCAACAAGTCCACACTAACCCTCCGAAGAGCATCCCGCTCAGACCCATTCCCCTACCTTATTACTCTAAATGTTCCCTGACTAACACACCTAACCTACACATCCCAGAACACAATGGGCAATTTAGCATGGCCAATCCACCTAACCTACACCTGTGGGTGGCACAGTGGTTAGCACTGCTGCCTCACAGCACCACAGACCTGGGCTCAATACCCGCCTCAGGCGACTCTCTGTGTGGAGTTTGCGCATTCTCCCCGTGTCTGCGTGGGTTTCCTCCGGGTGCTCTGGTTTCCTCCCACAGTCCAAAGATGTGCAGGTTAGGTGAATTGGCCATGCTAAATTGCCCATAGTGTTAGGTGAAGGGGTAAATGTAGGGGAATGGGTATGGGTGGGTTGTGCTTCAGCGGGTTGGTGTGTACTTATTGGGCCGAAGGGCCTGTTTCCACCCTGTAAGTAATCTAATCTAACATCTTTGGACTGTGGCAGGAAACCCATGCAGACACGGGGAGAATGTGCAAACTCCACACAGACAGTTGCCCAAGGCTAGAATCGAACCCAGGTCCCTGGTGCTCTGAGGCAGCAGTGTTAACAATTGAGCTACCATGTTATTAGATATATTTTTATGCTGGATACAAGGTTCTACTGCAGCTCCTAAACAAACTGGATATATTTACATGGTGAATGAAGTGACCTTTTGTATAGCTATCCAGCCTGACACAAGTGTAGGCCAGGGAGAAGGCGCTCTCTCCTGACATGGCATTAAAATTATCGTTGTGACAAACAGTTCAATGTCTGGGACTACACTCAGACAGTATGATAGAATTAACTGGAAACAAGCAAATTTTACTGTCTTCTGATCCACACTTACAACCTGCTTTCTCACTTATACATTTCCTCATTGTCTCCAGGATGTAATGTACTTGTCCCTGAGTGTGATTGTAGGTCAATGTCCTGTTTCTGTCTAGTATCTATCGACGCTGTTTCTGTCTGATCTGCTAGAGGTTGCAGGCCGTGGTTCTGAGGATGACCTAGTTTGTGTAAAGTTATCTTCTCGAGTTGTTCTTGCCCAGCTCCCCACACACAGAAGGCATCTTGCATTACACTGTCACCATCTAGCAGTCTGCCAGTTTATTCCCACAGATTTTCACATTGATAAGGTCTGTAGTAGCCTAGTGGAAATAGCTCTCATACTGTTCCCTGGTACATTGTACAGTGTCATGACCAAACATGTCAGTTCTGTCTATGTAGGTGAAGTTTGATCATGAGTGCTCTCAATCTCATTCCACATTGTATCTTGGCATTTAATTCTTCCCCTGTTTCCACACTGAAGGTTCCAATTCTCCCGCACACTGTACGGTGGGTATTCATGGTCATCCAGTACCTTGGTCATAACTAACCATTCTTCATTTGAGAGTTGGTAGACAATTTGATGACCTGGTTTCAACTGAACTCAGTCCTGTCCCTGTACCCACACCAGGTGTAGATTTTCCCAGCTGGTATTAATGGAAGGTAATTCAAGAGAATCTAAACTGTCCTTTGTTCCCTCCCCTCCTCACCCAACCCTCGTTCAGGAGCCCACATTGTGAATGAGGGTAACAATCCACTGGAGCTGCTAGGTCAGTTTTGGGGGAGGGATTACTGCTGGTCAGTTCTCTCCTTTCCTGATTGTGGGTTTTCCAAATGACCCTTTGGTGTCCATTGTACATTGTTGTGTACTTGGGTCTAAGGATCTGAAAGGGTTAATGCTGAGGAGTGCATTAAGCACCACCCAATATGGTTTCAGGTGGGAGGGGTGATTTAGGACCTGATATCAGAGTCTCCCTCAGAGTCTCAGTAATAACATCTAGCAGAGCAATGTAACCTATACTCTGTCGCTAATGTGTAATAAATACACTTTGTTAAAGCCAAGTCTCTACCCAGTGGGTGATCTAACACGCTTACTAGACCAAGCAGACCATTGAGATAATGTGATGGGGAGCAATGTCCCAGTTCTCTTGTCGCTAATCCTTACAGTTAACTGCAATAAAGTTTCCTTTCTTTGTCACATGCAGCCAATTCACACATCACTCGGTCAAAATTAAGGAGCCAATTGCAATGTTTTCTTGACTGAAAGATGAAGAAATTTTATGAAGTATTAGTGTCAAGGAAAATAATAAAATGTACTAAATACTTCGGCCATAAAAACAGTAATATAGTGTAAAAGGGAGCAAGTTTCCAGTACAGACAAGGTGATAAAATGATATGCAGTTTAAAAGTCCTTACGCCCTTTGGGGTATTGAGTATTAACCTGAGACTACGGTTGTTGAATTGTTCATTTTTATTCTCAGCAGCACTGACATCTGTAGCTATCTCTGAGTTCTTGTGCTTCTCTGATTTGGTTTTCACAAGTCTTGTTTTCAAGAGATTTACAGAAAGACAAAGAGGAGACAATCATCAAGTTTTACTGTGAAAATTCGATTTGTTCCTCTCTTTACTCAACTCAAAAGTGTTGCCTGAAATAACATTCATTTGCGTGTTCCTGTGTCTATCTCCATTTTTTTTCCCAACTGAATAATCTACAGGTGAGTTTCACTTTGAGATTGGTGTAAAATGTAACAGTATCAATTGGCTTCATAGACATGTGCACTGAGTGAAAACGCACACATAGATGTTTACTGGAAATGGCACATAGGTATTTAAATAGATTCATTACTAAAATAAAATGCAATGGCAATCAAATCTGCACAATAGCTAACTGGTGTCAAGGAGTGAAGCCCAAGGAATTATTGTTATCACCACAGGAAATAACATCACCAACCCAAGGAAACCTAAACACATAAACAACAGGCAGGCCATACCATCAGTGCTTCATCTGGAGGGTCACTGATGATGTTACCTGGTTTGATGATGAAATAGCTGAAAACAAACCTTCCAGCTCAGTGAGCAAACCTACATCCAGAACCTCAACCTCAGCTACAAATCTTCTCAAAACTCGCTAAGCTCCACGGTGTGTCATGTGATAACCAGTCTACGCAATGACATAGCAACCCTGGAGAGTGGGAGTGAGAGAGAGCGAGTGAGTGTGTCAGAGAGTGTGTGTGTGAGAGAGCGAGAGAATGTGTGTGTGACAGCGAGAGAGTGTGTGTGTGAGAGCGAGAGAATGTGTGTGAGAGCGAGAGAGTGTGTGTGAGAGAGCGAGAGAATGTGTATGTGAGAGCGAGAGAGTGTGTATGTGAGAGCGAGAGAATGTGTATGTGAGAGCGAGAGAATGTGTGTGTGAGAGTGAGAGAGTGTGAGAGAGTGTGAGAGAGTGAGAGAGTGTGTGAGAGAAAGCGAGAGAATGTATGTGAGAGCGACAGAATGTGCGTGTGAGAGCGAGAGAATATTTGTGTGAGTGAGACAGTGTGTGTGAGAGAGCGAGAGAATGTGTGTGTGAGAGCGAGTGTGTGTGTGAGAGCGAGTGTGTGTGTGAGAGCGAGAGAGTGCGAGTGTGAAAGTGAGAGAGTGCGAGAGAGTGTGCGTGAGAGAGCGAGAGAGTGTGTGTGAGAAAGCGAGAGAATGTGTGTGAGAGAGCGAGAGAATGTGTGTGAGAGTGAGACAGTGTGTGTGAGAGAGCGAGCGAGTGTGTGTGTAAGAGCAAGACAGTGTGTGAGAGAGAGCGAGACAATGTGTGTGAGAGCAAGAGAGTGTGTCTGAGAGAGCAAGAGAGTATGTGTGTGAGATCGAGAGAGCGAGAGAGTGTGTGTGAGAGTGAGAGAAAGTGTGTGTGAGAGCGAGAGTTTGTGTGAGAGCGAGAGTGTGTGAGAGAGCGAGAGAATGTGTGTGTGAGAGCGAGAGAGTGTGTGTGTGAGAGCGAGAGTGAGTGTGAGAGCGAGAGTGTGTGTCTGTGAGAGTGAGAGAGTGTGTGTGAGAGCGCGAATGTGTGTGTGAGAGCAAGAGAGTGTGTGTGAGAGCACGAGAGAGTGTGTGAGAGAGCGAGAGAGTATGTGTGTGAGAGTGAGAGAGTGTGTGTGAGAGTGCGAGAGTGTGTGTGTGAGAGCCAGAGAGTTTGTGTGAGAGCGAGAGAATGTGTGTGTGAGAGCGAGAGAGTGTGTGTGAGAGTGCGAGAGAGTGTGTGTGAGAGAGCAAGAGAATGTGTGCATGAGAGTGAGAGAGAGTGTGTGTGAGAGAGTGTGTGTGTGAGAGCGAGAGTGTGAGAGCGAGAGCGAGAGTGTGTGTGAGAGAGCGAGTGTGTGTATGAGAGAGAGAGCGAGAGTGAGAGAGAGAGAGAGAGACAGAGAGAGAACAGAGTTGCAGCTCACTCTTTCATGAAGCAAACATGACCAGAGTTCCAGTGCCTTTTTAGAACATAGTTACATTCAGTCCCAATTGCCTATAGAGAGAACGGGGGAAACGGAACTAGCTGGCTAACTAGTTTGGAAGCTAGTACAGACTCTATGGGCCAAATGGCCTCTTTATGGTGTGATTGATTCTTGATGGTTTTGTCATGTGGTTAAATCTGTTGTCAGATGATCATCGCAGCTATCTCAAGTCAGGTTTATGCCTATTGTAAAACCATCTGAGTTTGTGCAAGGCTGTGGGTATTAGAAATTAAATGAAACACAGAAACAAGCTCCATTCAGCCCCTCAGGCCTGCTCCATCTTTCATCTTGATCACGACTGATTGTCCAACTCAATAGCCTAACCCTGCTTTCTCCCTATCACCTGTGATCCCATTTGCCAAGGGCTATATCTAGCTGCATCTTGAATACATTTAATGCTTTAGCATCAGCTAGTTCCTGTGGTAATGAATTCCACAGACTCACCACTCTTTGGGAGAAAGAATGTTTCCTCATCTCTGTCCTAAAGGGTCCACCCCGAAATCCTTAGACTATGAACCCTGCTTCTGGACTCACAAGGAAGATGAAAATTAATACTCCATTTTTAAAACAATCATCACATCCTGTCGATCGTTTAGAGTAAGGAGGGAGGTGTCGGGGTATTTACCTGATGGATCTGTGGTTAGGAGTCACTTCCAGACAA
The DNA here is from genome assembly GCF_020745735.1 of Hemiscyllium ocellatum. NCBI lineage: Eukaryota > Metazoa > Chordata > Chondrichthyes > Orectolobiformes > Hemiscylliidae > Hemiscyllium > Hemiscyllium ocellatum. The sequence continues at coordinate 59,762,747 of NC_083422.1, read as the reverse complement.
CTTTAACAAATATTCCTAAACTGATTCCAGTATAAACACTGAAGGAAGTGAAAGGGCACTCAGTCTTGCTGAATTGTGAGATGTGAGGATCTTTCCCTTCGTTAACAATCACAGGAAATCTCCATCGGTTCTCGCAGGGTTTATTAAAGGGGACACTGAGAAATCTGCAGAGTTCATATATTTTTTATCACAGATAGGCATATTTATTGCTGAGCTGTGCTCTTTGACATGGGACAGACATTAACCTTTTGTATGTTTAAGATGCAGAACGTACTTCACATTTCACTGAACATCAGGAACACATTATTTATTTATTTTTCAATTTAAGAGCTCATTTTATGTTATAGAAATGGAATACTTTCCAACATCCATGTTCCATCAAGCAGAAAATAAATAAAAGTTGCATCTTAGAGCATCTCAGGTGACTTCTTTCCTTCCCCAGGTCTCAACTCAAGACCGAACTTTCCTTAGTCTGTTGTTGTGTAGTACAGCAGTTAGCACTGCTGCCTCCCAGCTCAAGGGACCTGAGTTCAATTCCAGCCTTGAGTGACTGTCTGTGTGGGTCTTCGCCCACAGTCCAAACAGGTGCAGCTGAGGGTTGATTGGCCGTGCTGAATTGCCTATCATGTATAGGGATGGGGTGGGATACTCTATGGAGGGTTGGTGTGGACTTGATGGGCTGAATGACCTGCTTCTGTATTGTAGGGATTCTGATTATAACCCATGGCCTTTGCAGTTCCCTTTTACCAGCTCCCAATCCTTCTACCCAACTCTGATCAGAATTTCCTACAATCCCGCTACATTTTATTCAGTCCAAATATCCTCTTCTGAAGATTATTTAATTTTCAACTCATTTTATGCTATAGAAATGGAATACTTTCGAATATCCATGTTCTATCAAGCACCTCTATGCTCTCCCTCCTGTCTGGTTTCTATCTTACCCCATGGTGCTCCCACAATAAATCGTCACTTGGTGGATATCCACCAAAACATTGGCATCACCTCTCACCAGCAACAAAGCCAAGTGCCCATTATACAGAGCTGGCAGTGCTGGCATTCCCTGGCACATACAGCCCCATTCTCTCACCCTGTCCCTGTTTAACCACCAGGTCACACTGCTCACTGATTCCCAGTGACATCTCATTTATACACTGTCTCAGAGTCAGCACTGTCCTGCCCCCAGTGGCCCACTGGAGACTCACAGCTTATCACTGTCCAATCAGGGAACATCACAAAGAGACAAGCAATCAGACAACTCCAAACATGAGCTTTTATTAACAAACAAAACAAAGAGAGGCTGTAGGCACTATCTCAATGCAAACTGGATTTCAGCATCATGGTCAGTAACTAGTCTCCATTCCACAATGGTCTGTCTGCCGCACCAGCCCCCAGGGACTGGACCCTGGGCCTCAGACAGTTCCTGGCTGGTCTATAGCACCTCACCCAGCTGAGCTCTGTCCTGGAGAAGGAGAGCTCCCTCCTCCCCAGTGTAGTCATTCTGCTCCTCCTCAGAAACTGCTCCCGTTCCCCCAGTTCCTCAGGGTCCTGCCCTTCGCCTCATCGTCTGCTTCAGTTGTGTAGAGCACAGGGCACCAGGATGATGCTGCACACTCTGGACGATACTGGACGAATTCCCCACCCCCCCTCTCTGAGACCGGTCCAATCAGTGGGCCCACACCTCCAGCAGCCCCATCACCTGCTCCCCCCCACGGCCCTGGGCAAAGCCTGGGCAACAATGTATCTCTGCCCCACATCAGCTCAGGGGGATGTGCAATGGTCACAGAGGGTAGCCCTTGTCTCCCACAAACCACCTTGTAAGGCCCCTGGATCCTCAGAGCAGGTACATGAGGCTGCTCCAGGGTGTAGGGGTAATGGGTACACACCTCCAGGAGGGGGCAATGGTAATCACAGACCATCTGAACATTAATGGAATGGAGCTCCCTTCCTGGGGATGAACTCGGCAGCATTGTGGAATGGCCCTCTCTCTCTGCCATCGGTGGACAGTCAATGCCACCCTGCCCCTGGAGGAAGCCAGCTTGGTTCCTGAATCATCCTGTCCGTGCTGCAGCACTGACCCTGTTATGGGAGATTGAGATGACCCGGTGTGATCTCACACTGGAGGCACCAGGCACAGACCTGCTGCATTTGTACTGCACCACTCTGAGAAATCCCACACGGGTCACCCATCACGCCCCTGAAGGTGCCACTCACAGAGATGCTCTGAGAGATCGTCATGTTCACAGCCTCCTCTGCAACTGCTCTCTGGTCCCACTCTAGTATCGGGCACTATTCCATCAGTGTTTGGGACAAACAGTCGGCATCGACATGGCATCTTCCTCATCCCGCAGGAAATGGAGTTGGCCATCCCATATCCTCAGGGGCACCTGAGCCTGTGACCTGAGAGCTGAAGGGAATTTTTCTCTCAGACGGTAGTGAGTGTCTGGAGTTCTCTACCCCAGACTGTTGTGGAGACTAGATCACTGTCAGTATTTGAGGAGGAGGTAGGTAGATACTCAAAATACCAGGAGGCCGAGGGCTCTGAGCAGCTGGCATGAAGGAGGAGATGAGCTCTTGGGCAGATCAGTCATGATCTTACTGATTTAGGGAGTAGTCTGAGGGGTTGAATGGCTTTCTCCTGCTCTTAGTTCTAATGGTCACAGTTATCCAGTTACCAGGAGGGTGTGAGGGAAGAGAGAGCAGCCTGCCAGGTTAGGCTGATCTGGCCTGAGACAGGAACGTTAGCTTGGGTGGCGGTGGGGTGGGATCCCTCTTAAATTCAAGGAGAGCTTCCTGCACATTACTCCCAGCTGAACTTTGCCCTTTTCAGGGGCACGAAAGCAAGTCCTGCCACCAACTGAATTTGAGACGGCTAGAATAACGAACATTGGCAAAAAGATTGGTGAGCTCAACACAGACTGAAGCCCAATGCTTCATGTCAGGAGATCTCTCCATCAGGAGCACAAGCCACGGAACTGGAGCCCTTGGAGTCGAGCTGCATTTCCATTTCACACTTTCCTTCAGAGAAACTCTCAATGAGCTGCATGCCATCAATGTGTCTGCCCTTAGACACTGTGCTCTACCTGGGTCTGTACAATTCATATAAGACCATAAGAGAAAGCAGAATGAGGTTCCCAATTAACAATGCAGATACAGCTTTAGGGTAGTATGTGGCTCAGTGGTTAGCTCTACTGCCTCACAGCACTGGGACCTGGGTTCAATCGCAGGCTTGGGCAACTGCCTGTGTGGGGTTTGCACATTCGCATTGTGTTCTCCACATTTTCCATTTTTGTTTAAAACTAAGTGGTTTGACCAGCTGATTCTCTCCTGGAATATCCACTTTCCACCTGGCATAGTCTGGGCTACCTTCTTGAAGTGTTTTGAGGGGTTTGGCCTGGTCCAGTCTGTAACAGATTGGGAGCTCTTTGTGGGATTTGTTCTCTAGTTCAGATTTGGGATTAGGGATATTGAACTCAAAGGCAGCGAGTGGTAGGCGGTGGTGACTTTTGTTCTGCGTGGTGAATCCAATTGTTTTACAGAGTGCTTGAGAAAGCAACGGCTCTTTCAGTCACCAAGAGTTTTCTGGGGGTGGAAGAAGTGTCCTTGGGCTTTTCCAAAAGGTGATTAAGGCCAAGCTGCTGGAACGAGCAGAGAAGCTGCTGCTGGAGCTGCCTCCTTCCTTAAGGAGAGGAGAGATAATTACAGCAATAGCTCAACATTTAAATTTGCTGGAAGCACCATCAGAATCTTTAGAGATGACTAAACTTTAATTGAAAATGAAGGAGCTTTACTATTAAAAGCAGAGGAAAGAGAAAAGAGAGAGAAGAGAGAGAGAGAAAAGGGAGGAAAGGAAGAGAAGGAGCTTGAACTTCAGAAACTGGCACTTAGGAATTCAAAACCTCACTTTCTGAGGAAGTGAGAACTCATGCAGAAAAGCAGAAAGTTAAAATGGCAAAATTAGCAGCTGAAATGGCTGATGGTTATGAGTAAGTCCATGAAGCAAAGTTTTGCTTCCGGAATGAATTTCAATCCGTGAAGGATAGAAACTGGGAAAGAAATCCTTGTGTGGAGAGGGAAAGGTAGATCTCAGTGAAGATCATCAGGATAACTTACCACAGGGTAAAAAGGAAACCCTTGAAGGGGACAGAGAAGGTAAAACGCTCCAGTGTTTTCACTACAATAAAGTAGGCCACATGAAATCACTGTGTTGGATTAGGAGAAGCACTGGAAAGCCAGATGTAGGAAAACAGGATAAGCCAGTGAATTTTGTTGGAGTGGCCATGGAAGGCTAGAAAGCTGCACCAGAATGTACAAGCCTATCAGAGGTTGGTTAAGGAGGAAGTGCCAGATCTTCTTAAACCATATAAATGCGAAGATAAAGTTTATTCGCATAGGCCAGGAGCAGCAGGTAAAGAAGTTACAATATTAAGAGACACAGGATTCTCTCAGTCTGTGATGCTGAAAGATGAGGAGATTATGTACTTTTGAAGGACTATTGTCAGAAAAGATACTAGTAATGGGAATTCGTGGTGAGTCATGAAGTGCTCAATCATGTAAAGTGAGGTTAAAGTGTCCAGTGAAGACTGGAGAATTTGTGGTAAGCGTACTGGACAAACTCTCAGCTCCAGGAATGCAACTGGTTCTTGATAATGATATAATGGATTCACCGGTAGGAGTGCTGCCTACTGTGGTTAAAAAGCCAGTGGAAACTCAGGCAGCTGGACTATTGCAGGTCATATATCCTTGGATTTTTCCTGACTATGTAGTAACAAGGTCACAAAATCACTCATTGAAACTGGGGAGATCAAAGAGTACAGATAAGAAAGTTGAAGTGGAATTAGCAGAATCCCTGTTTGATCAGATGTTTGAGACCAGCCAGGAGCAGATAGATGACACGGCTGACATCTTTAGATCAGAGAAATTAACTGCGTTACAGCAGAAAGATGAAAACTTAAAGCAATTGCATCAAAAGGCATACATAGAAAAAGAATCTGAGTGTATCCCTGAATGTTATTATCTTAAAAATGATGTCATAGAGTCATAGAGATGTACAGTGCGGAAACAGACCCTTTAGTCCACCTTGTCCATGCCAACTTGATATCCCAACCCAACCTAGTCCCACCTGCCAGCACCTGGCCCGTATGTCTTAATGAGGAAATGGAGACCATCACATATTCAGGCAGATGTGAAGTGGGCAAAATCAAATCATATTGCCAGTGAATTATAGAAAGGAGGTGTTGCAAATGGCGCGAATGGGGGTCATTTAGGAGTCAGAAAAACTCGAGCGAAAATACAAGACCATTTTTACTGGCCTGGACTCCACAAGGATGGAGTTGTATTTTGCCAGATGCGACATACACATCAGGTAATTGAAAAATCATAGGCAGTAATAAAACCTGCACCTTTATTCCTGCATTTGAAGAAGCTTGTACAAGAGTGTTAATTGATTGTGTAGATCCCCTACCTCAAACAAAAAGTGGGAATCAATATTTGTTAACAATAATGGATGTGTCAACTAGATTTCCAGAGGCCGTGCCGTTACACAAGATTACAGCTAAAAGGATAGTGGAGGATTAGTCAAATTTTCACTAGATACAGACTACCAACTGAGATATATTCAGATCAAGGGTCAAACTTTACATCAAAATTATTCAAGGAAATTATGGTCAGCTTAGGAATAAAACTACTCAAATCTACTGCTTACCATCCAGAATCACAGGGAGCGCTAAAAAGGTGGCATCAGACATTGAAGACCATGTTGACAGCTTATAGTCAAGACTATCCAAATGATTGGGATAAGGGAATTCGGTTTATATTTTTTTGCGAGCAGAGATGCACCAAATGAATCAACCAAATTCAGTCCATTTGAATTAGTTTTTGGGCATGCAGTGAGAGGACCAAAAAAATTGATTAAGGAGAAATTGGTTAATCAGAATTCAGAGAGGACATATTTGGACTTTATATCATATTTTAGGGAATGATTAAATAGAGCTAGGGAGTTGGCTAGACAGCATTTCAAAGTATCACAGCATACAATGACATAGGAAGCAGACAACAAATAAAACAAAGCACTTTTGCTATCAGGGATAAAGTCCTGGATGTAGGTTTGCTTGCTGAGTTGGAAGGTTCATTTTCATAAGGTGTTAGTGTTACTTCCAGTGATAGATGAACCATTAAAAACAAGGTTTAGTAGACCGTATCAAGTAGAAAAGAAATTGAATGAGGTGGACTACTTGATAAGGATTCCAGTCAGAAAGAAACCTCACAGAGTGAGCCATGTGAATGTGCTCAAAAGGTATTTTGACAGGGAAGGAAAGCAAGAAGAGAATGTATTATTGATTACAACAGAGGGAAGAACAAAGTTCAGAGGATTCTGAATTGGACATTCCTCAAATTAAATTGGACAATGAGGAAGTTATCAAAAAATGGGATACATTATTGAGTTACCTTCCAGGGGAATATTGAAATGCATTGAAAGAGTTATTACCGTCACATGGGGAGATAAGTTGAAATAAGCTGGGAAGTACTAACTTAATTATGCAGGATGTAGATATAGGAGATGCTGTTCCAATTAAGCAACATCCTTATAGGCATAACCATGTAAACTTGGCACAGGTTCAAAAGGAGACTGAACAAATGCTCTAAGAGAACATAATCAAAGGGAGTTACAGTGACTGCAGCTCACCCATAGTAATAGTACCAAAGCCAGATGGTATCCAATAGTTATGTGTGGACTCTTGCAAAGTCAATGCAGTTACAAAGACGATTGCATGTTCAAATCCGCATGAGGAAGACTGCATTGACAAGGTGGGACAAGCAACTTATATTTCTAAGTTGGATTTGCTCAGAGGATACCTTTGTCTGAAAGAGTGAAGGAAATTTCAACCTTTGTAACATCAAATAGACTGCATCAGTTTAAAGGTATGCCATTTGATATGAAAAATGCACCAGCCACATTTCAGAGACTAGCCAATAAGGTCATTGCCAGATTACTCAACTGTGTCGTACACATCGATGACCTGGTGATGTTTCGTCACACATGGAAGGAACATATACAACATTTAACAGACTAGATCGATTAACTTCGGAAGACAGGCTTGTTGATAAACCTGGCTAAAAGTGAATTTGCTAAAGTCCAAGTCACCTGCCTTGGCCATGTTATTGGATTTCAACAAATAGTCCCACGGGATACAAAGACAAAGATAACTGGGGAGTTTCCCAAACCATCAACAAAAAAGAGCATTACTATGGTTCCTGAGATTGAGTGGATTTTATTGAAAATTTGGATTAAATTTTAGCACTGTGGCTGCTCCACTCATTGAATTACTAAAGAAAGGCAAGAACTTTCAATGGACAGCAGACTGTCAGAAGGCATTTGACAGCCTGAAAGCTGTGTTAACGACTGCCCCAGTATTAGCCGCACCTAAATACGCAAAGCCATTCAGGGTGGCTATCGATGCAAGTGATGTGGGTGTTGGTGCTGTGCTCTTGCAGGAGGATGTCAGGATGATAGAAAGACATATCAGGTATCTGTCCAGGAAGGTGAACATTCATCAGCAGAAATATTCGACAGTTGAGGAGATGACTTGGAGTTTGGTGTTGGTATTACAACATTTCAGTGTTTATGTTACTAGTAATGTTTCTAAGACAATCATATACACTGATCATAACCCATTGAAGTTTGTGGAGAAATTCAAGGACAAAAAATGCCAGACTGTTTAGATAGAGCTTGTTATTACAGCCATTCAATTTGAAAATTGTGTATATGGTAGGATGAGAAAATGTGATTGCTGACGCATTGTCAAGATTCAAATGAGAAACTGAGGTGTTCGGTGGCAGAGTACAACAGACTGAAATGGAGTGTAGTTGTGCATGCTTGCATGTTTAGACTCAATGTAATGTATATGTGTTTTGTAATGCACTAAGAGTTTAGGATTAAGGAGTTTTAAAATGAAGTCATCTTTGGATATTGATGGTTAGTTTTAAAGGAGGGAGGTGTGATGATGGCCTTTTCTTTCAAAGAGTTTGTAAAAGTCAAAGACCCTGAAAAGTCTAAGTTGAAGGGTTTTAGGGTCAGTTTGATTATAGACAACAGATACTGCCTCAGGGAAGAGGCTTTCAGCTTTTTGAAAAAAAAACTTGGACAATGAAAGGGGTGTGGCCAGTTCTCCCAGCTCAGCTTTTCTCTGGTTGGTTTGGTTTTGAGCAATACTGTGAATTAGCTGCTGCACCCAATGAAGCAGGCTGAGGCTGGTACTCTCTCTCCCTCTCTTCGACTTCTATCCTGGGAGAACTTGTGTTTATGGGGATTGTTGTAAGTATTTGGAACAGCATCATTAAGTTGGGATGATCTATTGGGTTTTTGGATAGGTTACATTATTCAGTATTCTATTCTCTTTTGCTTGTGTTTCATTTGATAATCTTGTAAATAAATTCTGTTTTTGTTTAAAACTAAGTGGTTTGACCAGCTGATTCTCTCCTGGAATATCCACTTTACACCTGCTTAAAAAGTCTAGCAAAGCTCAGGTCTGGGCTACCTTCTTGCCATGTTTTGAGGGGTTTGGCCTGGTCCGTAACACAACTAAGGCAACAGCTGGGATGTAGGGGTGACTTCCATTACTCTGGTTGTTAGAGACAATTTACCAGCCTGACCCTTACACAGTAAACACTGTCAGCCAATGCATATCTGCGGATGTTAGAGCAGGAAATGAGATAGCTCTGATCATTCCCATAGTCAAAGTAATCTGCTACCACTCTTACATGATATGGCCAGGGTCTGTGAATGGAGCATGGACCATGAAAACAGTGCAGCACAGAAACAGGCCTTTTGGTCGCCCATGTGTTATTCTAAACTAATGCCACCCGCCTGCACATGATCTGGGTCCCTCTATTCCCTGCCTGTTCATGTGCCTGTCTAAATGTCTCTTAAACCTTGCTATCACATCTCCATGCTATCTCCCCTGCCATGCATTCCAGGCACCTACCCCCCTCTGTGTAAAAAAACTTTCCCCTCTCACCTTAAGCCTATGCCCCTTAGTATTTGATATTTCCACTCTGGGAAATGGACTCTGACTTCCCATCGTATCCATGCCTCTCATAATTTTATACACTTTAACAGGTCATCCCTCAGCCTCTGACACTCAGGCAAAAACAAATCTAAGTTTATCCAACCTCTCCTTATAACTCATGCACCCCAGTCCAGGCAGCATCCTGGTAAACCTGTTTTACACCCACACCAAAGTCTCCACATCCTTTCTAAAGTGTGGCAAACACAGTGCTCCGAAGGTGACCTGACTAAAGTCAGAAAACCACTTTCTTTACATCAACCTTGGAAGAGAATCAAAACAATATGTGCAATCACCGTGACATAATTTAAATTGTACAGTTCTAATTGACAGACTACTCACTTTGGCACAAACACAGCACTAATCGGGTGTATACGAGATAAAACATTACCGGAGCATGCAAGATGTATTGCTGAACAGTCTGTTTATCAGTGAGGCATAATATATCATAGGTATGAAAAAGGTGTAGTATTTCTGAAGAGACAATAATATAACAAGGCAAATCAATGTCAATTCATTAGTTGGTAATTATCAGAGGTAAAGCAGAACATGTGGGCACGGTGGCACAGTGGTTAGCACTGCTGCCTCACAGCGCCTGTAGACCCGGGTTCAATTCCCGACTCAAGCAACTGACTGTGTGGAGTTTGCACGTTCTCCCCGTGTCTGCGTGGGTTTCCTCCGGGTGCTCCGGTTTCCTCCCACAGTCCAAAGATGTGCGGGTCAGGTGAATTGGCCATGCTAAATTGCCCGTAGTGTTAGGTAAGGGGTATGTGTAGGGGTATGGGTGGGTTGTGCTTCGGCGGGTCGGTGTGGACTTGTTGGGCCGAAGGGCCTGTTTCCACACTGTAAGTCTAATCTAATCTAATGTTTGAAACCTTTATTTCTGAGAGACCAGTGGTAGCTCATTGAAAACTGATGGACTACATAATCCGACTCCAAATTACAGCTGATACATCAGGTATAGGATTTGTGGAATGTGGCAATTTATATTTAATGGACTATCATGCAGCTCTCCCTCATTAAGGTTTGCAGTAAATAGCACAGCTTATTGAGCATGTTCTGTGACACATTGTGTCTGCACCTGATGAGATGATACACATTTGCTTTCGTTGAGGTTTGTTTGCACTCGGAATGGTTCGGCGGTGAAGCAGAAGTGAAGAAATGAAGAGAACTAGGTACCTAACAAATCTGAAAATGTATCATTCACAGACAATGCACAATGTAGAAATTTGGGTAGAGTGAGTATTATGTACCATTGGGTAATCTTTCATTAACACTGTTAGTTTATCTCAGTATGTAAATCCTTATAAGAGCATGTAATAGCTCCAGAATTCATAACTTAGCAGTAAAGTGATGATTGGTGCAAAAATCTAGCTCATAATTTTGCATTTTGGGAATTAAAGTATGAAATGTATAACATTTGGAAACATCTGATTGAAAACCATAAACAATGAATGCAGATTAAATGAACTCAGAGCTAATCACTATCCTATATTTATCTTACAAGGTCAAATGAAGAAATGGAAGAGTTGGATAAACCATCTTTAAGCTGATAATGGAGCTAGAGGTCCGCACGTAATTGAAGTGGGGGAGGTGATGGTATTGCCACTGGACTGTTAATCTAAAGACTTAGGTAATGTTCAAATCCTACCATGGCAGATGGTAGAACTTGAATTCAGTAAAGAATTAAGAATCTAATGAGGACCATGAATCCTTTGTTGATTGTTGGAAAAACCCATCTGGTTTAGGGAAGGAAATCGGTTATGCTTACCTGGTCTGGTCTACATGTGACTCTAGATCCCACAGCAATGTGGTTGACTCTTAACTGCCCTCTGGGCAATTACGGGTCATCAATAAATGCTGGTCTAGCCAGTGATAGTCTCATCACATGAATGAATAAAAAAAAGTTATGTGATCGCCAGATAAAGAAAATGGAAGCTAATAAAGCTCGGAAAAAAATGTCCTAAAGTGCTATTACAGATATCTGTTATTCTGATGAGTTACAGGATCAAAGAGTCGTGTTGAAAGTAAAAATAATTTTGCCCATTTCAGTTTGAAACATCATAAAGTGTGCCACGTTGCCTTGAAAATTGGCTGTGCTTGTTTGAAAAATACCTTTACATTATCTGGGTATTTCTCACCAGAAGGTATCTGCAATCTTGGTCTTATGGCAGCTATAGCTGACTGAGTTCAGGGAATGAAATCAAATAAATGTTACACTGCAAGGAGGGAAAAATATTAGCCATATCATTCATCGGTATAGAATGTGGGCAGGTGCTAATGGCCATTCATTTATCTTTCGCACTCTCAAACAGACAGGAGAAGGAAAACTAATAGTGGGGAGGCAGTGGCCTAGTGGTATAATTGCTAGACTATTAACCGAGACCCAGCGAGTGATCTGGGTTTGAATCCTAATAATCTGGAATGGAGTATCTGATAATGACTGTGAAACCATTGTTGGGTAAAATCTACTTGGTATGGAGGGGGGAGGGTCGTTCAGAGGACCTCCTTGTGGGTCTGCTCCTGGGCCTGGCCAAACTGGACATTTACAGGTCGTGGAAAGGGTCATTATGGCCGATTGCCCGCCCCTCTTCTGTGGTTATGTCAGAGCCTGGGTGTCCCTGGAGAAGGAGCACATGGTGTCCACAAACACCCTCGAGATTTTCAGGGAGAGGTGGGCGCCACAGGGAGTGGTGGAATGCATTATTTCCCAGTCCAACTCTATTTTGATTTAATCCCTGCCCTCCCCTTCAATGTTTGATCATGCAGCATTGCCCTCTGAGAAGGGCACTGCTTGTCACTGGCCACTCTGGTGTTGGAATATAAATAAAGATTTTCACTGGTGCATTGGGGAAGGCATCTGCCATCTTTGCCTGGTCGGGCCTACATGTGACTCCAGACCCACAGCAATGTGGTTGACTCCTAACTGCCCTCTGGGGCAACTAGGGATAAGCAATAAATGCTGGCCCAGCAAATGACACCCACTTCCTGAGTGAAAATAAAAAAAAACTAGGAACTAGCCCCTCTTCACCAGAAAATGGTCTAATCCCACCCCATGAAAACAGACCATTGATTTTTTTTAAATGTTGCCAATGGAAGGGCTGTGGTACAACAATGATAATTACAGAATTCCATGCATCTATGACACACATAGCTCTTTGCTCACTTTAAGATGGATGACTAAATGCGCAGCAACATCTCATTTATATCACCAGGTGGCTCTGATCACTGACACCTCATTCATCATTACATTTTCCCATTAATAGGAAATGCTTGGTTGCTTTTGGCTTGTCTGAAGCAGTTATATCTCCGAGAGTCCCAGCTCTGGGTCTGGTCCAGCCTAACCATTGCCCTAACTTTTGGAAAAAATTATTAATTTGCTTTTCATTTGAAATAATGATTTGTCCCTCCCATGGAGAGCAGTTCTGGTTCTCTCCTTCATGTAGGGTGATAAATAGAAAATGCTTTCAATGTTGGAGATTTCAACCAAAAAAACAATAGTAGCACTGGGATGCTCAGCAGATCAGGCAGGTGCTTGTGGACGGGGAATCAGATTTAATTCTTCATGATCGTGGCCTAGCGTTAGGACTTGGAAATGTAAGAGGATTTGAGATAATGAATGCGGACCTAGAGATGGGGCAGGGGTGGGGGAAGAGATATGTGGAGGTGGACAAACAGAAAGGATTCCACTCACACTGACTGCCCTCTCCCTCCCCCAGCTCCGAGCCAATACGGTTTAGGTATTTCAGAATAACTGACCTCTGCCACCTAGAGGAAAACTCTAGATCCTAGTGTCAGCAGAACCCTAAGGTAACTTTCTCAAATGCTATTTTTAATATTTTATTCAAAATACTGCACTGCAGAGAAAATGTTCCTCCATCACATCAAACAGCAGAACAAGACCAGTTAGTTGGCCTGCTCACTGAGCTGGTAGGTCTTTTTCCAGACATTTTGTCACCATGCCAGGTAACACCATCAGCGAGGGTCTGGTGAAACACTGGTGCTCCGTCCCATTTGCTATTTATCTGTCTCGGTTGGTTATGGTGGGTGATATCATTTCCGGTTCTGTTGGGAGGTTGATAAATGGGGTCCAGATCTATATGTTTGTTAATAGAGTTCCAGCTTGAATGCCAGGCCCCTCAGAATTTCTGTGTGCAGCTTTGTTTAGCTAGTCCCAGGATGGATGTGTTGTCCCAGTTGAACTGGCATCCCTTCGCACCTGTCTGCCCAATGTAATGTTTGTCACAGTTCTTGCAGGGTATTTTGTAAATGATGCTCATTCTGCTGGTTGTTGGTATGGGTCCTTTAAATTCATTTAGTTGCAGTGAGGTGGTAGGTTTGTGGGCTACTATGATGCCTGGGGGCCAGAGTAGTCTGGTCATCATTGGGAGATGTCTTTGATGTATGGTAATGTGGCTAGAGTCTCCAGAAATATAGCAAGCACTTTACTGGAGGCTCACAGCTGCTGTAACCTAGCATGGTGACAAACCTCAGAACAAGCACACCAGCTCAGTGAGCAAATTTACAACCTGAGCTACAAATCTTCAAGATCAAGCAGAAGAAGAGTTGTCATGACAATGAAGTGGAAGACTGTTTCAGTTTTGACTTCAATGTGCCAACTTGAAGTAACAGCAGAGACTTGAAAACAAACCTTAGGGCCCTACAAGCCAACATATCCATGGCTAATCTCCAGCTTCAGTTTCCCCTCTGGTGTCTTCATTCTTCAATTCCCTGAAAAGCCAACAATGCCCATCTCAGTCAGTAATGTCATCCAGTTTGAAATGGAAATATGCAGACTTGATGCTGCTGTTACTCAAAAACACAATGACGACGACGATGACCGCCACCACCACATCACACCTTAGCAAGGACAGATTGGGCTTGGAGAGAGATGTAGATTTACAAGAATGGTAGCTAAACTTCAGCAGTTATGTTATGAAGAGAGATTCTATAAATTAGGCCTGTTTTCTCTAGACTTTAGAAGGTTAAGGGGTGACCTGATCAATGTCTCCAAGCTATTAACACAAAAAGACAGTTGTTAAAGATAGACTATTTCCATTGGTTAGGGATTCTAGACCTCAGAACAGTGTGAAGATTAGGGTCAAGCTATTCAGAAGGAAGCACTTCTACACACTAAGGGTGGGAAAGATTTCAAACCCTCTTCCCCAAAACAGCAGTGGATACTGCATCAGTTGTAGAGTTTAAAATCTGAAGATAATAATTTTTTTTTTTGTTATGCAAAAGGTAAGGGATCTGGACCAAAAGCAGGTATATGGGGTAAGACCACAGATCAGCCCTGATCTCTCAGAACAGACTGGAGACTGAACAGCCTCCTCCTGTTCCTGTGTTCCCATGTATTCAATAGCAGAGTATTCAAGTTCCCTGGGATAGAGAACTCCAAGGATTCACAACCCTTTGAATGAAGAATTTCTTTCTCAACTCTCAAAATAAGGATCTGAACATTTCAGATACTATCCTTATGTTGTAGATTGTCCACACTGGCTGTGTTACAGAGCAGAAGTAAACACCCTTCTGATAATTAAAACCATTGCACTCAGAAAAGACCACTTCACTTCATAATCTGACAAATGAAGTATGAAAAGTGGTATAGCCTATCTCTCTCCACCCCCCAACCAAATCTGTAATAAAAGGAGTGGTTAAATAACTTCTTCTACAATTAATGTATAACAGCTTATACAACATCAACATTAACCAAATTAACAAAGGTGCTCACAAACAATAAATCTCTTTAAACTACTACCTATCCCCTTACTTAGCTAAATTCTATTAGCATGCTGTTTCAATAACATAAGTCCCACTTATATCAATCCAATTAATAAGAACAATAAATTTCACACAGAATGAATCCTCCAGAATGTTCTTCTTCCTCTCCAGTGACTGCTGTCAGGGATGTTTACACTGTAACTCTTCTGTTCTGAACACCTCTCTCTTAAATTCTTCCAGCCAAAACATCTTCTCAGTCACCTTTGGCATCAAGAGGATTCACTAAATGTACCACATATACAGAATGTGCTTTTTATTTAAGGAGAAATTGGCTATTTCTGATGAAAGCACAGTATTTCTTTCTCAGATGGCAATTGAATCTCCCCTCTCTATCCAATTGCCCATCTGTTATATACCCCCCAATGACACATCAAATTTTATAAAGTGATTGGTTACAGGTTGTCAGCACAATCAGATTTGAATTTAATTGGCCCTTAGTCTCTAAGTGTCATTTTAAATTAATTGGCTGAATTTAAGCTGATGTCTGTGTAAAAATGTTACTTGGGCCTGATAACTGAATGGAATTTGGGAATCAGTTTAATCACCTGGAGCTGCTTAACCACAGGCATTCAGTGTTAAATCTCGAAGCACTTTATCTTATTAAAGGGAGGATGCCACACTTTCTCCAATTTTACAATTTAACCATTTTTACACACCAACTTCAGGACAGTACCTACCCTGGCAAACCCTTCAGGATTCCATTTGGTTCAATAAGATCACATCACATTTCACTAAATTCCTGAGAACGTAGACCTAATGTCTCTCTCCTTCTCAGGAACCTGTGGATAGCTTGCCAAAACTCAGCTCCCATGTGACTGAAGAGTCCAATGCCTGACCACCAGTTTTTTTTCCCAGGTCTGGGAAGACAGTGGCGGAGGGATGGGTAGGGTGGGATGTCAAACTCGCTCTGTGCACCTTCCTCTGTTGATGCTTGCCATTGATGATCAGACTCGAGGTGTACAGACCCTTCCCAAGAGCTTTCCCTTCACTTGGAGCGGTCTTGGGCCAGGGTTTCCCACGTATGTTCATTTTCTAAGGAGGACATTCTTGAAGCATTTCCTCTACCTGCCCAGGGCTTGGTTGCTGTGTCCAAGATCTGGATAAAATACTTCTTTTAGGAGTCTCATGTCAGGCATGTGCATGAAAAGGCCCATCTTGGGGAGGGATAGATGTGTGGGCAATCCTGTGATACTGGAGATATTCAGCTGATCAAGAAGGCTGACGTTGCTAAACCTGTGTTGCCAATGGTTAGCTCAGTTGGCTGGATGGTTGGCTTGTAATACAGGGTATTGCCAACAGTGGCTTCAATTCCTACACTAGCTGAGGTTACTGTAAAGGACTCTTCACCTCAATGTCTCTCCTTCATCTGTATTATGGTGACCCTCAGGTTACACCACAACCAGCTGTCTCTCTGTACTGAGTGAGTGGCCTGGTCAGACTTTACTCTTTAACTTATAAAGGGGTTGGACCAATTTACTTAGTCTCTCATCACCGATACTGTCTGCTGTCAATGCAACAATGTTCTTTTTCTTATCAAATATGGGACCAAATTGACACAACAATACTTATGGTATCGACCTACAAAAGCCCTTTCCGATTTTAACAACATTTGTTTAATTTAGTACTCAAGTCAACTTTGATAAAGTGTTTTGTCTAACATTTCTATTTCTTCTTCCCAAGTGAATGATCTTGTAACCTGCAAGTGATGAGAAATCTCATTGCACCTCATTACAAAAACCATTTCAAGCTCCTCTTGGAGAGCAACGCTAACCAGGATCCCTCGGAAAAGAAAAGCAAGGAGCTCATGGATATCGCTTCATCACTAACTGATGACGTGGACATTGGTTCAATGAAGAGTTATGTTATTTCGCAAAAGAAGGGTAACACATGGAAACCCATTGGCAAACAAAGCACCGCAGAGTGATGTATTTAACCACACTGTAACCACACTGAGCATGAATTCAAGGTATTGGTCCACAATTACAGACCACCTATAAATGAATGGAGCTTTTATTGCCCGTCTGCTGGCTATTGGGTTGGCGAAGTTCACTGACCAGCTCTCCTGCCTCAGAGCTGGATGGTTCAGCGTTCAGGTATTGAACAAAAAAAAAGAAAATTTCCATTCGGCCCTCCAAGCTTGAGCCGATCCAATCCACTGTCAAAACCTATCGCTCAACTCATAATGACCTGTATTCTAAATGTGGTTGAACCAACGTCGTGTACAATGTTAACATGACCTGCCAGCTCTTATACTCAATACCCCGTCAGATGAAGGCAAGCATACCACATGCCTTTTTGACCACCCTATCCATCTGTAGAGCCACCTTCAGGGTACAATGGCCCTGAGCTCCCAGATCTTTCTGCTCATCAACTTTACCCAAGGCTCTTCCGTTTACAGTATAGTTTGCTCTAGAATTAGACTGCAAGGTTTGTGAAGGTTTGTATCTCAGGTTGAGGTTTAGGGTGTAGGTTTGATATCCAGACATTTCATTACCTGGCTAGGTAACACCATCAGTGCCGACTTCCCAAACTGCATCACCTCACTTTTGCCCGGATTGAACTCCATCTGCCAGTTCTCCACCCAGTCTATCTATATTCTGCTCCAGGATTTGTTGGCAGTGAAGGAATGACACAGGCAGCTGAGTATATACAGACCCAATAGTCAGCCTGGGTCAATGGGATAGAACCAGGTGGAGGGTTCAACTGTGGAAGTACCTGCTGTGCCTAAAAACAAAGAGTCATGTGAAGGAGTGAGCAGCCAGCACTTGTCATGATCCAACATAACACGGGAAATGTCAATGGGAAAGGTCTCAGGTCTAAAATGGTTAAATGAAGAGTGGAAATTGAATAGGTATGTCTTATACAGCAAGTGGTAAGATAGCATTGGAGTAGCATTTCTGAGTCTGCAACTCATCTTCTCTGTCCCCTTCTCTTGTTTCTTTTCTTTTGTATGTCTCTCTTTTCTTGTTTTTGAATTCTCTTTGATTTTACTTATCCCCTGTTGAAGAGCTCAGTCCCAGCGATGGCTTCAGTGTCGGAGGCAAGTTTGGATTCCCTGTGACATCTGCAATGACAAGGTGGTCTTAGTGAGAACTCAGGGCATCACCAAGCCCCTCAGCATCATCAGCTGTTGGGTGAGTGATGGGGGACGCCTGAAGTGGACTCAGGGCGATGGCGGAGTCGGGTTTGGGCTGGTGTGTTACCCAGTAACATGGATGGCATCTACATTGGTGAGGTCCAATGAGGACTCATGGTAGTGAGAGTGTCGGTGGAGATGAGATGGTGCTGAAGAGAGGGGAAGGGGGGAACTTGTGCTCTTGCGGAGTGGGGAAGGGGACTCATTGCTGGTCATTGGGCCCATGGTCCATGATGGGGCACGGAACAAGGAGGACTGTAAAGTTGAACACATTCTTTATTTCTTCATTTTTCTGCCTTTATATTCTTGGTTTTTGTTTATTTTCCTGGTTTGAAGATGGTGCCAGAGAACGGGCAGCATTACACAGCACTGCACCATATTTTGCAACAAAATACATATGACAATAAATAAATCAAATCAAACATATTCTCTAGTGTGTTGATGATGTGTTGATTTCATTAAACTATTCAAAGTAATGAAATCATTTTCTGGGTTTGATCAGGAAAACTAAGATTGGGAGTCCTGAGAAAAGGTGGAAATGTTCTTAAAGTTAGAGTCAAGTCATTCAGAACTGATCTCAAAAAACATTTCTTTACTGTACGCCTGAGTGGAAATCTGGAACGCTTTCCTCAAAAAAGGCTAAACATTTTAAAGCTGAGATTGGTAAGGTTTTATTTGATGAGGGAGTTGAAGAACAGGGAAACAGATAGGTAAACTGCCTTACAGTAATTGAATGATGGTATGGGTGGAAGGGCTGAATGGCCTTCTCCTGTTTCTATTGTCTTATTAAAGTCAAGTACAATTTCTTTCCAAGCCACTTCTACAGTGAGACACATCACAACAATCTGTTTGATCCTGATCACATTTGATGGAAAATAGTGCATAATGGCTATGGAGTAGATAAAATAATTCATTACATTCAAATAATAAACTTATTCATTTAGTGGGACATGTTTACCTGCAGGCAGTATTTTAAAATGTTATGTACAATATTTAGAGGTTGATAAAACTGGTGTATTTAATGAAAAATTGGGCGAAAGAAAATAGAGAACTCTGATTTGGAATTAGACACTGTTTTTCTTTGTAAACAGCCTTGAAATGTTTTGCTGTCAATTTGAAATCACTGTCATACACTGGTTGAGATGCATCAGTGTCACATTTCCAAGCTCACTGAAGTCCACTAAAAAGGTTTACTGCTTTCCATGATCTACCATGTTTCCCAACCATTGAAGTATATGAAGACAAAGATGGAATTTAGATTACTTACAGTGTGGAAACAGGCCCAACACGTCCACACCGACCCGCCGAAGCGCAACCCACCCATACCCCTACATTTACCCCTTACCTAACACTACGGGCAATTTAGCATGGCCAATTCACCTGACCCACACATCTTTGGACTGTGGGAGGAAACCGGAGCACCCGGAGGAAACCCACGCAGACACGGGGAGAACTCCACACAGTCAGTCGCCTGAGTCAGGAATTGAATCCGGGTCTCAGGCGCTGTGAGGCAGCAGTGCTAACCACTGTGCCACCGAAGGGAGCTGTCAGCTGGGAAAAATAATAAACACACTACTATTCTCTCCATGTCTAATGAGGCTGAAAGGAAGTCCCTTTGTCATAATACTCTTGTAACAGGATGCATCTCCCAGTCTTGATGAGTGTGACCTGGCAGAAATGAAAATAATTAATTATTTACTCTAATCATAGTTTTGTAAAGTGCATCTCCTTTCATAAACCTTTGAATATTGCATGTAAACCCGCACCCCCAAAGGTTTCCTTTCAACAAAAGAGATGCACTAATCTCTGTTGTCAAATAAATGCAGTGGTGCTAATTGTTGCTGGTTTAGCCTTTTAAAACAGTAGTATTTCATATTCGTCACATGTACTGTGAACTTATTCTGTAAAGTCTAGTGAGGAACAGCTAAATTCTTGTCAAGTTGCTCACTGCACGACACATTTACTTGGAAATAAAATTTCCTTGAAATCCTGCAAGAGGCAACATTGTGGAGGAGAAAAACATCTCGTGCGAGTCACAAATTGTTGGAACTCTCTAACTTGGGGCTGGTTTCCAATAGAGATGTAAATGGTGAAGTAGTTTGGACTTGTGACAAATGGAATAGAATAATTGTGGGGTACTGTAAACTTACAATAGACAAGTCATATCAAATAGCAAAGGTATTCTGGAAGATGCATTTGAATTGAATTTATTGTCATGTGTACTGAGGCACTGTGAAAAGCTTTGTCTTGTGAGCAATATAGAAAGATCACATAGATAAGTAGCACAGATCATAAATATGTACCATGTACCATATGCATTTGTACCATGTTTTTGTGACAGCTTGCTAGAAATATCAGTGGCAGAACCAGTTTGGGACAGAGGTATATTAAATTGAATGATGCATAAGGAGGGCAGGCTATTAGTAATCTCATAGTTAAAAGAAACACGTGACAATAAAGTGGTATTCTGGACTAAACTTTGAATTGGACATTTTCACAGACAGAAATTGCTGGAAAAACTCAGCAGGATTGGCAGCATCTGTGGAGAGAGAAACAAAACGTTAACTCTGTTTTCTCTCCAAAGATGCTGCGTTTGAGTGTTGAGTTTTTCATGGACATTCTGTTGTGTTTCTGATTTCCAGTATCCATGGCTCTTTTTTTGTTGAAATGTACATTTTTCTGACTACGTCAGTTTTGTTGAGGTTAATGGAGGGTTTCTCTCCATGACCCCTGGAGAGTTTGCCTCATTTCACTGAACCTACCTTGTTAACTACCTGCCCTGCCCCTCTGTTGTCCCTCCTGCCTCAATCTAACCACATTTTACCACTCACTGGACTTAAAACAATACCTACACAACCAACTTATCCTCAGAACCTTATTCCTCAGAACAGTCATAGTTGCCTGGATAACTCTGAATGGATTGGCACTCCTGGCACCAGCACCAATTTTAAAATTCATGAATTTTGGAGCAATACATTAGCACGGGTGAAGGATTGGTTAGCTGACAGGAGGCAAGGAGTCAGGATATAATGGGCATTTTCAAACTGGTGGACTGAAAGGGATGGAGTGCTCCATGAATCAGTGTAGGGACAACAGTTATTTACAATCAACTCAGAGGAAGAGATTAAGAATACTATATCTAAGGTTTGATTTCAAGAAATGGACAGACTTGAGGATTTTAGAGATCAGGCAGAGAGGGGGGTTAAGGCTGGTGATTGGCCAGGAAGGTACTGAATGACAGAGCTGGTTCCTGGCTCCTCCTGCTTTTTATATTCTCATGATCTCAGGGCAAGTTGTATCTAAAATTATTCTAGAGTCACACAAGCATACAGCATGGAACCATGCCTATGCCAACCAGATATCCTGACCTAATCTAGTCCCATTTGCCAGCATTTGGCCCATATCCCTCCAAACCCTTCTGTTCTGGACTAGTTACATCAGCCTCCTTCCACACTGTTTGCAAAATCCAGGTAATCCTATAATCCCAGAAAGAACTTACATTTATACGTCACAGTCAATTGTTCAAAAGCACTTCACATGATTGATAGAAAGTAAGATTTGATACCAAAGTACATCAACAAATAATAATCCAAATAGTCAAAAATAATCAAAGTGGTGGGATTTAAGGAGCATTTTAATGGAGGGGAGTGAGAGGCTGTGAGACAGAGAGGTAGTGCGAGGGAATTCCAGAGGTTTGGTCATAGCTATTTCTGAAGGAAATGGTGGATCAATGAAAATCCAAGAATCACAAGACACCAGCATTAGAGGAAGGCCTAGAGCTTTGGGAGTTTTCTTGTGCAGTCTATCCCCGCCACCATGGATTTGATCGAAGATAGACTAGCTGAGAAAAAGTCGAAAAGTGTGGCATTGGAAAAGCACAGCAGCTCCAAGGAGCAGGAGAGTCAACATTTCAGGCATAAGCAACCCTCCTGCTCCTCGGATGCTGCCTGACCTGCTGTGCTTTTCCAGCACCACACTTCCGACTCTTTCCTCCAGCAGCTGCAGTCCTCACTTTCTTCTGGTTAAGAAAAAGACAAAACCAAGAAATGTCCTCAGAATTGGCCTCTTTATAACACTGTTATCATATGTTAAGACTAAATACTACAATGCTGAAAATGTGTTGCTGGAAAAGCGCAGCAGGTCAGGCAGCATCCAAGGAGCAGGAGAATCGCTGTTTCGGGCTTACGTCGAATTTCCTGTTCCTTGGATGCTGCCTGACCTGCTGCGCTTTTCCAGCAACACATTTTCAGCTCTGATCTCCAGCATCTGCAGACCTCACTTTCTCCTTAAATACTACAATGATGATGTTCAGAGAATGTTAGGTTCTAATTTTACTGTTCCATTACTGAAAGACCATTCTGTAAACTCTACTGCCTAATGCCATTTAGTTTACTCCACATATTTCTCTCTTCCTTCTTAGCTCCACCCACACTATGCTATTTATGCCCAGTGAGAAGCAGCTCCGTGACATTGTCACAAGATGGCTCCAGGCTCCTAAATCCCTGACTCAACAGTTATGAGACTGAAAAAGGTTGTGGTGATAGACTGGAGTGAGACCGTGGAAGGATTTTAAATCAAATGCTCAGCAAAAAAATCACATAAAGAAAGTAAACCAAAATAAATAACAGTTGCATATAGTTAATTTAATCGCTAATGTTTGATAAGCAAAACTACATCAGTTGTGTTACTGGGAATCTGTAGAATTTTTTATCAGATTCACAGAGGGATTGGGGTAGGGAGCTAGGAAAGAAAAGGATTCAGAACCGTATACTAGTCTCAGTGTTTGATAGAACTCCCTGTTCCTGAGAACTGTCTGAATAAATCAGTTAATAATCCCAGATGGTATGGAGAAGCCAGCCATGTAGATTTGACAAAATCTTTTACATCCTTCATTGCTATTGCGCATTGTTCATAAATCCTCTCGGGGAAAGAGAAATGTATATGAATAGGAGATCACATCGCAAATGGTTTGTGTACTTTAAAAACAGAGAGTAAATTTACTGTGCTTTATCTGGCACAGTGTGAGAACAATACTAGAACTGCAATGTTTGATCAATAGAAAGAACCAAACTTAACTCTTACGTATTGTTCCCTGCAAGATTTCTTTCCTCATGGCTAATCCATTAAACAGCCATGTCGATGACTGTATTACAATTACCACAGAGAATGCTGGAGAAACTCAACAGGTCTGGTAGCAAATGTGGAGTGAGAAACAGATTTAATCTTTCAAGTCCAATATGATTCTTTTTCAGGACATCTTCTGCAATTCTGAAGAGTCATATCAGACTTGAAATGTGAACTCTGCAGGATTATGATTTAATTACAGTGACCACAGTGAAACTCCCTCCAATTTCACAAATGCAGGCATGTAAATATTGGACAAATTTTTGGACTTAGGATACGAGATCATTTTTTTTGAGAACTGTTGACCTTGACTTTCTCAACTAGAGGAACTTGTATGTCCTAGCCATCTTTCATGGAGAACAACATTTCTGGTTTTGTTGGTCCATTAATATCCTGAATTCCATTTGAAGAACAATTGTCTTCTTCTAAATCAGAGAGCTGTCCATCATATCATCTGGGGGACCTTTAAACCTGTGGATGTCTACCATGAAAGACAGCTAGCTTCCTTTCTCTATCCTGGACAACAGGAACAGGGACATTTCCACCAATTGGAGAAGACACTTTGAGAAACTCTCTCATCAAAGAGAGGTGACTGAAGGTGCTGGCACCACAGCTCAGGTGAGGGGAGAGATTAAGAAGGAGAGTCCTTCATGGTAACCTCTGCCGGTGTGGGAATTAAACCTCTGTTTTCTAGATCAGTCACCTATTCTGCTGAGCTAACTAACCTCCATGGGGCTAAGTCTTGGGAGGTGTAATTGAGCTGGATATGGAGGCAGATGTTCGCAGGTAAAGGCATGGCTGGAAAATGGGAAGCCTTCAGAAATGAGATAACAAGAATCCAGAGAAAGTATATTCCTGTCAGGGTGAAAGGGAAGGCTGGTAGGTGTAGGAAATGCTGGATGATTAAAGAAATTGAGGGTTTGGTTAAGAAAAAGATGGAAGCATATGTCAGGTATAGACAGGATAGATCGAGTGAATCCTTAGAAGAGGATAAAGGAAGTAGGAGTGTACTTAAGAGGAAAATCAGGAGGGCAAAAAGGAGACATGAGATAGCTTTGGCAAATAGAATTAAGGAGAATCCAAAGAGTTTTTATTAATATATTAAGGACAAATGGGTAACTAGGGAGAGAATAGGACCCCTCAAAGATCAGCAAGGCGGCCTTTGTGTGGAGCCACAGAAAATGGGGGAGATACTAAATGAATATTTTGCATCAGTATTTACTGCATCAGTAGGGAAATAGATGGTGAATCTTGCAAAATGTCCAGATTACAGAGACGGAAGTGCTGGATGTCTTGAAACAGTTAAAAGTGGATAAATCCCCAGAAACTGATCAGATGTACCCGAGAACTCTGTGGGAAGCTAGAAAAGTAATTGCTGGGCCTCTTGCTGAAATATTTATGTCATTGATAGTCATAGATGAGGTGCCGGAAGGCTGGAGATTGGCAAATGTGGTGCCACTGTTTAAGAAGGGCGATAAAGACAAGCCAAGGAACTACAGACCGGTGAGTCTGACCTCAGTTGTGGGCAGGTTGTTGGAGGGAATCCTGAGGGACAGGATGTACATGTATTTGGAAAGACAAGGACTGATTATGGATAGTAAACATGGCTTTATGCGTGGGAAATCATCTCACAAACTTGATTGAGTTTTTTGAAGAAGTAACAAAGAAGATTAATGAGGGCAGAGCAGTAGACACGATCTATATGGACATCAGTAAGGCGTTCGACAAGGTTCCCCATGGGAGACTGATTAGCAAGGTTAGATCTCATGGAATATAGGGAGAACTAGCCATTTGATTACAGAACTGGCTCAAAGGTAGAAGACAGAGGGTGGTGGTGGAGGTTTGTTTTTCAGACTGGAGGCCTGTGACCAGTGGAGTACCACAAAGATCGGTGCTGGGCCCTCTACTTTTTGTCAATTACATAAATGATTTGGATGTGAGCATAAGAGGTACAGTTGGTAAGATTGCAGATGACACCAAAATTAGAGGTGTAGTGCACAGCGAAGAGGGTTACCTCAGATTACAACAGGATCTGGACCAGATGGGCCAATGGGCTGAGAAGTGGCAGATGGAGTTTAATTCAGATAAATGCGAGGTGCTGCATTTTGGGAAAGCAAATCTTAGCAGGACTTATACATTTAATGGTAAGGTCCTGGGGAGTGTTGCTGAACAAAGAGACCTTGGAGTGCAGGTTCATAGCTCCTTGAAAGTGGAGTCGCAGGTAGATAGGAAAGTGAAGAAGGCATTTTGGTATGCTTTTCTTTATTGGGCAGAGTATTGAGTACAGGAGTTGGGAGGTTAAGTTGAGGCTGTACAGGACATTAGTTAGGCCACTGTTGGAATATTGTGTGCAATTCTGTTATCCTTCCTATCGGAAAGATGTTGTAACTTGAAAGGGTTCAGAAAAGATTTACAAGGATGTTGCCAAGGTTGGAGGATCTGAGCTACAGGGAGAGGCTGAATAGGCTGGGGCAGTTTTCCCTGGAACGTCGGAGGCTGAGGGGTGACCTTATAGAGGTTTACAAAATTATGAGGGGCATGGATAGGATAAATAGGCAAAGTCTTTTCGCTGGGGTTGGGGAGTCCAGAACTAGAGGGCATAGGTTTAGAGGGGACAGATATAAAGGAGACCTAAGGGGCAACGTTTTCACACAGAGGGTGGTACGTGTATGGAATGAGCAGCCAGAGGATGTGGTGGACGCTGGTACAATTGCAACATTTAAGAGGCATTTGGATGGGTATATGTATAGGAAGGGTTTGGAGGGATATGGGCCGGTGCTGGCATGTGGGACTAGATTGGGTTGGGATATCTGGTCGGCATGGACAGGTTGGACCTAAGGGTCTATTTCCGTGCTGTACATCTCTATGACTCTACAACTCTATGTATTGTGACTGTCAGTGTAGAACAGGGAATGGGAATTCTGCAGTGAGTAACTCCATTCCTGACTGCCACCCACATGATGAGATATTTCCTGTTTTCCTGGATGATGCAGTTCCAACACTCAAGTTTGATGCCACAACAAAGAAGGGTGCTTGATGAGCATTCTACCCAATTAACACTCACTCTCTCCACCTCTGATGGAGCAGCAGTGTGCACCATCAACAGGATGCATTGCAACTAATAACCAACTCTCCTGAGACAGCACTTTCCAACCTCAGGACCTGTATCGAATAGAAGGACAAGGGCAGCAGATACATGGGAACCCCATCCCCTGCAAGTTCCCCTCAAGGTTACTCACTATCCTGACTTGGAAATATATCACTGCTCCTTCACGACAACTGGGTCACAATAAATAAGACCATAAGATGATAAGAAATAGGAACAACAGGAGGCCATTCAGCCCCTCAAGCCAGCCCCATTATTAAACAGGATCATGACGAGCCCGATATTCCTCATGTCCACTTTCTTACCCTTTCCCTGTAACCCTTGATTCCCTGACTGACCAGGAATCTATCTCAGCCTTAAAAATACACAAGGACTCCACCCCTAAAGCTCTCTCTCTCTATCTCTCTCTCTCTCTCTCTCTCTCTCTGTGGAAAAGAGTTCCAAACACTCTCAACCCTCTTGACTGAAGAAATTTCTCCTCATCTCAGTCTTCAGTTGGTGCCCCTTTATTCTAAGACTATGCCCTCCGGTGCTAGAATCCTGGAACTGCCTCGCTAACAGCTCTGAGGGTGCTCCCACATCAGATGGACTAACCTTCCCCCTCAGCTGCTCGTGCGCGCGCACACACACACACACACACACACACACACACACACACACACACACACACACACACACACACACTCATTCTGAGGTTGCGTGCACCCCAATTCACACCAGACACGTCAGTCACGGCCTTCATTGCTGGCTCTGGACGGTGCTGTCACACATGGACCTCAGAGGACCGTGCACCTGGTGTGAAAATTAGTGGGAATTGTGCCAGGGACCAAAGCAGTTTGAGAAAGTGCATCACTGCCAGCTTCCTAGACAACTGAGCAACAAATAGCAACATCTTTATCCCAAGAATAAATACTTCATTAGTAAACAGAGTGTGGAAGCTCTACGTTTTTTATTAAAAAATTACAAAAATGTAAGGCAAAACAACTTGAATCATTTGTAATATTTATAATACATAAAAGAGAGGCACTGCCTAATGTAATCCCTGACTATTAAGCGCTGACTTGCCATATTAAAACATTTCAAAATATTTAATTTCCTTTTTCTGCAGCATCAGTCGACAATTCATGTCCAAATGATACTGCTACAAAGGCAGTATTCAATAGAAATGAATAGAAACTTTAGAAACTTTAATAATAACCGTGGCGTATCATTTTATAACTGATGTATTCTTTGCCAAGATTTCCTGATAAACAGATGGGTGTGCTGGGATGAGAAACAGTGTTAGATTGGACATAGGTGTGGCAGAGCCTGGCAGCAGTCATAAAAACAGCAGTGGGTTCATAATATGAGGATTAATTACATCAGGAGCTGTTACAAAGATAAGTAAGTGCATTTTCATTCTGCCTCAGAGATTCATAACTGCCACTAGAGTCAGTAACGTACTGTGGTAAAAACATCCACAAATACACTGACACTTAGATGAGAAATCAACATTGGATTGTCAATGATGGTGGTTCCAGGCATGTTAGCTCTGATATAATCCCCCATCAGAAATCAGGAGGTTGCCTGGGTGAGACTGTGTGATGTGACACCTGTATCAACAGGGACACTTTGACATGTGAAGGATTATCTACCCACCTGTAAGTTCAGAGAGTCGATGTTGGTATACAATACCTTTCCGGCCTTTACTTTGAGGAAGGGAACAACTACATGCTGCACTTTGATCAGAAGAACAATGAGGGAGGGTGATGGCCTGGCGGCGTTAACGCAGGGACACAGCCAATGTTCTGGGGACCTGGGTCTGACTCCTGCCATGGCAGGTGGTGGAGTTTGAATTCAATACAAATCTGGAATTAAGACTCTAATGATGACCATGGGACCATTGCCAACTGTTGGAAAAACTCACTTGGTTCATGAATGTACTGTAGGGAAGGAAGCGGCCATCTTTACCGAGTCTGGACTCCAGGTCACTCCAGATCCACAGCAACGTGGTTGATTCTTAACTGCCCTCTGAATGGGCAAGAAATGCCGGCCTAGCCAGTGATGCCTCATCTTGTGAATAAATTATAAAAATAAAAGATACTATGGGATCACAGAAGGGTGATTCATTGCAAAAGGAGTGTATTTTGGCCTATTATGTCTACAGGGAAAATGGAAACATCAATGAACCATAGAAACTTGCTTTCCCCACCATATTCCTATCCCACAACATTTTTTGCATATCCTCACAGGAACAACATCTTTCTTATTGAAGTATCCATCTCATATTGCTGCAGAGCTTCAAATGAACTGACATTTCTGTCACCCTTAGCATAACCTCAGGGTATCCTCAAGTGCTTTACAGTCAATGAATTATTTTTAAAGTGTAGTCAATATTGTAAAACAGGAAATGTGGCAACCAATTTGCACACAGCAACTCCCACAGACAGCAAGGTAATGCAGGCCTCCTCTACATTGGGGAGACAGGACGCTGACCCGCAGAACACTTCCGAGCCCTTGGTCATCACCTTCCTCCCCACCAACCTTGGTATCCATCACAACATCCTCCGCCATTTCTGCCACCTACAATCAGACCTCACTACCAGGAATATATTTCTCTCCCCACCCCTATCCACTCTCCATAAAGGCCATTCCCTCCACAATGACCTCATCAGATCCACGGCCCCCACCGACCTCCCGGCACGTTCCCCTGCCACCGCAGGAATTGCAAAACCTGCGCCCACACCTCCCCCCTTATCTCTGTCCAAGACTCCAAAGGAGTCTTCCACATCCATCAAAGTTTTACCTGCACATCCACCAATACCATTTGTTGTATCCGTTGCTCCCGATGCGGTCTCCTCTACATTGGGGAGACTGGGCGCCTCCTAGCAGAGCGCTTTAGGCAACATCTCTGGGACACCTGCACCAATCAACCACACCACCCTGTGGCCCAACATTTCAACTCTGCCGAGGACATGGAGGTCCTGGGCCTCCTCCACTGCCGCTCCCTCACCACCTGACGCCTGGAGGAAGAACGCCTCATCTTCCGCCTCAGAACACTTCAACCCCAGGGCATCAATGTGGACTTCACCAGTTTCCTCATTTCCCCTCCCCCCATCTTACCCCAGTTCTAACCTTCCAACTCAGCATCGTCGTCATGGCCTGTCCCACCTGTCCATCTTCCTTCCCACCTATCTGCTCCATCCTCCTCTCCGACCTATCACCTTCACCCCACCTCCATCCACCTGTCACACTCTCAGCTGCCTTGTCCCCAGCCCCATCCCCTCCCATTTATCTCTCCACCCCCGAGGTTCCCGGCTTCATTCCTGATGAAGGGCTTTTGCCCCAAACATCGATTTTCCTGCTCCTCAGATGCTGCCTGACCTGCTGTGCTTTTCCAGCACCACTCTAATCTCCAGCACCTGTAGTCCTCACTTTCGTCTAACAAGGTAATAACGACCAATCATTCCAGTCAGGAATAAGAAAGACAAGTGGAATTTTGGCATTTATTGTGAAAGGAATGGAGTATAAAAGTAGCAGTGTTTTGCTGCAACTGGATAAGGCATGAGTGAGACAACAGCTGGAGTATTGAGTAGAGGTCTGGTCCCCTTCCTTGAGGAAGGATGTAATTGTTTTGGAGTAAGTTCAGAGCAGGTTCACCAGATTGATCCCAGAGATGAAGGGTTTGCCTTATGAAGAGAGTTTGTGCAGTTTAGGCCGATACTCGATGTAGTTTAGAAGAATGAGAGGAGATTAAATTGAGGGATATAAGAGGCTAAAGGGGATTGACAAAGTAGGCAGAGGGAGGATGTTTCCCCATGTGGGATAATCTTGTATAAGATTTAAAACAGAGATGAAGAGAAATTACTTCCTCCAAATGACCATGAATCTGTGTCATTCATTACCGCAGAGTGTGGTGGATGCTGGGATATTGAGTAAATTTAAGGAGGAGATAAACAGGTTTTTAATGAGTAATGGGTTGAAGAGATATGGGGAGCGGACAAGAAAGTGGAGATGAGGCCGAGATGAGATCAGCCATAATCGTATTAAATGGCAGGGCAGGCTTGAGGGGCTGAATGGCCTCCTCCTGCTCCTAGCTCTGATGGTGTTATGTAGTGATGTAGTGATGGTAAATGAATGTTCCATTTTGGTGAAAACACCGAGGAGAATTCCCCAATTCTTTTTCAATCCAGTGCCATGTGATCTTCTGCACTGACCAGGTGGAACATCAAGAAGCCCCTAGAAGGATGTAGCTTTTAAAGACAAGCAGTAACCTTTCATTTGACTGTAGGTCCGAGTGTGTTGTCTGCATTGAACATGAAGAGAAGTTGTAATGCTGAAAAATCCAAGTTAATTGATTAATTAAGTTGTACACTTAGCGGCTAAATGATTCATGAGGAGCATATACGTGGGCCTTGTCAATCAATTGTCAAGAAATCTCGCATGAGTCTCCCTTGATGATTACTTGGAAAAGAAAATGAAATGAAGACATTAATTAAGAAGGACATTCAGTTTTGTTCCTGCTTTTAGCATTCCTTACACAAGGGACGACTCACATCGTGACAAGCTAAATATCAACAAAAGAAACAGGATGTGGTTAAGAATGGAAACAGGACAGGCAAATTTTACAAAAAAAGGTGAAAACTTTACAAGAATAAATTCTCACAGCGTTAACAGTCTGCAGAGAAAGTTTCATTCCTGTTCATTACAAATAATATGATCTTTCAAGAAGTTAAATAAAATCTACACATTCATGATAATCTGCCATTATCCATATTCTGTTTTATACATTTATTATTTCATGAAAATTATTCTAACCTTAACATAACAATGATCCCTGACTTGTGAAAACCCACTCATTAATTAATTCTTGCTTCAATTCATTGCATTGTCAATACAGAACCTAAAACATGAAACAATCTTTATTGCTTTTCAGCTAGCTGCATAACCTCAGCAAATATGATTGTTTGTTGTTCTGGTCCAAAATGTGCCAAACTCTAAATAATGTTCCACCGTTCATTTTCCTCCTCACTTCCTGCTTTCCTCATGTCACCTATGACCTGTTGCGAAGTGCATGAATGACCAGGTCTTGACCGCATTAGAACATAGAACATAGAAAAATACAGCACAGTACAGGCCCTTCGGCCCTCGATGTTGCGCCGACCAAAGTCTACCTAACCTACACTAGCCCAATAACCTCCATATGCTTATCCAATGCCCGCTTAAATGACCATAAAGAGGGAGAGTTCACCACTGCTACTGGCAGGGCATTCCATGAACTCACAACCTGCTGAGTAAAGAATCTACCCCTAACATCTGTCCTATACCTACCACCCCTTAATTTAAAGCTGTGTCCCCTAGTAACAGCTGACTCCATTAACAGAAAAAGGTTCTCAGTGTCTACCCTATCTAAACCCCTAATCATCTTGTACACCTCTATCAAATCTCCCCTAAACCTTCTTTTCTCCAATGAGAACAGCCCCAAGTGCCTCAGCCTTTCCTCATACGATCTTCCTACCATACCAGGCAGCATCCTGGTAAACCTCCTCTGCACTCGTTCCAATGCCTCCACATCCTTCCTATAGTATGGCGACCAAAACTGCACACAATACTCCAGATGAGGCCGCACCAGAGTCTTATACAACTGCAACATGACCTCAGGACTCTGGAACTCAATTCCTCTACCAATAAAGCCCAGTACACCATATGCCTTCTTCACAGCACTATTTACCTGGGTGGCAACTTTCAGAGATCTGTGTACATGGACACCAAGATCCCTCTGCTCACCAATACTAGCAAGTAGCCTACCATTAGCCCAGTAATCCATCTTCTTGTTACTCCTACCAAAGTGAATGACTTCACACTTAGCTATATTGAACTCCATTTGCCACCTTTCTGCCCAGCTCTGCAACTTATCTATATCCCGCTGTAACCTGCCACATCCTTCTTCACTGTCCACAACTCCACCGACTTTCGTGTCATCCGCAAACTTGCTCACCCAGCTTTCAAGCCCCTCCTCTAGATCATTTATAAAGATGACAAACAGCAATGGTCCCAAAACAGATCCCTGTGGTACACCGCTAGTAACTGCACTCCAAGATGAACCTATTCCATCAACTACTACCCTCTGTCTCCTTCCAGCCAGCCAATTCCTAATCCAAACCTCTAATGCACCCTCAATGCCATACCTCCGTAGTTTTTGCATTAGCCTACCATGGGGTACCTTATCGAACGCCTTGCTAAAATCCATATACACCACATCTACTGCTTTACCCTCGTCCACCTCCTTGGTCACCTTCTCAAAGAATTCAATAAGGTTTGTGAGGCACGACCTGCCCTTCACAAAACCATGCTGACTATCCTTGATCACATTATTCCTATCCAGATGTTCATAAATCCTATCCCTTACAATTCTCTCTAAGACTTTGCCCACAACAGAAATGAGACTCACTGGCCTATAGTTAGTCGGGCTATCCCTACTCCCCTTCTTGAACAAGGGGACCACATTTGCTATCCTCCAGTCTTCTGGCACTATTCCCGTAGACAATGACGACATAAAAATCAAGGCCAATGGCTCTGCTATCTCCTCCCTAGCTTCCCAGTGGATCCTAGGATAAATGCCATCAGGCCCAGGGGACTTATCTATTTTCATCCTTTCCAGTATTCCCCAGACCTCTTCCCTACATACCTCAAGGCCATCCATTCTAATCACTTGTGACTCAATATCCACATCAGCAATCGTGTCCTGTTCCTGAGTGAATACTGACGAAAAGTATTGATTTAGTGCAGGAGGGTTTCTCTCCAATCTCCTCCACCTCCACGCACAACTTCCCACTACTATCCTTGACTGGACCGATACCTACCCTAGTCATCCTTTTATTCCTGACATACCTATAGAAAGCCTTTGGGTTTTCCCTAATCCTACCAACTAAAGACTTTTCATGTCCCCTTCTCGCTGCTCTAAGATCTCTCTTTAGATCCTTCCTGGCTACCTTATAATTCTCAATCGCCCCAACTGAACCTTCATGCCTCATCTTTACATAGGCCGCCCTCTTCCCTTTCACAAGGGATTCTAATTCCTTATTAAACCACGGCTCTCTCACAAGACCCTTTACTCCCTGCCTGACTGGTACATACTTATCAAGGACACCCAATAGCTGTTCCTTGAACAATCTCCACATATCATTTGTGTTCTTCCCTTGAAGCCTATTTTTCCAATCCACGCATCCTAAGTCATTCCTCACCGCATCATAATTTCCCTGCCCCCAGCTATAACTCTTGCCCTGCAGTGCACACTTATCCCTCTCCATCACTAAAGTAAAAGTCACCGAGTTGTGGTCACTGTCCCCGAAGTGCTCACCTACGTCCAAGTCTAACACCTGGCCTGGTTCATTACCTAGAACCAAATCCAGTATAGCCTCACCTCTTGTTGGCCTGCCTACATATTGTGTCAGGAAACCCTCCTGCACATATTGGACAAACACCGACCCATCTAACGAACTCGAGCTATAGCTTTCCCAGTCAATATCTGGGAAGTTAAAGTCCCCCATAACAACCACCCTGCTACTTTCACTCTTCTCCTGAATCATCCTTGCAATACTTTCCTCTACTTCTCTCGGACTATTAGGAGGCCTGTAGAAAACACCTAACAGGGTGACCTCACCTTTCCTATTTCTAACCTCAGCCCAAACTACCTCATATGGCAAGTCTTCCTCCATCGTCCTTTCCACCGCTGTAATACTATCCTTGACAAGCAATGCCACACCACCCCCTCTTTTACCCCCATATCTGACCCTGCTAAAACATTTAAACCCTGGAACCTGCAACAGCCATTCCTGCCCCTGTTCTACCCACGTCTCTGTAATGGCCACAACATCGAAGTCCCAGGTACCAACCCACGCTGCAAGTTCAAACCAGTTTGAGGCCATGATTACCAGGCTTTTTTAATATTCACTCACAGGACGTCATCATCGTTGGCTGGGTTCAGCATTTATTGACTGTCCCTAGTTGCCCCTTGAGAAGGTGGGAGTGAGCTGCCATCTTGAACTGTTGCGGCCCATGTGCTGGGGCCATGTTGCGGGCAATGTTGCGGCCATTGCCCTTAGGGAGGGAATTCCAGGATTTTGACCAAGCGACACTGAAGGAATGGTGATATATTTCCAAGTCAAGATGGTGAGTGGCTTAGAAGAGAACTTGAAGGGGTGGTGTTCCCATGTATCTGCTGCCTGTGTCCTTTTGGATAGAAATGATCATGGGTTTGGAAGAACATAGAACATAGAGTACAGCACAGTACAGGCACTTCAGCCTTCAATGATGTGCCAGCCTTTTATCCTACTCTATGATCAAACTAACCTACATAGCCTTCAATTTACTATCTTCCATGTGTCTATCCAAAAGTCGCTTAAGTGTCCCTAATGTACCTGACTCTACAATCACTGCTGGCAGTGGATTCCATGCACCCATCACTCTCTGTATAAAGAACCCACCTCTGACAGCTCACCTAAACCTTCCTCCAATCACTTAAAAGATGCCACCTCATGATAGCCATTACCATCATAGGAAAAAAGTCTTTGGCTATCCACCCTATCTATGCCTCTCATCATCTTGTATATCTCTATCAAGTCACCACTCATCCTTCTTTGCTCCAATGAGAAAAACCTTAATTCCCTCAACCTTTCTTCAAAAGATACGCTCTCCAGTCTAAGCAGCATCCTGGCAAATCTCCTCTGCACCCTCTCCAAAGCTTCCATATCCTTCCCATAATGAGGTGTCCAGACTGAACATAATACTCCAAGTGTGATCTAACCAGGGCTCGAAAGAGCTATAGCAAAACCTCTCAGTTCTTAAATTCAATCTCCCTGCTAATGAAAGCCAACACACGCCTCCTTAACAACCCTATCAACTTGGGTGGCAACTTTGAGGGATCTATGGACATGGACCCCAAGATCTCTGTTCTTCCTCACGGACAAAAATCCTGCCTTTAAATCTGCATTATGCATTCAAATTTGATCTTCAAAATGAATCACTTCACACTTTTTCAGGTTGAACTCCATCTGCCACTTCTCAGCCCAGTTCTACATCCTGTCAATGTCCCATTGCAGCCTACAACAGCCCTCCACATTATCCACAACTCCATCAACCTTCTTGTTATTGGTAAACTTACTGATCCATCCTTCCATTTCCTCATCCAAGTCATTTATAAAAATCACAATGAGCAGAGGTCACAGAACAGATCCCTGTGGAACATGATGAGTCACTAAGCTCCAGGATGAATACTTTCCATGGCGCTGTCTGAGGATCTTTGGTGAATTTCTGCAGTGCATCTTGTAGATGGGATACACTGCTGCTACTGAGTCGTATAGGATGTGGATGTGGTGCCAATCAAGGGGGCTGCTTTGTCCTGGATAGTGTCAAGCTTCTTGAGTGTTGTTGGAGCTGCCTTCATCCAGGTAAGAGGGAAGTATTCCACCACACTCCTGACCTGTGCCTTGTGAATGGTGGACAGGCTTTGGAGAGTCAGGAGATGAGTTAGGTGCTGCAGTATCCCTAGTCTCTCATAGTCACTGTGTTTATGTGGTGAGTCCATTGAATTTCTGGCCAATATTAAGTCCCAGGATGTAGATAATGGCAGATTTATTGACACAATGCCATTGAATGTCATGGAACGATGGCTAATTTGTTTCTTATTGGAGATGGCCATTGGCTGACATCTGTGTGGCGTGAATATTACTTGCCACTTGAGAGCGCAAGCCTGGATATTGTCCAGATCTTGTTGCATTTGAACACGGACAGCTTCAGTATCTGAGGAGTCGCTAATGGTGCTGAACACTGTGCAATCATCAGAGAACACCCCCACTTCTGACCTTATGATGAAGCAGCTGAAGATGGTTGGGCCGAGGACACTACCCTGAGGAACTCATGCAGAGATGTCCTGGAGCTGAGGTGACTGACCTCCAACAACCACAACCATCTTCCTATGAGGCAGCTATAACACCAAACAGCAGAGTGTTTGCCCTCTGGTACCCATTGATTCCAGTGTTGTTAGGGCTTTATGATGCCACACATGGTAGAATGCAGCCTTGTCAAGGTCTGTCCCTCTCCCCTTCCCTCTGGGATTCAGCTCTTTTGTCCATGTTTGACCCAAGGCTGTAATGAGGTCAGGAGCTGAGTGACCCTGGGGGATCCCAAACTGGGCGTCACTGAGCAGGTTATTGCTGAGCAGGTGCTGCTTGATAGCCCTGTCGATGACCCCTGATGAGACAGGAATTGGCTGGGTAGGATTAGATTAGATTACTCACAGTGTGGAAACAGGCCCTTC
This sequence comes from Hemiscyllium ocellatum, assembly GCF_020745735.1. Taxonomy (NCBI): domain Eukaryota; kingdom Metazoa; phylum Chordata; class Chondrichthyes; order Orectolobiformes; family Hemiscylliidae; genus Hemiscyllium; species Hemiscyllium ocellatum. Next base: position 59,726,238 of record NC_083422.1, on the reverse strand, counting down.
GGCCCAACAAGTCCACACTGACCCGCCGAAGCGCAACCCACCCAGACCCATTCTCCTACATTTACCCCTGCACCTAACACGACAGGCAATTTAGCATGGCCAATTCACCTTACCTGCACATTTTTGGACTGTGGGAGGAAACCGGAGCACCCGGAGGAAACCCACGCAGACACGGGGAGAATGCAAACTCCACAGAGTCAGTCGCCAAAGGTGGGAATTGAACCCGGCTCTCTAGCGCTGTGAGGCAGCAGTGCTAACCACTGTGCCACCGTGCTGCCCATGGGTACAGGACATACCTGGGTAATTTTCCACATTGTCATGTAGATGCCAGTATTGTAATTGTACTGGAACAGCTTGGCTAGGGGAGCAGCACGTTCTGGAGCACAAATCTTCAGTATTATTGCCGGAATGTTGTCAGGGCCCATAGCGTTTGCAGTATCCAGTATCTCCAACCATGGATATCACATGGAATGAATTGAATTGGCTGAAGACACATCTGTGATGCTGGGGACCACTGGAGGAGGCTGTGATGGATAATCCATTCGGCACTTCTGGCTGAAGATTGCTGTGAAAATCTCAGTCTTACCTTTTGCACTGATGTGCTGGGCTCCTCCATCATTGAGGATGGGGAAATTTGTGGGGCATCCCCCCTCCAGTGAGTTGCTGAAATCACAACTAGATGTGGCACGCCTGCAGAGCTTAGATCTGATCCATTGGTTGTTGGATCATTTAGCTCTGTCTGTCACTTACTGATTAAGTTGGACATGTAAGTAATCCTGTTCGGTGGCTTCACCAGATTGAAATCTCATTTTCAGGTGTGCCTGGTGCTGCTCCTGGCATACCCTCCTGCACTCTCCATTGAACCAGGGCTGATCCCCTGGCTTGACGGTAATGGTTGAGTGGGGGATATGCCGGGTCATGAGGTTACAGATTGTGCTGGAGTATAATTCTGCTGCTGTTGGTGGCCCACAGTGTCTCATGGATGCCCAGTTACTAATCTGTGCACAGTCTGACCCCTTGATTGTGGGATCGCTTAGCTTGGTCTATCACTGGCTGCCTGGGCTGTTTGGTCTGCAAGAAGGCCTCTTTGTTAGCTTGAGTAGATTGCCCAGGGTTTCAGGATGCCTGGTGCTGCTCCTGGCACTCTGTGCTGCGCCCTTCCTCTCTAGTTTTCCCTGCTGCTTTATTTTCTGATACAATGCATGGTTTATTCTGGGAATTAGCTCAACAGATCAAAACGTTTCCCCACTTTCACTTTCCATAGATTCTCCCTGACCCGCTAACAGCTGGCAGCATTTTCTCTCTTGTTATTGCCGAGGTAATGAGTTTAACATTTAGATGTTCAAACCAACACCGTTGAGAAACTGTATCTCTCTGTAGATTTGTTTTCTTTTGGGGTAAAAGTGCTTCTTGTCATCCTTACAAATGCTATTAAATTAACTGCTGCAGTGTATTGAAAGTTATCTCCATATTGTCTGAGAATTAGATTGAAGCAGCTGTTGGCAAGAAAATGCTTTTAAATTCACAGGCACTGACCTTCCTCGGGATGAAGAGGTTGTAATTAGTCATTGCAAAAGGCCAGTTTCCATATTCTGATTGTTAACTCGAGTTTCAGAAGTTTTCACATTTGTAATTTAGCTTGAGTAACACCATCACACGCTCATGTTTGCAAAGTGTTAAAAACACTTCCCCTCAATATTCCAAAGTGTCCAGGGGATCTAGTGACCGGACCCAACCTGGCTGGGCACTGTCCTGGAGAAATGCTCCAAAGTGTGAGATCACTGGGAGACCAGAGCTAGGGACCACAATTTAAACAAATAACGCTCTGTCTTTTAAGGGTGAGGTCAAGAGCAATGCCCTTTATTCAGATGGAGGGGGACATATGGACCCTTTTCCTGCAGGGGGAGGGTGACAAGAAATACATTCAAGATAGAAATTAATAAGAATTTTATTAGGCAACATTATTGAGGCTTGCAGGGAAATGTGGTTAAATGAGATAATGGTATAAATTCCATTCAAAACATCCAGCAGACGCAGTAGAGGATAAGGATACAGTTTCATTAATTCGAAGCTCCCTGCATATTTGAATCAATCAGAAGGTCACAGATTTGGCATTTATACGCTTCATAAAATTCAACACAAGGAATGCAAAATGATTTATTTAATTCAGACAATAAGATTGAGGGGCAGGGATGGAGTCAGAGAAAGGCCCTTTGGCCCATCGTGTCCAGCTTCCATACTGTCCCATTCCCTCCGATGTTCCTTTCACTGAAGGTGTTAATCTCCACCAGTGTTCACTGCTCTCTTGCAGGATGTGCTCGAGTTAGAGAGTCAGAGAGATCTATGGCCCTTTGGCCCATCAACTGTCCACCAGTACATCTAATTATTCCATTCCCATTTCCCAGCACTTGGACCAGAGTCTCATTTGCCTTGGCATCTCAAGTGCACACTGAAATACTTCCGGAATGTTCCGGGGTGTGTGTGGCAGGACATGTTGAGAATGATTGGAAATAGGGGTTGAAAATGTGTTGCTGGAAAAGCGCAGCAGGTCAGGCATCATCCAAGGAACAGGAGAATCAACGTTTCGGGCATTAGCCCTTCTTCAGGAATCAGCTCTGTATTTTCAGCTCTGATCTCCAGCATCTGCCGACCTCACTTTCTCCTCAATGATTGGAAATAGTCTATTTGACATTTGAAACAAAGATAGAGGCAAGAAGGTTCTGATTAGAGTCATAGAGGTCTACAGCACAGATGAAGACCCTTTGACCCATCAATTCTGCACTGGTCACAAACAGCGAGCTAACTGTTCTAATTCCATTATCTTTTATAAATCACTGAAATACTGTCCACTGTACAGGACACCACACTCTCTGGATGGCTGTTGAAGTTATGAGAAAGGTACCAGAGAGGGGGAACATCAATTGTGTAGAGAGATAAGAAATGTTGTGCTGGATCTGTTTGAAGCAGAGAAGATGAAGGGAGATTTAATGGTAGTGTTCAGAATTGAGAAAGGTTTGGATTGAGTCAACATGGAGAAATAGTTTCCAGTAACAGCAAAATCAATAAGCGGGGGACATGGATTGGAAATAATTCACAGTGAAACTGGAATTTACTGCTTGAATGGGTAATGAAGGCAGATTCAATAATAAAGTTCAAAAGGGATTTAGATAAATGCTTGAAAGGGAAACAGTTGTAAGGAATAGTCAGGGGAGTCAGCTTAATTAGATACTGCTCTCAAAGAGCCAGCATGGGAGAAGAGAAACCAGTGGATTGAAATGAGAAAGCGATTTTTTAAAGATTTGAAAGGGTGGGTATATGTTTTAAAATCAAGAAACCATAGACCTATTGCTGTTGCAAGATGGTGACGGAGTAGTACACTTCAGCCAGAGCTCATCTGCTCCGCCCTTTCTGCTGCTTCATTCACTTCTCATTTCCTTCCTCCTAAGGCTTTTTTTTCTTCTTTTATTTTTCCATTTGACTCACAGCCTCTGGAAAGTGACAATCCCCGGCCTCTAGTGATAACTCCCAGTGTGGCACAGTCACCTCCCAGTGTGGCACAGTGACCTCTCAGTGTGACACAGTCACCTCCCAGTGGGCACAGTGACCTCCCAGTGTGACACAGTGACCTCCCAGTGGGCACAGTCACCTCCCAGTGTGACACAGTGACCTCTCAGTGTGACACAGTGACCTCCCACTGTGGCACAGTCAACTCCCGGTGTGACACAGTGACCTCCCAGTGTGACACAGTGACCTCCCAGTGTGGCACAGTCACCTCCCAGTGTGACACAGTGACCTCTCAGCGTAGCGCAGTGACCTCCCGGTGTGACACAGTGACCTCTCAGTGTGACATAGAGACCTCCCGGTGTGACACAGTGACCTCCCACTGTGGCACAGTGACCTCCCCATGTGATGCAGTGACCTCCCAGTGTGACACAGTGTCCTCCCGGTGTGACGCAGTGACCTCTCAGTGTGGCACAGTGACCTCCCGGTGTGATACAGTGACCTCCCGGTGTGGTACAGTGACGTCCCGGTGAGGTGTGTCTCTTGGGATGGACTGGAGCCAGGGTGTGGTGTGGACTGGATAACAGCGTGGCCTGTTTTACTGAACTTTTAGTTCTGTAATGCTGACATTTTATTTCTCTATTGTCTATTATCTTGAAACTAAAAAACATTGTGTCTAGGTATTTTCTATATTCAAGCTGGAGCTGTAATTGGTGACATCTAAACTTTTCACTGTATTCATTAAGTACATGTGACAATAAAGGCTTCTAAAGTTTCATGTAGGTGCAGCAGATGGTGAAGGAAGCGAATGGCATGCTGGCCTTCAAAGTGAGAGGATTTGAGTATGGGAGGAAGGATGTTATACAGGGCCTTGGTGAGGCCACACCTTGTGTATTGTGCAGTTTTGGTCTCTTAGTCTGAGGAAGGACATACTTGCTACTGAGAAGTCCAGTGAAGGTTCACCAGACTCACTCCCAGGATGGCAGGACTGATATATGAGGATCTAGATCAACTGGGCTTGTATTCACTGAAATTTAGAACAATAATGGGGGAGATCTCATAGAAACATATAAAATCCTGATGGGGCTGGATAGGCTAGATGTGGGAAGGATGTTCCCAATGTTGGGGAAGTCCAGAACAAGGGGATCACAGTCTAAGAATTGGGTAAGCCATTCAGGACTGGGATGAGGATGAATTTCTTCACTCGGAGAACTGTGAACCTGTGGAATTCTCTCCCACAGGAAGCTGTTGGGGCCAGTTCATTAGATTTATTCAAAATAGAACCGGACGTGGTCCTTGTGGCTTAAGGGATTAGGGGTCGAGAGTGGGAAAGGGATACAGAGATTGCATGATCAGCCATGATCATATTGAATGATAGGGCAGGCTCAAAGGACCGAATGGCCTACTGCTGCTCCTATTTTCTATTTTCTATGTTTCATATAAACAACTGTTAGAACGGGCAGATGGAAGGCAGGAGGTTTAGAGGGGATTTCAGGAAAACCTGTTTCACAAAGAGGGTGGTAAGGGCCTGGAATGCACTGCCCAGGAGGGTGGTTGTGGTGGGAAACCTCACGACGTTTACAAAGGACTTGGATGAGCACTTGACATGGCATAATATTCAAAGCTATGGGCCTGGCTTGGAAAAATGGGACTACTGTAGGAAGGCGGATAGTGTTGGTAGTCATGGATTATGGTGGTAAAAACAATGACTGCAGATGCTGGAAACCAGATTCTGGATCAGTGGTGCTGGAACAGGCTCGATGGATCATATGGTCTCTTCTGTCCTGTGTGACAATTACAGACACTGTGGAACTGAGGGGCTGATCAAATGAAGCTCTGGTTGGCAACATGAAAGCATTTGGTCTTTGGACACAAACTCTGGACCAAATTTTCATTATTTATACTGCAACATGCTAAGATTCTAGGACTTTCTGTTCGGGTTCATTTTCTTTGTTTAACACTTTTGACAAATACATGAGGCCTATTCATCTGAGTTTTGGTGCACTTGTAGATTTGTTAATGATATATTTCGATTCTGCATTGTCATTTTAATATTTAATATGTGAAAGTACGGTAATTCATTGATGCAAGATCTCTCTTCCCCTTTGGGACACTCTCTCCACCTTAAACAGGTGGCATGAATTTGTGAGTCACTACAGCAATACAGAGAGATCTCACTCTGTTCTAACAATCACTCTATTCTAACAATCACTCTATTCTAACAATCACTCTATTCTAACGATCACTCTATTCTAACGATCACGCATGGCTAAGGATTGGGATATATTTGCATTTGTGTCAGGAGCAAAGTTGTTCAGATTATGTGCAAGGCATTTTTGCTATTTTAAAATAAGTGCATTGGTTGATTCATGGAGTTATAGAGTCTAACTCATCCATTCTGACCAGGTTCCCCAAACTAAACTCATCCCATTTGTCTGCATTTGGCTCATAACCCTCCAAATGATTCCTATTCACTTACCTGTCCAAATGTTTTCTAAATGTTGTATCAGTACTTGTATCTATCACTTCTTTGGCAGCTCATTCCACATGTGAGACAAACTCTGTGAAAAAAATTTGCCCCTCGGGTCCCTTTTAAATCTTTCCCCTCTCACCTTAAATTTTTGCCCTCTGGTTTTGATCTATCCTATCCCAGGGAAAACACCTTTGTTATTTACCTTATCTATGCCCCTCATGATTTTAAAAAAACTTTATGTGAAATATTTTTTAGATTTAGAATCCACACAGTGTGGAAACAGGCCCTTCAGCCCAAACCGAACCCTTCCAAACAGTAACCCACCCAGGCCTATTCCCCTACCATATGTTTACTTCTGACTAATGCACCTAACATACACATCCCTGCACACTATGATCAGTTTAACACAGTCAATTCACCTAACCTGCACGTCTTTGGAGTATGGGAGGAAACCAGAGCACTCAGAGGAGAATGTATAAACTTCACACAGTCACCCAAGGCTGGAATTGAACCTGGGTCCCTGGTACTATGAGCCACCATGTAGTTCTGAGCTCTAACGCTCCAGGGAAAAATCTCACAGTCTATCCGGTCTTTATAACTCAAACCCTCCAGCCCCGGTAACATTGTTGCAAGTCTTTTCTGCACCTTTTCCAATTGAGCAACATCCTTCTTATAGCAGGGTGGCCAGAATTGGACACAAGTCTCCAAAGTGGCCTTACCAATGTTCTGTACAGCCACAACATGACATCCCAACTCCTTTACTCAATGCACTGACCAATGTAGGTAAGCGCAGTTCACATGTCCTTCACCACCCTGTCTACCAGCGACGCAACTTAGAAGGAACTATGCACCTGCACCCCTTGGCCTCTCTGTTTGAGAACACTCCCTAAGGCCCTACCTAATGGTATAAATCTTGGCCTGGTTTGTTTAATCAAAATGCAACACTCATTTATCTGAATTAATTTCCAACTGCCACTCCTCAGCCCATTGGCCCACCTGATCAAGATCCCATTGTACTCTTAGACAACTTCCTTCACTGTCCACGATCCCATCAATTTTTGCAAAAGTTTATGATAATAGATTTATAATAGTTAACTCTTCTATCAGTAGAAACCGAAAGAACTGTGGTTATTGTGAAATATAAGCTTGGACTCATTAAGCTATTAACATCACTTTGCTATGTCCAGTCAGTAATCTCTAACCTTCAGGAAGGGCCACAGCTGCACATGAGCATTAGAATGCTATAAAATTGCTCAGATAGGAATGAGCCTTTTCACAATGCCCAACTCTCCCCAGGGAACGAGTGAATCGATGCATCAAATTTTGGAAATTAGGTTTTCGAAGTCAATCTTATAAGAATGATGAGGCTCGAGATTGAATTTAAAGATCTGTGGAAAGTCAAAAACTTTCAAATAGAGCTGTGAGATTGCTGTTTTCTCCAGCTGTCATAGAATACACACGTTGCAAGACTTAAAATCAGTTTGATCCTCAATGGGCTCCATTGCTGTTTGGAGGATCAGCAACTTGGAAAGCTTATCAGAAAGGACAGAAACATAATGAGAAAGAACAATCATAAATTAGTCAGCTTGTTGTTCACAATGATCGTGACCTTTTAGAAGGAAGTAGTGTCTTACTGATTTAACAGTAACTTCCATTCTAAAGCACTTCATTATCTGTGAAGCATTTTGCAATGTGGTGAGGTTAGAAAACAAAGGCCCAGAATAATGTCCTTTGTCACGGTGGTAATGTCACTACTAGTGTTCTGAAGGTCATTGAGAAATTGTTAGAACATAATGACAGGATATTTGGAAAGTGAAAATACATCCTTCACAGTTTGCATGGGTTTATGAAGGGTAAATCAGGGTTGACTCATTTGCTGGAGTTTTTTTGAAGATGTAACAGGTAAGGTCGATAATGGGGATCATTTACACATAACAGGTCTGGACTTTCAGAAGGCATTTGATAAGGTGTCACACAAAAAGCTAATACATTAAATGAGATTAAATGGGATTAGGGGCTTTGATAGAGGATTAGCTCACCACCAGAAAACAGAGTGTTAGGATAAAGGAATAAACAGCAAAGAACATTCCAGCACAGGAACAGGCCCTTCGGCCCTCCAAGCCTGAGGCAACCCAGATCCTCTAACCCTGTTGCCTATTTTCTAAGGGTCTGTATCCCATTGCTCCCTGTCCATTCATGTATCTGTCTGGATACATCTTAAATGACATGCCCACCTCTACCACCTCCACTGGCAATGCGTTCCAGGCACGCACCACCCTCTGCATAAAGAACTTTCCATGAATATCTCCTCTAAACTTTTCCCCTCTCACTTTGAATACGTGACCCCAGTAATTGAGTCCCCCACTCTGGGAAAAGCTTCTTGCTATCCACCCTGTCTGTATCTCTCATGATTTTGTAGACGTCAATCAAGTCCCCCCTCAACCTCCATCTTTCTAATAAAAATAATCCTAATCTACCCAACCTCTCATCATACCTAGTGCCCTCCATACCAGACAATATCCTGGTGAACCTCCTCTGCACCCTCCCCAAAGTATCCACATCCTTTTGGCAATGTGGCAACCAGAACTGTACACAGTATTCCAGATGTGGCCAAACCAACGTTTTATACACTGTCACATGACCTGCCAGCTCTTGTACTCAATACCCAGTCCGATGAAGGAAACCATGCCGTATCCCTTCTTGACCACTCTATCGATCTGCGTTGCCACCTTCAGGGTACAATGGACCTGAACACCCAGATTTCTCTGGACATCAATTTTCTCCAGGACTTTTCCATTTATTGTAGAGTTCTCTCTAGAATTGGATCTTCTAAAATGCATCACCTCGCATTTGCCCAGATTGAACTCCATCTGCAATTTTTCTGTTCAACTCTTCAACCTATCTATATTCTGCTGTATTCTCTGACCGTCCCCTTCACTATCTGCCACTCCACCAATCTTGGTGTCATCTTCAAACCTGCTAATTAAACCACCTATACCTTCTCCAAATCATTTATGTACATGACAAACAGCAGTAGTCCCAGAACAGATCCCTGAGGAACACCACTATTTACAGGTCTCCATTTTGAGAAACACCTTTTCACTACTAATCTCTGTGTCCTGTTGACCAGCCAGTTCTCTACCCATCTAGCCAGTACACCCTGGACCCCATTGACCTCACTTTCTGCATCAGGCTACCATGGGGAACCTTATCAAATGCCTTAATGAAGTCCATGTATTTGACATTTACAGCTTTCCCTCATCACTTCCTCAAAGAATTCTATTAAGTTGGTAAGACATGACCCTCCCTGCACAAAATAATGTTGCCTATCACCGAGAAGCCCATTTTCTTCCAAATGGGAATAGATCCTATCCCTCAGTATCTTCTCTAGCAGCTTCCCTACTACTGATGTCAGGCTCAGTGGTCTATAATTACCTGGATTATCCCTGCTACCCTTCTGAAACAAGGGGACAATATGAGCAATTCTCCAATCCTCTGGAACCTTATCTGTATTCAAGGATGCTGCAAAGATATCTGCTAAGGCCCCAGCTATTTCCTCTCTCACTTCCCTCAGCAACCTGGATAGATCCCACCTGGATCTGGGGACTTGTCCAGCTTAATGCCTTTTAGAACACCCTCCTTATGCCAACTTGTCTTAGAGTATTCAAACATCTATCCCTAACCTCAATATCCATCATGTCCCTCTCCTCGGTGAATACCGATGCAAAGTACTCATTAAGAATCTCACCCATTTTCTCTGCCTCTACACATGATTTTCCTCTTTTGGCCTTCAGTTGGCCAAACATTTCTCTAATTACCCTCTTGCTCCTTCTATACGAATAAAAGGCTTTGGGATTTTCCTTAATCCTGTTTGCTAAAGATATCTCATGTGCCCTTTTAGCCCTCTTAATACTTCATTTTAGATTGGCCCTACATTCACAATATTCTTCCTAAGCTTCATCTGTCTTCAGTTGCCTAGACCTTATGTATGTTTCCTTTTTCCTCATAGCTGGTCTCACAATTCACCTGTCATCCATCGTTCGCTAATCTTGCCATTTTTATCCCTCTTTTTCACAGGAACATGTCTCTTCTGAATTTTAATCAACCTCTCTTTAAAAGCCTCCACATATCAAATAGGGATTTACCTTCAAACAGCTGCTCCCAATCTATATTCCCCACCTCCTGCCGAATTTTGGTATACAGTGGTCTTTCCCTAATTTAGCACTCTTCATTTACGACCACTCTCGTCTTTGTCCATGAGTATTCTAAAACTTACGGAATTGTGATCACTATTCCCAAAGTAATCACTTACACTCAACTCAGCCACATTAGAGAGATTTAAACAATCCTCAGATAAGCTCATGGATGATTTTGGGATAGTGTAGGGGACGAGCTGAGAAAAGTCCACAGGTCGGTGCAACATCGAGGGCCGAAGGGCCTGTTCTACGCTGTATTGTTCTATGTTCTATGAAATTTAAACCAGCTGGCTGGGCTCATTCCCCATCACCAGGTCTGGTTTGGCCCCTTCTAGAGTTGGACTGTTTACATATTTCTCTAGAAAACCCTCCTGGATGCTCCTTATAAATTCTGCTCCATCTAAACCTCTAACACAAAACGAATCCCAGTCAAAGTTGGGAAAATTAAAATCTCCTATCACCACGACCTGTTGCTCCTACATCTTTCCATAATCTGTTTACCTCTGTCTCACGCTTGCTGTTGGGAGGCCTGTAATACAGCCCCAGCATTGTTACCACACCCTTCCTATTTCTGAGCTCTGCCCATATTGCCTCACTGCTCAAGTCCTCCATAGTGGCCTCCTTCAGCACAGCTGTGACATCCTCTCTGATCAGTGATGTAACTCCTCCACCCCTTTTACCTCCCTCTCTATCCTGCCTGAAGCATCGATATCCTGGGATATTTAGTTGCCAATCAAGCCCTTCCCTCAACCAAGTCTCAATAATGGCAATAACATCATACTCCCAGGTACTAATCCAAGCCCTAAGTTCATCTCTTATCTATTATAGTAAAAAGTGAGGTCTGCAGATGCTGGAGATCAGAGCTGAAAATGTGTTGCTGGTTAAAGCGCAGCAGGTCAGGCAGCATCCAAGGAACAGGAAATTCTTCGTTTCGGGCTAAAGCCCTTCATCAGGAATGCCATTCCTGATGAAGGGCTTTAGCCCAAAACGTCGAATTTCCTGTTCCTTGGATGCTGCCTGACCTGCTGCGCTTTAACCAGCAACACATTTTCAGCTCTTATCTATTATACTCTTGGATTAAAACAAATGCACCTCAGACCATTAGTTCCTCTGCATTCATCATCTGCTCCCTGTCTACTCTTCCCCTTGGTCACGTTGACTTGATTATCTAGTTCCTTGTCGGCTTTAGTTACTACCTCCTTCCTGTCCACTAACTTCCTTTGTTGGTTCTCATCCCCCTGCCACATGAATTTAAACTCTCCCCAACAGCATTAGCAAAAGAACCCCGAATGACATTAGTTCCAGTCTGGCCCAGGTGTAGCCTGTCCAATTTGTAATAGTCCCACCTCCCCCAGAACTGGTTCCAATGTCCCAAAAATCTGAACCCCTCCCTACTGCACATCTCTCAAGCCATTCATTCATCCTGCTTAATCTATCATTCCTACTCTCACTCGCACGTGGCACTGGGATTGCTACCTCTGAGGTCCTTCTTTTTAAGTTGTCTCCTAACTCCCTAATTTTTGCTTGTAGGACCATATCCCATTTTTTACCTGTATCATTGGTGCCTATATGCACCATGACAACTGGCTGTTCATGATCCCCCTTCAGAATGTTCTGCAGCCAATCTGAGACATCTCTGACTCATGCACCCAGGAGGTAGCATACCATTCAGAAGTCTCGTTTTCGACCACAGAACCGTCTATCTACTTCCCTTACAATTGAATCCCCCATGACTATAGCCCTTCCACTCTTTTTCATGTCCTTCTGTACAGCAGAGCCAGCCATGATGCCATGAACCTGGCTACTGCTGCCTTCCCCTGGTGAGCAATCTCCCCCAACAGTATCCAGAATGGTATACCTGTTTTGGAGGGAGATGACCGCAGAGGACACCTGCACTGCCTTCCTGCGTTTTCTCTGTCTTTTGGCCACCCATTCACTTTCTTCCTCAGCATTTCTAACTTGAGGAGTGACCAATTCGCTGAACATGCTATCCACGGCCCTCTCAGCATCGCGGATGCTCCAAAGTGAGTCCATCTGCAGCTCCAGAGCCATCATGCAGTCAAACAAGAACAAGTGGAACATAACACAGGTCTGAGATCGCCTGCCATTTTTCATCTTAAGCTTGGGTATTTTTCTAGTTGGCAAGATGCAAAATGAATTTTGGCATTACCTCTAAAGGAATGGAATATAAAAGTAATGAAGTCTTGCTGCAACTAAACAAGGCATTATTGAGACCACACCTAGAATATTGAGTACAGCGTGGTCCCCTTACTTGAGGAGGGATACAGCTGCGTCGCTGTATTGTAGGCAGTTCAGAGGAGGTTCACTAGATTAATCCCAGAGGTGAGGGGTTGACTTATAAAGAGAGATTGAACAGTTTAGCCTGATACTCTGTGGAGTTTACCCAATGAGAGGAGATCTAACTGAGGTATATAAGACTCCAAAGGGGATTGACAAGGTAGATGTAGAGAAGATGTCACCTCATGTGGGGCGATCTAGAATGAGAGGCCATACCTCGAGGATAAGGGATAGCAGATTTAAAACAGAGATGATAAGAAATTACTTTTCTCAAAAGATGGGGAATCTGTGGAATTCACTCCCCCAGAGTATGGTGGATGCTGGGACATTGAGTAAATTTAAGGAAGAGATGGATAGGTTTCTAATTAGTAATGGATTGAAGGGTTATGGTGATCAGGTGGGAAAGTGGAGTTGAAGCTGAGATGATCGTATTAAATGATGGAGCAGGCTCAAGGGGCTGAATGGCCTCTTCCTGCACCTGGTTCCGATGTTCGTATGATCCACTTGGAGTGATGGCGACAATACATTGTTGATGCTGGCCAACAACAATGGTCTTATATAGATTATTGACAGGGGTTAAATGGAATTGATGCTGTCTTCACAGAAGGTTCATGTGCTCTTGGGGATCGTAGCAGTCTGGTGAGTTAGTCCCACATGATACCTCATGGTTTCTTTATCCAAACATGGCACTCCCATGACAGGTCAGGCAGCATCCAAGGAGCAGGAGAGTCGACGTTTCGGGCATGAGTCCTTCTTTAGGAATGATTCCTGAAGAAGGGCTCATGCCTGAAACGTCGATTCTCCTGCTCCTTGGATGCTGCCTGACCTGCTGCGCTTTTCCAGCAACACATTTTCAGCTCTGATCTCCAGCATCTGCAGTCCTCACTTACTCCCATGACAGGGAATGACTTCCTTTTAAAACATGGACATAAAGCAATGTTTGCAGAGGTTAATTGTGATAGAATCTAAAACTGTGCAGGATGATGACAATGATCCTCTAGAGACTGGTAGTGACTGTTCGAATCCCGATAGGACGATCCTGGATGGTAATAGTAAGACCACAAGAAATAGTAACAGGCATGTGCCATTCAGCCCCTTAGCCTGCTCTGTCGTTCAATAGAATCATAGCTGATCTGACATTGTTCTTGTTCAGTTTCCCGCCCGTTCCCCAAAACTCTTGATTCCCCGACTGATCAAGAATCTCTCTACCTCAGCCTTAAAGATGCACAATGACTCTACCCCACAGCTCTCTGCAACAAGGAGTTCCAAAGTCTCAAACCCCGTAAGGGAAGAAGTTCCTTCTTATCTCAGTCTGAAATTGGTGCCCCTTAATTCTGAGACTTTGTACCCTGGTCCTGGACTCTCCCACAAGGAGAAATACTGACATCAATAAGGGAAGGTGCTTGTAGCCATCATATTCTGTGGAGTGTGTAAATGTTGTACATGTTTTGAAATGTTATTCTATAAAGCAATGTAATGCGTACTTTCATTAGATTAGCGATTACAATTTGATGTGAGTAGACTTTGCAGCAAAAGTATCTAAACACAGATTAATTCACTGCCATTCTATGATGGTTCTGGTGGTCATTTGCTTGAGTCTTCATGGAAGACTGGCAAACCCGAAGGAAATGGGTCTCTGTTGCTTCAGCCTGTTCTCCTGTTGACCTGAGGCACAGAGATTTCTTTTCCTTTTCAAGGGAAAGGCTGAGCACGGAATGGGCCAGGAATGGAGAATTGGAGTCATGAGTTACTGGTTCAAGAACCATAAAATCATGTGGCCCATTGAGACAATGCTAGCTCTCTGATAAAATCTAATTAATTCCATTCTACTGATCTTCTACAGTTCAGCAAGATGTTCAATTTCAACATTATATTCATTATGTCATTATTGATGCCCTGACCATGAATAGGGAAAAAAATGAAGACTGGGATGTATATTAATATTTAATTAATTATATAATATTTATACAATTAATATAAATATTTATTCATTTAAGTCAACAGCAAGACAAGACTCCCAACACTGAGAAACAGAGACAAGTCTTGTTACCATTAAGGTGATTAAAATACAGATATCTATTACAGAGCGTGGGCCTCTTCCTAAAGGTCAGTCATAGAGACATAGAGCAGTACAGCACAGAAACAAACCCTTCAGTCCAACTCGTCCATGCTGACCAGATATCCTAAATTAATCCAGTCCCATTTGTCAGCATCTGGGCCATATCCCTCTAAACCCTTCCTATTCAGATATCCATCCAGATGCCTTTTAAATGTTGTCATTGTACCAGCCTCCACCATCTCGACTGGCAGCTCATTCCATACATACACTAGCCCCGTGTGTAAAAGTTACCCCTCAGGTCCCTTTTAAATGTTTTCCCTCTCACCCTAAACCTATGCCCTCTAGTTCTGTACTCCCCCACCCCAGGGAAAAGACTTTGTGTATTTACCCTATCCATGCCCCTCATGATTTTATAAACCTCTATAAGGTCACCCCTCAGCCTCTGACGCTGCAGGGAAAACAGCCCCGGCCTATTCAACCTCTCCCTATAGCTCAAATCCTCCAATCCTAGCAACATTCTTTTGGATCTTTTATACACCCTTTCAAGTTTCCCAACATCCTTCTGATAGCAGGCAGACCAGAACTGAATGCAGCATTTCCAAAGTGGCCCAACCAATGTCCTGTACAGAGGAAACATGACCTTCAACTCCTATACTCAATACTCTAGCTAATAAAAGTCATGATGAAATTATGTGATCTTTCAGCAGAAAAATTATAAAGAGTGTTGAGATTTGGAACAGTGTTCTGATCATGATTTGAATGGAATAGCATCAGTTTTATTGCTGACAAGTTAACGGAAGTGAATGAGGGAGCGAGTTTTCCTTTGACTCAACTCTTCTTTTCCTGATCTTGTTCACGTCCACAATTCTTTTGGCAGTTTGGAAACATTCTGATTTTTAAGGTAGCTACTTTCTGAACAGTCCCAAATTGATGTATAAAAATCTTACTCTGTATTCTTGATTGTATACTTAAATGGCAATAGGACTGTTTCAAGATCTTAAGGATTGTGGAAGGAATTGGTGCTTTTTTTAACCTACAATTATTAAAGGTAAAGTTACACTATTCTTTGTCCAACCAGTGGGAGGTTTACTTGCAGATGAACTGGCACCACTATGCACACAACAGAATGAACATCATCCCATTAACACCACAGGAATGTGCAGTCATCTGCTTTATGACAAATACAGGATTTAATCATTTTTCTGGAAGAGCTCTCAAACCTTTTCTTTTAAGCATTACCTTTCACAGAATTAACCAGCGCCCCTCTGCCTCTATCAGTTTTGAAATTGTAATTTCAAAATATTTATTTCTGTTTAATGGTAAGGAGCCTTCGTATTACTGGGAAAAAATAACATATTTTGTTGAAGCTTTTCAAAAAGCACTGATCAGAACAGTTCACAAGAATATCAAATCAGGTGGAGAACATCAATTATACTGCATGAGAGGACAGTGCTTGTTGGTTGGCAAGTGGACAGTGATTGATAGAGCTGAAAATGTGTTGCTGGTTAAAGCACAGCAGGTTAGGCAGCATCCAAGGAACAGGAAATTCGACGTTTCGGGCCAGAGCCCTTCATCAGGCTCTGGCCCGAAACGTTGAATTTCCTGTTCCTTGGATGCTGCCTAACCTGCTGTGCTTTAACCAGCAACACATTTTCAGCTCTGATCTCCAGCATCTGCAGACCTCACTTTTTACTCAGTGATTGGTAGAGGCATAGTCATAAAGAATGCACTGATTAAAGATGAGTGACGGTGAATAGCCAGACCTTTCTTAAATGTTTAAACCAAATAACTTGGCTCTGATTTGTCAGGGCCTGAGAAATGATCCAGTGAATGGCTTCCTTGAATTGCGCTAATGAGTGCAAGATTAAAAACTTTGACAAATTGCATCTATTTCCAGCTGTTCTCATGAATGATTTCTATATAAATATATACACTTTCTATCACAAGATGCTGTGAGTTTTTCTACAATGGAAACAGAAATAAACCCATTCACTCCAGTGGCTGCATAACTAAGTAGATTTAAAATCTCTGCTGAAAGATTTAAAGGGGTAATGAGCCCAAATGTTTTTCATTCCGGGGATTGTCGGAATCTGGAATTCCCACCTCGAAAGGGTTATGATGCTCTGATTGAAGGCTCTAAGGCAGTTGGACAGAGTGAATGCTGTGAGGATGGTTCTCCTCATGGCAAAGTCTAGAATTAGGAGGCAGAATTTCAAAATAAGGGGTCTCCACATTATCCACAACTCCACCAACCTTCGTGCTATCGGTAAATTTACTAACCCGCTCTCCACTTCCTCATCCAAGTCATTTATAAAAATCACAAAGAGCAGAGATCCCAGAACACCACTGGTTACAGAGCTCCAGGCTGAGCACTTTCCATCTACCACCACCCTCTATCTTCTATGGACCAGCCAATTCTGTATCCAGACAGGATGTGGAGGGGATGCTACAATGTGGTTGCTCCAGTTGAAACTGTTGCAGGCATAATGGGCTGAATGGCCTCCTGCTGCAGTGTTACAATTCTGTGATGCTGGGATTTGTAGTTACATTTTAATGTGAAAACACTAATGGTAAGAGCCAAAGAAATGCGCGCAGAGGATTATAATAACAGCAGCAATAAACTAGAAGGCTTTTCAGAATAAAACTTTGTAATGTTATGAAGTGCAACTATTATAATTCCTCCTGAAAAGGGTGAGGTGCACTGTTTGAAGTGTTGGTGCTGTCATGTGCACTAGCACTGTTTGAGGTCTCTCCTATGTAAATGAGAGCTGAGGATGGTCAGAGTGCTGAGTACAAGGAAAGTGCTTAACAGCAAATCTTTCTGGATTCTGTTTGGTTCTTGTTTACCCTGAAATCTTTACATAAAAGCAATTTGCATTTATCTCGAGTGTGTTGGCCATTAGCAAATGAAGCTTAAAGAAATGATCAAGCCAGGTAATAAATTCAGTGTAAAGTGTTGCTTCCCAAACTCTTTTCACATTTCACATACCTTCTGTCACTTTGCTGGAAAGAAGATCTGATCTGTTGAGCTGCTTTCAGCAGAATGTGAGAGAGGAGATTTACCGCTGTATTTGTAGCCACTTCCCTCACTGGGATCTTTTGTGCTTGAAATGGTAGTCACGTCCTGTGGAGGGAGATTGTTGGGAAGATAATTGGTGTAATAGTGGTGTATCAGGAGGGCTATTTTGGAGCAAAGGTTTAAAGCTGATACAGTGCTCACAGTAATTGAGTACATGTTTAAAATGCAGCATTTCTAATTAAAGGTATAAACTAGTGCTCAATGACTCCTTGAACAGATGGTAATACAAGTCTCATCCTGACTGGGACACACATACCTTTTTCAATACCTCTGCAGTCCCCAGTGCCTTTCCGCAGTATTTCTTACACTTTATTCTGACATTTGCAGTTCCCAACGATGCTAACAATGTTAAACACCTCCTCAATCCACAAGCACTTCCAACAAGAAGGATAAGGGCAGTAGATACATGGGAACACCATCATTTTTAAGTTTCCCTCCAAGCCTTCCAACATCCAGACTTAGAAACATATCCCTGTTACTTCACTCGGTCAAAATCTGGGAATTCTCTCCCTAATGACATTGCGTGTCAATCCACAGCAAATGGACTGCAGCAGTTCAAGAAGGCATCTTACCACTAACCTCTCAAGTGGCAACCAGGGACGGGCAATAAATGCTGGGCCCAGCCAGGGTTACACACATCCCACAAAAGGAATAAACTTTAAAAAACAGTCATACAGATATCCTATTGTAATAATCTGCACTGAACCATTAGTGCTGACTATACACCTGGTTGAAAACTTCACTTCTGAGAAGCAAAAAGATGTATTAGTCCCTGTATTAACCTCTGTATTAGTCTCTAGACTATGCATTAGACTCTGCATTATTCTCTGCATTAGTCCCTGCATTTGCCTCTGTATTAGTCTCTGCATTAGCCTCTGTGTTAGTCCCTGCAATCGTCTCTGCAATTGTCTCTGCATTAGTCTATGTATTAGTCTCTGCATTACCCTCTGCGTTAGCCTCTGTATTAATCTTTGTATTAGTCTCTGCATTTAATTCTGTATTAGTCTCTGCATTAGTCTCTGCATTAGGTAAAAACAACGACTGCAGATGCTGGAAACCAGACTCTAGATTAGAGTGGAGCTGGAAAAGCACAGTGGTTCGGCAGCATCCGAGGACCAGGAAAATCGACGCCTCAGGCAAAAGTCCTTCATCAGCAACCCTCATTAGTCCCTGTATTAGTCTCTGTATGTCTCTTCATTAGTCTCTGTATTAGTCCCTTCATTAGTCTCAGTATGACCTGCATTAGTCTCTGCATTAATCTCTGCTTTAGTCTCTGCATTAGTCTCTGTTTTAGACTCTGCATTAGTCTCTGTATTAGTCCCTGCATTAGTCCCTGCATTAGACTCTATATGACCTGTATTAGTCTCTGCATTAGTCCCTGCATTAGACTCTGCATTAGTCTCAGTATTACCCTCTGTATTAGTCTCTGCATTAGACTCTGTATTAATCTCTGCATTAGTTTCTGCATTAGTCCCTGTTAGTTTTTGTATTAATATCTGCATTAGTCTCTGCATTAGTCCCTGTATGAACTGCATTAGTCTCTGTATTAGTCTCTGCATTAGTCTCTAGCCTATGCATTAGTCCTTGCATTATTCTCTGCATTAGTCCCTGCATTTGCCTCTGTATAAGTCTCTGCATTAGTCCCTGCTTTAGCCTCTGCATTGGCCTCTGTGTTAGTCTCTGTATTAGTCTCTGCATTAGACTCTGCATTAGACTCTGTATTAATCTCTGCATTAGTTTCTGCATTAGTCCCTGTTAGTTTTTGTATTAATATCTGCATTAGTCTCTGCATTAGTCCCTGTATGACCTGCATTAGTCTCTGTATTAGTCTCTGCATTCGTCTCTGCATTAGTCCCTGCATTAGTCTCTAGCCTATGCATTAGTCCTTGCATTATTCTCTGCATTAGTCCCTGCATTTGCCTCTGTATAAGTCTCTGCATTAGTCCCTGCTTTAGCCTCTGCATTAGCCTCTGTGTTAGTCTCTGCAATCGTCTCTCCATTAGTCTATGTATTAGTCTCCACATTATCCTCTGCGTTAGCCTCAGTATTGACCTCTGCATTTGTCCCTGCATTAGCCTCTGCACTTGACTCTGTATTAGTCCCTGCATTAGCCTCTGTATTAATCTATGCATTAGTCTCTGCATTAGTCCCTGCATTAGACTCTGCATTAGTCTCTGCATTCGGCTCTGCATTCGCCTCTGGATTACTCTCTGCATTAGTCTCTGCATTAGTTCCTGTATTAGATTCTGCATTAGTCTCTGCATTAGCCTCTATA
This sequence comes from Hemiscyllium ocellatum, assembly GCF_020745735.1. NCBI lineage: Eukaryota > Metazoa > Chordata > Chondrichthyes > Orectolobiformes > Hemiscylliidae > Hemiscyllium > Hemiscyllium ocellatum. Next base: position 59,706,357 of record NC_083422.1, on the reverse strand, counting down.
TTAGTCTCTGCATTACTCTCTGCATTAATCTCTGCATTAGATCTCTGTATGTCTCTGCGTTGGTCTCTGCATTAGCCTCTGTATTACTCTCTGTATTAGACTCTGCATTAGTCTCAGTATTAGACTCTGTATTAGTTTCTTTACTAGCCTCTGCATTAGACGCTGCATTGGACTCTGCATTAGTCCCTGCATTAGATTCTGCATTATTCCATGCATTAGTCTCTGTATTAGCCTCTGCAGTAGTCTATGCATTAGTCCCTCCATTAGACTCTGCATTAGTCTCTGTATTAGTCTCTGCATTAGACTCTGCATTAGTCTCTGTATTAGACTCTGAATGTCTCTGCGTTAGTCTCTGCATTAGCCTCTGTATTACTCTCTGTATTAGACTCTGCATTAGTCTCTGCATTAGTTCCTGCATTACTGTCTGCATTAGTCTCTGCATTAGCCTCTGTTTTACTGTCTGCATTAGACTCTGCATTCGTCTCAGTATAAGACTCTGTACGTCTCTGCATTAGACTCTGTATTGGTCTCTGCATTAACCTCTGTATTAGCCTCTGCATTAAATGCTGCATTAGATGCTGCATTTGACTTTGCATTGGTTCCTGCATTAGACTCTGCATTATTCCCTGCATTAGTCTCTGTATTAGCCTCTGTAGTGGCCTCTGCATTAGTCTCTGCATTCGTCTCTGCATTAGTCTCTGTATTAGTCTCTGCATTAGCCTCTGTATTAGTCTCTGCTTTAGTCTCTGCATTAGTCCCTGCATTAGCCTCTGTATTAGTCTCTGCATTAGACTCTGCATTAATCTCTGTATTAATCTTTGTATTAGCCTCTGCATTAGATGCTGCATTAGACTCTGCATTATTCCCTGCATTAGTCCCTGCATTAGCCTCTGTATTAGTCTCTGCATTAGTCTCTGCATTAGCCTCTGCATTAGTCTCTGTATTAGCCTCTGCATTATTCCCTGCATTAGCCTCTGTATTAGTCTCTGCATTAGTCTCTGCATTAGCCTCTGCATTAGTCTCTGCATTATTCCCTGCATTAGCCTCTGCATTAGTCTCTGCATTAGTCTCTGCATTAGCCTCTGCATTATTCCCTGCATTAGCCTCTGTATTAGTCTCTGCATTAGTCTCTGCATTCGGCTCTGCATTCGCCTCTGGATTACTCTCTGCATTAGTCTCTGCATTAGTTCCTGTATTAGATTCTGCATTAGTCTCTGCATTAGCCTCTGTATTAGTCTCTGCATTACTCTCTGCATTAGTCTCTGCATTAATCTCTGCATTAGATCTCTGTATGTCTCTGCGTTGGTCTCTGCATTAGCCTCTGTATTACTCTCTGTATTAGACTCTGCATTAGTCTCAGTATTAGACTCTGTATTAGTTTCTTTACTAGCCTCTGCATTAGACGCTGCATTGGACTCTGCATTAGTCCCTGCATTAGATTCTGCATTATTCCATGCATTAGTCTCTGTATTAGCCTCTGCAGTAGTCTATGCATTAGTCCCTCCATTAGACTCTGCATTAGTCTCTGTATTAGACTCTGCATTAGTCTCTGTATTAGACTCTGAATGTCTCTGCGTTAGTCTCTGCATTAGCCTCTGTATTACTCTCTGTATTAGACTCTGCATTAGTCTCTGCATTAGTTCCTGCATTACTGTCTGCATTAGTCTCTGCATTAGCCTCTGCATTATTCCCTGCATTAGCCTCTGCATTAGTCTCTGCATTAGTCTCTGCATTAGCCTCTGCATTATTCCCTGCATTAGCCTCTGTATTAGTCTCTGCATTAGTCTCTGCATTCGGCTCTGCATTCGCCTCTGGATTACTCTCTGCATTAGTCTCTGCATTAGTTCCTGTATTAGATTCTGCATTAGTCTCTGCATTAGCCTCTGTATTAGTCTCTGCATTAGTCTCTGCATTAATCTCTGCATTAGATCTCTGTATGTCTCTGCGTTGGTCTCTGCATTAGCCTCTGTATTACTCTCTGTATTAGACTCTGCATTAGTCTCAGTATTAGACTCTGTATTAGTTTCTTTACTAGCCTCTGCATTAGACGCTGCATTGGACTCTGCATTAGTCCCTGCATTAGATTCTGCATTATTCCATGCATTAGTCTCTGTATTAGCCTCTGCAGTAGTCTATGCATTAGTCCCTCCATTAGACTCTGCATTAGTCTCTGTATTAGACTCTGCATTAGTCTCTGTATTAGACTCTGAATGTCTCTGCGTTAGTCTCTGCATTAGCCTCTGTATTACTCTCTGTATTAGACTCTGCATTAGTCTCTGCATTAGTTCCTGCATTACTGTCTGCATTAGTCTCTGCATTAGCCTCTGTTTTACTGTCTGCATTAGACTCTGCATTCGTCTCAGTATAAGACTCTGAACGTCTCTGCATTAGCCTCTGTATTAGCCTCTGCATTAAATGCTGCATTAGATGCTGCATTTGACTTTGCATTGGTTCCTGCATTAGACTCTGCATTATTCCCTGCATTAGTCTCTGTATTAGCCTCTGTAGTGGCCTCTGCATTAGACTCTGCATTAGTCTCTGCATTAATCTCTGTATTAATCTTTGTATTAGCCTCTGCATTAGATGCTGCATTAGACTCTGCATTATTCCCTGCATTAGACTCTGTATTAGTCTCTGTATTAGCCACTGCATTAATCTCTGCATTTGTCTCTGCATTAGACACTGCATTAGATGCTGTATTAGTCCCTGCATTAGTCTCTGTGTTAGTCTCTGCATTAGCCTCTGCATTATTCCCTGCATTAGCCTCTGTATTACTCTCTGTATTAGCCTCTGCATTAGTCTCTGCATTATTCCCTGCATTAGTCTCTGTATTAGCCTCTGCGTTACACTCTGTATTAGTCTCTGCGTTACGCTCTGTATTAGTCTCTGCATTAGTCTCTGTCTTAGCCACTGCATTAATCTCTGCATTTGTCTCTGCATTAGTCGCTGCATTAGTCCCTGCATTAGTCTCTGCATTATTCCCTGCATTAGTCTCTGTGTTAGTCTCTGTATTAGTCTCTGCATTAGTCCCTGCATTAGACTCTGCATTAGACTCTGATTAGTCCCTGCATTAGCTTCTGCATTACTCTCTAGTCTATGCATTAGTCCTTGTGTTATTCTCTGCAATAGTCCCTGCACTTGTCTCTGCATTAGTCTCTGAGTTAGTCCCTGCTTTAGCCTCTGCTTTAGCCTCTGTGTTAGTCTCTGCAATCGTCTCTGCATTAGCCTATATATTAGTCTATGTATTAGTCGGTGCATTAGTCTCTGCATTAGCCTCTGTTTTAACTTCTGCATTAGTCTCTGCATTAGCTCTATACAACAACAGCTCTATACAACAACCACAACAACAGCATTTATCGCCCATCCCGAATTTCCCAGAGGGCAGTTCAAAGGCAGCCAGTTAAGGATAGCAGTTGCCTTCCCTCAAGGACATTAATGAACCAGATGGATTTTTCTGACAATTGACAATGGATTCATGGTGACCATCAGACTCTTAATTATAGGTTATTTTAGTGAATTCAAATTCCACCATCTGCTGTAGCAGGATTTGAACCCCATTTGGAGAACATTTCCTGGATCCCTGGATTAATAGTCCAGTGATAACATCACTAGACCTCCCCTAATATGTGTAGATGTAGCTGAATTCTTTAAAATGTGTAATTCACGTCTTGTCCATTGAGGGTGGCATGGTGGCTCAGTGGTTAGCACTGCTGCCTCACAGCACCAGGGTTCCAGATTCGATTCCACCCTTGGGCGACTGTCTGTGTGGAGTTTGTACATCCTCCCCGTGTCTGCGTGAGTTTCCTCCGGATGCTCTGGTTTCCTCACACACTCCAAGGATGTACAAGTTAGGTGAAGAGGCCATGCTAAATTGCCCATAATTTTCAGAGATGTGTAGGTTATGGGAAAGGTCAAAGTAATAGGGTAAGGGCGGGGTTGTCTTCGGAGGATCAGTGTGGACTTGTTGGCCTGTTCCCACACTGCAGGGATTCTATGTCTAGGTGACGGGAGTTTACCTCACCATGTCATCAGCAAAAACCAGCATGTGGTAATCAGCAGGAGCTGTTCCCAAAGGAATGTTCACTCAAGATCAGGCAGTATTCCGATAATGAGTACATATCTCCAACTTAAATTAGGATAGACTTATCTTCTCTCTAGCTAAGATCTATCAAGCTAGTAACGTCCTGTATCCTTTGAAAAAGTTAAAACAAAATAAAGTTTCAACCTGATTTCAACACAGAAGTTATGATATACAGAGTCATAGAGATGTACAGCACGGAAACAGACCCTTCGCTCCAATTTGTCCATGCCAACCAGATATTCCAACTCACTTTAGTCCCATTTGCCAGCATTTGGCCCATATCCCTCTGAACATTTCCTATTCATATACCCATCCAGATGGCTTTTAAATGCTGCAGTTGTACCAGCCTTCACCACATCCTCTGGCAGCTGATTCCATATCCCAGCACCCTCTGTGTGAAAAAGTTGCCCCTTAGGTCCCTTTTACATCATTCTCCTCTCACCCTAAACCTATGCCCTCTAGTGTTGGACTTCCCCAACAAAGGAAAAAGACCTTGTCTATTTATCCTATCCATGCCCCTCATGACTTTATAAACCTCTATAAGGTCACCCCTCAGCCTCCGACACTACTGCAAAGGAAAGGTTCCATACAGGCCTGAAAGTAAATATGGCAGTCAGAAGTCTTCTTTGTAGCTTAAAGGGAACATTTATCGTATGCAACTCTGCTCTCCCTCCTATTGCAAGCATGTTGGAAAACTTGAAAGGGTTTAGAAATATTTATTTGGATGTTGCCAGGGTAGGAGGATTTGAGTTATAGGAAGAGGCTGAATAGGCTGGGGCTGTTTTCCCTGGAGCATCTGAGACTGAGAGGTGACCTTATAGAGGTTTATAAAATCATGAGGGGCATGGATATGGTAAATGTATAAGGTCTTTTTCCTTTGTTGAAGGGGTCCAAACTAGAAGGCATAGGGTTAGGGTGAGAGGCGAAAGATTTAAAAGGTACTTAAAGAGCAACATTTTCACTCAGAGGGTGGTGAGTATATGGAATGAGCTGCCAGAGGAAGTGGTGGAGGCTGGTACAATTGCAACATTTAAAAGGCATCTGGATGGGTATATGAATAGGAAGGGTTTGGAGGGATATGGGTGAAGTGCTAGCAAATGGGATTAGATTGGGTTGGGATATTTGGTTGGCATGGACGGGTTGGACCGAAGGGTCTGTTTCCATGGAAACTCAGTATGGAACAGGAAGATGGTCACCTCCAAACACTGTGCTGAAATACATAACAGCACTGGGGTTAGGCTGGCCATCTAAAACTACCCGACATATGCACATCAGATGCATAAGGGTTTGACAGAAACATGATCCTTCTGCAGAGAACAGCTGTTTTGTTTTACCTATTCTGTGGGTACTGTACATGGTGCAGTGCTATGGCAACGTTCCCATAGTCTTACTCATTAGACAGGGGCAGCTGGTGGTGGTTTAACTGAAGGTCGCCACACCTCAGGTGAGGGAGAAGTTGAGAAGGAAAGTCCTACAGTCAGTGCAGGAATCAAACCCATGCTGTTGGCATCACAGTCCATTGTAAAACAGCTGCCCAGCCAACTGAGCTAACATGGTACACTGAGGCGTGAGTAGAACAAGGAGAAATTGCAAATCTGTAGGATTTTAAAAACAAGCGTCCTGGTTCTAAAAAGCATCATCTGGTCATTGCAGACCAAAGAACACTCAATATGGCACTAAATCTGCTTGGCAGACATTCAAATCTGAGCTGTTTCCTTCTGAACAGGAAGCAAAGGCCCACAGATGATTGCTGGACATGGGGCACACTAACACTGCTCCATTTGAGGACAGTCCTACAGGAAATCTCAGCTTTCACATCCAGCTGCATTTTAATTGAGCGACTCCATCATTTCTGTCATTGTGCTGGCTTTCAGGCTCATTCTCCTGATTGCACCTGGTATCCTACTCTGTCCCATACATCAAGAGCCTGTTCATTTCCACTTGTAACTTCACTGACTTTGGTCACTTGCCAAAGTTGTAACTTTTGTGAATCCTCATTTTCCAAAACTAACTTTCTCTCCCAGCTCCAGTCCCACACCAGGTCCTAGCTCCCAGCCTGCCGTATTTTCACCATCCCTCCAGACCTCCCACTCTCTGAGGATGAAAGATCAGTCCTCAGCAGAGACCTCACCTTCATTCCCCTACGCTCTCGGTATAACGAGATCAACACACGGTGAGACATCAAACAATTCTTCCATTGCCTTCGCCTCCGCGCCTACTTCTTCAACCAGGATTCTCGCCCACCCTCTGACGACCCCTTCTCCCGCCTCCAACACACCCCATCCACCTGGACACCCCGTGCTGGCCTCTTACCTGCCCTCGATTTCTTCATTGCCAACTGCCGCCGCGACATTAACCGCCTCAACCTCTCCACCACCTCACCCACTCCAACCTCTCACCCTCGGAACATGCAGCCCTCCACTCCCTCCATTCCAACCCCAACTTCACTATCAAACCAGCAGACAAGGGAGGCGCGGTAGTAGTTTAGCGCACCGACCTTTGCACTGCTGAGGCTAAACGCCAGCTCGCGGACACCTCCTCCTACTGCCCCCTTGACTGACCCCACCTCCCACCACCAAACCATCATCTCCCAGACCATCCATAACCTCATCACCTCAGGGAATCTCCCATCCACCGCCTCCAACCTCATAGTCCCACAACCCCGCACCGCCCGTTTCTACCTCCTGTCCAAAATCCACAAACCTGACTGCCCCGGCCGACCCATTGTCTCAGCCTGCTCCTGCCCCACCGAACTCATCTCCGCGTACCTCGACATGGTTCTGTCCCCCTTAGTCCAAGAACTCCCCACCTATGTTCGGGACACCACCCACGCCCTCCACCTCCTCCATGATTTTCGCTTCCCTGGTCCCCAGTGCCTTACCTTCACCATGGACATCCAGTCCCTGTACACCTCCATCCCCCATCACGAAGGACTCAAAGCCCTCCGCTTCTTCCTTTCCCACCGTACCAACCAGTACCCTTCCACTGACACCCTCCTTCGACTGACTGAACTGGTCCTCACCCTGAACAACTTCTCTTTTCAATCCTCCCACTTCCTCCAAACCAAAGGAGTAGCCATCGGCACCCGCATGGGCCCCAGCTATGCCTGCCTCTTCGTAGGAAATATGGAACAGTCCATCTTCCACAACTACACTGGCACCACCCCCCACCTTTTACTCCACTTCATTGATGACTGTATCGGCGCTGCCTCGTGCTCCCACGAGGAGGTTGAACAGTTCATCCACTTTACCAACACCTTCTGCCCCGACCTCATTTTACTGGACCGTCTCAGACTCCTCCCTCCCCTTCCTAGACCTTTCCATTTCTATCTCGGGCGACCGAATTAACACGGACATTTACTCCCACAGCTACCTAGACTACACCTCCTCCCACCCTGTCCTCTGTAAAAACGCCATCCCATATTCCCATTTCCTTCGTCTCTGACGCATCTGCTCCCAGGATGACCAGTTCCAATACCGTACAACCCAGATGCCCTCCTTCTTCAAAGACCGCAATTTCCCCCCAGACATGGTTGACGATGCTCTCCACCGCATCTCTTCCACTTCCCGTTCCTCCACCCTTAAGCCCCACCCCTCCAATCGCCACCAGGACAGAACCCCACTGGTTCTCACCTACCATCCCACCAACCTCCATATACATCGTATCATCCACCATCATTTCAGCCACCTCCAAACAGACCCCACCACCAGGGATATATTTCCCTCTCCTATCAGCGTTCCGAAAAGACCACTCCCTCTGTGACTCCCTCGTCAGGTCCACACCCCCCACCAACCCAACCTCCATTCCCGGCACCATCCCCTGCAACCGCAAGAAATGCAAAACTTGCGCCCACACCTCCCCCCTTACTTCCCTCCAAGGCCCCAAGGGATCCTTCCATATCCACCACAAATTCACCTGCACCTCCACACACATCATTTACTGCATCCGCTGCACCCAATGTGGCCTCTTCTATAATGGAGAGACAGGTCGCCTACGTGTGGAACGTTTCAGAGAACATCTCTGGGACACCTGGACCAACCAACCCAACTGCCCCATGGCTCAACACTTCAACTCCCCCTCCCACTCTACCAAAGACATGCAGGTCCTTTGACTCTTCCATCGCCAGACCATAGCAACACAATGGCCGGAGGAAGAGCACCTTATCTTCCACCTAGGAACCCTCCAACCACAAGGGATGAACTCAGATTTCTCCAGTTTCCTCATTTCCCCTCCCCCCACCTTGTCTCAGTCAAATCACTCGAACTCAGCACCGCCTTTCTAACCTGCAATCTTCTTCCTGACCTCTCCGCCCCCACCCCACTCCGGCCTATCACCCTCACCTTGACCTCCTTCCACCCTTCGCATTTCCAACGCCCCTCCCCCAAGTCCCTCCCTACCTTTTATCTTAGCCTGCTGGGCACACTTTCCTCATTTCTGAAGAAGGGCTCATGCCCGAAACATCGATTCTCCTGCTCCTTGGATGCTGCCTGACCTGCTGCACTTTTCCAACAACACATTTTCAGCCCTTTCATTTCATCCAACTTTAATTTCATCCAACTTTAATTTAAAAAGAAAGCAAAGACTTGGCACTTTCCTGCACTGTGTGTCCATTTTATCCAACAATGGTTTCTATCTGCTCCAAGTTAGAAAGATCTTTGGCAAGACCAAAGCAGAGCTTGCTTTGCCTGTTGAACAGGAATTAGCTTTGAACATAGTCAGTCAGAAGAGCTGTGTGTGTGTCTTCACTGCATTGCAAAAGAAGTTCCTTTATCATTGTATTGTGACCAGAGTTTGTTAGTTCCCAAACATAGCCAGATCCATTCACAGACTCAATAAAAGGGATGGAATTGTGCATGTAGGTTTGCTCACTGAGCTGGAAGGTTTATTTCCAGACGTTTCGTCACCATACTAGGTAACATCTTCAGTGGGCCTCCGGGCAAAGCCATGTTGATAATTCCTGCTTTCTATTTATATGTTTGGGTTTCTTTGGGTTGGTGATGTCATTTCCTGTGGTGACATCAACCCCCACTTTGACTGGGACCACACAGTTATCCAAGGACAAGCCAAACAGAGACATGCACGAGAATTCCTCGAAGCATGGTATTCCAACCAGAACTCTATCAACAAACACATCAAGTTAGGCCTGATCTACCACCCACTGAGAAAAAAGAACAGGAAATGACATCACCACAGGAAATGACATCACAACAGAAAACGACGTTGAAAGAAATAGATGGACAGAGTAATTTTGTTAAAGGTGAGAGATTAGGAAGTCCAAAGATTGAGTGATCTGAGTGTCCTTAAAATGAGGCACTCAATGCTAACATAGAACTACAGCAAGCAATTAGTAAAGCAAACAGCATGTTGGCAATCATTTCAGGAGTAGGCCATTCAGCCCCTCAAGCCAGCGCTGACAGTCAGTAAGATGATGGTTGATCCTCTACCTGAACTCCAGTTCCCAATTTTCTCTTTATGTCCTTTGATATTTTCATATCTAAACATCTACCATCTCTTTCTTGAAGACACTCAGTGACCCAACCTTCACAAGTTTGAGAATCCCAAAGGATCTCCTCCCTTTGAGTGAAGAAGTGTTTCCATAACTCAGTCCAAAAGGGGTTACCCTGTTACCTGACACTATAACCGCTGTCCAAGACTCCCCCAACCAGGGGGAACATCTCCCCACATCCAATCTGCCTAGCTCTGTTAGAGTTTTGAACATTTCAGTCAGATCCTCTCTCACTTTTCTAAACTCTAGTGAATAGAGTTCCTGCTGAACCAATCTCTCCTTATAGATTATCTGACCATCCCAAACTCAACCTAGTGAAATCTGCAGCACACCCTCTATGGTAAGTATACCTTCTCTCAAGTGAGGAGGCAAAAACCAAATGCAATACTCAAGGTGTGGTCTCATCAAGGCCCTGCATAACTGGAGTAAGACAATTTCAAGAGTGTTTCAGTATGTAAGGAAACATTTCTTGCTGTGGTTGTATAATGAATTGATGAGCTGAAAATGTGTTGCTGGTCAGGCAGCATCCAAGGAACAGGAGATTCGACGTTTCGGGCATAAGCCCTTCTTCAGGAATGAGGAAAGTGTGTCCACCACCGACCCTCTGAAGAGAACCTACTCAGACCCATTTCCCTCTGACTAATGCACCTAACACTATGGGAAATTTAGCATGGCCAATTCACCTAACCTGCACATTTTTGGACTGTGGGAGGAAACCAGAGCACCCGGAGGAAACCCACGCAGACAAAGGGAGAATGTACAAACTCCACACAGACAGTCACCCTAGCTGGAATTGAATCTGGGACCCTGGTGCTGTGAAACAGCAGTGTTAACCACTGAACCACCCTGCATTTAGATTCTAGCAAAAGGGAACTTATTTGCTCAAACGTTGATGAGCCTTTGGAATTCTCTGCTCCAAGAGGTTGTGGAAGCTCAGTGATTGACAATCTACAGGACAGAAAATCAATAGATTTCCAGAAACTAATGATATCCAGGAATATGCAGATAGTGTAGGAGAGTGGTGTTGGAATTGATGGAGCCGGCTGAGAGCATTGAATCCCCTGGTCCTCTTTCAATGTCCCTATCTTGAGAGAACTGGCTAAGCGTCATCACTAAAACAGATCATCTATTTATTGTCACACTGCTGTTTGTAGAAACATGCTGTGCATGCATCTCAAAAGTATCTCATTTATAACAAAGCACTTTAAGATGTCCCATGAAGGTGAAAAGTGTGATATGAATTGAGATTTCAGTTTCTGTAATTATCTAACACTGTATTGGATCAGCCATGTCCTATTGAAAGACAGAATAGTATTCAAGGGGCCAAATGGCCTACTCCTGTTCCTACACATATGGCCTGGCTGTCTTATTCAAGAAATATTTCCCCATTCTTGGAAACTCAAATCCTAAGTTCTGTGTTGTTCAGTCATTCGGTGAAAACAAAATAAAGAACTGTGGATGTTGGAGATCTGAAACAAAAACCAGAAATCCCTGGAGAAACTCAGCGGGTCTGACAACATCAGCGGGGAGAGAAACTGAGTTGCTGTTGAATCCAGTGACCCTTCTTCAGGACACCTTCAGTCGTTGGATAAGCAGAGTCGACAGCGTTAATCCCACAGTGTTGAAAAGTTGGCATCGTTCAATGTTTAGCCATTAATTGAATGTCATTGTTTGTCAGTTGTGAAGCTGTATTCACAAGAGGAGTGCACAGGTAGCTGAGAAACAGTAATCCCGTGGAAGCACAGAGCTCCTTACTGTTTTCTGCTGTTGACAGACAGACACTGAGCTGGGAGGTTTACCAAAGCTGTAAAAGATCAGAAAGAAGGCATTTGGGTTTATGAAACCTTTAATCAGCTGCTTTGTCAGCTTAATTAGCAAGGAGTAAAGGGTGGTGGTGGATCGTTAAAATCATGTTTTAATTACTGTTTATACTCAAGTAAAAGTCGATCTCATATAAAAGTCAACCCCTTATTTTTGGCCAAAAGATCTGGAATTTTCCATATATCTTGTGTAAAAGTCAACCCTAGTTCTTCACAGCTAACAGATCAACATTTGAGTCAAGGTATTACCTTGTACATAAATGTTATGATAAAGAAATGAATTTCTTTGTCATGGTATTATGTGTTTTGATGTAGATTTCACACCAATTTGGCATCAGGTCAGAGTCAGGTAGCGGCTCAGCTCAGCTCAGCTCCCCTGCGGCACTCCTGGAATACTGTCAGATTACCGTGATTCATTGTATTTCTTTCCTTTATTTGTTTAGGGATTGATTGGAGTTCTGCTAATGATATGGTGTTTTGGCCTGTAGCATCAATTTCAGCTCCTCAAAAGTAGAATCCATGTAATAGCTGACACCATAAATTTAACCTGAAAAGTAATCTCAAAAGTTTGACGATTCCGTGAGTATATACAGTAACTGGTGTATTTTCATGAGCATACCCATAGCTTGAGCACGAGGTCATGGTTGAAGCATCAGTTTTTGGAAATAAACCATTGTATGGGGACCTGGAGCCAATGGTTTTCATTCCCAGATGCTTGATGGTATGGGAAGAAATGAACAAAGAGGAGAGGAGTGGGGGTTGGACTGGACTGTGGCAGCCACTTGAAATTGCTTTGCACTTCTATAAGAATGATCTCTGATCTCACCTCCACCTTTCTGCCCAACATCCCTATCCCCTCATATGTCCAGACAACAACACTCTCCCAACCGGAGGTTTGAACATTCAGCCCCTGACATGTGAACTGTATCAGGGTCAGCAGCTTGGCTGGGTTTATGTCAATGTGCCTGGTTTACAAGGGGTCAAAGCCTCCAGGTTTTTTTCCCAGATCAGTGGATCTGTACCCATCCCTCTCCCCTCCTATTGTTGGTGTACTTGCCAGTTAGCTCAGTTAGCTGATTGATGATGCCAACAGTTAGGGCTCATTCCTGCAGTGGCTGAGATCACAGTGAAAGTCCTGCCGTCTCAATCTCACCCCTTCCTGTTGTAAGGCAACCCTCTGGACAAGTTCGTCACTAGTTGTCTCTCTCTTTGACAAGACAGTGAGATGATGGTGGCTTCACCTTTATCAACTGTGAGCCTATATCAGCAGGTCAGAGAAAGTGAGGACTGCTGACCCTGGAGAGCCAGAGTCAAAAAGGTGTGGTGCTGGAAAAGCACAGCAGTTCAGGCAGCATCCAAGGAGCAGGAGAGTCAACATGTCTAGCATACACCCTTAATTGAAGAGCTTATTCAAAATGTTGATTTTCCTGCTCCTTGGATGCTGCCTGACTGATGGTGCTTTTCTAGCTCCTTTTTGACTCTGTCAATGTGACCAGTCAATACTCGGTCATACTTAGTTCAGGACTGTCCTGAAGTAGAGTAATGATGAACTGTATTCCTCAAATTGGTTAAAATGCAAATCGGGAAAAAGTGAGGACTGCAGTTGCTGGAGATCAGAGCTGAAAAATGTGTTGCTGGAAAAGCACAGCAGGTCAGGCAGCATCCAAGGAGCAGGAGAATCGACATTTCGGGCATAAGCCCTTCTTCAGGATTCCTGATGCCCGAAACATTGATTCTCCTGCTCCTTGGATGCTGCTTGACCTGCTGCGCTTTTCCAGCAACACATTTTTCAGTTAAAATGCAAATCCCAAAGAGAAACAAGCATCAGTGGGTCAAATTCCCAGAACTTTCTACAGACTAGCATTGTGAGAGCATATAAAATCACAAGAACTGGTCAATGTTGTCCCATTGTTTAAGAAGGGTACCAGGGATAATCTGGGAAATTACAGTCCTGTGAGTCTCACATCGGTGGTAGGGGAATTATTGGAAAAGATTCTGAGGGACAAGGTCTATACGCATTTAGAAGCAAAAAGACAAATTTGTGATAGACTGCACGATTTTGTGATGGGGAGGTCACTAACTTGATTGAGTTTTTTTTGAGGAGATAACTAAGATGATTCATGAGGGAAAAGTGATTAATGTTGTCTCCATGGACTTCAGCAAAGCCTTTGACAAAGTCTCTCAAGGCAAACTGGTACAAAAGGTGAAGTCACAGGGTATCGGGGTGAGCTGGCCAGATGGATACAGAACTGGCTCAGTCGTAGGAGGAGGGTAGCAATAGAAGGATGCTTTTTGGATTGGAGAGTTGTGACTAGTGGTGTTCCACAGGGATCAGTGTTGGGAGCTCTGCTGTTCATGGTCTACATAAATGATTTGGAGGAAAACGTAGCTGATCTAATTAGTAAATTTGTGGATGATACAAAGATTGGTGGAGTTGTGGAAAGGGAGGAGGATTGTCAAAGGATACAGCAGGACATAGATCAGTTGGAGGCATGGGCAGAGAAATGGCAGATTAATCTGGACAAATGTGAGGTGATGTAAGGAAAGTCAAGTACAGGTGGAAATTATACAGTGAATGGCAGAACCCTTAGGAGTATTGATGTGCAGAGGGATCTGGGTGTGCAGGTCCACAGATCACTGAAGGTGACAGTGCAGGTAGATAAGGGAGTTAAAAAAGCCCAATGGCATTGAGTTTAAGGATAGACAAATTATGCTGCAGATTTATGGAACTTCAGTCAGGCCACAGTTGGGATATTGCGTACACTACCAGAAGGATGTGATAGTTTGGAGAGAAAAGGTTACAGAAAAGGTTTAACAGGACATTGCCTGGTACTGGGATTTTTAGTTATGCAGAAAGTTTGGATAGACTGGATTTGTTTTCACTGGAATGCAGGAGGTTGAGGGGCAACTTGATAGAAGTTTATAAGATTGCGAATGGCATGGATAGAGTGAAAATTGTGAGGCTTTTTCCCAGGGTGGAGGGATCAATTACTGAGGGACACGGGTTCAAGGTGTGAGTGGGGATGTTTAGAAGAGAGATGTGAGGAAAGTTTTTCACACAGAGGGTGGTGAGTGCCTGGAACGTGCGGCCAGAGGAGGGGGTGGGGACAGACTCAATAGCAGCTTTCAATGAACATCCGGACAAATACAGGAATAGGAAGGGAATAGAGGGATAAGGATCCTTGTAAGTGAGGGCAGTTTTACTATCAAAGGCGCAGGCTTGGAGGGCCGAAGGGCCTGATTCTGTGCTGTATTGTTCTCTGTCGGTTGTCTGCTTGGTAAATAGTTTAAGCGCTGGACATCTTTTAAAGCTGTATGTTTCATCTTCATCGAAGAAACAAATTAATTAAATTGACCTGTATGATCCAATTTTAGTTTTAAAATGTTTTTATAGTTTTAAGCAGCATGGCTTTGTGCAGGAAAGCCTTTGTCTCACAAGCTGCAATGATTCACGAGAGCACCTTCTTTTTGATGGAGAGTAGAGAAATTTTAAAAATTACCAGAAATTCTCAAATCCAACATTGAACATGAGATACCCAACCTGTGAGCATGCTTGTGTCTGTAAAGAATGCTTTAAGGATTTGGAAGTTTGCTACTTTTCATTAAAAGAAAGCTGTGAGTGTTAATAAACAAATAATAAACAAATTCTACAAGGGATGGGTTTAAATTATGTACAAGGTTAAAGCCTGCCATCTCATGCTGTGATTTATGCAGTAGTTACCCAGTGGGTTTGTTGTAGTCTTGCACATGTATCCTCTAACGTGCATGAGCAGTTCTGTTGACCGCACTGAAGACTGCCCAGCTTCTGTCCTGACGTGATGGTGTGGCAGCACAATGTCAGGGTCTCCCTACGCTTTCAAATGAAATGCTTTCGTTTTGGAATGTTCATCGTCAAATTGCTGCAATGTTGTGGTCCCATTTTAAAGTGCTGTCATGCTGCTGAAACAGGCCACACTGTCTTCACTTGGAATGTTAGAGCAATGCAACACCAGCTTCCCAGCTGTTTGCAATTCTCTTTGAAGTTGAATCCTGAATTTTCAGGAGCAGTGAGACACAATGTGAGACACACCGGCAGCACCTTATTAATGTTACCTGATGATGTGGAAATGAGGAACCCTGCAACCCTCAGACAGACAGCAGCGATTGTCATGGTGTTTGTCTGTGATGTTTCGAATATATTTTTGAAAAGCACTTTGTAAGAACAGCAAATACGCCACTTCAGAATGTTAGGTTTTCCTTAAAAAAAATCTACTTTTAATTGAAATGCGATTCGTGCACAGCAACAGACATTTTTGTCGGGTCTTGGCCGTTTTAATAAATACAGTGATGGTTAAAGCCGCAAAACAACCAGGATAAGCTTTGACAAATGCAATACACTGTATCACAGCATTAGGCACAATACCACACGCTTGATTATTGGCACAGGGTGGTGGTTCAACACAAATCCATTATAAAGTTCACCTATGCAGCGTCCATTTAAAAAAAATCTGAAGACAGATTATTTCTTTTTACTGTTATAAAACAGGATTGAATGATTTTATTAGCTATATAATAAAAGATAAGGTCACTGACATTTGGCCATACAGCTGCAGTCTGCAATCACTTGGTGAGCTCAGTTGGCTGGATGGCTGGTTTGTGATGCAGAGTGTTATCGACAGCACACATTCAATTCCTGCACTTAGCTGGAGCTCACTGTGAGGGTCCCCCTTCCCAAACCTCTTCCTTGGTTCAACCTACACTTGACAGTTTGGATTAAATGGGGAATTCAGGTTGAACTAATTAACACAAAAGTAAGATCATGGTGCCGAAGTTGACTGGAATCAGGTTCCAAAATTGAGTTGTAGATAACTTTATCAGAAAGTAGGAGGGGTTTTGCCATTTCTATTCAGACTATGAAATTGGTCTGTCACTTTTAAGGAACATGGAAGGAAAGGGTCATTGCATTGTTTGGTGTTTAATTTACAAACCGTAAAGATGCTAGTTGGATTCCTGCTTCATTGTCTCCTTGCAATCCGACTGCTGCTATATTTCTCATGACTAAGCATGGACTTGCTGCTGAAGTGAACCTTCAACATTTAAACCACTGACAAAGAAGAGCTCACAGGAGAATGTGGACTGGCCTGGTTTGAGGAATGCATGCTTCCAAATAAGCTAACACATTCTAATTTTGAAAGATGACACATCTAAATTTTATCCACATCCAAAAATGATGTGCGACATTTTCTTTCCAACGTCTTTTGAAGACAGAAGTTCTCAGATAATTTACCTCCCTTTGTTTTTATTACATTTCATTGCTTTAACTTTGTGCACTTCCCAAAGTATTGAAGCACACCAATAAATATCACATCAGTGTGACCTGAAGTATTTTTATTTGCAATGTCTTCATTTTTCTTTCTTTGCACAATTTGGAAGTACTTGGTTCTGGTCCATTCCCAGTGATATGGATGACACTGGAATCCATTGCATGGGGTAATTATTACATCCACACCCAGCATTTCCTGTGCCACTATTCCATTTAATCCATAACCTGGGGGTTAAAGAGCTTCCTGCAGTACTTGTGTGTTCTGATGTTTCCTGAATTGATTCAGAGCAGTGGTTAGTTCCAACTTCAGCATCACATGAATCAGATTGGAATTTTTCAGTCTTTTGAAGTATCAGACAGTTTGTTATGCCAACTCAGGCTTTGGAATATCTAAATCTCACTAACGTTATATTGAATTTTGCAGGTATTTTGATACACCCTCAGTAATAAATGTTTTTAAGTACTTACAATGTTCACTGTGTCAAATTGATAAATACAGCGTATGTGCTTTCAAGCTTCATTTATTATTAATAACGTCATACGGATATGATGCACTTTGAGTAACTTTATAAGGTGACCAGAGTTTGATTGATAATGGGGGCTCAGTTTTTAAAAATTAGTATGAGCTGGACTGGGGATCACAAACATTGCATTTAATGCTACGGATTCCAGGATGTTACCTCAAAACTGAGCTGGATACAATTTTGTCTGGGGACAAATTAAGTTTAAAGAGCAAATGTGGGAAATTCAAATTTCGAAAACAGATCAGCCATGACTCAATGGACTGACAGAGAGAGCTGAGGGGCTAAAGGGTCCTAGCTTTATGCTTTTCTGCTCAGCATGTGGAGTGAAATTTGTGCAATAATGCATTTTCATACCATTGATTATGGAGAGATTAATTGGCTGTGCAAGTGTCATTATTTCTTTTTGATTTTGTTGGTTACATTCACCTTGGCCTTTTTGACCTCAGAATTTCTCTGACCCCAAGCCATGTTCACTAAAACAGCTTGTTGTGTTTAGAATTTAGCTCCGATTACAATTGGCAATGTCCATTGAGCCAGAGAAGAGAAAATCACATCTCAGCAAGTTCCGATCTGGTTCATGATGTTGGTGTTTGATAAAATCCTTTGGAAGGGAATTTGTATTTCATATTTGGGGTGGGAGGTGGGATTGTCAGACTACACACAGGTGCTGCGTGAGAGAGCAAGTTGATTTTCTCTTTTGTACTAGTGAATTTGAAGATTAAAAGACTAGCTGCCACACTGTGGGAAAGAGGCTGCAGTTTTTGGGTTAAGCAAAATAGGGTCTCTGCAGAAGCTAACACTGCCATCAACGTAAGATTTAATTTAATGTCTCTAAAGTTCTGCCTCAGGAGAATTGCGTTGTGTTGGGTCTTTCATGACCAGTGGGCAATGGCACAGTGGTCCACTTGTACCTGAGCAGCGGGTGTCAGAATGGGGCCTGTCTAAGGTCACCTGCAGTGTCTCGCCAGGGTTTGAGCACCTGCAATTTCCGGCCAATCCGAACACAATGCGCACCATCTGCACTCCCATCTCCGATTGGTTGTGGGAGAGAAAGAATCTTCTCATTAGCAGCAGACTGTGCTGATTCCCACATCTGACTGATGCCCAGGGAGGAATGAACCAATGTGAATGCTCTTCTCTCTCTCTGTGCTGACAGACTGCAGCAGTATGGCAACAGGATCAACTTCCCTCCAATATTAGCAAAACAGTCAAGACAATGGCAGAAAAATTCCTGATGTGTTACGGTTGTCCTCAAATGCTTTGCACATTTCAAAGATATAAGTTACAGTAATACAAAAGGTATGATTTATTACCATAGCTGTGTGCATTTTCATTTTTTTTATTAACAGATTCAAATTCTCATATAAAAGTACATATAACCTTTTTAACAGATTTAAAATGACTATAGATCAGCTGATTCAATTAGACATATCGTGCAGTTTTTTACATTTCTCCTCTCTGTGAACTCTACGTGCAATCTCACTCATGTCCAGATTTACTACATTTCACACTGTGTCTGGACACTGCCTTGGACCAACCAGTTTCAACTCATTATTTTATATAATGAGGCAGTTTATCACCACGAGCACATGAGGAATGGGTACAGACTGCGTACATCCAGGTAATGGATGTTCCTCATGTTCTAAGACAGAACAGAATCTGATTTTAAATCAGGAGTTTATTTAGGTCAATTAAGCACAAGTTTAAGTCAGGTAACCGGAGTTTGCACAACCTCGTTTTGTAGAGGATGGGAATGCATGATGGGTAACTAAAATGATACTTTGCGAAGATAAAAGTGACATGAGGAGAACTCTCATCTACATCATTTGTGCTTGAGATGGCAGCTTCAATATCTCCCATTTCTGTCAGCTGCGCACAGATCCAAAACTTGAGGTGGTGATATGTGCGACAGAAACAAAAATTACTGGAGAAACTCAGTAGGTCTGGGAGCATCTGTGGAGAGAGAAGCAGTTAAAGTTTTGAGTCTAGTGTCCCTCCTTCTGAAGGGTCGCTGGACCTGAAACACTAACCCTCTGCACAGATGCTGCTCGCTGTGCTGAGTGTCCCCAGCAATTACGGTTTTGTTTCAGATTTTCATTTCTTTGTTTTATCTCAGTGTTTTGTGAGAGGGTGCTGACAATGTGAGGATTAAATACTATCCTGGATAAGCAGCAAGCACCCTCATTTTAAATTAAAATAGAAGGCTTCCCTGACTTTTCTTTAAACCATTGAGAAAGATCATTGTGAGGAAAAAACACAGTCTTAAATAACAGCTATCCAAACCTTGAATATCTGAATTGACTGACGAGTTGAAGAATTGGGTCAAGTTCTACATTTTCACTTTTGCTAAAGGATACACAGGTTGAATGTAAGCCTTCTCTTTACTAGTGCTGACTGACCTACCACATAGCTTGAACATATCTTAGTACAACTTCATTAGACACCTGAAGCCAGAAGTCCAAGAACAGAAACTGCTGGAAAAGCTCAGCAGGTCTGGCAGCATCTGTGAAGAAAAATCAGAATTAGCGTTTCAGGTCTGGTGGCCCTTGCTTAGAACAGTTCTGAGGAAGGGTCACTGACCCAAAATGTTAACTCTGATGTTTCTTCACAGATGCTGCCAGAGCTGCTGAGCTTTTCCAGAAATTTCCATTTTGGTTTTTGAATTACAGCAGTTCTTTCAGCTTTTAAACCTAGCTGTGAGTGGAAACGATTCAATGCCTGCAGTAAGTTGTGTTTTGAAATACCAGAGCACTTTAATGAATAATCCACAGACCATTCCATGTGGTGTCTTCTTGGTCAGAAATAAAGCTGATCATTTCAGATTCTGAAGGGAATCGATAAGATAGAAACAGGGAGACTGTTTCCACTGGCGGGTGAAACTGGAACTAGGGGAAAAGCCTCAGAATAAGGGGGAGCAGATTTAGGACTGAGCTGAGGGGGAATTTTTCACCCAGAGGGTTGTGAATCTGTGGAATTCTCTGCCCAGGGAAGTGGTTGATGCTATCTCGCTGAATGTTTTTAAGGCAAAGATAGATTTTTGAACACTGAAGGAATTAAGGGCTACAGTAAGGGTGGGTGGAGCTGAGGCCATGATCCAATTGAACAGCGGAGCAGGCTCGGGGGACAGATGGCCTACACCTGCTCCCGGTTCTTATGTAATTCCATTTCTGATCCTCTCAGAAACTGACATAGGAATCTGCCAATGATAATGTCACGTGTTCCATTAACAACCCAGTTCTTATAATTAGCTTGCCAATTAGTTTCCTTTTGATAAGTTGATGCTAGTTTATTTTATTGCTGCCTATTACTCTGTGGGATACTAAGGTATGAAAGCTAAACGTGATCTGAATTTCTTTTAGATGGTGCTAATCATCACAGGAATTGAGCTTTGACAAAGGGTCAGTTAGACTCGAAACATCAGCTCTTTTCTCTCCTTACAGGTGCTGCTAGACCTGCTGAGATTTTCTAGCATTTTCTTTTTTGATCACAGGAATTATTGCCTCCACTCAACTAGCATATGAGAAGAATGTCAGAGTTGGGCTTTAAATGCTTATGCCAATGTCCCGAGTCTGAATTTCTAAAGCCAGATTGGTTTCATAGTGATTCCCATTTCTAAACTAGCATCTATGCTATAATTACAATTTAATGTTCAAACATGTAGTAAAAACTTAAGGCTAAAATAGATAGATTCTTGATCCAAAGGGGAGTCAAGCATTATGGGTAAAGGGCAGGAAAGTGGACATGAGGAATATCTGATCAACCATGATTGTACTGAATAGTGGAACAGGATTGAGGGGCCGAATGGCCTACTCCTGTTTCTATTTCTTATGGCCTTAAGCATTTGGCTCCAACTTCTGACAATTAAAGTATTACTGCTGTATTTTAAAGATCGTTATTTTCTGACTCAAATTCCAAAGAAACACATTCTGCTGAATCATGACAGCTGAACTAGTAACCCCAAGGTTTTGTACATCTCTATCATCTCAGTTTTTATTAAAAAAGAGTCTAATTCTGTGAACTGATCTATAATGTAACCAATACTTTCTAACTGTACAATATGCAACTGGAACAAGAAAACCAAGCACACCAATGGTGTACAGTTGGTGCAGTTTCTTGCTAGCATGCAGCATATTACAGTACGTTCTGGTTAAAAGGTAATACTTTATTGAGGAGTGTTGTCATTCAGAAGTGTTGGTGTGCTGTGTTCACCCAACACAGCGAGGGTATACACCTGGCAGATTCAGAGTGTGGTCAGGAAAGTTGGGAATGAGCTGGCACCAAGCCAGGGATTACAGAGAAAGTATCTGGGAGCTGTCCACAAAGTGTTGGTGGTTGGAGCAGCTGGTACCTGGTTGAGATCGGTATGTCAGTAATTAAAGGACCTACATCCGACAGTCAGCAACTTATGTTGTCAATTGAATCAGGCAGTATGTACAAATGGGAGGACCAGGCACTGTCAGTGTGACTCACTTCATAAACCTGTAATTTGCATGATGCTTTGGATTTTTCTTTAGTGAGGGGGAAGAAGGGAGTTGGAGACTATATTAATGATTAGGAAACATCAAAGAACCATACAACATGGGAGGAGATTGTTCTGGCCATCACGCTGTTTGATCGAGCTATCCAATTAGTCCTCCCTCCTGATCATTCCCTCCAGCCCTGCATTATTTTATCTTCTTAAATAATTCAATTCTAACTCCCCGTTGAAAGTTAACGGAGTTAACTTATTGAAGTTAAACCCAGCACTCCTTCAGGCAGTGCATTCTGGACCTAGCGTAGCTTTCTGAGTGAAATGAAAGTGGTTCTTTTGGTCAATTACCTACAACCCATGCTTACTGCCCTCCCTGCAGTTTGTCTTTTGTACTCGGGCAAGACTCTCAGGGGTCAAGCTCAGGGATTGGCAACGCGCTCTCCATAAATCGCCAAGGAGATAGCGAGAATGTATTCTGTCCAATAGTGTACCTTTCACAAGTACATGTGCTCTTTTGTGTCACTATATTACCTCTTACATTGAATGTACTGTACATATTTTTTAGGACCTAACCACCACATTCTCTTGTTCAATTTACAATAATTTTTTTTCTTTTTTTTGATAAAGGAATAGAAAAGAGATTTTTTTTATCCAAATAGTTACAATAAGCAATCTGTGTCATTACCATCCACATGCACAGTTTTAAAGCTAAAACCTTGTGTGTTGTAGGATAGAAAAGTCGAACTCCAATGTGGATTCAGCAGGTCCCAGTGTTAAACATAGCTTGGAATCTCTTTTGTGCTCTCGCTTTCAGTGACTGTTGGATTGTTTCCTGTAATATCAAAAAAAAGGTTTAAATAAAGGTCAGAGTACAGTTTAATGTTTGTAATTTGAGATTGCACCTAAGTTTGCTGATTATGACAAGATGGGTGATAGCACCCAAGAATGGATGCTTTTGCCAATTTTTATCCCCAGTGTTTCGCTGTCTGTAACCTGTCCCTCACTAAGACCCCCACACCCATCACTATTGCTCTTCCTGGTCTGCATTGATTCCTGTCTCTCAATCCTTCCAATTTTAAAACCTCACCTTTTCATTTCAGACCTCGCAATGTCTCACCCATTTTCCTTTGATTCCTCATTCACTCCTAATCCATCCTTAGATTCTCTGGTTCTCCAAGTCCAGCTACGGCTGTGAACTGCTGCCCTTTACCCTGTCAGCAGTGGTGCTGTCTTCAGTAACCTAGGCCCAAACTTCTGCATTAATTCCATCAAACCTCCTTTCCTTTGGAAATGAATGAGAAATGCCACTTCTAGTGAAGATTTTGATGACCACTACCGTTCCTTCCTTAGAGACAATTCTTTTCCTGCATTAAAGATACTCTGGCATTGTATCATAATCACGCAAAACCAAATCAGTTGTCACATCCAACAGTTGTACGAGTAGAGATTCCTTCAGCCTATTTCATCTTAACACCAAATACACACCCATACCTATGGCATCTTCACCTCACCTTTTAAAACCAGCTGAATGAGACTATTAGGCACGAATGTGTGCCAAGATCTTGTCAGCTTTTATGCCATGCTTTTGAAAGTAGATGAATTCATTCAATATCCGAGCTTGATGAGTGACAGTGAGAGGATGCTATATTCCCATTAGTCTGGGCTGGATTCGAATCCACTTCTGCAGCTGTTGATCCATTACTTTGGGTTTCTTACATTGAGAAGTGGACCAAACTTTGTCTTCCATTTTGTTTTTGTGGATTTAACATTGGCTTAATTGAGAAGCAAGAGTTACTCCGGCACAGTGCAGACAGAGTGAGACATTAAACTGAGATCTCAGCTGCCCTCCATGGCTCTATTTCAGAGAGGTTCTGGGGAGTCCTCCACACCAGCATTGATTCTTCAGTCAGCACCAGGCACCATGTATTAATTGTCTGTGAGATATCACTGCACATAAATTGGCTCCCATGTTTTCTGGTATTACAATAGCAAGTCCACATTGCAAGTATTTAATTGGAACAGCCTGATGTACAACATAAATGCAAGAATCTCCTTTCTTCTGGTGTTTTTACTTTGATAGCTTGATCCATATGACGTCTCCAGGTACTACGTAGCTCATCAATGCTGATTGATGCTAAGGCATTTAATTTGAACAAGCAAGAGTTACTGAGTTTTTCTTCAATGATTAAATCATAATTACGTCTAGAAGAAATATAAAAGCATATTTTAAAAGTAGCTGTTGAGATTATTGACAGCTCAATTGGGAAAATATGGCACTTCATTTATTTTGGTCAATGTTGAAATAGCTGTGTTGCTAAAAAGCACTTAACCAATCACACACATCAAATGCATTTAAGAGCAGGAGTTCCCTGTGAGTTATTGTACTTCTGTAGTTTTATGGTTGATAATTGTGCCATTGTGAAATCAGGAGTAGAAATGATCAGAATTAACTTAATAACAACACACAATGAGGCGAAACCCATTGCATTTTAAGCACTATTAGTCATCTGATTTAAAAGTGGTGTCTGGAGAACTATTTTTGGGAAGAACAGTAGGTTAACCAATCATCAGGAAATTGAAATATCTGGAATTTGCTTGACTAGTTTACCCATTTTGATTGAAATGGATATTTAAATAAGTACATGAATAATGTTTTGGAGGGATATGGGCCAAGCACAGGTAGGTGGGACTCGTTCAATTTCGGGTTATGGTCAGCATGGACTGATTGGACCAAAGAGCCTGTTTTCATGCTGTATCACACTGACTCTATGAAAGTCAGGGTCTAGATGACTAAAGATTGGTAACACCCCAAAGCTGTGAATTTTGTAATTCAGAAATTTCCAGAGATTCGGGCTGGGTTCTATGGGACACTTCACTGCGGGTGGTTTGATAAATATTAATAAATATCCAAAGAAGCTATAATTGTGAGGAAAGTTAAAGTGAAACAATTGGAGTATTGAGAAAAAATAAATTTAGTGCAGCAAATGAGCCCTGGGGTGATTAGAAACTGTTTTACATTTGTTTTAATATTTCAGAAGGGTTGGCAAAGCTTATTGAAGCATTGAGTGGTGTAAGCACTGAATGGCAGCTGATAGGAAATGGAGCAACTGAGAAAAGAACATGTCAATCAATCAATCCCTTTGCATGCTAAAGCCTCAGTCAGCTTGCTGTCTATATAAAAGACAAAAGAAATATATTAGCAGAGATCATGCGTGACTTTTAAACAGTTCAAGAAACCTCTCTACTGAAAACAAACTCTCTCCAATTCTACTTTGTGATGGATTAACATGAAGGAGTAACTTGCATCCCATTTCTCAGTGTATTCTTGTTTGAACCTTTGAAGAATCTCCTCCGGATGGTTTGCCATGTTAATGTTACATGGAAATGCAAGTTGTTGTTGTGTTTCCTTCTCAGGCCAACGGGGATTAGACTGGAACACAGCAAGATCCCATTGGAGAATACGTGCTCAAAGAAAGAATAATGAAATAGATCCCAGAAGTTCCATTTGTTCACTAAGTTTTAAACTTCAAGCTTGATCTACATTTAATTCTTTGATTTGCTCCCATCATTGGTGCTAAATCATTTGCCCTCTACTCTCATTTCATCATCTCCAGACAAGATGATTGGTAACAACACTTGTATAAATCTGATATCTCTGTGCAAATGGCCACTAAAGATCAGGTACAGGCGCTCATTGACTGACCCTAGGGCTTTCGTCCTTGCCAATTTGGGAATGCCACTTATTCCCATATTCTCCAAAATGAGTGAGCATTGAGGATTAGTGATTTATCACGTGAGGACCTGCTCATTCACACTCTACTGTATTTGTTTGTAACCTATCATAACTTGCTGTTATATTGGTGACCCAGGCCTGATTATTGCAGACCACTGACATCACCCTCAGGCACTGCACCTGTGGCTAACTCCAACCTTTCAAACCTTCTGTTTTAGCTTTGAATCAAACCTATATGATCATGACTGGGAGAGTACAGCTATAATGCAGATGAAGCAACAGCATGGGTGTCCCTGTTATTTGAGACAATGTTATAGTTCTAAAACACTTGGGAAAACACTGCACATCACTGACTGCTGTGTACTGTGCCTGGCTGTTCTTACTTTTTAAAACTTTGATTAAAATCTTTAACAACATTCTACTGGAATCACCTCAAACTTTGAGAACCGCTTGCTGCTGACATCAAATCAGTCTTGACCTTACATTCAAAATGTTTGCTTCCTTAGAACTGCAGTGCTAGGAATAAAAGGTGAGATTCATTGTCCTACCAATTAAGGGTAACTTGTGCATTAGCATGCCTAAGTGTTCCATTAATGTTGATTGCTTTCGGATACTTTTGTCGTCCTGACTTGTTATGCTTGGGGACTTGTGATTTGTATAATGGATGACTGGAAGTATAGTAATTGCTGTACAATGCTCAGGGGATTTGGCAGATGCGAGAGTGAAGACTGACGGCAACCTTTGTAGAGATCAATCAATCAATTTTTCAATGTATAATTTCAGTTACATCACACTGCAAATTTTTGCTATAAATTCTGTGTTATGATCGAGCCCTCCACAATCACCTGATGAATGAGCGTCGCTCCGAAAACTAGGGTGCTTCCAATTAAACCTGTTGGACTATAACCTGGTTTTGAGTGATTTTTAACTTTGTACACCCCAGTCCAACACCGGGCATCTCCAAATCATTTGGAGAGATGGGCAGCACACAGTATGCAGTCCCATTGAAAAATTCATCTGATAGGCAGGAGATATGGAGGCTCACCCCTTGTTGTCAGCAGAGACCAGCCGTACTTATGAACTAGGAGTACTGTCATTTCAATTTGGAGAGATATGGGCCACACACAGGCAAATGGGATTAGTTCAGTTGGAGAAACTTGGTCAGCATGGACGAGTTGGACTGAAGGCTCTGTTACTGTGCTGTAAGATTTGATTAGCAAGTTTGCAGATGACACTAAGATTGGTGGAGTAGCAGATAATGAAGGCGACTGTCAGAGAATACAGCAGAATATAGATAGATTGGAGAATTGGGCGAGGTGATGTATTTTGGAAGATCCAATTCAAGAGCAAACTATACAGTAAATGGCAAACCATGGGGAACATTTTGTACAGAGAGATCAGGTGTCTGAGTCCATTGTACCCTGAAGGCAGCAATGCAAGTTGATAGAGTGTTCAAGAAAGCATACGGCATCCTTTTTTTCATCAGACGGGGTATTGAGTATAAGAGTTGGCAGGTTATGTTCCTAGTTACATAAGACTTTGGTTCAGCCACATTTGGAATACTGTGTACAATTCTGGTCACCATATTACCAGAAGGATGTGGATGCTCTGGGGAGGGTGCAGAGGAGGTTCACCAGGATGTTGCCTGGTATGGAGGGTGCTAGCTATGAAGAGAGATTATTAGATCAGATCAGATTTTTAGATCACTTACAGTGTGGAAACAGACCCTTCGGCCCAACAAGTCCACACCAACCCACCGAAGCGCACCCACCCAGACCCATTCCCCTACATTTACCCCTTCACCTAACACTATGGGCAATTTAGCATGGCCAATTCACCTCACCTGCATGTTTTTGGACTGTGGGAAGAAACCAGAGCACCCGGAGGAAACCCACACAGACACGGGGAGAATGTGCAAACTCCACACAGTCAGTCGCCTGAGGCGGGAATTGAACCCGGGTCTCTGGCGCTGAGAGGCAGCAGTGCTAACCACTGTGCTGAGGTTGAGTAGATTGGGATTATTTTCATTAGAAAGATGGAGGTTGAGGGGGGATCTGATGGAGGTCTACAAAATTATCAGAGGCATAGACAGGGTGGATAGCAAGAAGCTTTTTCCCGGAGTGGGGGACTCAATTACTAGGGGTCATAAGTTCAATGTAAGAGGGGAAAAGTTTAAGGGAGAAATGCATGGAAAGTTCTTTACGCAGAGGCTGGTGGGTGGAGGGTGGCTGCCAGTTGAGGTGGTAGAGGCGGGCACGATAGCGTCATTTAAGATGTATCCAGATGGATACATGAGTGGGCAGGGGGCAGAGGGATACAGAAAATAGGCGGCAGGTTTAGGTAGAGGATGTGTATCATTGCAGGCTTGGAGGGCCGAAGGGCCTGTTCCTGTGCTGTAAGGTTCTTTGTTCTTTGACACTTCGGTTGTGCCTGGAAAATGCTCCGAGGTAGAGATTCTGGATTCAGGTTGATGTTGTCTTTTTGGCTCTGGTTTCAATGGTCAGATCTCATAGGACAGTAAGGTAGCTTCCAGCCTGGCCCATCAGTGTTCAACTCTCACCTGGGATCATTGAAACTAATCCCATTTCGCTAGTGCCACAGCCTGGACTATAAACCTGAGATATGGATATCAGAGCTTGGGGACAGTTCTTCCTTTTAATGAACTAGGGGAAGATCCCCTTGTTTGCATTTGCATTTTCTCTGGTGGCTGTCACCTGTACAGCCAACAGACAGTCTGAAAGTGGCTGCACCCTGTGGTGGGACTAGAGAGCACAGTATATCCTGAAAACATTTCTGCAGGATCTAACACTCAGTTATCACATAGAGAGGTTTCAACTGAGAAGAATAGAGAATAAAAATTCTGTGCAGTAATGTTCCCTTTGAATATTTAGTGTTTTCATCACACATCTCTAAGTTAATCAATACAGGTATGTCAATGTCGAGTTTAAATTAAATGGTTGAGAAGAATTGATGAGACCCATTGAAATTCTACAGCATGAGAGAACCCATTCAGCCCTCATACCTGAGATTGTGTTTTCAAAAAGCCTTCTGATTAATGTCATTCCCTGCTCTTTCCACATAGCTCATCAAAACTGTCTGTTTTTAAAACATTCACTCAATTCCTTCCTGAAAGTTATCAAAAATGCATCAACGACCTTACTAGGCACTGAGATCCAGACCATAATGATTTGTTGCATTAAAAAAAATACTCTTTTCCCACACTCCCCTGTTTATTTACCAATTAGTTTGAAATGCTGTTTGTATATGAATGTCAGTTAAGCACAATTTCTATTCTTCATTGTTTAATAGGATTTTAATAAATACTCATGTTTGCATTACAGTTAAATATATTCATTAGTCACAGTCTCAAAAGGAGATCAGCATCAAAGTTGGAAGAGTTTGGGTGTGGCCATGCGGAAAACCAAGCTCCCTACCGAACACAGAAGATGCTGGAGAAACTCAGCAGGTTTGGCAGCATCTGTGCTGAGAGATAGAGTTAACATTTCAGGTCCCATGACCCTTTGAGGGACATGGATGGGCAAGGTCTTTTCCCCGGGAAGGGGGAAAATCCAGAATTAAAGGGCATAGGTTGAGGGTGAGTGGGGTAAGATTTAAAGAGCAAATTTTTCACGCAGAGAGTGTTGCGTGTATGGAATGAGCTCCCAGAGGAAGTGGAGGAGGCTGGTACAATTACATTTAAAAGGCACCTGGGTGGGTACATGAATAGGAAAGGTTTAGAGGGATATGGGCCAAGTGCTGGCAAATGGGACTAGATTAGGTTGGGATATCTGGTCGGCATAGATGAGTTGGACCAAAGGGTCTATTTCCATGCTGTACATCTCTACGACTCTATGACTGATTGTACCTCAGAAAAAAATTGGTATATATGTTGAAGGTAGGGTGATGAAGGGAGGAGGGGGGAATAAACAACGTGTGGAGGTAGAGCTCAAAGAGAGACAAAGGAGTGGGTAATGGTCAGAACTGTTAGTGACTGACAATGGATTGTGTGTGGTAGCAGCCCATGTGTTGACAAGTCTGGGATGTTGAACTCATTGAGTCCAGATGACTGCAAGGTTCCCAGGCAGAAAATGAGGTGCTGTTCTTCCAGCTGTTGCTAAGCTTTACTGGACCACAGCATCTGGGCTGAGGCAGGGATGTTGGCCAGGGAACACAGTGAAGGGACACCAGATTTTGTTTTGGATTTCTTCCCTTTTTCCTACTGATCACACTATCCTTCTCTCAAACTTGATTTTACACTCATAGAAAATTAAGACTATGATTTTGAAAAATGTTACTTTAATTTTTGTTATGGCTGAAACACACTGAAAATCTGGGATAATCACTTTAAGATTACTGACAACAGGAAGTCACAGAGCTGTACAGATTGTGATTCTGGGTCGAGAGTGTGGTGCTGGAAAAGCACAGCAGGTCAGGCAGCACCTGAGGAGCAGGAAAATCGACATTTCGGGCATAAGCCCTTCAACAGGAATCAACCCGACTGGCTGTGCTTTCCCAGCAACACACTCTCGACTCTGATCTCCAGCATCTGCAGTCCTCACTGTCATCTCCAGATTGTGACTCTGTACAAGGACGGTCAAGTGTACTCAAGAGGAACAGGTTGTTACGAATAAAACACTGAGGAGAAAATCTGTCAAATGTGAGAGTAGCAGCTTCCATTCCTCATCCTAATCCCCACCACCCACTCGCACTAAGATTAAACAGTAGACTAGATTCTCTGTAGTGTGGAAATAGGCCCTTTAGCCCAACATGTCCACACCACCCCTCTGAAGAGAAACCCACCCAAACCCATTCCCCTACCATATATTTACCCCTGACTAATGCACCTAACACTGTGGGCAATTTAGCATGGCCAATTCACCTGACCTGCACATCTTTGGATTGTGGGAGGAAACCGGAGCACCCGGAGGAAACCCACGCAGACACGGGGAGAATGTGCAAACTCCACACAGACAGGCGGGAATCAAACCCAGGACCCTGGGCCACTGTGCCACCCTAGTATCACTTGATACAATTTTTAAACATTTATTGATAGGACGTTGACAACACTGACAAAACCAAGTCCTATTGGCCACACCTAATTATTCAGGGGACAGCTGACAGTCTGGTGTCACATTGAGGACAGCAGATTTCTTTCTCTAAAGGCATTAATGAACCAGATGGATTTTTTTTCTGACAATAGTCCCATCATCAGACTCTTAATTCCAGATTTTTATTGAATTCAAATTTTACCATCTGCTGTGGCATATTTGAATCTAGGACCCCACAACATTAGCTGGGAATAACAATCCAGCAATAATACCCACTCGGCCAGCAATTCCCCTTCCATTAATTGGCTTACTGGGTTAGCAGAAAAACCCTTTAATGACAATGGGAAAGAACATTGGCTATTAAGCTTTGCATTTGTGCAAACAGCGAAACAGGGGGCACTGAATCTGGGTAAAAACAAGGACTGCAGATGCTGGAAACCAGATTCTAGATTAGATTGGTGCTGGAAAAGCACAGCAGGTCAGGCAGCATCCGAGGAGCAGGAAAATCGACGTTTCGGGCAAAAGCCCTTCATCAGGAATAGAGGTAGAGTGCCTGCAGGGTCACTGAATCTCACTGGCAATGCCTGTCCTCAGTGCAGTACACACGAAATGCTTGTAAGAGCACTAGACTCAGCCATGAAACCTCTTCACTGCTGTTCATTAAGATCATTGCTGACCTCTAACCTCAAATCTACTTTCCCAACAATCTCCAAATCCCTTTTAGAGTGCAAATATTTATATATATGAGCCTTGAATACACTCAATGTGTGAGTGTCTGTATATACATACCTGGGATCTAGAAATCCTAAAATTTCTAACCCGAAAATTTTTAACCCTTAGGGAAAAATTTTCTCCTTATCTGAATCTTACAGGATTAATCCTGTATCTATGATTTCTAATTCTGAACTCTCCATCCTGGGTAAACACCTTGCAACATCTCCAGAACACAGTCCATCGTGTTACCTGGAGTCTCCATTTTAATTAAATAAATGTTTTATATCATGTGTAATCCTTAACTTGGTGTGTGCAATTCAATTAAGTAATTCACCAGCAAGGTTTTCAGCTAAAACACCAAAAAAAAATCATTTCTGGTCACAATCACCCTGAACAATGTGATGTCACACAACGTTCTCACACCTGTACACATATACACCTGTACACATATACACTGTAAGAGACTTTCACAATCTAAAGTTAACTCAATCTCTAATTTCACATCTCTGGTCTGCCATGTAGCAGATCACAGTGGTTTCTTAAAGACATTTGATGTTTTAAAGTTGAAATGAAGTGTTCACTGCAGTTGTGAGGCTTCTTGTAGTCTAATATCTAGAAGGTTGGTTCCCAGGGGAACTTAGAAACTGGGACAAGTTACACGCTTTGGCTATTTGGTGATTTGAAGTTAACTTCTGTGTCTAGTTCATAGGCTGGCTGATGTATGATCGTTCCATTGGATCAGACAGTAGACAGACAATATAAACATTTGTGTCTCACCATGTGGCTTTTCAGACATTCCATGTCTTCCTTGTTGTGAGGTGTCCATGTTGATTCTCAATCTTGTTTTATGGATTCACACTTCTGGAGGCTCCAGTCTGGTTGGGGGAAGACCTCACGCTGCAATGGGAAATTGATAGAGGCTCTGGAGTTTTGATCTTCTTTTCTGAAGCCTCGGAGCAGACCGCCTTTTGTGTAAGCCTGTTTTTAAAGTGATGTGTGGATTCCCTGAATAACTGTAAATCTCCAGATTTAATTAGCTGTTTGTCAGAGACAGAGGTCTGTAGCCAAATATCAAAGGCAGATGATTTCTTTGGCAGCTACCCAGACGGCTTGTTTGTGTCCAAAGTTCACTGCAGTTATAAAAAACTACTGCTAGATATACCCATTGATCTTTACTGTGATCTACTTTCACCGTTCTATTCCTGTGGCTTTGAGGATGAAGTATATTCTGTGCTTTATCTGGCTTTAACTAGCTTATATCAGAAATCCATTCCACGGTGAGTATTGCTTTGTCGGAGATCAGAGATAGTTGTCAGTACTATATGTGGAGGATTACAATGTTGAGGAAGTCAGTGACTCAGATGACCATCCAATTGTTCTGTAAAATCCGACACGGATTGATTCAGAACTCCTAATCTCTTTGGAGAAGAGGGAAAGAGATGTCAAGGATGAAGAACACATTAATAGAAACAACAGTGAAAACTTCTTAAGATACAATGAGATTATGGAAATCCTTCTTCTCTCACAGGCAGAGGGAACAGTAAATGACACCATTTGAACTGACAGACCTATATGAGATTGCCCAGGTCTCCTACAGGTTGCTTAAACATCCTCCTTGTTGATAATACCATCCTGGGAGGGGCATCATGAAAAAGACCCTATCGAGCAGACCCAGTAAGTACAACAAACAAGGTTCAATGCCAACTCTTTTTCTGGACAAAAAGATGTACACGATATTATGGGAATTTGTTACACATTGCCTAGAAATATGTTTATGGGTTTTAAATAAATTTGGAAAATCTGTCATTTAGTATTTGCAGTTACCTGAACTGGCTAGTGCAGAGCAATCATACTCGAGAAGGATATGAAATTTAACAGCAGAGCAGAATTTTCTTCTTGTTCTAATGAATCATGCTGTAATATTGCTTCTAATAGTTTTTAAATGTTAATAGGGTGTTGTCACCCTTTCTGTACAATAGGATCAGTTTTGTTTTTCACAGTTCCTATAGATGTTCAATTGATGAACAGGACTGATTGATAATTATCAATGATGGACAATCAGTTACTGAACCCATTTCTGCACCTACAAGCCTTTTATCAAAAACCACCTCTGCATTTTCATTTGATTTTTTATTGCTTACTCTTTGGGTATCAGAGTGGAAACCTTAGAGCTTCAGAAGTGCTCAAATCCAACTTCTCGGGTAATGGGTCCGGTGGCAATATTCTTGACGTTTGAGTATCTAATCCAGGTGTTTTTTTGTTGTTTAGCTATGCATCATTATGCTGCGTTGATGGCTTGGGATGGTCCCACAAGGTCAATGCTTACACCGTTTACCATCTGCAATACTCCTGTGAACAGCTATCTGTTTATTTGTTCCTAGCTCCACTTACACCCATCCCCAGCCCTGACAAAGGGTTACATCTGAAACATTGACTTCTCCACCTCCTGATGCTGCCTGGCTTGCTGTGCTCTCCGAACACCCTGCTTATCTGCCCGTGGATTCCAGAATCTGCAGTTTTACTTGTTTCTAACCCTTGTTTTCACGGTAGTTCTGATAAAATAAAGTTATCAAGTTAAAGAAATTGGAAGTCGCTTTTATGATTCCGGATTTAGCGCTGGGAATGAACTGCATACAGAAGAAACTCAAAGTTGTGTATGGGATGTTGCGAGTTCATCTTGAGGGCCCTAGTACTGATGTGAACACATAGTTGCTCCAATGTAATGGGAATTGAGAAGGCTTTGGATTTCTAAAGTGCATTTCACAACCTCCAACCATCACAAAGTGCCTCAGTTATTGCTGTGCTCTGCCTGTTATAACTCTATCCTCCTCCCTGACGACTGGTGACTCTGAGATTGTTTGCACCATTGATGCTGTGATTGTCTCATAGCTGAGCGTCTGACCACGCATCGTTAAGACCGGCTGATTCCACACGTGGAATGTCACCCGACTCTGCCCCTGCCTCCAGCTGTGCAAATCCTCACCTCTGACTTTGATATATATTAATTATCCTCATGAGTTCCTAGCTGAGCTGCCACATACACTACAGGGGCTGAACATGGAGGCTTACCACCAATAAATACTAACCTAACCAGCATTACCCAATCCAAAGTTTGCGCGAAGATTTGTAGCTCGGGTGCTCGTTGTTGTGGTTCTGTTCGCCGAGCTGGAAGTTTTTGTTGCACACGTTTCGTCCCCTGGCTAGGTGACATCATCAGTGCTTTGGAGCCTCCTGCGAAGCGCTTCTTTGATGTTTCTTCCTGTATTTATAGTGGTCTGTCCTTGCCGCTTCCGGGTGTCAGTTTCAGCTGTCCGCTGTAGTGGTTGGTATATTAGGTCCAGGTCAATGTGTTTGTTGATGGAGTTTGTGGATGAATGCCATACCTCTAGGAATTCCCTGGCTATTTTCTGTCTGGCTTGCCCTATGATAGTAGTGTTGTCCCAGTCGAATTCATGTTGTTTGTTGTCTGCGTTTGTGGCTACTAGGGATAGCTGGTCGTGTCGTTTCGTGGCTAGTTGATGTTCATGTATGCGGATTGTTAGCTGTCCTCCTGTTTGTCCTATATAGTGTTTTGTGCAGTCCTTGCATGGGATTTTGTAAACTACATTAGTTTTGCTCATGTTGGGTATCGGGTCCTTCGTTCTAGTAAGTTGTTGTCTGAGCGTAGCTGTTGGTTTGTGTGCTGTTGTGAGTCCTAAGGGACGCAGTAGTCTGGCTGTCAGTTCTGAAACGCTCCTGATGTATGGTAGAGTGGCTAGTCCTTTTGGTTGTGGCATGTCCTCATTCCGTGGTCTATCTCTTAGGCATCTGTTGATGAAGTTGCGCGGGTATCCGTTTTTGGCGAATACCTTGTATAGGTGTTCCTCTTCTTCTTTTTGCAGTTCTGGTGTACTGCAGTGTGTTGTGGCCCTTTTGAATAGTGTCCTGATGCAGCTTCGTTTGTGTGTGTTGGGGTGGTTACTTTCATAGTTTAGGACTTTGTCTGTGTGTGTTGTTTTCCTGTGTACCCTTGTGGTGAATTCTCCGTTCGGTGTTCTCTGTACTATCACGTCTAGGAATGGGAGTTGGCTGTCCTTTTCTTCTTCTCTCGTGAATCGGATTCCTGTGAGTGTGGCGTTGATGATCCGGTGTGTTTTTTCTATTTCTGTGTTGTTGATGATTACAAACGTGTCATCGACATATCTGACCCAGAGTTTGGGTTGAATTTGTGGTAGGACTGTTTGTTCTAACCTTTGCATAACTGCCTCTGCTATGAGTCCCGAGATTGGTGATCCCATGGGTGTTCCATTGATTTGTTCGTATATCTGGTTGTTGAATGTAAAGTGTGTAGTGAGGCACAAGTCCAGTAGTTTAAGTATGCCGTCTTTGTTGATAGGTTCCGCCTCCTGTTTTCTGTTCTGTATGTCCAGTAGGTTGGCTATTGTTTCTCTGGCTAGGGTTTTGTCAATCGAAGTGAACAGTCACGCCACGTTGAATGAGATCATGGTTTCTTCTTTGTCTATGTGTATATTTCTGATGATGTTCAAGAATTCCTGTGTTGATTGTATGGAGTGTTTGGATCCGCTGACCAGGTGTTTCAGTTTCTGTTGTAGTTCTTTGGCCAGTTTGTATGATGGTGTCCCTGGTAATGATACTATGGATCTGAGTGGGAACCTATCAACAAAGACGGCATACTTAAACTACTGGACTTGTGCCTCACTACACACTTTACATTCAACAACCAGATATATGAACAAATCAATGGAACACCCATGGGATCACCAATCTCGGGACTCATAGCAAGGCAGTTATGCAAAGGTTAGAACAAACAGTCCTACCACAAATTCAACCCAAACTCTGGGTCAGATATGTCGATGACACGTTTGTAATCATCAAAAACACGGAAATAGAAAAAACACACCGGATCATCAACGCCACACTCACAGGCATCCGATTCACGAGAGAAGAAGAAAAGGACAGCCAACTCCCATTCCTAGACGTGATAGTACAGAGAACACTGAACGGAGAATTCACCACAAGGGTATACAGGAAAGCAACACACACAGACCAAGTCCTAAACTATGAAAGTAACCACCCCAACACACACAAACGAAGCTGCATCAGGACACTATTCAAAAGAGCCACAACACACTGCAGTACACCAGAACTGCAAAAAGAGGAAGAGGAACACCTATACAAGGTATTCGCCAAAAACGGATACCCGCGCAACTTCATCAACAGATGCCTAAGAGAAAGACCACGGAACGAGGACATGCCACAACCAAAAGGACTAGCCACACTACCATACATCAGGAGCGTTTCAGAACTGACAGCCAGACTACTGCGACCCTTAGGACTCACAACGGCACACAAACCAACAGCCACGCTCAGACAACAACTCACCAGAATGAAGGACCCGACACCCAACATGAGCAAAACTAATGTGGTATACAAAATACCATGCAAGGACTGCACAAAACACTATATAGGACAAACAGGAAGACAGCGAACAATCCGCATACATGAACATCAACCAGCCACGAAACGACACGACCAGTTATCCCTAGTAGCCACACACTCAGACAACAAGCAACATGAATTCGACTGGGACAACACCACTATCATAGGGCAAGCCAGACAGAAAACAGCCAGGGAATTCCTAGAGGCATGGCATTCATCCACAAACTCCATCAACAAACACATTGACCTGGACCCAATATACCAACCACTACAGCGGACAGCTGAAACTGACACCCGGAAGCGGCAAGGACAGACCACTATAAATACCGGAAGAAACATCAAAGAAGCGCTTTGCAGGAGGCTCCAAAGCACTGATGATGTTGCCTAGCCAGGGGACGAAACGTTTGCAACAAAAACTTCCAGCTCGGCGAACAGAACCTTACCCAATTCCATCAAAGAATAAAGAAAAAAATTGACCTCCATAAACATACAGTCATAGAGATATACAGCATGGAAACAGACCTTTTGTTTCAACTCATCCATACCATTCAGATATCCTAAATCAATCTCGTCCCATTTACCAGCATTGGGCCTATGTCCCTTCAAACCCTTCCTATTCATATACCCATCCAGATGCCTTTTAAATGTTGCAATTGTACCAGCGTCCACCACTTCCTCTGGCAGCTCATTCCATACACGTACCACCCTCTGTGTGAAAAAGTTGACCCTTAGGTCCCTTTTATATTTTTCCCCTCTCACCCAAAACCCATGCCTCTCGTTTTGGACTCCCCTACCCCAGGGAAAAGACCTTGTCTATTTATCCTAATTATGTCTCTCATGATTTTACAAACATCTATAATGTCCCCCCTCAGCCTCCAACGCTCCAGGAAAACATCCCCGGTCTCTCTGTGTAGCTCAACCGTACAACATCCTTGAAATCTTTTCTGAACCCTTTAAGGTTTCACAACATCTTGCCGATAGGAAGGAGACCAGAATTGCACGCAATATTCCAACAGTGGCCTAACCAATGTCCTGTACAGCCGCAACATGATCTCCCAACTCCTGTACTCAATACTCTGACCAATAAAGGAAAGCATACCAAATGCCTTCTTCACTATCCTATCTACCTGTGACTCCACTTTCAAGGAGCTATGAACCTACACTTCGAGGTCACTTTGTTCAGCAACACTCCCTCGGACCTTACCATAAAGTGTATAAGTCCTAATGATTTGCCTTTCCAAAAGGTAGCTCCTCAAATTTGTCTACATTAAACTCCATCTGGCACTCCTTGGTTCATTGGCCCATCTGATCAAGATCCTGTTGTAATCTGAGGTAATCTTCTCTGCTGGCCACTGCACCTCAGTTTTGATGTAATCTGTAAACTTACTAACTATACCTCCTATGTTTACATCCAAATCATTTATATAAATTACAAAAAGCAGAGGACCCAGCACCGATCCTTGTGGCACACAGCTGGTCACAGGCCTCCAGTCTGAAAAGCAATCCTCCACCACCAACCCTCTGTCTTCTACCGTCGAAGTTAAAAATCATACAACACCAGGTTATTAGTCCAATAGGTTTATTTGGAATTACTAGCTTTCGAAGTGCTCCCATAACCTTGTGTTATGTGGTTTTTAACTTGGTTCACTCCAGCATCAGCACCTCCATATCATTTCTACCTCCAAGCCAGTTCTGTAGCCAAATGGCTGTTCTCCCTGTATTCCATGAGATCCAACATTGCTAACTAGTCTCCCATGAGGAACCTTGTTGAATGCCTTACTGAAGTCCATATAGATCACATTTACCGCTCTGTCCCCCTTATCAATCCTCTTTGTTTCTTCTTCAAAAACCTCAATCAAGTTTGTGAGACATGATTTCCCATGCACAAAGCCAGGTTGACTATCCCTAATCAGTCCTTGCCTTTCCAAATGCATGTACATCCTGTCCCTCAGGATTCCCTTTAACAACTTGCCCATCACCGAGATCAGGTTCATCAGTCTATAGTTTCCTGACTTGTACTTACCACGTTAGCACCACATTAGCCAACCTACAGTCTTCTAGCACCTCACCTGTGACTATCGATGATACAAATATCTCAGCAAAAGGCCCAGCAATCACTTCTCTAGCTTCCCACAGAGTTCTTGGGTACACCTGATCAAGTCCTGGGATTTAGCCACTTTTATGTGTGTTAGGATGTCCAGCACCTCCTCTCAGTAATTGGACATTTTTCAAGATGTTACTATTTATTTACCCATGTTCTATTTCTTCTCCGTCCTTCTCCATAGTAAACATTGATCCAAAATACTTGTTTAGTATCTCTCCCACCTCCTGCGGTTCCACACATAGGCTGCCTTGCTGATCTTTAAGGTGCCATATTCTCTCCCTAGTTACTCTTTTGTCTTTAATGCAGAATCCCTTTGGATTCTCTTTAGCCCTATTTGCTAAAGCATGTCCCATTTTTGCCCTCCTGATTTCCCTCTTAAGTATACTCCTGCTGCCTTTGTACACTTCTAGGAATTCTCGGGATCTCTGTTTCTATTCTGAATATGTTTCCTTCTTTTTCTTGACCAAACCGTCAATTCCTCTCATCATTCAGCATTCTCTACACCTATGATGCTGCTTTAGGTACTCTCGCTCACACCAAGACTTGTTTGGTTACAATCTTTGAGCTTATTAATTTGTATTGGTTCCTTGGAATGCCAACATTCAATTTTAAAATTCTCAAAATTATAAATCGCACAATGCCAGGTTATAGTCCAATAGGTTTAATTGGAAGCACTAGCTTTCGGAGCGACACTCCTTCATCAGGTGGTGGTCCAAGACAACCAGCGCTCCGAAAGCTGGTGCTGCCAAATAAACCTGTTGGACTACAATCTGGTGTGTGATTTTTAATATTGTCCACCCCAGTCTGACACTGGCAACTCCACATCATTTAAAATGCTCATCCTTGTATATAAATCCTGCCATTGTTCTCCTATCTCTTACGGCCTAGAAACTCTCCAAGATGATTCATCTAGTTGTGAACATTGCCAGTTCAGCCAGTCCACCACAGATGACCGTACCTTTGGCTACAAAGCCCCTCCACTCTGGCATTCACCCCTAGTCTCATAGAACATAGAACATAGAACATAGAAAAATACAGTGCAGTACAGGCCCTTCAGCCCTCGATGTTGCGCCGACCCAAGCCCACCTAACCTACACTAGCCCACTATTCTGCATATGCCTATCCAATGCCCATTTAAATGCCCATAAAGAGGGAGAGTCCACCACTGCTAGTGCCAGGGCATTCCATGAACTCACGACTCGCTGAGTAAAGAATCTACCCCTAACATCTGTCCTATATCTACCACCCCTTAATTTAAAGCTATGCCCCCTCGTAATAGCTAACTCCATATGTGGAAAAAGGTTCTCATGGTCAACCCTATGAAAACCCCTAATCATCTTGTACATCAAGTCACCCCTAAACCTTCTTTTCTCCAATGAAAACAGCCCCAAGTGCCTCAGCCTTTCCTCATACGATCTTCCTACTGTACAGGCAATATCCTGGTAAACCTGCTCTGCACCCATTCCAGTGCCTCCAGATCCTTCCTATAGTATGGCGACCAAATGTTTGAGATGTTTAGTAGTTATCCAAATGCAATCTGCACTATCACTTCAGGAAGCTCTCAAGGAATCATCTTTAATCTAACTCTTCTCGTTTACCTTTGCAACAATATCTAAAGTATTGTTTCCACCCAAACATACCTCTCTATCACCTCAACCACTGCTATGTTGATAGAATGCTTCTTCCAGATAAACAGAGAGAGGCAAAGCTATGATATTCTGCATCAACCTCTCCTTCACAAACACTTAATTCTCCCAACTGGCTAAAGTTCCTCTCCTGTCACCTTCCAACCCCTGTAGTACTTCTTGTGATATCCCTTTCTCTACCTGTCTGCCCCTTGAAATGTGCATTCATAGCACAGTTGAAGCAAATCATTACAACCCTCATCCTAAAAGTTTCCAGAAACATCTCATTTGTGCTGATGAAATATCAACAGTAAAGTCCACTGCTAGTGATTGCATTAACCAACAATGGCATCTGCTCTCACCAAAGCTGTAGGCTATAATTGGCCTTAGATGTGTTTAATTCGGATTCCAGGTTTCTCCCTCCTGTTGTGTGTAACCTCCACTAGTTCTGCAACTCTCTCAAAATGCTCCAATCCTCCTTCTGAGGACTTTTGTGTTCCCATTCTGACTTTTGCTTCACCATTGAATGAAATGCTTTTAGCCTGACCTCATTCTCTGAAGTTTCCTCCCATAAATCCTTTGTCTCTCCTTCCCTTTGAACCTTCCTCAAAATCCACCAATCTTTTATCCCTCTATGAAGACAGTTGACTTCCTTAATGATGCTATAACGAAGCCAAGTTACTGTTGTAAAAATATGAACAGGAAATTGGCAGGAATTTTTACATCTAAAAGGGCATGAAGATATAGGACTGTGCAAGTGGTTATTGAAACCACGTCCAACATTTAAAGGGTAAACTAAGTGATTCTTAAATAAAAATTCACGGAGAGACCAAAAAGAAAATGGGATTGCAGTGGCTAGCTGATGTGGAGAAACGCAGTGTGGCCGAGCTGTGTTGTTTAGTCTCCTCATCATCAATCTGTGGCACCTCCAGCATCTTTGTGACACGCTGAAGGGATACGAGCCAGCTTTGACATTTACAATCTCTAAAAATGTCACTCCATTCCTCTTAGGTTGTTTTTTTTTCTCTTGATGTCTAAGAATTCTCAGACCGGATGCTACAACAGTTGGGAAAGTCAAGCCAGGATTTTCAATCTCCCTTTGGAAAAACCTTTGAATCAACTTCAAAACTTTAGTCAGCATGAATATAATATTGAAGCTGATTGTAGTTTCTACTTCAAGGAACAAAAACTTGCATTTATTTCGTGCCATTTATGTCCTCAGAATGTCACAGAGTGCTGTCCTACCAAAGTTTGAGCTGTTTTATACTTCTGTACAGTGTTGTGTGCAGCAAGGTCTAACAAACAGCAGTGTGTTCAGGACCTTAATAATCTGTTTTGCTGATGTTGATTGAGGATTAAGTATTCATCCAGATATTGGCGGGAATGTTCCTTTCTCTTCTTCAATTGAAAGCCAGGAGATCATTTACACCCACTGTTCAGGGCAAAGGGGACCTCAGTGTAATGCCATCTGTAAGCTGGTTATTGATCATCCTTCACAATGAACAGCAGCCTGGGTTTTGTGTTCATGTCCTTAGAATGGGGCTTAAACCAATGACAGCTTGACTCAGAGTGACACCCTGGGCAGGTAAATCATAACAATTCTGAAACGCCAATGGTGCAAAGAAACCAAACACTCTTAGGTTAGATTGTTTTACAATTGAGCCAACATGATAAACATTCAGCATTGATTGCAAATGATCTATATCAGGGTGGGTTGGCCCATACTGCTCTCAGCAACGTCAGGCAATCATCTCCCTTGAATCACTTATAGCTGCAGGAGGCAGTTTCATTTCTACCAACACAGAGAAACAAAGACAAGTGTGCATTCTCTTCATGAAGTTTGGTGGGAGGAGACACATGTCATTTTTAAACCAAAACTTTGTCTCTCGTGAGTCTGACAGCAACACTGTGCACATGAAGGAGAGAAATGAACTTTTACAAAACAAAGTGAAGAGATATGGGGAATGGCTCCAGAACTCACCAGGTGTACGCAATGGCCACTCCTCCCTGGCGCTCCCTCCAACATGGTGAATAAGGCTGCTCAGAGCACTGCAAGATACAGTCACATTTCATTCCCTGCAGCTTTAGTTCAGCGTCAGAGCCAGTATTAACACAACAGTGTCACAAGGAAACGGCTGTGTCAGGCTTCTGGCAAAATCTAATAAAACCAGGCCTTTCATTTCTCAGTCCAACCTCACTTCAGTAAAACAATAAAAGATTGGAATTCAAAGTGAGGTGTTATCTTTATATTGCCTCAAGGTTTTTTCGTTTTAGTTTCCCTTTATGTAATTGTGCCATACAACAGCAGTCACTGTCAAGTCCTGATGTTTCAGTCATAGTTTTGGTTTCATTCAGAATGTTGGAGGCTGCAGGATGTGTTTCAGTGGAATCTCTACTGCACCATCTCCTTTGCCCCATCCAGATAAAAGACACTGTTAGTCTCTCCTA
Organism: Hemiscyllium ocellatum; assembly: GCF_020745735.1. NCBI lineage: Eukaryota > Metazoa > Chordata > Chondrichthyes > Orectolobiformes > Hemiscylliidae > Hemiscyllium > Hemiscyllium ocellatum. The sequence continues at coordinate 59,663,542 of NC_083422.1, read as the reverse complement.
TGTGTGTGTTGGTCAACTCATCTGCTACATTCGGGATGGAGACTAGTATCTGATGAAGGATGTGGTGTATTCTAAGTAATCACAGATTGTCCATTCTAAACCACAGTGTAACTAGTATATTCTCTCACCTGTACCCACCTATCACCATTCCAACTACCCACCCCCTTATTTATCTCTCAGCTCCCTTTCCTCTCCACATTCCTGATGAAAAGCTTATGCCTGAAACGTCGACTCTCCTGCTACTCCAATGCTGCCTGACCTGCCCTGCCTTTCCAGCGCCACTCTTTTTGACTCTATTCTCACATTTAACCAAGGAATCCGTTCTGACAAGAATCTGGTGTGTAAGGTCCCTGTTACTAATAGAGCAATGTTTCTGATATAGATAAATACCAGGCCATGATATCTCCTTTCAACTCTTTCCATGGATGGAACCTCTGAATCTGGCTCTCAGAATGATAGTTACTTGTAAGACTGTATTCAGTAAGACTGTAATTCTGTTCAAAGTTCAGGCAATACACTGGTCACTGACTTTATGGAATTACCGGAACACTTGGTGATAACTGAGGTCTCTTCTATTATAGTAAAAAATGAGGTCTGCAGATGCTGGAGATCACAGCTAAAAATGTGTTGCTGGTCAAAGCACAGCAGGCCAGGCAGCATCTCAGGAATAGAGAAGAACATTCCTGATGAAGGGCTTATGCTCGAAACGTCGAATTCTGTATTCCTGAGATGCTGCCTGGCCTGCTGTGCTTTGACCAGCAACACATTTTCAGCTCTCTTCTATTATATTCAGTATACATCAGTGTGTATATATAGATAGATATAGATATCTGGAAAATCGCCTCTGGCGGAGATACAAAATTATAGACTGGATGTGACGGTTCTCCCAGTTGACATTTATTTGGCAAAGACTGCCATCTCATTAGTGACTAAAGCCCTGGAGCTATCAGAACAATGAGGCACCACTTAAAATTTGAGCTTTAGGTGAAATGGGTCGAGAGTAGGGGAGACAATTTGGAAAAAATTCTTCACTCATACATACCTTTGCTGTTACAAGAAAATTGAAGCAGGACTTGGTCATTTAGTCTCTCCAGGTTGTTCTACCTTTCAATGAGATTATGGCTGATTCTCTGACCTCAGTCTGACTTCCTGCCTTTGTCCTAGATCTCTAAAGACAATAGGGTTCAGAAAAATTGCTCATCTCAGTTGTACATACGGAATTAACTGTTAGCTGCAGAAAAGTTTCAAACATCCACCACACCTTAAGTATTGAATTGCTTCTTAATTTCACTCCTAAAAGGACTGTTTCTAATTTATTTTGTCCATTAGCCTTAACCTTAGCCTCCCAGACTGGGTAGAAATATTATTTCTTTATCTACTCTATTCTTTCTCTTAGAAACGTGAAGATTTTGATCAAATCTCCCTTCAACCTTGTAAGTTCCCACGTTTGTTTTTTAATCTGTTCCAGTATGTAAGCGGTACTGGCTAATTCAGCATTTATGTCCTGTCCCTAATTACCCTTGAGCAAATGGTGGAGAGCTGACTACTTGAACCACTGCAATCCCTGTTGTGCTGTTGGGCAGGAAGTCCAGAATTTTGACCAATGACACTGAAGGAATGGCGATATATTTCTAAGACAGGATGGTGAGTGGTTCAGAGGGGAAATTGCAGGGGTGGTATTCCCATGTATCTGCCCTGGGCCTTCGCGATGGAAGATGAATCCGGCTTGTAAGGTGCTGTCAACAGAACTTCAGTGAGTTGCACTTTGTAGAAGGTGCACACTGCATCAATGTTGGGGGGAGTAGATATTTAAGGGAGTGATTGGAGGGTCCGTTTACTGGGGCCGCTTTGTCTTGTTGTTGAGTTTTGCCTTTGGATCTGCATCAACTCAAGCAAATGGAGACTGTTTCTTCACGTCCCTGACTTGTGCTTTGTTAGGGGTGGGCATTGGAGAGAATGGAATTGAGTTACTTGCTCTGGAATTGCCATCCTCTGACCATTATAATTAAATAGCTAATCCAATCCAGTATCTGGTCAATGGTGACACTCAGGCTGTTGATAGTGGGGATTGAGGAATAGTAATGCCATTTAATGTGGCTAGAATTCCTCCTGTTTGAAATGGTAGTTGCTTTGTACTTTGTAGCATGGAAGTTTCTTGCCACTGAGGAACCTAACCTTGAATGTTGTCCATGCATCTGCTTCATTATCTGAGGAGTCACAAATGGTGCTGAGCACTGTGTAATTATCAGTGTTCAGGCACCATTCTGGGCAATCCTCTAAAGCCACTACATCCTGCCAGACGTGCTATGCCCAAATCTGCTCACAGTAGCCCTGGGCCTGTATGTTATAGCTATCCACGTGTGTGTGTGTGTGTGTGTGTGTGTGTGTGTGTGTGTGTGTGTGTGTGTGTGTGTGTGTGTGTGTGTGTGTGTTGGTAACCCTTCCCAGATGGTTGTTTGATCCCCTTCCTGCCTGTTCCCTGAAATGCGCAGAATTCTTATAGGGCAGCGTGGAGAAGGTTAAAGAGACATGTTTCCTTTGCTCCCACTTTAATCAGAGCTGGAAATGTGTTGCTGGAAAAGCGCAGCAGGTCAGGCAGCATCCAAGGAACAGGAAATTCGACGTTTCAGGCATAAGCCGTTCATCAGGAATCCCGAAACGTCGAATCTCCTGCTCCCTGGATGCTGCCTGACCTGCTGCTCTTTTCCAGCAACACATTTTCAGCTCTGATCTCCAGCATCTGCAGACCTCATTTTTTCCTCCCACTTTAATCACTCAATTTTGAGTCTTGCAGTTTCGAGGTTGGGGGAGGGAGGGAGAAAGGGTGCAAGATTTACAAGTCACTACATTGTGGTGGGGGGAGAGGATCTCTCTCTCCCTAGGGTCAGCTTTTCACATAAGCCCAGCCCCAGACCACCAAAGGCTGTCCATATACCTTTGTCCCAGCTGCCCATGAAGACCACCCATCTCAGCTCACCCCCAGCACCATCAGACCTCAGCTTCTTTCACTGACATGAAACTCCTTCAGTCTCAGATTATGGGGCCTGGAAGCTGGGGATTACTCCCTGCAGGGAGGAGAAAGTGAGGACTGGAGATGCTGGAGATCAGAGTCAAGAGAGTGGTGCTGGAAAAGTACAGCAGGTCAGACAGCATCTGAGGAGCAGGAGAATCGACATTTCGGGCTCTCTGATGAAAGGCTCTTGCCCGAAACATCAATTCTCCTGCTCCTCAGATGCTGCCTGACCTGCTGTGCTTTTCCAGCACCACACTCTTGACCACTCCCTGCAGCCCCAGTCCTGCTCCTGCTGGTAGTATTCCGATGACAGCAGCCACCCGATCCAATTCCTCAGCAGTTCCCTGTGACTGGGTTGCTTGGCTGATTGAAGGGGGAATGTTCTGTCTCCAGCCTATTCACTCCTCCCATATCCCACTGAAGTGCTGAGGGGGTGGCAGGGGCTGATGTAATTATTCTGGATCAGTGGTGCTGGAAGAGCACAGCAGTTCAGGCAGCATCCAACGAGCAGCGAAAACCTCGCTGATGTAATTAGCAGAGCTCTATTCCCCACCAACTTCTCGGGTGCTGAGGTGAAAAATCCCACCATCCAGAAAAACTCCTGTCCCAGGGATAATCTAATCAGGCTGTAAGATAACATGGACGCTGTCTGACCTGCTGTGATCTCCAGCATTTGTTATTTTCAGTACAGATTCCAGCATCTGCAGGAATTTTCTCCTACGTAAGCTAGTCACTATCCCTTTGTACTCAACACTTATAGATATTAATTTCAGCATTCATGAAGCCTTTATGATTGTTTTATGTTCCTCTTGGTAACATTTTAATGATCTATTTACCTGGATCCCCAAATCTCTCTTGACCTCTGCTGTGTCTAGCTTTTTAACTATTTAGAAAGTACTTTGTCCTTTTCTTTTGTCAATCCAAAGTGGATGATTTTCTATTTACCCACAAAGTTACTTGTCCCAGTTTAACCCATCAGTTATTTCTGTGAACATATTTCTTTGTAACTGTATACTGCCAATTGTACTGTTTCATGCCAGCTCTGTGTATGGCCATGAAAATAAAATGTACAGACTTTCTCCTGCCCCCCAAATATCCATCCTTGATCTCAAAGGTTTGCCGAAGATGAAGACTTCACTCATGTCTTCAGAAGTTTTCAGCCAGGCTCCTAAGGCATGATCAATCTCTACAAATCAATTTTGACTGTCCCTGATCAGCTGAAAATTTTCAAGACCTGTCCATTGTTATTATTATAGACCCCAGTAATTACAGATATCAGCTAACTGGTTGACAGTTCTTCTGCCTAAGTTCCACCTTCCTTAAACAAAGGCATGACATTCACAATCTACTATTTCAAAGAAACAGATTGAGAGAACTTTGCAAGATTATAGTAGGCTGTTTACAATGTTCGTTATGACTTCCCTGAGTGGGCGGCACAGTGGCACAGTGGTTAGCACTGCTGCCTCACAGCGCCAGAGACCCAGGTTCAGTTCCCGACTCAGGCGACTGACTGTGTGGAGTTTGCACATTCTCCCCGTGTCTGCGTGGGTTTCCTCCGGTTTCCTCCCACAATCCAAAGATGTGCAGGTTAGGTGAATTGGCCATGCTAAATTGCCTGTAGTGTTAGGTAAGGGGTAAATGTAGGGGAATGGGTGGGTTGCGCTTCGGCGGGTCAGTGTGGACTTGTTGGGCCGCACTGTAAGTAATCTAATCTAATCTTATGGGAACCATGTGCTTCTTGGAATTGTTACTCTTTAGTGTCATGGTTACTGCTGTTTTACTGATTTTGTTGATGACAGATTTTACCTGCCTTCGTGCTAAAGTCATCCTGACATCAAATAATGAATCAACATGCCTGCATTTCCTTATTTTCATTGGTAATATCAGCAAGATCTGTTAATGAGGGGCTCGATCTGCTCTTACCCATTCTGCTATTTCTGAATAAAACTGTAATGGTCAAGGAATCTCTGCCCTGCAAATGCATGCTCTCTGCCCTCTGAACAGATTTTGCTGAGTCAGAGACTGGAATTCTGAAACAGGCTCCATCCACTACCATCACAGAATCACGGTCAATGTTTGATGGGGAAGTCTGGATGGGAACATGGTAACGAAGATAAATTTTTAAAAAACTCATTCTTAGGAACGAGTTGGGTTTTTCTTTTGGTTGCTTGCATTGCTTGGAACTTTTGTTATTTTACTTTGTTTACCTAAATTCTGTATGTCAAGGTCATCAACAGTGAATTCCTCTGGCCTGGTTAATTCATTTTGTGTGATGTTGGGGATGCTCTCAATTTGGCTGACTGGACTGATCATCTCTTGTTCCTTCTCATTGGGCATCTGGGCATAAACGTTAATCCCTGGTATCTTCCTGTGTAAAATGACAGACAGCCAATTACAAAACTATACTGGAAGAAGTTTGTGTTTTAGCATCTAACTAAGGATGTGTTAGCTTGCTTTGATAGATGAATTAGCTTGTTAGTGAGGAGATGACAATTAAGAGCTCGTGTTTTGATTTTGGAGAGGCAAATGAGTATTATTTCAAAGTGGCTTTAGCAAGAAAGATGAGTGTTTATACAGTGCTGCTAGATTACCTACCTTGACTATGGTCATCTTCATTAACACAATGATGTTTAACTTCCATTTATGGTTGAGGAGTTTTGCTATGTCTTGGTCAAAGACAATCACTTAGGGACAGTGCCCTTTCAGAATTTCTTACCATTGTTGGGTCAAGTGACTTTGATGGATATAGGACCTCATTTTTGCCCGATCAGCTGGCATCCAATTAATGGGGTGACATTGATGCATCCATGCTAAATGATAAATATTCTGACAGCAAGTAATGTTAGAAAGTGAAAGCAGGATTAGTTCAGGAGGATATGGTTAATTGTGAATACCACACATTAGGAAAGATGTCAAGACCTTGGAGAGGGTGTAGAGGCACCTTATTGGAGGGAAGAACTTCTGTTATTTGGAAAGACAGGCTGTTCTTCTTTTAGCAGAGAAGGTTAAGAAGAGATTTAATAGAGGCATGCAAAATCACAAATGGTGCAGATGGAGAAAGAAAGAGGAACTGTTTTCACTGGAAGATGGGTCACAAACCACTTGATACCAGGTGATTGGAATAAGAACCAGAGATGTCACAAGGATCCTTTTATTTACAGAGTTGTGATTTGGATGCAATTGAAGGGGTTTTGGAAGCAAATGTAATTGTAGTATTCAAAAGGAAATTGGACAAAAAAGATAAAGGGGAGTGACTGTGGAGAAAGAGAAGGGACGTGAAATTGTTTTGACAACTCTACCATGGATTCCACCAGCCACCAATAGAATTGGTACAGGAGCAATGCAATACTTCTAAAACCTTTTGCAACCATCTTCAGCCAAGGGTACAATGAGTTATCCATACGCTAAGGTCTCCAGTGGCACAGATGCCAATTTCCAACCAACTCATTCCGTGTGATGTGAAGAAATGGCTGAAGGCCATTCACAATGAGCCACTCTTCTGCTGTAGCTACATCACAGTTACATCTTGTGAAAAATTGGGGTAAAAAATGAGGTCTGCAGATGCTGGAGATCACAGCTGAAAATGTGTTGCTGGTTAAAGCACAGCAGGTTAGGCAGCATCCAAGGAACAGGAAATTCGACGTTTCGGGCATAGTTTCATTCCTGATGAAGGACTTATGCCCGAAACGTCGAATTTCCTATCTCTTGTGAAAAATTGCCCAGGTATGTTTTGTTCATAAAATCCCACTGTTGACCTCTCCGTCAGTCTACCCTCAATGATCAGCCAAGTGATAGACAGTGTCATCGACATGTGATCAAGTGGCACTAACACCTGAAGTGTTTGCTCACTGACCACTCAGTTCGGTTTCTGCTCGGGCCATCCAAACCCAGACCACATGACAGTCTTAACTCAAACATAAACAGACAAGCTGAAGTCCAGAGGGGATGATAATCTCAAGGGCTATGAAGGCTGATCTTGCCAGTGATATTCATATGGGAGGAGAAAGTGAGGACTGCAGATGCTGGAGATCAGAGCTGGAAATGTGTTGCTGGAAAAGCGCAGCAGGTCAGGCAGCATCCAAGGAACAGGAGATTCCGAACGTCAAATCTCCTGTTCCTCGGATGCTGCCTGACCTGCTGCGCTTTTCCAGCAACACATTTCCAGCAGTGATATTCATATCCCTCGAAGTAAAATTAACAAGACATCTTCCCAGTAATTTGGAAATCAGTAAGCAGAATAGTTCCATACAAAGTCAGGAGGTGATTCTTTTCCTGTAGAAAGACAGGAGAATGGAACAAGCTGCAGGCTTGTATGATAATTACTCATCTGTTGAGTTTACAGCACTAAAACAGGCTGTTCAGCCCAACTGGTCCATGCCAGTGCCTCTGTTCCACACATTCTACATTTGTAAGCCATTTAAAGTTTAGCCTGGGTTACAGTCAGGTCAGTTGATTCACTGACTGGAGATAAATAAACTGGATTGTTCACATGGATTCTTCCTACCGAGATGGACAGTTCAAAACAGCAAGTATCCAAACTCATGATAAAGGATTCCACTCAAGTGAACTTTCATTCTGGGGAGGCTGGAGTGGGGGGTGGTGGGGAATGGGATAGAACCAGACTTTATCACAATTGTTTTAGAAGTTTTTTTTAAAAGATCCATTCACAAGATGAGGGTGTTACTGACTAGACCAGCATTGATTGCCCATCTTAGGGAATAAGAGTCAACCCCATTGCTCTGGGTCTGGAGTCACACACTCTCCAGACCAGATCAGGATGGATGTTACCTTCTCTAATAAGACCTTAGTGAACCAGATGGGTTTTCCCAACAATTAACAATGGAATTTATGGTTGCCATTAGACAATTTATTCCAGATTTTTAATTAAATTCAAATTTTACCAACTGCATGGCAGGATTTGAACCTGGGTCCCCAGAACATTAACTGGATCCCTGGATTAATAGCCAGTAATAATACTATCAGATGATCATCTCCCCAGTTGGGTCTCCTGCCTTCAACCCTCATATCCTGTTATCTCCCTCACTCAACTGTCAATCAAGCTGTGATCGCAGGATCCAATAAGTGTAGCTTTTAAAACTCAGCCAAGCATTCATATGAAAAACCAAGGGTTAAATTAGCCATTGGGAAATGTAACCAGCTCCTCCATGCATGAGAAGCAGGTTCTTCTTTCTACCCTGTCAATCAAGGGAGTAGAGACTTTTTTTTATTAACTCTCACAAACAGATTTAGGTGTTTTTTATACAGTCATTAAAGAGTGAGGTATTTAAAAAGACTTCAGCTCCCTATACTTAAGCAAGCATTCTCTGCCTTTGAAGCATGTTGACTCTCAATGTTACTCAGAGATTCATGGTTCCTACATTACAAGTTCAGGCTTTCGGCAGGAGCAAAATGAGTATTCCTGATTAAGGGCTCTTGCCTGAAACGCCAATTTTCCTGTTCCTCAGATGCTGCCTGACCTGCTGTGCTTTTGCAAATGGAGTATGTTCAAACTCAGCATTAACTTCGACTGGTCCAGCTGAGGATTAATTTCCCATTTGTGTGTGAATCAGACCCTACCTCCTCCCCCCCCGCACTTACAAAAATTGGACTTGTCAAAAATGAGGATTTCCACGGTTGGGAGTGCCTGTATTTTAAAAAAAAACTCCATGGAGCCTTTCCGAACCCATGAAAATGCAGCCCCTCTTCTTCAGCAAGATTCCCTCTTCGGAATGTGGAAGCCAAGGAAGATAAATCGGTTCCAGGGATAAATCACATTCTATTGAGAAGGCAGCATCCAAAAGTGGGCAGTAAGGAAAGAACTGGGTGAGGCGGGATGTGGTGGCTCAGAATTTACTGTTTATGATGTTGATTGCATTTGCCTTCATTTGAATGTAAATGGACAGCAGCTCTCTCAACTCAAGTAAGTACTGACACCCAGGGCTTGTCCTGGCTCCACAGTTATCTACATACGCTGCCTACCTCATCAACATCATGCAATTGTATCATTCATCCCAAGTGAACGTGAATGATACAGCACCAAGAAACTTTGACAATACTTTAGAAAAATTCTCTACATATTGGAAACTGTTTTTCACCTGTGTGATGAATATAACACAAATCTGGGAACATTGTGATTTAGTTTCTGATATAAGAGATGGTGGAAATCTGAATCAGTGGTGAGGGGTGGGGTCCAGAATAGAGAGTTATTTTTAAGGTGGCACAACTTCAGCCTCCCCAGTAATTTTTTTTCCATGGGACAGAATGTTTGCATTATATATGGTGGCAGAACCGAGGAGGAAGCATTCAGATCTTCCAAAAATTCTTCTGGTCTGGAAGGATTAAATGAAAAAGAAACAATAAACTACGTACATAACCATATTTCAGTAAACGTAAAGGCATCATAGTCTCAGTGGTGTGTAGGCTGGTCACTCATCAGAGAGGCAACTGATGGTAGATTTATGGGGAGTGATGAGAAGATGAGCCTTCCAATGGCAGCTGAGCAGCTGTGGGGATTGAACCTGTCACTGTTTTCTTGGCTTGACATTCAGCTAAGTGACCACTTACATTGGCTGAATTACAAATCCCTTATTTACTTGGTTTTTTAAACTAGATTGGTTTTGGATATCTGGTTGGCATGGACGAGTTGGACCAAAGGGTCTGTTTCCATGGTGTATATCTCTATGACTCTCAGACAAATAAGAACATTTAGTCACAATTTTAAATCTCCAGATGTAAGGCAGGTGGCCCCTCCTTAACTCTGTTGATTTAAACAATGTGGGAGTGTTTTCGATTGTACATTCATAAATGAGATTCTTATTTAAAAATTCTCATATTGATGAGGAAGCTGTTATGCGAAAATTTGCTGTATTTGAATGTGTTATCAAAAAGGGGAGTGCAATTGTAGATAAATTAAAATGCCCCATACCATATAATGTTGAGATTATAAGATTGAATCCTCTGACAGCATCAATCACCATTGAATCGTTGCTCTTATACCTACTCTTTACCCTTTGACCCTGAGTTCACTCCCCCCACCCCAATGGCCCAGTCCAACTTTTAATGCCAGAAGCTTCTGTTGTTTTCCGTGTACCTTTAATCCAGGTGAGCTCTCATAGTGTAGGGTATTCATCAGAAGCCAAACCTTGCACTGTTTTTTTCAGAAGGAGCTACAGTATTCTTGCAACTTCATTCATTTACTACCACACTCCCCTCTGTTAGTGGAACCAGTTATATTCAAACAACTCAGTCACCGACATGGAAAAGGAGATGGCTAAGTTCAGCTCAGGAGGTACAAGGTGTCATGGTGGGGTGGCAGGATTGGTGAGTGGTTGACTCTGGTGGAGGTCTGGATTGGGGATTCTCACGGGGACTCGGGATGTGGTTGGCTCACAAGACCAGCAGAAATAAGAACAGGTAAGGCAGGGGACAGCGCATGGTACTGGGTCCAGAGATGGTGAGAGTGGAGTTGTGCTTACTCTCTGTACTAGATCCCCTTCCCTGCCATGATGGGATAGTGTAGGGGGATGAGCTGAGAATAGTTCACAGGTCAGCGCAACATCAAGGGCCGAAGGGCCTGTTCTGCGTTGTATTGTTCTATGTTCTAAACTGTGATGATGATTGGGTGTGATTCCATGCCACTGTCACTGACTGCAATGTTTTACTATTGCTCTACTATTTCCAATTATGTTTTACCTGTGTCATTAAATGTAACCAATACGTAACACTGTTAAACATGTGGTGGATTAATTTTAGTGATGAAAGCATTAATTCATTGGATTGACTTCCACTGAAAAAATAAACAAAATAATCATTATTCACAGTTACCTAGTGATGCTGGGCTTTGCAGTATATGTACAGACATCATATGACTTCCCCTCACAGTGTGTGAGATAAATAACCTAATGGCTTTGTTTAAATAGTGAACTAATGAGCTGCTAATAGATTTCTAACATCCCACATCATTATAATCATGAAGCTCTCATGCCATCTTATATATTGAACCAGTGATAAGTGACAGGCAATATCATACGTGCTAACAGCCCATTGCCAGTTTAACAACATTCATGTGAAATATTTGAGGGGGAAGTAACAGGAACTAATCTCCAATCTAGGAAGTGATTGAAAACTGAGGAGAATGCTTTCTACTGCAGGAGGCAGTAAAATTCACAGTAGTCATGAGTTGTGACAAGAGCACTTGGCCTTGTTTGAAAAACATAAGTATATGTTCACTCCAACCTCTCTATAATTGATGTTCTAGCGGGATGTCAACAGTAGGGAGGGGGTCAGCTTGAGCCTGGAAACTGGCCACACGATCCGAGAAGGAGAAAAACTCTGTGCATTCCTGAGTGAAAAGGAGACCTTTCCAGAGTGATGTGAAATAAGCAGAAGTCTTGGGAATACTACTGACACCAAAGCTTACACACTGAAGATATGTTTACAGTTCTGGTCGCCACATTACCAAAAGGATGTGGACGCTTTGGAGAGGGTGCAGAGAAGGTTTACGAAGATGTTGCCTGGTATGGAAAGTGCTAGCTATGAAGAGAGGTTGAGTAGGTTAGGACTATTTTCATTAGATAGATGGAGGTTGAGGAGGGACCTGATTGAGGTTTACAAAATCATGAAGAGTATAGACAGGGTGGATAGAGACAAGCTTCTTCCCAGGTGAAGGATTCAATGACGAGTGGTCATGCTTTCAAGGTCAGAGGTGAACAGTTTAAGAGGGATACACACGGCAAGTACTCCACACACAGAGGGTGGTAGGTGTTTAGAACGCGTTGCCAGCAGAGGTGGTAGAGGCAGGCATGGTAGATTAATTTAAGTTGCGTCTGGACAGATGCATGAGTAGGTCGGGAGCAGAGGGATACAGATGCTTAGGAATTGACCGACAGGTTTAGACAGTGGATTTGGATCGGCTCAGGCTTGGAGGGCCCAAGGGCCAGTTCCTGGGCTGTAAATTTTCTTTGTTCTTTGTACAATAGTATCCAATGGCCAATTCATAGAATCATAGAATCCCTACAGTGTGGAAGCAGGCCCTCCAGCCCATCGAGTCCATATCGACCCTTCAAAGAGCATCCCAGCCAGACCCATCCCTGCAATCCTGCATTTCCCATGGCTAACCCACCTAGCCTGTGCATCCCTGGATACTGTGGACAATTTAACATGGCCAATTCGCCTAACCTGTGTATCTTTGGATTGTGGGAGGAAACCAGAGCACTCGGAGAAAACCCACGCAGACACGGGGAGAACGTGCAGACAGCTGCCCGAGGGTGGGATCGAACCTGAAGCTGTGAGGGGCAGCAGTGGTAACCACCAAACCACTGTGCCACCCTAGATGGCAAACTTGAAAGGAAAGTCAAAGATAAATATAATTTGGTTTGCCAGCCTTCCAAATTGTTTATTTCTGCAAACTCTGCAGGATTAACCTGAGCCCCAATGTTACCCCATAACAAAGTGCATTTCTCATGCAACAAAAATGGTGGAAGAGGGAATCATAAGCCCAGCCTTGGAACTCAGCATTTCTAACTAGCATGGAGGTTACAGCCTCGGGTCAAATGATCTGTTACATAAAGCATTGAGCATTTCAGTTAAACATTTGTTTGCATAAGGGATTAATTGAAACAATTTCAGTACATTGGATTTTTTAAATCAATGAGTGTTTTTTCAACAGTGGCAAAATGTAAGGAATAATTTTATTTTCTGTCAGGAAACCTCCTGAGTTATGGCAGGCTGAATAATAGGTGATTGGCCTGGAGAGGAATGGGCATAGAGTGCTGATTGGGTGGTATCTGTTGGCACTGTATAGATAAAGGGGTTATGAAAGACCATGGGGACGATTGGGAGTGTATGATGAATGAGGGGCCAGGCAGGATGGGTAGATCATCATGGGAGAAATCTGAATACATGGGGAATGAGTAGATAGGCAAAGATTGGCACAGGGTGCATGGAGGAGTGGATAGAGGGGCATGGGTCGGCTTAGGTGGGACATGAAGAGGGATGGAAGCAGGAGGATGGGACCAGGAGTGAAATTTTAACCTTTAATCTTTAGTTTTGAATGTTGAACATTCTGCTGGAGCCCCTACGGCAGGGTTTTTGCCTGGTCTGCCTTGGGAATTAGAAATTCCTTCTGCTCTTGCCGTGTTGAGTGGCCTGACTCCCAAATGCACTGCGCCATTGAAATGAAAATGAGAAATAAGCGAGGTTTAAAGGTTACAGTGCAGAGACAACATTTCTCCCTCCTGGACCCTGGAAAGAAATTGGGGTCCTAGACTCTTCTGGAATTGAAAGATGAATTTCTAAGACACAATTGTGAGAAGAATAATCCATGGTTTTACAAACAAATTAGTCATAAAAGTACTGGAGGTGGTGAGAACACAGCGATCGGATTTGAGGGTCAGGAATCTGCAATGGGAGGGATCGGGAATTCCTAAATGATGTGAGAAGGCAGTCTCTGTGAGGGTGGACATGATGGGGGCACGGGGTGGGGGTGAGGGTGTGGGCAGGTAAGTAGAGGATTTCCTGTGATAATACACACAGCATCAGCACGCGACTATACCCCTAATAGGATGAAGTGGTCTCTGTACTCTTACATGGCTCTCAGACATGGACTGTCTACAGCAGGGACCTCAAGGTATTGGAGTGGTCTCTCTAACACGTTCAGGGGGCAAGATCCTGAGAATCCACTGGGAAGACAGACTCACCAACACCAGTGTCCTCAACCAGGCCTACATCCCCAGCATCAAGGCACTGACCCTCATCCCCCGCCTTGATTGGCTACGATGGGCTGGGTACATTGTCTCCATGTCTGACATGAGACTCCCCAAGCAGGTCATTGAGTCATAGAGATGTACAGCCCAGAAACAGACCCTTCGGTCTAACCTGTCCATGCTGACCAGATATCCCAACCCAATCTAGTCCCACCTGCCAGCACCCAGCTCATATCCCTCCAAACCCTTCTTATTCATATGCCCACCCAGATGCCTTTTAAGTGTTGTAATTGTACTTCCTCTGGCAGCTCATTCCATACATGCACCACCCTCTGTGTGAAAAGGTTGTCCCTTAGGTCTCTTTTCTATCTTTCCCCTCTCACCCTAAACCTATGCCCTTTAGGTCTGGACGCCCCGACCCCAGGGAAAAGACTTTGTCTATTTATCCTATCCATGCCACTTATGACTTTGTAAACCTCTATAAAGTCACCCCTCAACCTCTGACACCCCAGGGAAAACAGCCCCAGCCTGTTCAGCCTCTCCCTATAGCTCAAACCTCCAACCCTGGCAACATCTCACCTCCCAGCTCCGAAACAGCAGGCCAGCCCCAGGTGGACGGAGGAAGTGCTTCAGGGATACCCACAAGGCCTCACTGGTGAAGTGCAGCATTCCCAACTGGGATTCACTGTGCTCCAGACCATCCAAAATGGAGGAGGAACATCTCGGAAAGCATTGAGCACCTCAAGACTTGCCGTCAGGAAACAACCAACGCCTCAACCACCCTCTTCCCATAACCACCTTCTGCCCCAAGTGTAACAGAGTCTGTGTTAACCACATTGGTCTGTACAGCCGCCTACAGACCCACCCTGAGATTGGGAGAGAGTTATCCTCATCTGTAAAGGAACACTAATAATGATGAGGATGTCAACCCACCATCACTATTTGCATACTCTTGCCAAAACTTTAAAATACATCCCCACTCTATTGAGTCCAAAAATGAATGCAGCAAATGCATCTGGGAGAATTTCTTAGGTCTGGATATTCAAGGACATTGGAAAGTTAAATTAGTTCAGAATTCACACAGGCCATGTTTTACTCCTGGTGAACCAGTTAAAAAGGCAAACATAACAACAGACTCTTTTACAGCCTGAATAATGGATTATTCAATTATGATCAAAAGGAACAGAACGACAGAATCTCGATCAATTTGCAACATGAAGGATCAGAAACTAAATGTTCAACTGTCAATGCCAATATGACCAGGAACCCCCGCTCCAACGGCTGTGATGTTCAATTTTCTACTGTCCATGAACAATTCAGAGACTAATTCATCTATCTTTTTCTAAAACCTTCATCTTTTTTGGACTCATCTCTTATTTCTAATCTGCATATTGCAACACTAATTCTTGCATTGTGTAATTATAAAATCCCTCTTTCTTAATTCAGGAAAGCCTGGTTAAATTGACCTTTTAAAACATATGGTTACTTGAATCTCGGACTGTAAAGATGGGGAGCCAGTTAAGCCCTCCTCGCTTCGCAACTTATCAATTTGAGGTATCCTGCCTGGAACCATATAGAAATCTGGCACCCTGCCTGGTATATGTGTGGAATAACACTGTCCATGCTGCTTTACTTATAAAGTGAGAATTTGTTCTCACTCTCTCTTCCTGCATTAGAGATTCTGAAATGTTCCAAGCACTGTTTGAGAGCTCCATTGCTTTGTTTAATTAATCAGTTAATACTTATACTACTGATAACAACATGGTTACATTAGGAACAGAGCAAGTTCTTTCATCAACTTCCTGCGTTAGTTTACATTACAGTAGCTTATTACGGATGTCATGAGTAATCTTTTTCTGCATCAAAAGAAATTCTCGTATAATAATAACGTTAAGCCCTAAGTTGATCATTCTCAAGTGATGCTTTTGCCTTGCCTGCATGAGTAAGGGCTTGGTGAACTGCATGGGTGAAGGTGGGACTGGAATGGTTGTTGCTGAACAGTCGCACAATGCAGATTGGGACACCATTTGTGCCATGAAGGAGGGAGTTAGATTTAAGGTAATGTTAGTAAGTCAGTCCAGTCAGATGCAACAGAAAAGCAAGAAACAATATCTCAGAAAATTCAGTTAAGGTAAGTACAGCTAATGAGATTTGATCTGATTTCACTGAAAACAAGTCAAGATGTTTGACCTTATCATTCAAATGTTGAGTGTCACCAGTGCAGATGGAAAACATTTGATAGACAGTATTATTAAAAAAAACCCCACCAGATTTTCCCTCTGCTAATTTCAGGATCAGGAAAATCAGGTGGGGTAAATCAGGAAAATCTGCAGGGAATGGCACAATCCTCCCGGGCTGATTTCCTGTCTCTGTTCCATCCAGATGATAGCAAAGGGGAGAATTAACCCATTAAACCAAAGGAACTTATTAATAGGAGTGAAATTCCTCTTTTCCTTTTTCCATCAACAAAACTAACATTGTCTTGCGGTCAGCTACTCAGCAAAACATCTCCACTTTCAAAGTATACCCTTGAAATTTATTTGGTTGTCAGTTATACAGGAAAATTAATATTTTCCTCACTTTTTGTTGAGAGGAATTTCACTCCATAACATTTTAAAAACATGGAAAAGTAAACTACAAATTGTTTAAATTAACTTAAATAATTTTAGTAAATTTGTTTTGCATTGCATGTTCGACATTAAAATACTTCAAAGATTCGTAGCAATGAATTAATCTAATTAAAAATACAAATATTAACAGGAAAAGCTGTTGCTATTACCGTACATGGTACTCAATGAGATTACAAAACTCCCAATTATATCATTATTTTACATAATCTTAATGTTCTCACAGTCATGCTGGGAAAGTAGCATTAGCATAATGCTTCCTATTTCTATTTCAACAAGAAAGCACTTGGTGAATTGCACCATGGAATCAAGCAGCAATACCTACCTTTTAAACTTGTATATGATAAAAACAGCCAAGCCAACAAAGGCCAATGATAACAGCATCAACAATGCAGAGCCACTGTGTCCTGGGCTAGAATCCACAAGAGGGGCTGCAGGGAAATATCAGTTGAAACAGACATCTTATATGACTGTCATTACATTTTGAGGAAGTCACCCGCAGGAAGAAACATTTGAATTAACTCTGAAACCATCATCATTGACAACTCTCTGGACTTTCTTTTCAATTGGCAAAGGGAAAAGAAAAAAAATTGGGACTCCAGATGCAGATGGCCCACGTGCAGTAGGGAATCCAAAATCTGGTTGGCATGGAAACAGGGAGACCGTGTCCTTGAGGAAAGCATTAACCCATAACCCATATCACCACATTAAAAGGGTGTAATCGATAGGAAAAAGAATATGATAAAACAAAGTGAGTACAAGGGCAATACCCATCTCTGAAATCCATACATAGCTCTCTGATTCTTTTAACTTTCTTCTTGACATACCCTGCCATTGATCCCAAAGGACTGGGAACACCCAATGTCCTCTCTGACAGTATAGTCCTCTCACCTTGTGAGACCCACAGTTAGGGATGACTTTCACCTCTGCCAATGTGCTGCCATCTGCATAAATTTGAATAATTTTCTATTACCTGTAAATTCAGAAATTGTGCTTTGACACCAATAGCTGGATATTTTCCCAAATCGACCTGCTTGGAGATACCCTTATACCCCTCTGGAGCAGGTGAGACTTAAACCTGGAGCTCCTAGCACATAAGTAAGAACACTACCACTGCATCACGAGAGCCCTCTGAGATGCTGGTCACTAAATCCTGGGAGTTCCATTTCAGCTGTTGCTAGATTCCTTCTCAGAAAACTGCTCAAGATCACAACGTGGTCGATTTTGCAAAGGCATGATAATTATTAATATCTTAGAGAGTAGTAGAAAAATTATTTTAGAGTATTTCCAACATTGTATGCGATCTGAGTAAGTTACATCTGAAAATCATTCAGTCCATCAATCCTTGATATAACAATCATCATAAACACCGATGTCTGCATAAAGTAACAAGTAAAAACGAATGTTTTTCTTGCAAGAAATTGGGTTGAGTGGATCATGAGGATAAGAAAAATGCCCTTGTTTAATATATTGCTGCATTTGAGAGAGAAGGGAGACCGTTAATTCAATTTTAATTTCGGGTTGTTTGAGTATCGTCATTTTCAGACCAGACCTGCAATGTTGAAATGTGCTCCTTTGACATTTCTGAGTTCAGGGGCGTTTAGTCAGCTGTATGGCTGAAGAGTTTAGTTAAGAACATCAGCTGTTTAGACACTTCAGTCACAACTTTGCTCATTGGGAAGCCATAGTGGAGCTTCGGCAGGCAGAGAGAGATGCTATTTTCAACAGCTGGTTAAATATTTGGCGGATCTTGCAGAGTTTCTAATTCAATGTCTTCCTATTTGTTCAGGGTCCAGGGAGTGAGCTTTTTTGACCTTGAATACCATAAAAAGACCAACATTGATTTGATAGGCTGTTTCCTAGCATTCACCCCTCCGTGCGAAAGGAAATGAAGCACATGCCATTGAGATGTCTCGGGACTGAACTGGATTTCATCCTTCCCATCATTCCAAAGGCATTGAAGACTTCAGGAAATCTCTGACAGGAAGTTGCTTCCATCTTTTTGTATTCATTAAAACTTTGTGTAGACCATGCTCATCATTAAATGATGACATGCCTGGTCTTTAAGAAGACAAAATTATTCTCCTGACTATTACTTCTCTGCTTCCAATTTAATTTGAAGATATGTAGTTCCTGTTAAAAAAAGGCCTGGAACATGTGCTTTTGGAAAACTGAATCTTTTGTGCAATGCTTATTTTTAAATCTCAAAACCACTATCATTTCTGATGAAAAGGTTGGTTCAGATATTGGTTTACTAGAAATCTGATAGTTACAACTTTAGTAAGGCATGCTGTTCATTTGCTTTGTATCCGTCCAATTGCTCTTTCTGCCTTGGAGTTGCTGATCTTCCCCACCTGTTTCCTTTGCTGTTTGCTTTGAGGATTGTGGGAAGGTGAACCTACGTCTAAATTGCGGATGTTTGAGGCACTCAGTGATGAAATAACCCAAGGAATTATTTCCTAGTGGTTTAGAAGAATTATTTTTCTCAACATTTTACATTTAGGACAGCTAAAGAGCAAGATTTCAGATTTTATGACTTGACTTGTGGATAGTCAGAATACCAATTCAAATTCTGAATCGATCTGGCTACACCCATACCGAAAACAAAACCACAAATGTTTCCTCTTGGCAGACTACCAATTCAAGGAAATGTTCATTTTTCCATCAATCACTGATGAAAATGCAATGATATTAAAAATGTATATCTCAATAACTGCTACCACTGAAATAGTTTACAATAGTTTGCATGAGATCAGATATTTCAAATCAATTATCCAGGAAACAAATTATAAATTACTCTGAATTAAAAAGCTGGTTTTAATCATGATCAATTGCAGTAAATCTAGTAGATGGGAAAATAACAGTTATTAAGATCATTTCTTGGTATTTATTTGTCATTTCAAAGTTTTATTGCCTCATTGTAGATACTTTAGAGCAGTTAAAACTGAAATGTTAAATAATTCAGAAATATTTCACTTCCTTAATTATAATGAGATTATAAACGAATCTATAACAAAATATATCACATACCAAATTGTGTACTCCTGTACTCTCAGCTGCCTCAATGTGATTCAAGCAGTCACTTGACGATGAGCAATATTTAAAGACTAAATCGTCTCATGACCAGTGAATTAGGTTGGGTGGAATTTTGTCACCTCTTGCCTATTTGTCAGATTTTCTTAAGGGTAGTAAACTAACTGATCCAAAAGTCTTCAGTTCCCCATTAAATTTGAAATTGTAGGAAAGAAATGGGTGAGTTAGTGATGGCTAAATGGGTTAGTAAGTCTCTGGTAACATAGAATATAGAAGGCCATTTATCCCATCGAGTCTACACCGACACTGAAGAGCATCCCATCCTGATCCATCCCTGCATTTCCCATGGCACCTAGTCCACACATCCCTGGACTTAATGGATAACTTGGCATGGCCAATCCACCTAACCTGCACATCTTTGGACTTTGGGAGGAATCCCATGCAGATGCAGAGAGAATGTGCAAATCCCATACAGTCAGTCACCCAAGGCTGGGATCAAACCCAGTTCCTGGTGCTGTGAGGTAGCTGTGCTCACCATGGAGGAGCTGTGCCACACCTGTCTGAGTAACCTGGCTGGTATGGACAGAGGAGAGGTTGATCTGATTGTGTCTAATGATGTGACCATCCCCATTTTCACTCTTCCCAAAATGAGCTCCGTTAAAGTAATTCCTTTCTCAGCCAATCAACCCCATTTTGTTTTTTACTTCCTTCTTCGAAATAGACACCAACAGCCAGGGAGAAATGGCGAGAAGGGCAGGAGGTCAACATTGACCAAGATTCTGTCTGATAAATGATGGGGAATGGGTCAACGATAGCCTTCATTAAACGGCAAACAGGGCCACAGCTTGTAGTGCCTGCACATAGACAGCTAAGGGTGGAGGTGGGAGGCTATCATCTAAACTGTCTTGCTCCTCCAGAGACTGCAGAGTAACTCACCGGGAGATGCATGATCGAAATGCATGCAGAGGTGAGGAATTGGGCTATTTCCAAGACAATGCCCAATAATGTTTTTGAGAAAAGTCTATTCATGTCCACTTGATTTTAATACCGGGTTTGTGTTTTAATACTGGGAAAGAATACAGCAAAGAGACAGAGCAGGGGAGAAAGTGCCATACAGGGAAGGAAATTAATTTCAACATTTCAAATCAATGGAAATGTTTTAGGTATTTACTTTTGGAATCCAGAGTTAATGTTACCACAATAAAGTTGCTGCTAATTCATAAGAACATAGAACTGGGAGCAGGAGGAAGCCATTTAGCCCATCGACCCTGCCATTTAATGTGATCATGGCTGATCTCACCATGGGATTAACTTCACTCTCCTGCTCAATCTCTCCAACGCTTCAACTCATTACTAATAAAATTCTATGTATCTCTTCCTGAAATATACTCTATGTCCTGGCATCCACTGCACTCTGTGGGAATGAATTCCATAGACTTACGACCATTTGAAAGAATTAAATTCTCCTCACCTCTGTTTTAGATCTGCTGCTGCTTATCCTAAAACTGTAACCTCTCATTCTAGATTACCCTACATGAGGAAGCATCCACTATATTGTGTCAATCCCCCTTGAGACTCTTATATTCCTCTCGTTCTTGTAAGCTTCACCGAGTATGTGCCTAAACTCCATTGAGTATGTGTCTAAACTCCCTCGGGTATGTGTCTAAACTCCACTAAGTATGTGCCTAAACTCCACCGAGTATGTTTCTGATCTCCACCGAGTATGTGCCTAAACTGCTCAATCTCTGTTCGTGAGACTAACTCCTCATCTCTGGGATTATTTGGAATAGTGAGTGATTAAAGTTGGCATTTGCCATCAATATCAAGTGGCCGCTGATTTTTCACAAATCCTATTGTCATTGTCCATTGACTTGTGTAACATTCCCAAGATTTTTTATTTTATAAGAAATAATATTGACCTCGTGCGTGAAAGGACAGTGTGATTCAGTGCGGAAGAGATCAGGCACAATGTACATTATGTTGCCAATTGTTGATAAGCCTATTTTAATTTCTTTTATTTATCGTATTTTCTAATTAAGTTGTGCAGAGATGTTATTCCACAATTCTGGAGCAGATGGGACTTGAACTTGAACCTCTTGGCCCCGGGGGTAGACGCATTAGCACTGCACTACAAAAGGACGATAAGCCTGTTTTATATTGATGGCAAAGATTAATTTGTATTTCCCTGTCGTTTAGGGTTACTGTGGTCCTAAAACTATTCCTACTTGTCTTGTAGTTTAAGCTCCATTCTATAGAATTGAAGCTACGACTGATGCTTGAGTTATTTGTTTCAGTATTGCACAGTGAGGTAAAAAGATGCACCATCAGCTGGCCTCCATCAAATCCAAAGAACAAAGGATTTTTGATGACTACTGATTGAACTACTCAAATGCAAAGAGATTGTTTTCCTCGGGTCCAAATCAAAGAGAACAGGTATTATCAAAAGACCCCAATACAAACCATTTTCAGGAATATTCCAAATAGTGGAAAGATTGCCTATATAGTCCATCCAGAATCTCAACCAAGGTTATAGGTCCCACAAGATAAAGGGGTGCAAGTTTAAAAGGCTGAGATGAGGAGGCATTTCTTCTGTCAGTGTCCAGAGTCTTTGGAACTCCTTGTCATCATGAGCTGTAGGGGCAGAGTCCTTGTGTATATGTAAGGCTGAGAGAGATAGACTCTTGATCAGTCGGGGAATCAAGGATTATGGGGGAAAATGCAACAAAGTAGATGAGAGGAATGTCAGATCAGCCATGACCCAGTTGAATGGTGCAGCAGTTGTGAGGGGCTGAATGGCCTACTCCTCTTATTTCACATGGTCTTAGTTTCTGAGCCCCTTTCTTTAAAAAAAGGTATTTTGTTAAAAGTCCTGACTTCAGAGGCTACCTTTACCAGTCTGTGATGAGCATTACATCAGTAACGCGGCAGAAAAACGCTTGCTATTTGATGGTATTAATGACACACTTACCTAGAGTAAGGTGAGCAGTGGAGACAATGATCTGAACACCAGGCTTGAGCTCAAACTGAACCCGATTCTGATTCAGTGCATTAATCACCAGGTCTAAAATCTGAGGGAGAAACAATAATGTGAGATCTCTCCATATTCATACTGTGGCATCAACTACACAGTTACCAATAAACTAACCAAGTTAAGGAGGAGTATGTGAGGATTACCAAGTTAACAAAAGATCAGTGAAGCAGGATTCTAAGGGTGCTCCTATTTGTACATAATTCTGCTCCCATATACATAGATAGATAGAAAAATACAGCGCAGTACAGGCCCTTCGGCCCTCGATGTTGAGCCGACCCAAGCCCACCTAACCCACACTAGCCCACTATCCTCCATATGCCTATCCAATGCCCGTTTAAATGCCCATAAAGAGGGAGAGTCCACCACTGCTACTGGCAGGGCACTCCATGAACCCACGACTCGCTGAGTAAAGAATCTACCCCTAACATCTGTCCTATATCTACCACCCCTTAATTTAAAGCTATGCCCCCTCGTAATAGCTGACTCCATACGTGGAAAAAGGTTCTCATGGTCAACCCTATCTAAACCCCTAATCATCTTGTACACCTCTATCAAGTCACCCCTAAACCTTCTTTTCTCCAATCATACACAGTACGTACACGGTACAATCATATTCTGTAAGGTTTTTACTGACTTGGTCTTTTTATCTCATCTTCACCTATCCAGCAGTCTGCCACTGGGACCCTTCAGTTACAAGAGATCACACCATCATCATTTCATAACTATCTGTACAGCCATAAAAAACACAGAAACTCCAAATCAGCAACTGAAAAGGGATTGATGCTAAATGATTAATTATAGAACAGAAAACAGGAAGATACGACTTGTTACACTTGCTTCAGGACACTGTGATTTGCACTGATAGCAAATGATTCATTTTGCAGGATAGAATCAAGCAGAACTAAAAGAGACTGCACTGGCTGTTTGAAAGAGTTATTCAATAAAAGTAGCTCTTCC
Source organism: Hemiscyllium ocellatum (assembly GCF_020745735.1). Classification (NCBI taxonomy): domain Eukaryota; kingdom Metazoa; phylum Chordata; class Chondrichthyes; order Orectolobiformes; family Hemiscylliidae; genus Hemiscyllium; species Hemiscyllium ocellatum. The sequence continues at coordinate 59,640,178 of NC_083422.1, read as the reverse complement.
CTGCTTCATTACTATTAAATTGGAAATATTTCCTGCTCAAATTGAGCGCAGATGTTCGCAGGTAAAAGGACGGCTGGAAAATGGGAAGCCTTCAGAAATGACATAACAAGAATCCAGAGAAAGTATATTCCTGTCAGGGTGAAAGGGAATGCTGGATGACTAAAGAAATTGAGGGTGTGGTTAAGAAGAAGAAGGAAGCATATGTCAGGTATAGACAGGATAGATCGAGGGAATCCTTAGAAGAGTATAAAGGAAGGAGGAGTATACTTAAGAGGGAAATCAGGAGGGCAAAAAGGAGACATGAGATAGCTTTGGCAAATAGAATTAAGGAGAATGCAAATGGTTTTTACAAATACATTAAGGACAAAAGGGTAACTAGGGAGAGAATAGGACCCCTCAAAGATCAGCAAGGCGGCCTTTGTGTGGAGCCACAGAAAATGGGGGAGATACTAAATGAATATTTTGCATCAGTATTTACTGTGGAAAAGGATATGGAAGAAATAGACTGTAGGGAAATAGATGGTGACACCTTGCAAAATGTCCAGATTACAGAGGTGGAAGTGCTGGATGTCTTGAAACGGTTAAAAGTGGATAAATCCCCAGAACCTGATCAGGAGTACCCGAGAACTCTGTGGGAAGCTAGAGAAATGATTGCTGGGCCTCTTGCTGAGATATTTGTATCATTGATCATCACAGATGAGGTGCTGGAAGACTGGAGGTTGGCAAATGTGGTGCCACTGTTTAAGAAGGGCAGTAAAGACAAGCCAGGGAACTATAGACCGGTGAGCCTGACCTCAGTGGTGGGCAGGTTGTGGGAGGGAATCCTGAGGGACAGGATGTACATGTATTTGGAAAGACAAAGACTGATTCAGGAGAGTCAACATGGCTTCATGCATGGGAAATCATGTCTCACAAACTTGATTGAGTTTTTTGAAGAAGTAACAAAGAGGATTGATGAGGGCAGAGCAGTGGAAGTGATCGATATGGTCTTCAGTAAGGCATTTGACAAGGTTCCCCATGGGAGATTGGTTAGCAAAGTTAGATCTCACGGAATACAGGGAGAACTAGCCAATTGGATACAGAACTGGCTCAAAGGTAGAAGACAGAGGGTGGTGGTGGAGGGTTGTTTTTCAGACTGGAAGCCTGTGACCAGTGGAGTGTCACAAGGATCGGTGCTGGGTCCTCTACTTTTTGTCATTTACATAAATGATTTGGATGTGAGTAGGTAAGTTTGGATGTAAGAGGTACAGTTAGTAAGTTTGCAGATGACACCAAAATTGGAGGTGTAGTGGACAGTGAAGAAGGTTACCTCAGATTACAACAGGATCTTGATCAGATGGGCCAATGGGCTGAGAAATGGCAAATGGAGTTTAATTTAGAAAAACGTGAGGTGCTGCATTTTGGGAAGCAAATCTTAGCGGGACTTATACACTTAATAGTAAGATCCTAGGGAGTGTTGCTGAACAAAGAGACCTTGGAGTGCAGGTTCATAGCTCCTTGAAAGTGGAGTCACAGGTAGATAGGATAGTGAAGGTGGCATTCGGTATACTTTCCTTTATTGGTCAGAGTATTGAGTACAGGAGTTGGGAGGTCATGTTGTGGCTGTACAGAACATTGGTTTGGCCACTGTTGGAATATTGCGTGCAATTCTGGTCTCCTTCCTATCGGAAAGATGTTGTGAAACTTTGAAAGGGTTCAGAAAAGATTTGCAAGGATGTTGCCAGGGTTGGAGGATTTGAGCTATGGGGAGAGGCTGAACAGGCTGGGGCTGTATTCCCTGGAGCATCAGAGGCTGAGGGCTGACCTTATAGAGGTTTATAAAATCATGAAGGGCATGGATAGGATAAATAGACAAAGATTTTTCCTGAGGTGGGGGAGTCCAGAACTAGAGGGCATAGGTTTAGGGTGAGAGGGGAAAGATGTAAGAGACCTAAGGGGCAACTTTTACATGCAGAGGGTGGTGCATGTATGGGATGAGCTGCCAGAGTAAGTGGTGGAGGCTGGTACAATTACAACATTTAAAAGACATCAGAATGGGTATATGAATAGGAAGGGTTTAGAGAGATGTGAGCCAAGTGCTAGCAAATGGGACTACATTAGGTTAGGATATCTGGTCAGCATGGACGAGTTGGATCGAAGGGTCTGTTTCCATGCTATACATCTCTATGACTCTATATGTTGTAATTGTCCCAATCTCCACCACTCCATTCCATGCCCACAGAGAGTGGTGTAGCTCATTCCATACATGCACCACCCTCTGGGTGAAAAAGTTGCCCATTAAGTCCCTTATATGTCTTTCCCCTCTCACCCTAAACCTATGCCCTCTTGTTCTGGACTCCCCAACCCTAGGGAAAAGACTTTGTCTATTTACCCTATCCATGCCCCTCATGATTTTGTAAACCTCTATAAGGTCACCCCTCAGCCTCCGACGCTCCAGGGAAAACAACCCCAGCCTGTTCAGCATCTTCCCAGAGCTCAAACCCTTCAACCCTGGCAACATCCTTGTAAATCTTTTCTGAGCCCTTTTAAGTTTCACAACATCCTTCTGATAGGAAGGAGACCAGAATTGCACATAATATTCTAAAAGTGGCCAAACTAATGTCCTGTACAGATGCAACATGACCTCCCAACCCCAGTACTCAATGTTCTGACCTATAATCTTCTTCACTATCCTCTCTATCTTTGACTCTACATTCAAGGAGCTATGGACCTGCACTCCAAGGTCTCTTTGTTCAGCAACACACCATCGGACCTCACCATTAAGTGTGTAGGGCCTGCTCAGATTTGATTTCCCAAAATGCAGCACTTCACATTTATCTAAATTAAACTCCATCTGCCACTTCTCAGGTCATTGGCCCATCGCTTGCCTTCAATTTACACCACACGCAAAATCCTTTCAGCAGTGAAAAGAAACTCAAAGAACTCCAGATGCTGGAAGTCAGAAACAAAAACAGAATTTGCTGGAGAAACTCAGCAGGTCTGGCAGGATCTGTGGAGAGAAAGTAGAATTAACATTTCAGTCAAGTAACCCTTCTTCAGAATGGCTGCAGCTCAGGAAAGATTGGCTTTTATGCTGAAGATGGAGTGGAGAGAAGAGGGAAGAGAAAACAATTAGGTGGAGATGGAGTCCAGAGAGAGAGAGACAGAGAGAGACAGAGAGAGAGAGACAGAGAGAGAGAGAGAGAGAGACAGAGAGAGAGCAGTTAGACAGACAAAGGAATGGGCAATACCTGTAACTGCTAATGGGGACCATTAGTAAGTGACAATGGATTGTTTGTGGTGACAGCTCATGTATTGACAAGGCCTGGTGTGGGGGTAGGAAGATGGGAGAAGGTGCTCAAGTCCTAAAATTATTAAACTCAATACTGAGTCCTGAAGGCTATAGGGTCCCCATGCGGAAAATGAGATATTGTTTGTCTAGCTTGTGCTGAGTCTTGCTGCAGCACTGTCGCCAGTCTGAGACAGAGATACTGGCCGGGGACAGGGTGGTAGCAGGCAACTAGAAGCTCAGGGTCTTTTTTTGAGGAGAGAATGTTGATGTTCTGTGAAGTGGTCACACTGTCTATGTTTTGTTCCCCCAGTGTAGAGGAGACCACACTGTGAGCAGCGAATGCAGTAGACTGGATTGTGGGAAGTGCAGGTAAAGTGCTGCTTCACCTGGACAGTGTGTTTGGGCCCTTGGATACTGAGGAGGGTGGAGGGAAATAGGCAGGTGTAACACCTTCAGTGGTTGCAGGGGAAGGTGCCGTGGGGCTGTGGGGGTTGCTATTGGGAGTGAAGGAAGAGTGGACCAGGGTGTCCCGGAAAGAATGGTTCCTGCGGAAAGTTGACAGGAAAAAGGAGGGGAATATTGTCTGATGGTGAGATCCTGCTGAGTGTGGTAGGATTGGTGGCTAATGACCCTCTGAATGTGGATGCTGGTGGAATGATAGGTAAGGACAAGGGGGATCTCATTGCTGTTGTGGGAGGTAACAGAGGGGGTGAGGGCAGAGGTGTGGGAGAAGGGTCAGATCTGGCTGAGGGCCCTGTCAATTACAGTGCCAGGGAATTTGCAGCTGAGGAAGAAAGTGGACATTTTGGAGGCCTCCTTATTGAAGTTTCCATCATTGGAACAGATGCCACGGAGACAGAAGAACTGGAAGAATGGAATAAATGTTTACAGGAAGTACGGTATGAGGCTGTAGAGTCAAGGAGTTGATTGCTTTGTCTGTTAACTGTTGCTCTCCCTGTCTGGACTCACTCTCCATCCATTGTATACTCCTCTACCCTCCCCAAACACAACTTCGGCAACCTTTCTCCAGCTACAAACAGTTCTGAGGAAGGGTCACAGGACCTGAAACTTTGACTTCTCTCCATTGATGCTGCCAGACCTGCTGTGCTTTTCCAGAAATTTCTGTTTGTGCCCATTTCAGCAGTCAGTTGGTTAGCATTATTCTCAAATTCCTGATGAAGGGCTTTTGCCCGAAATGACGATTTTCCTGCTCCTTGGATGCTGCCTGACCTGCTGTGCTTTTCCACCGCCACAGTCTCAACAGTTACACTCAAATTTGTCAAGAATACTAACTCATTCAGCTCAATAGTTCATTATTGAGATAGTTAATGGGCTCCCACATGAAATGAATTAGAATAGATTAAATAAATAAAGCCTTTTAGCTGTGGTTGTGTACTGTTGATTTGTAACAGTGCTGAACATGTTTCCTGCATTACTAGACTTTCACTGCATGTATTTTTTTGGAATGAATTACCAGGAAAGGGCACTGAAGCGGACAGCATAAATGTATGCATGCTAGATGATTTGCAATGAAAAAGAGTTATAGCGAATGTATGAATAGGTGGAAGGAATCACATTATGAACTGGCATTTCTTTCCCAGGTCCCAAGCCTATTTCTATTCTTACGCTCATGCACTCAAATGTATATTCATCAGAAGTTGCAGAAAATCAAGAACAATTTTGCTCATTATTAATTGACAAACTCATCAGTTTTTTTGGGTCAGACTTTCATTGACAGTTATCAGTTGAACAAACAGACTAATAATGCAATAATTTATGATGTTATCGATATTCGAGTAGAGTTCATCCTGTTTCACAATAATATCGAAAAGGCAGATTACATTTTGTAAAACTAAAGTATTAATTCAAATAAAATCATCGTAAAGAATATTCTTGAGCACCTCATTTAAACTTAATGTAATAAAACCTGAATATGTCGTGTTTCATGTGGCAAAGTCTGTTTTGTTAATAGCCCAATTGTCACATGTAAATTGTTTTAAATAAATTTTCTTTAATTATTTTTAAAATATTTAATTAAACAACCTGTTAGGAAATTCAAGATATGTTTTACAGATCAAACAAATCTAATCTGAATGTTTAAATTAGGTAAAATGATTATTTTTAACAGTTATAATTCCATTGTAAGCTTCATCTCTGAGTTTCATCCCAGGTGCTGGTTAGAGGAGGGTTTGTTTTTAAAAAGGTACATGTACATTTTAGATCAAATTAACATTTGCAAATAATGCATTTTCTCCAAAAGATCAATAGATAACTATCCAAAAGATAATTCAATAAGTATTATGCTTGGAATATTATCAGTTGGATTTGAGAGGGAAAATTGTTATTTAATTCAATTAATTGACAGATTGAAATATAAATGCAATAAAAATGATGTTTCCAGATCTACATTTTCATAGCTATGAAAATAGTTTTTTGTGTCATGGTGATTTTCAGAGAGATGTGCTGTCATCAGGGGGAATAGCACTAATGCTGGGAAACCAGAAAAATTGGAACATAGGGAATGCTGCCTATGAAAAGCAAGCTGTCACCAACAGGCTTACAACAACCTGTCACAGAGCCCCTCAGGGTATTCCCTCAGCACCAACATTAATCTGAAAGTGGTTAATTCCATAGTGATCATAGAATCCCATAGAAATGTGGAAGCAGGCCATTCGGCCCATCGAGTCCACACCAACCCTCCAAACAGTATCCCACCCAGACTCAACCACCCCCCTACCCTATCCCGGTAAGTCTACATTCCCACAGCTAACCCACCCCTAGCCTACACATTCCTGAACACTATGGGTGATTTCCCATGGCCAATCCACCCTAACCTGCACATCTTGGGACTGTGGAAGGAAATTGGAGCACCCGGAGGAAACCCACGCAGACGCAGAGAGAATGTACAAACTCCACACAGACAGTTGCTTGAGGGTGGAATCAAACCCAGGTCCCTGGTGCTGTGAGGCAGCAGTGCTAACCACTGAGCCACTGTTTAAGTTGAATCACCCTCTGTATAAAAGTGACAAGATGATTCTGTGAAGTGACAGATGGTAAATGGAAATACAGAAGCAAGATAGAACAGGCTTCACTGGAGCCTGTTTCAGGTATCTGATAATGCTGTCTAGCTATTAAATTGCTATACAAATACTAAAGCTGGGAGAAAGTGAGGAGTGTAGATGCTGAAGATCAGAGTCCAAGACTGTGGTGCTGGAAAAACACAGCCGGTCAGGATGGAGATCTTGATGAAGAGCTTATGCTCAAAATGTTGACTCTCCTGCTCCTCAGATGCTGCCTGAGATACTGAAGCTGCTCAAGCTCACTTTTCCCACCAACTGTTCACTTCATGAACTATTTAAAGCGGTTCCTACTCCACGTTGCTTATGTTCCCTTCCAAGTCCCTTTTACCATTGGTGCCAATTTCCAAAAGCATTCACTATTCTCTTGGAGGATGCTAGAAAGTAATGGCTGAGTGGTGTTATTGCTAGACTGTTAATCTAGAAACTCAGTTAATGCTCTGGGGACCCAGGTTCGAATCCTGCCATGGCAGTTGATGGAATTTGAATTCAATAAAAAGAAATCTGGAATTTGGGAGTCTAATGAGGGCTGTGAAGCCATTGTTGATTGTTGGAAAAATTCAACTGGACTCGGGAAGGAAATCTGCCATCCTCACCTGGTCTGGCCTATATGTGACACCAGACCCACTGCAATGGGGTTGACTCTCAACTGCCTTTTGAAAGGGCTTAGCAAGCCACTCAGATCCATCAATCTGCTACAAAGTCTCAACAAAAAAAATGAAAGTAACCAGATCCATCTTGCATCGACCTAAGCACTGGAAAATACAATGGCAGAAACAACTCTGTTAAACCCTGCAGAGTCCTCCTCCCGAACATCTGGGGACTAGTGTCAACACTGGGAGAGCTGTCTCCATAGACTAGTCAAGCAGCAGCCTGACATAGTCATACTCACAGAATCATACCGTGCAGACAATGTCCCAGACGCCACCATCACCATCCCTGGATATTCCTGTCCCACTGGTAGGACAGAGTTGGTGTCACAGTGGGACAGGAATATCCAGTCCCAGAGAGTTGCCCTGGGAGTCCTCAACATTGACTTTGGGCCCCATGAATTCTCATGGTATCAGGTTAAAAATGGACAAAGAAGCATCCAGCTGATTACCATGTACCATCCTCCAGCAGATGATGAATTGATGCTCCTCCATGTTGAATGAAACTCAGAAGAAGCACTTTGGGTGGTAAGTGCACAGACTGTCCTCTGGGTGGGAGATTTCAATGTCCATCACCAAGGCTGGCTCAGCAGCAGCACAGCTGATGGAGCTGGTCGGGTCCTAAAGCACATCGCTGCTAGTCTGAGTCTCTGGCAGGTGGGGAGTGAACCAACAAGAGAGAATAATATACTTGACCTCTTTGTTACCATTCTATCAGCTGCAGATGTATCTTTCCATGACAGTATCAGTAAGAGTGACCACCACACAGTCCTTGTGGAGATGGAGTTCCACCTTCACACTGAGAATACCCTCCATCGTGACACTGTCACTGTGCTGAATGAGACAGCCTTTGAACAGATTTAGCAACTGGACATTTATGAGGCGCTGTGGGCCACCAACAGCAGCAGAATTATACTCCAGCACAATCTGTAACCTCATGGCCCGGCATATCCCCCACTCAACCATTACCATCAAGCCAGGGGCTCAACCTTGGTTCAATGGAGAGTGCAGGAGGGTATGCCAGGAGCAGCACCAGGCACACCTGAAAATGAGATATCAACCTGGTGTAGCCACCAAACAGGACTATTTGCATGCTAAACAGTATAAGCAGCAAGTGACAGACAGAGCACAGCGATCCCATAAAAATGGATCAGATCTAAGCTCTGCAGTCCTCCCACATCCAGTCGTGAATGTTGGTGGACAATTTAACAACTCACTGGAGGACGGGTTTCCACAATTATCCCTATCCTCAATGATGCAAGAGCCCAGCACATCAGGGCAAGAGAGAACGCTGAAACAATCATAGCAATCTGCAGCCAGAAGTGCCGAGTAAACGATCCACTTCACCCTCCTGCAGTGGTCCCCAACATTAAAAACACCAGTCGTCAGCCAATCCGATTCACTCCATGTGATATCAAGAAACAGTTGGAGACACTGGATACTGCAAAGGATGCAGTCCCTGACAACATTCCGGTGATAGTACTGAAGATTTGTGCTCCAGAACGTGCTGCTCCCCTCGCCAAGCTGTTCCAGTCCAGTTACAACACTGGCATCTACCCGACAATCTGGAAAATTGCCCAGGTATGTCCTGTACACAAAAAGCAGGACAAATCCAACCCGGCCAATTCCTGCCCCATCAGTCTCCTCTCCATCCTCAGTAAAGTGATGGAAGGAGTCAGTAACAGGGCTACCAAACAGCACCTGCTCAGTAATAACCTGCTCAGTGATGCCCAGTTTGGGCTTCCCCAGGGTCACTCAGCTCCTGACCTCATTACAGCCTTGGTTCAAACATGGACAAAAGAGCTGAATTCCAGAGGGGAGGGGAGGGGGACAGCCCTTGACATCAAGGCTGCATTCGACCGAGTGTGGCATCAAGGAGCCCTGGCAACACTGGAATCAATGGGTGTCAGGGGGATAAAATCTCCCTGACTGGAGTCATACCTGGCACATTGGAAAATGGTTGTGGTTATTGGACGTTAGTCATCTCAGCTCCAGGACATCTCTGCAGGAGTTCCTTAGGGTATTGTCCTAGGCCCAACCATCTTCAGCTGCTTCATCAATGACCTTCCCTCCATCATAACGTCAAGGTGGAGACGTTCACCAATGATTACACAATGTTCAGCACCATTCCTGACTCCTCAGATACGAACGTGTTCAAGTACAACAAGATCTGGACAATATCCAGACTTGGGCTGACAGGTGGCAAGTAATATTTGCTCTACACAAGTGCCAAACGATGACCATCTCCAATAAGAGAGAATCTAATCACTACCCCTTGACATACAGTGATGTTATGATCACTGAATCTCCCACAGAATTACCATTGATCAGAAATTCACTAGGCTCGCCACATAAACACAGTGGCTATTCAAGCAGGTCAGAGACTAGGAACACTGTGGTGCACAACTCGCTTCCTGACTCCCCAAGGCCTGTCCACCATCTACAAGGCACAAGTCCAGAGTGTGATGGAATGCACCCCACTTGTCTGGATGGGTGCAGCTTCGACAACACTCAAGAAGCTCGACACCATCCAGGACAAAGCAGCCCAATTGATTGGCACCACATCACAAACATACACTCCCTCCACCAGCAACACTCAGTGGCAGCAGTGTGTACCATCAACAAGATGCGCTGCGGAAATTCACCAAAGATCCTCAGACAGCACCTTCCAAACACATGACTACTTCCATCTCGAAGGACAAGGGCAGCAGATATATGGGAATGCCATGCCCTGTAAGTTCCCCTCCAAGCCACTCACAATCCGGACTTGGAAATATATCGTCATTCCTTCACAGTCACTGGGTGATAATCCTGGAATTCCCTCCCTAAAGGCATTGTGGGTCAACCCACAGCAGGTGGACTGTGGTAGTTCAAGAAGGCAGCTCACCCCACCTTCTCAAGGGGCAACTAGGGACGGGCAATAAAGGCTGGGCCCAGCCACAAGTGAAAAAAAAATTCTAAAAGTGGTCTACAGCTCAAACTATTCTAGCCCCATGTCCCAGCACTTTGCCATTTGCCTTGTATACTTTGGCATCACAAGTGCACATCTAAATCGTTCTTCAGTGTGATGAGGGTTTCTGCCTCTCCTGTGCAGAAGTTTGAGTCTCTTGGGTGCTTGCATCAGGATTGGGATTTATATGGAAGTCTTGCATTGTACTCTGGTCTGTAGACCTGTGACCAAACTCACCTTTAGCATCAGGCATTGCCTCTGTAAGAGCTTTGGTAATTATAGGAAGGTTGGATGGTGCCAGTACTCCTCAGGTTGTAGTTCTGCAGCCAATATTTCTGTTTGGTGTTCTTGTAATTTCTTCAGATGCTGTGTGCTTTTCCTGCAATCTGTCCCTGCAGTACGTTGATTGTTTTTTGTTGCAGCATTTCTAACACGTGAATCCTTCTCTGAGACCCAAAACTGCTGCTTAACTGCTAACAGCTGAACTTTTAGTTCACAGGTCTTGTAGGTTTTGGAATTCTCGAATGCTTGTTTGGTGTTAACATGGTCAGGCGTTCAGCTTTTCTACAGTATTCCTCAGCTCTGTTGTTTGGGTATCATTGACTGAAAGAAAGTGAGTGTTGTTTCATGGTTTCAATGAGATACTGTTCTGGCTTTTTGTTCATGGGATATTGGTGTGCTGGCTGGGCCAATATTCATTGCAAATCCCTAACTGCCCCTTAACCTGAGAGGCTCTGGGCCATTGCAAAGGGCAGTTATGAGTTAACCACATTGCAGTGAATCTAGAGTCTCATGCAGGCCAGATCAAAAGGACAGCAGATTTATTTTCTAAAAGACATTAGTGTTGGGTTTTTAACAATTGACAGCGGTCACCGTTCTGACTAAGTCAATTACAGATTTTTATTGAATTCAAGTTTCACCATCTGTTCTGGGTGGGGCTCAAGCCCAGGTCCCTCGGACAAGAGCCCAGAGTTCTGGATTACCAGGCCAGTGATATCACCATACATCACTTGGCCCCTGTTTTGAAGACCTGATTCCCACATTGGTGATCTGCCCATGGCCAGATGTGTGGGAGAAACAAATCAAATCATATTTCACAGTGATGATTGGTTAAGCAGCTTATTGGGTGTTTCAGCAAAGACCTCCACATGAGGAGAAACTGTTTAGATTTTAATGATCTATGTACTTGGAGCCCCAAGTACCTTCGCACCTCTATTGGTTCTAGATTACAGCAATTTACAAAATACCCTATTTTATCCTTCTTGAGATGTAAAGTTACAGCCTTACATTTAGAGTCCATAGAGTCATAGAGGTGTACAGCATGGAAACAGACCCTACGGTCCAACCCGTCCATGCCGACCAGATATCCCACCCTAATCTAGTCCCACCTGCCAGCACCCAGCCCATATCCCTCCAAACCCTTCCTATACATATACCCATCCAAATGCCTCTTAAATGCTGTAATTGTACCAGCCTCCACCACTTCCTCTGGCAGCTCATTCTATAAACGCACCACCCTCTGAGTGAAAAGGTTGCCCCTTAGGTCTCTTTTATATATTTATGTTCTCACCCGACTCCTCGACCCAGGGAAAAGACTTTGTCTATTTATCTTATCCATGCCCCTCATGATTCTGTAAACCTCTATAAGGTCACCTCTCAGCCTCTGATGCTCCGGGGAAAACAGCCCCAGCCTGTTCAGCCTCTCCCTGTAGCTCAAATTCTCCAACCCTGGCAACATCCTTGTAAATCTTTTCTGAACCCTTTCAAAGTTTCACAACATCTTTCCGATAGGAAGGAGACCAGGATTGCATGCAATATTCCAGCAGTGGCCTAACCAATGTCCTGTACAGCTGCAACATAACCTCCCAACTCCTGTACTCAATACTCTGACCAATAAAGGAAAACATACCAATCGCCTTCTTCACTATCCTATCTACCTGCGACTCCACTTTTAAGGAGCTATGAACTGCTCTCCAAGGTCTCTTTGTTCAGCAACACTCCCTAGTATCTTATCATTAAGTGTATAAGTCCTGCTAAGATTTGCTTTCCCAAAATGCAACACCTCACATTTATCTGAATTAAACTCCATCTGCCACTTCTTAGCCCATTGGCCCATCTGGTCCAGATCCTGTTGTAATCTGTGGTAACTCTCTTCGCTGTCCACTACACCTTCAATTTTGGTGTCATCTGCAAACTTACTAACTGTACCTCTTATGCTCGCATCCAAATCATTTATATAAATGACAAAAAGAGGACCCAGCACCGATCCTTGTGGTACTCCACTGGTCACAGGCCTCCAGTCTGAAAAACAAACCTCCACCACCACCCTCTGTCCTCTACCTTTGAGCCAGTTCTGTAACCAAATGGCTAGTTCTCCCTGTATTCCATGAGATCTAACCTTGCTAACCAGTCTTCCATGGGGAACCTTGTCGAACGCCTTACTGAAGTCCATATAGATCACAGGCAAATGGCAGAGCCGTAGATGAGTTTTTTTCCCATTCACCAGCTGTCAATATCTCTATAATTTAACACTCGACTTGCACAGCATAGCCTCTCTTTTTGTTATTAATGCGTCCATTGTGATCCCACAATCCTTCCTTTTTCTGTCTTTCAATCAACTGTCTAATCTATTCTTGAGCACTGAAATGACCTCTTTTCTACCATCTCAGGTAATGCATCACTCAGTCTCAAAGCTCTGTCTGAAAGTTTTTAGACTGCTTGTTCTGTTCTAAATCTTACAGATAACTCTATAACCAGGTTCCCTTGTTCAAGCGCTCTGAATCATTGGAAATAATGTGAAACTGCATTGGTAAAGAGGTTTTGCTTATTACATTTTTGAATTCAATGAGCACTTTGACACAAATGCTGAGTGATATGAAGGTGCCAAATAGCTCTTGCCCCTGTCACGGGATCCATTACTTCTTCATGAAAAGACTCGATTCCTCTGTGGAATTTTACCTGATTATATTATATTGTATAAGATTAAGCTTAACAACAATGATGCTATTAACTCGTTAAGTGTCATGGGATCCGTCTACTTCTTCATGAAAAGACTCGATTCCTCTGTGGAATTTTACCTGATTATATTATATTGTATAAGATTAAGCTTAACAGCAATGATGCTATTAACTCGTTAAGTGTCATGGGATCTGTCTACTTCTTCATGAAAAGACTCAATTCTTCTGTGGAATTTTACCTGATTATATTAGATTGTAGCAACAATGATACTATTAACTCTTTATTGTATTTTAGCCTAGCAACAATTAAGTATAACTATGACTATGTGGCAACTGCTCTCTACCAGCTACTTATCAGCTACTTATTGTTTTCTCAGCTAATTAAGTGTTTAACGCGACCTTTAAACAATGCTGACCGAGGCACAGTTTGAGATTCCAGTTCTTTAAACAAATGATGTAATTGCTTAACTTAGACTGTAAGGGATATAAAAGCAGAGCTAAAACAGACAGAACTCACTCTTGTCTTGAAACACAGACAATGAGTCACCCAACCATCCTCTGAACCACCAGGCTTGCAGAAAAGACACATTTGTGCAAAATACGGACCGATCGGATGAAACATACGGACGGCTAAGAGCTTGCTGAAATACGCCTGCCTAAAAGATTCTCGGTTGAGGCACTGCATTCTAGCCTGAAGAAGATACAATCTGAACCAACTAGCTGATACACGCTAGTCTATGAAGATCCCATTTGGGACACTCAGGTATTAAGCTCTGCTTTTATCCTAGGTATCTTTTAAGAACATTCAAAAAGGCTGTAACGATTGTGATTAACTGAAAACATCTGATTGTGAGTATTCAACTTATTATATTGATAAATTTCTATTATATTTTACACCACACACTTCGTATTCGCCGAACCTTTATTTGATAAGATATGTTTACCTTTGTGTTGGTATGTTAAGTCTAGAACTTAGCTGAGAAGGCATTAGGATTGACTTAAAGTGAGTCCCTCTCACTCCTAGGTGAAAGGATAAACTGAAGGGACCTAGAGACCTGCGATAAACCCAGCCGAGTTTGTAGCTATCAGGACCATACAGTCAATAGGGACCACTGGTAAACTTGACAGGTAACGGCCTCAGGTATATGCCCGAGGTACTGTAGTTTAATCCGGTAGTAACCCATACCTATTGAGGATATCCACCTGAATAACATAACACCCCCAGGCCTATTTTTGGACTATAAAACAAACCTAATTAAAAGTCTGCAATTTTAATGAGTGTTTATATTATTTGTGGAGTTTGGATTTTAAAATAGTGACATGTGGGTTCTGGTTACTTCTGTGAACCATTTTGTTTAAAAAAGAGTCCTTCTGGAAGTGAGAGCTAGTTGAGTATGTGTCAGCCAGGGGTGGCTGAGAAACCCCTGAATTGTTAATCGAAAGATGGTTATACTGTCTTTTTCCAACATACCATGTTTATGACAGATAGGTTAAACATGTCCGACCTTCACCTCTGCTTCCAGTTCAGAAGAGTATAAGATGAGCAAGTTTTTTTTTAAAAAAGCCTCAGAAGCAGCTTTTCTTTTTCAGTTCTGTTTAGAAAACATCAGTTTTGAGTTCTAAAGCAAGTTTAGTTTCTCTCTCAGAAGAAGGATTCAGAGCAGTTAATGTAATAAATTACTGAAGAAGAAGAACACTTTGTGAAACTTCCAAATCAGGAGGGTTTGATTAGGTTATTAAAACTGAGAAAGTTTAGGTTTATGGAGAAGCTCATGTTGGCAGATTTGCGAAGGACTCATTGAATTGTCTCTATGGTCCATGGCCAAGCGATGGTCGTCAGTTATACACAAGTCGAAAAAATCTAGATATGATGAGGGGAGGAGGAAGTTAATTCAAATCTGAAGAGTTGAGGTATTTTGGGCGGAGGGGATAGGTTCTTGGAACATGAGTGTTTGGAACAAGGTTGAAACTTTATTTGCTCAAGATTATAGCAATCATTCTAATCATTGTATATATTTTATTTATTCCTTCATTCGAATCTTAGACTTCTGTTGTGAAAGTAATTCTGTAGCCTGGTGTCAGTCAGTCTCAGTGATTGACCCATCATGTTTACTAACTGAACATAAGGAAAACAAAATCCATCAAGCCAGGTTTCACTCTGGGGTCTGACTAGCCTAGTTGTACCATCAGCTGGGATGGAAACACACATTATCGTCCTCAGGGTATCCCCTTGTTCACTCTCTGATATTTGAAAAAAATAAAACTCTCCCTGAACAAACTGTGACTCACCTCATCTAAATCCAAATGGTTTGGTTTCTCTTCTGCAGGACCTTGGTGTGGCAGGATGTAGAGTTCTGCTGCAGTTGGTAAACCAGGGAGAATGGCCAGCAGCATCTGTTGTTCAGGTACAGCTGTAACCTAGTGAAGACAGACACAATTCATCATCTTCATGGAGACCTCTCATAGAAAGCACTTCCCCTCTGGCTCTTGTTCACAACTTTTAAATTAGAAATTTTTCAAAAAACAATCTTCTCTGTCACATTGATGTGGAAATATAGATTTCATTTTTGGGTCATTGGGGTTCTCGCCCTTTGGTCAGAGAACCAGCAATGAACATTCCTTTTGGTTCAGGAGGCCCAATGTCACGGAGTCCCTATAGTGTGGAAGCAGGCCATTCCGCCTTTTGAGCATACACTAACCCTCCTAATAGCATCCCACCTAGACCCATTCCATCCCTGTAATCCTGCATTTCCCATGGCTAACCCACCTACCCTGCACACAATGGGGAATTTCCCATGGCCCTTCCACCTAACCTGCACATCTATGGACTGTGGGAGGAAACCCACACAGATGCGGGGAGAACGTTACACACTCCACACAGATAGTTGCACGAAGCTGGAATTGACTCAGGGTTCCTGGCGCTGTGAGGCAGCAGGTTGTGTGGACTGGGCACAGTAAATTATCCTGTAGTGTTCAGGGGATGTGTAGGTGAGATGATTGGTTGTGCTAAGAGTGGAGTTACAAATAGAGTGGGAGGTGGGTCTGGGTGTGGTGTGTCTGCGCACTCTACTTTGCAGAGATTCTATGAATGGTCAGCTGCCTGGAGGAAGAGGCTCAATGCCTTTCTCCATCCTGTCAGCAGGAATAAAACCATCTTCTTTCCAACATCTCGCACGCACACTCTCTTTGTTACTGCACTCCGAACCCACCGAGGCTCCTGCAGCATCTACCCTCAGTTGCTCTCGACCACTGAAGGCCCCCACGCCATTAATCTAATGGTTTTTACACTGACGATATATTCCCTGCCTACACACTCCCTGCTGACACACTCCCTCCCGACACACTCCCTGACGACACACTCCCTGACGACACACTCCCTGACGACACACTCGCTGTCGACACACCCCCTGCCGACACCCTCCCTGCTGACACACTCCCTGCCGACACACTCCCTCCTGACACACTCCCTCCCGACACACCCTGCTGATACACTCCCTCCCGACACACTCCCTGCCGACACACTCCCTGCTGACACACACCCTGCCGACACACTCCCTGTTGACACACTCCCTGCCGACACACCCCCTGCCGACACACCCCCTGCCGACACACTCCCTGCCGACACACCCCCTGCCGACACACTCCCTCCCGACACACTCCCTCCCGACACACTCCCTGCCGACACACTCCCTCCCGACACACTGCCTCCCGACACGCTCCCTCCCGACACGCTCCCTCCCGACACACTCCCTCCCGGCACACTCCCTCCCGACACACTCCCTGACGACACACTCCCTGACGACACACTCCCTCCCGACACACTCCCTCCTGACACACTCCCTCCCGACACACTCCCTGCCGACACACTCCCTGCTGACACACTCCCTGCCGACACACTCCCTTCTGACACACTCCCTCCTGAAACACTCCCTGCTGACACACTCCCTGCCTACACACTCTGCCGACACACTCCCTGCCGACACACTCCCTCCCAACACACTCCCTGCCGACACACTCCCTGCCGACACACCCCCTGCTGACACACTCCCTGCTGACACACTCCCTGCTGATACACTCTCTGCTGACACACTCCCTGCCGACACACTCCCTGCCGACACACTCCCTCCAGACACACTCCCTCCCGACACACTCCCTCCAGACACACTCCCTCCCGACACACTCTCTGCTGACACACTCCCTATCTGACACACTCCCTGCCGACACACTCCCTGCCGACACACTCCCTCCCGACACCCTCCCTGTTGACACCCTCCCTCCCGACACACTCCCCTGCTGACACACTCCCTACTGACACACGCCCTCCCGATACACTCCCTGCCGAGACACTCCCTGCCAACACACCCCCTACTGACACCCTCCCTACTGACACACTCCCTACTGACACACTCCCTCCTGACACACTCCCTGCCGACACTCCCTGAAAACACACTCCCTGCCGACACACTCCCTGCCGACACACTCCCTACTGATACAATCTGGACAATCACTAAAGCCAACCTCCCATCTATAGAATCCATCTACCAAGTCCACTGTCAAGGAAAGGCTACCAGCATTCTCAAAGATCCATCCCCACCTTATTGTGTTTATCTACAACCTCTACCATCGGGGAGAAGGTACAGAAGCCTGAACACACGCACCAGCCGGTTTCATAACAGTTCCTACCCGACTGTTGTTAGAATACTGAATGGACTCACAAACTCTTCACATTCGTCTGTACCTGTGTTTTTGTTTTTGCTGCTGTTTACCTATTATTTACTTATCTATGCGAGTTAACTCTGTGATCTGCCTGTATAGCTCGCAAGACAAAGCTTTTCACTGTGCCTCGGTACATGTGACAATAAATTCAATTCAATCCAATACCTTTGTCACTTCCCTCCTGCTCGCTTGTTGTTCGTGCAAACAGTACAAACAGAAAATAAAAACCTAAACAAAACCAGACTGGTTGCAGAGAGGATTAGGATAATGATTGAGGAGGTATACTTTCCAATATGTAAAACCTAATCAGTATAGTAATTCGCCTGGACTTGCCTGAGGAATTCTGACAACCATGACCAGCGACCTGACATAAGCAACAAGACAGTAAAGTACAGGGTTCCCATGAGCCTCGCTGCCGTGGCTGAGGGAGAATACCCTGAGGACATGGCACAGCGAAGACCCAATGAGCTTTCAGGTATAATCACGGTGAGCAGGCAGTGAGAGAGTGAGAGGGTCACCCTGAGATACTGTCTGCCTGTGAAATGTCTTTGCAATATTTTGTTGCTGATCTGCTTCAGGATCCACATTAAAGTTCAGAAGGAAGGTCACCATAGTCCTCTCAGACTCTAGCAATGCTCTCTCTCATTGGAGAGAAATGATTGGTGGTGGTTTGATCCGAGGGTCACTACATCTCAGTGGACCAAGTGGAGAGGACAGTCCTTCATATTTACCTCAGCTGGTGGGGCAGGAATTGAACCCATGTTGTTAGTGTTAGTCTGCATTGCAAACCAGCTGTCGAGCCAAATTAGCCAACTGAGCATATTGTATGTGGATGGGAGATGTGCCATAATGATGCAGACGGGCTGGTACACGATGGATGCCAGCAGGCAAAGAAAGGAGGCGGGGGAAGGGGAGCGAGGATGGGACTCACCTGGAGTGTGCCCTGAGATGTTGATGCCAGGTAATCAAGATGGCGGCCTGAAGGAACAAGTTGAAGTTCTCTCAGACATATCAACATGGTGTTTCTTCCCAGTGGGTGGTAAGACAGGACAGTGTATATTCATGAGGTGAGATATGCAGTCAACGAGAAACTCAACAACAATGATCCCCTTCAATAGCATTTCCCTGCTCTCTCATGACAATCTCATCTCAATGCCTGGAATGATGCTTGAAAATGCAACAATTTGCTCTCAATCTTTAGAAAAGCCTGGCTGGACATCGCCAACAGCAAACAGAGCTCTATAAGATTCAGCCTCTGATACTCGCCAAGATTAAACAAATCAATAAACTACAAAGTAACAATACTACAAAGAACTACTTGACTGTATATCAGATCTTTCAGAAGTATGGGATTTAGGGTGATGTAGTGGTTTGGATCAGAAATTAGCCAACTGAAAGAAGACAGAGGGTGGTAGTTGATGGGAAATGTTCGTCCTGGGTTCAGTTACTAGTGGGGTACCGCAAGGAGCTGTTTTGGGGTCACTGCTGTTTGTCATTTTTATAAATGACTTGGATGAGGGTGTAGAAGGATGGGTTAGTAACTTCGCAGATGACACTAAAGTTGGTGGAGTTGTGGATAGTGCCGAAGGATATTGCAGGTTACGGAGGGACATCGATAAGCTGCAGAGCTGGGCTGAGAGGTGCCAAATGGAGTTTTATGCAGACAAGTTTGAGGTGATTCACTTTGGAAGTAGCAACGGGTATAAAGAGTATTGGGCTAATGGTAAGAATGTTGGTCGTGTGGATGAGCAGAGAGATCTCGGCGTCCGGGTACATAGATCCCTGAAAGTTGCCACCCAGGTTGATAGGGTTGTTAAGAAGGTGTGTTAGCTTTTATTGATAAAGGGACTGAGGTTTGGAGCCATGGGGTCATAGTATCACTACCAGGAACACCATCATACAAACTGGCCAAAGAACTTCAACAGAAACTGAAACACCTGGTCAGCGGATGCAAACACTCCATACAATCAACACAGGAATTCTTGGACGTCATCAGGAATACACACATAGACAAAGAAGAAACCATGATCTCATTCGACGGAACGGCACTGTTCACTTCGATTGACAAAACCCTAGCTAGAGAAACAATAGCCAACCTACTGGACATACAGAACAGAAAACAGGAGGCGGAACCTATCAACAAAGACGGCATACTTAAACTACTGGACTTGTGCCTCACTACACACTTTACATTCAACAACCAGATATACGAACAAATCAACGGAACACCCATGGGATCACCAATCTCGGGACTCATAGCAGAGGCAGTTATGCAAAGGTTAGAACAAACAGTCCTACCACAAATTCAACCCAAACTCTGGGTCAGATATGTCGATGACACGTTTGTAATCATCAAAAACACGGAAATAGAAAATACACACCGGATCATCAACGCCACACTCACAGGAATCCGATTCACGAGAGAAGAAGAAAAGGATAGCCAACTCCCATTCCTAGACGTGATAGTACAGAGAACACCGAACAGAGAATTCACCACAAGGTACACAGGAAAACAACACACACAGACCAAGTCCTAAACTATGAAAGTAACCACCCCAACACACACAAACGAAGCTGCATCAGGACACTGTTCAAAAGGGCCACAACACACTGCAGTACACCAGAACTGTGAAAAGAGGAAGAGGAACACCTATACAAGGTATTCGCCAAAAACGGATACCCGCGCAACTTTATCAACAGATGCCTAAGAGATAGACCACGGAACGAGGACATGCCACAACCAAAAGGACTAGCCACAATACCATACATCAGGAGCGTTTCAGAACTGACAGCCAGACTACTGCGACCCTTAGCACTCATAATGGCACACAAACCAACAGCCACGCTCAGACAACTCTCTAGAACAAAGGATCCGATACCCAACATGAGCAAAACTAATGTAGTTTACAAAATACCATGCAAGGACTGCACAAAACACTATATAGGACAAACAGGAAGACAGCTAACAATCCACATACATGAACATCAACTAGCCACGAAACGACACGACCAGCTATCCCTAGTAGCCACACACGCAGACAACAAGCAACATGAATTCGACTGGGAAAACACTACTATCATAGGGCAAGCCAGACAGAGAACAGCCAGGGAATTCCTAGAGGCATGGCATTCATCCACAAGCTCCATCAACAAACACATCGACCTGGACCCAATATACCAACCACTACAGCGGACAGCTGAAACTGACACCCGGAAGCGGCAAGGACAGACCACTATAAATACGGGAAGAAACATCAAAGAAGCGCTTTGCAGGAGGCTCCAAAGCACTGATGATGTCACCTAGCCAGGGGACAAAACGTTTGCAACAAAAACTTCCAGCTCGGCGAACAGAACCACAACAATGGGGTCATGTTGCAGCTGTACAAAACTCTCCTTGGAGGAGGCCAAGGATGGTCATGTCAGAAAGGGAGTGGGAAGGGGAATTAAAACGGATGTTGACTGGGAGGTCCGGTTGGCCTCTGCTCGGTGAACCGTTCCCTCAGTTTACATTCCATCTCCCCGATGTAGAGAAGACCACATCGGGAACACCTGATACAGTAAACTAGGTTGGAGGAGAGGCAGGTGAACCTCTGTCTCACCTGGAAGGACTATACGGGGCCCTGGATGGAGGTGAGGGGGTGATATACCGGCAGGTTTTGCATCTTTTCCAGTTGCGGGGAAGGTACCTGGGAGTTCGGGGTGGGGAGAGTGGCGCAAATCAAGGACTGTCAGAGGTTTCGGGCCTTGCAGAAGGCAGAGAGGGGTGGAGGGGGGTCTGTTTGGATTTGGCAGAAGTGTTTAAGGATGATGCGTTGGATGTGGTGACTGGTGAGATGGTGGGGGGGGACAAGGGGGATTCTGCCTTTATTGTGCTGGGGGTGTGGGGTTTAGAGCAGCAGAACAGGGAATGGGGGAGGTGCGGCAGAGGGCTGTCTGGATGATGGGGGAGGAAAAGCACATTGTTCAAAAGAGATGGACATCTGGGATGCTCACGAGTGGAATGTCTCCTCCTCTGAGCAGATGCAGCAGAGATGCAGGAATTGGGAGAACAGGATGGAGTTCTTGCAGGATACTGGGAGAGAGGAGGTGTGGTCCAGGTAGTTATGGGAGTCTGTGGGTTTGTACTAGATGTCAGTCTGGAGACTCTTGCCAAAGATGGAGAGATCAATAAAAGGGAGGGAAGTGTCTGAAATGAACTAAGTGAACTTGAGGACGGGGTGGAAGTTGTGGGCCAAGTTGATGAACTGCTCCAGTTCAGCCTGGGTGCAGGACACTGCACCGACGCAGTCATCGATGTAACAGCGGAAGAGTTGGGGCACAGTGCCTGTGCAGGCACTGAAGAGGGACTGCTCAATATGCAACAAGATCACAGATAATCTGCCTCGATGTGCCAGCTCAGCATAGCCCTCAGCTCCCCAATATATCAAAAGTCCACCACGTCTTTAAGTACATTCAGTGATCTAGCCTCCACAATGTCCGGGTTGGAGAATTCCAGACAATCACTTCTCTCTCGGAGAAGGCATTCACCTCTGTACAAAACGTGCATCTCCTTATTCCGTAACTCTGGCCCCTAATTCAAGACGTCCCCATGGATGGAAACATCTTGTGAACATTTAGCCCCCTCAGAATCTTGTATGTTTCAATAAGATCACTGCTCAATCTCGGAAACTCTAATGAATAAAGGCCTAACCCATTTAATTGTTCCTTATAAGTCAACACCTTCATCTCAAAAACCAGTCCAGTTGTTGAAATACCTCTAACGCCAGGATTATCTTTCTCAAATATAGGGACCAAAACTGTACACAATACTTCAGATGAGTCATCAACACCCTATTCAGGTGTAACAAGACTTCCCTATCGCAATAAAGGACAAATTTCATTTGGCATCTTCATTAATTGATGTCATGGTGTCAAGCTACCGGGCATGTTCTGTGCAAACAAGGAGTTATCTCCTAGGAGCTAAACTTACCCAACATTGCAACTTGTGTGGATATAAAACGTGAACAGAGTTTCCTTCACAAATGTAATGAAGTTACTGAGAAAGGTGTGCTGGGTGAAATCATTCTCTCGAGGGTGTTGGTGCTTTTCCAACTTACTTGTTGCAGAGTTCTTTTGACGAGCTTACTGAGATCGTGCCTCCATTCGGGAATGTCCGGGTTGTAATCCTCCAAGTTTGGTGTAAACGACAATAACAAAGAGCGATAAGAATCTGCAGGATGAAGCCAAGGGGACATTGTTAGAAACAAAATTGGCTTTCATCTCTCAGTTAGATTTTGATCACAGAAAGTTTTGGACAAAACAAGAAAACAATTTCACTGTTTGTTTACAGACGTTGCTTCAGGCCATTCTCTTTGTTTGATGAAAAATGTTGCTGCAACAATTTTTTTCCAGTTTATTTTTTTCACAAATCACAGGCTGTGGTGTTTCACAGTTCATTCATCCTTCAACAACAACAATGTACATTCCCACAGAGCCTTCAAAGTAGCAAAACATTCCAAATTGCCTTAGAGGGGCGATATCAGAAAAGCATTTGCCCGGGATGAAGGAGGAGACGTTAGCACAGGGGTTACAGAGGTAGGTTTCAACGTGGGTCTTAAAGGAGATGAGAGAGGTGAAGAGATTTAGGGAGGGTATTTTGGAGCATAGGATCTTGTCAAAGTCACACAGACGTACAGTACAGAAACAGACTCTTCGGTCCAACTCGTCCATGCTGGGCAGATATCCTAACCTAATCTAGTCCCATTTGCCAGCACTTGGCCCATATCCCTCTAAACCCTTCCTATTCATATACCCATCCAGATGCCTTTAAAATGCTGTAATTGTACCAGCCTCCACCACTTCCTCTGGCAGCTTATTCCATACACCAACCTCTGCATGAAAAAGTTGCCCCTTAGGTCCATTTTAAATCTTTCCCTTCTCACCCTAAATCTATGCTCCCTAATTCTGGACTCTCCCATCCCGGGGAAAATACTTTGTCTATTTACCCTATCCATGCCCCTCATGATTTTGTAAACCTCTATAAGGTCACCCCTCAGCCTCCGACACTTCAGGAAAAACAGCACCAGCCTATTCAACCTCTCCCTATAGCTCAAATCCTCCAACCCTGGCAACATCCTTGCAAATCTTTTCTGAACTCCTTCAAGTTTTACAACATCCTTCAGATAGGAAGGAGACCAGAATTGCACGCAATATTCCGACAGTGATCTAACCAATGTCCTGTACAGCCACAACATGACCTCCCAACTCCTGTACTCAGTACTCTGACCAATAAAGGCAAGCATACCAAACACCTTCTTCATTATCCTATCTACCTGCAACTCTACTTTCAAGGAGCACTCCAAGGTCTCTTTGTTCAGCAACACACCCTAGGACCTTACCATTAAGGTACAAGTCCTGCTAAGATTTGCTTTTCCAAAACACAGCACCTCCCATTGATATTATAGAAGAAGATTGACTTCACATGAATCATTCTGGTGCAGGATTTCATCATCACGGGAGAAAGAACAGAGACGAATACTCATTTCTTTAAAACCTTTCAAGGGATATTGGATGTTGGCTGGACCCAAACATTTGATGATGAGCAATATTCCCCCTAAGCTGTGCAGTCACATGAAGTTGAGACAAGCCAAATATCCCTGTGCAGCCTGTGAACATATCGACCCATTTTATTGCCCCAAAGGTTTAAAAGGGCCTTGCTCACTAAAAACAATGAGAGGCTGAGGAAACAGCTCGCACGGTTACAAAGACGACAGTCTGATACAAATGAATAGCTTGCTCAGCCATTTCAGAAGGACATTAAAGATGTTTTCTCTTGTTTGGCTGCTACAAGATTTGGAGATGTTTGTTTAACACACTTGTTACTATTATGTTATGTTTCACAGCAGATGTCTGATATATCATAAAGGGACATGCAGATGATGTGATTATCATCTGACCTAATGGTATAAAGGTGTCAGTTTCCATCTTACCGAGTCCTCTTGCAGAATGACCTGCTGAGACTCACATATGACCGTACATGGAATTGCTTAGCTTGAGCCCAAACTTGCAATTCCCCCCCTGTGCTTGTAGTGTATAAAAGCACCAGGACCTTTGATTAGATTAGATTAGATTTCCTATAGTGTGGAAACAAGCCCTTCGGCCGAACACGCCCACACCAACCCTCTGAAGAGCAACCCACCCAGACCCATTCCCCTACACCTAACACTACAGACAATTTAGCACGGCCAATTCACCTAACCTGCATATTTTTGGACTGTGGGAGGAAACCGGAGCACCCGGAGTAAACCCACACAGACACGGGGAGAACGTGCAAACTCCACACAGACAGTCACCCGAGGTGGGAAATGAACCCGGGTCCCTGGTGCTGTGAGGCAGCAGTGCTAACCACTGAGACACCACGACTGGTAATAAAAAAATCATTTAGTTTTCAGTGCTATGTGACCCATGTCTCGGTTTTATTTGGTGATATTTGAGGGCCATTGGCCATTGTGCAATCCGATCAGACTCGTTTGGTCTAGCCCTTTGCTGAGGTTCCACAATTTGTTACAGTTTCATGTGGGATACCCCAAACCGCTAATCTCCCTGGAAAGGGGTGACAAACCGACCCATCTTCTTTATTCACCCATTTCTTCAGCTGGTCACAACAAGGTTACTTTCTAAAGGAAGTCATCCTTTCTCCCAGCTCAAAATCATTTACACTTTAAAAGGAGCAGGCTCTCTTGAGTTAACAAACAGGTGGCTTCTCAGTTACTAAACATGAGAAGAAACAATTATGTGACATGCATACACACAGAATAGGGATGAAGAGGGTGAAATAAACTGTTAAAAAAATTATGCAACATTTCTGAGTTGTTTATGATGGAAGAGAAATTAACAGAACATTGTTACACTGGATAATCTAATAGCTGTTACACTGGATGATATGGATAGCATTGATTTTGGGAGCTGAGAAGTCAATTTTGTTTTGCAAGTTAATTTAAATTCTTGCCTGTTTCCTTTAGGTAGTAGCTGACAGCACTCAGAGCGAGAGAGAGAATTATTCCTCTTTATTTGCAGTGTAGGGATGTTTAAGAGCTGTCCTCAAAGAACATGTCGAGTTTGCACGCTCTCCCCATGTTTGCGTGGGTTTTCTCCGGGTGCTCCGGTTTCCTCCCACAGTCCACAGATGTGCGGGTCAGGTGAATTGGCCATGTTAAATTGCCCATAGTGTTAGATAAGGGGTAAATGTAGGGGTATGGGTGGGTTGCGCTTCGGCGGGTCGGTGTGGACTGGTTGGGCTGAAGGGCCTGTTTCCACACTGTAAGTATTCTAATCTAATCTGATCAAACAATAGTGCACAACCTATCGCATCAGGCCACTAACACACGCACAGCAGGAGTTGCACTCAGTTTTTAACTCTGATTCTTTGGGTATTCCTAGAAAGCTGAAACACCAATATCTCGCCAGTAAGTGTTATCCTTCTGAGGGGGGTTTTGTTAGCTCCATCTTTGAAATCTTTCTGTTTGAAGTTTTCCTGAATCTGTGCAGGGGTGACATTCCTTGGGCCCACAGTGAACACTGTCTCACTGTCAATGAATTTCGATCCAAGGTCAGCTTTTGGTTACAGCAGTCCTATTTTCCTTAACAATATGCATGTTGGAATTAAAAGTTCAATCTCTCCATAAGTACTTTGGTGGGGTTCTGAACAGACACCAAATAAACATTGAACCGTTCAAATTTAAAGAACCAATTGCAAGGTTTTCCTGAATGAAAGAAAGATGAATTTTATTATTGATTAACCCTGAGAGAGAATGAATAACAACACAGTATCAATTACACTCTCACAGGCACGAATCACAAGTTACAAAAGAGAGAGCGTTGTAATGATCCCACCTAATGTCATTACTCAACAAGTCAGATCCCAGACTGAAATCTGGCTTGATAAATTATAGTTTATTTTTGACTCGAATGAGATGTTACATACCTGAAATATAATAACGCAATGCTCTAGGTTCGGCTTGAACTATGTTTATTATACAAAACAACAGATTAACCAAACTGTTGACATATGATACAAATTTAAAGATGTAATAAAATCCCATTAAGCCTAACAGCATCCTATCTGAGTTCTTAAACAGCAGACAGAATTCCCTTGTCTAACACACATTGGGATTGTCTGCGCTGTGCCGTCAATTCACAATCATGAGAATCCAAAAATCTCTTCCTTAGTTCATCATACAACTGAGCTTGAACTCTAAGTTTCATAAAAATGTCTCTGATGTTTTAAACAAACCTTCTGGTCTGCAAATTTAAAATTAATCTCCTCACACTGACATATTAAACAATTAGGGGTGGCAGTGGTTAGCACTGCTGCCTCACAGCACCAGGAACCTGCGTTCGATTCCAGCCTCAGGTGACTGTTTGTGTGGAGTTTGCACATTCTCCCTGTGTCTGTGTCTGCGTGGGTTTCCTCCGGGTGCTCTGGTTTCCTCCCACAGTCCAAAGATGTGCAGGTCAGGGTGGATTGGCCATGGGAAATAGTCCCATAGTGTTCAGGGATGTGCAGGTTAGGGTGGATTGGCCATGCTAAATTACCCATAGTGTTCAGGGCTGTGCTGGCTAGGTGGATTAGGGAAAGGGTAGGGAGGTGGGTCTGGCTGTGATACTCTTCAGAGGGTTGGTGTGGACTCGATGGGCCGAATGGCTTGCTCCCATGCTGGAGGGATTCTATGATTCTAAACCACATTCTCCCTTTCTCTGGAGAAAATGCCTTACGCTTCAGCTGAGAAACTGCAGACTGCACAAACTGAACCGTAAAGAATAAAATATTTCAAACTACAGTTATTTTATCTAATTTTCCCCAAAATCTTCTATCTGAGTTGTTTGATAAATAAAAACCAGAAATTTCTGGAAAAGCTCAGCTGGCCTGTCAGCATGTGTGCAGATAAATCAGACTTAACATTTCAGGTCCAGTGACATTTCCTTAAAACAGTTCACTTAAAAATGCTTAGAGTCCTTGAGGTATTAGGTGTTCAACCTGAGAATACAGTTGTTTAATGCAGGAGTAAATTAGAGCAGGTGCTGGAATCTGTACTGAAAACCACAGATGCTGGAGATCACAGTGAGATCACAGAGCTGACGTGAAGTGTGGAAGGGGCAGATTTATAGTTGGGGAGGTTGGGTGTCAGGGGGTAGTGGGTGCAGGGGCTTGTGGAGAAAAGATGTTGATAGTTCAGATAAAGTGATCAGAATGTGAGAATGGCAGAACAGTGGTATTCTGGGAAGGTCAGACAGTCCCATTGGGGTTGGTGGTGGGGGGGAGAGGTCATGATAACAGAATATAACAAGCTAAAAGAAAGGACAGTTTAGGCTACTTACAGTGTGGAAACAAGTCCATACTGAGCCACCGAAGCGCAACCCACCCAGACCCATTCCCCTACATTTACCCTTTCACCTAACACTACGGGCAATGTAGCATGGCCAATTCACCTAATCTGCACATTTTTGGACTGTGGGAGGAAACTGGAGCACCCAGAGGAAACCCACGCAGTTGTTTAATTGTTCACCTGAAGTGTTTTGATGCAGTGGTGAAGTTTGTCAATATCTTTCAGTTTCCAATTTGCTTCCGTATTATATACAATTTTAGAGAGACTCAGACAAACTGTTGGGGGAGAGAGAAACTTCCATAAAGTAAGGAACTACAGATGTTAGAGATCCAAAACACACCAAAACAAGTTGCTAGAGAAACTCAGAACCCTTCTAAGGAGGTCGTTGGATTTGAAATGTGAACTCTGTTTCTCTCTCCACAGATGCTGACAGACCTGCTGAGCTTCTCCAACTATTTCTGGTTTTGTATGAGATAGATTCCCAGATCTTCTTCTCACAGAATCACATCACAGAGTTCCTGCGATGCAGATAGAGGCCATTTGACCCATTGAGTCTGCACCCACTTCCCGTCCCATCACTGCAACCTTGCATTTCCCATGGCTATGCACATTCCTGGACACTATGGGGCAACTTAGCATGGCCAATCCACCCTAACCTGCACATTCAAATATTACAAATGAATATCTCTTTCTCTTTGCTTTGCTGTTCAAAAACAGCAACTGAAAGATTTCCAAACCTGGCTACATTGTCTTTGGAGATAAACTGTCTAACACTGATGTCCAATATTTTTATCGATCGTGTGAATTAAAACAGGAGATGGGAATTTCTTGATCCTGATTCAGTTGTCTAAATTCATAAGATGGGAGCTTCAGTGCAGTTTCAGTTATCCTCCACTTTGGTCTCCTTGACTTGCCTCAATCTCAGGTCATGTGGTCCTTGCAGCCATTTTCGAACATCATCTGTCTATTTTTGTTTGAAAATCATTTTAGTCAATGACTATACCATCAGGTATCACATCGAGACCTTGGAACATAACATTTGACTGTTTGTTGTTGCTATGTTTGCAACAGGAGTTAACAGGTGAAGTTGCATAATCTTACCAGACCACTGAACTGCTCTTTCATTAGAGGGAGAGAGATGATTGGTGGTGGTTTAACCTGAGGGTCGCCATGTCTCAGACGAGGGGAAGATGTTGGGAAGGCGAATTCTTGTGGTAACCTTGACCAGTATGGAAAATGAACCTACATGTTGGTGTCATGCTGCATCACAAACCAGCTCTCCAGCCAACTGAGCTAAACTGACCCCATAAGCATCATGAATCAACCGCGTTGTTACGTGTCTGGAGTCACATCTGGGTCTGATCAGGTGA
This sequence comes from Hemiscyllium ocellatum, assembly GCF_020745735.1. Taxonomy (NCBI): domain Eukaryota; kingdom Metazoa; phylum Chordata; class Chondrichthyes; order Orectolobiformes; family Hemiscylliidae; genus Hemiscyllium; species Hemiscyllium ocellatum. The sequence continues at coordinate 59,610,823 of NC_083422.1, read as the reverse complement.
GGGTAGAGATTTCTTTCTCTAAGGGCATTAGTGGAATGGATGGGCTTTAGTGACAATCTGGTCGCCATTAACTTCGTAAGACTAACTTCTCAATTCCAGATTTACTGAACTATCTGAAGGCAGTTTCCGAGCTGCTGTGGTGGTGTTTGAACTCATATTAACAGGTCACTAGCCCAGTGATGTATCCATGATGCTGCTGCTGCTATTGCACACTGTCCTATATGGTAAAGGCTGTTGGGAGGAGAGTGGCAGGACTGGACTTCCATAAATTGAAGTGATCTGAAACTTATATAATCACAGAATGTTCCAGTACAGAAAGAGGCCGTTCGACCCATTGTGTCTGCATTGTGAAAGAGCCACAAAGCTCGACCCATTCTCCTGCCCTATCTCCATAGCCCTCTGAATTCATCACCTTCCAATATATACCCAGCTCTCTTTTGAAACAACCTATGGAACCCACTCTCCCAGGCAGCACATTCCAAATCCCAACAACTCTCTAGCTCTATTGCTGACAATATTGAAATTGTAACCCCTAGTTACTGACACACCAACTAGTGGAAACAGAATATCCTTCCTTACCCTGTCAAAATTGCTCATTATATTGAACATCTCTTAATCTTCTCTGCTCCCTGGAGAGTAAGCCCATTCTGTCTCATCCTTCTTTACATCTGCAATCCCTCATTCCTGATATCATTCCAATAAATCTCCTTTGATATCGCTCCAGGCTTTAACATCTACCCTAAAATAAGGTGCCCAGAACTGAACACAAACTCCAAATGTGATCTGCTCAATGGTTTGTAGAGATGTAGCATCATTTGCCTGTTTTTATACTCAATGTTTCTATTTATAAACCTAAGGATCCTCTAGGCCTTCTTAAGAAATGCTTCAACTTCCCTGGCCACATTCAGGGAATTATCCGGGTTATGCTCCCTGGCCACATTCAGGGAATTATCTGGGTCACGTTGCCCGGCCACATTTCGGCAATTATCTGGGTTAACACAGCCTAGCCATCTTCAGGAGATTATCCAGTTTAACGCTCCCTGGCCACATTCAGGGAATATCTGGGCTAACGCTCCCTGGCCAGCTCCAGGGAGACTTCCTGGTGATGTCGCTGCTTCAGTTTAGCAGGTAACCTGGAGGTGAAGGGGAAATGCTCCTGGGGCTTATGGATTCTTACACCTGCAGCACCATAAAGGGCCATGCAGCTTTCCCAACTGAGGCCCGACAGCTGTCTCTCCTTGCCAATGAAAGCTCTGCAATTTAGGAAATAACACAGCACACCCCTTTCCTTCCATCAAACTGTCAGCTGTGTCTGTTGAAAGTTACTTCGGTCGCTGTTATTCCCTGGCAATGGTAAAGAGCCCTGGTTGGTGCAGCTGTCAGCAATATCCAGCGTTGCTGAGGGTATAACGACAGGAATGATGCTGTGTCACTCTCAGTGTAACATTACCCACTCCATGCAATTTGCTGTCCCATCTCTGGGCAGGCGATTCAGTCTCTGCTAAAGTGACCACCAGAAAATCCAAACATTGTTCAATGATTACATAAAATGAGTCTTCACCCGTTGTTCCTCTCCTGGCCTGCCTGACAATTGTGCTGCTTTGAGAGCTAAATCTACCTTTGGCAAGTTTTATTTTGCTCCTGAGAAAGTGAGCTAACTGTGGAGGGAGTCGATGGGAAGCATTGGTCTGCTCATATGTTTGAACCAACAAAAGGAGTGAGGTCATTCCAGAGGATCATCCACGATGATCAGAGGATCCAGAGGATCATCCACGATGATCAGAGGATCCAGAGGATCATCCACGATGATCAGAGGATCCAGAGGATCATCCACGATGATCAGAGGATCCAGAGGATCATCCACGATGATCAGAGGATCCAGAGGATCATCCACGATGATCAGAGGATCCAGAGGATCATCCACGATGATCAGAGGATCCAGAGGATCATCCACGATGATCAGAGGATCCAGAGGATCATCCACGATGATCAGAGGATCCAGAGGGTCATTCCAGAGGATCGAGTGAAGAATAGTCAAACTGTTTAAAGAAACATTTCTTGATCAAGGGTCTGTATTCTCTATAATAGTACACATAAAACAGTAAGATTTTCTCTCACCAAATACAGCTATACTCTTTATGTCTTGCAGAATGGAATTCCCAGCAGATACCTGCACCGTGACGCTGTTTATTCCCTCTGTAGAGAATGCAAAGGAAGTGTTCTCCTCTAGGGTGATGACGGGCTGTAACAGACCAATAAAGATAAAAATCCTCAGTGTGAGAAAACAGGGATTGAAGAAAATGCCACAAGCTAGTCAATGCTGGTGAAACACAAAACAGGGTGGATGTTACAATACATTAAAGCCAACAATCCTCATGGAAACCATTTAGTGTAGCTAATACAATATTGCCATGCTTTTTTCTCTCAGTTTATCACTGAACGCCGTGTTAGTGAACTACATCAAATGCAAAGTTGTGAAAATCCAATCTTCCTGTGGTGGCCAAAATGTATTGGTTGTCACATCGTATTTATGTGGAGATGGTTTTATCACTTTGTTACCAGCCTGAATGTCAGATCAACACATACATTTACACACATTGAATAATGGCGAGAATCTTTCCAAATCTCCCTGATATAAATGCTCCGCCAGTCCGTTCCATTCAGTGAGGGTTTGGGTGCTCGTACACACAGTGAGCAGGATGCTTTGCCTGAGAATGTTAGAATTAGGGATAAATAATGAAGCAGCTGAATGAAGAAACAGTGCAGGAGTGGAGCAAAGGTGAACAGTCTCCAGCATTTGTTCAGTTCATTGGTCAATTTGAATGACAGCTTTCAGTATTGTCTGTCCTGATTCCATCTCATCTGCTCTTTCCTTTCTATATCTCATTATGTAATTATTTTGCAAAATGGTGTAATCGTTTCTGCCTTTGAGAACTCATGTTAATTTTATTCTCTCAAGGGTTGTGAACTTTGCAGCAATTATAGCCCCCTCCCTGGAATTGACCTTCGGCTAACTTCTTAGGGTGCGGTAACTGTTGTTATTTTGGTACATCCGAGTGTTCTGTTCGATCATTTCAAAGTCAACCACATATAGACCAGAGCAGGGAAGGAAGAATCGAGCTGGGCTTTCATGACAAGCTAATAGTTTCATGGTCAGCATTACTGATTTGAATTATTATTCCCGACTTTTGATTGAATTAAATAGAATTTTTCCAAATTCTGTGCTGGCATTTGAGTCCATGTCCCTCAGAGAGTTTAAGTCGCAGCATTACAAGTTCATGAAATACATAGCACATTGGCTCAGGATTCCCCTCAGCTCCCCCCCACCCATCAGCACTCATTAGTATCACAATCATCTGCTAACGCAGCTCTACTTTCATCTATAATTAGCATATTCTTCAATTCCCTCATGTCCAAAATTATTCTGGAACATACTGAATGACTGAGCGACCACATAGGGTCAAGAACTCCTCAGCTAACTGACAATGGTGGTGAGTTTTGATTACTTACTCGTTGCTAGGTAACTGTGTGCTGACGGTAAAGTTCACTCACCTCAGTCTTGTTCCCGAGCCACCAGAAATAGGTAAGAGGGCCAAAGGGACTGGGCCACACCACCGCTGTCATGTTCACTTGCTGATTGGTGATTGCAACATAAGGTAAGGTCAAGTGCACATGCTCAATAGGACCTGGGGAATTTTGGGTAAGAAGACAAAATATCTTAATATCCTCTCATTTATTTTACACCAAATCTCACAACAACAATCAGAAGTCAATGTGATGCAGAGAACAAAAGATATCAGAGTACTGCTCTCTTTATCGGCATGTTGTATTTTGTGTTAATGAACCAAGAGACATTAATTTGAAACAGTTAAGATTTCCAGGAATTCAAAGTAGATCAGCCAGTCTCTGTGATGAGAAAAAGTATAGGAGTTAGGACGTCATGTTGTGGTTGTACAGGATGTTGGTAAGGTCACTTTTGGAGTATTGTGTACAGTTATGGTCACCTTGCTATAGGAAGGATATTATAAAACTGGAGGGGGTGCAGAAAAGATTTCCCAGGAAAGGAGGGTTTGAGTTACAAGGAAAGGCTGCACAAGCTGGGATGTTTTTCCCTGGAGCATAGGAGGTTGAGGGGTGACCTTATAGAGGTTTATAAAATCATGAGGGGCATGGATAAAATGGATAGCAAAAGTCCTGTCCTTAAGGTGGGCAAGTTCAAAACTAGAGGGCATAATTTTAAGGTGAGGGGAGAAAGATTTAAAAGGAACCCGAGGGGCAACCTTTTCACACAGAGGGTGGTTCATATGTCGAATGATTTGCCAGAGGAAGTGGTAGATGCAGGTACAGTTACAATATTTAAAAGACATTTGGACGGTAAATAAATAGGAAAGGTTTAGGGGGATATGGGCCAGACACCGATAAATGGGTCAAGTTTAGTTTTGGAAACATGATCAGTATGGATGATTTGCGTCCAGGGATCTGTTTCCATGCTGTATGATTCTATGACTCTAAGTTGTCAAAGTGGAACACCTGAAAGTCTAACCCCTCATTCTCTTTGCCAGGTTTGGCAGTGCTGCTTGGTGTTTTCAGCTTTTGCTTTAGTTTGAGCAGATATCAAAAATAACAAAGTTTAGATGGAAAGTAAATCCCCCCCTGCGCAGCAACACCGATGCTCAGTAGCAGCAGTGTGTACCACCTACAAGATGCACTGCTGAAATTCACCAAAGATTCTCTGACAGCACCTTCCAAATCCACAACCAACTTCATCTAGAAGGACAAGGGCAGCAGACACATGGGGACACCACCCCCTGCAGGTTCCCCTCCAAGTCACTCACCATTCTGACTTGGAAATATATCGGCATGCCTTACATGTTCACCCTGAATGCAATTCTGCCAACTGTAAATACAGAGTCGGAACTAAGCCACGGGGTGATAGCTTGTGGCAGCTGGTTCTATCTACTTCGGAATTACATTTGCCTTAAAATGGATAGGCATTGCTTAGGCTGTGGCAGGAGCAGAGATTCCACCAGCTTTTCTCTGTTGTGCACTGATTTCCCACTCATCCCAGAGAAATATCGCGGCGGTGGGAGGGGGGAATTAATGCCACAAACTCACATCAGATTGAACCAGTCCTAAATCACTTTGTCCAGAATGTTTCCTGTTGTTATAGGGAAGAGATTTTCATGTCTATTCATTTGGAGTGAATTCAAACCCTAATAACTGAAATATCAGACCATGCGCAAATTCACTAAGCGACAATCCCCACTTTATAATAAACACACGGTGTGCTCAATAAACTGGTGATTTATTCCACTGAATTCAAACAAAAAAAAATGTCATCTCAAAGCCTTTTCAAAATCTGCTGGCAAAATATGATTAAAATTAAGAGGTGGTCAGAGACAAAAATCAAATAACATTTAATCAAATTCACAGGTCAATCCAGCTCAGTGCACAACACAGGCTGACAAATTCCACACAGCCAAATGCAATTCAAATTCTTATGTTGACCAGTAATACCATTCAACTGTAAGGACTGTGAGGACACATTGGAGGACCCTGACTATTATCTATCCTTCTCTATCTTATTCCATGTCATGATTTGGAGATGCCGCTGTTGGACTGGGGTGGACAAAGTTAAAAATCACACAACACCAGGTTATAGTCCAGCAGGTGTATTTGGAAGCACTTGCTTTCAGAGCACTGCTCCTTCATCAGGTAGTTTTGGAGAATAAGATTGTAGGACACAGAATTTATAGCAAAAGTTTATAGTGTGATGTAACTGAAATTATATAGTGAAAAAGATCCGGATTGTTCGTTACGTCTCTCATCTTTTAGAATGACCATATTGGTTTCAGTTCTTTCATATGAAAATTCCAGAACTTTCTTAAAGTGAACTTTAACAAGAGGTGCCATGTTGGCCCAGATAATGCATTAAGAGTGTGAGGTGCTCTGTGAGAGGTTGTCTGTGTCCCAATGTTCAGACTGATTCTAATCTAAAAAAAGGGATTTACAGAATCCATGCCATTATTCCATGCCAGTCTCTGTAATTGTCTGTTATAACTAACTGGTTTCTTGCGCAAGGTGCTTTCTGTGTACTGCCTTATACTGTCCGGATTGGCTTGAGGTGATTGAGAAAGTTTGAGTCTTCATCATCGTTGCTTTGGGAAAGGAAGCGCTTTCAGTTTATTGTTATTCCTGGATCATCATGCAATGAAAAGAGAGCTACACAAGATCACAACAGGTCCAGACCAGTTAGACAAAGAAAAAGCTTTACCCATGAGCAGCAGGTACCTAAATCTAAGGGAGACAGGTTTAAGGTTTTGAGGTAAAGGCAGTGGGGAGCTGTGAGGAATTGGGAGCAGTTTTGGGCCCCATACCTCAGGAACGATGTTTTTGGCACTGGAGCGGGTCCAGAGGAGGTTCACGACAATGATCCCAGGAATGAAAGGATTAACATATGAGGAACATTTGAGGACTCTGGGATTATACCAGATGGAGTTTAGAAGGATAAGGGCAGATCTAATTGAAATTTACAGAATACTGAATGGCCTGGATAGAGTGGATGTTGGGAAATTGTTTCCTTTGGCAGGAAAGACAAGGACCCGAGGGCACTGCCTTAGAGTAAAGGGAAAACCTTTTAGAATAGAGATGAGGAGAAACTTCTTCAGCCAGAGAGTGGGGAACCTATGGAATTCACTGCCACAGAAGGCTGTGGAGGCCAGGTCATTGGGTCTGTTTTAAACCAAACTACATAGGTTCTTGATTGCCAAGGGGATCAAAGGTTACAGGGCGAAAGTGGGAAAATGGGATTAAAAAACCAATCAGCCGTGATTGAATGGTAGAGCAGATATGATGGACTGAATGGCCTAAGTTTTGCACCTATGTCTTATGGAAGATTCTATTTACACAGTGAATAATAATTCTTAAAATGGTGTGGTCATGTCCATGTGACCATCTGCAATACCTCAGGTAGATTTATTGCCATCAATCCTTATCATTGGCATTAATCTCAGCTATTGATACCATGTGAGGAAGGATACCCACATAAGGTCATCGGGAGAAGCTAGGCTTATTCTTGGTAAACAGAATAGGTTTGTTGTGGGTTACTTTACAGTTACTTATATTACACCTGAAATACATGATAGACTTCTATGAGAGACCATGGTTAACTTAAAAATAAGTATTTACTATTACTGCACCATTCTTATTCATACAACACTTCTAGGTTAAACTCAGTCAGCTTCTCTAAGATTAACCCTTCATATCCTGATGGGTGGAGCATACCTTACATTGGCTGTTAACCCTTTCAGGTGCTAACTATAATATACAATGGTAAAGATCAGGAGCTTGTAATTATGGTGATGGTGGAAGTAGAGACAATCATTGATTTCAAAAGGCAATCAGATGAATACTTGCAGGAAATCTGCATCTGTGAGACATCTGACAATTGTTGATATTGCCTGTAGACCTGGGTTCAATTCCCGACTCAGGCAACTGACTGTGTGGAGTTTGCACGTTCTCCCCGTGTCTGCGTGGGTTTCCTCCGGGTGCTCCGGTTTCCTCCCACAGTCACAAAGATGTGCGGGTCAGGTGAATTGGCCAAGCTAAATTGCCCGTAGTGTTAGGTAAGGGGTAAATGGGTTGTGCTTCGGCGGGTCGGTGTGGACTTGTTGGGCCGAAGGGCCTGTTTCCACACTGTAAGTCTAATCTAAAAAATCTAATCTAAACAAAAGCCACCCAGTATGAGTCAAAGGGCTTTTGTGAAAGGAAGGAGGGAACGTAGAGGGAGGGGCAAGGTTAAAAACCAAACTCTGCAACTACCGTTAAACTGAACATCAACAAATCTGCTGTTATCAACAGAATCAGGTGATGACACAAAGATAGGTAGGAAAATGAGCTGTGAAGAGGACATAAGGAGCTCTCAAAGGGATACCGATAGGCTAAGTGAGTGGGAAAAGACTTGGAAAATGGAGTACAATGTGGGGATAGTGTGAAATTGTCCATCTTAGCAGAAAGAGTAAAAAAAGAAGCTTGTTAGTTAAATGGTGAGAAGTTGCAGAGCTGTGAGCTGTAGAGGGATCTGGATGTTCGAGCACATGAACCAGAAAAGGTTAGTCTACAGGTACAGCAAGTATTTAGGAATGCTCATAGATGTTCAGCTTTATTGTGAGGGGAATTGACAGCAAGAGTAGGGAGGTTATGGAGCAGCACTCTGAGAGCTAATGCTTCCAAATAAACCTGTTGGACTATAACCTGGTGTTGTGTGATTTTTAATTTCAGTTATACAGGGCAATGGTGAGACTGCGTCTGGAGTACAGTGTAGAGGACTGGTCACTGTACTTACAGAAAGATGCTAATGTGTTGGAAACATTTCAGAGAAGGTTTTTCTTTGGACTAAGATCTGGAATGATTGGATTGCCTTATGAGGAAAGGCGAGAAAGGCTGGGTCTGAATCCTCTGGAGTTTAGAAAAGTTACAGGTGACTTAATGGAAACGTGCAGCATCCTGAGGGGTGGTACAGCAGCTCAGTGGTTAGCACTGCTGCCACACAGCGCCAGGGACGCGGGCTCGATTCCAGCCTCGGGCGACTGTCTATGTGCAGTTTGCACATTCTCCCTGTGTCTGCATGGGTTTCCTCTGGATGCTTCGGTTTATTCCCACAATCCAAAGATGTGCAGGTTAGGGTGGATTGGCCGTGCTAAATTGCCCAAAGTGTTAGGAGCATTAGTCAGGGTAAATATAGGGCAGGGAAATGGGTCTGGGTGGGTTACTCTTCGGAGGAATTCCCTTCCTGAAGAGGCAGTGGATGCAGAATTTGTATATGTCACGAAGCAAGAGGAGATCGATTCTTGATTCCCAAGGGGGTGAAAGATTACCAACGGATATGCAGGAATGTCGAGTTGAGGTTAAAGTCCGATCAGCCATGTTCCCATTGAAAGACACAGCAGATTCAAAGGTCGGAATGGTCTATACTTGTTTGTTGTGTGTAAGCTGCCCGGCTTTGTGGGAATCAGGTCAGACGGAAAGGAAACACAGACAATCTCGCAGTTTGCATGGGAGATATCTGCTCAAGTTAATTGATTATTACACAAACATGAATGTGCTTCCCCTCTTTGAGTATTTCAGGTAGTAAACATTAACTGCTTTAAACACAGGACTTCAGTAAACCAAACAGAAAGTAAATTAAATAGATAGCAACTTGCATCAAAACAGAAGAACCAATTCTTTTCATATGAGGCACAAAACCATTCCTTTGATTATCATAAGCTTTAAATAACAAATCAAGCCCAGCTTAGTTTGTTCACTCTAACTTCAGAAAGCTTCAAAATGTGAAGTCATTCACTTCAGCAAATAAATAATATCGGAAAAGTTTAGATATTCCACAAAAGAAAAATAACTGAGGAAATGGGAGAAATGTAATAAGCCAATTGGTCTCTGTATCTTAAAAGATAAATAAATTCAAAATTTCAATCAAGTTAAACATAACGCAGCTGAGATAACCAGAATGACTGCTTTATCTATTTCTCACTCTCTTATTGTTGAAAAACCATCTGCTAAAAATATTGGCATTCTTTTAAAAAGCAAATTGATAACAATTCATGCATTTTTTGTATTTATCTCTTTATGCCTTAAAACTGAAAGACTGGGCTGGATTTTCTGGTTGGGTTAGACCAGAAGACACAGAAGCAGAAATTAGGCCATTCGGCCCACTGAATCTGCTCCACCATTCAATCATGGTTGATAGGTTTCTGAATCCCATTCTCCTACTTTCTCCCCATAACCCTTGATTTCATTGATATGCAAGAACCTATTTATCTCTGTCTTAAATACGTTCAATGACCTGGCCTCCACAGCCTTTTACGGCAATGGATTCCATAGATTCCCCACTCTCTGGCTGAAGAAGTTTCTCCTTACCTCCATTCTAAAAGGTTTTCCCTTTACTCTTGGTGTTAGGGAGAAGTGACCATTGTCTGTCTCCCACACCATGACCAAGTGTCTCCCTCTTGAAACTGTATGTCCTGCAAGAAAACCCTGCTGGAGCAAACTGGATAGATTCAGAGTCGGACTTCCACTCCCAGCTCTGTACTACCAGTAGCACCAGAAACGGATGGGGTCTGCTGCTGGTTCTCTCAGCGTGTCCTTGAGGAAGAAGAGACGTGGAGTCTAAACTTGGAGGTAGGTTTGGACTGGGCCTGGCTCACAGCTCCTAGACTGTGGGGTGAAGAGGAGGAGGGGAAGGCCCAATGACGTTAATGTAGATGGTCTCCCTGAGGTTTTCCCTACCTGTCTGTAATTTACGGTCAAATCCGACCAGGAGAGAAAGCAATGACCAGGGTACATGCTTCATTTCATGAACTATGACTGACACATGTGTCAGTGGGGCAGGGGGGTGGTGGAGGATTATGGTGACTGTAAAATCCAGTCAGTGTTCCACTTCCCAAACAGCCAACTTTCTGCTCTGTAGTATCTCGTTAGTCAATACAGCATGATGGAATATATTCTATGTACAGAATATCCATCAGTTCTGAAAAAGAGTCAGAACAGATTCCAAATGTTCACTCTGTTTCTCTCTCTCGCGTCAGCTGCTAAGTTTCTCCAGCCCTCTCTGTGTTGTCTTTGTGAGAAACAGTCTATGCTGCTCACAATGAATTGACTTCAACCACACAGGGAAGAGGGAAGCACATTCAAATTGTGTCAATATGAAAAATCAGGACCACAGAAACTGGCCAGTGACCAGGCATTTAGGGTTGAGATTGTTCACCAGAACGTCACAAGTTGGGGACGATTTCTATTTTATTGGTCAAGACAATGTCGTGATGCTGCCCAGTATATCCATTATCACATGGAAATGTAGGCTTTCCCAGGCAAAGCTGTGGTGAATATTCAGATTGGTTCCTTTATCTCAGTGCTCCCAGATGATTTCTCACTTTAATCCAATTTTGAGGCTGAAAAATTGCTCCATCCCTAGTATGGAATATAGGAGGAGGAGGAGGATCAGTCATTGTTTCCTTGGATCTCAGACCCCCTCCTCTACCAATTTCACCACTTTGGGTCCTGAGATTTACCTTGGGAAATGCTCTACTTCCAGGTACCCAGAAGAGATTAGTCCCAGTAACAACCAGAACTTGCTCGTCCCCCAGGTATCTGAACTGGTGATCACCTATTGCTGTTCAAATGTCTGGAGGAGTTATAGTCTTCATCCCTTTGTGTTGCAGACACTGCAGTTTAATTCCACAAAACAATCATTTTTCTTTTTAATAATCTCAATTAAAAATAGAAAATAGGTCAGTTTGTATTTGGGATACAAAAGACAACTTTGTAAACTGGAATAAAAACCCAACAAATGTTAATTTACTTAATGAAAGGAGCAGATTAGATGTATCACAGAATTAAAGAGGACAAGACTGCTATGTTATATTGGTCCATAATGAGTCTGTGCTAATCAGTTACAATGCGTTGACTTTATTGCACATTCACAAAATATCAATTTTCTATCGAGCATTTTGATCTTTAGAATATTAACCTACAAGTTACATGGAGGAAAAGATGGGCTCGGGTGGATCCAAGGCTGTTCCATGCTTGTGCGATGACACGAAAGATTCCACAGTGTCTGTAGACGTGTTTGACTCCAGTTTCGACTAAGCTGAGATTAGAGTAGGTCACCGCTGTCCCATCACCAAATTCCATCTGCAAACTAGTTCTTGGTACATCTCCCTGTGCAAGTGGAATAGGCAAGTCCACAAGTTGGTTAGTAGGAGTTCAAACGCGTAGATAGAGCTAATGTTGTATTTTCACAGCGATAGTTTTTTTTGTGGCAAGACTGAACATCTCATCTCCAGCACCCAGATCATAAATTAAAATTACCGAGAACTTTCAACACAAGAGCAGGTCATTCTCCCCAACAGGTCATTAAGCTCTTTCTGAATCTCTGCCACCTTACTTCACCTCAACCTATTACCCCATCCTTTCTACCTCAAACGCACACTCTAAAATGCACTGGCCCGGTTCTAGTTTGAAGGATCACGAGAGCAGAAAATCTTATTTTGCTCAATACAACAATAATTCTGAAATGAATATCTCAGCTTTGATGACGTAGGACCATGTAAGTTAAAAGCACCATTAAAATTTCTGACTAAATTACAGAAATCTCGTCTGCAGATACAGCAAGTAATAAGGTCAGCAAGTGGAATCAATTGCAAAAGGACGAGAGTATGAAAGTACAGAAGTCTTGCTGCAGCTGGAAAAGGCATTAATGAGACTGCATCTGGTGCATTGTATCCAATTTTGCTTCCCATGAGCAGGGATGTAGTTGCAGTCAAGGCTGTTCAAAGGAGGTTCATTAGATTGATCCCAGAGATGAGGGGTTTGTCTTATGAAGGGAGATTGAGCAGTTTAGGCTGATACTCTCTGGAGTTTAGAAGAATAAAGGGAGAGCTAATTGAGGTATATATAAGCTACTAAAGGGGACTGACAAAGCGAACAGTGAGGACTTTGAAACCGAAATTGCTGGAGAAACTCAGCAGGTCTGGCAGCAGAGAGAAACAGAGTTACTGTTTCAAGTCCAGTATAAATCTTCCTCAGAACCTAAGGTTGGTTTTGAAGGTTGACTTGAAGGCAATGGTGGAAATAAAGAAAGAAAGTACTTCCAAACTTTCACCTCAGAAAGCTCTTCTCATCCAACTATACATTTTGAATTTATTATTGCAATTAAAACATTGAATTCCTCAAAAGTTTATTCGTTCAATTAACTGTGTGTTGCTGCTTCAACAACTGATGATTGGATCCCTGTCCCTGAGACATTGTGGATAGCCGTAAAGATAGAATATGTAACCTTAAAATCCCAGGCTCAGGAAGAGGGGGAGTTGGCAAAGGTTTCCACTTGTAATTCTATTCCATTGCCATCGCATACGGATTTTTAAATAATTCATTTGTGGAATGTGGATGTCATTGGCTAAGCCAGCGTTTATTGTCAACTACATTGCTGTGGGTCTGGAGTCATATGTAGGCCAGACCAGTTAAGGATGGCAGTTTCCTTCCCTGAAGGATATGAGTGAACCTGATGGATTTTTCCCAACAATTGGCAATTGATTCATGGCCATCATTGGACTCTTAATTCCAGCTTCTTTTTACTGAATTCAAATTACACCATCAAATCTGTGGTGGGATTTGAAACCAGGTCCCTAGAACATTACCTGGGTTTCTGGATTAACAGTCCCGTGATAATACCACAAGGTCATCACCTCCCGATGTGTTAGGTAGACCTCGGGCTTGGCTGTCAGAAAGAGCAACCGCACCAACATGACTGAACATGGTACTGGGACATGAAGAAGAGTAACATTTTGAGGAAAGTATCAGAGGCATCTGTGGAATCTTCCCCCAGTGTATATGATGAGAGAAGGAGGGGATCGTGCAAACAAATAACATAAAAGTTACAGTCTGAATACTTCCTTTCCAGATGCTTCACTCCAACATCTCCAAATATGGATGTTAATTCAATAAATAATGGCTTTATGCTATCCATGCACGCATCAAACACAACCCAATTATCATGTTATCTCCAACAGTGACACTTGTATAATTCAGCACCAGAAAGTAGGATAGATTGAAATCTTATTCATTAAGAAAATGTTGACTGTTGCATATGAAATATAGTACTGTAAGCCATGAATTATGAATCAGTTGAGCAGTTAATATGCCACACCAGTGACTTAAATCCAAAGGACAGCCCAGGGCTAAGGCATTAGTTAATGAGTTTGGAAATATCTATGAATAGAAAGCAGAATTAACATTTTGAGTCTGGTGACCGTTCTTCAGGCTCTCTCTGGACTTTAAATGTTAACTCTGCTTTCTCTCCACAGATGCTGCCAGACCTGTTGAGTTTCTCCAGCTATTTCTGTTTTTGTTTTAGATTTCCAGTATTTGCAGTGCTTTATTTTGTGTTATCTGTGAGATTACTGTTTGGTTTCATAACTGAAAGAGAAAGGTAGCAGAAAGGCAGGGAATAGGGGGAGAATGAAAAGGAGGAGCAGAAGAAAAGCTCGAGAAACATTGGGGTTGGAGAAGCTAAGAATTGGTTGAGAAGAAAGTGGGAAAGAAGAGGGACAGTAGATTTTTCTTTAATTCATTCACAGGATGAGTGTTTTGTTAACTGGGCCAGCACTAACTGCCTATTCCTATTTGCCCAGAGGGCAGTTAAGAGTCAACCACGTTGCTGTGGGTCTGGAGTCACATGTAGGTCAGACAAAGTAAGGATGGCAGTTTCCTTCCCTGAAGGACATTAGCGAACCAGATGTGATCTTCCCGGACATTTAACATCAGTTTCACGGTCATTGTTAGTCTCTTAATTCCAGACTTTTATTGAATTCAAATTGCACCATCTGCCATGGGAGGGTTCAAATCCAGGTCCCGAGAAAATTAGCTGGGTCTCTGGATTAATAGTCCAGTGATAATACAACAAGACCATCGTCTCACCTTCAGCAAAATTGTTGGCCAAAGAGGTAAAATGACAAGGTAAAAGCAGATCAGAGTAGAAGGAGGAAATTAGGAAGAGAGAAGAAGCATGCACAGTCAGGCACAGCGGTGATAGCTCTCTCTGATCTCAATATTGCTTACAAATATCACAGAGAAACTCAAACATTTACTCACAATGCACAGATGTGCCTCAAACGGTATTTTGTTTGTCCTTTGACTGTCACAAAGGATGTGAATGCAAACATGATTCCAGCCCAGACACCAGCTTTCAGTACAATAACCAGGAACCAGCTCTCAGTACAATAACCAGAAACCGGCTCTCAGTACAATAACCAGAAACTGGCTTTCAGTACAATAACCAGAAACCGGCTCTCAGTACAATAACCAGAAATCAGATTTCAGTGCAATAACCAGAAACTGGCTTTCAGTACAATAAGCATCCCTACTTCCTTTAAAGTTTTCAATTTGAAGTTTAGGAATTACTGTGACAAACAATCACATTTTAATTATTCAATCTTGTATTTTATATTATCCTTAATAGCTTTGATTATATTATGAATACTTGAAGAAATTATTTTTATGGTTTTAATATTTCCTATTCGAGGTGCAGTAAACCAAAGTTGAGAAGAGGAACACCTCTGTTCCAAAGGGTTCCTTCTGGTGGAATCAAGAGGGAGAATAACAAATCCCAGTTCTACGTGATACAATCTCCATCCCAGTCAAGTTCTAATCAGGAAACTAAGCAATTTCTGATACATTTGGTGGAGTGGGGGAGTGGGGGGTGGTACAGGCTTGAATAAAAACAAATGGTCACATGGTTCAGCAGTGCAATTGATAAGGGTTATGAGCATGATTTTTTTTGGAGGTATTTTAGGTGTTGGAGGTGATTTCCTCGAATTCCAGGAGCAGCAATTCCTGTTGCATTGTTTTGGAACTTTGGAAATAAAAAGTCAAAACAACAGCACTTTTAAAAGCGGGAGGTACAGACAAAGGCAGCACATGGTGAGGTCAGTGAAGGGGGGAGAGAGAGACAGCGCGTGAGAAAGTGAGAGAGAGAAACCCACACTGCTAAGTGACACAGCAGTGAACCTGCACAGTTACTGGCTTTGCTATTTGAATTCATCTATTGCTGGACATCGGAGTGTGTCTGGGAAAATTAACAAACAGTGAAATTCACAACTAATCTTGGAGGAACCTGTTTGGGAGACGTCACTGCACAGAAACAGATAAGTGAATATTTTTAAATGTGGCCCCACATAGAGTTTGCAGCAGTGAGTAGAATGGGTTCTTTTTTGAATATATGTTTTATTGAGATATGTCTTTTGATTAAACTTAAAAATATAAGCCATAATTTAACCTGGAGTTGTGTTTTGTAGAGGAATAAGACAGTGCTGTTTTCTGTGATTGGAAGAAGCAAAAATGTCCTTTAGTAGAGTGATATGCTCTTCTTGTCGGATGTGGGAGTTTAGGGAGAGTTTACAGGTTACTGTGGATTATATCGGCAATAAATGCCATTGGTTGTGAATCCTATCAGATCGAATGGATCAGTTGGAGAGACAGTTTGAGGCAATGAGGAATTTAGAAGAGCAAGGGTATGTGATGGATGGCAGTTATAGGAAGGGGGGAAAAGTTGCAGATATAGTCACATAGATGGGTTAACTCCAGGAAAAGTAAGAGAGATAGGCACCTAGTGCAGGAGTCTTCTGTGGCTATCCCCATTTCAAACAAGTATGCTGCTTTGGAAAATGTAGGGGGTGATGGACACTCAGGGGAATGTAGCAAGAACAGCCACGTTTCTGGTATTGAGACTGGCTCTAATGCAATGAGGGGTATGTGGGGTCCCAAGAGATCAATTGTGTTAGGGGATTCTCCAGTCCAAGGTACAGACAGACGTTTCCGTGGCCAGCAGCAAAAAATCAGAATGGTGTGTTGCCTCCCTGGTGCCAGGATCAAGGCTGTCTCAGAGAGGGTGCAGAATGTTGTCAAGGGGGAGACGGACCAGCACGAGGTCATTGTCCACATTGGAACCAACAACATAGGAAGGGAAAAGGTTGAGATTCTGAAGGCAGATTACAGAGAGCTAGGCAGGAACTAAAAGGAAATCCTCGAGAGTAGCAATATCTAGATTACTCACGATGCTGTGAGCTAGTGAGGGCAGGAATAGGATAGAGCAGATGAATGCATGGCTGAGGAGCTGGTGTATGGGAGAAGGATTCACATTTTTGGATCATTGGGGTAGAAGTGACCTGTACAAGTAGGACGGATTGCACCTGAATTGCAAGGGGACTAATATACTGGCAGGGAGATTTGCTAGAGCTGCTCAGGAGGATTTAAACTAGTAAGATGGGGGGAGAGGTGGGAGTGGGGCCCAGAGAGAGAGTGAGGAAAGTGAGGTACAGTTGAGAAAAGAAGCGAATCAAACAGTCAGGGCAGGAGGAACAAAGCAGAGAACATGGTAGGACTGATAAATTAAACTGATAAATTATTTCAATGCAAGAGGCCTAACAGGAAAGGCAGATGAACTCGGGGCATGATTAGGAACATGGGACTGGGATATCATAGCAATTACACAAACATAGCTCAGGGATGGGCAGGACTGGCAGCTTAATGTTCCAGGATACAAATACTACAGGAAGGATAGAAAGGGAGGCAAGAGAGGAGGGGGAGTGACATTTTTGATAAGGGACAGCATTACAGCTGTGCTGAGGGAGGATATTCCTGGAAATACATCCAGGGAAGTTATTTGGGTGGAACTGAGAAATAAGAAAGGGATGGTCACCTTACTGGGATTTTATTTTGCCCCCCTAATAGTCAGAGGGAAATTGGGATCAGATTTGTAGGGAGATCTCAGTTATCTGAAAGAATAATAGGGTGGATATGGTTGGGGATTTTAACTTTCCAAATGTAGACTGGGTTATGTTAAGGGTTTAGATGGAGAGGAACTTGTTAAGTGTTTAAAAAAAAATTCTGATTCAGTATGTGGATGTACCTACTAGGGAAGGTGCAAAACTTGACCTACTCTTGGGAAATAAGGCAAGGTGGGTGATTGAGGTGTCAGTGGGGGAGCACTTTGGGGCCAGCAACCATAATTCTATTAGATTTAAAATAATGATGGAAAAGGATAGATCAGATCTAAAAGTTGAAGTTCTAAATTGGAAGAAGGCTAATTTTGACAGTATTAGACAAGAACTTTCAAAAGCTGGTTGTGGGGCAGATGTTCACAGGTAAAGGGACGACTGGAAAATGGGAACCTTCAGAAATGAGATAACGAGAATCCAGGGTGAAAGGAAAGGCTGGTAGGTGTAGGGAATACTGGATGATGAAAGAAATTGAGGGTTTGGTTAAGAAAAAGAAGCAAGCATATGCCAGGTATAGACAGGATAGATCGAGTGAATCCTTAGAAGAGTATAAAGGAAGTAGGAGTATACTTAAGAGGGAAATCAGGAGGGCAAAAAGGGGACATGAGATAGCTTTGGCAAATAGAGTTAAAGAGAATCCAAAGGGTTTTTACAAATACATTAAGGAGAAAAGGGTAACTAGGAGGAGAATACGACCCCTCAAAGATCAGCAAGGCGGCCTTTGTGTGGAACAGCAGGAGATGGTGGAGATACTAAACGAGTATTTTGTATCAGTGTTTACTGTGGAAAATGACATGGAAGATATAGAATGTGGGGAAATAGATGGCGACATCTTGAAAAATGTCCATATTACAGAGGAGGAAGTGCTGGATATCTTGAAACACATAAAAGTGGATAAATCCCCAGGACCTGATCAAATGTGCCCTAGAACTCTGTGGAAATCTAGGGAAGTGATTACTGGGCCCCTTGCTGAGATATTTGTATCATTGATATCCATAGGTGAGGTGCCGGAAGACTGGTGGTTGGCTAATGTGGTGCCACAGTTTAAGAAAGGCATTAAGGACAAGCCTGGGAACTATAGACCAGTGAGCCTGATGTCGGTGGTGGGCAAGTTGTTGGAGGGAATCCTAAGGCACAGGATGTACATGTATTTGGAAAGGCAAGGACTAATTAGGGATAGTCAACATGGCTTTGTGCGTGGGAAATCATGTCTCACAAACTTGATTGAGTTTTTTGATGAAGTAACAAAGAAGATTGATGAGGGCAGAGCAGTAGATGTGATCTATATGGACTTCAGTGAGGCGTTCGACAAGATTCCCCATGGGAGACTAGTTAGCAAGGTTAGATCTCATTGAATACAGAGAGAACTAGCCATTTGGATACAGAACTGGCTTAAAAGTAGAAGACAGAGGGTGGTGGTGGAGGATTGTTTTTCAGACTGGAGGCCTGTGACCAATGCAGTGGCACAAGGATCGGTGCTGGGTCCTCGAGGTTTAGTCATTTATATAAATGATTTGGGTGCGAGCATAAGAGGTACAGTTAGTAAGTTTGCAGATGACACCAAAATTGGAGGTGTAATGGACAGCGAAGAAGGTTACCTCAGATTACAACAGGATCTTGATCAGGTGGGGCAATGGACAGAGAAGTGGCAGATGGAGTTTAATTTAGATAAATGTGAGGTGCTGCATTTTGGGAAAGCAAATCTTAATATGACTTAATGGTAAGATCCTAGGGAGTGTTGCTGAACAAAGAGACCTTGGAGTGCAGGTTCATAGCTCCTTGAAAGTGGAGTCGCAGATAGATAGGATAGTGAAGAAGGCGTTTGGTATGCTTTCCTTTATTGGTCAGAGTATTGAGTACAGGAGTTGAGAGGTCATGTTGTGGCTGTACAGGGCATTGGTTAGGCCACTGTTGGAATATTGCGTGCAATTCTGGTCTCATTCCTATTGGAAGGATATTGTGAAATTTGAAAGGGTTCAGAAAAGATTTACAAGGATGTTGCCAGGGTTGGAGGATTTAAGCTATAGGGAGAAGCTGAATAGGTTAGGGTTGTTTTCCCTGGAGTGTCGGAGGCTGAGGCGTGACCTTATAGAAGTTTATAAAATCATGAGGGGCATGGATAGGATAAAGAGCCAAGGTCTTTTCCCTGGTGTGGGGGAGTCTAGAACTAGAGGGTGAGAAGAGAAAGATATAAAAGAGACCTATGGGGCAACGTTTCGTGCAGATAGTGGTACATGTATGGAATGAGCTGCCAGAGGAAGTGGTGGAGGCTGGTACGATTGGAACATTTAAAAGGCACCTGAATGGGTATATGAATAGGAAGGGTTTGGAGGGATATGGGCCGGGTGCTGACAGGTGGGACTAGATTGGGTTGGAATATCTGGTCGGCATGGATGGGTTGGACGAAAAAGTCTGTTTCTGTGCTGTACATCTCTTTGACTCTGTGAATCTCTGATCAATCATTCCTGATCACAAAATTTGACAACAGCTAACATCTGTCATTATCTTTTGCACAATTTACAAGTGACTAACTTATTAGATTAGATTTTTAGATTAGACTTACAGTGTGGAAACAGGCCCTTCGGCCCAACAAGTCCACACTGACCCGCCGAAGCGCAACCCACCCATACCCCTACATTTACCCCTTACCTAACACTACGGGCAATTTAGCATGGCCAATTCACCTGACCTGCACATTTTGGACTGTGGGAGGAAACCGGAGTACCCGGAGGAAACCCACGCAGACACGGGGAGAACGTGCAAACTCCACACAGTCAGTCGCCTGAGTCGGGAATTGAACCTGGGTCTCAGGCGCTGTGAGACAGCAGTGCTAACCACTGTGTCACCGTGCCGCCCACAAACTTATGTAACTTCTGGTGCTGAGGAGAATTTTGTAGCACAGAAGGAGACCATTCTGGTTATTATAAACTATCCTGCTTTGAGGAAGGTCATGGGACCCAAAACATTAACTCTGATTTCTCTCCACAGATGCTGCCAGACCTGCTGAGCTTTTCCAGCGATTTCTGTTTTTCTTTCTGATTTCTAGTATCTGCAGTTCTTTCAGTTTCTGCAATTATGGCTCTTTGAAAGAGCCATCAATTACTCTCGCTCGTCCACTCCTTTCCCAAAACCCACTTTCGTTTTCAAGCATGTATCCGAATTCCCCTTTTCCTGGTCATCCATGTCAATAGGAGGTGTTCAATACCAGGCAATGTCAGACAATTTTCTTAAGAATCATAAAGGAACACAATTGGACTGAAACAAAACCCTGTCACTGTCACAGAGAAGATATTTCATAAAGCTAGAGTCAAGATTAGAGTGGTGCTGGAAAAGTACAGCAGGCCAGACAGCATCTGAGGAGCAGGAGAATTGATGCTTCGGGAATGATGAAGGGCTTTTGCCTGAAACATCTATGTTCCTGCTCCTCGGATGCTTCCTGACCTGCTGTGCTTTTCCAGCACCACTCTCTTCTAAACTCTAATCTCCAGCATCTGCAGTCCTCACTTTTGTCTATTTCATAAAGCTAGTCAAACTAGGGCTGTATCAGTTAAGAACAAAAATATATTAAAGGCTTCTCAGAGGGAGCTTGGGGGGAGCTGGAGTTATTTGTAAAAGAGGCAAATTGAAAGCTTTGCATTGGAAAGGTTATTAGAAAGTATTTTCAGATGTTAGCAAAACTATTGGGAAAATCTGCTACAAAAAGGCAGTGAAAGGTGAGTTCTGAAGATGTCATACTTGGCTCGAAACATTAACTTTGTCTCTTTGCCAACAGTTACTGCCAGACCTGCTGAGTGCAACAAACCAACACTTGCTGTTTTTTTTCCGCTTTCAACAAAAGCTGTTAATATTGCAAATTGGAAAACAGTCTTAATTTGCAAACTGTTACAAGGAACGTACAGCTCAGTAACTGACCATTCAACCCAACCTATCTATTCTGGTGTTTATGTCCTGCACTAATCTCCCCATCTCTCTTCCATCCAGCTCTTACAGCGTAACCTTCCAATCCCTTCATCCACATTTGTTCATGCTGAAAAGAAATCAAGTGCCCCAACCACTCCTTGCTTCAGTGAGTGCCACATTTTAACCATTGCCAGGGTAGAGATGTTCTCCTGAATTTCATATTGAACTTATTGGTTATGATCTCCATCCAAAAAAAAAAGAAAGATTTGAATTTATATTGCATCTGCAATGACTTCAGGATATCCCAATGCACTTTATCATCAACCAATGGAATTTTCAGATGGACTCTCTGTTGTATGTAGGTAAACACACTACAACCAATTAGTATTCATCAGGAACCCAAAGATAAATTTTGTTTTAAGGAAGTATGGGATGTGGGCATTGCTGGCTTAGCCAGTATTTATTGCCTGTCCCTGGCCAGCCTTGCAAAGATGGTGGTGAGCTGACATCTTGAACCAATGTGGCCTCAGTAAGATAACAGAAATAGGTTTAATAACATCCAGGCAAGTATCTCTTTATTCATTCACAGAATTTTGGGCATTGCTGGCTAGACAAGCATTTATTATCCATCCTTAAATATCCCAGAGGGCAGTTTAGAGTCAACCACATTGCTTTGGGAATGGAGTCACATGTCGGCCAGACCAGGTAAGAATGGCAGTTTCTTTCTCTAAAGGACATGAGGATTTTCCTAACAATGGTTTCCAGGTCATCATTAAATGGCAGGATTTGAATTGGGGATGTTCTGGATTAATAGCTCAGCGATAATACCACTTGACCATCCCTTTGAAAGTGCTTTTCATGATATTGGGGAAGGGATAAAAGTATTTGCTGGAAACTCTTCTTTAACATGGTTCAGTGGGATCTCTTAAATCCACCTGAGGTTTAATATTTGATCCAATTGGCACCTCCAACAGTGCAGGACTCCCTCAGGATCTATTATAATACTGTCTCCTGCTGTTATCTAAGCTGTTATTTTTTTCTAAACATTGCTGGAATTGCTGCTACATGAACAATGAATGTCTGGTCCACTGACAACAGAGAAGTCATAATCCAAACATTGCTTTCAGATCCCTATCCCCTTGTTTCTGCCTGCAGTCTGGCTGCCATCATGTTGCATTCAAAATGGAAAATGAAAGCCAAGCAACAACCTGTATGGGCGAAAGGTTACATGTAATACCAGGAAGTGCACATAGTCTGCTTCCAATTCCAGGGAGAAATGGGTGCTGCACATCCAGTGCCTCAGAAATATTGAAACTTTTTTTTAAAAATGAGGACCCGATATGACACCAGCTTAGCTTGAGGCCTGTTCAGAAAGTTACCCAAATATCCAAACCCTCAAGGGACTGTGCAAACCGTCACAAGATTCAAAGAGAAAAAGAAATACAATGAACAACAGTGCAGTTGGTACAACTAATGCAAAACTTTTCGAAAGTTTGGTTCAAGTAATTGCAGGTAATTAAGCCAATAAATTATATCCAGCTGATAGGATGATAATCAGTACAAAGTCGTCTGAAAACAAACACTGGAAAAATGTACCTGCTGAAGAAATGTTTAGAATCATCAGTCAGGGGAGAAGAAGGAAACGTAAAAAATGGCTGGAAATTCCCATGGATTGAGGACATTTTTTTGACCCATGTATTTCCTAATTCCATGTACTGGCAGATAATTAAAATGCTTTATGTGCTTTGAGTTAGCAATCTGCACTGCAGTGTAGTCATTATTATAACTGCTCCAAATCTGAGAGGGTTTCGCATACATTTCAGTGACTTTAACTTCATTGAAAAGCCAGCTGCATACATGATGATAAATGGTTCGCTTATCTCAGGTGCAGGGCTTGGAGTGCATAGATTAAATGGAGTTGAGATCTGCCAAAATGAGACTTTTCAGAACAGATGAAAGATCTGAAGATGCACCTTCACAGCTTCAGTTTATCCTCAACTTCATTCATTTTGTATGATGCAAAAAAAAACTCAGGACAGAATCAGCTCCAGCTGAGATCCTCAGGCGGGTTGGTACTGGTGAAATGCACTGAATCCAGCCACCTCAGGAATTAGGTCCTGAGGAGGAGGGTGTAAATTATTACCACACATCCACAATCAAATAAGGCTCTTTAATTGGTCAATTAAAGATCACTTATTGGCTTCCTTCACACACAGCTGTGATTAACTCTGTTCTTGGCAAACTTTGTGACTGAGACACAAGGTACCTGCCGGAGTGTGTGTATGTGTCCGTCTGTATTAGTGTGTGCGAGCATGTGACCCCATATGTCCATGTGTGTACGTTTGAATGTGTGTATGTGGGTGGAAGAAGGAGATAAAACACTAAGATTGAGAACAGAATAATTTGAAAAAGGGTCACGGGACATGAAACATTCACTCTGTTTTCTCTCCACAGCTGCTGCCAGATTTGCTGAGATTTTCCTGCAATTTCTGTTTTTGTTTCTTATTTCCAGCATTTGCAATTCCTTGCACTTTTTTTGTTCAGTAAATAATTGATCCTTGGGAATTTGGAAAGGTAACAATTTCAGAGTGGGAGGAAGAATTCCTGTGGGAGATTTGCTGTCTATTTTTTCATCTTTATTTCTACGTGTTCTATTTGATTGGTCGATTGGTTCTGGGAAAGTACTGCAGTGATTAATTGTTTCTCTCTCCATCACTGCTGACCAGGAGACTCTGCCAATCTTCAAGTCTGCCATCAGCTGTATTGGAAGGGTTTGCAGATTGCTAATCCACCTGCTCGGCCATGTTACAAACTCACCTTCCCCAACCAGGAGGTTCTGGTGCAGGGCTTGCACATAGAGCTTCTGGCCTGAGGTAGGAACACTGCCACTGCACTACAGACGGCATCCAACACTCTGTCAGCGATGAGCTCTGTAAGAATCGAATCAGGCAAGTACTGCTAGACGTTCGGAGTGGAAAAGGATGGAGTGGTCACCTGTGTCTAAAGCTGCAGACAGATTGAGAAAGAGTAAGGTGGGATGGTTTCCCATGGTAACAGTCACATGGGACATCGTTTATAGCTTTCATAGACATTATTTCAGGGATAGGAACCTGCAGGGAACGAATCAAACTCTATGTTGGAGGGAAGGTAAAATAGATTTGGAAGACTAAGATAAGACTGGAGTAGGAAAAAAATGTTGTTTGTAAAGATGATGGAGTCAATTTTATTTTTGAACAGAAAAGCAGATGTGAAGGAGAATGGGACAGAAGCTGTGGATGAAGGTAAAGATGTCATAGCCTTACCAGACCATGCGCTGCTCCCTCATTACAGAGAGTCAACTGGGGGTGGGTTGACCTGAGGGTCACCATGTCTCAGGTGAGGCTGAGAACAAAAGTTCTTCAGAGTAAGCTCAGCCAGTGCTTGTACTGTACCCACACTGTCAGTGTTACTCTGTCATAAACCAGCCATTTAGCCAACTGAGCATAACTGACCCAAAAGGCAGAAAGGGTTTAACAATATCAGCTCACGTGGGAGATGGGAAAGTAACTGAATGGTCAATAGTGGGAATGAGATCGAGGGAACGGGAGGTTTGTAAATTTGAGAGAATGAGTTTGGAAAGGGGGGGAGGGAAGATTGGAGAGAAACCAGAGAAAGGTGAGAGCTCAGTTCCATGTCAGCAAGGAATCTTTCAGGAAATAGAAACTGAAAGGATTGTGCGTGTTGGAGGTCTGAATCAAAAACAGATTTTGCTGGAAATTGTGGACAGAAACCAGAGCTAATGTTTCAGGCTCACTGACCCTTCTCCGGAGCTGAAGGTTCATCCGCGGGAACGAGGGGAAACAAGGGAAACAGCAGAGTTAGCTGAACAGATTGTTTGATTCTTCATGACAATGAAGCCCATTTGCAATTATTGCTGGGGAGAAGGGTTTATTTTAAAGAAAATCTGCTTTATCACATAACACAGGCTCTAGAGGACAAGAACATGAAGTAACGTCCTGGCTGAACAAGTAGAAGGGAAGATGAACTAAATCTAAAGCACTGGGCCAGCTGTAGAAGGATTATTCCTTCAAGAGTTTTGATTGTGTTGAAGGGAGAGGTTAGGACTTCCTTTGTACTGGACGGATTCTTTCTTCTTGGATATTACACACTCTGTTGAAAAATGTGGTGCTGGAAAAACACAGCAGGCCAAAGTTAAAAATCACACAACACCAGGTTATAGTCCAACAGGTTTATAGCCTACAGCAGGCCAGGCAGCATCTGAGGAGCAGGAGAGTCAACGTTTTGGGCATGAGCACTTTGGGTGTCTCCCTGAGTCTCTCTGTGTGTGCATTCAGAGTGAGCCACCTGATAGGGGTCAGTTACATGTATTCACATGGCAATGGCCCGCTGTCTCGCCTGAGGGATAATAGTGAAAAGGTTGGGTTTACTCAGCTGTGCTTCGTCTTCAACATCCTGCAGCCAGACCACCAGATTTATTGAATTCAATGCCACAACTTGGCATTGTTGAATCTGTATGTGCATTTTCTACATTGCCCTAGCGCCTCGACCATCCAGAGTCAGAGTCGAAGACTGCAATAGCTTTAATTTCTCCACTGGTTTGGAGAAGAAGTGGAATAAGTGAGCCTTGGAGATTTGGAACAAAGTCTTGCGACAAGAGAAATCAAAAGTTTGCCATCTCCAAAATAATTTATTTTATGGCAGATATTAAAAGTAAAAAGAAAGATTTGCATCTATTTAGCACTTTGCATGACTTCAGGTTATTCAAAGCTCTCAATTACATACTTGTGAAGTGGACTCTCACTGTTATAATGGACAAAATGCACAGCCAATCCTGCACACAGCATGCTCCCACAAAGAGCAAGGTGATAATGAACAGATAATTATCTTTTTAACAATGTTGATTGAGGGATAAATGTTGGGCAGGATGCCAGGGAGAACTTTTCTGCTTTCCCTTGAAACATCATAATGTCAATCTGAGAGTTCAGATCGGGTCTCAGTATAATCATCACATCCAGAAGACAGCACCGCGATTGTGCGGAGCTCCATCTCTGAGGTGTCAGCACTGATGCTGTACTCACGTCCATAGTGTGAGGTTGCAGACCCCAATATGGGCCGGGTGCTGGCAGATGGGACTAGATTGGGTTGGAATATCTGGTCGGCATGGACGGGTTGGATCGAAGGGTCTGTTTCTGTGCTGTACATCTCTGTGACACTACCTCCTGACTTGGAGGCAAGTGCATGCTGTATCTCACTGAGTGCTACAGCTCACACAAGTCCCCCCAAAAAATGGAATGAAATAAAACAAATATCTTTCTCGCTGAAATCACAGCAGACTCATGCTGGAATAACCAGTTCTCGGTTCCAACTGTTGCTACATGCCTCGATGAAATCTTATTAACGTTGACAGCTTGTAATTTGTTTTGAGGGTACAACAGATCTCAGCATTCAGCTGAAATAGTAAAACCACTTGATGACCCTTTCCGTGTTCCTGCAAACATTGAATTTTCTCCACAGAAACAGACCTCTCCTAATTATTTCCACCACACGAATTGCAGTGGTCCTCCCCACCATCTTGGCCAGGGCGATGAGGGAGGGACAATAAAGGCTGGCACATTCTGGCTACACCTACATCCCATAAATAAATAAAAAGTGTTATTTAATCTCAAAGTACTGATGTCCATGGTCCCACAATGTTAGGATGTACCACAACACTTGTCCCCCGGCAACTGACAGAATTAAATAGATGGACCCAATAGATTCCAGCTTCGTTTGAGAGCTTGGAGTGAATTCATCTTAGACCACGAGTGTCTGTTGGCTGAGAAAGGGAACTATTTCAAAGAGGAACAGGAAGGTTATCACTGGTGACCTGGTCAATCACCGGTTACCTGATTATGCTCACACTGCTGGTTTGGGAACTTGCTGTATGCAAACTGACCTCATTTCCTGATCCAACAGTGACTACACATGGAAAAGGGCTTCATTGGCTGGAAAGCACTTTGGGACATTCTATGGTTGTGAAGGCACTTTGTTAATGTAAGGCTTCTTTTCAGCCTTACCCATTCATATCAATGCCCAGCTGAAACAACGTACTCTCCAGTTCCACTTTCATTGTATCCATTTATATTCATTCATGTTAAATTCTTCGGTGGCATCTTTGAAACATCAGAGTAAAATGTCTTTCACAAGTGACTTCCAACAAATGAGGGAAGTGCCGGTGGTGCACAGAGGTGGACAAGATCAGAAGTCAGATGACACCAGGTTATAATCCAACTGGTTTATTTGAACTCACTAGCTTGTAATTTCAAATAAACCTGTTAGACTATTACCTGATGTCAACTGACTTCTGACCAAATGTGAAATGACCACTTTGATAACCTAGTGGAGAACAATACCCTGAATGAGTTATGACCATCAAGGAAAGGAACAGTTAATGGGGGAAGAATCAGGGGAACATTTGAGTTCACAAAACTATTTTTACAGTGTTGCAATGTGGTCAGGTGAATCAGTTTTCAAAACCAGCTCCACTCCCTGCACTGTTATGGGTTGTCACATCAGTAGCAAAAAACCTAATACAATATTGACTCCTTCCTCTGTCTTATACTCAAGCATTTCCTGTAGAGAGCAGTAAATCTCCAGGGAAGAGCTGGAGTGGCTCTGACCTGCATGTTATAAGTGCAAGCAATTACAACTTATGCTTTTACAGAATAAAAACCATTTGAGTATCACCATTCATTTTATAAATCAGGCTCCCATTCAAATGTTTACTGGCTCAAACAAAAAAATCATTGGATTGGCAACAAACAAGTAAGATATTGAGCCACTTAGTAAGCTGATGGTAACATACCTGCTGTCACTTTTGATCAATGCATCAATCAAATTTTCTGCTCCAATTACTCTCTTGAAAGGGAATTCTGAGCAGCAGGGAACTAGATCATTACACCGCTCACTTCTTTCTAGCTAATTATTGCTATGGAATCTCTGTTTTCTGTTTCCATCAGCTCACTGCCTTTAACTCTGGGTGCTGGGGAAGGGAGGTGGTGAAGGAGGTGGTGGGGGAGGTGGTGGGGGAGGTGGTGAGTAATAAGGCTTGTTCAGGTGATGGTAAAACTTCCCTTTGAACAATAGCTTTCTGCCATTTGTGCTCACATTGCAGAGTTAAGCAGCGCATTCGACGTAACGGAGTCAAAATGAAGGAATGATGACGGATATCCGAGTCAGTGCAGCACGGCATTTGGAATTGTGGTTGTTTGTACGAGTGTGAGAGTTAAGAGCAGGAGTATGTGCAGTGAGTGTAACTAGGCAGCCAGGTGGTCCTGATAGAATATGAGTTCCCTGATTGGGGCTGTTAGTCAGGAAGCTCTGGCTGACTTGTATAAACAGGAGTGTTAAAAGCTCTGTTCACTCTGAGAGCTGGCTCTGAGGGAGCTGGATCAGTGTAAAGGACTCTCCATGTGAAAATAAAGGGTGACTTGGTGATGGGATACTGGTCTTTGCGGAGTTATTTCAGTACAACACTCACCACCTTCCTCCCACAACCCAGAGCCTGTTCTGTTATTTAATAAGATCCTGGCTGATCTGACTGTAATCTCAAAACACTTTCCTGCTTCCCCTGAATATCATTTCACGCCTTTGCTCAGCAGGAATCTATCTATCGCAATCTGAAAGATATACAAGCACTCTGCTCCAACCTCTTTTCCAAAAAGAGAGTTTGAAAGATTCAGGATCCTGAAGAAAATAATTAATCTCATTAGTACAGGTGTGGTAGGCTGAAAGGCTTG
This sequence comes from Hemiscyllium ocellatum, assembly GCF_020745735.1. Taxonomy (NCBI): domain Eukaryota; kingdom Metazoa; phylum Chordata; class Chondrichthyes; order Orectolobiformes; family Hemiscylliidae; genus Hemiscyllium; species Hemiscyllium ocellatum. The sequence continues at coordinate 59,581,815 of NC_083422.1, read as the reverse complement.
TTCCTATTCTACGTTCATCCCCGTTTTAAATGTAAACTTATTTTTATGCAGTGACCCCTAAGTCAAAATTCTTTCATACGAGGAAATAATCTCTCCACAGCTACCTGACCAAAACCCTTCAGGTCTTTTCTCTTTCAATCACTTTACCTCTTCCTGTCCCAAATTCCAGTAGAAACCAGCCTCGCCTCTCCAAATGTAACTCAGAAGCCAACCTGCCCCCTGCAAGTAATAGTCTGAACTTCTCTGAAAGCTCAATTTGCCTTTCTCAACGTTAGAAAAGATTATAAAGGGACCTAAGGGGCAAGTTTTTCACACAAAGGGTGGTGCGTGTATGGAATGAGCTGCCAGAGGAAGTGGTGGAGGCTGGTACAATTACAACATTTAAAAGACATCTGGATGGGGACATGAATAGGAAGGGTTTTAGAGGGATATGGGCCAAGTGTTGGCAAATGGGACTCGATTAATTTAGAATATCTAGTCAGCATGGACAAGTTGGACTGAAGGCTCTCTCTCTGCGCTGTACATCTCTGTGGCTCTAAGTCACATGCCATGAGGTTATAATCCAGCAGGTTTATTTGAAATCACAAGCGTTTGGAGCGTTGTCCCTTCAAACAATCAGCTCCAAAAGCTTGTGATTTCAAATAAACCTGTTGGACTATAACATGGTGTCATGTGACTCCTGACCTTGTCCATTCCTGCCCAACACCAGTACCTCCACATCATACCCTTCTCAATGGGAGAGATTGCAATTAAATGGGAGGCCATCAACATGGCCGATGGTATTCCATTTCCCTGTGAGGAACGGCTTTAGCAATACAACTGCAGATCGGGATATTTCAATATTCTACCTAAGAGAAAACTGAGGAGAAGAACTTATAATGGAAGGTGTTATATTACAGGAAGCATATGGGTGTGCAGAGGAGAATCACCAGGATGTTGACTGGGATGGAGCTGTTTAGCTATAAGGAGGGGTTGAGACAGATCTTCTGTCCCCGTGTTCGTTTGGAGGAGAGAGACACCGAGTCTGATTAAAGGTATAAACAGGTTTAATGAGAGAGAATCGTACACAGTACAGTGAGGTGTCTCGCTCACTGGAGAAGGCGCGTTCTGAAATCTTTACAAAAACCCCTGCTTGATATATTGTTCGCTAAGCTAACGCTACGTAATCACTCACACACGTGATCTCTCACAGACAAAGGCCTCCTGTGAACAGGCCTCAGCCTTGGCAGGTATCCACAAGATGGTCTGTCTCGTAAACAAGGTCTCCGAGTAAAGGCTGCCATTGTATTGGTCTGACCTTGGTAGTCCAGCTGCACAGGCAGTTTCGGTAAACAGTCCAAACAACAGCTCCGCAGCGCCCCCCGATTTCCCAAGAAGTAACTACATCTCTACCCTCCCTAGGCCTATGATATATCCATCCCAACAGAGGGGTTGGATAGGTTCGGGACAGCCGTTCAGAACAGTTCTGGAGAAGGGTCACTGGATTCAAAATGTTAACTCTTTTCCTCTCTCCACAGATGCAGCCAGACCTGCTGAGTTTCTCCAGCAATTTCTATTTTTGTTTCTAGATAAGCTTGGGTTGTTTTCTGTGGAGCAGCAAAGCTGAGAGGGGGCCTGATAGAGGGGTATAAGACTATGAGGGGCATAGACAGGGTGGGTAGAAAGCAGCTGTTTTCCTTTACTTGAAGAGACAATAACAAGGGGCTGGATTTTAAAGTGAATTGCAGAAAATTTAAAGGGAACAGGAGGAAAAACATTTTTTCACAGACAGGATAGTGGTCATTTGAAATACGCTACCAGGGAGGGGAGTTAAAACAGGAAACCCCATAACATTTAAAGAGTATTTATATGAGCACTTGAAGAAATTAGGGTCAAGTGCTGGAAAGTGGGACCAGTGCATTTTTTTGTCAGTGTAGACTTGATGAAATGAAGGGCATCTTCTGTACTGAGGGATGATTCCATGATTTTATGACTTATTTTAAGTTTGGATTTCAACTTAATAGCATATCGACTATTTTTTAGGGATTTAATAATCTTTTGCAAACCAAGGCCAGATTATTAGATTACTTACAGTGTGGAAACAGGCCCTTCGGCCTAACAAGTCCACACCAACCCTCCAAAGAGCAACCCACCCAGACCCATTTCACTACATTTACCCCTTCACCTAACACTACGGGCAATTTAACATGGCCAATTCACCTAACCTGCACATTTTTGGATTGTGGGAGGAAACTGGAGCACCCAGAGGAAACCCACGCAGACACGGGGAGAATGTGCAAACTCCACAGTTGCCCGAGCCGGGAATTGAACCTGGGTCTCTGGTGCTGTGAGGCAGCAGTGCTAACCACTGAGCCACCGTGCTGCCATGATGGAAGGCATCCTGTAGAGTTGAAGGAAGATTGTTTGTATTGTAGGGTCTTATGACAAGAAAAAAGAAAATTCTGAAATATATTCCCTTGTTTTTGGGTTTAGAATAATCAAGGATTGTGTTTAGCTTAGAAAACCCAGAGATGGGTAAGGTTTTGGTTCCATTTGAATGAAACCAGAGTAAAGTCAAATGTAAGAATCATTTCTCCCAGAAAAAGAGAAGTGTTTGCTTAGAGCAGTTAGGGAATAAGTTAATTCAGGGTAAGGATCTCAGTTGTGTGGGAATCAAAGGTAAAGGCTTCATACCTCTCAGGAATGGAATTAAAGGAAAGCAGTGGAGTCATCCACAGTTTTGATGAGGAATGAACACATTTAATTTTGATTAACTGCAAAGTGAGGGTGTTGTGAGGTAAGTATAATTTTGTTTTGCTGGTCATCAAAATATTTTAATCTGTGCAATATAAATAAATTCAATTCAATTCAATAGCTTGGTCTGTTTCATTTTGTTTTCCTTTCTTTTGTGTGATAAAGTTCTGTTTTATTGTTGAAAGTAGATCTGCAAACTTCAGTATTTATGTTTTACTGAAGGATCGTCACATAAAATTTTTTAAAAATCTATCATGCCAGATTTCATACTGGGATCTGTCTAGGAGCATCATCAGCTGGAATCATAACAAACAAAAAGGAACTGAAATGGCTAGTAGCTCTAAAAAAAATTTCTATTTGTCACTTATAATTTCTTTTTATTCACTTGTGGGATGAGGGTGTCACTGGCTGGGCTCAGCATTAATTGCCGGCTCCTAGTTGCCCCTTGAGAAGGTCGGGGTGATCGGCCTTCTTGAATTGCTGCAGTCCACCTGCTGTGGGTTGACCGTCACTGTCCTTAGGGAGGGAATTTCAGGATTTTAACCTGGAAGTGAAGGAACAGCGATAGATTTCCAAGTCAGGATGGTGACTGTTTTGGAGGGGAACTTGCAGGTTCCTGCTATGAATAAAATTTCCACATGTGGAAAGAAACGTGGAAGATGAAGGATGTGATGAAAAATTAAGAAAGGTGACGGAGTCCTGTGAACAAACTCTGCTTGAACTACTGCATTCCTTCAGTAAGCATCTGAAGAGACATAGTCAGTAATGTGTGGATTAATATTGTGGGCTGTTGCTAATAACTGGGAGTCATACAAATCGTTTTGTTCTTGCTGTTCTTGTCTTTAAAAGACAAATAATAAGAGTATCACAGAATGAGAAAGCAAAGAGCTCCTCAAACCTGTTCTGCCATTTAATTAGATAATGGCTAATTCACACTTTCAACTCAATTTGCCCATCTCAGTTTCATAATCTTTAAAACTCTTTATTAACAAACATCTACAAATCTCATTAATTTCCAGTTTAGCCCTGGCCTCAGCAGTTATCTTGGGAGATCAAGTTTCAAATACCACTACCTTTTCCTCATGAAATGTTTGCTGACGTCACTCCTGAATGACGTCAATGTAAATTTATAATGATGCACCAAACCTAAACGAAGTACTGAGAACACTGGAGATCGGAAACAAACAGAAACAGAAAGTGCTGGGAAAACTCAACAGGTCTGGCAGCCTCTACGGAGAGAGAAAACAGAGTTAATGTTTCTGGTCCTGTAACCTTTCTTCAGAAACGCCAACTCTGTTTTCTGTCCACCGAGGCCTGCCGAGTTTCTCTCGCATTTTCTGCTTTCATTTGTTGAAGTTATGCAGTTTTGTTTTGAAATCCTGTTACCAGCGAAAATAACTGAGGCTAGCCAAGGTGACATTCCCAGGGGAAAATAACTGAGGCTAGCCAAGGTGACATTCCCAGGGGAAAATAACTGAGGCTAGCCAAGGGGACATTCCCAGGGGAAAATAACTGAGGCTAGCCAAGGGGACATTCCCAGGGGAAAGCTCACCTCCTCTAGATGTACGATAAAGGTGATGTTTTGTCCTGAATCAGTGGCCAGTCTGCCGTTGCTGGTGATGAGGTGTAGACCCCGTGGCACTCGGTTTGAACACTGTTGCTGCTTAGCTGCGTACTGATCTCTGACACCGTCGGTGCAATTGTTAGAGCCAACCTTTCTGTAACTGAATACATAGAAAAACATTGAATTAAAGTTGAATTTTAGCATTAAACAGTCTCTGACTATATTCTTGTGTGCCTGGTACATGAACAAGTATTTCATTATTGTGACCAACTACCTGAAAAATTAACTGGACAAACATAACTCACCCAGTGGGTTGGAGTGGAGCAGATTTGGGACATTCATTGGAAGCTGGACAAATAAATGTGGAAGAAGGAATTGAAGTTGATTCTGGGAGGGAAGAAATGATGTGTGGAAGAAAGTTTGGATGACATAGATCAGTTGATTTGAAAGACTCAGTTCCGAAGAAGGGTGACTGGACTCAAAAGGTTAACTCTGCTTTCTTTCCTATCGATGGCACCTGGCCTGCTGAGCTTCTCCAGTAATTTCTGCTCTAATTTGAGCTGAAGGACAAGTTTCTGTACTGAAACCTCTGGTGTAGTTTTGTGAACCTATTCTATTCTGGAAACCAAAAAGTTACTCCAAGATTGGGACAATAAGAAGTGACAGAGAGACGTGGAGTTGTGTGCTGAGCTAGGAAATACAACCCAAGGTTTCTCTTTGGAGAGACTTTATGCACTGACATGATGCACGGTGGCTCAGTGGTTAGCACTGCTGCCTTACAGCACCGGGGACCCAGGTTCGATTCCACCCTCTGGGGCGACTCTCTGTGTGGAGTTTGCACATTTTCTCCATGTCTGTGTGGGTTTCTGCCGGGTTCTCCGGTTTCCTCCCGCAATCCAAAGATGTGCAGGTCAGGTGAATTGGCCATACTAAATTGTCCACTGTGTTCAGGGATGTGTAGGTTAGGTGCATTAGTCAGGGGTAAATATAGAGTAATAGGGGAGTGGGTCTGGGTGGGTTACTCTTCGGAGGGTCGGTGTGGACTTGTTGGGCTGAAGAGCCTGTTTCCACACTGTAGGGGTTCTATGGAATATATGGATTCTATTCTATGATGCCACATTGAAGATTTGACATTGAATCCATAATAGAATTCTGGGAGATTGAAGTGATAAAATAAGGTTTGTAATTCAGTTTGATTCCCAATCCTGCTGAAAGCTTGAGGTGAACATAATCTTAAGTGAAAATTGACAGAATTGTGGATGCTGTAAATCAGGAACAAAGCCAGAAACTGCTGGAAAAGCTTAGCAGGTCAGGCAGCATCTGTGGAGAGAAATCAGAGTTAGTGTTTCACTTGTCCTCAAACATTAACTCTGATTTCTCTCCACAGATGCTGCCTGACCTGCTGAGCTTTTCCAGCAATTTCTGGTTTTGTTTGTGAACATAATCCGAGTTGATTGTTTGTCACAGGTGGTTATTTGCTTTTAAGTCACTTGCTCATTGAGTTCCTGGTCTCTGAGGCAGCAGATGGAAAATATCAACAAAGTGAAAGAACCTCCTTTTCAACCAGGAGGTAGTGCTGCCAAGACCTTGATGTTGTTGCGTGCAACAGTACAGGGAAAAAAAAGACCAAAGTGCTGAGAACTGAAGATGAATAATGTAAATGTTCTCTTTATAAAGGTTTACTGGCTTTATTTTACGCAAAACATTACTTCACATCGTGATAAAGAAAAAAGCGTAAATACAGAGCTAAAATCAATCTGTCTGTTCTCATCATAACATATATTTCTTAATTTCCTGTAAATACATATGAACTTTCTGGGGGTACAAGCAATTTGTCTTTGTCGTGTTTCTGCCGTCTGCTGGTAGGAAATGGAACGCTTTATATAAAGCCGACTCCTGCAGTGTTGCTAATTTTAATGCTCGACCCCTTCAATTTTTCCCACAGAACTAATGAACAGCTTTCTGCCAATGCTTCAAGCATCGTAAAAGGATTTGATTTAGTTTCACGGAGTCCCTGCTGTTCCTGGATTGTGCAGCTACCATCATCTGACTGCGTGAATTGCTACAAATGGAGAACACGTCTACCCAGTGACAAACTTTGCTGTTTCAGCCAAAGGTTTAATGGAACAGAAGAGGCGAGGGTCGTGGATGGAGAATTGGCACATGGATAGGGCCATGTGACAGCAGAGAATTTTGCTGCTGAATCCCACAACAAAACAGGAAAACTATCAGAAGGAAAATCATTGGAAGGAACAATGAGGAAGCCCTCCTCCCCTATTTCGATGTTGCCAGTTTTTATATAATTGCCTCCCAGGTTTTTTTTAATCCCTAACGTCTGGATTGGCTGATTGATGGTAGCTAAGACAGCCACAGGAGCACTGGCACAAGTCTTTTTTTCCCCTTTCCTGACCCCAATGAGATGTAAAACATCACCTGCAAAAGAGATCTGTCCAAAAGCAAAGCAGGGAATGTGTGAAAGGTCACCCACGAGACTCTGACTTCAAATGCCATTTGAACACAGTCCCGAGAGCAAGAATTCAAATCAATACACTGACCTAATCAAACATCAAGCAATGTGCTGAACTAATCTCACTGCACTGTGAAAGAATGGAACCTTTTCAGCTTGCAGTTACTCGGGGAGTGTCAGAGTGGACTGACCTTGATCTCCGTAAGGGACAGTGGTCAGTATCTAAATATTCACAGTTAATTGCAAATAGAGGGTGTCACAGCAGCTTACTCACCCTGTACTGTTGAGGTAGCTCTGCCCCGTGATACACTCCATCGCCATGAAAGAGGGATTGTACCAGAATGCAGGTAGGCACCTTCCGTCAGAGTGACGCTCATACCCATAATCGCTGTCCCATTGTGAACGAACAAATGAGAGAAAGAGACAGGGAGAGGAAAAGTTGGAACATTAAAATCAGCATGAAGCAAATGCACCTTTTTTTTTGAAATCCAGCAACATTATTCACCAACTCAAAGACAACAAGACGCACTTTGCTCAAGAGGTTCCATAGAACAATAACTTGCATTTACATAGCACCTTTAATGTATTAAATGCCCCAAGCATTTCACAGCAGTACTATCAAAACAAAACTAAACACCAGGCCATTCAGGGAGATATTAACGATGATAGTAAAAGGGACTCTTTTTTAAAAGCTATTTAAGAGGGAGGCAGAGATGTTGAGAGGTCCCTCAGCAACTAAGGGACGAGCAAAGGAAATTGGGAATGTGGCTGAGGTTATAAGGTTGATGCGGGGTGTGGGAGCAGTTACAGAGACCGCAAGGAGAGTTGAGGCCATGGAGAGATTTGAAAATAAGGATCAGAATTCTCATTCTGTGGTGTGTCCTAAGCACACTGTCTCTATGACAGGATTAGAACACCCTATTTTGGAAGGCGTGAATGGTATGTGTACAATCCTGGCATAACACAGTCCCTGCTAGTATCTACACTGAGGTCTGCAGTTCCAGAGATTTCGGGAATGGTACAACACAGGAGGACTACTGCAGGAGGTCATGAAAATTTGGGAAGGTACATTATTAGTATTGGACTGTTTTCATTCCAGTGCATCAGCTGTGATCAGTTTCAGCAAGACTTTTGTTTTAATTAATTCATGGGATGTGGGGGTTGCTGGCTGGGCCAGCATTTTTTGCCCATCCCTAATTACCCAGAGGGCAGGTAAGAGTCAACTACATCCATGTGGGTCTGGAGTCACATGTAGGCCAGACCAGGTAAGGATATTAGTGAACCAGACGGGGTTTTCCGACAATTAACAATGGATTTATGGTCATCAGACTCTTATTGAATTTAAATAACACTTTGAATCCATAACAGGATTTGAACCGGAGTCCCCGGAGTGTTACCTGGGTCTTGGATTAGCAGCCCACTGATAATACCATAAGACCATCACCTTTCCTTCTGATAAATCAAAAACTGAAATTACTGGAAAAACTCAGCAGGTCTGGCAGCATCTGTGGATGGAAAACAAAGTCAACATTTCAACTCAAGTTCTGATGAAGGGTTACTGGGCTCAAAACATTCATGCTATTTCTCTTTTCTTAGATGCTGCTAGACTTGCAACCCTAACCACCTTACCATACATCAAAGAAGTTCCAAAATGACAGCCAGACTACTGAGACCCCTCGGAATCCTAGTAGCACACAAATCCACCAACACTCTCAAACGAAAACTAACAAACTTAAAAGACCCAGTACAACCCATGGACAAAACCATCGTCGTCTACAAAATTCCATACAAGGACTGCCACAAACACTACGTAGGACAAACAGGAAAAAGGTTAGCCACCAGGATACACGAACACCAGCTAGCCACAAAAAGACATGACCCTCTCTCCCTCATAGCCCTACACACGGATGAAAAAAACCACCAATTCGACTGGGACAACGCATCTATCCTGGGACAGGCTAAGCAAAGACATGCCAGAGAATTCCTAGAGGCCTGGCACTCCAAACACAACGCCATAAACAAACACATAGATCTAGATGCCATCTATCAACTCCTCAGAAAACGAACAGGAAATGACATCACCACAAACCCAAGGAACCCCATCCAGGAGAAAGATATAAATAGAAAGCAGGAGACAACAGTTTCGCTTCACTTGGAGGTCGCCACTGATGATGTTACCTAGCCAGGGAATGAAACATCTGGATATCAAACCTACAGCTCAGCGAGCAAACCTACACCCCATTGTATCAGTCATTCACATCAAAAATGTGCAATGCCTTCTGCTCAATTTTCTCAAGAGCAGGCATAACTTTCTTTTGCAGAACACATTGATTAATCAATGCCACATTTAATAATCAACAAAAGGCATTCTTTAATGAAGTGAATAGGTATCCTCAAATTCACAGAGCTCAAAACTATGGAAGGGAGCTGGCTTAGAGTTTGACTGGAAAATACAAGACTTCATGAGAGGGAGGAAGAATGTGTGAAAGAGGATAATAGCTAGAGGAGCACCAAACTTCTGAATAATTATAACACCTCTGATAGTTGCTCCTTGAATTTCTGAACACTGATCCCTGCAATGTTTTTTGACATCGTGTGAATGTGTAAGCAACTGCTTAGCTGAACTGTCATGAAGATGTGCATTATCAAATGGTGATTTCAAATCCAAGGACTGGAAACTTGAACTTTTAAGAACAACTTTTATTTTTTAATCAAAAATCGCCTGTTTATTTACTTTTTAAAAAAAATTATCCCCCACACTCCCGCCTAACTGCGGTAGTGCTTATTTTTTTCCCCAGCACCCATGGTGTGTGTGTGTGTGCAGGTGTGAGACACAGTGAAAGACACAAAGTATACAAATCTTTATTCAATTTCCACCACCAGGAAAATAGGAAAACACCCGACTGGCCAGTGACAAGCAGTGCCCTTCACCTCAAAGGGCAATGCTGTGTGATCAAAACAGTGAAAGGGAGGGCAGGGACTAAATCAAAATAGAGTTGGAGGGGGAAATGATGCACTCCACTCCCTGCGGGAGCCCACCTCTCCCTGAACAACTCCAGGGTGTCGGTGGACACCGCGTGCTCCCACTCCAAGGACACCCGGGCTCTAACATAACCGCGGAAGAGGGGCAGGCAGTCGGCCCTCACGACCCCCTCCACGGCCCGCTGCCAGGACCTGTTTATGGCCAATTTGGGAGAACAACCTTTAAAACAATTGACTAAAGAAGATGATTGGAGAATGCTGAAGGGGCAACGAAATGCTGGCTCAGTGGTTAGCACTGCTGCCTCACAGCACCAGGGTCCCAGGTTCGATTCCAGCCTCAGGCAACTCTCTGTGTGGAGGTTGCACATTCTCCCCGTGTCTGCGTGGGTTTCCTCCGGGTGCTCCGGTTTCCTCCCACAGTCCAAAGATGTGCAGTTTAGGGTGGATTGGCTGTGGTAAAATGTAGGATTATGTGGATAGGGTTGGTCAGTCTTTGGAGGGTTGGTGCAGACGTGATGGGCCAAGTGGCTTCTGTCCGCACCGTAGGGCGTTTATGACTTAGACCTAGTTTACAGCTGCCTGTGAGGTTGTTTTGCTGCCACAAACCTGCTTTAACTGAAGGAATATGAAGGGTGTGTTTGCTCAATTGTGGCTGGGTATGAGAGCCTCACTAGAAAAGGTTCTCATATCAAACAAGAAATAGTTTACTCCATGGTAGCAACTAGTTAGAGTTTACACTGACATGACAGACATGTGTCTTAAAGGTATATTTTCACACTGACTGTGAGACACAACAGTTCCAGGTTATGATGACGTGATAGACATCGTTAAAGAGACTATGAGCTGGATCTCCTCCGAGATCCTGATCCATTCTCCCAGAAGTCCCTGGTGACATCATCATCGTAGGTACTGCTTTTCCTCCTTTTCCAACCCTTACACAGCGATACACTGAAACAACAGCATGAAGACAGGTACCCCCAGTTACATTATAGCGCAAAACACATTCCGCATCAGTCTGTGGTTTTGCAGAGACCCCACCAGAGAAACCAACCCCTGAGGAATATGGAAGATTCCTCTTCTGTGTCATTAACAAGATTTCACGATGAACAGACACGCTTCAGCTGCTGGGAAATAGGACATTAACTTGACGTAAGTGATGAGCCAATAGCTAATCAGACATGAACTAATCAAGCTACCGTTTAGAACGTACAAACAACAGCCTCATTTGGATTTTCTACAGTGATCATCTTCATGATAATGACATGATGCATATTTTAGCTCCAGAATGTACGAATGAAATGTAACTCCTATAGTACAGCAGAATTCAATGAACATTTATTATAGCTCCTGTAAGCTACATATATCCAGTGCCACCACAGACACTTGCATGTCTAGGCTTAAACTAAACAATTTGATGGACTGCCGTACCTTTCCCTCAGCATGCCATGCTGCAAGAGGACTCAGTAAGATGGAGACCGCAACTTCTATGTAATTAGATCACATGTCACAATATGATACCATGAGTAAATCTCTTGAAAAATATATTTCACATCTGCTATGAGATTCCCTTCTGTGACAGTAGAGAGAGAAGTCATATGACTAGACAATAAAAATGGAAAGTGCTGGAGAAACTCTGCAGGCTGATAGTATCTGTGGAAAGAGGAACAGGGTTAACATTTCGAATCCAGTAAAAGTCCTACTGGATGAAACTCAGTTTCTCTCCTCACGGGTGCGACCAACCTCCTAACATTCCCAATAGCTTTCTGTTTTTATTTCAGATTATCAGCATCCACAGTATTTTGCTTTTATATGACCAGACAAGCTTTTAATGTGTTCTGAAGCATGTTCTTGCTGAAGAACTGAAATAACTAGGCTCAGAGTGGAGAAAACAACTCCTCCCTCGAATCTGAATGCTAATCCAGCTCCCATCGGTCCTGCCCACAAACTGATGTTCTCTCACCCAGATTTGATTGTGTCTTCACTGTCACAGCAGACAGAGATCTTTTAAACAAAGACTTCATTTTCACAAGTGTGGTTTCAGACAGGAGGAGGATTTCAGCTTCAGCTTTGAACCTCTCTCAGCCGAAAGCAAAAACTCTTGGGATCTACAGTCAGACCAGACAGCAAGCTGCAATCAGTCTACCTCATCTTAACCTTTTTATTGAAGATTAATGTAGCTAAACAAATCCAGCTATATACTGTTTCTTTTATGTTTTTTGACTGTCTATGCACAAATATATACTTGAACCTATAGCTTCTAGTATTTGACATTTCTACCCTGGGAAAAACTCTCTGACTGTCCATCCTATTCATGTCCCTCGTTATTTTATACACTTCTGTCAGGTCAGCCTTGAATCCAAGTTTGTCTAACCTCTCCTTGCAGTTAATGCAATCCAATCCAAGCACCATCCTGGTAAACCACTTCTGCACTCTCCCCAAAGCCTCCACATTCTTCTGATTGTGCGGTGTACCGTTGGGGCATGGAGAGAAACCCTCCAGGAAACTCATCAGAGTTGATAAATGAGCTCATTTCTGGTAAAAGGTTAGAGTCAGGCCTCTACATTGCTCTCTCAGTAACATTCCCACATTACTGAAGGGAACAGAACTCAGATTTTGCTCAAAAGAGTCATGTTGCTGATGCCCTTTGTCTTACACACATCAGGACAAATGCAAGAATACCACATTTCAAATGATCTGAAAATGTCATACTCAACAAAGGAAGGACTGCTTGACAAGTTGACTGCTAGCTACCTTTCCCCAAGCCTCACTCCTTCTTCTTTATCTCTCAGCTCCCTTGGGCAAGCCCCATTCCTGATGAAGGGCTTATGCCCAAAACTTCGAGCCTCCTGCTCCTCGGCTGCTGCCTGACCTGCTGTGCTTTTCCAGCACCACACTCTCAATTTTAACTCTCCAGCATCTGCAGTCCTCACTGTCTCGGAGTTGATTATAACCTGACTGCGAAGCCTCTTCCAAGGATGCCTACCTTGAAGAGGTTCTCCTCCTCCCTCTACAAGCATCTCAGTAAGTCTCTCTCTCACTGCACCCACCCTCCCTCAGGCCATCTTCTCTGCCCCGAAGCTCTTCACCTCCACCCCCCACTCTGACCTAACATCTCTACCCCAACCTTCATTGATTTATCACATTTCCAGCTATCTCCCCCAGCCTTACCCCTTCCCCTTTATCTCTCTGCCCTCTTGGGCTACCCCCCCCCCTACATTCCTGATGAAGAGCTTACACTTGAAACATTGAATCTCCTGCTCCTCAGATGCTGCCTGACCAGCTATGCTTTTCCAGCACCACACTTCTTGAAGTTGACTCTGATTGTCTTCCCCTTGGGAACACCTCAACCAATGAGAAACTATAGGTTCCCCACTCTCTTGGGTCATAGAAGGTGTCACACACCTGAACATTTACCTTCCTTTCCAGAGAATGGGTTGCTGTGAACAAACCTATGATGTTTCTAGCAAACGTAAATGAGCACCCTTACGGAATTTAAGAAACATTTGGATATACAGGGATTGTAGTAACATGGATTTGGACTAAGAGATGGAATATGGGGTTAGATTTGATTGCTCCTTTTAGGCTGGTGTGGACCGAATCCATGTTGTACATTCGATGCTTTAACTGATATCCATGAAGATTAGTTTAGATTCCATACAGTGTGGAAACAGGCCATTCAGCCCAACAAGTCTACACTGACCCTCCAAAGAGTAAATCACCCCGACCCATTTCCCTACCCTATATTTACCCCGGACTAATGCACCGAACACTATGGGCAGTTTGGCATGGCCAATTCACCTAACTCGCACATCTTTGGACTATGGGAGGAAACCCACACAGACACAGGGAGAATGTGCAAACTCTACACTGACAGTCACCTGAGGGTGGAATTGAATTGGGGTCCCTGGTTTTGTGAGGCAGCAGTGCTAACCACTGACCCTGAGTTAGTGGAATGAACATAAAATCTTTCAACGCGTTGCCCTGGCGATGAATGCATAAAAAGTGTTGAATATTAATATTTGCTGCAACATTTTGATCAATGAGGGCTTGTAGCATCCCTATCAGTTAATAATGCAAAAGAAATAATGTTAGTCAAATGGAAACATCTGGTAGAGATTGCATTGCCACTAGACCCTTATGGAATAGCTGTGATGGTTCGCTAAACAATTCAGTGACAAGTTTGAACACCCCAGCTGTGCAGTATTTATAGTTTGGTAATACTTATATTTTGAACAATGGCTTTCTTCTATCTTGGAAAAGTTAAGTACTGCTGGGCGATGCTGAATTGAAATTGTACACAGGAGTGTGGAGATCATGGTAGTAACAAGGCTGGAGGAGAATTTGAATCCCAGAGATGTGTAGTTTGTGAATCTGCCAGTAAGGCACAAGGGAGGAAGATATATGGATTGAGCCATTTAACATCTGTACACAGACCAGCTTGAGCTATTTGCTATAATAGAACTGCTCCTGTTTGAGCTGTTTGGATTGATGGAGAAAATCAAACCATAATTTTTCTCTGCAATATAAAAACTGTTGATGAATTGGCTTCATTGTGTATGGCCTGCTTATCCTTCCTGACGCTTTGCAGTTTGTATTGCCATCATTTTTACAATGAAACCACAAACTGATCCATCCTCACTGATGTTTATGCCCCACACATGCCCCAGTCACCCTCATCTCATCTCATCAGCATTTCCTTGTCTTTCCTTTCTTCACCCATTTATCAAACGTGTGCTCAACATTCTGTCACGATTCATTGCAACTACTTCTGCAGTGGCTGCTTCCACATTCTAATCACTCCCTGGGAGAAGAAGTCCATTCTACATTGGTTACTGGATTTATTGTTGGGCTGGGGTGGACAAGGTCAGAAGTCACACAACACCAGGTTATAGTCCAACAGGTTTATTTGAAATCACAAGCTTTTGGGGCAAGGACTGGAGAACTTGAGCTGAAAGAAAAAAATTGTTCAAGCTTGGATGGTTTCCTTTATATCAAAAGAGGCTGAGGGAAGATTAATTGAGATGTAGAAAACTATGAAAGGTCTGAACATAGTCAATAGGCAGGAGCCATTGCTCTACTTAGCAGCAAAGTCAATAACCAGAGCGCATCGATTTAAAGTGATAGAGTTATAGGGTCATGCAACACAGAAACAGACCTGTCTGTCCGACCAGATCATGCCGACCTTAATCCCAAACCAAACTAGTCCCACCTGCCTGCACTTGGCCCCTATCCTTCCAAACATTTCTTATTCATTTACTTATCTAAATGTCTTTTAAACGCTATAACCATATCCTCATCCAGCACTTCCTCTGGAAGTTCATTCCAAACTTGAGCCACTCTCTATGTAAAGAAATTGCCCCTCATGTCCTTTTTAGATCTTTCTCCTCTACCCTTAAAAATATGTCCCCTAGTCTTGAAATCTCCCACCTTAGAGGTTTATAAAATCTTGAAATCTACCCCTCAAGATTTTATAAACCTCTATAAGGTCACCCCTTAACCTGCTGCACTCCAGTGAAAAATGCCCCAGTCTATCCAGCTTTTAATTATAAGCCTCCCATACCTCGCAACGTCCTGGTAAGCGTCTTTTGTCCTCTCTCCAGCTTAATGATATCATTCGTATAGCAGGGTGACCAGAAGTGGAGACAGTATTCCAGAGGAGACCTCACCGATGTCAGTGACTGACCTTTACATGACGTCCCAACTCCTGTACTCAATGGTCTGAGCAATGAAGGCAAGCGTGCTAAACACCATCTTTTTTACACTGTCTACATGTGACGCAAACTTTAAATCATCATCTACCTAAACCCTTAGGTCTCTTGTCCACAATACTACCCGAGGCCCTACTTTTCGTTGTATAGATTCTGCCCTATTTTGTTTTACAAAATGCAACACCTCGCATTTATCCAAATTAAACGCCATCTGCCACTCCTCAGCTGATTAACCCAACTGATCAAAATCGCTTGGCAATCTTATGTAACCTTCTTCACTGTCCACTATATCACCAACTTTGGTGTCATTCACAACTTGCTTACCATGCCTTCCATATTGTCATCGAAGTCATTTATATAAACAACGAACAAGAGTGGACCCAACATAAATTCCTGTGGCAACAACCTGCTACTGCACTGTGTGTCTGGGCTCAGGAAAGTTCAGGCTTACCAGCACCTCTCAAAGTGAATTACTTTGAAAATGAAGCACTATTTTTGCCTGTGCTTTGTTTGTAAGTGCTGGCTACACAGATGATGTCTGGTGGTGGTCAGTAGTTGAAAAAGGCTAAAATGTTGCAAAAAAAGAAGTCATGGTAATTTTGGTGTTGGGAAAGTTGCTCAGTTGTGTGTGATAGCATTTCTGGGTTTAAAAAAAAGATGGATTTATGAAGGAGAATCATAGGCGCTCACGTCATAGAGTCCCTGTCTCTGAGCCAGGCGGCCTACATTTATGTCTGACTTTCTCTCGAGGTGTGAAATAACTTCCTAAACAGGGCAATCAGAAAAATATCCAAAGGGGAGTTGTGTTTAACAAACTTAATGGATTTTACTTGAGGACGTTACTTGTAGTTCAGATAAAGAGATCAGTTCATGTGGTGTACTTAGATTTTGAGAAAGATTTCCATAAGGTCTCACACAAAATCTTAGAAGTCAGAATGCGCTAGATTCTCATCCAACAGGTTTATTTGAAATCACAAGCTTTCGGACCGCTGCCCCTTTGTCAGATGAAGTCACAGCAGGTACACCAAGCAATTAGAAAGTGGAATGGCACGAAGGAAATAATTTCAAGGGGCTTTGAGTATCGGAGGATTGCTGCAGGTACATGGAGCCTTGGTGGGACACGGCCTGGAGGTGTGTCAACAGTTTGATCACTTTATTTAAAAATGTACTTGCTAGAGAGAGTGTGTAACACAGGTTCACCGGAATAATCCCTGAGATGGCAGGATTGTCTTATGAGGAGAAACTGAGGAAATTGGATTTGTCTTCTAGATGCAAAGAATGAGAATTAATTTCATTATAACTTATACATTACTTCGAAGGTGTGACAGGGCGGATATCGATAGGATGTATTCCAGCTGGTGACTCCAGAACCAGGGGACTTAATCCCAGGATAGAGAGTAGGCCAAGCTGCAATGCAAAGGAATTTCTTCACTCAGAGGATAGTGAAGGTTTGGAGTTCTCTGTCCCAGAGGCTGTGGAAGTTGAGAATCTTCAAGGATGAAATCGATAGATTTCTGGAGGCTAATGACATTAAGGGGTACCTTAATAGAAAAGTGGCACTGACTTAGCCATGATCTAGAAAGTCAGTTCAGGATTGATGGGCTGATTGGCCTATCCTGTTCTGACGTTCCATAATCTGAATTGGAACCTTTAGCAATGATTAAATTAAAAATAGTGAACCTGGTAGTTCCTCTCTGAACCTATCTGTTTCTCTACCTCTATGTCTCCTTCTCTAAAGTTCTCCTTAAAATGTATTTCTTCCATCAAATGTTTGGGCACTTGACCTAATGTTCACGAGTGTTTCTCAGTTTCATACGTGGACTGATGATACCCCTGTGGAACCAATTTTCCAGTTTTAAAAGCAATTTATGTAAATGCATATTGCTTTTGTTGAAATTAACCCACAAGGTATGAATAATAAATGCATTTACTTTTTAAAAAATGCTTCTTCCCATGACTTCAGTAAGTGTCTTTGCATCAAATATAACCTATTGCTGATAATTCAGAAAACAATTTTCACAAAATTTAAGGAATTATCCAATGATATGATGTAAGCAATAGCAGTAACACTTCAATTGAACAGTTTGATTATTTGAATTAAGAATTCCTTTTTGACAAATGGCTTCACTGTAAAATACATAGATCCTCAGATAATGACTTGATGTTTGATGTACACGAGAAGCTTATAAGCTGCATTCTGCAACGGTAACTAATAATTAAAGATTTCTTTGATTAATTCATACTTGTGACACTGGCATTGTTGCCTAGACCAGCATCCATTTCGAATTGTCCAAAAGGCAATTACTATTTAATCATTTTTCTGTGAGTCTGGAGTCACCAGCAAGTCTGACCAAGTAAAGACATTTCTTAAACCATCAGACTCATTAGAAACAGAAACAGGAGTAGGCCATTCAGCCCCCCAGCCTGTTCCGCCATTCAGTAGGATCATGGTTGATCCAATATTCCTCATGTCCAGGGGTATGGGCCAAATGGTGGCAGAAGGAACTCAATTAATTTAGGATATCTGGTTGGCATGAACAGGTTGGTCCAAAGGGTCTGTTTCCATGCTGTATATCTCTCTGACTCTATGACTTTCATGCCCTTTCCCCACAATGCTTGATTCCCTTACTTATCAAGAATCTATCAGCCTGAAATACATACAAAGATAAAGGACTTTAGAGAACCAGATGGGTTCTTCCAACAATCACTTCATGGTCATCATCAGCCTGTTCTTTCCATGATTTTATTGAATCTGTCATGGCGAGATTCGAACACTGGTTCCCAGGACATTATCAGAGTGCCTGGATTACTGGCTCCAGTGACAATATCACCACGTCCACTGCACAATTTGCTATACATCATGGAGACCAAGCATTCATGAGGTACCCACCCTGCCAGTCCCTTCTCTGTCATCAAGGGTAAACCTGAGCTCTGACAGAGATCTACCATGATCCCATTGAACGGCAGAACATGCTCAAGGTTAAAGGTCACTTCCTCCTTCCCTCTGTTACCTTAACAAAATCCAGAGCAAGGTTGAAGAACATTATCCCGCAGCCCGTGCATGTCCTTCTGTGTAGTTAATCTTAGATAGGATGTTGGGATGAACCCCGAGGGAGTGCAGGGAGGTGGGGGTTGGAATGAGGGAGAGACAGAGAATGATAATTTGAGAATTTGGGAAACACTCATCAGAACAAAGTGAGAATGAAATAGCAGGGCAGTGATCTCTTTGACTTGCTATGCGTTATGTTTGAAGCTGATAGATCAGTTAGACTTTATCAGTGCTTTCAAGTCGAATTTAATACCTGCTTCAGCTTCACTGACATTTTTTGACATGGGATCATTATTGCCATACATAGAGTCATAAAGTACGGACAATTCCACAGTTTCACATGGATCCTGTTGTAAGTCTGTTCACAAGTCATAGAGTGATAGAGATGTACAGCATGAGAACAGGCCCATCGGTCCAACTTGTCCATGCTGACCAGATATCCCGTACACAAGTTGGAACACAATGCAGGACAATATAAAGGAGATGTTCACATATTGGATCCTTAAATTGACACAATGGGATCGCATTCATAAGTAAAAAAATTCTATGTTAGATGTTGGTAAACCACGGGCCTCTGGTATTTTATTTATTTCTGAACAAAACAGCATTAATGGCAGTGTATATGTATGCAACAAGTATATGTACAATAGTTTCAAAATATCTCTGCAATACTGTCTGCAGACTTGCTTAAACTGCCTCTGCTTTGAGAACCTTGTATGGTGGCTGTTTACTTTAGTTCAAAGTGTATACACAAACTTAACCAATCAAGGACAGGTACCAGACTCACAGAAATACAGAACAATTAAATCACTGAATATTACAATAATCTCTCATGTTCTAATTTTCCCTTAAGTCTCCCAGTACTAGACAGGTCTATCTTTTTTGTAATGCTTCAAATGTCTCTACTGTTTCCAGGGATTGATTGTGATGATTTGATCCATCACTCAATAATCCAGCCACTGGTACTTTCTGCTCTGTCTTTCTTTAGCTTTTTCTTTTAAATATTTTTCTTCTCGGCATCATCCTTTTTCTCCCTTATTAATGTGCCTGTTTGGGGAAGGCAATGAATGATTTAAGATAATTGGCAAAAGAACAGGGTGGGAAACGAGGAGTTGTTTGGTACAGTCGGGGTTGATGTGTTTTTGAAATTCACAGCATGAGAAGCTAATTGAATTGTAACTTTCAGAAGGGAATAGGTATAAACATAAATACGAGGAAAGTACAGAGCAACAGGGAAAGACCAGACCAGTGGGCCTAATTGGATAGTTCTTACTAACAGCCAGCACTCGCATGAGGGCTAATTAGCTTTCTCTAACCCAAAACATTGACCGTTTTTACAGCCGAGACCAAATTACCTCAAAATATGTTGAGAAAATAGCCGAGGGATTAGCTTTGCCTTGTTTTCAAGGTAAGTGCTATCTCGGACAAAATTGGTCAAGCTAACAGGCTTGAAGCAAAACACACTTTATGAATACATGATACTTAAAATACAACAAAAGAAAGAAAAATTGAATAACTCTTGGAAGAATTTGCAGAATAGTACATTATATGACTACTAAACAGGAACTGTTCCAATACAACAACTTCCCGCAAACATACCAAGGCAAAAGGGGAAAGTGAGGGCAGAAGATGCTGGAGACCAGAGGGGAGAGTGTGGTGTTGGAAAAGCACAGCAGGTCAGGCAGCATCCAAGGAGCTGAAGAATCGATGTTCCGGGAATGAATGATGAAGGGCTTATGCCCGAAACATTGATTCTCCTGCTCCTCGGTTGCTGCCTGACCAGTTGTGCTTTTCCAGCACCACACTCTTGACCCGTGGCAAAAGGCAAGCTTAGTAAAAATAAATTATCTCACAGGCAAATCATCAGTCCAGGAAGAAAAACATCAAAGGGAAACTCTGAGAGAGAAAGAATAGCGAGGAGAAATGCACTATAGCAGGGGTAATGTATAAACAGGGAGGGATGAAGAGTCGTAGAGTCACAGAGATGTACAGCATGGAAAAGACTCTTTGGTCCAACCCGTTCATGCTGACCATATATCCCAACCCAATCTAGTCCCGCCTGCCAGTACCCGGCCTATATCCCTCTCACCCTATACCTATGCCCTCTAGTTCTGGACTCCCCCACCCCAGGAAAAAGACTTTATCTATTTACCCTATCCATGCCCCTCTAAACCTCTATAAGGTCACCTCTCAGCCTCCAACACTCCAGAGAAAACAGCCCCAGCCTGTTTAGCTCTCCCTGTAGCTCAAATCCTCCAACCCTGGCAACATCCTTGTAAATCTTTTCTGAACCCTTTCAACTTTCACAACATCTTTCCGATAGGAAGGAGACCAGAATTGCACACAATATTCCAACCAATGTCCTGTACAGCCGCAACATGGCCTCCTAACTCGTGTATACAATACTCTGACCAATAAAGGAAAGCATACCAAATGCCTTCTTCACTATCCTATCTACCTGCAACTCCATATTCAAGGAGCTATGAACTTGCACTCCAAGATCTCTTTGTTCAGCAACACTCTCTAGGACCTTACCACTAAGTGTATGAGTCCTCCTAAGATTGGCTTTTCCAAAATGCAGCATCTCGCAGTTATCTGAATTAAACTCCATCTGCCACTTCTCAGTCCATTGGCCCATCTGGTCCAGATCCTGTTGTATCTGAGGTAACCCTCTTCGCTGTCCACTACACCTTCAATTTTGGTGTCATCTGCAAACTTACTAATTGTACCTTTTATGCTCACATCCAAATCATTGATGTAAATGACAAAAAGTAAAGGACCCAGCACCGATCCTTGTGGCACTCCACTGGTCACAGGCCTCCAGTCTGAAAAACAACCCTCCACCACCACCCTCTGTCTTCTACCTTTGAGCCAGTTCTGTATTCAAATGGCTAGTTCTCCCTGTATTCCATGAGATCTAACCTTGCTAATCAGTCTCCCATGGGGAACCTTGTCGAACTCCTTATTGAACTGTAACAGGGAGTGATGTACTGCAGCGGGGAGAGATGTACTGTAACAGGGAGAGATGTACTATAGCAGGGAGAGATGTACTGTAACGGGGAGAAATGTACTGTAACGGGGAGAGATTTACTGTAACAGGGAGAAATGTACTTTAACAGGGAGAGATGTACTGTAACAGGGAGAAATGTACTGTAGCGGGGAGAGATGTACTGTAACAGGGAGAGATGTACTGTAACGGGGAGAGATGTACTGTAATGGGGAGAAATGTACTGTAACAGGGAGAGATGTACTGTAGCGGGGAGAGATGTACTGTAACAGGGAGAGATGTACTGTAACGGGGAGAGATGTACTGTAATGGGGAGAAATGTACTGTAACAGGAAGAGATGTACTGTAACAGGGAATAATGTACTATAGCAGGGAGAGGTGTATTGTAACAGGGAGAGATGTACTGTAACGGGGAGAGATGTACTGTAACAGGGAGAAATGTACTGTAGCGGGGAGAGATGTACTGTAATGGGGAGAAATGTACTGTAACAGGGAGAGATGTACTGTAGCGGGGAGAGATGTACTGTAACAGGGAGAAATGTACTGTAGCGGGGAGAGATGTACTGTAACAGGGAGAGATGTACTGTAACGGGGAGAGATGTACTGTAATGGGGAGAAATGTACTGTAACAGGAAGAGATGTACTGTAACAGGGAATAATGTACTATAGCAGGGAGAGGTGTATTGTAACAGGGAGAGATGTACTGTAACGGGGAGAGATGTACTGTAACAGGGACAGATGTAATGTAACAGGGAGAGATGTACTGCAACAGGGAGAGATGTACTGTAACGGGGAGAAATGTACTGTAACAGGGAATAATGTACTATAGCAGGGAGAGGTGTATTGTAACAGGAAGAGATGTACTGTAGCAGGGACAGATGTACTGTAACAGGAAGAGATGTACTGTAACAGGGAATAATGTACTATAGCAGGGAGAGGTGTATTGTAACAGGGAGAGATGTACTGTAACAGGGAGAGATGTACTGTAACGGGGAGAGATGTACTGTAACAGGGACAGATGTAATGTAACAGGGAGAGATGTACTGCAACAGGGAGAGATGTACTGTAACGGGGAGAAATGTACTGTAACAGGGAGAGATGTACTGTAACAGGGAATAATGTACTATAGCAGGGAGAGGTGTATTGTAACAGGAAGAGATGTACTGTAGCAGGGACAGATGTACTGTAACAGGAAGAGATGTACTGTAACAGGGAATAATGTACTATAGCAGGGAGAGGTGTATTGTGACAGGGAGAGATGTACTGTAACAGGGAGAGATGTACTGTAACGGGGAGAGATATACTGTAACAGGGACAGATGTAATGTAACAGGGAGAGATGTACTGCAACAGGGAGAGATGTACTGTAACGGGGAGAAACGTACTGTAACAGGAAGAGATGTACTGTAACAGGGAATAATGTACTATAGCAGGGAGAGGTGTATTGTAACAGGAAGAGATGTACTGTAGCAGGGAGAGATGTACTGTAACAGGGACAGATGTACTGTAGCAGGGAGAGATGTACTGTAACAGGGAGATACAGACGATCGCTCGGAGAGATGTGCTGTCGTGAGGAGAGATGTATTGTAACAGGGAGAGATGTACCATCGTGAGGGTAGATGCAGTGCAACTGAATGATAAGTATTGCAGCTTCCACCTAGTTTCATATATCGCAGCATTTGTGACTACTGTTGAAAAACTAACACTAAAGAATCCTGGTTCTGTGGGAGCTTGACATGACTCTTTCAGGATGCTTCTATTGTTATTATGTTTAAAAACCCCAAAGCCTCCCAGCTGCTTGCTTTATTGACTTTGAAATGACAGCTCTGCTCCCTCTCGGATACATTTTAAAGGGATTATACCTGAGCTTTGAGTACACTTCATTGCAGCTTTCTCTGGGATGGTCAGATTGTGCACATGTCAAGCAGGCCAGATCAAACTGTGCCTGAATCCCTGTGACATCAGTGAACATTGACTTGTAAATATTTACGGGAGCTCTCTGTGTTGGTGGTGAGGGATGGACATGCCCCAAAATCTAAACATTGCAGCTTCAAGCACAAACACCGAGGGAGCAAAGGGACCAGAATATCACTCTTCGAGTAAGCATCACTGCTCCTGTTCCCTGTTACTCCTGTTAACTGCTACTTCGCAGGTGATTTATCATTTCCTGGATTGCTTTAATATATTAGATTTATTTAGCATATTGTCACTTGTGTCTAGGTACAGTGAAAAGTGGATAATGTTGCCATATTTGGGTGCTGCACGAGTTTACAGAATAAATTCCAGAATAAATTACTGAACGGCCTGGACAAAGTAGATGTTGGGAAGTTGCGTTCATTGGGAGGAGAGACTAGGACCCACAGCCTTAGAGTAAAGGGAAGACCTTTTAGCACAGAGATAAGGAGATGCTCCTTCAGTAAGAAAGTGGGGAATCAATGGAATTCATTGCCACAGAAGGTTGTGGAGGCCAGGTCATTGACTCTATTTAAAACAGAATAGAACAGTTCTTTATTGTTAAAGGGTTCAGAGGTTATGGGGAAAAGGTGGGAGAATGGGGTTGGAAAACACAGCCATAACTGAATGGCAGAGCAGACCTGATGGGCCAAATGGCCTAAATGCTGCTCCTAAGTCTTTTACTCCAAATTGTATCAGTGGTAAAATACTGAATACATTAATATTAAATTGATCTTACTAAAACTTCAAAAATTCATCCGTCCCTTTCTGTTGCCTTCACCCTCTCTGTTCCTCCAGTCAGTCCTGGGTGCCCTGGCTATGTGCCCCTTTCCTGCCGCCACTGTAGACTGTCGCTACAGTGCCCACCACCTCCGAGCTGGAGGTGATCACACGGCGCGGGCCCCTCACCTTCCCCCTGACACTGGACATTGACCAATGGGCTTCTGCCTCTGCGTTGATCAACAGGCTCCTGGCTCTGAGTCGATGGACAGGTTCCAGACTTGTCTTCCAATGCTGCTACCCGAGATAGAGCTACACAGAGCCCCAGAACCCCAGGAGCAGGTCCCAGGGCAACCAAAAGAAGCAAACGCTCCTGAGTTACTGAGCTGGAAAGACAACGATGACGTCTTGTGGATGTAGCAGAACCTGTCCCATGGGCCGAGAATCATGTTCAGAAGCTGACTCCACTGTCACCACCTGCTACCTGTTCATTCTCACCTGTTCGATTCCAGTGTTGCTATGAGGGATATAAGTGATATTTTGGGGGTGTTCTGATTATGTTTCTGTATCTGAACTGTTACGTTTGGCTTTTCAAATATCAATGGGTCCTCCTCATTTGTTCAGATGCTTCGTTACATTTCGGATTTCTGGCACTTATGGTTGTGTCTCTTGTGGTTTTTCTTGTGGAGTGAGTTGACAGTTTAGTGAGAATGCATTTTGTTGTAAAATAATTGGTGCACTGATCTTCAGCTGCTTACCTCTGGTTCCATAAGGAAGGTATATCTCCCCTCCAACTGGGTCAGGCTGCCCAGAGGTCAACTTTGAAGGATTCTCAAGGAGAAAGAGGTTGTTAGGAGTTTGCTATAATACAGGCATTCAAGTTTTAACCACCTGAGGTTACACTAAACTCCAACAAAGGGTTTAAAAGGCTGTTTAGAGAGCTCAATGATATTAAATGGCTTTAATGAGATCGAACAGCAATTTAGATAATCTCCAACTTGCAGTAGAAGCTAATAAACATGGACGTGACAGCAGTGTTCAATTTCAATTGGAAAATTGAAGTCATGATTTGGAGATGCCGGTGTTGGAGTGGGATGGACAGAGTTACAACTCACACAACACCAGGTTATAGTCCAACAGGTTTAATTGGAAGCACTAGCTTTCGGAATGACACTCCTTCATCAGGTGATTGTGGAGGACACAATTGTAAGGCACAGAATTTACAGCAAATGTTTGCAGCGTGATTTAACTGAAATCATTCATTGAAAAATACCTTGATTGTTTGTTAAATCTCTCATCTGTTATAATCACCATGATAGTTTCACTTCTTTCATATGTAAATCACAGAACTTTTTAAAAAAGTTATATTCTCAGGTTAACTGTAGCAATTGGTGTCAGTCCAGATAAGATGTTGAGATCTTGAAGGTGTTAGCCCCCTGTGTTCCCTGTTTGTGTCATAATGTTTTGACTGATTCTAATCTAAAAGGTGAGTTAATAGAGTCTTACATAGAGTCATGCAGTTTTTGAGCAAAGTATTATGTAACTCTGCAAGTACAAATTCACCCCACAAATGTATATGTGTATGTGGGCGTGTGTATGCATGTGCATCTGGAGTGACGGCTTGTGAGTGTCTGTGAGAGAGAGTGTACATGTGTGTCTGTGTGTGTGCATGAGTGTAAAGTGGTCTAAGTCTGTGAAAGGGTGCATGTGTGAGTGTGGGATTGTGCGTGTCTGCAGGAGTGTGTGTGTGTCTGTGTGAGAGTGTATATGTGTGCATGAGTGTAAAGTGGTCTAAGTCTGTGAAGGGGTGCATGTGTGAGTGTGCGAGTGTGTGTGTCTGCAGGAGTGTGTGTGTGTGTGTCTGGAGAGGGGGGTTGTGAGTGTCTGTGTAAGAGTGTATATGTGTGTGTGAGTGTAAAGTGGTCTAACTCTGTGAGAGGATGCATGTGTGGACTATAACCTGGTGTGTGATTTGTAACTTTGGAAAATTGAAGGAACAGTTAACTGAAAGGACAATATATAGTTGGTATCCTCAAACACTTATAAAGTTGCAGAAGACTTTTATACAGGTATTTGGAAAACGGAAAATGTTAAATCTGTGAAAATTTATGAGACTTAAACAGAGTCATGGTAGAATACAAGGTATATAACCACACAGATAAACACAGAGGGAGAAATGTGGAAAGTATCAACAGGAATGGAAGGACAGCATTTCTCTGTGGATAAAATAGTATCAAATACTGAAACTATCTGGTATTATCTGGAGAAAATAATAATAGACAGTGAACAGGGGTTATTATCTGCAATCTGTTATTGACTGCATTTCTTGTTACTTTAAAAACATCCTTGAGATTCTTACCAACACTAAATAGATAATGACATAAAAGATTTGTGTTTTACTTTGGAGCTGAGCAGGGAAATATTCCCTGGTATCCTCCACCAACATTGTGGAAAGAGATTATCAAGGTTTACTCGGATGATCCCTGGGATGGAAGGATTGTCTTACGAGCAAAGGTTCAACAGGCTGAGATTCTGCTCACTGGAATTTCAAAGATTGAGAGGTGATCTCACAGAAACGAATTGGCTACTTAAGGGTTTGACAGGGTCAATGCTGAGAGGATGCTGCCTGTCATGGGAGAGTCTAGCACCAGAAGGGACAGTCTCAGGACGAAGAGGCACCAATTTCAGACTGAGATGAGGAGGAATTTCTTCTCTCAGAGGATTGAGTGTCTTTGAAACTCCTCGTTACAGAGAGAGCTGTGGGGGCAGAGTCCTTGATCCTCAGGGGAATCAAGAGATTTGGTCATGAGAATGTCTAATCAAGTGGATTGTCTTGAATAGCGGAGCAGAATTGAGGGGCTGAACGCTCTGTTCCTGGTCCTATTTCTTATGGTCTTCAGTGTCTGTAAAATGCTCAGGGGCATTCCTGAAGTTTGTGAAAGGTGTTTTATAAATGCAAGGCTTTCTGTTTTTAATTGTTAGATTTCTGAGACAACATTTCTGAGCCAACACGTTCAAAACAAAAACATTGGTGACAATTGCTTGTCAAAGTGCTCTTGATACTATTTCTTCACCAGCAGAAAATAATCAGCAATTCTTTAGCCTATCCAAGTAACCATTAAAAATCCTGGAAATGAATGCTCAGTCAGCATTGTCTAGCATAAGCCTACTCCATTGACAGTGAACACCAAGAGATAAAAGAGGGAATGAAATACTCATGGTTAACTCAGTTGTCTGGATGGCTGGTTTGCCTTGGGGTCAAACCCTGGACTGACTGAGGTTACCCCAAAAGACTCGCTTTCACAACCTCTCCCCTCATCTGAGGCACAGTGACCCTCAGGTTAAACACCCACCAGTCTGCTGTCTGTAATGAGACCTCTGTGATCAGCGATGATGGCGATGACTTTAAAAGTCAGATTTCAAAGCTGAAAAGCTTTCGTGGCCTGTCTTTGCAGCAGCCAGATGGAAATGATTTTCACTGTTGAAGATAGGGACAGCAACAGGAGAATGGGACCATTTCATCTGATATGTGGCCCAAGTCATTCGAGGCCTGTGCTCATTTACACTTTGCCAATGAATGATAAGTGCCAAACGTGTGCTCAGTGGCCAGTTCTGAGAGGGAGAACTCGTGTGTTTCAAAGTCCATTTTCAGCATGGTCTTGAGTGCCCCCCTCCCCCTCCAATTATGCTGCATCCCATCCAAGGGGGAGATGTTAGTCCAGAGTCCCCTCTGCTCTCTCAGTGGACATGGGCCCAGAGGGGCACAGCACTCATGTACATGTTTACAAAGTGATACCTAGACCTGGATGGTTCAGTTATGAGGAGAGATTAGATAAATTAGGTCCTTCTTTCTCTCAAATTTAGGAAGTTAAGGGGTGATCTGATCGAAGACTTCAAGATATTAACAGGAAAACAGAGGGTAGACAGAAATAAATCATTTCCACTGCTTGGAGTATCAGGGGACATAGACTGAGAATTAGGGCCAGACTGTTCAAGAGAGATGTTAGGAAGCACTTCGACACACAAAGGGTGGGAGAGGTTTCGAACTCTCTTCCACAAACAATGGTGGAAGCTGGATCAATTGTTAATTTTAAATTTGTGATTTTTTTTGTAAGCAAAGATATTAAGGGATATGGACTAAAGGCAGGTACATGGAGGGTTAAGGAACAGATCAACCATGGTGGAACAGGTTTGAGGGGCTAAATGGCCTACTCCTGCTCCTATGACAAGCAGTCAAGCTGTAATCAGAGCCCTAACACATTATCGGAAGCCTGTTCTTACACTGGAGTGAGGCCTCTGTCTGGTTCACCTTTGTTCAGTCTTTCGGCAAACCTGCAGTGAATCGGATCATCATAAAGACAGACAGCTCGTAAATCCTTGTGACATTCGGGCTGTTTCTGTTCCATTGTTCATGAAGGTAGGCTGAATTAAAAAATGAACTCTCTTGTCCTTGGAACAAAATAACTTGAACCTCATTTACTGCATCTGATACAGTCTCCTCTTCATCATAGAGAAACCGAGCGCAAACTGACAGAATAGTTCAGGGAACATCTCTGGTCTGCATGCACCAACCAACCCCACCTTCCCATAGCCATCCATTTCAACTCCCCCTCCCAACTCTCCCTACGGTGTCAACCAGGTCAGAGTAGAAAGTGCCTAACCCCTGAAGTAAAATAAAAGGGAAGGAAAGTAAGCCACAAAGCAATTAACCAAATCCAGAACTAGTCTTGTTCTTTAGATCTTAGAAAACATTTATCAAATCACAGATGAAACAATTTGTGCCAAATTAATGTACATGACAAATCCAGCACTTTTATTTTATTCTGCGTGAAAACAGAACTCAAAAACCAATAACTCTCCAACTATAAATAACACATCGACTAGTTCAGACAATCTCCGAATGACCTAATTGGGAGTTTATGCTGTTAAATTTGTTCTAGAATCATTGTATCTTAGAACCTTACAGTGTAGAAGGAAGCTGAAAATGTGTTACTGGTTAAAGCACAGCAGCTCAGGCAGCATCCAAGGAACAGGAAATTCGATGTTTCGGGCCGGAGCCCTTCATCAGGAGTGTAGAAGGAAGCCATTCAGCCCCTTGTGCTTTACTGGATCTGACACAGAACAATCCAATTAGTCCCACTGCCCTATTTGCTCCTATTTATCCATTTTCTCTTTGAAGATTACTATCAACCCCACTTTACTGCCCTCAGTCCGCAAATGGCAGACCATAACAACTCATTTTATAAAAAAATCTCCTTCTCTCCTCTCTGGACCTTTAGTTAATTACATTAAACCTGCTTGTCGGACTATTGAACCTTCTATCAATAAGAAGCCTTTCACTTTATTTATTCAGTCAAAACCCTTATTATTCCTAAAAATCTGATAAGAACATGCGAAGGCTGAATCCCAGGCAGGTGTTCCTATGAGCAGTGCTGGCCAGAGTTCACAGCCCATAAAAGTTACGTCATGCAAATCTATCGATTAAGTTTTCGGGACTGTAAGTTTCCTGATCAGGGATTCCTGTTTGTGCCAGTTAGAGAAATAACCTTCTGGAGGCCTCTTACAAACTCTCTCTTTGGTAGTTTCTTCAAGTGAGAATGACATTTGTTCATGGGAATGACCAGGCACAAGGAGTCCTTTAAAGTGGAGAGTTTAGTGCATTAAACCTACAATACAGTTCTGGTTGATAATAAAACACCGTAAAAATATCATTTATGCTTCAGAAGGATTTGCAGATTGACCATCAACTGGCTTACTGTGTTATGACACCATCCCCTCCCCCGTTGACCAGCACCTCCTGAGGTGAGACGTGAACCCAGAACTTCTGGCCCAGATGTCACTACTGTATCAGATGACCAACTCACTCTCTTTATAAACTAAAGCATAACTGGCCACTCCCATGCTGCCACGGTGGGGCTAGCATGGGGACTCGGTTGGGGGAGCAGCTGAAGTGAGCAAAGTAAATTACCGCAAAATCACACAACGCTGAAGGCGGCCATTTGGCTCATCATGAGCACACTGGATGGCTCTTCGAAACAGCTACTCAATTAATCTCAGCCCCGTGCTCTCTCCTTGTAGCTCTGTACATTTATCCTTTTAAAGAATTCACTCCTTTTTTTAAAATGTTACTAGTGAAGTGGCTTTTCAAGCAGTTCATTCCAGATTAAAGGCAATGTACAAATATCTCCTTGTCTTTAGTTCTTGCACTGTTTTGTAATGAAAGTGCTTTATAATGACAGATTGTGGAATTGTTTGCTTCTAGTGTCATCCAGTAAGATACAACTCAAAGGAATTAAAATTCAATTGAGGAAAATAACTGAAAGCACAAAAGCATTTTGAAAGACAAGTTAAAGAAAGAGTCCAATGTTAATTCTAAGTCTTTAACGTAAAAGATTCTGCTTGCATTCGGACTGATCTTCAGTGCACCATTTTATACAAATGTGACAATGTTGAGAAAGCCATTCAACAGTTCTAAAATACTCAACCCTGACATGTCCTGGCATAAGCTACCCGTCTTATTATATTATATCTGACAACACTCACACAACAAACACCTCATTTGGCTGAACTCCAAACGTTAGCCTCCAGAAACAAAGTCAGGAAGCCCTGTGAGATTGTTAAAAAAAAACTTTGGCAACATACAGCATGTAAACTGAAAATATGGTGACAGCTGTCACATCAACACGTTAAATGAACTGCTTAGCAAATATTGCACTTATTTCTTTGAACCTGTCGATTGCTACCAGAGTCTAACATCTTGAATTCCTCCGAGATTTATGTAAGAATTCTGAAGCTGCTCTTATCCTTGAAAAGAAAGAAAATTGCTGTATGGGCTTAAGTGGCAAAAAAAAATGTTCGATGAATACTGCAGTTTTAATAAGCCAAGACTGTGTAGTACAACAGTTATGTTACAGAGTGTCAGGGATTAGAACCTGCCACATCGATAATGGTGCTGCCATCAAAGGAGAATCTGCAACCAAAGGTAATGGACAAAGGATTCGCAAAGTCTGATATGAAAGTACTGTTTGATTGAAAGTTCTTGATATTCTGTGGTGAAAGTTAGGTGAACAATGAGAATTGGGAAAACCGTGTTATGCCATTAAGATGACAAACCAGGTAAGCAGATCATTCCAATTCCCTCATCGGAGTACTGGTTTCAAAGGATGCTATAGCTTGGGGTTGGCTTGCTGAGTTTGCAATATCGAGTGACTCCAACAACATGGGTTCAGTTCCCACACCAGCTGAGGTTATTATGAAGGACTCTCCTTCTCAATCTCTCCCCTCGTCCGGTGACCCTCAGATTAAACCACCATCTGTCATCTCTCTTTAATGAGACGGTATGATGACTTTACCTCATTCCTGACGAAGGGCTTCTGCCTGAAACGCTGATTCTCCTGCTCCTCGGGTGCTGCCTGACCTGCTGTGCTTTTCCAGCACCACTCTAATCTTGACCCTGAGCTTCAGCATCTGCAGTCCTCACATTCTCCCTGGTGACTTTACCTGTTGTACTTGATTCACAAGCCTGTCTGAGGCATTACCAAACTGGCCGCTGTTTACATGTTGTCCTACCCAGTAAGCAGTTCCGCTGAAGTAAATACGATTGAATAGTGAGTGAGGAGGATAACACACAGGCTCTTTAACACCTACCGCTTCATGCTACCAGCCATGACAACTCCAAATTCGCTTTGTGTTAGACGAATCTCTGGGGCCACCAATTCTGCTTGGATGGGCAGTGACTATAACGAGGTCAGCCAAGTGGACCTCACAGAATATGAGTTCCCCGACTGGGGCAGTTAATGTGGCCCAATCAGGGAGCCCTGGCTGATAGATACAAACTGGAGTGTCAGAGGGAGCTGGAGCTGGATCAGTGTCAAGGACTTTCCACGCGGAAATAAAGGGTGATTTGGTGACAGGATACCGGTCTCTATGGAGATATTTCTGATGGATTCCTGGAGGCTGGTATCTCACAATCTCCAACTGCCCCACCCAGTCGACACTTTGGCCTCTTCGACCTCAGATAGCCTTAGAAATAATGAAGAAAATGTTTCAATGTTACAGGAATGTTGGGATAACTGTGTGGTCTTGCTCCTTTGATGCAGATAGCCTGAGAACATACAGTTCAGAAGCAGGGCTAAGACTCTGGGTCTGCCTCCAGCTTGGCTGATTGGAGTATTTACCTTCCCGCTGATGACCTTTCAGCCCTTTGCTTATCAAGAATCTATCTACCTCCACCTAAAAAATATTCCAAGTTTGCTTTAATCCTTTAATTTTCAGATTTTTGAATGCCACATTGTTTTTTAACTTCTCAGACACACAGCGACCCTGGAAGCTTGGCAATGCTAACACTGCTCTTTATTTTACCTGGTCACAGGGGAACCACACCATCCACTGACAGCTGCATCTTCAAAGATCAAAATGCCAAGATTTTGGCTTTCTATTACATTTTTGCAGCAACCAATCTGCTCAAAGGCATCCTGCCCATTACCTTTGATGTCCTCGTATCTTTTAAATTAACTGCTCTCTCTCTCAACCTGGTTACTGTTCCTGGTTCAGTCCTCATCTCCACTCCCCTGGTTCTCTTCATCTCCACTCCCCTGGTTCTCTTCATCTCCACTCCCCTGGTTCCCCTCACCTCCACTCCCCTGGTTCCCCTCACCTCCACTCCCCTGGTTCCTTTCACCTCCACTCCCCTGGTTCTCTTCATCTCCACTCCCCTGGTTCCCCTCACCTCCACTCCCCTGGTTCCCCTCACCTCCACTCCCCTGGTTCTCTTCATCTCCACTCCCCTGGTTCCCCTCACCTCCACTCCCCTGGTTCCCCTCACCTCCACTCCCCTGGTTCCCCTCACCTCCACTCCCCTGGTTCTCTTCACCTCCACTCCCCTGGTTCCTTTCACCTCCACTCCCCTGGTTCCCCTCACCTCCACTTTGATTAAGTGAACACAGGACTGCCTTCTCCAATCAGAGCCAGAGAAATGGATCCATGACCAGGAAGGGAAAGACTAGAAGAGGTCAGATCAAACCTTTGCTGAATAAGTGGGTGATTGAGAACACTATTGAAGGAGATGGAAAACAGCAATATTTGGGATGGAATTCTGTGAAGTGGAACTCGGCCACCTGAAGGATCTGCTGGTCCATGGAATGATAAAGCAAGAGAAGGCAAAGACCATCTTGGACAAAGCAGCCCCAGCGATTGTCATCATTGAGTCATGGAGTCATTTAGCAGGGAAGCAGACCCTTCGGTCCAACCCTTCCATGCCTGCCAGATCTCCTAAATTAATCTAGTCCTATTTAGCCTATAACCCTCTAACCCCTTCCTACTCATGCACCCATCTTTTTAAATATTGTAATTGTACCAGCCTCCACTACTTCCTCTGGCAGCTCATGATGTACACATATATCCACCCTCTGCTTGGAAATGTTGCCTCTTTAGGCCCCTTTTAAATTTTCCTCCTCTCACCTACGATTTGTGCCTCTAGTTCTGGACTCCCTGTACTCTGGGTAAATGACCTTGCCCCTGCAGCACCGATGCTCAGCAGCAGCAGTGTGTGTACCATCAACAAGATTCACTGCAGAAATTCACCAAAGATCCTCAGCCAATAGCTTCCAAACCCATGACCACTTCCATCTGGAAGGACAAGGGCTGCAAACACATGGGAACAACATCACCACCACTCACCATCCTGACTTGGAAATAGATTGTTGTTTCTTCGCTATCACTGGCTAATATTCTGGAACTCGTCCTTCGAGACAATATGAATCTATCTAAATCAGATGGACTGCAGCAGCTAAAGAAGGCAGCTCACCAGTACATTCTCCAGTGAAACTAGAGGTGGACAACCAATGTTGCTGAGTCAGTGAAGCCACGGAATGAGCAAAAGGGGACTGGAGTTAGAAAACTAGCAGGTATTGAGGGGTACAGGGGTTTTGAGGGCATGGGGAACTGAACATGAAAGTTTTAAATTTGATGCAAAGGGAAATAGGAATTCAATGTATATAACTGCTGCCCTCTGTACCTGATCAATAGAAAATGTTGCTTAGTATGTTCCCATCCCTAATTAATATTTAAATTACTCTTCTGAACCTGAATATTTATGATGAAAACATCCCCTACTCCACTGATGTACAAGATGAGTAGTATAATACATCTTTGCTGTCATTTATGATCAGATCTGAATGATTTACACCTATCATCCTGGGAACCTGATTGAGTGTTGTAAGAGCTGAAAGGTAATATTAAAGTCTGCTGCATCAAATGAGTTAGATGATTTAATAAACTGATATCTTTCAGCACTGATGATTATTATGATGAATGACGGTCATGTTTATTATAGTTAGCATTATATCTGGCTGTAACTATAGCCACCAAAATACAGGATAACATCCTGACCGTGTTACAGGGAAAACAGCTATTACAACTCGAGATAAAAACACATTTGTTCATTAAACTAACTTATTGCTGTAGGAGGAAAATGCTGAGAAATGGATTGACCTAAAGACCCAACCCACAAAGAAAAATGATGGTTTTTATTTATTCTTCAATTTCTTAAGGAGACTGACAGCTTTATGATTGAAGTAGTTAATCATCTCCAGAATTTCTCTGTTCTATCTAGGGAACTTCAGAAACCTTCCCCAAGAATCCCAATGAAATCCATCCCAGCTCTCGGGATTACTTGTTTGGAGCCTTGTAGAGTTGCGTTTCTCCCACATCTGGAATTGCATTCGGCGAGTGTCCTTGATGTGGAGTCAATGGAAGGAACAGAAGACCAAAGCACTACGCCCCCTCTCCAGTTTAATTGGAATGAGATTTTATTATACTCACTCAGGGAATGTGAGTGTCACTGGCCGGGTTCATTTTTCATTCTGAACAGCCGTTGGGTTGATGGTGGGGATATACCTTGCTGGATATAACTGAGTGCTCTGTGAGGTGACAACAGAGGATAGTTAACAGCCAAACACATTGTTGAGGATGGATACACCTATTGGCCAGAGTCTGGGGAAAAGATAGCAGGTGTCATAGAAACAAAGAAAATAGGAGCAGGAGTAGGCCATTTGGCCCTTTGAGCCTGTCCCACCATTCAATATGATCATGCGATTTCAGTATCCCATTCCCACCCTTTCCCTTTGACTCCTTTAGCCACAAAGGACCCGCCCAGCTCCCTCTTGAATATATCTAATGATTTGGCTCCAAAAGCCTCCAGCAGAGAGAATTCCACAGGTTCACAACTCCCTGAGTGAAAATAAATTCTTCCTCATCTCAGTCCTAAATGGCTTACACCTTATTCTTAGACAGTGACCCCCTTGATCTGGACTTCCCCTTGATCTGGACTTCCCCAACATCGGGAACACTCTTCCCGCATCTAGCCTGTCCAGTCCCATCAGGATTTTATGTTTCTATGAGATCCTCCCCCCATTATTCTAAATTCCAGTGAGTACAAGTCCAGCTGATTTAGTCTTTCTTTATATGTCCTTCCTTAAAGGACATTCATCAACCAGATGGGTTTTTTTACAACAGGTTGGCATTTACATGGTCACCATTGCTAACACTAGCTTCCTATTGTGAATTGATGCAGAGTGGAGGTTACATTCCATGATGGGCATCTGTACTCATGCCCATGGTCCGTTGACCAAGCCTCGGGATTAGTAGCCCAGTAACATAATCACTCTGTCCCAATAATCAAGCAGGATGCATCATGCCTCAAATTTCACCTACAGCAGTGAGACTGCCAGACCCGGGATTACAGTGTAACCCAAATGGTTCAATGGTATTTAAAAAACTGTGTTAGTGGAAAGAGTGAACACAATAAGCCAAATGAACTTAGCATGGAAATACTCATTGGGTCAAACAGAAGCTGTAACAAGAGGACAAGATCTCACATTTAAAATTTGAAGCTATATATCAAGTGCTGAAAAGTGGGCTTAGTGCAGACCGGTCAGTGCAGAATTGTTGGGCCCAGGGTCTTTTGTGTGCTAGATGACAGCATGATGGTTTATCAGTCACCGGAACTGTATGCTTCTGCTCATCTGGATTATTTAGATTGGGATCTTCTCTTTGTAATTTGTATGATGAGAGACAAGTGTTTGGGTATGTCACTCACACCTTTCCTAACACTTGCAGCTTTGCTGAAATAGTTGATGAGGAAAGACAGGTAGGAAAGTCATTTTCAAACAGGATGTAAAGAGTCTTCAAAGGGATGGAGATCGGTTATGTGACTGGGCAGAAATTTGATAAATGGAGCATGATATGGGAAAATGGGAACGTGTCCACTTTAGCAGGAGGAGTAGAGAAGCAGTATATTATTATAGCGTGGAGAAACTGCAAAACTCTGAGTGCAGAGGAATCTGAGAGTCCTAGTACTTCTATTGCAAAATGTTAGGATAGAGATATAGTGGTAATTTGGAAGGTAAATAAAAGCTGTCATTTATTGCAAGACAAATGGAATGTAAAAGTAGGGCATTTTGTGACAATTGTATAGAGCATAGGTGTGATCTTATCTTGGTCAGTGTGGACAGTTTTGGTCTTCTGCTTTGAGAAATTACATAATTATATTAGAGGCAGTTTAAGAGGTTCACTGACTGAGTCCTTGGATGAGGTTATCTGATGAGAAAAGGTTAAGGCCATAACACCACAGAAAATAGGAACAGGCGAAGGCTGTACGGCCCCTCGAAATTATTCTCCCATTCAATACGATCACAGGGGCTGATCTGACACTCCTCATGGCCACTTTCCTGCCCGTTCCCCATAACCCTTGATTCCCCGACTGACCAGGAATCTATTTCAGCCTTAAATAAGGACTCTTGCCCCACAGCACTCTCTGTGGCGAGGAATTCCAAAGGGTCACAACCCGTTGAGAGAAGAAATACCTCCTCATCTCAGTCTTCGATTGGCACCCCTTTATACTGAGATGATTCCCTCTGGTACGAGACTGTTCCATGAGGGGAAATGTCTGCTCAGCATTTACCCTGTCAAGCCCGTTAAGGATTCTATATGTTGAGTAGGTTGGGCCTGTATCCATTGGAGTTTAGGAGAATGAGAGGTACTCTGATTCAAACACGTAACAAAGCTGCTGCAGCTAGTTGACAGGATAGAGCTGAAAGGAGGTTTGCTTTATGGATGAGCTTTGAATTAAGGACCACAGTTTAAAAACAAGGATCTACCAAGTAAGACAGAGATGGTGAGATTCAATTTTTTTTACTATTTCAGCAAGTGTTGGAGGCAACATCATTGAATATTTTTTT
Organism: Hemiscyllium ocellatum; assembly: GCF_020745735.1. Taxonomy (NCBI): domain Eukaryota; kingdom Metazoa; phylum Chordata; class Chondrichthyes; order Orectolobiformes; family Hemiscylliidae; genus Hemiscyllium; species Hemiscyllium ocellatum. Next base: position 59,544,395 of record NC_083422.1, on the reverse strand, counting down.
AAAAATCATAGAACCTGTAAAGTGTGGAAGCAGGCCATTTAGCCCATCAAGTCCACACCAAATCTTTGAAAAGCACCCCACCCTATAACCCTGCATTGGTGAATCCACCCTAACCTACACATCTTTGGATCAAGGGAGGAAACCGGAGCACCTGCAGGGAACCCACACAGACATGAGGAGAATATGCAAACTCCACACAGAGAGTCACTGAGGCTGGATTCAAACCCAGGTCCCTGGCACTGTGAGACAGCAGTGCTAACCACTGAGCCACCATGCCACCCACAACTGTTGATAGGCTCTTCACAAACAAGTGAGCCAAAGAATGCAGCAGCAGACAGGAAAATGGGATTGATTAGATGTTTGCGGAACACCAAAGGGCCTGAATGGCCTTCTCCTTTTCCCAGTCAGTAAGGAACAAGTAAAAGAACTACATCAGTGTTTATGTCTTGTATCATTGTGGATAAAGTCTGAGGAAACTAGCAGGAATGAAATCAGTCTTACTATTGCTGTACCTTCCTGCTGTTTTGATATTTTCTACCATTGACATAAGGGGAAGAATTAAATATAGTACATGGTCGAGGCACGTTTGAGGGATTTGTAATTTTGTGCTTTCACCACCTGGGCAGTGGGTTAATAGTACCAACATTTCTCATGAAATAAATACATTTCTTAAGGTGTTATTCTGTTTTGCAAGTATAGATAAATGGAACAATATTTTATTTACTTGAAGACTATTGTTTCTTAATGCAAAGTTTACTTAAAAACCTACATTTGGTGATTATTAATCATTTAAGGAACCAATTGCACAGATAGTGTCATGAGTTTCACTATGTACATAATGGATGAGATTATCTCTTTAATTATTCCAAAGAGATAGGAATATTTGAGACAAGCTTTTAAAACGGCCAATCACTAAGTGCCAACATGTTTCAGTTTTGATGATATGGTAATTCTGTGGGAATACGGGGAATTTCATTGCCTGGTGAAGGAGTGACGTTCAGCCTAAAGGGAAATAAAATGTGTCATAATGGAGAATAAGTTATAATTCCAAAACTGAGAGGTTCAGCTGATACAATATCCTTTGAGAGTAAATTGCAAACATTTCCTATGAAATCACCCATGCTTGGATGAACAGAAGGACTAGGAGCAGGAGGAGGCCATTCAGCCCCTTGAGCCTGCCCTGCCATTTAATGTGATAATGGCTGATCTCATCTCGGCCTCAACTCCACTTTCCTGCCCGTTGTTCATTAACAACCTGTGTATCTCTTCTTTCAATTCCCAACATTCTCTGTACTCTGGAGTCGTAAATTCCACATATTCATGACCCTGTAAGAGAAGTAATTCCCCCTCATCTCTCTTTTAAATCTTCTGTCCCTTATGACCTCTCGTTCCAGACTGCCTCACAAGAAGAGACAAAAGTTATGATGCTGTTCTCTTGCATTCATTTTCATCTATTCCAGACATTATCATGAAGTGTCATTAACCTTCTCTATCTCCCTACTTTGGGGTGATACGAGGGCCTTTTCTTTAAAGTACTTTCTGACTCTGAGAAACAAAATGACAGCTGAGATAATGCAGTGAGAGCCGCACAACGTATTATTAAAGGCGAAGCAGATCTCCAGGGCTGGCTTTGAGACTTGATGCCATTAACCGTGAAAGTGGTTTACGAACATCAAATGGACTTTCACTTGATTGCTACTACTCAGCAAGGAAACAAAAATAAAACACTGACAAATGCCTCAGGCTGAATTTGACAGTCCTTTGGTTAGGTGTCATTTTCACTGAGATTTGTGAAGGGTTTCTCTCTGCAACGCCTTGCAGGTTTTCTCACATTCACAGCTGAAATACACGTCATGAACTATCTACTCCCCTCCTGTGGTGCCCCTTTCATCTGATTCACTGTAGCCAGAGAGTTCCCCAGTGCCTTGCACGTCTCAGGTCAGTGTATTGTCCATTCTGTCAGCGGCTGGCATTTCGGAGTTGCCCACAATTCAGGACACTTCGATGCAATGGCAGGCAAGGACAGATTGGTGCCTCTCTTCATGGACAGGAACCTGAGGGTCCTAATGGATGTGATGATATAGCGGACCATGAGAGGAGACCACAACATCCAACCTGGCCAACGTGTCCTGTAACTGGCCTGCAGCGAGTCAGTTCAACTAATACTTGGTGGAAAAGTGAGGAATGGAAAATGGAGAGGCCCTATCGCCATTACTGAGGACATTGGGCATCGATATTGTGGTATTGAAGAATCCAACAGACATTTTCTACAGCTAACAAGTATATCCAAAAAATGACATTCCTCAGGATTACAGCCAGCCTTATATAAAGCCAACACGTCATACAGAACTAGGTCCTAGAAGCACACCATTATTTAAGTGATTTCCAGGTATGATGGACTATGAGACTTACATTACAGTGATTATACCATGACAATATCTCTGAAATGTACACTGATACACTGACCATGAAATATAATGTAACACAACATGAGTGTGTAAACACTATTGAATTAGAAAGAGGGCAGGAGGGAGAGAGAGACAGACAGAGGTGGAGAGAGAGAGACAGAGAGAGAGAGAGAGAGAGAGAGAGAGAGAGAGAAATACCAGGAGAGGTTACTTCAAAGATTTGTAGGGTTTACAACACTCTAAAAGAGGTTTACAAAAATTGTTCCAGGGATTGAGAAATGTCGATTCTGAGTATTACAGGAGTGGAGACTGCTACACTGGAAAAGGAAAAGGCAAAGACCTGATAGAAACTTTCAAAATTTCAAGGAGTCTGGACAGAGTAGATGGAGAAACTGTTGCTGCTTGAAAGAGGTTTGTGGAGCAGAGGGAACCGATTTAAAGCAGTTTACAAAACAGGTATGGGTGAGATGAGAAAAGAAACATTTTGTCTAAACGAGTGGTTGGGATCTGGAATGTACTGCCTTGATGTGATAGAGACGGGTAAATGTGAGACATTCAGATATTGGATGATTATGTAAGCAGAAATCACGTGTACAATTGGAGTAGAGAGTCATTCAGCCGAGAAACAAACCAACTCAGCCATGCCCACAAATCTAGTCTCATTTGCCTGCATTTGGCCCATATCCACTAAACTTTTCCTATTCATATACCTGTCCAAATGTCTTTTAAATGTAACTATGCCAGTAACTATCACTTCCTCTGGTAGTTCATTCTATACACGCGCCACCCACTGTGTGAAAAAGTTGCCCCTTAGGTCCTTTTTAAATCTTTCTCCTCTCACTTTAAACTTATACTGAAGAAGTGTCACTGGACCCGAAATATTAACTCTGTTTCTCTCCATAAATGCTGCCAGACCTGCTGAGATTTTCTGGTAACTGCTGTTTTTGCTTTCCATTTCTAGCATCTACCATTTGTTTTTTTAAAAATATGCTCTTTAGTTTTGAACTTCCCCACCCTAGGGAAATGATCTTTGTTTATCCATGCTCCTCAGAATTTTACAGACCTCACCCTCAACCTCCCACGCTCCAGGGGAAAAAGTTCCAGCCTCTCTAGCCTCGCCTTATAACCCAAACCCTCCAGAGTTCCAGCAACACCCTGGGAAATCTTTCCAGCAGTCTTTCCAATTTAATAATATTCCTCTGATAGCAAGGCGAGCAGAACTGTAGGCAGCATTCTGGAAGTGGCCTCACCAATGTCCTGTAGAGCTGCAACGTGACCTCCCAACTGCTGCACTCAGTGCTCTGACCAATGAAGATAAACATGCCAAATACCTCCTTCACCTCCCTGTCTCCCTGTGACACCACTTTCAAGGAACTATGTATCTGGAAACCTAGATCTCTCTGTTTGACAACACTACCCAGGGCCCTACCATTAACTCTGCAAATACTGCCCTTATTCATCTTAAAATTGCAACACCTTGCATTTATTCAAGACTCCATCTACCATTCCTCAGCCTATGGTCCAATCGATTAAGCTCCCTCCGTCATCTTAGACAACCTTCCTCACTGTCAACTATACCACCAATTTTGTGTCATCCACAAATTTACGAACCATGCCTCCTAAATTCTCATCCAAATTATTTATTGTGGCACCAAGAACCAGGCACTCAGTCACATTGTTCAGAGCAGGCACGATGGACCCAGTGAGTCAAGATTAGAGTGGTGCTGGAAAAGCACAGCAGGTCAGGCAGCATCCCAGGAGCAGGACAGTCGATGTTCCGGGCCAAAGCCCTTCATCAGGAACCTGGATGGATCCACTGGCTGCCTTGTGCACTGTATCAGTTCTGTGATTCTGCGATAACTGGCAAAAGGTGAGTCTTCATGGGGTTCTGCACTAGTCCACAGTAACTCCACAGGACAACTGTGAACATTCTGGAAATCTTTTCCAGAAATGTTTCTGACATCACTGATGACAATTTGATTCTCCCAGCAAAGGCTTGGAAATCAGAGATCACCAAGTCCAGGAAATTGGCATTGAGATGAACTCATTGGAGCTGGAATGTGCTGCTTTCCAGGTGGTACTGACAGGCAAAAATGGGGACTGCAGATGCTGGAAACCAGAGTCTAGATTAGAGTGGTGCTGGAAAAGCACAGCAGGTCAGGCAGCATCCGAGGAGCAGGAAAATTGACATTTCGGGCAAAAGCCCTTCATCAGGAATGGAAGCAGGGATCCTCCAGGGTGGAGAGATAAATCACAAGGTGTTACTGATAGTCAAGGTCTGGGGCAAGGAAGTGAGTATGAAGCTAAACACTGCAGATCTGGTCTCTGAGGGGGTTCCAGGCTCCTTGGCTGAGTTGCCTCCTCATTTGGATGGTCAACGATCCAAGCAGCCAAATTGGTCCTTAGACCATTATCATTCATCCCTCAATGTTTCCCCAAGTGAGTGTGCATGTGAAAATATGCGTGTTAGAGTGTGGGTAAGGCAGAGTGTGTGGGGGAGAATGGGAGCCACTTGAAGCTGCCTTGTGTATAGACACATGGAGTTCAAAAGCCAAAAGGGTTTTGGCTCTATAGCATGGTATGCGCCCATGGTGATTATTGTTTCTAAATCTGGGCATCCAAATAAAATGAGGAGGAAGCTTCAATACTTAATCGTAGGAAAAGGGGCAGGCCATAAAAAACCTGGAAGCAGGAAAACACAAGGCCCTATATGTCTCTCACACTGACCCTGTTGGAAGAAAGTCCAACTGTAATCTTCACATACATGCGTATACTAAAAAAGGGGAAGTGCAGTGGTGTTGGATTAATTGTGTCGCTCTTTCAAAGAGCTGGCCCATTTCAGAGGGCAGCTGTAATTCAATTACATTGCTGTGGGTCTGGAGTCACATGTAGGCCAGACCAGGTGAGGATGGCTGATTTCTTTCCCTGAAGGAGATTAGTGAACCAGATGGGTTTTCCCAACAGTTGCTTCATAGCCATCATTACACTTTGAATTCCAGAGAATTATTGAATTCAAATTCTAACCATCTGCCATTGTGGATTGTGGACTCAGGCCTCCAGCACATTAGCTGAGTTTCCTGGTTGAACAGTCTAGCTATAATACTATAGGGCCATCACCTCCCGATGTAAATTGACACAGATTAGCAGGTCATTGCACATTTTTACAAAGATTACCAGCAAGAACAAACACTGGTGAAACTGTGAGGACAATAAACTCTACAAAAGCAGAATCTATTCCATTGGATGATACAGTGCAGCTGTGATTTTACTAATTCATGAACCCATCCACTGAACAAACAAGAACATGCTCCTGGCTGATTATGTCAGTTCACTGAAGATCAGTTGAGTGATATACATGTCAACCCCACGTTAATTTCTCCTGTCATCTTCTGCCTACCGGCTGGTCTTTTATTCCTCTTCTCCTGGTATTACACTCTCTCTCTTCCGTCCTTCTTGTGTTTTAATGGTGTTCACACACTTTAAATATCTCTCTCTCTCTTCCATGTCTATCAGAAAAATCCCAGATACTAATGCAGAAAGTGGCTTTTTTAGTGGTTCAGGCACTAGCTGTGAACATGGCTATAAAAAAAAGGATTTCTCTACAAACAAGCAAACACAGATCTGCAAATATTACTTTATTTGCTGTCTTTTTTCAATATTCTGTCCTGCTTGGGAATTTAGTTTCCCATCTGTCATGTCAGATGAATGGCTGCTGTCTGCTGGCATATCTCACGGCTGCTCATTCAATAAAAAAGACAGTGGCCTGGGCTTGGGACAAACAACAGAGCATAATATCACTGGGTCATCCTCCCCCTCACGCCAAACTACCTCTTCACTTCATTGCAGATTTTGAATCCCTGCTGACTTGATGTAATTTGTTACTACAATGCCATAATGGTAGAGGAATACTCAGCACACAAAGCCCAGAAAGCTGTATTCAATAACAGCCTTTAGGGAAGCTAAATGGAAAGGCATTTCTCCCAGTGTTGGAAAATCTGGTCAGTGCAATGATCCTACAGGTCAGTTACAATGCTTTTAGTGTATATCTTGAAAAGGTAACACAGACTGGCACTTCTTACTCAAAATTAATAGAGTCCTGATGCATACCTTGTTGTGGGTTTTCTTAATCTCAACCTATGTCTTGTTCAAAAGATAGTCACAATCATTCCTGTCTTAATTGCAGGTTCAATTAACTTTTAAAATCATAACATAATAATTACATTAAATGTTATTGCATTTTGTTAGTTTATACGTCATTATATTTTGATATATATTAAGAAGTGGCAAAATTTAGGTATAATAAAATTGTAAATTAAGCAGAACAAATTGTATTAATTGTTTTCAAAATGACATTCTGTCTTACTTTAGCAGTCAGTTCTGACATCGTCACAAGCATTGTTTGGTGAAGTCATTTTGCCCGATGAAGGAGCAGCGTTCCGAAAGCTTGTGATTTCAAATAAATATGTTGGACTATAACCTGGTGTCATGTCATTTCTGACTTTGTTCACCCTGGTCCAAAACCAGCACCTCCCCATATTGTCAAGGAAGACAACTTTAGCAGTGGACTGTTTTTTCCTGGAGTTGTAGTTAATTCTTTATAACCGGACTTGTGTCAGGAAATGAGAGCCCCGTTGATTTGTAGTTAAGGACAGAAAGGGTACAGAATATTCACTTTCAATTCCTTCTGGTGTCAAATGAGATTCCAGGTTCTGGGGGCTCTGTGCACTTTCTGTATATTAGAGTTAATAAAGGATTGCTGATGCATTGCTGTCTCTCAGTTCAATAAATCCAGTTCACTTCATAAGAATTACCTGCGTTAGCATTCATATGATCCAGCCATAGCTCAGTTGTATCATCTCAAACCTCAAGATCAGAAGGTTAAGTCCTACCCCAGAATCACAATATCTACACTGACTATCTGGTTAATCCACAGAGAGGATGTGACATAATTGGAGATGCAGTCTTTTGAATAAAGTGTTAAACTGAGGCCCTGTTGACCCTCTCAGGTGGACGTAAAAGATCCAGAAATACTACAATTTGACCAGCTGGGTAATTCTCTCTCAGGTCCTCCCTGACAAGGTGCTGGTGAGAATTCTGCTGCAGTCTGTCCAATGCACAGGTGCCCATAGAGCTGTTGGAGAGGGAATTCCAGGATTTTCACCCAGTAACAGTGAAGGAGCTGTGATATAGTTCCAGGCCAGGACGGTGAGTGGTTTGGGGAAAACAAGCAGCTGGTGGTGTTCTCATGTATCTGCTGTCCTTGTCCCTTGAGGTGGTCAAGGCGGTGGGTTTGAATTACTTTCTTCCTTCCTCTTTCAGCTCTTCCCATGTTACATTTTCAAACATTCAAGGACGTGGGACAAGTGCAGGAAATTGGGATTTGCACACCCTTAGTGGTAGCTATTGTCAGTGCACATGGGATGGGCCAAAGGGTCTTTGTTGCATTGTTTGACTCTATGACTATCTACGACTATCATTCTTCACAGCAACCATCATTTTTGGATTTGGCAAGTGGCCTTTATGTTCAGATTACCTTCCTGCTGCCATCTGTTCTCATTTATCTCATTTTCTATTTTGATTTTTATTTTTAGCTCTCATTTACCTACATTAATACATTTCTGTGCTCCACTGGTTATTTATTCTTCAAGCAATATCTAGGAAACAGGTTATCTAGTCATTATCCCATTTTGTTTGAAGGAATTGCAGTGCACAAATTGATTCCATGCTTTTTAGATGACAAAAGTACCTACCCTCCAAATACATGTCATAGGCTGAAGAACATTTTGGGCATCCTGAGATCATAACAGATGCTATGTAATTGCAAGTTGCTTATTTTTGTCAATATTGAGCATAGACATAGTTTGGGGCTACCCACTTTAGGGTTATTATCATGGGATAAAATTTGTAGATAAGTGCTTCTCAAACATTTTCTGTGACCTGTGTGAACAGTATAATGTCCATGCTTTGCACCCTTAATAAAAACGTCTTAAGTTAAAAATAACAAAACCACACATGGCCATTTGAGTGGGCGGGACTCTCAACCACCTCCTCTGTCATCCCAACCAATACATAAGACTCCTCAGCTGATAGGTCATTTCTGGCTTTTATTGTGCAATGTGTACCTTCCCTTCAGGAGAATTCACTGTCAGGGTCATTGTCACAAAGGTAGGTAACTTATATATTTAGGACTTGGTTAAATAAAATAGAGACAGATGGATTTTGTTCTAACTTCTTGTGAAGGAAATTATTTTTGAAGAGTTTGGAAAATGGCCTAATTACATAAATGTCAAGAAAGCATGTGAAGTAGATAGGCTTAGCCAGGTGTCTGTGGTGTTAAATGTTAATGACATACAGAAAAATAATTGAACAAACAATCGGGGGGATACTAAGAGAAAGTGATGGCTGCAGATTCTGGAGATCACAGTTGAAAAGTATGGCACTGGAAAAGCACAGCAGTTCAGGCAGCATCTGAGGAGCAGGAGAGTCAACATTCCAGCCATAAACCCTTCATCATGGAACAGCCAGTTAGTAAGAAATTAAAGAGCTAAGTAGAATGATATTTGTCTGGGATTGAGTATTGGAAAAGTATTAAGGTATTGTGAAAAAATCTTGAATCTATGCTTTCTGCTCTTTATGTTTAGATCTTTACAAATTGATTTACTCACATGGATGTGTTTGTTTTTGCTTTTTTGCACAATAGAGTTGTGTTCTTACGTTAAAAGAACGTTGAAAGTCTAGTGTGAATATGTTCAAAGATTAACCACAAGAGTAACCAACTGCACAAATTAAACACATGATTGATTAAGCAAGTTTCGCTCTGAGATATGACATGTTCAATATTACCATCAGCTGGGATCAGAACACTGTCTGACTACAATCATGAAACTCCACCTGCTCGCTAAGCTGCACAAACAGAAAACAGTTACTTTGCTGCAATGTCTGCTTCATAACGTGTGATATATTTTACAGTTTTGAATATACTAACCCATGGCATTAATCACTTCCTGATAAATCATTAGTTATTAGGCCACTTTCTCTGATATCTATCATAACCTTCCTTCTGTCCTTCTGGACATTGATTTAGTCGCTGCTCTAATGTCTGCTCTTCGCAAACTTGGATCTTTGGATCCATTTGCTGAAAAGGTTTTTATCTGTTGGTGATTGCTATGCTGCTGCTTTGTGCTTTTCAGGGTCACAGAAGTCCACTGGACCCTAGGGTCCATCGAGTATGCATCAGTGAGAAGTAGCCACTTGAATATTCTAATCCCAAAATGGAACATTCTCACCCGTGAAGGCCCTAATAAATTATTCCCATTGGTTTTATTGGCTAATTGTGACTGTCTGAGGCTCTGATAATAATCATTGTTCTTTTATAGTTTTTCTTTCAATAATTCCTGCTATCTCCAGCTTAAATAAATGCATTCCACCTTTATCAGGGGTTTTAATAATGAATTTCCTGTCTTTTCCAAAGCCTCAATAAAACTTTCCAACTTTCTTCTTCTGTTAGATATTCCCTGTTTAGGCTTTGAATATGTCCCCTTATGACTTTAATAAGCCCCTGCAACATCCTCAGGTCTGTGGCCTTGGCGTGTGTGGCCTTTGAATTCTCTTACCTCACGGTGCCCAGGTGTTGCAGTCAAGACACTCAGACTGACCTGCAAATATCTCTCATTACTTGGCGCTTTCCCAGCCTATAGTTCTGAGCCTATCAATGACCTTAACTTTATGCCAGATCCTCTGATGGCTAATCATTGTTCAGCTGAATCCTGACTGAGAACGGCTCCCACAGACAAGTGTTACCTGATGCCATTTGTAACTGCAGTGGAGTTGAGAGTGTGTTGCTGGAAAAGCACAGCAGGTCAGGTAGCATCCAAGGAGCTGGAAAATTGATATTTCAGCCAGAGCCTTTCATCAGGAATGAGGGCTCATTGTGTCCTAACTGCAGTGGAGTGTCAAACACTCCAATTTGAGGAAGTTCTGAACTCTGTCCTGCTGCTGTGTATCTCTTACCAGGTCTGAAATGGTGTTACCACGGACTGTAGGTCCTTGTGAATCTCACCATGAAGTTCTTCTCTCCAGGTTGTTGCATGTTCAGGTCTTCCTCCTGTTGTTGACTGTCCATTTGAGGTGAATTCTTAAAGTTGCATCTCAAGGTATATTCAGACTCCATTGTTTCATCATGAGACAGTGAAATGGATCAGTACCCACCATGTGGCTCAAGGATTTAAGGCCATGAAAGACTGATTCTTGATCAAGGGGGAAACGCAGGAAAGTGGCTGTGAGCAATGCTGGATCAGCCATGATCCTATTGAATTAAAGAATCCCTACAGTGTGGAGGCAGGCCATTTGCCCCATCAGGTTCATGCTGACCTTCTGAAGAGCTTCCCATCCAGATCCATCCACTACCCTGTCCCTCCAACCCTGCATTTCCCATGGTTAATCCACCTAGCCTGTACATCCCTGGACACGATAGGCAATTTAGCATGGCTTGTATACCTAACCTGCTCATCTTTGGATTGCGGGAGGAAATCCATACAGACATGGGGAGAACGTGCAAACTCCATACAGAGAGTTGCCTGAGGCTGGAATCAAACCTGGGTCACTGGTGCTGTGAGGAAGTGTGCTGACCACTGAGTCACCATGCCACCACCAATGGCAGAACAGGCTTGAGGGGCTGAATGGCCTATATCTGTTCCTATTTCTTGTGGTCCTGTGGAATCCTCACCACAGAGCACTGTGTTGTATGAGGATGTCTGCTGAATCATACTCCACAGGGAAGGTGTGATGTTATCCCCTTTTTTGGGGAAGGGATCTAGAGAGCTCACTCATTCTGGCATGGGAGCAGAAGGTCACTTGCTGTTCTATTGAGAGAGACCCTTGCTTCAAACAAGACATAGAAATTGCACATGAACAGCTAAGTGAAAGTGACATTGATGTGATAGAAATTGTTATAGAGATGGCAAGGCTAACCTGGGCCATGGGTCTTAGTCCCTTGATACCAGAAGCTGTTCCCTCACTTTCTCTCAAACAACATCCTCAGAGTGAGTGACCCCTGGACACTCTTAATCCTTTCAGGCCCATACATCCTTACCCAACAATGCCTGCAACCTGTAAATGGCTAAGACTCAGATATGAAAAGAAAGATTTGTATTTATATAACAGTTTTCATGCCTGCTGCATATCTCATGGTGTTTTCAAACCGATTGCAATCTCTGTTGTAATATTGGGAACACAACCAGCTCTGACAAACAGCAGTGTTTGTGAGACTCTGACTGAGGGGTCAATGTTGAGCAAGCTGCTGGAAGAACCACCTGTTACTCTTCAAATTTGAAGCTGAGAATTCTTTACAACCAACTGAGCAGCTCAATCAGGTCTGAGTTTGACATCCCATCTGAATGACACATGGGCACAGATCTTGTGCGATCTGCACGGACAGAAATTGAAACTAACTCATCTCCCTTCCTTCCCCAATCTCCCACAACTACAAATAAATCCTGTCGTCCCTGACCCCCTCTGAAACTAACAAACAGGTTGAATGGGAAATTAAAAACAAAAGAATTGTGGATGCTGTAAATCAGAAACAAAAAGTGAAGTTGCTGAAAAAACTCAACAGGTCTGGCGGCATCTGTGGAGAGAAATCAGAGTTAGCGTTTCAGGTACAGTGACCTTTCCTCAGAATGGTTCCGAGGAAGGGTCACTGGACCTGAAACATTAACTCTGATTTCGCTTCACGGAATCTGCCAGACCTGCTGAGCTTTTCCAGCAACTTCACATTTAGTTGCAGTTTGAATGGGAGGATAGCTAATAAAAGTAGAAAATGCTGGAGAGACACATAGCAATCAGTCAGGGAGGTTGGCACCATTTGTGGAGAGAGCAGATGTATAACCGCACACAAGTAGTACAAGAGCCTTACTGAGAGATAATGGAGCAAGCAGTCTCAGGGATAGTATATGTGCAAAATTAAACGTCAAACGATCCTGATAATTTAATAAATACTTGTTGAAAATCTTGAGTTATGGATATACTGCACTCTTCTTTTCTCTATTAAGCATTTATAGATTCATTTTAGCGTAAAAGTGTCCAGTTTGTAGGGAATTATCAACCCATTTGACTTAAATAAGGTACAATCATAAGCTAAACGAGTATCTGTTGTGACCTCCCCATCAAGATATTTCAGATTAGTCTCTCAATCTGTGGGTAGCAGGTACTGATCTAAAGCACACCAGCAAGTGTCTCTTATTGTGGGCAGAAGAACAGGTGACAACAATTAGTAATCTTGATTATTGACTTTTGAATTTTGCTTCAACTTGGCATTTAATTTTATTCTTGGGGTGGCACAGATGATATACGAAGCGAGAGTGGAGTGGGTAGGACAATATTCATTAAAGTTTAAATGAATTGGGACGGGGGGTGTCTCAGAGAAAAGCAAAAGGATGTTCCCTACATTTCCATGCCACGCCAAAACATTCGGAGAATATATTGCGAAGAAGACACAAGGAAGCTACAGATGGCTACAGATCAATTGGTTGAGTGAGTGGGTAGAACTCTGGCAAATGGACTGTACTGTTGGAAAATGAGAAATTGTTCACTTTGACAGGAAGAATGAAAAAGCAAAGTGTTAATTAAATGGACAATGGCTGTGGGATTCCGGGGTGCAGAGAGATGTAGGTGTTCTGACACGAGTCACAAAACATTAGGATGAAAGTATATAATAAAAGTTGATAAAATGTGGAGCAGGAAAAGTGGAGCAGGAAAGTTTCAGCAGAACCTGATGAAGTGTTCCGACCCGAAATGTCAACTTTCCCGCTCCTCTGATGCTGCCTGACCTGCTATACTTTCCAGCTCCATTTTTTTTTATCAATTCTGACTTCCAGCATTGGCATTCCTCACTGTCTCCAAGTAATCAAAGTTATTGCATGTTCTCCTTTATTAAAAAGGCATTGAACATAAAAGGATTTTATGCTTTTGCTAGACAATGCATTAATGGGGCCACATTTCAAATACTGTGTACAGTTCTAAATCTCCTTACTTTAGGAAGATGTAATTATATTGGAGGCAGTTCAGAAGGGGCTTAGAAGATTGATCCTCCAAAAGAGTAGACTGTCTTCTGAGGATAAATTGGACATTGAAAGATGTGCATGTTAGGGTGGATGGGCTAAATTACTCAAAGTGTCCAGGAATGTGCAGGCTAAGTGGACTAGCCATATAATTTGTGGGGTTATGAGGATGGGGCAGGGCTGAGGAACTGGGTGGGATGCTCCTCCAAGGGTTGGTACAGATTTGATGGGCCAAATGGCCTCTATCGGCACTGTGGGCATTCAATTATTCCGTGATTCTTTGCTTGGCTTATTCCCACTGGAGTGTAGAAGAGTGAGGGGTGACTTGGTTGAAGTGGACAAGATTGTTAATGGTCTTGACAAGGTGGACACTGGAAGGATGTTTCCTCTTGTGGGTCGGTCCAGGCCCGAGTCTGTTGCACTGTTGTAGGATTTGGGATCACCCTTACAGCTCGGATTCGGAGCTTGTATTTCTATCAGAGGTTTGGAACTCTCTGCCATAGAATTCTGTGGAGGTGTGCAGTTGTTGAATATTTTTAAGACAAAGATAGAGAGTCTGTCATGAAGCAGGGCAATCAAAGATATTGGGTTAGGATGAGAATGTGAAATTTGAAATACCAACAGATCATCTTCCTGAATGGTGGGCCAGACTCGAGGGCTCGAATAGCCTAATTTTGCTCCAATTTCTTATGTTCAAACATTTGCACATTGCCCCACCAATTCCATTACAAAGGTTGCAGCCTTTCCTCCACCAAGGATATAAAAGTATGGAACACTTGGCATTGAAGCTGATATGTAACACAATAATCAATTTAACTGTTCACAATGAATCACATTCTGATGCATTTGTCACCTTAACTTTCTCTCACATCAATGAAAGATCATCCTTAAACATAGGATTTAGCTAAACTCATTGACACCTCAAACATGTCTTTCCATTGTGCTCTATCATACATCAATCTACAACAAATTTCATTTATATAGAATCTTTAAAGTAAGAATGTGTCTTTAGAAACTTCACAGGAATGCAGCTGGTTTTAAAAAAAACAATATTGAGTTGAAGGACTTATGAAAGCAGTGAATGTTTGGTTTGGCTGAGGTGGCTATGTTTAATGGGGGAGAGGATGAGGGATGGGGATGTCTAGGAAAGAAATTCCAGAGCTTCTGGCCTTGAAGGCCCCAGTGTTCCTGGTGGGATGAAGGCAGTGGACGCGCACAACAATCCTGAATTACTGGAGGTCTGCACAGCTGGAGGAGATTACTGAGGGGATGGGGCAGGGGATGGGTGAATTTTCACAGAGGCAGTAAACCTCTTAATCTGTACAAAAATGGCATGAGGGCCTGAATTTGGAAGTTTCACCACACCCCCCAAACAAACATTTACCATTGTTACAGGGGTGATTAGGGGTGGTGTGGGAGTCAGGTTGGTGTGAATTGACAAGTCTCTCTGCCTCATACCAGAGGTAAGTCCCAGAAAAAATGTCTGTGCACTTTCAACCTGGTCAGAGATTGTATAGAGCTGCCAAAGGTCTTTGAAAAAGTAAGGTACCCTCTTGTTTATCGTCCTGTGATACCTTTGGGAGAGAGAAGTCATCCTTTGGTTGAGGTAAGGTGGCCTTTGCAGCTGTTAAAAGTAAATATGAATCTATATAAATCGTGAATAAGCTCATAAAAAAGCATCTGTGAAAGACACCTTAAAACAAACCTTCCATTTCAGCGAGCAAACTTACATCCGGAACCTCAACCTGAGGTACAAATCTTTTCAAAACTCGCTAACACTTTTAAAGGGATTGATCAAGCTTTTAAAACTCATGCCCTTTAAATATTTGAAAATGAAATTAGTAGTTTTCTTAAAAAAAGCCTGCTTTTTCACCATGATTGTTCACATAAGTCTGAAGGTTTTAATTATAAGGTCAGTGTTTTATGAGCGATTTCATAGCCATCCATTATCACAGGGGGGTACCTGTCAATTTACAATTTCATTGACTGCTCCGCATGAAAACAAACTCTTTAAGTGGAATCGTGAATTCTAATAATTATTT
The DNA here is from genome assembly GCF_020745735.1 of Hemiscyllium ocellatum. NCBI lineage: Eukaryota > Metazoa > Chordata > Chondrichthyes > Orectolobiformes > Hemiscylliidae > Hemiscyllium > Hemiscyllium ocellatum. The sequence continues at coordinate 59,528,888 of NC_083422.1, read as the reverse complement.
GTACAAGGAAGTTAAATTTACAAATAAGGTTTTTATCAATAAGAATGTTATTTTTGAAATTGCAAGGTCATTTAAGACTCTTAAGAAGTTTATTTAATCTCTACGTGGGTCCTGAGATCTCTCTGTAGTATTCTAGGGGCATTGGCAGTGTACGTATGGATACGATACATGAATTAGTAATAGTTGATACTAAGTAGAACTTAGAACAACATTGATCCATCCTCCTGAACTTTCTGGAACAAAAATTGGAAACCGAAACCAGTTTGAACAATCATTAAGTTTGCCAACCCCAGTCAGATGCATTCTTGAGGAATTTATAATTCTGTTAACCTCCTGCACAATCAATTTCCTTTCTCCACCTTAGAGCTATTTATAATAAATTAAACAATAATTAAACTATTTCTTTTCTTGTCCTTATGAACTTTCTGTCAGGGCTCTTACCCAAGTGCCCAAATAAATCTCTAATTTCTGGAAACGCTGAAGAAATTCTAGAGCATTGGCGACCTGGCATCAAATTCCAGTTTATTATTCCTGAGCTTCTCTTGCAGTAAATTTGCTGCTTTTTTTTTTCAAATATAGTCCCAACAGTGATCTTGCAAAATCAGAGCCAAAACTGGAAAATAAATATCTGACTAATTCTGATTAAAACTGGAAGAAGATCAAATTCAGCAACTGAGAGACAGACAAAAGCCAAGTGTAAATTTACATCAAAAATTGTGTGGATGCAATGCTCCAAAACTCCACACTATGGTCCTCCCAAGCCAATGGGTGGCATGGTGGTTTCGTGGTTAGGACTGCTCCCTCATAGCATCAGGGACCTGAGTTCAATTCCACCCTCGAGTGACAGCCTCTGTGGAGTTTGCACATTCTCCCTGTGTCTGCTTGGGTTTCCTTCGGGTGCTCTGGTTTCCTCTCACATTCCAAAGATATGCAGGTCAGGTGGATTGGCACTGGGAAATGTGAGGTTACAGGGATGGGATGGGATGCCCTTCTAAGAGCTGGTGTGGACTCAATGGGCTGAATGGCCTGCTCCCATAGGCAAGGACTTGATGATGAATGGAGTTTGGCTAGAAAACAAGGCTAGCTTCTGTCAACAGACAGGGGAAATTGAGAGGAGTGCATTGAAATTCCTCCTGGTTTTTGCAAACAAGACCTTGCCAAGGCACAAGGGGCTGGGCAATAAACCTTATGGGCTTGAATGCCTGGGGATCAGAATAAATTTAAACCAGCAGACTATGTGCTATTTGCTGTTGATTTTTCAATTTGTCTCTCAGAATGGATAAGCATTCCTGTCACCCAGCCCAGTTTTCCCAAATAAAATCATGCTTTTGGCTAGACTCATTTGCATCAGAGGACGCTTGGAGTTGTGCAGAGCTGGAGGCCAATGAAAGATACAGCAAAGTGTTGTGTGGCAATAGGGCAAGTAGTAATAGGAAGCTTTGATTGCAGGTATAATGTTTCTCGGCTAAATGTTATCAAGGTCACTCACCACTCGAAGTCAGAGTCCGTGCAGATACAAGGCACTGATGTAACAGCCCGATTGTACTTCTTTCCCAGAATGCACTGCGTTCCTGGGCGACGTCTCTGGTATATTCGCATTTGCCCCATAATGCAAGGCTCACCCTTTAAAGAAATCACATCCATCAGGAACTCGGAGTCAAATTAGCCATTGGTGTTATATATATCATCAATCATTTTGACATCTGATCATAGTCTTAAGATCTACCTCCAGGTAGAACAGGCCTGGATGGTGCTGAGAATTGGTGCGGTGAATTCAACAAGGGGCCTGTTGTTCACCTCTCCTGTTAGAAAAGTCAGGAATCAATATTAAAATCAAAAGGTGGCCCTGTAGCAGTGAGACCTTCTGCCCATCAAAGGAAGGTATACCTCTCCACGTGAGCTGCCAGCCAAGCTGATTGGCCAGTTGCCCCTGCAATCCCAGCAATGCCAGAACAAGCGAAGTCAGCAGGGATTCCAGAGTAAGGCAGGGCTCGGATGTTTGGACTGGGAGGGATCCAGCATCCTGGGGGAGGGAGAGGTCGGGTGGGGTTAGGCAAGAGCAAGTATTCAGGCTTTGGAGGTCAGGTGGAGGCATTCTTTTCTGGTCGGGGGAGGCACAAGGCACACTGCAAAAGGAGTCAAGCCACTCGCCCTGATGCTTCCTCACCAGGGGTCATTGAAAAGTGGCTTGCTGCTCGTGCTTACGTTCCAACACCAACTGTATTATGGTGGCAGAGGCAGAAGTGGGCCCTTAAGTGTCATTAACTGGGTGATTACAGGCCACAACTGGCCTATGGAGAAACACACAGGCTTACCCTTAGCCAATGTACGATAGAGAATATGTCAGGTGGGTAGCAGGATAATGGGTTAGCCACCTGACTCACTATGGGGTGCTGGAAAAACGCAGCAGGCCAGGCAGCATCTGAGGAGCAGGAAAATTGACATTTCGAGCAAAAACCCTTCATCAGGAATCTTCATCAGGTTTTTGCCTGAAACATTGATTTTCCTGCCCCGCGGATGCTGTCTGACCTGCTGTGTTTCTCCAGCACCACACTAATCTTGACTCTAATCTCCAGCACCTGCAGTACTCACTTTCGCCGGCCTGCCTCATTATATACGTTGGCTGTCCCATCAAACCGGGAACAGTCATGATGGGGGAGGGACGATGTAAATCATTTCCCTTTATATGACACAGGCCTGGATTAGCAATCATTAAATCAGAGTTTAAAACCTACTGCAGAAACTATAGAATCCAAATTCTGTCAGTTTAACCATTCTGAAATAAAAATTCTCATCTCAATCATCGGCATCATCAAACTATCAGCAGGTCATAAAAAACCAACAGGTCACTAATGTCCTTTAGGGAAGGAAATTTACCATCCTCACTGGGTCTGGCCTACTTGTGACTCCAGACCCACAGCAATGTGGTTCACTCTGAAGTCATTCTGAAAAGGTCCATGAAACTATTCTGGAACTGAAAACAAAACCTGCTGGAAATCAGGGAGGGTCAGCATCAGCTGTGATTCCCTGTATTTTTTTGTTTTCAGTCAGATTTCAGCATCTGCAGTAATTTGCTCCTAATCTATTCGAATAGCAACTGGCACCACCTTCTCATACTAGATGTATCAGCCTTGCAAATGACAGCCACATCTAATGAACAAATAAAGAAATGTGCAAAATGTACAACATGCACAAGTTAGAGATCAAGCAAAAATGCACTTTCCCCTGTACAGTTCTACAGAATCATCAGCATCATCTCCCAAAGGAACATAGAATCCCTACAGTGTGGTAACAAAGCCTTTTGGCCCAACAAGTCCACACTGACCCTCTGAAGAATAATCTACCCAGACCCATTCCCCTATATTTACCCCAACTAATGCACCTAACCTACACATCCTTGAACACTGAGTTAGCATAGCCAGCCCACCCTAACCTGCACATCTTTGGACTGTGGGAGGAAACCAGAGCACCGAGAGAAGGGGAGAATGTGCAAACTCCACATAGATAGTCACCCGATGCAGGAGGAAGAGGAGCCAGGCTTGCCTGCTCTCATATCAACTGGTAACAGACCAAATGGCACTTGCCAAGAGGGTATGGAATCACACTACCTGCTCACCACTCAGCCCTGGGGCAGGAGGGATGTGAGGTGGCAGGGTGGCAGGGTGGAGGAGGGGAGGGAGAGTAGAAAGGGGCATGAAGCTTAGGGAGAAAAATAATAAGCAGCAGAAGATACAGGAAATGCCCTGAGGTGAAGAAACAAGGCTTAACCCTGCACTTCTCTTTCTCTTGAAATGCTGTTCTGTTTCCTTGTGTAAAATTGTTAAAGTACAATTCAAGCCTCACCACCATCTTTTTAAAAAGTGTTCCTAGGATATGAGCATTATTGTCCAGGCCAGCATTTATTACCCCATTATTTATTGTCCCTCATGAGCTGCCATCTTGAGCCATTGCCAGCCAGCTGTGTGCTGACGCTGTGCCTTAATTATCCCAGCCCAGTGACCCTGGGAACTGGTTAGCCCTAACACAGAGGGCTGGCAGCGATAGAGCTGGGGTATGATGGTGGGAGATGAGACATGGTGTCAGTGTCAGCTTGAACAAGTGTAAAATGGAAGGTGTGCTGCTCAGATCGGTCTTGAGTTTCTCTGTTCAGCTGCTAGTTGGAATTACAGCTCAAGGAACAGTACCTTCATCTGGTAACACGGTGTTACAATCAACCTCCCGGAAGGAATTAGAATCTGTCTTTTTCTCAGGGATTGTTGAGCATGTTTGAAGTATGTGAGAGAGTAGGCTTATTTTTAGAACTAAGTTAAATAAACATTTTTTTTAACGACAGCTTGCGAGTAAAACATAATGTATAATTTTCCGGACGTATCTGCTCATCCTTCTAACAGCCCAATTACAGATGAAGAAATGCCAGAGAGTGAGGTGGTGGTAAATAGCTCATTAGGGCTGTGTGCAGATGAAGAGGGAGCCTGCCAGTTAACTAACAATGAAGTCACATGTCTCATTCAGAATGAGAATCGCTGCCTGGTCTTTGCTAACTTGTCCCCAAAGCAAAATTGGGTTTATGTTTCAGCTTCTGATAAAAGGATCAGCTTTAGTCTTGTAACTGCCAGCAGCTGGATGCCTGGCAGTCAGACCCCAAACTGAATGGTGCCAATGTCAGAACCATTTAATTCACTAGCTGGAGTTTTGCTGCTGCTGCTGGCACTGTGACTGAGATTTGTAAACTGTCTGCTTTTTCATTTACTCTTGGCCCAAGGAGGTTAGGTTACTGGAGGTGGGGACAGGGTCCTGTGGTGAAGTGGTGTTGTCCCTGCCTCTGGGCCAGAAGACCTGGGTTTAAGTGCCAACTACCCCAGACATGGTATGTCCAAAGAGGTCAACTAAAACATCAGGAGCAGGAAGAGGCCATTCAGCCCCTCAAGCCTGCTCCATTGTTTGATACAATCATGACTGACCTCAACTCTACTTTCCCACCTGCTCTCCATAATCTTCCAACCCATTATTCATTAAAATCTGTCTATCTCCTCCTTAAGTTTACTCATTGTCCCAGTATCCACCACACCCTGGGACAGTGAATTCCAGAGATTCACAACTCTTTGAAGAAGTCATTTCCATCATTTCTGTTTTTAAATCTGTTACCCATTATCTTAAAACAATGACCTCTCGTTCTAAATTGCCTCACGAGGAAACATTTTCTTCATGTCTACGTTGTCAATCCCCCTTTACCATCTCATGCACTTCAATTCGATCTCCTCTCATTCTTCTAAACTCCACCAAGTATCGGCCTAAACTGCTCAAAATCTCTTCATAAGACAAACTCTTCATCTCTGGGATCAATCTAGTGAACCTGCTCTGAACTATCTCACCTGCAACTACACCCCTCCCCAAGTGAGGAGACCAAAACTGTCGCAGTAATCCAGACACAGTCTCACTAACGCTTTGTACAGTTACAGCAACACTTGCCTACTTTCATGCTCCATTTGAGGTACAGTGGCTCACTGGTTAGCACTGCTGCCTCACAGCACCAGGGAACCTGGGTTCGATTCCAGCCTCGGGTGAAGTTTGCACATTCCCCCCATGTCTGCCTGGGTTTCCTCGAGGTATTTCAGTTTCCTCCCACAGTCCAAAGATGTGCAGCTTTGGTGAATTGCCCAAGCCAAATGCCTATAGTGTCTGTGATGTGTCATGGGAAATGCAAGGTTACAGGGATAGGGATGGGTCTGGATTGGATGCTCTTTGGAGGGTCAGTGTGGACTTGATGGAATAAGTGGCCTGTTTCCACACTGTAGGGATTCTATAGTTCCTTTAGCGATGAATGCCAAATCAGAGGTTGGAGTACATTATCTTTGGAGTAATCCTCAAAGAATTTTTGTACTGACTATTGACTGCTGACACACAGAGGTCTTGAGCAGTTGCACTTGGTTGGGTACACAATTGAACATCTACACAAGCGACAGCTGCATCTACTCACACAGTGGTGTAGTGCTCCCTCCTGATTGGCTGTGTGGGCAATGAACACTTTGAATTGCTTCTATAACTGGATGTAATTTCATTCCAGTGAAATTAGGTCTTCAGAGCTCACTGCAACCAAAGACATCGGAGCAAATCATAATTGTTCGAGAAAATGTGGTTTTCCCAGACAGGCAGAGCAGACTTTGATGAAACACAAGACGCTATGGATACATTAAAGCCCTAAGGAAGGGAACTGACTGGAGGTAGTCATGTGATCTCTTGAGCAAGATCTGTACAAAACAATTCAAAGTTTGTGTTTCTATATCTACCTGCCTACTGGGAATATTGGGTGAGAGGCTGGGTGTGGGGACATTCTGGTGACTAGGGGCAGGGTGAGGGATAGAGGATCTAACAACTCTTTCAACTAGATCAAAGCACTGGGACTCGCTGTCCCTATTGTTGTCTAGGAGCTGCTGATGAAGTTTGACAATGCAATCTCAAACTCTCACAGCAAAACTGAGTCAAGTATGGCCCTTCAACACTGAAGTGGTTGTGCTAAGTTGGAAAATCCATGAGTTGAGCTCTGCACACCAGTGGTGACCAACTAACCCACAATAACTCGATGTTTAAGCCTCCCCAGCCAGAAGGAACATTTTCTGAAAGGACTGACTGAAACAATCTATGTTCAAATGCAACAAAATCTGAACATTATCCAGGCTTGGGCTGACATGTGGCAAGTAGCCACATAAATACCAGGCAATGCCCATTTCCACGAGACAATCTAACCACCACCCTTGATGTTCAATGGTTTTACAATCACTGAATATCCCATTATCAATATCCAGATACTCATCTGGACTCACCACATAAGTAGCTACAAGAGCAGGTCAGAAGCTAGGAATGCTGCAATGAGTAACTCACTTCCTACCTCCCCAAACCCGTCCACCATCGACAAGACACAAGTCAGGAGCGTGATGGATTACTCCCCACTTGCCTGGATGCATGCAGGTCCAACAAAACTCAGGCCCAAAAAAAAATCCTTTATATTTCAATCAGCCCATCTCTCATTCTTATATACAGCAGATAATGTAGACCTTGCCTACTCAATCACTCCTCAAAGGGGAATACCTCATCCCTGGAATGAGTCCAGTGAACCTTTGATGCTCTCCCTCTTGGGCAAGTATATGCTTCCTTAGGTAGTGAAACCGAAACTGTGTGCAATGTGATTTCACATGCTCTGTGCAAGAGGGGTAAGTGCTAACTCATACTAATGGGAAACCTACTGATTGGAAAAGAAGATTGCTTCCTCCCAGGCAGCAGGAGAGTTTCGATGAATGCTTGGCTACTTAGCATGATGTGATGATTGGAGTGCCACATGGGTCAGTGCTTTTTAGAATCAATATCAATGACTTAGATAAGGGGAGCAATGCTATGGTCACTTAATTTGAAGATGACACAAAGATAGGTAGGAAGATCTGATATTACCTATTACAAAATCAATCTGCAATCTCATTAAGTGAAAAGCAAACATTTGGCAGATGGTGTGTAATGTGGAAAAATACAAAGTCATTCACTTTGGCAGGCAGAATGAGCAAAGCAGAGAATTACTCAAATGGAAAATGATTGCAAAATTCTGGTGTGCTGAGGAATCCAGGTGTAAGAGAGCATGACCCACAAAAAACTAGCATGCAGGTACAGCAAATAATTCAACATAACAGTGAGGATGATCTGCTTCAGTTACACATGAGAAAGTGAGGAGAAAGTGAGGACTGCAGATGCTGGAGATCAGAGCTGAAAATGTGTTGCTGGAAAAGCGCAGCAGGTCAGGCAGCATCCAAGGAGCAGGAGAATCAACGTTTCGGGCATAAGCCTTTCTTCAGGAATCATTCATGAAGAAGGGCTTATGCCCAAAACGTCGATTCTCCTGCTCTTTGGATGCTGCCTGACCTGCTGCGCTTTTCCAGCAACACATTTTCAGTTCAGTTACACAGGGCATGGCTGAGACATCTCAAAGACTGTTTAACTTTGCTTAACGAAGGAAGTCAGTATGTCGGAGACAGTTGAGAGGAGGTTTACGAGGTGGACCCCTGGAATGAGTGGGCTATCTTATGAGGGAACGTTGGACAGACTGGGCTTGTCTCTGTTGGAATGTAGGAGAGTGAGGGGTGACCTGATCAAAGTGTATCAGATTCTGAATGGTCTTGAGAAGATGGAAGTAGAAAAAAATGTTTCCTCTTGGTGGGTGAATTGAGAACCAAAGGTTTTGTTTTAGAGTTAGAGATCACCCCTTCAGGACAGAGATGATGATAAATGTTCTGAGGGTTATGTGACTTTGGACCTCTCTGTCTCAGAAGGAAATGGGGTCATTGAAACTTTCTGAGATTAGATTCCCTACAGGCCCAACCAGTCCACACCGACCCTCTGAAGAGTAACCCATCCAGACCCATTTCCCTCTGACTAATGCATGTAACACTACAAGCAATTTAGCATGGCCAATTCTCCCAACCTGCACATCTTTGGATTATGGGAGGAAACCGGAGCACCTGGAGGAAACCCATGCAGACACAGGGAGAATGTGCAAACTCCACACAGACAGTTGCCTGAGGTGGGAATTAACCTGGGTCTCTGGCCCTGTGAGGCAGCAGTGCTAACCACTGAGCCACCGTGCCACCCCAAGGTGGAGATACAAACTTGTTAGGTAGAAGAATCAGGATTTATGATAGATGGGAATGCGGAATTTGAAAAATAAATAAATCATTCTGGACCTTATGGAAGGGGTAGCAGTGAGGGGCTGAATGGCCTAATGGATAGGAACTGGAAAGTCTGCCTATCCAGTGTCATTGAGGAGATGGCTTATGATTCAGAGTCCCATGCTATTCTCACCCTTATCAGGCAGCAACAAAATGAAATATTGAGCAGGGGATGTGCTTTGAGGACAGACTCAGTGGTGTCTATCTATTTTAACAAGCAGTGGGCCTGTCAGTAAGTTAAGCTGTTATCATGCATGAAACAGAAATATTTATTTGATTCAGGTTCAGATCTGTGTAGGTTGAAGGCTATTACAAAAGGCTTGCTTTAGTGGGCTGTCAATTTTAATTCAAGCTGCTGTACTGACTGGTTGTCTTCTCTGACTTGTCTCAATGAAACTGCAATTGTTTTATCGGACTGGGATCTGTCTTTAGTATTGGGCTGCAAGCATCACCATTACACTGGTGCCAACTATACCCGCTGCACTGTGTACCATATGTCACTGTTCAAGAGGATACCAATTAGGTCAGGATGTGTGCTGTCAATTGGAAATTAATTAGTTTCAGCTCTAGGCAAAAGATGTCCTATGTAGCTTAATGTGCCCATTCAGATGAGACCCATTAAAGTAACTGGGACAACTGAACACAACCAGACCATGTTGGAGAGACTGGGCTGATGGAGGAGGGTACACTAAAGTTTTGTTAGAATTTCTAAATGCTGTGTGTTGAGAGGACTGTTTGTGTCTAAAGGATTGTCAACTGAATAACGTGTGCTTTCTTTCCAAGATTTTTAAGCAACACAGAATGATGGTACAGTGTATTTTTATCATGCATTATTTACATGCTGCCATCAGGCTACACAATAATAATAACTTACACTTTCATGGCGCCAGGCTATTACTTTAGGTCTGATGACCAAAAGCTTGGTGAAATTGGTAGAGTATATGACAGACAGAAAGGGAAATTGACAGAGAATCTCAGCTGGTGTGGCACTGAAGGAGTTCTGAATAAAGGTCAGTGGATTCAAAGCGTTGACTCAGTTTCTACCAGTCCTGCTGGGTTTTTCCAACAGATTCAGTTTTAGTTTCAGGTCTCCAACATCCGCAGTTCATTGCCTTATTTTAGGCAGAGTTTAGACCGTTTGGGAGAGATGTTAGGATGGTTGGCAGAGGTTAGGAATTCTCTTCCCCAAACAGCAGTTGATGTAAAATCAAGTGTTAATTTTAAAGCTGAGATTGATCCGTTTTGGTGAAGAAAGCTATCATGGCGTTTGGGCTAAAGGTGGGAAGATGGAGTTAGGCCAAAAAAATCAGCCATGATCTCACTGGATGATGAAATGGGCTGGAGGGGCTGATTGGCCCCACGCCTGTTCCTGCAGTCTGGAGACAAGCTAGTTGGTCCAACAAGACAACACCGACCCTCTGAAGAGTATCCCACCACCCATATTACTCTATATTTACTTCTGACTAATGCACCTAACCTAAACATCCCTGAACACTTTAGCATGGCCAATTCACTTGACTTGCACATCTTTGGATAGTGGGAGGAAACTGGAGCACCCGGAGGAAACCCACACAGACACGGGGAGAATGTGCAGACTCCACCCAGACAGTCAACCGAGGCTGTCCCTGGCGCTATGAGGCAGCAGTTATAACCACTGAGCCACCCATAAGGGCTGTCTTGAAAGAGCGGAAAGGGTGATGTAGTGAGGAAAGGAGCAAGGATGGAATTCGAGAACTTAGGTCCCGGGCAAGTGAAAGGAAAGACACCAGCGATGGAGCGATTAAAATGTGGTATGTTCGCTAATTATGCATTGCTGTGGGACTGAAAATGATTAAATTGAGAGGGTGTGGCCATGTGATAAGAAGAGCGCTCTATCACATAACCCAAGCTTAAAGACACTGACATTTATGACACAACATAATTATAACCTGGTAGGTAGTGAAAATGACTCTAATAATATCTTGCTTGGAAGTTTGGTGGGAGAAGGAAAATTGGGAAGTGAGCAAGGTTCCTCACCTGATTGTGGAGCTCCCATGAATGAAAATCAATCTCATTGCATCTTGTGCTGAAGATGGATCTGTAATCCACTTTAACAAGCTGCCATTCAGAGCGGTGGCTGACGTGACCAAACACACTGTCAAAGGCAACGCAAAACAAAGCAGAGGTTTGGTTAGGATCTGTGGCAGTCATATTCAAAGTTTTTAAAGTACCTAACCTCGTAACCTCTCAGTGCTTCAGATACAAAACACATTGTCAAGTTCACCGGCTGCTACACAGAGCAAATACCCGTCAATTTTATGTTCAGCAAGATTCCTCAAGATTAATGAGGTGAGTAAATAATAACGAGGAATGTTTTATAGTGTGCTGTCTTTTAGGAGGGTCTCAATGATTGCGGTGGTCAGGGGCTGTAGGACAGCAGCACCTTGCCCAAGACCAGTTGGTTCCACTTGGTCAATGAGCTCAGTGATGGACTAGTTTGCCCAAACTATTGTAATATTGAAAATTACATGATGCAATTTGTTCATTTCAGGATACGTTACCCATATACCAACAGAAAGCACCAAGAAAGGGAATAAACGAATCCATGTTTTAAACACACCTCTGATTTTGAGTGCTGTTCCAATCAGGTGACCAGGAGGGAATCAGCTCTCCTTTCTCAAACCTCCCTGATTGGCGAATCAATTGTTTATATTCCTTTCTTAGCTTGTGGCTATATCTTACTGCAATTAAAATGTCAGGAACTAATTCGCTGTAAGGAACTAATCATAAGGTTTTCTTGAGCTAAGAAAGAATAAGTCTATTACTTGGAAACCCTGAGAAAAATAAGAGGTGGCACGGTGGCTCAGAGATTAACACTTTTGCATCATGGTCCCAGGGACTTGGATTCAATTCCATTCTTAGCTGACTGTCTACATGGACGTTGTACGTTCTCCCTGTGTCTATATGGGTTTCCTCTTGGTGTGCCAGTTTCCTTCCTCAGTCCAAAGATGTGCTGGTTAGGGTGGATTGGTCAGGGGGAATGCAGGGTTACAGGGATGGGATGGGCCTGGGTAGGATGCTCTTTGGAGGGTTGGTGTGGGTCAAATGGCCTGCTTCCACATTGTGAAGATTCTATGACTGCATTCCAGCCTTTATACAGTCATTTCAATACATGCAGATACAAAGTTTAAAAGGGGATGTTTTCCAGCAGAAAGGGAAGAATATAGAGCTATTTGAGTGTCCTTGAAGCATTTGGGTTTAGACCATGGTTGGTTGGTTAGGTGGGACCACCAGCAGTGGAAAATACTTCTATATTCTGTGTTTCCTGATGTCTTTTATCAGGTATCTGAGAGTGAGAGGGAAAGAAGATATATGGTCAGGTAAGGTCTTTTCTTCATTTCAAATTAATGGTTTGACTCCATTTAAAAAAAAACACATTTCAAACCATCATAGTCCCAGATCTTAAATCAGAAAATGAAACTTAAACATTGACAGTTGTTTAAGTTTGCTTAAACATATAAGCTACTGGAGGGAATCTATGGTCATGCAAAATTATCTGAGCGAACTTTGTACCTGAAGGAAACTGAATAAAGCATTTTAGTCATTACACTGTGGCCCTAGTGGAGAGCACTCCTACCTTTGAGCCTAAAGGCTGCAAGCTCCAAATATCTGAGCAGAAAATCAATCAACGCTGACACCGCAGTGGCTTCACTGCCAGGCACTATCTGTTGGATGTAATATTTAACCAAAGGTGCGAGTTACCTTCTCAACTAGATGTAAAAGATCCTTTAGCACAATTTTAAGGAAGCACAGAATATCCCCATAATCCTAGATAAACTGGACCTCAATCAATCGCATAAAAACTGACCATTAATTGGTTAAAGATTACCTAGTGATTAACTGATCATTATGACATTGTTTTTGTGGGAGTTTGCTGTTTGTTATGTTCTCCACCCTACAGCAGTAACTACATTCCCAAAGTAGCTCATTGACTATTAAATCCTATGGCACAAAAAAACACCATATAAAGGAAGGTCAGCAGATTTGAATTGACTTGAATTAGCTTTATTGTCACATGTCCTCACATGGATACAGTGAAACGTTTAGAAGTCACCACTTACAGCGCCATCTCACCTACAAGGTACAGATTCCCAGAGAAGACAAAGAGAAAAAAAAAATCCAGTATTACAGACCTTCAAATGTACAAAATCATAGTAACAAATCAGAAAAGTAAAGAAAGAGAAAGTTCAGAACAAGAGTCCTTCCATGACAATATAATAAAGAAAAGACAAAGAAATTTAAAAAAAACGATAATTTAAGACTAAGTCTAAGTCTGGCAGCACTTGTGGAGAGAAAGCAGAGTTAACTTTCCCGTCCAATGACCCTTCTTCAGAACGGATCACTGAACTGGAAACTCTGTTTTCCTCTCTCCACAATGGCTGAGTTTCTCCAACAATATCTGCTTTTGTTTCAGATTTCCAACGCCTGCAGTTTTTTGTTTCATCTGGGGGGGGAGGTATTTTTAAATTGATTTGAATTTGTTATACAATTGGGCGGAAATAATCTAGCAAGTGAAAATGAAACACAAAATACTGTTTCCTTTGATTGGACGATTGATATAGAGGAGCTCATCAACTCTGAATTATCATCGAGAGACAAAGAATGGGACAGTGAAATTACTTTCAAATTGTTAAGGAAATGGCCAGTTCAGGCCAAAGTGGTCTTCTGTGGTTTACACTGGCATGGGGCAAATGCTGAGCAACAGAATTCATACAAGGAAAAGACCTTGGGAGTAGCATCAGTTTCAATGTCAAGGCAACACAGAGAAGCAATCAAACAGCAAGCAGAATCTTGGAATACATAATCAGAACATTATTCAGTATAAAATACAGGAGAGGTGATCCCAGTGGCCCAAATGGCCTTTTCTCATCCTGTATTTATTTTTATGTTCTTATGTTTTGGGATATCTTACACAGAAGATTAAAAATGAACCGTATTTGATGGTTTAAAAAAGCACTTACACATGCATGGATTCTTTTTCATACAGTGTCATTTAATGTCAGGTACGTGCTCCACTTAATTAAAAGGATTGAACACAATTGGAAAACGTTCAGGACAAAAATGAATTGTTCATGGTCTTTGCATTCCTCAGTGGTAGTTGAAATAGAATTTGACGGCTGTGAACGGACATGCATTTGGGGCTAGTAACTGAGAATCTGTATAGCTTCATCAGTAGATTGCCAGCTGAATGAAATAGACTGAAATATAATGGACAGGTACTTCAGTTAATTTTTAATAATTCATTCACAGGATGTGGGCATCACTGGCTGGGCCAGCATTTACATCCAATTATTAATTACCCAGAGGGCAGTTAAGAGTCATCCCCATTGCTGTGGGTCTGGAGTCATATGTAGGCCAGACCAGGATAGCATGGCAGATTCCTTCTCTGTGGGTAATTAGTGAATGAAATGTTTATTTTTTTTCCCCAAACAACCATTTCATGGGTATCATTAATTCCGGATTGTTAATGAATTCAAATTCCACCATCTGTCACGGCAGGATTCAAAACCAGGTCCCCAGAACACGACCTGTTCTCTGGATTAATTGTCTAACAATTACACCATTGGGCTGTCACCTACATCAATCTTTTTTATTCATTTGTGGAATGTGGGTGTCACTGGCTGGGCCCAGCATTTATTCCCATCCCTAGTTGCCCCTTGAGAAGGTGGGGGTGAGCTGCCTTCCTGAACCAGTGCTATCTGTGGGTTGACCCACAATGCCCTGAGGGAGGGAATTCCAGGATTTTGACCCAGTGACAGTGAAGGAACGGTGATATATTTCCAAGTCAGGATGGTGAGTAACTTGGTGGGGAACTTGAAGGTCATGCTTTTCCTATGTGTCTGTTGCCCTTGTCCATCTAAATTGAGGTGGTTGTGGGTTTGGAAGGTGCTGTCTGATGATCTTTGGTCAATTGATTGTCATTCAATTTAACAAAACTGGTTCAATATGGACTACATTTTAAAATTGGCCTAATTTGATTAACTTGTGTTGATTAATTAACTTGGGGATCCTTTCTAGAACTAAGAAGAATCTAGAAATGTCCAGTTGCAGGCTATCTATCAGTCTGACTGCCTGATGGGGGAAAGACAAGATCTTGTCTCTTTTTCGCATTTATTTCTCACTCCATCAAACACAAGTATTGAAAAAAAACCAGAAAGCCATTCTATTTTTGGCATATTTTAACAGGTTTCTTGCAAGGCATTCAGTAAAAACTCCAAGAAGTTGACATTTGGTTTTCTTTACCAATAAGGGAATGAAATATAAAACAGAGAGCAGAAAGCTTCTAAATATGTTGTCTAGAGTTTGACAAGTTGGCTTTCAATGGGACAACTTTTTTTGCCCTGTTTTGAGCTTACACTACTGGAGTGTACAGGAGCTACAGCTGTTCTCTTGGACTTTCCACAAGCTTCCACTAAAATTGGCCCATTAAATAGCAAAAACATTTATCCCCACCACAGCTGACCCTTCTGAGGAGTTGGGTTGGTTTCAGGGGTGGGGGGAAGGGTGGACATGATGTGCTATGTTCCTCTCTCCAAGGGCAAATCATATGAATGTATGAATTGGAGAAGGCCATTCAGCCCCTTGAGCCTTCACCATTCAATGAGATCAAGGCTGGGCTGTGGTGGTACGGTGGCTCAGTGTCTCACAGTGCTAGGGACCTGGGTTCAATTCCAACCTCAGGTGACTGTCCGTTGGAGTTTGCATATTCTTCCTGCATCTGTGCAAGTTTCCCCCCACAATCCAAAGACTTGTTGGGTCCAAGGGCCTGTTTCCACATTGTAGGGATTCTCTGATTCTGTTAAGGGTCAATGCCCCTTAATACTTTTCTTTACAAAACAAATAACATATTTCTCACAGATTTAAAATTAACAACGATCCAGCATCCACTGTTGCTTGTGAAGAGAATTCCAAACCTCTCAAACCAGTGTCGAAGTACTTCCGAACATCTCTCCTGAGTGGTCTGGTCCTAATTTTTAGACTATGCCCCTAGTTGTAGTTGTTTGTCAGGTAGAACAGTGGGAGGGAAGGTTTATTTGCAGTGTGATACCAATGGGCTTGGGTTCAATTCCTGCAATAGCTGAGGTTACCATGAAAGTCTCTTTTTCTCAACCTCACCCCTTACCTAAGGCGTGGTGACCCTCCAGTTAAACTACCACCAATTGCCTCTCTCAAATGAGAGAGCAGCACCATAGTCTGGGAAGACTGTGGCAACTTTACCTTGACCTGTCTTTTCCTCTTACTCATATTGTGGACCTCCCCCTCTCCCCATGACCCTTTGGCTAATCCTTTCATTCCACAGTCAGGAATCTCGGAGTCTGTCGGTGCCTTTGGTCCCAGCTTAGGCCCATGGTGGATGGTTCTGAGCTCGCTATTCTGGAGAGATACTGATCAGAGATTCACAATGATTTCGATGGAACGTCAGCAAACAAGGAGATCTTGAAGTCATTCGAGTGTGCAAATTGGGTTGAGTGACCCCTACTATATATGTCCCAATGTATATTCCCACAGTTGAACTTTCAATGGAGAATGCCAATGTGTCAGAGTATTGACATGCTATCAACTGCTTTGAGATGTTGTGTCCGAATCCTTAAAATAACACAAAGTTGCAGCAATATTCAATTCAGTTGCATACTGAGTCCAAACTATTGCAGTTGGCACTGACTGTGTTCGGTGATCAGCGGGAGGTGATACTCTGTACAGTGAGCCTGAAGGGTCGACGGAAAAAAAATTCAATTTTCTTGACTTCCTAAATGGCTTTTTAAAAAAATGCCCATTAAGAATATCACTTTTCTTTGGGTTCATTGACTTTCAGGCTTGTGGCGTCCTGGTAGAGTCTCAGACTCTGGGCCAGAAAATTCAGGTGCAAAATCCATAATAGGTTGGTTAAAGATATAGTTCTCGCAAACGTAGTCCCTGTGTGAGGAAGCTTTCTTATACAGCTATGAAAAAAAAACTGCTATGTTTTAGCTTTGAACTTGAATTAGGGGCTGACAAACAAATTTCAATTTTCACATCTTCACTTGTTGCAAATTTAATTTTGACTGCAGCTCCTTCTCACACTCCCAGAGTTACAGAAGCATGTGACTGTCTGAAAAGCAGTGTGGGAATTCTGAAAGGTTCGAATACATCCAGGTTTCTTTCCTTTACAGTCCTTCAGCGTAAGTTAACCATTTTGAACCCTTTAGTGCACATTCTGGAGAGCAGCTGAAGTGCTCTTACTGCGAACTACCCATTCTCCTTCATCCTGCTGAGTGTCTGTGTGCAACTGATTGTTTAAGACATAGGTTTTGCCTTGTTTTCAGTTCATTCATCAGACGAGAGGCCGCAGAGATTACAGCTTTCACTTCAAAGATACACTTTATTCTCCATTTAGTTATCCCCCCATGACTTGCAACTTTGCTTCCTTCAGCCTTTTAATTGTTTCCCTCTGTAAAATAACAACGTGTTTTACATTATTTGCCTCTTTATATCTTTATAATCAGCAAAAGGGAAACCAGAGACTTGATTACCAAATGAGGAAATATCATCCCTTTGAGCTCTACCACAGTATCCTAGAGTTTACTGAAAATCTGTTGCTGTCAACGTGCATAGGACCAGAGGGCCAGCTCAGAATTAGCTACCTCCTTCAGTATAGATCAATAGTGTGCCTGAATTTCAGACACAGAAAAGCAGCCACTCCCACTTAAGGTGACATTCCTCTTGTGAAAATGCTACCCTGAAAATTCAGCAGCCTCAAAGCAATAGGATGAGACCATTTGGCCCAGCTAGTCCATTCTTCCATTTAATGTCATCGTGGACAATCTTCTACTCTTCTCACTGCCACCCCATATCTCTCAAATCTCCAGAATACAAAATCCTGCGCATCACAACCTGAAATATATTCAACGATGGAACATTCATAACCCTGTTGGGTTGAGAATTCCAAAGATTCACAACCTTTAGAGCGAAATAGTTTCTCATTTTAGTCCTGAATGTTTGTTCTCTTGCCATGAAACTGTGTTCCTCTTTTCCCGGCTCCCCAGCCCTGGGAAGCAACCTCTCTGTGTTTACCCAGTTAAACAGCTTCATTATCTGAAATAAAACAAAGAACTGCCGATGCTGGAGATCTGAGGCAATGGCAGAAATTGCTGGAGAAACTCAGCAAGTCTGGCAGCATCTGTGGAGAGAAAGCAGAGTCAATGTTTCAAGTCCACTGACCATTCTCAATAGCCCAATACTGATATACTATTAGCTCTGAAGAAGGGTCACTGGACTCAAAAATGTTAACTCTGTTTTTCTTTTTATTGATGCTGCCAGACCTGCTGAGTTTCTTCAGCAATTTATACGTTTTCCTTCAGGATCCAAAATGTGTTGAATGCTAATTCACTAAACAATGCTGAATCATGAACATCCCTCCTTGATACACTGGGACTGAGGTCAGCAGCATTAAAGGTTCTTGGTGGGAGATTTCTTGTCTCATTTGGATTCAATTCAATTGCTCATTGTGGGAGTGATCAATTCATCCTCCTGGGCAAGGCTACCATATATACTCGAGTAAAAGTCGATCTCATGTAAAAGTCAACACCCTATTTTTGGCCAAAAAGTCTGGAAATTTCCATATATATCTTGTACAGATCAACCCTGGTTCTTCACAGATAACAGATCAACGTCGGTAACCTTGTACATAAATGTTAAGAGGAAGAAATTAATTTTGTTTTTCATGCCATTATGTGTTTTGATGTAAAATTCACACCAACTTGGTGCAAAAGTTTAAGATGTATCAGGTCAGAGTCAGGTGACAACTTCCCTTTGTGTGCAGCTCAGCTGAGCTCAGTTCCTCTGCAGCACTCGTGGGATACTGTCATATTACTGTGATTTATAGAATCATAGAGATATACAGCCTGGAAACAAATCCTTCGGTCCAACTCGTCCACGCCGACCAGATATCCCAACCCAATCTAGTCCCACCTGCCAGCACCTGGCCCATATCTCTCCAAACCCTTCCTATTCATGTCCCCATCCAAATGCCTCTTAAATGTTGCAATTGTACCAGCCTTCAACACTTCCTCTGGCAGCTCATTCCATACACGTACCACCCTCTGTGTGAAAAAGTTGCCCCTTAGATCCCTTTTATATCTTTCCCCTCTCACCCCACACCTATGCCCTCAAGATCTGGACTCCCCCACCCCAGGGAAAAGACTTTGTCTATTTATCATATCCATGCCTCTCAAAATTTTGTAAACCTCTATAAAGTCACCCCTCAGCCTCCGATGCTCCAGGGAAAACAGCCCCAGCCTGTTCAGCCTCTCCCCATAGCTCAAATCCTCCAACCCTGCAAATCCTTGTAAGTCTTTTCTGAACCCTTTTAAGTTTCACAACATCTTTCCTATAGGAAGGAGATCAGAATCGCACTCACCCACCAACCCCACCGCCCCGTGGCTGAATACTTCAACTTCCCTCCCACCCTGTCAAGGACATGCAGGTCCTGGGCCTCCTTCACCGTCAAACCATTACCTCCCGATGCCTGGAGGAGTACAGCTGCAACATGACCTCCCAACTCTTGTACTCAATATCTGACCAATAAAGGAAAGCATACCAAACGCTGCCTTCACTATCCTATCTACCTGTGACTCCACTTACAAGGAGCTGTGAACCTGCACTCCAAGGTCTCTTTGTTCAGCAACACTCTACAGGATCTTACCATTAAGTGTATAAGTCCTGCTAAGATTTGCTTTCCCAAAACGCAGCACCTCACATTTATCTGAATTAAACTCCATCTGCCACTTCTCAGCCCATTGGCCCATCTGGTCCAGATCCTGTTGTAATCTGAGGTAAGCCTCTTCGCTGTCCACTACATCTCCAATTTTGGTGTCATCTGCAAACTTACTAACTGTACCTATTATGCTCACATCCAAATCATTTATATAAATGACAAAAAGTAGAGGACCCAGCACCGATCCCTGTGGTGCTCTACTGGTCACAGGCCTCCAGTCTGAAAAGCAACCCTCCACCAACATCCTCTGTCTTCTACCTTTGAGCCAATTCTGTATCCAAATGGCTAGCTCTCCCTGTATTCCATGAGATCTAACCTTGCTAATCAGTCTCCCATGGGCACCTTGACAAAAAGCTTAATGAAGTCCATATAGATCACATCTACTGCTCTCCCCTCATCAATCCTCTTTGTTACTTCTTCAAAAAACTCAATCCAGATTGTGAGACATGATTTCCCACGCACAAAGCCATCATTTTGTTTTTTTCTCTTTATTCGTTTCAGGATTAATTGGGCTTCTGCTAATTAACTGTATTTTGGACTGTAGCGTGAATTTCAGCTACTGAAAACTAGTATCCATCTAATAATTGACCCCATAAATTTAATCTTAAAAGGTAATCTAAAAAATTCAACTCTTGCTCCAGTACATGCCTCCTGTGTTCCACATTCTCCATGCACAACATTATATCCCAGTGTTAAATTCCAGTGCAAAGTGAATGGGCCAAAGGGCCTTGTGCTGTGCTGTAGACCTCTATGACTTGATGTGAAATGCTCATAGATGCCAACAGAAAGTAGCCACATGTTTCTTTAGCAGGGTGTTCTGGGAACAAATGCACAGAAACCTTAAATCCCAAAGGTGGACATAATCCATCTGATGTCCCATAAACTCCTTGCACAGCAAATACAAATCTTGAAGTGAAATTATAGCCTCCTTTGTTGAGTTTAAGGTGATGAGCACCTCCCTTCAGTCAGTAGAAGTGGCCCTCCTCAGTAATGTACAAAATGGTTTGTGTCTCTTCACATCTTCATCAGGGGTTCGTACAGAGGTCAGCTAGACAGGGGTCTTGAATCTTTTTTACAAGGATTACCATCACTGTGCTCACTCAAAGCCTATCATTCAACAGAAGGGGCCTGTCACAAGAAACTTGTTACTGACTGGTGTAGTCAGGTCCACCAGTGCCACCTGAGATGTTGTGTGTAGATTGCATTACTAATGTTTCTGACTGGTATTAGCAGGAAATGAGACCGCAGATGCTGAAGATCAGAATCAGCAAATGATCGGCAAGAAGGCCTGCTGCCTCACACCGGGTGCAATGAATGGTCTCCTCAGGATGCCAACTTGCAGATTGTTTCAGAGAACATCTCTGGGACACCCGCACCCACCCACCCCACCGCCCTGTGGCTGAACACTTCAACTCCCCTCCCACCCTGTCAAGGACATGCAGGTCCTGGGCCCCCTTCACCGCCAAACCATTACCTCCTGACGCCTGGAGGAGGAACGCCTCATATTCCACCTTGGGACCCTGCTACTACACGTGATAAATGTGGATTTTAACAGCTCCCTCATTTCCCCTCCCCCACATTATCCCAGTCCCAAACCTCCAGCTAGGCACCACCCTCCGGGCCCATCCATCACTGCACCCTCTGACCTATCACCTTCACCCCCACCTTCATTTGCATATTGCTTTCTCAGCTACCTTCTCCCAAATCTCACCCCCCTCCCATTTATCTCTCAGCCCCCGGTCAACAAGCCTCATTCCTGATGAAGGGCTTTTGCCCGAAATGTTGATTCTCCTGCTCCTCAGATGCTGCCTGACCTGCTGTGCTTTTCCTACACCACACTCTCGACTCTGATTGGCATTAGTCTATGGTGCTTCTAAAATGTGGAGAAAGGATTCCCCCGTAAGATAGTTAATGGAAGGAAAGCTCATTCTTGTTGAACAGAACTGGTTGATATATTTTCTAATTGACCTGTATGGATACATACTGGAGTAAATGGGACCTAAATCCAAGTTTCCTGGCTTCAAGGGAGGGACACTGTCACTTCTTCACCAGATTCCCTCAGACTAGGCTTATTACGTAGTACATAATCACGTTACATTGAGTGACTTTATAGTCTCTTGTAAGATCTCTTGAGGTTAGACTGAAAAATAACATTATTATCTAGTTACATGGAAGTTAGCAATCGCAGCTAGTTAGCTCCTCCCAGGAACACTCCTTTATATCCTGAGAATTCGACCTTCTCCCATAATGAGTTAACCCTTCAGGTACCAGCTCAGAGCTGTCCAAACCTTTTCCCTCTGTGACCTCATTTTGCAGTAGGAAATTTGTTCCAATCGCTCGGTGGGAGCTGGGAGTACAGGAGGACAGCTGTCCAACTCTTACATCTCAGTCAGAGCTCCATCACGGCTGTTTCTGCTTCAGAGATTGTGACCTCAATATTCCTGCTCATATCCCAACTTGGGATCCTAACTCCCCTACTTTGGGAATCTCTGCACCAACTGCTCCCTACAGCTGTGACCTTCTGTGCTTCCCATTTCTTGGTCCAAATGATGTTGGTTGGTAAATCTTGTTCAAGAAAGCTGCTCCATTCTGGAGGCTGGGACTGCAGCCAGGCAATTAGTGGATTGAACAGGCCATCAACGAGTGGCTATGTGAGCTGTAGTATGGATGGATGCATTCCATTTGTGGCCCTTGGTTAGTTAGCAGATATGTGGGGAGTGATTAGATTAGATTAGACTCCCTACAGTGTGGAAACAGGCCTTTTAGCCCAACCAGTCCACACCGACCCTTGCAGAGTAACCCACCCAGACCCATTTCCCTCTGACTAATGCACCTAACACTATAGGCAATTTAGCAGGCCAATTCACCTGACCTGCACATCTTTGGATTGTGGGAGAAAACTGGAGCACCCAGAGGAAACCCACACAGATGCAGGGAGAACATGCAAACTCCACACAGACAGTCATCCAAGGCTGGAATCGAGCCTGGGACCCTGGTGCTGTGAGGCTGCAGTGCTAACCACTGAGCCGCACCAGTGCTTGCAAGGGTAGGACATCACGAGAAGGGTGTATTGAATGGAGGTACTGTGATAAATGTATGTAACAGTATTCAACTTCAAAAAGAATCGTAACATCAGGATAAACCAGAACAATATAATTCCCAACCAAAATAAAACAGAGAAGCTGTGGATGCTGAAAATCTGAAACAAAAAACAGAAAAAAAGGAAATCAAAGGTTATGGGGGGAAAGCTGCAAAATGGGTTTGGTAAACCTAGCAGCCATGATTGAATGGCGGAGCAAAATTGATGGACTGAAAGGCCTAAATTCTGCTCTTATGTCTTATGGTTTTATGGTCTAAATTGCTGGAGAAACTCAGCAGATCTGGTAGCATCTGTGGAGAGAAATCAGACTTAACGTTTTGAGTGCAGTGACCGTCCATTCTGAGGAAGGGTTACCGGACTCAAAACATTAATTCTGTTTCTCCTTCCACAGATGTTGCCTGAGTTTCTGCTGAGTTTCTCCAGCACTTTCTGTTTGTATTTGATAATGCCTGAGCACTACACTTACTTCCCCAAATGGTGAATGCTTCGTGAAACAGCCCAATTATTGTGTATGTTTGGTGCATCTTACCCCGGCATTAAATATTGGGCTCAAACTGCATTCCAGAGACATAATCTGAAACTTCAATACAACGCTGAGGGAGCACCACATTGTTGGAAATACCATCTTTTGAATGCAGCGTTAAATCAAGGGCCTATTTGGCCCCTCAGATAGACAAAAACACCTTGGCTGTTATTGTGCACCTCCATTACCTGCCATGTCCCCCTGTATGACACCATGAACTACACGTCCAAAGCAACATTTTGGCTGTGAGATGCATTGGTGTTTCCTATGATCAAGAGTATTAAGACAAATTCTTACTTTTAGCTGAACGCCAATGATAAACCTATGAAATCTGTCAGTCTTCCAGTGCAAGAAACTGCCCACAACTGACAACCATCTGAAGAAGGAGGAGTGCTCCGAAAGCTAGTGCTTCCAAATAAGTCTGTTGGACTATAACCTGGTGTGTGATTTTTAACTTTGTCCACAACTGGGTATTGTAGACCAGTACAATCCAAAATCAAGTCCCATATACTGTGATTGACTAAAGCTCAGGGTAGGTATTGCAAAGGACTAAAGAGGAAAGGTGATTGTTTGAAGTCTCCCTGTCTTAGTGAGGGACTAGAAACTCTATAAATTTCCCCAGTTCTTATGCACCAGGGAGTGTTAGAAGTGAAATGTAAATGCAAGTTGTAAATATAACCTGTATTTGTAACCACAGTGAAACACCTTGATGTACCATAGTGTCAGAGTTGAATACTATAACATATTTTTAATAAGTTTTATGAATACAATACATTTTTACAAAGAAAAGTCTTTTCTTTTTACTTCAGGTTGCAACGGGGAAATAAGATGTTCTCTACTCACGTCATTACCAGTGTCTCATCTCCTGGTTCACCAAGAACTCCGTCTACAAAGAGAGGAACTGAGGTAAAACTGTATTTACTCCAGCTCTGGCCTTCATCAAAACTCAACCTGGTTCCAACAAACAAAAACAGCAACAGCGTTAGATCGGTAGGTCATGGCAGAATGAAAAGCATTAACTGAACCAGCACAAATCACCTTCCGTTCACTACATGTTCAGTTAAACATAAAGTCTTGAGGGGGGTCTTGGCAGGATGAATGTGGGGGAGATAATTCCTCTTCTGAGACAATGTAGGACAAAGAGTCACTGTCTAAAAATCAGGGGTTACCCATTTAAAACATTTAAACAAATTTTATTCCTTTCGGAGGGTCACCGATACAGTAAGAATCATGTGGGATGTTCCAGATGGTGAGAGAGTCCAGAGCCAAGCATCTCTGTCTAAGCATATGGATTGGCCATTTCAGACTGAGATGAGGAAATTTTCTTCACTCAGAGAGCAGCGAGCCTGTGGAATTCACTACCAAAGGAAACTGAAGCCAAAATATTGTCACCTTCCAACTGAAAGATATTAAGGCTAAAGAGATCAAATAATATTTGGAGAAAGTGGGAAGAGGGGATTGAGTTGGATGATCAGCCATGATTATATTGAATGGAGCAGGCTGGAAGGGCCGAAAGGCCTCCTCCAGCTCCTATATTCTAAGTTTCAATGAGTCTTTGTAATTCTGATTGCTCTGTTATATACTTTAAACTGGAAAGTGTGTAAAAATGATTTACAAGATTGTTACAGAGATGAGAACATTTGAGTTATAAGGAGAGGCTGGGGCTGTTTTCCCTGTAGCGTCGGAGGCTGAGGGGTGACCTTATAGAGGCTTATAAAATCATGAGGTGCATGGATAGGTTAAGTAGACAAGGTCTTTTCCCTGGGGAGGGGGAGTGCAAAACTAGACGGCACAGGTTTAGAGTGAGAGGGGAAAGAGATAAAAGGGATCTAAGGGGCAACCTTTT
This sequence comes from Hemiscyllium ocellatum, assembly GCF_020745735.1. Lineage (NCBI taxonomy): Eukaryota > Metazoa > Chordata > Chondrichthyes > Orectolobiformes > Hemiscylliidae > Hemiscyllium > Hemiscyllium ocellatum. Next base: position 59,503,919 of record NC_083422.1, on the reverse strand, counting down.
CACACAGAGGGAGGTGCATGTGTGGAATGAGAGGAAGTGGTGGAGGCTGGTACAATCGCAGCATTTAAAAGGCATCTGGATGGGGACATGAATATGAAGGGTTTGGGGGGATATGGGCCAAGTATTGGCCAATGGGACTAGATTAGGTTGGGATATCTGGTCAGCATGGATGAGTTGGACCAAAGGGTCTGTTTCCTGCTATACATCTCTATGACTCTTTGACTTATTCAAAATAGAAGGGAGACAGAACATCAGTAACGATAGACCAGTTAACACCTGTCATTGGGAAGGTCTTCGATTTTATTCTGAGTGATGTAACAACAGAGCATTTAGAAACACATAGCATACTCGAGCAGAGGGGGGTAAATTCTTGTTAAGCTTTGGGGTGAAAGGTCATTGTGGAGGAGGTGGAGAACATGGGTTTGAAGTTGCAATCAGATTGGCGATGATTTATTGCACGGTAGAGACGGCTTGAGGCAATGACCGGCCTCCTCCTGCTGCTGATTTATCCATTTGTATGTCGATTGACTGATTGTAATTTAAAAGGTGAGCATCAAACAGGAAAAGGCTTCTGGCTATCACCATGGAAACAGCAGCAAGTTAACTCAAATAACTAGCTGATTGCAGGCTTGGCTTCTGTTACGTCATTCTGATTTGTTGTATTTTGATGCTGAAGTTTAGTTGTTTTTGATAGAACCTATTCTTGAAAAGAAGACAGGGACAAAATTTCAGATTTTTTAAGAAAGAATTGCAGGAATGAAATCAGTCTTGTTTTTTTCAAGGTTGGAAGAGCTGAGAGCTGTTGCTGGGATGAACGTTAGACGCTGGTGACAGAGAGACATTAAAGGAAGTCTGGAAATTTGAGATAAATTGGTTGAAGGCGTTCAGTCCATATCCACCGACTGATCTTTTCCATTTGCAATAAATGTAACACAAACTCCAGCAGATCAGAGGCAAGCTCAGACGACGAAAGCCCCTTGCCTTATTTGATCTAGAATCACAGTCGCTGTTCTAAGCCAGTTAAAACCGATCAACACCTTCCCCCAGGACAAACAGCTGATAACACAATGGTGCTCCTCAAAGCCTATAACTATGCAGGTAGTGTGGGCGATGCACAGGAATAATAATGTTCCTCTTGTTAGTGCAAGAGGAAATAACACGCCAGCATCCTGGAGACAGTAAGGACTGCAGATGCTGGAAGCCAGAGTCAGCAGATGTGGATGGAAAAACACAACAGCTGAGACAGCATCCGAGGGGTGGGAAAGTCAACGTTCCAGGCAGAATCCTCCGTTATTTATAGACTTGCCCCAACATAAAAACAGGAGTAAGACATTCAGCTCTCTCGTCATGGCTTGAAGCATATCCTGCCACTTAATAAGTTATCAGTCATTAGCTCCATCCATCTAGCATTTTTTTATTCTCTTGTGAGCTGGCCAGCATGTCCCTAGTTGCCCCTTGAGCAGCTGGGGGCGAGCTGCCATCTTGAGCTGTTGCAGTCCATGTGCTGTAGGTCCACCAATAATGCCCTTGGTAGGGATGGGGTGGGGGGGGGGAGGGGGCAGAATTTCAAGATTGTGACCCAGCGACAGTGAAGGAACAGTCATATATTTCCAAGTCAGGACAGAGAGTGGTTTGGAGGGGAACTTGCAGGTTCCCATATATCCTCCATCTTTGCCCTTGTCAATGGAAGTGCTTGTGAGTTTGGAAAGTGTTGTTTTAAGATCTTGGGTGAATTTCTACAGTGTGTCTGCTGCTGGTACACACTGCTGCTACTGAGTGTTGGTGGTGGAGGGATTGGATGTGTGTGAATGTGAGGCCAATCAAGCGGGGGCTGCTTTATCCTGGATGGTGTCAAGCTTCTTCAGTGTTGTTGGAAGCCTCCAGGCAAGTAGGGAGTGTCCCAACACACTCCTAACTTGTGCCTTGTAGGTGGGGTGTCAAGAGGAGTGTTACTCACTGTAATATTTTTTAATACCATTGATGAGCAATGATCCACTGATCTCTGATTTAAAAAGATTAATTTGTCTAGCACCTATTGTTCTTTTGTGAGAGGGAGTTTCATTTTTCTAGCACCCATTGCATGGAGAATTTGTTTTCACCTTCAGTCTCGAGTGGCCTCAGTATGGCTGACAATGGCTGGTCCTGGTTTCGAGATTTGCCTGAGACAATCTGTAAACCTCCCTGTCCCCAACCCCATGGGGGGAACTTTCTCTCTATCCTATTAATCCTTCTAAATTTGAAAACAAGATTTCCAACAATTGCCCCTTAAACTTTATTATCCGGGAATTCCAAATCTAGTCTCTGTAATCTTTCCTCTCAATCTACCTCTGAAAACCATGGTAGCATTTCCGCTCTGCAAGAATCTTCCACAGCCCTGCACACATCAGCCTAAGAAATGCATTCAGTGAAGACAGTTATTGCAAATTGAGGAGGGCTGATCCAACTCACAATGAGGAGATTCGGAGATTTTTAAAGGAGAAAAGGGATAGAGTGTTCGAGATGTTGGCTTGGATTTTCCAATGGTCAGATAGTCCTTAGTCTAGTGTAGATTGGAGTTGTGCATTAGAACCTCCACATTGGATCCCCCGTCGTAATAAACTCGAAAGGAATTGCTTGAGGAATTTTAGATTCCAATATACCTGGAACCCTCTGAAAATATCACTTCAACTGGAGAATTCAGTGAGTTACAGAATCATAGAGTCAGAGTCCTGATGAAATGAAGCAAAGTTTCTCAGGAAAGGTTAGACTAATAAAGGCGACTAACTCCTGAGTAACTATCCAACTGACTCCATACCTACATCACTCATCCCCAACTCCTGCTTCTCCCAAAGCACCAATACCCCAAACCCCGAGCTGGCACCATCCTGCCTCCCCAGGATCTGACAGTCTGACCCTGCTTTGCTCTAGCCCTGCTACCCTCTCCCACTTCTTCTCCTTGCCCATTCCTGGCAGGGAATTTCGGAATATGACAGCTGACTGCTGTGGGAAAGGATCTGGTTTGTTTTCCCATGAAAGCTCTGCACTCTGAGGGAGCTGTCAGAATGAATGTCCCACTCCATATTGCTGAAGGAGCACTGATTGGAATTTCCTGTCAGAAATGTGGAACTCCCTTCTTGCGTTAAAACAAAACAGAGTGGCCACATATGGGAGAGATGCTTCCTCCTCAGAAAGCCAGGCTTATGTTCCAACAATAATCACCAAGATGGTAGAAGACTGCTTCTCTTAGGGATGGACATGATGCAGATGTAGTCAAGGCAAAATCAATACACAGAAAGTGAATTTAAGTTTGGAGGATGGAGAATATAGAGATGGAGATGAGGTAGAGTGACATGAAGCTATAACGCAACTAAAATCAAGATGAGACGTTGTTTACTTTGACTTTTGTAAAGCATTTGATAAGGTTCTGAATGGTAGACTAATTAGTAAAGTTAGATCACATGGGATTCAGGAAGAGCTTGACAACTGGATACAAAATTGGCTAAATGGCAGGAGACTGGTGGTGGTGGTGGTGCGGGGTTGGTGCTTTTCAGACTGGAGGCCTGTGACCAGCAGTGTTCTACAGGGATTGGTGCTGGGTCTCCTCTTGTTTGTCCTTTATATAAATGATTTGGATGAGAATATAGGAGGCATTTTTAGCAATTTTGCAGATGACACCAAAATCAGTGTATCATGGACAATGGAGAAGGTTATCTAAGATCACAGAGAGGATCTTGATCAATTGGATCAATAGGCTGAAGAGTTTAATTTGGATAAATGTATTGTATTTTGGTAAAACAAACAGGGGCAGGGTTGAAACAATTAATGATAGGGCCTTGGGATAGTGCTATAGAGAACAAAGACCGGGGGACTCAGGTACATAATTGCTGACAATTTGTGTCATATAGAGACAGGGCAGTTAAGAAGGCATTTAGCATGCTTGCCTTTATTGCTCAGACTTTGAGTACAGGAGTCGAGGTATCCTGATGAGGTTGTACAGGATATTGGTGAAGCCTCTTCTGGAATAATGTGTCCAGTTTTGGTCATCCTGTCATTAGAGTAAGGATATAATTAAACTGGAAATAGTTATGAAAACAATTACCAGGATGATGCCAGGAATGGAGGGTTTGAGTCATAAGAATAGCTCAGATAGGTTGGGACATTTTTCACTGTAGTTTAGGAGGTTAAGGGCTAACCTTACAGGGGTTTATAAAATCATGAGGGACATAGATAAGGTGAATAGCCAAGGTCTTTTCTAAGGTGGGGAGTTCAAAACTAGATACCATACAATTTAGGTGAGATGAGAAAGATTTAATAAAGACATGAAGAACAATGTTTTTACACAGATAGTCATCAGTTTGTAGAATGAACTACCAGAGGAAGAGGTGAATACAGGTACAGTTACTACATTCAAAATAGTTTGGATTTGTTTATGAACAGGAAAGATTTCGAGGGATGTGGGCCAAATGCAGGCAAATGGTACTAATTCAGTTTGGGATATCTGCTAAAGACTGCTCTTGTCCTCTCCTTGCTCTTCTTAACTCTCTCTTTAAATCCTTCCCAGCTAATCTGTAATTCTCCATCGCCTCATCTGAACCATCTTGTCTCAATGTCACATAAGCCTCCCTCTTCCATTTAACAACAGATACAATTGCTTTAGTAAACCACGGTTTCCTTATCTTATCACTTCCTCCCTGCCTGACAGGGACATACCTATCAAGGACACGCAATATCTGTTCCTTAAACCAGCTCCACGTTTCAATTGTTTGGATCCCCTGCATTTTGCTACCCCATTCTATGCCTCCTAAGTCTTGCCTAATTGTAATATAATTGTCCTTACCCCATGTTCCCATCCATTTCCATCGTTAAACTAAACATAACTGAACTATGGTCACTCTCTCCAAAGTGCTAAATCAAACACATTACCCAGCACCAGACCCAGTGTGGCCTCCCCTCTTGTCGGCCCTTCAACATACTGTGCCAGGAAACCTTCCTGCACACAATGGACAAAAACTGATCCATCCGACGCTCTAGAGTTATAGCATTTCCAGTCAATTTTGAGGAAATTAAAGTCCCCCATAATGACCACCCTGTTCCTTTCACTCCTACCCAGAATCATTTTGCTAATCCTCTCTTTCACCTCCCTGGAACTCTGTGGAGGTCTATAAAAAACTCCAAGCAGAGTGACCTCTCCTCCCCTGTTTCTAACCTCAGCCCACACTACCTCAGTAGACGAGTCCTCATCAAAAGTTCTCTCAGCCACCGTTGTACTGTCCTTGACTAACAAAGCCACACCCCTCTTCCCCTTTGACCACCTTCCCTGATCTTAATGAAAGAGCTAAACCCTGGGACCTGCAATATCCATACCTCACCCTGCTCTATCCATTTCTCCAAAATGGCCACAACATCGAAGTCCCAGGTACCTATCCATGCTGCAAGCTCACCTACCTTATTTCAGATACTTCTGGCGTTGAAGTAGACACACTTCAAATCAGCTTGCTGTCTGCCGGCACATTCCTGTGACCCTGTAATCCTGTCAATGTCCTCCATACTCTCATCCTCCTGTGCACTGGAACTACACCTGAGGTTCCCATCCCCCTGCTGAGCTAGTTTAAACCCACCCGAATAGCACCAGCAAATTTCCCGCCCAGGATATTCGTACCTCTCCGGTTCATGTGATGACCATCTGTTTGTAGAGGTCCCACCTTCTCCAAAATGAGCCCCAATCATCCATAAACCTGAAACCCTCCCTCCTGCAGCCACGTGTTTAGCTGAGATCTCTCCCTATTCCTTGCCTCGCTATCACGTGGCATGGCTAACAATCCAGAGATAACAACTCTGTTTGTTCTAGCTCTCAGCTTCCAGTCTAGCTCCCTGAAATCCTGCCCTTACATCCCTATCCCGCTTTCTGTGCATGTTGTTGTTACCTACATGGACAATGACTTGGGGCTGGTCACCCTCTCCCTACAGGACCCCAAAGACATGATCCGAGACATCATGGACCTTGGCACCTGGGAGGCAACACACCAACTGTGACTCTCTTTTGTTTCCAACAAATCTTCTATATGACCCTCTAACTATTGAGTCCCCAGTGACTAACACTCTCCTCCTTTCCCCCCTTCCCTTCTGTGCAACAGGGACAGACTTTGTGCCTGAGTCCTGCGCCCCAATGCATACTCTTGGTATACATCGCATCATCCCCCGCCACTAACACCTCCTACAAACAAACCCCACTACCAGGGATATATTTCCCTCCCCACCCCTATCAGCGTTCTGAAGAGACCATTCCCTCTATGTCTCCCTTGTTAGATCCACACCCACCCAGTCCTGGCACTTTCCCCAGTCACCGCAGGAAGTGCAAAACACCTCTCCCCTCACCTCCGTCCAAGGCCCCAATGGAGCCTTCCACATCCATCAGAAATTTACCTGCGCCTCCACACATGTCATTTACTGTATCCGTTGCACCCCATGTGGTCTTCTGTACATTGGGGAGACAAGACGCCAACTTGCAGATCATTTCAGAGAACATCTCTGGGACACCCGCACTAACCAAGCCCACTGCCCTGTGGTTGAACACTTCAACTCCCCTTCCCACTCCGCCAAAGACATGCAGGTCCTGGGCCTCCTCCATCGCCAAACCCTAACCACCCGGTGCCTGGAGGAAGAACGCCTCATCTTCCGCTTTGGGACCCTCTAACCACACGGGATTAATATAGATTTAACCAGTTTCCTCATTTCCCCTCCCCCCACCTTATCCCAGTCCCAAGCTTCAACTTGACATCGCCGTCTTGACCTATCATTCCCACCTGTCCGCTCCACCCTCCTCTCCGACCTAGCTCCTTTTTGCCACTTTCATCGACCTATTGCACTCTCAGCTACCTCTCACTGACCCCGCCCCCTCACATTTATCTCTTAGATCCTTGGCCCACAAGCCTCATTCCTGATGAAGGGCTTGTGCCCGAAGTATCGATTCTCCTGCTTCTCGGATGCTGCCTGACCAGTTGTGCTTTCCCAGCATCACACTCTCGACCCTGACGCTCAGAGTTATACAAATCAAAATTACAAGCAGTCTGGTTCATCCTGAGGCCAGTGCAGAGTGAGGGACAGGACTGGAACAAAATGGAAGCCATTTTTGGGTTAGACCAAGATAATTTTATTACTGTTACCACCCTCACTCAGTTAATGTTGGATTCCCTTCCACCATCTTGCCCACACCCTCTCTCACCCAGCCCCAGTCAATGCTGAGCTCTCCATCCTTGGAATCTCCCTAACTCAGTATTTCATCAACCTCAAGTCATTATCAAGTACTGAAATTGTAGATAGTGACATTGGTCAAACATTCAAATAAGAGCAAAAATACTGCAGATGCTGGAAATCTGGAGAAACTCAGCAAGTCTGGTAGTATCTGTGGAGAGAAAAAGCAGAGTTACCATTTCAAGTCTGGAGTAAGACTCTTCAGAACTGAAAGGTGTTGTAAAATGTTTCTTAATGTACTTTTTTACAGAGGACGAGGAGGGGTGAGAGGAATAGATATTGTGGAGGTTCAGCTTAATAGTGGAGAAAGAGAAAACGAGATGTAAACTGGGTGTGAATTAACAGTGAAAGGAGAGAATGGATTGTCTCTACTAAGAGCAAAATAAACAAGATGCACACATGACAATACGTGGTGGAGGAGTGTGGGTTAATGGGGAGAGAATAAGGAAAATGAAGAACTAACGTCATATTAAGATACAGTGTAAGAACTCACAGCCTCGCTATGAAAACCCTACAACAGACTCAGCCAAAAACACATACGATTCAGCCCATCATTATTGCTTGTTGGAGTTTGCTGTGCACAAATTTGCATGTTTTCTGCATTACCACAGTGTCTACACTTCCAAAGTGGTCCATTGGCTCTCAAGCAGTTTGAAATATCCAGCAATTATGAAAGGTAATATGTTAATGGAAATCCTTTATTTGTTCTTTTTCAAACTATATCTCCTTCTGCTCTCCCAAGTATATGGTCACATGGCACTATCTTGAGGTAGAGCAGGCATGTGCGCGTCAATATTTATTCTTCCACAAAAATAAATAAGACTGATTATTTGGTCAGCACTATATTGCTGTTTGTGGAATCTTGCTGTGTGCAACATTCACATCTGCATTTCCTTTGGATCCACAGTAATTACACTTCAATAAGCAACTTGATTGGATGTCAAGTGGTTTGGGATGTGCGGAGTTCATGATAGGCTACTTCTTAGCTCTCTTCAATTTTTCTTTCTATGCACAATGTCACTGGAGCCTCCAGCCCCTAATTTGCTTGGATTTTTAAAACATGATTCTTTTATAGCATGAGGGAAATAAGGAAATGGACAATAATTGCTGCCCTTGCCCAGATCTCATCAACAAATTTAAAAAGAAGCACCATCAAAGGTTAAGGGTTTTCCTATTGTGCTGAAGAGTCAGACTCAACTTCAAAACGTTAACTCTGTTTCTCTCTCCACAGATGTTACCGCTCCTGCTGAGTTTCTCTAGCATCGTCTGTCCTTTATTCCACAAATTACCAAGTATGATGGGGATTATGGAACATGATGCCATCTTTCACTCAGGTCCAGGGTAACATGAAGGGTAAAGCATTTTCAGAGTATTTGGAGAGAGGCTAACTCCATGTACTTGCCCCAGCATTTAGTTTTCAGTAGTGGCATGCTTCATTCCTTTCAAAAGGACATCATTAGATTAGATTATTAGATTAGATTATTTACAGTGTGGAAACAGGCCCTTTGGCCCAACAAGTCCACACCGACCCGCCGAAGCGCAACCCACCCATACCCCTACATATACCCCTTACCTAACACTACAGGCAATTTAGCATGGCCAATTCACCTGACCTGCACATCTTTGGACTGTGGGAGGAAACCGGAGCACCCGGAGGAAACCCACGCAGACACGGGGAGAACGTGCAAACTCCACACAGTCAGTCGCCTGAGGCGGGAATTGAACCCAGGTCCCTGGCGCTGTGAGGCAGCAGTGCTAACCACTGTGCCACCGTGCCGCCCCAATAACCCTATGGTTTCTAAACATATATTACAATACTATTATCAGGATTGGTTAGCCCAGTTAGCTGGATGACTGGTTTGTAGGGATGCCAACAGCATGGGTTCAATCCCCACACCAGCTGAGATCACCATGAACCATGACCCTCAGATTAAACGACCAGCAGTCATCTCCCTGTAATGAGAGAGCAGCCCTCTGGTCCAGTGAAACTAAGGCAAATTTATCTTTCACAAGTGGACATCTAATTTGTGTTTAAAATGGAAAAAGCATAATGCTGTGGTAACTTTGCTGTCCAAACATTTACCATTTAAATGAGGAAAAACCTGTATTCGAAAACTTTATTTTCCAAATAGACAATTTCTAAAGAAGGGTCACGGACCTGAAATGTTAAGTCTGCTTTCTCTCCACAGACACTGACAGACCCGCTGAGCTTTTCTGGTAATTTTTTTAAATTTACAACATCCACAGTTTGTTAGGTTTTTATTTCTGTTTATTTGAAACTGTAAGTGCAATGTCACAATGGCAGGGATTTTCTGATATGGAGTGCACAATGAACACAAAAGCAGATACAAAGAAGATTGTTCATAAGTCATTGAAGACCAATGGGGTATATAGATGGTGACATCTTGTAAAATGTCCACATTATAGAGGAGGAAGTGCTGGATGTCTTGAAATGTATAAAAGTGGATAAATCTCCAGGACCTGATCAGGTGTACCCTAGAACTCCGTGGGAAGCTAGAGAAGTGATTGCTGAACCCCTTGCTGAGATATTTGTATCATCGATAGTCACAGGTGAGGTGCCAGAAGACTAGGGGTTGGCTAACGTGGTGCCACTATTTAAGAAAGGTGGCAAGGAAAAGCCAGGGGACTATAGACCAGTGAGACTGACTTCAGTGGTGGGCAAGTTGTTGGAGGGAATCCTGAGGGACAGGATGTACATGCATTTGGAAAGGCAGGGACTGATTAGGGATAGTCAACATGGCTTCGTGTGTGGGAAATCATCTCTCACAAACATGACTGAAGTGAGAAGTAATGAAGAGGATTGATGAGGGCAGAGTGGTGAGCATGATCTATATGGACTTCAGTAAAGCGTTCAACAAGGTTCCCCATGGAGACTGGTTAGCAAGATTAGATCTCATGGAAACCAGGGGAAAACTAGCCATTTGGATACAGAACTGGCTTAAAGAGAACAAAGAACAAGGAACATTTATAGCCCAGGAACAGACCCTTCACCCCTCCAAGTCTGAGCCAATCCAAATCTACTGTTTAAACCTATCGCCCAATTCCTAAGCATCTTTATCCCTCTGTTCCCCACTTACTCATGCATCTGTCCAGACCCACCTTAAATGAATCTACCATGCCTGCCTCTACCACCTCTGCTGGCAATGCGTTCCAGGCACCCACCACCCTCTGTGTGTAAAGTACTTGCCAGGTGTATCCCCCTTAAACTTTTCACCTCTCACCTTGAACACGTGACCTCTCATTATTGAAGCTCTCACCCTGGGAAAAAGCTTATCTCTATCTAACCTGTCTATATCCTTCATCATTTTGTAGACAAAATATATTTTTTCACACTGGGAGAATGTGCAAACGCCACACAGTCACCCAAAGCTGGAAACAAACTCAAATCCCGAGCATTGTGAGGCAGAAGTGCTAACTTCTGTGCCATCATGCCACTCCCCCTGTCAGGCAAATCAACAAAGCTTGAAGGTAGAAGACAGGTGGTGGTGGTGGAGGGTTGTTTTTCAGACTGGAGGTCTGTTACCAGTGGCTTATCACAAGGATCGGTGCTGGGTCCACTGCTGTTCATCATTTGTATAAATGTTTTAGATGTGAACACAGGAGATACAGTTAGTAAGTTTGCAGATGACACCAAATTTGGAGGGGTCATGGACAGTGAAGAAGGTTACCCCAGATTACAATGGGATCTTGATCAGGTGGGCCAATGCGCTGAGGAGTGGCAGATGGAGTTTAATTTAGATAAATGTGAGGTGCTACATTTTGGAAAGGCAAATCAAATCAGTTCACTATATATTTAATGGTAAGGTCCTGGGGAGTGTTGCTGAACAAAGAGACCTTGGAGTGCAGGTAGATATTATAGTGAAGAAGGTGTTTGGTATGCTTTCCTTGATTGGTCAGTGCATTGAGTATAGGAGTTGGGAGGTCATGTTGCGGCTATACAGGACATTGGTTAGACCATTTTTGGAATATTGCCTGCAATTTTGGTCCCCTTCCTATCGGAAAGATGTTGTGAAACTTGAAAGTGTTCAAAAAAGATTTACAAGGGTGTTGCCAGGGTTGGAGGATTTGAGCTATGGGGAGAAGATGAATAGGCTGGGGCTGTTTTCCCTGGAGCATTGGAGGCTGAGGGGTGACACTATAAAGACTTATAACATCATGAGGGGCATGGATATAGTAAATAGACAAGGTCTTTTCCCTGGGGTGAGGGAGTCCAGAACTAGAGAGCATTGATTTTGGTTGAGAGGGAAAAGATTTAACCGGGACTTAAGGGGCAATTTTTCCATGCAAAGGGTGGTGCGTGTTTGGAATGAGCTGCCAGAGAAAGTGGTGCAGGCTGGTACAATGACAACATTTAAAAGGCACCTGGATGGGTATATGAAGAGGAAGGGCTTGGAGGGATATGGGCCAAGTGCTGTCAAATGGGACTGGATTAATTTAGGACAACTGGTCAGCATTGAAGAGTTGGACAAAAGGGTCTGTTTCTCTGCTGTACATCTTTATGACTCCATGACTCTCTGACTCTATATGCAGGAATATAGAATGGAGGTTAAAGTCAGATTGGTCATGATCTTATTGGTAGGGAGAGCAGGCTCAAGGGGCCAAGTAATGTACTCTTGTTCATTGTTTAGATCAAAGTGGTGCTGGAAAAGCACTGCAGGTCAGGCAGCATCCGAGGAGCAGGAAAATCGATGTTTTGGGCAAAAGTCCTTCATCAGGAATCCTGATGAATGGTTTTTGCCCGAAACGTCGATTTTTCTGTTCCTCAGATGCTGCTTGACCTGATGTGCTTTTCCAGCACCACTTTGATCTAAACTCTGGTTTCCAGCATCTGCAATCCTCACTTTTGCCTACTCTTGTTGATTGGATTGGAAACAGCACAACCAATCACATGGATCAGGTGATTTGGGAATGTTGCAATGGGACTTTGTTGTATTTGAGCATATTGGGAAAGGAAATCCTGGGCTCTGGATAAAATGAGGGAAAAAGTGCAAGATTTGGGAGAATTGGCCATGGATTTGTAGCAAGTGCGGCAGAAGTGGCAGGAATAGGAGAGTGTTTATTTAACTGCAGCAATCTTGCTGTGTGGGAGAAGCTCAGAACGGGAGCACCCAGTTAAAAGAGGATTGTATTCTCTAAGAGTTTGGTGCCTCCAGATAAGATTTTAAAGTTCCTGCCCACCATCTATCCCACAGCAAAAGGAATTCCAACACATCAAGTATTATATCTATAATTCACAGGATGTTGGCATCACTGATTGATGCCAATATTGACTGCCCATCCCTCAATGCACAGGAGGGTAGTAAAGAGGCTGTGGCTCTGGAGTCACATGTAGGCCACACCAGGTAAGGATGACAGTTACATTCCTTAAATGACATTTAGGTCATGATCAGATAGGTTTTTCAGTGACATTGATTTCAGGGTCATCAGTAGACTCCTAATTCCAGATTTTATAGAATTCAAATTTCATCATCCACCAGGGTGGGATATATGAACAGCAGATTATGGGTTCTCTGAATTAATAGTCTAGCAGCAATACCTCTAGGCCATGGCCACCAAACAAAGGAGGTGAAGATACTCCTGGTGTTCAGATTTTGATATTGTTTTTTAAATACTCGGCCAGGATGGTCCTTTAATTCCTTCAGGGGGTCAGTTTATATCTTAAATGTGGCTAATGTTGTATGAGTGTGCATGCTTCCTGCAGTTCAGTCTTGAAACAGGTCACAGCAATGCAGATTGCTGCCCGGACAGGGAATACTCCCCTCATTACCGCAGTTTTAGCACCTTTTACCCACTGCCAGGACAATAAGAAGAGGGACCAATTACCATAGATGTCGGATTGGCTGTGGTGTGTGTTTAATGGCCACAAGCGCACCTCCCTGGTCCAGGAACAGAACGCTATGCTCCTCGTCAAAAACCTGTGAATGAGAGCAAACACAAACCAATCAGCACCATCTACAAGAAAGTAGCACCGTGTAGAAACTATCACTGGTTAGGAGTGAAAGAAAAGACATCTCAACAACTACTGTTGAAATCGCTATCATCTTATCTGAGTTACATTTTCCTTTTGGTATTTGCCTCTTCAATCTGGGCAACTGAGAACTTTTACAATGAGCTACAAATGCAAATATTGATAAGAAATCAGTTTTCTGTTTATACAGGGAGGCATACTCTCTGACTCTAAATCTAAATGAATCATTTCTTATTTTTTTAAAAATTGGAGTTTATTAAACGTAAAGCAAATACAGGACCATCTCCTGAGATGTTCCACAAACAGTTTTCAAATACAACACTCAGTCCATGATGTATTTGACTCATCGCACATGACCCAAACTGATGCTTACGTGTCACAAATGGAAGCTAAGATTACCCATGTTGCTCAGCTGGAGTGCAACTGCCCTATTCGCTCGAGTGAACAGTAACTTTCTCATTTAACAGTCCCAGCCCACTCTGCCTTCATTCGCACTGCAGTAATAGCTGGGGCTGCACTCTGTTTTATTGGCTGCATTTGTTATGGCTAAACACTGAAGTGCTGAACAAACCATGAAATCCATCAATGTCTGTGTGTGAAACAGCGATATATTTCGCAGGGGTTCCTGACTTTGTGGCAATTGATGGGCTGGGCGACAACGGTAGTTCATAAACAAGAATAATTTATGTCAGCGAAGGCTCCCAAAGATGCCTGCCTTCTCCCTGATACAGAATGATAATGTGTCTGAGCACAGAAATAGGCCATTTATCTGACCATATTGTTTGTCCATCTGCAGACAGATAAGGTATTCTGAAACATTTCTAATTTTGATGGAGAACCCTCTTTCTTCCTTCTTCTGAATATGTAAAATAATTACATTCTCCAAAATACTCCTAATGAATCATTTCTTAAGAAAAATCATCAAGCCAGCAGAGAAAAATCTGCTCATTGAAGGGAATGTCAACAACTGGATGAGTATTTGCTGAGAAGTGGCTTTGATGGATCTACAATTACTTCCACTCAGACAACCGCTCATCATGCTGAAATGTTTCAAAGCATTTTTTGAAATGCAAGAACTGTTGTTATAAGGATACAGTAAATAGGCATAAATATTGACACAGATAAACCAGCTCTCTCTGACTGCAACAGCTGCATGTGGAGGCAAAGCTGGATCACAATACTGGCCAACAGAGAAAAAACACAGTCTGACCTTCTCTCAACTTCATGGGTTGAGATGGTTAAAGGTGAAATGCAGCCAGCTGTAAAAAAAATAAATGGAAGCTAATGTTCCAGAGATTTCAGAAGTCACAGCTTTCAGAGATGCACCTCCTGAATCAGAACATTGTGGGTTCAAGGCTGACTTAGGAATTAAGCAGTTAGAGTGAACTGGCTGGGCTAAAAGAGATTTGGATTGTCAAAGGTGCTTATTTCTGGATGAAACAATAATCTGTATCTATCATTCACATGATGTAAAGGATCTTATAGCACTATATAGTGAAGAATAAGAGGGGCGTTCAGAGTTCTTGAGCACCATCAAAGCACCTTAACTCAGTACTTTTGGCTTGGTCAGTTTGTTGCACTGAGAGTGACTGCTGATGCCGAAGTGCAATTGAGATCAACTATCCCGATATAAAGCAGAAAAGGATAGTGGACATTCTGGCTCTGCGTTCTGTAGTTTGATGCTGCCTTTGTTTGCTGATTGAGTCAGCTTCCATTCATGATTAGTTACTGCCCCCCTACAACGTCTCCACATCGCCGTTACCTGTCTCCAGGTGTTCCCTGCATCTGATGAGATGAACATGCCTCCAGTGTGACTTTCCTCATCTGTTATGAGCTCAGCGCCGATGTTGCCTGAAATTCAAGCAAAGCTACTAAGTATCAGCCATGGTTACAAATAAAAACCCAAGGTTACAACTCAGCGATCCCTTAAGACTGGAAAATATAAGCACAAAGGAAGGAAAGGAAAGAAATACTTCTATTTCTATGGCACCTGTCACCTTGCTCAGGATCTCCCAAGGTGTGCATTCCCCTCTCCACCCCAAAATCAGACATCTGTTGTGTTTTTGTTGTGACTGTTATAAAAATCACTACAATAGTAGGGCTAGCTCTGATAATAGGACACTGATGTGAAATGCTAATCCTGTTTCTCTCTCCACTGATGCTGCCAGATCTGTTGAGCATTTTCCCCCATTTGAAGATGGTTAGGTTAAAAGTTAAAAATGAAATATAGGGGCCTTTCACTGACAGAGAAGTCCTGATCAAGAAACTTTTCAATCTCCCCTTTTCAGACTTTTCAGAATGACTTTCTCAGCTACTGAGAGATGTCCGTTCTGTCATACATATCCGAGTGTCAACGGACAGGCAAAAGCCACATGAGTTTTCCAGGGGTCGGTAGCTCGTTTTTATCTACTTTTCGCCAATTCCAGTGAATGCCTGGGATTTCACTGGTTAACGCTGGCCTCATCGTTTCTTGGTTCGAGATTTTAAAAAATTGCCGATGCTGGAATCCAAGGTAGACAGGCAAGAAGCTGGGAGAACACAGCAAGGCAGGCAGCATCGACAGGCAGGAGGCTGGGAGAACACAGCAAGGCTGGCAGCATCGACAGGCAGGAGGCTGGGAGAGCACAGCAAGGCTGGCAGCATCGACAGGCAGGAGGCTGGGAGAACACAGCAAGGCAGGCAGCATCGACAGGCAGGAGGCTGGGAGTGCACAGCAAGGCAGGCAGCATCGACAGGCAGGAGGCTGGGAGTGCACAGCAAGGCAGGCAGCATCGACAGGCAGGAGGCTGGGAGAACACAGCAAGGCAGGCAGCATCGACAGGCAGGAGGCTGGGAGAGCACAGCAAGGCAGGCAGCATTAGGAGGTGGAGAAGTCGATGTTTCAGGTTACACTCAAAACGTCGACATCTCGCCCTCCTGATGCTCCCTGGCCTGCTGTGTTCTTCCACCCTCCTGTTTGTCATTGTGTCTTGGGCAGGCAAGAGTCTAACTGAAAGCAAAGGACCTCTTCCAGCGCACCTGCTGATCATTAAAATGGTGAAGAGACCAAACATATACATTTGGGACTTGATGTAAGAAGTGTTACAGAGAGGTATTTTATCTAAATTCCCTGTGAAATATTATACCAGAGTCTGTGAAACAAAGGGTCATTGGAAAGTAGGACTGTTTGCATTGAGCAAATTCCAGCCCAGTTAAGGTGAGGTGCCAAGTGAAAACTCAGCATATTTCTGACAGAGCAAGGGAGGAGAAACTTCTTTGTTGGCAGATTGCCTCAAGCAGTGTGGAATATGTTACTTGCCTTTCCATGAATCTTCTTGGCTCAGATTTCAATCGTGGAAAATAAAGTGTGGAGAGCAAACAACTTTCAGAAAGTACCAGCGAGCATCTCGCAGATTGCAGGAATGATAACCAGGAGCATTGCAACACGCTCAGTTGAGCTTTCAATGAAAGCAGACTGCTTGGGTTTCCTAATGCAGCACTGATGTGTTCTAAAGTTATGCAAGGTCAAGAAAGCTTTATTCCTGGCCTCAGCTAAGTTAGCAGTTTCCAATGAGGATGCTGGACAGACCATGCAATTGAGCTAAGAACCTAGAGGCAAGGGAAGTGAAAAAAAAAATCAACTGCTGTTCTTGGTCTGGAGCACAATCCAGTGAATTCTGTGTAACAATTTCATGATAGTTTTTGCAATGGTGAAAGTAGATTCAGAATCCATTAAATCTGTCAGTTCTCACTGTCCAGCTGATGGATGGCTCATTGAGTCAGGTACAATGACTGCCATACCCTCAAAGAATTGTTCCCAAATAGCATCACGGTTACTTGATTGAGCAGAGAAGTCATTGCCCTTGTCACAGTCTATAGTGCGCTGGGAATGCAGCTACTTCCAGGAGGTATAAAGTTGTTGTGTCTTCCAGTGTTAATTTGACTTGTTATGCCTGATGTCCTATCAGCCAGAGGGGAGTATGCGACTGCGCGTCAAAAATCATGCAATTAAAAAAACTCTGAAAAGAGTGGAGAAAATTGTATCAACCTTCAAATTGATTCAATACCTGAGGCCACAATGATACCAGGTGCAGAGTCCTTGCTGCCGATGTTCCCTGATGTGTAGGGATTCTGTGCCACGTTCAAGTGTAGATTCAAAGAGCAGTACGGCTGCAACCAGAAGGGAACGAGTTGATTCAACTAAATCTCAGTCACATCAAACACAAACATTTATAACTGTATCAAAAAAGTCTGGAACCTTTTAAGATATAAGCATGCCAAATTTTCAGGGTTTCGAAGCAGGGAATGCATTATCCAGGATAAAGCGATTCGTGGGATTTGATTGATATTAAGTGGGATGGAACTCATACCTCTCCATCCTCCCTAATGCATGCTGTTTGCACTACACATTAAAAATTAATTTGACCAAGTTGTAAAGATTATGTGTTTAATGGTGCGCTTTATTCCTTCATGATTTGGTTTCAGTGTCGTGCGAAGCAGACTGGAGCCTCATCATAGCTTAACATTGTTCGTGCTTTGAACATCCAGTTCAGATGAATTTTTAAAAGAGGATCCAAGCCTCTGAGACACGGAATGAGGTGATGGTATCATCGGTAGGAAAAGAAATGGCATAACTGTTGCCACAGTGAAAAGAGATGGAGAGAGAAAGAGAGACATAGACAGAATGTTTCTTATTGTTCCACAGTAAATGAAAGAAAAGAGGATTTTTAAAATAATTTGCATGTTGCAGTGACAAACTTTTTCCGTTATTAGCAGAAATTCATTTTGGAGCAAATCCAGTGGGATATCCTGTCATTGACGATCTCCTTTCACTGAATTAGGAAGAAACTGTCTCTCTGTGATGCCAATGAAAGACAATATTACCTGAAAAGGATTCTTAAAAACATAGGCTTTACACCTTAAAGAGCCATTACTGGAAGGAAAGGCAAAATTTGTCCCCTTGCAATGTCTTTCTTGGGCTGAAAGTACTTGACAGTTTTTGCATTACTTCTGGAAAATAGTCTGTTGTTATAGCAACCAGCACTTTCTTTTCTTTGCGTGATGAACTCTGATGTTCAAATTGGGAGATTCAACACTTTCTGTTCTTTTATCTAATGTGACCTGATACTATCTCCATGGCCCAGTGACTAACTTACTCATTTTTAAGGAATTGATGCAGTTAATCAGCAACTCACAGGATTTATTCCCTGCCTGGCCATTGTTTTGATGGAGCTAGTCATTTCTGTCAAAGAGGGAAAGAGCTGACTCAAGGCTTGCACTTGTTTCTCTTGGAACCAAATTGTAAGCAGATAGTTAGGAAAGAACGACACATAATGCCTTCATGTGCCTAATTTGATTGACATGATATGGAGGTGTCAGTGTTGGACTGGGGTGGACAAAGTTGAAAATCACATGACAGCAGCTTTTGGAGTACTGCTCCTTTGTCAGGTAGCTAGCTAGTGCTTCCAAACAAACCTGTTAGACTATAACCTGGTGTTGGGTGATTTTTAATTTATATGAGTAAGGTGTTGATTTGAAGACAATTAGACACAGCAGCAGAAGTAGGCCAGTCAGCCCACTGGGTCCACTCCACTATTCTACGAGATCAGAGCTGATCTGATGCTTTCCTGCTTTTACTCCTTAACCCTCACTGATTAAAAATCTGTCTATCTCAGCAGAGAATGTGCGTAACAACGTAGGTTTGGCAGCCCCCATTCAGTAAACAGTTCCACACATTCACTAACTGGAGAGAGAAGCAATTCCCTCTGGTCCTGGATTCTCCCACAAGAAGAAGCAACATCTACTCTGTCAAACCCCCAAGGAATCATGTATGTTTTAATAAGGTTATCTCTCACACTTCTAAATACCAATGAGTAAAAGCCCAATGCACTCAACTGCTCCTCTTGAGAAAGTTCATCTACTCCTGGGTTTAACCTACTGAACCTTCTCTGGACTGCCTCTGCCAGTACATTGTAACTTTGTTAAGACCCAAAATTGTTCCCAGTATTCTAGCTGTTGTCTAAGTAGTGCCTCATTAGTTTTAGCAAGACATCCTTAATTTTAAACTCCATTCCCTTTGACATAGAGGCCAATATTCCATTCGTTTTCTTATTACATTCAGAAGTTGCAATGATAACCTCATCAGTGCATAACCTCACAATTCCCTATTTTATGTTCCCTCTGCCTAGTTTTCTCTCATTCACTGAACAATGGCCTTCTTCAGCCTCTTTGTATTACCCTCACATTTGCATTCCTATCCATCCTTGTGTCATCCCCTATCTAGGATATCTTGTAACTAATATGGGCCAACACTGATCCCTGTGACTCTCCATTAGTTGCAGGTTGCCATCATGTAAACACTCCCCCTGTAATTCTCAAGGCTAAAGGAGTCAAGGGTATTGGTGGGGAAATGATGGAGAAGGCTCAAAGATTTGAACTCATTAACGCAGAGGGATAGAGAGGCCAAGTCATTGAGGGTCTTTGTGACAACAAAAGATAGGCTCTTGATTGAACATAGAACAGTACAGCATAATACAGGTCCTTCGACCCTCAATGTTGTGCCAGCCTTCTTTCCTACTCTAAGATCAAACTAACCTACATACCCTTCATTATACTCAGTTCCATGTGCCTATCCAATAGTCACTTAAATGCCTCTAATGTATCTGACTCTACCACCACTGCTGGTAGTGCATTCCATGCACCCACCACTCTCTGTATAAAGAACCTGCCTCTGACATCTCCCATATACCTTCCTCCAATTATCTTAAAACTATGCCGCTCATGATAGACATTTCTGCCCTGGGAAAATGTTTCTGGTTATCCACACTATCTGTGCCTCTCATCATCTTGTATACCTCGATCAAGTCACCTCTCATTTTTCTTCACTCCAATGTGAAAAGCCTGATCTCCCTCAATTGTTCTTCATCAGACATGCCCCCAAGTCCAGGCAACATCCTGGTCCATCTACTCTGCACCCTCTCTAAAGCTTCCACATCTTTACTAATGAGGTGACTAGAACTGAACACAATATTCCAACTGTTGTCTAATGAGGATTTTATAGAGCTGCAGCATAACCTCGTGGCTCTTAAACACAGTCCCCCCGTTAATGAAAGCCAACACCATACACCTTCGTAAGGGGATCAAAAATTATAGGAGAAAGCAGGAGAATAAGGTTGAGGAACATATCACCCATGATTGAATGGCTGAGTAGGCCTGATGGGCTGGTTCTGCTCCTTTATCTTATAACTATCGTCTGCTCCTGGTCCTATTTTCGGTGTTTGTAAGAGCATTATTTCCAGTACTGCATTAAATGCATTTTTGATCAACTGCTTCCTCTTTATCTACCTTGCTTGCTACTTCCTCAACAAATCCTAAAATCATTGTCAGACATGATTTCCCCTTCAGGATGCCACACTGGTTCTGCTCGAGTATGCAATGTGTTTCTAAATGCTCCGTTGTTACATCATTCAGAATAAAATCGAAGACCTTCCCAATGACAGATGTTAACCGGTCTATCATTACTGATGTTCTGTTTCTCTTCTTTTTTGAATGGGTCACAGAGTCATAGAGATGTACAGAAGGAAACAGTCCTTTTGGTCCAACTCATCCATGCTGACCAGATATCCCAACCTAATCTAGTCCCATTGGCCAATACTTGGCCCATATACTCCCAAAACCTTCCTATTCATATACCCATCCAGATGTCTTTTAAATGCTGCAATTGTACCAGCCTCCACCACTTCCTCTCATTGCACACATGCACCTCCCTCTGTGTGAAAAAGTTGCCCCTTAGGTCCCTTTTATATCTTTCCCCTCTCACCCTTTAGTTCTGGACTCCCCCACCCAAGGAAAAGACTTTGTCTATTTACTCTATCCATGCCCCTCATGATTTTATTAATCTCTATAAGGTCGCCCCTCAGCCTCCGACACTCCAGGGAAAACAACCCCAGCCTGTTCAGTCTCTCCTTATAGCTCAAACGCTCCAACCCTGGCAACATTCTTGTAAATCTTTTCTGAACCCTTTCCAGTTTCGCAACATCTTTCCAATAGGAAGGAGACCAGAATTGCATGCAATATTCAAACAGTGGCCTAACTAATGTCCTGTACATCCGCAACATGACCTCTCAACTCCTGTCCTCAATATTCTGACCGATAAAGGAAAGCATACCAAACACCTTCTTCACGATCCTATCTACCTGAGACTCCCCCACTTTCAAGGAGCTATGAACCTGCACTGCAAGATCTCTCGGCTCAGCAACACTCCCTGGGACCTTACCATTAAGTATATACGTCCTGCTAAGATTTGCTTTCCCAAAATGCAGCACCTCCCATTTATCTAAATTAAATTCCATCTGCCACTCAGCCCATTGGCCCATCTGATCAAGATCCCGTTGTAATCTGAGGTAACCCTCTTCACTGTCCAGTACACCTCCAATTTTGATGTCATCTGCAACCTTATACAATGTTACATTGGCAATGTTCCAGTCTTCTGAGCCTTCCCAGAATCTAAGGAGTCTTGAAAGATTACTCCCCGGGCATCTGCTGTCTGTGTGGCTTCTTCTTTTAATATCCTTGGATACAACTCATCAGGTCCAGAGAACCCAATGCCTTTAGCCTCATTAGCTTCCTGAGAATTTATTCTCCTTGTTATAGCTATTTTATTTTAGTGCTCTTCTATTTTTTCCTTTGATTATTTAATCATTTTGGAATGTGGTTTCTACTGTCAACGCTGTGACAAAATATTTATTTCACTTCTATTTCCCACTTTCCCATCATTTTATCCCCATCAAGGGTCCAGTGCTCATTTTCGCTTCTGTCTTTTTATAAATTAGAAAAAACTCACACTATCCCTTTTGAAAATATTTCTTCCTATTTTACCCTCAGAGTCTAATTTCCCTTTTTTTTGGTTGTCTTCTTTAGTATTTTAACACTTTCGCAATTCTTTGGATTACCACTTATCTACAGCAAGTTGTATATTCTATTCTCTCAATTTAATTCCATCCTTAACTTCCTTGATTAAACACGATTGGTTTATCCCCTTCCTAGAATCCTTCTTCCTCACTGTGCTACATCTTTCTGTGAGTCATGAGCATTGTTCATGAATTATCTTGATTGTTAAACTCTTTTCCCATGCCACTCTTTCCTTTGTCAATGCCCCTCTTAAATTTAGCACAGATATTTCTGAATTGAAGAGTGTGGTGCTAGAAAAGCACAGCCAATCAGGCAGCATCCAAGGAGCAGGAGAGTCAACATTTCGGGCATAAGACCGTCATCCTGATGCCGGATGCTGCCTGACCTGCTGTGCTTTTCCAGCACCACACTCTTGACTCTGATCTGCAGTCCTCACTTTCTCTAACAGATATTTCTGACCAAAATTTCTCACTCTCAAACTGAATGCTATATTCCACTGTGTTCTGGTCACTGCTTCCCAAGGGACCATTTACTCTGATATTATTTATTAAGCCTACCTCATAAAACATTACCAGATTCAAAATAACCAGGTCCTTGGTTGGATCCACAAAATTTTGTTCTTGGAAAATATCCCAAATACACTATGACTTTTACTTCATGTTTACATCTGCCAAATTAATTTCCCCAAGTTAAATGAACATTAAGTCATCACAATGAATGTACGTCCATTTTTACATTCCCTCAGCTTTATTTTATGTCCAACACCATAGTTGATGTTAGGAGTCTCATTGACTACTTCCATCAATGCCTTTTTCCCTTATTTATTTCTTTATTCCACCATATGGATTGAACATCATTTCTTGCTGTGGTACACATTCCATCTCATACTAACAATTGTCCCTTCTTCCTGCCTGTCTTCTACACCATATCTCCATAATGGCAATAAGATCACACATTAACTTTTTTTTGTGCCATTAATTCATTTATTTTGTTTCAAATGACAAGTAAAGAGCCATTCATTTTCTATTTTAACCATCCTTTCCCCTTTTACCTTTCTTGCTGTTATATTTAACATGTTTGTACAATCAGTCCCATCTTGTACACTGCTATCGTTATGTAAATAACTGACCTGCAATGCTGTTTTATCCTTTTAATTCATACAACTACACAGGCTTTTTGTGAACACAGATGACACCAAAATTGGAGGTGGAGTGGACAGCGAAGAGGGTTGCCTCAGATTATAACAGTATCTTGATCAGATGGGCCAATGGGCTGAGAAGTGGCAAATGGAGTTTAATTCAGGTAAATGCGAGGGGCTGCATTTTGGGAAAACAAATCGTGGCAGGACTTCTACATTTAATGGTAAGGTCCTAGGGAGTGTTGCTGAACAAAGAGACCTTGGAGTGCAGCCTCATAGCTCCTTGAAAGTAGAGTCGCAGGTAGCTAGGATAGTGAAGAATGAGTTTGGTGTGCTTTCCTTTACTGGTCAGAGTATTGAGTACAGGAGTTGGAAGATCATGCTGTGACAGTACAGGACATTGGTTAGGCCACTTTTGGAATATTGCATGCAATTCTGGTCTCCTTCTTATTGGAAAGATTTGTGAAACTTGACTGAAAGGGTTCAGAAAAGATTTACAAGGATGTTGCCAGGTTTGGAGGGTTTGAGCTATAGGGAGAGGTTGAACAGGCTGGGCTGTTTTCCCTGGAGCATCGGAGGCTGAGGAGTGACCTTGTAGATGTTTATAATATCATGAGGGCCATGGATAGGATAAATAGACAAGGTCTTTTTCCTGGGGTCGGGGAGTCCAGAACTAGAGGACATAGTTTTAAGGTGAGAGGGGAAAGATTTAAAAGAGACCTAAGGGGCAACTTTCTCACGCAGAGGGTGGTATGTGTATGGAATGAGCTGCCAGAAGAAGTACAATTGCAACATTTAAAAGGCATCAGGATGGGTATATGTATAGGAAGGGTTTGGAGGGATATGGGCCGGGTGATGGCAGGTGGGACTAGATTGGGTTGGGATATCTGGTCAGCATGGACGAGTTGGACTGAAGGGTCTGTTCCCGTGCTGTACACCTCTATGACTCTGTGACCTGATGATAATTTGGATATGGGAGAACTGGAAAGATTGGACAGCAAGGAATTTCAGATGGCATTATTGGTGAATTTAAAGACTGATCAAATGTAATTTTGTGTAGCAGGTCCCCCTACCTGGTTGTAGAACAGATTGATGGGCAGTTTAATGTCTGGGAACATAGCTACTGGGCAGGAGTCAGATAAATTCACCATCTTATGGCTATCTACACGTTGTGACTTATATTGCTGCTAATGGATGAACAAAGGACCAAGATCTCCTCTAATTGCTTGGGAGAGTCAGGAAGTGCACAGGAGTGAGAGTCAGCTCAATATTGCAGGTTGTGAATAGGGCATTGTGAGGGAAAATGAGAAATATTATGGGATGGATGATTCACAGTGAGGAAGCGAATGGAATCTCACCTGCAGAGTGAATAGAATATGAGTAGGGTGTGGGCACCAAGCTGGCATCATGGTACACGCACTGCACGCATTACCCAGAGGCTTGAGCTAATGCTAGATAGACAGAGGTTCAAATCCCACTCCAACAGTTGTTGGATTTTAAATTTAATTCATGAAATTTAGAATTCAAAGTTTATGTCAATAACAGTGACAATTATTGACCCTTGACTGTTATAAAAACTCATCTGACTCTCTCATGTCCCTCAGGATTGGAAACCTGCCATCGTTACCTGGTCTGGTCGACGCACAAATCCAGATTCACAACAATGTGGCTGACTTTTAATGTTTATCCTTTGAAGTGATGCAGCAAGCTAACCACTCTGTTCAAGGACAATTCAGGATGCCTGCGATATCCATAACCCATGACAAAATAAGCTTTTAAAATGGGAGTATTGAAAAGGGAATGATAATGGATATCATGGCTGAGAGAGTATACAGGACATTGGTTAGGCCATTTTTGAAATATTGTGTGCAATTCTGATCTCCCTCCTATAGGAAGGATGTTGTGAAACTTGAAAGGGTTCAGAAATGATTTACAAGGATGTTGCCAGGATTGAAGGGTTTGAGTTATAGGGAGAGGTTGAATACCCTGGAGGCTGTTTACCCTGGAGTGTCAGAGGCTGAGGGGTGACCTAATAGAAGTTTATAAAATCATGAGGGGCATGGATTGGGTAAGTAGCCAAAGTCTTTCCCTGGGGTGAGGGAGTCCAGAACTCGAGGGCATAGGTTTTGGATGAGAGGGGAATGAAACAGATTACAAATGGGAGGTGGAAAACCTGGAAAAATGGTGCACTGAGAACAACCTAGCTCTCAAAGCCAGCAAAACCAAGGAACTCATTATTGCCTTTCGGAGGGATGTTACTCATGCCCCCCTACACATTAACAGCACAGAGGGGGAATGAGTGGAGAGTGTCAAGTTCCTGGGAGTGGTCATCCACAACAAGCTTTCTTGGACTCTTCATGTGGATGCACTGGTTACAAAGGCCCAACTACGTCTCTTCTTCCTCAGGCAGCTGAGGAAGTTTGGCGTGATGGCAAATACCCTTACCGACTTTTATAGGTGCACCATCAAGAGCATTCTGTCTGGATGTATCACTACCTGGTATGGCAACTGTACCATTCAGGATCAGAGACGGTTACAGAGAGTGGTGAACTCGGCCCAGACAATTACAAAGGCCAACCTCCCATCTATAGAATCCATCTACTAGGCCCACTGTCAAGGAAAGGCTGCCAGCATTCTCAAAGATCCATCCCACCCTGGGCAATGTTTTTCTACAACCTCTACCATCGGGGAGAAGGTACAGAAACCTGAACACACGCACCAGCCGGTTTCAAAACAGTTTCTACCCTACTGTTGTTAGAATACTGAATGGACTCACAGACTCTGAACATTCACCTGTACCTGTGTTTTTGTTTTTGCTGCTGTTTACCTATTATTTATTTATCTACGCTATTTAACTCTGTGATCTGCCTGTATTGCTCACAAGACAAAGCTTTTCACTGTGTCTTGGTACACATGACAAATTCAATTCAATTCATTCATTCATTCAATTCATTTAAAAGGGACCCAAGGGGTAACCTTTCCACGCAGTGGCTGGTGTGTGTATGGAATGAGCTGCCAGAGGAAGTCATGGAGGCTAGTACAATTACAACATTTGAAAGACATCTGGGATGGGTATATGAAGAGGAAGGGTTTAGAGGGATATGGGCCAAGTGCTGGCAAATGGGACTGGATTAATTTAGGACAACTGGTTGACATGGAAGAGTTGAACAAAAGAGTCTGTTTCTCTGCTGTACATCTTTACGACTCCATGACTCTCTGACTCTATATGCAGGAATATAGAATGGAGGTTAAAGGCAGATTGGTCATGATCTTATTGGTAGGGAGAGCAGGCTCAAGGGGCCAAGTAGTGCACTCTTGTTCATTGTTTAGATCAGAGTGGTGCTGGTCAGCTGGTCTGCACAGATGAGTAGGACTGAAGGACCTGTTTCTGTGCTGTACACCTCAATGACTTTATGATTCTAATTAATGAGACATTGAAGAGGAGTCAATGGGAGATCACGGGGGGAATGAATGGGTTAATGAGTGAGGGGAATGAATGGGTCATTGAGTGAGGGGAGTGAATTAACATATGCCTAGTTTTCCCTTTACTTTTTCAGAACAGAATAAAGCATATTGTACAACAAGGGTTATTGGGGTAGGCAGGGCATTATTGAGGAGTTACTGAGAACAACTACACACTGCAAAGGCAAGGAATGAATCATTTTTGCGGTTATGCGCATTCAAGCGTTCTTGTGTTTGCTCAGACATATGCAATAGTTTCTTTGGGAGGACAGAGTACACTGAAAATGTATCTGGACAAATGGAGTGTACCGATTGGTCACTGGGGTAGACAGGCTTGAGCGAAGAGGGTAAAAACAATGACTGCAGATGCTGGAAACCAGATTCTGGATCAGTGGTGCTGGAAGAGCACAGCAGTTCAGGCAGCATCCAAAGTGCGGCGAAATCGATGTTTCGGGCAAAAGCCGTAGCTGCTGGAAGAGATTGACTTCAGTGGTTAATGGGAAAGTTTCTGTAGCTACAGGTGGAAAGAGTACAGTGGGTACTTACTGAGGTCGAACTGGTGCACGGAAGGATTACTGGATCAAATTAGAGTCCAATGATGAATAAAGATAGTTGGAATTCCCAGTTAGTCCCGACACATTACCAAGCAATAAGAGGATATGAACCATGTTCACTTGGTGCTTTGTTCATCCAGCAGCAGCTTTACAAGTCACAACATGTAGAAAGCCACTAGACAATAGAATTACTGACTGCTGCGTATGCAGTATGTAGGACAGGGCTAGTGAAGTAGGCAGCATATTACTGAAGGATTACAGAGAAAGCCAATGTATGGAAAGGTGTGCCATTAGAAAGTGTCACCTGTAGGCTATGTGCATAAAAGCCTGATTGGGCTAACTAAAACACATGGATTAGCTCAGTCCCACTGTATACCAAAGTCAGAGCTCTTTAAACTCTGCAAAAGGAAATACATTCATTTTCCTGAAAAAGGAGCAAACGATAAATATTAATTCAATATGCTAAACTTCAGAAGAAGTGAACAAGATAAAGAATGAAGAGTTTTAGAGACACGGGAGGCTATTAGGAGATTTTATCAGATTAACTGAGGATGTGTGCGGCTTGAACTGAACTGCTTGTTGATCTGAAAAGTATCGGTTATCCTTGCCACTCAGAGTTGAGGCAAGACAATTCAATGCAATTAAAGTTTAGCTTTGACAGTTGACATTTCTTATCAAACCTTCTCCTGGAGGATGAAACGGGCACGATTTGTCAGGTAGTGTTATGTGAGGGGCAATAAATCCTTCTACTTTTAATTTAAAAAATGATATAAAAATGTGATAAACATGCAATTAACTTTAAACGGTTGCTCCTTCATTTTTTCAGCTTCAATTGGATCTAAGACCTCACTGATCTTGATGCTTAAACTCTTATGATAACATCAGTACTTTGTCGACATGAGTTCTGGCTATTGAATGTTCCAAAAAGCCTGACATTCTGAAATAAGAGACAAAAACTCAAGGGTTTGTGTTTGTGAGACGTCAGATATCGCTGCTTACCAGAATGCAGTGAATCTTGTTGCCTCTGACATCCACAGTGGGAGCCTGAAGCAGTCGCCAGTCCCGTCCTTTGTTATAGGTGATGAATGTCTTCACCTGTCTTTGTACCTTTTTGTTAGCCAGGAACATTCCCTTTATCCCTGCTACCTAGGAAAAAGGGTTACAATTGAAATACCATCAACAGAAATGGGGGCTTGCTTTTAAAACATTCAAGATATTTAATTTTCAGGTTTGTATAGTTTTCACCAATCACTGATAAACTTTGACATTTGAAGTAGCCTCCTTGAAGTGACTTATTTTGGGAATTAACTGTGAAAGATGCCTCTGATTGTACGAGGAGGTCTCTGCACAAATGACATATTTAAACAACTATCAGAGATTTCCAAATTGTTTTCCCTGCCTGCAGTCCAACAGGTAATTGGTTTAAAATCTCCAGGAGAAGTGTATAATATAGAAAGATGGATTTTTCTTTTTAACAGCATTCAGTTTTGACTTTAATGCTACAATCAAACAACAACGTTCACTAAATCCATTATGAGGATCAGCCACAAACACATTAGTATACTTCCTAAACAGGCTAATCTGATTTTCTCTGAGCTAATTTAATCCCTTCCTCAGATTAGCCGCTGGAATATTGGCTGTTTGTTATGTAAATACACTGGAAAATTGAGTTTCATTCATGTCAGGTTTCAGTAAAATAGAAACCTTTATCTTAAAGAGTACTGTTGAGTACAGACATTACATTACCTCATAAAGGTCAATCATAACATTCCCCTCAGGGCCTCGGCTGCTTTTCACATTCTCTAAAGCAATCGTGAAGTAAGCTCCTCCTGCATCGGACACGTATAGATTGTACGTGTCATTCTGGTTCCATTCTTGCACAGCGGCAAACACTTGATTGTCGTCAGTGCTGATGATGTGCATATCCTGCCAGGACAACAAAAAGTTTAAGTTGCACTGATCCTACTTTGAGATCACTGTTTGTGATGGAAAATTAACAAAATTCACATTTACCCTGAAATCCATTTACTCTGAAATCTGAAAGACAATGCTTTACTAAATTTAAAACTTTCTGACACTTTGCTGAAGCCAGCAGTCGAGGGACGGCTTGTCTCTGCGGAACTTTGTAAACATTCAACAAGAGAAAATTATAAGAACAGTATGTCCACAACCAGGGAATGAAAAGAATGACAACTCAAGCCTTCGCAGTCTTTGTCCTTGAGAGCGTAATAAGAAACTGTATAAGACAAATACCTGAATTATGCTCAGGATCCTTGCACAAGGTATTGTTGTCAAGTGCATGTGGTCCCTCTGCAATGCAGAGGTTAAAATTAATAAAGCTCTTTTTGGTTGCTCTTGCTAGTAGTTGAGTTGAGTCAATTTAATTTCCATGACACTGTTGTTAAACAAGCTCCTGCCGCATCACGTCAGCAGTAGGGAGTGCGAATCTCAAGCCATCCCACCCAACCGATATGCTCAGACTAAATAATGAGGCATTCCCAGGCCAGAATTACCACATAGTTGGGCCTGTTTCTGAATGCGCTTTGAGGGCAAGATCTCAATGCCTGGTTTGGATGCCCGGGGAAATAGTGCAGTTGAAACAATGCGAAGTGTAATTGAATCCTTTCTGTTTGTTTCTTGGATGTGAGTATTGCTGACTAGGTCACTCTTTATTGTCCATCCCTGGTTGTCCCTGGGAGATTGGTCATGGATTCCCCTCCCTATAGTCCCACTCTCTCACTAGAGAGAG
Organism: Hemiscyllium ocellatum; assembly: GCF_020745735.1. Classification (NCBI taxonomy): domain Eukaryota; kingdom Metazoa; phylum Chordata; class Chondrichthyes; order Orectolobiformes; family Hemiscylliidae; genus Hemiscyllium; species Hemiscyllium ocellatum. The sequence goes on along the minus strand of NC_083422.1, from coordinate 59,473,908 downwards.
TTGACTGATGTTGGTTTAATCTGAGGATCACTACACCCTCAGGCGAGGGGAGAGGTTGTGAAGGAGAGTCCTTCTTGGTAACCTCAAGAGGCATAGCAGGGTTTGAAGGTACCTGTGTACTGCTCAAAACATTCATAAAAACAGATAAACCGAGGAAAACACTGCTCATAACTAATTGTGACAAAGAGTTTCATCATCTCAAACTATTATGATAAAAGGGGGCGGCAAGGTGGCTCAGTGGTTAGCACTGCTGCCTCACAGCGCCAGGGACCCAGGTTCAATTCCACCCTCAGACCACTGTCTGTGTGGAGTTTGCATATCCTCCCCGTGTCTGTGTGAGTTTCCTCTGGGTGCTCTGGTTTCCTCTCACAATCCAAAGATGTGCATGTTAGGGTGGATTGGCTGTGCTAAATTACCCATGGTGTTCAGGTATGTGTGGGTCTGGGTGGAATGCTTTGGGAGGGTTGGTGTGGCCTCTTTCCATCCTGCAGGGTAATGCCATTCACAGCCTGAGCACCTGGATTTGACCATGGCATAATTTTTCCTTTTTGTTGTTAATGATATTCCACCCAGTTCTTCAGGCAACGCTTCTCCCACAGCCGTGATGACCAGGCATAGATCAATTGGTCAATGTCTGCATGTGTGTGGCACCTTTGCTGCCTACCTGTAAGGAGGCATTATTAAAGCTGGACAAGACACTAGTCAGATCACAGCTGGAATACTGTGAACAGTTTTGAGCCCTTATCTAATGACAGACATGCTGGCCTTGGAAGCAGTCCAGGGAAGGTTCACCCGGTTATACAAGGTATGGAGGGACTCTGAGGAGATGTTAAGACGCTTGGGTCTGAAATCATTGGAGTTGAGAAGAGGAGCAACCTTATAGCAGCAGAGCTGGGGAAGGGACCCAAAACATGATCTCTGATTTTTCTGCACAGCTGCCGCCAGACCTGCTGAGCTTTTCTGTTTATGTTTCTGATTTACAGCATCCACAGTTCATTCAATTTTTAAGATTTAGCAGGGTAGATGTGGAGAGGTTATTTCCCATTGTGGGAGAGTCTAGGACCAGAGGGGACAATCACAAAACTAGGAGGTTGTCCAATTAAGACAGAGATGAGAAGGAATTATTTCTCTTTAAAGCTGAGAGAGACAGATTTTTAATCAGGAAGGAAATTGGGAGTTATAGGGAAAAGGCAGGAAAGTGGAGTTGAGGATTATCAGATCAGCCGCAATCTCACGGAATAGCAGATCAGGCTCGATGGGCTGAATGGCTCTCTTTTGCTCCTTCTATTTGTGACCTTGTGATAATAATCTTGATGCTCCAGAAGCAAAATGTGTGTGAATTGTTTTTCGTTTCAAAGCAAAGCAATAAGTTGTCATGCAATTCAACTCATCCATTTAAGACTTTTTAAGTCAATACCAGGGCTTGTTTACTTAATCATCCCACCTTGCTTGGAGGTTTCTGACTTTTATCCCATCCCTGTCTGTGACTGGATGGATTCAGTTATTAAGTGACCCACCAGCTGTTCCCTCCTGACTTCACCTTCATGGCCTGTTCACAGAATCCTCTTGACACCTTACTGGTGTTCCTCTTGCTACACAGTCAGCACTTTGCACTATTTTTAACACCTTTATAATCTCTGTTTAATATTTAAAATAGTGCTTGAGGGAGGGAGACTTAAACAAAAACATTAAATCACTTTGAAGCTCTCAGCAGGAAATGGTTGGTTCTCTTTGCATGGTTAAGTTCAGGTGATGCAAAGACTTATCTTTAGCTTGATCTGCTTTATGTTTCTGAATGGACTAATCAATAAACTACATGGACATCAGTTACCCAGTCCCTCCTGTCTAAGTTATGCATTTGTCATCACTGGGAGTATTTAGTCTGTATACCCGTATACCTCATGTATATGGGTTACTTCTGAAAATAACCCTGCCTTAACTTCAATCCACTCTGGAGTGTAAACTCAGAGGAGAAGAGCTGCCTTGCACAAACATCCTCTTTGCACAAGTTGACATCATGTTAAAACTGAGGCACAAGCGTCTTATGTATTTTGTCGCAGTTTAGGGTAGTATTTTCCTGGCCAATGGGTGAAGGGAGTAGCCGAGCAACAACACCACTAGGATATTGCTTCCCTTAAAGGGTCTGAGACAGGGTTTAAGAGTAGATTGTCATTTCTGCTTTATGCACTGACATTGTTCAGTCTGCATTGTGATACCTCTTTCGCTCTCCATCCAAGGGCAATGTGTAATCTATACATTGAGAGATGAACATCATCAAATGGAAGTATCATCAGTCAGGTATGGGACATTCAATAAATGCAGGGCAGTTGGCACATACTTGGATATTTGGAAGCAGTGGCTGTTTCTGAAAAAGCCAAGAAACATTTAGGGATGGTTCTGCCATGTATCCCCTGATGCGGAAGTTTGCCAGAGAAGGGCAGAAATCCAAGGACCACATTTAAGGTCCCGTTTCAATAGTGAGCTTGCATTTAGCCAGCAGCAGAATGCTCCTGCCATCTATGGAGGCCACTGACTCAGTGGAAGTGACAACCTTGCAATGGTCTAACGTCTTCAAAATGGAGACTCCTTTCCCCAAAAGAGGGGGCTGCTAGTAGTAAGGGTCACACCCACAGATCCAACTCTGCCACTGAGGCAGGCTCCTCAACAATCACGTTGGTCAATGTCTATCTCTCTCAGTTATCCCGTTGATGGTCTCAGAGTTACTGGCTCTCTAATTCCTGCTGACATCATCAGGAATTCACCCACCATCTGGAATTGGGTAGTGAGCTCCATGGCGATCAAATAAGGAAAACCTCTGGAAATATTCCTTAGTTGAAGAGTGTGGCGCTGGAAAAGTACAGCCGGTCAGGCAGCATCTGAGGAGCAGGAGAGTCAATATTTTGGGCCTATGTCCTTCATCAGGAATGTTCCTTAGTCAATCTCATTCTGTCTATCTTTACCCCTGTCCCTGTCTCCAGAGTTGGACCACTGGATCGGTCCACGCACATGGGTAAGGTGCGGAGCAGGGAACCTTCCTATTTTTACTGCCTGCTGTTCAGCATATTGGAAGGACTTTTAAACACTGACCATCAATCTGCTTTTCCATGTCTGATAGCACCTTCCCAGGCCAACACACCTTCGCATGAGTCTCAAAGGCAGAGCTTCTGACTCAGAGGTAGGGACACTACCAATGAATCACAAGACCTCCCAGTCTGGGAGACACGACTGGGATAAAATTGATACTTTTTATCTGTTTTATGTAAAATGGTATGTCAAGGTCAATTCTTGAATCCAGAACATTGGGACAGCCCAGATGCCCAATATGAGACATTAATGTCTACTTCTCCTGATCTGTTTAGAAAACCCCTATTGAATTCTGGATCAATGGTTATTGAGTGAAAACTTGGTTGAGCCAGAAAGGATTCTGCTCATGTTCCAGGTGATGGTGGTTATTTCTGGTAACCTGATGGGAGAGGCAGCATTGGGCAGATTTTAAACATTTTCAACTATTCATCATTTGAGGCATCACCTTGTACTCAAAACCAATGAAGAGTTGCTGCTACTGTGATGTGAACATCAGAGAGAACAACCACGTTGTAAAAATATATTACTTCCCTGTTCTCTATTGTTTCATTTTTTTACCTCCTGTTATGGATTGTGGAATTGTTTTAAAAGAGATTCCTCTTGTTTTACTTCCATACAAAGCTCAAAAAAGCCAAGTCTGTACACCAGACGGCAACTAAACCCCTCGATTACTTTAATTTTCATTAACAGAATATGGGCATCACTGGCTGGGTCAGCATTTATTGCCCATCCCTCATTACCCAGAGGGGAGTTAAAAGTCAAGCCCATTGCTGTGGGTCTGGAATCACATGTAGGCCAGACCAGGTGAGGATGGCAGTTTCCTTCCCTAAAGGACCTTAATGACCCAGATTTTTATTTTGACAGTCAGGATGGTTTCATGGTCATCATTAGATTTTAGTTTCAGATTTTGTATTGAATTCAGATTCCACCATCTGCCTGGTGAGATTCAAACCATTAGTTGGGTCTCTGAATTAGTAACCGAGCAACAATACCACTAGGATTTTGCTTCCCTTAAAGGGTCTGATACAGATTTTAAGAGTGTACTGTCACTTCTGCTGTATGCACTGACATTGTTTAGCCTGCATTGTGATATCTCTTTCGCTCTCCATCCAAGGGCAATATGTAATCTATACATTGGGAGATGTAAATCATTGGGTATGGGACATTTAGTAAGTGCAGGACAGTTGGCACACACTTAGCTATTTGGAAGCAGTAGCTGACAAGTAAACCTAGTGTTTTCTGAAATCATGAGAAAAGGAATGCATCTCTTTCTGCATCAGAATTAAGGCCACAATTTCGAACAATAGGCCAAGAGGACATTTAATAGGAAAAGGAAGGAATCAGGTTCACTGTCAAGTCTTCAGCTTTGGTTAAAGATAGTACCTCAGGAACTCAGTGGGTGTATCTCTCAGGTAACTAGGCTGGATAGACTTGGGCTATTACACCACAGCAGTGCTTGAGAAGTTGGAGAAGATACCGTAAGCATTAATCCTCTAATGGTGACATGGTGTGTCTGCAGTGGCCTTTGTCCCCTGCAGCCCACCAGGGACACCAGTGTCGGGCATGTTGAAAAGGAGGCAATAGCTACCAGGCAGTGTCACTGGAATAGTAATTTGGAGTTGCATATTGGTATAATGGACTTAATCCCATCATGACAGACAGAGATGTTAAGACATGACCTTATAAAGACCATATAAAAATACACAAACCCCGTCAGGCCCTTTGAGAAAGGAAATCCATCGACCTCACCTTTGCTGGCTTACATGTGGCTCCAGAGCCACGGCAATTTGGTTGACTTTTAATGCCTACCCTCTGGGCTCACCAGGGACGGGCAGTAAAATCTGGCCCAGCCAGTGAGACTCACATCCCTTAAATAATTACACAGGAAATGGATTTTCCCTCTTGATTGTCAGTTTACAATTGTTTGTCCCATTCCTGGTGAGTAAGAAGACTTGTGTTTATTATTTAATATTTATTCACTTGGGGGACATTAGGTGTCACTGGCTGGGCAGTATCATCCCTAGCTGCCCTTCAGGAGGTGGGGGTGAGCTGCCTTCTTGAACCTACTGTGGTCTACCTGCTGTAGGTAGGCTCAAAATGCTGTATATCCGTCATGTGTCACATCCTCCAGATGCCCTCACAGCCCATGATGTAGGTGGAAATATAGATACTGTTGTAATATATCTAATTCTTTTCAGCAAGCTCTTGTACTCAGCCATGTGATAATGACTAGATGACTGGCTTTCATTGAGGGATTGTAGGGATACTTCCCCTGCTCTGTCAGGGGATTGTTTACATTGAGGAGAGAGAGGGAAGATGGGAGCTCAGTTTGACATCTCAACTGAGAGATAGCAACTGTGGCAGCTCCGACTGTGTCACACTGAGCATCAGACCTGACAGCATGTTCAACTCCTGCAGTGAGCCATGAACTCAACTTTTGACTGGAAAGCAGGAGTGCTGACACTGAGCATGGCTCTGGGAATGGTGTACCTGGTGAGACGAGGCATGTCAACACCAATGTACAACTCGGCTGAATCTGGAGAGCTCCTGTTTTGAGTTCCTAGCCATGGTCCTAATGTTCTGTCAGAGTCAGTAGAAGCTGATCAGTGAGGAACTTTGTTAACAGGCTTGGAGCTCCCAAATGAGAAAGATGTGTTAAAAATACCCTGTCTCCATCAGCCAGTTCCCCTGGCCATACCGCTCAAATACATGTTACCTTCTGATAATTCCATTTTGTTTGTAATTCTGATATAATTAAATATAAAACACTTTCATCATAAAATCATTGTAATGAGATACTGTGCAGTACAGGAGAAGGTCTCTGTGATCAAAAGAATGTCAAGATTTCACTTCTTTTTACCTTGGGCAACGAATATTTGGGGAGTTTCATTTGTGTGAAGCTCTGTCTTCGATATGACACGTAGTAAGTCACCCGTCCACCAGATGTCACCTGGTTAGTGAAGCACAAGACAAATGTTACACTTGGTTTTTGTTCTGGAACAGAAATTGGTTTATGGGCAGTAAACAATTCATGGAGAGCAAATGCGCAATAAATATTAATAAATGTTCTGCCTTGACCCTCCGGGTGATAAAGATAATGATCACTTTAGCCCAATCACCAAAGCAACTTGGTAATTTATTTTTCTCTTACAATACAAACAGAAGTCAACAAAGTGAGGCTTTTCTGTGAACGAGACCTGTCCTGAAGTCACTGCCATGGCTGAAGTCTGACTGTGAGGTGCAATTAAACACATAGCTGAAACAACAGCAGTGAAGAAATACTGAACACTGCAAATTGTTACTTTGATTTCAAAACTCTGACTGATAGAAAATGTAATAAATTATGTTAATATTTTGATGTTGGTCAATCCAGAATCTGGACTAGCTTCATAAAATTGGAAGCATTTCCGACAAACGAATTCATTCTATTGTACCATTGGTGATCATTGCTTCCCTATTTATTACATTGAGAAAGGACAAGGGTCAAACTTATAGTGTTGACTATAAATTCAGAGTCAATAGAGTCTACTTTCTTTCATAGTATGCATTCAAGATACATCATAGGCAAGGTGACTCTGCACATTTTGAAATACTTTGATAGTCTCCAAGTCTGAGCCCCTCTGCCAAGCCTTTTGTTCTTCCGCTTCCACACTCTGTCATCTCTCCACATGTTTTCGTACCTGACCATCCATATGGCTGCCATAAACTGGGAAAACAGCTGACTGTTGCAAATTGATAAGTGGATTATACAGTAAAAAGTGAGGTCTGCAGATGCTGGAGATCAGAGCTGAAAATGTGTTGCTGGTTAAAGCGCAGCAGGTTAGGCAGCATCCAAGGAACAGGAAATTCGACATTTCGGGCCAGAACCCTTCATCAGAGCCCTTCATTCCTGTTGAATTTCCTGTTCCTTGGATGCTGCCTAACCTGCTGTGCTTTAACCAGCAACACATTTTCAGCAAGTGGATTATACAGCTGATGTTTGGCTCCTCCAGTTAATGTTATATTTCCTTTTCCTGTCCTTTTACTGGCTTGGCGCTAGCTTGTTCCTTGTGACATTGACAGAGAACACCTAATTTGGAATGCTTGTCAGCTGAACAAACAAGGAAATAGATCACCCTATTTATTGTAATTAACCTGCTTTTCTCAGTCACTTGCCAATCAAATCAGAGATTTCTTTCCTTCAATCAGCATAGATTTATTGGTTGATGAAGGGCTTTTGCCTGAAATGTCGATTTCGCTGCACTTTGGATGCAGCCTGAACTGCTGTGCTCTTCCAGCACCACTGATCCAGAAATAGATTTATTGGTATACCTGCGTAATCATAAAAGGGACCTGTTTAAAAATCAAGTACATGAGTATCTTTCAGATGTGAAAGACCTATTTTTGTCCTTTTTTTTATCATTTTGAGAGAATTCATAGATTGTTCTTTTGCTACAAATGGTCTCAGGAAGATTTTGAACTATTCGGCTGATATCAATTACTGGGTTTAGTTGGAATGGGGAAATTGAAATGCAGAATCCCCATGTCTCACTATGTGCTTGTTGATTTTAATGTTGTTGAAAAAGTGACCACCGAAAAACTTTTATGCTAAATGCTCCTTGTCCCTTCACTGTCTCTTAGGTCTTTATAACGACCCAAATTTATCCGATCCGTATGCTGTTTCTTTATCCAAAGGGCTTCTTTTGGTCCCGCTCATTCATTGGTGAACACGATGGCAGTGTTAGGAAATGTTGCCCTTTCCACTGGTTCAAAGCTTTTTATCCTTCAGTTAGACTGTTTTGCAATCAAAGCTGTTTTTGATTTGAGCTCTCAACTCTTGCTCCTTCTAAAGTGCCATATGATACACCCGGACACCCGGAAGCGGCAAGGACAGACCACTATAAATACCGGAAGAAACATCAAAGAAGCGCTTCGCAGGAGGCTCCAGAGCACTGATGATGTCGCCTAGCCAGGGGACGAAACGTTTGCAACAAAAACTTCCAGCTCGGTGAACAGAACCACAACAACGAGCACCCGAGCTACAAATCTTCGCACAAACCTTGCCATATGATAGTCTGACTGATCCTTTGCCGATATGGAAGATGCTGAAATTAAGGTGAACAATACCTTAACTATTTCCAAGAAGTTTAATGGAAAGGTCAAATTAACAAGTAAGTTTTCTTTTTTTTTTCACTAATCCTGTTGACAAGAATGAGCAAGCGGTCCACCCAATGGAGGTTTACTCACTCTGTCTTGTGGTCAGAATTTTTAGTCTGTTTTAATAAAAGTTAATGGAATGCAGCAATTTCTATGACCTGTATGATTAGCCTACTTAAAAATGCAAGGCATTTATCTCGCTCAGTTTCGAGGTTGCAAAATCCCAAAAAGAAGTGATCTGTAAGATTATGCTATTCTATTAATATTTTCACACGTCAGCAATAATTCCTCAAACAGAGTTTCCATCTGAAACTTTTTTTCTAATGATCGATGAGACAGGATTTATTTCCACTGGTGAAACTCCCGTGGCGATGTATATTGTAGACAATAGACTTTCTCTCGATGCTCCTATTTTGCTGACTCTCTGCTTGCCATCTGTCTTTCAGTTGACTTGTATTTTTCTCTCTCATGTGAGAAGTGACAGTGAGTCAGGGAGATGAGGCACCGTAGCTTGCATTTGAGGGGATTTGGGCAGATGAACGTCCACTGGTGGGTGAAACTAGGACAAGAGGGCATAGCCTCAAAATTATGGGGAACAGTTTCAGGCCTGAATTGAGGTGGGTTGTGAATCTGTGGAATTCCCTGCCCAGTTGAGGCTTCCTCGCTGAATGCTTTTAAAGCTAAGGTAAATAATCTTTTGAATAATAATGGAAATAAGGGTTATGGTGAGAGGGTGGGTAAGTGGGGTGAGTCCATGAAAATATCAGCCATGATCTTATTGAATGGTGGAGCAGACTCGGGGGGGCAGAAGGCCTACTCCTGCTCCTGGTTCTTATGTTCTAATGCTCTAAGTTTCCATCTAATTCCTTTCCCCACTCTTTGAACTTGCCCTGGTTTCTCTTGCAATCACTATCCATTCACACAACTCCTCCACTTGTCACCATGGCTATTATTACCATTAGTCGTCTCCCCTCCCCCCATACAGATCCATTGTGCTGGGTCCCAATACCATCTCCTTTCCCTTGTTCTGCTCTCACCTGTGTCCTACCATATCCACATTCCCTTCTGCAGCCTGCCTACTTCCACCTTTCACTGCTGTTAGCCAATGTTCCCGTGGAACATTTTCCTTCCAGAAATCAACTTTTCTTTTGAAAATCTCAAAATGGTTTGAGGAAAGATATCCTGGTTACATCTGTCTCAGTCTGACTCTCGTGTTGATTGGTAGGATTTTTAAATTGCTGACAAAACAAGTTTGACTGGGACTTTCTATTCCTTTGAAATTTTAACTTATACATTTAAAAAAAGTTCAATTTAGTATGAGCAAAGGCACATTGGGGTGAATTTTACTGTATAGAATGACTTGGAACAAGATCAAACATGAGACATTTGAATGGGGGAGTAGGCCATTCAGCCCCTTGAGTCTGTTCCATTATTCAGTGAGACCATGACTAATCTGTTTAAATCCATTTATGTGGACTGGGTCTGTCAAAGGGTTTCTCACGTAGCCACATCTGTTAACACCTGATTTCCAATTAGCAGCAGTGAGTACAATCAAAATTCCTATGATAATCAATGCAGTCTGTTCAGTAGGACACTCTAACTGTTCAACACCAAGCTGTAGGAATTGGCATAAAGAGGGAAAGAAATCTTGGAAAGGAGTCAAGACAGACAAAGGCCACACTCACTTCACTGGTACCTCCTTGGACGTGCTGCTAGGATCTCTGAAGACACAAAGGAATTATATCTCACGCAGTAACAGGAAGGTGAAGATTGCCATTGAAAGTGGAGGTTGCTGAGGCCTCGAACACCCTCCTGGATCCACTGCAGGAAACAGCTTAATGAGCTAACCAAGTCAGAAAAGATCAGGGCAGGGGCCCATTCACCCATAAAGCTGATGCATGTCCTTCGCAGCACTTCACACATCTCTGTCAGTGCACGTCCCATCCTTACCTATCTATTCCTCATAGACATCTTTTGGCACAATGCGCCTCTCCATCACCTCAGAGTCAGTCTCAACAAATCCTCTCCATCCATTGGGTTGACACTTTTCACGAGTCTCACTGATAGCTCTCTCCTTCCCCTCCGTGCAGGACGGAGAGTAGGGGACAGCAGGGTGACAGTGAGAATCAGAGGTGCTCTCAACAACTGACAGCTGGAGAGACAGAGGTGCGAGAGATCTGCAGCACCTCAGCAGATACACACAAACAAACACTGTCTCTGTATGCTCAAGAAAACAAACCTCTTGAATAAATGTTACCAAAATTAGGCTTTTAAATATCATATCGTAGTTTGTATTCAAATAATTTTGGGAAGCAGCTGGCTGTGTAAAATCAGCAGAGACTCAGCAGTCTGAATTTCTATTGCTGTAGCGTGGGAAATTGGGGGTGGGGCAGAGTATATCATATGGCTTTACTCCATGTAAGGGAGGTGATGGGCTAGTAATATTATCATTAAATTATTAACCCAAAAACCTGCGGAGTGCTCCATGGACCCAGGTTCAAATCCTGCCCTGACAAAAGTTGAATTTCTGGAATTAAGAATCTAATGATAACTGTGAAACAATTGTCAGGGGGAAATCCCACCTGGTTCACTACTGTCCTGCGGGCAAGGAAACTGCTAGTCTAGCCTACATGTGACTCCAAACTCACATCAATATGGCTGACTTTGAACTGCCCCCTGGACAATAAGGAAATGCTGGCCCAGCCAGACACAGCCACATAAAAGGAAGGACAAGGTACATCATTCTACTCCTGTCTTGATCAAAACTCCATGGTGATTGGTCATTTCTGTTTCTGGATAATTGCCTGGAGTCCTAACAGATACTGTTTTCTAAACCGAGACAGGCTGTTTTAGATCTATGTGTAGGCTTGACTAAACACGATCTCCCATGTATTTGATGCTGTTCTTAATGTTTTAGAATAATTCTCCATCCTCAACTGGAAGCTGACTCAATACAATCTCTCCTTCAGATTCAAGCTTGATCCCATTTGGTGGCTTCCTAGTAAAATACACTAGAAACGTATTTCCGCTGATTAACCTTCATCGCTACACTCCAAAAGCAAGCTAACATTGCCATGAATGATTGATGAACAACAGACATCATTAAGGACTATTTTGAAAAGAATCAGATCTTTTCCTTATCCTATTTGCCTTCATTGTTTTGTGTTCACTGGTTAAAAAGAGCAAGAACAAGTATCAGAAATGATCTAATAAACTGGACTAAAACAAAGATGCATGAGGCAGTTTTCCATTTGATAGAAAGATCAGAATCAATGCCAAATAAGAATTGGGTGAGATAAAAGATAAATTGGTAGGATTGATTTTTCTTGAAACAATTTAGATCTCCAGAAATGCCATAGAACCAGAGCGTTTTTTTTTCTCTTGATCCAGATCTGAGTGACAATTGATTGAATTGAGGTTTGTATTCAATAAGACTTTATTTGTTCCAATTTTCAATGTGCCTGCAGACAACAGAGTCTGAAAAGGTCATCTTTTAATTTTCTCAGAATTAGGCAAGGGCTTTAGTGTATGGGTTCACATGCAATGTTATATTGCAGCCTTAAAATGAGCTCTTTATTTACATGGAACAAGATTTGATTAAGTTCAATCAAATCACTTTATGCTTCAGATTTTCAAAGTCTTTCCCCGTTTAGAAATAGCCTCCATTCTTCCAACCAATGTGCATAATCTCACATTTCCCCACATTGTATTCTGTCAGCCAATTCTTTGCCCACTCGGCAAGCCTACTCAAGTCCCTCTGAAGCCTCCCTGCTCCCTTAACACTACTGGTCCTTCCTCACGTCGTTGTGTCATCCGTATCTTTAGTTACAATGCCCTCAGTTCCTTGGTCCAGATCGTGAATAGTTGTGGTCCTAACACAGGCACCTGTGGAACTGTACTTTCCATCCTGAAAAAGATCTCTTTATCTCTGCCTTCTGCCATAAGCCAATCCTCTATCCATACTAGCACTTTGCCCCAAATACCAAATACTCTTGTCTTATTTAGCAGCTCTCTGTGGGCCTCTTGTCAATGGCTTTCTGGAAATCCAAACAGATTATGCCCACTGGCTCTCCTTTGTCTAACTTACTTATTACCTCCTCAAAAACTTCGAACAGATTGTCAGGTATGACCTCCCCTTGATGAAGCCATGCTGACTCAGCCCATTTTACCGAGCACATCCAGTACTCCAGAATTGCATCCTTAATAATAAACTCTAAAATCCCACCAGTGAACAATATTCTGTCTTCTCCCTTCCTTCCTTCTTAAACAGAGGTGTTACATTAGCTATTTTTCAATCCTCTGGAACCATGTCTGACTCCAGTCATCCCTGAAAGCTCACCTCCATAATCTCCTCAGCTTTCTCCTTCAGAACCTTGGGTTGTAATCTATCTGGTCTGAGTGATTTCTCTGCCTTCAAAATCATAGAATCCCTAGAGCATGGAAGCAGACCATTTGTCCCATCAAGTCCACACCCACCCTCTAAAGGACATCTCACCTGAACCCACCACCTATCCTTGTAATGTCGCATTTCCCAAGGCAAATCTGCCTCCCTGCACATCCCTGTACACTATGGGCAATTTCCCATGGCTGATCCACCCTAACCTGGACATCTTTGGATTGCAGGAGGAAACCAGAGCAAACCCACGCAGACATGGGGAGGATGTGCAAACTCCACACAGACAGTCACCTGAGGCTGGAATCGAACCTGTGAGGCAGCAGTGCTAACCACTGCGCCACATGCCACCCTTTCATCCTCCCCAGCATCTTCTCCTTAGTGATGGCCACTACATTAACTTCTACCTCTAGAAATTCTTGAAGTTCTGGATTACTATTGGTGTCTTCTACAGTGAAACCTGATTCAAAGTACCTATCTGGTTCCTCCATGACTACTTCACCAGCCTCATTTTTCAGGAGTCCAGCATCTCTCTCTCTCTCTCTCTCTCTCTCTCTTACTCTTCAGTATCTAAAACATTTCCTGCAGCCTTCTTTTATAACACAAGCCAGTTTATTCTCATATCTCACCTTTTCCCTCCTTCCTGCTTTCTGAATTATCCTCTGCTGGTTTTTAAAGGCCTCCTAACCCTCTGGCTTCCCACTAATCTTCATCACATTAGATGGTTTCTCTTTTGCCTTTATGCTGTCCCTGACTTCCCTTGTCAGCCGTGGTTACCTCGTCCTCCCCTGAGTATGATTCTTCTTCCTCGGGGTGAATTCCTGTTGTGTCTCCTGAATTTCCCCCAGCTACTCTTGCCATTGCTGTTTCAATGTCTTCCCTGCTGGACTTCCCTTCCAATCAACTCTGACCAGCTCCTCCCTCAGACCTTTATTCAGCTGTAATCCTGTTACATCTGATTCCAGCTTCTCCCTCTCAAACTGCACTGTCATATTATGGTCATATTATGTTTACTGGCCTCTAGGGTTTCCTTCACCTTAAGCTCCCTAATCAGGTTGGTCTCATTATACAACACCAAAACCAGTCCTGCCAGTTCCCCAGTAGGCTCTACCACAAGCTGCACCAAAGAAAACCATCTTGTGGACATTCCACTAATTCTTTGTCTTTGGATCCTCTGCCAACCTGATTTTCCCAGTCCACCTGCATATTGAAGCCCCCCCCAGACCCCCCCATGATTATTGGAATAGTGCCTTTCCTACATGCCTTTTTTATCTCCTGATTTCATTTCTTTCCTCCATCCTGACGACTGCTCGGAGGCCTGTACACACCTCCCCTCAGGGTCTTTCTCCTTTTGCGGTTCCTACACTCTACCCACACCGATTCTCCACCTTCTGACTCTACATCAATTCTTGCTCTCAATTTAATTTAATTTCTCACCAACAAGGCAAGCCAACCTCCCACCCCACCCCCGTCGCCCAGCTGCCTGTCCTTTCAATATGCTGGGTTCCTTGGGGACTTAGTTCCCAGTGTTGATGCTCTTGCAGCCAAGTCTACAAGCTCATTTATCTTGCTTCATCTAGAATTAAATATCTTGTGGCAATCATGAAACCACAGCAATTATCAGGGGAAAAAACACCTGATCCATTAGTACCCTTTAGGAGAGCAAATGTGGCATCCTTATCTGGTCTGGTCTACACGTGACTCTGGACCCATAGCAATGTGGTTGACTCTCAACAGGCCTCTGAAAGGGTCTAGCAAGATACTCAGTTATGCCCATTGCTCAGTAAAGAAATGTAACTCTAACGGATCACCAGATATTAACCCAGACACTGGAAAAGGCAACGGCAGAAACAACTCTGTCGACCCTGCACAGTCCTCCTCACTAACATCGAGGGGCTTGGGCCAACATTGGGAGAGCTGTATCGCAGACTTGTCAAGCAACAGCCTGACACAGTCATACTCATGGAATCACACCTTACAGACAATGTCCCAGACACCACCATCACCATCCCTGGATATGTCCTGCCCCACCCGCAGGACAGACCCAGCAGAGGTGGTGGCACAGTGGGTTACAGTTAGGAAGACGTTGCCCGGGGGAGTCCTCAACATTGACTGTAGACCCCATGAGGTCTCATGGCTTCAGGTTAAACATGGGCAAGGAAACCTCCTACTGATTACCACATACCATCTTCCCTCAGCTGATGGATCGTTACCCCTCCATGTTGAACAACACTTGGAGGAAGCGCGGAGGATGGCAAGAGCTCAAAATGTCCTCTGGGTGGGGGATTTCAATCTCCACCACCAAGAGTCACTCGGCAGCAGCACGACTGATCGAGCTGGTCAGGTCCGTAAGGACATCGCTGTTGGACTGGGTCTGCGGCAGGTGGTGAGGGAACCAATAAGAGAGAGAAACATACTTGACCTCATCCTTACCAATCTGCCAGCTGCAGATGCATCTGTCCATGACAGCATTGATAAGAGTGACATCTACAGAGTCATTCCCACAAAGCTGACCCTTGAAAGAAATGTCCATTGAGCAGACTAAAATTGTTCCTTGTGCTCCTTTTATCCCTATAACAGGTTGCCCATTCTTGGCTGCCATTTCCAAACAAGCTTCCCTGTATTACTGGACCGATGGCATCAAAGATTTCCTTTTGATCAACGTTACACTGCAGAACCAAACTCATACAGACATGAATGATTCATGACAGTGACACTCATTTTACTTAATGAATGCAAAATTCACCAGAAGAAATTTTTTTTAAAGAAAATATTTGATGCAATTATTGTGCACTTTCTGGGAAAATGAAGCAAATTAACAAAATATTAAAACCCTGACTTTTCCTATTCTATTGATTCAGCCATGAACTTTGTCTGCTTTGGCTCATTAACAATTACACTTCCTTTATTTAGAGAAAGACAGTTCAAAACCAGAGTTGAAAAGTGTGGCACTGATAAAGCACAGCAGATCAGGCAGCATCCGAAGACCAGGAGAATCGACATTTCAGACATTGCTGATGAAGGGCTTATGCCTGAACCGTCAACTCTCCTGCCCCTCGGATGCTGCCTGACCTGCTGTGCTTTTCCAGCGCCACGCGTTTCAACTCTGATCTCGAGCATCTGCAGTCCTCACTTTCTCACAGTTTGGAAGCAGATGTGTATGTAGACAGAGAGATGTGTCGGGTAAATTGCAGGCTGGAGTGGGGAGAGGGTGATAGCAAACTGAAAATCCAGAAGTCAACATTTCCACACAACTGTAACGTTTCAAAGACACATCATGGACATGATGGCATTGCCCATTCCGAGGGGATAAGCAGGGAATGCCGCTGAGGAGAATGCAGGAGAAAAAAGCTGCCTCCTCCAATCTGGGACTTGGAATTTTCAGGCCTGAGGGCTCAGAGACTGAGACAGTGATGGGTGTCAGAAGGTCAGAGGTCATTGGGGTGACAGCAGAGGCCATGGTGAGGTGAGTCATCGTGTTGGTAATCCTGGGAGGCAGGTGAGTGGGAGAGCGTGAGGTGCTGCCAAGGTATGTGGAAAACAGTTTAGCTTCCCGGGTTTGATATTCCCACGTCACCTGAATTGACAGGATTCCTGAGACGTGGGAAATCTGGCTGTCCAGTGCTAACTTTGAAATGGTGTATAAACACCGGACCACTCAGCCTTGTAATATTATTTCTAAATTATCAAGCTGCCCTTTGAGATCCAGGTGCTCATTGACTCTCCACATCCCACTCTGCATAGACCAGATCATTAACTTTCTAACCTCCCAGAAGCCCCGAGTCCCCTGGCTGTAACTGTATGTTGGAATTAAGGTCCCGTCATAGTATTTATTTTAATGAACCACTATAAGGTAGCGTTCCCCTGTTGGTTCATAGAATTGTAGAAAATAGGAGCAGGAGGAGGCCATTCAGCCCTTCGAGCCTGCTCCACCATTCAATATGATCATGGCTGATTAGCCAACTCAATAACCTGTTCCTGTTTTTCTCCCATATCTTTTGATCCTATTTGGCCACATGTACTATATCCAAATCCTTCCTGAACTCATACAATGTCTTTGCCTCAATCACTTGATGTGATAGTGCACTCCACAAGTTCACCAATCTCTGTGTGAAACCATTTCTCTGTCTCAGTCTGAAATGCTTTACTCAGTACAAGACCCAATATGACCAGATGTCATTGAGACAAGGAAGTTCTCAGAGCTGATTTTCAGAGTGTGTTCAGAAAGCTGATCTCAGATGACATAAAGTCATAAAGTCATAGAGTGATACAGCACAGAAACAGACCCTTCCATCTGACCAGACATCCTAAATTAATCTAGTCTCATTTGCCACCATCTTGTCCATATCCCTCCAAACCTTACCTGTCCAAATGTCTTTTCAATGTTGTAATTGCACCTGCATCCACCACTTCCTCTTGCAGTTCATTCCACACACAAAATCACCCTCTGGGTGAGAAAGTTGCCCCTCAGGTCGCTTTTAAACCTTTCTCTTCTCACCTTAAAATTGTGCCCCTTGTTTTGATATCCCTAGGAAAAAGACTTTTGTGTTATTCATACCCCTCATGATTTTAGAAATCTCTGTAAGGTCACCAATATATTTCCGTGAAAAAAGTCCCAGCCTCTCCAACCTCTTCTTTTCATTCAAACCCTCCAGTCCTGGTAATATCCTGAAATCCTCTCCAATTTAATAACATCTTTCTTATGTCAGGGTGACCAGAACTGTACACAGTATTCCAGAATAGGTCCTGTACTACCTCAACATGATTCAATGTGAGTCCCACATCCTCTACTCAATGCTCTGAGCTTGGTCAATGAGATGTTTAAACATAAGGGCAAGACAGGGATCCAATCACTTTCTAGATCTAGGATAAGACAGACAATTTCGGACTTGGCAGTGTAACTAGCCCCAGCCACGTGCATCCTGCACAGCAACAATATTATTTATCATCTGTTATACAACAGCAGAGGAAAACAGCTCGCATTTATTAAATGATTTGCCTCATTCAAGGATACCTTAAAATTCTGCATGACCAACAAATTAGCTGTTTCATAGCCAATTTGAGTACAGCAAGGATCTGCAAACAGCAATTATTTACAGGTCTGTTTCATGAGATAGATATTGGTTTTGTAACGCCTCTTTTACCTGATCTGCACCTGATGAAGGGGCAGTGCTACAAAAGTTTGTGATTTCAAATAAACCTGTGTCTTCAGATCTTGTCCACAACAGTGCAACACCGGCACCATCATATCATGGCCTCTTTTATGGACAAAGAATGCAGGCAGGAAAAGCGAATTTTGGCTAAACATCATTGGGTTAAAGGATCCCATTTAGGTCTGAGCTGATATTACTTCATGCATTGCAAGGGTTGGAGGATTTGAGCTACAGGGAGAGGCTGAATCGGCTGGGGCTGTTTTTCCCGGAGCATCAAAGGCTGAGGGGTTTATAAAATCATGAGGGGTATGGATAGGGTGAATAGACAAGGTCTTTTCACCAGGGTGGGTGAGTCCAAAACTAGAGGGCATAGGTTTAGGGTGAGAGGGAAAGAAATTAAAAATCCTAAGGGTTAACTTTTTCATGCAGAGGGTGGTACGTGTGTGGAATGAGCTGCCAGAGGATGTGGTGGAGGTTGGTACAATTGCAACATTTGAGAGGCATTTGGATGGGTATATGAATAGGAAGGGTTTGGAGAGATATGGGCTGGGTGCTGGCAGGTGGGACTAGATTGGATTGGGATATCTGGTCAGCATGGAAGTAGTGGACCGAAGGGTTTGTTTCCATGCTGTACATCTCTATGACCCTATGACTCATTGTTCAGCCTGAAATGAGGTTCAAAGTTTAGGCTGGTTTCAGAACTGCTGAGGTGGGGGTGCAATGCTGACTCTGGGCCCCAAAAGAAGGCTACGGTGAGTTTCTATCCTTTTCTGTTTTGATGATGTCTGCTCAGGGCTAAACATTGACTGGGACATCAGGAGAACACCTCTGCTCAGTCAT
The DNA here is from genome assembly GCF_020745735.1 of Hemiscyllium ocellatum. Lineage (NCBI taxonomy): Eukaryota > Metazoa > Chordata > Chondrichthyes > Orectolobiformes > Hemiscylliidae > Hemiscyllium > Hemiscyllium ocellatum. The sequence continues at coordinate 59,455,302 of NC_083422.1, read as the reverse complement.
CTGTACCACATAATGTTTTACATTGACTCATGGGGCCCTGGTGAGGTCTAACAGTCTGCACTCATTACCATGGATCACAATACAGGGCAGGATCTTGGCTCCTTGACTGGGACTCAGACGTTAAGGGCAAATGGGGAACAGCAGCCAGCAATGCATGAGCAACAGTCACCCAGCAGGGACTTTACCCAAACTAGAACCCTTCACAGTAGCAGCCTATGGCTGTAGCTGAAGCCAAGCAGGTGAGGAGATTGCAAACTCTGAATAGATGGCTGGGTCCATGCTTAGTTGCTGGAAGACCACCGCCACACAGCCCACTTCACCACCACCAATGTGGGAGGGTGTCTAGGCTGACTGGAATCTGTGAGCTGTCCTGTAAATTGGTAACCAAGGCCAATTTCGACCCGAGGGGTCTATCCGAGGATATTAAAAGAAGCTGCAATAGAGATGGTGGGTGCACTGGTAGTCATCTTCCAAGATTCCTTCGACTCATGAAAAGTATCAGAAGGTTTGAAAAGTGCCAACGTAATATTCATATTCAGAATTGTAAAGAGGTAAAAACAGATTATCAAAGGGCAATCTGTGATTTGGAAACTGTTCGATTCTCTTATGGAGGATGTAATAGCAAAGCATTTCAAAATACATAGCACACGTCGTTCTGCTATAACGCGTGTTTTGTCAGCCTGAACTGCTATCATGCAATTGACGAAATATGGACATTGTTTGGACAGTGCAAACTTTCTACTGAACAGGTATAGTGAGGTTATAGAGGAACACAACTGTGGTGTTATAGCAGAATGATCTGGATGACCAAGCAGAGTCAGCATGGCTTCACGAATGGGAAAACATGCCTCACAATTTATTAGAATTATTTTAAAAATAGACTAAGCAGGATAGGTAAAAGGGGAAGCAGTGATTGCAATCCATTTGGATTTCCAGAGATTTCTGATAAGGGTTCTGCGGTTGAGCCTCCTTCATAAGACAAAAGCCCATGGTGTTGGAGGTGATCTATTCACACGGATGGACGATTGGATAACTGATCGAAGACAGAGAGTTGGGGTAATGGGGGGCATTTTCAGGAGGGAAAATTATAATCAGGGGTGTGCCACAGGGATCAGTGCTGACATCATAAATATTTACAATATATGGTCATGACTTGGATGAGGAAAGTGAATGTATTGCAAATGATATATAGATATACATGGGGAGGCAGGTGATGAGGATGACACAAAGAGTCTACAGGAGATATGGACAGGAGAAATGACTGGGCCTTCATTTACTACACAATGCATGAATCAGACCACAGCTGGAGCAGCTTTGTGACCTTTATCGAAAGACTGCTACATTGGAGGTAGCCCAGAGTAGGCTCACTAGCTTGATACCAGATATGGAGGGACTGTCTTATGAGGAAAGGTTGAGTAGATTGGAAGAATAGTGTTGTGTCACCATAGTTTTACTAGACCATAGGGGCTGCTCTCTCATTAGACAGAAGTGACTGGTGATGATTTAAGCTGAAGGCCACCAGACCTCAGACGAGGGAAGAGATTGAGAAGGAGAGACATGGCAACATCAAACTGATGTTGGGAATTGAACCCAAATTGTTGGCATCATACTGCTCTGTAAACCAACAATCCAGCCAACTGAGCTAAACAAATTCCCAGATTGGACAAATGAGAGCCAACCTTATTGAAACATTCATGTTCTGATCAGATTTAACAGGGTTGATCCAGAATTGTTGTTTCTCCAGAGAGTTGAGAACCAGAGGGCAAAATCTCTGAGTAAGGGGAGAGAGAAGGAGGAATTTCCTCCCTCTTTTTTGGTGGTGGGGGTGGGGTGAGGTCTGTGGAACTCTTTACCACAGAGGGCTGTTAAGACTTTGTCATTAAATATTTTGAAGACTAAGATAGACAGATTTTTAATTGGTCAGGGAGTCAAGGGTTATGGAGAAAACACAGGAAGGTGGAGCTGAGAACTATCAGATCGACACAATCTCATTGAATGGTAGAGCAGACTTGATGGGCTGAATGGCCTGTTTCTGACCTAATGCTTTAAGGTCCAATGCCAGATGATGTATTGCTTCTGACCCCCATTTTGTTTCCGGGTGAATGAGCTGATGGAAGGATCATGTACTAGCCCAGTGGGTAAAGTGCATCTACACTCTGACCCACCTGTATATACCCCTCCATCCAGCACTTGAGAATCTGAAGCAGACACGTAACCAGAGATTAATCCATCGTATTTCAAATAAAAACAGAATCATGCTTCATCAATACCACTGCCAGTAACAAGGACATGAAATCATTCTGAATGGATATAAACTGCACCTGAGTGAGTGCACAGGGTCGTTAGGTCAGTGCGCCACAGAGAGATTGAGTTGTGAGGAATTCCCCTTCCAGGTTAATTCGATATCAATGTACAAGTTCCTTTAAGTGAGTAGCACCAGAGTCAAGATAAAACCCTCTGTGGGCACTTTCAATTAACAACAAGCAATGTGTTGAAATGTCCTGTTCTCTCTTCAGAGAAAGGAAGTGCATTGTCTTGAATACATTTGGTCGAGTGGATTTGACAAATGTTATGCATGCACCCGGGACACAGGAGCTTAAATCTGCTAGATTGTCTTAATGGTACAACAAGGAGCTCCAAAAGCACGTTCCCCAAATAAAAATGAACAAATACTTAATTGTATACGTGATTTATTTAATTGTATATGTGATTTATTTAATTGCATATGTGATTTATTCTGAGTCTTGTGTGACATCTCAAAGAGGCATTGCTTCCTAACCATGCTGCAGCAAGTCCAGCAAACTCAAGAGACAATGAAAGAATGATTAAAGGGCAGGTCAAACATTACAAAGAGAATACAGCACCTAAAGAGGCCTTTTGCTCGAAGAAATTCAAGTTAACATTTCTGCTTCGCTTCAGCCTCCTTCTATCCTTCCTCAATCCAGTTTTATCACAGAACCTTCAATTCCTTTCTCCCTCAGGCACTTCCACAGCAGCATCTGAACAGCAGGAAAGTCAACGTTTCAGGCCGAAACCCTTTGTCAGCCCTGCCTGATCTGCTGCGCTTTTCCAGTTTCACATGCAGTCCCCACTGTTTCCTTCAGATATTTGTCTTGTTTCCTCTTTAATGCAACTGCACTATTCAACTCACCCATTTTGTGATGACGAGTTCTGTACTCACACTGTTCTCTTGGGTAAAGACCTACCTTCTGCATTCCCAACTGGCTTCTTTCGGTGACTGTCTTACATTGACGGCCTCTTGTTTTACTTTCTCTCACACGTGAATGTGCTCTCTCCATGTTGATGCCATTAAAAATTTTCATAATTTTAGTGGCCCTTTTTTGGTATTAATGTGGAGTTACAAACGGTCCAAAATGGCAGCGAGGTAGTACTTCTGCACCAGAGCTCGTCTGGCTCCAACCACTTTTCTTTTTCTTTTCCTTTTTCCCTCTTTTGTCTCTTTGTTACTGACTGACTGTGTCCTCAGCTTGGATGGTATCGTGGTGAAAGTCCAGTGCGTGGACCTCGGGCAGTCTCGAGCTGAGCCCAGGGCATGGACCTCAGGCGGGTCTATCGTGGATCTTGCGGAGGAGACTGAGCCCCTACCGAATTTCCTGGAGCAAGCACAGCACCCGGAATTGGCAGCTGCTCCATTGGTGGAGGTGACATTGATGAGGTAGAGTTGCAATGCATGTTGCAGGAAAAGCACAGCGGGTCAGGTAGCATCCGAGAAGTAGGAGAGTCGACGTTGCAGGCATAAGCCCTTCAGCCCCCACCTCATCTCAGATCCAACCCTCTAACTCAGCACTGCCCTCTTGACCTGTCCTCCCTATCCACCTTCCCTCCCACCAAGCTGCTCCACCCTCCACTCCAACCTATCACCATCACCGACCACCTGCATCCATCTATCACTTTCCCAGCCACCTTCCCTCCACCTCCCAGCTCCACTCTCTCCTCCTATTTATCTCTCAGTCCCCTTTTGTCTCGGCCACATTCCTGATGAAGGGCTTTTGCCTGAAATGTCAATTGTCCTGCTCCTCGGATGCTGCCTGACCTGCTGTGCTTTTCCAGCACCACACTCTCGACTCTAATCATCAGCATCTGCAGTCCTCACATTCTCCTCCGTTGATGAGGTGGGCCCAGCAGCGAAGATGGCACCTGACGATCAGTGGCTTTGTCATTGGTCGAGTCGAGAGCTAGTGGTGGTGAAGCGGTGGTGGAAGGGCATCATGGCACAGCCATGACAGAAGCGACTCTGATGGTGGCTGATCTGGCGCTGGCAGCGGTGAGATGGTGGAGGAGGAGATTCAGCCCTGGGGCAAAGTAGGCATCTGAAGATTGGCGATTTTGATGTTGGTTGTGTCCAGTGTAAACAGCGGTGAAATGGTGGCAAAGGTATGGCAGCACGGGCATCGTAGGTGGTGATCAGCTGGCTCAGGACTGACTGACAGATTCTCTTCAAGCTTTCGAGAGTCATAAAGTCATAGAGATGTACAGCATGGAAACAGACCCTTCAGTCCAACTTGTCCATGCCGACCAGATATCCTAAATTAATCGAGTCCCATTTGCCACCACCTGGCCCATATCCCTCCAAACCCTTCCTATTCATATACTCATCCAGATGCCTTTTAAATGTTGTAATTGTACCAGCCTTCACCAACTCCTCTGGCAGCTCATTCCATACACGTACCACCCTCTGTGTGACAAAATGCCCCTTAGGTCTCTTTTATATCTTTCCCCTCTCACCCTATACCTATGCCCTCTAGTTCTGGTCTCCCCGACCCCACAGAAAAGACAGTGCCTCTTTATCCTATCCATGCTTTTCATAATTTTGTAAACCTCTATAAGGTCACCCCACAGCCTCTGATGCTCCAGGGAAAACAGCCCCAGCCTGTTCAGCCTCTCCCTGTAGCTCAGATCCTCCAACCTTGGCAACATCCTTGTAAATCTTTTCTGAACCCTTTCAAGTCTCACAAGCACGGTGGCACAGTGGTTAGCACTGCTGCCTCACAGCGCCAGAGACCCAGGTTCAGTTCCCGCCTCAGGCAACTGACTGTGTGGAGTTTGCACGTTCTCCCCATGTCTGCGTGGATTTCCTCCGGGTGCTCCGGTTTCCTCCCACAGTCCAAAGATGTGCGGGTCAGGTGAATTGGCCATGCTAAATTGCCCATAGTGTTAGGTAAGGGGTAAATGTAGGGGTATGGGTGGGTTGCGCTTCGGCGGGTCGGTGTGGACTTGTTGGGCCGAAGGGCCTGTTTCCACACTGTAAGTAATCTAAAAAAAACATATTTCTGATAGGAAGGAAACCAGAATTGCATGCAGTATTCCAGTGGCCTAACCAATGTCCTGTACAGCCACAACAAGACCTCCCAACTCCTGTACTCAATACTCTGACCAATAAAGGAAAGCATACCAAATGCCTTCTTCACTATCCTATCTACCTGCGACTCCACTTTCAAGGAGGTATGAATCTGCACTCCAAGGTCTCTTTGTTCAGCAACACTCCCTAGGATCTTACCATTAATTGTATAATTCCTGCTAAGATTTGCTTTCCCAAAATGCAGCACCTTGCATTTATCTGAATTAAACTCCAACTGCCACTTCTCAGCCCATTGGCCCACCTGGTCCAGATCCTGTTGTAATCTGAGGTAACCCTCTTCACTGTCCACTACACCTCCAATTTTAGGGTGTAGGTTTGCTCGCTGAACTATAGGTTTGATATCCAGACGTTTCATTACCTGGCTAGGTAACATCATCAGTGGTGACCTCCAAGTGAAGCGAATCTGTTGTCTCCTGCTTTCTATTTATATCTTTCTCCTGGATGGGGTTCCTGGGGTTTGTGGTGATGTCATTTCCTGTTCATTTTCTGAGGAGTTGATAGATGGTATCTAGATCTATGTGTTGTGGTTGGAGTGCCAGGTCTCTAGGAATTCTCTGGCATGTCTTTGCTTAGCCTGTCCCAGGATAGATGTGTTGCCTCAGTTGAAATGGTGGGTTTTTTCATCCGTGTGTAGGGCTACGAGGGAGAGAGGGTTGTGTCTTTTTGTGGCTAGCTGGTGTTCATGTATCCTGGTGGCTAACTTTCTTCTTGTTTGTCCTACGTAGTGTTTGTGGCAGTCCTTGCATGGAATTTTGTAGATGAAGTTGGTTTTGTCCATGGGTTGTACTGGGTCTTTTAAGTTTGTTAGTTTTTGTTTGAGAGTGTTGGTGGATTTGTGTACTACTAGGATTCCGAGGGGTCTTGGTTGTCTGGCTGTCATTTCTGAAACTTCTTTGATGTATGGTAAGGCGGTTAGGGTTTCTGGCTGTGTCTGGTCTGCTTGTCATAGTTTGTTCTTGAGGAATCTGCGCACTGTATTTTTTGAGTATCCGTTCTTCTTGAATACGTTGTATAGGTGGCTCTCCTCTGTTTTCTGAAGTTTGTCTGTGCTGCAGTGTGTGGTGGCTCGTTGGAATAGTATTCTGATGCAGCTTTGTTTGTGTGTGTTGGGATGGTTGCTGGTGTAGTTAAGTATTTGGTCAGTGTTTGTCGGTTTTCTGTGTACGCAGGTTTGTAGTTCTCCGTTGTCCTTTCTTTCGACTGTGACGTCCAGGATTTGGTGTCATCTGCAAACTTACTAACTCGACCTATTATGCTCATGTCCAAATCATTTATATAAGTGATGAAAAGTAGTGGACCCAGCACCGATCCTTGTGGCACTCCACTGCTCACAGGCCTCCAGTCTGAAAAACACCCCCCCATCACCACCCTCTGTCTTCTACCTTTAAGCCAGTTCTGTATCCAAATGGTTAGTTCTCTCTGTATTTTGTGAAATCTAACTCTGCTAATCAGTCTCCCATAGGGAACCTTGCCGAATGCCTGACTGAAGTGCATACAAATCACATCTATCACTCTGCCCTCATCAATCCTCTTTGTTACTTCTTCAAAAAACTCAATCAAGTTTGTGAGACATGATTTCCCATGCACAAAGCCATGTTGACTATCCCTAATCAGTCCTTGCCTTTCCAAATACATGTACATCCTGTCCGTCAGGATTCCCTCCAACAACTTGCCCACTACTGAGGTCAGGCTCACTGGTCTATAGTTCCCTGGCTTGTCTTTACCGCCCTTCTTAAACAGTGGCACAACTTTAGCCAACCTCCAGTCTTCCGGCACCTCACCTGTGACTACTGATGATGCAAATATCTCAGCAAGAGGCCCAGCAATCACTTCTCTAGCTTCCCACAGAGTTCTCGGGTACACCTGATCAGGTCCTGGGGATTTATCCACCTTTAACCGTTTCAAGACATCCAGCACTTCCTCCTCTGTAATCTGGACATTTTACAAGATGTCACCATCTATTTCCCTACATTCTATAACTCCCATGTCCTTTTCCACAGTAAATACTGTTGCAAAATACTCGTTTAGTATCTCCCCCACCTCCTGCAGCTCCACACAAAGGCTCCCTTGCTGATCTTTGAGGGGCACTATTCTCTCCCTAGTTACCTTTTTGTCCTTAATGTATTTGTAAAAACCCTTTGGATTCCCCTTAACCCTATTTGCCAAAGATATCTCATGTCCCCTTTTTGCCCTCCTGATTTCCCTCTTAAATATATTCCTACTTCCTTTATACTCTTTTAAGGATTCACTCGATCTATCCTATCTATACCTGACATATGTTTCCTTCTTTTTCTTAACAAAACCCCCAACTTCTCTGGTCATCCAGCATTCCCTATACCTACCAACCTTTCCTTTCACCCTGACAGGAATATACTTTCGCTGGATTCTCATTATCTCATTTCTGAAGGCTTCCCATTTTCCAGCCGTCCCTTTACCTGCGAACATCTGCCTCCAATCAGCTTTTGAAAGTTCTTGCCTCATCCCATCAAAATTGGCCTTTCTCCAATTTAGAACTTCAACTTTTAGATCTGGGCTATCTTTTTCCATCACTATTTTAAATCTAATAGAATTATGGTCGCTGGCCCCAAAGTGCTCCCCCACTGACATCTCAGTCACCTGCCCTGCCTTATTTCCCAAGAGTAGGTCAAGTTTTGCATCTTCTCTAGTAGGTACATCCACATACTGAATCAGAAAATTGTCTTGTGCACGCTTAACAAATTCCTCTCCATCTAAACCCTTAACGCTCTGGCAATCCCAGTCTATGTTTCGAAAGTTAAAATCCCCTACCATAACCACCCTATTATATTTATTTCTCAATTTCCCTCTGACTATTGGGGGGTCTATAATACGATCTCAATAAGGTGATCATCCCTTTCTTATTGCTCAGTTCTGCCCAAGTAACTCCCCTGGATGTATTTCTGGGAATATTCTCCCTCAGTACAGCTGTAATGCTATCCCTTATCAAAAACACCACTCCCCCTCCTCTTTTGCCTCCCTTCCTGTCATCCTGGACCACACTTCTTAAGCTGCCAGTCCTGTCCATCCCTCAGTCATGTTTCTGTAATTGCTATGATATCCCAGTCCCATGTTCCTAATCATGTTCATCTGCCTTCCTTGTTAGGCCCCTTGCATTGAAGTAAATGCAATTTAATTTATTAGTCCTACCTTGTCCCTGACTGCCCTGACTGTTTGACTCACTTCCGTTCTCAGCTGTACCCGTCTCAGATTGATCTCTTTCCTCACTATCTCCCTGGGTCCCCACCCCCACACCCCCACCGTACTAGTCTAAATCCTCCTGAGCAGCTCTAGCAAATCTCCCTGCCAGTATATTCTTCCCCTTCCAATTCAGGTGCAATCCGCCCTTCTTGTACAGGTCACTTCTACCCCAAAGGAGATTTCAATGATCCAAAAAAATGAGTCCTTCTCCCATAGGCCAGCTCCTCAGCCATGCGTTCATCTGCTGTATCCTCCTATCCCTGCCCTCACTAGCTCGGAGTAATCCAGATATTGCTACTTTCAAGGACCTCCTTTTTAAATTCCTGCCTAATTCTCTGTAATCTCCCTTCAGAATCTCAACCTGTTCCCTTCCTATGTCGTTGGTTCCAATGTGTACAATGACCTCCTGCTGGCTCCTCTCTCACTTGTGAACATTCCACACCCTCTCTGAGACATCCTTGATCCTGGCACCAGGGAAGCAACACACCATTCCTATGTTTTGCTGCTGGCCACAGAATCGCCTGCCTGTACCTTGGACTAGAGAGTCCCCTAACACAATCGATCTCTTGGAACCCGATGTCCCCCTCATTGCATTAGAGCCAGTCTCAATACCAGAAACTTGGCTGTTCATGCGACGTTCCCCTGAGGGTCCATCACTCCTACATTTTCCAAAACAGCATATTTGTTTGAAATGGGGATAGCTACAGGAGACTCCTGCACTACCAGCCTACCTCTCTTACCCTCCCTGGAGTTAACCCATCTATGTGACTGTATCTGAGACTTTCCCCCCACTTCCTATAACTGCCATCCATCACATCTCCTTGCTCTTGTAAATTCCTCATTGCTTCTGTCTCTCCAACCAATCCATTCGATCTGATAGGATTCGCAAACAACAGCATTTATTGCAGATATAATCCACAGTAACCCGTAAACTCTCCCAAACCTCCCACATCCGACAAGAAGAGCATATCACTCTACTAAAGGACATTTTTGCTTCTTTCAATCACAGACCCAGAAAATAACACTATCTTATTCCTCTACAAAACACTTTTCCAGATTAAATTAATCTTTCCTTTTATTGCCTTATTCTTACATTATTCAAAATGGCACCATATCCTGGTGACAAATGAAAGATTTTCAATGTATTTTATTGTATTTTTATTTAAATTAATGTGACAATAAAATCAAAATCAAACCACGTGTGCGAGATATCTTCTGTCTGCCTCAGAACTTTAACAGAATTAGTTAAGCAATAGTTTTGAGTCGAGCTCTGCACTGTACACAAGAATCTTTGTGAGTTTAGAGTTGATGCTTCCATTGTGTCTATAGCTGTGGAAAAATGAAGTGAAAATCAAACCAGTTACCTGAGCAAAGACATAGTCATCTTGGACAACCAAGGAATTGTGATCTATATATCCTGGGAAGGGTTTGCTGCTTGCTGCTTCTGAACAATTCTGAATTCGACAGGTAACATACTGAGCATCTGTTAAAAAAAACAGAGTGGAGATTATTTAATTAGGGAAATGAAATACCTCAAAATCAATTTTACACCATAAACTATTTTCACCAAACAGCCTGGTATCATTCTGCTGTCATTATTTCCACACATGCACCACAGAATGTTAACAGGTCAAAACAAAATACCACATGCAAATCAAGGGAAACATAGAAAAGATATCATTGACAAACCTCGAAAAGATGAAAAATGTGTTGATAATTTCACCTAATCTATTATCAGACAGACAACTGAAACCAACAAAACAGAAATGGCTGGAAAAACTCAGCAGGTGTGGCAGCATCTGTGGAGAGAAAAACAGAGTAAACGTTTTGGATCCCCGCACTTCCTGTTTTCCTTTGTTTCAGATCTCCAGCATCTGCAATTTGCTTCAGATTAGGTCATTGGAACCGATTAGTCTAGAATTTGTAGTTGTAAAGGTAGCAAAACTGTCAATGATCACCATCCTTCAGAAATTGATAACAACACTGAGCCTCTTTGCATGTTCTTTTGAATGACAACATTCAGAAGCTGATGTCTAACACCTGCTTCTCTGCATTATTCACAAATCTTTACAAAGGCAAGTAAAACAGAATCATTGATTCAACACATTCGACTTTCAATGCACTTACTCAAGGCCCAACATCGGTTTCTTTTCTTGTGACACTCACCATTTTCCCATACCCAAACATCTCTTCGCATTTAGTCTCTCCTGTCTCCTGCCTTCTCACAGATCTCCCTTGTTTTTACTTTACTCATTCCCATTTCCCTGTTTCAAAGGCTTTAAACCTGTGAAATTGCAAACATTTCCAGTTCTGACAACATGAATCATTAGTTTGGTTTCACACTCTACAAATGCTGTTGACCTCATTATATACGTCCAGTTCTGTTCTTGCGCCAGAAGGAAACTGTTTCTCCCCATTTGCTCGATCAACAAACACTTGCATTTATATAGCATCTGCATAGCAAAGTACTTTGCAGGAGTGTTATGGAACAAGATTTGGCACTGAGCCACAAATGGAGAGGTTGGGGCTGAATACCAGAATCTTGATCAAAGAAACGTCTGAAACTAGGAAGAGGTATAGAGGTGGAGAAGGGTATGGGGGATATTCCACGGCCTGTGATCTTGGCAGCTGAAAGTGCAGCCACGCAGTGGGGTGGATAACATGGAGAATGCACAGAGGCTGGATTTACATCATCCTGGAGACCATCTGGTGCTGGAGCAGAGATCAGGATATGGAATGATGAGGCCAGGAGGAATTTTGAAAGCAAGAGTGAGAATTTTAAGATCGAGGTTTAATGAGAGCCATTGAAGATGCATGGGTACAGGGAGATGGATGAACGGAATTGGGTGTGAGATAGGTCTCAGGTAGCAGGGTCTTAAATGGCTTCATGGTTTGTGAACATGTCTGGCTGTGTGTGAACGGTTACGTGTGGATGAGAAAAAGTAAGACAAAGATAAACCCTTGGGCAATACTGAATGCGAGGGTGGGAAGAGAGGTGACTATTGTTAATTTTCTGGCAATGAATGAAAGTAGGTGAATGTACTTCCACTGTGTTGGATCTAAATATAGAATCTCTACAGTGTGGAAACAGGCCCTTTGGCCCAACAAGTCCACACCAACTCTCTGAAGAATAATCCACCCAGACCCATTCCCCGACATTTACATCTAACCTACACATCCCTGCACTCTATGGGCAATTCAGCATGGCCGATCCACCCTAACTTGCACATCTTTGGACTGTGAGAGGAACCCAGAGCGCCCACGGAAACCCACACCGACACAGGGAGAACGTGCAAACTCCACACAGACAGCCAGCTGAGGCAGGAATGGAACCCGGTTCCCTGGCACTATGGGACAACAGTGCTAACCACTGAGCCACCGTGCCACCCTTTTGTCATTAGGAAACTACAAAGGCACAACCAAAGAGGAATTTCCATGGTCAGCTGCATTAAGGGCAATAAATCTAAAAATCACACAACACTAGGACTAGCTGCCTGACAAAGGAGCGATGCTCCAAAAGCTAGTGTTTCCAAATAAACCTGTTGGACTATAACCTGGCGTTGGGTGATTTTTAACTTTGTCCACCCCAGTCCAACATCAAGGGCAATAAACACCAGCACCACTGTATCAAGGGCAATAAACAGGTCACAAACAATAAGGTGGAGTATGTTACCCATCTCACTTGTCACATGTGATGTCATGGTGATGTCATGTGTGATGTCATGGTGATGTCATATGTGATGTCATGGTGACTTTGATAAGAGCCATTTTAATACTTTGACAAAGACAGAAACCTCATTGAGAAAGGTTCGGGAGGTGACAACATGTATAGGATTTTGGAGAAGTTTTACAATGTGCTTTACAACTTCATATAACAGTGGTTAGGCCACAGATGGAAAACTGTGTGCAGTTCTGGTCATCAGAGTTTTGAAAGGATGTGTGTGCCCTGAGAAGGTGCAGAAGAGATTCACCAGGACGTTGCCTGGGGTGGCAAGTCTCCGTTGGGAGGAGAGATTGGATAGGCTGGGTTTGTCTTCGCTGGAGCAGAGGAGGCTGAGGGGAACCCAATAGAAAATTATGAGAGGCACAGAAAGGGTAGATCACAACATGACAGATATATGTAAGTGGTCAAGATTAGCAGGTCAGGCAGCATCCGAGGAGCAGGAAAATCAACGTTCCAGGCAAAAGCCCTTCATCAGGAATGATGTGTCTAAGACCAGAGGGCACAAGTATGAGGTCAGGTGTAAATGGTTTCCAGGAGCTCTGAGAAACATTCTTTCACCCAGAGGGTGCTAGATATATGAAGCATGCTGCCGGAGCGGTCGGTGGGGCAGATACTCACAAAACTTTGGATGAGCATTTCAAATGCCAGGGCACAGTAGACCAAATGCCGGGAAGCGGGATAAGTGTAGACTGGTGTTTGCTGGTTGGCATACACATGGTGGGCTGAAGGGCCTGTTTCTGGGTTGTATGACTCCATGACTCTAGTGTAAGAAAGAGAAAGTGGAGGTGGACAGAATGTGGCACTTGTTACTACAGCAACTGTTTGAAGTGAGTAGTGTGGAAGCATTCAATGGGAAGCTAGAATAACATAGGAGGGACAAAAAGGAATGAAAGGTTACATTAATTAAATGAAATTACCCTGAAGTCAGCTTGGAGATTTATTTTGAGTATAAGCATCACCATGGATCTGTTAGGTCAAATGACTTTTCTCAATGATATATATTCTGCATTTTATGGCATTTAGGAAAACAATAATGGAACAGTTATGGGTCCGACAGCAAAGGGTTTAACAGTGACCTTTGTTCAGTCACTGAATGTACCTCATTGGTGTGCGGCAGTTCTCAAAGCAAAAAGGACACTGTGATGAATCTGTAGGGCATTGAATTACAAATCAGAACAAGGTGTAATTGATACAAATCACTGATGATACACTGTAATGGATTCAGAGATGAATGAGGAGGAAAATTTGAGGCATTAGGTGGATTAAGCTGTGAGTTGTGATTAAACTTAATTTAACCAGACAATGAACTTAAATTCACTGGAAGCTAATGAAATATGTGGATGAGAATCAAATAGGAAAGCTATCTAACTTGTTACCGGCTGCCTCCTCTTCACAGTGGATACACCTTTAAACGGAATGGTTTGTGAGCTAAAAATGCTGGAAATCACAGCAGGTCAAGCAGCATCCATGGAAAGAGATAATCTAACGTTTCAAGTCGATATGACTCTTCATCAGAGCTATTGTGAGGTGTGGCAGAGGCAGCAATTATGCAATAGCAGGGTGGGAAGGGGAGAGAGGACAGATATGGTGACAGGCAGTGTAACAGGTGAAGCCAAAAGCAAGAGAAGGAATGGGAATGGGTTCACAATCTGAAGGTGTTGAACACAATATTCAGCCCAGAAAGCTGTAAAATGCCAAGTCTGAAGATGAGATGTTGTCCCTCCAGTCTGTGCTGTGATTCACTGGAACACTGCAGCAGACCGAGGAAAGACATGTGGGGCATGTGAGCAGGACGCTGTGTTAAAATGACCGGCCATGGCAAGGTCAGGGTCCTGCTTGTGGAGGTGTTTCACAAAGTGGTCACCCAGTCTGTGTTTGGTATCTCTAATGTAGAATAAGCCACATTGGGTGCAGTGAATACAATACACAAGATCGGAGGAGGTCCAGGTGAAATGCTGCTTCACCTGGAAAGACTGTTTCGGCTCCTGGATGGTGAGCAGGGAGGAGGGGAAGAGGCAGGATGTTACATGGGAAGGTGCTGTGGGGATTGGGGTTGAGTCGGTAGTTATCGAGGAATGGACAAGGATGGCCTGGATGGAACAATCCCTGCAAAATGCAGACAAAGGGACTGAGGGGAAGCTGTGATTGGTGGTGGTGTTCTGCTGGAGTTGTCTGAAATGGTGGAGAATGTGGAGGCTGCTGGGATGGAAAGTGGGGGGAAGGGGAACCAGATCACGCTGTTGTGTGCGATGGGAAGGGGCAAGGGCAGAAGCATGGGTGGTAGGGTGGATGTGGCTGAGGGCCCTGTCAACCACAGTGAGTGGGAAACCACGGTCATGGGGGAAGGAAGCTGTGTCAGCAGCTGAACAGGATGTGATGTAGGGGAAGGAACTGGGAGAATGGGATGGAGTCCTTGCAGGACAGGGGGTTGTGACGAGCTGTAGGGAAGTTAGCGATGGGAGTCTGTGGCTTTGTAGTGGGTGACAATGGATAGTTTATTCTCTGAAACGGAGACCGTGAGGTCAAGGAAAGGAAGGGAAATGAACGATGTGAAAGTTGTAGAGGGATGGAAAATGGAAGCAAAATTAACACATTTGTCAAGGTCCAGGTGGGAGCATGAAGCAACATCGAAACAGTCATCAAATTATAAAGGAAAGAGTTGTGGGAGGGAGCCAGTGTAGGACTGGAACAAAGATTGTTCCACATTGCCCATAAAGAGACAGGGATAACTGGGACCCATGTGGCTTCCCCATAGCCACTTATGTGATTTGGCCGAAGTGAGATGAATTAAAGGAGAAGTTGTTCAGTGAGAGATCAAGTTCAGCCAGGCTTTCTGTGGGCTCTCTGCTTGTCCTGGAGCCAAGGCCTGACCCATTCGCCCCCCCCACCCTCCTCTCTCTGGCCGAACTCATCCTCACCCTCAACAACTTCTTCTTTAACTCCTCCCTCTTTCCTCAGGTCAGAGGTGTGGCTATGGGTATCCCCATTGACCCCAATGATGCCTGTCCCTTGGGGGCAGGGTGTGGATCATTCCTTGTTCCAGTCCTGTGCTGACCCTCACCCCAAACTCTTTCTTTGGCATAACAATGACATCATCGGTACTGCTTCCCCTCTTGTCTGGAATTGGAAAAGTTAATCAATTTCACTCCCAATTTCCACCCAGCTCCCACTTCCACCTGGTCCACCTCTCTGACTCCTCCCGTCCCTTCCTCAACATCTGTTTCCAATTCTGGGGATAGACAGTGTAATCTAATATTCACTATTAACCCACCGATTCCCACAACTCCCTGGACTATACATTCTCACACTCTGTTTCCTGTAAAGACTCCATTCCATTCTCCCAGTTCCTCTGTCCCTGTCATATCTATTCTGACGATGCTAGCTTCTGCATGGGACCTCCAACATTTTTCCTCAACCGAGGAATCCCCCCAGCACTGTGGCTGACAGGACCTTCAACTGATCCCAGCCCAACTCCCTACTTCCACCTTCACCATTCCCTTCCCTCCCACAACAACGATAGGGTTCCCCTTGTCCTCACCCACTATTACATCAGCATCCGTATCCAGAGGGTCATTATCTGCCATTTCCACCACTTCAGCTGGATGCCATCAGCAGACATGTGTTCCCCTCCCCTCCTGTGTCATCGTCTGCATGGACTGTTCACTCCAATACCCATCACAGTCCCATGGTACCTTCCCCCTCCAATCGCAGAAGGTGTAACACCTGCTCATTTATTTCCTCCTTCCTCACTATCCAAGCCCTAGACATACCTTACAGGTGAAGCAGCAATTTACCAACATTTCACATAATCTAATTTGTTGCAGTCATTACTCACAGTGTAGTCTCCTCTACATTGGGGAGGTGAAACATAAAGTGGGCAACTGCTTTGCAGAATTCCACCGCTGCAGCTGTAAAAATGACCCTGAGCTTCCAGTAGCCTGCCATTACAACACCCCACCATGTTACCTGACCAAATCTCTGTCTCAGGCTTGCTGCAGTGCTCCAGTGAGACTCAGTGTAAGCTGAAGAGACTGTACCTTACAGCCTTCAGGACTCAGCATCAACTTTAACAGTTTCAGAAGCTGAAGACCCTCCTCTACATTCATTGGCCTCCCTA
Source organism: Hemiscyllium ocellatum (assembly GCF_020745735.1). NCBI lineage: Eukaryota > Metazoa > Chordata > Chondrichthyes > Orectolobiformes > Hemiscylliidae > Hemiscyllium > Hemiscyllium ocellatum. The sequence goes on along the minus strand of NC_083422.1, from coordinate 59,438,865 downwards.
CCTGGACCCCCAGTCCTGTATCTGTCATTCCCAACACTGTCAGCCCATTTTCAAGCATTCTCACTTCCCATCAGAATCTATTCCATGCTTTCATCTTTCCTGACTTACTATCAGCAATCACTTTGTCTGCTTCCCTTCCTTCTGTCTCTCTGTGCACGGTCTCCCTCTATTTGCCTTACTCCTCCCCACCCTCACTCCTCTCGCATAGTTATCCTATCCCCTGTCAGTACCATCAAAACCACTGTTACACAGTTGCTTCAGTTCTGGCTTAGGGTCACCAAACTCAACACATTAACTCAACATTCTCTCCCCACAGATGCTGCCTGACCTGCTGAGTTTCGCCAGCACTTTCTCTTCTTTTTTATTAATTTCGGTAAAATTTGATGTTGGAGAAAGATTTGTTTGGAGTTAATTGGCACATGGAACTGAAACCTCACGAAAGGAACTTTTTTGGAGTCAATTGATATCCAGGAAAATTTAAACAGATGAATGTCTATTGACAAGGGAGTAGAGGGTTGCTGTTTATAAAGACACTAAAAGTGTTAGCTGCTCCTTAATTTCAGGGGATCAACAAGTTAGTTTGGAAGTTCATGATGAATCAGTAAAACATGGAATCTGACAGAACTGGCCAAATAGTTGAATGATAATGTTTTGGTTCCTAGACACTATATTCATAAAATTTATGTCATTGCATCTGGCTCAAAGTGTATTTTGTGAAACCTCTATTTCCCAGAGCTACAGTCATTGTGCTTTGCGGGACAATACAATCTGTCCCTCCCATAAATAACAGCAGTTTAATCTCTAAAACACAACAAATATCTTCAAATTGTGTTTTCAGTTCATCATGTAAGTAACTATACTATATCAGGACCAATGCAAACACCACAGCAGGTTACATCGATCTTATTTGGTCAGACCTGGCTAAACCACGGCTCTTTAGGGTATAAAATCAATAGACGAATGAGATATCGATGCATTGTATTATTTATGTATATATTGCTCCATGATATATCATTTAACAATTCATTACAGATATGGCGCAAATCATTACAGATCTGATAGGGCGCAATCAACTCTATTTTACGACATTATAAAATTTGCTGCAAATTCATCAAATTGAATTATCTATAATTTTTATTCACTAATTAATAATAGGTATCAAACTGAGCAATAAAACTTTGTGCCTATATTTCCTGAGAGTCAATGTGATTTAAATTTGGTTAATTTGAATTGTTGGGGGTTGTATTAAACGTATTGTGCTAAAAGGCAAGGTGAGACTGAAGCACTGTAAGGGCAGGCGATGGGAGCATCACATTCAGTCTCAAATACAAAATCAGCAAAGTGAAATTAACCACAGTTCATCAATTTGTGGTTTGGTTTTGTCAGAGTGAATGGATATAGCTGGCTCAGTGCAGACTGGAAAGAGTTACTCAATCTCAGCGCTGATTATGCAGTGCTGTGTTAAACAAATACAGATAGATGAGCAATGTTAATTGGCATTCCCTATCGAGGAGTTAAAACAAAGGAAATCATGTTTTAGGGCAGTAAAAAAAAACAAAGACAGGAATAATTTGAGAATACTAATGAAACAGATTTGATCACCAAATGTTTTGGCGTATAAACATGAAACGTTCAGGTCAAGAAGAAAATATTTTCATTTATATAACATATTTTACAAACTCTGGATGTCTCAAAGTGCATGAAAACTTTTTCACGCAGAGGGTGGTGCGTGTATGGAATGAGCTGCCAGAGGAAGTAGTGGAGGCTGGTACAATTACGGGTAAAAAATGAGGTCTGCAGATGCTGGAGATCACAGCTGAAAATGTGTTGCTGGTTAAAGCACAGCAGGTTAGGCAGCATCCAAGGAAAAGGAAATTCGACGTTTCGGGCATAAGCCCTTCATCAGGAATGAGGAGAGTGTGCCAAGCAGGCTAAGATAAAAGGTAGGGAGGAGGGACTTGGGGGAGGGGCGATGGAGATGTGATAGGCGGAAGGAGATCAAGGTGAGGGTGATAGGCCGGAGTGGGGTGGGGGCGGAGAGGTCAGGAAGAAGATTGCAGGTTAGGAAGGCGGTGCTGAGTTGAGGGAACCAACTGAGACAAGGTGGGGGGGAGGGGAAATGAGGAAACTGGAGAAATCTGAGTTCATTCCTTGTGGTTGGAGGGTTCCCAGGCGGAAGATGAGGCGCTCCTCCTCCAGCCATCGTGTTGTTATGTTCTGGCGATGGAGGAGTCCAAGGACCTGCATGTCCTCGGTGGAGTGGGAGGGAGAGTTAAAGTGTTGAGCCACGGGGTGGTTGGGTTGGTTGGTCCGGGCGTCCCGGAGGTGTTCCCTGAAGCGTTCCGCAAGTAAGCGGCCCGTCTCCCCAAGATAGAGGAGGCCACGTCGGGTGCAGCGGATGCAATAGATGATGTGTGTGGAGGTACAGGTGAACTTGTCGCAAGTAAGCGGCCCGTCTCCCCAATATAGAGGAGGCGCAAGTAAGCGGCCCATCTCCCCAATATAGAGGAGGCGCAAGTAAGCGGCCCGTCTCCCCTACGTCGATCTCTGCCCCCGCCCCTAACCCCGCCCCCACCCCCAGCTCCAGTCCCACACCAGGTCCTAGCTCCCAGGCCTGCCGTGTTTTCACCATCCCTCCAGACCTCCCCCTCTCTGAGGATGAAAGATCAGTCCTCAGCAGGGGCCTCACCTTCATTCCCCTACGCCCTCGGATCAATGAGTTCAACACGCGGCGAGATATTGAACAATTCTTCCGCCGCCTTCGCCTCCGTGCCTACTTTCACAACCAAGACTCCCGCCCACCCTCTGACGACCCCTTCTCCCGCCTCCAACACACCCCATCCACCTGGACACCCCGTGCTGGCCTCCTACCCGCCCTCGACCTCTTTATAGCCAACTGCCGCCGCGACATTAACTGACTCGATCTGTCCACCCCTCTCACCCACTCCAACCTCTCACCCTCAGAACGTGCAGCCCTCCACTCCCTCCGCTCCAATCCCAACCTCACCATCAAACCGGCAGACAAGGGAGGCGCGGTGGTAGTTTGGCGCACTGACCTGTATACCGCTGAGGCCAAACGCCAGCTCGCGGACGCCTCCTCTTATTGCCCTCTTGACCACGACCCCACCTCCCACCACCAAACCATCATCTCCCAGTCCATCCATAACCTCATCACCTCAGGGGATCTCCCATCCACTGCCTCCAACCTCATAGTCCCACAACCCCGCACCGCCCGTTTCTACCTCCTGTCCAAAATCTACAAACCTGCCTGCCCCGGCCGACCCATTGTCTCAGCCTGCTCCTGCTCCTGCCCCACCGAACTCATCTCCGCGTACCTCGACACGGTTCTGTCCCCTTTAGTCCAAGAACTCCCCACCTACGTTCGGGACACCACCCACGCCCTCCACCTCCTCCAGGAGTTTCGCTTCCCCGGTCCCCAACGCCTTATTTTCACGATCGACATCCAGTCCCTGTACACCTCCATCCCCCATCACGAAGGACTCAAAGCCCTCCGCTTCTTCCTTTCCCGCCGCACCAACCAGTACCCTTCCACTGACACCCTCCTTCGACTGACTGAACTGGTCCTCACCCTGAATAACTTCTCTTTTCAATCCTCCCACTTCCTCCAAACTAAAGGAGTTGCCATGGGCACCCGCATGGGCCCCAGCTATGCCTGCCTCTTCGTAGGATATGTGGAACAGTCCATCTTCCGCAACTACACTGGCACCACCCCCCACCTTTTCCTCCGCTACATCGATGACTGTATCGGCGCTGCCTCGTGCTCCCACGAGGAGGTTGAACAGTTCATCAACTTTACTAACACAGTCCAGGTGAATTTGAGGTCGGGATGGATGGTCTCAGACTCCTCCCTTCCCTTCCTAGACCTTTCCATTTCTATCTCGGGCAACTGACTCAACACAGACATCTACTATAAACCGACTGACTCCCACAGCTACCTGGACTACACCTCCTCCCACCCTGCCCCCTGTAAAAACTCCATCCCATATTCCCAATTCCTTAGTCTCCGCCGCATCTGCTCCCAGGAGGACCAGTTCCAATACCGTACAGCCCAGATGGCCTCCTTCTTCAAGGACAGCAGATTCCCCCCAGACGTGATCGATGATGCCCTCCACCGCATCTCTTCCACTTCCTGCTCCTCTGCCCTTGAGCCCCGCTCCTCCAACCGCCACCAAGACAGAACCCCACTGGTTCTCACCTACCACCCCACCAACCTACGTATACAACGTATCATCCGCCGTCATTTCCGCCACCTCCAAACGGACCCCACCACCAGGGATATATTTCCCTCCCCTCCCCTCCCTTCGTGACTCCCTCGTCAGGTCTACACCCCCCACCAACCCAACCTCCACTCCCGGCACCGTCCCCTGCAACCACAGGAAATGTAAAACTTGCGCCCACACCTCCTCCCTCACTTCCCTCCAAGGCCCCAAAGGATCCTTCCATATCCGCCACAAGTTCACCTGTACCTCCACACACATCATCTATTGCATCCGCTGCACCCGATGTGGCCCCCTCTATATTGGTGAGACAGGCCGCTTACTTGCGGAACGCTTCAGGGAACACCTCTGGGACGCCCGGACCAACCAATCCAACCACCCCGTGGCTCAACACTTTAACTCTCCCTCCCACTCCACCGAGGACATGCAGGTCCTTGGACTCCTCCACTGGCAGAACATAACAACACGACGGCTGGATGAGGAGCGCCTCATCTTCCGCCTGGGAACCCTCCAACCACAAGGAATGAACTCAGATTTCTCTAGTTTCCTCATTTCCCCTCCCTCCCACCTTGTCTCAGTCGGTTCCCTCAACTCAGCACCGCCCTCCTAACCTGCAATCTTCTTCCTGACCTCTCCGCCCCCACCCCACTCTGGCCTATCACCCTCACCTTGACCTCCTTCCACCTATCACATCTCCATCGCCCCTCCCCCAAGTCCCTCCTCCCTACCTTTTATCTTAGCCTGCTTGGCACACTCTCCTCATTCCTGATGAAGGGCTTATGCCCGAAACGTCGAATTTCCTTTTCCTTGGATGCTGCCTAACCTGCTGTGCTTTAACCAGCAACACATTTTCAGCTGGTACAATTACAGCATATAATAGGCATCCGAATGGTTATATGAATAGGAAGGGTTGGGAGGGATATGGGCTGGGTGCTGGCAGGTGGGACTAGATTGGGTTGGATATCTGGTCAGTAGGCACGAGTTGGACAAAGGATCTGTTTCCGTACTGTATATCTCTAAGGCCCTAATTGACATAAAAGATCCTACAGCAAGTATGGGCATGTGGAAGTTCATTTTCGCACCTCATCTAAATGACAGCACCTCTGACAGTGCATCACTCCCATAGCACTGACCCTCCCACAGTGCAGTACTTCGACAGCACTGACCCTCCCACAGTGCAGTACTTCGACAGCACTGAACCTCCATCAGTGCAGCACTCCCTCAGCACTGACCATCCAACATTCTGGATCAGTGGTGCTGGAAAAGCACAGCAGTTCAGGCAGCATCCAAAGTGCAGCGAAATCGACGTTTCGGGCAAAAGGCCTTCATCAGCACTTTGGATGCTGTCTGAACGGCTGTGCTTTTCCAGCACCACTGATCCAGAATCTGTTTTCCAGCATCTGCAGTCATTGTTTTTACCTCACTGATCCTCCCACAGTGCAGAACTTCCTCAGCACTGAACCTCCATCAGCGCAGCACTCCCTCAGCACTGACCATCCAACAGGGTGATACTCGCTCAGCACTGAACCTCCAACAGTGCTGTACTCCCTCAGCACTGACCCTCCAACAGAGCAGCACTCCCTCAGCACTGACTCTCCAACAGAGCAGCACTCCCTGAGCACTGACCCTCCAACTGTGCAGTCCTCCCTCAGCACTGACCGTCCAACAGTGCGGTGCTCCCTCAGCACTGACCATCCAACACTGTGGTACACCCTCAGCACTGACCCTCCGACACTGCGGTACTCTCTCAGCACTGACCATCCAACAGTGTGGTATTCCTGTAGCACTGACCCTACAACAGTGCGGTATCCCTCATCATTGACCCTCCAACAGTGTGGTACTCCCTCAGAATTGACCCAACAACAGTGCTGTACTCTATCAGCACTGACCCTCCGACAGTGCAGCACTCCCTCATCACTGACCCTCCAACAGTGCGGTATCCTTCATCACTGACCCTCCAACAGTGCGGTACTCCCTCAGAACTGACCCTACAACAGTGCGGTACTCCCTAAGCCCTGACCCTCCAACAGTGGGGTACTCCATCAGCACTCACCCTCCAACAGTGCTGTACTCCCTCAGCACTGACCCTCCCACAGTGCAGCACTCCTTCAGCACTGACCCTCCAACAATGCAGCACTTCCTCAGCAGTAACCCGCCAACAGTGCAGCACTTCCTCAGCATTGACTCTCCAACAGTGTAGTACTCACTCAGCAATGAACCTCCAATAGTGTGGTACTCCCTCAGCACCGACCCTCCAACAGTGCGGTACATCCTCAGCACTGACCCTCCAACATTGCAGCACTCCCTCAGCAATCACCCTTCGACAGTGCAGCACTCCCTCAGCACTGACCCTCTAACAGTGCGGTACTCCCTCAGCACTGACCCTCCGACAGTGCAGCATTCCCTCAGCACTGACCGTCCAACAGTGCAGCACTTCCTCAGCACTGACCCTCCAACAGTGCGGTATCCCTCATCACTGACCCTCCAACAGTGCCGCACTGCCTCAGCACTGACCCTCCTACAGTGCAGTACTACCTCAGCACTGACTCTCCAGCTTATGGCACTCTCTCAGCACTGACCCTCCGACAGTGCAGCACTCCCTCAGCACTGACCCTCCAACAGTGCAGTACTCCCTCAGGACAAACGCTCCAACAGTGCAGCACTCCCTCAACACTGAGTCTCCAATAGTGTGGTACTCACTCAGCACTGACCCTCCAACAGTGTGGTACTCCCTCAGCACTGAGTGTTCAACAGTGTGTACTCCTTCGGCAATGCAGTACTCCCTCAGCACTGACCTTCCAACAGTGCAGTACTCCCTCAGCACAGATATCTAAACAGTGCTGTATTCCCTCAGCACTGACCGTCCAACAGTGCAGCACTCCCTCAGCAGTGACCCTCTGACAGTACGGTACCCCCTCAGCACTGACCTTTTGACACAGCGGTATTCCCTCAGCACTGACCCTATGAAAGTGCGAAACTCCCTCAGCACTGACCCTCTGACACTGCGGTACTCCCTCAGCACTGACCCTGTGACAGTGCGGTACTCCCTCAGCACTGACCCTCTGACACTGCGGTACTCCCTCAGCACTGACCCTCCAGCCGTACGTTACTCCCTCAGCACTGACCCTCTGACACTGCGGTACTCCCTCAGCACTGACCCTGTGACAGTGCGGTACTCCCTCAGCACTGACCCTCCAGCCGTACGTTACTCCCTCAGCACTGACCCTCTGACATTGTGGTACCTCCTCAGCACTGACCCTCCAGCCGTACGTTACTCCCTCAGCACTGACCCTCTGACAGTGCAGCACTCCCTCAGTACTGACCCTCCAACAGTGGGAAAAATGCTGGTGTAAATTATTAAAATGTGAAATTATGACTCATTTGGATAGCAGTAACAGGATAGGTCAGAGTCAGCATGGATTTACGAAGAGGACATTGTAGTTGACTAATCTTCTGGAATGTTTTGAGAATGTAACTATGAAGATGAACAAGGAAGAGCCAGTGAATGTAGTGTACCTGGCCCTCCAAATAGACTTTGATAAAATCCCACATCGGAGGTTAGTGAGCAAAAGTAGGGCACATGGGATTGGGGGGCAAAATACCGACTTGGATTGAAAATTGGCTGACTGACAGGAAGCAAAGAGTAGTGATAAACAGGTCCCTTTCTGAATGGCAGACGGTGACCAGTGGGGTACCACAAGGTTCGGTGCTGGGACCACAGCTATTTACAACACATATTAATGATATAGATGAAGGTATTAAAAGTAATATTAGCAAATGTGCTGATGACACAAAGCTGAGTGGCAGGGTGAAATGAGAGGAGGAAGTGATGAGAATACAGGGTGACTTGGACAGGCTAGGTGAGTGGACGGATGCATTGCAGATGCAGTTTAATGTGGATAAGTGTGTGGTTATCCACTTTGGCAAGAAAGGAAGGTAGAATACTACCTAAATGGAGTCAAGTTAGGTAAAGGGGAAGTACAACGAGATCTAGGTGTTCTTGTACATCAATCAATGAAAGCAAGCATGCAGGTACAGCAGGTAGTGAAGAAAGTTAATGGCACTCTGGCCTTTATAACAAGCAGAATTGAGTACAGGAGCAAAGAGGTCCTTCTGCAGCTGTACAGGGCCCTGGGGAGACCTCACCTGGAATATTGTGTGCAGTTTTGGTCTCCGAATTTGAGGAAAGACACTCTGGTTATTGAGGGAGTGCAGCGTAGGTTCACGAGGTCAATTCCCAGAATGGCGGGACTATCATATTTTGAAAGATTGGAGTGACTGGGCTTGTATACACTTGAATTTAGAAGACTGAGAGGGGATCTGATTGAGACATATAAGATTATTAAAGGATTGGACACTCTGGAGGCAGGAAACATGTTTCCGCTGATGAGTGAGTCCCGAATCAGAGGACACAGCTTAAAAATAAGGGGTAGGCCATTTAGAACAGAGTTGAGGAGAAACTTCTTCATCTAGAGAGTGGTGGGTATATGAAATGCTCTGCCCCAGAGGGCAGTGGAGGCCAAGTCTCTGGATACTTTGAAGAAAGTGTTGGATAGAGCTCTTAAGGATAGTGGAATCAAGGGTTATGGGGATAAGGCAGGAACAGGATACTGATTGTGGATGATCAACCATGATCATAATGAATGGTGGTGCTAGCTCAAAGGGCCGAATGGCCTACTCCTGCACCTATTGTCTATCGACCCTCCAACAGTGCAGTATTCCATCAGCACTGGCCCTCTGACAATGCAGTGCTCCCTCAGCATTGACCCTCCAACAGTGCGGTGCTCCCTCAGCACTGACCCTCTGACAGTGCAGTGTTCCTTCAACACTGACCATCCGACAGTGCGGCATTCCCTCAGTACTGACCCTCTGACAGTGCGGTACTCCTTCAGAATTGACCCTCTGACAGTGTCCCCTGTCTCAGTACTGAGCCTCCGACAGTGCAGCACTCCCTCAGTACTGACCCTCTGCCAGGGCAGAACCCCTTGTACTGACCCTCTGGCATTATAGCACTTCCTCAGTCCTATCTCACAGCACTCCCTCAGTACTGACACTCGGATAGTGCAGTACTCCCTCAGCACTAATCTTTTGATAGTGCAGCATTCCCTCAGCACTGACCCTCTGACAGTGCAGCACTGCCTCAATAATGGGTCTCTGATCATGCAGCACTCTGTCAGTACTCACTGTCTGACAGTGCGGCACTCCCTCAATACTGACCCTCTGACAGTATAGCACTCCCTCAGCACTGACCCTCTGACAATGCAGTACTCCCTCAGTACTGACCCTCTGACAGTGCAGTACACCCTCAGTACTGACCCTGTGACAGTACAGCACTCCTTGATCATTTGCAGGATTGTGCACTCAACCATTTGGAGGCCATTTGTTTGCCAGAGCAGTACTTTGCTGCAACAAATGTTTCTACTATCTGACTAGCGACATCTTTTTAAGAGCCTTGGATGAAATCCATCTGTGCCCGGACACTTATCAGCCCTCAGTTTCAACAATTAATTCAATATCACTTCTCTGGTGACCATAATTTTCCCGATATGCGGCTTCCTTTCCACTTCCTGAGTTAAAGCCGATGAACACTGATGCAAAATACCTCTTCAATTAATCTGTCATTTCTGTACATTGCATTATCAATTTTTCAGACTCCTTTCCATCAGGCCAACTCTTACTTTACTAATTTTTTCTGTTTTAAACATTTAAAGACATTTTTTCTGTCTGCTTTTATATTTCTAGCTAGCTTTCTTGTACCCTAATACCTTCCTCCTTCCTAATGCTTTAGTCATACTTTGATGCCTTGTCTCATCAGCTGAGCTGCAATCTGACTGAGCACAATTACATGCTTTTTCTTTCACCTTGACACTATCTTTAATGCTTTTAGTTTGCTGCAGAATCATTTGGGCTTGTTAGAATGTCTCTATTCTGTGTATTCTGAAATATGCCCTTAAAGGTTTAGTTCTGCATCTCTATAGATCTATCAATCATTTAATCTAATTTATAAATTCACTTTCATGTGCTCATAGTTGCCTTTATTCAGTTTTTCAATTACATCAATCAATCTTATCTTTTATCAATTAGAATCCCTACTGCGTGGAAACAGGCCCTTCAGCCCAACAAGTCCACACCGATCTCGGAGGAGTATCTCACCCAAGATCATTGCCCTACATTTACCCCTGACTAATGCACCTAATCTACACATCCCTGAACATTATGGGCAATTTAGCATGGCTAACCCACCTAACCTGCACATTCTTGGACTGTGGGAGGATACCGGAGCACCCGAAGGAAACTCATGCAGACACGGGGAGAACGTGCAAACTCCACACAGACAGTCACCCGAGGCTGGAATGGAACCTGGGTCCCTGGTGCGGTGAGGCAGCAGTGCTAACCACTGAGCAACCGTGCCCATTTCCTTGTCTAATAATCTTGTCTCCTTCAAACTCAATGTAAAATACAATCATTTTATGGCCCCTGCTATCTTTGTGTTCCTTCATGGTGAGATTAGTAATAAATCCTTTCTCATTGTATTTACTAGCACAGTAAGGAGAGAAGAAAAGGTAGGCTTTTTAATTGAATCCTTTCATCATTTTAACCTCTTTGGCAGTATTCCTGAACAGGCATCCAAGACTATGGAACAATTTTTTATAAGAGTTTAAAAAATGTATCCCTGGCAAAGTACACGGAATCTGTCGAAATAACGTTGATCAGAAATTCTGATCTAAAAAAGACATTTGTTGAAGTTTGTTGCATTAATGCCTGACTGTTACTATCGAAAGATGAAACCTCATTGAATCCTCCGTGAGTGAAAAGTCGAATTGAATGTGGTGTTCCAGAAAAATTTTGGAATTTGTGTCCAGAGACAGCAACCATCTGGACTCTTGCTCCAAGGAAGAGAATTGGTGAAGCTATAGATCCCTTAGGCAAATAAAAATCAAACACACAACAACAAATGATGAAAGACAGTGATATAAAATGCAACTGACCCAACTGCAGGCTAACTGTTTGCAAGGTACAGTTTTTCAGCACGGCAGTTATATTGGAAACCCAAAGAGTTTAACTGTGGCCTGTTGATTACTGGAAATCTCAATGGCACCTCACGAGCCTGAGGTACTCTGCTAGCTTTGCATTATAACCAGTTGCAACTTTATTCTCTGTTTGATGAAAAAAAAAACTCACATCCAGCTGTGTTCCTTGCTTCAATGTGCACGAGGTCAGGGTCCTTGTCCAAACCCATTACAGACCTGGGGGAGAAGGAATGAAAACAGGTGAAATAAATAAAGTTAGGACATCTTTGTCTACTTATCTGACAGGCCCATTTATGCTCATCTCCCATATCTCTCAACACAGACTATCATTAGGCATTGCTTGCACACAGGAAAATCAATGCCACTGGACCTGGGGAAGGGAATAATTTATCACTATTTCTTAAAGCGATGACGATCTGACTGGGGCTTTTATCTTTATTCGGTTTTCTTCGATTTAGAAGTGACATGAGGCAATATACTAAAGGGAAGTGTGGTTACATAGTTGTTGCTCACTGAGAGACATTAATCTCTGTTTAAACTGTAATTATAGCTACAGTGAGTCACATTAGGATGCAGCAATATGACTAGAAACAGTACAAATACAGAGCTTCATAAGAATTCAGGGAATTAGGGAGCTATGAGTAGATATTTCTAATCAACCTGTTCAAGGATGTTATGACACACTTCTACAGCAGGTAGGGCTTGAAGTCAGTCCTCCTGGCTCAGAGACAGGGCACTGACACTGGAGACCCCGGGGGAAGCTGCGTGTTTACCTGTCGAAAGAAGGGTCAGCTCAAGGACTCATCACATAACAGGAAGCAACAATACAATTCACGTGATATCATCAAGAGTTGAAGTACTGGGCACCTCGATGCATTCCCTGAGGATTATGTATCGTGTCTGTTAAATTATCCACCCTCACTCTATTCTGAGAAAGACAACATCATATGCATTTTGAAAGGAAGATCAATCCTCATAGGTCCTTCTTATGCTGTCTCTTGCTGCAGCAGGAATAATTGGAGAGCTCAGTGTGACAGTACAGACAAGGTAATAAAAATACATTCAACAGCAATTAAAAATAAACAATGTGGAGCAAAATGAATCACATCTGAGTACGAGATATGCCAATTAATTTTTTGGTCTTTTATTTGTCGCTGAGCTGTAGAAAGATAAATATTTGAAAGAAAAATTTAGTTAAACAAGTAAGGTTTTTGGACCATCTTAAAAGAGGGGGGAGGGAGAGCTCTTGTGGTCTAGTGGTATTGTTCCTACCTCTAACCCAGGAGACATGGGTTCAAGTCCTAGCTACTCTCGGCATTTCATAAAATTTCTGAGCAGGTTGGTAACGAAGATATCTAAGAAAGGAAATATTCTGGAAGTGAACTTAAGGCACAGTCACCATGGGTGGGAGATTACATTTAGGGATGTGCATGTAGTCTGACAATTTTGTACCATATGAGACAATTCTTCATTGAGATGGAGAGTGACGTAATTGATCCTGAATCCAAACAAATGAGACCACGATGGTATGAGGCATGAGCTAACCATGGTGAAGGACATGGCTTAAAAGATAAAGAAGTAAAAGATAAAAGATTAAAAGAGGGAAAATAGAGTTAGCTTGTGGGGAACATGCAAAATTGGTTGTAAGAGCTTCTATAGGTATGCGAAGTTAAAAAGAAGGAAAACAACGATAGGTCTCTTACAATCGGAAACAGGGAAAGTTCTAGCAAGGAACAAAGAGATGGCAGATGAGGACATGTTAAAGGACATGGAAGAGGTTGTCCAGGTCCTAAAATTGGTGAACTCCATATTGAGCTGAAAATGTGTTGCTGGAAAAGCGCAGCAGGTCAGGCAGCATCCAAGGAGCAGGAGAATCGAAGTTTCGGGCATAAGCCCTTCTTCAGGAATGAGGAAAGTGTGTCCAGCAGGCTAAGATAAAAGGTAGGGAGGAGGGACTTGGGGAGGGGTGTTGGAAATGCGACAGGTGGAAGGAGGTTAAGGCGAGGGTGATAGGCCAGAGTGGGGGTGGGGGCGGAGAGGTCAGGAAGAAGATTGCAGGTTAGGAAGGTGGTGCTGAGTTCGAGGGTTGGGACTGAGACAAGGTGGGGGGGGAGGGGAAATGAGGAAACTGGAGAAATCTGATTCATCCCTTGTGGTTGGAGGGTTCCTAAGCGGAAGATGAGGCGCTCTTCCTCCAGCCATTGTGTTGCTATGGTCTGGAGATGGAGGAGTCCAAGGATCTACCCAGAAGATCTTCAGCCACGTTCTCAAACAGACTCGCTATCACAGCCACATCTCCTTCCTCAGCACCTGCCTACGGAACCAACTGACCCCGCACGGATTCCGGACTACGCTCAGACCAACAAAATTTGGAAGACATTTACTATAAACTGACCGACTCCCACAGCTACCTAGACTACACCTCCTCCCACCCTGCCCCCTGTAAAAACGCCATCCCATATTTCCAATTCCTTCATCTCCACCGCATCTGCTCCCAGGAGGACCAGTTCCAATAGCGAACAACCCAGATGGCCTCCTTCTTCAAAGACCGCAATTTCCCCCCAGACTTGGTCGACGATGCTCTCCACCGCATCTCCTCCACTTATCGCTCCTCCACCCTTGAGCCCCGCCCCTCCAATCGCTACCAGGACAGAACCCCACTGGTCCTCACCTACCAACCCACCAACCTCCATATACATCATATCATCCGTCGTCATTTCCGCCACCTCCAAACTGACCCCACCACCAGGGATATATTTCCCTCCCCTCCCCTATCAGTGTTCCAAAAGACCACTGCCTCCGTGACTCCCTTGTTAGGTCCACACCCCCACCAACCCAACCTCCACTCCCGGCACCTTCCCCTGCAACCGCAGGAAATGCAAAACTTGCGCCCACTCCTCCCCACTTACTTCCCTCCAAGGCCGCAAGGGATCCTTCCATATCCACCACAAATTCACCTGCACCTCCACAAACATCATTTACTGCACCCGCTGCACCCAATGTGGCCTCCTCTATATTGGGGAGACAGACTGTCTACTTGCGGAACGTTTCAGAGAACACCTCTGGGACACCCGCACCAACCAACTCAACCACCCTGTGGCTCATCACTTCAACTCCCCCTCCCACTCCACCAAGGACCCTCACCTTAATCTCCTTCCACCTCTCCCATTTCCAACGCCCCTCCCCCAAGTCCCTCTTCCCTACCTTTTATCTTAGCCTGCTTGGCACACTTTCCTCATTCCTGAAGAAGGGCTCATGCCAGAAACATCAATTCTCCTGCTCCTTGGGTGCTGCCTGACCTGCTGCGCTTTTCCAGCAACACATTTTCAGCTCTGATCTCCAGCATCTTCAGTCCTCACTTTCTCCTCGAACTCCATATTGAGTCCAGAAGGATGTCGGGTCTTCAAGCGGAGAATGAGGTTCTGTTCTTCCAGTTTGCACTGAGCTTTGCTGGAGCCCTGCAGCAAGGCTGAGACTGAGATGTTGGCCAGGGACCAGGGTGGGGATGGCCAGGGTACAGGGTGGGGTGTTAAAAGTGATCGTTCTTCAAAGCGATCATCCAAACGGCAACATCAAGGAAACTACATTGGGAGGAGTGAATACAATGGACTCTATTTTAGTTTCAGATTTCCAGCATCCATGCAGTTCTTTGCTTTAGTTCAGTGAGTAACTCTGCAAACCAGTTCTCAACCACTATGTGTCATGCCTCTGTGATAGAGTACTGCATGGCTATACATTTCTGACGTGGTACACTTTCTGACTGGAATGTCTAAATCTCTAACCAGTTGGTGATTCACAACATGCAGAAAGGTTTCATACTGACTTCCAAATAGAGTCCTGGATTCTCAAATGTTGCAGAAATCCAGTGAAACTTTTGAAAAAAAATCACATTTTTAAAAAAATATGCATCCTTGGGCAAGGAACGTCCAGTCATAGATTTTTTTTTAGAAAATGCTTAGGAATGGAAATTGCACAAAGTAAAAGTTTCAGAGAAGTAGAGATGATACCTTAAGTTATACCTCCAACTGCAGATGTAAAACAGCTGTAGTTCACCCCGATGGTAAACGTCCTGCCCAGTGCTGAATCAGAGGAAAAGGGTATTCCTGCTTCAGTTCCTGTGAGAGTGATAGAGATCTACAGAACAGACAACTGGCCACCTACGGCAGCGCGATCTGTTAAAATGATTCTGATGTTAGCCGTGGTGACAGGAGCAACACTGAGCCAGGGAACTTGGAAATCAGCCAGAGCCCCAGAGCTCCTGGCACAGCCACCTGATGAAGGAGTGTCACTCCGAAAGCTAGTGCCTCCAGATAAATCTGTTGGACCATAACCTGGTGTTGGGAGATTTTTAACTATGAATGTTTGAGAAGATTGGTCAAGATCAGCATTGAATTCAGTTTTGCTATCCGACCTCATAATTGACCGCCAACTGAATATTCCACCAGTGAAAAAACAAATACAACACTGAAATATTGATTATCCATATCCATATCATTACCAATATCCAAATGTTAGCTTCAGGGTAACCTGATTGGCTGAACTGTTGAACAGGAAGCACAACTTATCCTAATAATATCCACAATAGATTTAATCAATATTACAACAGACAATTGGTGGAGACAGCTCGAAGGATCTCCCTTTGCACATCCATATTTTCTTTTACTACTTCATCATTGCAACTTAATATTAAAGGAGAGTTTAATTAAGGGATTGGTCCATGTTTTAAAATGTCAGTTGGGTTTTGCGTAGCGGTTCACATAAACTTGAGGTGAATAATCACTATGCTTTTAAATTTCTTTCATTGAAAAGCTTTGAGAATGAAAAGTAAAAGTTACCCACAGGCGCTTAGATTTGCAAACCATCAGCACTTCACTGCATATCTCCTATCATAAATCTTACATATGCAACACAAACCCCAGGAGGCATTTCCACTGTTCCTAGTTATGGCTTTGACAGTTCTCACAGAATTACTTGACGGCAGCTTTTAGCAGTACTGGGAAAAGTGTAGTAAAATGACTTTGTCTGACAGCTTAAAGAAATCAGGGAAGGAGAACCCTAGTGATTCCTTCAGTATTTCATCTCTGCAGAGAAAGAACACACTCCAAAACAACCACCTCTGGTGTGATACGCTTAATAAGAGTCGCAAAGAAAATATCTGACAAATCTGTTCCTTGAAAGTACATTTGGCCATTTCAACTGATTTTCACAGAGTTTTAGAGACACCAAAGGTAGTCTGCCAATTTATATTCGAGCACTCTATTCACTTGGCAATGCGTCATCCCACAGCTGGCACTCTGCACCCACCCCACCTGGCCCCATCCCTACCTGGCACCCAACCTTTCCTAGCCAATGGCTACCCTTCCTTCTCAGTACTCCAACATCACATTCACCACAGTGCTGACCGTGGCTGTCAGAATGGCTGTGAGGACCTTTACATTTCAGAATACAGCAGCTGACTGTTGTGACAGGGTAACATACAACAAAAAACTGTGGGGATCTGGAATAAAAACACGAATCGCTGGAGAAACTCAGTGGTCTGGCGGCATCTGTGGGAAGAACGCAGAGTTAACGGTTCTGAAGAAGAGCCACCAAACATGAACACTGCTTTCTCCCCACAGTAGCTGTCAGACCTCCTGAGATTCTCCAGTGATTCATGTTTTTGTTATGAACAGTCCTATGGAACATGGGAGTAGCCAGAACAGAGGCAAACACAGAAGTTGCTGGAAAAGCTCAGCAGGTCTGGCAGCAGGTGTGAAGAGAAAGCACAGTTAAAGTTTCAGGTCCAGTGACTCTCCTTCAGAACACTCTCAGAACACAAGTATGACTTTACATTCCTGCATGAGACTGGGACACTGAGAAGTCTGGCTGATTATTTTTGAGATGCAAATTTTATTTGTACACCAGCTTTTATTTGAAATAGTACAATGGGAAAATTAACACCCATTTGAGACAGCATTAACAGTTCAGCAGAAACACAGCACCCTGAACACAACGAAACATTCCGCCAATACTGCACCAGAGTAAAAACCTGTTACAGGAAGGATATTATTAAACTGGAGAGGGTTCCCAAAGATTTACCAGGATGTTTCTGGGAATGAATGGTTTGAGTTATAAGGAGAGACTGGATAGGCTGGGACTTTTTCACTGGAATATAGGAGGTAGAGGTTTATAAAATCATGAGGGAATAGATAAGGTGAATGACTGTTATCATTTCCCTAGGCTGGGAGATTTCAAGATTGGGGGGTGTATTTTAAAGATGGGAGGAGAAAGTTTAAAAAAAAGACATGAGGGGCAATTTTTTTTACACAGAGAGTGGAATGACCTTCCTGAGGAAGTGGGGATGTGTGTACATTTACAACATTTAAAAATCATGTGTATAAGTACATGAATAAGAATTGTTTGGAAGAACATGGGCCAAGTTCAGGCAAGTGGGACTATAGTTTCGGTTGGGATTATGATCAGCATGGATTTGTTGGGCCTAAGGGTCTATTTACGTGCTGGATGGCTCTCTGACTGTGACTTTACAATGAGTATTGTTCAGATTTGGGAGACAGTTAGCTCAGTTGGTTGGCAACGCAGAGTTATGCCAACAGGATGGGTTCAAGTCCCATGACCATGAAGGATTCTCTTTCTTATCTCTCCCATCACCTGAGGTGTGCTAACCCTCAGGTAAACTGCCACCAGTCATCCCCAACTAGTCCTGTGGTTCCCTGGGATTATAGTGAATGTAGTGCAGATTTAGCACAATGATGCCTGGTAGGAAAATAGACAGGAAAACATTTTTTGCTACTTTTGAAAATTAAGGGGCAT
The DNA here is from genome assembly GCF_020745735.1 of Hemiscyllium ocellatum. Taxonomy (NCBI): domain Eukaryota; kingdom Metazoa; phylum Chordata; class Chondrichthyes; order Orectolobiformes; family Hemiscylliidae; genus Hemiscyllium; species Hemiscyllium ocellatum. The sequence goes on along the minus strand of NC_083422.1, from coordinate 59,420,786 downwards.
GACTAGAATTGCTTATAATTCTGATGGGTTGGGACAGGGTGAATAGAGCCAGTTGTTTCAGTGGTTTTCCTAGATCGGTACTCAATTAAAATGTATAGACAGCCAGTACAGATATGATCGGTAGATTGATCTCCGTCTGCATCGTAACATCTCTATGATTTAGAACAATTCTGGCCTGGGGCACAAACGTAAGATTAAAAGTAAGAGATTTAGGATAGTGAAGAAAAGTAACATTGTTTACTGAGATGGCTGAGCGACTGTGATATGTCAACATTTTAAAAAAGATTAGGTAGATAGGACAAAAAGCAAATTAAAACACTACAGACGCTGCATTTCTGAAACAAAAAGAGGATGGACATTCTCAGTAGGTTTGGCAGCATCTCAATGGAGAAAGAAACAGAATTAAAGCCTCAGGTTGGTGACCTTTCTCCCCTGTCTCTGCTTCAGGTTGGTGACCTTTCTCCCCTGTCTCTGCTTCAGGCTGGTGACCTTTCTCCCCTGTCTCTGCTTCAGGCTGGTGACCTTTCTCCCCTGTCTCTGCTTCAGGTTGGTGACCTTTCTCCCCTGTCTCTGCTTCAGGCTGGTGACCTTTCTCCCCTGTCTCTGCTTCAGGCTGATGACTTTTCTCCCCTGTCTCTGCTGGAGGGTTTTAGTTGCAGAGCAGTCTGGCCAAAGCACATCAGGGCTGCAACTCCAATCTCAACTTGCAGAAGTTTTCTTTTCTGGTTCTCATCTAATCTTTTACTCCATTTACAGAGAGATGTGAGTAGGTAGCCCGAATCACTTATCTTTAATACACTGAAGGAAACCCTCAGAAATACTATCAGGCTTCAAAGTTTAGAGAGTAAACTTCAGAACATTCATTCATCTCCACTACTTAACCCTGGTCTGCAACATTTCAGATAACAATGCACTTATCCATCCAAATCCTAAACAGATGTTTATTCAGCTCTTATCCAGCAATGATTTTGCTTGTTTTTCCTGCCCGTACCACATTTGTCACACATTTGGTCTAAATTCTAATATTGCATGGCCTGATTATAGTGGACATGGAGAAGATGTTTCCACCAGTAGGAAAGGCTAGGACCCAGGAGCACAGCCTTTGAACTGAGATGAGGAGGAATACCTTCATACGGAGGGTGGTGACTCTGTGGAACTCATTGCCACACAGGGCGGTGGAGGCCAAGTCATTGAGTGTATTTAAGGCAGAGATAGACAGGTTCTTGATTGGTAAGAGGATCAAGCATTACAGGGAGGAGGCAGGAGAATGGGGTTGAGGATCAAGCATTACATGGAGGAGGCAGGAGAATGGGGTTGAGGATCAAGCATTACATGGAGGAGGCAGGAAAATGGGGTTGAGGATCAAGCATTACAGGGAGGAGGCAGGAGAATGGGGTTGAGATACAGATCAGCCATCATCAAATGGTGGACCACACTCGATGATGGTATCATAGGTTCTTGACAGTACAGAATGAAGCCATTCAGCTCATCAAGTCTGCTTCGACGTTCTGAAGAGCATTCCACCCATGCTCGCACCTCCGAACAACCCCAACATTTCCCATGGCTGTCCTGCACATCCCTGGGCTTTATGGATAATTTAGCATGGCCAGTCCACCTAACCTGCACATCCTTGGGATTGTGGGAGAAAACTCAGAGTAGCAGAGGAAACCCACGCATACATGGGGAGAATGTGCAAACTCCGCATAGATGTGGCCCAAGGCTGGAATCAAACCCATGATCCTGACGCTGTGAGGCAGCCGTGCTAACCACTGAGCCAATGTGCTACGCTCAAATGACCTCGCTCTGCGCCTACACTTTATGATTTTATGAATGTTGCTAATTGTGAAACTATGATCAATGGGTTTATGTTAATAATGGTCTGGGAAAGTGGGTAAAAGGACAATGATGAGTTTTGATAATCATCAAGTACACACTGACAATCGGGAGGTGTGAATATGGAAGGGTTTGATTAGATATTATAACGGTATACAGAATTGAACATGATTGGATAATATCGCCATTTAAGCTCATTTAGAATGCAGAATAGAATGATCCCTATTGGGTAGAGATAAAATTGTGTAAACGTGTAACAAAAACATAAAGTGCTGGAGGAACTCAGCAGGTCAGGCTGAGAGAGAAACAGAGTTAACCTTTCAAGTCCAGTGATTCTTTTTCAGAATTCAAAATGTATTTGTTCTGAAGCCGGATCACTGGACTCGATAAATGAACTCTGTTTTCCCCTCCACTGATACTGCCAGACCTGCCGAGTTCTCCAGCAATTTTTGTTTATTGTTTCAGATCTCCAGCATCCACAAGTCTTTTGTTTTATTTTAGCTTGTAAATCTGTAAGCTTTTTATTGGAAACCTGTTATCTGTAAAAATAATATAAAGCCTTTGCTTTGTCAAAACTCATCTTTGATGGGTACACTTCCCCACGGATACCTGACACAGAGAAATAACAGTGTCATTTCATCATTCAGGGATCAGAGGGTTAAAAAAAATTCCTCTCAGTCTGCTTCCATCAAAATTACATACTCCCCTTAATGGTTTAATCAGTTCTATTCTCAATCTTAATTTCGCCATTAAAAGTCAGAGAAAGCAAAAACAAAATTCTACAGCAATTAAAAGACTTTTAAAATCACCTAATCAAATTTGAATATCTGTCGAATGAAGAGACACAGCAGAAAGAAATTTGCATTGTTGAAGTGTTTTTCATAATGTTCCAAAGCACATTACTGTCAATAAAGCATATTTGAAATGTAGCCACTTTTGTGATGTCAGATAATTTATGTATAGCAGGATCCCACAACACCCATGTGACAATGGGGGTAAGAAAATCTGACTTTATCTTGATTGTGGAGTAAATATTGGTCAGGACACTGGCAGGAACTCCACCATTCCTTTTCAAAATTGAGCCTGAAAATCTTTTGCGCTTAAATCAGAGAGAAGACAGTGTTTCTGATTGACATCTGATTCAAAAGACGTTCTCTGCAATAATACAGTAATCCCCCATTTCTGCACTGGACATATTATTAGGACAGTTCTCAGAGGTAGGTTCTTAACTCAGTAGCAAGGGTGTGGGATGCTCTGCCTGCAACAGTAGTGGATTGTCAACTTTAAGGGTATTTAAACAGTCAATGGATGATAATGGAATAGTGTAGGTTAGATGGGCTTTAGATTGGTTTCACAGGTCGGTACAACATCGAGGGCCGAAGGGCCTGTACTGTGCTGTACGTTTCGATGTTCTATGTTGAGTCAAACTAAGATCAGTTAACATTGTCCTTTTTCTAATCAATTTGCCCAGAGATGCTAATTTAAACACTAGGCATACAAGGTCATGATTCTGGATTAGTGGTGCTGGAAGAGCACAGCAGTTCAGGCAGCATCCAACGAGCAGCGAAATCGACATTTCGGGCAAAAGCCCTTCATCAGGAATAAAGGCAGTGAGCCTGAAGCGTGAAGAGATAAGCTAGAGGAGGGTGGGGGTGGGGAGAAAGTATCATAGAGTACAATAGGTGAGTGGGGGAGGAGATGAAGGTGATAGGTCAGGGAGGAGAGGGTGGAGTGGATAGGTGGAAAAGGAGATAGGCCGGTAGGACAAGTCATGGGGACAGTGCTGAGCTGGAAGTTTGGAACTAGGGTGAGGTGGGGGAAGGGGAAATGAGGAAACTGTTGAAGTCCACATTGGTGCCCTGGGGTTGAAGTGTTCCGAGGTGGAAGATGAGGCGTTCTTCCTCCAGGCGTCTGGTGGTGAGGGAGCGGCGGTGAAGGAGGCCCAGGACCTCATATCCTCGGCAGAGTGGGAGGGGGAGTTGAAATGTTGGTCCACAGGGCAGTGTGGTTGATTGGTGCAGGTGTCCCGGAGATGTTCCCTAAAGCGCTCTGCTAGGAGGCGTCCAGTCTCCCCAATGTAGAGGAGACCACATCGGGAGCAACGGATACAATAAATGATATTGGTGGATGTACAGGTAAAACTTTGATGGATGTGGAAGGCTCCTTTATGGCCTTGGATAGAGGTGAGGGAGGAGGTGTGGGCACAGGTTTTACAGGGGAAAGTGCCAGGATGGAAGGGTGGTTTGTAGGGGGGGCGTGGACCTGACCAGATAGTCACGGAGGGAACAGTCTTAGTGGAAGGTGGAAAGGGGTGGGGAGGGAAATATATCCCTGGTGATGGGGTCCGTTTGGAGGTGGCGGAAATGTCGGCGGATGATTTGGTTTATGCGAAGGTTGGTAGGGTGGAAGGTGAGCACCAGGGGCGTTCTGTCCTTGTTACGGTTGGAGGGGTAGGGTCTGAGGGCGGAGGTGCGAGATGTGGACGAGATACATTGGAGGGCATCTTTAACCACATGGGAAGGGAAATTGCGTTCTCTAAAGAAGGAGACCATCTGGTGTGTTCTGTGGTGGAACTGGTCCTCCTGGGAGCAGATACGGTGGAGGCGGAGGAATTGGGAATACGGAATGGCATTTTTGCAAGAGATAGGGTGGGAAGAGGTGTAATCCAGGTAGCTGTGGGAGTCGGTGGGTTTGAAAAAAAATGTCAGTGTCAAGTCTGTCATCATTAATGTAGATGGAGAGGTCCAGGAAGGGGAGGGAGGTGTCAGAGATGGTCCAGGTAAATTTAAGGTCAGGGTGGAATGTGTTGGTGAAGTTGATGAATTGCTCAACCTCCTCGCGGGAGCACGAGGTGGCGCCAATGCAGTCATCAATGTAGCAGAGGAAGAGGTGGGGAGTGGTGTTGGTGTAATTACGGAAGATCAACTGTTCTACGTAGCCAACAAAGAGACAGGCATAGCTGGGGCCCATACGGGTGCCCATGGCTACCCCTTTGGTCTGGAGGAAGTGGGAGGATTCAAAGGAGAAATTGTTAAGGGTGAGGACCTGTTCGGCCAAACGAATGAGAGTGTCGGTGGAAGGGTACTGTTGGGGATGTCGGGAGAGGGAAAAATGGAGAGCTTGGAGGCCCTGGTCAAGGCGGATGGAGGTGTAGAGGGATTGGATATCCATGGTGAAGATGAGGCGTTGGAGGCCGGGGAAACGGAAGTCTTGAAGGAGGTGGAGGGCATGGTGGTTTCTCGAATGTATGTGGGGAGTTCCTGGAGTAGGGGAAATAGGACAGTGTTGAGGTAGGTAGAGATGAGTTCAGTGGGGCAGGAGCATGCTGAGACAATGGGTCGGCCGGGGTGGTCAGGCCTGTGGATCTTGGGAAAGAGGTAGAACCGGACAGTGCGGGGTTCCCGGACTATGAGGTTAGAAGCTGTGGGTGAGGAAGAACGCCTCACCTTCCGCCTCAGAATGCTTCAACCCCAGGGCATCAATGTGGACTTCAACAGTTTCATCATTTCCCCTTCCCCCACCTCACCCTAATTCCAAACTTCCAGCTTAGCACTGTCCCCAGGACTTGTCCGGACTTGTCGTACCTCCCTATCTCCTTTTCCACCTATTCACTCCACCCTCTCCTGCCTGACCTATCACCTTCATCCCCTCCCCCACTCACCCATTGTACTCTAAGCTACTTTCTCCCCACCCCCACCCTCCTCTCACTTATCTGTCCACGCTTCAGGCTCTCTGCCTTTATTCCTGATGAAGGGCTTTTGCCTGAAACGTCGATTTTACTGCTCCTCGGATGCTGCCTGAACTGCTGTGCTCTTCCAGCACCACTGATCCAGAATCTGGTTTCCAGCATCTGCAGTCATTGTTTTTACCTATTTACACAAGGTCATGAACCAAGTGCTGGAAAATGGGATTATAATAGTTAGGTGGTTGGTTATGACTGGTGTAAAATGATGTGCAGAAGGGCCTTTTTCTATGCTCTCGACCTTAATGACTTGAAGTGGGACTTGGAACTGGGCCTCCTAGCACAGAGGTGGAGCCACTACCACTGCCCCACAAGAATCCTTATTGTCCCTTTTCTATTATTAAAGTGCAGTGGGTATCCTGAAAGGGTTAGCTGGACGATAAGGCACACTCATAATGATAGATATTTTCTAATCTATCTGTTCAGAGAGGTTATGAAACACCTCTGGAGCAGATCGGATCTGACTCCAGTCCTCCTGGTTCAGAGATAAGGATACCACCACTGTGCCAGACAAGCCCGTTACAAATTAATCACATTTGGAGTCATTATGACACACTTCTGGAACAGCTGGGGGTTGAACCTGGGCTTACTGGTTCAGAGATCGGGACACCACCATTATCCCACAAGAATCCTTATTGTCACAGTGGCTGTGAAATCAGGAACAGCTCCTGATTATTAAATGATGTCTGAGTCAGATTAGTACCCTAATGAATAAACTTTGCAGCTTCCCAATGTTTAATTTTTCATACTTCTACGTTTGCTTTGTAAACATTTTCTATGTTCATTTGCCTCTTATCTTTCATACTAAATGTCATCTCTATCTGGGATTCCCTTTCTCATTCTCATCCTTCTTCCTGATTGATGGTTCTGAAGAAAAGTCATTAACACCTCAACTTTCTTGGGCTCCTTTAAGTAAACTGATAACGAGGTTTTAATTAAACATGTTTCAAAATTATAAAGGGTCATTGCTCAATGGAATATGAACAAAAGGTCATTAGTTGATGGTTTTTTTTTTCTCTTTGCTGCTGTTATTTAATTAGCTTACATCTCTGAGAAAGATGAAATCTCAAGCCATACCCTGAAAAGTAAATTAATGTCATTCCATTTCATGGAAATAGCAAATCCTGGGTTGTGTGGAGCATGAGAAAGACATTTGCAACAAAAACAGAAATTGCTGGAGAAACTCTACAGGTCTTGCAGCATCTGTGAAGAAAAAGCTGAGCTAACATTTCAGAATATTTGTGATAGACATAAATGATCTGGAGGAAGGTATTAGTGGTCTGATTAGCATGTTTGCAGATGACATTAAGATTGGTGGAATAGCAGATAGTGAAGGGGACTGTCAGAGAATACAGCAGAATATAGATAGATTGGAGAGTTGGACAGAGAAATGGCAGATGGAGTTCAATCCGGACAAATGCGAGGCGATGCATTTTGGAAGATCCAATTCAAGAGCGAACTCTACAGTAAATTGAAAAGTCCTGGGGAAAATTGATGTACAGAGAGATCTGGGTGTTCAGCTCCATTGTTCCCTGAAAGTGGCAACGCAGGTTGATAGAGTGGTCAAGAGGACAAATGACATCCTTTCCTTCATTGGACGGGGTATTGAACATAAGCGTTGGCAGGCACACTTGGAATACTGTGTACACTTCTGGTCACCACATTACCAGAAGGATGTGAATGCTCTGGGAAGGGTGCACTGGAGGTTCACCCGGATGTTGCCTGGTATGGAGGGTGCTAGCTATGAAGAGAGGTTGAGTAGATTAGGATTATTTTCATTAGAAAGACTGAGTTTGAGGGGGGAACCTGATTGAGGTCAACAAAATCATGAGTGATATAGACAGGATGGATAGCAAGAAGCTTTTTCCAAGAGTGGGGGATTCAATTACTAGGGGTCATGAGTTAAAGGTGAGAGGGGAAAAGTTTAAGGGAGATATACATGGCACATTCTTTATGCAGAGGATGGTAGTACGTGGAATGTGTTGCCAGCAGAGGTTGTAGAGGCGGGCACGATAGTGTCATTTAAGATGTATCGAGACAGATACATGAATGGGCAGGGAGCAATGGGATACAGGCCCTTAGAAAATAGGGAACAGGTTTAGATAGAAGATCTGGATCGACACAGGCTTGGAGGGCCGAAGGGCCTGTTCCTGTGCTGTATGGTTCTTTGTTCTTTGTTCAGAACCAGTGACTCTTCTTCAGAACAAGCTTTGTTACTGGGCCCAAAATGCTCCCTTTGAATTCACCAACACAGAAGGCTGTGGAAGCCAGGTCATTGAGTATATTTAAGAATGAGAACGATAAGTTTTTGAGTATCAAGGGGATAAAGGGTTAAGGGAGTAAGCAGGAGAATGGGGTTGAGAAACTTATCAGCCATGTTTGAATGGCAGAGCAACTCGATGGGCTGAATGGCCCAAGGATATTGTTGTGGGTATGGTCACCGAGCTGTGAAGTTGATTTGCAGACATTTTGTCCCCTGCCTAGGTGTCATCTTTGGTGCTTTGGAACCTCCTGTGAATGGCCTACTTCCTACCCCACAGATGCTGCAAGACCTGCTGAGTTTCTCCACAACGGCTGTTTCTGTTTCTGTTTCAGATTTCCAAATCCGTAGTTCTTTGCCTTATTAAAAACATTTGCGGACTCTTTTAAAAAAAAGGAGGAAAGTGGTATAGTGGTAATGTACCATGACTAATAATCCACTACCTCAGGTCAATGTTCTAGGGACATGGCTTGAATTCCATTCGGTGAAATTTGAGCTCAGTAAGATCTGAAATTAGAAGTTAGTCCAATGGCAACAATGCAAAACCAGTCTGGTTCATTAATGTGCTTTAGGAAAGGAAATCTGCCGTCCTTCTCCAGACTGGCCTCCATGTGACTCCAGACCCACAGCAACATGGTTGACTCTTAACTCTCCTCTGCAATGGCCCAGCTATCCACTTGGTTCAAGGGCAATTAGAAATGGGCAACAAATATTGGTTTTGATAGTGATACGCACATCCCATGCAAGAATTTAAATCAGAGAAAGTTGCATGGAACTCAAAAGCATTTGAAAAATTCTTACACAAGAAATCGGATCGAGACATTATGATTGATGACATAAAGTTGTCAGTATTTGGAGAAAATGCTGAAAAGCTGCAGCGAGATCCTGGAATTCCCTCCCTCAGGGCATTGTGGGTCTACCTACAGCACATGGACTGCAGAGGTTCAAGAAGGCAGCTCCACCCGCACCTTCTCAAGGGGTAACTAGGGATGGGCAATAAGTGCTGGGCCCAGCCAGTGCTGCTCATACCCCGCAAGTGAATTTTTAAAAAAAGTATTATGAGGATGTCGCCAGAGTTGGAGGATTTAAGCTATAGGGAGAGGTTGAATCGGCTGGGACTGTTTTCCCTGGAGCGTCAGAGGCTGAGTATAGAGGTTTATAAAATCATGAGGGGCATGGATAGGGGTAAATAGACAAAGTCTTTTCCCTGGTGTGGGGGAGTCCAGAACTAGAGGGCATAGGTTTAGGGTGAGAGGGGAAAGATATGAAAGAGACTTAAGGGGCAACTTTTTCACACAGAGGGTGGTACGTGTATGGAATGAGCTGCCAGAGGAAATGGTGGAGGCTGGTACAATTGCAACATTTAAGAGGCATTTGGATGGGTATATGAATAGGAAGGGTTTGAAGGGATATGGGCCGGGTGTTGGCAGGTGGGACTAGATTGGGTTGGGATATCTGGTCAGCGTGGACGGGTTGGACCGAAGGGTCCAGCAACACATTTTTCAACTCTGGTCTCCAGCATCTGTAGTCCTCACTTTCTCCTTGCCCATAATGGAGCTAAGTTTGTTTTCTGTGTAAATATAAACAATCCAAGCATGAACATAACAGGGTGAATAACAAATTTTGTCAATGAGAGTAAAGGAAAGATGTAGCAAATGATTAAAAAGTAATGCAATACAACGCATGAGGAGGCTTGGAGAGTGGGTGTGTTAAGACACATAAATATATACAGTATAGCAATGTATTTTGGGAACAAGAATTAAAACATTCTAAACCTAAAATTAAACCCAGCCATCACAAATAAACTGGGATAATTATTTGTAGGGAAACGGAGTAGTGGAGAAAGCAGGAAAAATAGGTAAACAGATCCTAGGTAGAAATTTGATTAAGTCAAGGCAATGAAAGTGGAAAGGCTGTCCAACAATGTTAAATTTTAAGTTTTGTAAATAACAGTAGCCTGGAGAGCGTTCTATGTGAGGAAAACCATTAGACTTATCTCATTTATATTCCAATGCTGTTGAAGTGAAAGCCTGCTCTGTTAGTGGAATAAAAATGGGATCAAGAACATTAAAGGCAGTCCGATATGAGGTATTGACTGGATAAATTTACCACCAGGTTACCAACTATAAGTGCTCGAAATTACTACTGACTATAAGTTGTGTGCTATCCATTGTGATTGTTCAAATTTACTCTATAACCAGCTAACAAAAAGTATTTGAGCTACTCAGTCTGGGTTGATAAAGGGGCTGTACATCGTGTTTGTATAGTCCCACATTTCCATTACAAGACAGAAATATATACTCCATGGTATGACATTGGCCTACCGATATCACTCTCAGCTGACACCAAGCTCAACACTTCAGTTTTAAAACTTCATCCTTGTTTTCAAATTCCTCCACAGCCCTCCTTCTCTCAACCTCTGTCACCTCCATCAGTTCTTCATCTGCTCCTGCCATTCTATCCTCCTGCCAACCCAAGCTTTAAACAAATAAAAGAAAATTGCAGTGGATGTTGGAAATCTGAAATAAAAGCTCAAATTGCTGGAGAAACTCTGAGGGTCTGGCAGCATCAGTCGAGAGAGAAACAAAGTTAATGTTCCAAATCCATGTGGCTCTTCGTCAGGACTGTGGAGTTTCTCTGTCTATTTGATGCCAGACCTGCTGAGTTTCTCTAGCATTTCCTACTTTTATTCCTTTCTTTACACATTCCACTGAACTGGCAGTAACATCTGAAACTGCCTTGGTCTTATGCTCTGGAATTAAGGATATAAGATCTAGGAGCAGGAGGAGGCCATTCAGCCCCTTGAGCCTGCTCTACCATTTAATATAATCATGGCTGATGTCATCTCAGTCTCAACTCCACTTTCCTGCCCACGCCCCATGACCCTTCACCCCATTACACATTGAACGCCTGTCCATCTCCTCCTTTAATTTACTCAAAGGCTTGAAACTCTTGGAAGTGAAAGAGGTTTTCAGAACTAACAGGCAAATTTAATTTAAGCATTTATAAAAATAGCATTTTAATAACTGAATGACAGCAGTGAAACTACACCCACCAACCTGCATTTTCAAAGCCATGTACAGCTTTTGAACAGCCAACTTCATCTGTGAAAAACGCAGCAAATTGTCTTCGGCTACCTTTCCCAAAGTTTAACATCAGAGAGTCATTCCGGGAAGGACTCTACAAAATCTGATTGGTGCCCCTGCGTAACTAGGCTCATTGCAACCATACAAAAAGCTTATTGTAGCAATAGCATTCACAAAATGTGAATAGACTTTTGGTGAAAATGTTTCTCACGTGCTGCTCATGTGTATGACTAACTCTCCAATGAATTTGAGTGGGCTCTGGGGTGAGAGTAAATATGTCTGTGTTTCAATGATGTATTTGGATGTGCTTAAGTGAAACCAGGGTCACACCGTGAAGTTTTCCTGCCTGGTCAGGTGCTGTCCTGCACTGACACATGGAGAATGGGAAATTGGGGAATTGTTCACTGGGGCTACTGTCACCAGTGAAACTGTGCCTTAACCGTCCTGACCAATCCCAAAATTGGCTTGGAGTGAACATGGCTGTTTGTGTGAATTGGATTTGTCACATTGGCTTACTGTAGGTTGGAAACAAGCATATTTTATAATCAGAAATAATCCATTGACAGCATTTGTAACACTGCAGGTAGGTATAACCGCACAGGGTCAAAATAATGACTGCAGATGCTGGAAACCAGATTCTGGATTAGTGGTGCTGGAAGAGCACAGCAGTTCAGGCCTGAACTGCGGTATAAGCACACAGTCAAACTGCAGCACAGTCCCAACCACATTTAATCTTTGAAATTTGGTTTGAAACTTGACACTACTTGTCATTACATAGCACATAGAAACAGTTCACCTGTCACAAATTGACGTAAATTTGTGCTATTTCCTTCCAGGTAGTTCACTCACCTTTAAAAAGAAACGGATGAAATAACAAGTTAGGTATGCTTAATAGCGGCAGAGAATGAGCCAGAAAGCTCCTGGGCTGATAGGTTAACTCAGACTCCTGCTGACCAAACCATGTTTGAGAAAAGCCACCAAAAAAAAATTGCAACTTCTTTTTCTGCTAATTTTTTCTAGATTCTCCCCATGAACCCTCTTGAAAGCAATAACTTTTGTTTTAAGTGTAACCCAATCAGAATGGTTTGCTGAAGTTGGCTGCAATATTATTAACGACAGTTACAGCTGACTTGTCTTCTGGAAGGACCTTCAGGAATAAAGGGTGGACATGACAGCTGAACCTGGTATCTCAATTCTGCAGATTTAAAATGCCCTTCGTTTGAAACTCCTCACTATATTCATGATGTACTGATGAGTTTATTTTTTTACAGACATTTGTGCCTGCTGAATTTTGGGAACAGGTCCAATGTCACATTGATTTGTTTTAACAGAGACCAAGGTCACGCAGTAACAAGTACAATACCTGCAGTAATTCTACAGGACTGATTGGTAAGCAATCTAAAGTATTTAACATATCTTCACATTGGCATATTTGACAATTGTAGCAAGATGTTTGTGAAAATCAATGAATTAAAGTCTTAGAAAAGCAGACAATGATGGATTGAGAAGGAATACAGAGGAAATAAAACTAATGAGGCCTCTCTGTGGGATCCTGGTGAAAATGAACAAAAGTGTCAAGGAGCAGAGGGCTGTGGAGGTGTGGGGGGATTGAAGGATGGGGGTGAAGGGGTAGGAGGGAGTGGAGGGTGGGGGTGTAGGGGTGGAGGGGTTGGAGGGGGTGTAGGGGTGGAGGGGTTGGAGGGGGTGGAGGATGGGGGTGTGGGGATGGAGAGTTTGGAGGGGGTGGAGGGTGGAGGTGTTGGGGTTGGAGGGGTGGAGGGTGGAGTGTGGGGGTTGGAGGGTGGGAGGGTGGGGGCATGGGGGTTGGAGAGGGTGGAGGCGGTGAACGGTATGGGTGTGGGAGTAGGAGGGGATGGACTGTGGGGGGGATGGAGGGTAGGGTTGTAGGGTGTGGAGGGTTGGGGGTTTGGGGTGGAGGCTGGAGAGTGGGTGAATGCTGCAGTAATTGATGGTGCCTGAACCTCAGCATGAGACAATAAACCAGCTTATTGATGGAGTCCATAATCAGAGAAAAATAAACATTGAACTAATTCAGTTACGATGAGATTTGAAAAACTGGGCTGTTCCCCTTCCGGAAATCAGGCTGGAAAGGAGACTCCATACACCTGTGCAAAATCATAAGGTCCCGGACAAAGTAGAAAGGGTGAAACTGAAAGGATCAAGAAAGAGAGGGGCTGATAGTTAAAACAATTGGTGAAAGAATTCCTTATGAGACTATCATATGAGAAATAAAGAAATAAACTTTGTGCTGTGAGGGGTGAGGGTCTAGATCGTACTGTCTGAGAGTGTGTCAGAGGTAGGTTCATTTGAAGCATTTAAAAGGGAATTGAACTCTAACCTGAAAATATTGATTTTGCAAAATCGTGATAAGAACAATGAATGCCATTAAGCTGAAGAGCCAGTGTAAGCATGGTCGGCCAAATGGTCTCCCTCGGTTCTTCAACAATTCTCCATTTTTGTTTCAATTGGTGGATGGCAGCAGAGGGAGACATGACTGTGCAGGTCTGGCAGCACCATCCTGCCCCTGAGGTATTTTCCTCGAGGTAGAACTGAGGATAGTCAAGGGAAAGCTGTTACAGTTAGTATACAGCCAATCAGATCCTTGGTCAGTGGCCAGCAGGAACCTTCAATGTCAAGGTCCTTGTGCCATCAGTAGCCCAGTGGTCACCTGGAGATAATCTCCGAGTTGAAGAATAGGGGCCAGTGCTCCATGAAGACTCTAAGTCCTCTTCCCAACGTACCCATCCTTTGTGCCTCCACGAAGCACACCATCACCATCACCATCACTTCCTCCTTACTGCCAACCTTTAACAGCTACAGGTCACCTTGCGTTTGGGTGGCACAGTAGCTGTGTCCATTTCCTATTTAGGAGGGGCACCTTTAAAGGTCAAAGGACAAGTTACAGATCGTACCGGCCCTCTAACCTCTACATCCTGCTCACTGTGGCATGGCAAGTGCTTCCTCTGCTCAGGAATTGATTCTGGTAAAAAGTGAGGTCTGCAGATGCTGGAGATCAGAGCTGAAAATGTGTTGCTGGTTAAAGCACAGCAGGTTAGGCAGCATCCAAGGAACAGGAAATTCGACGTTTCGGGCCAGAGACCTTCATCAGGAGGGCTCTGGCCCAAAACGTCGAATTTCCAGTTCCTTGGATGCTGCCTAACCTGCTGTGCTTTAACCAGGAATTGATTCTGCCCGGTTTGGTCACTATCACGTGAGAGCAAGGGGGAGTTAGGGCTTGTATTTCTCCCTGACATCAAGGTCTTCACCCAAAATACAAAGTCCTGCCCAAGATATTGGAACAAACAAGTACAATGGACGCCATCGTTTCGATGAGACAATAAATTCAAACTAAATAATTCCAATGACTGTGAGGTCACTTCTCATTAGCAAACAATAATGTCCTGTTTGCAGGGGGTGCCAGAATTACGTTCGAACTTGCTGGGCATTTTTTATGCTTCAATATCTAAAAAAGAAAGAACAGGAAGAGAATTGGAGCAAAAAGACTCCACTGAACAACTCGTGTCACTTCATACAAATTAGGAGCAGGAGTAGGCCATCTGGCCCCTCAAGCCTGCTCCGCCATTCAATAAGATCGTGGCTGGTCTAACTCTTACCTCAACATTCCTGCCTAACCTGTTGATAACCATGATCTCACCTGCCTCTGCTTTAGAAATATTCAATAATTCTGCTTGAGGAAGAGTTCCAAAGACTGTCAACTCTCTGTGAGAGATAAAAAGCAATTCTCTTCAGTTCTATCTTGGATGGCTAAGCCTAATTTTTCACAAGTCACCTTGGTTATAGGTTCTTCCACAAGAGGAATTCTTCTTTCCACACTGACTGGGTACAGTCTCCTCCAGAACTTAAATGTTTCAAACAAGTACATGAGACGCAAAAAATTATGTTCACTTCACGCCAGAGGCAATAACCATGGGAATAGCTTCCTGAAGAAGGGACACACACAGCAATAACTTTCTGAAGAAGTTTCACAGCCTCAAACCATTAACTCTCCTTTCACAGCAGACACTTCCTGACCTGTGGAGTTTCTCTGGCAATTTCTGTTTTTTTGTTTGCTTCAGATCTCCAGCATCCATAGTTGTTTGTTTTGTTGAGGTTGTATTCTGACTCCCATCCCTAATGGGCTAGAAACTGATGATGAGCACCAAGCAACAATATTCTAAATGAGTAAAACCTTTGGAAATATTCACACTGCCAGCATGCTCACCAGCAACTTAAAAAATTCAGGACTTTGATATAAAACAGTTTACATGGACCAAAATAAAACTGCTACAGTGTTTCTGCCAGAACATCAACGTGTATACTCCAGGCGCATGTAAGAAAGATTTGGATCAGTGAAGAACTAACTTTTATTTGAAGAGACTCAGTGAGCAGGTCTGGAATAGGAAGTTGGGAATCCCATCTGAGAGTGGTGAGAAGCCGGTTTGCGTTGCTCCTGGATTACTAACCCAGTGACAGGAACACAATGCTACTGCCTTCACAGAGCACATTGGAACATTGCGACTCCAGCTGCTCTCATCGTCCTGGTGACTTCTTCCAAATGCTGGGAGCCATGCACCATGACCCACAGCCTTTTCCTTCCTGAGTTTGACTATTTTCTAGAATGAGTCTTTTTTTCTACACTCAGTTTCCTCATTTGTCCCATCTCATCCTCTCGCATACGTACATCCCTATTATCATTTGTTAAAATCGGTACAGAAGATTAATGCAATATGCCCCTTATTGATTCATCCTCCACGTTATCACTGCAGCTTTACAATCTCTTCAAATTACTAAAAACACAATTAAACCTTTATAGAGGTAAAATTGAAAAGCATATTTTATCCACCAGATACAAGATTGTATTATTTATACCTACACAGTAATCATTAACAGAATGTTCTTACAAAAGTGATAATGGACCAGGAGACTTCAAAGTGCTTCTTTTGATGAAAATACAATGCTCAGTATATAATTACAATGACAAAGGAATAATTTTCTTCTCTAAAATTATCCACCTTTAAAGGGCAGACACATCATTGGGAGAGGCGAAAGTGAGGTCTACAGATGTTGGAGATTAGAGTCAAGATTAGAGTGGTGTTGGAAAAGCACAGCAGGTCAGGCAGCATCCGAGGAGCAGGAAGGGCTTTTGCCCGAAACATCGATTTTCCTGCTCCTCGGATGCTGCCTGACCTGCTGTGCTTTTCCAGCACCACTTTAATCTTGACATCATTGTGAGAGTTCAGAGACATCAATGTTGGCTGTGCATGGTTCTTTAAGATATTGTCAAGGTTAATTTTGTGAAATAATGCCACAAAAATATAACAGAGAAGGGAATATAATTGTTTTCAAACCCCACTTCAAAGAGTGCATTACTAAATTGCTCCATGCTTTACTATAAAGGACATCTGAATAACCTATTTAGGAATAGGAACAGACCATTACTTCCTTGGAGCTACTATACCAGGTAATCTGATGTGGTCTCAGCTCCATTTTCCTGTCTATCCTAATAACCTGGGACTCACTTGTTCATTGAGAATTTATTCAACTCTACCTTAAAATTACTCATTGTCCTTGTCTCCACCACTCTCTGAGAAAGAGTTCCACAGAGTCACAACATTCAGAGATTTCCCTGCATCACCATCCAAAATAGGCTAATCCTGATTTTTTAAAATGTGTTGCTTGCTCTAGTCTGTCTTGCAAGGTGAGTCATGCTTTCAGCATCTACTCTGTCGAATCCCCTCAGGATCTTATGGACAATCACCTCACATTCTTTTAACCTCCCAGGGCTGCAGACCCAACCGGCCCAACCTGTTAGTGTCATAGAGATGTACTGCACGGAAACAAACCCTTCAATCCAACTTGTCCATCCCGACCAGATATCCTAAATAAATCTAGTCTCATTTGTGAGCATTTGGCCAATACCCCTCTAAATCTTTCCTGTACATATACCCACCCAGATCCCTTTGCATAAGATTCCCCCTTTATTTCAGGAATCAGTCAAGTAAACATTGCAAGGTTTGTGAAGGTTTCTCTGAACACTCCCTAGTGCAATTGCACCCTTTCTTAAATAAAGGGACCAGAACTATACATGGTACTTTTGGTGTGATCTCACCAATGGCCTAGACGATTTGTTCGCTGGAGGTAATGTAGCTGGCTAGGCTAGTATTTATTGCTCATCCCTAATTGCCCACTGGGCAGTTAAGAATCAGCCATATTGCTGTGGGTCTGGAGTTACATGTAAGTCAGACGGGTAAGATGGCAGATTTCCTTCTCTACAAAGACATTAGTGAACCAGATGGATTTTTGTGGCAGTTGACAATGTCTACCTGTCACCTTTAGGCTTGCTATTCATCGAATTAAAATTTCACCATCCATCGTGTGGAATTTGAATCCCATTCCCCTGGATGCTGAGGTGGGCTGGGGTTGGGTGGGGGTGGGTGGGATGGGAGGTGGTTCTGATTGAGGTCTACAAAATAATGCGAGGCATAGACAGGGTAGACCATGAGAACCTGTTCCCATGGCAGATATTCTAAGACCAGACGGTATTAGCTTAAGGTGAGGAATAGGTAATTTAGAGAAGATACCCGAGCTACAAATCTTCAATCAGATTTTAAATTTAGAGAAGATTTTCAGAATTTATTTTTCATACAGAGGGTGGTAGAAATGTGGAATGTGCTGCCTGAGAGGGTGGTGGAGGCAGGTATTATTGCAACATTGTAGGAGTATATGGATAAGCACTTAAAATGCCATCATGCTTTCTGTGCCAACACCTTTTGCAAGTGCAATGGTGTGATGATTTCAATTGAGTAGCACAGCAGTATGTATTGGTAAGCACCTACTTACTGTCCTGCCAACTAGCTCCATGTTACCCCACCAGTCCTACCATCGATAACTCAACCAGCAATCACTCTACACAACCATCCTTATCTCCAGTGGTCATCCTACCCACTGACCCACACCTCACACTCCCCATCCATCCACCTCCCTCACCCTCACTCATTAACACACATTTCAGTGTGGTGTAGGAATACATTTACCAGGTTTTTTTAGATTAGATTACCTACAGGGTGGAAACAGGCCCTTCGGCCCAACAAGTCCACACCGGCCCGCTGAAGCACAACCCACCCGGACCCATTCCCCTACATTTACCCCTTCACCTAACACTACGAGCAATTTAGCATGGCCAATTCACCTAACATGCACACTATTGGATTGTGGGAGGAAACCGGAGCACCCAGAAGAAACCCGCGTAGACACAGAGAGAATGTGCAAACTCCACACAGAAAGTTGCTTGAGACTGGAATTGAACCCGGGTCTCTGACGCTGTGAGACAGCAGTGCTAACCACTGTGCCACCTTGTTGGTAGTGTAAAAAAAGGGGCACGGGTTTGGCTCCTGGTGGTCCTTCATGGTGAGCAAGGGCTCCAATTTCAGTTAGTGTAAAAAGTGAGGTCTGCAGATGCTGGAGATCACAGCTGAAAATGTGTTGCTGGTTAAAGCACAGCAGGTCAGGCAGCATCCAAGGAACAGGAAATTCGACGTTTCGGGCCAGAGCCCTTCAACAGGAAGGGCTGATTCCTGATGAAGGGCTCTGGCCCGAAACGTCGAATTTCCTGTTCCTTGGATGCTGCCTAACCTGCTGTGCTTTAACCAGCAACACATTTTCAGCTCCAATTTCAGTTATCCTTCACATTTCTGAGGAGACCAGGATTGAAAAATACACAGGAAAATGGTATATAGGACCAAGCGTAGTTGGTTAAGCCTATTCAGCCTGCCCCACCATCTCAATATGCTCTACCTCAACATCAAACCCCCACACCGGCCCCTCGTCCTTTAGTGTCTATCTATTCCTTCCTTCGATATATTTAGTGGCTTGACCAGCACAGCCTTATATGGTGGACAGGTCTACAAGTTCATCGCCCTCTGAGTGAAGATATACCTCTCCATCTTAATCCTACTCCATTTCCTGAAGTCATGACCTTGGTTTCGAGTTCCAATCCAGAGTAAACATCATTCCTGCATCCAATCTATCTGACCTTATCAGAATTTTATATGTTTCAATGAGATCTTCTCTCATTTGTCTAAACTCTGGAGAATACAGGCCCATTGGATCCAATCTGTCCTCATATGACAGCCCTGCTATTTCATGAAGCCCTGGTCAGCAATGCATAGCCCAGGGGTTCTTGGGTAAAAAAAAATCAGAATTTAGCTGCAATCCAGCTGCGATTGCTGCTCTGGGAGGATTTGGGCATTTGAAACAAAACTTCCTTACGTGGAGTGGAAATAAAATATTCACCAAACAGGAATGTGTTTTGGTCAACTACTCAGTTGTTCTATAGTTACAAAACACACTCCATTTACTGATGTTCCCTCATGCTATTTCATGTGCTACTCCTCCTAAAACCCTGACATGCATTATACAGGAGAGGCACTTGATAAGCAAGCTGACTGAAGAGATGAGAGTTGAATAGGTAAATGAAATTAGACTCAGTGACTTGAATGGATGTTTCCTGCTTTGTAACATGATATGAGGGTCTCTGGTGTCTGTGACATGCCAGATTTGTATCCAACTCCATTATATTGATGGACAAAGATTCACGTTTATGATGCACTGTTACCTCCATTGTTGGGAGATGTCTAACCCACACAGATTCAATGAGCTCTTACCAGTAAAACCGATTTGGAGTAATTCGTTCATGAATCAGCTGCCACCTCCTTCCAAAGTCACTGGAGCTGTACAACTGTAAAACAAGGAAGGAGAAATACCAAAGGTATCAGTACCATTTCAGAGATGCCCAAACTGTTCCATTTTCTTTGCCTTTTTTAGGATTATATTGCTTCCTGTTAGAAAAACAAAAGAAGATTACCAATGAAATATAAAATTACTCCAGAATTTTAGGACTTGGAGGTGCCAGTGTTGGACTGGGGTGGACAAAGTAAAAAAATCCTGATGAAGGGATTATGCCCGAAACATCGAGTTTCCTGTTCTTTGGATGCTGCCTGACCTGCTGTGCTTTAACCAGCAACACATTTTCAGCTGTGATCTCCAGCATCTGCAGACCTCATTTTTTACCCAAAGTAAAAAAATCACACAACACCAGGTTATAGCCCAATAGGTTTATCTGGAAGCACTAGTTTTCAGAGCTCTGATGAAGGAGCAGCACCCTGAAAACCAGTGTGGCAAAGTGGCCTTGCAGCGCCAGGGACCTGGGCTCGATTCCAGCCTTGGTGCCTGTCTGCTAAGTTGCTCACAGTGAAAGATGCATTAGTATGGAGTAGGTGAAAGGGTCTGGGTGGGTTACTCTTCGGAGGGTTGGTGTGGACTTGTTGGGCCGAAGGACCTGTTTCTGCACTGGAGGGAATCTAAAAATAAACCTGTTGGACTATAACCTGGTATTATGTGATTTTTAACATTGCAGCGTTTTAATCCATGTAATAATACATTTGTTCTGACATCATGACCATCATCTTATGGAGCTGGAAGGATAAGGTTGATAAAATATAATCTGATGTGTTAGTTTCAGCACATTATTAACAGCTTCTGTAGCATGGACTTCCTGTCCACATTTAGAGTCAGAGAGTCATATCAACACGGGAACAAGCCCTTCAGTCCAACTTGTCCATGCCAATGAGATATCCTAAATTAATCCAGTCCCATTTACCAGCATATGGACTATATCCCCATTTCATGATTGAATGTTCTGATTGCCAAGAACAGGACAGATCCTAATTCATTGAATGATTTTGTTTTTTGCTGCATTTCTTGGCAACTTTTACCTGGAGTATTGTTTGCAATGGCTCCCCTTTCTGCTCCCGCACCATTTCCTCTGGTGTTCCACAGTGATTGATTTAAACATTTGTTTCATCTACACACTGCCCACTGGTGCCATGATTTGAAAGCACTGGGCTCATTCTCACATGGACACTGATGACATCGAGCTCCACTCCACACCAGCCATTGTGACTCCTGTGTTGTTGCTGCATGATGACACTGCTATTGCAACAAGGACAATGGGAACCTAAGTAGGGGGATAGGGTGGTGGGGAGGGGAGGGTGTGGACGTGACACAAAAGACAGAAAACTGCAAAGTGGATGCATAAGAAATAAGGAGGATCAGCAAATGAGGCATGGTGCAAAATAAAGTTAAGACGGCAAACAAGGTTAAAAAAATAAATTGAAAGGCTTTGTTGTGCACTGCATGTGTAATAACGGAGATGAATTAACAGGACAATTAGATATACATACTCCTCATGGTGATTCCTTCCACGGTTTCACTTTTCCTATTCTTTGATTCACCATAACTTTGGGCACTTGTCCCCCCTCAATTTAGTTTAAAACACACTCTACTTGCCTCATTGTGTGGTTTGCAAGAACAACAGCCCGAGGACAGTTCAGGTGTAGACCATCCCATCATGATAGATTCCACTTTCTCTCAGTGTTGCAGTCAGTGCCCTATGACCCAGAACCCACTTCTCCCACACCAGTCTCCCAATATTCATCTCTAGAGTCTTGTCAGCCTGACACCAATTTGCACATAACAGAGGTAATGAACCAGAGATTACTCCCTTTGAGATCCTCTGCCTTAATTTGGTGCGAAGGTCCTTTTACTGGCAATGCAGAATCCCTACATTTTCACTGGTGCTTTTAAGGACCGGGAAAAATGGATCCTTCTGTTCTTCCCGTAAGTTCTTCTCCAGCCCAGAGCAGATATCCAGAAACTGGGCAGACAACACAGCTGTCTGGATTTGCAGTCTCTGCTGCAGACAACAGTATCAATTCCTCTGACTATGCTGCTCTTTATCATCATTGCATTCCTCTTGGCACCTCTGGATCAGATGTCTTCCTGTACAAGGCTTCCATTGTCATTAAGATGGAAAATGGAAAAGGCTAACACTGACATCCACTGGACCTTTACCTGGCTCACTGGCAGTCACAGGCTCCACCCCCGACTGTATCTGAAAATCCCGTGTATACACATGTCAGCCTCCTGGTATAAATAATCCAGGGAATATTGGCCATCCCTGAAGCAGCCCAGCATCTGGAGTACAGGGACCAGCTCCTAATTCTGTGATAAAGATGCTGAAACTGAACCAGTCACCACCAGACCTGTATGCCCTGGATCACACTGGGATCCTTGAGCTCCAACATACTGGAGATTTGACACCAGGACAGCTAAACTTTATGGGTATTTTCATTAATTGTTTGTCATATTATTAACAGATTATGTTGCTTTAAATGAATAACAGACAGCAACAGATATTCACTCCAGATAAACACGCTACAACAACAGATATTCACTCCTGATAAACACGCTACAACAACAGATATTCACTCCCGATAAACACGCAACAACAGATATTCACTCCTGATAAACACGTTACAGCAACAGATATTCACTCCTGATAAACACGCTACAACAACAGATATTCACTCCTGATAAACACGTTACAGCAACAGATATTCACTCCTGATAAACACGTTACAACAACAGATATTCACTCCTGATAAACACGCTACAACAACAGATATTCACTCCTGATAAACAAGTTACAGCAACAGATATTCACTCCTGATAAACACGTTACAGCAACAGATATTCACTCCCGATAAACACGCAACAACAACAGATATTCACTCCTGATAAACAAGTTACAGCAACAGATATTCACTCCTGATAAACACGCTACAACAACAGATATTCACTCATGATAAACACGTTACAGCAACAGATATTCACTCCTGATAAACACGCTAAAACAACAGATATTCACTCCTGATAAACACGTTACAACAACAGATATTCACTCCTGATAAACAAGCTTCAACAACAGATATTCACTCCTGATAAACACGTTACAGCAACAGATATTCACTCCTGATAAACACGCTTCAACAACAGATATTCACTCCTGATAAACACGTTACAGCAACAGATATTCACACCTGATAAACACACTACAACAACAGATATTCACTCCTGATAAACACGTTACAACAACAGATATTCACTCCTGATAAACATGTTCAGCAACAGATATTCACTCCTGATAAACACGTTACAACAACAGATATTCACTCCTGATAAACACGCAACAACAACAGATATTCACTCCTGATAAACACGCAACAACAACAGATATTCACTCCTGATAAATACATTACAACAACAGATATTCACTCCTGATAAACACGTTACAACAACAGATATTCACTCCTGATAAACACGTTACAGCAACAGACATTCACTCCCGATAAACACGTTACAGCAACAGATATTCACTCCTGATAAATACGTTGCAGCAACAGATATTCACTCCTGATAAACATGTTACAGCAACAGATATTCACTCCTGATAAACACGCTACAACAACAGATATTCACTCCTGATAAACACGCAACAACAACAGATATTCACTCCTGATAAACACGCTACAACAACAGATATTCACTCCTGATAAACACGCTACAGCAACAGATATTCACTCCTGATAAATACGCTACAACAACAGACATTCACTCCCGATAAACACGTTACAGCAACAGATATTCACTCCTGATAAATACGTTGCAGCAACAGATATTCACTCCTGATAAACACGTTACAGCAACAGATATTCGCTCCTGATAAACACGTTACAGCAACAGATATTCACTCCTGATAAACACGCTGCAGCAACAGATATTCACTCCTGATAAACACGCAACAACAACAGATATTCACTCCTGATAAACACGCAACAACAACAGATATTCACTCCTGATAAACACGCTACAACAACAGATATTCACTCCTGATAAATACGTTGCAGCAACAAATATTCACTCCTGATAAACACGCTACAACAACAGATATTCACTCCTGATAAACACGCTACAGCAACAGATATTCACTCCTGATAAATACGCAACAACAACAGATATTCACTCCCGATAAACACGTTACAACAACAGATATTCACTCCTGATAAACACGCAACAACAACAGATATTCACTCCTGATAAACACGTTACAGCAACAGATATTCACTCCTGATAAATACGTTGCAGCAACAGATATTCACTCCTGATAAACATGTTACAGCAACAGATATTCACTCCTGATAAACACGCTACAACAACAGATATTCACTCCTGATAAACACGCAACAACAACAGATATTCACTCCTGATAAACACGCTACAACAACAGATATTCACTCCTGATAAACACGCTACAGCAACAGATATTCACTCCTGATAAATACGCTACAACAACAGACATTCACTCCCGATAAACACGTTACAGCAACAGATATTCACTCCTGATAAATACGTTGCAGCAACAGATATTCACTCCTGATAAACACGTTACAGCAACAGATATTCGCTCCTGATAAACACGTTACAGCAACAGATATTCACTCCTGATAAACACGCTGCAGCAACAGATATTCACTCCTGATAAACACGCAACAACAACAGATATTCACTCCTGATAAACACGCAACAACAACAGATATTCACTCCTGATAAACACGCTACAGCAACAGATATTCACTCCTGATAAACACGCTACAGCAACAGATATTCACTCCTGATAAATACGTTGCAGCAACAAATATTCACTCCTGATAAACACGCTACAACAACAGATATTCACTCCTGATAAACACGCTACAGCAACAGATATTCACTCCCGATAAATACGCTACAACAACAGATATTCACTCCCGATAAACACGCTACAGCAACAGATATTCACTCCCGATAAACACGTTACAACAACAGATATTCACTCCTGATAAACACGTTACAACAACAGATATTCACTCCTGATAAACACGTTACAGCAACAGATATTCACTCCTGATAAACACGTTACAGCAACAGATATTCACTCCTGATAAACACGCAACAACAACAGATATTCACTCCTGATAAACACGCTACAGCAACAGATATTCACTCCTGATAAACACGTTGCAGTAACAGATATTCACTCCTGATAAACACGCTGCAGCAACAGATATTCACTCCTGATAAACACGCAACAACAACAGATATTCACTCCTGATAAACACGTTACAGCAACAGATATTCACTCCTGATAAACACTCTACAACAACAGATATTCACTCCTGATAAACACGCTACAACAACAGGTATTCACTCATGATAAACACGCTACAGCAACAGATATTCACTCCTGATAAACACGCTACAACAACAGATATTCACTCTGTCTCACTGTGATGCTGACATTGGGACATTCTCTGATCTCTGTCTCACTGTGATACTGTCAGTGGGACACTCTCTACACTCGGTCTCACTGTGATACTGACAGTGTGACAATTTCTACTCTCTTTCTCACTGTGATACTGACATTGGGACACTGTCTACTCTCTGTCTCACTTAAATACTGACAGTGGGACACTCTCTACACTCGGTCTCACTGTGATGCTGACAGTGGGACACTCTCTACTCTCTGTCTCACTTAAATACTGACAGTGGGACACTCTCTACACTCGGTCTCACTGTGATGCTGACAGTGGGACACTCTCTACTCTCTGTCTCACTGTGATACTGACAGTGGGACACTGTCTACCCTCTGTCTCACTGTGATACTGACAGTGGCACACTGTCTACTCTCTGTCCCTCTGTGATGCTGACAGTGGGACACTCTCTACTCTCTGTCTCACTGTGATGCTGACAGTGGGACACTCTCTACTCTCTGTCTCACTCTCTACACTCGGTCTCACTGTGATACTGTCAGTGGGACACTCTCTACACTCGGTCTCACTGTGATAATGACAGTGGGATAGTCTCTACACTCGGTCTCACTGTGATACTGTCAGTGGGACACTCTCTACTCTCTGTCTCACTGTGATACTGACAGTGGGACACTGTCTACCCTCTGTCTCACTGTGATACTGACAGTGGGACACTGTCTACTCTCTGTCCCTCTGTGATACTGACAGTGGGACACTCTCTACTCTCTGTCTCACTGAAATACTGACAGTGGGACACTCTCTACTCTGTCTCACTGTGATGCTGACAGTGGCACCCTCTCTACTCTCTGTCTCACTGTGATTCTGACAGTGGAACACTCGCTTCTCTCTCTCTCACTGTGATACTGACAGTGGGACATTCTCTTCTCTCTGTCTCACTGTGATATTGGCAGTGGGACACTCTTTTCTCTCTGTCTCACTGTGATACTGACAGTGGGACACTCTCTACACTCGGTTTCACTGTGATGCTGACAGTGTGACACTTTCTACTCTCTGTCTCACTGTTTTTCCGTCTGATCTGCGTGTTCACCTTATGCTTAAAATTATGCAGAGCTCTTGAATTAACCTTGAGGCCTTATAATGTTCTTTGCTCTGTCGCATAACCATCTAAATAAACAAAAGACAATTAACTTTGAACAAAACCCATTCACTCAAAAGTATTGCTTTAAAAATCCGGTATGATTGCAGAAACATCAAAAACCGAACAGTTACTATGTCAAAAAGTAGAAACACAACTTCTTTACAAATCTTATTTTAATTATACATATCAATCCTACACTGAGAAAATTATTAGCCATGATCAAATTGTCCAGCAGACTTGGTAGACCAAATGGCCTCAATCTGCTTCAATATCATATTGTCTAAAAGGTTATGTCACATTTTTCACAGGATGAGAAAAAAAAAACAGACACAAATATTTGGGAGCTATGAATTACTTTAGGGCCATACTTAGAGAATTTAATATCTACTTATTGGTGAGTTTAAGGTATATCTTGGAAGTGTGCTTTTATTTGTGTTTGAATAAAAAGTCCCACGTTCTGTTTTGTGGTTCAAAATGTAAGTTGTCTGTAAACATTGTGTTGAATTAACAAAGGCTAAAGTACATGAAAACACGATCCTTTCATTTATTAACTGAAAGTTAGAATTTCTTTTCACAAGTTGTCAGTCTGTATGGAGATGGTAAACAGCCAGAAACTGAGGAAATGCAGCAGAGACCTGGCCATAATACTGGATTAACAGGAATTAAATTAAAATAGGAGACACCAAAAAGAAGACGACATTAGGTGAATCTATAGGGAGCACTGAACAAGAGGTGCAAAACCATCCAGTACAATTTGTAATAAGTCTTGCTGTCAACATCACAGTGAGACAGACTGGTGATTGTGTCCTTTTAATGTGAGGACATATCTTCTGAAAAATGGAAACATTAACTCTGATTTTACTCTGCAGATGCTGTCAGACCTGTTGAGCTTTTTCAGCAATTTTTTGTTTATGTTTCTGATTTCCAGCATCTGCAGTTATAGACTCATAGAGATGTACAGCATGGAAACAGACCCTTCAGTCCAACTCGTCCATGCCGACCAGATATCCTAAATTAATCTTGTCCCATTTGCCAGCACTTGGTCCATATCCCTGTACACCCTTCCTATTCATATACCCATCCAGATGCCTTTTAAATGCTATAATTGTACCAGCCTCCACCACTTCCTCTAGGAAAAAGTGAGGTCTGCAGATGCTGGAGATCAGAGCTGAAAACGTGTTGCTGGAAAAGCGCAGCAGGTCAGGCAGCATCCAAGGAACAGGAAATTCGACGTTTCGGCATAAACCCTGAAGAAGTGCTTATGCCCGAAACATTGAATTTCCTGTTCCTTGGATGCTGCCTGACCTGCTGCGCTTTTCCAGCAACACATTTTCAGCTCCACCACTTCCTCTGGCAGCTCATTCCATACCTGCACCCTTCTTTTGTTTTTTTTTAACTTTCAGTATGTTACTGCTTAAGTCTTCCTGCAATAATAATTCTGTTGGACAATTACTTGATTGGGTAACTAGATTAAAACAAAAAAACTTCTAATTTCATACATTCAGCTAGCACAGTTGCCCCATTATTCCTGCTGTGCTAAGTTGACTTCAACGTTGACTCCCTTCATGTGGATTATGAAAGGAGCCAATCTCCATTGATGAGTCTGCGGAAAGGTTCATTCCTGAACTCTTCAACAACAGGCCTGCATTATTCTAGAAATGTGGAAGGAACGGTCCTTGCGGAAGGCAGAGAGGGGTGGCGAGGGCAAGATGTTCCTAGTGATGGGGTCTAGTTGGAGTTGGTGGAAGTATTTAAGGATGATCCTTTGGGTGAGGAGACTCTTCTAGTCGGATTTGATGGAAGTGTCCAATGCATCATCCTTAAACACTTCCGACAACTCCAACTAGACCCCACTACCAAGAACATCTTCCCCTCTCCAGCCCTCTCTGCCTTCCATAACGACCAATCCCTCTGACGGTCCTTGGTTTGTGCCACTCTCCCCATTAACCCCATCCTCCCCCATCGCACACCCCCCCATCCCACCCCACCCTCCGAACCCCCAGGTACCTTCCCCGCAACCGAAAAAGATGCAAAACCTGCCAGTATATCACTCCCTCACCTCCATCCAGGGCCTCGTATTGTCCCTCCAGGTGAGACAGAAGTTCACCTGCCTCTCCTCCAACCTAGTTTACTGCATCAGGTGTTCCCGATGTGGTCTTCCCTACATTGGGGAGACCAAATGTAAACTTAAGGAAGGGTTTACCGAGCATCGCGGCCAGGCCGACAGGGGCTGACCAGAACTCCCACTCACCGCCCATTTTAATTCCCCTTCCCACTCCCTTTCTAACATGACCATCCTTGACCTCCACCATTGCCAAAA
Source organism: Hemiscyllium ocellatum (assembly GCF_020745735.1). Lineage (NCBI taxonomy): Eukaryota > Metazoa > Chordata > Chondrichthyes > Orectolobiformes > Hemiscylliidae > Hemiscyllium > Hemiscyllium ocellatum. The sequence goes on along the minus strand of NC_083422.1, from coordinate 59,392,179 downwards.
CAAACCACAGTTCCTATTGGAGGAACAACATCTTATCTTCTGTCTGGGCCGCCTACAGTCGAATCAACTCAAAATTAAATTCTCCAATTTCAAATAACCTCCCTTCCCATCCCCCAACTCTCTTCCCAGCCTCTCCCACCTCCCTTCCATTGCTCTTTGCCACCAACCAGAGTCATTCCTCCCATTGACCAATCAGGTCGTACCCTCTACCTGTCTTCACCTATTCCCACTTCACCACTCTGCTCCTGACACCTCCTTTACCTGCAGCTTCCCCCCACCCCCACCCCCACCCACAGGCCTGGTAAAGGGTTACACCTGAAATGTTGACTTCTCTACCTCCCAATGCTGCCTGCCTTGCTGTGTTCCTCCAGCATCCTGCCTGTCGACTTTGGATTGCAGCATCTGCAGTTATTTTGTCTTTAGCCATCATAGCTAGTCTGACCCACATGTGACTCATGTCATAACCACTCTCCAGGATGAGCAAAAGCCTGCTGGCCTAGTCATCCCGTAAATGAGGAAATAAAAAAATGATCTCCACCCGAGTGTTCTTCATCCGTTCACTCCCTCTTCCTTTTTCCTTTTGTGATTGCTTCTGTTCATTCTGCCCATCATGCTATAGACCAACGGGCAGAGGAATAGTTGCCCTATTGTCTGAGGGCCCATGGTCACAGCAATAGCCATGAAATCAGAAATGAGGCCTTCACTGAAGGAGACAAGGGGAGCGTCAGTGGAGACCATCAAGGGTTAAGGGGCTAGACTATCAAATAACCCAGAACAAAACACCAGTAAAACTGGTGAAGGAAACACCCCACTACTGCAATGTGTGTATACTTCAAAATGGGAGCCCAATACACCCAGTATTTCATTGCCAGGAATTTTCCTTTCTTACCATTTTTTCTCTCTCTGGGAATTAAAAGTAAAAATTTAAAAGGGAGGCGATTCAGTTTAAGAATTTTCTGTTTCTTCTAGAATTTCCTGATACACCAAGCCCCATTTGTGATTCAACCTAAATATCTGATTCGACTCTGGAACTCAGTAAGACCCACTGTTTGCTCCGTTGGTTGGATGGCTGGTTTGCAGCGCAGGGTGATGCCAACAATGTGGGTTAAATTCCCACTCTGGTTGAGGTTACCATAAAGAACTCTTCTCAGCCTTTTCCCCCTCGCCTGAAGCTTTGTGACCATCAGGTCAAACCAACACCAGTTGTCTCTCCCTAATGAGACATGTTTCTATGGTCTGGGAAGACGTAATGGGCAATAGTGAGGCCACACCTGCAATATTGTGTGCAGTTTTGGTCTCCTTATCTGAGGAAAGATATTTTTGTAATTGACAAAAGCAGAGAGGATTACCAATTTGATTCCTGGGATGGCAAGACTAACATATGAGGCGAGATTGAGTCAGTTAGGTCTGTATTCACTGGACTAGAAGAATGAGGGGTGATCTCCAGAAACCTGTAAAATTCTAATGGGTCTAGGAAGGTGAGAAAGCGGAAAGATGTTTCTGATGGTCGGTGGTGGGGGAGGGGGAAGCAGGAGTCCAGAACCATGGTTTAAGGATAAGGATAAACCTTTCAGGACTGAGACTGAGATGAGGAAAAATGTTTTCACCCAGAGAGTGGTGACCTTCTGGAGGTCACTATCACAGAAAGTGGTTGAAGCCAAAACAAAGTAAGTAGATAAAGCTCTTGTGGCTAAAGGGATCAAGGGATAAGTGGGGTGGGGCAGGATGAGGGTATTGAACTCGATGATCAGCCACAATCATTTTGAATGGTGGAAGGGCCTACTCCCACTCCAATCTTTTTCTTCCTATGTTTCTGTAGTGACTTTACCTTTAATGTTGGCATGAAGTATTTAATGGTTTGAAAAAAATGCAGAAGCCCTTCCAATGAAAAATAGTTTGATTGACCATCCTTCCCCTCTCAACAACAGGCCAGCCATTTCAGCATTAAACATCCAGCTACTGTGGCCCTCTCCACTTGTGTTCAGTGCAGTGCCATACAATCAGGATTGTCACAGAAGATGGTTAATGTTTCTAAAAAACAAAACAGCTGTTTGCTTTTTGACAATGTGTGGTTTTCAGCAAGTTCCCCAGGTTACAGGAGCCTGATTTGAAAAAATAACATTGTTTCCTTGAGGAAAAAGCTAGTTCTTTCATGCCTGATATTTCTATGTTTTTATTTATTAGGATTTTATTGAGTTACAACTCCACTCAAAAGATGCTCGAGACGGCATGATTAGTTGTTCGCAGCAGATCACAGCTATTGTGATAACAACACCCATTCAACAATTAAGTCAACTTTACTGCTGCCTCCCACATCATCTTCCTGTATTGAGCAGAGTGTGAAAACACCATGATTTGTGAACACCTCAGTCACTGACCTGCAAGATCTATGATCTATGAAAACATTGCTGCAATCATTGCGTGTGCCTCCAAGCTGTTGATGTGTTTATACACTGGCTGTGGGCGAGATATAGTTTAAGTGTTGATGAGCTGTGCTGTTTACCTCATGCTTTTTCTACTTAAGTGCCACCTCAGTGTCTGTGAGCAGTGATTATGAAGGTCCCTGACCTATAAGGCACGATAGACAGATACTGCAGCTCACCACTGTTCTGAGGTACCTCATCATTTAAGCCTTCTAAACACCATCAGTTATCACACTCTCAAAGGAGGATTAAAATTGCTATCCCACTGTATGTGACCTATACTAGAATACTACTTTGAGAAAAAAAAGAGAAGCATTTAAAAAAATAAGGTACCTTATATCCATTGCTTTTAATGGGTTAATTTGTTGGTTATAATGTACTGGAGATAAGAAATAGGAACAGAAGTAGGCCATTCAGCCCCTCAAACCTGCTCTAACATTGAAATGACCATAACTGATCTCATCTTGGGATCACTTTCCCACCCATTCTCCATAATCCTCAACCCATTATTCATTAAAAACATGTCTATCTCCTCCTTAAATTGACTGCATGCCCCAACATCCACCCCCAAGCTGGGGAAAAGGGTTCACCAGGTTAATGTCTAATCCTCCAGACATCATAGAGCTCAGTCAGACGGCTGATGAATTTTGGGGTTTCCATCCCATCGCCCTCCGCTCACCACACTAGTGGGCTGAGCCCATGCTCACAAGACTGACGTGCCCCACAGCTATTTTATGGTCTGATGGTTCATTAATTGGCTGAAGGTGGACTACACCTCCCAAAGCTGCCAGTCAATAATGCTTGTCACCAGCTGTCTCCTCCCAGCAGCGCCACCATGAATGGTGGCCAAAGCCAGGACTGCAAGTGTCCCAAACATATAACGGCTATGATGGGGTCCAGAACAATGTTGAATTTGGGTGTCGCTGATGCTGGACTGGGCTGGGCTGGCAGGAATTGACAATGGGTGAGGCAAGGACTTGCGTACAGGGTTGAGGAGGAAGGAGAATATGGGGATAAAGATCTGGGTGGGGGAATGGTGAGGTGGGGTGGGAATAACTATCCTCCAATTGGCATGCGGGATCACCTGTAATAGGAGGCAAATCCACAGCCCTGGAGGGAGATTAAAGTGCCCCGAATACCTGCTGTTTCCAACATTATAACAGAGTGACTATGCTCAGAAAAATACTACTTTTCTGTGAAGCACGCTGGGCCAATGTGAGACTGTGACAGGTGCTATATGAATATCAGTTCTTTTTATCATTGTTTACTCTTTCAATTTCTATCTTTTCCAAAAGGATTATCTCATGTGGGAATATATTTACAGTCTCTTCGTGCCTCATTGTATGTTGTATCTCGACCTCCGAGGTAGCAATGACAGATAGTGTCTGGCATTATAATTTAATGACAAGTCACACAATACCAGGTTACAGTCTAACAGGTTTATTTGGAAGCAGTAGCTTTCAGAGTGCTGCTCCTTCATCAGGTAGCTCGTGAGTCCTCTAATCCTGCTCCATTGTTTATCTGATGAAGGAGCAGTGCTCTGAAAGCTTGTGCTTCCAAATCAACCTGTTGGACTATATCCTGGTGTTGTGAGATTTTGAACTTTGTCCATCCCAGTCCAACACCAGCACCTCCTCATCATCATAATTTAGAATTACTCAACTATTTTTTTTTCTCAGTTTGTAAGGAACATGCAAATAAGCAATTTTCAGTGTCTTTTTTTTGTTGAGGTTTGTCTGAAAATGGATAATTGCACCAGGTGGCCCTGTCCTGGATTGACCACTTGTTGGTTGACATGGGGGAAGAGGTCAACTAACTCTGTTGGCTGAATAGCTGGTTTGAGACACAGAGTGTCATGTTCTGAGGAAAGGTCACTCGACCCATAAAGTTAACTCTGATTTCTCTCCACGGATGCTGTCAGACCTGCTGAGATTTTCCAGCAATTTCTTCTTTTGTTAATAATCCTCAACTCCACCTTCCTGCCTTTCCCCCCCATAAACCTTCATTCACATTCATGTAAAACAACCATTTGTGGATACTGGAGATCTGAAACAAAACCAGAAATTGCTGGAGAAACTCAGCAGGTCTGGCAACATCTGTGGAGAGAGAAAAACAGAGTTAACATTTCAGTTCCAGTGACCCTTATTCAGAACCATTGATGACTCTTCTGAATCAGTCACCAATGATTCCCTTACTGATTAAAAATCTCTCTGCCACACGGCAGAGTGGTAGGAGTGAATGTTTAAGGTGATACTGATGATGCAGAATGTTTTGTCCTGGCTAGTATTGAGTTTCTGACTCATGCCTAGTAGATGGCAGAAAGGATGTGGACAGTTTGGAGGTGAGACATTTGCAGGATACTCAGCTTCTGATTTTCTCTTGCAGCACTGACATTGACACAGCTCCTTCAGTTGAGCACAGCTGGACATGACACTACAAGCCCTCAAAGCCCTCCGCTTCTTCCTTTCCCGCCACACTCAAAGCCCTCCGCTTCTTCCTTTCCCGCCGCACTCAAAGCCCTCCGCTTCTTCCTTTCCCGCCGCACCAACCAGTACCCTTCCACTGACACCCTCCTTCTACTGACTGAACTGGTCCTCACCCTGAATAACTTCTCTTTTCAATCCTCCCACTTCCTCCAAACTAAAGGAGTTGCCATGGGCACCCGCATGGGCCCCAGCTATGCCTGCCTCTTCGTAGGATATGTGGAACAGTCCATCTTCCGCAACTACACTGGCACCACCCCCCACCTTTTCCTCCGCTACATCGATGACTGTATCGGCGCTGCCTCGTGCTCCCACGAGGAGGTTGAACAGTTCATCAACTTTACTAACACCTTCCATCCCGACCTGAAATTCACCTGGACTGTCTCAGACTCCTCCCTCCCCTTCCTAGACCTTTCCATTTCTATCTCGGGCGACCGACTCAACACAGACATCTATTATAAACCGACTGACTCCCACAGCTACCTGGACTACACCTCCTCCCACCCTGCCCCCTGTAAAAACGCCATCCCATATTCCCAATTCCTTCGTCTCCGCCGCATCTGCTCCCAGGAGGACCAATTCCAACACCGCACAGCCCAGATGGCCTCCTTCTTCAAGGACCGCAGATTCCCCCCAGACGTGATCGACGATGCCCTCCACCGCATCTCCTCCACTTCCCGCTCCTCCGCCCTTGAGACCCGCTCCTCCAACCGCCACCAAGACAGAACCCCACTGGTTCTCACCTACCACCCCACCAACCTGCGCATACAACGTATTATCCGCCGCCATTTCCGCCACCTCCAAACGGACCCCACCACCAAGGATATATTTCCCTCCCCTCCCCTATCAGCGTTCCGCAAGGACCACTCCCTTCGTGACTCCCTTGTCAGATCCACACCCCCCACCAACCCAACCTCCACCCCCGGCACCTTCCCCTGCAACCGCAGGAAATGTAAAACTTGCGCCCACACCTCCACACTCACTTCCCTCCAAGGCCCCAAGGGATCCTTCCATATCCGCCACAAGTTCACCTGTACCTCCACACACATCATCTATTGCATCCGCTGCACCCGATGTGGCCTCCTCTATATTGGTGAGACAGGCCGCTTACTTGCGGAACGCTTCAGAGAACACCTCCGGGCCGCCCGAACCAACCAACCCAATCACCCCGTGGCTCAACACTTTAACTCCCCCTCCCACTCCACCGAGGACATGCAGGTCCTTGGACTCCTCCACCGGCAGAACACAACTACACGACGGCTGGAGGAGGAGCGCCTCATCTTCCGCCTGGGAACCCTCCAACCACAAGGTATGAATTCAGATTTCTCCAGCTTCCTCATTTCCCCTCCCCCCACCTTGTCTCAGTCGGTTGCCTCAACTCAGCACCGCCCTCCTAACCTGCAATCCTCTTCCTGACCTCTCCGCCCCCACCCCACTCCGGCCTATCACCCTCACCTTGACCTCCTTCCACCTATCCCACCTCCATCGCCCCTCCCCCTAGTCCCTCCTCCCTACCTTTTATCTCAGCCGGCTTGGCTCTCTCTCTCTTATTCCTGATGAAGGGCTTATGCTCGAAACGTCGAATTGTCTATTCCTGAGATGCTGCCTAACCTGCTGTGCTTTGACCAGCAACACATTTGCAGCTGTGATCTCCAGCATCTGCAGACCTCATTTTTTACTACAAGCCCTGATCAAATTAATTGGAGAAACAATAAATGACATTTCAGCAAGTTCTGCTTTAAAAAAGATTGTCATAAATGTGAAGACACATGATGAATAAATAGCTCTCAGAAAATAAAACCTATTTGCGCTTTCTGTACAGTGTTTAAAATCACACAACAACTTGGAAGCTTTTGGAGTGAAAGCTAATGCTTCCAAATAAACCTGTTGGACTGTGACCTGGGGTCGTGTGATTTTTGTCTAACCCCAGCTCCTCCACATTATTTCTGTACAGCAGCAGAGGGTCATTGTTGACTTGTGAACAAAACAAACTGCTTTCCAGAGCCCACTATGGAATGGGAGCTCAATATCTTGTTATGAAGGTGTAGGCGTGTACTGAACCTTAGAGAGAGAGAGAGAGAGCTCTAACAAGGACTGACTGAAAGCACGTAGTGTGTTGGACAATTTAAAAATGTAACATTTGGTTGAAACAAATAGCTGGAGCTGCTTTGCCGTGGAACAAAAACAAATTCAAATTTGGCCAATCAGATTAAATATATGCCCCAGATACCAAAATCCAAGCAAATCTGAATTTTACTGTTTGGGATGACATCAAACCAATGATATGATCCAATGTTTCAGGGTACAAAACCAAACTTCTTGTACAATTCATGGGAGAACTGCAAAGGGCAGCTAAGCTAGCACCAATGTAAGGCCAGTGAGGTAACACTGCCATTTGTGCAGCAGAATACCGAAGCCGACTGAGAAAAATCTACAGAGAAAGTTCGACATCCAAAAACAATAACTGGCCTTGAAAGTGATTTGTTGTAAATTTAAAAGGGAATTTATCAGACCAGTATTGTGGAGTGGGAGGTAAAAGATAGGGTTAAGATAAAGGAGGTGCAAAGAGTTGTTGTTTTAATGTTCTCTTTTGCTTTTAGAATAAAATAGTTAACTTTTACTTTAAATAGTGAGATCTGGGATGGCCTTTATCTCTTGAAATTTAACAGATTATGGCGCAAGATGAGCTTCTCTGTGTGTCAGGTTTAAATTAGCTGAGGAGTTTACCCCATGTCGTACCAATCTCTTGCATCCTTCATTGACAGAGTGCTGCATGACTGGGGGTGCTGCTTTCCAGGTGAAATGTTATTCCAAGGGACACCAGTGAATAGAAGGAGAGAGTCCTCTGATACCATTCAGGAGGTGAGCTGGGGATTTATTCTGTGGTGTGACCAACATTTAACCTCATTCATCACCAAAAACGGATTTGACCGTGCGTTCACCTCATTGCTGCTTGTCTGACCATGCTGTGCTCAAATTGTCTGATACCTGCCACGCAGATAGCTTTCCCTTCAGGTAACTTGAATTTTTGATTGTATTCATTCCAATTGCTTGTAATGTACTTATTGAATGATCTTTTAAGGTGACAACTCAGAAGAATTGCATTAATAATGCATCAGTGAAGATCTGTATTGAAACATTTCAAAAATATAATTGTCGAAAGACTGCAAAATACACATTTGAAAGATTAATGTTTTATAACCACACTTTCCATTCAACAGCAATCTCACAGCAATAATGTTACAAAGCAACTTCTTCTTAAATATGAGAGAGAATTCTGTTATTTTTATTTAAACTGACACTCATTGCAGCACAGTCTACATGAACCGAAATAAATCATTCCACTCAATGATTATGAATCTCTTGATTATGCTCTCGTATCCGTGTATTTTAAAACATCCCTTTTAAACTGTACATGAGTCCAAGGTGTACCCCTTTCCCTCGGCAGACCATTTTCAAAGCTGTCAGTCCATGCCAGCTTTGATTAGTCTCTAAGCAACATTACCAATGCTGACTCTCCAGCACCACCATCCCTGGGGGGATTTATCAAGGGTCTAACTGGTATATATAGTGTGGTTACAAGTGCAGGTCAGAGGCGGAGAATTCTGCAGAGCTCAACTTACTTCCAGACTCCCTGAAGCCTGCCCAGCATTTAGAAGGGGTAGGCCAGGAGTTCCAAATGATGGAGTTCCTTTGTTTCAGTGTAACTCCAGATGCCAGAACCCACCCAGCACAAAGCAGCTTGCTTAACTGAAAACCCATTCACCATTCACCTGCTCCAATGATCATTAATCTGCCTTGTGTATCAAAGCCACTGCAGCAACATGCCAAAGCACCATCCAATTCCATGGCCTCTGTTATAGGATCCCTACAGTGCAGAAAGAGTCCATTTGGCCCACTGATAACACAGTAACCCTTTGCAGAGCGTCCCATCCAGACCCACATACTATTCCCGATGACCCCACATTTCCCATGGCTAACTCACCCAGACTGCACACTATGGGGCGCTTTAGCTTGGCCAATCCAACCTGACCTGTGGGAGGAAACCCGAACACCCGGAGGAAACCCACGCAGACACAGGGAGAACGTGTAAACTCCACACAGAGAGCTGCCCGTGGCTGGAATCGAACCCTAGTCTCTGGTTCTGTGAGGAAACAGTGCTAACCACTGAGTCACTGTGCCCCTGAGAAGGACAAGAGTAGCAGACAGATGGAAATAGCTCATCCTGCAGGCTTCTCTCCAGATCATGCACCATTCCTGCCCTGGGGAATAGCATCACCTTCACTGCTGCAGGATCAAAATCCTGCAACTTCCTTCTCACAGCCAATGGGTGTGTCCATGCTCCATGGCCTGTTTTTGAAGGATAATTAGGAATGTGCACTAAATACGAGGCTTGCCAGTAATGGCCACATCAAACGAGCGTCGATTCCTCAGAAACAAACTCAAACAGGCAGACACAATGCAACCAAAAACTATAGCCACATTACCTTCCATCAAAGACATATCGGAAATTACTTCCAGACAACTCAGACCCCTTGGCATCAAGGTAACCCACAAACCTACCAACACACTGAAACAGCGATTAATGAACCTAAAGGATCCATTAGCTACCACCAGCAAAATTATCATTTATTAGATAACATGAAAGAACTGTAAAAAACACTATGTTGGACAAACTAGCAGGGAACTTGCCACCAGGATACATGAACACCAACTGCCCACCAAAAGACACGACCCACTCTCACTAGTTTCCCTACATACAGACAAAGAAGGACGCCACTTTGACTGGGACAGTACACACATCTCAGGACAGGTGAAACAAAGACACACACAAGAAATCTTCAAGGCTTGACATTCTAACCAGAACTCCTTCAATAAACACATCGACTTAGACCTCCCTTCCCTTGATAAAGAGAACTGGAAATGACATCACCCACCTGAAGAAACCAAGATCTATAAATAGAGACGGGCCATACTAGCGGCACTTCACCAGAGACTTTCACCTCGTATGGTGATGAAACATCTAAAAATAAACCTTCAAGCCCAGTGAGCTAACTGACAGACTTAACATGAAAGCCCTGTCCAAAAAAAACCAAGACAAATCCAACCCAGTCTTCATCAGGAAAGTGATGCAAAAGGTCATTGACGATGTCAACAAGTAATAATCTGCTCAGGGGCACTCAGTTTGGATTCAAACAGAGCTATCCTGCTCTGAAACACATTACAGCTGCTCCAGAGAGAAGAGCTGAACTCAAGGGGAGGGGTGAAAGTAACTGCTCTTTGATACCAAGACATTGCTTGACTGAGTGTGGCATCAAGGGACCCGATCAAAACTGGAATCAGCGTAAACCTTAGGAAAGCAATTCTCAGCTTGAAGTCATATTTAATACAAAGGAAGTGGTTAGCACTGCTGCCTCACAGCACCAGGGACCCAGGTTCGCTTCCAGCCTCGGGCGACTATCTGTGTGGGGTTTGTACATCCTCCCCAGTGTCTGCGTGGGTTTCCTCCGGGTGCTCTGCTTTCCTCCCAAAGTCCAAAGATGTGCAAGGTAGATGAATTGGTCATGCTAAATTGCCCATAGTGTTCGGTGCCTTAGTCAGTGGGATAGGGTCTGGGTGGGTTCCTCTTCAGAGGGTCGGTGTGGACTAGTTGCGCCGAAGGGCCTGTTTCCACACTATAAGGAATCTATTCTCATCTAATCTGATCAAAAGATGGTAGCACTTGATGGAGGTCAATCATCTCCATCCCTGGCCATCATGTCAGGAGTTCCTCAGGATAGTGTCATTGGCCTGACCATCTCCAATGTTTCATCAATGACCTTCATAACGTCAGACATGGGGATGGTCGTTGATCACCCAGTGCTCAGGACTATTTATGACTCCTCAGACACTGAAGCAGTCCATGTTCAAACGCAACAAAATCTGGATGACAGTTGGATTTGGGCTGGTGACTGGTGAGTAACATTCATAGCACATAATGGTCAGGCAATGTCCATCAAGAGAGAACCTCACAGTATCTCTGATTTTCAATGACATTCATCAAGTTCTGTGTTTCTTATTTTTTGTATTAAATGTATCTATTTATTAATTTCCAGGTTGCATAAGTTTTTCTAACTACTGTCTCATTAAGACCTGCCATATTGAAAGAATATGATAGCCCTTCATTATAAAGTATCCAGCCTGTGCCACAACCATGATCCCTCTAAGTCAGGTAGAATACAGAATGTGAATGATTTTTCCTTTAACATATTCAGCTCAGTTTTGTCTCCTGGTACTTTACTCCACCAATGGCAGTCTCGAAGTCTGAAACATTAAGTCACAGTCCACTGCTCACACTCAGCTCTCACATCTGTCTCTGGCTCACATGGGTCTGAAGTCAAGCGATTCTTGCAGAACACGAACTGAACATCAGTGACCAGGTGATCGGTGAGTGAGGGCGGGGTCACTCAATGGTGATAGTCATTGCACCCTCGATCAGTTTCCTGTAATTTAGATAAACTATCCTTTCTACAATGGACTCATTTCTGTGAAACATAGTTTCTGATTAGCTATGGGGCTTCAGTCCAGTGAAGTTACATGGGCATTTGGAAGAATATCCATATGAAATGTGGCCCCGTGGATTTATGAATAACAAGAAGGCCACCCAGTCACTATTCTTGATGCCTATTTACTTTAGTGGCTCCCAACTTTGGGGGTGGCATAATGGCTTTGTGGTTAGCATGACAGCCTCACAGCATCAAGGTCCCACATTCGATTCCAGTCTCAGGCCATCCTCTGTGTGGAGTTTGCATCTTCTCCCTGTGTCTGTGTGGGTTTCCTCTGGGTGCTCTGATTTCCTCCCACAGTGCAAAGATGTGCAGGTTAGGTGCGTTGGCTGTGCTAAATTACCCATAGCATTCAGGGATGTATTAGTTAGATAGAGTCATAGAGATGTACAGCATGGAAACAGACCTTTCGGTCCAACCCGTCCGTGCCAACCAGATATCCCGCTCTTGTAAATCTTTTCTGAACCCTTTCAAGTTTCACAACATCTTTCCAATAAGAAGGAGACCAGAACTGCACACTATATTCCAACAGTGGCCTAACCAATGTCCTGTACAGCCGCAAATGACCTTCCAACTCCTCTACTCAATACTCTGACCAATAAAGGAAAGCATACCAAAAGCCTTCTTCACTATCCTATCTACCTGCGACTCCACTTTCAAGGAGCTATGAACCTGCACTCCAAGGTCTCTTTGTTCAGCAACACTCCCTAGGACCTTACCATTAAGTGTATAAGTCCTGCTAAGATTTGCTTTCCCAAAATGCAGCACCTCCCATTTATCTGAATTAAACTCCATCTGCCACCTCTCAGCCCATTGGCTCATTCCAGTTTTGTATCGAATATCCTGCTCATTCACAGACTGACGTTTTCTACAGGTTGGATTTATTGAACTGTTTGCATCTGCCCTTTAATAAAAACCTAGATGAGCCAGATATAATCACAGTATATAAGGTGTCTTAATTATTTAGTAGCTGCAAATCAGCACACCTGAATACAAATAGCCAGGCAATGGAAATTCCCAGCACTGCTATGGAGTAAGATGGATGAATGAAACACTGAGGAATTGAATTCAGTTCAACTGCATAGTACTGAACGAGACAGGCTGGTAACAGTATCCCAGCAACATCACCAGGGATGGACTATCTTTTATGAAATTTCCATTCAAAATCAAGCATTTATAGATCACCAGGATTCTCAGGTGTTGCTCAGTGTTAATTGGCCCCTTACCCTAACACGATACAGAGCATTTCCTCCACTGCATGTCAGCATGTTATACCAGCTGCATAGGAAAAATAACTCTCAATTTGAATTTCTGCCCTGCTGAAATGGATCTTCCACTGATGAAGATAATAGTTTTGTTCTTTCATTAGCACTGATGGCAGTTGATTTAATAAACTCTTGCTCATTAACTGACTTGCAAATTTCATCAAAGTAGCTTCTGGTTAGCTTTCATTTAATGGAGCAGCATTTGATTGCAACTTTTATTGACATTGTTTGCAAAGTTGATGAAAACATAAAATGGCAAGGTATGGAAGAGAATTTGAATTTCATCTGTTTAACCGAGACAGAGAATGAAATTAAATGATTTCAAGTGTGATCACGTTTATCATCCCAAATATGTCATTACTAACAGAGAAATTAACCGATCATCAACTGACATTGATCTTTCTCATTCCTGGTAAATGGAACAATAATAAAAACTGTGGGTATTGGAGATCTGAAACATCCAAAAACAGAAATTGCTGAAGAAACTCAGCAAGTCTGGCAGCATCTGTGGGGTGAAAGCAGAGTAAATATTTTGAGTCCAGTTCTGAAAAACAGTCACTGGCCTCAAAACATTATCTCTTATTTCTCTCTCTACAGAGGCTGCCAGACCTGCCGGGTTTGTCCAGCAATTTCTGTTATTAGATTAGATTCCCAACAGTGTGGAAACAGGCCCTTCGACCCAACAAGTCCACACTGACCCTCCGAAGAGTAACCCACCCAGACCCATTTCCCTCTGACTAATGCACCTAACGCTATGGACAATTTAACATCATCAATTCACCTGACCTGCACATTTTCAAAAACTTTGTAGTTTTTGAAACACTGTATATCTAAATGAAGAAAAAATACTTTTATTAAATATTAAAAAGAAACAAAGAAATATAGATGCTGGAAATCTGAAACAAAACCAGAAACTGTTGGAGAAATTCAACAGATCTAGCAGCTTCTGGGGAGAGAAAACAAAAAGTCAATGTTTCGAATCCATGATCCTATCCTGTGGAATTCTGAAGAAGGATAATTGAACTAAAAACATTAACTCTGTTTCTCTCACCATAGATGCTGCCAGACCTGCTGAGTTTTGTCAGCAATTTCTATTTGTTACTGATAATTGGATTTTTGCTTCAATGACATTCTGAAAATGCAGCAAAAAAAAATAGTACTTTTGGAATTCTGAAATACAAACAGGAAGGGTTGGAGAAACTGAGCAGATCTAGCAGCATCTGTGAACAGAGAAAGAGTTAACTTTTCAGTTCCCCGATATGACTGTTCTTTGGAAGCTAAAGCAGAGACCTATGAATTGGAAATGTTAGCTCTATTTCTCTCTCCACAGATGCTGCCACACTCGCTGACTTTCCCCAGCACCTCCTGTTAGTATTTAAAATGCTACAACATTCAGTTATTACTGCACTGAAGAGTCAGCTTAGATAATGCACTCATGTTCTACTTGTAGCACAGCAGAAGAGGGAAAAGCTATACCAGAATTGAATGAGTGGAGAATATAGGATGGATGTCAAGATTACAGTAGTGCTGGAAAAGCACAGCAGGTCAGGCAGCATCAGGAATTCCTGATGAAGGGCTTTTGCCTGAAACATCAATTTTCCTGCTCCTCGGATGCTGCCTGACCTGCTGTGCTTTTCCAGCACCACTCTAATCTCTAGCGTCTGCCATTTTGCCTAGGATGGATGCAGAGTTGGACGAGGTTGGACAGGCAGCAAGGTGAGAGGCAAAGGATGGGCTTGAAGGTGAGGAACAGAAACTTGAAGTTGTGTTAGGGTTTGGAAGACAATGGATGTCATGGAGACTGGGATAATGGGTGAATGGGATAGAATGTGGCGGTTCAACTTACCATCAGTCAGCAATACACTAACCAGAGTTCACTTGCCTGATTGCACATAATTAGATAACCTTGGGTCCAAACTCCTCCTGAAGGGACTTGATGGGTCTACCTGCAGCACAGAGACTACAGTGGTTCAAGAAGGCAGCTTACCACCACCACCTCATGGGGCAACTAGGGATGGGCAATAAATGCTGGGGCCAGCCAGCAATGCCAATGTCCTATGAGTGGATACGTTAAAAACTAAGAGAGTTAACAGTTCCTCATGGATCTCCATGACTACCACAGTCCAGCCAATGAGTGCACTCTTAGTATGCATTATATATTGTTTTTCTTTTTCACCCTACATTCTCTTTTGTTTCAGTCCTGATGAATGCAAGACCAATAGCTTTGGCCTCATGTTTCTTTTTGGCAATGTTTAAACTCAGAAACAGTCTGTATTTGCTTCCTGGGTAACCCATTATAATTTTCTATTTTAAAGTGCATTAATTTACATGCCACCTGAAATTGGACATTGCTTTGCCCATTTACAGGCAGTCAGACTATAACTCATATGGCCCAATACCATATGATACCAAAATTAATTCTTATGTCATATTGACCTCAACACAATATCCAGGAGGCTGCCTCAGACAGACATTAAACTTGTTACATGGAAGAATGAGGAGCTTTAAGATCTTCAAAAACAAAACAGAAGTATTTTGTTTACTGACGTCATTGTCACAAAACACATGGAAGGTTCTAGAAAAGCCTGGTGATTCGCTTCACCAGATGTTTGCCCTGGTTATGAAGACAGTCTAATCCCACAGTATTCAAAGTTCTTATGATAACCTTTATGCTGTGCTGAAGCTCTAGTGATTGCACGCTTCATCCTTAATTAGCAGCATGCTCTTCACTGAACACCCTTGAGATACAGTGAGCTGGTGGCATGAATCAATGGAGGTCAGACAGGTTAGGGTTAGAGTTTGACAGCTTTCAAAAGAAAATATCAATACAGACCTTAGTTAGTAAAAGGGCAAGAACTGACTGGGGCAGTCAGAGAAACAAGTGGATTTGAGGAATAATGAGTCGCAAGCAACACAAAGTTAAATGGAAAGTGGAGGGAAAACATATTTTGCAAAAAATAACACAGGGAAAAGGGAAAGGAGAAACAGACATTGAGAAAGATTAATCAGGGAAAGATCAGAGTTGAACAGAAACAGATCAATGCAGAGTGACGATCTCTGTCTCTCATCTTCCCGATTCAAACAGGCAAGTAACAGCTTCCCTTCCCCCTGCAGAACTTTCAACCCCCCCTGACCTATGCAGGGATGTTTTCTTTTGTAAAATATTCTTTAACATGGTTGTCACCAATTATCGATAAGAATTTTTCTTTCAACCAGGTTTTATTCAAGTGGTAGAACAAAATCGTTCCCCTTCCAACTCCAATTTGATTTCTCCCCCTTACCTTTGATGTCACTGTATTACTCTTACTGGGGATGGCGTGGAGGTGCTGATGTTAGACTGGAATGAATAAGGTCAGAAGTCACATGACACCAGGCTATAGTCCAACAAGTTTCTTTGAAATCAGAAGCTTTCGGAGCACTGTTCCTTTGTCAGGTGACCTGATGATGGAGCAACGCTCCAAAAGCTTGTGATTTCAAATAAGCCTATTGGACTATAGCCTGGTGTCATGTGACCTCTGACCTTAATGGGCATGGCATGACAATTAATCATTTGGAAAACTTTAGTCACTTACTGACAGTGGTTTTTAATACATGAAAAAAAAACAGGTGATTTAGTGACTTAAGAAAAAAAATCCATTTAGTTGTGTGTAAGACCACTTCCAGATATAAACAATCGAACAAAAATCTCCTGTCAATATTAGGCACTGCCAATGTTGTGATGTTTTCCTCTGCTGATGGACAACAGTGTGATTGTTTCAAACCAAGTTAACCACAAAAAATCTTCATTCTTCACACCCATCACCAAATAATTAGGTGATGAAGCAAACAACATTAGTTTGAAAAAGAAGTTTAAACTAACAATCAGATGAACCCTTTGATCTTTAACGGACTGTTTAAGACTGACTATAGACAATTACAGAGAGTAATACCTCTTGATTATCTCTTATGGTACTCATCGATTAACCCTGTTGTATGATGATCGGTATTATATCACTTGCTCATTAGTTCTAACTGATGGCACTGAAGTGAAACAGAATCTGTCAATTTTTGTTTCCTGTACTTGCCTCATTAGTATCTCTGTTGCTAAGCAACTGAAAGGATATGAAGCATTGAAGCTGACAAAACAGAACGTGGCAGGAGTCAACCAGCTGCTAGCTCTGTCTTTAAGACGACAGGGCAGGACTTTGAGGATTATCGAATTTATTATTTGGCTGAAGGTACACCTTTCCCAGGCAATGACAGTAGCTCAGCAAATCCAATAGAAATGAGGTATCATGTTCCTGATCAATCATCACATCAGTGATGATGTTGTGATCACTGCCTTGATTCAGCTAGGGAAAATTGCTGAAGGTGTGACTTTTCTGAGTTTGCCAAGCTTTAATACTGGTGACACAATAGCAACATCTCTCTAGTTTGTTCCAAAAATCACCCCTGTCAGTATTTGTTCACAGGATGTCAGCATTGCTGGCTGGGCCAACAGTTGCTGCATATCCATAACTGCCATGGGACTGAATGGCTTGCTGAGTGACAATTAAGAATCAGTCACAGTACTGTGGGTCTGGAATCACATGTAGACAAGACCAGGTAAGGAAGGCAGAAGGATATTAGTGAACATGACAGAACAAAAACAGAAATTGCTTGTTGGAAGGTTTGGTCTGGGATAAGGTAGAGGGGACCATGTTGAGATATGCGTTCCTCTACACTGGGGAGACAGGACACTGATTCACAGAACATTTCAGAGAATATCTCTGGAACACTCACACTAAACAATCCCACTGCACTGTAACTCTCCATTCCACTCCACTCAAGGATGTGCAAGCCCTGGGCCTCCTCCATCACCAAACCTCTACCACCTGACGCCTGGTGGAAGAATTTCTCATCTCTCAACTCAGGACCCTCCAACCACATGGGATCAATGTGGATTTCACCAGTTCCCTCATTTCCCCTCCCCCCACCTTCCAACGTGGCACCGTCCTCTTGCACTGTCCTACCTGTCCATCTTCCTTGCCACCGATCTGCTCCATCCTCCTCGCCGACCTATCAGCTTTCCCTCCCACCTTCACCGACCTATCACATTCCCAGCTACCTCACCAACTCCCCCACCCCTAGCCCCACCTCCTTTCCATTTATCTCCCAGCCCCCTTGGGCCACAAGTCTCACTCCTGATGAAGGGCTTTTGCTTGAAACGCTGATTCTCCTCGGATGCTGCCTGACGCGCTGTGCTTTTCCAGCACCACACTCTCCAAGAGACAGGTGGTGCACTCTTCTCATCACAGTTTCTTTAGAACATAGAAACGTATGGCACAGAACAGGCCCCTTGGCCCACGATGTTGTGCTAAGGATTATTCCTAATCTAAACTAAAATAGCCTAACCTACACACTCCTCAATTCACTGCTGCCCATGTGCATGTCCAGCAGTCATTTAAATGTCCCGAAAGACTCTCCTTCCACCACCACCACTGGCAATGCTCTGTGTAAAGAACCTACTTCTGACGTCTCCTCTATACCTTCCACCTAATATCTTAAAACTATGACCCCTCATGCCAGTCAATCCTTCCCTGAGGAAAGGTCTCTGGTTATTGACTCTGTCCACACCTCTCATTATCATCTTGTATACCTCGAACAGTCTCCTCTCTTCCTCCTCCTCTCCAGAGAGAAAAGATCAAGCTCAGTCAACCTCTCTTCATAAGACAAGCCTCTGTAACTTTCCTATAGTAGGGCACCCAGAACTGCACACAATATTCCAAGTGTGGTCTCACCAGGGACTTGTAGAGCTGCAGCAAAACCTCGCAGCTCTTAAACTCGATCTCCCTGTTAATGAAAGCCAAAACACCATATGTTTTCTTAACAACCCTAACCACTTAGCAGGCAACTTTGAGGGATCTATACACTTGAACACCAAGATCCCTCTGTTCCTCCACACTGCCAAGAATCCTGTCTTTAATCCTATATTCAGCATTCAAGTTCGACGTTCCAAAATGCATCACTTTGCATTTATCCAGGTTGACCTCCATGTGCCATTTCACAGCCCAGCTCTGAATCCTGTCTATGTCGTGCTGCAGCCTGCAGTAGCCCTCTTTACTATTGACGGCACCTCCACCCTTTGTGTCATCTGCAAATTTACTAACCCACTCCTCAACCTCCTCATCCAAATCATTTATGAAAACTACAAAGAGCAGAGGCCCAAGAACCGAGTCCTGCGGGACCCCACACAACACTGACCTCCAGGCAAAATACTTTCCATCTACAATCACTCTCTGCCTTCTGTCAGCCAACCAATTCTGAATCTAGATAGCCAAATCTGCCTGTATCCCATATCTCCTGACTTTATGAATAAGCCTACAATGGGGAACCTTATCAAATGATTTGCTGAAATCCATATAAACCACATCCACTGCTCAACCTTTATCAACCTGTCTTGTCACCTTCTCAAAGAGCTCAATAATATTTGCGAGGCATGACCTGCCCCTCACAAAGCCATGCTGACTGCCTTTAATCACACTATGCTTTTACAAATAGTCATAAATCCGATCCCTCAGAATTCTTTCCAAAATCTTGCTGACCGCAGATGTAACTCTGACTGGTCTGTAATTGCCAGGGATTTCCCTATTACCTTTCTTGAAAAGAGGAACAGCATTCGCCTCCATCCAATCCTCCGGTACGGCTCCCGTGGAGAGTGAGGAGGCAAAGATCTTCACCAGCGGTTTAGCAACCTCCTTTCTTGCTTCCCTGGAGCAGCCTGGGATAAATCTGGCCTGGCCCTGGGGACTTATCAATCTTAATGTTTGCCAAAATTTCTAGCACATCAACTTCATCAATCTTGTTCTGTTCAAGCCTGTGTCGCAGCTTCTTAAATTTCTCATTCACAACAAGGTCGCTTTCCTTCTTGAAAACTGAAGCAAAAAATTCATATAGGGCTTCCCCTATCTGCTCAGATTCCATGCACAAGTTCCCTCCACTATCCCTAGCCCTATCTTCTCCTTGATCATTCTCTTATTCCTCACGTATGAGTAAAATGCTGTTGGGTTCTCCCTAATCCTTCTTGCCAAGCCTTTCTCGTGCCCCTTCCTGCCTCTCCTCAGTCCATTTCCGAACTCCTTTCTAGTAAGCCTGTAATTCTCTCAAGCTGTGCTCGATCCTTGCTTCCTCCACCTTACTAAGCTGCCCCTTCACTTTGACAAGAAGCTCCTCTGTTGTCACCCAAAGCTCTTTAATCTTATCCCTTCTTGCATGTCTCAGAGGAACAAATTTGTGCATCACTTGCAACAACTGCTCCTTAAACAGTCTCCACATGTCTGTGGTGCCCTTTCTGTGGAACAATTGCTCCCAGTCTGTACTTCCCAACTCCTGTCTGATAGCGTCATAATTTCCTTTTCCCTAATTAAATATCTTCCCTCGGTAACTGCTCCACTCCCTCTCCAAGGCTATGCTAAATGTGAGACCGTCACCAATGCTTTCCCCACTGCGAGATCTTTCATCTGTCCTAGCTCATTGCCGAGCACCAATCCAAAATGGCCTCTCCCCTCATCGGCCTGTCTACGTACTGAGTAAGGAAACCCTCCTGAACACACCTGACAAAAATGGCTCCATCCAAACTATCTGAACTAAGGAGGTTCCAGTTAATATTGGGAAAGTTGAAGTCACTCATAACTGCTACATCTGCAGTTTTCCAAAATCTGCCTGCCTATGAGTTCTTCAATCTCCCTACTGCTATTAGGGAGTCTGCAGAAAACCCCAATGAGGTATCTCCATTATGGCCACAACATCATTGTCCCAAGTCCTGATCCATGCTCTAAGTTCATCACTTTTATTTCGGACACTCCTTGCTTTAAAGCAGACTCACTTTAACCGATCCCTTTGTTTCACCACATGACAAACCTTCCCGATAGATTCACTACATCCTGTCACTTCCCCATCTACATCTGCCCCCCTCTCAGATATGTAGCTCTGATTCCCACCCCCTTGCCAAATTAGATTCAACCCTCCTGAACCACGTGAGTAAATCTCCCACCCCTCCAATTCAGGTGCAACCCATCCTTCGTGTACAGGTCCCACCTGCCCCAGAAGGCATCCCAATAGTCTAGGTATCTGAAGCAGTGACAACAATGACTGCAGATGCCGGAAACCAAATTCTGGATCATTGGTGCTGGAAAAACACAGCAGTTCAGGCAGCATCTGAGGAGCAGTAAAAATCGACATTTCAGGCAAAAGCCAGTCATCAGGAATATAGGCAGAGAGCCTGAAGGGTGGAGAAATAAGTGAGAGGAGGGTGGGGGTGGGGTGAAAGTAGCATGGAGTACAATAGGTGAGTGGGGGAGGGGATGAAGGTGATAGGTCAGGGAGGAGGCTGGAGTGGATAGGTGGGAAAGAAGATAGGCAGGTAGGACAAGTCATGGGGACAGTGCTGAGCTGGAAGTTTGGAACTGGGGTGAGATGGGGGAAGGGGAAATGAGGAAACTGTTGAAATGCACATTGATGCCCTGGGTTGAAGTGTTCTGAGGCAGAAGATGAGGCGTTCTTCCTCTAGCATCTGGTGGTGAAGGAGCAGTGGTGAAGGAAGCCCAGGACCTCCAAGTTCTCGGCAGAGTGGGAGGGGGAGTTGAAATGTTGGGCCACGGGGTGGTGTGCTTGATTGGTGCGGGTGTCCCGGAGATGTTCCCTAAAGCGCTCTGCTCGGAGGTGATCAGTCTGACCAATGTATAGGAGACCGCATCGGGAGCAACGGATACAATAAATGATAGTGATGGATGGGCAGGTGGATGGATGTGGAAGGCTCCTTTGGGGCCTTGGATGGAGGTGAGGGAGGCGGTGTGGGCACAGGTTTGCAGTCCCAAAGGTGGCAGGGGAAGGTCCCAGGATGGGAGGGTGGGTTGTAGGGGACCTGACCAGGTAGTCACAGAGGGAACGGTCTTTGCGGAAGGAGGAAAAGGGTGGGGAGAGAAATATATCCCTGGTGGTGGTGTCTGTTTGGAGGTGGTGGAAATGTCGGCAGATGATTTGGTTTAGGTATCTGAAGCCCTCCCTCCTGCACCAGCCTCGCAGCCACGTGTTAAGCTGCATTCGCTGACTGCTCCTCATCTCACTATCTGGTGGCACCGGTAGCAAACCCGAGATCACTGCTCTACCCATCCTGCTCTTCAGCTTCCAACCTAACTCTCTGTAGTCACTTTTTAGATCCTCAATCCCTTTCCTGGCCATATCACTGGTGCTAATATGTACCATGACTTCTTTCTCAATGAATTACACTTTCCTTAAAAGTTATTAAAAGTCTTAAATGTCTGTCTCAGATTGTCTACCATCTTACCTTTTAACTTACATTCCCATTTCACTTTAGTTAACCCTGTCTTTTTGTCCATGTAATTGCCTTTATTTAAAAGACAGTGGCTTCAGACTCAATTTATCCCCTCAAATGTAATGTGAAATTGTATCATGCGATGATCCAGCTTATGAAGAAGAGTTGTTGTCCTGAGGTTATTAATTAATCCTTTCTTGTTTGGAATTACTATGTCTAGTCGGCTTCAGAACATACTGTTTAAGAAATCATTGTGAATAACCAGAGGGTTAGATAGGGTGGACAGGGAGAGCCTTTCTCCAAGTATGGGAACGGCAAACACGAGGGGACACAACGTTAAAGTGAGGGGAGATATGTATAAGACAGATGTCAGAGGGAGTTTCTTTACTCAGAGAGTAGTAAGGGTATGGAATGTTTTGCCTGCACCAGTAGTAGATTTGCCAAGTTTAAGTGCATTTAAGTCGGCATTGGACAGGCAGATGGACATACATGGAATAGTGTAGGTGGGATGGGCTTCAGTTTAGTATGACAGGGCGGCGCAGCATCGAGGGCCGAAGGGCCTGTACTGCGCTGTAATGTTCTATGTTCTATGAATTCATCCCTTAGACTAATTTAGTTAATTTGACTCATGCAATTCATAAGAACATTAAAATTTCTCAAAGTATTACAGCACCAATCTTACAACCTTCTTTATTTTCTGATTTATATTGTGTTCTACACTGTGTTAAGGGCTATAATGCATTACTTCCTGTGATTTTATTCCTTTGGTATTTCCTATCTCCACCCAAACTAATTCTATACATTAATTCCCCAAGTCAAGATCATTTCTCACCATTTCTCTGACCTTATCCTTTAGTAAGAAAGACACTCCATCTCCTTACGCTTTCTTCCAGCCTGTTTGAACTGTCAATGAAGGTTTAGGGTTCATCCACAATCACCTTGTCACCATCTCTCTGAAATGTTGATCCTAACATACCCATTTATTTGTATGTGTATGTCCATTGTGCTCCAAATACTATGTATTCAAATATGGAGCCTTAAATTCTACCTGTTTATTATTTAATTTGCTCTGATCTTGTTTGACAATTCTCTGCGTACTCTGTCCTGAGTAATCACACTCTTGTATCATTAATGCTATACTGTTACCTTGTCATTCTTTTTAAGTTTCCAAATTTCCATTCACATGAACGTTTCCTTCCACTATTTAGTTAGGAAACATTCTTTATATTCCTGACTTTGCCAGGAGACCAGATCCAATATGGTTTAAGTAAAGGGCTAATCCCAATGTTCGGGTTCCCCCTTCCCTCAATACTGCGATTATTGCTGCCTGAATCAAACACTTTCTCCAATACCAAGAGCTAAATAAATGTTCAACTCTCTGTTCTTGCTTCTTCTGGGACAGTTTGCCCAGGATTTGGGTAATCCAGAGATTATTACAATGTGGGTCTGCTTTTTAATGCCTGGCTCCTCAGTAGAATTTCTCTACTTGTCTTACCTACTCAATTGGTGTCCACATGGACCATGACAACTGGATCATTCCTCTCCTATTGCAAGCTCCTGTCTTGCCCTCAGGAGATGTCCGTAATTGTGAAGCTGGGCAGGAAACACTGATTTCAGGGACTTATACTCAGCTGAAAAAAAAACAGCATTGATTCCTCTAACTACACTGATTCCTACCACAACTGCACTACTTCTTAATCTCCCCACTGGAACAAATTCCTGCACAGTGGCTCCATGGTCACTTTGCTCATCTCTCTGCTCTCATCCATACAAGTTGCAAGATCATTGACTCTGGGGGCAATTGCAAAGGCTATGTTTTCTCCATTGCAACATTATTCCCATGCCTCCTCCACTTATAGTCACAGACTTGTGGGAAAACAAAATAATACAAAATATGGTCAGTCTAGTTATTGTTAGTATTATTGCAGGAGTCATTCAACAGGTCACTCAAGGGTCAGTGAACAGCAGTCAGGGTCAGAGGGTTTGGTCTATGAGAGGGAAGCAATCAGAGCCCCAGGCTTCATGTTACTGCAGAGCTGCTGGTAGTGGGATCCATGCAGATTGGATAGAGGATGGTCCATGGGATGTGGGTTCTGCTCAGAGAGCTGCAACTGTGACAGTGATTCAATTCTGGCAGTGCAGCTTGAGGAGCACAGTGGGAGGAGGGATTGAGGAGCTGGGATGAGAGCAGATGTTGGCACCATCTTGGCTGCATGTTGGGGTTTCGATGCTGGCATTCAGTTTGGCAGGAGAGAATGGTCTCAGAAATAGACCAGCCAGGTGGCAAAGGGACAATAGAAGGTCTGCTCTGGGAGCTCAAGGAAACTTTGGGGTACAGCCAGTGAAGGAGCGGTTTGTTGGAAACATGGAGGTCGGGCTGGTAATTAGCTCCTTGTGAGCATTCTCAGGAACCTTGGGGAATATGAGCCTCTCTCAGCTGTGGTTTCTCCAGGAATACTCTAGAGCCACAAGGTTCTGAGTTCGAGCATGAGAAACCAACAGTGCTGTTTGTGGACAGGACCAAGGCAGTGCAGTGTTGGAGGTGGTTTTACAGGGTTTCGCTGGTGGTATTCCCTACCTGTGGGCCTGGAGGTCTAGATTACAAGTCCCTCCTGTTCCAGAGGTATGTAATAACACCTGTGAACAGATAAATTAGAAACCACCAGACCATTAGGAATGGAGTAGTTAAGGGAGGGGATGGCCTGGTAGTATTATCGCTGGACTGTTAATCCAGACACCACAGGCAACATTCTGGAGAGGAGGTTCGAATCCTGCTATGGCAGATGAAACTAAGACTGTCATTGATGTTCATGAATCAAACCCATCCAGTTCACTAATGTCCTTTAGGGAAGGAAACTTTCATCCTTAGCTGGTTTGGCCTACATGTGACTCCAGAGCCACAGCAATGTGGGGACTAGGGATGGGTAACAAATGCTGGCCTGGCAAATGAATGAATACACAGCAGTTACAGCTTAGGAGGCCATTCAGCCTATCGTACCTGCTTTTGCCTCTTCAAATGAGCATTATTACAACATAACAATCTCTGCCTTCTCCATATACTCCTGCACTCTATATTGCTCCAAATTTCCCTAAGCTCCCAGACTCAACCCTCCTTACCTTTTTCACCTGAGTTAACATATTTTGTGGGATTCCAATCCAGGCTATTAGCCAATCAGTCTGAGCCTATGGATTACTAGTCCAAGATAATGCCACCAGGCCATTAGCTTCTAGTGTTGATTTAAGAAACACTTAAAATAGCATTAACAATGAAATCCCAATTAGGATCTTTCTCAGAGTAGACTCATTGATCTTTAATTACATTTTCTATCAATTAAAGCTATTACATTTTCAGTGGTTTTCTTTCATGAGGTATCATAACAGTTTATTAAAGTTGAGGCAGCATGGATTTAATTTACTCTGCAATTGAAATCTTGTTACAATGTTCAGATTTGTTTTGTTAAGGAACACTAAGTTTTATTGCTTGGATGGTTTGAGTTGTGAACACACACAGCTCATTAATGGAGTTCCTCCTAAAGAGCCTGTTTACTAATTGGAGATCATATCCAGAACATTAGCTCTGTTTATATGGGTGGACCTCAATGGTTTCATTGCAAGAAGAATCCCTGAGCTTATTGTCCTCCACCTTGACCTTTAGTGGTAGGATTAGTCGATGTGCTTTCTCTCTTCCCTGCTGGGGA
This sequence comes from Hemiscyllium ocellatum, assembly GCF_020745735.1. NCBI lineage: Eukaryota > Metazoa > Chordata > Chondrichthyes > Orectolobiformes > Hemiscylliidae > Hemiscyllium > Hemiscyllium ocellatum. The sequence continues at coordinate 59,366,473 of NC_083422.1, read as the reverse complement.
TACAGGCCTGGTAGTGGGGAATGGGGTTAGTAACCCTTATCAACATTCTGGGGGTCACTACTGACCATAGATTGAACTGACTGGTCACATAAACACCGCAGCTCTAAGATTACTTTAGAGACTAGGAATACTGCAGCTTGTGATTAGATTCCCTACAGTGTGGAAACAGGCCCTTCGGCCCAACAAGTCCACACCGACCCGCCGAAGCGCAACCCACCCATACCCCTACATATACCCCTTACCTAACACTATGGGCAATTTAGCATGGCCAATTCACCTGACCTGCACATCTTTGGACTGTGGGAGGAAACCGGAGCACCCGGAGGAAACCCACGCAGACACGGGGAGAACGTGCAAACTCCACACAGTCAGTCGCCTGAGGCGGGAATTGAACCCAGGTCTCTGGCGCTGTGAGGCAGCAGTGCTAACCACTGTGCCACCGTGCCTCCTGACTCCTCAAAGCCTGTCCACCATCTACAAGTCACAAGTCAGGAGTGTGATGGAATACTCCCCCCTTGCCTGGATGGGTGCAGGCAACACTCAAGAAGTTTGACACCATCCAGGACAAAGTAGCCTACTTGATTGGCACCAATTCACCAATGCTCAGTAGCAGTATATATTATCTACAAGATGTACTGCAGAAATTCACCAGTTCTAGTTTTTCCAGCTCTGTACAAACTGCAGAGGGCAGTTAAGAGTCAACTACATTGCTGTGGGTCTGGAGTCACATGTAGATAGGCCAGATTCCCTCTTACTCTGTACAAATACCTTCCAAATCCACAACCACTTCCATCTGGAAGGACAAGGACAACAAATACATGGGAACACCATTCCCTGCAAGTTCCCCTCCAAGCCCCTCACCATCCTGACTTAGAAATATATTGCCATCCCTTCAGTGTCCCTGGATCAAAATCCTGGAACTCCAAGGGCATTGTGGGTCAACCCACAGCACATAGACTGCAGCGGTTCAAGAAGACAGCTCACCCCCACCTTCTCAAGGGGCAACTAGGGACGGACAATAAATGCTGAGGCAAGGCAGCGATGTTCACATCCAATGGAATGAATACAAGTAGGTCTGGAAAGAGTCTTCCATACTTACACTGAATCATTGTACAATGCCCCTAGCTGGGATGTGTAAACACCCAGGAATAGTCATTCATGGACATTGACTTTCTTACAAAGGATTGATTTTCCAGAGACAGGTCATTCAGCACAATCACTCTATGATAGCATTAATGCTCCACTCAAAGCCTGCACGTCTTTGGAATGTGGGAGGAAACCATGGCACCCGGACGAAACCCACGCGGATACTGGGGGAATATACAAATTCCACACAGACAATCACCTGAGGCTGAAATTGAACCCAGGTCTCTGACGCTGTGAGACAGCAGTGCTAACCACTGTGCCACCGTGCTGCTGAATTACACATAGCTGTTCTAAAAAAAATAAATATTTTTATTCAACAGGTTCAGATACATTTTGATAGACCTCTGGACAGATCATGCTGTTCCATTTATTTTGAAAGCAATTGAAAAACTCAATTAATATACAACTAACACAGCCAAACAAGGTCTATGCCTCCTTTACATTTGGCACTTGGGGCTAAATGGATCAAAAGATATGGTGGAAAGGCAGCCATGGTCAGACTGAATGGCAGAACAGGCTTGAAGGGGTGAATGACCTATCCTGCTCATATTTTCTGTGTTTCAATGTTTACCATACCACAGCATAAATACAAAGCTAGGTAGAGGGACAGGTAGCATTGAGGAGCGGGGGAGACTGCAGAAGGATTTGGACAGGTTAGGAGAATGGGCAATGTAGTTACAGATGGAGAACAATGTGGGAAACTGTGAGCTCATGCACTTTGGCAGGAAGTGTAGAGACAAGGACTGTTTTCTAAATGAGGAGAAAATTCAGAAATCTGACATGCAAAGAGACTTGAGAGTACTAGTCCAGAATTCTCTCAAGGTAAACTTGCAGGTTGAATAAGTAGTTAGGAAAGCAAATGCAATGATGACATTTATTTTGAGGGGACTTGAATATAAAATCAGGGACATACTTCTGAGGGTCTACAAGGTTCTGGTCAGACCACATTTGGAGTATTGTGTGCAGTTTTGGGACCCATATCTCAGGAAGGATGGACTGCCCCTGGAGTGTGTTCAAGGAATGTTCATGAGAATGGTCCCAGGAATGAAAAGCCATATGAGAAATGTTTGAGGACTCTGGGTCTATACTTGATGGAGTTTAGAAGGATGAGGCGGGGGGGCTTAAATTGAAACAGACAGAATACAGAATGGCCTGGACACAGTAGATGTTGGGAAGATGTTTCCATTGACAGGAGAGACTAGGACCCGAGGGCATAGACTTCGTATAAAGGAAAGGCCTTTTAGATGAAGATAAGGAGAAACCTCTTCAGCCAGAGAGTGGGGAATCTGTAGAATTCACTGCCATGGAAGGCTGTGGAGGCCAGGTTATTGAGTCTATTTAAAACTAAGATAAATAGGTTCTTGAGTATCAAGGGGATCAAGGGTTACAGGGAAAAGGTAAGAGAATGGGGTTGAGGAATCCATCAGCTATGATTGAATGGTGGAGCACACTCGATGGGCTGAATGGCCTAATTTTTGCTCCTATATTTTATGGTGTTATGATCTACCATGAGTGACCACTTTCAAGGGCACACAGCAGGGGCAACTTGGTGCGGTGGCAGTATCCCTCCCTCTTGAGTAAAGGAATCTGGGTTCAAGTCCCAACTGCTCCAGAGGTGCGTAATAACGTTCCTGTACACCTTCATGAGAAAACATCTGAACTTGCTCCAGCTATAATATTTGTTCTGTACTTTTTAAAATGTTACTCTTTTTAATCCAGTTCCAGATCAGAACAAGCCTAAAATAAATTGAGTTAAAGAATTTCTCTCTTACTACAATCTAAATCCTAGATATGCTGTAATTTAGTAAGTGATTTTTGACTTCTGTCTTAATTTCATCAACATCTCTCAATCACAGTGGCTTTCAGGACATTGACCTTTCCCCAGCTATTCTCAATTTTAAATAAACCCATTGGGTGCCAATTCACTCTACAAATGGCCTTAGATTGTTCAGTTAAATGAAATGCAGGGAAAGCATTACACAGGTTTTTTTTCAACTTCTGCAGCATTTTAAATCAAGGAAAACAAACTATTTTGCTTCTGTATCCATTATTCATTGCTTTTAAATGAATAATGTTCAGTTATAGATCTCTGCTCAGGGAGATTTTCCTTGCCCTGATAATCCATTCTGTTGTGTTTACTGGCCAAATTAAACACATCAAAATGCAGCAAGCTTTCAGATAATTCCCAGGGCACAAATCTTCAAATATTCACCAATACAAAGAAATCTTAAATTATGCTGGTAACAATAAGCAGTACATTTATTAATACATATATTTTAATTAATATAAATGGTTATTTGAGTTAACTATAGATTATAGATTAACATATTATCTAATGAATTATTAGGAAGTGAATTTCCATTCCCATTATTACAGGTAGCACCACACTTGTATCATTTATTCATGCTTTAGGTTTATTTTCATAGCCAGTTCACTATTATTTAGTTCAACAATTTGTATACAATATATTAGTCTTTATTTCAAGGAGATTGGAACTCAAGAATAAAAATATTCTGTTCCAGTTCAGTTGAAAAATGTGTGCAGTTTTGATTTCTCTGTTCTTGGAAGGAGCCACTCATCTTGGAGGTTGTAAAGTATTAGTAAAGGTGTATTAAATGTATTCCTGGGATGAGAGGTTATTGTTTTAGTTGGGAGAATAGGGCAACTTTCGTCTACAGTCTCTGGAGTTTACAGGAATGAGATGATGTCTCTTTGAAACTGACAAGGTTGTTAAGATATCCCAGTCCCAAAGAAGGGTCATGGACTCAGAATTTTGCTTTCTCTCCACAGAGGCTGCCAGAGTTGCTGAGTTTCTCCAGCACTTTCTGTTTTTGTTTAAGGTCCTTAAGGGGTTTGACAGGGTAGACACTGAGAGATTGTTTCCCCTGACTGGGGAGCCTATAACATGGGGATGTCGTATCATTTAGGACTGAGAATAGCAGGAATGTTTCACACAAGTGGATGTGAATATTTAAAATATTATCAATTATATCTTATTTACCTGGGTCCTTTGATTAGAATACTTTAATAAACTAGAGAATGACGCTGTTTATTATCATTAATGTCTTATTTACCTGGATCCTTTGATCCCAGAAAAACACTGATTATACTTTCATGAACTAGAGAGTGACTGTGTTCAGCAATACCTGGATCAATACAAGAAGTGAACCTCTGACCCAGGTAATGGTGGCACAGTGGTTAGCACTGCTGCCTCACAGCGCCAGAAACCAGGGTTAAATTCCTGCTTCAGGCGACTGTCTGTGTGGAGTTTGCACATTCTCCCCGTGTCTGCATGGGTTTCCTCCGGGTGCTCCGGTTTCCTCCCACAGTCCAAAGATGTGCAGGTCAGGTGAATTGGCCATGCTAAATTGCCCATAGTGTTAGGTAAGGGGTAAATGTTGGGGTATGGGTGGGTTGCGCTTCGGCGGGTCGGTGTGGACTTGTTGGGCCGAAGGGCCTGTTTCCACATTGTAAGTAATCTAATCTAAAGTATTACCTTAGTCCAGGACAAGTTAAGGTTCTTCTGCAGGTGTCAAAAAGAAAGTAAGGAGGCTCTGTCATCTTGTGCTCCCTAACTTCCTCATCCCAAAACTGATCGATAAGATTTGACACTCCTGCACTACTGGTTATCAATGTGCTGTGTAGAGTTTTAAATGCAAAATTCGACACGAGTTTACAGAATTAAAAACAGTCACATTTAGTGCCAGCCAAATTTCAGGGAGTTGTTAAAAAATGCATTCACAGGGTGAGAGTGTGACTGGTTGGGCCAGCATTTATTGTCCATCCTTAATTGTCCCGAGAGCAGCTTCGAGTCAAATACATCACTGTGGATCTGGAAGCACATGTAGGCCAGACCGGGTAAGGATGACAATGAGTAAACCGAGATAGTATTTTTCCCTGACAATCAGCAATGACTTCATGGTCATCCTTCGAGTCTTTTTTCTAACAATTGACAATGGTTTCACAATCATCATTAGACTCTTAATTCCAGGGTTTTAAAATATTGAATCCAACATCCATCCATCTGCCATGAACTAGATCCCAAGCACATTACCTGTGTCTCTGGGTTAATAGTCTGGAAGAACCTTACTCAGTTATTGGCTCTTCAGTGCATTGGTGAACTAGGAGTGATGGGGATAATTGTCATTGGTTGAGAGATCTGATGTGGCAAGGAGAATGAGGTATCCCTGCACTGTTTAAGGTGGAGATCTCATTATGTGGAACATTTTATTTATGGTGGTGCTATAAGTTCCTCATACGTAGAGTCATATAGTTGTACAGCACAGAAACAGACCCTTCAACCCACCTCATCCATGCTAACCAGATAACCTAAATTAATCTGGTCCTTTTGCCAGCATTTGACCCATATCCCTCTAAATACTTCCTATTCATAACACCATAAGACATAGGAGCAGAAATTAGGCCATTCAGCCCATTGAGTTTGCTCCTCGATTAATTCATGGCTGATAAGTTTCTCAACCCCATTCTCCCACTTTCTCCCCATAACCCTTGATTCCCCTTTCAATCAAGAACGTATCTATCTCTGCCTTAAATGCATTCAATCATTCATGTCCCCAATCTAGTTGTCTTTTAAATATTATTCTTGTACCAGCCTCCAACACTTCCTTTGGCAGCTCATCCCATACACGTATCACCCTTTGTGTGAAACAGTTGGCCCTGAGGTTCCTTTTAAATCTTTCCTCTCTTACCTTAGGCTCCCTGGTTTTGGAATCCTCTACCCTGGGGAAAAGACCACAATGACCAGTACTACCACAGGAGGAGCAGGGAATATAGCACCAGCCTGATCCTGGGTGGATTTACAGCTCCATTGGAGAGAAGGGATTGGTGGAGACATCCAACTTGTCGGAGGCTGAACTGACTACTCATGATGTACAGGCGGAAGATAAATTTCTGTGACAGTGTAAAACACAGCCAATTCCCCTATCACCGGTAATTTTATCAGTGATAAAGTCTTCAAATCAATTTTATTTAAATTACTTTATAAATATATTAATTTCTAATTTTTAATGCCCTTCCACGTTTTACTTTTCCCAGTACTTTCCGGGATGACCTTCAATTTCGGAAGGATGAGCTGCCAAATTTTTCGCAAAATTGTGGGGTGGTGAGGGCCTGGGTCACACGGCCTGGCTGAGTGGTGAGAGCCCACACGGCCTGGCTGAGTGGTGAGAGCCTGGATCGCACGGCCTGGCTGAGTGGTGAGAGCCTGGATCGCACGGCCTGGCTGAGTGGTGAGAGCCTGGATCACACGGCCTGGCTGAGTGGTGAGAGCCTGGATCACACGGCCTGGCTGAGTGGTGAGAGCCTGGATCGCACGGCCTGGCTGAGTGGTGAGAGCCCACACGGCCTGGCTGAGTGGTGAGAGCCTGGATCACACGGCTTGGCTGAGTGGTGAGAGCCTGGATCGCACGGCCTGGCTGAGTGGTGAGAGCCCACACGGCCTGGCTGAGTGGTGAGAGCCTGGATCGCACGGCTTGGCTGAGTGGTGAGAGCCTGGATCGCACGGCCTGGCTGAGTGGTGAGAGCCCACACGGCCTGGCTGAGTGGTGAGAGCCTGGATCGCACGGCGTGGCTGAGTGGTGAGAGCCCACACGGCCTGGCTGAGTGGTGAGAGCCTGGATCACACGGCCTGGCAGAGTGGTGAGAGCCTGGATCACACGGCCTGGCTGAGTGGTGAGAGCCTGGATCACACGGCCTGGCTGAGTGGTGAGAGCCTGGATCACACGGCGTGGCTGAGTGGTGAGAGCCTGGATCACACGGCCTGGCTGAGTGGTGAGAGCCTGGATCGCACGGCCTGGCTGAGTGTTGAGAGCCCACACAGCCTGGCTGAGTGGTGAGAGCCCGGATCACACGGCCTGGCTGGTGGTGAGAGCCCTGATCACATGGCCTGGCTGAGTGGTGAGAGCCCACACGGCCTGGCTGAGTGGTGAGAGCCTGGATCACACGGCCTGGCTGAGTGGTGAGAGCCTGGATCGCACGGCCTGGCTGAGTGGTGAGAGCCCAGATCACACGGCCTGGCTGAGTGGTGAGAGCCCACATGGCCTGGCTGAGTGGTTAGAGCCCTGATCACACGGCCTCGCTGAGTGGTGAGAGCCCGGATCGCACGGCCTGGCTGTGTGGTTAGAGCCCTGATCACACGGCCTGGCTGAGTGGTGAGAGCCCGGATCACACGGCCTGGCTGAGTGGTGAGAGCCCACACGGCCTGGCTGAGTGGTTAGAGCCCTGATCCCTTGGCCTGGCTGAGTGATGAGAACCCTGATCACGTGGCCTGGCTGAGTGGTGAGAGCCCACACGGCCTGGCTGAGTGGTGAGAGCCCGGATCACATGGCCTGGCTGAGTGGTGAGAGCCCTGATCACATGGCCTGGCTGAGTGGTGAGAGCCCACACGGCCTGGCTGAGTGGTGAGAGCCTGGATCACACGGCCTGGCTGAGTGGTGAGAGCCTGGATCGCACGGCCTGGCTGAGTGGTGAGAGCCCAGATCACACGGCCTGGCTGAGTGGTGAGAGCCCACATGGCCTGGCTGAGTGGTGAGAGCCCGGATCGCACGGCCTGGCTGTGTGGTTAGAGCCCGGATCACACGGCCTGGCTGAGTGGTGAGAGCCCACACGGCCTGGCTGAGTGGTTAGAGCCCGGATCACACGGCCTGGCTGAGTGGTGAGAGCCCGGATCGCACGGCCTGGCTGAGTGGTGAGAGCCCACATGGCCTGGCTGGGTGGTGAGAGCCTGGATCACACAGCCTGGCTGAGTGGTGAGAGCTTGGATCACATGGCCTGGCTGTGTGGTTAGAGCCCTGATCACATGGCCTGGCTGAGTGGTGAGAGCCCACACGGCCTGGTTGAGTGGTGAGAGCCCGGATCACATGGCCTGGCTGAGTGGTGAGAACCCGCACGGCCTGTCTGAGTGGTGAGAGCCCAGATCACATGGCCTGGCTGAGTGGTTGAGGCAGGAGCATCATGAGCTATAAAAAGTACTTGTATGAGCACTTAAATACTTGGGGCTATGGGCCTAGTGCTCAAAGGTGGGAACAGTGTGGGTAATAGTGTATCTTTGACAGTACGGACTCAGTGGACAGAAGCATCTCTTCTATGCTATACGCTTTTATAATTCTAATCATGCTCAGAATGAAGGCCTCATTAAGTCAGTGCTTGTACATACGTGATTAGCGAAGCAACCAAACATGTCCTGTTGAAATCGAGCAGCAATACAATCTGTGAAATAAAAGGGGTTTTCTCCTGAAGTGGCAGTTGAGCTGAAAAAAGGCTAAGGTCACCTCCAGAAGAGGCAATCTTCAAAGCTTGGACGCATAATATTTCCCTATAAATAGCGGATAATTTCACTTGAGGAGAGCCATGTTATAAGCTTCCACATTTCAGTTCAACGTGCCTGACACATTTGAAGATGGATCTCAAAGTTCAATTACTAATTAACTGTACTTCAGATTAAAGCAATAAATAAGTACAGACATTTAATTTAGCTGTTGACAATGTACATAAATTTGAATAGTGGAGATAATGAACTACACTGCCGTTTATTAATATCGCCAGTCTATGTTCTCAGTCTCTGCAGATATGCAAACTCTCAATCATTCCAAATGGGGCTGCTCATCACATCCATTGCACCAGAGGCTGTGCAAGGTCAGATGCTTTTTTGTTTCAGGAAACATGTCCCCAGGCTGTAATGAGCAGCTCATTGCTCCGCGCAAAATAATATTAGAATAAGTTAAACAGAAGCTCACCAAATAAGCTTCCTTACTGATAATGGGTCAATTCAACCTCAATTATTCTCAATTTCTCCTTCTGAAAATCCAGCCTTCTTGTTCCATTCAGAACAAAGGTTCACAGGATCAATTAATAATATCAACCAAACAGAGGAAATGCTGCTATCTCCATGACGTTCTGACAATTAACTATAATGACATTTTATTGCCATGTTCAGTAATATTTCAGATAACAGAAATGTTGTATCCTGTATGATATCGCTCTGCGCAGGCTTTTATGCAGACTGAAGTAGGAACATAGCAGCTCAGAACAGGAGGAGGCCATTCAGCCCCTCAAGCCAGCTCCATCATAACGTCGATTTTGCTGCTCCTCGGATGCTGCCTGAACTGTTGTGCATTTCCAGCACCACTGATCCAGAATCTGATTTCCAGCATCTGCAGTCATTCTTTTTATCTCGTCGATTTTAACCCTACTGCGAATCCTCTTGCAAGGATGCCTGCCTTGAAGAAGTTTTCCTCCTCTCTCTACAAGAATCTCAGGGAGTTCATCTCCCACTGCAACTCCCAGGTCATTTCCTTTACCCTGAAGCTCTTACTCTATGCTGCCTTCCCCCCACCCCCACCCTCCTCTAGCTTATCTCTCCACACTTAAGGCTCTCTGCCTTTATTCCTGATAAAGGGCTTTTGCCCGAAACGTCGATTTCGCTGCTCCTTGGATGCTGCCTGAACTGCTGTGCTCTTCCAGCACCACTAATCCAGAATCTAGTTTCCAGCATCTGCAGTCATTGTTTTTACCATCATTTAATACAATCATGGCTAATCTCATCTCAGCTTTACCTTCACATTCCTGCCTTGTCTCCACAATTCCTCAACCCCTTACTAATTAAAAACCTGTCTACTTCCTTCTGAAATTGACTTAATGTCATGGCGTTCACTGCATTCTGGGGAAGTCAATCCCACAGATTCACAGCCCTATGAGAGAAGTAAGTAGCATATACAATGAACTTGATACAATATCAGAATATGGTCAATGTTTGATGAATGTCATTATTTCTTACTGTGGGAACAATAATGACAGAATTGTAAGTAGAAAGCTGACATCACATTCATGTTGCTGTTGTAAACTTGGATAGTTTACAAATCAATTTGATTCTTTAAAGCCGCTCTGTTAGAACTTAGAACTTAGAAAAGTACAGCACAGAACAGATCCTTTGGCTCATGATGTTGTGCCGATGATTATCCTAATGTGAAATAAAATAATTTGACCAATGCACCCCTCAACTCACTGCTATCCATGTGCATGTCCAGCAGTCGCTTAAATGTCCCCAATGACTCTGCTTCCACCACCACCGCTGGCAACACATTCCATGTATTCACAACTCTCTGCATAAAGAACCTACCTCTAACGTCCCCTCCATATCTTGCTCCTAATACCTTAAAACTATGACCCCTTGTGCTGGTCAATCCTGCCCTGAGGAAAATTCTCTGGCTATTGACTTTATCCAAGCCTGTACTTTGTATTTTGTCTGTAGTTTAACTCTAAATAAGGTGTGTTTTGCTTCAAGCCTGGTAGTTTGACCAATCGAATTGCATCCCGAAAACAATGTTTGTTACCTCATGACTTTAAAAACAAACTTGACCATAGGTTTTCAACTCAACTGTGAGATTTATTTAGCCTGTCATGTTTGCTGTGATGACGCTGTGGCTGATGTATTTTGTCCTTTTTTTAATGAAGCAAGGTTGAGACAGAGACACTGAGCGATCTGCTTCAACTCAGTAAAATAAACAGCTTGTGAGGCCTCAGGTTTTGTTTTAAAAAGTCGGTACAATAGAAGCAGCCTGAATGGGTGGGATCAAGCTCCCACGGAACCAAGATTTTTGTTTTAGTTTTCAGTGGCTCCTGGGGTCTTGAAGCTGGATGTGGAAGTTTTTATTCCTCTCTCTGTTACAGCCTAAAGCTGGGCTTCTCGTCCTGCTGCTAGGAATACATGTGAGACAATCAATTTCACTGAATTTGCTTTTGTTAAGGGTGCACTTACTGTATTGGAACAATTGACATATAGTTTATAATTTTGTTAAGTCTTTTGATGGAGTTACATAAGCCAAATCTTTTCTTTTAGTTTTGTTTTGTCTGTACTTTAACTCAAAATAAGGTGTGTTTTGCTTCAAGCCTGGTAATTTGACCAATCAAAATGCGTCCCGAACACAACGTCTGGCATTACCTTTAAAATAAGAAAAAGTTAGAGGCTGAGCTATCTCCTTGACAAGTTTAGAGGGGATTTGGTCTGGTCCATGACATTATACAGGAGCCTTACTCTTCCATATTCCTCACTCCATTTGAAAGCTATGATTGATCCTGCACTTGCCATTTTTTTAAGGAAATTTCTCAGTACTTGCATCTAATTATATACTTCTCCTTTGCTGATGTTGGTGCAACCTTTATGCATAAATGGAGGGGAGCACTCAATCCTTCCTGATATTTTGACTGACCAGTATCCTTCTACCAACAATGTCAGACAGAGGTACACCAACACAAGAAGAATGACCCAGCAGGTTAACATCTGTTGGGGTGGATTCAGCTGCATGGAAAAATAGGAAAACATAAAGAGGAGAACTCAGGAGAGGCTATTAAAGTCTCCAACACACAAAATAGGACAGAGTGTTTGGAAAGGGTTAGGAATCAAACTTCAAGTGTAGACAACAGACAATAGGTACAGGAGTAGACCATTCGGCCCTTTGAGCCAGCACCACCATTCATTATGATCATGGCTGATCATCCTTAATCAGTATCCTGTTCCTGCCTTATCCCCATAACCCTTGATTCCACTATCTTTAAGAGCTCTATCCAACTCTTTCTTGAAGGTGTCCAGAGACTGGGCCTCCACAGCCCTCTGGGGCAGAGCATTCCACACAGCCACCACTCTCTGGGTGAAGAAGTTTCTCCTCAAGTCTGTTCTAAATGGCCTACCCCTTATTTTTAAACTGTGTCCTCTGGTTCGGGACTCACTCCATCAGCAGAAACATGCTTCCTGCCTCCAGAATGTCCAATCCTTTAATAATTTTCTACCTCTCAATCAAATCCCCTCTCATCCTTCTAAACTCTAGTGTATGCAAGCCCAGTCGCTCCAATATTTTAACATATGATAGTCCCGCCATTTGAGGAATTGACCTCGTGAACCGACGCTGCACTCCCTCAATAGCCAGAGTGTCCTTCCCCATACTTGGAGAGCAGAACTGCACACAGTACTCCAGGTGTGGTCTCACCAGGGCCCTGTACAGCTGCAGGAGGACCTCTTTGCTCCTATACTCTTGTTATGAAGGCCAGCATGCTATTAACTTTCTTCACTGCCTGCTGTAAGACCATAAGACATAGGAGTGGAAGTAAGGCCATTCGGCCCATCGAGTCCACTCCGCCATTCAATCATGGCTAATGGGCATTTCAACTCCACTTACCAGCGTTCTCCCCGTAGCCCTTAATTCCTCGAGACAACAAGAATCTAACAATCTCGGCCTTGAAGACATTTAGCGTCCCAGCCTCCACTGCACTCTGTGGCAATGAATTCCACAGGCCCACCACTCTCTGGCTGAAGAAATGTCTCTGCATTTCTGTTCTGAATTGACCCCCTCTAATTCTAAGGCTGTGTCCACGGGTCCTAGTCTCCTCGCCTAACGGAAACAATTTCCTAGCGTCCACCCTTTCCAAGCCATGTATTATCTTGTACGTCTCTATTAAGTCTCCCCTCAATCTTCTAAACTCCAATGAATACATTCCCAGGATCCTCAGCCGTTCCTCATATGTTAGACCTGCCATTCCAGGGATCATCCATGTGAATCTCCGCTGGACATGTTCCAGTGCCAGTATGTCCTTCCTGAGGTGTGGGGACCAAAACTGGACACAGTACTCCAAATGGGGCCTAACCAGAGTTTTATAAAGTCTGCAGTTGCATGTTTGCTTTCTACTGGATATATGAATGACAATGAAAAGAGGGATGGTCAATACAAGACTGAAGGTGTTGTATCTGAATGTGCACAGTATAGAAATAAGGTAAAAGAGCAGGTATCACAGATCAAAATTGGCAGGTATGATGTAGTGAGCATCATGGAGATGTGACTGTAAGGGGATCAGGATTGGGAGCTGAATATCCAAGGATACAGAAAACAAAGTTGTGGAATGTCCATGAGATAGTTTTTTTGGGCTAGCTTATGTTGGAACCCACTTTGGAGCAAGCTTTGTGTGGAGCTACAGAAAATGGGGGAGATACTAAATGAATATTTTGAATCAGTATTGACTGTGGAAAAGGATATGGGAGATAGAGACTGTAGGGAAATAGATGGTGACATCTTGCAAAATGTCCAGATTACAGAGGAGGAAGTGCTGGATGTCTTGAAATGGTTAAAGGTGGATAAATCCCCAGGACCTGATCAGGTGTAACAAGAACTCTGTGGGAAGCTAGGGAAGTGATTGCTGAGCCTCTTGCTGAGATATTTGTATCATTGATAGTCACAGGTGAGGTGCTGGAAGACTGGAGGTTGGCAAACGTGGTGCCACTGTTTAAGAAGGGTGGTAAGGACAAGCCAGGGAACTACAGACCAGTGAGCCTAACCTCGGTGGTGGGCAAGTTGTTGGAGGGATGGGCAAGTTGTTGGAGGGAATCCTGAGGGACAGGATGTACATGTATTTGGAAAGACAAGGACTGATTCGGGATAGTCAACATGGCTTTCTGTGTGGGAAATCATGTGTCACAAACTTGATTGAGTTTTTTGATGAATTAACAAAGAAGATTGATAAGGGCAGAGCAGTAGATGTGATCGATATGGACTTCAGCAACGCGTTCGACAAAGTTCCCCATGGGAGACTGATTAGCAAGGTTAGATCTCATGGAATACAGGGAGAACTAGCCAACTGGAAATAGAACTGGCTAAAAGGTAGAAGACAGAGGGTGGTGGTGGAGGATTGTTTTTCAGACTGGAGGCCTGTGACCAGTGGAGTGCCACAGGGATCAGTGCTGGGCCCTCTACTTTTTGTCATTTATATAAATGATTTGGATGCGAGCATAAGAGGTACAGTTAGTAAGTTTGCAGATGACACCAAAATTGGAGGTGTAGTGGACAGCAAAAAGGGTTACCTCAGATTACAACAGGATCTTGACCACTTGGGCCAATGGGCTGAGAAGTGGCAGATGGAGTTTAATTCAGATAAATGTGAGGTGCTGCATTTTGGGAAAGCAAATCTTAGCAGGACTTATACACTTAATGATAAGGTCCTAGGAAGTGTTGCTGAACAAAGAGACCTTGGAGTGCAGGTTCATAACTCCTTGAAAGTGGAGTCGCAGGTAGATAGGATAGTGAAGAAGGCATTTGGTATGCTTTCCTTTATTGGTCAGAGTCAGAGTATTGAGTACAGGAGTTGGGAGATCATGTTGCGGCTGTACAGGACATTGGTTAGGTCACTGTTGGAATATTGCGTGCAATTCTGGTCTCCTTCCTATCGGAAAGATGTTGTGAAACTTGAAAGGGTTCAGAAAAGATTTGCAAGGATGTTGTCAGGGTTGGAGGATCTGAGCTACAGGGAGAGGCTGAACAGGCTGGGGCTGTTTTCCCTGGAGTGTCGGAGGCTGAGGGGTAACCTTATAGAGGTTTACAAAATTATGAGGGACATGGATAGGATAAATACGCAAAGTCTTTTCCCAGGGGTAGGGGAGTCCAGAACTAGAGGGCATAGGTTTAGGGTGAGAGGGGAAAGATATAAAAGAGACCTAAGGTGCAACATTTTCACGCATAGCATGGTACATGTATGGAATGAGCTGCCAGAGGATGTGGTGGAGGCTTGTACAATTGTAAGAGTAAAAAATGAGGTCTGCAGATGCTGGAGATCACAGCTGCAAATGTGTTGCTGGTCAAAGCACAGCAGGCCAGGCAGCATCTCAGGAATAGAGAATTCGACGTTTCGAGCATAAGCCCTTCATCAGGAATAAGAGTAACACTTAAGAGGCATTTGGATGGATATATGAATAGGAAGGGTTTGGAGGGATATGAGTCGGGTGCTGGCAGGTGGGACTAAATTGGGTTGGGATATCTGGTTGGCATGAACAGGTTGGACCGAGGGGTCTGTTTCCATGCTGTACATCTCTATGACTCCATGACTTTAAGCAGTACTGGATTGAGTGTTATGCAGTAAGGCAGACTTGATAAGGGAGATTAAGATGAAGGAATCCTGAGGAGAAAGTAAGGACTGCAGATGCTGGAGATCAGAGCTGAAAAATGTATTGCTGGAAAAGCGCAGCAGTCAGGCAGCATCCAAGGAGCAGGAGAATCGATGTTTCGGACATAAGTTCCTGAAGAAGGGCTTATGTCTGAAATGTTGATTCTCCTGCTCCTTGGATGCTGCCTGACCTGCTGCACTCTTCCAGCAACACACTTTTCAGTTCACAGAAGGAATCCTGAGGATGAAATGACCATAATATGACAGCATGCACTCTGCAATTTGAGAGGGAGAAGCTGGAATCAGATGTAATGGTATTACAGTTGAATAGAGGCAGCTACCGAGGCATGAGGGAGGAGCTGGGTAGAATTTACTAGGAGAGGAGCCGAGTTGGAAAGACAGTGATTTAGATTACTTACAGTGTGGAAACAGGCCCTTCAGCCCAACAAGTCCATACCAACCCTCCGAAGAGCAACCCACCCAGAACCATTCCCCTACATTTACCCCTTCATCTAACACTACAGACAATTTAGCATGGCCAATTCACCTAACCTGCACATTTTTTGGATTGTGGGAGGAAACCGGAGCACCTGGAGGAAACCCACGCAGACACAGGGAGAACGTACAAACTCCACACAGACGGTTACCTGAGGCGGGAATTGAACCCAGTCTCTGGCGCTGTGAGGCAGCAGTGCTAATCACTGAGCCACCGTGCCGTGGAACAGCAATGCAGAAGTTTCTGGGAGTAACTCAGGAGACACAGCAGAGATTCATTCTGAGGAAAAAGAAGCATGGTACAGGGAGGATGAAGCATTCCTGAAAGATGAAGGAAGTCAGGGACAGCGCAAAAGCAAAAAAGAAAGCATATAATGCAGCGAAGGGATGTGGGAAGCCCACAAAGACTGACAGAGGACAACTAAAATAGAAATGAAGATGGAGAAGATTAAATATGACAGTACTCATATTAAAAATCCGCTCCTCAAATGCTGCCTGAACTGCTGTGCTCTTCAAGCACCACTAATCCAGAATCTGGTTTTCAGCATCTGCAGTCATTGTTTTTACCTCATTGATTTTAACCCTACTGCGAATCCTCTTGCAAGGTTGCCTGCCTTGAAGAAGTTTTCCTCCTCTCTCTCCAAGAATCTCAGGGAGTCCCTCTCCCACTGCAACTCCCAGGTACTCTATGGTACTTTCTGCCCACTCCCACCCTCCTCTAGCTTATCTCTCCACGCTTCAGGCTCACTGCCTTTATTCCTGATGAAGGACTTTTGCCCGAAACTTCCATTTTACTGCTCCTCGGATGCTGCTTGAACTGCTATGTTCTTCCAGCACCACTAATCCAGAATCTGTAATATAAAAGAGGATTGCAAGAGTTTCTTTAGATATGTAAAGGGCAAAAGAGAGGCAGAAGTGGATATTGAGCTGTTGGAAAATGATTCTGGAGAAGTAGTAGTGAGGAACAAAGAAATGGCCGAGGAACTGAATAATCACTTTGTATCAGTCTTCACAGTGGAAGACTCAAGGAATATTCCAAAAATTCAAGAGGTGGAGGGGAGGGCGGCATTGGTGAATAAGTGGTCATCACTAAGGAGAAGGTGCTAGAAAAGCTGAAAGTTCTGAAGGTGAATAAATTACCTGAACCAGATGGACTGCATCCAGGAATTCTGAGGAGGATGGCTGAAGAGATAGTGGAGACAATAGTGGTGAGTTTTCAGGATTCATTGGAGTCAGGGAGGGTCCCAGGGGATTGGGAAATCACTAATGTGACCCCTTCTCCCCCATTTTAGAAGTGAGTAAGGCAAATGATGGGAAATTATAGGCTAATTAGCCTGACCTCGGGCATTGGTAAGATTTTGGAATCCATTGTGAAGGATGAGATTTCTGAATATTTGGAAGTGCAGGATAAAATAGGGAAAAGTCAGCATCATTTCATCAAGGGGAGGTCATGCCTGACAAATCTGTTGGAATTCTTTGAGGAAGTAATGAGGAGATTAGACCAAAGAGAGCCAATGGATGTTATCCACCTAGAGTTCCAGAAGGCCTTTGACAAGGTGCCTTATAGGAGGCTACTGAGTAAGGTAATAGCCAATGGTGTCAGAGGCAAGGTGCTAGCATGGATAGAAGCTTGGCTGTCTGGCAAAACGCAGAGAGTGGGGGTAAAAGGGACCTTCTCAGGACAGCAGCTGGTGTTCCAAAAGGGTCAGTGTTGGGACCACAACTTTTCACTTTATACATTAGTGATCTAGATGAAGGAATTGAGGGCATTCTGGCTAAGTTTGCAGACGATACAAAGCTAGGTAGAGGGACAGGTAGCATTGACGAGGTGGGGAGGCTGCAGAAGGATTACAGATTAGGGGAGTGGGCAAACAAGCAGCAGATGCAGTCCATCTGGTTCAGGTAATTTTACACCTTCAGAACTTTCAGCTTTTCTAGCATCTTCTCCTTAGTGATGGCCACTTACTCACTTATGCCGCCCTCCCCTCCACTGGAAAACTGTGAGGTCATGCACTTTGGTAGGAAGAGTAGAGGCATGGACTATTTTCTAAATGGGGAGAAAACTTAGAAGTCTGAAGTGCAAAGAGATGTGGGAGTTCTAGTCCAGGATTCTCTGAAGGTAAGCTTGCAGGTTGAATCAATAGTTAGGAAGGCAAACACAGTATTGGTATTGATTTTGAGAGGACTGAAATATAAAAGCAGGAATGTACCTCTGAGCCTTTATTAAATGTGGTCTGGCCAGACTTTTGAGTACTGTGAGCAGGTTTGAGTCCCATATCTCAGGAAGGATATACTGACCCTGGAGCATATTCAGAGGTTCATGAAAATGGTCCCAGGAATGAAAAGCTTAACACATGAGGAATGTTTGAGCACTCTGGGTTTGTACTCAATGGAATTTAGAAGGGTGAGGGTGATCTAATTAAAACTTACAGAATACTGAATGGCCTGGACAGAATGGATGTTAGGAAGATGTTTCCATTGGAAGAAGAGACTAGGACCCGAGGTCACAGCCTTAGAGTAAAGGGAAAACCTTTTAGAACAGAGATGAGGAGAAATGCCTTCAGCCGGAGTGTGGTGAATCCTATGGAATTCATTGCCACAGAGGGCTGTAGAGGCCGGGTCATTGAGAATATTTAAGACTGAGATAGATAGGTTCTTGAGTATTAAGGGACTCAAGGGTTGCAAGGAGAAAGTGGAAGAATGGGGTTGAGAACACTATCAGCCATGATTGGATGGCAGGGCAGTCCCTAATGGGTCAAATGGCTTAATTTCTTCTCTTTTTTCTTATGGTGCTATGGTCTATCTTGGTCAACACCAAGTGAAACTTGTTTCATATGTGCAGGCTAGGTGAATTGGCCATGCTAAATTGCATTACTCAGAGGGAAATGGGTCTCTTCAGAGGGTCAGTGTGAACTGGTTGGGCTGAAGGGCCTGTTCCCACACTGTAGGGAATCTAAAATATGCCTTTGGTTAGCATACAGCCAGATAAAGAACTACACAATACAGTAAACAAAAGAACAGAAGATGCTGGAGATCTGAGACACTCAAAGCAGAAATTGCTGGAGAAACTCAGCAGGCCTGGCAGCATCTGTGGAGAGAAAACAGAGATCATGTTTCAGTCCAATGACCCTTCTTCAGAACTCAAACAGTGCCATCTATACATGACCAGTGTGTCTCAAAATCTAAAACATTCCCCCTAACTTTCTGTTGGTTTTATTAGCAATACTCTGCTATTTATAGAATCCCTACAGGGTGAAAGCAGGCCATTCAACCCATCGAGTCCACACCAATCCTCCAGAAAGCATTCCATCCAGAGCACCTCCCGCTCCCTCTCCCTGCCTTTCCCATGGCTACCACCTAGCCTGCACATCTCTCGAAACCTCAGCATGGCAAATCCACCCGAACCTGCTCATCTTTGAAACTGGAACACTGGGCAGAAGCCCATACAGACACGGGGAGAATGTGCAAACTCCACACAGACAGTGGCCTGAGGCTGGAATCGAAGTCAGGTCCCTGGCGCTGTGAGGCACTGTGCCAACTATGGACTCTAGACCTTGTCTCCTCAATAAACAAACAAAGCGTTCTGATTGAACAAAGCACTTCAAAGATGCTTTAGCTGTGAAAACAAATGAATGGTATATCAACCTGCTTGGTTCAAACAGAAAGGCAAATATTGTATCAAGCCTACGGGCTGCTGATGGCAATTGATAACTGGTGCTACATGGAACAAACGTTGAGCATTACTGCCATGACTGATATCATATATTTTGACGATGAATAGTAACTGCTTCCCTGCTGTAATGGGGAGCACAATCAGGACTCTTCCTTTTTCAATGTCTAATTACCACGATTGTGTGAAATGATCAGAGCTAATTGGAATTATAACAGTCTTCATCATGTAGCTGCATTAATGGGATTCTTAATTGTGTGTATTTGCATAATGCTTTGATGACAAAAAAAAGCTAGCTTCTCTTGTTTTGTATTCCAAGTGGCAATGTTTATTTAACAACGAGAATGAGCAAGGAAGATGGATGCTGGACCTGAGCAAATCCATTCCAGATTGGGCAAAGAATAGGAGAGCACAGAAGGAGGCCATTCAGGCCATTGTACTTGTGCTAGCTCTTGGAAGACTGTCCAATCATTGACATGCCCCTCCTTGTGACCCCTAACCCCATGATTGTTTTCTTTCCAAATTTTATCAAATTTCTTTTTGAAAATTACTATTGAGTCAGTTTCCAATGGCTGTTCAGGCTGTGCTTTCTAAATCATCAAATTAACTTGTTGGTCAATTACCCTTCAATCTGTGTCCTCTGGCTAATGACAGTGGAAAGAATGTCTTCCTAACTACTTTGTCAAAAGTCCTGATAATTTTCGAACACCTCTCTTTGTGGATCTCCATTTGATCTCTCTCCTATTTATCTGGTCACTGCACATGACTGAAGCCCCTATTCTTGTTCATGCACAAAAATCTCCAATGTGCCTGAGAGTCATCAAGTCATATAGCATCATGACCAAGAAACACCAAACTATACTGATCCTATTTACCTGCCCTTGGTGCCTAAACCATTGTGCCCTCACATTATAAATGCTCAGCCAAATGCTTGTTCACTGTTGTCAGAGTTATCTGCCTGTACCACCCTCTCAGTCAGTACATTCCATATTTCTATCACCCTCTGAGTGAATTATATTTTTCTCAGATGTCCTCTAAACCATTTACTCCTCACGGTCAACTTATGCTGTCTAGTCTTAGACATGTCCACCATGGGGAAGAGATTCTCACGGTCTACCCTGTCTATGTCTCTCATAATTTTCAATACCTCAATCAGATCCTGCCTCAGCTTCCTCTGCTCCAGGAAAAACAAACCCAGCCTATCCAGTCTGTCCTCAGAACTGAGACTTTCCATCCTGGGCAACATTGCAGTGGATCGCCTCTGCCTGCTGGCCAGTGCAATCACATCTTCTGATAGTGTGTGGACAAGAACTGCACACAGTATTCCATCTGGGCCCAAACTAACATTTATAATAACAAAACATCCTTGCTCCTCTATTCTATGCCGCAGCTAATGAAGGCAAACATTCTGTCTGCTTTCATCATCACCCTGTGCTATCACCTGCTGGAATCTATAGACCGATACACTGAGGTCACCTTGTTGTTTCATACTCCCTGGAAGGGAAGACATTGTCACCTGAGGACTACTCAGTGATGGGGAATGGTCTGGTTTGATTGTACTGCGGAAGAGTTCACTTTCAGTTTGTACAACGACCACAGATCAGAGGTCCCAACAAGTTATGGTCATATCATTCGAAATTTCACTAGACTCCAAAATAATCAGAATTTTAAAGGAAGAATCAAGAATTTGGGGCAACTTTACCTTCTGGATAAAAGCTGTTATGGGGTATTTTCATCCCCTACCATTCAAGGACAGCTGCTGTTTGCACGGCCACGGGCTCCATTGGAGAAGACTTGGTGTCGCTGTCTCTTAGCCACTGAGTATGGTTTCTCAGTCAAAAATCAAACTACCTATTTTACACTTTAATCATTTGATAATGATTTTGGTAATGAGTCCAATAGACGCTGGTAAACTATGAATAATGGAGTTTGGGGTACCTACAGTTGCTTGATATGTTCAGTTAAACAAATTGTAGTTTGACGAATAGGATCAGGCTGGAAATGTGGACATTCCTTTACAGAATTCTGAGTGGCTTGCAGTCTCTTTAAATAGTTGATATACTGTATGATACTGGCTCAATTGGCGATCATCAAAGGAATTTTTTTTAACATTCCAGTGCAGTACAAGCCCTTCGGCCCTTGATGTTGCGCCAATCTGCCATACTAATCTGAAGCCCATCCCACCTACACTATGCCATGTACGTCCATATGCCTGTCCAATGACGACTTAAATGCACTTAAACTTGGCGAATCTACTACTTTGCAGGCAAAGCATTCCATACCCTTACTACTCTCAGTAAAGAAACTACCTCTGACATCTGTCTTATACCTATCTCCCCTCACTTTAAAGTTGAGCCCCCTCTGTTTGTCGTCCCCATACTTGGAAAAAGGCTCTCCCTGTCCACCATATCTAACCATCTGATTATCTTGTATGTCTCTATTAAGTCACCTCTCAACCTTCTTCTCTCTAATGAGAACAGCCTCAAGGCCCTCAGCCTTTCCTCGTAAGACATTCCCTCCATACCAGGCAACATCCTAGTAAATCTCCTCTGCACCCTTTCCAAAGCTTCCACATCCTTTTTATAATGCAGTGACCAGAATTGTACACAATACTCCAAGTGTGGCCGTACCAGAGCTTTGTACAGCTGCAGCATAACCTCCTGGTTCAGGAACTCAATCCCTCTATAATAAAGGCCAAAACACTGTATGCCTTCTTAACAACCCTGTCAACCTGGGTGGCAACTTTCAGGGATCAGTGTACATGGAGACCGAGATCTCTCTGCTCATCTGCATTCCCAAGAATCTTACCATTAGCCCAGTACTTTGCATTCTGATTACTCTGTCCAAAGTGTATCACATCACACATGTCCACATTAAACTCCATTTGTCACCTCTTAGCCCAGCTCTGCATCCTATCTATGTCTCTCTGCAACCTACTACATCCTTCGTCACTATCCATAACTCCACCGACCTTAGTGTCATCCGCAAATTTACTAACCCACCCTTCTAAGCCCTCATCCAGGTCATTTATAAAAATGACGAACAGCAGTGGACCCAACACCGACCCTTGTGGTACACCGCTAGTAACTGGACACCAAGATGAACATGTTCCATCAACTACAACACTTTGTTTTCTTTCAGCAAGCCAATTACTGATCCAAACTGCTACGTCTCCCACAATCCCATTCCTCCGCATTGTGTCTAATAGTCTGCTGTAGGAAACCTTATCAAATGCCTTGCTGAAATCCATATACACCACATCAACTGGTTTACTCTCATCCATCTGTTTGGTCACTTTGTCAAAAAAGTCAATAAGATTCATTAGACACGACCTACCCTTCACAAAACCATGCTGACTATCCCTGATCAGATTATTCTTTTCTAGGTGGTTATAAATCCTATCTTTTATAACCTTTTCCAACACTTTACCAACAACTGAGGTGAGACTCACTGGTCTGTAATTACCAGGGTTGTCTCTACTACCCTTTTTGAACAAGGGAACCACATTTACTATCCTCCAGTCCTCAGGCACTATTCCTGTAGACAATGATGATTTGAAGATCAATGCCAAAGGCTCGGCAATCTCTTCCCTTGCTTCCCAGAGAATCCTAGGATAGATCCCATCTAGCCCAGGGGACTTGTCTATTATCACACTCTGCAGTATTTCTAATACCTCTTTCTTGTGAACCTCAATCTCTTCTAGTCTAGATGCAAGTATCTCTGTATCTTCCTCACCAACATTTTCATTTTCTATAGTGAACACTGTCGAAAAATATTTATTTAGTGTTTTCCCTATCTCCTCTGACTCCACTCACAACTTCCCACTATTATCCTTGATTGGGCCTAATTTAACTCTCGTCATTCTTTTATTCCTGACATACCTATGGAAAGCCTGAGGGTTAACCCTGATCCTATCCGCCAACAGCCTCTCACTTGTGTTTACTCATTTCCATTCGGCCAATCAATGGTCTCTCTAATATCCTTGATATGGTTTATTTGTTACCTTGTGAATTCTGTGATGCGTTAGTCTGGGATTTTCTCTCCCTCCAGGATTGATTTCTGGCAAGAATGACAAAACTGAATATTGAACCAGTCACCCATTAAAATGGTCTGTGGAATGAAAATGCTAACTTTTACAAGGCTCTGGTAGATCAGTCTGTGGCTACTGCTCTTTGTGATACTTCCAGTCTAACACACTGCACTGTATTTCAAGAAGATACACACACTGTTAACATAAATGCATGTGCTTTGTGAGATGTTAGTTTGGATTTGCCTGTTACTCATTTAGCCCTGAACTGTCAGTGGAACTGATATTGTTCAGCACTCTGACAAATCCATTAATACAGGAGTTTTGAAACAACTGTGATTGTGCTTTTCAGCAGTACAGGGTTTGTTTGTCAATAACACTTTAATACACATTCATCTCTTTGGATATTGATTTCCGGATCACTTCAGAATCATTGTGACTGATCGTTTTCCACCCTCTTTGAAATGAATAGATTGATTTCACGTAAAAACAGAAATTGCTGGGGAAACCCAATGGGTTTGGAAGCATCTGTGGAGAGAAAGCAGAACTTCCTGTTTTGGTTCTAGTGACCCTTCTTTAGAATTTCTCAAGAAGAGTCAGTGGATCTGAAACAATAACCTTGACCTGCTGAGTTTCTCCAAGAATTTCTGAGTTTTTCTTTGTTTTATCTTGTTTAGTTTGATTTAATAATTTAAAAATACCTTCTAAAGTATATGTATTCATGAAAAAATATGCTTTTTGGCTGCTTTTTAAATGAAATTGGGCAGCACGGTGGCACAGTGGTTAGTGCTGCTGCCTCACCGTGTCAGCGACCAGGGTTCGATTCCTGCCTCAGACAACTGTCTGTGTGGAGTTTGCACATTCTTCCCGTGTCTGTGTGGGTTTCCTCCAGGTGTTCTGGTTTCCTCCCACAGTCCAAAGATGTGCAGGTTAGGTGAATTGGCCATGCTAAATTGTTCAGGGGTGTGCAGATAGAGTTGGAGGCAGTGCCACTCCACTGCTCCAATCTCCCAAGCTTGATATGCATTATCCCACCCCACAGTTAGCACTAATTTCAGTAAGGTTATAAGGAATTCCAGTGGTTCAGTGTGCAACTACATAGCGTTGGTGCAGTCCTGAAAAATACAGATTCTGACTCCCCCGTTAATCCAATGAGAGAGTAAGTGAAACTAAGATGGTCAATATTTTGATGCACTTAAATGTGTCAGAAATGGGACTAACAGGAAGGTAGAAAAAAGGTGTAAGAGATTGAATGCCTACATTGAAATTATTGCCAAAGTAGAGATTTAAAAAAAAATCTCTTGCTGGATGTTTCTATTTTGGAATAATTGCTCTGGCCCTTTCTTGATGCCTCTATAACCAAAGTGTTCAATTTCTTTTCCAAGATCTACTGAATGTGCCAACTATTCTTATTCCACCTTGCATGTTTTAGTGCCTGCCATCACTATCCCACATTAATAGAGAGTATTTGCCAGAATAACAGTCATAGAGGGGACATAACTTGTGAAAGACCTCTCAAGGGAAAGATTTGCCTTCATTGATCATTTTTCAGTGATCTGCGGATGTTGATAAAAAAAATGAAGGGAAATGCAGTAGAAAATAAACATTTAATGAGAGTAAAATTTACCTCAGTATAAGCTTAGCACAAGGTGAATTACCTGACTTTACTGTGGTAAAATGAGATTAGAGTTTACATGTAAACACACTGAGAAAGATTAGGAATGCAGTCAAGAGAAAATGGGATTATTTATCACATAGTTCTGCAGCAAAAAAGGATGATTACTGAAAGAAAACATCCCCTTGTAACAGTTATGTTTCATCAGCTTGCACTACACAACTTTGCTGATCAATTCTAACATGCTAACTGATGATGTCCTATTGATCTGCTTCATGTGGAGACTATTCCAACCTGCAGAAAGATCATCTATTTTTATATACGGCTTTGAACCATTCTTCTGACTGTCTTTGAATGTTCAGCATTGCAAATGTATCAGAACCAATACATTGCACACAAAAGCAGGCCATCAAAAGGTAGAAAATCTCAAAGCAGGTGTACATTCAACCCCTCCAGATTGTTCCACCATTCCACCAATGGCTAATCTTCTACATCGATGTCACTTCCCTTCCCGATACACATATTCCTTGATTCCCTTCATGATCAAACATCTATTGTTCTTGGTCTTGACTGTACTTCCCATTGCCTTCTGAGGTGTAGAATTCTGAAGGAACGGGCATTTCCTGCCAGTCCACAGAAATTGGTACTTCCATGCACTTCCAACATGTGACTCCCCTCCGCCATGCCCCCATCCCCACCCACCCATCTGCTCCCCTACTGTGTTAGCCTCTGGAAATATCACAGAAAGGTTTCAAATCTACAAAGAGGTTTACAAATTGCCTCGTAGGAATTCTAAACAGATATCCAGAGATAACTTGCGATACTGTGGTGGTCAGATAGACTGAAGAGGAAAAAGACCAGATTGTGAGGGGAAGACACAGAGAGAGAGAGAGAGAGAGAAAGACAGGAAGAGAGAGAAAAAAATAAGGAAAGAAAAGCAAGAAATGTGGGGGCAAAACACAAAAGAAAGAAATGAAAAGTGGGAAGACATTGACAAAACGTAAGACAGAGGAGAAAGATACATTGAGTTAAAAAATACATTAAAATGCAGAAAGCGTATGCAGTACTCATTAATTCTCCCATAATGGACCATAAAACATAGAAACAGAAATTAGGCTATTCAGCCCATCAAGTCAGCTCCTGACTTGTTTCTCAATCCCATTCTTCCGCTTTCTCCCCATAACTCTTGATCCCCTTGATACTCAAGAACCTGTCTATCTCTGTCTTAAATATACTCAGTGACCTGGACTCCACAGCTTTTTGTGGCAATGAATTCCATAGATTCCCCACTCTCTGGCTGAAGGAGCTTCTCCTTATCTCCATTCTAAAAGGTCTTCCCTTTACTCTAAGACTATACCCTCGGGTCTTTGTCTCTCCTATCAATGGAGACATCTTCCCAACATGCACTCCGTGCAGACCATTCAGTATTCTGTAAGTTTCAATTATATTTCCCCCCCCCCCCCCGTCCCCCCTCATCATTTTAAACTCCACCAAGTATAAACTCAGGGTCCTCAAGCGTTCCTCATATGGACACTTACTTTGACACCCATATCTCATAACCATTTGCAAAAATTCTTAGAGTGAATTCAAAAGATATCCCTCATAAGGTTTGTTTGGAGATGCTGGGGCTGTTCTCCTGTGCTCATGGAGATTGAGAGGAAATTTGCTAGAAATATACACAAGTATGGCAGATTTTGGTAAGACAAAACTGTTTCAATTTACTAATGATACAAGGATTCCAGAGGATACAGCAGGATATAGATAGGCTGGAGAATGAATGAAGAAACTGCAGATGGAGATGCAAGGTGATGCATTTTGGGAGATCTAATGCAGGCAGGATATATACAGTCAATGTCAGAACTTTTTGGGGTATCAACATACAGAGGGATCTCGGTGTACAGGTCCACAGCTTCCTGAAAGTGGTAACACAAGTGGATAAGGTGGACAAGAAGGCATATGGCATGGTTACCTTTATTATCCAGGGTATAGCGTATAAACATTGGTAAATCATATTGTAGCTGTATCAAACTTCAGTTGGGCGATTGTGTTCAGTTCCATTAGCCATCCGTCCAAATGGATGGAAAGCTTTGCTGAGGGTTCAGAAATGCTTGACCAGGACTTGCCTTAGAGCTGAGGATAGATTGAACAAACTTGATGCTTTTATATTTGAACATTGAAAGATAAAGAGGGACCTGTTCAATGTTTACAAAATTATGAGAGACTTAGATAAAAATAGATAATTGTGGTCCTTTTCTCAGGATAGAAATGTCAATTATTCAGGGATATGAGTTTAAGGAAAATGGGGAAAGTTTAAAGGAGATGTGAGAGGTGAGAGTTTTTTACACAGATGGTGGTAGGTACCTGGAATGCTCTGCCAGAGGGGATGGTGGAGGTGGATACAATAATAATGTTTACAAGGCACCTTGACAGATACATGAATATGCAGGGGTTAGAGGGATAGGGACGGTTTAAAGGCAAAAGGTTTTTAGTTTAGAAAGACACAGCTTTGGTGGGCTAAGGGCCTGCTCCAGATCTGTACTGTTCTTTATTCTTCTTTAGTCAGACAATATAGGTATAAGGCTGAAGAGGGATTTGAAAAACATATTTTCTAAGCAGCGAGTTGTAATGGCTTCGAACTTCACCAAAAAGCAGGAGAAATTCACCCTGTCCATTACCGCCCCATCAGTCTCCTCTCGATCATCAGTAAAGTGATGGAGGGGATCATCAACAGTGCTACCAAGCAACACCTGCTCAGCAACAACCTACTCAGTGATGCCCAATTTGGGATCCCCTCAGGGCCACTCAACTCCTGATCTCATTATAGCCTTGGTTCAGACATGAACCAAAGAGCTGAATTCCACGGATGAGGAGAGAGTGACAGCTCTTGACGTCAAGGCTACTTTGGATAGCATACAGCATTACGGGGCCCCAGCCAAACACTCCCCTGATTGAATTCACATCTGGCACATTGGAAGATGGTCGTGGTTGTTTGAGGTTAGTCATCTCAGTTCCAGGACATCTCTGCAGGAATTCCGCAGGGTAATGTCTTGGCTCAACTCTCTTCAGCTGCTTCATCAATGACCTTCCCACCATCATAAGGTCAGATGTGAAGATGATGGCCGATGATTGTACAATGTTCAGCACCATTCATGAATCCTCAGACATTGAAGCAGTCCATGTTCAAATGTATGGCACAAGATCTGGACAACATCCAGGCTTGGGCTGACAAATGGCAAGTAAAATTTGCATCACACAATTACCAGGCCATAACCAACACTAATAAGAAACAACTTATCCACTGCCAATTGTTACCATCACTGGATCCCCCACTTTCTGAGGAAGGGCTTATGCCCAAAACATAGGTTCTCCTGCTCCTCAGATGCTGCCTGACCTGCTGTGCTTTTCCAGCACCACTCTCTCAACTCTGATCTCCAGCATCTGCAGTCCTCACTTTCTCCTCCTGAATCCCCCACTATCAACATCCTTGAGATTATCATTGACCAGAAACTCAAATGGACCCGCTTCATAAACACAGTGGCTTCAAGAGCAGGTCAGAGGTAAGGAATACTGCAACGTGTATCTCACCTCCTGACTCCCCAAAGACTGCCCAGCATCTAAAAGGCAGAAGTCAGGCCTGCAATGGAAAACTCCCCACTCACCTCTTATTGGTAGAGGGATTGAATTTTGGGGCCGTGAGGTCATGTTGTAGCTATACAAAACTCTGGTGCTGCCACACTTGGAGTATTGTGTACAGTTCTGGTCACCACATTATAGAAAGGATGTGGAAGCATTGGAAAGGGTTCAGGGGTGATTTACTAGGATGGTGCCTAGTATAGAGGGAAGGTCTTATGAGGAAAAGCTCAGGGACTTGTTAGAGAGAAGAAATTTAAGAGGTGACCTAATAGAGACATACAAGATGACAGAGCATTAGATAGGGTGGACAGTGAGACGCTTTTTCCTCAGATGGTGATGGCTAGCATGAGGGGACACAGCTTTAAATTGAGGGATGATAGATATAGGACAGATGTCAGAGGTAGGTTCTTTACTCAGAGAGTAATAAGGATGTGAAAAGCATTGCTGCAACAATAGTAGACTCGCCAATTTTAAGTGCATTGAAATGGTCATTAAATAAACATATGGATGATAATGAAATAGTGTAGGTTACATGGGCTTCAGATTGGTTTCACAGGTCACGGAACATCAAGGGCTGAAGGGTCTATACTGTGCTGCAATGTTCAATGTTCAATGTTCAATGTTCTATGTCCTATGTTCTATATTCTATGTACCTGGCTAGGTGCAGTTCCAAAAACACTCAAGAAGCTTGACACCATTCAGGACAAAGCAGCCCACTTGATTGGCACCATATCCACAAGTATCCACTCCCTCCACCACCGACACTCAGTCGCAGCAGTGTGTACTATCTCCAAGATGCACTGCAGACATTCACCAAAGATCCTTACATAGCAACTTCCAAATCCACAGCCATATCCATCTAGAAGGATAGGGGCAGCAGATATAATGGGAACACCACCATCTGCAAGGTGCCCTCCAAGCCACTCATCATCCTGACTTCGAAGTATATTGTTTTTCCTTCACTGTCATTGGATCAAAATCTTGCAATTCCTTCTCTAAGGGCATTGTGGGGTAACCCACAGCACACAGACTGTAGTGGTTCATGAAGGCAGCTCACCCCCACCTTCTCAATGGGCAACTAGGGATGGACAATAAATGCTGGGCCCAGCCAATGATGCCAACAAGTAAATTTTTAAAAAGTTCACTGCCATTAGGGTGGTGGAAGCAAAGATGAGGAATAATTCAAAAAGAAAACTGAATGGGCACTTGAGGGAAATAAATTTGCATGTTGATGAGGGTAAGTTGGCAGAATAGAACAGTTATAGACAGCCAAATGTCCTGTCTCTTGTCCCAGAGAAATATCACTCCTGACTCAGTGTCAAAATCTTTCCTTAATTGAGGTCTTCCAGTTTCTTTTCTTGAACTTCAGGGAGAAGTTTACAATTATTTTCAGAGTCTGATGAATGAACCTTTTATAATTCTGTAGGCCTAAACATTCTCACTTCCAACATTTTGGAAGATTTCTGTCCTAAAGTCTTCTGGCTTAGAAGTTCCACAGGCTAGAAAACGCTTCCACTGAATTTCTTAAACTTAAGAAAAAAAACTTCTGCTCAGAAGATAAACTTTTCCCTTTTGGACTAAACTCTTGAATTATTTTGAACTGCGGTAAAAACAAAACTAATGGGTTTATTCTGTTTGCAGGATCGTTCATGAACACAAACGTTTATCTATTAGCACTACAGGAGTTTTTCTGCTTCTTGACTGCAGTCATAGGTCTTCTTGGAAATAGAACAAACAACAGAGAACCACACAGCACGGGAACAGGCCCTTTGGTCCTCCAAGTCTGTAGCACCACATTTTTTCCCTTCCATACTAAACCTGTCTTCACTTACAGGATGTGTATCCCTCTATTTCCTTCCTGTTCATGTATCTGTCCAGGTGCTCCTTGAACGCTGCTATTGTGTCTGCTTCCACCCCCTCCTCTGGCAGTGCGTTCCAGGCACCCACCACCCTTTGTGTGAAAAATTGCCTCTTTTAAACATCCCCCCTTGCATCTTGAACCTGTGCCCCCTAGTAATTGACCCCTCCACCCTAGGAAAAAGCTTCACACTTTCCATTCTATCCATACCATTCACAATCTTATAAACGTCTATCAGGTCACCCCTCAACCGCCTGCGATCCAGTGAAAACAAATCCAGTCTATCCAACTTTTTCTCATTGCTAAAATCCCCCAGACCAGGCACGTCCTAGTAAACCTTTTCTGTATCCTGTCCAAAGCATTCACATCCTTCTGATAGCGTAGTGACCAGAACTGTGTACAATATTCCAAGTGTGGCCTAATTAATGTTCTATAAGGCCGTGGCACAACTTGACAAACATTATGCTCAATGCGCCTTCCAATGAAGGCAATTATGCCATAGGCCTTTTTTACTTCCTTATCTACCTGCACTGTCACCTTCAGTGATCTGTGGACCTGCACACCCAGATCCCTCTGCATATCAATATTCCTAAGGATTTTGCCATTCACTGTATAATTTGCAGCTATACTTGACCTTCCAAAATGCATCACCTTACATTGTCCGCATTAAACTCCATTTGCCATTTTTCTGCTGTGCCTCCAACTGATTTACATTCTGCTGTATCCTCTGACAATCCTCCTCACTATCTGCAACTCCAGACCTATGTATCGTCTGTGGGACACCACTAGTCACAACTCTCCAATCCAAAAAGCATCCTTCTGTTGCTACCCTCTGTCTCCTATGACTGAGCCAGTTCTGTATCCATCTTGCCAGCTCACTCCGATACCCTGTGACTTCACTTTTTGTACCAGTCTGCTTTATTGATGTCCATGTAGACAACATCAACTATTTTTCCCTCAACAATCATCTTTGTTACCTCCTCAAAACAACTTGATCAAGTTATTGAGGCACGATCTTCCCCACACAAAACCGTGCTGCCTTTCGTTAATAAGTCCATTTGCTTCTAAATGTGTGTAAATCTTGTCCTGGAGAAGCTGTTCCAATAATTTCCCTCCCACTGATGTGAGGCTCACAGGTCTGTAATTTCCTAGATTAACCATGCTCCCCTTCTGAAACAATGGGACAACTTTGGCTATTCTCCAGTCGCCTGGGCCCTCACCTGTGGCCAAAGAGGATACAAAGATGGCTGTCAATGCTCCAACAATTTGTTCTCTTGCCTCCCTCAATATTCTTGGATTGATCCCATCCGGACCTGGAGACTTAACTATCTAATACTTTTTAAGATGGACAATACCTCATCCTTTTTAATAGCAACTTAGCTTAGAAACTAGATGCTCCCTTCCCTGAGATCCCTACAAATGATGTGCATAAGTCACTTTCCAAATGATATTCTGAGCTGCTTGAAAAGAAAACTTCACAGAACTAGCCCACCATACATCTGTGTCTGTTTGGAAATCTGCTACATTCCCTGCTGATATTACTATAGGAATAAAACCTGGCTTGATAATTTTTAAAAAAATTAACTCAGTAAGACTCCCAAGAGTTATGAGGAATGGGTAAGAAAGTGGACATGAGGAATGTCAGATTGACCATGATCCCATTGAACAATGGACCAGCTTGTAGGGTTAAATAGCCTAGTCCTGTTCCTATTTCTTATTGTCCTATTATCTTATTAACATGGTGATCGTTCACTGAAACCTAAGCACACAAAACAGTCAAGTTTATTTAACAAGAAGTTTATAAATAAAAGGGAGAAAATACGTAAAGCAAACCAAACTATCTAAATGTAGAACACGATAAGAAAGATCTTGAAATATGTAAAGCAATGTCTAATTTATTCCTCAGCACCATCACTTTACACTTTTACATCCAGGGAAAGTACCTTTCTTGCTCACTCAACTCAATCTATCCTTTTCAGTTCTTTTCTGTGAATTTTGAAGTCATCTTACACGAATAGTCACAATGCCACAAGTTTAGACGTCCTCAGATCTCAGCAGTCTTCAGATTTATAACCGTATACTCCTGGTCTGAATGCTACACAAATAAACTTTCCACTAAAGTAATTAACTCCCTGTTCTATACTCCTTTCTGGAATGGAAAATATATTGCCCTTTTGACTCCATTTAGGTCTCCTGCTAAAAGAAATTTCCAATCTCTGGGTTTGACAGGCTACTTTCAAGCCTTCATTTTGTTAAACAAAAAATAAGCTCATGGCTCTCAATATTTTTGATTCCTGGTATAACCCTTACAGTAAAAAATCTTCCATTAATAACCCAGGGGTTCCCTGCTCTTTGACACATACTAAAGTTCTGGAGTGTTTAACTGACATAGTTTTTGTTTGAATCCTTCATAAAAATAGCCAACACCCATATACCATTACTTTTAAATACAAACTCTAAACATAGCTATGAGTATAAATGAATCAGATACCCTTCTTCATAAATCCAAATCCAAATTCCCACCATCTTTATCACACACGTTTCATCATAGCTGATACTTAAAGCCTTGGGAAGCCTTTTAGTTACGTTCCTGTAATATTACTCAACCTCTCGGGCACAGGACGTGAACAATAGAAATTTGTGCATCACATTCTCGCAGGTAGTAAATTATGCTTCGAGGTTTTAAGAAAGTAACAATTTATTTGTTTTTATGCCATGACTCTTGTTCCTATTTCCTCTCAATATATTTTTCCCTAGATCCTGAATTAAATTTGATTATAATTCACCTTATTCCATTTTCTGTCATTGCTGTCTTTTCTCTCTATCATTAAGCATTATTACATAGGCGCATAGAAAGAGGAGGAGGCCATTCAGCCCTTTGAGCCTGTTCCGTTTTTTGGTGAGATCACAGCTGATCTGTCGGTTAACTCCATATACCTGCCTTTGGCTCAAATTCCTTAATATCTTTGCCAAACAAAAAGTTATCTATCTCAGATTTAACATTCACTGCCAGCTGTAGATGAGAGATTCAAATGTAATAGTGTTCCATAGGGATTCTGTGCTGGGACCACAACTGTCCACGTCAATGATCTGGATGAAGGAACTGAGGACATTGTTCCTAAGTTTGCAGATGGCACAAAGATTGGTGGAGGGGCAGATAGTGTTGAAGAAGCAGGGAAGCTGTAGAAGGATTTGGACAGGTTAAGGGATTGGGCAAAGAAATGGGAGATGGAATACACCATGGGAAAATGTGAGGTCATGCACTTTGGCAGGAAGAATAGCGGCATGGACTATTTTCTAAATGGGAAAGGCTTCACAAATCTGAAACACAAAGGGACTTAGGAGTCCTAGTTCAGGATTTTCTTAAGGTTAACATGTAGGTTCAGTTGACAGTTAGGAAGGCATGTGTAATGTTAGCTACATTTCAAGAGAGCTAGAATACAAGAGCAAGGATGTACTGATGAGGCTGTATGAGGCTCTGGTCAGACAACATTTGGAACATTGTGAGCAGTTTTGGACTCCATATCTAAGGAATGATGTTCTGGCATTGGAGAGGGTCCAGAGGAGGTTGTCAAGAACGATCCCAGGAATGAAGAGTTTGTCATATGAGGAATGGTTGAAGACTCTGCATCTGTGGGTGATGGAGTTGAGAAGGATGTGGGGGGACCTGACTGAAACTTACAGAATACTGAGAGGATGGATAGAATGGATGTGGAGAAGATGCTTCTATGAATAGGACAGACTCAGACCCAAGGGCACAGCCTCAGACCGAGGGAATAAACTGAGATGAAGAGGAATTTTTTCAAATAAAGGGCAGTTAGTCTGTGGAACTCATTGCCTCAAAGGGCAAGTCATTGGGTGCATTTAAGACAGAGATAGATACATTCTTGATTGGTAAGGGGATCAACGATTATGGGGAGAAGGCAGAAGAATGGGGTTGACAAACATATCAGCCATGATCGAATGGCAGAGCTGACCCAGTGGGCTGAATGGCCTAATTCTGTTCCAATGTGTTATGGTCTACCACCCTGTGTACCAAAGTCCTCCCTAATGTTCCTCTTGAATGGTTTTTGTTAAGAAGATAGACTGTTGGCCTTAATTTTCATCAAACATTGAGTTAGAATTTTCAGCAAGTTACAGTGCACATTGTACTTGAACTAACGAGTGTGGAAAAAAGACCAATCAAAAAAATTCCTCGCTCCTCTAAGATTTGTCTGTGTGCCTTTAATCTGCACTCTTGTTCATTTTTACCATCCACTGCTTATGTGAAACAAAGTGTGTTAATATCAAAATGTATCACTTGCTTTCAATAACAACAATTCTGCACTGCTCAGGAAGACCAAGAGGACTAGAGAAAGCAGCCACGTGCCAATACATGAAGGGAGAACAAATACAATGTAAAATATGCAGGGGTAAATATCATTGAGAGAAAATACGGGAAAAGTAAGTATTTGACAATAACTGAGGGGAAAACAATGATGGTGTAAGATGAGAATAAAGGACAAACCCTGGTGAGAGAGGCAGATCAA
This sequence comes from Hemiscyllium ocellatum, assembly GCF_020745735.1. NCBI lineage: Eukaryota > Metazoa > Chordata > Chondrichthyes > Orectolobiformes > Hemiscylliidae > Hemiscyllium > Hemiscyllium ocellatum. The sequence goes on along the minus strand of NC_083422.1, from coordinate 59,331,562 downwards.
AGAAAGGAAAAAGAATGGAACAAAGACAGACAATGAGCGAAATAAGAATGCAAAATGAAAACAGCATAAAAGTATTGTTTTTTGTACATTTCTGGATCTAACTGACTTCTGAGCTGAGTTGCTGATGAGTGAACCAATGTTGACTGTTTCCCTATTCTAACAGCAATTTGTCACTTTCAGATCAGCTGGGAATATTTAAAATCAATGATGCAGGATTCCTTGTTGCAAGACAAAACTGGCAAACAAAAGAAAAGGAAGGGTGCAATATAACTGGAAGATTCTTCAAATGAACTGTTTGGGATTAAAGGATTATATAGAATTCCACTGGGCTTGTGCATCAACGTTAATGAGCTGAAGTGGTCCCTAGATGTTAATTCAGAGAAAAAACAATCTCGCAAACTATGCAAATTGGCTTTGGTTAGAGATCATACACAGGTGTTCCTGTTCCATGATTTTTAAATTCATGGATTCTTATATATCAGATCAGAATTGCAAACTATTGTGGAGAATGCTGTGACATTTTTCTGGCTACTGAGGTTAAATGGATATGAGCTTTAACGAAAATTTGACAGTGAATTTGTATTACTTTATATGCTTGAATTGATTCTGGTGCTAATAGTATCTTCCTTTCCTCACAATGTCAATGTGATGAATGGATTACAAAAAATTTCTTCCCATTTTTCATAGCATTTACAGCCATAGAAACCAACCATTTAACTCAACTGGCGCTTGTTAATGTTTATGATCCATTAGAGACTACTCCCACTGTGAGATAATCCCTCACTAGAATTTACAACACACATCTTAACAACACTCAAGAAGCTTGACACCATTCAGGACAAAGCAGCCCCCGCTTGATTGGAACCACATCCACAAGCATCCACTCCCTCCTGATGCAGTGTATACAATCTACAAGATGCACTACAGAAATTCACCAAAGGTCCTCAGGCAGCACCTTCCAAAGACATTTTCCACCACTTGCATCTATAGGGACAAGGGCAGCATATGTCGCTGCATCAAAATCCTGGAACGCCCTCCCTAATGGTAATTAAGGAATCAGTTATTTGGCTAAAAGAGATGAATACAAATATTTGTTTACTTTGGGATTAAGTACTTGACAGGTTTTATGTGAGCTGCAAGAGTTTTTTTTAATCAACTCAAGCTATTTTAAGGTTGTGAAGTCTATAATAAATGCATCAAAGATTAATTATTTTCTGCATCGTTTCTGATGCCTGCCCACAATGGATACTGGGTGAGTTACATGGAGGCTGAAAGGTAAAGGGTTATAGGTAGAGGGACATTGGTTAGTGTACGGGCTATAATGAGCTATGGAGAAGAATGGATTGACATGAGATTCCATTTAGTTGGCATAGGGGCTACAAGGAGCCATATGTGTGGGTAGAAGTGCATCAGTAGGCACAAAGGTGTGAGGGGTGATAACACAGGCGTTTGCATGAATTAGCACAGATGATGCATGGGGAGTAAGTACAGGGGATGAATGTGAGAGATATGGTCTAAAGGGCCTGACTATATTTGTTAAAACCGGGAAGAGTTCCCAGACTGCTGAGGTGGATCCTTGTAAGAGTCCACCTTGGTAGTCAGCAACTCCTGTATTGACCTCTCAAATATCTCCAGGGTATGGATGGGCCCAGCTCCATCCTACACCTCTCCATTTGGAATGAACACCATTCTCGCCAGGGCCATTTCTCCTGAGGTGAGAGTGAGGGACCGGGAATCTTCTCCAATATTCCCAGCTCTTTTCCCCCTCCCCCAAACCCAGGCCTAATTACTTATTTCCCTAAACATAGAGTTATGGAAATAGACCCTTCAATCCAACTGTCCATGCCAACCACGTTTCCCAAACTAAATCGATCCCATTTGCCTGCATTTGGCCCATATCCTTCAAACGTTTTGTATTCATGTACCTGCTCAAATGTCTTTTCAGTATTGTAATTGTACCTAGATCTACCATTTCCTCTGGCAGATCGTTCCATATATGCACCACCCTCTTTGTGAAAATGGTGCCCCTTAATTCCCTTTTAAATCTTTCTCCTCTCAACAATGGGGTCAGCTAGGGATTGAATATGAACTCCCTGATTGAGGCTGTTAATCTGGTCTAATCAGGGACCCCTGGCTGACAGATATAAACAGGAGTGTCAGAGGTTCTGTTCACTCTGAGAGTTGGCTCTGAGGGAGCTGGATCAGTGTCAAGGGCTCTCCACATGGAAATAAAGGGCGACTTAGTGATGGGAAACTAGCCTTTGTGGAGTTATTTCAACCTTGAAATTATACCCTCTGGTTTTGAGTTCCCCAACCCTGAGAAAAAGACTTTTGCTATTCACCTATGTACGCCGCTGATGATTTTATACACCCCTATCAGGTCATCCCTCAACTTCCTACAGTCCAGGGTAAAAATGTCCCTGCCTGTCCAGCCTCACCTTATAACTCCAACCCTCCAGTGCTGGCAACATTCGTGGAAATACTTTCTACACCCTCTCCAATTTAATAATATCCTTCCTATAGCAAGGCAACCAGAACTGTACATAGATCCGCCTTCCAAAATACACGTGGCTAATGCCACCTTTTCATCATTTCTTGGTTTCCATGAATTTGTGTCTGGTCTCTTATCAGCATCTTGTACAGTAGATGTTCTCATTTGTAAGTTCAAGAGAAGTACCTTTAATGAAAAATCTCATGGACTTCCCTGGAAACATTGGCTCATTACTGCCCTGTCTTTATCAGATTCCTTTCCATTTCTCTATCTGCCCTTCGCTCTCTTCCCTCCTTGTACCCAATCCAGGTCAGTTTCGTGTTTCTGTTCAGTTACGATCTAGCGTGTAATGTATGTCTTCATTGCATTACTTTGTTTGCCTTTTCTCTTGCAATGCTAGGAACGTAGGAGTGGGAGTAGGAGATAGCATATTATTGAGCCTATCTTATCTTTATTTATCCACCTTCACAGCATCACAGAGAATCACAAAATTGTTACTGTGCAGAAGGAGGCCATTCGTTCCATCATGCCTTCAGTTCTTCTATTTCCTAATGCCAATCTCTTGCCTTTTCCACATATACCTGCTGACCATTTCTATCCAAACAATTTCTCAATGCCCTTTTGAATGCTGTTAAAAATCACAACATCAGCTGATAATCCAACAGATTTATTCGAAAGCTTTCAGAGCATGGCTCCTTCATCAGGCAGCTAATGGGACAGGATTAGAGGACACAGAGTTTATAGTAGAAGTTCAAAGTGTCATACAACTGATGGGATGTATTGACCAAACCTATTATATCTTTAATTACTTAGAATGGAGATGCAAGTTTGATTAATACGTAAATCTCTGAACATCTTTCAAGTCACAGTCCCGAGACAGCTGAAGGTTTAATCAGTACAAAAACAATGTGACATCTCAGTTCAGACAATGCACCACCACATCTTTCAAGTGCTTCAGTTGAACTGTCCTCTGCCACATTTCCAGTGGTGCATTTCAGACCCTAACTACTCGCTTTGTGGAAAAGTGTTTTTTCTCCTGTCTTCCTTGCTTCATTTGCACATCACTTTAAATCTCATTCTTGTTTCTTTTACAAGTGGAAACATAGCTTCTGCCCAGGCCAGACATGATTTTGAAAACCTCTATCAAGTCTCCTCTCAGCCTCCTTCTCTCCAGGGAGAAAGTCTCAACTTCTTCAATCGATCCTCATCACTGACATTTCTCATTTCTGGAATCATTTTTGTAAATCAATTTGCACACTCTCCATTGCTTTCATGCCTTTCCTGTAATGTGGTTCCCAGGACTGTACACAATACTCCAGCTGAAGTCTAAAGAGTGTCTTGATCAAGTTCAACATCACGTCCATGCTCTTGTACTCTATGCCCCTGTTAATAAAGCTGAGAGCTCTATATGCTTTATTAACTGCTCTTTCTAACTATCCTGCTACCTTTATTGTTCTGTTCCCATATTCACTAGTCCCTCTGCTCCTTCACGCCCTTCAGAATTTTATTTATTATTAAATCATATCTTTTAACATTCTTCCAACCAAAATGCTTCACCTCATACTTTGCTGCCATCTATCCAAGCCCTCCACCTACTGTTCAATGGCTGTTTGGAGTTCCTGCTGTTTCACCTCACGGTTTAGAATTCTTTCAAGTTTAATGTATCAGCAAACTCTGTCTCATCTGCAAACTCTGAAATTGTCCCCTGCACACCAAGATCCAGATCATTTATATATGTTAGGCGAAGTCTCAATCCTGATGAAGGGCTTATGCCCGAAACGTCGAATTTCCTGTTCCTTGGATGCTGCCTAACCTGCTGTGCTTTAACCAGCAACACATTTTCAACTGAAGTCTCAATACTGACTCCCGGGCCTTACAAAACTTCCTCCAGCCTGAAAAATATCCATTGACAATAACTCTATGGTTCCTATCACTCAGACAATTTTGTAGTCATGTTGTCTTTTATACTTTCAATTATTACTTTCCTCACAAGTAATTTGTGTGGAGTTTTGTCCTACATCTCTCAATATCTTTACCTAATGAACATCTGTCTCAATCCTAAAACCCCAAAGACCAAGGATCCACACCTTCAGCTGAAAGAGAGCTCAAGAAATAAAACCAATGCTGATTTTGCTTTTGAGTGGCTTGGCTCTCTATTTAAAATTATCTCCCCTTCCTCTGGATTGACCCATGAGGGAAAATTATTTGTCACTTTCTATTCTGCAACAGGGCACCATCGGAGAGAGAATGACCTCTAGGCAATTGGAACATTCCTATCAGCTTCGAGTAAACGCCTTATTTGGTTTCAAACTAACCTCAATTGCCTGCATTCTTCTTGCGCTTGGACTGTGGTTGGTAAACAGAGGCCAACAACACTAAACCATTCACCATCCTCACCTGACCAAGAGCAATGAGAAAATTCTGCCACTCTCTTTGATTTCTGTTAACTATTACAAAGGTACCACCAGCTGAGCAATTCAGTTCCATTTGCTTCCCAAACTGAAGGACTGACTCTCATTGGAAACTCGTACTGCTGTGGTTTTGACTGTGTATTTATTCAAACCCATTTCTCACTTGTCTCTGTTATTTCTAAAAGATATTTTTGGGATGCACTGGGACATTTTGCTGGTGTCTGATGTGCTTTTCTTGTTTCCAGACAGAAGTCTGCCTTTCATTGGCTATAATGAGAAACAGAGTAACAAAGGCAAATCCATTTCATGTATGAGGAAACAACTATTTCACGGTTTGTGTCTAATCCCTAGTCAGGCTGTGGGGAAACAATGTGAGGACAATCCCTACTGGCCTGCTGAATTGTCTGTGATACGATGGTGCCTTCTGGATGAGTGGAATAACTACATACAGGGCTTGATCCTCTGTCGTCTATGGACTACAATCACTTACAGACTTAAGAGACATTTATTCTGCAGGCACTGATCTCAGAGCAGTTTTCATTGAATTCTGCAAACTTAAGTTACGTTATCACCTGATCCTCATGTTTAATTTTGTGACAAGGAACTCTACATTGTGTTGTCTATTTGGTTCATTTTCAATCATGGATGTATATGACGAAATCAAGTTAAAAATCACACAACACAGGTTATAGTCCAGCAGGTTTATTTGGAAGTGTAATCTTTTGCTATAAATTCTGTGTCCTATGATCCTGCCACACTAGCTACCTGACAAAGGAGCAGCGCTCTGAAAACTAGTGATTCCAAATAAACCTGTTGGGCTATAACCTGGGGTTGTGTGATTTTTAGCTTTGTCTACCCCAGTCCAACACCGGCACCTTCACATTATGATTAAATAGATTTCTGAATATTAGTGTGGACACCCAGGGAGGAGGTAGAATCAAAAATTCATAGCATCATACTGTACAGAAGAGACCTTCTGACCTATTGAGACTATCCCACCAAAGTAACTCCAAATTTGCACCGGTCCTAGTTTCCAGCACTTGGCCCATAGTCTTGAATGCTATGACACTTGAAATGCTTATCCAAATATTTAGTAAAGATTGTGAGTTTTCCTGTCTCAGCTCTCTTCCCAGACAATGCATTCCAGACCCCCACTACCCTCTGGGTTCAAAATTCTTTCCCCAAATCCCCTGTAAACCTCCTGTCCTTCACCTTACAATAATGCCCCCTTGTTATTGAGCCTTCAACAAAGGAGAATATCTGCTTGGTGTCCACTCTATCCATTCCCCTCATATCTTATCCACGTCTATCAGTTTCCCCCCCACCCCAGCTTTCTCTGCTCTAAAGAAAGCAACCTGAGCTTATCCAGCCTCTCATCATAGAGGAAAGATGCTGAAAAGTGTCCAGTGTCCACTCAGTGAAGCAGGAGGAGAAGGATAAAATAGAACAGGCGAGAAAAGAAAACAGTGATTACACGGAAGGTATTGCTGTAAAGAGGGAGATGTAAATGGAGCTTATTGCCTTGTACTCATCAGGAAAACATAAAAATGTCAAATTTCAAATGGTCACAATAGTTTAGTTTCAGGAAAAGAAGGGAGTTGATTGGTTGGCAAGTCAACATGGATTAGCCCATGCATTGCCATTGTTGATGATAACCCTGGGCAAGTTAGATCCCAGAATAAAATCTGGATTGACAACTCCTGTTCTCAGTGGATGTGGTGGTCATTTACTATAAAATAGCTACATCAGGGTGCAGGTTTTCTTGAGCAACAGAATGAAGATTTATTACACAAAGCATTAAAAACAAGAGAAAGTTATTTAGTTCAAGGTTTGTGCGAAGATTTGTAGCTCGGGTGCTCGTTGTTGTGGTTCTGTTCGCCGAGCTGGAAGTTTTTGTTGCAAACGTTTCGTCCCCTAGCTAGGCGACATCATCAGTGCCTTGGAGCCTCCTGCGCTTCACAGGAGTCTCCAAAGCACTGATGATGTCGCCTAGCCAGGGGACGAAACGTTTGCAACAAAAACTTCCAGCTTGGCGAACAGAACCACAACAAAGTTATTTAGTATTATGGACTAGGCCAGACTACTCAGAACATTCTTAAGCAGGCAGCCCAGACCATAACTTGGCAAGTGTACAGTGAAAATTACCTGGAGTAGGTTAGCTAGGTTGACTACCAGGTTTTACACAATGAAACACAAAGAACAGAATAAAGAACCTCTATGGAACTCAGTCTATCCAAACAAGACTTAATTATGCTGTTCCAAATATATACAACAGTCCTGATAAGAATACCCTCTTGAAACATTGTCAAAAAATGGAACAGAAGCTTAAAGGTTGAAGTTAGAAGAGCAAATGGAGAAAGAGTTTGTTTCCACACAGCTTATTGTTGAACTCCCAACTAGTTCTGGACTGAACTAAACTCCTCAGCTAGACAGCTGACCACTCCCCTTTCATTATACAGGCCATTTCTAAAATATGACCACTTTGGCCTGAAGTCTCATCTGTTTACATATAAACAAAATGGCCTCTTCACACCCTTTAATCTCTGTACCAAACCAATCTAATCAGAATCAGGAGCGGTTTATGACCCTTCTGAAAAAAAACCAAGGACGCAGTATCCTTGAGAAAAGGAACAGCTTTTAGAAAAAAGAAACCAGCTTTGTGACAATAGATATGGAAGGTATCTAGAAGGAGAAATGCAAAACGTCCAGTGAAGCAATGTTTCAGTCTATTCCCCAATGCTATCACTTTGTAGCAATTCAAATTCAGATAATTTACATCTCGATATCAAACCTTTAAATTTAATGCAACTGATTCCCCCCAATTCTTTCCTATGAACCGTGAAGAACTTTAACATGAATGTTGGGAAACTGAGAGTTTAGACTTTCTCAGCTTTTAATAACCTGCAGATTTCTAACTAAATATTTTTGGCCTGGAGGTTGCACAGACTAAACCCTTCGTCTACTGAAATGATTGTTTTTGATTAAATCTTTTCAAGGTTAAAAGGTGTAGCCTGGACATCTGGGAATATCTGAATATATCTGAATATATATCACCGGTCTGCTCATTCTTTTTGTTACACTAGTGCTGAGATCTATATTTCGAGCCGAGGATTCTCAACCTAGATCCTTCAGGAGTGTGGGACTGAGCTGTGGGGGCCAATTGAATCTCAGAATAGTGCACCATGTTCTGAGAATCAAATGTTCAGCAGCTTAACTGATGATATGAGTAACTGCTGTGCGACGGTAAGTACACAAGTTAAGTAGGAGGTTAGAGTACAGTAGGGTAGAGAGAACAGGGCAACTTTTAATTTGTCATCTCTACCATATACAACTGATACAGTAAAAAATGAGACAGCATTCCTCCAGGACTGAGGGTGCTACATGGACAGCACAAACTATACAATCGTACACGGCATAAAGTGTATAAGGTGTGCAAAACACGCAAGTTACATTGTAATAGAAGAATGATAAATAATAGACATTTTTCTTGCAGCAATTCAAAGTCATGCAAAGAGTTTCAGATGGGAAAGAGTCTAATCATACAATGTTAAGGAGCCTGATGGCTTGGGGGAAGAAACTGTTGCTCAGTCTGGCTGTGAGAGACCAAATCCTCTGATACCTTCTACCAGATTGCAGGAGGGAGAAGAGTTTGAGTGAGGGGTGTGTGGGGTCTCTCACAATGCTCTCAGCCTTTTGGAAGCAGTGTGTGGTGTAAATGTCTGTAATGGAGGGAAGGGAGACCCCGATGATCTTGAGTTGAGTAAGGCATTAGGGTACAAGGTAAGTAGGGTGCCATCTAATGGAGTTGTTAGGGTGGCATGGGGAAGAGGGGCTGTGTTGCGGCCAACAATGGTGTAGGGGGAGGGCAGTACTGGTGGCAAAGTACAGGGCATCTGAGGATGGGATGTTTGGGCAGTGACAATACAGAGGATTAAGTTGGATAAATGTCAGGAACAGTAGTGAGGGTCTCAAATGTTGGAACTTTGAGTGTGGATGTTCAGGCCAGTGGTGGGAAGGGTCTCAGTTTTAGGGGTTCAGGCCAGTGGTGGCAAGGGTCTCAGGTTCTAGGGGTTCAGGCCAGCAGTGGCGGTAGAGGCATATGTTTATTCATTCATGAGATATGGACGTTGTTGGTTAAGCAGCATTTATTGCCCCTCCCTAGTTGCCTCTTGAGAACTTGGAGGTGAGTTGCCTTCTTGAACTGCTACAGTCCATGTACTGTGGGTTGACCCACAGTGCCCTTAGGGAGGAAATTGCAGGATTATGACCCAGTGACAGTGAGAGAACAGTGATAGATTTCCAAATCAAGATGGTGAGTGGTTTGGAGGGGAATTTGGCAGTGGTTTTCCAACATACCTGCTGCTCTTATCCTTCTGGATGGAAGTAGATGTGGGTTTGGAAGGTGCTATCTGAGGATCTTTAGTGAAGTTCTGCAGTGCATCTTGTAGATAATACACACTATTGCTACTGAGTATCGGTGGTGGGTGGAATTGGTGTTTGTGGATGTGGTGCCAATCAAGCAGCTGCTTTGTCCTGGATGGTGTCAAGCTTCTTGAGTGTTGTTGGGGCTGCCTCCATCCAGGCAAGTGGGGAGTATTCCATCACACTCCGGACTTGTGCCTAGTAGATGGCGGACAGGCTTTGGGGAGTCAAGGGTTAATTGAATTAGTCCAGTCAGGGTTGGGGGTGGCTACCTGAGATCCTGCAGGGTTTGGGGTCTTGGAGGAGAGGCCGGTGGCTGTGGTTGTGGTTGTGTAATTCGAGGGGTCAACTTAATTGTTAGCCAAAATATCAACTAGGTTTTCGATTTCTTTAAGCTTTTCCTGGCTAACTCTTGTCTTAACTAAAGTGTAACTGTTTGAATTCTCTTATGTTTAGGGTTTGCTTTTTTTGAGATTTCAGATGCATGGGAATTGAATTCTTCAATTTCAAGAGCAACTCCAGTGGACCCTGCAGAGTTTGAGAATCACACACTCCTGATACACAACTCCAGTCTGGGCTCATCCAATGTCTATCTAGTCATCAGAGTATCCAGACTTTAATTTGTTTCTCACTCAGTCTGGTCACTTCTAAATTGGCCAGAAACTTTTCATCTCTGGTCTTGCTAAGCCAAAATATCCATGTTTATTTTTAATTATGGGATGTGGGAATCGCTGGCTGGCCAGCATTTATTATCTGTAGCTATTTGCCCTTGAGAAGGTGATAGTGGACTATCCTCTTGACCTGTTGTAATCTATCTTGACCAAAAGCAAGCTAATGGCCTTGGATATTTGCACTCTGCATTGAAAACCAGAACAGTGCAAACCACCTTCCATGAACACCCCAGGGATCTTGGCTCTCTAACACACATTAGATTAATTCATATCTCGAAGGACTATCTGACCGAGTGATTTTTGTTTTAAAAGCCCTTCATAAAAGTAACCAGGCCCATATGCCACTAATTTTAAAATCCAAACTCTGAAAGGGCTGCAAGACTTTAAAATATTCCTCTTATTTACAGAAAAAGGTCTTGCATATAAAGTGACACCTCTTTTACCAGGCTTAATTCAACCACATTACAAGCTCAACTAATCACTTTAACTTGATTCCTCGTGTAGCTATCACTACATTTCAAAAGAACTTTGAGTGCAGAATACTTAATAAGACTTAAGATATGATATGAAACCAGCTGTTTCCTCAAAACTTGAGAATGTATTCATGAATGGAGGAACCTCTTCATTACTGTCAAAACACAGAGCAATATCGAAACTCAGTATCTTCCAAAAGAAGTTGTCATATAAAATCAACTGATTATTCCATTCGAAAAATACTCTTCAGGTTATCAATGTTTTAAGTTAAAAAAAAATCAATTTCCATCTGAACTAGTTTCATTATTGGTTGATTTGAAAGAGATATCTCGCCCCATCACCCAAAGTTTTATTAGGACATCTCTAAAGCTCTTACAAGAGCAAATGATGGAATTGTGGGGAGGGGGTGACATATCCTGTCAACAATTACAAAATAAAATCCTGCTGCAATTTCCTTCACTTTTACAAGCTTTTGGCACAATCAAAAGGATGGTGTACCACTTACATATATGGTTAGTGATAATGGTTCAGGGTGAAGTTCCCTCTACTTAGATTCAGGATCTCAGTTACAGATTAAATGTCTCCACTCTCCAACAATTCTATCATTTTATGCCTATGCTTTCCAAAGGGACCCCACACAACATTGTTCAGTAATTTTAGGGTCTGAATTATAGGGAGAGGTTGGACAAGCTAGGACCTTTTTTTCTGTAGGAGTCTGGGGGGTGGGGAGGTGCCTTATAGAGGTGTATAAGAACATGAGAGGCATGGATAGAGTGAATGCATTCAGTTTAGAATGAATAGAGTAAATGCATTCAGGGCATCAGTTTAAGGTTAGAAGGGAAAGAATAAAAGGGAGTCTGAGGGGTAACGTTTTTACACAGAGGTTGGTACGCACATGGATGAGCTGCCAGTGGAAGTGGTTGAGGTGGGTACATTATCAACATTTAAAAGGCATTTGGACAAATACATAGATAGGAAAGGTTTAGAAGGATATGGGCCAGGTGCAGGGAAATGGGGTTAGTGTGGATGGACATTTTGGTCGGCACGGACCAGTTTGGGCCAAAAGGCCTGTCTCCGTGCTGTAGGAATCTAAGACTCTATGACTCATTTCTCATTGCACAACAGCCAATCCAGGAGAGCCTGTGCTCGACTTGGCTCCTCAGTGTTTTGTTCTAGAAGATCCATGGTAAGGCAGTCCGCAAGGATCAGAGAAATTGTTTTAAGTACCTTTGAGCTCATGAAGGCAGACCCTGGCAATCAGAGGGTTGATAGTCTCCAGGAGTGGCTGTGAAAGTGCCCATCACTCATGGGTGTTTTTTCCAGTCATTCAGCCTTTAAGGAAGACCTCCCCTCCACTCTCGAGCAGTTCACGAGCCCCTACCCATAAGTAGCTCTCAGTGAGGCTCTCACAGTGTCAGTGACAGTCTCCCTACAAGGAGACATCCATTCCAATACTCACAGACATATAGACGTCAATCGGCCTGTTGAATTAAATTGGGCAGTACAGCCACTGCCATTCCATGACAATGAAGGACATGAAATTTGTGATGACATTGTCCTAGCCCTCCCATCTCCAAGTCAGTCTCTAAGGGGCTAGTAAATCCCAATCAGCCTCTGTAAGGCTGTGGGAGGATTTAGCTTTGATCCTCTGAAATCCTGAGGAAGACCGTATTGAAATGTCAGGAGATTGAATATTGTGTGTTCCAGTTTCTTAGAAAGACTGCCACAACGTCCCAATACTTCAATCCTTCTGACAAATTAACAGCAATTGATTTATTTCTCCCCAGCAGCACATCATTCAGACAATTCAGACAAAGCTTTCTTTGACACAAAGGCATATATCTTAAATCAAAACCAAAAGATCTGTGGGTGCTGTAAATCAGAAACAAAAGCAGAAGTTGCTGGAAAAGCTCAGCAGGCCTGGCAGCATCTGTGGAGAGAAATCAGAGTTAATGTTTCAGGTCCGAGTTCGGAGTAAGGGGCACTGGTTATATTTTATTGTGAGTGGTACCCCCTCTGTCATGAGCTGATGCCAAAGAGGCACCAAACGTTGCCAAATTCTGCCAGAATTGTGAGTAATGCCAATAACCTCAATGAGGGTGAATAATGGGGTTCAGAGAGATGCTTCCTGACCTGCTGTACTTTTCCAGCACCATCCTTTCGGCACAGACTCTAAATGTAGCCTTCAGCCTCGAATGGGGCCCCCATCCCCACCCAAGGATAGCCAGTGGCTGCTGGACATCTGGATGCTTTCACTTCCAGCCTTTCAATTGGCTCTTGACGCTTCGAAATTTGTAGACATGTGAGCATTTTCCAACTCATTTTCTTAAACAACCACATGCTCCCGCCACAATCAAAGCTGCAGTGCGCAAAAATATTGCTCAAATTCCAGCACTGTATGATGGGCTGCAGTAACACCACTCACCTTCTGGTCTTGGCTACAGGCCAGAATCCAATCTTCTTCCTCGGGGTGGAACAGCATGCTTTGAATCTGAAAGCTTTGCCGGTATTTTTGATAGGTTGCTCCTTCATCTGAGCTGATGAGGACACTGCTCTCAATCTCTGGATCACTCACGAGCATTATCTATTCAAGGCAGGAGGAAAGAGAAAACAGGTCAGGGGAAAGGCTGAACTATGCAGACAGAAATGCAAAACTAGAAAAGGGTTTGTTTGTTTTGAGAATTTCATGATGTGAGGCCAACAGGGAAGAGAGGTGAATGAATAGTGACATAACAAATTGGTTGCCCTGTTTGAATTATAATTAAAATGTCACAGAAGAACAGATTCCTTTGAAAGTGCAGTGGTTGCAATGACCCTAAAATGCCCTTCCAACACATTTGCAGTCTGCTGTATATCAATGTTCATCTCGTACTCAGTGCGAGTACAAGGTGCTGCTATCACAGATGATTCTGCTCATTTCAGGCTGGTGCTGGGAATGTCATCATCTGATTATTTGTTTCACTTTATAAAGTAAATCATTCAGTTGAAAGGCTCACGGACACAACAATGACAAAATTGCAGATTGTTTCATTCTGGCTTTTGCTCTTGGAATGCTTTGCTTGTGGAAAGACTTCCTCGTACACCATGTGCAAGTATGGAGATGATGGGCAGAGTGGCCAGGATGCAGCAAGAATGTTCCTCATTCATGATTCTCATTTTGTACTCAGTACAAACTCTGTCCACCTGTTTTGCAGTTGTGCAAGAAAAACAGAAAAATAACTGAAAGAGCAATAAAAGAAAACAAATTCTCTAAATCCACCTTACCTTCTCAGTGTGCATTATTAACTCATGATAAAAACTAGGAGCAGGAGGAGGCCATTCAGTCCTTCAGGCCTGCTCTGCCATTTCATTCGATCATAGCTGATCTCATCTTAGACTCAACTCTCTTTTGTCACCTGCTCTCCATAACCCTTCAATCCATTACTAATTAAAGGCTTGTCCGTCTCCTCCTTAATTTACTGAATGTCCCAGCATCTACCACACTCTGGGGGAGTGAATTCCACAGATTCCTGGCCCTTTGATGTAGGTAGTGTTTCCTCATCTGTTTTAAATCTGCTACCCCTTATCCTGAAACAATGACCTCTCATTCTGGATTTCCCTCTGAGGGGAAACATCTTCTTAACATCTATTTTGTTGCTCTTCTTCAGCATCCTATATACCTCAATTAAATCTCCTCTCATTCTTCTTCATGGTACAAATGCATTTCCATAGACCTATTTCCCTTCATCACTATTATTTTAGATTGTCTTACATGAGATTTAATGATAAATGTAAGACAAGAAGTACTTTTAATGGTATGCATTGAGAAAATGCTAAATACATTTTAGTGTAGCATTACCAATATTGTCAATCAGTTTGTGCTATTTGATTTTAAAACACTGAGGAGGTAAGATGGATTTAGAGAATTTGTTTTCTTTTATTGCTGTTTCAGTTATTTTTCTGTTTTTTTTTGCACAACTGCAAAACGGGTGGACAGAGTTTGTACTGAGTACAATCTGAGAATCATGAATGAGGAACATTCTTGCTGCATCCTGGCCACTCTGCCCATCATCTCCTTCTCCTCATGTTTCTCTTTTTGTATATCTGTGAGTTTTCTTCTCTCTCATCCCTCTGTCTCCTGTATTTAACTCTTTCACAGTTTGTATTTCACTCTTTTCTTCTCTACTTCCATCTCCCAGTTTGTGCTTCATCCTCTCCCTCTCAACCGGACTGTTTTGTTCTCCCTCTCTCTCTCCCTCTTACGCTCCTCCTGACTGTTTGCTCTACCTCTCCCCTGCTCAGTTGTGATACATTTTTTCTCTTCTCTCCCTCTCCCATTTTGCGCTTTTGCCTACTCTCCCTGACCATTTTGTGCTCCACTTCCTCTCGCATTCCTGCCTGTGTTTCCTGCTCTTCCAATCTGTGTTGCTCTCTCATTCTTTCTGCCTTGGAATTTCCCAATAATGTTTGAGGGACCCAATGCCAGTATTGTCAAAAATGAAACAATATGTTTCCACATATTCATAGAACAAGAGGAACCCATTATGGTTTGGTGTGATGAAGTGCAGGGTACATATTGTGGATAAAAAAACACTTCTCCCAAGTTACCAGTAGCTAGAAATAAATTGGTCATTTTAGTGGACTCCAGCAAAGAAACAGGGGAATTGGTGAATCGATTGAAACTACATTGCATTGCCATTTTTAATTGAATGAACATTAATTGTAGATAAGACATGAGATTGATATACATTATGCATTTGCCAAAAAGTAAGACATAATTATTGGGGTGGGAGTCAGTGTATGTTCTTAGCATATCATACCTGAGCATTGGAAAACATTTACGTTTTACTACTGTGACTTGTGGGCTCTCTGGTTTAAATAGAAGATTGTTGGACATACATTAGTTGCACATACTGTTATCAGTTCTGGTTTATTTTTCATCGATATGGTTTGCTGGCAAGTTCAATAGGATGGATCCACAAGCACGTCCTCCAGAACATTGATCTAACATCATAGCTGCTTTCCACAATATTGTTGAGGAATGAATATTTTTCACAAATGTTATTTTACAAGATAATATGGTACAAAGTCATTTACTCTTATTTGAAGTTTTAAATATACCGTGAAAATGACCAACAACTACACATATACAGCAATAATGATTTATTAATATATTAATTATTATAGGTTACGGAAAGTAAATTAAAGCATAAGAAATAGGAGCAGCTGTAGATAACTGTCCCCTCAAGTTTACTCTGTCATTCAATCGAATCTCATCTTTTCCACTGGCTCTACTTCTCATTTCTAACAGCATGGACCTTGATTCCTTTCATGCTCAAAGATCTATTGATCTCAGTTTTGAATATTTCAATCAACTGAGGTCTTGAATCTAAAAAAAGAAACCATTAGAATGTGAGGCACAAATTAGTGAGGAGAAGTTGAAATATCTTATGAGGGGGGGTTAACTGCAGATAGTCAATGATCCATATTTAAACAAGATGCACATGAATTACAACAATTATTCATTCCTGTTCTAGCGCAAAAATAAGTTGGCTCAACCACGGCTTACAAAAGAAATTTGGGAAAGTACTAGATCCAAAGTGGAGACATAAAATTGCCAGAAAAAGCAGCAAGCCTGAGATCTGGGAGAAATTTAGAATTCAGCAGAAGGGGAGAACTATTGGAAATTAGAGAATGAGAATCAAATTTCAGGGAACATTGAAAGAGACTGAAAAAGGTTAAATGAATATGTGAAGTGAGAAAGGGTGATAAACGCAAATATAGCTCACTTACTGTCAGAAGTTGTGGGGAGCAAAAAACAAAGGTAGAAGAATTGAACACATAGTTTGGTTCTATTTTCACAAAAGAGGGCACAAGTAATTCTCCAGAAAAGTTTGGAAGCCAAAGGTCGAGAGAAAGGATACGATTGAAGGAAATCAGTATTAGTAAGAAAATTGTGCCGGAATAATTAATTGGTTTAAATGTTGACAAATCTCCAGGCCCCGAATCTACATCCAGAGAATGAATGGAAGTGGCCCTGAAAATATTGGATTGTGGTCGTACTCTGTAACAGTCTGCAGACTCTGGAGCAGCTCCGACAGATTGGAAGGTGGCAAATGTAACCTCACTATGTAAAAATAGAGGTAGAGAATTACAGACCAATTAGCTTGACATCAGCAGTGAGAAATGCGAGAGTCTATTTTAAACATGATTACAGAACATTTGGAAATCATGACCGGGATTGGAAAAAGCTAGCATGGGTTTCTGAAATGTGCAACAAATCTGGAGTTTTTGAAGATGCAACAAGTAGAATAGATAAAGGAGAACCAGTGGTGTATTTGAATTTCCAGAAGGCATTTGATAAGGTCTGTCATAAGCTATCTGGGGGGAAAAGTGAAGCACATTGGCTAGTGGGTAATAAGTTATTTACATGCACGCAGATAAAGCTTTCAAAAAATAACACTTAAAGTCAATATTTCAGTGCTTTCAAAAACAAGTCTAGAAAGGAGAGAAAAATACATGCTATTTTCTATCAACAAAGTGTAGTGTGACACAGGGACCCAGAGCAGAAATAAACCAATTCAAAGTGATTGGGGAAGAGATGAAGTTCTTAGTCTGTGTAACTGAAGCTCTCCTATCATGATGACGCCCAAATTAAATGTGTCAGCAAGACTGTGGAATTGACTATCACAAGTGTGATAACACTATTGGACTCATCCTATATTGAGACTGGATGACTGCAGTGAGTGAACTGGCCACACACAATTTGTCACAAACATTGACTTTCTGAAAGGACATTGGCAACTTCTGTTGACTGTTAGAGCCGGTGAAATATTGGCTTTTGAAACAATGGGTAGACTTGATCAGTGCAAAGTCATTTCATTTGGAATGGCAAATGCACCAGCCACGTTCCAATGATTAACGAACTGAATCACTGAAGATCACAAGACCATAAGACACAGAACCAGAATTAAGCCCATCGAATCTGCTCCACCAATTGATCATGTCTGATGTGTTCCTGAACCCCATTCTCCTGCCTTTCCCCTGTAACCCTTGCTCCCCTTACTGATCAAGAACCTGTCTCTACCCTAAATACACTCAATGGTGTGGCCTCCACATCTCTTTACAGCAGTGAGGTCCACACATTCACCATCCTCTGGCTAAAGAAATTCCTTTTCATCTCAGTTCTAAAGATCATCTCTTTGCTTTGAGGCTGTGCCCTGGGTTCTAGCCTCTCCATTAGTGGAAGCATCATCTCCAAGTCCACTCTGTCCAGGCCACTCAGTATTCTGTAAATTTCAATCAGATCCCCTCCTCAATTTTCTAACCTTTTTCAACGTCAAATGTTTCTCATATGACAAGCCCTTTGTCCCCGGGACCATTCTTGAAAACCTCCTCTGGACTCTCTCCTAATGCCAACACATCTGTCCTTAGCTATGGGGCCCAAAGCTGCTCATAATGTTCCAAAGCAGTCTGACCAGAGCCTTATACACCCCCAGCAGTACATCCCTGCTCTTGTATTCTAGTCCTCTTGAAATGAATGCAAACGTTGCATTTACCTTCCTAACTGCCACCTGAACCTGCATGTTAATCTTAAAAGAATCCTGAACTAGGACTCCAAGTCCCTTTGTCCTTCAGATTTCTGAAGCCTTACCCAGTTTTACCAAAGTGCTTTACCCCACACTTTCTCACATGATACTTGACCTGCCACATCTTTGTCCACTTTCGTAGCCTGTCCAACTCCTTCTGCAGCCTCACCAGTTCTTCAACACTATCTGTCCCTCCACCTAACTTTGTTGTCATCTGGAAACCTAGCAACAATGCTTCACTTCCTTCGTCCTGATTGTTAACTTGTAACATGAATAGTTATTGTCCCAGCACTGACCACTGTGAATCTTCACTAGTCACAGACTGCCATCCTGTGGGCGGCACAGTGGCAGTTGGCAGCATGGTGGCACAGTGGTTAGCACTGTTGCCTCACAATGCTAGAGACCGGGTTCAATTCCCGCCTCAGGTGACTCTCTGTGTGGAGTCCCGTGTCTGTGTGGGTTTCCTCCGGGTGCTCTGGTTTCCTCCCACAATCCAAAAATGTGCAGGTTAGATGAACTGGCCATGCTAAATTGCCCCTAGTGTTAGGTGAAAGGGTAAATGTAGGAGTATGGGACTGGGTGGTATACGCTTCGGTGGGTCGGTGTGGACTTGTTGGGCCGAAGGCCTGTTTCCACACTGTAAATAATCTAATCAAAAAGACCCCTCTATCCCCATTCTCTGCCTTCTGCCAGTCAGCTAATCCCCATTTTCAATGCCAGTACCTTTAACCTAACACCATGGGCTCTTACTTTATTCGGCTGTCTCCTGTGTGGCATGTTTATTGGCTCTCCTTTGTCCAACTTGCTCATTACTTCCTCAAAGAATTTGAACAGGTTCATCAGGTCTGACCTTCCCTCGATGAAGCAGCGCTGACTCTGCTGTTTTTTGCCATGGACTTCCGAGTACTCTGCAATCCTTAGTAATGGACCCGAAAAGCTGACCAATGATCAAGATCAGACTAACTAGTCCATAGTTCCCTACTTGCTGTCTCCCTCCTTTCTTAAAAATGGGCATTACATTAGCCATTTTCCAGTCCTCTGTGATCCTCTCTGACTCCAGTTATTCCTGAAAAATTGCTACCAATGCCTCTGCAATCTTCTCAGCTATCTCCTTCAGAACTCTGGAGTAGAGGGTGTGAGCTACAAGGAAAGGCTAGAAAAACTTGGATTGTTTTCTTTGGAGCAGCGGATGCTGAGGGAAGACTTGACAGAAGTCTATAAAATTGTGAGATGGATAGACAGGGTTGACAGTTAGAATCTTTTTCCCAGAGTTGAAATGTCTAATACTAGAATGTTTGCATTTCCGGTGAGAGGGGGAAAGTTCAAAGGAGATGTGCAGGGCGAGTTTTTTTACATAGAGAGTGGTAGGAATCTGGAACACACTGCCAGGGTGGTGGTGGAGGCAAATATGAGAAGGCCATTTAGGAGACTTTTAGATAAGCACAGAATGTACAAGGAATGGAGGGATATAGACCCAGGGCAGACAGAAGGAATTAGTTTAATTTGGCATCATGTTCAGCAAAACACTGTGGGCTGAAGGGCCCATTCCTGTGCTACATTATTCTATGTTCTAACTGTGAGTATAGTCATTCTAGTTGGGGTTATTACCCAACTTTCAGCTTCCCCAGCACTTTATCCTGAGTGATGGCCACTAGACCCAAATCTGCCCCTGACTCTCTTAAAGTTCTGGTTTGCTGCTGTTGTCTTCCACTGTGAAGACTGATGGGAAGCACCTATTCAGTTCCTCTGCCATTTCTTTGTTCTCCATTGCTACTCCTCAGGCCTCATTTTCCAGTGTCCAATGTCCACTCTCGCCTCTCTCTTTCCTTTTCAATATTGAAACAAAAACTCTTGTAATCTTCTTTAATATTGCCAGCTAGCTTACTCTCATATTTCATCCTCTCCTCCTTTATTGCTTTTTTTTTAGTTATCCTCTGCTGTTTTTTTAAAGACTTCCTAATCCTCTAGCTTCCCACCAACCTCCATCACATTGATATGTTTTTGTGCTGACTCTGACTTCCCTTGTTGGCCATCTTTGCCTTGTCCTCCCCTCAGGATGCTTCTCCTTCCTTGGGATGAATTTCTGTTGTGCCTCCCGAATTCCTGCCACTGCTGCTCCACTGTCTTCGCTGTTAGGTTCCCCTTCCAATCAGCTCCAGCCAGCTCTTCCCTCACATCTTTATAGTTAACTTTTCTCAATTGTAATGCCATTACCATTCCAGCTTCTCCCTCTCAAATTGCAAGGTGAATTCTATCAGACTGTGGTCACTGCCCCTCGGAGTTCCTTCACTTTAAGCTCTCTAATCAAGTCTGCCCCATCATCAAATTCAGAATTGCTTGTTTTCCAGTGAGCTCTGCCAACACTGCTCCAAAAAAACACATCTCATAGACATTCCATGAATTCCTTTCCTTGGGGTCTACTACCAACCTAATTTTCCCAGTCCACCTGCACATTGAGGTCCCTCACAATTATTGTGATAGTGTGGTTCTTACACGCCTTTTCTATCTCTCGATTCATTTTCTTCCCCACAACTTAACCAATGCTAGGTGGTTTGTACATAACTCCCTTTTTCCTTTGGAATTCCTCAACTCTACCCGTACAGAATCCATGCCTTCCAGGTCTGTATCACTTCTTGCTATTATTTAATTTCATTTCTTACTAACAACATAACCCTGCCCATCTGACTGTCCTTTCAATAGGAAGTGTATCCTTGGATATGTAGGTCCCAGTCCTTATCCCCTTGCAGCCACGTCTCTGTGCTGTCCAGTACACTTTCCCAACCAATTCCAATCTGCCCTCCAAGCTCATTTACTTTGTTTCGAATACTACCTGCATTTAAGTACAACACCCTCAGTCCTATATTGACTGCCCCTTCTCAGAGTTTTCCCCTTATCTGCTGTGACTGAAGTTAGATTCCTGATCCTTTCCATACTCTAGAACATAGAAAAGTACAGCACAGAACAGGCCCTTAGGCTCACGATGTTGTGTCGAGGTTTAATCCTAATGTAAAATACATTAACTTAACCTACGCACACCTCAACTCACTGCTATCCATGTGCATAACCAGCAGTTGATTAAATGTCCCCAATGACTCTGCTTCCACCACCACAACTGGCAACGCATTCCAACAACTCTGTCCTCATGTTCTGTAAAACTTCATAACCTCTGCTAATCCAAGGGATATGACTGCCTCCTGAAACATAGCTTCCAGGTAAGGATTATGTAACTGTATTGTTTATATTGCTGACTTAGTTATTTTTAACTAAAATATTTACACCACTTAATTGAGCTTTTCGATCAGTTGCAAGAAGACAACTTGATTATGAATTTAGCTAAGATTGACAAGACAAAGGAGATTTGTTTGTCCCAAGCTGTAGGACAAGGCCGATGAGCACTGAGACAATGAAAAATATGAAGCATACTGGATTTACTTGCGCCGAGGAAAAGCGTTGAAATTTTTAAGAAGGGATTCGAAAATGTCAACTCTTTTTTACTCCATAGATGCAGCTGGACTTGCTGCAGCAATTTCTGCTTCCACTTGCTTGTAACTTTGTGCCGCGTTTGCAATGAGTGGATTCTGTCACAAGTTTTTTTTTAAAAGATTCCCTACAGTATCGGAACAGGCCCCTCGGCCCAGCAAGTCTGCACAGACCCTCTGAAGAGTAACCCACCCAGACCCACTTCCCTCTGACTAATGCACCTAACACTGTGGGTAATTTATCTGACCTGCACATCTTTTTGGATTGTGGGAGGAAACCAGAGCACCTGGAGGAAACACACACAGACACAGGGAGAATGTGCAAACTCCACACAGACAAATGCCCAAAGCAGGAGTTGAACCCAGGTCTCTGGGGCTGTGAGGCAGCAGGGCTAACCACTAAGCCACCGTGCCACCCCTATGAACATCAGCATTGTTGTTGCACCTTTAACAGACTTGTAAAAAGGCAGAAGGTTTGAATGGACACAAACATATCAAAGTGCCCTTGACAACCACACCGGTTGACAATCACAGGCTTAATGATGAGAAACCATTGAAACTGGTTGTTAATGGCAGCAACATCAGTACGGGGCCTGTTTCACTGCCAGATGATAAGTTGCAGGTTGAACGGCCTATCTGTCATGTTTCAAAGGAATTGACTGCACACTAACATAATTATTCCGCAGTGTTTATGAAACATCAGGTCTCCTGAAAACAACAAAAGCTGGAAGTCAGAATGGGTCAGGCAGCATCCATAGATAGAGAGCAAGCTAACGTTTCAGGTCTAGATGACTCTTCATCAAATTTGAGGCTCTGATGAAGAGTAATCTAGACTCGAAACATTACCTTGCCCTCTCTCCGTGAATGCTGCCTGGCCTGCTGTGATCTCCAGCATTTGTTGTTTTGCGTACAGATTCCAGCATCTGCAGTAACTTGCTCTTACACCGGTCTTCTGTTGGTTCTATGCCATTTTGAAATACACACCAATACATCATGGAAGAAATTTACCTACAGCATCACAATCCTTTGATGTTCATAGAAAGCATTCAGGACAAAAACTTGTGATTATTTCAATAAAACTTATTTCTCCAACCATATCATTTGAATATTATTCACATTGTTGTGGTTCTGTTCGCCGAGCTGGGAATTTGTGTTGCAGACGTTTCGTCCCCTGTCTAGTTGGCATCCTCAGGGCTTGGGAGCCTCCTGTGAAGTGCTTCTGTGATCTTTCCACAATATACCGGCCACTGCAGCGGACAGCTGGAACTGACAACTGGAAGCGGCAGATTCAAACCACTACAAATGCCGGAGGAAAGATCACAGAAGCGCTTCACAGGAGGCTCCCAAGCACTGAGGATGTCACCTAGACAGGGGACGAAACGTCTGCAACACAAATTCCCAGCTCGGCGAACAGAACCACAACAACGAGCACCCGAGCTACAAATCTTTGCACAAACTTTGAATATTATTCACACGTTTTGGAAAAGGTATGTGTAGTGGATGTTTTATCAAGAGCACATTTGAAGGAAATGAAGTGTGGTGATGTTCATGAACCGTCGGAAAATAAGACTGCTGTTTAACTTACAGTGCATTTATGCCAAAGTGTTACTACCATTCCTGTGAAACAGCAAAAGCGTTAGGATAGCTTTGAGAACTAATGAAAACTTCTTTTAAGGTTCATTTTTCTTTTTTTGGGGGGGGGGGGGGGAGATGTGTGATATGTTTTGCAGGATTTTTAAAATATTTGAATGTTACTTCTTTTAAAGTTTGGATTTTTGGATATAAACTTATGGGTTTGAAGGGGTTTAATGATTAACTTCTGCTGCCATGATGATTTCTTTTAAAGTACAATGAGTGAAAATTTCCTGGTAAGTACTGGGTGTTTGTATTAGGAGATGTTCATGAGTAAACAAATTAAACAGTTGTGTATTAGGCTGTTCAGAGATTGCTTCTTTAAACGTTCAGAGATCTTTTCTTTGATGAGGGAAATATCTATAGCTTGTAATAAACATTTTCAGTTGGATTTTACATGGTCTTGGCTAAAGCTGAACATGTAAAGCAGGTGCTTCTAGCAAACAGAAAATCTAGAATTGTTAAAAGTAAATTACTTTAGTGTAATGAGTTTAGTAAACGATCCAGAGCTAGAAACGTTTGGCTAAAACTCTGAATAGATTGTTTGAGAAAATTTAAGCTCAGATGTATGAAGGTTCCGGGAAAAGGCAATCAGATTCTCAAGTGTGGGAGTGGAAGCCACAGTGCAATTAAACCCGATCAAGATGATCAAGATAGGAATTCTTCCCTGTGTGAATACTGCAAATTAATCTCAGGATTCATGTCAATACATTATACTGTGTATTTCAAAATCTTTCCATTTGTGTAATATGTAAATAGTTTGGTTTATTCTATTTTATCTTTATTTCTTTCATATTACTTTTATAATACTTGGAGCTAGGATGTTGTGGCCATAATGGTGACATGGATTTCACAGGGGCAGGAATGGTAGCTGTATGTTTCAGGGTTTACATCTTAAACTGGGTGGGGGGGGAGGTGGAATAAACAAAGAGGGGGAGCAGCATTGTTATTTAGAGAGTGCTTCACAGCTGCAGAAATGGAGATTGTTGAGGAGGGTTTCTCTACTGAGTCAGTATGGGTGCGAGTCAGTAACAGGAAAGGAGCAGTCACTTTACTGGGAGTTTTCCATAGATCCTACCCTCCCCCCCCCCCCCCCCCCCCCCCCCCCCCCACCCCCCACAATAGAAGCAGAGAGATGGAAGAACATATTAGACAGCAAATCTTGGAAAGGTACAGATGTAACAGAGTTGCTGTTATGGGTGACTTCAACTTCCCCAATATTGATTGGAACCTCCTTAGTGCAGATGGTCTGGATGGAGCTGATTTTGTTGGGTGTGTCCAGGAAGGATTCCTGACTCAATATGTAAACAGGCCGACTAGGGCGGAGGCATTTGGGCAGCATCCAAGGAGCAAGAAAATCGACGTTTCGGGTAAAAGCCTTTCATCGTTCCTGATGAAGGTCTTTTGCCCGTATCATTGATTTTCCTGCTCCTCGGATGCTGCCGGGCCTGCTGTGCTTTTCCAGCACCTCAATCCTGACCCTAATCTCTAGCATCTGAGTACTCACTTTCGCTATATTGGATTTGGTACTAGGCAACAAGCCAGGCCAGGTGTCAGATCTCTTGGTGGGAGAGCATTTCAGTGACAGTGACCACCACTGCTTCTCCTTTACCATAGCCATGGAGACGGATAGGAACAGACATATTTAGTTGGGGGAGGGGAAATTATACAGCTATTAGACAGGAGCTGGGTAGTATAAATTGGGAATAATAAAGACTGACTGTTAAATGCTTGAGAGAAAGAAACATCTCGGTGGGATTGACATGGCAGAGACCAAGATTGAAATGAAGTAGACTTTGGATTTTAGCAAATGATCGAAATACTGGGCAAGATAGAAAAATGGACAAGAAGAGAAACTTCAAATTCGAAGATACTTCTGAAAGTTTCGGTTGAGTTGTTCCTTCCGTTTTTGGATAACACATGTCCTCCTGATCTGTTCTTATATTGATCTAAAAGAGCACTTTGGATTTCAACATAAGAAACAACATAAGAACCAGGAGCAGGAGTAGACGATCTAGCCCCTCGAGCCTGCTCTGCCGTTCAATAAGATCATGGCCTCAGCTCCACTTACCCACCCTCTCACCATAACCCTTAAATTCCTTTATTGTTCAAAAAATTATCTATTTTAGCTTTAAAAACATTTACTGAAGAAGCCTGAACCACTTCACTGGACAGGGAATTCCAAAGATTCACAACCTTCAGGGTGAAGAAGTTCCCTCTCAATTCAGTCCTAATTCTGCTCCCCCTCATTTTGAGGCTATGTCCTCTTGTTCTAGTTTCACCCGCCAGTGGAAACATCCTCTCTACTTCTATCTTATTGATTCCCTTCATAATTTTATATGTTTCTATAAGATCCCTCTCATTCTTCTAAATTCCAATGAATATAATCCCAGTCTACTCAGTCTCTCCTCATAAGCCAAGCCCCTCAACTCTGGAATTAACCTAGTGACCCTCCTCTGCACCCCCTCCAGTGCCAGTCCATCCTTTCTCAAGTAAGGAGACCAAAACTGCACACAGTACTCCAGGTGTGGCCTCATAAGGACCCTGTACAGCTGCAACATAACCTCCCAGTTTTAAAACACAATCCCCTTTAACAATGAAGGACAAAATTCCAATTGCCTTCCTTATTACCTGCTGTATCTCCTTCTGTGATTCATGCACAAGGACATCCACATCCCTCTGCACAGCAGCATGCTGCACCTTTTTACCATTCAAATAATTGTCCTTTTTACTGTTATTCCCACCAATATGGATGAATTCACATTTACTAACATTGTACTCCATCTGCCAGACCTTTGCCCACTCACTTAAACTAACCATGTCCCTTTACAAAGTTACACAGTCCTCTGCACACCTTGCTCTACCACTCATCTTAGTGTCATCTGCAAACTTTGACACATGACTTGTGGTCCCCTACTCCAAATCCTCTATGTAAATTGTGAATAATTGTGGTCCCATCACTGATCCCTGAGGCACAGCACAACAAAGGGAACAAGAAAAAAATGGTACCAATCAATCACATCTTCATGGCCCACACCACACCCAAACAAAAGAAAACCTTTCTGGTCGGGTTTTCTATGAAGAACGCTGAATTTTTCAAGCTGCAGAAGTTGCTGATAGACAAAAACAGCAGTACATTTCTCACAGAGTAGTTTGCTGCTTCCCTTACAAGCCTCTCCGTGTGGATTCATAGAATGGTATGGATTAATAGTTTTTCATTAACATTCGATAAACAAGCTCTCAAGTCGACACATGCTCTGGTGCCAGAGCTTGATATTGCTCTTCATCACCATCACAGGAGGCCTTAGAAATATCATTTACCTCCTTTAAATGTTGACAAACACATTTTAAGGATAATTTATAGGTTCAAAAGACCTCATAATTTTTCTCTGTATTGGTGGAAATGAAAACATTTGTTAGTTGGGGAAACCATGTTTCAACTTTTTATTCTGTGCTCTGTGAGCACATCTCGTTAGATGTACAAATTGAGTTTCAATATAAGTATGTTTCTGCTGCTGCATTATTTAACTAGCCTTCCACTGAACATTTTGTGAAACAGGTTTAGTAGCAGTTTCATTTTCAATGAAAACCCCAATATTAACTCAGGAGTAAAGCTGACAATTGGAATCTTGGCAAAAGGCAAGAGTACACAAGAAGCTGTGCATCATTGTGCACAACATACACCTCGCTGAGTCTCTTTCCAAACAACAAACAACTGTAACGTGCTCCTGGCGTGTCATATTCTAACCTGAGTATTATTCTGTTGCAACATATTCCTATTGATATCACCCAATGATGTAACACTGCTCCAGATGTTATATTTTGTATTACAAATTCATAACCAACACATTTGCTTTTGCTGAGATCACACTCTACAACATATCATTCCAATTACAAATCAGAAATAGTTTGGGTTGTTCTATTTTATCTTTACTCCTTTTATAAAATGAACTGCTGGTTTACTGTTAAAACTTGTATCTGTACCAATGAGCAGTTGTGTTTCAAAGAAAGACCACCTTGTAAAATAAAAAAAAGCCTATCATGCCAGATTTCATCCTGGGACCTAACTTACCAAGTAAGAACATCACCACGAAAATAATAAATATGCAAAAGTGGACTCTGAAGTCACCATAGTCCTACTGTAGGAATGTTCACCCATTAGAGAGAAAGACAGAGACTGAGAGAGAGATGATTGTGAGGGTTTAAACTGAGGGTCAGCACATCTCAGGTGAGGGGACAGGTTGAGAAGGAAAGTCCTTTGTGATAAACTGAGCCAGTGTCAGAATTGAACTGATGCAGTTTGGCACTACCCTACTTTGCAAACCAGCTATACAGCCAGTTGGATTAACAGACCCCCATGTTTCTAACATTTCATACCATTTTACATTGTTTCACTTACAATATGACAGTGATTTTCTGCAGATTGCACACACATAGTTATGTCATTTTGAACATCTTATTCCACAAGAACTACCTAAAAGAAATTGGATTTTAAGGCCCAATCAGGGATTGAATTATCAAGTGGCTTCATCAACATAATTATTCCAAAAATCACTCTTATACCAAATTATAATACATCAAGGAATGCTCACCATCACCTTCTTTGAACATAGAACATAGAACGTTACAGCACAGTACAGGCCCTTGGGCCCTCGATGTTGCACTAACCTGTGAAAATAATCTGATGTCCATCTAACCTACACTGTTCCATTATAATTCATATGTATGTCCAATGCCCATTTAAATGCCCTTAATGTCAGTGAGTCTACTACTGTTGCAGGCAGACTGTTCCACATCCCTATTACTCTCCCTATAGGCCTCTGAATTTTTCAAGGGATGTAGAGGAGAGGATAGCAAAGATGATTCTCGATAGGAGTGAGAGTAAATGGGTCGTTGTTATGGAGGACTTTAACTTTCCCAATATTGATTTGGAGATGCCAAGGTTGGACTGGGGTGTACAAAGTTAAAAATCACGTAACACCAGATTATGGTCCAACAGGTTTATTTGGAAGCACTAGCTTTCGGAGTGCTGCTCCTTCATCAGGTAGTTTGGATAAGCAGTGCTCCAAAAGCTAGTACTTCCAAATAAACCTCTTGGACTATAACTTGGCGTTGTGTGATTTTTAACTTCCCCAATACTGACTGGAAATATTATAGTTCAAGTAGTTTAGATGGATCAGCTTTTGTTCCATGTGTGAGGAGGGTTTTCAGACACAGTAAGTAGACAGGCCAACAAGGGGTGATGCCACATTGGATTTGGTACTGGGAAATGAACCCAGCCAGGTGTTAGATTTGGAGGTAGGTGAGCACTTTGGCGATAGTGACCATAATTCGGTTGTGCTTACAATAGCAATGGGCAGGGATAGGTATATACCGCAGGGAAAGAGGTATAACTGGGGAGGAGGCAATTATGATGCAATTAGGCACGATTTAAGATGCATAAGATGGGGAAGGAAACTGCAGGGGATGGGCACACTTGAAATTTGGAGCTTATTCAAGGAACAGCTACTGCACATCCTTGATAAATATATACCTATCAGGCAGAGAGGTAGTTGACGAGAGAGGGAGCCATGGTTTACTAAAGAAGTTGGAGCATTTGTCATGAGGAAAAAGAAGGCTTATGTGAGGATGAGGCATGAAGGCTCAGTTAGGGGGCTAGAGAGTTATAAGTTAACCAGAAAAGATCTGAAGAGAGGGCTAAGAAGAGCCAGGAGGGGACATAAGAATTTGTTGGTGGATAAGATCAAGGAAAACCCTAAGGCCTTCTATAGGTATGTCAAGAATAAAAGAATGACTAGACTAAGATTAGGGCCAATCAAAGATAGTAGTGGAAAGTTGTGTGTGGAATCGGAGGACATTGGGGAAGTGCTGAATGAATATGTTTTGTCAGTATTCACATTGGAAAAGGGCAATGTTAGTGCGAATACAGAGATACAGGTGACTGGATTAGGTAGGATTGCAATTGTTAATGAAGACGTTTTAGCAATTTTGGAATATCCCAGGGCCAGATGGTACTTATCCTTGGATTCTCTGTGAAGTCATGGATGAGATTGCAGAGCATATGGTATGCCACTTCTCCACCCAACTCCCCAGTCTATCTATATCCTCCTGTATTCTTTGACAGTCCCTTATGTTTTCTGCTACTCCACCAATCTTCATGTCTGAACTTACTGATCAGGCCAACAGTGCCCTCTTCCAAATCATTTATGTATATCACAAACAACAGTGGCCCCAACACTGACCCCTGTGGAACACCACTGGTCATCTTTCTCCATTTCGAGAAACTCCCTTCAACTACTACTCTCTGTCTCCTGTTGCTCAACCAGTTCTTTATCCACCTAGCTAGAGCCATGTGACCATGTGACTTCACTTTCTCTATTAGTCTACCATGGGAAACCTTGTCAAATGCCTTACTAAAGTCTATGTATATGACATCAACAGCCCTTCCTTCATCTATCAACTTGGTCACTTTCTCAAAGAACTCTTAAGTTGGTAAGGTATGATTTCCCCCACACAAAACCATGTTGCCTATCAGTGATAAGCCCATTCTTTTCTAAATATAAATAGATCCTATCCCTCAGTACCTTTTCCATCAACTTTCCCACCACTGATATCAGGTTCACTGGTCTGTAGTTACCCGGAATATCCCTATTAACCTTCTTGTACAGGGGAACAACATGAGCTAATCTCCAGTCCTCCAGCACCTCACCTGTGTTTAAGGATGCTACAAAGATAGCTGTCAGGGCCCCAGATATTTCCTCTCTCACCTCCCTCAGCAACTGGAATAGATCCCATCCAGTCCTGGGGATTTGTCCACCTTAATATCCTTTACTCTACCCAACACATCTTCTCTCCTTATGTCAATAATATCCAGAGTAAACAAACTTCGATGTCTAATCTCAACATTCATCATTCCCTCTCCTCAGTGAACACTGATGCAAAGTAATCATTGAGATTCTCACCCATTCTCTCAGGTGCGACACACAACCTTCCTTCCTTATGCTTCAGTGGACCAACCCTTTCTCTAATTACCCATTTGCTTCTTATATATGAATAAAAGACCATGGGATACTCCTTAATTCTGCTCACTAAAGTTATATCATGACCCCTTTTAGCCCGCCTGATTCCTCATTTAAGACTCCCGATATTCCTCCAGGGCTCGTTCTGTTCTTAGCTGCCTGGACCTTATGCATGTTTCCCTTTTCCACTTGGCTAATCACATGATTTCTCCTGTCATCCACAGTTCATAAATCTTGCCTTTCCTATCCTTTGTTTTCAAAGGGACATGCCTAGCCTGCACTATCTTCAACCTATCTTTGAAAGCCTCCCACATATTGAATGTGGACTTCCCTTCAAATAGTTGCCCCCTATCCACATTTCCCAGCTCCTGCTGAATTTTGATATAATTGGCCTTGGCCCAGTTTAGTGGCCTTAGGACCACGCTCACCTTTGTTTCCGAGTTGTCTAAAACCTACAGAATTGTGGTCACTATTCCCAAGGAAATTCCCCACTGCAACTCCTACCACCTGGCCTGGCTCATTCCCCAACACCAAGTCCAATATGGCCCCTTCCCTCATCGGACTCTTGACATACTGCTCGAGAAAACTTTCCTGGATGCTCCCTACATATTCTGTCCTCTCCAGACCTTTGACATTACATGTATCCCAGTCAATGTTGGGAAAATTAAAATCTCCCATCACAACCACCTCGTTGCCTCTACATCTTCCCATAATCTGTTTATTTACTTGTCCTTCTACCTCACCCTCACTGTTGGGAGGCCTGTAATACAGCCCCAACAATGTAACTGAACCCTTCTTATTTCTCAGCTCTACCCATAATGCCTCATTACCCAAGATCTCCATAGTGTCCTCCTTTAGCACAGCCGTGATATCATCCGTGACCAACTAATGCAACTCCTCCCCACCACTTTTCCTTCCCTCCCTGTCCTGTCTGATGCATCTATGTCCTGTAACATCATGCAATCAAGTCTCTGTGATTGCAATAATGTTATACTCCCAGGCACCAATCCAAGCCCTAAGTTCGTTTGCCTTACCCACTATACTCCTTGCATTAAAGCACATGCACTTCATTCCACCAGCTCCTTTGCGTTCAGCCTACTCTTCCCCTTGGTAATGCTATCTTAATGATCCTTACGTCTCTAGTTTCCACAAATGGCCACAAAATCAAAATCCCAGGGACCAACCCATGCTGCAAGTTCACCCACCTTAATCTGGATGCTCCTGGCATTGAAGTACACACATTTCAAACAAGCATCCTGATTGCCTGTGCCCGCTCATGACCTTGTAAACCTATCCCTGATCTCGCTACCCTCAACCTCTTGTACATCGGAAGTCATAGTTTCAAAGATTCAGATAGATATACTGCTGCTTCACTGCGTCAGGAACCCGGGTTCGATTCCAGCCTCAGGCAAGTGTCTGTGTGGAGGTTGCACATTCTCCCTGTGTCTGTGTGGGTTTCTTCCGGGCGCTCCAGTTTCCTCCCACAGTCCAATAATGCGCAGGTTAGGTGAACTGGCCATGCTAAATTACCCATATCATTCAGGGATTATAGGTTAGGTGCATTAGTCAGTGGTATGGGTTTGGGTGGGATACTCTTTGGAGGGTTAGTGTGGACTTGCTGGGCCGAAGGGCCTGTTTCCACACTTTAGGGTTTCTATGATTCTGTGATGCAGCATGGAAACAGACCCTTCAGTCCAACTTATCCAAACTGACCAGATATTCCAAATTAATCTAGTCCCATTTGCCACCATTTGGCCTGTATCCCTCTAAACCCTCAACTAAATTCATGTCACCATCCAGATGCACGTTAAGTGTTGCAATTGTACCAGCCTCCGCTACTTTCTCTGACAGCTTATTCCACAGACACACCATCTTCTGCATGGAAAAGCAACCCCTAAGGTCCCTTTTAAATCTTTCTCCTCTCACTCTAAACCTATACTGTCTAGTTCTGGACTCCCCAACCCGAAGAAAAGACCTTGTCTATTTATTCTATCCATGCCCCTCATGATTTTATAAAAGTCTCAAGGTTACCCCTTAGCCTCCGACACTCCAGGGAAAACCGTCCCAGCCTGTTCAGCCCCTCCCTTATAGCACAAACCTTCCAACCCTGGCAACATCCTTGTAAATCTTTTCTGAGCCTTTTCAAGTTTCACAACATCCTTCCGATAGCAGGGAGCCCAGAATTGCACAAAATATTCCAAAGGTGGCCGAATCAATGTCCGTTGCTCCTGAAGCAGTCTCCTCTACATTAGGGAGACAGGACGCCTACTCACAGAGTGCTACAGAGAACATCTCTGGGACACCTGCACCAACCAACCCTACCGCCCCTCGGCCCTTGGCTGAACACTTTAACTGTCCCTCCCACTTCACTGAGGACATGCAGGTCCTGGGCCTCCTCCACAGCCACACCCTAATCACCTGACGCCTGGAGGAAGAACACCTCATCTTCCGCCTTGGGACCTTCCAACCCTAGGGCATCAATGTGGACTTCACCAGTTTCCTCATTTCCCCTCCCCCCACCTTATCCCAGTACCAATCTTCCAACTCGGCACCACCCTCATGACCTGTCCTACTTGTTCATCTTTCCTCCCATCTATCCGCTCCACCCTCCTCTCCGACCTATCACCATTACCCTCACCTCCATCTACCTATTGAACTCTCAGCTACCTTTCACCCAGCCCCACCCCCCTCCCATTTATCTCTCCACCCCATCGGCTCACAAGCTGCATTCCTGATGAAGGGTTCTTGTCTGAAACGTCAATTCTCCTGCTCCTCGGATGCTGCCTGACCTGCTGTGCTTTTCCAGCACCTCACTCTTGACAATGTCCTGTACAGCTGCAACATGACCTCCCAACTCCTATACTCAATACTCTGACCAACAAAGGAAAGCATATGAAACACCTTCTTCACAATCCTATCTATCTGCAACTCCACTTTCAAAGCATTATGAACCTGCACTCCAAGGTCTCTTTGTCAGCAAGACTTCCTATGACCCTAGCTTTAAGTGTGTAAGTTCTGCCCTGATTTGCCTTTCCAATGCAGCACCTCACATTATCTAAATTAAACTCCATCTGCCACCCCTTGGCCCACCAGCCCATCTATCATGATCCTGTTGTATTCTGAGGTAACCTTCTTGTCTGCCTTCACTCTATCACAATTAGGAATAGGTCTATAAGATGTAGGAGCAGGAGTCAGCTGTTCAGTCCCTTGAGCATCTTCCACCATCCAGCAGGCTCATGGTTGATCTGACATTTCTCACATCCACTTTCCTGCCCTATCCCCGTAATCCTTGACTCCCTGACTGATCAAAAACATATCTATCTCAGCCCCCCACCTGTCTGTGGAAATGAGTTCCAGAAACAACCATCAGAGAGAATAAATTCCTCATCTCAGTCTTTAATTCAGTGCCCCTTTATTCTGAGATGACATTGTTTGGTCTTGGACTCTCCCATGAGGGAAACACCCTCTCAGCATTGATCCTGTTTCAATGACATCACCTCTCATTCTTCTAAACTCCAGGGAGTAGAGTCTCAACCTGTTCACCCTTTGCTCATTAGACCATCCCCATGAACCTTCTCTCAACTGCCTCTAATGAAATTATATCTTTTCTTAAATAAGGAGACCCAACCTGCTCACAGTGCTCCAGATGTGGTCTCACCAGCACCTTGTACAGCTGCAGTAAGGCTTCCTTACTCTTATACTTCAACTCCTCCTGGAATAAGGGCCACCATCCCATGAACCTTCCCGATGATCTGCTCCACCTGTGATTCTTTGTGTTGCAGCTTTCAGCAGCTATTCTCCAATTAGCTAATACTCGTTTTTTTATTCTCCTTCCAAAATGAACAACATCAGAACTTTCCCACTTGTTGCTCCAATTGTCAATTTTCTTGCCCACCTTCTTAACCAATCAATATCTCTCTGTAAACTGCGACCCTCCCACAATCTGCCTTTCCACTTATGTTTGAGTCATTTGCAAATTTGGCTACACTACATTCACTTGCTGGAGATGTGAAATAAACACTGACCTAGCCAGCTTCCTGTGAATGAATAGAATAAAAGTGATGAGCTCAGACACGATCATTGTGGCTTTCCACAAACAGGGCCCATGCATATCACAGTCCCTTAGCTTATTGCATGTACCTTCCCATCAGGTAACTCATACCTATGAAAGGGAACTAACATGTTAGCATCCAACATCCAGAGAGAAGTGACCAGTGCTGACGAATCCAATAAAGACGAGAGATTGTGAGTATGCTAAGGTAGTAATCCCAAAATGCTTGGGAAGCCAATTATGTATGTTTACAAATACCAGCTGCAATGCAAGAAATGTGACAGCACAGATTGCAACTGTTCCCCATGGCATTCCCAAGAATAAGAGATGACCTTGTTGAAAAGTTTAAGATTCTGATTGGATCTGATAGGGTGGATACTGAAAGAATGTTATGGGGTATCTAAACCTTGGAGAAAGAGTTTAAAAACTGATGGCAGGATGTTTTCTTCATTTCTTGTCCGGCCCTGTGGAATATCCTCCACCGGACAGCAGTGGGGGCTGGGTGCTGGAGGAAATTGAAAAGTGTGAAAGACAGATTTTTTAATGGAGAAGATGGTAAGGGTTCAGAAAATCGTACACAGAGAGAAGAGGCCCTTTGGCTCATCAAGTCTGCACTGGGATGTAGGGAACAGACAGGACAAATGGAGCTGAATCATTATATGATCAAATGACAGAGCAGGCTCATGATACAATGGCTTACTCTGACTCCTATGTTTTGGTGTTCACTTTGCACACAGCAAGGATGATTGAAGTGGCAAAGTGATAATGACCAGACGTTTGTTTTAATGATCATCATTGAGAGCTACACATAAACCAGGTCAGCACGGAGAACTCCCATTCTCTTACCCAACTATAGAATCATGTCATAATTTCAGCATAGAACAAGGGTTTTTGTGTCCCACTGTGTCGATGCTGACCTGCAAATGTGATTTAGCTGATCGCACTCCCTAGCTCTTTTCCTGGACTCTGCGTTTTCATTTCTTTAGATTTTTATCCAATGGCCTGTTTGGTGATTGGTATGTCTTCATCACAGTCTGAGGCTGCACATTTCAGCTCCTCAACACTCACTGCATAAGAAAGAATTCCTCATGTCACTATTGGTTCTTCTATCATTCTCTTTCAATCAATATTCACTGCTTCACAATTCTTCTGCCAACAGGAAAAAAAATTCTTTCTGCTCCATCAAGACCCCTCCTGACCTTGCACATCTTTGTCAAATTTCCTGTCATCCTTTTCCACTTGAAGGAGAAGAAAGTCCAAATCACATCACAGAAATTCTTCAGCTCGACAGCCATTGTTGTAAATGTTTAAAGGTCCCCTGTCTTCCCATCATTCCTGAAGTATGGTCCCCAGAATTGTCCTTATCCCATCTCAGGGAGAACTAATGGTAGAAGTTGGACATAACATCCTTGCATTTTTACCCTATACCTCGAGTTACAAAACCCATGATCCCACAAATCCTTTGAACCAATCTCACAACTTGCCCCACTCCCTTCAACAGTTGCATCCAAGTAACCATACCTGCACCCCATTTAGAATTTTAACCTTCATGGAGGCATAGAGTCAGAGAGTTGTACAGCACAGAAACAGACACGTTGGTTCAACTTGTCCATGTCAACCAGATATCCTAACCTAACCTAGTCCCATTTGCCAGCACTTGGTCCATATCTCTCTAAACCCTTCCTATTCATATACCCATCCAGATACCTTTTAAATGTTGCAATTTTACCAGCTTCCACCACTTCCTCTGGCAGCTCATTCCATACACGTACCACCCTCTGTGTGAAAAAGTTGTCCCTTCAGTCCCTTTTAAAAGTTTCCCCTCTTACCTTAAACCTATGCCCTCTAGTTTTGGACTCCCCCACCTCAGGGAAAAGACTTTGTATATTTATCCTATCCATCCCCCTCATGATTTTATAAACCTCTATAAGGTCACCCCTCAGCCTCTGACGCTCCAGGGAAAACAGCCCCAGTCTACTCAGCCTCTCCCTGTAGCTCAAATCCTCCAACCCTGGCAACATCCTGGTAAATCTTTTCTGAACCCTTTCAAGTTTCACAACAGCCTTCAGATAGGAAGGAGATTAGAATTGATGCAATACCCCAACAGTGGCCTAACCAATGTCCTGTACATCCGCAACATGACCCCCCAACTCCTGTACTCAGTACTCTGATCAATAAAAGAAAGGATATCAAACGCCTTCTTCACTATCCTATCTACCTACAACTCCAGTTTCAAGGAGCTATAAACCTGCACTCCAAGGTCTCTTTTTCCAACAACATTCCCTAGGACCTTACCATTAAGTGTATAAGTCCTGCTAAGATTTGCTTTCCCATCATGCAGCACCTCGCATTTATCTGAATTAAACTCCATCTGCCACTTCTCAGCCCATTGGCTAATCTGATCCACATCCTGTTGTAGTCTGAGGTAACCCTCTTTGCTGTCCATTACACCTTCAATTTTGGTG
Source organism: Hemiscyllium ocellatum (assembly GCF_020745735.1). Lineage (NCBI taxonomy): Eukaryota > Metazoa > Chordata > Chondrichthyes > Orectolobiformes > Hemiscylliidae > Hemiscyllium > Hemiscyllium ocellatum. The sequence goes on along the minus strand of NC_083422.1, from coordinate 59,294,879 downwards.
TCATCTGCAAACTTACTAACTGTGCCTCTTATGCTCACACCCAAATCAGTTAGGTAAATGACAAAAAGTAGAGGACCCAGCACCGATCCTTGTGGCACTCCACTGGTCACAGGCCTCCAGTCTGAAAAACAACCCTCCACCACTACCCTCTGTCTTCTATCTTTGAGCCAGTTTTGCATCCAAATGGCTAGTTTTCCCTGTATTCCATGAGCTCTAACCTTGCTAACCAGTCTCCCATGGGGAACCTTGTCGAACGCCTTACTGAAGTCCATATAGATCACATCTACCACTCTGCCCTCAGCAATCCTCTTTGTTACTTCTTCAAAAAACTTAATCAAGTTTGTGAGACATGATTTCCCACGCACAAAGCCATGCTGAAGTCCCTAATCAGTCCTTGCCTTTCCAAATATATGTACAGTTTGTCCCTCAGGATTTCCTCCGACAACTTGCCCACCACCGACATCGGGCTCACTGGTCTATCGTTCCCTGGCTTGACTTTACCACCTTTCTTAAATAGTGGTAGCATGTTAGCCAACCTCCAGTCTTCCAGCACCTCACTTGTGACTATCGATGATACAAATATCGCAGCAAGAGGCCCAGCAATCACTTCTCTAGCTTCCCACAGAGTTCTAGGGTACACCTGATCAGGTCCTGGGGATTTATCCACTTTTATGTGCTTCAAGACAGCCAGCGTTTCCTCCTCTGTAATATGGACATTTTGCAAGATGTCATCATCTATTTCCCTACAGTCTATATCTTCTATATCCTTTTCCACAGTAAATACTGATGCAAAATACTCATTTAGTATCTCCCCCATTTCCTGCGGCTCCACACAAAGGCCGCCTTGCTGATCTTTGAGGGGCCCTATTCTCTCCCTAGTTACCCTTTTGTCTTAAATATATTTGTAAAAACCCTTTGGATTCTCCTTAATTCTATTTGCCAAAGCTATCTCATGTCCCCTTTTTGCCCTCCTGATTTCCCTCTTAAGTATACTCCTACTTCCTTTATACTCTTCTAAGGATTCACTCGATCTCTCCTGTTATACCTGACATATACTTCCTTCTTTTTCTTAACCAAACCCTCAATTTCTTTAGTCACCAGCCTTTCCTTTCACCCTGACAGGAATATACTTTCTCTGGATTCTCGTTATCTCATTTCTGAAGGCTTCCCATTTTCCAGCCATCCCTTTACCTGCGAACATCTGCCCCCAATCAGCTTTTGAAAGTTCTTGCCTAATACCATCAAAATTGGCCTTTCTCCAATTTAGAACTTCAACTTTTAGATCTGGTCTATCCTTTTCCATCACTATTTTAAATCTAATGGAATTATGGTCGCTGGCCCCAAGTGCTCCCCCATTGACACCTCAGTCACCTGCCCTGCCTTATTTCCCAAGAGTAGGTCAAGTTTTGCACCTTCTCCAGTAGGTACATCACCGACCTCATAGAATAAGAGCTCCTTGCTTGGGGCTGTTAATCTGATCCAATCAGGGAGCCCTGGCTGACAGATATAAACAGGAGTGTCATTCTGAGAGCTGGCTCTGAGGGACCTGCATCACTGTCAAAGAGTCTCCATGAGTAAATAAAGCATGACTTGGTGATGGGATACTGGCGTCTATGGAGTTATTCAGTTTCATGATCATCAGTTGATTCTAAATTCCAGATATTTACGTTTATTGAATTCAAATTTCACCATCTGCCATCGTGAGATTCAAATCCAGGTCCCCAAACATTAGTTGCATTTCTCTATTAATAGTTTAGCATCTATATCTTACAATCAACTAACCAACAATCAATGAATCTATAAAACAATATCCAATGTTGGTTCTAATAACATTAGGCCATTGCCTCCCTGCCCACATTTCACAATATTTGTAAGTTTTGTTCCATTTGTAAATTCTGAATCTGTGCCCAATACACCCCAAATTTGGAAGCTAAGTACACATCAGTGGAAGCTGTTCCGGGGGAATCCATCCCTGTACCTTCCTCCAATCAGAGAAAAAAACCCACAATCGTTCACAGGTGTAATCTGAGCTGGATTTTTGCAATCGAGCCCTGAACCTGTTGTGAGGATGTGGTATACGTTGGGAACCCATGAATGACAGCAACGGAATGCAGAGAGAGATCTTGAAGGAAGCAGGGATCCCTACCCAATGAAGGGATGTGGGCACTATCTAATGTTGGTAGTCATTGTTGACACAGCCTTGGTTGGTCTCTTAGGAAGGAAATTCCACAGGTTAACAAGAGAAATATCCCACTGTCTCAGTCATAGCTGGGAAGCATGAGAGCTCCTCTATTTTTGGACACTGGCTTCAAACAAAGAAACAGTTTTTTATATTCCTTAATGGAATGTGGGCTTTGTTGGTTAGGCCAGCATTTATTACCCATCCCTAATTGCCCAAAGGACAGTTAATATTTAGTCACATAAGAGAGACAAAAGGATTAGAGCTACTGGACATGAAGGGCCACCACAGTAATTGATGCCATTAAGTAACAGTTGATTTTGAGAGAGGTAGCTTTCTCATGAATGAAGCCTCCAGTTCCGATGTCTGTCTGCTCAGGCACTGAATACCTCCACCAATTCATGGATTGCTCCCTGGCACAACCAAAGGCTCTTGTGCTGGCTGATAATCCAGTTGGTATCAGGAGAGTACTGTAACCAAACAACTTCATTCATTCTTTAATTGATTACCCATTGCAGCTGGGAGGATAACTATTTACACTATTGTCCAACTCCTGTCGAGGCAGGAACTTGTCATTCAGGGCAGTTAGCTGGCACTTTCTTTTTGTCTTCAACCTGCACCCATCCACCCACATCCAACCCCAACCCCTACATCTTCCCAACCTCTGGGACCATTGAAAATACGGAGACCTGTAATACAAAAATGTGAAGTCACCATGTTCCTATGCTCTCTCTTTGAGTCTTCACTTTCTCTCTGCAGGAATCACACTGGACTTGAAACATTAACCTGATGGAAGAGAGTATAACTGTGGTAGGAAGGGCATTTGTTGATGTTGGCTGCTTTCCCAAGGCAGAGGGAAGTATAGATGGAGTCAGTGGATGGAAGACTGGTTTGTGGAATCGACTGGGCAGTGTTCACAACCCTCTGTAATTTCTTGCAGTCTTGGGAAGAGCAGTTGCTGTACCAAGCTGTGATGCATCCGGATAGGATGCTTTCCACGGTATATCTATGAACATTGGTAAGGGTCATCGGGAACATGCCAAATTTCCTTAGCCTCTTGAGGAAATGAGGCGTTGGTGTGCTTTCATGACTGGAGGGTCAGTGTGGATGGACCAGGATAGATTGTTGATGATATTTATTCCCAGGAACCTGAGGCTCCACCTCAACCACATTGATACAGACAGGGGCGTCCCCTCCACTCCACTTCCCGAAGTAAATGACCAGCTCCTTTGTTTTGACATTGAGGGAGAGATTGTTCTCTTTATACCATGCTCCCGAGCTCTCAGTCTCTTTCCTGTACTTTGTCTTTTTGTTTAAGATACAATCCACCATCATGATGTCATTAGGAAACTTACAAATGCAAATTTGTAAACTTAAAGTGCTTACCCAAGTGTTTTCTCAAAGGTTGTGAGGTTTCTCTCCTTGACCACCCTCCCAGGCAGTGTGTTTCAGATCCCCACCACCTTCTGGGGGAAAAAAAAACTTTTCTTCAAGCCCCTTCTCAACCTTCTGATTTTCACCTGAAAAATGTGCCCCTTGGTACTGACCTTTGAACTCAGAGGATCATTTTTGTGCAGAGAGACTGTGCAATTTAGGCCAATACTTGTTAGTTATGATTGAATGGCAGAGCAGACACAATGGGCTGACTTTCTGCTCCTATGTCTTATGGTCTCAGATCAGGAAGAGACGAGATCTAATTGAGGTATGTAAGATGCTAGAGAGATGCAGCAATCTAGAACAATAGGTTAGAGCTTTAAGAAAAGGGGCAGCAGATTTGAAATTGAAGTGAGGAGAAGTTATTTCTCAAAGGGTCGTGAATCTGTAGAATTCATGACCAGAGTGCAGTGGATGCTGGGACATTGAATGAATTTAAGGAGGAAACAGACAGATTTTCAAATAGTAACAGGTTGCAGGGTTACAGAGAATGAGCAGGAAAGTGGTGTTGAGGCTGAGATGAGATCAGCCATTTTCATAATAAATGGTGGAGCAGGCTTGAGGGGCTGAATGGCCTCCTCTTCCTCCTACTAATCTTTATGTTCTTTTTTGAGGGTCCTTCATGATCTCAGAACATGCCAAAGTACCTTACACCTGATGCCATACTTTAGTAGCATAGTCATCATGGCATTATAGAAAATGCAGCAGCCAATATTCCCACAGCAAGTCCCAGAATGTGATCTGAATCTGGAGAATAACCATACTTTACTCGAAACATTGACTCTGTTTTTTTGCTCTGTAGGCCTGCAGTGTTTCTCCAGCATTTTCTGCAATAGTGTTAAATGCTCTTGAATAGGTTTTTGTGGGTAGTAACAATTCCTAGTTTCCCTCAGTGACGTTCGCTGGGTGTGCAAAATGGCCTGAAGATGGCCAACTCATTTGTCTGTCCCTTGCATTGAAACGGTATGAGGCTCCGTTTGACATTTTCCTGCAGACACATCTACATACACAGAATGTCAGGGATTGACCATGAATCATATTACATTGCACTAGGAAGATGCCCATCTGAAATCTGCAAGCAACAATCAACTACTTATTCTCAATAGCATTTCATGTTAATTTGCTCATTATAGCATCTTAAAAATTCAAGACGACAATGGAGATCTTTATTTGAAAGCATTTTAAAACGTTTTATTATCATTCCACATTATTTTGGTGCCAAATAATAGTTAATAGGAGGGCAGTTAGTGTGTTGGGCTCACATACCCTGGGAACTGATTAAGCTTCTTAAACACATAATTAAAGCTAAAGGCAAAATGCAGGGTTTTTCAATCTTTTGCTGTGACTCAATTATATTCATTGAAGTGTATGCACTGCTGGAAAGAATTCTGAGTTACAGAGCATGACAAGATAGTACTAGTCAAGGAAAGGAATCTGCTTTGGTTGGGAGAGATTATCTTCCATTTCAAAACAATGGTGATATATTCCTCTCCCTCCGCACTACCATCCCAGTCTGTCTGGCCTTAATGGATGAGGAAAGGCCTTCAATTTCTGGAGTTGACATTTTCCACAAATGGTATTATCCAACTTCTGATTTAAACCTTTAAACCTGCACATAATCATCTGGGAGACCTGATCCAGAGTCAATTTGTGTCATCAATTTCCATGGTTGCAGGAGGACACTGTCTATATTGGGGATGGTTCTTCACAAATTCAGCAAGGATGGCACCATCATGTCATGGAATACAATGCACCCCTTTTCCAAATTCCTTTCCTTTTGTCAATGAGTGCTGGACATTACTAGTAAAAGGTGTCATGGATCAGGCCAGACCCCCTTAGAATATTTTAAGAACGTAACCAAGACCCAAACTTTATCTTATTTTAAAGGCAGATGTGAAGTAGATACTCCAGGTATGATGCAGCTTGTCAAACCACTTGGCCTGAAGTGAAATGGAATTTATTTAAACATTACAGTTGGAACAGAAACAAAGAAAACAGAATTTAGAATTAAGTAATGATTGGAAAACTGAACCAACCTGATGCAGTAACTGTTACAAATTAATTATTCCAAAATAGTAACATTCCATAAACACACTTGTTCGCAAAATGGTAAATTCAAACACAGATTCTGAGAGGCAGGAGGGAGTTGCATTCAGAAAGAGATTTTCAAAGAAAGTCAGATGAATTCTTCTCTGATGCTTCAACTCTCATGGGCTCTCACATCTTGTGATAGCTACAGTTAAAACAAGCCACTCCCTTTCCAATGTTAAACTGGCCACTCCCCTTCCATTGTGAAACGGGCCACACCCTTTCCATTGGTACACTGGCCAATGTTAAACTGGCCAATCCAATTCTATTCTAAAACTGGCCACTCCCGTTCAATTGTTAAACTAGCCACTCCCCTCCCATTGTTAAAATGGCCGCTCCCCTTCCATTGTTAAGGTGACCACACAATTTCTGTTTTTAATGTGGCCACACCCTTTCCATTTTTCAACTGGCCACATCCCTTCCATTGTTAAACTGGCCACTCCCCTTCCATTCTATAACTGGCCACTCCCGTTCCATTATTAAAGTGGCCTTTCCACTTCCATTGTTAAACTGGCCATTCCCTTTTCCTTGCTGAACTGGCCATTCCACTTCCACTGTTAAACTGGCCACTCCCCTTCCATTGTTAAACAGGAGACTCCCTTTCCTTTGTTAAACTGGCCGATCCACTTCTATTGTAAAACTGGCTGCTCCCTTTCAATTGTTAAACTGACCGCTCACTTTTCATAGTTAAACTGGCCACTCCCCTTCCATTGTTAAACTGGCCACTCCCCTTCCTATGTTAAACTGGCCACACCCCTTCCAATGTTAAACTGGCCACTCCCTTTCCATTGTTAAACTGGCCACACCCTTCCAATGTTAAACTGGCCACGCCCCTTCCAATGTTAAACTGGCCACTCCTTTCCATTGTTAAACCCACCACTCCCCTTCCACTGTCAAAGTAGCCACTCCCCTTCCATTGTTAAACTGGCCACTCGCCTTCCAATGTTAAACTGGCCACTCCCTTTCCATAATTAAATTGGCCACTTGCCTTCCATTGGTAAACGGGACACTCCCCTTTCCATTGTTAAACAGGCCACTCCACTCCCATAGTTAAACGGCCACTTGCCTTCCACTGTTAAACTGCTGACTCCCCTTCCATTGTTAAATTGGCCTACTCACTTTCTGTTGATAAACTGGCCACACCCCTTCCACTATTAAACAGGCCAATCCCCTTCTACTGTTAAACTGGCCGATCCCATTTCCATTGTTAAATAGGCCGCTCCCTTTCCAATGTTAAACTGGCCCCACTCCTTCCATTGTTAAACCGTCCAATCCATTCCATTGTTAAACTGGCCACTCCCTTTCCGTTGTTAAACTGGCCACACCCATTCCATTCATAAACTGGCCACACCCCTTCCAGAGTTAAATTGGCCACGCGCCTTCCATTGTTAAACTGGCTACTCCCCTTCCACTATTAAACAGGCCACACCCTTTCTCCTGTTAAACTGGCCGATCCCATTTTCATTGTTAAACTGGCCGCTCCCCATTCCCCTGTTAAACTGGCAACTCCCCTTCTACTGTAAAACTGGCCACTCCCTTTCCATTGTTAAACTGGCCACTCCTATTTCCATTGTAAAACTGGCCACTCCCTTTCCATTGTTAAACAGGAGACTCCCTTTCCTTTGTTAAACTGACCAATCCACTTTTATTGTAAAACTGGCTGTTCCCTTTCAATTGTTAAACTGACCGCTCGCTTTCCAGAGTTAAATTGGCCACTTCACTTCCATTGGTAAATGGCCGCAACACTTCCATAGTTAAACGGCCACTCACCTTCCATTGTTAAACGGGCCATACCCCTTTTATTGTTAAACTCGCCACTCCCCTTCCATGATTAAACTGGCCACTCCCCTTCTACTGTTAAACTGGCCACTCCCCTTCCATTGTTAAACTGGCCACTCCCTTTCCACTGTCAAACTGGCCACTCCCTTTCCACTGTTAAACTGGAGACTCCCTTTCCTTTGTTAAACTGGCCGATCCACTTCTGTTGTAAAACTGACCGCTCCCTTTCCATTGTTAAACAGGCCACTCCACTCCCATAGTTAAACGGCCACTTGCCTTCCACTGTTAAAGTGGGCACTCACCTTTCCATTGTTAAACTGTCGACTCCCGTTCCAATGTTAAACTGGCCACACTTTCCATTGTTAAACTGGCCACTCCCCTTCCAATGTTAAACAGGAGACTCCCTTTCCTTTGTTAAACTGGCCGATCCACTTCTATTGTAAAACTGGCTGCGCCCTTTCAATTGTTAAACTGGCCACTCCCTCTCCAATGTTAAACTGGCCAATCCCCTTCCAATGTTAAACTGGCCACTCCCCTTCCATTGTTAAACCCACCACTCCTCTTCCACTGTCAAAGTGGCCACTCCCTTTCCATTGTTAAACTGGTCGCTCCCTTTCAAATGTTAAACTGTCCACTCCCTTTCCATTGTTAAACTGACCGCTCCCTTTCCATAGCTAAATTGGCCACTTCCCTTCCATTGGTAAACGGGACACTCCGCTCCCATAGTTAAACGGCCACTCACCTTTCCACTGTTAAACTGTTGACTCCCCTTCCATTGTTAAACTGGCCGCTCCCTTTCCAATCTTAAACTGGCCACTCCACTTCCATTGTTAAACTGGCCATACCCCTTTCATTGTTAAACTGGCCACTCGCCTTCCATTGTTAAACTGGCCACTCCATTTCCGTTGTTAAACTGGCCATACCCATTCCATTCATAAACTGGCCACACCACTTCCAGAGTTAAATTGGCCACTCGCCTTCCATTGTTAAACTGGCTACACCCCTTCCACTATTAAACAGGCCACACCCTTTCTCCTGTTAAACGGGCCACTCCCATTCCATTGTTAATTTGGCCCCGCCCAATTGGTGGTTAAACTGCCCACTCCTCTTCAATTGTGAAACAGGCCACTCCCCTTCCATTGTTAAGATGGCCACACCGCTTCCATTGTGAAACAGGCCACTCCCCTTCCATTGTTAAACAGGCCACACCCCTTCCATTGTTAAACTGGCCACTCCCCTTTCAATGTTAAACTGGCCACACCCCTTCCAATGTTAAATTGGCCACTCCCCTTCCAATGTTAAACTGGCCACACCCCTTCCAATGTTAAACTGGCCACACCCCTTCCTATGTTAAACTGGCTACTCCCTTTCCATTGTTAAACTGGCCACTCCCCTTCCTATGTTAAACTGGCTACTCCCTTTCCATTGTCAAACTGGCCACTCCCTTTCCATTGTTAAACTGGCCACTCCCCTTCCATTGTTAATTTGGCCCCACCCATTTGGTGGTTAAACAGACCACTCCTCTTCAATTGTGAAACTGGCCACTCCCATTTCCAATGTTAAACTGGCCACTCCCTTTCCAATGTTAAACAGGCCACTCCCCTTCCAATGTTAAATAGGCCCCTCCCCTTCCATTGGTAAACTCTCCACACACTTTCCATTGTTAAACTGGCCACTCCCCTTCCTATGTTAAACTGGCCTCTTCCTTTCCATTGTTAAACTGGCCGGTCAACATCCAATGTTAAACTGGCCACTCCACTTCCAATGTTATACTGGCTACTCCCTTTCCATTGTTAAATCGGCCACTCCACTCCCATAGTTAAACGGCCACTTGCTTTCCCCTGTTAAACTGTTGACTCCCCTTCCATTGTTAAACTGGCCGCTCCCTTTCCAATGTTAAACTGGCCATACCCCTTTCATTGTGAAACTGGCCACTCGCCTTCCATTGTTAAACTGGACACTCCCTTTCCGTTGTTAAACTGGCCACACCCATTCCATTCATAAACTGGCCTCACCCCTTCCAGAGTTAAATTGGCCACTCGCCTTCCATTGTTAAACCGGCTACTCCCCTTCCACTATCAAACAGGCCACACCCTTTCTACTGTTAAACTGGCCGCTCCCATTTTCATTGTTAAACGGGCCACTCCCTTTCCAATGTTAAACTGGCCCCTCCCCTACCTTTGTTAAACTGTCCAATCCCCTTCCATTGTAAAACTGGCCGCTCCCCTTCCCCTGTTAAACTGGCAACTCCCCTTCTACTGTAAAACTGAACGCTCCCTTTCCATTGTTAAACTGGCCACTCCCTTTGCATTGTTAAACTGGCAACTTCCCTTCTACTGTTAAACTGGCCTCTCCCCTTCCATTGTTAAACAGGAGACTCCCTTTCCTTTGTTAAACTGACCAATCCACTTTTATTGTAAAACTGGCTGCTCTCTTTCAATTGTTAAACTGACCGCTCGCTTTCCATAGTTAAATTGGCCACTTCCCTTCCATTGGTAAACTGGCCGCACCACTTCCATAGTTGAACGGCCACTCACCTTCCATTGTTAAACTGTCGACTCCCCTTCCATTGTGAAACTGGCCACTCTCCTTCCATTGTTAATATGGCCACGCCCCTTTCATTGTTAAGATGGCCCCTTTCATTCCATTGTTAAACTGGCAACTCCCCTTCCATTATTAATTTGGCCCTGCCCATTGGGTGGTTTAACAGCCCACTCCTCTTCAATTGTGAAACTGGCCACTCCCCTTCCAATGTTAAACTGGCCTCTCCCATTTCCATTGTTAAACTGGTCACACCTTTCCAATGTTAAACTGGCCACTCCCCTTCCAATGTTAAACTGGCCACTCCACTTCCATTGTTAAACTGGCCATACCCCTTTCATTGTTAAACTGGCCACTCGCCTTCCATTGTTAAACTGGCCACTCCCCTTCCAATGTTAAACTGGCCGCTCCCTTTCCATTGTTAACATGGCCACGTCTCTTCCATTGTTAAGATGGTCTCTCTCATTCCATTGTTAAACTGGCCACTCCGTTTCCGTTGTTAAACTGGCCATACCCATTCCATTCATAAACTGGCCACACCACTTCCAGAGTTAAATTGGCCACTCGCCTTCCATTGTTAAACTGGCTACTACCCCTTCCACTATTAAACAGGCCACACCCTTTCTCTGTTAAACTGGCCAATCCCATTTCCATTGTAAAACTGGCCGCTCCCATTCCATTGTTAAACTGGCCACTCCCCTTCCACTGTTAAACTGGCCACTCCCATTCCATTGTTAATTTGGCCCCGCCCAATTGGTGGTTAAACTGCCCACTCCTCTTCAATTGTGAAACAGGCCACTCCCCTTCCAACGTTAAACTGGCCACTCCACTTCCATTGTTAAACTGGCCATACCCCTTTCATTGTTAAACTGGCCACTCGCCTTCCATTGTTAAACTGGCCACTCCGTTTCCGTTGTTAAACTGGCCATACCCATTCCATTCATAAACTGGCCACACCACTTCCAGAGTTAAATTGGCCACTCGCCTTCCATTGTTAAACTGGCTACTACCCCTTCCACTATTAAACAGGCCACACCCTTTCTCTGTTAAACTGGCCGATCCCATTTCCATTGTAAAACTGGCCGCTCCCATTCCATTGTTAAACTGGCCACACCCCTTCCTATGTTAAACTGGCTACTCCCTTTCCATTGTTAAACTGGCCACTCCCCTTCCTATGTTAAACTGGCTACTCCCTTTCCATTGTTAAACTGGCCACTCCCCTTCCAATGTTAAACTGGCCTCTCCCATTTCCAATGTTAAACTGGCCACTCCCTTTCCAATGTTAAACTGGCCACAACCTTTCATTGTTAAACTAGCCGCTCCCTTTCCAATGTTAAACTGGCCACTCCACTTCCATTGTTAAACTGGCCATACCCTTTTCATTGTTAAACTGGCCACTCGCCTTCCATTGTTAAACTGGCCACTCCATTTCCGTTGTTAAACTGGACATACCCATTCCATTCATAAACTGGCCACACCCCTTCCAGAGTTAAATTGGCCACTCGCCTTCCATTGTTAAACTGGCTACACCCCTTCCACTATTAAACAGGCCACACCCTTTCTCCTGTTAAACTGGCCGATCCCATTTCCATTGTTAAACTAGCCACTCCCCTTCCACTGTTAAACGGGCCACTCCCATTCCATTGTTAATTTGGCCCCGCCCAATTGGTGGTTAAACTGCCCACTCCTCTTCAATTGTGAAACAGGCCACTCCCCTTCCATTGTTAAGATGGCCACACCGCTTCCATTGTTAAACTGGCCACTCCCCTTTCAATGTTAAACTGGCCACACCCCTTCCAATGTTAAACTGGCCACTCCCCTTCCAATGTTAAACTGGCCACTCCCCTTCCATTGTTAATATGGCCACGCCCCTTTCATTGTTAAGATGGTCCCTCTCATTCCATTGTTAAATTGGCAACTCCCCTTCCATTGTTAATTTGGCCCCACACATTTGGTGGTTAAACAGCCCACTCCTCTTCAATTGTGAAACTGGCCACTCCCCTTCCATTGTTAAACTGGCCTCTCCCATTTCCAATGTTAAACTGGCCACTCCCTTTCCAATGTTAAACTGGCCACTCCCTTTCCATTGTTAAACAGGCCACTCCCCTTCCTATGTTAAACTGGCCGCTCCCTTTCCATTGTTAACATGGCCACGTCTCTTCCATTGTTAAGATGGTCTCTCTCATTCCATTGTTAAACTGGCCACTCCCTTTCCGTTGATAAACTGGCCACACCCCTTCCTCTGCTAAACTGGCACCTCCCCTTCTACTGTAAAACTGGCCACTCCACTTCCATTGTTAAACAGGAGACTCCCTTTCCTTTGTTAAACTGGCCGATCCACTTTTATTGTAAAACTGGCTGCTCCCTTTCAATTGTTAAACTGACCGCTCGCTTTCCATAGTAAAACTGGCCACACCCTTTCCATTGTTAACATGGCCACGCCCCTTTCATTGTTAAGATGGTCCCTCTCATTCCATTGTTAAATTGGCAACTCCCCTTCCATTGTTAATTTGGCCCCACCCATTTGGTGGTTAAACAGCCCACTCCTTTTCAATTGTGAAACAGGCCACTCCCCTTCCAATGTTAAACTGGCCACTCCCTTTCCATTTTTAAACCCACCACTCCCCTTCCACTGTCAAAGTAGCCACTCCCTTTCCAATGTTAAACTGGCCATTCCCTTTCCATTGTTAAACTGGCCACTCCCCTTCCAATGTTAAACAGGCCACTCCCTTTCCATTGTTAAACCCACCACTCCCCTTCCACTGTCAAAGTAGCCACTCCCTTTCCAATGTTAAACTGGCCATTCCCTTTCCATTGTTAAACTGGCCACTCCCCTTCCAATGTTAAACTGGCCACTCCCTTTCCATTGTTAAACCCACCACTCCCCTTCCACTGTCAAAGTAGCCACTCCCTTTCCAATGTTAAACTGGCCATTCCCTTTCCATTGTTAAACCGACCACTCCCCTTCCACTGTCAAAGTGGCCGCTCCCTTTCCAATGTTAAACTGACCGCTCCCTTTCCATAGCTAAATTGGCCACTTCCCTTCCATTGGTAAACGGCCACTCGCCTTCCACTGTTAAAGTGGCCACTCACTTTTCCACTGTTAAACTGTTGACTCCCCTTCCATTGTTAAACTGGCCACTCCGTTTCCGTTGTTAAACTGGCCATACCCATTCCATTCATAAACTGGCCACACCACTTCCAGAGTTAAATTGGCCACTCGCCTTCCATTGTTAAACTGGCTACTACCCCTTCCACTATTAAACAGGCCACACCCTTTCTCTGTTAAACTGGCCAATCCCATTTCCATTGTAAAACTGGCCACTCCCCTTCCACTGTTAAACGGGCCACTTCCATTCCATTGTTAATTTGGCCCCGCCCAATTGGTGGTTAAACTGCCCACTCCTCTTCAATTGTGAAACAGGCCACTCCCCTTCCATTGTTAAACTGGCCACACCCCTTCCATTGTTAAACTGGCCACTCCCCTTTCAATGTTAAACTGGCCACACCCCTTCCAATGTTAAACTGGCCACTCCCCTTCCAATGTTAAACTGGCCACACCCCTTCCAATGTTAAACTGGCCACACCCCTTCCTATGTTAAACTGGCTACTCCCTTTCCATTGTTAAACTGGCCACTCCCCTTCCTATGTTAAACTGGCTACTCCCTTTCCATTGTTAAACTGGCCACTCCCCTTCCTATGTTAAACTGGCCACTCCCTTTCCAATGTTAAACTGGCCGCTCCCCTTCCAATGTTAAACTGGCCGCTCCCTTTCCATTGTTAACATGGCCACGTCTCTTCCATTGTTAAGATGGTCTCTCTCATTCCATTGTTAAACTGGCCACTCCGTTTCCGTTGTTAAACTGGCCATACCCATTCCATTCATAAACTGGCCACACCACTTCCAGAGTTAAATTGGCCACTCGCCTTCCATTGTTAAACTGGCTACTACCCCTTCCACTATTAAACAGGCCACACCCTTTCTCTGTTAAACTGGCCAATCCCAATTCCATTGTAAAACTGGCCGCTCCCATTCCATTGTTAAACTGGCCATTCCCCTTCCACTGTTAAACTGGCCACTCCCATTCCATTGTTAATTTGGCCCCGCCCAATTGGTGGTTAAACTGCCCACTCCTCTTCAATTGTGAAACAGGCCACTCCCCTTCCAATGTTAAACTGGCCACTCCACTTCCATTGTTAAACTGGCCATACCCCTTTCATTGTTAAACTGGCCACTCGCCTTCCATTGTTAAACTGGCCACTCCGTTTCCGTTGTTAAACTGGCCATACCCATTCCATTCATAAACTGGCCACACCACTTCCAGAGTTAAATTGGCCACTCGCCTTCCATTGTTAAACTGGCTACTACCCCTTCCACTATTAAACAGGCCACACCCTTTCTCTGTTAAACTGGCCGATCCCATTTCCATTGTAAAACTGGCCGCTCCCATTCCATTGTTAAACTGGCCACACCCCTTCCTATGTTAAACTGGCTACTCCCTTTCCATTGTTAAACTGGCCACTCCCCTTCCTATGTTAAACTGGCTACTCCCTTTCCATTGTTAAACTGGCCACTCCCCTTCCTATGTTAAACAGCCCACTCCCTTTCCATTGTTAAACTGGCCACTCCCCTTCCAATGTTAAACTGGCCTCTCCCATTTCCAATGTTAAACTGGCCACTCCCTTTCCAATGTTAAACTGGCCACAACCTTTCATTGTTAAACTAGCCGCTCCCTTTCCAATGTTAAACTGGCCACTCCACTTCCATTGTTAAACTGGCCATACCCTTTTCATTGTTAAACTGGCCACTCGCCTTCCATTGTTAAACTGGCCACTCCATTTCCGTTGTTAAACTGGACATACCCATTCCATTCATAAACTGGCCACACCCCTTCCAGAGTTAAATTGGCCACTCGCCTTCCATTGTTAAACTGGCTACACCCCTTCCACTATTAAACAGGCCACACCCTTTCTCCTGTTAAACGGGCCGATCCCATTTCCATTGTTAAACTAGCCACTCCCCTTCCACTGTTAAACGGGCCACTCCCATTCCATTGTTAATTTGGCCCCGCCCAATTGGTGGTTAAACTGCCCACTCCTCTTCAATTGTGAAACAGGCCACTCCCCTTCCATTGTTAAGATGGCCACACCGCTTCCATTGTTAAACTGGCCACTCCCCTTTCAATGTTAAACTGGCCACACCCCTTCCAATGTTAAACTGGCCACTCCCCTTCCATTGTTAATATGGCCACGCCCCTTTCATTGTTAAGATGGTCCCTCTCATTCCATTGTTAAATTGGCAACTCCCCTTCCATTGTTAATTTGGCCCCACACATTTGGTGGTTAAACAGCCCACTCCTCTTCAATTGTGAAACTGGCCACTCCCCTTCCATTGTTAAACTGGCCTCTCCCATTTCCAATGTTAAACTGGCCACTCCCTTTCCAATGTTAAACTGGCCACTCCCTTTCCATTGTTAAACAGGCCACTCCCCTTCCTATGTTAAACTGGCCGCTCCCTTTCCATTGTTAACATGGCCACGTCTCTTCCATTGTTAAGATGGTCTCTCTCATTCCATTGTTAAACTGGCCACTCCCTTTCCGTTGATAAACTGGCCACACCCCTTCCTCTGCTAAACTGGCACCTCCCCTTCTACTGTAAAACTGGCCACTCCACTTCCATTGTTAAACAGGAGACTCCCTTTCCTTTGTTAAACTGACCGATCCACTTTTATTGTAAAACTGGCTGCTCCCTTTCAATTGTTAAACTGACCGCTCACTTTCCATAGTTAAACTGGCCACTCCCCTTCCATTGTTAATATGGTCCCTCTCATTCCATTGTTAAATTGGCAACTCCCCTTCCATTGTTAATTTGGCCCCACACATTTGGTGGTTAAACAGCCCACTCCTCTTCAATTGTGAAACTGGCCACTCCCCTTCCAATGTTAAACTGGCCTCTCCCATTTCCAATGTTAAACTGGCCACTCCCTTTCCAATGTTAAACTGGCCACAACCTTTCATTGTTAAACTAGCCGCTCCCTTTCCAATGTTAAACTGGCCACTCCACTTCCATTGTTAAACTGGCCATACCCCTTTCATTGTTAAACTGGCCACTCGCCTTCCATTGTTAAACTGGCCACTCCATTTCCGTTGTTAAACTGGACATACCCATTCCATTCATAAACTGGCCACACCCCTTCCAGAGTTAAATTGGCCACTCGCCTTCCATTGTTAAACTGGCTACACCCCTTCCACTATTAAACAGGCCACACCCTTTCTCCTGTTAAACTGGCCGATCCCATTTCCATTGTTAAACTAGCCACTCCCCTTCCACTGTTAAACGGGCCACTCCCATTCCATTGTTAATTTGGCCCCGCCCAATTGGTGGTTAAACTGCCCACTCCTCTTCAATTGTGAAACAGGCCACTCCCCTTCCATTGTTAAGATGGCCACACCGCTTCCATTGTTAAACTGGCCACTCCCCTTTCAATGTTAAACTGGCCACACCCCTTCCAATGTTAAACTGGCCACTCCCCTTCCAATGTTAAACTGGCCACTCCCCTTCCATTGTTAATATGGCCACGCCCCTTTCATTGTTAAGATGGTCCCACTCATTCCATTGTTAAATTGGCAACTCCCCTTCCATTGTTAATTTGGCCCCACACATTTGGTGGTTAAACAGCCCACTCCTCTTCAATTGTGAAACTGGCCACTCCCCTTCCATTGTTAAACTGGCTACTCCCTTTCCAATGTTAAACTGGCCACAACCTTTCATTGTTAAACTGGCCACTCCCTTTCCAATGTTAAACTGGCCAATCCCCTTCCAATGTTAAACTGGCCACTCCCCTTCCATTGTTAAACTGGCCCCTCCCTTTCCATAGCTAAATTGGCCACTTCCCTTCCATTGGTAAACGGGACACTCCCCTTTCCATTGTTAAACAGGCCACTCCACTCCCATAGTTAAACGGCCACTCACCTTTCCACTGTTAAACTGTTGACTCACCTTCCATTGTTAAACTGGCCACTTGCCTTCCATTGTTAAACTGTCCAATCCCCTTCCGTTGTAAAACTGGCCGCTCCCCTTCCCCTGCTAAACTGGCACCTCCCCTTCTACTGTAAAACTGGCCACTCCACTTCCATTGTTAAACAGGAGACTCCCTTTCCTTTGTTAAACTGGCCGATCCACTTTTATTGTAAAACTGGCTGCTCCCTTTCAATTGTTAAACTGACCGCTCGCTTTCCATAGTAAAACTGGCCACACCCTTTCCATTGTTAACATGGCCACGCCCCTTTCATTGTTAAGATGGTCCCTCTCATTCCATTGTTAAATTGGCAACTCCCCTTCCATTGCTAATTTGGCCCCACCCATTTGGTGGTTAAACAGCCCACTCCTTTTCAATTGTGAAACAGGCCACTCCCCTTCCAATGTTAAACTGGCCACTCCCTTTCCATTTTTAAACCCACCACTCCCCTTCCACTGTCAAAGTAGCCACTCCCTTTCCAATGTTAAACTGGCCATTCCCTTTCCATTGTTAAACTGGCCACTCCCCTTCCAATGTTAAACAGGCCACTCCCTTTCCATTGTTAAACCCACCACTCCCCTTCCACTGTCAAAGTAGCCACTCCCTTTCCAATGTTAAACTGGCCATTCCCTTTCCATTGTTAAACCGACCACTCCCCTTCCACTGTCAAAGTGGCCGCTCCCTTTCCAATGTTAAACTGACCGCTCCCTTTCCATAGCTAAATTGGCCACTTCCCTTCCATTGGTAAACGGCCACTCGCCTTCCACTGTTAAAGTGGCCACTCACTTTTCCACTGTTAAACTGTTGACTCCCCTTCCATTGTTAAACTGGCCACTCCGTTTCCGTTGTTAAACTGGCCACACCCATTCCATTCATAAACTGGCCACACCCCTTCCAGAGTTAAATTGGCCACTCGCCTTCCATTGTTAAACTGGCTACACCCCTTCCACTATTAAACAGGCCACACCCTTTCTACTGTTAAACTGGCCGATCCCATTTCCATTGTTAAACTGGCCCCTCCCCTTCCATTGTCAAACTGTCCAATCCCCTTCCCCTGTTAAACTGGCAACTCCGCTTCTAATGTTAAACTGGCCTCTCCCTTTCTGTTGTTAAACTGGCCACTCCCCTTCCATTGTTAAGATGGTCCCTCTCATTTCAATGTTAAACAGCCCACTCCCTTTCCGTTGATAAACTGGCCACACCCCTTCCACTATTAAACAGGCCGATCCCTTTCCACTGTTAAACTGGCCACTCCCAGTCCATTGTTAATTGGTGGTTAAACGGCCCACTCCTCTTCAATTGTGAAACAGGCCACTCCCCTTCCATTGTTAAACTGGCCACACCCCTTCCATTGTAAAACTGGCCACACCCCTTCCATTGTAAAACTGGCCACACCCCTTCCATTGTTAAACTGGCCACTCCCCTTCCATTGTTAAACTGGCCACACCCCTTCCATTGTAAAACTGGCTACACCCCTTCCATTGTTAAACTGGCCACACCCCTTCCATTGTTAAACTGGCCACTCCCCTTCCATTGTTAAACTGGCCACACCCCTTCCATTGTAAAACTGGCCACACCCCTTCCATTGTTAAACTGGCCACTCCCCTTCCAATGTTAAACTGGCCACTCCCTTTCCATTGTTAAACTGGCCACTCCCCTTCCAATGTTAAACTGGCCACTCCCTTTCCATTGTTAAACTGGCCACTCCCTTTCCATTGTTAAACTGGCCACTCCCTTTCCCCTGTTAAACTGGCCACTCCCTTTCCATTGTTAAACTGGCCACTCCCCTTTCCAATGTTAAACTGGCCACTCCCCTTCCATTGTAAAACTGGCCACTCCCCTTCCATTGTTAAACTGGCCACTCCCCTTCCATTGTTAAACTGGCCACTCCCTTTCCCCTGTTAAACTGGCCACTCCCTTTCCATTGTTAAACTGGCCACTCCCCTTTCCAATGTTAAACTGGCCACTCCCCTTCCATTGTAAAACTGGCCACTCCCCTTCCATTGTTAAACTGGCCACTCCCCTTCCATTGTTAAACTGGCCTCTCCCCTTCCAATGTTAAACTAGTCCCTCTCATTCCTTTGTTAAACTGGCCACACACTTCCAGAGTTAAATTGGCCACTCGCCTTCCATTGTTAAACTGGTTACACCCCTTCCACTATTAAACAGGCCACACCCTTTCTACTGTTAAACTGGCCAATCCTTTTCCTTTATTAAACTGGCCACTCCCTTTCCAATGTTAAACTGGCCACTCCCCGTCCAGTCTTAAACTGGCCACTCCCTTTCCATCTTAAACTGGCCACTCCGCTTTCCATCATTGAACTGGCCACACCCCTTGCATTGTTAAACTGGCCACTCCCTTTCCATTGTAAAACTGGCCACTCCCCTTCTATTTTTAAACTGACCTCTCCCATTCCATTGATAAATTGGCCACTCCCTTTCCCTTGATAAACTGGCCACTCCCCTTCCATTGTTAATTTAGACGCATCAGCAACTCTCCCTTTACAAACTCTCTTAAAAAAAACCCAAGGACAAAGTAATCTTCTTAAAGTGGCAACATTATCACAGGAGCGGTGTGGGGTGTTAAAAGAACAATAAAGAATTTGATTATTAGAAAGTATATACTCAACCTAGTCGATGCAAACATGTAACAATTTTATTGTATGTTATAATCATTTCTAGAGATTTGAATATGATTTAATAATATAATTATGTGTACTCACTGGAAATGTAGAGTGGAATGAATGCACAGAACATAAACCACTGCAGCACTGTACAAGCCCTTCGGCCCTCAATATTGTGCCAGCCTTTTATCCTACTTTAAGATCACACTAACCTACTTAGTCTACATTTCATTATCATCTATGCGCCAATCCAAGAGTTGTTTAAATGTCCGTAATGTATCTGACTCTACTCCCAGCGCTGGCAGTGCATTCCATGCACCCACCCCTCTCTGTGTAAAGAACCTGCCTCTGACATGAGAAATCACATTCCCATTTGGTCATTCAAATATCAAAGGGTTGGGAATGTTCCCTTTCACTAGGCACAAGGGTTGTCACTCCTGTAGGTTTACCTTGAAGGGTTCAGGAATTGAAGACTAGGAGAACCAGGGAAAAATAGGGGAACATTCATCCAGAATTACAAGGTATGCTTTTAGTTCAATAACAATCTCAGAGTGAGAAATACTAGCCATTTGACAGACAGTCTAGAATCATTCAGTTAGGTGGGAAATGTTCAGATTTTACTGGGGTCTTGGGGAGGTCGGAGGGCAGGGATGTGGGTAAAAGGACAAAGCTGCACATTGGGTCAGCCCTGATCACTAGGCTGCTGCTGGGCTCCTTCCCCAATGGGAAGCCTGAATGTGCCTGCTCTCAGCAGCTGGGGAACTGGTTCACAGAATCAATGGGGCTGGCCTCCCTGCAAAAACAGCTGGGACGTTGACTGTCCGAAGAGGAGCTGGGGGCAGGGACCCCAGACGTGTTGACCAGGAAATGTCCTCTCTGACCATTAGCCTTCTGAACGTTTTGATAAATTTTGCTGGGCTAGCTCCCTGGAGAATAACTTCTTCAGGTCACGTTGCGATGGCTGCAATGCTGTAAGCTGTCTGATTGGGTAGACAGCATTAAAAACCCTCCCACCATCCTTAGATGGACAGTTTTGGGGTTCATCTATTATTAAATTGTGTTTCACTGTTGGCACTGGAACAGACTTCTTCCTACTTTTTGGATTTCAAGATCGAAGGAGTAAAAGTCTCCAGAGGTCAAATGGGGCAACAGTATGCTCTTTCATTAGAGGGGGAGAGAGAGAGAGAGAGAGAGAGAGACAGGCATGCGTGATGATGAGTTTAAACTGTGGCTCACCACGCCTTCAAAGAACTCTCCATAGTGACCGCAGTTGGTACGGGAACTGAAACTACACTGTTGGCATCACTCTGCATCACAAAACCAGCTATCCAGTCAACTGAGCTAACCATCCCTGTCAAAGTTCACAGCGAGAGACGATTCTATTCAATCTTCATTTGGAGATAGCCTACCAGAAGAATGGACAAATCTTCTGACCAAAGGTGCGACTATGGGAGTGGAGGGTTAGAGATTGTGAATCACCTCATCCAACCACAGTTGGTTATTCCACAAAACTGTGATGTGTAGGTGAAAGGAACTTTGATACCTTGTGTATCAATGTGAATACCAATAACTGGAATCTTACATTTGGCTCATTTTGGACAGAGGGGTAAGTTTCTTGTTGGTGCTGGTGCCATAGGACTGCCTTTACCATGTGAGAATACCACGATGGATTCACATCAGGCATACCTATACCTCTGCCTTTAGGAAGAAGAGATAGAGCCCATACGTTAGAATGTCAGGGGTAGCGTTCACTCCAAATCATCCAAAGTATAGCAAAACAGCAGTGTATCTAACAGCAGGTTAGCTATATTTCCAGACTGGAGCTGCACATTACAATCAACTCATATCTTTACTCAGCCTTTATTAATCAGTGCAGCAAGGCTGACAGTTTAATAGTCTAAATGGACTTATTAGCACAACAAATCTATGTCCACATTAAGGTCTTCTAAACTGCAACGTAGAAATGTTTATACATACTGCAATAACTACGTCACCTTTAAAAGATTACTGCCACCTTTAAGGCTCACTTAAGGAGCGTTTAATGAGGTAACAAATTACATGCTGAGGATAATTTTCAAAACTTTGACGAATTGTGGATAGAATTTGTTTTCACGCACAAATGTGAAATGCTTTATTATCAGTGGCAACAAACAATGACAATTAATATAGCATTAATATAGCACCTATAACACAGGAAAATGCTCCAAGGTACCTGACAGGTTTGTTGCCATATTGCATCATACTGCAGAAAGACGTATTGATCAAAATTTTAGGAAAGTCATCAAAGAGGAGAGAGCAGCTGTGAGACTGAGAGGTTTAGGGAGGGAATTCCAGAGTTCAAGGTCTAAGCAGTTGAAGACACAGAGTGATACAAATTAAGCAGAGCAGGGCAGGGATCTTAGAGATTCTGGGGATGGAGTAGATTATGGAGCTAGGGAGTGTTGGAGCATATTAATAACAAGGAGGTGTATAAATAAACTAAATTGATCACTGAACTCAAGGATAGTGTGAATGTATGAAGAAGAACGTGGAGAGACCTCTGGAAAATGAAAAGGGCTTCATATGGTAAAGGAAACTAGAAGACTCTATGGTGTTCAAATATCAGAGTCTCCATCACAGGCGATCATTGAGCTAACTGTGTTTCAGTATAGCTCATTAATAGTCTGGTGTTTGTACAACAAGCTGGAATCTTCTGCAATGCACTGCCTGAAAGGAAGGTCCAATCAGATTTAACAATTATGTTGAAAGGTTCATTACTTGAAGAAAGGTAAAATTTACAAGTCAGGGGGGAAAGGTGGGGACTAATTAGCTCTTTCAAAGAGCTAACTCAGGTATGATGGGCCAAATGGCCTCTTTGAAGTCAAACATAAAATGTTTTCAAGGTGCTCAAGCAACATCAAAGTAACATATCAGGGTAAGAGAAGGAACAGGCTCAGGAATGGAATGGCCAATTCCTGTCCCATCGGAACCTTACCATATGACAATAGGAGCGGAAGTAGGCCATTCAGCCCATCAAATCTGCTCTGCCAACCAATAAGGTCACGGCTGATCTGATAATCCTCAACTCCACTTTTTTGCTTTCCCCCACAACCCTTCAGTCCCTAACTGATTGGAAATATGTCTATGGCAGCCTTGAACACACTTAATGATACAGCCTTTGTAACCCTCTGAAAGAAGAAGCTCCTCCTCATCATATAGTGGGTGACCCCTTGCTCTATGATGATGCCCTGTGGTCCCAGACTCACCCACAAGGGAATACAAACCTTTCCGCATCTACCACTCAGCGGCACGGTGGCGCAGTGGTTAGCACTGATGCCTCACAGTGCCAGAGATCTGGGTTCAATTCCCGCCTCAGGCAACTGACTGTGTGGAGTTTGCACATTCTCCCCGTGTTATTCTCCCCGTGTCTGCGTGGCTTTGCTCCGGTTTCCTCCCACAGTTAAAAAATGCGTGGGTTGGGTGAATTGGCCATGCTGAATTGCCTGTAGTGTTAGGTGAAGGGGTAAATGTAGGGGAATGGGTCTGGGTGGGTTGCGCTTCGTTGGGTCGGGTCTGTGTGGACTTGGTGGGCCAAAGGGCCTGTTTCCACAATGTAAGTAATCTAATCTAATCTACCCTGTCAAATCCCCTCAGAATTTTCAATAGGTTTGTCTCTCATTCTTCTAAATTCCAACAAGTGCAGGCCAAGAGTACTCAACCTCTCCTCATATGCCAATTCCTCCAGGCCTGGGATGAGCCAAGTGGGACTGCTGGCAATGCCCAATATATCTTTCTTTAGATGAGGGGCCCAAAGCTGTTCACACCGTTCCTGCTTCAGCAGTGCCTTGGATAGTTTAAGTAAAACTTTGCTACTTTTATACTCGATTCCCTGAGGAATGAAGGCCAACATTCCATTTCCTTGTTCCCGCCTCAACTTGGATGCTAGCTTTCAGTTATTCATGGACAAGGATTCTCAAATCCCTCTGTCCTGCAGGTTTCTGCAATCTTTGATTGATTGAGTTATTGCCATGTGCACCGAAAAGATTTGTTTAGAGCAGTACAAGCACATCATAGTCAGCAAGGATTTACAGATCACAAAGAC
The DNA here is from genome assembly GCF_020745735.1 of Hemiscyllium ocellatum. Classification (NCBI taxonomy): domain Eukaryota; kingdom Metazoa; phylum Chordata; class Chondrichthyes; order Orectolobiformes; family Hemiscylliidae; genus Hemiscyllium; species Hemiscyllium ocellatum. Next base: position 59,271,134 of record NC_083422.1, on the reverse strand, counting down.
TTAGGTAGAGGCATACAGGTTATATTGCACAGGGTTCGCACGGGGCAAAATGGAGAGTCCATTCATCAGTCTAATCACAGTGGGAAAGAGGCTGTTCCTGAAGCTGTTGGTGCATGTGTTCAAGCTTCTGTATATTTTGCCTGACGGAAGGGGTTATAGCAGAGCATTACCGGGGTGGGATGGGTCTTTGATGGTGTTGGGAGCCTTTCTGCAGCAGTGAGCTATGTAAATGGATTCCATGGATGGAAGGTTGCCTTCCATGATGGTCTGAGCTGTGCACATCATCTTCTATGGTTTCTTACGGTCCTGGACTGAGCTGTTGCCACACCAAGCCATGATGCACCGGGGCCGTATGCTCTCAATGGGGCATCTGCATTAAAAATTGGGAAGGGTCCTTATGGACATGTCAAATGTCCGAAGCTCCCTGAGGAAGAGGCATTGTTATGCCTTCTTGACTGTTTCACCTATTCGGGAAGTCCAAAACAAGTCCGTTATCTTCACTCCAGGAAACTGAATGTTCTCCATTCTCTGAACCTCCTTTCTGTTGACGTAGATGGGGGTGTGTTCCCCTCCTTTCTTTCTGAAGTCAATGATCAGTTCTTTCTCCATTTAAATAATATTCAACACCTCTACACTTCCTGCCACAGTGCACATTTTCCCACATTGTAGTTCACCTGCCAAGTTTATGCCCAGTCACCTCACCTGGTCCGTACCATTCTGCGGACTTTTTGTGTCATTCCTACATATTTTTTGTGTCATCTGCAAACTTGGCAATAGGACATTTATTACCTTCATCCAAGTCATTCATATACATTGCAGATAATTGTGGCCCTAGCACTGATCTCTGTAGCAACCCATGAGTGACAGATTGTCACTCTGATAATTTCCCCTTGTCCCATCTGTGCCTTCCATTAGTTAGCCAATCTACTATCCATGCTGACATTCACCCTCCAACACCATGGGCTCTTATCTTATTAAGTGATTTTCTGTGTGGTAATTTATCAAAAGTCCTCTGAAATTTCAAATATATTACATTCACTGCTTTGACCTTTTCTATTCATGTGTGGGGGCATCACTGGCTGGGCCTAGCATTTACAGCTCATCCCTAGTTTCCCCTTCATGAAATTGGTGTTGAGTTCCCTTCTTGAACTGCTGCAGCTTCCTTCTAACTATTCTGCTTGCGACTTCCTCAAAGAATTCTCACAAAGTGTCAGCCATGAGTCCCCCTTTATGAAGCCATGCTGCGACTGTTTGACTATGTTAGATATTTCCAAATGCTCTGCTATTACAGCCTTTATAATCGATTCTAACATTTTCGCAATAACAGACTTTAAGCTAACTGCTTTACAACTACCTCTTTGCTGTCTTCTATTTTGTTTAATAAAGATGATATAATGGCAGTTTTCCAATTCTCTAGGACTTTTCCAGAATCGAAGGAATCCAGGAAGATTATGACCAGTATATCTACTATCACTGTAGCAACTTCCTTCAATATGCTAGGCTATATCCCATCAGGTCCAGGGGACATATCTGTTTTTAACCCCATTAGTTTCCCTAGCACATTTTCTCCAGTGATCACCTCCTTTTGCCTCTAGATCATTTTGTAATTTTGTAATGCTATTAATGTCTTCTACCATGAAGATTAATGCAACGTATTTGTTTAACTCCTCTGCCATTTCTTACTTCCCAGTTATTATTTCTGCAGCTTCATTCTCCAAGGAATCCATGTTGACTTTTTCGATTCCAATCCAATGTCCAAGTTTCACGCACCATCCTGATTGGGACATATGTCACCATTCCTTCATTAGACCAGAACTCCAGAAAACTCACCCCAGCACCATTGGGTGGCGATACATCAAGAACAAGGATCAGCTTGAACAGAGAATGAGTAGGGAATATTGGAAGTGGAGAATGGATGCATAACAAATGTAAGCCACATTTCAAAAATAGTCTTAAAAATTTGTTTCTGAAAGCACTTACAACTTGATGAGCCATGTTTGTTGCTTTGTTTCTGGAGGTTACTAACAAGCTTAACCAGACTGAGAGCAGACAGGGCTCGAAATGTCAATGCTCATTACAGCAGAATAAATTCCAAGCCTCATCTTTTATTCAGGAGTTAAAGTAAATGAGGTGTCCATCCTCTGCAATGAAGCAGTGTTGATACCCACCTCTGATCCACAAATTATTTTCAAATTGTGTTCATTGCCAACACTCCACCCCCTCCCTTCTTAATGCTAACTGCTGGCTCAATACTTGAGAAAATATCTGAACAATATGCTTTACTCCCTTTCTGACATAGAGTACAACAAGCATTTATTGAAATGCAGTGCTTGTCAATATTGAAGAAGAACCACACTCTTTTACTGCAAATAAAAACTGGAAGAACAGCGGACACTGAAAATCAGAAGCAAAAACAGACATTGCTGGAAAAAGTTAGCAGGTCTGGCAGCATCTGTACAACTCTGATTTCTCTCCACAGATGCTGCAAGACCTGCTGAGCTTTTCCAGTAATTTTTGCTTTTGTCTCTTTTAAGCCAGCTTGAAGGCAATGTGTTGACTCTTTACTGCAATGACTGAGGGAAGTCAGACCGTGATATGAAATACAACATGGACACTAGGAAGAGATCTCAAGGGAACAGATTCAGGCACCAGAGCTTCACCAAGGCAAAGATGTGACTAAACACTTTGCTCTATTTGTGATTCCCTCTCCCAAAAATTAAGGAGACATACACAAGTAAGAAGCACATGCTACATGACAAAAACACACGCACCCAACAACCTCACCGCCCTGTGCCTGAATACTTCAAACCTGCCCACCAACTCCCCCCACCCCCACCCCCACCCCCACCCCCAACAACTCCGCCAAGGACACGCAAGACCTGGGCCTCCTCCACCACCAAATCCAAGCCACCTCACACCTGGAGGAGGAACACCTCATCTTCTGCCTTGGGACCCTCCAACCACACGATTTCACCAGTTTCCTCATCTCCCCGACCCCCCTCACCTTATTCCAAATCCAACCCTCCGACTCAGCACGGCCCTCTTGAACTGTCCTACCTATCCATCTTCCTTTTCACCTATCCACTCCACCCTCCTCTCTGACCTATCACTTTCACCCCTACATTCATCTATTTATCGCATTCCCAGCTATCTCCCATTTATCTCTCAGCCCACTTGGCCTCCCACGCCCCCATTCCTGTTGAAAAGCTCATACTTGAACCGTCAATTCTCCTGCTTCTCGGACGCTGCCTGACTGGATGTGCTTTTCCAGCACCACACTTTTTAACTCTGATCTCCAGCATCTGCTGTCCTCACTTTCTCCGCTACAAGAACATCTGCCCAGTGGAGCTTTTCAGATGCTGATGTGTTTCTGTGTTTTTCCACTGGGGTGAATGGGCCTGTCTTGTTAAAGACACCAACGGCAGCATTGGCTGCCATTCCCTCATAGCCTCACACTTGATGAAAATTTAATTTTCTTTAATGTTAATGGGATCCACATTTGGTAACTGTGTGGCACACAGTTACCTGGAGCATAGGGATATTAAATGGCAATGCACACTATATACCCTTCTCAAGTAAATCCAATATTAATAATCTATTTACTTGCAAGGTTCTGGGGGTTTTAACTGGGTATTCATTTGTGCTCCAACGATTAATAACAGAGGAAGCTTTTGTGATGTCACGGCAGTGTTCTAACCTTTGGCCTAGAAGGCCTGGGTGTAAATCTCATTTGCCCCAGATATCTGCGACAGTATGCCCAAACAGACTGATGTGTTTTTGTTTCTATAAGTATGAACAGACTGCAATAGTTGTGGCTAGGTTAGGAGATGTAGCTTTGCAGTTTTTACCACTGCGAATGAACCCTTGTAAAGGTGTATATAGATTGACTTTTGGGAAGAACGCATAGCACCAGAGGCTGGTTGGCTGAAGGTTGAGGTTAGAAACTAACAATACATGAATATGACAGCAAAAATGGCAAAAAGCAAGGTCTAAATTTGATTACCCGCTGATGTTTTTCCAAAGAGATATCATCTCAACATTGGAATTGGAAAGCAAAGACACTGAACTCACTTTCCAGTTCTCTCTTGTGTGTGTGTCTTTTTGCATATCTCAACCTGTGTGTGTGTTTGTGTGTGAAGGGGGAGTTTTTAAGTGGATGAAAGCTTTAATTAGTAGTGTTACACACCAATAATTTACATTTATTAACCTGTGGGCACAATCAAATTACTTATAATGAATAATAATTCTTATTTTGTACAGAAACCTGGTCCATACTTTCTCTCAACCTTGGATTAAAAATCAGGGACATTTGGGATACTGTGCATACATTAAAACCAAAATTAGCATCTGGCACAACTCAGGAAGTCATGATTTAGAGATGCCAGTGTTGGATTGGGGCGTACAAATTTAAAACTCACACAATGCCAGGTTATAATCCAACAGGTTTATTTGGAAGCACTAGCTTTCAGAGTATACTCCACAACCACCAGATGAAGGAGCGGCGCTCCGAAAGCTAGTGCTTCCAATTAAACCTGTTGGATTATAACCTGGCGTTGTGTGATATTTACCTCCAGGAAGAGTGGAGTTTAACTTGCAATGTGCTAAGCCATTGAGTTTCAGCAATGTTTAGGGGTTGATGTTCTGGGATTTGAATTGAGTTAAATTGGATTGGATTGAGGATTTGCATGTAGTTTGGACGATAATGCAGGGGAAGGAGAATGAGATTCGGTATTACAATGAAAGCATGGCACTGGAACAGCAAGAGATTTCCTGCAGGTGGCAGAGTTGTTGCTCGTAGCCTGAAATGAACTTTCAAAAGGAAAGTTGATTGACTTGACAGGTACACTGGAAGTAGCATTGCCTGCCTGAGCTAAACAACAAGAGATAATTGAGGTATTCACACAACACTTGGGTTTATAGGAAATACAAAAGGGCTGAGTACTTCAGAGAGTAAAAGGAAAGAATTCAGTGATTTTCAGTTCCAGTTGAAGTAGCTGAAGCTAGGGATGAGAATGAAGAAACTAGAGAAGGCAGAAAACATCAAGGAAAGGACAGAAAAACAGAAGGAAAAAGAGATAGAATTAAGAACATCTGAAGTAGTCCAGTAAGGAAATGTTTAAGTTTGCAAAGGCCCTCCCAAAATTTGAGGAGAAAAATGTGGACACATTCTACATGTAATTGGAGGAAATGGCAAGGCAAATAAAGTGGACAAAATAGGAACTGGACTTTACTCTTGCAAACTAAGTTGACTGGTAAAGCACAGGAAATTTATGCTTCACTGTCAGAGGTGGTTGACCACTGTGAAGAGAACGATAATGGCTGTGTATGGGTAAGCACCCAAGACAGATAGACAAAGATTCTGGAATCTAAGGAAGCTTGAATTCAAGAGGGTTAGACAAAGGAATTTGACAGGTGGTTAAACGCATTTGTCGGTGAAATCACACATGAAGCTCTTAGACAGTTTACTGCTTTAGAGGATTCTAAACATTCACTCCCTTCAGTCAGAAAATCTTATGTTGAGAGCCAAAGAGCTGCTTTGAATTGGAAATGATGGGTTAGAAAGGGAGCGAAATGGGTTTGACTGACAGTCAAAACTCACTCGGAAATATGATTTCTATTTGGAAGCAGAAGACTGTAAATCATCAGGAAGGACATGTCAGTGAGGTTCAAGAAATCAAACAGCTGGAGGCAGGAAGTCATTGTTTCAAGTTGTATGCCGGAGCAGTTAGATTAGATTAGATTACTTACAGTGTGGAAACAGGCCCTTCGACCCAACAAGTCCACACCGACCCGCCGAAGCGTAACCCACCCATACCCCTACACTTACCCCTTACCTAACACTATGGGCAATTTAGCATGGCCAATTCACCTGACCCGCACATCTTTGGACTGTGGGAGGAAACTGGAGCACCCGGAGAAAACCTACGCAGACACGGGGAGAACGTGCAAACTCCACACAGTCAGTCGCCTGAGTCGGGAATTGAACCCAGGTCTCTGGCGCTGTGAGGCAGCAGTGCTAACCACTGTGCCACCGTGCCACCCATAAGTTAGTAATCTTTTTTTTAACCTCCCCTCAAAATGGACATTAACTGCCTCGTGGACATGTAGAATTATCCCATCAGAGAAAAAGGGGGAGTTGGAATGAGAGAAACCGACATCCGCCATGACAACAAACTGAGTAAAGACAATCTGGGGAGAAGGTTCACTCTGGTCCCTTATTCCTGTGGAAATCCTCATTGGGCATTCTGATCACTTTTCATTCTTCAGCATCATTAGCTCTTTCATGTTGTTTTAAGTTCTAACTTCTCTATCTGATTTGCTTTGCTGTTTTGAAACGGAAAGAATGTTTCATTACTGTATTCAGTTCTGTTCGTTCCTGTTATCTCCAAGGCTCCTTTCATGCTTAGAATGTAATATCCCCTTTTAAGTTATTTTATTTCTGTACTCCTTCAAAGTTCTTTCTGCACAGCAGTTTTATATAATCTGCTTTCCTTTAATTCACATTTTAATTGCTATAATCTTCACTTCTGACAAAGTTTAGCTTTTGGTATTTATTTCAATAGGAGAAAGTGAGAACTGCAGATACTGGAAATCAGAGTCGAGAGTGTGGTGCTGGAAAAGCACAGCAGGCCAGGCAACATCTGAGGAGCAGGAGAATTAACATTTTGGGCATAAGCTCTTCATCAAGAGCTCTGATGAAGGGCTTATGCCCAAAACATTGATTCTCCTGCTCCTTGAATGCTGCCTGACCTGCTATGCTTTTTCAGCATCACATTCCCTACGTTTATTTCAATATCCTACACAGTCAGAGCATACATCTCACCCTGGGCTGTTTCAAACTGACACCGAGTGCTGAATTAAAATATATCGCAGTTCAATACACACAAGTACGTTTATATCAAAAGTTCCTTTCAATACCTCAAGAACGTATAAAAGCACTTTAAAGCCAATGTGGTGTAGTCACTCCTGTGAAATGTGACAGCAAATCCATGCAGTCAACTCTTATAAATGGCATTGATTGATTTGATTTGATTTATTACTGTCACATGGACCGAGATACAGTATACAAAGTGCATTCAGGTAACAAAACAGAGTGAGGAATACAATGTTATAGCTGCAGAGAAGGTGGACAAAGAATGAGATCAACATTAAATTGAAAACTTCAAAGTTCCATTCAGAAGTCTAATAACAGTGAGAAGAAGCTGTTCTTGAATCTGTTGACACGTGTTCAAGCTTTTGGATCTTCTGCCTGAGATTATAACCAGGGTGACAGGGGTCTTTGATGATGTTGGCTGCCTTCCTGATGCAGTGTGAAGTTTGGATAGAAAGCCTATATGATGGGGATACATTTCATTGTGACAACGAACTGATAGTCTGCCTTAGTGGTGTAGGTTACAGGAAAATGTTTGGCCAGAGCATTAGGGCGAGCTTCCCTGCTCTCTCGTTTTCCAAACAATACATTGGGATCCTTACACCCACCAGGGTAATGGGGATCTCATTGTAACAAGCTGAGGACAGCAACATCCAGGACATTAAGCTCATGTCCAGAAGGGGACTTGAGCTCACTACCTTTTGAAACAGATTGCAACACACTGAAGCACATCTAATACCCGAGCTATGCTGAGCGCACATAAAAAAAGCCAATTTGAAATGAAGTTGTACACAGAATATTAAAATGTTTTGAAAATCCTTACAGAGACTGAACACAATGACAAATCTGCAGCTATAATGTTCAGCAATCAACAATTCATTGTAATCATTTCCTGAAAAGTTGGTATTCCACTAACAATGAGAGAGGAAATTACCAGAAAAGTCTGTAGCTTCTAACCTTTTTGATTGCCAGTTTGGGGAATTCTGGAATTCTCTTCCTGCAAAACATTTGACGCTAGGTCAATTGAAAATGTCAAAATGGAAATTGAAGGGCTTGTCTTAGGCAAGGGTACAAAGGGTTACTGAATCACAGCAGGCAAATAGATTTAAGATAGAGATCAGCCATAATCTAATTGAATAGCAGAACAGGCTCCAGGGGCTGAAGGAGCCTATGTTTCTATATTTGATTGGTTTTGACAGCTGCCCAACAGTCTTCCAACTGATCTTATTCTGATTTTTTTCCCCACTGGGCTTGAAGACTTTTGATACAAGGCAAAGCTGACTTTCCTTGTGAATTGCTGATAAGGTGACAGGATTTTAAAAAGTTTACAGTCAGCGTTTGAAAGGAGCCAGCCAACACATGTGACAACTGGTCATTAGCCCTGGGTTAGAATGCAGGTAGTGCCCTGAGGTCCAGTGCAGCTCTTTTCCAAATGGCGAGTGACTGAGACACTGTGCAAACTATTCCACTTACCTTAAAGTTGCTTCATCCCAATTATACAATGATTAAATCAATTTTAATCACTTATTTCCTATCTTTAACTAGCACACTCGGATTAATTCTAATTTCTGGGGAATTCAAACATAATGCAGCAAATAGGAATGGGAATATGAGGGAATAAGCTGTGCAATGAACATTGCTATCGTGTTGGTGAATATCACAAATTTCACTGATTGGGAGTTAATGGATGGAAGGACAATTGAATCAGTTGACCATCTATCCTAAAACGTAGGAAGGTACACCTATCTTAGATAAATCTTGGCACATGCCCATCGTTAGTATACACTGAAGAACTGTTCAATGCCATCCTTTGCGGTCTATCCAGTAATCCCTTGTGCATATAAGAGAGAACATTTAATAGGCACAATGTTTTGAGACTATATTTCAATCAAAGAAGAAATTCATGTATTTCCTGATCCGTTCAAGCACTGAGAGGGGGCACTCACTCTCCAGACTAATCAGCAGCTTGTACACTGGCCTTTCTTAACACTGAATCAGCCCAGCAACAGAAAGGTTATAAACTACATAATCACATTTTTGCATCTTGTCTTTAATATTGAATGAGCAAAAATTGAAGTTGCTAAATTTCCAGATTATTTGCATTCAGGGAAATACATTTAAGAAATGCTGCATTTTCAGACAATTTCTAAGAAGCCATGTCCATGGGTACTAACTGCACGGTACTTCCCACAGCAGCAATAAGTGTAAAGGGCAATCCCAACAATTACGACTAAACTGATATCTTGCAAAGGATCAGCTCACAACATAATTAACATTTATATTATTGCCATTAATGTAATGTGATTTTTTTTTACAAGAAGATATATAGATTTAGGTGAGTCCTGTGAAGGATTTGTTAGAAACAAGGTCAGAAAATCAAGTTGACAATGATGTAAATGTATCAAATGTAAGAAGGGTGTAACCTCAGTCAGCTTATTGAGCAGATCCCTGTGTTGTGAATGGATGAAATGTTTACACTGTTGAGTTTATGACAGGCAGTGCATTTGGTTTGTTTTGGCTACAGAGCAGACAAATTAGTTTAGGGGAGTCAGCAGAAATGGTTTCCTGTGTGTGGATCTTGCACATAAGTTTGGACAGAAATTTTCTAATTGTTAAAACTGAGAAAGTTCAGGCCATCAGAATTGTGAAAGGTTCATGCCATCAGATACAGAAAGCGAGAAGAAATAGGAAAGGTCTCAAAGGTGACAGGGAAAGTAATTGGAAAGAGGCAACTAAATAATGAATTTAAAAAGCTGAGATAGGGATGATGTTTCTCTGGGATTCAGTCACTGTAATGAATAGTGTTGAGAAACAGAATAAAACTTTGTTTTGCTGTCATGATTTGGAGATGTCGGTGTTGGACTGGGGTGTACAAAGTTAAAAATACACAACACCAGGTTATATTCCAACAGGTTTAATTAGAAGCACTAGCTTTCAGAGCGACGCTTCTTCATCAGGTGATTTTCATCACAACCTGATGTTGTGTGATCTTTAACTTTGTTTTGATGTGTGTGTCTTAACATATGTGTTTTAATTATCTTATGTTTTGTTTTGTGTAATAAGCTTATGTTTTGTTGTTAAAGAACATCTGAAAGGCTTGTTTCAGCAACTAACCACCATATTAGCCAATGGTTAAAAAAAACCCATATGATCTATCAAGTTGCTTTCATTCTGGAATCTGACTTGTTCAGTATTAACTGGGATCAGAATACAGCAATATATTTGAAATTGTCTCATGGTCAAAACTAAAGCAGGAGTGCCCTAGTAATACTTAAAAATTTCCAATTAATCCTCTATTTCAAGAAAAAAGGTGAGAAATCTCTTTCACTTGAAACTAATGGATGCCTGCTTTATTGATCCCCTTTCCATCTCTCTGAAGATGCACAATTCCCAGTCCAAGTCCCCTTCACATATCTCGTTGAAGCAGCCAGTCTCAGCTTATAATACAAAAGGAGACCATTTGGCCCATTTTGCCAGCTCTTTGAAAGAGCGATCCAGTTTAGGTTCACATACTTTATTCCCGATAACTAGGCAGCAACAAACACATCTGGAATCTAATATTGTAAAAACTTTTCAGCATTTAATTAGATGGACACACACCTTAACCCAGAATCCAGCATTTTATCTCTCCACCACTGAGGATTTTGCTTGAAACATCGATTCTCCTGCTCCTCGGATGCTACCTGACCTGCTGTGTGTTTCCAGCACCACACTCGAGAACATAGAACATAGAACAGTACAGCACAGAACAGGCCCTTCAGCCCACGATGTGATGCTGACAATTGACCCTCATGTGAGGTAAACCTAATGTATGAACCCTCAAATTTCTGTGACCATATGCATGTCCAGTAGTCTCTTAAATATCCCCAATGACCTCGCTTCCACAACTGCTGCTGGCAACGCATTCCATTCTCTCACAACTCTCTGCATAAAGAATCTGCCTCTGACATCTCCTCTATACTTTCCGCCAAACAGCTTAAAACTATGACCTCTCATGTTAACAATTTCTGCTCTGGGAAAAAGTATCCGGCTATCAACTCTATCTATGCCTCTTGTACGCCTCAATTAGGTACTCTCTTCATTCTTTTTTCCAATGAGAAAAGTCCAAGCTCAGTCAACCTATCTTCGTAAGATAAGCCCTCCATTCCAGGCAGCATCCTGGTAAACCTCCTCTGAACCCTCTCCAAAGCATCCACATCTTTCCTATAATAGGGTGACCAGAACTGGACACAGTATTCCAAGTGCGATCAAACCAAAGTTTTATAGAGCTGCAACAAGATCTCACGGCTCTTAAACTCAATCCCCCTGTTAATGAAAGCCAAAACACCATATGCTTTCTTAACAACCCTGTCCACTTGGGTGGCAATTTTAAAAGATCTATGTACCGGCACACCAAGATCCCGCTGTTCCTCCACACTGCCAAGAATCCTGTCTTGAATCCTGTACCCAACTTTCAAGTTTGACTTTCCAAAATGCATCACTTCGCATTTATCCAGGTTGAACTCCATCTGTCACCTCTTAGCCCATCTCTGCATCCTGTCAATGTCACACTGCAGCCTACAACAGTCCTCAAGACTGTCAACGACACCTCCAACCTTTGTGTCGTCTGCAAGCTTGCTAACCCATCCTTCAATCTCCTCATCCAAGTCATTAATAAAAATTACAAAGAGTAGAGGCCCAAGAACAGAGCCCTGTGAAACATCACTCACCACTGACTTCCAGGCAGATTACTTTCCTTCTTCTACTACCACTCGTTGTCTTCTGTCAACCAGCCAATTCTGTGTCCAGACAGCTAAATTTCTCTGTATTCCATTCTTCCTGACCTTCTGAACAAGCCTACTTTGGGGAACCTTATCAAATACCTTGTTGAAGTCCACATACACCACATCCACCGCTCAACCCTCATCAACTTGTCTAGTAACATCCTCAAAAAAATCAATAAGATTTGTGAGGCATGACCTGGCCCTCACAAAGCCGTGTTGACTGCATTTAATCAAGCCAAGCTCTTCCAGATGGTCATAAATCCCATCCCCCAGAATCCTTTCTAACACCTTGCAGACGACAGACGTGAGACTGACTGAGCTGTAATTGCCGGGGATTTCCCTATTTCCTTTCTTGAAGAGAGGAATTACATTTGCCTCCCTCCAGTCCTCAGGTATGACTCCAGTGGAGAGCGAGGATGCAAAGATCTTCGCAAGCGGTGAAGCGATCACATTTCTCGCTTCCCAAAGCAGCCGAGAACAAATCTGGTCTGGCCCTGGTGATGTGTCAATCTTAATGTTTGTCAAAATTTTCAGCGCATCAGCTTCCTCAATCTCTATCCGTGCCAGCATGCTTACCTGCTCCTCAATGGTTTCATTCACTACAAGGTCCTTTTCTTTAGTAAAGACAGAAGTAAAACACTCATTTAGGGCTTCCCCTACCTCCTCAGACTCTATACACAAGTTCCCTATGCTATCCCTGATCAGCCCTACTCTTTCTTTAATCACTCTCTTATTCCTCACATATGTTTAAAATGCCTTTGGATTCTCCCTAATCCTTCCTGCCAAGCCTTTTTCATGCCCCCTCCTGGCTCTCCTCAGACCATTTTTGAGGTCCTTCCTTGCCTGCCTGTAATCCTGAGCTGAGCAAGACCCTTGCTTCCTCCACCTTATGTAAGCTGCCTTCTTTCTTTTGACGAGAAGCTCCTCCGCTCTCGTCTTCCAAGGTTCCTTTATCTTACCCCTTCTTGCCTGTCTCAGAGGAACACATGTATGCATCACTCGCAACAACTGTTCCTTAAACAGTCTCCACATGTCTATAGTACCCTTTCCATGGAACAATTGCTCCCAGTCCATGCTTCCCAACTCACGTCTGATAGTATCATAGTTTCCTTTTCCCCATTTAAATATCCTCCCATTGTGCCTGCTTCTCTCCTTCTCCATAGCTATGTAGAATGTGTGGCAGTTGCGGTCACTATCACCAAAATGCTCTCCCAACACAAGATCTGATACCTGCCCCGGCTCATTGCCGAGAACCAAATCCGAAATGGCCTCTCCCCTTATCAGCCTGACAAAGTACTGAGTTGGAAACCCTCCTAAACACACCTTACAAAAACAGCTCCTTCCAAACCATCTGCTAAGAACTCTCTAAGTTTTTACTGTCTCAGACAGATAAATTGCTTTAACAAGCTGTGATGCATCCAAACAGGATGCTTTCTATGGTTCATCTATAAACATTGTGGACATGCTGAATTTCCTTAAACATCTGAAGAAGTAGAGACATTGATGTGCTTTGATGCAGTCATTATTTCTGCTTCAGGGTCCTTGTCTTGTAATACAAATTCAGGCCCCAGAGTCAGACAATGGTTATAAACTAGACAAGACCATGCAGTTTGTCATACCTATGGTAGGTCTCTGCAAGACAAGAGTAGCCCAAGTAGACCCACTCCTCTGATCTTTCCCTATGGTCCTACACATTTTTCCCTTTCAGGTGATTACTCAATTTCCTTTCACAAGCCACGATGCAATCTGTCCCTTTACACACCACGGTAGTGTTTTCTAGTTCCTAGCCTTTTACTGCGGAGAAAAACCTATTCTCATGTTACCTATGGTTCATTTGTCAATTTCCACAAACCTATGACCTCCAGTTTTGATCTCCATGGCAGCATTTCCTCATGGCGTTGAACATCTCCTCATAATCTTCTTCAAGGTGAAAAGCCCCAGCAATTGACCCACATCCCTAAATGTTTCAGCCCTCCAAATGTTCTCGCAAACTCCCACTGCACCTTCTTTCATGCTTTCATATCCCTACTGTCCAAAATACTCCATTGAAGCCTCATCAATCTTTTATAACAATTTATCACTCGTTTTTTTAATCATCTTGATTTATAATGCCCAGCGACATGTTCCTTTTTTTAAAACGCTTTCTCAACTTACCTGTTCACTTTCATCGATTCTTACACAAGTTTCCCTATTCCTGCATTCCTTTTAGTATTGTTCCCCATACTTCAGATTGCCTTTTTTTCTCATTCTTGTTATCAAAATAGAGCACTTCACACTTCCCCACATTAAGATCCATCTGCAATGTTTTTGTTCCATGTTCCTGTCTGTGCACACTTGAATTCTAACACTATCCACTTCATAGTTCAATTCAGTTCCCTGGTTCCAAATAAAATTGTGAAAACTATAGCCTTGTTCAAGAAGTGTTGTAAGGATAAACCAAGCAAATACAGACCAGTCAATTTAAATTGAGTTGTGGGGAAACGTCTAGAGACAATTATTCAGAATAGAACTGAAAAATGTTGAGAAAAAGTCCATGCAAACAGGTAGGATGGTTCGGAAGCGTCAGGATGGATTTCTAAGGGGAACATTGTGTTTAACTAAATTCTTGGAATTTTTTAAAGTGACAACAGAAAGTCAATAAGCCTAACATGATTGATGGGGGATATATTGACATTAAGAAGGAGATGGATGCAGTGCTACATAACAAACCTATGGGGGAAGGTATAGGTCATGGAATAAAAGGATCAGTATCTGCATGGACACAAAATTATCTGAGTGATAGCAAGGAGAAAGTGAGGACTGCAGATGCTGGAAATCAAAGTCAAGAGCATGGTACTGGAAAAGCACAACAGGTCAGGCAGCATCTGAGGAGCAGGAGAATCGACATTTCAGGCATAAGCTCTTTGTCAGGAATTCAATAGTGATAGCAAACACAGAGTAATGGTCACTTGATTTTTTTGGGCTAGAGGAATGTTTGTTCTCTGGGATGTGTACTGGGACTGTTCTTGGTATACGTTTGTGATCTGGATTTTGGGTTACAAGGGACACAGTTTGCAGATGAGACAAAATTTGAGAAAATTGTAAACTGTGAGGAGGAACAGTGTGGACCTCCAAAAGGACATTGCCAGGTGGACTTGGCAGGTAATTGGCAGATAGTGGGCAGGTAGGTGGCAGATAGTGGGCAGGTAGGTGGCAGATAGTGAGCAGATAGGTGGCAGATGAGGTTCAATAGAGAGAAGCATGAATTAATGCACTTTGGCAAGAAGATCATTGAGAGATCGAATAAGTGTTACTAATCTAAAGGGCGCGCATATGTGCATAAATCATTAAAGGTGTCCAGAGACATAGAGGATGCACTTAATTAAAGCATACAATATCTAGACTTTAGTATAAGGGGCATAGAGCTGAAAAGAAAGGAGGTGTAACAGAATTTGTCTCAGGAATTTATGACATTTTGCTGGAGTATTTCTGTACAATTCTAGATGTCACATTTTTGGAAGAATTGAACACATTGGAGGGACTGTGGAGGAAGTTGATAAGAATTACTCCAAGGATGAGAAAATTCATTTGTGAAAATGGATTGGAGAAGTTGGGCTTTTTTCTTAAGAGGGGAATGTTTACAAAATTAGCTGGGTGTCTGGACAGAGTAGATGGGAAGAAACCTTTCCATCTCAGAAAATGATTGAGATTATAAGGGTACAGCATTTAACTAACTTTGAAAAGAAGCAAACATGATGCAAGACACCACTTTTTCATATAAGAGGTAATTCTGGTCTGGAATGCACTGTCTGGAATTGTGATGGAGACAGATTCAATTGAAGATTTCACGATAGCATCAAATGATTATTTGAACAGGAATGATGTGCAGGGTTCCAGGACAAATCAGAAAGATGGCACCAATTCATAATGTCGAGAGTCAGTGAAGACACAGCTGATTAAATAGTTTCCACCTGCATGATAACAGTTGGGTGATTCTGTGAAATCACAACTCCTCAATATGAAGCATTGCTTTGTATATTTTGGTTAATGGTAGGAACAGCACATAAGTGGAATAAATTTTGCAAATAGGCTTCATAACCCCCAGGGGATGGGCTACTTACAGTGAAACTTAAAGCTAATAATATTTGACATCATGTGATAGTGCGACTCAAGAACTTGTATTGTAATCACCACTTATTACTTCTTGGTCATTCCCACTGCAATTATTATAATTTAAACAATCCTATTGTGTAACATAAACACCATAAAGCTTACAAGAGCAACTAAATCTGGTGGTTCTACCACATTTTGTAAACTAATCAACCAATGCAAAAGGGTTATCTTGATTCACTGAGTAGTGTTACATATTGCCAGCCATCTATGCCCATATATATCTTAATATTGAGGGTGACCTATGCTGTGCATTTGTAATTTGGTCACTCACATGATGAGGCTGGCCTCCTCAGTGAAATGCAATGGGAAAGGTAGGGGAATAATAATAAGTCCAAATGCTCATTCAGAAGGCTGGTACAGATATGATTGGTTGAACGGTTGTAACAATTGTGTGATTCTGCACTTCTGTGAAAAGGATTATTCCTCATACTGACACCGGGAACCTCATTGTTTACTGCCCTCCATTTGGAAGAACAGCTTTTCATTACTATTCTCTGTTTCACATCACTTAGCCAACTCAATAACCACAACGTCAGCTGAGAGATAGGGACAATAATCTTCTTCTCATTAATAAAACTGATTGATGTGTTGTGTTGATGTTGTAATTGTATTTTGACATTTAGTTAGTGTTATTAGATTTGCAACAACTTACTAATGGACCTGTTTGGACTAATGATATTTTTTTCTTGTTCTTAAAGGTTCCTCACCCCTGGTGTCCTAATAATAGGTGCTATTGGTTTGCTTATGAGGCAAAACCGCCAGAAAAAGTAATGGAGATGCAATTTGACTTAATGGGCTAGAAAGGGTAGGAATGCTGGGTACTATTATCAGAGACCGTTCATGTGTGAATTAAAGGTGAATTGGTGATGGAATGCCAGCCTTTGTTGATTTATTTCACCAAGAAATTTTATTCATAGGACATCAGCACAGGAACAGACCATTCAGTCCAAATGTTCCATCCTAGTATTGATGCTCCACATGAGTCTCCTCCTATTCAGCTTTCATTAACCCTATTGCTGTACCTCTATAGTTTTCTCTCTCCCACATAGACCTTAAGTGCATCAATGGTATTCATTCTAACTGCAGAGATATGCATTTAAGTGTTGAATTTTTTCTCAGCCTACACAACCATGTTATTTTACGAATTATACATTTAGTGTCTGTGATTAGTTAAATAATGGTTTAATGGCAGACTGCAAGATAGACAGACAGGAGGCTGGAAGAGCACAGCAAGCCAGGCAACATCAGGAGGTGGAGAAGACAATGTTTCAGGTGAAGAAAGGTTTCAGGCAAGAAATTCTGGGCCCAGCCACCACTGTCCATGTCCCAAGGGCCAATTAAAAAAAACAATTGGTTAAAGCTGGATTACCATAAACACAAGTTAAGGATGAGAAGTATTTATCCCACCTAAAATAAAGCCCCGAGACAAAATGTCAATAGCTGTCTGTAATTAAATCCAAAGGTAATATTTCCTGCTGAAATCAAGCTAAATTTCAGAGATTTGTTTCCAAGGGATAGAGTTAGGGTTTGGGTTTGGGTTTGGATTTGATTTTGGGTTAGGATTAGGGTTAGTGTTAGGATTAGAGTTAGGATTAGGGTTAGGGATAGTGTTCGGGTTTGGGTTTGGGTTAGGGTTAAGATTAGGGTTAGTGTTAAGATTAGATTTACGGCTAGGGTTAGGGATAGTGTTCAGATTTGGGTTAGGGTTTGGGTTAGGGATGGTGTTCGGGTTTGGGTTAGGGTTTGGGTTAGGGTTAGGGCTAGGGTTAGGGATAGTGTTTGGATTTGGGTTAGGGATAGTGTTCGGGTTTGGGTTAGGGATGATGTTCAGGTTTGTTTGGTGAAAAAATGGTATGGCTTCACTTGAATGATCCTTTGTTGATGTCCTAAAGGGCCCTTGGTAACATATGTCTTTGTAGGGAAAAGCACTGTTCACTCTCCTTTTTATCTGTGTTTATCATTGAGCAGATTTCAGAGACAAGAGGAAGAAAAATATCCTGTTTGACTGCAACACAGTCTGTTACAGAATTCAGGACGATGTCCCAATTTTTAATCTTTCAGAAACAAGAACAGAAGTTGCCAGACAGCCTCAGCTGTGAGCCTTCTTTAGAACTGAATATAGCTGGGCAATGGTGGTAGTTATGCTGATGACCAGGGGTAGGGAGGGAAGGGGAAGTGAATGGAGTGAACAATAGGTGGGCATAGAGCCCAGAGAGAGAGAGAGAGAGAGAGAGAGAGAGAGAATGGCAGCAGAGAAATGACAGACAAAGGAATGGATAATGGTGGGCCGGGGACAAAGAAAACCAACTGATGGGGACTAATACTGAGTGAAAAAAATATGACCAAAGCAGCCATGTAATATCAATGTGAGAGTGGGTCAAGGACATAGAAATAAAGTGCTCAGGCTCTGGAATCATTGAACTCAATGTTGAGCCCTGAAGGTTGCAGGGATCCCAAGCAGAAAATGAGGTGTTGTCCTTCCAGCTTGCACTGAGCTTCACTGGAGCACCGCAGTAAGCCTGAGACTTGAGATGTTGGCCAGGGAACACGGTGGGATGTTGAAATGGCAGACAACTGGGCCTGTTGAGGTTCTCCAGCAACCGCCACTTTTGTTTAATCTTTCAGCTTGCTTTCACTATTTCTTCGTCAGTCAGTGACACTTCCTTGATCTTACTGAAGGAAAAGCAAGTGAACTACGATCTGTTGTTGCATTGCAGGAGCCAGGAAACCAGACGTTAATCCATAAAGTAAAACAAAACCATCAGCAGACAAGACAATCAAAGGCCTGTTGCTCGGCAACAGCTTCATTTTAATCAGATCGCTGTGGGTGAGGCTGAATGACACAGTAGGTTAGGCACTGAGCTTTCTCTCTGGGTCCTCTCTTCGAGCTAAGGCTCAGCTGATTTGATGAGTCTATTTTCTTTGTTGACTGTTGCAAACAAGTTTGGAAACTTTCAATCCAGTGCGTGGTGGGCACCACAAGATCAGACTGCCTCTGTCTTTATCACTAATTAGCGAGCCCGCTCGAGTTATTGCAGAGGTGTTGGAAGGAAATAGAAGAATACCAGAGAAGGGGATTGTTACTCAGATAATATCGCTCAGGGCACTGCAGAGCTCTTGCTCTGGGAATGCCTCCACCACAACTGCTTTATTTTCCAGAATTGACAGCAAATCTCACATTGATGGGGTGTTAAAGACACTTGCAGTGAATACAAGGTCTGACTGCTACATCTCTGGGATTCTGATGCTGAAGGGATGACTTGAATCCACCTCTGTCCAATGAGAACACTGTTTGAAGCTCCCAAAATTTGAATGAAGGAATGAGAGCTAGAGCCAGGAATCATAGAAGCAAAGAAAATACGAACAGGTGTCAGCTATTCAGCCCTTCAAACCTGCTCCTCTATATAATATCATCATGGCTGATTACCTTACCTAGTAATATGTTCCTGCTTTCTACCCAGATCCTTTAATTCACCCCAAGAACTCTAGCTACCTCCTTCTTGAAATCATTCAATATTTTATCCTCAAATGCTTTCTGAAGCAGAGAATTCCCCAGGTTTGTCACTCTCCGGGTGACAATTTCTCAGTCCGAAGTGACCTACCCTATATCCTGGGAAGATGGTTAGACCCCAGTTATCTCAATCACAGCTCCTACTGAAATAAACCAGCTGAGAACTTGGAGAACAATGTTACAAATCGATAAAAGATGATTCACCCAACACTTACTTTCATGGCACAATCATTTTCTAAAAGAATGAGTGCTGTACATAATAAATAAGGATCTGTAATGTATGGAAATATTGAATTAAACTTGTGAGCTCTGAACACCAGATAATATGTAGCTTAATGGGTCTTTATGGTACTTTGTGAAACTATTGAATCCACTGATGCTGAGTGGCAATGCATCTAATCTCCTCATCATTGATAGCAGCTTGATGAATGTATTCTTAAATACCGATGGTAGTCAGAGAGGGTGCAATGTGGATGGTGTCTAGGAAACAAATAATTATAGTGATTGATCTGTCTTAGCTAAAGTGAACAAGGGCAGTTTGCAATCCATGGAGCAGCACTGCCATGAGGTATGATCTTGCCGGACAAAGATGCTTGTTATTCACAGAGAATCATACACACAAATTTCCTGGCTAAGTGCAAAACAATTGTACAAAGCATTCTGAGAAGGCGTGGAAGGAATGAGTGTTGCAGTATGTCATCACTTTCATGATTTATTTACCTTGCAATCTTAGTAAAATTGGAGCTGTGCATTACAATAGCACCTTTCACGTTTTAAGCTCAACCAAAGCATTTTTCAACCAATGCAGTAGTTTTGACATACAATCACTCTGGTCAAGTGGAAATGAGGCAGAAAATGTATGGACATCAAGACTACAGGTGGCAATACAATAATAACAGACAATTTATTCTGGTGATGTTGTTTGAAGGATAGAGATTGGGGTCATAATAATGTAGATTTTTCAATTTGAGTTTTATGATTAAATGATTGAACTCACACTGTATCTCCTGCCACCAAGGTGGCAATGGCGATGGCCTCATTGCTGTTCACTTGGAAAATGAGGTTAGCACCCACACAGCCCATAAATGTATTGGGTGGTGCCTGGGACATTGTTGGTGCACCTGGTGAATGCCCACTCCTTGCCCACTTTGCCAGTTTGCTATTTACTTCCTTTTGCTTATTGCCCCCTTCACTGCTTGTTGCATCTTTTGCTACCTCACTTCCTGCTTCCTTTCCCACTTTTCCCACTATCTACATCTGCTTTGCTCATCACATCCTGGTGCCTGTTCCATTCACTGCCCCCTTCGTCAGTTGCTGGTTGCCTCCCCTACTTTCAATTCTCCACTTTTTAAAAATTCATCACGGGATGAGGGCATCGCTGACTGGGCAGTATTTATTGCCCATACCTAATTGCCCAGAGGGCAGTTAAGCATCAACCACAATGCTGTGGGTCAGAAGTCACATGTAGACTAGATCAGGTGAGGATGGCAGATTTCCATCCCAAAAGGAAATTATTGAACCAGACGTGTTATTCTCGGCCAATCAACAATGGCTTCACGACCATCATGATCCTTCATTTCAGATTTTTAAAAATTAAATTCAAATACCACCAACTGCAGAGACAGGATTTAAACCCAGTTCCCCAGAACTTTATCTAGGTCTCTGTATTAACAGTCCAGCAATAATAGCACCATTGATTCTCTGCTCACTGATTCCTTTAGCACAGGATTGCTGCAAGGGGGTGAATGCTCTCAAGTGATAATCAATGAACAAATGATCCACAGCAGAAGAAATAAACTGGAAGTGTTTAAGAGACTTTGTTCATGATGAAGTGAGCAAAAGTAAAACATTACCATTCATGTATTCCTCTTCAAAATCTAGATTGTCATTATAGGACCAAAGTCTGTGCTTTTCAATCAGCTCTAGTGCGGGTGTTGTGAAAATACTGTTCCTATCTTGACTCCAATTAACTTTCTTAAGCAGTCTTGTTACACAGAGTGAGGAAAAGATTTGTTATTACACCTTTCTCAAACTCAACAACTCAGTAGCATCCTGCCGACAGTTAACTGGTTTTGCGTTGTAGCACGGCAGCACTGCAGGAAACATGGAAGTCAAATTGTGTACAGCAAGATCCCACAAGCTGCAATGACATATTGAGCAGGTGACACTGTTTCTGTTAAACTACTGCACCTCAGTAAACACATGTCATGTCACATAACCAAAGGCCTATGGCTGCATTTCTTAGGTTCATTTGAACTGCATGCATTATCTTCCTGGACTCTGTAACAACACCCTATTTCTCCAGCAGGTGGTATGGGTCAATAGTGGGTGGCACAGTGGCACAGTGGTTAGCACTGCTGCCTCACAGTGCCAGAGACCCGGGTTCAATTCCCGCCTCAGGCGACTGACTGTGTGGAGTTTGCATGTTCTCCCCGTGTCTGCGTGGGTTTCTTCTGGGTGCTCCGGTTTCCTCCCACAGTCCAAAGATGTGCGGGTCAGGTGAATTGGCCATGCTAAATTGCCCGTAGTGTTAGGTAAGGGGCAAATGTAGGGGTATGGGTGGGTTGCGCTTCGGCGGGTCAGTGTGGACTTGTTGGGCCGAAGGGCCTGTTTCCACACTGTAAGTAATCTAATCTAAACAAAAATGTGGAACTGGAAAAGCACAGCAGGTCAGACCGTACATCAGGATGAAGGGTTTTGGTCCAAAACATTGACTTTCCAGCTCCTCGGATGCTGACTGACCTGCTGTGCTTTTCCAGTACCACATCTATTGACTCTGGCTTCTGGCACCTGCTGTCCTTCCTGTCCCAGATCTCTGGAAAGAGTTTCATGCATTGCAAGCCTGAGACATTAACTCTACTTCTCTCTCCAAAGATGGTGCCCACCCTGCTTTGTTTTTCCAGCATTTTCCGTTTTCACATTAAGGCAATGTTCCATTCCATTTATGCCACTCTTTTGGAAATGTTTATTTAAAATCAGTAAAGGGATGTGGCAACGCTAGCTGAGTGAGCATTTGTTGTCCATCCCTAGTTGCCCTTGAGAAGGTGATGGTGAACTACCTTCTTCAACCCATGGAGTTCATGCAGTGGAGGGACACCAGTTGTACAGTATGGAAGGAAATTCTAGGATTTTGACCTAGCAACAGTGAAGGTAAGATAATCGGGCTGGTGAGAGGCCTGGAGGAGAACTTGCAGGAGGTGCTCCCAAGCAATTGTTACCCCTGTCCTTCTGGATGATAGAGATTGCAAATTTGGAATATGTTGTCAAAGGAGCCTTGGATATTGATTTTGTACAAGAGTGTGTCAATATTTTGCTGAAGAGAAGCTTTCTATATTACATGGGGTTAAGTGTCATATTAATGACTAAACTGCACAATCAGTGATGTCAGACACACTATTAGTTCACATGTGACTGGGACTGAAATAAGGAAGGCTTGAATCAAAACTTCGAGTAAAAAATGAGGTCTGCAGATGCTGGAGATCAGAGCTGAAAATGTGTTGCTGGTTAAAGCACAGCAGGTCAGGCAGCATCCAAGGAACAGGAAATTCGACGTTTCAGGCCAGAGCCCTTCATCAGGATGAAGGGCTCTGGCCCGAAACGTCGAATTTCCTGTTCCTTGGATGCTGCCTGGCCTGCTGTGCTTTAACCAGCAACACATTTTCAGCTTGAGTCAAAACTTACCGAGCCATACCTCTTTAGAAAGTGTTCAAAGTTAATTCACTTTACAAGTTGTCCCATCCTTATCGAACTAAGATTTCCAGAACTGGCCAGTTTCACATGTTTCCGTCAGTGGTGTACATCCTATGAGCCATTTATGAAGAATCCCCAGCAATTTGTTATAAAGGTGGGAAAACCAGTGACCTTGGGAAAAACACCCACAGCAATAATGGAAGCAGTCCACCATTACCAGATTCAACAAAAGGAAGAACACAGAAAAATGGACAAGAATTATACTGCTCCTAAACCATGTAGAGAGTCCTGAGCAAGCTGTGTACTGATCAACTTGGTGCCAGTGTTTCAACAGATAGCAGTCTCTTGGTCTCACTCAGACACCAATCAGGACAGCAACATAGCATGATAACAATAACAACAAACACAGCCATTTGATGCAGAAACTCCATTATGTCCCTAAACTAAAAATCACACAACACCAGGTTATAGTCCAACAGGTTTAATTGGAAGCACACTAGCTTTCGGAGCGACAATCACCTGATGAAGGAGCAACGCTCCGAAAGCTAGTGCTTCCAATTAAACCTGTTGGACTATAAGCTGGTGTTGTGTGATTTTTAACTTTGTACACCCCAGTCCAACACCGGCATCTCCAAATCATGGTCCCTAAACTAGACACCCTTCTTGTTATCAATGCAATTCTTATAGAGAAGATACCTAATGACAGTATGTTAAATTCCCTGAGTCATTGAGTAATTCTTCAGCCAGAGTGTTACTAAGGAACTGCAGATAAATTAAAAAACTAATATTGGTGACCAAGAAAACCTCATCTCATTGAATCTTCAAATTGTTTCGATTGTTGAAGATGATGAATCCTATTTCTGATATAGCATCCAATATGTCATTTGCTGCAGTGGAACATGCTCACAATGAAGAGAGTGTAGAGTTACTGCCTCTATCTCCAGGAAAATAAATTCTGAGAACATGAGTAGAGAAGTTCTTATTTTGTTTTCAGAATATTCTTTGTTCTTCTCTTCCCTATTTACTCATGATGAGATATCGAATGGTTCTTTAGTTATCAGTGGTAGATGATACAATGTGGAGTTCTTCATGGGAGTTAAAGTTGATTTTTTTTTTCACGCTTGTTCATTACCCTTAACCCAGTGTGCAAAGGGGAAGAAGGGAAAGGGGATTGAGAGTGGTGCAGTGGCTCAGTAGTTAGCACTGCTGCCTCACAGCGCCAGACAGCCAAGTTCGATTCCAGACCTTGGGTGATTGCCTGTGTGGAATTTGGACATTCTCCCTGTGTCTGCGTGGGTTTCCTCCAGGTGCTCCAGTTTCCTCCCACTGTCCAAAGGCGGGCAGGTTAGGGTGGATTGGACATGTTAAATTGCCCGCAATGTACGGGGATGTATAGGTCAGGTGGGTAACTGTCGAGTTACAGGGAAAGGGTGGGATGCTCTTCAGGTGGTAGGTGTGAACTCGATTGGCTGAATGGGCTGTTTCCATTCTGTAAGGATTCTAATTTCAGTTTATTCTTTACTGCCTTTATATTCAAGTCACTCTCAGTGTTCCAGCCCACGTACCAGCTGGTTTCCGGCTCTACCAACATGTTTTGTCTTGTAAGGAGAAACTAATAACGTGCAATAATCTCATATGTCCTCCAAGCGAGCTGAGAACATTTTTGGAGATTCATGCATTTGGCAAAAAACCCTTGATCTTACGATGAAAATGGCTTATGATGCAATGTTTATTAGTACAGTAAATCGGGGGGAGGTGTAGCATAGTGGGGTTAATATTCAGATGCTCATAGCTAGATTTCATGATCAGTAGTGTCAGAAATCATGGAATTGTCAATCAATTAAAGGAAGGATAAAAGTTGCCATCATCCCATTCTCTCATTAGAGAAAGAGAGGTGATTGCAGGTGGTTTAACCTGAGAGATACCAGGCCACAGGTGAGGGGAGAGCTTGAGAGGGAGAGTCCTCCATGGAATCCTTGTGGCCATTAAAGACTCACATAATTCACATCGAGGACAGAGTCTCCATTGAACAAATCCAGTGTGTTTAATCTCACTGCTGCAACAGACTTCCATTTGAGCTCGTTGGATTTCATAGCAGCAAAACAGAATTGTTGACAGGCTGTGTTATGACAGAGGAGGAGTTTCCAAACAAATCTTTCAAAGACTCTTCAACTACTGGGATTTAATCCAAACATTAGTAACTGCAGATAAATTGCTGTGAAGAGAGGATTAGTTTTAATGGGCTTGCAGTTCAATTAACTTGTTATTTTTATTCTGTTTTTAAACCGCTGCTGAAATTGATTAATTGGATATTTATGTGTAAGTGGGCAATGAACAATTTCAATTGAAAAGCTGGAGATGAGTTAAGTAGAGTTGGTGTCCCTTGAAAGAACATTTCACTGTCAGCTGTATATGTGTAAGGGAAAGTAATGAGTGCTTTCCACAATTACCAGTGATCCAACACAGACTGTCTAACCCATCATAGACAATCCAACCCATCTCACACTGTCTGACCCTATCACAGACTGTGTGACCCCAACATAGAGTGTCTGACCCCAACATAGAGTGTCTGACCCCAGCATAGACTTTCTGTCCCTATTACAGACTGTCTGACCCTATCACACATTGTCTGACCCTATCACAGACTGTGACCCCAACATAGACTATCTAACCCCAACATAGACTTTCTGTCCCTATTATAGACTGTCTGACCCTATCACACATTGTCTGACCCTAACGTAGACTGTCTGATCATGTCACAGAATGTCTGACCCCTTTACATACTGTCTGACCCTATCACAGACTGTCTGACTCCGTCACAGACCCCACCACAGAACACACCAGATGGCCTCCTTCTTTAAAGACCACAATTTCCCCTCCCACGTGGTTGAAGATGCCCTCCAAAACACCTCACCCACACCCCGCACCTCTACCCTCGAATCCCACCCCTCCGACAGCAACAAGGACAGAACCCCCACATCCCCCCCACCCCCAGGTCCTCACCTTCTACCCCACCAAACTCCGCATAAATCACATCATCCGCCAACATTTCTGCCACCTACAAACAGACCCCACCACCAGGGATATATTTCCCTCCCCACCCCTTTCCGCCTTCTGCAAAGACTGTTCCCTCCATGACTACCTGGTCAGGTCGACGCCCCCCTACAACCCACCCTCCCATCCTGGCACCTTCCCCTGCCACCGCTGGAATTGCAATACCTGTGCCCACACCTCCTCCCTCACCTCCATCCAAGGCCCCAAAGGAGCCTTCCACATCCACCAAAGTTTCACCTGCACATCCACTAATATCATTCATTGTATCCGTCGCTCCCGATGCGGTCTCCTCTACATTGAACTGGACACCTCCTAGCAGAGCGCTTTAGGGAACATCTCTGGGACACCTGCACCAACCAACCCCACCACCCTGTGGCCCAACATTCCAACTCCCCCTCCCACTCTGCCGAAAACAGGCAGATCCTGGGCCTCCTTCGCTGCTACTCCCTCACCACCAGACGCCTGGAGGAAGAACGCCTCATCTACTACCTTGGAACACTTCAACACCAGGGCATTAATGTGGACTTCAACAGTGTCCTCATTTCCCCTGCCCCCACCTTACCCCAGTTCCAAACTTCCAGCTCAGCACCATCCCCATGACCTGTCCTACTTGCCTATCTTCCTTCCCACCTACCCACTCCACCCTCTCCTCCAACCTATCATCTGCGTCCCCACCTCCATCCACCTGTCACACTCTCAGCTACCTTGTCCCCAGCCCATCCCCTCCCATTTATCTCTCCACCTCCGAGGTTCCTGTCTTTATTCCTGATGAAGGGCTTTTGCCCGAAACGTCGATTTTCCTGCTCCTCGGATGCTGCCTGACCTGCTGTACTTTTCCAGCACATCTCTTATCTTGACCCATCACAGACTGTCTGACCCCATCACAGACAGTTTGACCCATTGCCATCAATCACTCGCTGATGAGTATGATTATCCACTAATTAAAGTCTGTGTCTCTGGTGTTGGGATCTGTGGGTTTTTGCTGATAAGCAGCTTGGTGCTCCATTTTGCAGTTTGTTAATTGTGCTCCTGATCTGCTTTGAAGAGCAGACATATGGGGAGCTGCCTTCAGGAAAGAGAGCTCAATGTTTTTCACACTTGCATGCAAACTATCAATGTGATGACATTAATAAAGCAAGGAATAAAATTTGCATTTATATAGAATGTTTCATAGCTTCAGGACATGCCTCAGCCTTTTACAGTCAATGAAGTACTCTTGAAGTGCAGTCACTGTCATAATGTGTTTGCCTGCTTCCAAACGGGAACTTCCCACAAACGACAATGTGACAATGCCTGGACAACCTGTCATAAAACTAGGAACCGCAAACGCCAGAAATCTCAAACAAAAACAGAAATTGCTGGAGAAACTCAACAGGTCTTATAGTGTTTGTAATGAGGTCAGCTAGGTAGGCTGCATATAATATAAGTTCCCTGATTGGGGCTGTTAATTTGATCCAATCAGGGAGCCCTGGCTGACAGATATAAACAGGAGTACCTATGTTCAGTTCAATCGAGTCAACTATGTAGAGTTCCATTTTGCTAGGTCTCTTGGCATGCACAATAACTGATTTTTGGTTTTTGTTTTGATATGCAAATAAATAAACATTTGAAATTAAAAAATAAACAGGAGTGTCAGGGGTTCTGCTCACACTGAGAGCTGGCTCTGAGCTAGCTGGGTCAGTGCCAAGTGCTGTGCACATGTAAATAAAAGGTGACTTGGTGATGGGACACCGGCCATCATTGGGTTATTTCATGTCTGTGGAAAAGGATATGGAAGATGTAGAATGGAGAGAAATAGATGGTGACATCTTGAAAAATGTCCATATTTTTCAGGAAGTGCTGGATGCCTTGAAACGTATAAAAGTGAATAAATTCCCAGGACCTGATCAGGTGTACCCGAGAACTCTGTGGGAAGCTCGGGAAATGATTGATGGGTCTCTTACTGAGATATTTGTATCATCGATAGTCACAGGTGAGGTGCCGGAAGACTGGAGGTTGGCAAATGTGGTGCCACTGTTTAAGAAGGGTGGTAAGGACAAGCCAGGGAACTATTGACCAGTGAGCCTGACGTCCGTGGTGGGCAAGTTGTTTGAGGGAATCCTGAGGAACAGGATGTACATGCATTTGGAAAGGCAAAGACTGATTAGGGATAGTCAACATGGCTCTGTGAGTGGGAAACATGTCTCACAAACTTGATTGAGTTTTTTGAAGAAGTAACAAAGAGGATTGATGAGGGCAGAGTGATAGATGTGATCTATATGGATTTAAGTAAGGCATTGGACAAGGTTCCCCATGGGAGACTGGTGAGCAAAGTTAAATCTCATGGAATACAGGGAGAACTAGCCATTTGGATACAGAACTGGCTCAAAGGTAGAAGACAGAGGGTGGTGGAGGAGGGTTGTTTTTCAGACTGGAGGCCTGTGACCAGTGGAATGTCTTAAGGATCAGTGCTGGGTCCACTACTTTTCATCATTTATATAAATGATTTGGATGCTAGCATAAGAGGTACAGTTAGTAAGTTTGCAGATGACACCAAAATTGGAGGTGTAGTGGACAGTGAATAAAGTTACACCAGATTACAACAGGATCTTGATCAGATGGGCCAATGGGCTGAGGAGTGGCAGATGGAATTTAATTCAGATAAATGTGAGGTGCTGCATTTTGGGAAAGCAAATCTTAGCAGGATTTATACACTTAATGGTAAGGTCCTGGGGAGTGTTGCTGAACAAAGGGACCTTGGAGTGCAGGTTCATAGCTCCTTGAAAGTGGAGTCACAGGTAGATAGGATAGTGAAGGCAGCTTTTGGTATGCTTTCCTTTATTGGTCAGAGTATTGAGTACAGGAGTTGGGAGGTCATGTTGCAGCTGTACAGGACATTGGTTAGGCCACTGTTGGAATTTTGCCTACAATTCTGGTCTCCTTCCTATCAGAAAGATGTTGTGAAACTTGAAAGGGTTCAGAAAAGATTTACAAGGATGTTGACAGGGTTGGAGGATTTGAGCTATAGGGAGAGGCTGAACAGGCTGGGGCTGTTTTCCCTGGAGCGTCGGAGGCTGGGGGGTGACCTTATAGAGGTTTATAAAATCATGAGGGGCATGGATAGGATAAATAGACAAAGTCTTTTCCCTGGGGTGGGAGAGTCCAGAACTAGAGGGCATAGTTTTAGGATGAGAGGGGAAAGATATAAAACAGACCTATGGGGTAACAGTTTTACACAGAGGGTGGTACGTGTATGGAATGAGCTGCCAGAGGAAGTGGTGGAAGCTGGTGCAATTGCAATATTTAAAAGGCATTTGGATGGGTATATGAATAGGAAGGGTTTGGAGGGATATGGGCGGGTGCTGGCAGGTGGGACTAGATTGGGTTGGAATATCTGGTCAGCATGGATGAGTTTGCCTGAAGGGTCTGTTTCCGTGCTATACATCTCTATTACTCTATTTGTGGAGAGAAAGTAGAGCTAACATTTCAGATCAAGTGATCCCTCATCAGAACTAATTAATCTGTGATTTTGGAGGCTTTTTCAGATTAAATATTGACCAAATGACTGAACTGCCCTACTCGTTTGGGAAATGATTCTACAGATTCTTTTATATCCACCCACGTGAGAAGACAGGACTTCAGTTTAACAGTTTACCTTTATAAATCAGACTCATTGTGATAGGTTTCAATGAATGTTGCAATGGGCTCGATGCAGCATAATTTTCTGCATGCTATAATGGCAGATTGGCCTCCAGGAATTAAGTGCAATGTTTCAGGACACCTCTGCAAGTAAGACAGAAGATAGATCAAAAAGACTATCAAAACATTGCCTATGAAGATGCTTAGACAGCACTTTCCAACCATGTCTATAGAGAAGGACAAGGACAGCAAATAAATGGAAACACAAACT
Organism: Hemiscyllium ocellatum; assembly: GCF_020745735.1. Lineage (NCBI taxonomy): Eukaryota > Metazoa > Chordata > Chondrichthyes > Orectolobiformes > Hemiscylliidae > Hemiscyllium > Hemiscyllium ocellatum. The sequence goes on along the minus strand of NC_083422.1, from coordinate 59,241,204 downwards.
TAAACAAGTTTCCCTCCAAGTCACTCACTATCCTGACTTGGAAATATACCATCATTCCTTCAGTGTTATTGGGTCATAGAGGCATTTGAACATAGGAACTAGGAGCAGGAGTAAGCCATCTGGCCCTTCAAGCCTGCTCCACCATTCAATAACATCATGGCTAATCTTTTCATGGACTCGGCTCCACTGACCCACCCTCTCACCATAACCCTTAATTCCTTTACTGTTCAAACAATTATCTATCTTAGCTTTAAAAACATTCAATGAGGAAGTCTTAACCACCTCACTGGGCAGGGAATTCCACAGATTCACAACTCTCGGGGTGAAGAAATTCTTTCACAATTCAGGCCTGAATCTGCTCCCCCTAATCTCAAGGCTGTTTGGGAACAACCTCCAGCATATGACCTGCAGCAGTTCAAGGAGGTAGCTCACCAAATAGGAGCAAGTAGGAATGTGTAATAAATGCTGGCCCAGTCTCAGGACTGAATGAATAATAAAGTTTCCCTAATAATGAGAGTTACGATGTTAAGGGAGATGGATCTGAGGATAGGCGAGATCTACAGTACTGCTGAACAGTTTATGCACCCAACCCTCTGCATAGAGCCCTGCACCATGTTGGAGATGTGGGCACCTCCAGGCTTCTCAACAGTGACAGCAAGATTTCCAGCAGCCCTGCCAATTCACTGAGAATGTCATTGCTTACCTATCCATTGACGTGTCGTGATAAGTGTTCCGATCGAAGTTCTCATTTGAACTTCCTGCAGAAGAGCTTACCCTCCATGGTGTTGGCACCTGCTAATGCCCTTCCATCAGAACACTTGTACTCACTGATTCACCGCAAGACACTCTGCCAGAGTTATACCTTCCATGTCTCACATGTGCCAGTGTCTGGGCTGCCAACTGGATGTATCAAATTGAATGATAGTGTTTCTTCCTCCTCAACTTGTTCATCCTCCTGTACTCAGGCTCCATCAACACTGCCAGGTCAGGTACTGATCACATGACAGCATGCTTGAATAAGAGGAAGGTTAAAGTGAGGGGATTTGGGAGTAGCAGGAGGATATATCATCTCCAGCGAGAACCTTGTGACAAATTGCAGAAGAAAGTCAAAGTTGGATTTGAGAAATTCCATTGGGCAAGATATGTTTTCATCTTCAATGGCAGAAGCAAGAAGATCATTAGAAATAGGAACGGGGAAGGCCATTCAGCCCTTTTGTCCTGCACTACCATTCCATAGGATTATATCTGCATTCGTGCTCTTTCCTCAGAACACATGATTCCTCTGCTATAAATCTCTCTCCCTCAGCCGAAATGATATTGAAGGACTCTGTCCCCACAGCTCTCTGTGAAAAAGAGTAACAAAGACTCACAACCCTCCATGTGGAACAGGAAGAGGGGAGGGGAAAATAAAAGATTATGGAGTAAATACATACATATTTAATTTAAGAACCAGGGTGGGAAGTCAAAATACATACCAATTCTCCATGATTAGGACAACACACAATAACAATTAATGAATTGGAAAGGTCATTTTGCCCAGAAATAAAATTGATATATTCGATGCTTGTTGATCCCTTGGGAAGTAAATGACCTGACGAATATTTTATTGAACAAAATAATTCAATGAGTCAGGGCATCTCAGATGATGAAAATTAGAACCTGGGAAAAATCTCCCCATTGTCATTGGGTCAGCCTGGGGATGGATTCAGCTCTGATTGCTATCCTGATTCGTCATTGGTATTGGATGGTGTCGGTGTGTGAGGGTGATCTGTACAGGAAGGTGTTGGTGTGTGAGGATGATCTGTACAGGAAGGTGTTGGTGTGTGTAGATGATCTGTACTGGAAGGTATCGATGTGTGAGGGTGATCTGTACTGGAAGGTGTTGGTGTGTGTAGATGATCTGTACAGGAAGATGTTGGTGTGTGTAGATGATCTGTATTGGAAGGTGTTGGTGTGTGAGGATGATCTGTACTGGAAGGTGTCGGTGTGTGTAGATGATCTGTACTGGAAGGTGTTGGTGTGTGGGGATGATCTGTATTGGAAGGTGTCGGTGTGTGAGGATGATCTGTACTGTAAAGTGTCGGTGAATGCAGATGATCTGTAGAAAGGGACTAGTAGAGCTAAGAGAGGGCATGAAAAATCTTTGGTGGGTAGGATCAAGGATAACCCCAAGGCTTTTTATGCGTATGTGAGAAACATGAGAATGATGAGAACCAGGGTAGATCCGATCAAGAACAGTAGTGGGAGACTGTGTATTGTGTCAGAAGAAATAGGAGAGGTCTTGAATGAGTACTTTTCTTCAGTATTTATAAATAAGAGTGACTATTGTTGAAGAGGAGAGTATGAAACCGACTGGTAAGCTAGAGGAGATACTTGTTAGGAAGTAAGATGTGTTGAGCATTTTGAAAAACTTGTGGATAGACAAGTCCCCTGGGCCTGACGGGATATATCCTAGGATTATGTAGGAAGCAAGAGAGGAAATTGCAGAACCGTTGGCAATGATCTTTTCGTCTTCACTGTCAATGGGGGTGGTGCCAGGGGACTGGAGAGTGGTGAATATTGTGCCCCTGTTCAAAAAAGGAAATGGGGATAACCCCAGGAATTACAGACCAGTTAGTCTTACTTTGGTGGTAGGCAAAGTAATGGAAAGGGACAACACATCTATCCTGGGCCAGGCTAAGCAAAGACATGCCAGAGAATTCCTAGAGGCCTGGCACTCCAACCACAACGCCATAAACAAACACATAGATCTAGATGCCATCTATCAACCCCTCAGAAAACGAACAGGAAATGACATCACCACAAACCCCAGGAACCCCATCCAGGAGGAAGATATAAATAGAAAGCAGGAGACAACAGCTTCGCTTCACTTGGAGGTCACCACTGATGATGTTACCTAGCCAGGCAATGAAACAACTGGATATCAAACCTACAGCTCAGCGAGCAAACCTACACCCTAAAGTATTTGTCCTTGTCAGGAATTGATGCTATGAAATTCTGGCTGCAAATGTGTTGCTGGTCAAAGCACAGCAGGTTAGGCAGCATCTCAGGAATAGAGAATTCGACGTTTCGAGCATAAGCCCTTCATCAGGAATAAGAGAGAGAGAGCCAAGCCGGCTGAGATAAAAGGTAGGGAGGAGGGACTAGGGGGAGGGGCGATGGAGGTGGGATAGGTGGAAGGAGGTCAAGGTGAGGGTGATAGGCCGGAGTGGGGTGGGGGCGGAGAGGTCAGGAAGAGGATTGCAGGTTAGGAGGGCGGTGCTGAGTTGAGGGAACCGACTGAGACAAGGTGGGGGGAGGGGAAATGAGGAAGCTGGAGAAATCTGAATTCATACCTTGTGGTTGGAGGGTTCCCAGGCGGAAGATGAGGCGCTCCTCCTCCAGCCGTCGTGTAGTTGTGTTCTGCCGGTGGAGGAGTCCAAGGACCTGCATGTCCTCGGTGGAGTGGGAGGGGGAGTTAAAGTGTTGAGCCACGGGGTGATTGGGTTGGTTGGTTCGGGCGGCCCAGAGGTGTTCTCTGAAGCGTTCCGCAAGTAAGCGGCCTGTCTCACCAATATAGAGGAGGCCACATCGGGTGCAGCGGATGCAATAGATGATGTGTGTGGAGGTACAGGTGAACTTGTGGCGGATATGGAAGGATCCCTTGGGGCCTTGGAGGGAAGTGAGTGTGGAGGTGTGGGCGCAAGTTTTACATTTCCTGCGGTTGCAGGGGAAGGTGCCGGGGGTGGAGGTTGGGTTGGTGGGGGGTGTGGATCTGACAAGGGAGTCACGAAGGGAGTGGTCCTTGCGGAACGCTGATAGGGGAGGGGAGGGAAATATATCCTTGGTGGTGGGGTCCGTTTGGAGGTGGCGGAAATGGCGGCGGATAATACGTTGTATGCGCAGGTTGGTGGGGTGGTAGGTGAGAACCAGTGGGGTTCTGTCTTGGTGGCGGTTGGAGGAGCGGGGCTGGTGAGAACCAGTGGGGTTCTGTCTTGGTGGGGTGAGAACCAGTGGGGTTCTGTCTTGGTGGAGGTGAGACAGGCCGCTTACTTGCGGAACGCTTCAGAGAACACCTCTGGGCCGCCCGAACCAACCAACCCAATCACCCCGTGGCTCAACACTTTAACTCCCCCTCCCACTCCACCGAGGACATGCAGGTCCTTGGACTCCTCCACCGGCAGAACACAACTACACGACGGCTGGAGGAGGAGCGCCTCATCTTCCGCCTGGGAACCCTCCAACCACAAGGTATGAATTCAGATTTCTCCAGCTTCCTCATTTCCCCTCCCCCCACCTTGTCTCAGTCGGTTCCCTCAACTCAGCACCGCCCTCCTAACCTGCAATCCTCTTCCTGACCTCTCCGCCCCCACCCCACTCCGGCCTATCACCCTCACCTTGACCTCCTTCCACCTATCCCACCTCCATCGCCCCTCCCCCTAGTCCCTCCTCCCTACCTTTTATCTCAGACGGCTTGGCTCTCTCTCTCTTATTCCTGATGAAGGGCTTATGCTCGAAACGTCGAATTCTCTATTCCTGAGATGCTGCCTAACCTGCTGTGCTTTGACCAGCAACACATTTGCAGCTGTGATCTCCAGCATCTGCAGACCTCATTTTTTACGCTATGAAATTCTGGACCTTGAGTATTCGAAGCAGTGATCCCGAAATCTTCAAATGTAGCTGTCTTTTCAGACGAATCCAAAGTACATTTCAAACCAAGTGTGGACCATACTTGGATCATCCATAACACTGACTGCCCATGCTCTCGCCTGGCCTCACTCTGAACTCAAACAAAGAGCTGCTCATGCTGGAAATCTGAAATCGAAACAAATTACTGGAGAAACTCACCAGGTCCGGCAGCATCTGTGGTGAGAAAGCAGAATTAATTCCAGGGAAGAAGGGTCACTGGACTCAAAAAACACTAGCTCTGTTTTTCTCTCTCCTGCTGAGTTTCTCCAGCAATTTTGGTTTTGGCCCTCACCCTGAAATTCCTTCTCCCAACGCCAGATCACTTTTCTCTGCCCCCTAGATGTGACAATGGTCCAGGACAGGGAGTCGTCCCTCCTACCACGCAAGGAAGAAGAGGGAACAAAGCCCATTTCTGCACATAGCTCATCTTTCTGGCCACCTTGCACCCTGCTTTTTGAAGACAAAGACATTTAGAGCAAAGGAGCAGGCTCTTTGACCTCCAAAACTGTGCTGACACACTATTCCTTTCTAAAGTAAAAATTGTTTGCCTCTCTGTAGTCTGGATCCTTTGATTCCCTGCCAATTCTTGTATCTGTCAAGGTGCCTCTGAAACATTGTGTAATTATATCCACCTCAACCACCTCCTCTGACAGCACATTCTAGTCACTTATCACCCTCTGTGGAAAAATTTGCCTCTCACATCTCCTTAAACTTACCCCCTTTTCCCTTAAACCTATGTCCTCTAGTAATTGATATTTCTACCCTGGATAAAAACACCAATGATCCATTCATAATTTTGTAAAATTTTATCAGGTCACCCCTCATCCTGCAATGTTCAAATGAAAACAAACCAAGTTTATCCAATCTCTCATCTTAACTATTAGCCTCCAAACCAGGCAACACCCTGGTAAACTGTTTCTGTCCCCTCTCCAAAGCTTCCACATTATTCTGGTAGTGCGGTGACCAGAACTGTACAATATTTCAAATACAGCCTGAGTAAAGTTTTATACAACTGCAACATGTCTTGCCAATTCTTATACTCTATTCCCCCACTGCTGAAGGCAAGCCTTCTTGAACACCTTATCCCCTGGGGTAGCCATAGTCAGGGGACTGTAGACCTGTACACCCAGATCCCTCTGTGTGTTGATGCTTCTAAGGGTTCTGCCATTCACTGTATATTTCCTTCCTGCATTAAATCTTCCAAAATGCCATCACCTTGCATTTGTCTGGATTAAATTTTATTTGCCATGTCTTCTCCCAACTTTCCGACCTATCTAGATCCTGTTGTCTCATTTGGCAATCCTCCTCAACATTCCTCCCCAATCATTTTTTTGTTCACAAACGTACTAATCAGGCCTCATACACTGCCCTCCAAATCATTTATATATATTACAAAAACAGGGGCCCAGCATTGATCCCTGTGGAACACCACTGGGCACAGATCGCCAGTCAAAGAAATACCTTTCCACTGCTACTCTCTGTATTCTGTGACAATTCTAGTTCTGTATCCAGCTTATCAGCTCGTCATGAATCCTATGTCACTTCACCTTTTGTATCACCCTGTCATAAGGGACATAATCAAAGGGCTTCCTAAAGTACATATGGAAAACATCCACTGCCCAGCCCTGATCAACCATTGCCATCATCACCTCAAAAAACCCAATCGAGTGTGTGAGACATGATCTTCCCCACACAAAACCATGCTGCCTACCACAAATAAGTCCATATTCCTCCAAAAGTGAGTAAATCCTGTCCCTAAGAATCTTCTCCAAGAGTCTCATTGGCTCATTCATGGTATGTCAGCTTTACATTGATCTGATGCCTTTGCATCATGTCTTCAGATGGTATGTCACTGAACCAGGCTGCCGCAGAAGACATTCCAGGATTTTGTTTCTGCAAAATTGAAGGAACATATTTAGGAGTCAGGATGGGAATGTCTTGGACAGGATCTGGTGTCCATTCTCCTTGTCTCCCTAATTTGTTGAGGCTGCAGGTTTGGAATGTACTCTTGAATCACCTTTACCCTCTGATCCTCTTTGCTCACCCTTTGATGTATTTTTGATGTTTACTGCAATGTTCCCATTGGACACCATCCCCCTATCTCGGCAGATTCTGTGAAGCTCATTTTTCTTCCTAATGTATCTTCCCATTCCATGTGTTTGGGTCATTATTTTTGAGGCTATTCTCACTAATCTCAGACATGCATTCATCCTCTGGTTCCTCAGTTTGTCTTTGAAAAATTTGATACTGTTTGTCCTTGTTTGGTTCCCTTTATTTTATTATGTGTGTGGTGCTGTTAGTTCTATAAGTTTGTTTGGTAAAAATTTGCAACTGAGCTCATTCCTTGTCTCTGCAGTTGGATATGAGACTTTATGTCTCTACGGGTGCCTGCTGTGTCCTGTCATGTCTCTTACCCTATCTTCACTCAATGATTAATGTCTATATTTCAATTTATGCATTCTATTTATCATGATATGAATTGACTGTACGTGGAATAAGAGAATACAAAATCCCCATTGCATTTCATTGAGGAGGACAGCCTCATAATTCATGAGCAGTCAAGTTACAAAAGCACCGTGTAGGTCACCCTCAATATTGAGATATATATGGGAATGGATGGTTGGTAATGTGTAACACTGCTCTCAGTGAATCAAGATAGTTTGTGTATGTTGGTTTCAGTTTATAACAAAAAAACAGCAGAACCGTGGGGTTTAATTTTGTGCCATAAGCTGTTTAGAATTCCTTTTACACATTAGGGTTTCTTTAAACTGTGATAATTGGAGTCACATTGGCCAAGAGGTAATTAAGTGGTGCCTGTAATGGACCAGTCCTGAGTAGCAAATCATGAGAGGTTTTTAACCTCAAGTTTCTCTGCAACAGTATTGCTGGAAACAGCTGATCACCACAGGATGTAAGAAGGACATTTGCAAAATGTACTGCATTTGTTTGCTGTTCCTACCATGTTCCAACATGTACAAGGCAAATTTGTACTGAGAATCTGAGACTCAACCCTTCTTATAGTATAGGAGGGGGCCACTCAGCCCATCATTTCTGCAACAACTCTCTGAATAAGCAGTATGATTTAGCAAGCTTCCAACTAACATTCGACTGACTGCAAATGTTTCTATAGGTGTGTGAGTGAAAAAAATAATCAGTGAGGATAAATGTAGATTCCTTACAGGAGAAGTTCTAATGGGAAAGAGAGAGAGACAGCAGACCCTGTGTTCTCAAAGGAGGGCACATGTAATGCCCCAAAATGATAGGGAGCAAAGAGTCTAGTGAGAGGGAAAAACTGAAGGAAATCAGTGTTAGTAAGGAAAAGGTGTTGGGGAATTCGATGTGAGAAAGAGTCACTAAACATCCAGAGTCTGATAATCCACATTCCAGAATCCTGAAAGGAATAGCCTTGGAAATAGTGGACTGATTGATGGTCATCTTTCAAGGTTCTTATAGACTCTAGAGCAGTTCCTAAGAATGGAAGGTGAGCCCACTGTTTAAAAGTGGCAGATCTGTAATTATTTCATAATTTTGCAATTGTGCAGGGAAAACTGACAGTTCTACAGCATAACACCTCTCACTGTGATGAAATCTGGGTGGGGAACAGTTGCAGTCATCATGTCTTACCCAGTTTTCCACTGGGGCCTGTTATTTCTCCGTGGTTACAGCCACTTTCACAGCTCTGAACATTGATATGTTTCTCTGTCAATATGTGTGCTTTCCTATGAGCCCTTCAGCACTCAATCTCGGCTCCACTTCTGACACCATGTTCTAGCCTGTCATGATTGCAAACAGAAAGGTTTTTTTTTATTCACTCAGGATATGGGTCACTGGCTAGGCCAATATTTATTGCCCAGAAGATGGTTAAGAGTCAATTATATTGCTGTGATTCTGGAGTGGGCCAGACTGGTAAGGACAACAATCCTAAAGGACATTAGTGAACTGGTTAGGTTTTTCTGACAATCAACAATGATTAGATTAGATTAATTACAGTGTGGAAACAGGCCCTTCGGCCCAACAAGTCCACACCGACCCGCCGAAGCGCAACCCACCCATACCCCTACATTTACCCCTTACCTAACACTATGGGCAATTTAGCATGGCCAATTCACCTGACCCGCACATCTTTGGACTGTGGGAGGAAACCGGAGCACCCGGAGGAAACCCACGCAGACACGGGGAGAATGTGCAAACTCCACACAGTCAGTCGCCTGAGTCGGGAAATGAACCCGGGTCTCAGGCGCTGTGAGGCAGCAGTGCTAACCACTGTGCCACCGTGCCGCCCATGTGACCATTGTTAGACTCTTAATTGAATTCAAATTCCACAATCTGCCAGGGTGGGATTTGAAGCCAGCTCATCAGGACATTATCTGAGTCTCTGGATTAAAAGACTAAAAGTAATACCATTCATTGCCTCCCAGGTTTCAAAGAATGTCATGAAGGAGGACAGGTTTCAGGAGGAAATTCCAGAGAATGATTTGTGCAGCTAGCTGAATATACTGAGAAGTAAGAAATTAATTCATAATTAGCTGCCATCCACAAAGGGACAGGGACACCTTGTTCAAAATGGAACAACTGTTGCATCCCTTGAGGGGTACCTCTACACAAGTGTCAAGCAAGCTTATGTGCCAGCTTGGGTGCCATTGTTCTGCAGCCTGGCCCACAGCCAGACCAACTTCAATGCGGCTGACTCTGAAATGGTTCCACTTGTGGTTAATGGAAAACAAATGCTGACCCAGCCAATGGCTCCCATGTCCCATGAATAAATTTTAAAAAACTATGTTAAAAATCACACAACATCAGGTTATAGTCTAATAGGTTTATTTGGAAGCACTAGCTTTCAGAGTGCTTCTCAGTGAAGGACTAGCCTCTCCACATCATTAAAAAATTATCAGAACTCGTGCAGAGAGTGAACCCATGCCATTGGCTTTATTCTGTATTATACTTTAGTCATCTAACTGGTTAAGCTTCCAGAGCTGAAAATGTGTTGTTGGAAAAATGCAGCAGGTCAGGCAGCATCCAAAGAGCAGAGAATCGACGTTTCGGGCTCTTTGGATGCTGCCTGACCTGCTGCGCTTTTCCAGCAACACATTTTCAGCTCTGACCTCCAGCATCTGCAGTCCTCACTTTCTCCTCCAAGCTTCTAGATCCCCAGGTTTGAAGTTCTGAAAACAGGGGCTCTGGGGAAGTAACAGGGATAAGGAGTGATAAGATCATGGTTGATTTGAATTCTAAGGTGAAAGTCAAGCCTCTGTTATTCACTGATGAGTAAAAAGGTAGTTTGTCAGTGAGTCTGGTATAAATTTAAGGTAATACCCTGTCATTTCTCAGCTTTCTGACGTAAATTGGAAAGCCTAGCTACAGATGTGATATGTGAACATTGCTGACTATAATACTGCAATAATATTACTATGAGTAAGGCTAATGTGTTACTGTTTATAACATCAGATTATAGTTGTCATTTTTCAGTATTGTAATTAATGTTTGTGAAGCCAGCAGAAAACTGTGTCAGTATGACATTCACTTGGCTGCGATTTAAGTTAAACATAATCCATTACAATAACAGGTCAACACCAATATTATGATAGCTACTACACGAAGCATGTGTCCATTGTTATCAACAGGTGAATTATAACAAGATTATGAAATGTTGAATAGAATAAATGGAGTGATTGCAAAGAAATTGAATGTATTATTTTAATGGAATAAGTGAGTTTTTAATTAGCTGTAACTTTGGAAAGAAACTAAAATGAGTTTGGTTCCTTTTTTTCTTGAGTAGTTCTGATAATGCAGTTGTTGGTTTAGCAAGCAGAACAGAGAGCAGAAAGGAGCAGAGGTTTGGATAGGAAGGTTTACAACTCATTGTGTTGTCCCAAGGTTTCTGGTGCTGTTGAAGCACAGAGCCAGAGAGGGGCATTGTTAGCTCACCATGCCCATTTTTCTCCAAGTTCACTCAAAAGTCTCCAATGATGCTGTGCCCTGCTTTCCCTCAGACTGGACCGAGTATCCCAGAGGTACATTTGCTTTTAACTTCCCCTTGGATTTTCTCACCTGAGATGCTCTGATCCCTCTGGGTGGTGGATAACTGTTCAGAAGACCCTGATGCCCATAGTCATTCCCAATGATGCTGGCAACGATGCAAGTAATGTTCATGCCACACAAATGCCAGGCAATGACCATTTCCAATAAGAAGCAATCTAACCACCACCCCTTGACATTCAATGATGTTATCATCACTGAATCGCCCACTATCAACACCCAGGGTGGTCTCTATTAGATTAGATTCCCTAGGGTATGGAAACTGGGCCTTCGACCCAACAAGTCCACACCAACCCTCCGAAGAATAACCCACCCAGACCCATTCCCCTACCCTATATTTACCCCTGACTAACGCACCTAACACTATGGGCAATTTTCCATCGAATCCATACAGTGCAGAAGCCTGCCAGTCAGTCCACAGCAACGTTAAAAGAGAATTCCACCCAGAGCCAGCCCCCAACTCTTTCCCTGTAATGCTGCATTTAGCATGGTTAATGCACCAAACCTATCTCTGGACATTATGGCCAATCCACCATAACCTGCACACCTTTGGATTGTGGGAGGAAACTGGAGCACCCAGAGGAAACCCGTGCAAACATAGGGAGAACATGCAAACTCCATCCAGACAGTCACCTGAGTGTGGAATTGAACCTGGGTCCCTAGTGTTGCAAGGCAACAGTGCTAACCACTGAGCCACCATACTGTCTTGTCATAGTTGCATGAAAGAAATATGGTAGCTAATTAGTTCACAGCATCTCAGGGGGAAAATCATTCATAAAAGTCAGTAATACATAGCAAAAACATGTTGGTTGTACCAAAACTCCATTTTGAGATATCCAAGATAAATTACATCGGTATGTGCCACTTGCAAGTTTTGTTGTTTTTGTCTGGGATTCAATCATTAAATGGCAATACAATAATCACCAGATAATCTATTTTAGTGAGCTCGCTGCTCATCTTTAAAAAAATGTGACTTGGCCTTTTACAAGGTGAAGAAAGCTTTCAGTATGCTAGCTTTCATTGGTCAGAGCACTGAGTATTGGAGATGGCACATCTTGCTACAGGTGTACAAGTCATTGGTGACGCCATGTTTGGAGTACTGCTTAAAATTCTAGTCACCCTGCTACAGAAAGGAGATTATTAAACTAGAAAAATTGCAGAAAAGATTTACTAGGATACTACCTGAACTAGAAGGTTTGAGTTATAAGAAGAGACTGGATAGATTAGGACTTTTTCCCCTGGAGCAGAGGAGGTTGACGTTGTAGAAGTCTATAAAATCATGAGATTCATAGATAAGGTAGACAGCCAACAATGTTTCCCCCAAGGTAAGACAGTCTAAATCTAGAGGGCACGGATGGAAAGTGAGAGGGGAGAGATACAAAAGGGTCCATGAGGGGCAATTTGTTTACAAGGAGGTTGGTGAGTGTGTCGAACAGGCTGGCAGAGGTAGTGGTGGAGGTGAGTACAATTTTGTCCTTTGAGAAACATTTGGACAGGTACCTGGATGGGATAGGTATGGAGGGAAATGGACCAAGCATAGGCAAATGCCACTCGACTAAATGTGTAAACTGGGCGGCATGGACAAGTTGGGCTGAAGGGCCTGTTTCCATATTGTGACTTCCACCTGAGAGGACAGACTGGGCCACAGTTTAACCTCTCATCTAAAGACAATGCAGCACTTTCTCTCAGCTGCATTGGAGTGTCCATTTAGTTTACACCTGCCCATTTCTTGAAATGGAACTTCACAGTGTTGCGTCCTGACATGGAGATGGGGGTGGGTTACAGTCAACTAGTCAATCGCTGGCACAGAGAAAGCTTTGAGACCTGCAGTACTATTTATTTCAACTTTGTGTTTGTCTGTTGCAGAGTGACACTCCTCAGCTGCAGGTTATGATGTATAATCCCATAAATAATGAGTTTGTGTAGTTATAGGACAAGAACAAGGAATGGGATTTTGCCATTTCTCCTGCGCAGGACTAAGTTGGAGGACTGAGTGGAGAAAAGTTGTATATCAATTGTTGAGTTGAATTAAAGTGGAGAGCATTAACTAGGAAATCACTTGTGCTCCTATAAATAGGAGAATAAAGGGTTCAACAGTGATAGTGTTTCTGTCTCTGGGCCAGAGACTGGGTACAAGTAACACATCAGAATGTGATGGCCACAGAATTTTGCCATAACTCTGAGGTTGATTACAAAACATATATAAATAAAAGAGGTGTTTTTTTTTCTTTTTTACAGTCCTGTTCCTTTTTTTAAATCTTTATTGCTTAGCCACCCCCCCCCCCCGCCCCCAACTAAAGCTTAACTGCGGTAGTGCTTATTTTTCCTCAGCACCCATGTTGTGTGTGTGCAGGTGTGGGACACAGTGAAATGCAGAAATGCGATTTTATATCAGATGGTTCAGGGTTATACAGGGCAAAAGTGAGGACTGGAGATGCTAGAGATTCGAGCAGATGGTTTGGAAGGAGCTGTTTTTGTAAGGTGTGTTCAGAAGGGTTTCCTAACTCAGTACGTTGACAGGCCGACAAGGGGAGAGGCCATTTTTGATTTGGTACTTGGCAATGAGCCGGGGCAGGCGTCAGATCTTGCGGTGGGAGAGCATTTTAGTGATAGTGACCACAATTGCCTCACATTCTACATAGCTATGGAGAAGGAGAGGATTAGGCAAAATGGGAGGATATTTAATTGGGGAAAAGGAAATTATGATGCTATCAGACATGAGTTGGGAAGCATGGTCTGGGAGCAATTGTTCCATGGAAAGGGCACTATCGACATGTGGAGACTGTTTAAGGAACAGTTGTTGCGAGTGATGCATACAGGCATACAGGTTCCTCTGTGACAGGCAAGAAGGGGTAAGATGAAGGAACCTTTAGAAAGAAGGCAACTTATGTAAGGTGGAGGAAGCAAGGGTCTTGCTCAGCTCTAGAGGGTTACAGGCAGGCGAGGAAGGAGCTCACAAATGGTCAGAGGAGAGCCAGGAGGGGGCACAAAAAAGGCTTGGCAGGAAGGATTAGGGAGAATCCAAAGGCATTTTACACGTATGTGAGGAATAAGAGAATGATCAAAGAAAGAGTAGGGCCGATCAGGAATAGTATAGGGAACTTGTGTATACAGTCTGAGGAGGTAGGGGAAGCCCTAAATGAGTTTTTTGCTTCTGTCTTTACTAAAGAAAAGGACCTTGTAGTGAATGAAACCATTCAGCAGATAAGCATGCTGGAACAGATAGAGGTTGAGGATGCTGATGCGCTGAAAATTTTGACAAACATTAAGATTGACAAGTCACCAGGGCCAGACCAGATTTGTCCCCGGATGCTTTGGGAAATTAGAAATGAGATTGCTTCGCCACTTGCGAAGACCTTTGCATCCTCACTCTCCATGGGAGTTGTACCTGAGAACTGGAGAGTGGCAAATGTAATTCCTCTCTTCAATAAAGGAAATAGGGAAATCCCCGGCAATTACAGACCAGTCAGTCTCATGTCTGTCGTCTGCAAGGTGTTAGAAAGGATTCTAAGGGATAGGATTTATGACCATCTGGAAGAGCATGGCTTATTAAACGCAGTCAGCACAGCTTTGTGAGGGGCAGGTCATGCCTCACAAATCTTATTGAATTCTTTGAGGATGTTACTAGAGACATTGATGAGGGTTGAGTGGTGCATGTGGTGTATATGGACTTCAGCAAGGCATTTGATAAGGTTCCCCATGGTAGGCTTGTTCAGAAGGTCAGGAGGAATGAGATACTGGGAAATTTAGCTGTCTGGATACAGAATTGGCTGGTAGACAAAAGACAGTGAGTGGTAGTGGAAGGAAAGTATTCTGCCTGGAAGTCAGTGGTGAGTGGTGTTCCACAGGGCTCTGTTCTTGGGCTTCTACTCTTTGTAATTTTTATTAATGGCTTGGATGAGGAGATTGAAGGATGGGTTAGCAAGTTTGCAGACAACACAAAGGTGGGAGGTGTCGTTCACAGTATAGAGGGCTGTTGTAGGCTGCAGCGTGTAATTGACAGGATGCAGAGATGGGCTGAGAGGTGGCAGATGGAGTTCAACCTGGATAAATGTGAAGTGATGCATTTTGGAAGGTCGAACTTGAAAGTTGGGTACAGGATTAAAGACAGGATTCTTGGCAGTGTGGAGGAACAGTGGGATCTTGGTGTGCAGGTACATAGATCCCTTAAAATTGCCACCCAAGTGGACAGGGTTGTTAAGAAAGCATATGGTGTTTTGGCTTTCATTAACAGGGGGATTGAGTTTAAGAGCCGTGAGATCTTCTTGCAGCTCTATAAAACTTTGGTTAGATCGCACTTGGAATACTGTGTCCAGTTCTGGTCACCCTATTATAGGAAAGATGTGGATGCTTTGGAGAGGGTTCAGAGGAGGGTTACCAGGATGCTGCCTGGACTGGAGGGCTTATCTTACGAAGAGAGGTTGACTGAGCTTGGACTTTTTTCATTGGAAAAAAGAAGGAAGAGAGGGGACCTAATTGAGGTGTACAAGATAATGAGAGGCATAGATAGAGTTGATAGCCGGACACTATTTCCCAGGGCAGAAATTGTTAACACGAGGGGTCATAGTTTTAAGCTGTTTGGCCGAAAGTATAGAGGGGATGTCAGAGGTGGGTTCTTTACACAGAGAGTTGAAAGAGAATGGAATGCGTTGCCAGTAACAGTTGTGGAAGCGAGGTCATGGGGATATTTAAGAGACTGTTGGACATGCATATGGTCACAGAAATTTGAGGGTTCGTACATTAGGTTTACCTTACATGAGGATCAATAGTCGGCACAACATCGTGGGCTGAAGGGCCTGCTCTGTGCTGTACTGTTCTATGTTCTATGTTCTAGTTGTGAACACAGCCAAGTCCATCATGAAAACCAGCTTTCCTTCATCTGCACTTCCCCCTGGCTTGGGAAAGCAGCCAAAATTGTCAAAGACACTCCCACACTGATTATTCTCTCCTCCACCCTCTTCCATTGCCCAAAAGATATAAATGTTTGCAAATACGTACCAGCTGATTAAAGAACAGCTTCTTCAGTGTTGTTATCAGACTTATGAATGGACCTCTTATAGATTGGACATTATTTTTATCTGTGCCTTCTCTGTAGCTGTAACACTGTATGCTGCATTCTGTCCCATCACTCTGATGTACTTATGTGAAGTATGATTTGTCTGGTTAGCATGTAATACGATGCTTTTCACTGTATTTCAGTACATGTGACAATAATAAATCAAATCAAATCAGGTCCCGAAGAGAAAATAATTCAAGACAATATAATGGCAGAAAAATGTGGCTATAATTCTGAGTATCATAAGAAATGTTTCTGACATATATTATTATTTTATATTATGGAACAGAGCCAGTCCACAAAAGGCAACAGTGTGCTGTGATAAAAAGAGAATGTTTCTAGTTCATCGCTAAACAAAGAATATAACATCGAAGAGGAAACCATTTTGCGAAAATATGCAAAGCTAAGTTATCCCTCTCAGGTCAATCAGGAAATAAGGCGGCATATGTAAAGATGAGGCGTGAAGGTTCAGTAGGGGCGATTGAGAGTTATAAGGTAGCCAGGAAGGAGCTAAAGAGGGAGCTAAGAGAAGCGAGAAGGGGACATGAAAAGTCTTTAGCTGGTAGGATTAGGGAAAACCCAAAGGCTTTCTATAGGTATGTCAAGAATAAAAGGATGACTAGGGTAGGTATCGGTCCAGTCAAGGATAGTAGTGGGAAGTTGTGTGTGGAGGCGGAGGAGATTGGAGAGACATTAAATCAGTACTTTTCATCAGTATTCACTCAGGAACAGGACACTGTTGCTGATGTGAATATGGAATCACAAATAATTAGAATGGATGCCCTGGAAATATGCAGGGAAGAGGTTTTGGGAATATTGGAAAGGATGAATATAGATAAGTCTCCTGGGCCTGATGGCATTTACCCCAGGATCCTATGGGAAGCTAGGGAGGAGATAGCAGAGCCATTGGCCTGGATTTTTATGTCGTCGTTGTCAACAGGAATAGTACCAGAGGACTGGAGGATAGCGAATGTGGTCCCATTGTTCAAGAAAGGGAGTAGGGATAGCCCTAGCAACTATAGGCCAGTGAGTCTGACTTCAGTGGTGGGCAAAGTCTTAGAGAGAATGGTAAGGGATAAGATTTATGAACATCTGGGTAGGAATAACGTGATCAGGGATAGCCAGCATGGTTTTGTGAAGGGCAGGTCGTGCCTCACAAACCTTATTGAGTTCTTTGAGAAGGTGACCAAGGAAGTGGATGAGGGTAAAGCAGTAGATGTTGTGTATATGGATTTTAGTAAGGCGTTCGATAAGGTTCCCCATGGTAGGCTAATGCTAAAACTTCGGAGGTATGGCATTGAGGATACATTAGAGGTTTGGATTAGGAATTGGCTGGCTGGAAGGAGACAGAGGGTAGTAGTTGATGGATTATGTTCATCTTGGAGCGCAGTTACTAGCGGTGTACCACAAGGATCTGTTTTGGGACCATTGCTTTTTGTTATCTTTATAAATGATCTAGAGGAAGGACTTGAAAGCTGGGTAAGCAAGTTTGCGGATGACACAAAAGTCGGTGGAGTTGTGGATAGTGAGGAAGGAAGTGGTAGGTTACAGCGGGATATAGATAAGTTGCAGAGCTGGGCGGAAATGTGGCAAATGGAATTCAATGTAGCTAAGTGCGAAGTCGTTCACTTTGGTAGGAATAACAAGATGATGGATTACTGGGCTAATGGTAGGCTACTTGGTAGTGTGGATGAGCAGAGGGATCTTGGTGTCCATGTACACAGATCTCTGAAAGTTGCCACCCAGGTAAATAGTGCTGTGAGGAAGGCATATGGTGTACTGGGCTTTATTGGCAGAGGAATTGAGTTCCGGAGTCCTGAGGTCATGTTGCAGTTGTATAAGACTCTGGTGCGGCCTCATCTGGAGTATTGTGTGCAGTTTTGGTCGCCATACTATAGGAAGGATGTGGAAGCTTTAGAACGAGTGCAGAGGAGGTTTACCAGGATGTTGCCTGGAATGGTAGGAAAATCTTATGAGGAAAGGCTGAGGCACTTGGGGCTGTTCTCATTGGAGAAGAGAAGGTTTAGGGGAGATCTGATAGAAGTGTATAAGATGATTAGGGGTTTAGATAGGGTAGATACTAAGAACCTTTTACCGCTAATGGAGTCAGGTGTTACTAGGGGACATAGCTTTAAATTAAGGGGTGGTAGGTATAGGACAGATGTTAGGGGTAGATTCTTCACACAGCGGGTTGTGAGTTCATGGAATGCCCTGCCCGTATCAGTGGTGAACTCTCCTTCTTTATGGTCATTTAAGCGGGCATTGGATAGGCATTTGGAAGTTATTGGGCTAGTATAGGTTAGGTAGGATTCGGTCGGCGCAACATCGAGGGCCGAAGGGCCTGTACTGCGCTGTATCCTTCTATGTTCTATGTTCTATGTTCTAAGTAAAGGTTAGTACAGGGAATGAGGGAACAGCCTGAAAATGAGAATTACATTTTTGGCTGAGATTCCCAGCAAAATGAAGATCAGGGAGTGGGTCCCAAGGTGAGAGACAAAGTTGAATTTAGAGTTATGTTAAGGAACTTAACAAGAGATGGTGTGATGATTTACTCTGGTCATAACATTCGCATTTTTAGCATTTTAATTGTTCACCCAGAGACTGGTGGGAATATAGAACTCGGTGCCTGCAGGGATGGGAGAGGCAAAAACCCTCAGAACATTGAAGAAATAATTAGATAAACACTTGCAATGCAAAGTCATGGGCCAAGTATTGGAAAACAGGTTTAGAATAGTTAGGAGGCTGTTGGACCGCCATGGGTGCAATGGGCTGAAGGGCCTCTTGCTGCACAGTATGTCTGTTACTCTGTGACTCTGGTTGAAGAGGAAAATGTGAAGTTTGTATACGAATGTAAAGAAGAACAATACAAAATGGAATTTATTGATCACGGGGTGTATTAAAGTGTTGTAATCAATGCAGTATTTTCGAAGTGTTAAAAGGGAGGAGTGACCAGCATTGTAGCTGAAGTAAGGTGCTCAACTAATCATAAATCACTGAGGGAAAATTCCAGTCATACTTTATGAAACAGTTATGAACAGTTAGATAGAATGAAGAAAACTTAGGTGTGATTAAGAAAGATTCAACATCCTCGCCAATTTTGGAGAAAATCATCAAGTCAATCAGTGAGAATAATGGCAAAGGCACCATAGTCTTACCAGGTCATAGGCCTGTTCTTTCATTAGAGAGAGAACGAGAGAGAGAGAGAAAAATAGGGAGATATAACTCTTGGTGGTTTAAGTCTAGATTAGAGTGGTACTGGAAAAGCACAGTAGGTCACGCAGCATCCGAGGAGCAGGAAAATCAATGTTTCAGGCAGGAGCCCTTCATCGGGAATGCTGCCTGAAGTGTCGATTTTCCTGCTCCTCAGATGCTGCCTGACCTGCTGTGTTTTTCCAGCACTACTCTAATCTCCAGCATCTGCAGACCTCACTTTCATCTAATGGTGGTTTAAACTGATGGTTGCCAAGTCTCAGGTGAGAGGAGAGATTGAGAAGGAAAGTCCTCCATGATAACATCAGCTGGTACAGGAATTGAACCCATGCATTCTAAAGCAGCCGACCAACCAAATGAGCTAATTAGCCCTTTTAAGTGGACACATGTTTTGACTCTAAAACAAAAGTCAGAACTCACATGACACCAGGTTATGGTCCAAAAGAAATCACAAGCTTTCGGAAAGCTTTGTCAGGTGAATTAAGGAAGGAACAGCACTCTGAAAGCTTGTGACTTAACCTGGTGTCATGTGATTTATGACATTGTCCAGCAGTTCAACACTGGCAACCCCACATCACTAAAACCAAAGAAAAGAGATTATCTGGGGTGGGGGGGAAGGGGATTATGCACAAAGTGGTGCACAATGACTCTCACATGTCAAAACGTTTGGCAGTCTTACAGTAATTTAGAATTGCCGACAAGTACTTTCAGACAAAGACTCATCAAAGTTGTGCACATTTAATCATCCTTTCAACAGTTACACCACAACGTCCTTGCGGATCACCTCATGTTCAGAAATGTTTCAACGTTTGTGAGAAGATTTGTAATTCTGGTGCTCGTTGTTGTGGTTGTGTTCGCCGAGCTGGGAATTTGTGTTGCAGACGTTTCGTCCCCTGTCTAGGTGACATCCTCAGTGCTTGGAAGCCTCCTGTGAAGCGCTTCTGTGATCTTTCCTCCGGCATTTGTAGTGGTTTGAATCTGCTGCTTCTGGTTGTCAGTTCCAGCTGTCCGCTGCAGTGGCCGGTATATTGGGTCCAGGTCGATGTGCTTATTGATTGAATCTGTGGATGCATGCCATGCCTCGAGGAATTCCCTGGCTGTTCTCTGTTCAGCTTGTCCTTTAACAGTAGTGTTGTCCCAGTCGAATTCATGTTGCTTGTCATCTGAGTGTGTGGCTACTAAGAATAGCTGGTCGTGTCATTTCGTGGCTAGTTGGTGTTCATGGATGCGGATCGTTAGCTGTCTTTCTGTTTGTCCTATGTGGTGTTTTGTGTAGTCCTTGCATGGGATTTTGTACACTACACAGAAATGTTTCATTATGTACAGTCACAGCTGCTGGGTGACAGTAAAGGAATACATGTTCCTCATGTCCTGATTCAAAGGTGGAATGAACAAAAGGCCAACCCAAAGGTAAAAAATATACTAAAAGAAAAGAAATATCAATCAAAGTCAACAGAAAACAGATTTAGAAACATATTAAGTCTGAAATAGAAACAAATAATGATCCACACTATACTATTTGGAGAGAAAAAAGGTGAGTCCTCAGAGCTGCTTCGAGTTCTGTCAGATTTTCTTAACACATGAAAGGTTGAGTTATCTTTTTTCTATACTCTCATAGTGTTTACAGCAGAGAAGGAAGCTATTCATTCTATTGTTCCTTGCACCAATCAATAAAGATCTGATGACGAGAATCCCATTTTCCAGCTCTTGTTCCATAGTCCTGGAAACTATGACAATATAAGCAGATATTTAACTATTGCTTAAATGTTACAAGAGTCTCTGACTTACCCATTCCTTCAGGTAGTGACTTCCAGCTACCCACAAATTCTCCAGTGAAAGAATTTCAACTCAAATCACTTCTCAGCTCTTACCATAAATCTATAGTCCATGATTATTGACCACTCTAATAGTAGAAAAAGTGTTTTCTTATCCAGACCTCTAATTAAGAGTCATTTCAACTCAAAATGCTAGCTTGCTCTCTCTCCATGGATGCTCCCCAACCCGCTGTGATCTCCAGCACTTGTTGTTTCCAGCACCTGCAGGAATTTGCTCAGACAACTCTGCAGGGTAATTGGGAAAAGGTAGGATCTTGGTACCAAATTAAAATAGTCAAGAGCACTAATGCAGACGCAGTGGGAGAAATAACCTCCTTTTGTGTAGTATAACCCCTGTGAAACCAATCAGAGAGGATTCTGGATAGTCCAAGATGGAGGACGGGAAAAATTTCTGGTTGTAACAGCTGCTCCTTTCTTGAGGTATTTTCGGTGTTGGAGGTGAATTCCTCGAATTCCAGGAGCAGCAATTCCTGTTTTACATGCTGTCGCATTGTTTTGGAACTTTGGGAAAAAAAAGTCAAAACAACAGCAGTTTTAAAAGGGACGAGAACAGACAAAGGAAGCACATGGTGAGGACAGTGTAGGAGAGAGAGAGAGAGAACAGTTAACGCCTTTGCTGTTTGAATTCATGTATTTCTGGACATCGGAGTGCATCTGGGAAAATTAACAAACAGTGAAATTCACAACTGATCTTGGAGGAACTGTTGGGCGAATTTCACAGCACAGAATCAGATAAGTTATTCGTTGTTTTAAGTGGGGCCTACAGAGAATCTGCTGGAGTGAGTAGAGTGGATTCTTTCTTGATTATATGTTCTTGGAGATATGTCACTTGATTAAACTTAAAATATAAGCCATAACTATGAATTTAACCTGGGGCAATATTTGCAGCGGAATAAGACGGTGTTATTTTCTGGGCCTGTACATTGTGAAGGAGCAAAAGTGGCCTTTAATACAGTGGTATCTACTTCTTGTCAGATGTGGGAGTTTAAGGGTTATTGTGGATTATATCTGCCATACTCTCGAGTCTGAGGTAGTGACAGACGTTTCTGTGGCCAGCAGAGAAAAAGCAGAATGGAGTATTGTTTCCCTGGTGCCAGGATCAAGGATGTCTTAGAGAGGGTGCAGAATGTTCTCATGGGGGAGAGGGGCCAGCAAGAGGTCATTGTCCACATTTGAACCAACAATATAGGAAGGAAAAAGGTTAACATTCTGAAGAGATTACAGAGAGCTAGGCAGAAATTTAAAAAGGAGGTCCTTAAGAGTAGTAATATCTGGATTACTCCCAGTGTTATGAGCTAGTGAGGGCAGGAATAGGAGGATAGAGCAGATGAATGCATGGCTGAGGAGCTGGTGTATGGGAGAAGGATTCACATTTTTGGATCATTGAAATCTCTTTTGGGGTAGACATGACCTGTACAGGAAGGACTGATTGCACCTAAATTGGAAGGGGACTAATATACTGGCAGGGAAATTTGCTAGAACTGCTCGGAAGGATTTAAACTAGTAAGGTTGGGGGGGGGGGGATCCCAGGGATAAGTGAGGAAAGAGATCAATCTGAAACTGGTACAGCTGAGAACAGAATTGAGTCAAACAGTCAGGGCAGGCAGGGACAAGATAGGACTAATAAATTAGACTGCATTTATTTCAATGCAAGGGGCCTAACAGGGAAGGCAGATGAACTCAGGGCATGGTTAGGAACATGGGACTGGGATATCATAGCAATTACAGAAACATGGCTCAGGGATGGACAGGACTGGCAGCTTAATGTTCCAGGATACAAATGCTACATGAAGGATATAAAAGGGAGGCAAGAGAGATGGGGAGGTGTCATGCTTGATAAGGGATAGCATTCCAACTGTGCTGATGGAGGAAATTCCTGGAAATACATCCAGAAAAGTTATTTGGGTGGAACTGAGAAATAAGAAAGTGATGATCACCTTATTGGGATTGTATTATAGACCCCCTAATAGTCAGAGGGAAATTGAGAAATAAACTTGGAAGGAGATCTCACCTATCTGTAAGAATAATAGGGTGGTTATGGTAGGGAATTTTAAATTTCCAAACATAGACTGGGACTGCCATAGTGTTCAAGGTTTAGATGGAGAGGAATTTGTTAAGTGTGTACAAGACAATTTTCTGATTCAGTATGTGGATGTACCTACTAGAGAAGGTGCAAAACTTGACCTACTCTTGGAAATAAGGCAGGGCAGGTGACTGAGGTGTCAGTGGGGGAGCACTTTGGGGGCAACGACCATAATTCTATTAGATTTAAAATAATGATGGAAAAGGATAGACCTGATCTAAAAGTTGAAGTTCTAAATTGGAGAAAAGCCAATTTTGATGGTATTAGGCAAAGACTTTCAAAAGCTGATTGGGGGCAGATGTTCGCAGGTAAAGGGACGGCTGGAAAATGGGAAGCCTTCAGAAATGAGATAACGAGAATCCAGAGAAAGTATATTCCTGTCAGGGTGAAAGGGAAGGCTGGTCAGCACAGGGAATGCTGGATGACTAAAGAAATTGAGGGTTTGGTTAAGAAAAAGAAGGAAGCTATAGACAGGGTAGATCGAGTGAATCCTGAAGAAGGGTATAAAGGAAGTAGGAGTATACTTAAGAGGGAAATCAGGAGGGCAAAAAGGGGACATGAGATAGGTTTGGCAAATAGAGTTAAAGAGAATCCAAAGAGCTTTTACAAATACATTAAGGACAAAAGGGTAACTAGGGAGAGAACAGGGCCCCTCAAAGATCAGCAAGGCAGCCTTTGTGTGGAGACGCAGACAATGGGGGAGATATTAAATGAATATTTTGCATCAGTATTTACTGTGGAAAAGGATATGGATGATATAGACTATCGGGAAATAGATGGTGACATCTTTCAAAATGTCCATATTACAGAGGAGGAAGTGCTGGATGTCTTGAAACGGGTAAAGGTGGATAAATCCCCAGGGCCTGATTAGGTGTACTCTAGAAATCTGTGGAAAGCAAGAGAAGTGATTGCTGGGCCTCTTGCTGAGATATTTGTATCATCGATAGTCACAGGTGAGGTGCTGGAAGACTGGAGGTTGGCTAACGTAGTGTCACTGTTTAAGAAGGGTGGTAAAGACAAGAAGAAGGGCTTATACCCGAAAAGTCAATTCTCCTGCTCCTCGGATAAAAAAATTATAGCTGCCTGGCCTGCTGTGTTTTTCAGCACCACACTTTTCAACTCTGGTCTCCAGTATCTGCAGTCCTCACTTTCTCCTGGTAAGGACAAACCAGGGAACTATAGACCAGTGAGCCTGACATCATTGGTGGGCAAGTTGTTGGAGGGAATCCTGAGGGACTGGAATGTGCATGTATTTGGAAAGGCAAGGACTGATTAGGGACTTCAGTAAGGCGGTCGACAATGTTCCCCATGGGAGACTGGTTAGCAAGGTTAGATCTCACGGAGTACAGGGAGAACTAACCATTTGGATACAGACCTGGCTCAAAGGTAGAAGACAGAGGGGGGTGGTGGAGGGTTGTTTTTCAGACTGGAGGCCTGTGACCAGTGGGGTGCCACAAGAATCAGTGCTGGGTCCTCTACCTTTTATCATTTACATAAATGATTTAGATGTGAGCATAAGAGTACAGTTAGTAAGTTTGCAGATGACACCAAAATTGGAGGTGTAGTGGACAGAGAAGAGGGTTACCTCAGCTTACAACAGGATCTGGACCAGATGGGCCAATGGTTGAGAAGTGGCAGATGGAGTTTAATTCAGATAAATGCGAGGTGCTGTGTTTTGGGAAAGCAAATCTTAGCAGGACTTTTACACTTAATGGTAAGGTCCCAGGGAGTGTTGCTGAACAAAGAGACCTTGGAGTGCAGGTTCATAGCTCCTTGGAAGTGGAGATAGGATAGTGAAGAAGGCATTTGGCATGCTTTCCTTTACTGGTCAGAGTATTGAGTGCAGGAGTTGGGAGGTCATGTTGCGGCTGTACAGGGCATTGGTTAGGGCACTGTTGGAATATTGCCTGCAATTCTGGTCTCCTTCCTATCGGAAATACGTTGTGAAACTTGAAAGGGTTCGGAAAAGATTTACAAGATGTTGCCAGGGTTGGAGGATTTGAGCTATAGGGAGAGGCTGAACAGTCTGGGGCTATTTTCCCTGGAGTGTCGGAGGCTGGGGGGTGACCTTATAGATGTTTACAAAATTATGAGGGGCATGGATAGGGTAAATAGGCACTATCCTTTCCTTGGGGTGGAGGAGTCCAGAACTAGAGGGCATAGGTTTAGGGTGAGAGGGGAAAGATATAAAAGAGACCTAAGGGACAACTTTTTCACGCAGAGAGTGGTACGTGTATGGAATGAGCTGCCACAGGAAGTGATGGAGGCTGGTACAATTGCAACATTTAAGAGGCATTTGGATGGGTATATGAATAGGAAGGGTTTGGAGGGATATGGGCCAGGTGCTGGCAGGTGGGACTAGACTGGGTTGGGATATCTGGTAGGCATGGACAGGTTAGACTGAAGAGTCTGTTTCACTGCTGTACAACTCTATGACCAGATGACTCTATCTCTGCGTCTGACACTGTCATACACAGCACATTCCAGAAATTGGCCATGCTAAATTGCCTATAGTGTACAGGGGTGTGTAGATTTGGGTGGATTGGCCATGCTAAATTGCTGGTAGTGTACAGGGATGTGTAGGTTAGATGGATTGTCCATGCTAAATTGCCTATAGTGTACAGGGATGTGTAGATTAGATGGATTGTCCATGCTAAATTGCCTATAGTGTACAGGGATGTGTAGATTAGATGGATTGGCCATGCTTAATTGCCTATTGTGTACAGGGGTGTGTAGGTTAGATGGATTGGCCATGCTAAATTGCTGGTAGTGTACAGGGATGTGTAGGTTAGATGGATTGTCCATGCTAAATTGCCTATAGTGTACAGGGATGTGTAGATTAGATGGATTGTCCATGCTAAATTGCCTATAGTGTACAGGGATGTGTAGATTAAACGGACTGGCCATGCTTAATTGCCTATTGTGTACAGGGATGTGTAGGTTAGATGTGTAGATTAGATGGATTGTCCATGCTAAATTGCCTATAGTGTACAGGGGTGTGTAGATTAGGTGGATTGGCCATGCTAAGTTGCCTATAGTGTACAGGGGTGTGTAGATTAGGTGGATTGGCCATGCTTAATTGCCTAGAGTGTACAGGGATGTGGAGTGCATTAATCAGGGGTAAATATATTGTAGGGGAATGGGTCTGGGTCAGAGACTCTTTCGAGTGCCGGTTTGGAAGTGTTGGGCCGAATGGCCTGTTTCCAACACTGTAGGGATTCTATGATTCATTCATTCAATTACTCTTCAGCAATTGATAAATTCTATGTTTTTCTTTATGTGAAACAGTATAAACACTTTACTCATTATAAAGCAGGCTTGAATGCAAACCAAAATACAATGAGTGCTTTTAAAATGTTCCCCCACATACACCCTGCTATTCTTGCCTAAACCTTACATATAGAGTCAGAGAGATCTACAGCACAGGAAAAGGCCCTTTGATCCATCATATTGATGCTCATCACCAGACTATTCCAGTCCCATTTTTCAGCACTTGGTCTATTGCCCTGTATGCCTTGCCATCACAAGTGTCATCCCTCAATGTTCTGCCTCTACAGGTGCTCCCAGGTAGAGAGTTGCAAATTTTCACCACCCTCTGGGTGAAAAAGCTTTTCCTCACATAGCCTCGAAACCTCCTGCCCCTTCCCTTAAATCTATGGCCCTGGTCATTGGTGGCTCAATCAGGACATAATGTTCCTTCCTGTTTCCCTTCTCTATACTCCTTCTAATTTTATACACCAGCACATGTACCCATTCAGGTACCCACTTTGCGTTCCCCCGTTGAGTTGATATAAATGCCGATTGGAATGGCATGCTGTTCCAATCCTGAACTGAAAAGAATCTTATTAGTCAGGAATGGACAGGGTGAAGGATGCCAGGCCTTGATTCCCCTCGCTAGATGATGCAGCTGTTGAAAAAACCCTCTTGAACACCGTGACCCAATATTATGCAACATCAATTTTTGATGAACTTCTTATTCTGACATCTGAACCAGGATTTGGCTGACTTAGTTACTGTGACCGGATCCTACTGGGGATCTTGTAGGTGTATTCTTCGTCCATGTATTTGATTATTTGTAACCTGTTCCCCATTCGTCCTAACTCCGCTGCTTTGAGCAAGTTCTCCTATTTGACCCTTTTGAACTTTGTACCTTTTCCTGTATGATTTCACATTGAGTTTAACGAAGACAAAATTCTTTAAATGCAAGCTAACAATTATCGTAAGCACAAAATGCTCACAAACAAATCCATAAGGACCATCTTTGCCCTTTGCTGGTCTGTAAATAATTATCCAATGGCTTGTTGAACGTCCCAGTATCACACTTCCAGACAGTACATTCCACACCCGAACAACACGCTGTGTGAGAAAGCTTTTTCTCAGCTTGCATTTTAAAATTATAGCCCCTAATTCTCCATCCATTTACAAGTGGGCACAGTTTCTGCCAGGCTATCCTGTCCAGACCCTTCATGGTTTTGAAAACTCCAATCAAATCACCTCACAGCCTTGTCTCTCTGAGGAAAACAGTCCCAACTAACAGTCACACAGCAAGGAAACATACCTTTCGGCCCAACCAAACAGCTTTTATAAATTGAAGTAGAGCAATTTGCCTGTGTTTGGCCCTTTCCTATCCATGTCCCTGTCCAAATCTCTTTAAATATTGTGATTGTACTCACCTCTACAACTTGTCTCAGTTCATTCCACATATGCAACACCCTCTGTCCAAAAAGATTGCCCCTTAAGTTGATTTTAAATCTTTCGCCTCTCACCTTAAATCTCTGCCCTCTTGTTTTGAAATTCTCCATCCTAGAGAAAAGACCTTTGCTATTCACCTTAACTGTGTCCCTTATGATTTTATAAACCTCTATAAGGTCATCCCTCAGCCTCTTACACTGCAGGGAAAAGAAGTCCTTGCTTTTCCAGCCTCTCCTTATGAAAATTTCTCCAATCTTTCTTCATTATTGACACATTTCATCACCAGACCCTTCCGTATTAACCTCTCCTGCACCGTCTCCAATGCACTCACACCTTCCCATAAAATGGTGCCCAGAACTGTGCACAATGCTTCAGTTCAAAAGGAAATGGGATAAGCACTCAAAGGAAGTAAGCTTGCAGGGCTCTGGAGATGAAGTGGGAGAACAGAAATGATTGAGTTTGCTCATCTGAAAGCATGGATGAACGAACTGAACTGAATGGGCTCCTTCTGTGTTTGACTGACAATGAGTATAACTCTCTTTGTAGCATCCTTCCTTCTGGGAAAAAATGTCTTCCTTCATTTGTAGCCCTATGGGAAAAATGTCTTCTTTTATTTGGAGCCCAGGAAGAAATCCATTATAAGCAGCAAGATCAGAAGCCTGCTCACAAAGACTTGCATTTATTATGCATGGAATATGAAATAATTTGTTCTGCAAAGCTTCTCTATTCTAACTCAGCCATTGTTTGGATTAAGAAAGGCCAAGTCATTACCTATCAGCAAGTAATCAGTAAAGGCATAATTAAATCCTTCGTAGAGGTTACCTCACATGACATTTCCCAATTGTTGTTGGCTGTGATACAGATCGCCAGCAGAGGACACAAATGATTTCTGGATATCACACTAAATGCAACCACTCTGTCATCAGACTTGTATGACTGAAAGATTCTAACATTAAACCAAAAATAAGGTTAAAAGTCAGTGAATGCTCCCTTTAAATCAAAAGCATGGTTAGAATGCCAAACCATTGTTTATCACTAAAATAAAATAAAGAACTGTAGATGCTAGAGATTTGGAACAGAAATTGCTGGAGAAACTCAACAGGTCTGTCAGCATCCTTGGAGAGAAAACAGAGTTAATTTTTCATGTCCAGTGCCCCTTCTTCAGATCAACTCTGATCAAAGGTCATTGGGTCTGAAATGTTAACTCTGATTTCTCTTCACAGATGCTGCCAGACCTGCTGAGTTTCTCCAGCAATTTCTGGTTTTGTTTCTAACATTGTTTATCACCTCTGTTACAGACTGCTGTCCTAAGCAGTTACCAGCACAGACAAATGTCTGAATGTTTATGTAACATTAACAGAACATATTGGAAGAGAGTGTGATCTGTCCACAAGCCCAAACCATGACACCATCTCCTGCAGCTTTACTAAATTAAATAATTGCTATATAAATGCAAATCGATGTTGTTGCAGCCATTAACTTGCAATGTTAAAGACTGAAAACTCAAAGCGAAGGAAATGGTTGGGACAGCTTGATGAGTATCAGTTATCCTTCTGAAAAATCCATTTGTCTTTTCAAACAAAAACTATCCATAGCCCCATCAAGCAAAGGTACATAAAACAAGAGGTTTTGCAGTGACTTCAGATTAACAGGCTTTTACACGGCCAGTTAAATTCTGTGTGGGAACAGTAACAACTCCCTTCTCGGTCTTTTCTGATCATGTGACTTTTAATATGTTAAGTAGCCATTGTCCCACACTTTCAGAGAGAAAAGCAACTGATGGTAGTTTAGCCTGAGAGTCATCATGCCAGGTGAGGAGAGAGGATGACCTGGTAATCTCAACCAGGGCAGAACTGAACTCCATGTGGTTGGCATCACTCTACATTGTAAACCAGGTATCCACCATTGGAGTGAGAAGCCCATAGAGCTGCCTCTCTCATTAGAGAAAATTAACTGGTTTTGGCTTAACCTGAGGGCCTGATCAATTCATTAGACATTGTGAAAGAAGTGTCAACCACAGGGGATAGAGAGGAACCAATAGGCGTGTTGTATTTGGAGATTCAACCAAGGTACCTCACAAAAGGTTAGGTAAGAAGATAAGAGCTCATGGGATGGAAGGTCGTCAATTGCCATGGATAGAGAATTAGCTCGTGGGCAGGAAACATCAAGTGGGGATAAAGGGGTTCTTTTACAGGTCACTGACCTATGACCAGTCAGGTTCCATAAGCATCAGGCCTGGGATCACAACTGTTTGCAATATGTTAATGACGTGGAGGAAGGAAGTAAACGTACTGCTGCAGACAACCTAAAAACAGGTGGAAAGGCATTGTGTGAGAGAGACGCAAAGAGTCTACAGAGGGATCGTGACAGGTGAAGTGAATGGGCAAAAAGTTGGTAAGTAGAGTATAATGTGGGAAAATATAAAGTTATTCCTTTTGAAAAGGAGAACAAAAGACCAGAATATTATTTAAATGAAGAAAAGCTGCAGAAAATTATAACTCAAAGGCACTTGGGGGACTTGTGCACAAAGCACAGAAAGCTAGCATAGAGTTACAGCTCAATGTCTCAGCATCCACCCACACTCCTAACATTCACAAACCTGTCAGAGAAGTAATTTCTCTTCATCTCTGTTTTAAATCTGCTACTCCTTATCCTAAAACAATGACCTCTCAGTTTAGATTGTCCCACATGAGCAAATATTCTGTCTCCATCTACTTTGTTGATTCCCTTCAGCATCTTCTGAAAGATGATGTCATGTGACTGTCTGAAAGGTACATTGTATAGTCTGGAATCTATGCAATATCACAACAGTTAGTCCAAAACTCAAACAAAAATACAAATATAATGGTATGGAAGGCTGATGCTATGTTGATAATGTTGATGGATGAACTCTGCTTTAAATTAGTCCCAACCTCCATGCTGATGGATAATCTGCAATGGAAGCTCAAGTGTGATTTAGGCATTGCAAATCATTGAGAGTGTGGGAAACTTGATGTTATTTTTGATGGAATATAACATTGCTTCCAACTCTGTTGATCTTTTATCGTGAATCCTTTTCAACTTTTTCTTTGATGGCTTTTCTTGAACCTTTAATCATTTAATCCTTGAGTCATTTTCAGTCAGAGCTGGGAAATTACCAGCCATGAGTAAGCAGAAATAAAGGAAAGAAATCAGCACTTTGAACATTTTGCTTGCTGCATCCAATTAAAAAACTTAGGTCTTGCAAATATTCATTGCTCGCTTCATCAACTCCTTGCACAGTCTATTTCCCAAGTTCATTTCCACACAATTTCCTCAAGGAAACATACTCTTCATTAATGAAAAAGATGGCATAATCAACTGGGCAGACCATATAGTGAATGGCATTTTACAGTGGCTTTGGATGAAGTTTAATTGGGGTTAGGAGGCAAACTTGTGTAAGAATTTACGCAGCTATACCCAATAATACTGTGTTGTGAAACTGGGAATAGGAATATAGGAACAGGAGTAGGCCATTCAGCTCCATCACTCACTGCGATCATATCGACCTGGGGCTTAACTACCTACGTCTGCCTTAAGCCCATAACCTTTAATACTTTTGTTTAACAAATTATTGCTGATCTCAGATTTAAAATTATTAACTGATCCTGCACCTGCCATTTATGGAAGAGAGTTTCAATCCTCTCCCACCCTTTGTGTGTCGAAGTGCTTCCTAACATCTCTAGCCATAATTCTGAGACTGTGTCCCCTAATTCTCGAATCCCCAACCAGTGAAAACAGCTGATCTTTATCTCCCTGTCATTTCCTGTTAAGATCTTGAAGACTTTGATCTGAACACCCATTAATCTTCTAAATTCTAAAGAAAACAGGCCTAACTTGTATAGTCACCCCTGAAGTCAAAATATCATCCACGGGAAGTTGTTTTTATTAATCCACGAGATGTGGGTATAATTGGCTTGGGCCAGCTTTTATTGCCCAGCCCTAATTGTCCCCAGAGGGCAGTTTAGATCAGATTCCCCACAGTGTGGAAACAGGCAATTCGGCCCAACATATCCACACCGACCCTCCGAAAATTAGCCCACCCAAACCCCTTTGCCCTCTAACTCATGCACCCTACACTACGGCAACTTAACAGGACCAATTCACCGAACCTGCACATCTTTGGATTGTAGGATGAAACCCATGCAGACACGGGGAGAATGTGCAAACTTCACACGGTCAGTCACCTGAGATTGGAATCGAACCTGGCACCCTGGTGCTGTGAGGCAGCAGTGCTAACCACTGAGTTAAGAGTTAATCACATTGCTGTGGGCCTGGAGTCACATGTAGACCAGACCAGGTAAGGACAGCAGTTTCCTTTCCTGAAGAACATTAATGAACCAGGGGGGTTTTCCCACAATCGATTCATGGTCATCATTAGACTCTTAATTCTGTATTATTATTAAATTCAGATTCTTCCATCTGCCATGGTAGGATTCAAACCCAGGTCCCCAGAACATTACCAGGGTCTCTGGGTTAGTAGTCCATCAATAATACCACTCGGCAATCACCTCCCTACAGGCTGTTTCATTTGAATAAATGTTCAGATTATTCTTGATTGATTTGCTATCCTTAATCCTCCACCATTGTACAGCAGGCTATTGTTCAGTCATGAAGGTAGATACTTCCCCATGTACACTTTCAGTGAATTCATCATTCTGTCGCAATAGGCCATTGATACAGGGTACTCAGAAGACGTCTATTGGGGAGAGATGATGACCTAGTGGCATTATCGCTGGACTGTTCATTCAGAGACCCAGCTAATGCTATATTGACTCGAGTTTGAATCCTGCTGAGGGACATGGCAGAAACTGATTTCCATAAAAATCTGGAATTAAGAGTCTAATGATAACCACAACCTAATGTCGATTATCATAAAACCCCTCTGATTCACTAACATCCTTCAGAAAAGGAAACTGCCATCTTACCTGGTCCGGTCTACATGTGACACAGCCATGTGGCTGATTCTCAACTGCTGTGCTTTTCCAACACCACACTCTCAACTCTGATCTCCAGCATCTGCAGTCCTCACTTTCTCCTCTACTATGTACACGTATGCTGGTGTTGTTCCTGCTAAAATGCTGTGCAACATCCCTTAGCATTTGAAAGGGCTATATAAGGCAGGATCAAATTCCTTACATCGCAGGAAGCCCAGAGATCAGGTTGGCAGTGGTGGTGCTGGGGGGAGTGTAAACTCAGTCAGATGGCAGGTTGTGTGGTGTCTAGTTGAATGCTCCCCCTTTCTGACCTCCTGAGAAGGAGCCTCCTCAGTGTGATCACCCTCATTTTCACAATTGTCCAACCCTCACCCCCCGTACATGGGAACCCCCACTCTCCTGCATCTCCTGCCTACATTGCTGTTCCTGCCCGTGGTTTAGCTGTTGGTCCATCAAACTGGCACGACTTGATGGTGGACATCCCGTCACGCTAAGGCAATGAGTTTGGAAGATTGGAAACCAATTGGCCCAGAAACTCACCACCTTCAGCAAGTGACAGTGGAGATGGTCTCCCGTCCGATTTCCCAGCTAGCAGAGAGGCCCAAACCTCCAGATCCATAGAATCCCTACAGTGTGGAAACAGGCCATTTGGCTCAACAAGTCCACACCTAACCTCTGAAGAGTATCCCACCCAAACCCATTCCCCTACCCTAATACTCCACACAATCCCTGACTAATGCAGCTAACCTACACATGCCTGAACACAATGGACAATTCAGCATGGCCAATCCACCCTAACCTGAACATCTTTGCACTGTGGGAGGAAACCAGAGCACCTGGGGGAAACCCATGCAGACAAGGGGAGAATGTGCAAACTCCACACAGAGTCTCACCCGAGGCTGGAATCAAACCCAGGTCCCTGATGCTGTGAGGCAGTAGTGTTAACCACTGAGCTACTGTGCAGAGTTAAATGATTGATTTCCCAATTCTAAGGCACAGTACAAAAATGGTGTTTACACAGCGGGTGGTTTGCATGGTGTGCCAGAGGATGCAGTTGCTGTTATAACATTTAAACTACCTTTGGACATGGATAGGAAAGGTTTAGAGGGATATGGGCAAAATGCAGGCAAGTGGGACTAGTTCAGTTTGGGAAACCTGGTCAGCATGGACAGGTTGGGCCGAAGGGTCTGTTTTCATGCCGTACAACACTACGACTTATCATAGAAACAAAAACTTACAAGTCCCAAAAAAATGTTCACACCCAAATTAAGTTTGTGAATCTCTAATGATTTACAAATTGCAGAGGGAAATTGGGCAGAGGAAATGAATAAGTGAATGATAATCAGGAGGCTCCTGATTTTTAAAAAATGACTATTTTTAAAATCAAATATCTTAAAGAGGAATATAAATGGATTATGGATAACTCACAAGGCAATTTCCAGGCCCATTTATTCTCACAACGTAAGCTCAAATGTAGCTCGGGGTTATTTATCACGAATAGTTGTGTCGAAGGGTGAGCACATTGCATGAACATCTGACAGGTAATTCCCACAACTGCAGGTACTGGAGCTGAGAAGTAATTATTTCACTCACCAGGAAATCAATTTGATACGAAGGAACATTTCCAGCTCTATGCTTGCACCTTTTTGCAACGGTTTGGCCCTCAACTTACAAATGATTACAATGCAAGATCTAGTCAGTGTGGTGCCCTGAAATTAATAAGGTACATCAGCTAATTGCCCACGGTCACCTTGGATGCTTTGTAAGTAACAATTCCAATGTATTCAGTGATACACTTCACCACTGTCTAATCAAGGATAAGAGATTCTACTTCCATTAGGGCTATTTCAGGCATGAATGATGCCGATTAAGCTGAAGAGAAATGACAGGCTTTTTGTGGTTGTGAAATCATTATAATCTTATTGTGGGAGACTGAGGGAAGGTGAGTTGGGGCCAATTGGCTATAATCTGGTCGAATAGCCTCCTCCTGCTCCAGGGTTTTGTGTTTATGAGTGTGATCCAGTAAGCACTCTGTCAGAGTTTGGTGGCTCACTCAGCTCTGAGCCTCGCATTGAATCCATTTCATTCAGTTCTTGCAGTTATCTTGTGATAACTACAAACCCCACAGATAGCCCCAATCCTACCACAACTTCTCACATCCTATAATACAACAGCCAAGTGACTGCTTGAACATTATGTTATGAAGTTGAAGGCGTGTACTGTACTTTAAGAGAGAGTGAATGCTGTTTTGAACCGAGAGATTACAAGCACCTATGTGATATGACTAGATGGCAGTCCCAGAGAGTACTGGATAATTGGAAATATGTAACATTTGGCTGTGAAATGGATACCTGAGTTGGTTACTGTTTGGACAACAATTAATATTGAACCAATCATTTCAAATTATGCCTCAAGATACTAAACCCCAATCGTGTTTCAATTTATTGTTTTGCCAACATTGAACCAATGAGGCAATCCAATGTTGGAGATACAAAAATGCAGGCATTTTGAAAATTGGAGAGAGAGCAGCTGCCATTGAGAGAGAGCCAGGAAATTAGGAACCACTCTCTTTCAAAGATACCTTTTCATGTGAAACATTCTCGTAGTAAAGAAAGAATACAACCCAGGGAATTTTCAACCGGAAGAAGGGAAAGACTTGGAAGTCTTGAAACACACAAAAGTGGATAAATCCCCAGGACCTGATCAGGTGTATCCTAGAATTTTGTGGGAAGCTAGGGAAGTGATTGCTGGGCCTTTTGTTGAGAGATTTGTATCATCGATAGTCACAGGTGAGGTGCCGGAAGACTGAAGGTTGGCAAACATGGTGTTACTGTTTAAGAAGGGCGGTAAAGACAAGCCAGGGAACTATAGACTGGTGAGCCTGACCTCAGTGGTGGGCAAGTTATTGGAGGGAATCCTGAGAGACAGGATGTACATGTATTTGGAAAGGCAAGGACTAATCAGGGATAGTCAGCAAGGCTTTATGCGTGGGAAATCATGTCTCACAAACTTGATTGAGTTTTTTGAAGAAGTAACAAAGAGGATTGATCAGGGCAGAACAGTGCATGTGATCTGTATAGACTTCAGCAAGGCATTCAACAAGGTTCCCCATGGGACACTGGTTAGCAAGGTTAGATCTCATGGAATACAGGGGGAACTGACTCAAAGGTAGAAGACAGAGGGTCGTGGTGGAGGTTGTTTTTTCAGACTGGAGGCCTGTGACCAGTGGAGTGCCACAAGGATCGGTGCTGGGTCCACTAAATGATTTGGATGTGAGCATAAGAGGTACAGTCAGTAAGTTTGCAGATGACACCAAAATTGGAGATGTCGTGAACAGCAAAGAAGATTATCTCAGATTACAACGGGATCTTGGTCAGATGGTCCAATGGGCTGAGAAGTGGCAGATGGAGTTTAATTTAGATAAATGTGAGGTGCTGCTTTTCAGGAAAGCAAATCTTAGCAGGACTTATACACTTAATTGTAAGGTCCTAAGGAGTGTTGCTGAATAAAGAGACCTTGGAATGCAAGTTCATAGCTCCTTGAAAGTGGAGTTGCAGACAGATAAGATAGTGAAGAAAGTGTTTGGTATGCTTTCCTTTATTGGTCAGACTATTGTGTTTAGGAGTTGGGAGGTTATATTGCAGCTGTACAGGACATTGGTTAGGCCACTGTTGGAATTCTGCATGCAATTCTGGTCTCCATCCTATCGGAAGGATGCTGTGAAACTTAAAGGGGGCTCAGAAAAGATTTACAAGGATGTTTCCAGGGTTGGAGGATTTGAGCTATAGGGAGAGGTTGAATAGGCTGGGGCTGTTTTCCCTGGAGCATCGGAGGCTGAGGGGTGACCTTATAGAGGTTTATAAAATCATGAGGGGCATGGATAGGATGAATAGACAAGGTTTTTTCCCTGGGTGGGGAATGTCTAGAATTAGATGGCATAAGTTTAGAGTGAGAGGGGCAAGATATAAAAGGGATCTAAGGGACAATCTTTTCACTCAGAGAGCAGATGTATGAGATGAGCTGCTGGAGGAAGTGGTGAAGGTTGATACAATTGCAACATTTAAAAGGCATCTTGCTGGGTATATGAATAGGAAGGGTTTAGAGGGATATGGGTCAATTTGGTTGCGATATCTGGTCAGCATGGACAGGTTGGACCAAAGGGTTTGTTTCTGTGCTGTGCATCTCTATGACTCTATGACTCTAAGTCAAGGATGTGACACTGGAAAAGCACAGCAGTTCAGGTAGCATCTGAGGAGCAGGAGAAATGATTTTTTCAGCATAAGCCCTTCATCAAACATCGACTCTCCTGCTCCTTGGTTGCTGCCTGACCTGATGTGCTTTTCCAACACCACACTGTCTACTCTGATCTTCGGCATCGGCAATTCTCATTTTTCTCGATGACTCCAAGACAGACACCGAAGACGACAGCTGCTGTCTGGATGTGAAATTCAATTGATGTAATTTTTTTTATTGGAGCAGCATATTTTATCGAGTTGGAGGCTGGTAATAAGCAGTTAAGAGAAAGTGGGGCTTAGCGTTGTGAATAGTTGTTGTTTAATGTTCACCTTAAGAGTTAAAAAAATGATATTACTTTCTTTACTCAGTGGAGTTTGGGAGTTCTGTCACTCATACTTTAACAGGTTATGAGGCGAGGTGAGCTTCACTGGGTGTTTGGTTTAATTAACA
The DNA here is from genome assembly GCF_020745735.1 of Hemiscyllium ocellatum. Classification (NCBI taxonomy): domain Eukaryota; kingdom Metazoa; phylum Chordata; class Chondrichthyes; order Orectolobiformes; family Hemiscylliidae; genus Hemiscyllium; species Hemiscyllium ocellatum. Next base: position 59,203,983 of record NC_083422.1, on the reverse strand, counting down.
GAAGGGTTCATCGCCATGTCATAATAATTATCACTATTTAAGAAAATAGGGATGTTTCATAGATCAAGCAAACCACTAAAGCCAAGTCAATTTGCCCCTTCTTCATTGGTCACTGCACCACCCAATCATATAGTGCAGTTTCTGTACAGAAATATATTGTCTTCCGAACCTGTAGTTCTCTCATTCCCTATCCTGAGAATTTTATTTGGTTTTGAGTTGAAGACTGATATTTTCCAGAAAGTCCTCAAACTATTCATCGTACCTGGGAGAGGGAAGCTAAGAGGCCTGGGTTCAAGTCCCACCTACTCCACAAGTGTGTCGTAACATCCCTGGACAGAATGATTGGAAAATATCTGCAGGACTGGGAGGCTAAGGCAATGGGTGAGTGATAGGAATAGACTTTCAGGAGAACCCAAATAGTCTTGATGAAATACTGCCCGAGAAAGATTCTGCATCATATTTTACCATAAATTACATATTAGTTAGAATGAACAATGCAATGATTTAGTTAATCAGAGCAGAAATGTTCAGCAACTAAAGTCAGGTTCAACATCAGCACACTTTAAGTCAGAAAGCTACGGATTCAAGTCTTGCTCCAGAGCTTGAGAGCTGGAACTCTCGGGGGGCCTGCACTGTTGGAGGTGATGTCTTTTGGTTTGACATTAAACAGAGACCTTGTCTATTCTCTCACGTGAATGCATAAGATCCCAAGGCACAAAGAAGATTTATTCCTCGTGTCCTGTCCAATGTATGCCCTTCAATCAACATCGCAGAAAGCAATTGTCTGGTCACTGTCACATTGCTGTTTGTGGATGTTAGCTGTGCGCCATTTGGTTCCCAGCTTTCCCACATTATAATCGGGACTTTACTTCAACAAGAACTTCACTGGCTTCAAAACATCTTAGGATATCCAATCATCTTTAAAAGTGGCATCAATGAAAGTCTCCCTTTTCTCATAGCTTTCGTTTACTTTTGTTTTTGCAATAGTAAGGGCATTTCAATAGTTGTTGGCTAAACAAGGTAAACTTCTTAAAGAGTGCCTTGTATTTTGAAAAAAAATCCTTGTCAAAATACTATAGTTGTGAAAAGCATTGTTGTTCAACAAAGCCAGTTCAGTGTTGACAGGAAACAATCCTACCGCTAATAAAAAATGATGCAATGTCAAGTTAATATCAAACAGAGCGCCAGCTGGTTAGGATGTGAGAGCAGAGGCTGTCGCAATGGGAATCAACTCTCGCTGCAGCATCAAGCCAACATTGATGGTCTTGTGGGATGTTTCAAACCTACATCTGATGAATGACTCTACGATGTAGCATTTGGGAGATTTAGCGACAGTGGTTAATAAACAAGAAACCATGTCTCCTCTATGTTATCGCCAACCTCTGAGCAAAATGACAGGCAGATCAAATTGTGGGTGTGATCTCTCCAGTCAGATTTCCCTCCGTTCTGCCTCAGCTGCTGTTGTGAAGATGCTAACTTCAGAAGGACCATGACAATTACCTGAAACATGAATTGGGCTTCTTGAGTTTTAATAATCCTTTAAGAGCCAGCTCCTAAGTTTGTCATAAACTGGCTGGACCATAGCACACACATGCTTGGCTTATCCCAAAGGGTCTACATTGTACATTGTACTGACCAGCAGCTCCTGAAGAGACTACAGAGATCATCACCCAATTCTATGAAACAACAGTTGTCCATCTTGCTGACAACCTAATAGCCCTCCCCCCCCCCCAATCATCTCTCTGCCCCCAAGTTTCAAAACTCAACTGAAGACCAACTACAGAGCCACTTGACTTTTTGCTATTTTTCACTTGGCATTTTTCAAAAGATCTGAGATCCAATTTACAGTGAAATTTGAACCAACATTTTTTGAGCTTACATCCCCATTGTAATGCACATGTCAAATGATATCAATTTCTTGTTTTTAAAATTCACTCACTGGCTGGGCCAGCATTTATTTCCCATCCCTAACTGCCCAGACCAGGTAAGGAAGGCAGATTTCACTTGATGGATGACATTAGTCAGGTCCAGGCAGCGGACCTTGGAGGGGGTCAGTATGGCTGATTGCCTGCCCCTCTTCCATGGTCTCCCTGCAGAAGAAGCATGTGGTGTCTACCAATACCCTTTAGGCTTTCAGGGAGAAGTGGGCACTGCGGGGTGTGGAGTGTTTTATTTCTCCCTCTGATTCTATCTTGATATAATCTCTATACCCCCTTCACCTTTTTGGTCACTGAGGCATTGCCCTGTCCTGAGAAGGACGCTGCTTGTCACTGCCTACTCGGCTGGTTTTTTCTTCCTGGTGGTGAATATGAGTAAAGTTTGCTGCATTCATTTCTTCACTGTGTCCTACATCTGCACACACGCAACATAGGTGCTGGGGAGAAATAAGCACTACCGCTGTTTGGTGGTAGTGAGGGGTAGGAAAACACAATATGTATGTAACCAGGGGATTTAGAATGTCCCAGAGAGAAAAACAAAAATGAGGATAGAGGCACAGAGGTAGTGTCCCTACCCCTGAACCGGGTTTAAGTCCCTGCTATAGATGCGTGTAATAACATCTCTGAACAGATTGGTTAGGGAAAAAAAAACAGATTAAAGAAAATAAAGGGGATCCTGGTGTTTAAAATAAATAATGAATAAGGCACATTAGTGAACCAGGTGGATTTTTCCAACAATCAGCAATAGTTTCATCGTCAGCATTAGACCCTTAATTCCAGCTTCTTTATTAAACTCAAACAGCACCATCTGCTGGGGCAGGATTTCAATCCCAGTCTCTGGAACATTAGCTGAGCTTCTGGACTAATAGCACCATCCCCTCCCCATGTCCAAACATTTCAGAAGGAAAGGGGGGGGGGGGTGAGCTGCTTAAGGTGTGCTCTATATGAATTTGACAAGCTGGATTGGGAGAGGCTGGTTATCTGATGTTTGGGGATGGAAAGTACTCTTCAAATCAAACCACGTGTAAATGGATGGCAGCCCAATAGATGTCTCTGCAGGGTCACAGAGTCTTACAGCATGGAAAAAGGCCCTTCGGCCCAACTCATCCATGCTGACCATCTTTCATACCTAATTAGTCCCAGTTGCCAGCACTTGGCCCATATCCTTCCAAACCCTTCCTATTCATATACCCATCCAGATGCCTTTTAAATGTTGTCATTGTACCACCCTCCACCATTTCCTCTGGCAGCTCATTCCATACATACACCACTCTCTGTGTATAAAAAGTTGCCCCTTTTAGGACCTTTTTAAATCTTTCCTCTCTCACCTTAAACCTATGTCCTCTAGTTCTGGAATCCCTCACCCATCTTTGCTTCTCACAGTCAAGGACTGTGCGTTCGCTGATGTGTAACAACATTCCTGTGGTCAAAGCTGTCCCGCACGAGGCTGGAGGATATGACCAGAGATTTGGAAGTTTCTAGATGCACAATTGTACGTTAATGAGTGATCGCCGATGATGAGACTGCAAGGTGCTTAAAAAGCTTAGACCAGGTTCCTCTTATTTGTTGTAGGAGAAGAATTGAGAGTTCATTTTAAATGGACTATTGGCCTTCTTAAAATAAGATTAGATTGGTTTGTTCCTTTAAATATTTTATGATAACATCACTGACAATAATGTTGCCTTGAAATTTAACTAAATGTTCAATAAGTATGTTCAGCTAATGTTTTGACAAAATAATCCAGGAATTCAATTTATGCTTTCATGCGTGCCAGGACCCAATCACAATCTGCTCTCCTTTGTTATAAATGTTCATGAACTTTTAACAACTTTGAGAAAACTATCCATTACAGTCTGACAGGTACATTGACCTGTGGTACAGTAATATCGCAAGAGAATTCAGCAAAGATGATTCATTACACCGTGGGTCTACAGTCTTGTCTGTGCTGTTCAATCTTGATGATGTAGCCCATCAAACGCATAGAGCAGCTTGACGCCTATTAAATACAAGCAAACACCCAACCAAGCCGCTGTTTACCACAGTGTACGATGTCACTGAGCTTTCACATCCACTGGTGTTTGATTTGCCATCCATTGTTCCAGAATGTCATGTCATCACGGTCTTGTCATCTGCCCATAAAACTTATAAAGAGCAGGGACACTTTCCTTTTAAAAAGCAGTATGGAATCCACCTCAACAGAATGGACTGCGAAGGGTCAGGCCACTTGTTATGTGGCTTCTCAGAGACCGGGACTAAATTTGTAGCTGCACGTGCTAATGGAAAGGTCATTAAATGAGAATCCCCTTGGATGACCTTCCATTCGAGAGGCTTAAAGGAACAATGATGGTTGGATTTGCTGGTCTATAAAAATGGAAATGCAAACAAAACCATTTCAGAGGCTGCTCATTGCAGGAATGTTACAGAGTAATCAACCATCATCGATTATGTGACAAATTACCTATCGCCATCAATTTATTGTGTGCAGAATGGAAACTTTAGGTTGAATTGTTCATTTTCTTTGGCTAAGTCAGACTTGTGTAAGATTTCTCAGAGGATTTTGTGCTATACAGCATACTGGGTTTTCTCACCCTATCTCACCAAATGTGCCTCATTAATTACCTACCATGCTCTTGGAGCATCTCTTGCATTTCATTACTTCCTCATCTTTTTTGGTAGAATTCTGGAACAACTCATTGCTAAGTAATTTTCACAAAAACACCTGTATCGCTTGTGTCATCCATAAAAGTCTGCTGTCCACCTGAGCAACTCCTGTCAGACCAGGGCTGCCCTGCCTGTTGAGACAAGCGGGAAAGCAGCCTCTGCCCGATGGGTAGCAATATGGCACTCCTGCTGTATACAGAGGTGCTGACATGCACTTCCACCTCCCCCAGGACCAGCAGTGGAGGCCACTACACCAGACCTTACCCAGCCTGGTACTCGGTTGTTACCAGGATTTAAGCTGTCTCAGCCAACTGGGGGAATGGCCAGCTCTGTAGGAATTCAGCCAATGACCATCTTCACACCATTAGGGTAAGGACCAACATTTTCTCTCTGTTACCTTGACTCATTCTCTCTCTGGGACTGTAGCCACCTCCCACCAAGGCTCACGGTCTACCATCTTCCCCAGTCTCTCCCACCTACTCCAAACCTCCACACCACCAATCCTCCATGCCCTCTGCATGGCCTAGCACTTACCCAGCACACCCCACCATCTGCGCCAACTGTGCCAACCCGCTTTCATCTTCCGTAATATGTGCATCTTTCTCAAAACCCACAGGATGGCAGAAAGAGTCAAGATGGGTGGGGTGTTGCTTGCCTGATGACTCCTCACAGCTTCTGAGCTGAGGATCATGACTGTGACCACCCTGAGCAGGGTGTGGACTGGTATCAGACATTACCTTTTGGTTTACTGTTGGGGTCTCCTGAGCAAAGGCTCTCCCCCTTGGCTTTGCCTGAGACCAACTGCCCCATTGCTAAGGTGTGAATTCTATGCAACACAGTCTTTGTTTTAAACAGTGCTTTTCTCAGTGCTTCTCACATTGTTCTTCTCATGCTCCTTTATGCCATCCTCCACATTCCTTCCTAGCCTCCCTCCTTTGCTGTTCATAATGCTTGTCTGAAACAGGGTTCAGTGGAGAGATATTGGTTCTTGGTATTTCAGTCCTGGCTCCCACTGTTCCTGCTACTGGATCTAACTCCCTGTCGACCTGTACACCCACAAAGCATTGCAGCCCCCTGTACTGATGGCATGAGAAGAGACATTCAGGGTCTGGGTCATAGACTCTAGTCAATTGTCAAAAATACAATGTAAAACAACCACTAAACAGTACCGACTCTTTCCAGAATCTTGAGTGAGTGAGATAAAGTCACAGAGCCATCGAGTTGTACAAATGAAAACAGACCCTTCGGTCCATCTCGTCCATGTTGACCAAATATCCTAAATTAATCTAGTCTCATTTACCAGCATTTGGCCCATATCCCTCTATACTCTTCCCCTTCATGTACTATCCAGATGTTGTATGTTGTGATTGTACCATCCTTCATCACCTCCACTGGCTGCTCATTCCATACCCACAACCCTTTGCATGAAAATACTGCACCTTAGGTCGCTTTTAATTCATCCCCTTTCATCTCAAATCTTCTCATCAGTTTCCTTTCTTGATTAAACTGATGAACTTTAAGATTTGAGTTTGACCGTCACACAAGTGAGGCTCCTGCATCAGTTTCATCATTCCTCCTAACCTCATTATCTTCAGTTTAGTCGCCCAGAGCTCTCAGCCAGATCTCCCCTTAATACGTGAGATCATGCTAACCTCTTGAAAGCAGCCCAATGGTGAACTGAACCCCAATCAAAGCTGAGGATCTTTTCATTTAAAATGTAATTGCTGTCGAGAGCATTTCTCAACAAAAATTCACTCGAGGAAACCCTTCCCTCCATTCAGTGTATACCAGATTTTCAATAATGCTAATTCCTTTGTTTTATTTCCTTATAGTCCTGGAAATTAATTTTGAATTTTTAAGCATATCATCCACATTCTGAGAACAGCTTAACATTGTGACAAGATAAGTATGCACATTAGCTCGCTGAGCTGGAGAGTCAAAGCGTTTAAACATGACTTAGATCCCATCTACCTTCCCCTGAACAAAAGAACCGGAAATGACATCACCCACCTTAAGAAACCAAGGCCTATAAATAGAGAGGTGGGACATACCACCAGCCCTTCACCAGAGACTCTCACTGATGATGTTGCTTAGTCATGGTGACAAAACAACTGAAAACAAACCTTCCAGCTCAGCGAGCGAACTAATCATCATCAACTTGAGCTACAAACCTTTTCAAAAATTGCTATTGTACATAGAGCCACGGTCCATTCCCAACATCAACCCTCATCCGACCTGAAACCTTCTCTCTCTCTCCATTGAAAACAGGATGTTGGCTTAATACCCTTCCTTTGTCTAGTGTCCAGGGAGAGTGAGATGCTATTGACTGTAAGGTATAAGCTGCTGTGACAACTTGACAAAATCAATTAAGTAAAGCCCACCAAAGCAGTCAAAAGATATTTACACATACCATTGAGCAAGCACAGCTCATTTTGGATTTTTGCATGTCAAAAATAAATTTTAAAAATAGAATAGTTCAGAATGTTGGACATAGTACGCTGTGGTTCTTTTCGTTGAAAAGGATCAGAGAGATTTGAGAGATTTTCAGCTCCTCTAAAAACTGTAGAAACTGAGATTTGAGGTGGGTGAATTGAAAATGTGAAAATTGAAATATTGTGTTCAGTTCTAGTCACCTCATGATAGTAAAGATGTGGAAGCTTTAGAGAGGGTGCAGAGTAGATGTACCAGGATGTTGCCTGGACTTGGGGGCATGTCTGATGAAGAAAGATTGAGGGAGCTCGGGCTTTTCAAATTGGAGTGAAGAAGGATGAGAGGTGATTTGATCGAGGTGTACAAGATGGTGAGAGGCATAGATAGAGAGGATAACCAGAAACATTCTCCCAGGGCAGAAATGTCTATCATGAGGGGGCATAATGTTTAGGTGATTGGAGGAAGGTTTAGGGGAGATGTCAGAGGCAGGTTCTTAACACAGAGAGTGGTGGGTGTGTGGAATGCACTGCCAGTGACGGGAGTAAAGTCAGAGACATTAGGGATATTTAAGCAACTCTTGAATGGGCTCATGGAAGATAGTGCAATGAAGGGTATGTAGGTTAGTCTGATTTTAGAGTAGGACAGAAGGCTGGCCCAACATTGAGGGCTGAAAGGCCTGTACTATGCTGTACTGTTCTCTGCTCTATGTTCTATGCCCTCATTTGGAACGGATGCTGAAGCACACAAGATCAGGATTGGTAAAGGGAGTTATAATGCCATTCAGTCATGATTAAACTAAATGGTGGGGCAGTTTTGAGGGGCTGAATGGCCTCCTCCTGTATCTCAGTTATTGTATGTTAAAGCACCCAAATCCTTGTCTCATAGAGATGAACAGGGTAAACGTGCCATGTCAAAATTGCATGTTTTAACCCCCTTGCATCTGGTACTCATACATTTCTAATTATCAGTTGTGCTTCTATCCACGAGGTGCATATCTTCAGAAACTGCTCCTGCTAATCTATCATTCTTTCTTCAGCAGGAAGATCCCCAGGTTCAAAGTATTTATTTTCACTTTGGCTACCCATGGAAATTCCTATTTCACATTCGTTACCTCGGATTACAAATTGCTTGTGAAGACAAAAGAGAGTTTTTGGACAGAACAGAGAATGTTTCTGAGTCTGAGAGATCAGATTACAGACAGGACCTTTGGGTGTTATAGTGTCAGGAGTCTATCAGCTGAGAGCTTGTAAGTTTATGAATGAGCTATCAGTTCTCCTGACACCTTGGAAGATCTTTAGATTTCATTTGAAGATATTGCCCATCTTATTCTAAAACTCTGCATTGTTTCGGTTTCTATTGATGTTGACAGGAATAACCTATCTCTCTCTTGCATGGAATTTGAGACGTATAAATCATATTGCATGTTTTTATCATTCCTAGTAAAATGTTTTTTTTAATTACTCATATGTACTGGGTGTTTACTGGGGAGAAGTGAAGGATTTATAGCTATCTGACAATTTATTGATAGTGATGTCCCACCATTGAACCCCAATGTTTGGTTAGATCAGCCGGAGCTGACATGTATTACTCAACCCCACACAATTCTACCTCAGTGACTGTGATAAAGTGACCTGAAGCTTCAGATCTTCAGATCTGGGGCGGCACGGTGGCTCAGTGGTCAGCACTGCTGCCTCACAGCATCAGGGATCCAGGTTCGATTCAAGCCTCACGCAACTGTCTGTGTGGAGTTTACACATTCTCCCCGTGTCTGTGTGGGTTTCCTCTCATGGTCCAAAGATGCGCAAGTTAGGTGAATCGGCCATGCCAAATTGTCCACGGTGTCCAGGGGTGTAAAGGTTAGATGTATTATGCAGGAGAAATGTAGGGTAATGGGTCTGGGTGGGATACTCTTCAGGGGGGTGGTGTGGACTTGTGGGGCCGAAGGGCCTGTTTCCACGTGTAGAAATTCTAATCTGGGTCAGAATCCTATTATGCGACCCAGATCAAACTAAACCTGAAATAATCCACAAAGACTAGTATCTCACCATCAGGTCACCCACGAGCAGTCCTTTACTTTAGTACTGCCCCTTGCAGAGTCAGCTCTCAGGGTGTCAGTATCTCTGACACTCCCTTTTTGATCTGTCGGCCAGGGCTCCCTGATTGGACTGAACAAACAGCCACAACCAGAGATCTATAATGTGGAGCTTACTGACCTTGTCCCAATCACTACAAAAGCTTGTCCAATTATTGCAGGGAAGTACTGTTTTGGGAAATCTCTGAGCTAGGAACCTTCTCTCAACCAAAGCAGCAGTGTCATGTCCAGGGCTGATACAGGCAGCAGTGGAGAGGGTTAGTATTGAAACCACGGCCTGACAGGCCTCTGATTTTCAGCAGCGGATGGTGTATTCTGTGGTTCAAAGCACCAGTGTAATTGCTATTGAAAGAATGCAAGTGTGCAAGGTAGATCAGGAGGCAGAGTCAAAACGTGCGGCTTTTGCCTGAAATGTCAACTCTCCTGCCTCTCGGATGCTGCCTGACCTGCTGTGCTTTTCCAGCACCACACATTTCGACTCTGACTCTCCAGCATCTGCAGTCCTCACTTTCTCTGATTTGCTGCAAACGAGGAGGAAGGATGCGTGGAGCTGCAGGGTGCCAGGTGGGTGATGGCAATGTTCCCAGGTATGTACGGGTGGCAGGTGTGTTGGGGCTCATGGGTGGACAGGTGAGAGGATACGATGTCGGGTAGGTAGGGAATTGGATGCCAGGTTGTGGGGGTCAGGTGCCAGGTGGATGAGAGCAGGGTATAAGGTGGGCGGGGTAGATTGACAGGTGGTAGTAAGAAGTTGAAAGTGTGTTGCTGGAAAAGCACAGCAGGTCAGGCAGCATCCGAGAGGCAGGAAAATCAATGTTTTGGACAAAAGCCCTTCATCAAGAATAAAGCTGGTAGCCTCCAGGGTGGAGAGATAAATGGGAAGGGGGGATGCTGGGGGAAGGTAGCTGAGAGTGCAATAGATGGATGGAGGTGGGGCCAAAGGTGATGGGTCAGAGAGGAGAGTGGAGCGGATAGGTAGGAAGGAAGATGGACAGGTAGGACAGGTCAGGAGGGTTGTGCCGAGTTGGAAGGTTGGAACTGGGGTAAGGTGTAGGGAGGGGAAATAAGAAAACTGTTGAAGTCCACATAAATGCCCTGGGGTTGAAGTGTTCCCAGGCGGAAGATGAGGCGTTCTTCCTCCAGGTGTCGGGTGGTGAGGGAGCGGCGATGGAGGAGGCCCAGGACCTGCATGTCTTCGGCAGAGTGGGAGGGGGAGTTGAAATGTTCAGCCACGGGACGTGGAGTTGGTTTGTGCGGGTTTCCCAGAGATGTTCTCTGAAGAGCTCTGCGAGTCGGCACCTTGCCTTCCCAATTTGGAGGAGACCACATCTGGAGGATCGGATACAATAAATGACATTGGTGAATGTGCAGGTGAAACTTTGATGGATGTGGAAGGCTCCTTTGGGGCCTTGGAAGGAGGGGAGGGGCGAGGGGTGGGTGCAGGTTTTGTAATTCCAGCAGTGGCAGGGGAAGGTGCCAGGAGGGGAGAGTGGATTGTTAGGGGGCATGGACCTGATGATGTAGTCACAGAGGGAACGGTCTCAATGGAAAGCGGATAGGGGTGGGGAGGGAAATATATCTCAGGTGGTGGTGGTGGTGTGGAAAGGTGGGTGGGGGTTCAGTTCGAGAGGGGAGTTGTGACCTGTCAGAGAGACTCCACCTTTTGTGGGGGTGGGCATGTGTGGAGATCAGGTGAGAGGTCTCAGGCATCTGCATAGACTTAATGGTTTCAAGTCAGGAGGTGGGCAGAGTGGGTCCTCAGGGTGGGGGTATGAGGGGGCAGCAGCCCAGGATCCAGGTGGATGGAGGTTGGAGAGGGGTTGTCCAGAAGAGTTGTGTAGCTAGGCTGGAATTAGAGATGGGTTTGATTCCTTTAGGTTTTCATGGCTAACTCAGAATGAGGTCATTCTTTGGATGGTTCCAGATGCCAGTAATTGCACATCAGAGTTTCAACATCTTTGGGAAATTTCCACAGAGTCTTTGCGTTGGAATGTCCTGTTGACACTGCTATCAGGAGACATAGGCCAAAATGTGGTATACAATTTGCCCCCGTATTGTTTGTAAGATTTTTTCTCCAAGCTGCCATGTGAGCGTTTGCACGGAGTTTATTGAAAATATTTTGTTTTTAATGCTGTTAGTATTTTTCCAAGGGATTGAGGCATTATTTTGATTAGCCTCGTTATCCTTTGACACAGAAAGTGGGTGCTTTAGGGGGCTACATCACAGAGGTGTCTGTCCATCGTTAACATAAAATATATCCGCACTTCAGCGGACACAAGGCAACGTCTCCTGTACTCCAATCCTTCTGATGAGGCTTACCTTATTTTCACACAGACACAGGAAAAGGCCCTTCAGCCCATTGAGGCTATGCTGGTCAAAAACAACTCCCTAACTATTCTCATCTCATTTCCCAGCACTTGGCATCACAAGAGCACATCTAAACCTTTCTTCAATGTGATGAGAGTTTCTGTCCATCCCACCCTTACAGGCAGGGAGTTCCAGATTCCCAGCACCCTCTGGGTGAAAGAAAATGTCTTCACATTCCCTCTATGCCTCCTATCCTTTACCTTAAATCTACACCCCCAGACATTGGTCCCTCACACAGGAGGTTAAGTTTCTTCCTGTCTCCCCTATCAATGTCCCTTATATTTTATACACCTCACTCCTCTGCTTCAACACCAGTCTGTCCAATCTCTCTTCATCTCTGAAACTCTGCAGCCCAGACTACAACCTGATAAATCTCCTCAACGTGCTCTTGAGTGCAATCACATCCCTCCAATAATGCTGATTCCAGAACTGCACACAATACTTTAGCTGTGGCCTAACCAATGTTTTATACAGTTACAGAATAGCACCAACCTGACAAATTTTTTATTTTCTTTTTGTGTAACATCATCATGTGGGCGGCACAGTGGCTCGGTGGTTAGCGCTGCTACCTCATGGTGCCAGGGATCCAGGTTTGATTCCTGCCTTAGGTGACTGTCTGTGTGGAGTTTGCGCATTCTCCCTGTGTCTGTGTGGGTTCTCTTTGGGTGATACCATTTCCTCCCACTGTCCAAAGATGTGCAGGTTTGGTGGATAGGTTATGGGAAATGCAGAGACAGAGGTGTGTCTGGGTGGGATGCTTTTCAGAAGGTCAGTGTGGAGTTAATGGGCCAAATGGCCTGCTTCCTCACTGTAGGGAGCCTATGAATTGCTCTTTGTGAATTGCCTTTTACCATACATGTAAGTCTATGTTTGCATCTTTGACTTTAATCTGTGACGTTCCAAATACATACACCTCAATCATCGCCCCATCTGCTTGCACACTATTGGTTCCTATGACATGAAATGATCTAGGATCTAAGCTCTGAAATTCCCTCTCAAAACTTTTACATTTCTCCCCACCTGTCTCTTTAAGTCTGCTGCTTTTAGTATGTTTTTGGTGACTTGCTCTAAAGTGAAGGCTATCAATTATTTGTCTGATAGCCATCCTGCGTGGTGTGATTCAACTGTCTTTATCACTTCTTACACTAGTGAGGAACTGGCTGTGAGATTTCTCTTCCTGTCAGCAATCTGCATCCTCCACGCTTCCCCATGTCCCTTCCACTGGTTCCCCTGCTATGTCTGTCGTCTTCCATCATCACTGCACCTTTATCACTCTTCATCCAGCAGTTCTCACTATCATCTCAGCTCAGTGAACAGCCTCCTGCCTCATGCCCTCTTGGTGGTCTCAGTACCAATGTATAATTTAGATCAGCTTGAGAAAAACAAACATGGAAAAAGAGCTTCCTTTCCCCCTCCATCCAGGATTAATTTCTTTTTGCCCACTCTAACTTTCCTCTCTTCCCTTTGAATTTCTTCAGATCAGGTATCTTTGCATTGTTCCCAGCTGATATCCCACCTCACTCCTCACCCACTTTGCTGCCAGCTCTTCAAATAATCCCTGATCTACACCACTGGGTTGGCATTTGATTTAAACATCATAACATTTGATGAACGGAAGTTGGTTTCAATGGGACATTAAAGTCAATCTCTGCAATAAGGGATTATTACACAGATATAAAAAAAATTAAGTGAATGAAGAGCTTAGTGTGCATTATCTTCCACTAATACTTAGTGAAGCTGTTATCCTTTAAAGCTCAATGATGTGAACAATTTTGTGGAAGAAATTATATTCAACCTTCAATAGAAAAACTTAACTTGCAAAAACAATCAAGTTAATTAAAAACATGCAGGTCAAATCCTAAGCCAATGTTCAAAATGAAATATCCAATTAAACCACCCATTGAGCAGACTGACATGCTGAGAGCTTAATATTATTTTATCTTCTGCAGTGACCTTTTTTTTTCTGGGACCAGTGGTTCTGCAGACAAGTTTCAGTGACTGAGTTCATTTACAAACAAGGCACCTTCTGGAAAAAGGAAGTGTCCACCTCGCAGAGTTAATGTTGAGTTCCCTGGCTTGTCCTTACCGCCCTTCTTAAACAGTGGCACCACATTAGCCAACCTCCAGTCTTCCAGCACCTCACCTGTGACTATTGATGATACAAATATCTCAGCAAAAGGCCCAGCAATCACTTCTCTTGCTTCCCACAGAGTTCTCGCGTACACCTGATCAGGTCCTGGGGATTTACCCACCTTTAACCGTTTCAAGATATCCAGCACTTCCTCCTCTGTAATCTGGACATTTTTCCCTACAGTCAACGTCTTCCATATCCTTTTCCACAGTAAATACTGATACAAAATATTCATTTAGTATCTCTCCCATTTTCTGCGTCTTCACACAAAGGCCACCTGCTGATCTTTAAGGGGCCCTATTCTATCCTTAGTTACCCTTTTGTCCTTAATGTATTTTTAAAAACTCTTTGGATTTTCCTTAATTCTATTTGCCAACGCTATCTCATGTCCCCTTTTTGCCCTCCTGATTTCCCTCTTAAGTATACTCCTACTTCCTTTATACTCTTCTGAGGATTCACTTGATCCATCGTGTCTACACCTGACACATGCTTCCTTCTTTTTCTTAACAAAATCCTCAACTTCTTTAGTCATCCAGCATTCCCTATACCTACCAGCCTTCCCTTTCACCCTGACAGGAATATACTTTCTCTGGATTCTCGTTATCACATTTCTGAAGGCTTCCCATTTTCCAGCCGTCCCTTTACCTGCGAACATCTGCCCCCAATCAGCTTTCGAAAGTTCTTGCCTAATACCGTCAAAATTAGCCTTTCTCCAATTTAGAACTTCAACTTTTAGATCTGGTCTACCTTTTCCATCATTATTTTAAATCTAATAGAATTATGGTCGCTGGCCCCAAAGTGCTCCCCCACTGACACCTCAGTCACCTGCCCTGCCTTATTTCCAAGAGTAGGTCAAGTTTTGCACCTTCTCTAGTAGGTACATCCACATACTGAATCAGAAAATTGTCTTGTACACAATTAACAAATTCCTCTCCATCTAAACCCTAAACACTATGGCAATCCCAGTCTATGTTTGGAAAGTTAAAATCCCCTATCATAACCACCTTATTATTCTTACAGATAGCTGAGATCTCCTTACAAGTTTGTTTCTCAATTTCCCTCTGACTATTAGGGGGTCTATAATACAATCCCAATAAGGTGATCATCCCTTTCTTATTTCTCAGTTCCACCCAAATAGCTTCCCTGGATGTATTTCTGGGAATATCCTCCCTCAGCACAGCTGTAATGCTGTCCCTTATAAAAAATGCCACTCTCCCTCCTCTCTTGCCTCCCTTTCTATCCTTCCTGTAGCATTTGTATCCTGGAACATTAAGCTGCCAGTCCTGCCCATCCCTGAGCCATGTTTCTATAATTGCTATGATATCCCAGTCCCATGTTCCTAACCATGCCCTGAGTTCATCTGCCTTCCCTGTTAGGCCTCTTGCATTGAAATAAATGCAGTTTAATTTATTAGTCCTACCTTGTCCCTGCCTGCCCTGACTATTTGACTCCCTTCTGTTCTCCACTGTACCAGTCCCAGATTGATCTTTCCTCAGTATTTCCCCGAGTCCCACCCCCCACCTTACTAGTTTAAATCCTCCTGAGCAGCTCTAGCAAATTTCCCTGCCAGTACATTAGTCCCTTTCCAATTTAGGTGCAATCCATCCTTTTTGTACAGGTCACTTCTACCCCAAAGGAGATTCCAATGATCCAAAAATGTGAATCCTTCTCCCACACACCAGCTCCTCAGCCATGCATTCATCTGCTCTCTCCTCCTATTCCTGCCCTCACTAGCTCGTAGCGCCAGGAGTAATCTAGATATTACTACTCTTGAGGACCTCCGTTTTAAATTCCTGCCTAACTCTCTGTAATCTCTCTTCAAAATCTTTGGCACATTTTGACTTTACGTGGGACACGATTCCAAAGGTATTGGTCCTTTAGACCTTGTACAAGTGACCATTTCAAGAGAGGAGTCTCGGTGAGTTTCTTCATTGGAAATGTTACAGATGTTAAGAAGGGATTGCCCTTACAAAAAAGGATGTTTTGGTTGAAATGCTCCTAGTTTGTTTTTTTGGCAAAAAAATATGAAATGCCGGGGCTGGCATGATCAGCAGCATTACATTGTGTATTAAGTGACAAATGATTCAGTACAATGCATTTGCGGCTCATGAGATGGTCTCTCCTCACTGCAGAGTTTAAATGTAGACTTTGTAACCACTGAGATAGACTTGTGGACTAAGCCTCCTACCTGTCGTCATTTCAATTCCCCAGCTTGCACCGGTTCTGACTTTCCATCCGTGGTCTGCTAGTGTTCCAAAGAAACTCAACAAACAGCAGTTCATCTTTTGACTGGGCATTTTGTAACCTTCCACACTTGACAATGAACTCAACAATTCTCAGTCATATCCTTGGCACACAACGATACAGATATGCAAAATCATCCACATGGACATGCGTGCACAGTGCACACAATCACATATGAGCCAACCATCACATTTGCATGCACGGACACACACGTGTGCTGTCACAACATCTAATTCGAAAAAAAGTGTTAGCCTCATGGTACTATGACTAGACGAGTAGTGTGGAGGTGTGGGAATAACGCTGTGGGGATATGGTTTAACCAGCAAGGCAGCTCCAGTCATTTAACATCAAATAATAAATCTGGAATTGAAAGCTCACCTCAATAATGGCAGCCATGAAATTATCACTGACTGTTGTACAAACGTATCTGGTTCACTAACATCCTTTACGAGTGGCAATCTGCAGTTTACACGTGCCTCCACACACTCAGCGATATAGTGGAGTGTTTTTAACAGCCCTTTGCAACACACATTTGTATTGTTTCAGACTATGGGTGGTTGAGATACAGTGATGACACCGATCCTTGATGCTCAAAAATTATTTATAACTATCTTGCTCGGGCATGTTGTGAAACACCTCCAGCAAAGGTGGGTTGCAAACCGGAACCTCCTGGCCTGAAGGTAAGGACACTACAACAGCACCACAAGCCTTCTTAATCCTTATTGCAGTCATTATTATTAAATTAACAATAAATGATTCAGCTCCTAATGGGGCTTTGTAACAAAAAAATCAAGAGAAGAATGGAAACAACCAAAGTAAACCTATCAAAGTATCATCACCAGGGGTAATGGTGCACTCTGGTAACCCTCATTCCAAGAAACTCTTACAGCCCATGCTCAGAGATGCTTTTACACACATATATAGAGCAGGATAGGATTTAGAAACTGGATGTCCTGGCCCAGGAGTAGGCACATTTCCACTGAACCACAATAGCCCCTCGTTCTCTTGTTTAATTATCTGTGATAAAGGATAGGCCCCTTGTGAGTGTTAACAAGATGAGGCACTTGTCTGAGATAACAAAAGGGACCTTTATCTCAGAGGGAGAGGTAGCTTACTGCATGATGGCAATAGGAACAAATGACATTTACTTATTAGTTTTAAGCAATTAGGTCCTTCAGAAGCCAAGTTCATTCTCCTGATCCCATTCACACAGGGGCTGGGTGAGATCGTCAGATTGGGTGGCACTTAAAATAACTTCAATATTAACTCTTTCAGAACCACTATCTTATACAACCTCTTAGTCTGAGGGCAATTGAAGTGTGTAACAAATACTGGTCTTGTCAGTGATGTCTACATAGAGTCGGAGAGTCAGAGAGCTGTACAGCACAGAAACAGACCCTGCAATCCACTGTCCAGATAATCCAACCTAATCTAGTCCCATCTGCCAGCACTCAATCCATATCCCTCCTAACCTTTTCTATTCAAATACCCATCCAGATGCCTCTTAAATGTTGCAATTGTACTAACCTCCACCACTTCCTCTGCAGCTCATTCCATACACACTACCCTCTGGGTGAAAGAGTTGCCCCTTAGATATCTTTTATATATTTCCCCTCTCACCCTAAACCTATGCCCTCTAGTTCTGGACTCCCCCACCCCAGGGAAAAGATCTTGTCTATTTATCTTATCCTTGCCCCTCATAATTTTGTAAACCTCTATAAGGTCACCCCTCAGCCTCCGACGCTCCAGGGAAAACAGCCCCAGCCTGTTCAGCCTCTCCCTATAGCTCAAATCCTCCAACCCTGGCAACATCCTTGTAAATCTTTTCTGAACCCTTTCAAGTTTCATGACATCCTACCGATAGGAAGGAGACTAGAATTGCAGGCAATATTCCAACAGTGGCCTAACCAATGTCCTGTACAGCCGCAACATGACCTCCCAACCTCTGCACTCAATACTCTGACCAATAAAGGAAAGCATACCAATCACTTTCTTCACTATCCTATCTACCTGCAACTCTACTTTCAAGGAGCTACAAACCTGCACTCCAAGGTCTCTTTGTTCAGCAACGCTCCCTAGGACTTACCATTAAGTGTAAAAGTCTTGCTAAGATTTGCTTTCCCAAAATGCAGCACCTCGCATTTATCTGAATTAAACTCCATCTGCCACTCCTCAGCCCATTGGCCCATCTAATTAAGATAGTTATATAGTCATAGAGAACTCTTCCGAAACCTTTCAAGTTGCACATCCCATTGTAATCTGAGGTAACCTTCTTTGCTATCCACTACACCTCCAATATTGGTGTCATCTGCAAACTTGCTAACTATACCTTTTATGCTTACATCTAAATCATTTATATAAATGATGGAAAGTAGTGGACCCAGCGCCGATCCTTCTAGCACTCCACTGGTCCCAGGCCTCCAGTCTGAAAATCAACCCTTCACTACCACCTTCTGTCTTCTTCTCATGAACTAATTAATATAAAAGCATTCTAGTTAGTCAACATCTTGGAACATCTTGCAAAGCTCCAAAAAGCCAGTTGTTTGCATGTGAGGATCACTTTGTCGTTCTGATGATATTTCTCAGCTATTTTACAAATCTGAGGGTGGGTTGGCTGATCTTCAGTGATTCATTGGGAGTAAAGAGGATATACTTTCTTTGTTAGTCTTTGATTTGATTTAATTTGATTAAGTACAGTGAAAAGTTTTATTTTGTGTGCAGTACAGGCAAACTATACCATACGAAGATGACAGGGTGATTGAACAGAGTGAGGAATACAACATTACAGGTACAAAGAAGGTGCACAAAAGCGAGGTCAACATTTGATTTGTAATTTGAGAGGTCCATTCTAAAGGCTAATAACAGTGTGGAAGAAGCTGTGCTTGAACCTGTTGGTATATGTGTTTAAGCTTTCATATCTTCTGCTCGACGGAAGAGATTGGAAGAGATTATAACCAGGGTGGGAGGGGTCTCTGATGATGTTGGCTGCGAGTCAATGAGAATTGTAGGTGGAGTCACTGAAGGGAAGGTTGATTTACCTGATGGACTGGGCTGTGTTCATGACTCTGTAGTTTCTTACAGTCCTGAGCAGGGCAGTTGCCATACCAAGCTGTGATGCATCTAGATAGAATGCTTTCTATAGAAACCTCTCAGTGGAAAACATCCAGATCAAATCGTGTGATAACAAAATGTCACAAAACTGCAGTCCCCTCATGCCAAATGACAGTTGCAGCAGCCTCATCCCTCTGGACAGTATCCGAAGTAGTGAGGTGCGGGGTGCACACACACCTCACTGACGTAAAGCACAAGTGAAAGCCACTGAGTCCCGAGCAGAGGCAGCATTGTTGTTCACATTGGGAATACTTAACTCAATCAGCCAGCATTTATTGCTTGTTAACATCAATAAGACAGTGTAACTCTGAGCTTACAATCCAATTTACAACCTTCAATATTTAATTTACTTTTTCCTTTTGCACATGACTGAATCAAAGATTGGATGAGAAAGCCACACAGTTAAATTAGCGAGGAATTAATGCTGAAAAATCCCGTGAAATATGGAACCTGAAGAGCAATGTGAGTTAATAAAGTCTGCAGTTCACTGACAAGCTGCCAGGACCCTGGGGACCCCTTGAAAGCACCAATCACAAATTGTAGTTTTTTGTCTTCACAGTATTTTGCAAAGCAACAGGTGATGTGTTAAGATTCTTAGCCAAACTATAGCCAGTGCTTTCATGGTAAGGGATGCAGTGACTACAGAGAACCAGTGCACCTTTAACCCACCCATAATGGAGAGTTTTGCAACTCCCTGCAGCAGCTCCTGTGCTGCTCCCATCCCAGAGAGAAAGTAACCCACTCTCTGCAACTGGATCCTCAGTTTCCTGACCCACAGGCCACAATCAGTGAAGACTGCGGACAGTATTTCATCGTCACTAACACTCAACACTGGAGCCCCCCAGGGGTGCATACTCAGCCCCCTACTGTACTCACTGTGTACCCATGACTACATCACCAAATACTAGACTAATGCCATTTACAATTTCGCTGATGACACCACCAGAGTCGGTCGAATCTCAGATGGCAATGAAACTGACTACAGACAGGAGGTAGAAGACTTGGAAAAATGGTGCACTGAGAACAACCTAGCTCTCAATGCCAGCAAAACCAAGGAACTCATTATTGACATTCGACAGAATGTTACTCATGCCCCCTACACATTAACAACACAGAGGTGGAACGAGTGGAGAGTGTTCCTGGGAGTGGTCATCCACAACAAGCTTTCTTAGACTCTTCATGTAGACGCACTGGTTACAAAGGCCCAACAACATCTCTTCTTCCTCAGGCAGCTGAGGAAATTTGGCATGACGGCGAATACCCTTACCATCTTTTATAGGTGCTCCATCGAGAGCATTCTGTCTGGGTGTATCACTACCTGGTATGGCAACTGTACCATTCAGGATCAGAGACGGTTACAGAGAGTGGTGAACTCAGCCCGGACAATTACAAAGGCCAACCTCTCATCTTAGAATCCATCTACTAGGCCCACTGTCAAGGAAAGGCCGCCAGCATTCTCAAAGATCCATCCCACCCTGGCAATGTTTTTCTACAACCTCTCCCATTGGGGAGAAGGTACAGAAGCCTGAATAAATGCACCAGCCGGTTTCAAAACAGTTTCTACCCTACTGTTGTTAGAATACTGAATGGTCTCACAAACTCTTCACATTCGCCTGTACCTGTGTTTTTGTTTTTGCTGCTGTTTACCTATTATTTACTTATCTATGCGAGTTACCTCTGTGATCTGCCTGTATTGCTCGCAGGACAAAGCTTTTCACTTTGTCTCGGTACACGTGACAATAAATTCAATTCAATTCAATTCAAGTCAGCAGCAAGCCAGTCATCAGAATTGCCTCCTCACAGTGCATTAGCTCAAACTCAGTTGATAGCACCATTGACTCTGAATCATTAGGATCTGATTCCTCTCATATTCTTCACCACAAAACTAAACCTGAGCCTGCAGTACAACACCAAGGGATGACATACCCGGGCACACCCGTTCACACTGAAGCAGCTGGAACTGTTCAATGGATTGTTGGAGTCTGTTGAATCCCTCTACACCTCCATCTGCCATGAACAGAGCCTCCAAGCCCTCAGTTTTTTTTACTCTCCCGACATCCCCAAAAGTACCCCTCCACCGACACTTTCATTCGTTTGGCCGAACTGGTCCTCGCCCTTAACAATTTCTCCTTCGAATCCTCCCACTTCCTCCAGACCAAAGGGGTAGCCATGGGCACACGTATGGGCCCCAGCTATGCCTGTCTCTTTGTTGGCTACGTAGAACAGTCCATCTTTCGTAATTACACCGGCACCACTCCCCACCTCTTCCTCCACTACATTGATGACTGCATTGGGGCCACCTCATGCTCCCGCGAGGAGGTTGAGCAATTCATCAACTTCACCAACACATTCCACCCTGACCTTAAATTAACCTGGACCATCTCTGACACCTCCCTCCCCTTCCTGGACCTCTACATCTCCATTAATGATGACCGACTTGACACTGACATTTTTTACAAACCCACCGACTCCCACAGCTACCTGGATTACACCTCTTTCCACCCTATCTCTTGCAAAAATGCCATCCTGTATTCCCAATTCCTCCGCCTCCGCCGTATCTGCTCCCAGGAGGACCAGTTCCACCACAGAACACACCAGATGGCCTCCTTCTTTAGAGACCGCAATTTCGCTTCCCACGTGGTTAAAGATGCCCTCCAACACATCTCGTCCATATCCCGCACCTCCGCCCTCAGACCCCACCCCTCCAACTGTAACAAGGACAGAATGCCCCTGGTGCTCACCTTCCACCCTACCAACCTTCGCATAAACCAAATCATCCACCGACATTTCCGCCACCACCAAAAAGACCCCACCACAGGGATATATTTCCCTCCCCACCCCTTTCCGCCTTCCACAAAGACTGTTCCCTCCGTGACTACCTGGTCAGGTCCACGCCCCCCTACTACCCACCCTCCCATCCTGGCACCTTTCCCTACAACCGCAGGAACTGCAAAAACTGTTCCCACACCTCCTCCCTCACTTCCATCCAAGGCCCTAAAGGAGCCTTCCACATCCATCAAAGTTTTACCTGCACATCCACCAATATCATTTATTGTATCCGTTGCTCCCGATGCAGTCTCCTCTACATTGGGGAGACTGGACGCCTCCTAGCAGAGTGCTTTAGGGAACATCTCCGGGACACCCGCACCAATCAACCACACCACCCTGTGGACCAACATTTCAATTCCCCCTCCCATTCCGCCGAGGACATGGAGGTCCTGGGCCTCCTTCACTGCTGCTCCCTCACCACCAGACACCTGGAGGAAGAACATCTCATCTTCCGCCTCGAAACACTTCAACCCCAGGGCATCAATGTGGACTTCAACAGTTTCCTCATTTCCCCTTCCCCCACCTCACCCCAGTTCCAAACTTCCAGCTCAGCACTGTCCCCATGACTTGTCCTACCGGCCTATCTTCTTTTCCACCTATCCACTCCACCCTCCTCCCTGACCTATCACCTTCATCCCCTCCCCCACTCACCTATTGTACTCCATGCTACTTTCTCCCTACCCCCACCCTCCTCTAGCTTATCTCTCCATCCTTCAGGCTCTCTGCCTCTATTCCTGATGAAGGACTTTTGCCTGAAACGTCGATTTTCCTGCTCCTCGGATGCTGCCTGAACTGCTGTGCTCTTCCAGCACCACTGATCCCGAATCTGGTTTCCAGCATCTGCTGTCATTGTCTTTACCTACTTGATTCAGCAATTCTCGCACTGGCTTACACTACCACACCAATTCTCTTTCTCAATCCATCCCCTCACCTGAGGCACGATGACCTTCAGGTTAACCTGGTTGTCTCTCT
Source organism: Hemiscyllium ocellatum (assembly GCF_020745735.1). Classification (NCBI taxonomy): domain Eukaryota; kingdom Metazoa; phylum Chordata; class Chondrichthyes; order Orectolobiformes; family Hemiscylliidae; genus Hemiscyllium; species Hemiscyllium ocellatum. The sequence goes on along the minus strand of NC_083422.1, from coordinate 59,181,209 downwards.
CCAGAATAGGAGGAAGCAGTCCTATGGTCTGGTGGCAATTTTAGAAAGCATCATTTTCCTCACTGGTTCAGGATGTCTGACTACTGAACATAAGTTTGACCTCATAAAGAGGTACTAGCAAAGCCAATAACCTCTGATTCTCTGGTGAGTCTATCTGCTTTCTGCATCATGTTATATTGCCTGCTATTTTGATCTATGAAGAGTGTGTAAAGATAAATTGCACTTGTTAGACAGGGTGTGAAATTCTGAACATACAATAAGAAATAAAGAAAAGGCCTGTATTTTGTGCTATTCACAACTACTGTTTACACCATAGCAAATTACAGCCAATTAAGTATTGTTAAAGAGCAGTCACATCTGTACGAAGAAAGACAACAACAACCATGTATTCAACAGACTTTGCTGAGAAGCTCCACTATACAATATACAGAGATTGACAACCCTTGCAAACTTCAGATGCAGTGTAGATTCTGGAAGCAACTTGAAAGTGCACTTGGCATTGGATTTCAATCTGAAAGCTGCCCACCTTAGTACAGCCCTTAGACACACGAGCTGAAACCAGTCTGTCAGAACAGAGTCTGGATGCCCACATCTTGACAGGTTCTGGGTCCCAATCCTGTCCTTCAGCTGTGATACTATTTCTCAGTGAAAACATTTAACTAGGCTAGTGGTGTGCTCAAGGCCTAATTTACGTCACTATGCCTGGATTGGAGGGTATGTTTGATGAAGAAAGGTTGAGGGAGTTTGGGCTTTTCTCATTGGAGTGAAGAAGGATGAGAGGCGACTTGATGGAGGTGTACAAGATGGTGAAGGTATAGGTAGAGTGAATAGTCAAAGAGTTTTTCCCAGGGTGGAAATGGCGATCACAAGGAGGCATAATTTTAAGATAATTGGAGGAAGGTTTAGGTGAGATGTCAGAGGTAGGTTCTTTACACAGAGAGTGGTGGGTGTGTGGGATGCACTGCCAGCAGTGGTAGTAGAGTCAGATATATTCAGGACATTTAAGGGATTCTTGGATAGGCACATGCAAGATAGTAAAATGAAGGGAAGGTAGGTTAGTTTGATTTTAGAGTAAGATAAATGTTTAGCACAACATTGATGGCCGAAGGGCCTGTACTGTGCTGTACTGTTCTCTGTTCTATGTTCTAAGGTGACAGTTTGATGACTGCTTGCACACTGTTCTCAGATTTGTCACATTCGAACCAGGAGCAGGAATAGACAGTTCAGCTCCTTCAGTCTGCTCCACCGTTTAATACAGTCGTGGTTGGTCTCATCTCAGTCTCAACTTGAATCTATTACTAACTAACAGTCTGTCTGTCTCCTCCTTAACTTTACTCAATGCCCCAGCAATTCACAACACTTTGAGTGAAGTAATATATAAAAAAAATCTGCCGATGCTGGAAATCAGAACAGAAATAGGGATTGCTAGAAAAGCTCAACAGGTCTGGCAGCATTTGTGGAGAGAAATCAGAGTTAATATTTCAGGACCAGTGACCCTTCTTTAGATTAGGTTCCCTCCAGAGTGGAAACAGGCCCTTCAGCCCAACTAGTCCACACCGACCCTCCGAAGAGTAACCCACCCAGACCCATTTACCTCTGACTAATGCACCGAGCACTATGGGCAATTTAGCATGGCCAATTCACCGGACCTGCACATCTTTGGACTGTGGGAGGAAACTGGAGCACCCGGAGGAAACCCACACAGACACGGGGAGAATGTGCAAACTCCACACACACAGTCACTCAAGCTGGAATCGAACCTTGATCCCTGGCGCTGTGAGGCAGCAGTGCTAGCCACTGAGACACCACGTCACCTTTAGAACTCATCCCTGTTTCAATCTGCAACCCCTTATCCTGAAACGATGACCTTTAGTTCTAGATTGCTTCACATGAGGAAACAGCTTCTCTATGTTTACTTTGTCAATCCCTTTAGTATCTTTATCCCTCAATCAGCTCTCCTCTCGTTCCTCCAAACTCCAGAGAGTGTGGGTCTACACTGCTCAATCTCCCTTCATAAGACAAAACTCTAATTTCTGAAATCAATCTAATAAACCTTCTCTGAACTGCCTCTAATGCATTGGAGGTAAGGAGACCACAAAATGAATGAAAAGATTTTTATTTGACAGCGAAAGTTATGGAATAGTTTGGGACTCCATTTCAGAACATACTTAGTCCTTTGGTGTGGCCTGATCATCCTGAGTTTCGGTAATTTATTTACTTGGCTTTCTGCAGGGCTGCCTGCTCTGTTTGATCTCAACGCAGCTGCATCTGCCTCTTGCTCTAGTGCCTGAAATGTAGTCCCTCACCAGTTGGAGGTGCTCAGGTCAAGCTCATGTCTAGCCTCATTAGACATCTGCATTTAAAGGAGTATCTCAGTTGAGGCACAGAATGCTTCCGGGTGTTGGAATCCCAACTCTATTTTGAAAGCCCTCCTTTTGAGCTGTTAACTAGAGGTGAACAAGTTCATTGTACCTTCCCCACTGCCAATGTTCAAGCAGCTTGAAAATTTTGTGATTCTGAGATGAGTCTCTGGGACCATGATTTTCAAATCATATTGGTTTCCAACCAACAGTTTAAAAGCTGGACCTTGGCTTCGAAAATAAAGCAGTCAGAATGTTTTCTGATCATTCCTCCCCTCAGGAAGTGATGACTGAAGTCACAACTGAGACCCAATGTATATAGAGTGGGGATATTGACTTCCCTTCAGGCAAACGTTTGACAAATTTATCATTCAAAACCAAGAGAAGATCCTTATACCTGATCACAGGAATCAAAGCTTGGGCCCTTAAGACCCAAAGCAATGAATCTAAATTTCAAACTCAACAAAGTCCACACCCTCCAATTTCTTATGAGTTGACACAAAGAAGGAAAAGGAATTTAGTTATTGTGCAGGTCCAGATGGGGTCTCCCCACTATCCTCGGACTCTGGGTTATTAGCAGAAGTTCTTTTCCGACAGACACTCAGGCAATTTGCATTATTCCAAGTACCTTGACTTCAGTTGTACTTGTCACAGCTCCGAACATTGGTGTTAGCCTGAGATATGGTGCTTTCATCTGTCTTCGTTTCTATGAGAATGCCTGAAGGCTCTAGTGCGTTCACATATTGGCTTATATATGTGTGGAAGATTTAGAGAAGGTATTTCTCCTGTCCTTATTTCAAATTAGTTTGTACCTTTTCAATAAATTAAAGATTATTAAATTACCTGTTCAGCCCAAGGGCAGCTTTGTCAGGAATCTAAAACGTTTTGGTTTCTTTAGTGGCAATTCCTTTGAGGGAATTTCTGTTACATTTTTCTTAAAATCAATATCTTTTTAACAGAAAGGGCACATCCTAATGAAGCAGCTTTCTGAAGATTAAATATGATGAGAGTGTGCTTGCATGTGTGACCTTACTTTGGAAAATATAGGTACATTTGAGGATACATTCACTGTCTCCAGTTTCCTGCAGTACGGGAATACAGATGGGGTCACGATGTATGATCTTCTGAGTCTTTATGGCATCAAAGTCAAGAGCAACCCCCTCCCTCCTGTATACCAATGCATACATCAGCTTGTAGATGTGTTTGTACAACCATCAGCAATGGTTACACAGTCATCATAAGACCAGCTTTCAGTTCGTAATTATTTTTCAATGGAAGTCAAATGTCATTAATTGCCAGAGTGGGTTTGTAACCCAGTCTGGTAGATTGGTTAGCTCAGATGTTTAGAGCATGATGCTAATCATGCCGAATTCATGGTTTCAATCCTCAATGCTGGCCAATGCTACTGGCTTCCAATCAAGACTTTTACATTAAGGGTCTTGTGACACAATGGTTGTATCCTGACCTCCTGACCCATTGAGCCTGGGTTCAAATCCAAACTGCGTCAGATATTAATAATAACATCTCTGAAAATAGCTTTTAACCCACATTTGCAGAACATCATCTGGCATTCCGGATTATTACTCCATTGACATTACCACCATGCCAACACTGTGTCTTGTTAACACTGGACTTGGATGTTTGAAGATGCCCTGCAGGAATCCACCCATTAACATGTGCCATCCGAGTAGAGGTGGATAATCTGAAGAGGAATGGTGAGCTGTCCAAGCCAACGTCCGTCCCAGAAACAGCAATACTAAACAGGAAAACTCCTGGCTTTTTGCCACCTACTTTTTGCAAGATGGTGGGTTTTTTTAAAAAAAATTCTTTCACAGTACTTACTGCCAACCTCTTGGAAAGTGGTGAATAATTGTAAGCCAGTTGCAAATGCTGATATAATAGAAATTCAGTGAAAGTAAAATTCTTCTGAGATCTATCAAGGAAAGACTGCAAATTGCTACATAAATGGAATCCTTACGCCTTTATATTCCTTTGACAAAATAAGGCTTTACATGGATTATTAGAGAAACCAATTACTGCTTAATGTTTGGTCCAGACTCAAGTCAGTTCAGTTGCACAGAAAGTGAGCTGGTCCAATGAGTTTCTTACACATTATTGATCAATTACAGCAGATGAATAAATGTTCATAGCAATTGCATTTTAACTATTGATTGCATAAAAGATTCTCTTTTAATAGTCACGCTACTATAAGAGTAATATCCAACCACTTCTGCAGAGTTAGACTTCAGGCAAAACACTACAACAACAAAAAGGGACATTCATCACTGCTATCCATGAAACTGAAAAAGTGGTTTGAAAGGCCTTTGCGGCTTAAAATTTATGTTTTACAAACAAACAATAATTTCAACAAAAACATTTTTAAAAGGTGAATGATTGTAATGCTTGGGATCATACATTAGGAAAACAGGAAAGTGTATCAACACAGGATAATGTGAGGCTCAGGCAGCGCAGACATAACAAATTTGGATGAGCCAAAAGCTGGACAGCAAAGGAAAACACAAGTGGAATTCTGGCACCAAATCCTCTATGAAGAATGTCTCGAAGATGATCAGTAGCACTTTCATTTCTGAGTTCGACGATTGTGGGTTCAAGCTGCACTCCAGAGAAAATCCAGGCTAGCACCCCTCGTGCTCCGAAAGCTAATACTTCCAAATACATTCTATTTTGTTCATAAACCACACAGTCCGCAGGCAATCAATCCATGGAACATTTTATAAGTTTCTACTTTGAAAATAGATATCTGGCTCAAGATTGGGTTACAAACAGACTCTAACTTCACATCTTTAATGCTTCGTCTGAGCTGAGATGTCACCTTTTTTAGATAAAAAACCTTAAGTTATCTTGAGAATGTGACTGGAAATACGTTCTGGGATTTATACGTTAATGAACCGAAACCTGCAACCCATTCTAAAAGAGGAAAGACTAACAGAAATTCAGGTTTGTTCAATATATCGTTTCAGTTTCATGACATTGAGATCTTTTGCCATAAATTCTGTGTCTAATGAACCTGCTCCACAGCTCCCTGATAAAGGAGCGTCGCTCCGAAAGCTAGTGATTCCACGTAAACTTGTTGGACTGTAACCTGGAGCTGTGTGATTTTTAACTCCTAGTGTCAGCAGTGAGAGAATGATCCATTGTTGGTGGTGCCAACATAAACCACTGTCCTGTCTCTGTCTGTACACTCACAGGGAAATTAAAGAGCTCAAGGGACTATGTTGAAGAAGAGTTGTCTCTGGTGCTCTGCTCAAAATGTGTCCCTCCGTCAACATTGGCCTCCTCCTGGGATCTGTCATATCGCAAATTGGAGTCTTCAGCTAAATTGATCCTCTATATGTGGTGGAGGAGAAAGTGAGGACTGCAGATGCTGGAGATCAGAGCTGCAAATGTGTTGCTGGAAAAGCGCAGCAGATCAGGCAGCATCCAAAGAACAGGAGAATCGATGTTTCGGGCATGAGCCCTTCAACAGGAAGGGCTCTTCTCGTCAATTCTCCTGCTCTTTGGATGCTGCATGACCTGCTGCGCTTTTCCAGCAACACATTTTCAGCTCTGATCTCCAGCATCTGCAGTCCTCACTTTCTCCTCGAAGATTTTAACCTACTGCGAATCCTCTTGCAAGGATGCCTTCCTTGAAGAAGCTCTCTTCCTCCCTCTACAAGGATCTCAGTGAGTCCCTCTCTCACTGCACACCCCAGTCATCTCCTCTGCCCAGAAGCTCTTCAGCCACGTTCTCAAACAGACTCGCTACCACAGCCACATTCCTGAAGAAGGGCTCATGCCCAAAACATCGATTCTCCTGCTCTTTGGATGCTGCCTGGCCTGCTGCGCTTTTCCAGCAACACATTTTCACCTCTATACGTGATATCAAGATAATGCTGAAATCACTGGATACAGTAAAGGTTATGGATCTGACAATATTCCAGCAATAGCACTGAAGACTTGTCCTCCAGAACCATCGGTGCCTGCCCAGCTGTTCCAGTGTATGTACAGAAATGTCATCTGCACAACTGGGAGAAATAAACCAGACAAATCCAATCTGGTCAATTGTAATGATCATCACTAAGCTGATAGAAAATGTTGACAGTGCCATTAATTTATTGCTTCACAATAGCCTGCTAGTGACGCCCAGTTTGGGTTCTTGGGCTCCTGACCTCATTACAGCCTTAGTCCAAGCATGAGAACTTGGAACAACATTCAGGGCTATGTGCCAAGTGCTGGAAAGTGGGCCCAGTGTAGATTTAGTGTAGTTTTGTCAGCGCAGACTCATTGGCTGTATGTATGACTGCAATGACTTACTCTTCTGCAATGTATGACTGTATTGTTCTATGGACAAAAGGCTTAAACTCCAGACTGAAGCTAAGAATGACTGTCATTAATATCAAGGCAATACTTCATTGATTGCAGCATCAAAGAACGCTAGCAAAACAAGAGCCAATGGGAATTGGGGAAACTATCTCACTGTTTGGAGTCATACCTGGCACAAAGCTAGATGGTCGTGATTGTTGGAGGTCAGTCATCTCAGCTCCCAAGGCATCGCTGCAGGAGTTCCTCAGGATAGTGTCCTCAGCCCAGTCATCTTCAATTGCTTCATCAATGACCTTCCCTCCAGCACAAGGTCAGAAGTGGGATGTTCGCCAATGACTGCACAATGTTCACCATCATTCGTGACTCCACAGAGACTGAAGCAGTCTATTTCCAACATCTGGGTTTGGGCTGATCAGTGACAAGTAGCACTCACACCACGTGAATGTCAGGCATTAACCATCACCAACAAAAGAGAATTGAACTATCATTCATTAACATTCAATGGCATTTCTGCTGTAGAAACCCCCACTTACAATATTATGGAGGATAGTGTAACTAGAAACTGAACTGGACCGCTCTTTGAAATACTGTAACTACAAGAGAAGATCAAAGGCTAGCGATTCTGTGGCAGGTAACTCAGCTCCTGTCTCCTCAATTCCCATTTTATGTTTGTCTTTGGTTTTTAAAACTTTCCCAATCCTTTGACTTACCACTAACAAGCCACCAGAGGAAGTGGTGGAGGCTGGCTCAATTCTTACAGTAAAAGGCATGTGGATGGGTACATGAAAGGAAGGGTTTAGAGGGATATAGACCAAATGCTGGCAAATGGGACTAGATTAGGTTAGGATATCTGGTCGTCATGTACAGCAGGGTTCTGTTTCCTTGCTGTACATCTCTATGATTCTATGATTTACCATCAAGAAACACAAGTCAGGAGTGTGCTAGAATACACTTACAGCTACTCAAGAAGCTCAACAACATCCAGGACAAAGCAGCCACCTTGATTGGCATTCAACTTGCGGTCTCCAACTCTCACACCCTCTCCAGCACAGAAGTAGCAGTGAGTACAATCTATACAACTCACCAGAGCAACTCACCCAGGCTCTTTCAGTGTTGGGGGTGGGGTGTGTTGGGGGTGGGGTGTGTTGGGGGTGGGGTGTGTTGGGGCGGGGTGTGTTGGGGGTGGGGAGTGTTGAGGGTGTGAAGTGTTGGGGGCTGGGTGTATTGGGTCAGGGTGGGTTGGGGGCGGGGTAAGTTGGGGGTGGGGTACATTGGGGGTGGGGTGCATTGGGGCATGGTGCGATGGGGGCTGGGTGGGTTGTGGGTAGGGGTGTTGTGGGCAGGGTGTGTTGTGGCGGAGTGTATTGGGCGGGGTGTGCTGGGGCGGGGTGTGTTGGGGGCGGGGAATATTGGGAGCGGGATAAGTTGGGACAGGGTAGGTTGGGGACGGGGTACGTTGGGGGCAGGGTACATTGGGTCGGGTGCATTGGGGCAGGGTGCGATGGGGGCTGGGTGGGGTTGGGGGCGGGGTGTTGGGGGCAGGGTGAGTTGGGGCGGAGTGTATTGGGGCGGGGTGTGTTGGGGTTGGGATGTGTTGGGGCGGGGTGTGTTGGGGCAGAGTGCATTGGGGGCTGAGTGTGTTGGGGCGGGGTGTATTGAGGTGGGGTGTGTTGGGTGGGGTAAGTTGGGGGTGGGGTGTGTTGGGGGCGGGATGTTGGGGGGGTGTGTTGGGGTCAAGGTGTGTTGGGGCGGAGTGTGTTAGGGGCTGAGTGCGTTTGGGGTAGGGAGTTTTTGGGTCGGGGTGTGTTGGGTTCAGGGCGTGTTGGGATCATGGTGAGTTGGGGGTGGAGTGAGTTGGGGTTGGGGTGTATTGGGGCAGGGTGCTTTGGGATCTGGGTGTGTTGGGGTCTAGTTGTGTTGGGATGGGGTGCGTTGGGGACTGGGTGTATTGGAATGGGGTGTGTTGGGGTGGGGTAAGTTGGGGGCAGGGTGTGTTGGGAGCAGGGTGTTGGAGGCGGAGTGTGTTGGGGTCAAGGTGTGTTGGGGCGGAGTGTGTTGGGTGCAGAGTGTGTTTGGGGTGGGGAGTTTTTGGGTCGGGGTGTGTTGGGTTCAGGGTGTGTTGGGGTCAGGGTGAGTTGGGGGTGGAGTGCGTTGGGGACGGGGTGCATTGGGGCAGGGCGTGTTGGGGTCAGGGTGCATTGGGGCGGGGAGTGTTGTGGGCGGGGAATGTTGGGGATGGCATGTGTTGGGACACGGTGTGTTGTGGGTGGGGTGTGTTGGGGGCGGGGTGTGTTGGGGTGGGGCGTGTTGGGGGCGGGGTGTGTTGGTGGCTGGGTTTGTTTGGGGCTGGTTGTGTTGGGGTGGGGTGTGTTGGGGTGGGGTGTGTTGGGGGCGGGGTGTGTTGGGGGTGGGGTGTGTTGGGGTGGGGTGTGTTGGGGTGGGGTGTGTTGGGGGTGGGGTGTGTTGGGGTGGGGTGTGTTGGGGGTGGGGTGTGTTGGGGTGGGGTGTGTTGGGGGTGGGGTGTGTTGGGGTGGGGTGTGTTGGGGGTGGGGTGTGTTGGGGTGGGGTGTGTTGGGGGCGGGGTGTGGTGGGGGTGGGGTGTGTTGGGGGTGGGGTGTGTTGGGGTGGGGTGTGTTGGGGGCGGGGTGTGTTGGGGGTGGGGTGTGTTGGGGGCGGGGTGTGTTGGGGTGGGGTGTGTTGGGGATGGGGTGTGTTGGGGGTGGGGTGTGTTGGGGTGGGGTGTGTTGGGGTGGGGTGTGTTGGGGGTGGGGTGTGTTGGGGTGGGGTGTGTTGGGGGTGGGGTGTGTTGGGGTGGGGTGTGTTGGGGGTGGGGTGTGTTGGGGTGGGGTGTGTTGGGGGTGGGGTGTGTTGGGGTGGGGTGTGTTGGGGGCGGGGTGTGTTGGGGGTGGGGTGTGTTGGGGGTGGGGTGTGTTGGGGTGGGGTGTGTTGGGGGCGGGGTGTGTTGGGGGTGGGGTGTGTTGGGGGCGGGGTGTGTTGGGGTGGGGTGTGTTGGGGATGGGGTGTGTTGGGGTGGGGTGTGTTGGGGGTGGGGTGTGTTGGGGTGGGGTGTGTTGGGGGTGGGGTGTGTTGGGGTGGGGTGTGTTGGGGGCGGGGTGTGTTGGGGTGGGGTGTGTTGGGGTGGGGTGTGTTGGGGTGGGGTGTGTTGGGGTGTGGTGTGTTGGGGGTGGGGTGTGTTGGGGGCGGGGTGTGTTGGGGTGGGGTGTGTTGGGGGTGGGGTGTGTTGGGGTGGGGTGTGTTGGGGTGGGGTGTGTTGGGGCGGGGTGTGTTGGGGGCGGGGTGTGTTGGGGGCGGGGTGTGTTGGGGGCGGGGTGTGTTGGGGTGGGGTGTGTTGGTGGTTGGGTAAGTATTGGGGGTGGGGTGTGTTGGGGGTGGGGTGTGTTGGGGTGGGGTGTGTTGGGGGCGGGGTGTGTTGGGGTGGGGTGTGTTGGGGGTGGGGTGTGTTGGGGTGGGGTGTGTTGGTGGTTGGGTAAGTATTGGGGGTGGGGTGTGTTGGGGGTGGGGTGTGTTGGGGTGGGGTGTGTTGGGGGTGGGGTGTGTTGGGGTGGGGTGTGTTGGGGGCGGGGTGTGTTGGGGTGGGGTGTGTTGGGGGTGGGGTGTGTTGGGGATGGGGTGTGTTGGGGTGGGGTGTGTTGGGGGCGGGGTGTGTTGGGGGCGGGGTGTGTTGGGGGCGGGGTGTGTTGGAGGCGGGGTGTGTTGGGGTGGGGTGTGTTGGGGCGGGGTGTGTTGGGGGCGGGGTGTGTTGGGGTGGGGTGTGTTGGGGCGGGGTGTGTTGGGGGCGGGGTGTGTTGAGGGCGGGGTGTGTTGGGGGCGGGGTGTGTTGGGGTGGGGTGTGTTGGGGGCGGGGTGTGTTGGGGATGGGGTGTGTTGGGGGCGGAGTGTGTTGGGGATGGGGTGTGTTGGAGGCGGAGTGTGTTGGGGATGGGGTGTGTTGGAGGCGGAGTGTGTTGGGGATGGGGTGTGTTGGAGGCGGGGTGTGTTGGGGATGGGGTGTGTTGGAGGCGGAGTGTGTTGGGGGTGGGCTGTGTTGGGGGTTGGGTAAATATTGGGGGCGGGGTGTGTTGGGGGCGGGGTGTGTTGAGGGCGGGGTGTGTTGGGGCGGGGTGTGTTGGTGGTTGGGTAAGTATTGGGGGCGGGGTGTGTTGGGGCGGGGTGTGTTGGGGGCGGGGTGTGTTGGAGGCGGAGTGTGTTGGGGGTGGGCTGTGTTGGGGCGGGGTATGTTGGGGGCGGGGTGTGTTGGGGCGGGGTATGTTGGGGGTGGGGTGTGTTGGGGGCGGGGTGTGAGTAATCTGAATACAGTAGTGCCCGCCCATCACGTTCGGATAATCGAGGTTCCACTGTATTTGTTTTTTTATTTCAGATGGTTTACTTGGGCCTTTCCAAACCTTCCACCTTCACGCAGGGTTTGTACAAACAGGGAGATAACTAAAGACCACAATCCATCTAGTGCGCCTTCCTCCGTCCTGGTAGTGACATGCTATAGTAAGAATGAAATCGTTAACTAACAATAATCTCTCGCAATATGTCCACAACAGCAGGAGGAATAACAGTGATGAAGAGTTTTGGGAGCAGTATGTCAAAAGTCAGCTTTTTCCCTTAGGCAACGCTGCAATTACTATGTGCCATTTCTCAAATCCCTTACTTTCAATATCCAAAAGGCAAATTATATAAAAAGCTCCATAATGAGTTTAATAAATCTTATGCATATTGATAGATAGGAGAGTTGATACCCTGTAAGTTATCATTCTGAATGCACAGACATCCAGACATTTTGTGTGTCAGAGCTAAGCTGATGATTTAATTATGATAGACTCATCCCTTCAGCCCGGTTTGCTTTGTAAAATAATACAATCTGAGAACTGTAGTTTTGCAAATGCCACAGGTAGCTTAGACAGTTTTTTTCTTATCCAGAGATATTGTACAAAACACAAATGGCACAATGATGGTGCAGCAATAGAAATATGTGGAGCCACACCAGGTACAACAACACTCAAAAATACTTCAAAATGTTGCACACGTCAAGCAATTGCTTTCAGGAGTTGCACGAAAATGCCAGGTTAGTACCCACGGTGAACTTGAAACAGGAACCATCTCAGCAGGATCCTGTGCAGACAATGGGCTGTTGGTCAGGAGGTGGTAATACCACATCCCTTTGTTTCAGAAAGTCCACTGCATTGAGATTGGGGTCAGTTAGCTTAGTTGGCTGGATGGCTAGTTTGTTAATCTAAAACACTCCTAACAGTGTGGGTTCAGTTCCTGCTACCGGCTAAATTGAATTTATTTTGACGTTTACCGATGCACAGTGAAAAGCTTTGTCTTGTGAGCAACACAGGCAGATCACAAAGTTAAGTAGCACAGAAACATTACCACGAAGAACTCTCCTTCTCAATCTTTCCCCTCATCTAAGGCGTGGTGACCCTCAGGTTAAACCACCACCAGTTGTCTCTCTGTAATAAGTAGTCCTCTGCTCTAGTAAGACTATGGCAACTTTACCTTGACCACATTGAGGACCATTTGACACAAAACAGGGCAAGCTATGGCTAGGATCGAGCTCCTGGGATGGACCTCCCACTCACTGAGAGCTGCTGGCCAATCAAAAAAAGGTACTCTCCAGCGCCATCAAGAAGTTTAGATTAGATTACTTACAGTGTGGAAACAGGCCCTTCGGCCCAACAAGTCCACACTGACCCACAACCCACCCCCGCTACATTTAGCCCTTCACCTAACACTACAGGCAATTTAGCATGGCCAATTCACCTAATCCGCACATCTTTGGACTGTGGGAGGAAACTGGAGCACCCGGAGGAAACCCACGCAGACACGGGGAGAATGTGCAAACTCCACACAGTCAGTCGCCTGAGGTGGGAATTGAACCCACGCCTCTGGCACTGTGAGACAACAGTGCTAACCACTGTGCGACCGTGCCACCCAGTTGATGGCTACTACTGGTATGGCACAAACCCAAGTCCTCAAACTGAGGAGCATGTGTGATGGGTGGGTAGGGGATTTGAACAAGGGACTCCCTGCTGGGGAGGGGCTTGCTCACATTCCCCATTTGGGAGCCCCCTGGGTGGATACAGGGTGGCCTAAAGGAGACCTGAGGCAGATCTATTCATAACGTGTGGAAGTGAGGAAGGGACAGGGTGATGATATGAGATTAAATACCTCCTTGTGACCAAACTAGACATGGGTGTGGGCACAAGATCCTGCTGTATTACCATTAATGATAGTGCAGCATTGGTAATGGTTGTTCCCAGGCTCCATCACAAGGTTCTTGTTATAAAGAGAAACACAAGGAGCATCAAACTCCCTGAGCACAGGCAACACGACCACATCAAGAAATGGCAGCATGGTGGCTCAGTGGTTAGCACTACTGCCTCACAGCACCAGGGTGTCAGGTTCAATTCCAGCCTCGGGTGACTGTCTGTGTGCAGTTTGCACATTCTCCCCATGTCTGCGTGGGTTTCCTCCCACAGTCCAAAAATGTGCAGGTCAGGTGAATTGGCCATGTTAAATTGCCCATAGTGTTAGGTACATTAGTCAGAGGGAAATGGGTCTGGGTGGGTTATTCTTCAGAGGGCCAGTGTGGACTTGTTGGGCCGAGCGGCCTGTTTCCACATTGTAGGGGATCTAATGTTTAAAAAATACTCAGTGAGAGATATTGCACTGACTTGACATTCAGATATTTGACTTGTTTTATAGGTGGAATTTGTTTAATATGCACCTAAGTTGAAGATACAGCTCAATAGAAGCTTAGATCGTCAAACTCTGATGTAACCATGCCAACAGAAAACAAATCAAGTTGCAAAAAAAACGCAGCCAAAGCTGGAAATGGAATCAATTTTTTAAAAGTTCTGCAAATACATCAAACAGTCAGCATCAGAAAAGGGAAAACATTTCACACTGGAGCTCCTTTGCTGAACTGCAGACTGAAGGCTGGAGAGCTGTCATGGGACTCAGTGTGCCACACCCTTCCCCTCCCAACCCCACCCTGCACATATCCTACTGTCTATCAATTAACAACATTCTGCTATCCTGCTAAAGCAATCAACATGTCACATTAGTGGGCTGATAACCAGGAGGATTAGTGGTGACACTTGTAAAGGAGGAGAAAGGGAAGACCGCAGATGCTGGGGATTAGAGTCGAGAGTGTGGGGCTGGGAAAGCACAGCGGGTCAGGCAGCATCTGCGGAGCAGGAGAATCGATGTTTCAGGCATAAGCCCTTCATCAGTAATGACTGATGAAGAGCTAATGCCTGAACATCGATTGTCCTGCTCCTGGGATGCTGCCTGACCTGCTGTGCTTTCCCAGCCTCACACTCTCGACTCTGACTCTGGTAAAGGTAAAGTCACCGAAGTGCTTCCAGAATATAGGGCTGCTCTCTCACTGGTGATGCACAATTGATGGTGGTTTAACCCAAGGGTTACCAAGCCTCAGACAAGGGGAGAGGTGAAGGAGGAGAATCCTTCGTGGTAACCCTAGCTGGTAGTGGCATTGAACCCACAGTTGGCAGCCATCCAGCCAACTGAGCTAACATGCAGTCATGTTGCTCTGAAGAAAAGGCTGACACATGAGTCCATTCTGAGAGTGTTACAATGCTGGGGCAGCTGTCCATCACATTATGGGATGGCATTTTTTGGTGCAGTGTGCTCTCATTGCTGGGTTTAAAAGGTATCATGGATTTATTTGGGAAAAGGAAAGACTTGCACTGACACAGTGCTTTCCACAACCACAACAATTAAAGTACTTTCCATGTGTACTCACAAATAAAAATCAGGAAATACACAGCCAATTTGTGTCAAAGCTCTCATCTTAGAAAAGCCATCATGACAGGATAATCCACGTTGATGATGTTGACTGAGGAATTGGCCAGGAAACTGAAAATAGCCCTTCTGTTCCTCTTCGAATGTACGTCTGGGGTTCATTTACAGACAACTGAGAGGGAAGACTGGACCTCAGTGTAATGCCTCATCTGAAAGATGGCACCTCCAACAGTGCAGCACTCTCAAATACTGCATCCTTGATGTTTTTTAGATTTAAGAACTAGAGTGAGACCTGAACCATGAAAAGCAGGTCAGTTCTAGCCTCTGCCCTGATCAACATTTATCTTTCAAACAACATAACCGAAACAGAAGATCCTGTGCTGTTGTAGCAGTTTCAGGGCAATCCAAAGTTTAAAAAGGAAAGACTGAAAGAAAATGGTTTTTTGTGAAAACTGGCCAACCTGGCATCTGTGCAGGCAGGATTTCCCAGCAACTGGAAATGTGGTGCTGGAAAAGCGCAGCAGGTCAGGCAGCATCCAAGGAGCAGGAGAATCGACATTTTGGGCATCTGTGTGAGTGAGGGTCTACGTGACTGTATGGGTCTTTAGATGTGTCTGTGTGTGTGTGTATATATTGTGCAGTGGGGTCCTGAAGAGGGGCTCATGCCTGAAATGTCGATTCTCCTGCTCCGTGGATGCTGCCTGACCTACTGCACTTTTCCAGCAACACATTTTCAGCTCTGATCTCCAGCATCTGCAGTCCTCACTTTCTCCTAGAGGATTTCTCAGCAGGCCTGACAAGAATTAGGCTGCACTTTTTTCTGGGGACAGAGATCCTCAGAAGTGCGAGACAATTCGACAAACAAAATGCACTTGCCAGAGATCGTATGAAGGGACAATCATTGAAATGGTAATGAACCCTGAAATTGTGACCGATAGAGCCTATCTAGTTAATGGGATAATGATTTACTCTAATCTGAAAACAATTTGGGAGGCTCCATGAAGTCATCAAAATTTCAGTGAAGTAAATTTAGGACAGTGTTGACCTTTCAGTTTCCATGAATGACACGATTAAACCGACCTCAGCAATTACCAGAGATGTTTTGTGAAATGGAATGACCTGAGGGGGCAGAGCTTGAAGACGGCAGATGCTGGAAACCAGAGTCTAGATTAGAGTGGTGCTGGAAACGCACAGCAGGTCAGGCAGCATCCGAGGAGCAGGAAAATCGACGTTTCGAGCGAAAGCCCTTCATCAGGAATAGAGGCAGAGTGCCTGAAGGTGGAGAGATAAATGAGAGGAGAGTGGGGGGTGGGAAGAAAATGGCATAGAGTACAATAGGTGACTGGGGGAGGGGATGAAGGCAATAGGTCAAGGAGGAGGGTGGGGGAAGGTAGCAAAGAGTACAATGGGTGAATGGGGGTGGGATGAAGGTGATAGATCAGACAGGAGGGTGGAGTGGATAGGTGGAAAGGAAGATACGCAGGAGGACAAGTCATGGGGAGAGTGCTGTGCTGAGCTGAAAGTTTGGAGCTGGGGTGAGGTGGGGGTAGGGGGAATGAGGAAACTGGTGAAGTCCACATTGATGCACTGGGTTGAAGTGCTCTGAGGCGGAAGATGAGGCGTCTTCCTCCAGGCGTCGGGTGGTGAGGGAGCAGGGATGAAGGAGGCCCAGGACCTCTTTGTCCTTGGCTGAGTGGGAGGGGGAGTTGAAATGTTGGGCCACAGGGTGGTGTGGTTGGTCGGTGCAGGTGCCCCGGAGATGTTCCCTAAAGCGCTCTACTAGGAGGCGTCCAGTCTCCCCAATGTAGAAGAGACCGTATCGGGAGCAACGGATACAATAAATGACATTGGTGGATGTGTAGGTAAAACTTTGATGGATGTGGAAGACTCCTTTGAGGCCTTGGATGGAGGTGAGGGAGGAGGTGTGGGTGCAGG
Organism: Hemiscyllium ocellatum; assembly: GCF_020745735.1. NCBI lineage: Eukaryota > Metazoa > Chordata > Chondrichthyes > Orectolobiformes > Hemiscylliidae > Hemiscyllium > Hemiscyllium ocellatum. The sequence continues at coordinate 59,164,809 of NC_083422.1, read as the reverse complement.
TTTTGCAATTCCTGTGGTGGCAGGGGAAAGTGCCAGGATGGGAGGGTGGGTTGTAGGGGGTCGTGGATCTGACCAGGTAGTCATGGAGGGAATGGTCTTTGCGGAAGGTGGAAAGGGGTGGGGAGGGAAATATATCCCTGGTTGTTAGGTCCGTCTGTAGATGGCGGAAATGTTGTCAGATGATTTGGCTTTTGCGAAGGTTGGTAGGGTGGAAGGAGAGCACCAGGGGCGTTCTGTCCTTGTTACGGTTGGAGGGGTGGGGTCTGAGGGCGCAGGTGCAGGATGTGGACGAGATGCATTGGAGGGCATCTTTAACCACATGGGAAGGGAAATTGCGGTCTCTAAAGAAGGAGGCCATCTGGTGTGTTCTGTGGTGGAACTGGTCCTCCTGGGAGCATATAGGTTGGAGGCAAAGGAGTTGGGAATACGGGATGGCATTTTTGCAAGAGGTAGGGTGGGAAGAGGTGTAATCCAGGTAGCTGTGGGAGTCGGTGGGTTTGTAAAAAATGTTGGTGTCAAATCGGTCATCATTAATGGAGATGGAGAGGTCCAGGAAGGGGAGGGAGGTGTCAGAGATGGTCCAGGTTAATTTAAGGTCAGGGAAGAATGTGTTGGTGGAGTTGATGAATTGCTCAACCTCCTCGCGGGAGCATGAGGTGGCGCCAATGCAGTCATCAATGTAGCGGAGGAAGAGGTGGGGAGTGGTGCCGGTGTAATTATGCAAGATGGGCTGTTCTACGTAGCCAACAAAGAGACAGGCATAGCTGGGGCCCATGCAGGTGCCCATGGCTACCCCTTTGGTCTGGAGGAAATGGGAGGATTCGAAGGAGAAATTGTTAAGGGTGAGGACCAGTTATGCAAAACAAATGAGAGTGTCGGTGGAAGGGTACTGTTGGGGACATCGGGAGAGGAAGAAATGGAGGGCATGGAGGCCCTGGTCATGGCGGATGGAGGTGTAGAGAGATTGGATATCCATGGTGAAGATGAGGCGTTGGGGGCCGGGGAAATGGAAGTCTTGGAGGAGGTGGAGGGCGTGGGTGGTGTCTCGAACGTATGTGGGGAGTTCCTGGACTAGGGGGAATAGGACAGTATCGAGGTAGGTGGAGATGAGTTCAGTGGGGCAGGAGCATGCTGAGACAATGGGTCGGCCAGGGTGATTAGGCTTGTGGATCTTGGGACGGAGGTAGAACCGGGCAGTGCGGGGTTCCCGGACTATGAGGTTGGAAGCTGTGGGTGGGAGATCTCCTGAGGTGATGAGGTTCTGTATGGTCTGGGAGATGATGGTTTGGTGATGGGGGGTGAGATCATGGTCGAGGGGGTGATAGGAGAAGGTGTCTTCGACTTGGCATCTGGCTTCAGCAGTGTAGAGGTCAGTGCGCCAAACTACCACTGCACACCCTTTATCTGCTGGTTTGATGGTGAGGTTGAGATTGGAGAAGAGAGGGAGGGCTGCTCATTGTGAAAACCCAGCAGGGCTGGGAGCTGGGATCTGGTGTGGGTGTGGAGCTGGGAGTGGGGGCGGAGCCTGTAACTGGAGTGGGTGTGATGGTGGGGGGAATGGGGCTGGAGTCATGAGCAGGGGTGGTGTTCCCCTCAGGGTTCTGGGGGCAGGGATGGTGACAGTGGGGTCTGTGGGAGGGCGTGTCAGCAGAATGCAGGTGAGTGGCGCAGGTGGGGGGTGGAAATGGTGGCAAACATGACAGGATAAAGGGGGCAGCAGGGTCAGTTATTGGGGGCTCTTTTCCTTTTCAGTGTCCTTGCTCTGAGTTTGCTGCATCTCTGGACACCAACCCTTTGGGGCTGAAGACATCCACCCTGTCTGCGACTTTGGAAGTCTGCAGTCCCTGAGGCAGACAGGGAGCTCCACCGGACAAGCAACAAGTCCGTCTGAGACTGTTAGAACCCCTTTCACGCCTGGGACACTCATACTCTGCAGTTGTTGGGTAGGCATGGGGGAGGGGGGTGGTTGTGTAATTCTTAAAGTATAAGTACTATGTAAATTGTGTAAGATTAAAGATTTATGGTGTGTCAGCTGCATTTTTCTTATATTTTAAACCATAACATAGAGTACACGTTTCATCAAAGTATTGTACAGATTGGACAAGTTGATTTTTGTTTCTATAATAAAGTTCACTGGGTAATTTTGAACTCATATTTGAGTCTGTCTGTGCTCCTTCTGGGTACAAAATGAGGTCTGCAGATGCTGGAGATCACAGCTGAAAATGTGTTGCTGGTTAAAGCACAGCAGGCCAGGCAGCATCTCAGGAATAGAGAATTCGACGTTTTGAGCATAAGCCCTTCATCAGGAATGAGAGAGAGTAGCCAAGCAGGCTAAGATAAAAGGTAGGGAGGAGGGACTTGGGGGAGGGGCGATGGAGGTGGGATAGGTGGAAGGAGGTCAAGGTGAGGGTGATAGGCCAGAGTGGGGTGGGGGCGGGGAGGTCAGGAAGAAGATTGCAGGTTAGGAGGGCGGTGCTGAGTTGAGGGAACCGACTGAGACAAGGAGGGGGGAGGGGAAATGAGGAAACTGGAGAAATCTGAATTCATACCTTGTGGTTGGAGGGTTCCCAGGTGGAAGATGAGGCGCTCCTCCTCCAGCCGTCGTGTTGTTATGTTCTGCCGGTGGAGGAGTCCAAGGACCTGCATGTCCTCGGTGGAGTGGGAGGGAGAGTTAAAGTGTTGAGCCACGGGGTGGTTGGGTTGGTTGGTCCGGGCGTCCCTGAGGTGTTCTCTGAAGCGTTCCGCAAGTAAGCGGCCTGTCTCACCAATATAGAGGAGGCCACATCGGGTGCAGCGGATGCAATAGATGATGTGTGTGGAGGTACAGGTGAACTTGTGGCGGATATGGAAGGATCCCTTGGGGCCTTGGAGGGAAGTGAGTGTGGAGGTGTGGGCGCAAGTTTTACATTTCCTGCGGTTGCAGGGGAAGGTGCCAGGGGTGGAGGTTGGGTTGGTGGGGGGTGTGGATCTGACGAGGGAGTCACGAAGGGAGTGGTCCTTGCGGAACGCTGATAGGGGAGGGGAGGGAAATATATCCTTGGTGGTGGGGTCCGTTTGGAGGTGGCGGAAATGACGGCGGATGATCCGTTGTATGCGGAGGTTGGTGGGGTGGTAGGTGAGAACCAGTGGGGTTCTGTCTTGGTGGCGGTTGGAGGAGCGGGTCTCAAGGGCGGAGGAGCGGGAAGTGGAGGAGATGCGGTGGAGGGCATCGTCGATCACGTCTGGGGGGAATCTGCGGTCCTTGAAGAAGGAGGCCATCTGGGCTGTGCGGTGTTGGAACTGGTCCTCCTGGGAGCAGATGCGGCGGAGACGAAGGAATTGGGAATATGGGATGGCGTTTTTGCAGGGGGCAGGGTGGGAGGAGGTGTAGTCCAGGTAGCTGTGGGAGTCAGTCGGTTTATAGTAGATGTCTGTGTTGAGTCGGTCGCCCGAGATAGAGATGGAAAGGTCTAGGAAGGGGAGGGAGGAGTCTGAGACAGTCCAGGTGAATTTCAGGTCGGGATGGAAGGTGTTAGTAAAGTTGATGAACTGTTCAACCTCCTCGTGGGAGCACGAGGCAGCGCCGATACAGTCATCGATGTAGCGGAGGAAAAGGTGGGGGGTGGTGCCAGTGTAGTTGCGGAAGATGGACTGTTCCACATATCCTACGAAGAGGCAGGCATAGCTGGGGCCCATACGGGTGCCCATGGCAACTCCTTTAGTTTGGAGGAAGTGGGAGGATTGAAAAGAGAAGTTATTCAGGGTGAGGACCAGTTAAGTCAGTCGAAGGAGGGTGTCAGTGGAAGGGTACTGTTTGGTGCGGCGGGAAAGGAAGAAGCGGAGGGCTTTGAGTCCTTCGTGATGGGGGATGGAGGTGTACAGGGACTGGATGTCCATCGTGAAGATAAGGTGTTGGGGACCGGGGAAGCAAAAATCCTGGAGGAGGTGGAGGGCGTGGGTGGTGTCCCGAACGTAGGTGGGGAGTTCTTGGACTAAAGGGGACAGGACCGTGTCGAGGTACGCGGAGATGAGTTCGGTGGGGCTTATTTCCGTCACGACGCATGACCCCGCCCCCACATCGAGCAACGTCACCACATCTAACTCCGCCCCTACTTCGATCTCTGTCCCCGCCCCTAACCCCGCCCCCAGCCCCAGCTCCAGTCCCACACCAGGTCCTAGCTCCCAGCCTTGCCGGATTTTCACCATCCCTCCAGATCTCCCCCTCTCTGAGGATGAAAGATCAGTCCTCAGCAGGGGCCTCACCTTCATTCCCCTATGCCCTCGGATTAATGAGTTCAACACGCGCCGAGATATTGAACAATTCTTCCGCCGCCTTCGCCTCCGTGCCTACTTTCACAACCAAGACTCCCGCCCACCCTCTGATGACCCCTTCTCCCGCCTCCAACACACCCCATCCACCTGGACACCCCGTGCTGGCCTCCTACCCGCCCTCGTCCTCTTTATAGCCAACTGCCGCCGTGACATTAACCGACTCAAACTGTCCACCCCTCTCACCCACTCCAACCTCTCACCCTCAGAACGTGCAGCCCTCCACTCCCTCCGCTCCAATCCCAACCTCACCATCAAACCCGCAGACAAGGGAGGCGCGGTGGTAATTTGGCGCACTGACCTTTATACCGCTGAGGCCAAACGCCAGCTCGCGGACACCTCCTCTTATCGCCCCCTTGACCACGACCCCACCTCCCAGCACCAAACCATCATCTCCCAGACCATCCATGACCTCATCACCTCAGGGGATCTCCCATCCACCGCCTCCAACCTCATAGTCCCACAACCCCGCACCGCCCGTTTCTACCTCCTGCCCAAAATCCACAAACCTGACTGCCCCGGCCGACCCATTGTCTCAGCCTGCTCCTGCCCCACCGAACTCATCTCCCAATCCCTCGACATGGTCCTGTCCCCTTTAGTCCAAGAACTCCCCACCTACATTCGGGACACCACCCACGCCCTCCACCTCCTCCAGGATTTTTGCTTCCCCGGTCCCCAACACCTTATTTTCACGATGGACATCCAGTCCCTGTACACCTCCATCCCCCATCACGAAGGACTCAAAGCCCTCCGCTTCTTCCTTTCCCGCCGCACCAACCAGTACCCTTCCACTGACACCCTCCTTTGACTGACTTAACTGGTCCTCACCCTGAATAACTTCTCTTTTCAATCCTCCCACTTCCTCCAAACTAAAGGAGTAGCCATCGGCACCCGCATGGGCCCCAGCTATGCCTGCCTCTTCGTAGGATATGTGGAACAGTCCATCTTCCGCAACTACACTGGCACCACCCCCCACCTTTTCCTCCGCTACATCGATGACTGTATCGGCGCTGCCTCGTGCTCCCACGAGGAGGTTGAACAGTTCATCAACTTTACTAACACCTTCCATCCCGACCTGAAATTCACCTGGACTGTCTCAGACTCCTCCCTCCCCTTCCTAGACCTTTCCATCTCTATCTCGGGCGACCGACTCAACACAGACATCTATTATAAACCGACTGACTCCCACAGCTACCTGGACTACACCTCCTCCCACCCTGCCCCCTGCAAAAACGCCATCCCATATTCCCAATTCCTTCGTCTCCGCCGCATCTGCTCCCAGGAGGACCAGTTCCAACACCGCACAGCCCAGATGGCCTCCTTCTTCAAGGACCGCAGATTCCCCCCAGACGTGATCGACGATGCCCTCCACCGCATCTCCTCCACTTCCCGCTCCTCCGCCCTTGAGACCCGCTCCTCCAACCGCCACCAAGACAGAACCCCACTGGTTCTCACCTACCACCCCACCAACCTCCGCATACAATGTATCATCCGCTGTCATTTCCGCCACCTCCAAACGGACCCCACCACCAAGGATATATTTCCCTCCCCTCCCCTATCAGCGTTCCGCAAGGACCACTCCCTTCGTGACTCCCTCGTCAGATCCACACCCCCCACCAACCCAACCTCCACCACCGGCACCTTCCCCTGCAACCGCAGGAAATGTAAAACTTGCGCCCACACCTCCACACTCACTTCCCTCCAAGGCCCCAAGGGATCCTTCCATATCCGCCACAAGTTCACCTGTACCTCCACACACATCATCTATTGCATCCGCTGCACCCAATGTGGCCTCCTCTACATTGGTGAGACAGGCCGCTTACTTGCGGAACGCTTCAGAGAACACCTCAGGGACGCCCGGACCAACCAACCCAACCACCCCGTGGCTCAACACTTTAACTCTCCCTCCCACTCCACCGAGGACATGCAGGTCCTTGGACTCCTCCACCGGCAGAACATAACAACACGACGGCTGGAGGAGGAGCGCCTCATCTTCCACCTGGGAACCCTCCAACCACAAGGTATGAATTCAGATTTCTCCAGTTTCCTCATTTCCCCTCCCCCCACCTTGTCTCAGTCGGTTCCCTCAACTCAGCACCGCCCTCCTAACCTGCAATCTTCTTCCTGACCTCCCCGCCCCCACCCCACTCTGGCCTATCACCCTCACCTTGACCTCCTTCCACCTATCCCACCTCCATCGCCCCTCCCCCAAGTCCCTCCTGCCTACCTTTTATCTTAGCACAGCAGGCCAGGCAGCATCTCAGGAATAGAGAATTCGACGTTTCGAGCATAAGCCCTTCATCAGGATTCCTGATTCCTGATGAAGGGCTTATGCTCGAAACGTCGAATTCTCTATTCCTCAGATGCTGCCTGGCCTGCTGTGCTTTGACCAGCAACACATTTGCAGCTGTGATCTCCAGCATCTGCAGACCTCATTTTTTACCTTTTATCTTAGCCTGCTTGGCTACTCTCTCTAATTCCTGATGAAGGGTTTATGCTCGAAACGTCGAATTCTCTATTCCTGATATGCTGCCTGGCCTGCTGTGCTTTGACCAGCAACACATTTTCAGCTCCTTCTGGGTACACCAATTCTGCTTGAGTTCACAACAGATCCCAGACTGTAATCCCAGTGTCAAGGACCGAAGGGTGATCTGGGTGATTTGAACAGCTCACTCAAGGGGGATTGCTTGCCAGGACAAGTAGTTTGATCTCTCTTTTTCTCTCTCTTGGGGGTACGGCCCGAGTGGGTATATATCAGGTGGCCGCTGTCACACCAACAAAAGAGGGAATCGCCAAGACATTGGTGGTGGTCGCAATTACTGTGTGAAAATAAGTTCTGACTCACTGGTCAGGCGATAAACAATGAGTTCAGTTCAGTGCTCTCTCTCTCCAGTAGAGTTGCCCTAATGTGGCATTCCGGGCCTTTGACGTTTCAGACCCTGCTGGAGGGAGACCACCACAGTAATCGGCGAACCCCAGACACCGGCCTGAGTGCGGAGTAAAGGAAAGAGACCCCTCCATGCTGTTTGTGGAAGCGTGCTGTGTGATCATTGCTGCGTTACTTCAGAAGTAACCTTTTCACTGGTCAACTTTTGAGAGATTCTTTTCTTTTAAAGAAGTAAAATTTGCAGCAAATTATTACTAACGTCTCCAGACGATCTGTAACCCCACTGTTTCTAAGCACATACCTTTACGTCACCTCTTTACTGGAATTCTATATCAAAGTATTGCCAGGAACATCTGAGAAACTGCATTTCAAATAATCGGGGAATTAAGCTTCTCGTGTTTGATTTAATAATGGCGTGGATTATGGACGGCATGGGTCAACATTGTCTGACACTTAAAAGCTACAAGTTAGAAGCAATGCATTACAAATAGTGATCAACAGTAACTGGGTGGCATGGTGACTCAGTGGTTAGCACTGCTGCCTCACAGCGCCAGGGAACCGGATTCGATTCCAGCCTGTCTGTGTGGAGATTGCACATTCCCCCCATGCCTGTACAGTTTTCCTTCGGGTGCTCCTGTTTCCTCCCACAGTCCAAAGATGTGCAGGTTAAGTGGAATGGTCTTGAGAAATGCAAGAGTAGAGGGTCGGCATGGACTTGTTGGGCCGAATGGCATTCTTCCACGCTGTAGGGATGTTACGATATGTGACACAGAGCTCAAGGCTCTCCTGAAGAGTTGCAAACAGATCTCACCAAGCTGCTGGTTCACATCCCTACCCAGGCTTCAACCCTGGCCGCTCCAAATCTCTGCTCTCCATCTCCGTGAAATCCACATCGCATTTGCCAGCAGAACATGCCTAGTCACTTCACTGGATAGAAACTGAAGCACAGAAGGAGTTATCCGGGCAGATGATAAAGATTTTAGTCAAAGAGGTAGGTTTGAAAATTTGCCTCAGAGCAGGGGAGAGACTTGGAGAAGTATCAAGATTTAGGGAGGGAGTTCTGGAAATTAGCATCTAACTAATTAGCTGAAAATGTGTTGCTGGTTAAAGCACAGCAGGTTAGGCAGCATCCAAGGAATAGGAAATTACCCCAGTCTTGTTGACTTGCATTGACTTCTGGTCCAGCAACACTCTGATATTAAAATATCTAGGAGGAGAAAGTGAGGACTGCAGATGCTGGAGATCAGAGCTGAAAATGTGTTGCTGGAAAAGAGCAGCAGGTCAGGTAGCATCCAAGGAACAGGAGAATTGATGTTACGGGCATGAGCCCTTCTTCACGAATTATAATATCTACCTTTTGTTTTCAAATCCACATTATCTCTGAAATTTTCACCAAACATATGGATTTCTGAGATTTTTTTGTCTACTAATTCTGCTTTCTTATACATAGCCAATGTTTTATCTTCCACTCCTGGTGCCAAGCCTTGAACTGTCTAGATGCTAATTTACAGAATTCCCTCCCTAAACCTTGATACTTCTCCAAGTCTCTCTCCTGCTCTGAGGCAAGTTTTCAAACCTATCTCTTTGACTAAGATGTTTATCATCTGCCCGGATAACTCCTTCTGTGTCTTAGTTTCGATCCTGTGAAGTGATTTGGCATATTCTGGAATGCTAAAGGCTTTACTTAAACGTAAATTGTTCTTTTTATTATAGCAAATATATTACTTCCTCTTTTTGTTTGCCAATAAAAGGACTGTCCTTTAAAATAGCCTTGTAGATAAGGCAACTTTCTAGAACATGGCTGTTTGATGAAAAACAGTATTTCTGAGGTAAATGATCAAAGGCCCACTGGGGACCTGAAAAGAAAAGTAAACCTCTGACATGCATTAGGATGAATCCACCCATCTGAATCCTGTTCAGAGAGACACTTAGACAGAGTGCCTCCCGCTTGTTTCACTCAATACAGTAGCAATTCAGATCCATCAATATTTGAATCAGGGCACTGTATTCCTTTTTAAAGCAGTATATGCCAGTCAGAATGCCCACGTATTCTCATTCGCTTTTAATCTCTTACTGGATGATTGCTTTGTTCACCTTCCACACTTGTGCATTCTCGGCACGTTCTCAGCACCACAGTGATACCAGAAGCATAGGGGCTGTCTGAAGATTTGAAAGCTTGATGGTTTCTCACTGTTTAGTCAGAGGGACAGCAGGCTGACAATGGCCTAGGGGAAGAGGGAGGTTCTAATTGGACAGCACATCAATTTCCCATTTGACTACACCACTGTATTCCTGTGAGTTGTCCCACCATGCTGCTTGTCTTGAGGATTGACAAGGGTTTCATTACATATGTAGTTCACAGATTCAAATGTCAGCTGGGCACCAACAAAACTGACAGTGATCGATTTATTAGTGTCAGCCAGCACTGATACTCAAAAGAACAATCCTGGCAATGAGGAGCAGGCCTCAGAAGTGCAGTAATCCCAAACAAAGCAAGATCCAGAATTCTTACACAAGGGAGTCTACTTGCACTCTTGGGGTCCAATTTACAGCAATTCAATATTGAGAGAACCAACATTTTGTCAAATTGTTGCTGTAATGATATTCTGCCTTCAGGTGTCTTTAGGTTGGTTTGTAAATATGAAATGATACAATTCTCACTAATAGTCAAGTGACACTGAGTGACAGAATATCAATAGCTCACCAACTCCTTATCATTAAAGTGACAAGCTGTCAGCTTCTCAGAGAACCTGGATCCTTCCTCATGAGTGGAATTGAAAGGTTTCCTATCTGTCCTGAAGACAGCAAGGAAATCTTCTGGGCTCTTTACTGTACGCCATCTGGAATCGGTTCTTGCTGCAACATCTGAGAATGTTCTGCAGGCTTCAGCAAGCTCAGGGAACTTTGGATGCCTGCAGATTGAACTGTGATTGGACAGAGCAGGGTGAACATCCACCTACCTCTCTCATGTCCTTCAAAATCAAAACACAACCAGTACATTTGAGCCAGAATATTGTGGTCAACGGACAAAGCAATTACCATGAAGTGAGTAAAAAATAATCAGAACTCATTGACATCCTAAACAAGGTACACAATAAAATCAAATTGTGATGCACAGGACTGAATTACAAGATTTCAGAGTTTCCTTTGTTCAGGTGATCTCACTGTACCAAAACATCACATTTTGGAAAATCATTAAAGATTGTAGGAGAGGTTTTCTCAACCTCCCCGGCAAAATTTGATGAAAAATCATAAGACATTCACCTCAAACCACAGTTAATACAGATCGTTCTGCTATAATGTGGATTTTGTTAATGCAAATTCACTCTAACGCGATTGACGAATTGGGGACACCGTTTCTAAACTGAAAACATTTGAAACGTGTGTTGACTGTAATGTGATTAAATCGCCAACACCTTAAGCGCTGTTTCTAAAGCACGATTTTTCAATAACGTGGGTTTACACAAGAATGAAGTCATCGCTTTATAGAACTACCGGTAGTTACAGAGTGTGTTGAGAAACCCGGGCAGTTTGGAGGTAACTCAATTGCTGAAGGACTGGGATCACATCTCAACCAAACAAGGCCATAGGGACAGGGTTCCTTTCCTGAATGACATTTATAATCTCATTTCATTTTATGTTACAATCTGAGAAATTGTTTATTTCTGATTTTTTTTAAGAACTGGATTAAAATACTCAAACTGCCATGATGGATTTTAGACACACCTCCACTCAGTCGTTCATTCAGTGCAGCTTTCTGTTTCTAAATATTGTCATATTCTGATTAAAAACTCAATAGATGAACAGCTAATTTAGGAGTTGTTAATAGACCATTTAATTACTCTTTTTAAAGTAAGTCACTTTGCAAAGTCATAAAGACTAGGAGAAAGTGAGGACGCCAGATGCTCGAGATCAGAATCAAAAGATGTGGCGCTAGAAAAGCACAGCCAGTCAGTCCCCTTGCCCCCTCCACCCACCCCCCCCCATTCCTGATGAAGGTTTTATGCATGAAATATTGATTGTCTTGCTTCTCAGATGCTGTCTGACTTACTGTGCTTTTCCAGCACCACACTTTTTGATTGCAAAGTTATAGACCCTGTCACATAGTGGGGCTCAGAGATCCACAGCTGTATTGTGCCTGCAGAAGGGTGCTTTACCTGAAGTGCTAGGTGCTATATCCATTGTAACACATAAAGACATGGTTTAATATTGTGGAAATCAACAGGTTTAATACAGCCAAGGCTGATATATGAGAATTAAATTCACAGTCACATAAATGTCTGGACGTACAATGAACATTGGATTATGATCTTTGGACCACTGAAGGAAACTAGAGCACCTGGAGGAAACCTACACAGACACGGGGAGAACATGCAAACTCCACATGTACAGTCACCTAAGGCTGGAATCAAAACCGGGACTCTGTGAGGCAACATTTCAAACCACTGAGCCACTATGTCTCCCAATATGTCTGTATACCTTCAAGAAACATGCTAATTAAATCATGACTGTATGTGACCTGAGATTATAAAGGTCTCTGACTCCATCTTAAAGGGGATCACTTGAAGCATGACATGCTCTTGAAACCAACAGTACTATTGATGATATCAGATGATCTGGTCAAATTACTGTTGGTGGGATGTTGATACATGCAAATTGGTTGCCTCTTTACAACAATAACAATCTTACATATTAAGTGCTCTGGGTTGAGAAAGGTGCTACAGAAATTAAGGGTCTTTGTTCACTAGATTTTTAAGGAAGGAGAACTTGTTGATGCACCAAAATGATAAGCTGGAAACGCACAACGCTATTCCCAACCTGCTCCCACAGAAAAACCCATTAAGACATAACCACGTTTTCAGGAAAGGAAACTGATCCGATTAATCAACTGTGATGTTTGGGTTTACCTCTTGAGGATTGGTGCTCTCAGTTTCTGTTCAAACACATTGTTATAGCTCGAGCTAGCTGCTTTACATCTTCCATGTTCTGAGGTCCCACCTAAAGCAGGGAGCTGTCCAGCCCAACAAACAGAATTGGACAGCATCCTGATTTAAAATGGGAGCTGTGTGGAACCCATGGATCTGTATGAGACATTGTTTCATCTTGCAGCTTTCAAATTCCAAACCCTGAATTCACTTAGAATGAGTAAGTTGATCAAATAGGTTGTTCAGAATATGCAAAGCAGAAAGATAATTGCTTTTTGCATTTTATAACTCAAGATACTGTTTACTTAAATATAATCAATGGGCAGAAGACTCAGCCGTTTCTGTAGTATCTGGATTTCTGTAACACAGTTTTATTGAGTTTCACAGAGGATTTCCCTCTGTAAGGCCATGGTACCCAACTCCGATGGTATCTCTTTCATTTGATTCTAGCCCTGTCTTACCTCACCTGCCCCACCGAACTCATCTCTGCATTACTTCAACACAGTCCTGTCCCCCTTAGTCCAAGAACTCCCCACCTACATTCAGGACACCACCCACGCCCTCCACCTCCTCCATGATTTTCGCTTCCCCGGTCCCCAACGCTTTATCTTCACCATGGACATCCAGTCCCTGTACGCCTCCATCCCCCATCACGAAGGACTCAAAGCCCTCCGCTTCTTCCTTTCCCACTGTACCAACCAATACCCTTCCACTGACATCCTCCTTCGACTGACTCACTCTGAACAACTTCTCTTTCCAATCCTCCCATTTCCTCCAAACCAAAGGAGTTGCCATGGGCACCCGCATGGGCCCCAGCTATGCCTGCCTCTTCGTAGGATATGTGGAACAGTCCATCTTCCGCAACTACACTGGCACCACCCCCCACCTTTTCCTCCGCTACATCGATGACTGTATCGGTGCTGCCTCACGCTCCCACGAGGAGGTTGAACACTTCATCCACTTTACCAACAACTTCCATCCCGACCTCAAATTTATCTGAACTGTCTCAGATTCCTCCCTCCCCTTCCTAGACCTCTCCATTTCTAACTCGGGCGACAGAATCAACTATAAACCGACCAACTTCCACAGCTACCTGGACTACACCTCTTCCCACCCTGCCCCCTGTAAAAACGCCATCCCATATTCCCAATTCCTTCGTTTCTGCCGCATCTGCTCCCAGGAGGACCAGTTCCAACACCGCACAGCCCAGATGGCCTCACACTTCAAAGACCACAATTTCTCCCCAGACATGATCGACGATGCCCTCCACTGCATCTCCTCCACTTCCCGCTCCTCCGCCCTTGAGCCCCATCCCTCCAATCACCACCAGGACAAGACCCCACCAGTCCTCACCTACCATTCCACCAACCTCCGTATACATCGTATCTTCCGTCGTCATTTCCGCCACCTCCAAACGGACCCCACCACCAGGGATATATTTCCCTCCCCTCCCCTATCAGCGTTTCAAAAAGACCACTCCCTCCGTGACTCCCTCGTCAGGTCCACACCCCCCACCAACCCAACCTCCACTCCCGGCACCTTCCCCTGCAAACGCAAGAAATGCAAAACTTGCGCCCACACCTCCCTCCTTACTTCCCTCCAAGGCCCCAAGGGATCCTTCCATATTCTCCACAAATTCACCTGCACCTCCACACGCATTATTTACTGCATCCGCTGCACCTGATGTGGCCTCCTCTATATTGGGGAGACAGGCCGCCTATTTGCGGAACATTTCAGAGAACACCTCTGGGACACCCGGACCAACCAACCCAACCACCCCGTGGCTCAACACTTCAACTCCCCCTCCCACTCCACCAAGGACATGCAGGTCCTATCCTCCATCGCCAGACCATAGCAACACGACGGCTGGAGGAAGAGCACCTCATCTTCCGCTAGGAACCCTCCAACCACAAGGGATGAACTCAGATTTCTCCAGTTTCCTCATTTCCCCTCCCCCCCACCTTGTCTCAGTCTAATCCCTCAAACTCAGCACCACCTTCCTAACCTGCAATCTTCTTCCTGATCTCTCCGCCCCCACCCCACTCCGGCCTATCACCCTCACCTTAACCTCCTTCCACCTATCGCATTTCCAACGCCCTCCCCCAAGTCCCTCCTCCCTACCTTTTATCTTAGCCTGCTTGACACACTTTCCTCATTCCTGAAGAAGGGCTCATGCCCGAAACATCGATTCTCCTGTTCCTTGGATGCTGCCTGACCTGCTGCGCTTTTCCAGCAACACAATTTCAGCTCTGATCTCCAGCATCTGCTGTCCTCACTTTCTCCTGTCTTACCACACGCTGTACACAGACATCATCCCACTCCTGGGATATCTTGGTGCTGAGGACATTACAGGCAGCAGCACCATCCTAAGAAGGCTGTTGCGCACTGGGACAAACACTGTTAGTTATGAACAGACCTGTACAGGCCCTGACACTAACCCTGGACGCGGCAGAGAAGGGAGAATTGGTGCTTTGCCTTGGGGACCATGACCTGGAGACCTTAGATGGGGTGGTGCAGTAGTCAAAGTTCCACTTCCCTCAGGGACCAGCAGAGGAGCCCATGACCCAGCCTGAGGTTACCGCTGGATCAGCACAGTCTCAGCCTCTAGACAAATACCCAATCAGGTTGGAAGGGCTCAGTGACCTCCACTCTGCAGTGCAGATGCCACCATCTTCAGTCTGATACCTCACACTCACTCCACTACTGACTGTATTGAATGGCAGAGCAGATTCGTGGGGCTGAATGGCCTACTCCTGCTCCTATTTCATAGGGACCCCTGCACCCACCTCCTACCAATGTCTGTGCTCTGCCACCCTCACTCTCATTGACAGTGCTAACTCAGTGCTGCCTCCTCACTCACTCAGGATACCAGCACGAAATGTGTCTCTCATTTCCAGCTCCCTTAATACCTGTCTCTCTGTCTATCTGTCTGTCTGTCTCTCTCTCTCTCTTTCATTCCATGAGGAAAACAGCCCAAAACATGGCAGAAAGGATCAAGATGGGGACATTTTCCCCCTCAGCCCTCATGAGAAGAGGAGTCTGACTCCCACTGCCTGAAGCAGATAACTGGATTGTGAACTTGGTATCTCTAACTGAGGGCTTATGCCTGAAATGTTGACTCTCCTGCTCCTTGGATGCCGCCTGACCAGCTGTGCTTTTCCAGTGCCACACGTTTTGACTCTGAGCTCTCACTGAGCAGCAAGGTGCAAAGAGACAAGGCATGGCAGGTATGCTGGGAGCATGCAGGTCAGCTCAGAGTGAGTGAGCACGATGATAATGGGGCACAGGGGCATAGAGATACAGCCTGGTACAGTCCACATCAGCCGTGAGGGTTTCCCTGAGCACAGTGTCCTTGATGCAGCTATACACTGAGAGTTACTGGGGCAATCCAAGGGACAGCACCGAAGGGCAGAGTGTCCTGTACGTGGCTTGGAAATAGGTCATGAGGCTGCATAGAGGCTGGTACATGTTAGATGCCAATGTCAGTGACCTGGTCAGCGTCCAAGAAATGAAAGGTTATCAATTGGTTTCAAACACAAAGGTCTCTTGGAAAGGTTGGAAGCTCAGGTTGCTAAGTACCTGTGCTTTATGTCATTATGTGTCTATGATTTACCCACTATTTTTAAAACCCCATGGAAACAAAATGATTTTAGTTTGTAAAAAGTGCAAAGGTAGAAGGCAGGTTGGGATGAGACAGGCAAATCTTAAAAAGAGCAAACCCATTTCTGTTAAAGTTTTGATTAGATTAGATTCCCTGCAGCGTAGAGACAGGCCTTTTGGCCAAATAAGTCCACACCAACCCTCTGAAGAGTGATCAACGCCCCATATTTAACCCTGACCAAGCACCTCACTCTACGGGCAATTTAGCATTGCCAATTACCTAGCCTACACATCTTTGGACTGTGGGAGGAAACCAGAGCACCCGGAGGAAACTCACGCAGACACGGGGAGAATGTACAAACTCCACACAGAGAGTTGTCCAAGGCTGGAATCAAACCTGGCTCCCTGGCACTGTGAGGCAGCAGTGCTAACCACTGAGCCACCGCGCCACCCCTGCTTTTCCCTATCCCAGTTTTAAATTCAATCTTTCTTTGAATTAAACCACAGATGAATCAGAGCCTTATTTCTGGCAATTGAAAAGCTTTCTTCACTGAGTTGAACTGCCTCAGTCACCAAAGAAAATTATATTCTCAATGGCAACTTGTCATTTGGAGATCAAATGCAATGTTGTGAACAGCGCTAAAATTACTGATGTGAATATGGAAACACCACTAGAAATGAAACGACTGATAATTTCATGAGGCTTTTATCCCCCGGTAATGTAATGCTGCTGGACTGTGCGCCTGGAGGTCGGTGACCAGTGGTATCTCGCAGGGATCTG
The DNA here is from genome assembly GCF_020745735.1 of Hemiscyllium ocellatum. Classification (NCBI taxonomy): domain Eukaryota; kingdom Metazoa; phylum Chordata; class Chondrichthyes; order Orectolobiformes; family Hemiscylliidae; genus Hemiscyllium; species Hemiscyllium ocellatum. The sequence continues at coordinate 59,148,308 of NC_083422.1, read as the reverse complement.
TTCTTTGGCTGCTGCTCTTTGTAAAGTGTGATGCTGGAAAAGCACAGCCAGTCAGGCAGCATTCGAGGAGCAGGAGAATCGATGGTTCAAGCATCATTCCTGATGAAGAGCTTATCATCGAAACATCAACTCTCCTGCTGCTGGGATGCTGCTGGACCTGCTGTGCTTTTCCAGCACCACACTCTCAACTCTGACCTTCGGCATCTGCAGTCCTCACTTTCTTCCCTCTGCTCTTTGTAGTTTTTATAAATGTCTTGGACGAAGATGTGGAAGGGTGTGTTAGTAAGTTTGTCGATGACACAAAAGTCGGTGGTTGCTGTAGATAGTGTTGAGGGCTTTTGCAGGCTACAACAAGGCATTGACAGGATACAGAGCTGGGCTGAGAAGTGGCAGATGGAGTTCCACCTGGATAAATGTGAAGTGATTCATTTTAGAAGGTGGAATTTGAATGCTGAATACAAGGCCCTAAAGGAGCCTTCCACATCCATCAAAGTTTTACCTGCACATCCACTAATATTATTTATTGTATCCGTTGCTCCCGATGCGGTCTCCTCTACATTGTGCCTCCTAGCAGAGCCCTTTAGGGAACATCTCCGAGACACCCGCACCAATCAACCACACCGCCCCGTGGTCCAACATTTCAATCCCCCTCTCACTCTGCCGAGGACATGGAGGTTCTGGGCTTCCTTCACCGCCGCTCCCTCACCACCAGACGCCTGGAGGAAGAACGCCTTCCGCCTTGGAACACTTCAACCCCAGGGCATCAATGTGGACTTCAACAGCTTCCTCATTTCCCCTTCCCTCTCCTCATCCTAGTTTCAAACTTCCAGCTCAGCACTGTCCCCATGACTTGTCCTACCTGCCTATCTCCTTTTCCCCCTATCCACTCCACCCTCCTCCCTGACCTATCACCTTCATCCCCTCCCCCACTCACCTATTGTACTCTATGCTACTCTCTCCCCACCCCCACCCTCCTCTAGCTTATCTCTCCACGCTTTCAGGCTCACTGCCTTTATTCCTGATCAAGGGCTTTTGCCCGAAACGTCGATTTCGCTGCTCATTGGATGCTGCCTGAACTACTGTGCTCTTCCAGCACCACTGATCCGGATACAGGGTTAAAGACAGGGTTCTTGGCAGTGTGGAGGAACAGCAGGATCTTGGGGACCTTGTACATAGATCCCTCAAAGTTGCCACTGGAGTTGATAGAGTTGTTAAGAAGACATATGGTGTTTTAGCTTTCATTAACGAGGGGACTGAGTTTAAGAGCTGCAATGTTTTGCTGCAGCTCTATAAAACCCTGGTTAGACCACACTTGGAATATTGTGTCCAGTTCTGGTCACCTCAATATAGGAAGGATGTAGATCCTTTAGAGAGGGTGCAGAGGAAATTTATCAGGATGCTGCCTGGATTAGAGGGCTTGTCTTATGAAGAGAGGTTGAGTGAGCTAGGGCTTTTCACACTGGAGTGAGGAAGGAAGAGAGGTGACTTGATAGAGGTGCACAAGGTAATGAGAGGCCTAGATAGAGTAGATAGCCAGAGACTTTTCCCCAGGACAAAAATGACTGTCTCGAGGGGGAATAATTTTAAGGTGATTGAAGGAAGGTATAGGGAAGATGTCAGAGGCAGGTTCTTTACACAGAGAGTGGTGGGGTAGATGGAATGCACTACTAGCAGTGGTCGTAGAGTCGGAGACACGAGGGACATTTCAGTGACTGCTGGACAAGCACATGGATGGCAGTTAGTTGAGGAGTGTATAGGTTAGATTGATTTTAAGTTAAGATAAATGCTTGGCACAACATCATGGGCCAAAGGGCCTGCACTGTGCTATGCTGTTCTATGTTCACTGTCCTAATTGCTTCCAAGTTGAGTGGATAATTTTTCCCTTATATTTAATTCTAATTATTTGATTGTTATGCAAATTATATTACAAAACGTTACCTTGAGAAAGTAATATTCAATATGGAGGTTGGTACCTGCAAATACTGTTGGAAACTTAAAACAAAAAATAATAGGCACCGCATGTCATTTAAAATGGCGAAGTTACCCATATAAAGCAGCCAAAAACAAACACATCAATTCGAGCCAATGAGGGCTGACAGGACAGTGAGTGGTTCTTTGGAACTCAGTATCTTGACAGGTGTAGAAATGCCTGTCAGATGGTGTGGCTGGACTTTGACATGCCTGTGTGCGCCTGTGATGACCATAAAATGTAACAGGCCCCAAGCCAGAATGTGCCTGTGCCTTTGTGTAAGAAATGGCTTGTTCTGAATTTATTGAAAAAAAAAACCCTTCTCCCTGGAAAAACTTAAGTCTGTCTCAATCTGGAAGGCATCAGCATCGATGCATTAGTAACCAGAGTCAGTGCCAATTCTTCCCAAGTCAGGATTAACTAATGCAAATAAGAGTCTGTTTTGCTCTATTTTGTATAGCTTGACCTGAGCCTGACAATCTCTACTGTCAAACAGGTTGACACTTCCATTTGTCATGCGTGAACGAGGTTTCCAATTTCATATAAAATACCAATTTCTGGTCTATTTTGTGCTGTAGACCTGTGGTTAATAGGAACTTGTTTGAGAGTAGTTAGACAGTTTTTATTTACCTTTAAAACCATCCACTTTGTTTCATCAATGCTGCCTTCACCTCATTCTTACTCAAATCTCCAAGATAGAGTGACCTTCTCCTAAAGCCACAACTCTCACAACCCTAATCAGTCACAAACTTTATCCTTGCTTTAGACTTAGTCCTTTCTTTAAAGTTTGAAGGTCAAATATGTTAAAGATTATTTATCTTTAAATTAAAATCAAGTGAATAGTTGTGTCAATGCAGCATACATGGAGGGGCTGTATATTTTCTCTCTCTCTCCTCCTTAAAATCTACTTCTTTGAACAACTGTTCAACTCTCCTAATGTTGTCTAATATGACAACTTTGTCAAATTTTATCTGATAGCACACCTCTGTCATGACTTGAGTCATATTACTCTGTTAAAGGTGCCATGTAAATGCAAAGTGTCATAATTGTCACACTATGAGTCTTTTATTCTCTCTTTAATGCTAACTGAGCTCCTTAATGTTCAAGCATTTTTAACTTTTAATTTAATTAAAACTGCCAAAATTAGTTTCAGAAATGGTTTCCATCATCAAAAAAGAATTTGAACATCACTGGAACATGTCCAGGTCCCAGGACTGAAATGAGATGTGCTCTAATAGCCAATTACATTTTCTTTTGGTGAAGTGTCAACTCTCACCACATACACTGAGTTTAGTCAGCAGTTGTAACAGCAACTGAATGCAGGGGAAATGATCTGAAAAAATGGATGCTTTGATCTGTCAAAAACTGACATGCTTTTTTTTGTGGTCAATAATATAAACAATGTGTGGAAGTTGGTCTGTATTTTAACAAATATATGTGGGATTGACAATGGATTTTCAAGGTTTTCGGACTCTGGAGTCAGTCAAGTGTCAGTATCTTTCAGATGAAAATGTCAAGTCCAATGTGATAACCATCACAGACAAAATGTCAAGTTCATATAAAGAGGTTGAATTTGTAATTTAAATTGGTCAACAAGGAAATGAACTTGGCAATTTCATGGAAAAATGCTTAGTCCCTATGAAAAATATCTCAAGGCATTTATAAAATAATTTTCCTGCTGTCATTACGTGGGACGACAATAATGGTAAATGGGAGCAGCAAGATAAGATGAACTTAAGAAATAGGAGCAGGAATAGATCGTGCGGTCCCTCTGGCCTGTTCTGACATTCAACATGATTTTAGTTGATCTTCTGCATCAACACCACATCTTTCACCCTCATTAATATCCATTTGTTTGCAAGAGACCAGAAATATGTTTCTTAGCCTTGAGTGTATTCAATGACAGAAAGCTGCAGCACCGTGGAGGAGAGAGTTGTAAACATATGAAATGCCTTAAAGTGAAGACATTTCTTTTCATCTCAGACCAAAGCCATCTCTGTGACAAGGAGTTTTAAAGACTCTCAACCCTCTGACAGAAGAAATTCCTCCTCATCTTAAATTGGCATCTCTTTATTCGGAGAATATGCCTCCTGGTCCTAGCCTTTCCCATGAGGGGAAGTTTCCTTTCAGCATTTACTCTGGGAATTCCCTTACGAATCCGCAATGTAGGAAGACATCCTTGTTTTTGTTTTCGAATCCCCTTGCAAAAAATGTCAACACGTCATATGTCTTCCAATTTACGTTCCATACCTGTATGCCAACTTCCTGTGTTCCTTCTACACCTTAAGTGGCACAGAACAAAAATATTTTGATATTTTATGCCTTTAAAGAAAATGTTCTGCATTTTATTCTTACTGCAAAATGAACCATCTCGCACTTTTCCACATTGTACACCATCTGTCACCTTATTATCCATGCAGTTAACCACCTGATGCCTCTTTTCAGCAACTTTATGTTCCTTCTCACAGTTTATGTTTCTACCTTGTTTTCTACCCTCAGAAAACTTGGATGCAGTTGTCTCATTATTTTTATCTAAGGAATCAATATAGGTTGTAAATAGTTGTGGCTTTGTCACTAATCTTTGAAGCACTCCACTGATTATAGCGTCTCAATTTGAAAATGCTGTTTATATCCCTATTCTCTGCTTCCTATCTGGTAACTAGTTATTTATTCATGCTAATACATCACCCGTTCCAGTAACTTTTCTCTTGTGTCAAAACATTTTGTGTGACACCTTGTCAAATGACCTTCTGGAAATCCAAGTGCACCACATTGCTGACTCCAGTTCATTTAGATGCATCCTGACGAAACGTAAAAAATTTGTCAAACAGAATTTCCCTCTCCTACGGGCATGTTGATTTAGAATGCAAAAACAGAAATTGCAGGAAAAGCTTAGCAGGTCTGGCAGCATCAGTGGAGAGAAATCAGAGTTATGTTTCAGGTCTGGGGAGGAAGGGTCACTGGACCTGAAACGTTAACTCTGATTTCTCTTCACAGATGTTACCAGACCTGCTGAGTTTTTCCTGCAATTTCTGTTTTAGTTTCTGATTTCCAGCATCTGCAGTTCTTTTAGTTTTGATTCAGAATGATCCAATTTACATCTGTTATAATTTTCTTAGTTCAGCATTTCCTGACGACTGATGTCAGGCTAACTAGTCAGCAGCTCAGGGTTTTACTGCTCCCTTCTGTCCTGAATAATGGTCAAAGTTAAAAATCTCACAACTCCAGGTTATAATCCAACAGGTTTATTTGGACACACTTCCAAAGAAACCTCAAGGACTATAACCTGAGGTTGTGAGATTTTAACTTTGTCCACCCCAGTCCAACTTCGGCACCTCTACATCTCAAATAATGATATTATGACTGCTAATTTCCAACCTGCTGGGACCATTCCAAAATTGAGGAATTTTGGAAATACATAACCAGTATATCCAGTATCTCTGAACGAATCTCGACCAGAAACCTTGATGTAGGTCGTCAGGTCCCAAGGATTTTGATGGCATTTAGTCCCTGAAATTTCTTGGAGAATTTGTTTCTGTTGGGATGAGATGAGTTGTCTGTATATTTTGCCATTTTTCCTGAATTTATTAAGGTGGTTTGAAACGGAAATAGAAAGATAAGAGACGCGCTGCAGGAAAAGAAAATTCTTCATGTTTTAAAACCATACCTCATACATCATCAATGTCACAAATAGAACTGTTTCCCCTTTCTCCCATAGATAAGCCAATAAATATTGGTGAGTGAATTATTAATCTTAGAAAGGCTGAAAAGTATGCAAACTGAGAATTGATCTTTGAAAAAACAATACTATACAATAATTAATAAGTGGTACCAGGATGATAACTGAACATCATCTAACAGGCCTCTTGTCAATATTACAAAGGAAGCTTTGTAATATTGATTGCAGGAACTGCACACGAATGTTTGGTTTCTGCAGTAACCAAGAGAAATTACTGCCATCAATTCAATGGTACCGGACAGAGAGGAAGATAACATACAACTTATAACCAGGTCTCAGTATGGGGTTGACCTATAGAAAGCGAATAAAAACATGGAGATTAATCTGCTCTAACATTCGGTCATCAACCCCTTCTTACCTAATTGAGATCTTTTCTCATACTGTTTGCATTGTTTGAAGAGCAAAACATCAGGGAAAGTGTCAGCTATAAAATATCACTATCATATTATAGAGAAAAAGTAATTTGTCACTCCTCATATCCAATCACTATTTGTGTTTTCAGCAGGAATTCACATTTATGCAACAAGTTATAACATAGAATTATTGAATCCCTACAAGGTGGAAGCAGGCCATTCGGCCCATCGAGTCTACACTGACCCTCTGACCACAACCCACTTCTTGGCCCTATCTCTGTAACCCTACATTTCCCAGGTCTAACCTATGTAAGTCTGCACACTTGGGCAATTTCCCATGGCCAATCCACCTACCCTGCACATCTTTGGACTGACGGGGGAAACCAGATCACCTGGAGGAAACCCACGCAGATACAGGGAGATCTTAAGGATATCCCAGAAGTATTTTGTGTACTTCTAAAACACTGGGTTTTTCCAACAATCCGCAATGGATTCATGGTCATCATTAGATTCTTAATTCTAGATTTTTGTTGAATTAATCGTGGAATTTGAATCTGGGTCCCCAGAACATTACCCAGGTCTCCAAATTAAAAAGTACAGTGATAACACCACTTGGCCATCATCCCCTCTATTTTACTATTATAAATATTTTGAACCATTTTCCCACAGAACTTTTTGACAATATACTATTATACGTTCTAAGAAATGAGTTCAGATCCAGTTAAGGCACATTTGGTAATCTCTCAGCTTTAAACCACTTATAGAAAATGCACATGGGAGTCATAACATAGCTACTGGCAATCATGGGTGCCCAAAGCAATATGTTCATAATGTGAGCCACTAATTGGCATTAAATCAACAATGTCACTCTGAAAGAGCCTGAGGATACTGGGAGGCAGATGGCAGGTTGCTGCAGTAGCAATTTATCGCCAGGACCTAGGATGAAGGCAGACCTGAAGAGTTGTACCTGAATGCTTGATGATGCTGCTTGATGGATAATTAGAGACAGAAAAGCTGCAGTTGCTTCCTGAAGAAGCTTCCTGAAACATTGACTTCTCCATCTCCTGATGCTGTCTGGCTTGCTGTGTTCTTCCAGCCTCCTGCCTGTCTATGATGGGCAATTGCAGATGGCCTACAGGAGTCTCAGAGATGAGAACCGCAGCCGTGTTTCAGCTTTATCTCTGATCAGTGTTGCCAACTGCACCTTTGGTGCAAAGTGGTGGACAGTTAGGTTCACACACTGCAAATACAACGATGCTTCAAATAGAGAGAGAGAGAGACTTGGGGGTCATGGGAAGTAATACGTAAAGCCTTTTAGTTCTTTGAATTATTCTGCCTCCCTGAATGAAATCTATCACTTTAACAAAGTTAAATGCTTCACTAAAAATGTAAAAACTGAAGTGGACTGATCACTTCACTTCCACTGATGAGTCCGACTGTGGACGTCTAATGGATATCCTTGTTGTCTGATTGGACCAGACTTTGAAAGCCAAGGTCCGAACATTTTGTACTGTGACTTCACCTGAAAAATGATTGGATCCTATCATCCTGGAGGCAACGTAAACCCTAGGCAGGAGAGGTGGAAGAAATTTCACTTTTGTTGGTTTACAGGGTCAAGAGTAGATCTTGAGCCTTGGTATTATGCTTGGTTCTGTAGCATAACCAAAACCTTTGATTTTGTCCAGTTTCTGACACTAAGTCCAAATAATTACAGAGGTCAAACTGAAAATCTGATCCAACACCATAATCCCAGAGGAAAGAATGAGGTCTCTCCTGACCCATTTCAAAGGAATTTAGATAATTGTTTCAGCCCAATAATTTGTGGTTATGTAGTGCCTTTAACATGGGAAATATGCTGGTGTTTCACAGGAGTACTGTCAAACAGAAAGCTCACACTAAGCCATAGAGGTGATATTACGGCAGGTGATAAAACAGCTAGGTTCTAAGGAGTGCCTTGAAAGAGGAAAATGCAATGGAGAGGGAGAGAGGCATTGCTAGGGTCTCCAGGTCTTAATGGGACAAAGTCTTTCTTTATTCACCCGTGGGATGTGGGCATGGCTAGCTGGGCAGCATTCATCAGGGTGGAAGTGGGTACTGCAGGTACTGGAAATTAGAGTCAAGATTAGAGTGGTGCTGGAAAAGCACAGCAGGTCAGGCAGCATCAGAGGAATTCCTGAAGGTCTTTTTCCTGAAACATCAATTTTCCTGCTCCTCAGATGTTACCGTACCTGCTGTGCTTTTCTAGCACCACTCTAATCTGGGCAGCATTTATTACCCATTCCTAGTTATCTTTGAATTGAGTGGCTTGCTCGGCCATTTCAGAGGACAGTTGAGAGTCAATCACATTGCTGTGGGTCTGGAGTCACATGTAGGCCAGACCAGGTAAGGATGGCAGATTTCCTTCCCTAAAGGACATCAGTGAACCAGATGGGTTTTTCCAACAATGGCTTCATGGTCATCAGTGGATCCTTAATTCCAGGTTATTATTGAATTCAAATTCTGCCATCTGCCGTGGCAGGACTTGAACCCAGGTCCCAGGAAAGTTAGCTGAGTTTCGAGATTAACAGTCTAGCAATAAAACCATTAGGCCACCACCTTGTGGAATGAAAAACATAGAAGCTCCATAAAAAGCAAGAATTAAAGGAGGGCGGAGATTTCAAGGGGGTGGTGGGGCTGATGGGGAAACTAGAATTATCGAGAATAAGAGCTGGGGGAAGGGGCATTGTGTTTCTATTCACCAGTCTCTAAAGCCATGCTGGAGGTTTGAGAATAGTGATAGAATTCTAGAAGAAGGAGACATATTGATGGAGTAAATGGACATATGGAGGAGATAAAACTGAAAGCTGAGAAGTGTGAAATGTTACGTGTTTGGAATGGAAGGATGAGGATAAGCGACGTAAAATAAAGGATACACTTTCAGAGGGATCTCTAGATACATATGAGCAAGTCATTGAAAATGGCAAGTCAGAGTGAAAAAGCATTTTTTAAAGGCATTCAGGCTTTATACCATGAGGAAAAACGATTAAGTTGGCATCTACCTTCATACAGTAACTGGAATCATGTCCAATTCTGGGGATTGCACTATTGGAAATAGGCAGTTATTAGAGAAATTTCAGGAAACATTTCAGAGAATGGTTCTAGGATTGAGGGACTGGAGGGGTGCAAAGGGGTAGGATAGGTTGTTAAAGAGTCATGCTTGATCAGATTTGCAGTAAGCCTCCTGACAAGAATCCCTCAAAAAAAACTAGATACATTTCACACATGGCCAGAAAAAGTAAGATTCAGTCCAATGATTCTGCATCTATTCTGTGGAGTTAGGTGAGTAGATTGGAGAAACAGGAATTGTTTTCCATAGAGGAGAGATTTTGCAAAGAACTTCAAAGTCACAAGGAATCTTGCAGAGCTTTGAAGCTTGAAATAGCTGCCTTCTGTGCAGTAACTATTCTGTAACTCGGTGTGCATTTTTATTTTCTTACATATGCCAATTGTTCTGCTTGAGGATAAACTAGCTATTGGGTAGACAGTGCAGTCAATTGAGAAGGTAAAGGCCAACATGATTGATCTTGCAATTAACAGAAAAAAAGACCCCTGCTCACTCGATCTACCTATAAATTAAAATTGATTAATAACAAATTGCTTGCCTGCGGTAAATACTGTTTTGATCTAAAGTGGCAAATGATAGCCTGAGGAATTAAGCATTCCATGGTTCCCCTGTTGTAACCACAATGAGCAGTGATAAAAGCAAAACATTGTAAATGCTGGAGATCTGAAATAGAAACCAAAATCGTTGGAGAAACTCAACAGTTCTGGCAGCCATTGTGTAGAGAAAGTAGACTTAATGTCTCGAGTCCAACATAACTCTCCCTTGGAGTTCCTAATGGATAAGCTCCATTGGCCAGTTCATGAAAAATCAATGTCAGGTTACTGTTCCTAAAACAATGGGCCCCCAGTGTCAGAAATTTGACTGAAAAGCAAGATTAAATTAACTTTAAGCTAACTCTTAACTTCTGAATGTTAAAGCAAATAAACTTTCAAAAGAGCCAAAATTTTAAAGGATCTATTAGAAAAACGTCAATTAAATGTTAAGACTGCAGGGACCATGAGAGCGGAAGAAGAACATTTGGCTATCTTGTCTGTTCTGCCATTTAATGAGATCGTGTCTGATCTGATAATCCTCAGCTCCACATTTCTGCCTTTCCCCCCTAACCCTTGATCTACGTTCTGAAGAAGGGTCACTGGACTTGAAACATTAACTCTGCTTCTCTCCTCACAGATGCTGCCAGCCCTGATGAGTTTCTCCAGCATTTTCTGGTTTTGCCTTGATTTCTTGACTGATTAATCATCTGTCTATGTCAGCACTGAATGTGCTTTATGACTCAGCCTAGACAGTACACTGTCGTAAAGAATTCCATAGATTCATTACTGAAAGAAGAGATTCCTCCTCATCTTTAACTTAAATGTGTGAAGCCTTAGTGTGAGATGATAATCCCTGATCTGAAACTCTGCCAGAAGGGAAAACAATCTTTCCAACTAGTAATATATAGAACAAGTTTCAACAATATTATGTTGTAATTCCTATAAAGTTAATAAAAACTACACATGATAGGCAAATCAACACAGTGAAGAATAATTTTCTGAATAGGACTATTCTGTGCTATACCTTGGTCACTCTAAGAATGAATTGTCATGGGGAATATAACTCCATTTTTTTTTAGGTCATTGTATCCAGTATTCACTGGAAGACACTTTCAGTCATTCAAGTCTTTGTTCCATCAATAAAATATTTTGCACTTTCATCTCTGCCACTGCTTCAATGAAAGCTGTATTACTGACCTTTTCCTTTGTTATTTCTCTGCAGAGTTTTTGATGCTTAGCAGAGGTCAAGGCAATTGCAAAAAAACTAAAACTATAGATTTTTCAATCTCTTTTCAGGAGAACTTAGAGTTTATTCACATGCAAGTCTGAACATCCTGTCTCGTTTTTGCAGATCCAATTTTCTTTAGAGTAAATGGGGGGAGTAGGAGTTGAGTTGGAGAAGATCAGCACCAATCTAACTGAATGGCAGCATACTAAAGGGGCTATTTGACCCATGATGTGGAGGAGCCGCTATTGGACCGGGGTGGACAAAGTCAGAAGTCACACGGCACCAGATTACGGTCCAACAGGTTTATTTAAATCACAAACTTTCAGGACGCTGATCCTTTGTTGGGTGAAGTCACTTTGTGTGACTTCTGACAATTTGAACCACTTCAGGTTCTGATTTCCCATAGTTTTTGGGGTTTTTAATTTATATTTTGAAGATGGGATATTGGCCTTAAAAAATCTTTAAACCAGATCATTTAGGGTTAATTGTTAAGACAATGAGCAATTGAAGAAAGTGGTAAATTACATGGAAAGCAGGGGCAAAGTTGAGAAAGAGAGTTCTTTGTGGCAGCAGATACCATCACCTTCAAGTTCCCCTCCAAGCCACTCACGATCCTGACCTGGAAGTGTATCGCCACTCCTTCACTGTTGCTGAGTCAATATCCTGAGTCAAAATTACACGGAAAGCAGGCGCAGTGTAAAAACAGCCTCTTTTTAGGCCACTGTGAAGTCAGATTAGCCATGACCTTACTGAATGGTAGAATCCAGACTCAATGGATTGAGCTGTCTGCTCTCGCTTCAATTTCTTTTTATGATCTTAGCAATGACCACATGGAGATAAAAGAATTGATGTTTTGATTCACTTATTGGATGTAAGCATTGCTGACTGGGTCAGCATTTGTACCCAACCAGAGTTACCCTTGAGAAGGTGATGGGCAGCTGTCTTCTTGAACCACGGCATTCATATGAATTGGAAATTCCCATTTACCACTGTTAGAGCAAGAGTTCTTTGGCCATTCTTAGAGGCTCTAGCTGCAAATGTCATGAGAATTTAGGGATGGCATGGTAGCTCAGTGGTTAGCACTGCTTCCTCACAGTGCTAGGGATCTGGGTTCAATTCCCACCTCGGGCAACTGTCTGTATGGAGTTTGCACATTCTCCCCATGTCTGTGTGGGTTTCCTCCGGGTGCTCTGGTTTCCTCCCCCAGCCCAAAGATGTGCAGGTTAGGTGAATTGGCCCGTAGTGTTGGATGCATTAGTCAGGGGTAAATGTAGAGGAATGGAATTGGGTGGGTTGCTCTTCGGAGGGTCAGTGTGGATTTGTTGGGCCGAAGGGCCTGTTTCCACACTGTAGAGGATCTAATCTAAAGCAAAACAAATACTATCAAAATAAGCATGATTCCACATGTTCCTTATTTGCAATTGGATTTTGTGACCAGCCTTATATAAAGAACATGGTCATTCTGGGGAAGTGTCCATCCCAAGAATGATGAATGAATAACGCTCAATATCCCATTGTACATCCTCCATAGCCTGAGTCACCTGGGTGTTTTCCTTTTTTATTCACATACGGATGCCACTGGCTGGGCCCAGCATTTATTGTCCACCCCAAGTTGTCCTTGAGAAGGGGTGGTCAACTTCCTTCTATCACATGCTGTGGTAAACCCAATGTCCTTGGGGAGAGAATTCCAGGATATTGACTCAGCAACAGTGAAGGAGTGGCGATACATTTCCAGGTCAGGATCATGAGTGGCTTGAAGGTGGTGGTATTTGCTGCCGTTGTCCTTCTAGATTGAACTGGTTGTAGGTTTGGAAGTTGTTGTCTCAGGAACTTTGGTGAATTTCTACAGTGCATCTTATAGATTTTACTCACTGCTGCTACTGAGAGTCGATGGCGAAGGATGTTTGTAGAGCCAGTAAGCTGGGCTGCTTTGTCCAGGGTGGTGTCATAGCTCTTGAGGGAAGAAATGTTCTCCTTCACCACAATTTTCCTTTATTGGGTGGGGGTTGGGGGTGGGAGTGAGGTTGGTTGGTTGGTTAGCTAGCTCAGTTGTTTGGAAAGCTGGTTTGAAATGTAGAGTGATGTTAACAACCTTGGTTCAAATCCCACACTGACCAAAAAGGACTCTCCTTCTCAACCTTTCCCCATGCCTGAGGTGTGGAGACCTTTAGTTAAAACCACCAACCAGTCATCTGTGTCTAATGAGAGAGCAGACCTATGATCTGTTCAGACCATGTCAACTTTATCATTCTATGGTTTTGTGTTCCTTTAATACTATGGCCACTGAATTTCCCCTTGGATGATGACTAGTATAGAAGGATTGTCTGATGAGCAAAATTTAAACAGGTTGGGAGTCCATTCACTGGAATTTAGAAGATTGAGGGATGATCTTGTTGAAACACACTGCATCCTTAAGGGGCTTGACAGGGTAAATACTGAGAGAATGTTTGAGTAAAACGTGAGGTCTGCAGATGCTGAGAGAATGTTTCCCATCATGGGAGAGTCTAGGGCTGGAAGGCATCGTCTTAGAGTAAAAGGGTAACAATTAAAGACTGAGATGAGGAGGAATTTCCTCTCTTAGAGGGTTGTGTGTCTTTGGAACTCCATGCCACAGAGAGCTGTAGGAGTAGAGTTGTTTGTATACATTCTGAGACAAACAGATTATTGGTCAGTTGGGGAATCAAGGATTACAGCGAAAGGGAAGGAAAGTAATATCAGATCAACTCTGATCCTATTGAATGGCAGAGCAGGCTCGAGGGGCTGAATGGCCCACTCTTGCTCCTATTCCTGTGATCTTTGAGCAACAGGAATTGAAATGGTAAATTCCAAAAGGTAACTGGATAAATATTAAAACAGAAAAGAAATGAAAGGGATATTGAAGAAAAGCAGATGAGTGGAACTAATTAGTTAACTTACTCAAAGCGCTGCTCAGATCTGGCTTACCAAATGATCTCCCTCTGTGTTGTATTAGTCTATAATTATACAAAGACTATTTTCTATTCCAAAACATTTTAGTTTGTTTTTACAAGGGACACTGGCCTTGGTAACTGGGCCAGTATTTATTGTCCATCCTTAGCTGTCCTGCAGGAGGTGGCAGTGAGCTGCTTTTATACAGGTATTTTTTTAATTGAAAAATTAAACTTTATTCATAAAAGCTATTACCTATAAGGGCATTCAAAAAGGTTCTCATTCTATCTGTACAATCTTTCCAATGAGGAAAAAGAAACACAAATGATTCATTGGAATTTTACATCTCACATTTGCAACAGTGCAGTTGCAAATAACAGGAACATTTTTAACTCCTGCAGGGAGAAAATACTTATATCTTGAGGCAATAGCAGGATCTGAAAACTGAATGGATCTGTTATACTGTGGCAGATAGAGCTTAGACAATGGTTTTGTGCTTTGGTATTCATTATTCCAGTCTGCATTTAGCAGCTGAGTTGTAGTATTATGGCAAAGTTTTTTTTTGAAAAAGCCCTTTATGTACGAATTATGCATATCTTTAAAATGTTATCAAGGCAACATAACACAGTGTAGTTTACAGTCAATGAAAGAGATTAAAGCAGCATCAGCTTGATGTTTGTTTCCAGAACTCAAAGAGACAAGTTAGGCTTTTCAGAACATGTAAACCTCTCCCTGAGCGATATACCTCTGAAATTTTCATTCCTTAAACACGATGGAACAAAGGCTGAAATAAAGTACAGTCGCCAAGTGAGACCAAGCACAAGGTTTAATAATTCAAAGCTTTCACCCATCAGAATCCCTGTCATACAAATCTCCCTGACTCACTAAGAGATGTTAGTCACCGCTGTCTGGGGAAGGAAATGGTCTCATTGATTCTTTTTGTTATTTCATGCAAATAGCAACCAACAGAGTGAACATTGGAGGAGTCAACAGGTCTGGCAGTATCAGTAGTGAGAGGGAGCAGAGTTCACATTTTGAGTCCAATACAACACATTTTCAGAACTGGCAGTATTGATGTTTTTTCTAATTGTATATTTTTAACAGAGACAGAGTCAAGTACTAAAAATCAACGTGTTATTAATGGTGGAGAAAGGATAAAAGAGATGTAAAATGGGTTTAGACTAAGTTGTGCTAGAGAAAGAATGGATTCTATTTGCTAATAACATTATACTCCTTGGAGCAGAGAAGCTGAAGAGGTGATCTTAGTGAGATGTTCAACATTATGAACAATTTTGACTGACAGTTGGTATGTTAGTAACTAGGCAGCACAATTTTAAGATTGTCAGTGAGAGAGATAGGAGTGAGATAAGGAGAAATGTCGTTAATCAGAGAATCATTCGGATTTGGAATGCGCTGCCTGGGAGAGTGGTGGAGGGGGATTCCACAGAAAATTTCAGAAGAGAGCTGGAGATATATTTGAAAGGGATGAAGTTAGAGGGCTACAGAGAAAATGCTGGAGACTGGAACCAGCTGGGTGTGTCTTTCAGGAGCTCGCACAGACACAGTGGGTTGAAGGACTCTATCTACACTGGAATATTTTATGGTTCTATGGATCTAAAATTAAGCTGTGTGGGGGAGGGGGTCGAAGGATGTTCACTGAGGACAGAGATGTGGCTGTGAAAGCAAGTTTTAGCTCACCACTGATGGGTACAATTTCCCCATGATCCCATGCTGATTTTTGAGACAAAACTATGATGGTATAATCAGAACTGAAATTCCCATTTTAGCAATCTGACAGGGACTTCAAATGGAACCACACAAATTCAATCGTCCTCTTCAGAAAGTCTATGTTTCTTATTGTCATGGAATATCTCATGGGAGTACACAAGCGCCTGATTACTATGCAAGTAAGAATCAATCAATTGGTACACCCCAGTTCCTACAAATAGCAGCATCGAGATAAATGACCAGATCAACTCTTTCAGATAATGTGTCACGTGAAGGAAGAATATTGGCCAAATTTGACGGTAAAACCCCCGGCTGTTCTCCTCTCAGAGCCAAACATGTCAAAGAATGCAGCCGAATATTTCCTTCAAAAGATGGCAATGCTTAACATTACAATGCTTGCTCATCCAACTCCGCTGAAGGGTCATCCTCCCCCTACACTGTACTGGAGGGTCACCCACCCCCTATACTGCACTGGAGGGTCAGCCTTCCCCTATACTGTACTGGAGAGTCACCCTCCGCCTATATTGTGTTGGAGGGTCACCCTCCCCCTGTACTGTACTGGAGGGTCACCCTCCCCCTACACTGTACTAGAGGGTCAGCCTCCCCCTATACTGTACTGGACGGTCACCCAGCCCTATACTGTACTAGAGGGTCACCCTCCCCCTATACTGTACCAGAGGGTCACCCCCCCCATACTGTACTAGACAGTCACCCAGCCCTATACTGTACTAGAGGATCACCCTCCCCCTATACTGTACTGGACAGTCACCCAGCCCTATACTGTACTGGAGGGTCACCCTCCCCCTATACTGTACTAGAGGGTCACCCTCCCCCTATACTGTACTGGAGGGTCACCCTCCCCTTATATTGTGTTGGAGGGTCACCCTCCCCCTATACTGCGCCGGAGGATCACCCTCCCCCTATACTGCGCTGGAGGATCACCCTCCCCCTATACTGCACTGGAGGGTCACCCTCCCCCTATACTGCACTGGAGGGTCACCCATCCCCTATACTGCACTGGAGGGTCACGCTCCCCCTATATTGTGTTGGAGGGTCAGCCTCCCCCCATACTGTACTGGAGAGTCACCCTCCCCCTACATTGTGTTGGAGGGTCAGCTGCCCCCTATACAGTACTGGAGGGTCACCCTCCCCCTATACTGTACTAGAGGATCACCCTCCCCCTTTACTGTACTGGACGGTCACCCAGCCCTATACTGTACTGGAGGGTCATCCTCCCCCTGTACTGCACTGGAGGGTCAGCCTCCCCCTATACTGTACTGGAGGGTCACTCTCCCCTATATTGTGTTGGAGGGTCACCCTCCCCCTATACTGTACTGGAGGGTCAGCCTCCTCCTATACTGTACTGGAGGGTCACTCTCCCCTATATTGTGTTGGAGGGTCACCCTCCCCCTATACTGTACTGGAGGGTCAGCCTCCTCCTATACTGTACTGGAGGGTCACCCTCCTTTCAGTACTCAGTAGTATATAAACCTGCAAGGTTCTGCCTCATGGTTTTGAGGAAACACTCTCTTGCCTTTGAGATTATAGGGATATTCTTTATCTGCTAGCTCACTGAAGCAGTTGTCCTGTTTTATAAGTTTGTTAAGTGAGCTACTGAACATAGCTGATAATAATTATTCAGCTGGGGCATGTTCATGATTTCTGATACACATTCGGATTGATTCATCACAAAGACAACAGGAGTGAACTCCCTGTGATCTGTCACTGTAAAACACCCAGTGACTGAAATTCCCAACTCCAGATTACAGGAGCACCATAATCAAGGTGTGTTATGCCTGTCTAGGTTGGACAATACCAGATCCACATGTTTGTACAATATGACGCTGACGTTTACTAATGCATAACGCTCCCATCAAGTTATTATGCCCCGTTTTTGACAGGTAACAATAGGTGTATATTTAATATCTAATGGGACACAATACCTTTCCTGTACAGCATTCCCGTGTCATTGTATAATCAAACACTTTGACATTGTGGAATAATGCACTCTGATCATTACGATTACCTTCACCATTATCACATTGCTCACAAATTCTTATTCCTAGTTTGGCCAAGACTCTCATCCATTTGAACAGACAGAACAGCAAACCTCAGTCAAGTACACTGTGCAGTCACATTAATCTGACAACATCACAACAGGCCTCTTTCTTTGCAACAATGTGCAATGTTTTTATATGTGAACTACAGCACACGAAAGAGCATTGTTCTTCCACACCATGCATTGGACCTTAGTATGTAAATGTATTAATACTGCCGTACACTATTGGATAAAGGCATTCCGGAAGTAATCAGGGAAGTAATATACTGCCATATGTTGTAGAAATAGATCTACGACAGCCAACTCTGCAGAGAAGCTAGTTTCCTTCCTCTCTCAGTTCCTGTTAATTAGATGGGCAGTAGCGTGAATAGACAGCAGTAACTCTTCTCTCGAAAGCAGTGCTGTGAATTAATGACAGTGACTTCACTTCACAAGGTGTCAAGGGCATTATCTACCTCTGTGGATGTATATACTGCTTGAAGGAGGAGGCTTTTGGTCTCTCTCCCCTCCACTGACTTTATGTTTTGGGAATGAATTATTTTACCTTCCTTTTGTTGGTAGGACAGACGTACAGGTAACTCAGCACAGTTTTCAGGCCCACTTTATCATTGAGTTTCTCGTATGTCGTTCCATAGTCAGTCGACCTGAAATTAAAATTTGAAAAGAAAAATGAAATGGTTTCGGCATTTATAGTGCCATTAGCCCTGACTTATGATTTGTTTACTTACATGAAAGCAGTTTATAATATGGAGCTATAACGCTGGGTAATTCATACTCACAATAATGTTCTGGCTCTCTGGAGCATTAACTATTGTATAAAATATGTATTCTTCATGCTAATCTATTGTCAAAGTAAAGCTGTTAATCAGAGTTGGAGTTCCAACAGAGTTTGCTTCCTTAAACAGCTACACAATGTATGAAATGGCTGATTCAGACACAGCAGACCCTGAACAAAGGATTTAACATCCATCAATAATTGCAGTCTACCAATTTCCCAAACACTTTTCTCACTTCTCAGAGAATATACGAAGACTGTCAAGATAATTTATTATCATTGTTCTGTGATACCTTCACTTCACAGCAACTTCATTAAAGCTTTTATAAAATTAACTGAAAGTCATTTGCTATGAACTGTGCTATCACTTTTGAATTATTCATTTGTTCTTTTAAGAATCATATAGTCATACAGTACAGAAAAGGCCCTTCGGCCCATCATGCCTGCACCAATAGGAAACTATTTAAGTCTACACTCGTCCCACTTTCCAGCACTTGGCCCATAACCTTGAATGTTATGACATTTCAAGCGCTCATGCAAATACTTTCTGAACATTGTGAGGTTTCCCACCTCAATCTCCCTCCCAGGCAGTGCATTCCAGACACCCACCACGTTTGACCCTTTCTAAAGTTCCTGCCTTTCACCTTAAAATAATGCCCCCTCATTATTGACCCCTCAATATAGGGGAAGAGCTGCTTCTGTTTCACACTGTCCAAGTCCCTCATGATCTTCTACATCTCAGTCAGGATTCCCAAACCATCCAACTTTCTCTGCTCAAAAGGATGCTATGGAGTTATCCAACTGTCTCTAAGGTTAGACTGCTCCATCCCAGGCAACATCCTGGTGAATCTCATCTGCACCCCTTCCAGTAAAATCACACGCCAGCTCAGCGTGAGACAGGTAGAGGAGGGTTGCTGTTTTGCAACAAGCTTTTGCTGTTTGGAATGGGGCAATAGGTGACAGTGTGGTTTATACAACACAACCATGGACAACAGGGCTAATGAAACACTCAGGGTCTGAGCTGAAGGCTGAACAGAACTCAAAGAATCATTTCAAACTTGTCATGCTAACTCTGCTTCTGTCTTCACAGAGGCTTCCAGTGACTTCCTCCAGCATTTTCTGTGTTTCATCGCCACATCCTGATGTCAGGCCCCCGATCAGGCACAGCACTGCGCCTCTTTGAATAAGGGACCCATCTATCTTGGAGAAGACATGCACACCAACCTGGCATCAGGTCAGCCTGCAGCTGGGTTAATCTCAGTCATGGAGGGATCAGGCATTTCAATGCCCATTACTTGGCTGCCTAAAGTTCCCAGCTAGCATTAGGGTGTGACTGGAAGAGTGAGCCTTCGTCTTGGAATTTAACTCCAACACAGGACAAGGTGATGGCGTCTGCCAATATCTTATCCCAGTGAAATGCCCTCTCTACATCTGATCACCCCTCAGGAGAATCTACCCGAGATGCCTGTGGTGGGGAAAGTGATAGGTCAGACTGGAGGTGGAGCGGATAGGTGGGAAGGAAGATGGACAGATCAAGAGAGTGGTGCCAATTTGGAAAGTTGGATCTGGGTTAAGGAGGAGGGAGGGAAATGAGCAAACTGGTGGAATCCATATTGATCCATATTGAGAGTCCCAAGGTGGAAGATGAGGCGTTCTTCCTCCCGGCGTCGAATGGTTAGGGTTTGGCGATGGAGGTGGCCCAGGACTTGCATGTCCTTGGTGGAGTGGGAGGGGGTGTTAAAATGTTCAGCCACAGGATAGTGGGTTTGGTTGGTGTGGGTATTTCCAGAATGTTCTCTGAAACAATCCGCAAGTTGACGCTCTGTCTCCCCTTAATTCACTCGATGCCCGGAGGAAGAATATCTCATCTTCCACCTTGGGACCCTGCAACCACAAGGGATGAATGTGGATTTCACCAGTTTCCTCATTTCCCCTCCCCCCCATATCCCAGTCCCAAGCCTGTCCATCTTTCTTCCCACCTAACTGCTCCATCCTCCTCTCTGACATATTATCATTATCCTCATCTTCATCTACCTATTACATTCCCACCCCTCTCCCATTTATCTCTCCACCCCCTCAGCTCACAGCCTCATTCCTGATGAAGGCCTTTTGCTTGAAATGCCGACTCTCCTGCTCCTTGGATGCTGCCTGACCTGCTGTGCTTTTCCAGCACCACACTCTCGATTCTGGTCTCCAGCATCTGCAGTCCTCACTTTCTCCTACCCTAGATGTCTGCATTAAAAACTGCCAAGTTGTGGTGGAGGTGCCTCTACTCTGCCCATTGAGTAGACTTTACCTCATGATCTTAACTTATTTTATATTCATTCACAGGATGTGGGAACATGGGGCCAGGCCAGCAGTTATTGTCCATCCCTAATTACCAGAGGGCAGTTAAGAGTTAACCTTGCTGTGGGTCTGGAGTCACACATAGGCCAGACCTGGTAAGGATGGCAGTTTTCTTCCCTGAAGGACATTTATGAACCAGATGGAGTTTTCAGACAACTGGCAAATAGATTCATGGTCATCAGTAGAGTCTTAATTCCAGACTTTTTTTTTAATTCAAATTTCACCATCTGCCCTGGCAAGATTTGTACCCAGGTCTCTGAATTAATAGACCAGCAATAATATCACGAGGCAATTGCCTGTCCTAAAAACAGGACAGCCTGCCTCCTTTAATTACATAACCAATCTCCACATGGAGAATTAATTGCTTTTATTGAGAGACTTCAGCTTGAGGGCTGGTAACTTGAAACAGTGAGCTGTGTTTGTTGCATTTTTGTCAAGGTACTGGTTAAATCATTCTGTTTGCTAATTGCTGAGTCCATTTGGTTCCCTGAAACATGGACTCAGTGACTTCATGCCCTACAGCCTCCAATCCAATGGTTGGTGCAGTGTGACCAGGTGGCCAAGATAGTGCAGTCAATTGGTTGGCAATAAACAGAGCAAGGGAAACAGTCCGAGCCCCTGGCAGAGCAAACACTGCGTTGGAAACCAAGCAACCTGCCAGTTAGTGGAGTTTTTATTCATTTGCAACAGCTTCCTGCATTTCCTCTCCAGTTAGAGTGAGCAGGCTGTGGGCTATTTCAGCGCTTGAACCCCCTGAAGCACATTCCCACTTCCTCATCTGACCAACACTCTCCCTGATCTTATTGCAATGTCACACCCAGTCCCTCACAGCAGCAGGACACAGGCGGTCACACTGTGGGCCAAAATACAAGTCAGCCACAATCGTGCCACCATTTATGAATGTCCTCAGCTGATTCCTAGAAGGAGCTGGAGGTGATTAAAAGGTACGCTGTGCTGATCTTGACTATGTCTCTGATGGGAGTGGTCTTTAGATGGGGAAAGGGAGTGTAAACCCAAGGCCAGGGGTGGCGGGGAGGTTAGATGGGGATTGTGCCCTGATGAACAGCAGAGTGGTCAATCTGTCAGGGGTTATTTTATCAGTGATGGTGGGTCTATGTCACATGGAGAGGTTACAAGGTGTACCCTGCCTGCTCTTTGGTTCTGTCACATGTCGATAGCACAGCCTGACCTCAATATCCTGTTCAGGGTATCACCTCCCACAAACAGACAGCCCTGAGGGTGGGGAGAGAGGGGGGAACAGGCAGTCCCGAGGGTGGGGAGAGAGAGGAAACAGGCAGTGATGAGGGTGGGGAGAGAGGGGGAACAGGTAGCCCCGAGGGTGGGGAGAGAGAGGGAACAGGCAGCCCCGAGGGTGGGGAGAGAGGGGTAACAGGCAAAGCCGAGGGTGAGGAGAGAGAGGGAACAGGCAGCGCCGAGGGTGGGGTAAGAGGGGGAACAGGCAGCGCCGAGGGTGGGAAGAGTGGGGAACAGGCAGCCCCGAGGGTGGGGAGAGAGGGGAAACAGGCAGCCCCCAGGGTGGGAAGAGAGGGGGAACAGGCAACACCAAGTGTGAGGAGAGCGGGGAATAGGCAGCCCCGAAGGTGAGGAGAGAGGGGGAACAGGCAACACCGAGGGTGAGGAGAGAGTGGAAACAGGCAACACCAAGCGTGGGGAACGAGGGGGAATAGGCAACACCGAGGGTGAGGAGAGAGTGGAAACAGGCGACACCAAGCGTGGGGAAAGAGGGGGAATAGGCAACACCGAGGGTGAGGAGAGAGGGACAACAGGCTGTGCTGATGGCAGGTGGTAAGGGTGAGGTCAAACCCATGTTGAGAGCGTGAGCCCGGCACGGTGCTTACAGACTGTGATGTCGACCTGTTAACTGTGTTTTCTTTGTTTTCCTGTGTTTTAGTCAGAAGGCTTGGAGTATTTCACTTCTGAGCTTGTTGTCTTTGTTTTTCTGCTTTTTCCCAGGATTCTGAGCCTGGGTACAATTGTACCGAAGGTGATTTCCTCAGTGGCAGCTTGAAAACTGTTCACTAGAGAAAAAGAGTGGAGCTGAGAAAAGTATGGCAGGTTAGTCTGACGAAGGTTTCCCTCCTGAAACATCAACTCCCCTTCTCCTCTGATGCTGCCTGACCTGCTATACCTTTTCCAGCTCCACTCTTGATCCACTCTGACTCTCCAGCATCTGTAGTCCTCAATATCTCCAACCTGTCACTGCACTCATGTGAGTGAGGACATGTGACGATAAAAGCTAATTCCAATTCAAACCACCTCCAAAACAGAAAAAGCACATTCCTGGTACCAAGTCCTGTCAGCAAAAACTATTTACTTCAGCAAGGAAGTCGTTGGCAGAATTTCAAGTTTTGTCTCTGCAAACCAATTCCATGCCCAGTGAAGTTGGTTATAATCTCCCCTGACCCTGCTCGGCCTGAATCAAGCACACAATGTCTTCTGCCTGAGTTGTATGATCAACCATGTTCATATTGAATGGCAGAGCAGGTTCGAAGGGCTGAATGGTCTACTTCTGCTCCTATCTTCTTTGTTTCTATGTCTATGTTTTAGAATTAAGAACTGAGTTAATTCTGCATTAGAGTCATAGAGTCGTAGAGCATGGAAATAGGCCCCTTCAGTCCAACCCGTCCATGCTGACCAGATATCCCAAACCAATCTAGTCCCTGTCAGCACTTGGCCCATATCCCTTTAAACCCTTCAGATTCATGTCCCCATCCAGATGCCTTTTAAGTGTTGTCATTGTACTAGCCTCCACTACTTCCTCAGGCAGCTCATTCCATACATGTACCGCCCTCTCATCCTAAACCTATGCCCTCTAGTTCTGGACTCCCCCACCCCAGGGAAAAGGCCTTGTCTTTTTACGCTATACATGCCTCTCATGATTTTATAAATCTCTATAAGGTCATCCCTCAACCTCTGACATTCCAGGGAAAACAGCCCCAGCCTGTTCAGCCTTTCCCCATAGCTCAAATCCTCCAACCCTGCAACATTGTTGTAAATCTTTTCTGAACCCTTTAAACATCCTTCCGAGAGGAGGGAGACCAGGATTGAATGCAATATTCCAGTTAGATCGGTAGTTAGTGTGAATTTAGTGTGTAAATTAGATTAGATTACTTACAGTGTGGAAACAGGCCCTTCGGCCCAACAATTCCACACCATTGGTGAGCTGCCAAAGCGTATATCACCCAGACCCATACTCCTACATTTACCCCTTCACCTAACACTAAAGTGCCAAATCACCTGACCTGCACATCTTTGGATTGTGGGAGGAAACCGGAGCACCCGGAGGAAACCCACAAAGGCACGGGAGAATGTGCAAACTCCACACAGAGAGTCGCCTGAGGCGGGAATTGAACCCGGGTCTCTGGCACTGTGAGGCAGCAGTGCTAACCACTGTGCCACCGTGCCACCCTTATGTTAGAGCCAGCTGTCCTAAGCTAACCAGATTGACAGGTTTCTGTCAGTTCTTGACTCAGAGCAGATTCTGATATTTTATCTGCCCACCCGTGGAGACATTTAAGTGACTCTTGGATAGGCACATGGAAGATAGTACAATGAAGGTTATGTAGGTTAGTTTGATCTTAAAGTAGGATAAAAGGTGAACACAACATCGAGGGCTGAAGGGCCTGTACTGTGTTGTACTGTCCTATGTTTTAAAACCACACACAGACAGGTTAAAAACTCAGCCGAGTGAATCCTCATTAAAGGCAAGGCAATTGCAAATGTGCTGCATTAAACCTGCTATCACTGCTGCCACTTAGACAGTGAACTGACAGGGGTGGGGAAGTCCCTGGTGACCCTGCAATGGTCTGATTTATGGACTTAAAGACTCCATCCGCAGTTCAATTTACAAGTTTTGAAGAAAAACTGTAGGAAATTACTTTGCCTACCAGCTGGGAGATTTATCGTGATTTCATTACTTTGGTAAATTAGTCAGCAGTTTATTATTGCGGTCAGATTTAATGAATCCATTTAAAATGTAGCTTGTTGTGATAACCTTTCAAACCAAGTGCAAAAACATATTTGCCAGGTCTGTTTAGTGGAGTTTAAGGAACCATCAGTTGACAGAAACAATGATGTTGCTTTTTGAGTGTTGAGGCTTGATCAAAATAAAGGTCTTTTAAATAAATAGAAGCAAAATGCTGCAGATGCTAGAAATTTGAAATAATGACAGAAAATGATGAGAAAACTCAGCAAGCCTGGGACCTTCTGTAGAGAGCGATTGAGAGAGGATATTTCGAGTCGAATATGACGTATATATCATGGCACCGTGGCTCATTGGTTACCTTTGCTGCCTCAGCGATGGAGAGTGACAATTCCCAGTCTGGTGCTGAGGCCTCTCACAATGGTCTCCCA
This sequence comes from Hemiscyllium ocellatum, assembly GCF_020745735.1. Taxonomy (NCBI): domain Eukaryota; kingdom Metazoa; phylum Chordata; class Chondrichthyes; order Orectolobiformes; family Hemiscylliidae; genus Hemiscyllium; species Hemiscyllium ocellatum. Next base: position 59,123,194 of record NC_083422.1, on the reverse strand, counting down.
ACGTGGAGTGTCACGGGCACAGTCTGGAGTCAGGGCCTTTGTTTTGGTTCAGTTTTGTGATATGTGGGTGTTGTTGGTTGGTCCCAGCATTTATTACCCGTCCCTAGTTACCCTGAAGGCGTTGGTGAGCTGCCTTCTTGATCCGCTGCAGTCCATGTGCTATGGGTTTAACCACAATGCCCTTAGGGAGGGAATTCCAGGACTGTGACCCAGTGACAGTGAGGGAAAGGCGATATTTTTTCAGTTCAGGATGGTGAGAGGCTTGGAGGGGACCTTGCAGGGGGTGATGTTCCCAATTATCTGCTGCCCCTTGTCCTCTGCTTGGTGTGGACTGGAAGCGAGGTACCAGTGTGGTCTTTTGTATCGAGTTTTTATTTCTGTAATGCTGGACATTTTATTTCTTTATTGTCTAAGATCTTGTAACTAAAGAACCTGTGTCTAGGTACTTTTGTATCCAAGTCAGCGCTATAATTGGTGATGTATAAACTTTTCACTGTACTCATTGAGTGCATGTGAAAATAAAGGCGGTGCTATTCTAATCTATTCTATGGTATTCATTGTGCCAGAGACCTGTGTTTGATTCATCTCACATGTCTGTCTGTGAACAGTTAGCACCTTCTCCACGTGTCTGTGTGGGTTCCTCTCACAGTCCAAAGATGAGCAGGTTAGGTGGATTGGCCATGCTAAGTTCTCCATAGAGTCCAGAGATGTGCAGGATGTGGATTAGCCATGGGAAATACAGGGTCACAGGGATAGAGGGGAGATGTGGGTTTGGGTCGAAAGCACTTTAGAGGGTCAGTTCAGACTCAATGGGCCAAATGGCCTCTTGCCGCACTGTAGCGATTTTATGATTGCTCTGTAGGAGTAATATTCTACTCAAAATGTTAACTCTGTTTTTCTCTCTCCGCAGATGCTGTCTGACCTGCTGAGTTTCTTCAACAACTTCTGTGTTTTTTATTTAAGATCCTTTCGGTTCAGTTTAAATCCTGCCTCAAGACGTTCTCTATTGCCTGTCCAGGAACCAGGAGGACCAGCTTGTTCTTGGGGTTTAGGCAAGAGTTCTCAGAAATGGAAATGTGTCCCTAACATGCATATGAAGAGCCCACCTTCTCAACCTCACTCCTCTCCAGCGGCAGAGTGATGCTCAGTTTAAAGTCACCATCAGTCTCTCTCTCTCTATGAAAAGAGTCGCCCTATGTTCCTGGTTCCTGTGGGACCACAACAAACCATCTTCCATTGAATAGCCATTGTATAAAGATGAACTGCAGAGATGATCAGGACATCTTATTGGACAGTGACCAAACAGAAACTGCAGCTCTACATGGAAGTATAATGAAAAAGCAAATTTACAGCAGCCCGTAAACATTGATAACTACCCCTCTGTGCTATAAAAGCGCTAACTGTATTTTTGTCTAGCTTTAGTCTGAATAGCTCGTATTGCGCAGTTGATTAAAAGCAATGCATAGGTAATGATTCCCTTGCATTTTCAGCCACATGACACAGCAAATAAATAAACTGATGCATATAGACATTGCAGGCCAGTAAAGCCACGTCAGCTGTTCAAAAAAAAAGGAGATACTGTGCGGATAAACACTGGTTAATTTACATCAAGAAATCCAAAGTGCCTGTGATGGCTCTATGAGATATACAAGGAGGCTGTGGTCAGATCGTATTTGGTATACTGTGAGCAGTTTTGGGCCTCATATTTAACGGGAGACATGCTGGTGTTGCAGGGAGGCCAGAGGAAGTTTACAAGAATGATTCTGAGTATGAAGGGCTTGTCACTTACGGAGCAGTTGAGGACTTTGGATCTGTACTTGATGGATTTTGGAAGGATGGGGGGATCTGATTGAAACTTATGGAATACTGAGATGCCTGGGTAGGGTGGACATGGAGATGATATTTCCAAAAGTAGGAGAAACTAGGACCTGAGGTCAGAGCCTCAAAGTGAAGGGATGACCCTTTAGAATTGAGATGAGGAGGAATTTCTTCAGTCAGAAGGTGGTGAATCCGTGGAATACATTGCCGGATAAAGCTGTGGACATTAGTCATTGAGTCGTACAGTCATAGAGTCATAGAGTAATGCAGCATGGAAACAGACTCTTTGGCCCAACCTGGTCCATGCTGACCATGGTGCCCACGCCGGCCACGGTGCCCACACTGACCACAGTGCCCACACTGACCACGGTGCCCACAGTGCCCACTCAGCTAGTTCCAATTACCCACATTTGGACCATATCCCTCTAAATCCTTCCCATCCATGTACCTATCCAAATGTTTTTAAATGTTGCTATTGTACCTGTATTAACCACTTTCTCTGGCAGCCCATTCCATACACACACCACCCTCTGTGTGAAGAGTTTGTCCCTCAGGTGATTTTAAGACAGATCTAGATACATTCTTGATTAGTAAGGGGATCGATGGTTATGGGGAGAAGGCAGGAGAATGGGGTTGAGAAACATATCAACCATGATCGATGGTGGAGCAGACCTGATGTGCTGAATGACCAGTTATGTCCCTGTATCTAATGTACATTGGTGTAAGAGATCCCCAGGAGGGTCTTTGGTTGTCCCATCATTGAAATTAGCAGATGAAGTACTCATTAACAGAGGTGACAGATGCTCCGCTGTGAACAATGCTGTGAACTATAATCATGTGAGATGGACACTGGGGATAACACTCTCTCACACAGCTTCCCCTGACTGACGAGGTAGATAAAGAACCCTTATCATTTCAGCTCAAAGCCACCATCAGCTGTTCGGCCAACAGTAAGGCATGTGGTAAAGGTGGAATCCCTGTGGACCTGCTCAAACATGGAATGTCCTGTCCTATTGGCACATATTTATAACAATCTGATGGTGAAAAGCAGGAGATATGGAGGAATTGGTGGAAATTTTTTTTTCATCCAGAGAATGGTGAGAATCTGGAATGCATGGTCTGGGAGGGTAGTTGTGGAGAGAAACCTATAAACCTTTAAAAAGTACTTGGGTGAGCACTCAAATTGTGATAGTATTCAAGGCTAAGGTCCATGTGCTGGAGAATGGGATTAATGTCAATCGGTTGGTGCAGAGTCGATGGGCTGAAGGATCTCTCCTGTGCTGTCAGAGTCTCTGGCCTTTTGCTTCACTGCACAAACCTAGGTTCCATTCCACATGAGATGTATAATGTAATTATCAAGGGTAAAACAATGACTGCAGACGCTGGAAACCAGAGTCTAGGTTAGAGTGGTGCTGGAAAAGCACAGTAGTTCAGGCTGTATTCCTGATAAGGGCTTTTGCCCGAAACATCGATTTTCCTGCTCCTTGGATGCTGCCTGAACTGCTGCACTTTTCCAGCAACTCATTTTCAGCTCTAATCTCCAGCATCTGCAGTCCTCACTTTCTCCTCCTACATGTCCAGTAGTCTCAACGGTGAAGAATGGACTGTGCCAGTACCCACTGTGTTTGGAATCTTCCTCTACTGCCCTTTTCCTTCCTTACAGATTTTGGAGGTGTCAGCTTGCACACTGGGTCAGACGGCAAACTGTACAATCAATCAAGATGGAAAATGAAGCTGAGAACAGAGTGTGTCATGATCAGAAACCTTCTCCGATGTTGATGATGCTGTGCTACCCACCCACAGAGAAAGCTAACTGCAATAATTCATGCATTGCCTCTTTCATGCATATAACATTTGCTCTGGAGCATAAGCATTACATAATGTTGTCATAGGACAGGCACTATCTTCACTCCAATCACACTCCGTGCCAATCCACTGGATGGGATAAGTAAAGCCGACTGCCTCAGGTTCACAGTGACAGATGACCTGCAGACTTGAAGCTGAAACACCAGTGCTCAAGCAAATAGAAAATACAGCGGACGTTAGAAATCCAAAACCAACATAGAGAGTGTTGGAGAAACTCAGGAGATCTGGCAGCATCTGTGGAGAGAGAAATATATTTAACGTTTCATGTCTGGTATAACTTGATAGAGCCTCAGAAGAAGTCATATCAGGCTCAAAACATCATATCTGTTTCTCAAAACTTAGAATCCTTACAGTGTGGAAGCAGGCCATTCAGCCCATCGAGCCTATATAGAATCTCTGAAGAGCACCCCACCCAGATCTGCCCATAATCCCATCAGCACCATAGCCAACCTATACTTCCCTGGACACTGGGCAATGTAGCCTGACAAATTCACCTAAGCTGCATGTCCTTGAACTGTGGGAGGAAACCCATGCAGACATGAGGGGAATGTGCAAACTCTACACAGACTGCCACCTGATGGTGGAATCGAAGTCAAGTCCCTGGCGCTGTGAGGCGGCAGTGCTAATCATTTAGCCACCATGGCACCCCAAATCCACAGATACATTCTGAAATAATCATATGACTATAACTCACAGCACTGTTCACAGCCCAGCAAAACTTTGTCCCTTCTGTCTCTCTCCACAGATTATGCCAGACTTACTGAGTTTCTCCAGCATTCTCGATATCCAGCTCAAAATACACTGGTGGGGGTGGGAGCGGGGTTTAAATGCCAACTCTGTCCCCACAGAAATCCTGAATATTGCCCACAAAGAATTGTTCACCAATGGTAGGAATGTTTGTCCATTCCACCAGCTACAAGCTGAAGGGAAGGACACACGCTGAAGAGCTGAACCAACGCAGGAGAGAACACAGCTGGGGAATACAGCAGGAGTGAGCAACTAGCTCAACACATTCAGACAATGAGAGAATCTCTGAGCTCAGAGCTTGCTATCTCAGCCTCTCCAATCACAGATTCTCTCTCTGCCGCTGTCACTGCTCCGAAAGGTAGAGAATCTTGGATTGGAGGAGTAGCAGGTACAATGGGAGAGAGCAACCTGTGATTGGATGGAACCCTCTGCCTCTCTCATACTCCTTGTTCCTCCAATCACAAATCTGTTGTCAATTCCCACTCTCAGCAACAGTCAGCTTAACTGAATATTAATGCATTTTTGTCAAAATAAGAGATCCTGAAAGTCACTGAGAGTAGAAAATACCTACGGACTGTCTTCATAATTAGTTGGCAGTGTTTTTTAAAAATATGCCTTTTTCATTGTCTTTCCAAATGTTGTCACTTTACAGATAATTGCTTACTTTAGATAGTGATTGCACCAGCCCACCCTATTCCCAAACTAACCAGGACTGACTGGATGACAAACTGCTATCTCGAGGTGTGTGAGTAATTGTGATAAAGCTCACTGCCCATCCAATGGATGGTGCACGTAGTAATGGGATTCTCAAGGTGACGGGGCTACTGCTCTTGGGAGATTTGAAAGTAATCCCAAAATATTGGACTTAATTCATCTGACCACAGGAAGTCATTGAAGTACAGCGAGGCAAGTATGAGACTTAACATGAGTTGCTGCATTTTGGTTGTGTTGAAGCTTGTGGGAGTTTGAGACCAGGAGGACCTTTGAGATGATGAAGGAATGAAGAAGGCTTTCCACGTTGCCTGGGTGGGACTGACTCTAAACCACAAGATGGCACGAGTAAGTACAGATTATTTGATGCACCAGCTAACCTTTACTAATGAGGCCTTGTTAAGACCATAAATACAGATGCAGAATTAGGCCATTCAGCCCATTGAGTCATCTCCATCATTCGATAATGGCTGATATGTTTCTCAACCCCATTCTTCCACAAGTCTTGATCCCCTTACCAATCAAGAACCTATCTATCGCTGTCTCAAATACATCTAATGACATGGCCTCCACAGCAATGATTTCCGCAGATTCATCACTGTCTGGCTGAAGAAATTCCTCCTCATCTCAGTTCTAAAGGGCCATCACTTCACTCTGAGGCTGTGCCTTCATGTCCTAGTTTCTTCTACTTGTGGAAATCTCTGCTGCACAACCACTCTATCCTGGCCTCTGAGTATTCAGTCAGATTCCCCTCGTCCTTCTAAACTCCAGCGAGGACAGGCCTGGAGTCCTCAACTACTCCTCACATGACAAGCCTTTCATCTCTAGGATCATTCCTGTAAACCTCCTCTGGACCCCTCCAAGAGCAGCCTAAAACTGTTCACAATATTCCAAATGTTTAGCTTTCTTCACAACTAAGATCTAGCTATAGTTTTTTAGTGTCCAATTCCTGTTTGGATGAGCTAAATTAATCTGCACACTGTGTCTGTTGGACTCTGAGAGGAATGATTCCTAATTGTGAAGAGATTGCTCTTGAATTGCAACTGTGGTCTTTTCAGTTAAACATGTTCCTTTTTCATCATGTCCAGGTTCAACATTAAGTTCATCCATCTTATCGATTTCTTCCATTATGTTAACAAGTTAGGTCATGTTTCCTGCTTAATCTTATTGCCGAATGAGGACACATTTATCTTGACACAACGTCCCAAAGATTTGAAAGACAACACCAATCCTATCGTCTTGCTCTGAGTTGGTTCAGCTGCCTTTATACCTTTTGGTACATGCAATGAGTGCAAGTAGTCAATTTACTTGAGATTTTAGAGTCATAGAGCCATAGAGATATACAGCACGGAAACAGACCCTTTGGTCCAACCCGTCCAAGCCAACCAGAAATCTCAACCCAATCTAGTTCCACCTGCCAGCACCCGGCCCATATTCCTCCAAACCCTTCCTGTTCATATACCCATCCAAATGCCTCTCAAATGCCTCCACCACTTCCTCTGGCAGTTCATTGCATATATGTACCACTTATATTGTAATGGATGAGAAAGCTCAGTAAACACCTGAAGATTTGTTAATATTCATCATGGGGCCATGGGCATCATTGGCAGTGTCAGACTTTATTGTCCATTCCTAGTTGCCCCTTGAGAAGGTCAGGGTGAGCTGTCTTCTTGAATCGCTGCAGTCCATGTGCTATTAGATAGGTCCATCCACAATGACGGTCAGGAGGGATTTCCAGGATTTTGAGCCAGCGACAGTGAAGGAACGGTGGCATATTTCCAAGTCAGGATGGTGAGCAGCTTGGAGGGGAACTTGCAGGAGGCAATGTTCCCATGTATCTGCTACCCTTGTGCTTCTAGATGGAAGTTGTTGGTGGGTTTGGCAGTTTCCGTCTGAGTATCTTTGGTGAATTTTGGTGCATCTGGTAAATAGTACACATTGCTGCTACTAAGCATCAGGGATTCTTAATCCCACTGACACCAAATACATGAAACAAACTAACCTTCAGAGCACCAATAGTTGAGACACAGCATCTCCCATTCCCACTGTGCCTTTAAAACTGCACCTCCACCATTTCACCCATCATAGGCCTGAGAGAACTGCTCAAAATTCCCAAGGACACCCTGCATACAGAAAATCCACCAACTCCTTGCCTTCCTTCATCACCAACTGACAGGGTTGTACCGGACTTCATCATGCCTTCACTGTTGTTAGGTCAATGTCCTGCAACCCTGCAATCAGCACGGCTTTGTGAGGGGCAGGTCATGCCTCACCAATCATATTGAGTTCTTTGAGGATGTTACTAGACAAGTTGATCATGGTCGAGCGGTGGATGTGGTGTATATGGACTTCAGCAAGGCATTTGATAAGGTTCCCCATGGTAGGCTCGTTCAGAAGTTCAGGAGGAATGGGATACAGGGAAATTTAGCTGTCTGGGTACAGAATTGGCTGGTCGACTGAAGACAGCGAGTGGTAGTGGAAGGAAAGTATTCTGCCTGGAAGTCAGTGGTGAGTGGTGTTCCACAGGGCTCTGTTCTTGGGCCTCTACTCTTTGTAATTTTTAATAATGACTTGGATGAGGAGATTAAAGGATGGGTTAGCAAGTTTGCAGACAACACAAAGGTTGGAGGTGTCGTTGACAGTATAGAGGACTGTTGTAGGCTGCAGCGTGACAGGATGCAGAGATGGGCTGAGAAGTGGCAGATAGAGTTCAACCTGGATAAATGCAAAGTAATGCATTTTGGAAGGTCAAACTTGAAAGTTGGGTACAGGATTAAAGACAGGATTATTGGCAGTGTGGAGGAACAGTGGGATTTTGGTGTGCAGGTACATAGATCCCTTAAAATTGCCACCCAAGTGGACAGGGTTGTTAAAAAAGCATATGGTATTTTGGCTTTCATTAATAGGGGGACTGAGTTTAAGAGTTGTGAGATCTTCTTGCAGCTGTATAAAACTTTGGTTAGACCGTACTTGGAATACCGTGTCCAGTTCTGGTTGCCCAATTATAGGAAAAATGTGAATGCTTCGGAGAGGGTTCAGAGGAGGTTTACCAGGATGCTGCCTGGAATGTAGGGCTTATCTTATGAAGAGAGATTGACTGAGCTCAGACTTTTTTCATTGGAAAAAAGGAAGAGAGGGGACCTAATTGAGGTGTACAAGATAATGAGAGGCATAGATAGAGTTGATAGCCAGAGACATTTTCCCCAGGGCAGAAATTGTTAACACAAGGGGTCATAGTTTTAAGCTGTTTGGCAGAAAGTATAGAGGGGATGTCAGACATGGGTTCTTTACGCAGAGAGTTGAGAGAGCACGGATTGAGTTGCCAGCAGCAGTTGTGGAAGCGAGATCATTGGGGATATGCATATGGTCACAGAAATTTGAGAGGTCGTACATTAGGTTTACCTTATATGAGGATCAATGGTCGGCACAACATCGTGGGCTGAAGGGCCTGTTCTGTGCTGTACTGTTCTATGTTCTAACTCCATTGTCAGTTTCAAAACACATTTCACTTCTTGCCCTGAGGCCAACTTGCTGGTCATGAAAATTCATTTATCAGTCAGACAGTTTTTTTTGGAAACAAATGAACTTTTATTAATACATTCTCAAATAAAGTCACATTAACCACCACAATGTAGTTAAAAATGTGATTAATTAGAAGTCAAATTATCATAAATCATAACTTATATACAGAAGATTAGTTGTTGAGGAACAAAGGTTAATTGTGATAAGTTAATTGAAAATCCATTAGTTTAGAACTAATTATCCACATAAGGATACTTATGAATGACTGTTTTATTGCACCCTATATATTTTGGACAACTTTCGCACTCCATCCACAAACTAATCATCTCTCACCTAATATCAAGTTGCAGAAGTAGGCCATTTTTTTTAGATTAGATTACCTACAGTGTGGAAACAGGCCCTTCGGTCCAACAAGTCCACACCGACCCGCCGAAGAGAAACCCATCCCCCTATATTTACCCCTGACTAATCCACCTAACACTACGGGCAATTTAGCATGGCCAATTCACCTAACCTGCACATCTTTGGACTGTGGGAGGAAACCGGAGCACCCAGAGGAAACCCATGCAGACACGGGGAGAATGTGCAAACTCCACACAGACTGTTGTCCGAAGCGGGAATTGAACCTGTGAGGCAGCAGTGCTAACCACTGAGCCACCGTGCTGCTCTATCCATTGAACTGCTTTGCCATTTAATGGGATACGGGCTGATCTGATAATCTTTAACTCCACTTTCCTGCCTTTTCCTCACACTCTTTGATTCCATTACTGATTAAAAATCTATATCAGTCTTGAATGTACTTAATGACCCAGCCCCAGCAGCCATCTGTGGTAAATAATTCCTCAGATTCTCTATTCTCTGAGAGAAGAAATTCCTCCTTGTCTTTGTCTTAAATTTGTGACCTTTTATCTGAGATGATTCCCTCTGGATTCTCCTGCAAGGGAAAACAACCTTTTTGCATCTACCTTGTCAAGTCCCGAAGAACCTTATATGTTTTAGTATGGTTATCCATCATTGTTCTAAATTCCAATGAGTACAGGCCCAACCTATTCAACATCTCCTCGTATGCCAGTCCCTCCATGTTTGGTGCACCTTGCCTGGATTCCAATGCCAGTATACTTATTTCTGAAAACAGGAAAAGAAAAAATAATGGGGAGCAATAGAAGGGAAACAAATTAGTGGAGAGCAATTTATTGGATCTAACATGAGTTTTAAGGAGAGTTTTAACAGAGGGGAAGGGGTTAGGGAATTTCAGAATCTGTAGGCCGAGGCACCGTCACTACTTATTGGATGAAAGATAAAGTATACAGGTAAGGTTTCTACTCGATGGTTTTTCCTCAAAGAAAGACATTGTCCTGGGGCAGTTGAGACTTGTAAGGTTTGTGAAGTGCCATATTTCCAAGACAGGGAAAAAATTATTTGCAAAGTAAAATAAAACGGAATATTAAAAGTGTAAGGAGCAGGGAGAGGGCCGGTCTCATGTGAAGAGTAGTACCAGCATAGCTAGACAGACAGAATGGTCTGCTCCTGCTCTATAATACTCCATCACTCAAGCTGTACATTTTCCCACTGTGCTTATCTCCAGCTTGCTAAATGGGCTGCAGTTCTTAGCTTCGTGTTTATTGGCTACATTTCAAATGTGCACTGACAGTTATAGCTGTGCATCCTTTAATTTGATTACTAAAATTTGGTTAATTTTTTTGTTATATTAAAAATTTGACACAGCTTACATCAACCTTAATGAATTAACATCCACAACATTGATATTGGCCAAGCAGCAGTTTCATCGCTGATATGTTAATAACATTGTTCCATTTACATATAATTCAAATGAGACATTGGAAATTTACAACAAAAGCACTATCAGACTGCCCTGAATAATGCTACATCTACTTAAGAAATCCCCTCTGTCTATATCAATCTCTGAGGCCTCAAAAACTATGGGGAAGAAAAGGGCTATTTCCCAACTTAGAAGTTCATTCACCTCAGTGCAATGCAGCAAAATGTCATCTCGACCTGTCCTTGAAAGTAGTGATGGGACTAAATCTGAAAGCTCAATGTTAGTCCAAAATTGCACCTCAGACCTTGAAAGACCTGCCCATTCCACAAAAGATATTTTGGACGTCAATCATCAGGTAAGACCTTGAATACGGTACTCTGGAGAAGCATGGTTTAGTGATTAGGATGTTGGGAGAAGGGAATTTCGAGCATTAGGAATGCCACGGAGGAGCCATAATTGTGTGCATCTTGGCTCCACATGAATGTGAAGGGAAATCTAGGCCTACCCTGAGATGGAAAAGTTCCTGACAGTAATCTTGTGTCAGTCCAGCCAACTTTCTCGGAGGTCTTGGAAAATAGGATTTAGCTCCTCACTACGCAAGGGATTAATGCAGATTTTGGGTAGTCATGAGACCCCTCAAAATCATCCTCGGAAGGAAAAGAGGCATGCAGGACATTCTGTTATAACAATCGTTTCGTCAATGCGAATTCACTGTAACGTGATTGACAAACCGGGGACACTGTTTCTACAGCACAAACATTTACATCATCAACACTTTAAGCGCTGTTTCTAAATTGCGATTTTTCAATAATGCAGGGTTGCACAAGAATGCTGTCATCATGTTAGAGAAGGACTGATTTTTGCTGTTTTGGAAATTTGTCACCTTTAACCCTTCCTTGCCTCTGGGAAATTGATGCCACAATGACCACTTTGTCTTAATTTTGCTATTGCTAACATTGACTTCATTGAACAGATTGCTTTGAAATCTGAGAATAGCGATGCCTCCTAATTACTGTCTTAAATGGGTGACCCCCTTACTCTGAGGTTATACCCTCTGATCCTCTGAACCTCTGAACTTCCGTTCTGAGGAAAGATCAGTGGACCCAAAATGTTAACTCTGATTTCTCTCCACAGATGCTGCCTGGCCTGCTGCAATCTTCCTGCAGTTTCTGTTTCTGTTTCAGATTTCCAACAACTGCAGTTCATTCAGTTTCTCCTCGGAACCATGTTTCAGTCAGGATCATCCGGTTTGCCTTTAAGCTCTCCCTAAAACCATATATTAGATCGGTCACCACTGCTAATTTCTCCTTCTCCTTGCTCCCCATTTTCTTTTGTTTTGTCCATAATTCTCTTTGTGGAGTTTCCCCTCTATTAAAGGTGTTATATAAATGCAGACTTTTGTTCTTGAACTGGTAAAACTGAGGGAAAAAGAGTCAACCAGAAAGACCTAAAGAATCTTCCACCATGAATGGAAAGTTTTGCTGCATCTTCTGCAAACTCGACAGCTCTGCTCAACTAAACATTACGCATTCATATCGAACGAGGCAATTTAAAGGATTGTGAAACCAGCAGTTTACAAGTGCATCATAATTGACCAATTTGCCGTTGCTTCTGACATTCAAGTTGAGCTTTGCAAATTTAACAACAAGAAAATGACAACCAGTTTCCATTTTAATTTTAGGATACTTAAATCTGGAACAACGAATGAGAAAGATCATCAAATACCGAAAAGCAAAACATATTCTTCTTGTTAATCTCAATTTCTCCTGAACTGCAAGATAGGAATCTGCTGAGTTACTGCGATTCCCCTTCCTTTCCCAGCTCTGTGTTCCTGCCTGATTTGTCTTACTTCTGTCAAATAGCTTTAACTTCCAAGTGAGAACCGTGTCTGCCATGCAGATTCAATGAGTCAGCAATAGCCTGGCTGATGGGGATACTGTAATCTTTTGATTAAAATGCAATCATGTCCAAATTTATCTCCTCACTTGCCAGAGCCATCATAGAACCTCTATAGTGTGGAAACAGGCCCTTCAGCCCAACAAGTCCACACTGACCCCCCAATGAATATCCCAAACCCATTCCTTTACATCTACCCTTGACTAACGCACCTAGCCTCCACATCCCTGAACACTACGGGCAATTTAGCTTGGTCAATTCACCTGACCTGTATATATTTGGATTGTGGGGGAAACCGGAGCACCCGGAGGAAACCCATGCAGACACGGGGAGAACGTGCAAATTCTGCACAGTCATCTGAGGCTGGAATTGAACCCAGGTCCTTGGCGCTGTGAGGCAGCAGTGCTCACCACTGAGTCATCTTGCCACCCTATCTGAGCTCCACCATCAGGCAAACACACCCTGCAGGCACACATCTCAACCTTCACTTCAAAAAGGGTCTCATGTTGAACACACTGCTGTGCTGTATGCTCACAACATGGTGTCCCGAAATGGTAAGCCTCCAGAAGTGGACGATAAAGCACATCTCCAGAACTGTGTACAGCCACTGAAGAAGACAAAATGAAGATGAGAATTAAAACACTGACGAGAAAAAAGAAGTGATTGCAGCTTTTCTGCTACCAGCTCTGGTTCAAATCACGACTGACAAAATTAATGAAAAGTTTTAGCTTGTTGAACAAACCAGAACAAGGCTAAGTTGCTAAACTCCGATCACTGCTGGGAAGAGACGGTTTCAAATTATATTCCACTCTAAATCTCCCTGAAGAGCAGAAAAAAAACACACAGCAGAAATTTTAAAAGATTTTAACGTGCATTTTGAACATTAAGTGAATGTTTTGCATGAATGGTATTTGTTCGATACTAGGGAACATCGTCAAAAAGACTCTCTTGGTAGGTTTTTTTTAGATTAGATTAGATTACTTACAGTGTGAAAACAGGCCCTTCGGCCCAACAAGTCCACACCAACCCGCTGAAGCGCAACCCACCCATACCCCTACATTTACCCCTTACCTAACACTACGGGCAATTTAGCATGGCCAATTCACCTGACCCGCACATCTTTGGACTGTGGGAGGAAACCGGAGCACCCGGAGGAAATCCACGCAGACACAGGGAGAATGTGCAAACTCCACACAGACAGTCGCCTAAGGCGGGATATGAACCCGGGTCTCTGGCACTGTGAGGCATCCTCTCACAAGGATGCCTTCCTTGAAGAAGCTCTCTTCCTCCCTCTACAAGGATTTCAGTGAGTCCCTCTCTCACTGCACCCCCCAGGTCATCTCCTCTGCACAGAAGCTCACCTTGACCTCCTTCCACCTATCCCACCTCCATCGCCCCTCCCCCTAGTCCCTCCTCCCTACCTTTTATCTCAGCCTGCTTGGCTCTCTCTCTCTTATTCCTGATGAAGGGCTTATGCTCGAAACGTCGAATTCTCTATTCCTGAGATGCTGCCTGGCCTGCTGTGCTTTAACCAGCAACACATTTGCATCTGCAGACCTCATTTTTTACTCGAAGATTTTAACCTACTGCGAATCCTCTCACAAGGATGCCTTCCTTGAAGAAGCTCTCTTCCTCCCTCTACAAGGATTTCAGTGAGTCCCTCTCTCACTGCACCCCCCAGGTCATCTCCTCTGCACAGAAGCTCACCTTGACCTCCTTCCACCTATCCCACCTCCATCGCCCCTCCCCCTAGTCCCTCCTCCCTACCTTTTATCTCAGCCTGCTTGGCTCTCTCTCTCTTATTCCTGATGAAGGGCTTATGCTCGAAACGTCGAATTCTCTATTCCTGAGATGCTGCCTAACCTGCTGTGCTTTAACCAGCAACACATTTGCGGCACTGTGAGGCAGCAGTGCTAACCACTGTGCCACCGTGCTGCCCATGATTGTATGTAATACAATTAACCTGATTGTAATGGGGTCAGCAGGTGGACCACAAAGAATTGGAGTTCCCTGATCGGGGCTGTTATTCTGGCCAATCAAGGAGCCCTGGCTGACAGACATACACAGGAGTGTCAGAGGTTGAGAGCTGGCTCTGAGATAGCTAGATCACTGTCAAGGACTCTCCGTGTGTCAATAAAAGATGACTTGGTGACAGGATACTGGCCTTTGTGCAGTTATTTCATTATGCAGCTTACAGAAAGCTGTGAATTTGTGCAAATCAAGGATGAGCTCATTAAGCACAGGATTGTGCCAGGAATAAAGAATCCAGATATGAAAGCACTTGAATAAAAACAAAATAACGCAGAATTGGAAATCTGAAAGAAACACAGACATAGGGCAAAGGTGCTTAGAGCAAAAGGCCCTCGAAAAGGTGAAAGCAAGAGCAGTGATGCAACCATGAACTGGTGGAAAAGCTGTGCAACAATTTGTTGGATTCATCAAATATTTCGTGAAATTCTCACCCAATTTGTTGTTAGCATCTGAAGCTTAACCCAATTATATTAAAGCACAGAATAACAAGCAGTATTTACTAAAATCCAACAACTAATTGTTGGTGATACCCACGCTGAAATACTGCAGCGTAAGTGATTAAGATACACTGCAGTTTAATGCCTGCACAATAAGACCAGAGGCAGCATCAATGCAGCAAGGACAATAATTGCATCCAGAGAAATAACACAAACAGTGAGATGTTGTGCCCAGATTGAGAAATGGTGCTCAGTCATTGCCTTTGCATCATCAATGTCTATTTGGAAGAGATAAAGTGATAATCCACTTGATCACAAGCTACCTCAAAGCATTTTCCTCAAACTGGTACTATCTGCTCAAAGTATCTACAGAGAATGTTAGTCCATTTACAAGGACATCATCTCAATGTGACACACAAGCAAGGGAAGCTCTTTGTATATTGTGGATATGCTGTCAAACGCAGCACTTCTGACAAAGGAAGTGGAAGATTTGAAGGTGGAGTGTGGAATCTTCCAGATACAATGTGAAGCATCAACTCGTCATGCTCTGGAAGGTATCAATCCAGCAGAGATAGTAAAAATAATAGGCAAGCACCTTGATCAAAATCAAGTGGTTACAAGATGCAAATTTCCAACAAGAAGTCATGATAAAAGGATGCTCAGAGAGTAAAGGACAACCCTGTTGCTAGAAGAGCATATTCGGCATGTAGTGATGAACTAACAGCCCAAGTTGGAGTTTGTACAAAATAAATTGAGTAATTATCCTGAAGGAACTGATTCGCTTGTCACAATAGTCTACTATTCTTCATAGAATCCCTACAGTGTGGAAACAGGCCATTGGCCCAACAAGTCCACAGTGACTCTCTGAACAGTAACTGACCCAGACCCATTCCCCTCCCCTATTGCTCTACGTTTACCTCTGACTTATTCACCTAACCTATACATCCCAGAACACAATGGGTAATTTAGCATGACCAGGTCACTTAACCTGCACATCTTTGGAAAATCTTTGGGAAACACAGGGAGAACATGCAAACTCCACACAGACAGTCACCTGAGGCTGGAATCGAACCCAGGTTCCTAGCACTCTGAGGCAGCAGTACAAACCACTGAGCCACATGCCACCTGAATTCCAGCTGACTTGAATGACTGCTGATGTGATGGTAGAATGCTTCAAATACATTCCAGCTGTTATGACTTTCCTAACAGTTCATGAGTGACAATGGCTCTCAAAGATAATCCGTCACTTCAGAAGCTGTCTCCTCTCAGCCCAGCTCTGCAGCTTATCTATGTCCCTCTGTAACCTGCAATATCCTTCAGCACTATCCATAACTCCACTGACCACAGTGGGTTAGTAAATTTGCGGATGACACTAAGGTCGGTAGAGTTGTGGACAGTTCCGAATAATATTGCAGGTTACAGAGGGACATAGATAAGCTGCAGAGCTGGGCTGAGAAGTGGCAAAAGGAGTTTAATGTGGAAAAATGTGAGGTGATTAACTTTGGAAGGAGCAACAGGAATAAAGAGAACTGGACTAATGGTAAGATTCTTGGCAGTGGAATTGAGCAGAGAGATCTTGGTGTTCATGTACACAGATTGAAAGTCGCCACCCAGGTTATTGGGTTATTAAGAAGGCATACGGTGTGTTAGCTTTTATTGGTAGAGGGATTGAGTTTCGGAACTACAAAGTCATGTTGCAGCTGTACAAAACCCTGGTGCTGCTGCACTTGGAGTATTGTGTACAGTTCTGGTCACCGCATTATAGGAAGGATGTGGAGGCTTAGGAAAGGATACAGAGGCAATTTACTAGGATGTTGTCTGGTCTGGAGGGAAGGTCTCATGAGAAAAGGCTGAGGGACTTGAGGTTGTTTTCATTAGACAGAAGAAGGTTGAGAGGTGACTGAATTTTGACTTAAAAGATAATCAGAGGGTTAGATAGGGTGGACAGTGAGAGCGTTTTCCCTAGGATGGTAGTGGCTAGCACAAGAGAATGTAGCTTTAAATTGAGGGGTGATAGATGTAGGACAGATGCCAAAGGTAGTTTCTTTACTCAGAGAGTAGCTAGGGCGTGGAACGCACTGCCTGCAACAGTAGTAGACTCGCCAACTTTAATGACATTTAAATGGTCATTGGATAGGCATATGGATGATAACGGAATAGTGTAGGGCAGATAGGCTTCAGATTGGTTCCACAGGTCAACGCAACATCGAGGGCCGAAGGGCCTGTACTGCACTGTAATGTTCTGTGTTCATGGAGGATCAGGAAATTGAACACTGCAAATCCTTTCCACAGTCTCCTCAGCAAATGGCAAGGCTAAGGTGGCACTGAAAATTGCCAAAGGAATTTAGAGGGAATTGAGTAAATTTTGCAGAGATGACTTAAAGCAGTCCTTGAGTGAAGAAACATAACATTGAATGAATGGAAAGTAGTCCAGAACACAGAGTAATGTCTTGCTGCACACAAACTGCTCTTCCACTGGCAAAAGCTACAGAAGCCAAAGCCAATGACAGCTGTGAGCTAAAAGAAAATGAAACAAGGTGAAAAGCTAGAAGGCCAAATATCATTTTGACAAGGTTGCAAAATTATTGCTCAAGCTGACTATTGGTAAGTCAGTCAGGGTACATGCATTCAATGTAGCACCTTGATCACATGTGATGGAAGTGAACCATTGTGACCACAGGCTCATATACCCTACTACAGGAGTTCATCCTCAAGTGTAGGTGGCTGATCAGGAAGAGGTGAACACATCACCTCCTCAGGGCACACATCAACCATCAGACCCAGCAACCTGGCAACTAAAATGGAACAAAAATGGTTACCACAGCAACAACAAATGATACAGCAACAACACTGATGACAGTATCAGCTACTACATCTCTCCTGTCATGGACATTGAGACAATCACCAAAAAAATTATGCAATCCAACTGCCTTTTGTGTTCTCCTCTGGGCAAGATCCTAATTCAAGTTTAATTTGGAACTCTTGATCCATCTCCAAAAGAAATGCATTTGAAATTATTCCCTCTTTGGGGTTTGCCTCATGCTTGTAACCTACAAACTGTCTTCTCCAAAATTAGAGAGCTGTACCTCACTTTACAAGGGTGAGAGGTCACTTACACTTGTTGGAGGCAAGGAACCCTCACTGAAAATTGATGTCGCATTCAGAACGTCAAATATCTTCTCAGCAGAGTTAGCTGAAGGAGAGTCTGAATCCAAACAAGATAATACATGGCTTGGAAAGGGTGGACGCTAGGAAATTGTTTCCATTAGGGGAGGAGACTAGGACCCGTGGACACAGCCTTAGAATTAGAGGGGGTCAATTCAGAACAGAAATGCGGAGATATTTCTTCAGCCAGAGGGTGGTGGGCCTGTGGAATTCATTGCCACGGAGTGCAGTGGAGGCCGGGACGCTAAATGTCTTCAAGGTAGAGATTGATAGATTCTTGTTGTCTCGAGGAATTAAGGGCTACTGGGAGAACGCTGGTAAGTGGAGTTGAAATGCCCATCAGCCATGATTGAATGGCGGAGTGGACTCGATGGGCCGAATGGCCTTACTTCCACTCCTATGTCTTTTGGTCTTATGGTCTTATGGTCAAACTTCAAACCACATAATGGATTTATTGGTGCTGCCACAACAGAGTCAAACCATTCAGAACCAGTAGAAAGAATTCAGACAGAGGTCGGTATTGCATAATCCATCTATTCTTTCATTGTTAACCTTCCTGTCTGAACTCTGTTCTTTGTGGGCCATAGATGACATATAAACAAGTTATCCTATTATGTTCCAAGCCATCTGTACATCAATTCTGTTGCCTCTTCAAATTTCAAGTAAGATTTTTTTTTATATGTAAGAGTTGGAAATTTTAAGTCAGGTACATAACAAGTATGGCAGCACACAAAGTAGTAACACACTCAAAATATGGATGCGTTTCCTCTCTTTTCAGTTTGACCTGAACTCAAAGCTTTTCCAACATTTTGTGATGTATCTTTTAAATTCTAATGAAGGTTGCTAGAATTTGCAGTCTTTCATTTTCACTTGAATTGTTGTCTTTATGCTCATTAAGTGTGTGTTTGAATTACGTTATAATGGATTCAATCTTTCTTCACATTGTAATTGGGTCAGGACTTATATCCCAGACAAAGTAACAGAGCTCAGTTCACATGTCTACCATTACGGTTATAGTCATTGATGATTGGAAATTATGCAATGATTCAGAAAGTTGTAAATGTGAAATGCACCCAGATTCTGTAGGCCCTATTGAGAAAACTGGACAATTCCAACAATCACTCATTTGAAATTCCAGATATTATTACAGGTGAAGCCTACAAGAACATAATAATCAGTAACTTTGGCCTTTGTCTTGTCTACATCCTGTTTACATCATGTGTTTCAGAACTAAATATTCCAGTTCTGAAACTGAAAGGACCGTATACACTTGCTATTGTCAACATTGTTAAATATTCAAGTTCACGCAACAACTAATTCCAGTGTCGGTTCTATAAGTTACGGCAATGTTTTAGTTGTGTCTGTCAAAATCGATACCAACCTTTGGGTGTAACCAGCAACACATTTTCAGCTCTGATCTCCAGCATCTGCAGACCTTACTTTTTACTCGAAGATTGTAACCTAAACACAGGCAACTTGGGCCATTAGTTGCTACAATTCAGAAACAAATCCGATATAGTTGACTGTCCAACAGAAGTTAATTCTAGGTTTCAACTACATGAGGCAGCTTAATACCCTGGTAATACCTGCAATACCTTGTGAAAAGGTCAAAGTCCTGAACCTTAATGAATGTTGCATAGCACAAGGTGTTAATTTTGATAACATTTCGATTTGCACTTTCCTCATTTTCTGAAGGAGGTTTTGTTGAGAGAAATTGTACAGACAAATATAGCGCAACACCCTCCCCTACAACTGCTTCATGCCAAAGACAACTCTTAACCCCTGGGTGGCTCAGTGGTTAGCATGCCGCCTCACAGTGCTAGGGACCTGGGTTTCCAGCCTCAGGTGACTGTCTGGTTTGAGCTTGTACCTTCTCCCCGTGTTTGCATGGGCTTCCTCCGGGTACACCAGTTTCCTTCCATAATCCAAAGACGTGCAGGTTAGGGTGGATTGGCCAATCTAAATTGCCCATAGTGTTCAGCAACAAGCAGACTCAGGGGATGAGCTATGGTAAATGAGAGGTTACTGGGATAGTGTGTGAGTCTGGGTGAAATGCTCTTCTGAGGGTCTGCAAGGACTTGATGGTTCTTAACCTGTGAATTCAGACAGTGAAGTGACATCCACTGTTTGTTTATAATTGGCATCACAGCGAAGAGGTCCATCTTAAACCTGCCAAAAGCTCACAGCTTCACGTATTGTTAATGACAGTGAGATTGAGCCCTGGAGGATTCTGCTCTGTCTCCCTCAGTTCTAGTCCTACCCATTCCAGAGGTGCATCATGACGTCTCTGAACGGGTTGATTAGAAAATATCTGTACCCTATACAATGGATACTGGAGCTGATTTTGATTTGGCCTTGGAGGTGGGTGAGACTGCAATTTTGTACTAATGATCACCTTTGCAACATGATATTTAATCTGGTGCACAGGGTTGAAAATAATATCAAGATGGTAAGAGACGTTTGGAAACTTTTCTAAAAATGGATGCAAGTTCAGTTGTTAATTTTAAATCTGAGGCAGGTACATTTTTGTTAAAAAAAGCTATGAAGGAATATGGGCCAAACACAGGTCTATAGAATTGGGCCACAGATCAAACATGACCTCACTGAATGGTGGAACAGGCTTGAGAGGCTAAATGGCCTTCTTATGTTGTTATGTTTCTGAGAGGCAGATCATAAAACCACTCTGGCCTCAAACAGCAGGGTATTTAATTGGTTTAGCCAGAGACCTCACTCGATTTGCGTAGTGCCATTTTAAAGGATGCCCACAACTCTGGCAGTACAGATGACTACATTTGCACCCCCAATGTCTGACAGTTCAAACTCTCTTGACTCTCTTTATTAATTTGTGCCGAGGCTGACCTGACAGTGTTGAACAGCGTGATATTCCAATACAAAGCCTGCCCATCATCCTCAATGGGATGGAAAGTGCAGCCCCAGCTTAACCTGCCCATTTTTCAAAAACTGCCTTGAACATCAGGAGCCAACTCAACGCTTTAATGGGGCCTTGAAAGTCACAATCCAACCCAAAAGCAAAAATTGATCTCCAGGTGAGTCACCCTGATGTGGGTTAAATCACCATTGTTCTAGCAGACCATAACGCTACTCTCCTTACAGAGAGACAACTCATGATAGTTTAACCAGAGCATTACCACACCTCTGGATAGGTGAGGAGGAGTTCTTTATGCGAACCAGCAATGTGAGAATTGAACCCACGCTGTTGGCATTGACTCGGCATCGCAAATTGGCCATCCAGCCAACTGAACTAATCAACCCCCTTACTGTGATCGAATCCTGGCTAAGATCAGTTATTCAGAACAGATAAGCAGTTGGCCATGGCAAACTTTGCCTTAGCATTACCTGGCCATTCTGCTGACCAGAGATTTGATGCCTACCTTGAATTTGACAAGCCGGACCTTTATATAGATATCAAGGTTTGTTTTGGCTTTGGTTCCCTGGCTTAGTGTTAACATTCTTAAACAGTCATCTGTCCTCCATCTCTTCCCCCTTTAAGTCTGATTGTCTTCTGTTATTAGGAAACCAGTCAGTCAAAACTTTCAAAAGTACATCTACCTTTGAATGTATTTCTTTTTTCTGGATGGTAGATGTGTTACACTTGAATATATTGTCCTTAAACCCTCTTTGTATCACGGAAGATCTTCATTGAAGATGAAAAGCTTTTCTTTCGTTTCATGAATCAGTGACTTCCAATCTGCTTGTCTAATGACGTATTAGAGGGTGACAGGTACTGCAATCTGTCTCACCTCAGACAGCGCACAGGAATATTCTACACAAACATGAATGCTATAATGAGGATCTTGGGTTCTGTTTCTGGAAAGGAAGAATTTATAAGTGAATGAAAGGGAGGAAACAAGATCTCACCAGTGGAAAATGCCTGAACTCAGATCTGTTTAAACGTTGCCCATCACTGTCTGCTTCATTTGTGTTTTGAGGCACCTCACTGCTTTTTATCAGCTCCTTGATCAAAAACTGAAGCATTAAGTTTTCCAGGAAGTTTCTGAACCAAGACGCCTCCACGTCAATAAAATCTTGGAAGGCAACTTTCTCGACAGCAATATCATGTTGTTATAAAACTGAGGCTGCTAATATTTTTACACCTTGGGACTGCAGCTTTAAAGGTAGCATAATGGGAGAGGGCTTATCTAACCTGCTCTGCAGTCTGCCCAACAGGAATCCTGGGGGTTTGTTTGTTAGAAATCTGTACTAACTGCACAGAGGTCTATGTCCCCCCACTAGGTCAGCTTTTCTTTGCCTGTGGCCAGCTAGTTCAGAGTCGCTTCCTGAAGTGAGAAGTATCTGAATCCTCTATTTACCGCTGTCAGCCAGGGTTCCCTGATTGGCCCGGTTTAACAACCCCAATTAAGGATCCTATAGTTAATCATGAGTGGCATGGATAGGGTGAATAGACAAGGTCTTTTCCCTGGGGTGGGAGAATCCAGAACGAGAGGGCATAGGTTTAGGATGAGAGAGAAAAGACTTATAAGGGACCTAAAGGGCAACTTTTTCTCACAAAGGGTGGTGCGTGTATGGAATGAGCTGCCGGAGGAAATGATGGAGGCTGGTATAATTACACCATTTAAAAGGCATCTGGATGGGTAAATGAATAGGAAAGGTTTAGAGGGATATGGGCGAAATGCTGGTAAATGGGACGAGATTAATTTCGGATCTCTGGTTGGCATGGACCGAAGGGTCTAATTCCACGCTGTACATCTTTGTGACTCTATGACGCTAATAAAATCCACCTGGTTCCAGTCATCACAAAAACAAAGGAGAACTTAACATTGTTTCACTGGGAAGAAGTTTCAAAGGTCCTTATGCTCAGGGGCAATGACGGTCGTCTCTAAGCTGTTCATTTTGACGGTCACAGATCATTAGAGTAAGGAGGGTGAGACTGCTGACAAACAAAAAGCAGCCCAGTTGAGAAAGATGTCAAGGCTATCGAGAGGTTTAATATAATGAGGTGAGGAATATTGCTTGTGGGAGACACCGGGTAAACTTACTTTTTTTTAGGTAAGAGAATATTGAATGGGTGTGCTGAAAATTGTGAAGGGTTTCATCCTGTAAATGACAGAAAATTGTTTCTTTCAGCTAAACAGTGAATAAAGAGGATACAGATTTAAAGCAATTGACAAAAGAACAAGAGAGGACATGAGAAGTTTTTTTTTAATGAAGTAAGTTTGTATCTGGAATGTTCCGTCTGATGAAGAGTAAAATGGGAGTCTCAGTAGAAATTCTCAGACAAGAATTGAAGAGGATCTTGAATGGAAGATGCTGCAGGGGGATGTGGACTGGTAGAATGGGTGAGCAAAGAGGTGGGTGGCAGATAGAGTATGACATGGGACGGTGCACTTTAGCCAGCAGAATGGAAGAGCTGAATATTATTTAAGTGGGAAGGATTGCAGAAAAATGTAGCACAGAGGGATTTGCGAATGGGAGGGGGAGTGTGGGGGAGGGTGGGGGAACAGCTGGTGCATGAGCTCCAAGGGGCCAGCATCCATATTCACTGGGTAGTGGGCAAGAGTAATATTGGCCTCCATTTCATGGAAAATAGGTAGGAGGTCTTGCAGGGTGTGAGGCAATGGCCGAACAACTGAGCTCTTTTGGTTCTCTTGTCCGGGGAGGGAGACACTGCCATTGGAGGTTTCGCAGGAAGGTTTCACCGGGCTGATCCCAGGTATAGAAAGATTTTCTTATACATTGGGGTTGAGGAGGTTGGGTTTATACACATTGGAGTTTGGGGATTGGGGGTACTGTGTATGTGAGAATCTTGAGTTTCTTGACAGACAGGATGTCGGGAGGTAGCGAGGTTGCTTCCCCATTTGGGGGAATCCATAACCAAGTATACTCTGGGTCCTGAAGTGTATTTAAAACTGAGAAAGACAGATTTCTAATGATTTGCAGTCTAATTTGTTACAGAGCACACTGCAACAACTGCTGTCTAACATTCTGCCAATTCAATGTTTAAGACAAGTACAACAAATGTGGCAAAAAATGTGCCTTCTTTTCCCAGCCTCACCTTTGAGCACTCCCTGCCCCCTTCTTTTTCTGTTCATTTACAGAATAATTTTGGCATTGGTTAGGCCAGCATTTATTTCCCATAACTAATTACCCAGGGGGTACTGAAGGGTGAATCTCTTAACATTGCGGGGTCTGGAGTCACATGTAGACCAGACCAGGTAAGAACACGAGAGAACCAGATGGGCTTTTCCCCTGACCATCATCAATGAGTTCATGATCATCATTAGACCCTTAATTCCAGATTTGTATTGAGTTAAATTCCACCGTCTGTCACAGTCAGGTCCCTAGAACATTCGAGGAGAAAGTGAGGTCTGCAGATGCTGGAGATCAGAGCTGAAAATCAGACCTGAAAAAGGGCTTGTGCCCGAAACGTCGAATCTCCTGTTTGTTGGATGCTGCCTGACCTGCTGCGCTTTTCCAGTAACACATTTTCATTCCTAGAACATTACCTGGTCCTGGATTAACAGTCCAGCAATAATACCCACTAGGCCATCATCTCCTCGCCATGTAATGCTAGATGACACAGCATATCAGAAATAAGCCAAATGTGCAACACAAAGTAACTATGTATCATTACCCCACACTGGGAAATCAAGCCCCATTATTCCCAAGAGTTAAAGACTTTAACAAAGCACTATTCGAGAGAAACAGAGTTAATTTTTCGAATGTGAAATGAATCTACAGCACCCATATAAAACTCCTCCTACAGTCAGATAGAGACACAGACAGGCAAAACTCATTTGTGTTGTATGGGAAAGGGAAGTTAGGATGGTGATTCAGTGATCCCTGTTCGTAGGATTCATTCGGATCATCTTTTTGCTTGTTAGTATTTGCAGTTTGTTGATCTCTCTTCTCCAGGTAATTTTCACTGTCTTGCAAAAGACTCAGAACAATTGGGTGACAAATTACAAATTCTCTGACTTTCTGGATAAAACCCATAGCTTACAGCAGCTGATAAGAGAAAATATAGTGGCTTTCTTCTGGTTTTAGATATTTTTTACTGCAGACAGAGACAGAGAGAGAGAGAGAGAGAGAGAAAGAGGCAATCTCCCCTCTTTGAGTTTCAAAGACCTCTGGGTATACTGTTCACATCCATAAATGGTTCAACTATCTCAGAGTTAATCACATTCCTGTTGAAAAGCAGGAAACCTTTCTCATCAGCAACTTTGGAAGGGAAGCTGAGGTGGTTGGAGGGGGCATATTTTAAAATCCAGGTGGGGAGGGCACTATTTTCTGGGAGGTTACCCCAATGAATAAAAGCCTCCCCATCCCTTTGAAGATAAGAATCACAGAAGCATCAAATCCTGAAACTGTGAAAACAGGCTGTTTGTCCATTGAGTCCACAGTGACCTTCTGAAGATCATCCCACCTTGACCCACCCCCTACTCTCTTACTTCATCTCCCATGGCTAACCCACCTAGCCTGCACATCCCTGGACACTATGGGTAATTTGGCTCGACCAATTCATCCTAACCTGCACATTGTTGGACTGTGGGAGGAAACCAGAGCACCCGGAGGAAACCCACGCAGACACAGGGAGAATATGCAAACTACACACAGAGTCACCTGAGGGTTGAAGAGAAAGCAGGTTCCTGGTGCTATGAGACAGCTGTGCTAATCACTGAGCCAACATGCCATCCATGAAAAGACTATATCTCTATCCCACAGTTTAATGAGTTTCCCAAGTGAAGCATTTTATGATTTGGGGGATGAATTGACCCTTACTTATCCCAGAGGGAGTGGATGGGAAGGTGATGAGCTAAACACTAATCCTATTGCACCTACACCCACCCCATAACATGCCTAATGTGCCAATCGAGACACATAAAATCCAGCCCATCGTTGTCATCATTATCTGTACAGACTCCTACAACTTCACACAACGTACATTTTCTTAAGTGTTTGAGGGACTTAGGAGAGGTAATAACACATTAGATCAAAATAATCCACTCCATCAAATGCTTTTTACATCAATTGCTTCTCAGAAGATTTGAGTTGTTTTAAGTGATTATTTTAATAGTGTTTAAAATGCTCTGACAGTTCCATTGGGTTTGACACAAGAGACCTTTACTTTCCCCATTTATCAGATTCTAGTCCCCCGATACAATGGTTTTTGAAAAAAAATGGATATTGTGTCTAACACATCAATTAACCAAAACACCTCGATAGAAGTCACTTTACCAATACCTCTGCCCAACCTGTTCCTTTCACTGGTGTAGCACAGATATAAACAGCATTCGAGAATGCATTAAATCAGAAATACCTTGGATTTTTGACAAATCCATATCAAAATCCAGAAACCTGAAGTGGGAGGGGTAGGAAAAAATTCTCTGGGTATCATACTCAAGTTGGGATGCACTGGAGTTCATGCTCTATATTTAAAGCATAAGCAGACAATGATAAACAGGACATGGGATCAGGAATTCATCCTCTCTAATGACTGCAACATGAATTAGAAATGTGTCATTTATAATCATTGTACACAAAATGCAGCAACATTATTTATAAGTGGGACGCATTGTCTATAACTAGAGCACCAGGGATCATAGACACATTTGTAACTGGCACATATGGAACAAGATTCTATTCTTATAATGAAAGCAAAATAAAGCAGATCCAGAAACAAAAACAGCAAGTGCTGGAGAAACTCAGCAGGTCTGACAGCATCTCTGGAGAGAGAAACAGAGTTAAAGTTTTGAGCCTGACATGATCTTTTGAGAACTATGCTTTCAGCTTGAATGAGCTTGGGGGTTGGGGGGGGTGGACTACCTTCTACAGGTTGTTAACTCGGGTTGGAAGGATTTCGGATGAGTTTATCACACGGCCTTGGCCTGCCCCCTCTCATGTTCGCATCATTTGACGTGACCTGACACATCTCAACTTGTCAACTTGTTGGACCCCCACCTTCCCCACATAACTGAAAAGCAAAAATGCTGCTTACAATCCAATTGGATGATGCTGGAGTCTTCACAGAATTACTTCTTTTCCCAACTCCAAGAAATCATTAATTTAAAGAAAGTGAAAATAAAACAGATTCCTTGTGGATGCCTGATAACTGCTTTCCCGTGGTTTTGTCTGACAATGTAAGGGATATCAATCTTCAATTCTGGGAAGGGTAGTGACTCCTTTACACACAGAGATTCAAGGAGGATGGACGATAGCTGTGTATGGGGGATCTCAGCTGCAGTATGTGCAGCTCTTTCAAGGCACACATGCCAACTCTGCATTTGTTATTGACCAGGCCAAACCCCTTCAAGGCACTTTAAGAAGATAACCCAGACCCTAACTGTTCCTTTGTTTTAAAGGCAGGTGTGAAGTGGATATTCCAGGAATGAAGCAGCTGGTCAAAGAACTCGGCTTTAAGCAAAACAGAATTTATTTCCACACCGTGGTTGAAGCACAAACAAAAGAAAACAGAATTTAGAATAACATATCAGTTGGGTTTCCAAATGGTTTTGAAAATGCAATTTAATGAAGCAGCTGTTTCCAGTCCCTGTAACATCCCAAAACCACACCCCTTGGCAAATGGTAAGTTCAAACCGAGGGTCTTATAGGCAGGAGAGATTGCAGAGAGAAGAGCCAGGCAAGAAATATCTGCTGAAGCATGGAACCTTTTTTTTCACAATAACAGCTTCTCTGCTACCAGCAGTTCCTGATTGCCTGCTTAAACAAACTAAATTAGGAAAATCCTGAACTGGAAGAACTGGCCACTCCCCTGCCATAGTTTAAAGTAGACATTTCCAGACATACTGGTACCTCTGCCTTTAAGACCTCTCTTGAGAAAAAACAAGGACAAAGTAACCTTGTTAAATGGGCAGCATTATCACATACTTGACAGGCTCTTTCTGGGGTCCTGCCCACTGAGGGTTATCAGGTCAAGTCGAAACTGACAGCTTTAAACAGCAGCATTACTAGGGAAACTGTGACTCCTGTCAGGCTGCCTCCTACTGAACGCTGAGGACGCAGGGCACAAGGCAGTGATGGCAGGAGGGGGATGGCTATAAGGGGCTAACAGCAAGGGCCAGGGGCAATTTATCACCAGATAATCCCTTTCTTAATGCTAGGCCTCTCAATCAGGTAGTAAGTACCTGGATCAGAGCAGCTGATACATGGGAATACTACCCCATACAAGTTCCCTTCCAAAACACTCACCGTCCTGATTTGGAAATATTCTTTCAGAGTCACTGGGACAAACTCCTGGAATTCCCTCCCTCAGGGCATTGTGGGTCTACCTACAGCACATGGATTTCAACAGTTCAAGAAGGCAGCTCACCTCCACTTTCTCAAGGGGCAACTAGGGACGGTCAATAAATGCTGGGTCAGTGAAGCTCATATCCCATGAGAGAATGAAGAAAAAAGTGCCTCCAAAAGAAGGACTCACCATCCTCGGGAAGCTGAGGGAGCTGACAAGTAGATAGGGTTGGCTTGCCCTGCTCCCAGTGTGGTGTGTTTCCTGCCTAGTGATGGTCCACATCAGAGCAATGGGGCTGTAGGCCATAGATATAACAAGGGTGGAGATGGGAAGATGGTTATGCAGAGCCCTCCCACCTCGTGAAATACCCTTAGTCGAAGCAAATTACTCCAGATGCTGGAATCTATATTGAAAACAAAAAATGCTGCAAATCCCAGCAGGTCAGGCAGCATCTGAGGAGAGAGAGGAAGCTAACATTTCCAGTTATTGCATAGTATTGCACAGCTCCACTATTGCACAAATGCTTCAGCTCTGACAAAGAGTCATCTAGGTTTGAAACACAAACTTGCTGTCTCTTCAGGAATGCTACCTTACCCATTGCAATTCCAAGCATTTGATGAAACAGTCCTGTCCACCACCAAATGCACCACAGGGGAGATCAAATGATCCCACTGGCTTTCTCTCACTTTAATCATATCTCCTTCTCTGTTGGCAAGGACCTATCCCCAAACAGATTCAGATTGAGACTAAAAACTCAACAAATGCAGAAACTCAGACACACTTGCTATTTAGTGACAAAGTATCTGAGGATGCCAATTCACATTGTTGATTCATGATGTCCCAGACACTCCATATTGAAGGAAGCCAAAATGTGCGCATTTCTTCAAAATGGCAATTCTTAACTTGGAGTTTGCGTAGAACCATAAAACTCCAAGGTACTGGATTTTTAGCCGCTGTGAGGGAGGGGTCAGAAGTCAATGGATCCAGAGTATAGTGAGAGCTGCCTTTGTCCTGAATCAGAGAGTGAACCGAATCTCGGAGCAGTCCAGGACAAATCCCAGCTGTTTACCCACACAGAGTGAGCTTCTGAGACTAATAGCCTGGTCCATAAACCTGCAGAAACTCATCATGAGAACTCCTCTATGGATGGTGAGGGTGTTGGTATGATCCTGGCCTCAGGGACTGGGGAATATGAAGGTATCAGGTTGGGAGGATCTTGAAGCTGGGTTGAGATTTGGGAAACCTTTCATCCTCTGTTGACGGTCAGGAATCATGGGACTAATGGTGATGCCATAAGGCAAAGAGGTTGTTTAATGTTGCCTGAACAAACCACCATGCCTTCCCATTCCATCCAGCTTTATGGGTAAGTGACTTAGTGTTTTAGGTTGCAGGCAGTTTGACAAGCAGATTTCCCCAAGTAAACCCAGCAGTGATCATGTCTGCTTATGGGGGTAAAACAATTTGGTAGAGAAGAATTCTAGCAGAAATTAGACCCATTATATAAATAGGCAAAAGTGAGGACTGCAGATGCTGGAAATTAGAGTCTAGATCAGAGTGATGTTGAAAAGGCACAGCAGGTCAGACAGCATCCGAGGAGCAGGAAAATTGATGTTTCGGGCAAAAGCCCTTCATCAGGAACCATTATATAGATACCCAGCACATGTAATGTACCTGATTTGGGAATATGGTCCGGTCACCCTTCCTCAGAATTTGAAACGTCAACTCTGATTTCTCTGCACAGATGCTGCCAGAGCTGCTGAGCTTTTCCAGCAATTTCTGTTTTTGAGTCTGATTTCCAGCATCTGCAGATTTTCAGTTTTTATCAGAATCACTTGCTTGTCCTGACTGATTATCTGATTGAAATTGTACACACACTTCTAACCCCAACTTCTCAGCCAATACCTTTAGCAGCGGAGCGATTATTTTTTAATGAATTCAGGGGCTGTGGGTTCTCTGGTTGAGTTCATCTCCAATAATATAAAAATGGCAAATTGGATGTTGAGGTGTGGAAATTTCTGCTGTCACTTTGTGGGAAATACTGACTGCTGAAGTGCAGTAGTAGAAGACCTGACTGGGCAGAACAGGGGAAGTTGGCATTTATATTGCCCTGTGTTTCACTCAGCAACTGATAGACAGCTGACATGTTGTGTACAGCCCTGAAATGTCAAAAGGACCCTTGCAGACATAGATTAATCCATTTGTCTCAATTGGTTTGTGTTGAAAGGCGAGCGATCTCTTTTTTCCTGTCAGTTTGCCAAACTACAATATTAAATTATTGGACAGACCCAGGCTTTTCAAAAACAGGAAGGTTGTCAGCTATGACATGCCTAGCTGATAGGATTGCCATCATTAACCAGTGTCTAAACTGAATGGGAGGTCAAGGCAAAATATGGTATAAATAGCATCATAATAGGAGTTTTCATAAGTCAATTCAAGCCTCACGTTATGTACAATAATGACAGTGACATTTATTTCCAGATCGAACCAATTTCACTCCCTTTTGAATTTTTCAGGCCAGACTGTGGTTCTGATGTAACATGACTCATTTTCACAGCCCAAGCTTGCAAGTGGCACTGTGAGTTATTGCAGTGCGGTAACTCACTTACCTCAGCGGTAATAGATGGAGAGGCGATGCCCTTGAGGTATTATCACAGAACTGTTAATCCAGAGACCCACATGATATTCTGGGCATCTGGGTTCGAATCCTGCCAGGGCGGATGGTGGAATTTTAATTCAATAAAAAATATCTGGGATTAAGAGTCTAATGATGACCATGAATCAATGTCAGAAAAAAAACCATCTGGTTCATCAATGTCCTTGAGGGAAGGAAACTGCCGTCCTGACCTGGTCTGACCTCCATGTGGCTCAGACCCACAATATGGTTAAATTTTAACTGCCCTCTGGGTTATTAGGGATGGGCAATAAATGCTGCTTTGCCAGTGATGTTTTCATCTTGTGAATGAATGAAGAAAAAAGACATTCTTGAGATGTTCTCAGTTGACTGGGCAGCTGGTTTGTGATAATACAAATATAGAGCTTGCACATTCCCACAAAGACAAAGGGCATAGATTTAACTTAAGAGAAGAGTGAGAGATTTATCTTCACCTAGATAGTGGTGGGTTTCTGGACCTCATTGCCTGAAGGAATGGTTGAGTCAGAGACTCTTGAAACATTTAAGCAATATTTAGATATTCACTTACATTGCTGTAGCCCCAGTGTTATGGGCCAATTGCAGACAACAACATTATTGCAGTCAAACCTTTATTGACCATCATGGACATGATGGGCCAATTGGCCTCTTCTGTGCTGTAAACTCAATGAGCCTATGAGTCCCATACTAGTTGAGGTTGCCATGAAGAAATCTTTTCCTTCCCTTGCCTAGAGATGCAGGAACTTTGTAATGACACAGCAGCTGCTTGGTATGGTAGGACAATAACACTTTCACCTGCAATAGGTGTTAGTCATGTTCCACTAGTTACACTCTGACCTTAGAATCAGAAAGTTACTAGTTCAGGCACCACCTCAACACAAAGTCTGGGCTGGTGTTCCAGCACAATACTGAGGGAGTATTGCATTGCTGAAGATGTTATCATTTGGATGAGACATTATATCAAGTTTCAGTTGGATGATAAAAGTTCTGAGATGCTATTTGGAAGAGAAGCACAGCAGCTGCCCACCACACCCCCCTGCCCCGTAATGTCCTGTTGGTATCTATCCTCCAACCACCCTCATTTAAGCTGTGCATTTGGTCACAGTCATACAGCTGGGACGTTGAAAAGCATGAACAGCCATCACAGAAATACAGCTGGGACTTAGCAACGATGGCAGTGGCAACATTTCAAAACATACACATAGTGGATGTGAAGAGCTTTGAGAAACCAGGAGGTCATGAAATTATCATAAACTTGCTGCAGCGAAGAATGGTTTTTTTGGCCCATTAGCTCTGTGCTGGCCCTATGGATGAACAAATATTTATTTTATATGTTTGCCTCACAAACTGCCACACAACCACTCAAGGACGATAAGAGGAGAGTCTAGTTTCTTGATGAAAAGTGTTGATTCCACAAAACTGATCGCCTTACCACTGACGCTCAGCTAATTGCGAGCTGAGTTTTATAGTTGGATATGGGAATAGGTGAATGAAGTGAAAATATTGGGATGTGGGTTGTCAACATAACTTTAACAGGAAAAGTTTTATTTTTATTTTTGCCAGGATGATTGCACTCAGACCAGCAAATTCACCCCATATCCCTGAAATCCTCAGCTGTTATTAGACTGATGAATGGACTCTCTCACCTCAAATGATGCTGTCAAGAGTGTGGTGCTGGGAAAGCACAGCAGGTCAGGCAGCATCTGAGGAGCAGGAAAATTGGCATTTTGGGCAAAAGCCCTTCATCAGGAATGAGAATGCTGACCTTGTTAACAATGCTCTTGCCTACTGCATGCCTCATGCAATGTAACCTGTTTACCTCTGCCTAAGTCTTTGTGATCTGCACATCCTTGCTGACTACGAGCGGACTGTACCACTCTAAGCAAAGCTTTTCATTGTACGTTGGTACACATGACAATAAATCAATCAATCAATAACTCCACAGAGGTTGGTGGCACATCACCAAGTACCCTTTATTTACATGTGCGCAGTACATGGGCTCTGACCAGGTAGATCAGAGCCAGGAGAAAGTGAGGACTGCAGATGCTGGAGATCAGAGCTGAAAATGTGTTGCTGGAAAAGCGCAGCAGGTCAGGCAGCATCCAAGGAGCAGGAGAGTCGATGTTTCGGGCATGAGCCCTTCTTCAGGATTCCTGAAGAAGGGCTCATGTCCGAAACGTCGACTCTCCTGCTCTTTGGATGCTGCCTGACCTGCTGCGCTTTTCCAGCAACACATTTTCAGATCAGAGCAAGTCCTGAGAGTGCAGAGACTCTCTGAGACTCCTGTTTATATCTGTCAGCCAGGGCTCTCTGACTGAGTATTACAACTGTTGACCTGGGCCAATGAGATCTACCTGGCCTTCATCCCAACTTAGACAATCCCTGTAGAGGAGCAGGGAAAATCAGCAGCTGAGCAGCATATCCAGCAGCCTATCACATAACAACAATGAGAAAATATCTCATCCTGACCCATTGGTTTGGGAACAACAGACATCACAGGAGAGATCTCTCCACTGGGTGACATAGTACCTCATAGAGTCACAGCATTTTGGCAGCACAGAGAGAGGCCATTCAACTCTTCATGTCTGCACTGGATCTCTGAAGGAGCAATTCACCTAATGCCTTCTCCTTATAGCCTTTCACATTCTTCCTCTTTAGAGAATAATTAAATTTCCTCTCTTCAATTCCCTCCCTATAATTCCCTCTTTTCAATCTCTTCTCTTCAATGCTTTCATAGAACCTACGTCTGTTGGGCTCTCAGGTGATGCATTCCAGACCCTAATCACGTATTGTCCCCAAGC
This sequence comes from Hemiscyllium ocellatum, assembly GCF_020745735.1. Lineage (NCBI taxonomy): Eukaryota > Metazoa > Chordata > Chondrichthyes > Orectolobiformes > Hemiscylliidae > Hemiscyllium > Hemiscyllium ocellatum. Next base: position 59,089,542 of record NC_083422.1, on the reverse strand, counting down.
TACCAACACTCCTTTTCCTAATTGCCTCAAATCTCCATCCCCTCACTCTTGACCCTTGCACCGATTGGAATAGTTTCTCCCTGTCTATTCTGTCCAAAGCTGTCATGACTTGAAATACCTCAATCAAATCTTCTGGCGAACTGGAAAAAAAGATGTAGTTGCTAGGTGTGATCTAAACTCTGATTCACCCCTTGTTGAAGAGCTTGTCAATGCTTTTGTCCTGACCCAGGGATGAAAATGGGACACTTTCCACAGTAGTTTGGAAATTCCAAAAGGAAAAGCCTGTATTATATAGTAATTGTGAGTGACTAACGCAGAAATTTGAAATGATGGATCTTGATGTATTAAGTGAGGAAACAAATTCCTCTGACAAGTGGTCACACTAACAGTCAGAAGTGTAAAATCATTGGGAAAAAAGATAGAGGAGGAATGAAACCTTTTTTTTCCCACAGAGAGTTTTGCTTCGAGCTGGAACACATTACCTGAAATGGCAGTGGAATCTAATTCTAAAGGAACTTGCAAAAGACATGTACTTGAAAAGGAATCATATTCAGAGTTATGTATAAGAGACTGGAGTTTGATATTAACAGTTTGAAAGGACCCTGTAGGCAAGGGGCCAGTTTCTGTCGATTTCTTCTCCATAGGCTGATTTTTCTATTTAAGAAAACACACTGCAGTAATGTCACATTAAAAATAAATGATTAAAAATGGACATGGGGCTGAATTCTGCATTATTCCAATGGGTTTAATTGCTCTCAAAATGCCAGTATTGTGAGCTGTTTGGAAAGGATATAGCATCTTTAATTCCAAAGACTATTAAGTTGTCAAGTTATTTTATAGACAGGCCAACTGTGCTACAGACACTTAGAGTTTTACTGCCACTTTTAGCTTCTGCATCAATCCCAATAAAACAAGTAAAATGCTCATGTCACATTTTAATGTTATCATAACTGGGAAGCACAATAGACAGTGTCATACACTGCATCAATGGAGCATCCCTGCAGGTTTCAATTTGTTTGTGAGAAGACCCGATACTAATAGCAGAATGGATGAGGCCTTTGGTGTGTGGGAATTTGCAAACCATTCACAAGTCCTGTTTCTTAACATTTGGCTCCCTGTAGGAACATTGAGGCCAACGTCACACTTACATTTATCTTTTTTCCAAACTGGGAGTTAAACCGATGTCCCATTCATCCATTCCAGAGGAGCTATACAGCTCTAACAGCAGTGTTCAAAGAGTAGAGGAGCTTTCCCAGGTGACCAGGACAATATTGGTCCCTCAAACAAGACATAAACCAGGTTATCTGGTCATTGCCATTTGTGAAACTTTTCTGGGCACTAATCGACTGTCATGTCTCCTATTTTATTCCAATGGATAGAGTTCAAACATTTTTTATCAGCTGTGAGGCCATTGAGACCTCTCAATGAAAAGTGCTGAGTGTACACTCTTTCTTTTCACAAGGATTAACAGACAAATTAAATGTCCTCTTCCCTGTCTTTAAAACCAGCAGTACAGTAACCAACATGTTTGGTTTAACTTTAGACTTTGAAGAATGTGATTTCTGATTCTAAATGGTCAGAGCTGCTGCTCAATGCCAGTTTTGGCTCTGACCTTGTGAGACCATGCCATTTGCACTGTGGTTGTTGAGCATTGCCTAGTGTGATTCATTCAGGAGCTTCACTCTAGCATGGCAGTCTCTGATACCTTTGCAGTAGAGGGAGCCTGAGAAAGTTCAGGATTTTCTGAATCCTCATCCCATCAAGTGATTTGCTTGACATCTTGCAATCTTAAACAGTCAGCTCCCACAGGTCATGGCCATCATGTCTGCTAGTTCATTTGCTGTTGTCCAAAGACCATAATACCATAAGACATAGGAGTGGAAGTAAGACCAATCGACGCAACAAGTCCACTCTGCCATTTAATCGTGGCTGATGGGCATTTCAACACCACTTACCCGCACTCTCCTCATAGCCCTTAATTCCTTGTGAGATCAGTGGGCAGCTGAGTGGTTCAGGGGTTAGCAATGCTGCCTCACAGCGCCAGGGACCCAGGCAACTGTCTGTGTGGAGTTTACACATTCTCCCAGTGTCTGCGTGGGTTTCCTCCTGGTGCTCAGGTTTCCTCCCACAATCCAAAGATTTGCAGGTTAGGTGAATTGGCCATGCTAAATTGTCCATAGTGTTAGGTGTAGGGGAATGGGTCTGGGTGGGTTGCTCTTTGGAGGGTTGGTGTGGACTTGTTGGGCCGAAGGGCCTGTTTCCACACTGTAGGGAATCTAATCTAAAAATCAAGAATTTATCAATCTCTACCTTGAAGACATTTAACATCCCGGCATCCATTGCGCTCCATGGCAATGAATTCCACAGGCCCACCACTCTCTGGCTAAATAAATATCTCCTCATTTCCATTCTAAATTGACCACCTCTAATTCTAAGACTACGCTTACAGGTCATAGTATCCCCACCTGATGGAAACAGGTGCAGGCAGAAGCCCTTCATCAGGAAGGGCTCCTGCCCAAAAACGTTGATTCTCCTGCTCCTCGGATGCTGCTTGACCTGCCGTGCTCTTCCAGCACCACTCTAATCTTGACTCTGATCTCCAGCACCTGCAGTCCTCATTTTCACCACAAAGTTTAACCAGCTGATTTCCTTTGAGAGTTCAGTGGTTTTGTGGGTTACCTTTGTTGTCCGGGGCACTGCAATCCATTGTGACAATAATCAATTGATAACATCATAGTAACTTCTTGCTGAAGAGTAATTTAACATGATCCACACTCTCCCTTTATTTCTATACCATAGGAGCATGGGTGAGGTGCTCTTTGGAGGATTGGTGCAGATCTGATGGGTCAAATGGCCTCATTGTATACTATAGGGATGCTATGAATCTCATACTTTTCAATGAGGTCACCTCTCATTTTTCTAAGTTTCAATGAGTAGACTCCCAACCTGTTTAACTTTTGTTCATCAGGCCATCCCTCCTGACCAGGATTATCCAAACAGAAATCCTGTGGCCGCAGTTTTAAAGCAATAGAAAGATAAGATTGCCACGTCTTGCCAGACCATTGAGTCGCTCTCTCATTAGAGAGAGATGAGTGGTGGTGGTTTAATCTGAGGATCACCATACCTCAGGCAAGGGGCAGAAATAAAAAAACAATTACACAATAGGTGTGTTTGCAACAGTGTGCTACGCAGGTTATAACTGAAAACAGTGACTAAATCTCCTTGTACTTGCAGGTAAAAGGGTGATGGATGGGAGTTCTCTCACTCTCTGATTGCCAGAAGAAAGTCACCAGTTAAAAGCTATTGTCAAACCGGAAATCAAGGTGTCCAAAGAAACTGCTTAACTGCCCAGAATTAACACAACAGGAAATCGGTGATACGGTGGCTCAGTGGTTAGCACTGCTACCTCACAGCACCAGAAAGCTGGGTTCACTTCCACCCTCGGGCAACTGTCTGTGTGGAGTTTGCACTTTCTCCCCGTGTCTGCGTGGGTTTCCTCCTACGGTCCAAGAATGTGCAGGTTAGGTAGATTTGCCATGGGAAATTGCCCATAGTGTCCATGGAAGTTTAGGCAAGATACATTAGCTATGGGGAATACAGGACCCTCACACACTTTTATAAATACACCCACAGAAAGCACACTATCCGGGTGCAGAATGGCCTGGGATGGCAACTGCTCTGTCCAGGACTGTAAGAAACTACAGAAGATGGTGTGCACAGCCGAGACCATCACAGAAGCCAATCTCCCATCCATGGAGTCCATTGACTCTTCTCATTGTTGCAGAAAGGCTGATAACATGATCAAAGACCCACCACGCCTCAGTAATGCTCTCCTGCAACCTCTGCTGTCAGGCAGAAGATACAGAAGCTTGAACACATGCACCAACAGGTTCAAGAACAGCTTCTTCTCCGCTATTATTACCCTGATGAAAAGACCTCCCTAGTTTCAAATAATGTTGATCTTGCTTTGTGTACATCCTGTGCAGTGTAACCTGTATACCCTGCTCTATCTAAGCTCCCTATGATGTGTATGTCCTCGTTTGTTGTGATTTGCCTGCACTGCTCGCAAAACATAGCTTTTCACTGCATTTAGATACATGTGACCACAATAAATCAAATCAAATGAAATTCTGATCTATGTACATGTTTGCTGTGTTTCAGTAACTGATAAACTCATTCTTCTTCTAACTCAAGAAAAGCTGATTACATTGGCTGATTTTGAAACACAAGTACATTGGAACAGGGGAAGTTCTCAAAGGGAAACGATCCTTCATTTTAAGTTAACCTCGTTGTGATCAACTGAGAGAGAATTTAAATAATGAACAGGAACAAGTTCCTCCCTCCTCATACAAGATCCCACCAAATTGGAACTTGCTCAGAATGTTTTCATAACATTGTACCTGCATGCTTCCTCCTAGCAGAGCTCTTTGGGGAACATCTCTGGGACACCCACACCAATCAACCACACCGCCCTGTGGCCCAACATTTCAACTCCCCCTCCCACTCAGCCAGGGACATGGAAGTCCTGGACCTCCTTCTCCGCTGCTCCCTCGCCACCAGATGCTTGGAGGAAGAACACCTCATCTTCCGCCTGGGAACACTTCAACCCCAGGGCATCAATGTGGACTTCAACAGTTTCCTCATTTCCCCTTCCCCCACCTCACCCTAGTTCCAAGCTTCCAGCTCAGCACTGTCCCCTGATTTGTCCTACTTGCTTATCTTCTTTTCCACCTCCTCCACCTATCCACTCCACCCTTCCCCCCTCCGACCTATCACTTTCATCCCCTCCCCCACTCACCTATTGTACTCTATGCTACTTTCTCCCCAACCCCACCCTCCTCTCACGTATCTCTCCACCCTTCAGGCTCTCTGCCTGTATTCCTGATGAAGGGCTTTTGCCCGAAACATCGATTTTACTGTTCCTCGGATGCTGCCTGAACTGCTGTGCTTTTCCAGAACCACTCGAATCTAGCTGCATTATCTGTGTAAGATTCAGCTCCATGAACATTTATATTTAGAAGTGTCACATCTTTAAAGAATATTCTGCTTTTCCATTCTTACGAGCAATGTGAGTAGCTCACACTTACCCCAGATTATACTCCATCCCTCTTGTTGTTATCCAGGTAGCCTGTACACATCACATTGTAGTCACTCTTACTTTTCCAACTAGCTTTGTGCCACCAGCAAACTTTAGGGACATTGCTATCTGTCTCTTCATCCAAGTCATTAATATACAATGTGCAGGTCGTTTTGCGAGAACATACATTTCGTTCACTCGAGTTCACTATAAAGCAGTTGACGAATTCAGGACACTGTTTCTACAGTGTGAACTTTTAAAGTGTGCATTAGTTATAATGTGATTCCGGCCCCATTACTTTAAATGGTGCTGCTATTACGCGATTTTCTTATAACGCTGGGTTGCACGAGAATAGAACTGTCGCGTTATAACAGAACCTATTGTAAATAGCTGTGGCCCCAGCACTAATCACAGTGGCACTCCACTAATCACAGTCTGCTAACATAAAATTCCATGCCTATACCCACTTTTTGCTTCCAGTTTACCAACTCTACATCCATTCTAATATATTGTCTCCAATTCAATGCACATTCACCTTTTGATTGGCACCTGCTGAACAAAAATTCGAGCTGGAGCTATGTGTACAATAATCACATCATTAAAGGAATGCTTACACTCCCAAATTCCAGCCCTTAACTTTGCTCTAAGCTTAATCAGCAATCAGTGTGTAATTCCAATAGGTTCTTAAAAATATCAGGGTGGCCAAGGGAACATGCCATTTTTATGCTGCAAATGGTAATACAGTAAGATCCCGATTCATGCTATAATTCATGATGCCCTGAATTTGCTGGACAATATGTGAATTACCCGAAATGTGTATCAATAACACAGAACATTACTTCTCCAAAAATAATCAGCTTAAAAGAAGAATCATAGAGGGAGAAGGATATAAAGGATAGAACAGTTGCAGCTTCAAAGAGGAAATTTCAGAACAACACTCAGTCTGATGCAAAAGCAAAATGCTGCAGATGCTGAAAATAGAAGTAGAAACTCAGCAGACATCTGTGAAGAGAGAAACAGAGCCAAGGTTTCGAGTTCAATGCATGACTCTTCTGCAGAACTGATGATACAACTTGTAAAGTGAGGTTTTACATGTAGGAGAAAATTAAAAATCACCCAACATCAGGTTATAGCCCAACAGCTTTATTTGGAAGTACTAGCTTTCAGAGCGCTGCTCCTTCATCAGGTAGCTAGTGGGACAGGATCATAGGACACAGAACTTCTGGCAAAAGATCAAAGTGTCATACAACTGAAATCATGAATGTAGGAGAAAGGAGGGGAGCAGAAGAAGTGGAACTGAAGAGGAGATCAGGGAAGGTTAGAGGTGGAGGGTGTCAATCTTATAGCATTGATTGTAAAGGAAAATGCCTTAAAAGTGAGGCAGAGTTGAGAGGCTTGAAACAGAGTTTATTGGAAGGAAATGTTCTCATTTACTTCAGCACTGTCTGAACATTTAGAAGATTGAAAGTCATTTTCTTGTTTAAGAGTGCCACCGGGAACAGGCAAGATAAATGGTACAGTATTAATTTCGGTTCAGAAAAAAAGAATCTCGAAAGCAGATAATTGCTCTTAAATGTGAATGCAGCTTGAAGGAATTTATTGAGATATTGATCTGCCATCAGGTATGTGGGGTTGATCTGGTTGTGGCACACACGATTCCCAGAATTGTACCTGAGGGTTATGCAGAGAGAATGGTCCATTACAGACTTCATTACAATAAAGCATTTGACAGACACATTTCTTTAAGATTCCCCCAGAACATTGGTAGCTAAATGAAACTGTCATTACAGAGGCAGCTTTAAAAGTTGACTCCTTTAATTCCAAATTCACTTGCAATGAAAAAGCTAGATTATTATCACAGGTGGACTACAAATTTTTCTAAAGGAGTAGTTTGACAGAAGAAATCTGGAAACAGAAACAGATTTCCCATAGCATTGTTCTGAGGACTGGAGGTTGTAGTTTTATGGAGGATTATTAAAACATTCAAGAGTATAGACCAAACCATAAAAATAATGGCTTACATCATTGAAGGCATTTTTACTGAGCATAACCAGGAAGCAACAAAGGAACAAGCGGTGGCATTTGACTCTTCAAACTTCATTCATTATTCAGTGGGATCATAGGTAATCTGGTTGTGGTTTCAGTTTCACTTCCCTCTCAGTCTCCGTAATCCTGAACTCTTTGGTCAATCAAAAGTCTGTCTAACTCACTCAGCCTGGAACTCACTGAAAGATCCAGCCTTCACTACCTTTTGGAGGAGAGACTGTCATGCTCTAAAAATCCACAAAGAGAAAAAGCTTCCTCTTATCTCCAGCTTAAAAAGGACACCTTTTATTCGCAAACTATGCCCCTAGTTTTAGTTTCTCCCACAAGAGGAAACACATTCCTGGTATCCAGCCTGTGTTGTCTCCTCAAACTCTTATACACTGCTGCTTGCCTGCTGTTCAACTGGAGATGTTCATTCATTCACAGGGTGTGGGTGTCACAGGCTTGGAGAAAGTGAGGACTGCAGATGCTGGAGATCAGAGTCAAGAGTGTAGTGCTGGAAAAGCACAGCCCTTCATGGCTTATGCCCAAAACGTCGATTCTCTTGCTCCTCGGATGCTGCCTGACCTGCTGTGCTTTTCTAGCCACACTCCCGTCACTGGCTAGACCAGCATTTACTGCCCATCCCTAATTGCCCAGATAGCAGTTAAGAGTCAACACATTGCTGTGGGTCTGGAGTCACATATAGGCCAGACAAGGTAAGGATGGCAGTTTCCTTCACTAAAGGACGTTAGTGAACCAGATGGGTTTTTCCAATAATAGATTCACGGTCATCATTTGAAGCTTAATTCCAGGCTTTTGATTGAATTCATCTACCATGGTGAGATTCAAACCTGAATCCCCAGAACAGAAATTGCTAGACAAACTCAGCAAATCTGGGAGCATCTGTAGATACAATGCAGAGTTAATGTTAACTCTGCTTTGTTTCCACAGATACTGCCAGACCTACAGCAATTTATGGTTTTGCTTCTGATTTCCAGCATCTGCATTTTTTAAAGTTTTCTCTGGATTAATAGTCAGGCATGAGGCCATTGTCTCCCTTTGAGCACTTATCTCAAAGAGAAAAGTATGCTTCTCATTTCTGTATTAAAAAGGAGACCTTTTGTTCTTAAGATCTGTTCCTAGTTTTAGTTTCTCCCACAAGGGGAAATGTCTTCTTGGTATCCAATCTATGCAGTTCCCTCAAACTCTTAGGTATTCCAGCCTGTCAGCTATTGAATTGGAGTGGTACTTAATGTGCTCTGTCCCTCTTCATGATAGTTGCATTTTAAGGTCAATTACAGCCAAACTCTAGGCTTTGAGATACTTATCTCTAGATTTCCCAGTGCTACATGTGGAGTAGTTGAGGCAAAAACGCATGGGCCCATTTAAAGAAGGTTACATAAAGATTAAAGGAAGGTCAATTCTCGGAGTGACGATCACCAACAATCTGTCCTGCTCCACCCACATTGATGCAACGGTCAAGAAATGCCTCTATTCCCTCGGGAAGTGAAGGAAGTTTGGCATGTTTGTAAAGACTTTTCCTAATTTTTTATAGATGCACCATAGAAAGCATTCTATGTGGGTGCATCACAGTGTGGTACAGTAACTGCTTTGCCCAGGACCGTAAGAAACCAGACAGAGTTGTGAACACATCCCAGTCCATCATGCACACCAATCTTCCATCCATTGACTCCATCTATACTTCCTGATGCCTCTGTCAGGCAGCCTACATCATCAAAGACACTACCAGCCCCCCCTCCTCTTCCCCACCTGGTTATAATCTCTTCCAACTTCTTCCACTAGGCAGAAGATACAAAAAGCTTAAACACACATACCAACAGATTCAAGAACAGCTTCTTACCCACTGTTATTAGGTTTCTGAATGGAATTTTTAAATTTCAAATTTAATGTCACTCTTTGTGCATCTTTTCTGCAGCATTCCTCATTCTGATCTAGTATGGCATACTGCCTGTATACATGCAAACTAAGTACATGATGGAATACTCCCCCATGCCTGGATGGGTGCAGTTCCCAACAACACTCAAGAAGCTTGACACCATCCAGGACAAAGCTGCCCACTTGCTTGGCACCACATCCACAAGCATCCCACTCCCTTCACCACCGCTCAGGAGCAGCAGTGTTTACTATCTACAAAATTCAGTGCAGAAATTCACCAACGATCCTCACACAGCAACTTCTAAACCCATGACCATTTCCATCTGGAAGGACAAAGGCAGCAGATACATGGGAACACCATACCTTGAAAGTTCTCCTTCAAGCCACTCACCATCCTGACTTGGAAATACATCACTGTTCTTTCACTGTCACTTGGTCAAGATGCTGGAATTCCCTCTCTAAGGGCATTGTGGGTCTACCTACAGCACATGGACTGCAGCGGTTCAAGAAGGCAACTCATCCCCACTTTCTCAAGGGGCAACTAGGGACGGGCAATAAGTGCTGGGCCCAGGTAGTGAACATCCCACAAAAATGAATTTGAAAAAAATTAGGTACATGTGATAATAATTACAAATCAAATCAAAAGAAAAGTTACACACGAAGGAGAAAGCAACAGCCTACAAGCTGATACTGATAGATAAAGTGGCATGGAATATAAAGAAATGACTAGTTTCTTTCCTGAGACTGCTATCAAACATACTGTACATATATATCTCAGTGGCACTTCCTGGGGGAAGCCTGAATGTGAAAGAAATGACAACGGCCATGCTTACAATTAGTTGGACGATATGCAGCGTATACAAACAAATGGAGTGCATATCATTACAAAGAATGTGAGAATGTGGCCACTTTCACGTGGCATTGGCCACATTGTTTGATAATCATTGTACTATACTGTAATATAATTCACCTTCCCATGCTCCAAACAGTATTAGAATGACAGTACTGCTTAATATGGAATAAGAGCACGGACCTCCCCAGTACAGCCCATGAAGTATCTAGTAGTGGCTGTATTATAAAGTGGCTTTATATTATGGTCTAATATTAAGGACTTGCTTGGTCATTACTGAAAGAATTGTAAAGGATTAATTATGACCCCGAAGATGTCACTGGTCAGGATCTGAGGAAAACGTGACATAGTTAAAGTACGTGTGGCAATTCTTAACATCGCTTGATGAGTAGAAGTTTGTTTTAATAACAAGACAGTGGGTACATTGTTCCATACTTCGCATCACAAACTGCTATCGGTCAGAGTCTACAACAATGTTGTTACAGAAATCTGTTTACAGCATTTCCATATTTTAAATGTTCACATAGGAAGTTTTAATTGGCATGAAAAAATGATTAAAACTTGTAACGATTGGAAATTGATCAGAAACTTGATGGATCCTTCAATAATTGAAAATGGGGAAATAATAGAGAAGGTATGAGGGAGGAATATCAAAATAAGAATAATAATGTGGGAAAGCATATACAGTGGAAACAGTGCAGACAGCAAAGCAGTAAATAAAATGAGTAACAGCATTTCCCACTAGGTATTAATAATTAATAAATAAATATGTAAGGGAAGCTTACTCAGGGAAGAATAAAGTAAGTAATTAAATAAACAGAAACAATTCACTGAAGGAATAATAGCAGAACCAAAGAACCATCAGTAAAGATTGAGTGAGGATCCAACAGATTCCCATATCAAGATGTGCTCACGTAAATCATAATAAATATTTAAAAATCTTTTTGAAACCGGCTTCTGAGAATGCAAAGCCTATAGGCATGCATTACAAACCCACACCCGCATCCCACATGGATACAAATAGGTTTCACTTTCATGCACTTGAAGAATACTGCAAGACACAACGGACTTGACTTTTATCTCAAGTTATACAGGAATTATTGGCAAGTTAAAAGCACAGGCATAGAATATAACCTGTCTGTCGGAGCAGCATTTTTCCCAGTAGTTGGCAGATTTGGGATTCACTACTGTCTGGTCAGAGGTCAGGCAGGGAAATTGATTTCGATGAATTCCACACCCCGAATGCAGCCACTCTGATAGATGTACTAGAGAATTCAGACCAGGAGAGCTGCAGAATAGTTTTGCCGTCCTTCACCTGATTCACCTCATCACCCAAACCACAAAGATGGGACTGCAGACCAGCTCCAGCAAGAAATAATAGTAAAAATTCTCCGAAACAAAAGTGATGGGGGTGGGGGGGGGAGAAACACCCTTCCATACAAAGTGCCATAGCACCATAAACAGAACAGATCCAGCTGATCAACATTCTTAGAGTTTAAAAATAGTAAGGAATTGCTGAATTCATTCACATCATGTCATGCATTCTGATGAAGGCCTATGCCTGAAACATCGATTCTCCTGCCCCTCGGATGCTGCCTGACCTGCTGTGCTTTTCCAGATCCATACTTTTTGACTCTGATCGCCAGCATCTGAAGTCATCACTACCTCATTTTTGAAAAAGCACCAGGTTTGGAATCTGCTGCAGCATGATTTATGGATCAGGCTGTCTTCCAATTCTTTTAATCTATAGTCCTCAGGAAAAAAGCATTTTTCACCAGCTACCTGGTCTCCCAAGATCAGAAACATCGAAAAATACAGGTAATATGAATGAGAGCAGCATGCATTATGTGATTTATTTGAAAGTTTTTTTAGAGTTTGGATTTTCAACAAGTGACATATGGGTGTCAGTTTAATTTATAAAAGAGGTTGAAAATTAGGGATGTCAGTCTTTCTCGAACAATGACTTTAAAACCAGCTAGTGCCAGAGAGTGGACAACTGCAAGCCTCTTGTGTGTGAAAGAACGTGCATTTATATTGTGGGGCTTTATGACAGTAGATGAAAAAAATACATTAGCCACTAGCTTTAGCAGAGTCTGGGATGAGCAAATTTTTAAAAAACATCAACAGCTTGTCATTCAGTATGGAGAACTTAGAAAATGACACTGTTTTCAGCAGTAAAGGGAAAGAGATATCTCAGTGTAAACTGCAAAACCTCCAGACTAGGCGTGTTTGGTTAAAACTCTGCAGATTATTGAAAGTTTGAGAAAGTCTAAGCTCTCAGTTGAATGAGTGTTCCACGATTTAAAAAAAAAGCATCAAAGCTCAAAAGGACAGGAACTAAAAAGAAGCATTTAAGACAAATTTACAAATTTGGCTGGGATAGAAAATTTCTCTGGATGTTGACGAACTGTAAAGTGGGAGTGCTGGGAAATAGATGAAATTTTGGTTTTGCTGTGCATTTTAAAAGCTTTCAGATGATTAACCCATAGACTCAATTAGTGTTCGGGATTCAGAACCCACCACAGCAGATGGTGGAATTTGAATTCAATAAAAATCTCAAATTGAGAGTAACGATGGTCATGAAACCACTGTTGATTGTCAGGACCATCTGGTTCACTAATGTCCTTCAGGGAAGGAAACTGCCATCTTTACCTGGTCTGATTTCAGCAATATGGTCAATTTAACTGCTCTGTGCAATTCAGAATGGGGAATAAATGATGGCCTGACCAGCAATGCCCACGTCAAGTGACTACGTTAAAAAGTGTGTTTTTTAAGAGAGTTTGGCTTGTTTTATTTCATTATTTAACTTATTTTATGTAATAAACACTTCTACTTTGGTTAAAACCAAATCTGCAGCATTGTGTGCTTGTGTTTCAGTGAAATACCACTACGTCACACAAAATTAAAAAAAATCATTCATTGACTAGCATCTGGGATCATAACACACAGGATAAACAAATTACCCTTTTATTATAATAATTTGGCAACCAAATTTAGTTACAAGTTACACAGAAGAGTGGAACACTATTCCAAATTTAAAACTAAATCAGTCCAGGGGAGTTTAAATATAATCTCCTAGCATCTCTTATTCTAAGCTCCCATGAGAATTCCTGGAGGTTACAGATTTTCATAGACTTCTTTATGGTATAAATCCTAGGACTGAAGTTACAGCAAGTGTTGCTGCTTCATTTGCCAGACTCTGTCAGGTCATTGCAAGGCACTTTCTTCAAATCATGCTGGTGGTTTGCTCTGCACCAGATCAAAAAGCAGGCCCCCATTAACCCAGAGAGGTCAGGACATCTGACAGAATGCAGCTATTTTGCTGTGCAAGTTGAAAACCTCCTGTTACATGGCCAATATAATATAGCAAAGAGGAAGAATTAAATTAAAGTTAATTGGATTGAAAAATCCAGATTACAGTCGAAGGCAAGGTTTTGAGTGAGGCATTTTTGACTGACTCCATCTCTTTTCATCCAACTGTGCTGTCATAGGGCTGTGTTTGACATATTCTCCCACTGGGTGCCCATCTGCGACAATTAGATACACAATTAAGGGTTTATAGAACTTGTTAAAATTCCTTGACGTAATATTGCCCTGTCCAGGTCATGTTATGGTTGGTTTTTGAAGTTGGGTGTAGTGCAGTCAATTTCCAAAAATCGTTTTTGAAAGGGTGAAGAGAATGTGGACAACTGCTGTCAGGAGATTATCTTTGTATCTGATAGACAGTACGACCCTTTCCTTCCTCCTCCCTGCCTGGACTTTAGAATTCATTTGTCTACCCTCCCAAACTCTACTCTAAGGTGGCCAAACCTTCCTCAGCAAATGCCTCCCACCCACCTGGTTTTGGCAGTATACTGGGCTTTCTTGCTGGGTCTATTGCAGTTTCATTAGGCATCTGTTTAGTCCACACACAGGGGCAGCTTCTTCTGAGTTAATCAACGAGCCAACATTCACTCTTGTGGGTGGGAACCAGCCCGTCCCATTATTCCCAATGCCCATCCATTGCGCATTGTGTTCACAAAGCATACCAGGAGGTCACTCAGCCCATCCAGTCCATGTTGAGTCTCCACAGATTGATCCAGTGAGTTCCCTTTCCTCATTCTAGATATGCAGCCGTGAAAGTTTAATTTCTTCCAGTGCCTACTCAATTTTCTTCTGAAATCATTCAAGAATGACATGGAAACTCTTTGTTACCTGAATGCTCTCTCTGACCATATTGCTCATACTATTGATAAGCTTGCTTGGGATGAGTAGATGTTTTATGCATAAATATGGTCCCATGGAACTTAATGAAGATGGCCAGTACCATTTTGAGTCTCACATGCTCTCTGATCCATTTGTGAGGTCTCTGCCAGATTATGGTTTTAGATTAGATTCCCTACAGTATGGAATCAGGCCATTTGGCCCAACAAGTCCAGACCGACCCTCCCACCCAGACCCATTCCCACACCCTATATTTACCCCTGACCAATGCACCTAACACTATGGACAACTTAGCATGGCCAATCCACCTAACCTGCACATCTTTGGATTGTGGGGGGAGACCAGAGCATCCAGAAGAAACTTACACAGCCACGGGGAGAATCTGCAGACTCCATACAGTCGTTCGCCTGAGGCTGGAACCGAACCCAGGTCACTGGTGCTGTGAGGCAGCAGTGCTAACCACTGAGTCACCATCTCATCCATGGGACCACTGGAAAGGCTTTTTAATGCCCATGATGTTTTACACGGGTTTATCCAATTGTGCAAACTATATTATACAGGAGCTCTTAAATTTCGGAAACATGATCAGTTTTTAATGCAGATTTCTGAACTTGAAGACTGAACCAAGGTTAACAGGTTACAGCAATGCATTTCTACTTGTTAGATTTGTACCAGTAACTATTTACCCTTTAAGTAAAATCTCCTTAAGATTTGACTACAGATAATAGGATACCTTCCCAACACTTTTGCTGAGACACCACTTGCCTCATTTGATTGGCTGTGAGGCTGTGCGAGGTAATCCCTACTCCAGCCTCATGGTGAGTGCAATGGGAAACTCCAATGTAGATCAGAACCTGGAATATATTCCAACTTGATTATGATGCCATTTTGTCAGAATCACTGCAAAGTTACGGAATAGTCCCAGAATTCCATCCTTTTGCTTTTAGCCCATGGGACTACTTTAATTTATGTTTCAATAAAGGATCCAAGGTTCTCACTAACTAGAGAGACAGTCTCTGATGTACCAACAAAGTGGGGTGAGCGGGACATCACTGGTGTGCTTAATGGTGATGGGTTTCTAACCTTGTTGTCAAACTTTATCAATCAATCCCCTGAGTCTGTGTTAGCTGACCAAGAAAGGGAACTTATGCTGAAACATTTCTGAAGTACGAACACTTCCACTTAGACCTGCCCCTTAATAGACAAATAATAGTATTTGCTGATACCTCTTATGATGGTACCACAATGTCATAACTATGGAATAGGCCAGCTACCCAGTTAGAGGCTTCTGGCTTTCCCTTGCTGCCTTGACAAGATTCTTCAAAGTGAAACTGATAGCTTTTGAATTTGAGGTGTGAATCCACTCTGTGGGAGTGAAATCCAGCTGCAAGACACTGTGCCGCTATACTGTTGTAGTTTGATATGACTAATATGTTCTTGCAATGCACGATGCCTCACATCAATTAATGCCATTAATTAAAAATTAACTTGTTAATCAATACAAAAACGGAAGGAGAGACATTAATAACCAACATTAGAGAAATTAATGTGGATAAAGACCAATAAGTCCTTAAGACCTCACAGGAAATATCCTAGAATATTTTTTAAAAGTGGGTTTAGAGGTAATAGATGCACTGGAAGCAATTTTCTTAAAAAAAACCCCTTAGATTCTGAAAAAGCCACACAGGACTGGAAAGCTGCCAGTGTAATACCTTTATTTAGAAAGGGAGGACGCAAGAGAGAGAGGTAACTGTGGATCAGTTAGCTTCATGTCAGTTAATGGGAAAATGTTAGAGTCTTTTATTAAGAATGAAATGCAGAGCATTTAGAAATATAGAAACTTAGAAAATAGGATTAGATATGGGCCATTTGACCCTTCAAGTCTGCTCCACCATTCAATATGATCACAGCTGATCATCCAACTCAGCACCTCACCCCTGCTTTCTCCCTATAATCTTCAGATCCCTGTAGCCTGAGGAAGTATATTTGATTCCTTCTTGAAAACATTCAATATTTTGGCCTCATCTGCTTTGAGTTGGAAAGAATTCCCTAGGTTCACCACTCTCTTGGCAAAGGAATTTCTCATCTTTGTTATAAATGATCTACTCCATATCCTTAGACTGTGACCCCTGGATCTGGACTCTCTGGTCATTGGGAACATCCTCTTATGTTTACTCTGTTAGAATGTTGCAGGTTTATATGAGAACCCCCTCATTCCTCAAAACTCCAGTGAATGTAATCCAGCCAAACCAATGTCTCCTCACATTTCTGTCCTGCCTGCCCAGGAATCGGTCTAACTTTTGTTGCAACTTCTCCATAATCACAGCATCCCTCCCCAGATAAGGAGACTAAAACTCTCCACGGTACTCCAGGTGGTCCCACCAAGACCTTGTACAATCCCTTCTGCTATTCTCAAATCGTCTCATTGTAAAGGCAAACACAGCATTGTCCACCTGCTGTGCTTCATGATTACTTTCAGCGACTGGTGTATGAGGACACCCAGGTCATGTTGTACCTCTGTCATTTCTAATCTATTGCCTTTCAGTTAATAATCTGCCTTCCTGCTTTTGCCATCAATGTGGCTAACCTCACATATGTCCACATTGTACTTCATCTGCCATGCATTTGCCCACTCACTCAACACAGTTCACCCTCCCACCCTATTTTGTGTCACATGCAACCAACATGAATGCACAGAGACAGCATGGCTTCATAAACAGAAAATCACATTTGGCAAAGTTATTTGAATTCTTTGTGGGGGTAACAAGCCGGATAGATAAAGGGGAAGCAGTGGATATAATATATTTGGATCTTCAGAAGGTGTTTGATAAGATTGAACAAATTAGGTTACTCAGTAAGGTAAGAGTCTTTGGTGTTGGGGGAAATATATTACCACAGATAGAGGATTCGCTAACTAATAGCAGATGGATAGTTAAAATGGGGTTAGTTTTCATAATGGTAACCTATTGCCGGTGGCATCCACAGGGACCAGTTCTGAGGCCACAATTATTTACTAAATATTAATAAGTCAGGTGAAGGAAGTGAACGCACTATGGCCAAGTTTGCGAACAGCCCAGAAATAGGTGGGAAAGCAAGTTGTGAGGTTGTCACAAAGAGCCTGTCACAAGAGGGACGTGGACAGGTTAAGTGAATTGGCAAAACCTTGGCAGATAGAATATAATGTAGGAAAATGTGAGGTCATGTAATTTGACGGGAAGAATGGAGGTGCTGAATAAGGGTAACAAGGGTTATCCTCAGCACACTAGATTATAGGGAAGGCAAATGAAATGGTGGCTTTAATTTCAAAAGGAATAGAATATAAAAATAGAAAGTCTTTCTAAGTCTATGCAAGGCATTAGTAAGACCATGGCTGGAGTACTGAGAGTACTGTTTGGCCCTTTATCTGAAGAAAGATACACAGGTATTGGAAACGGTCCAGAGAGGGTTCATTAGGTTGATCTTGGGTATGAAGGGACTGTCTTATGAGGAGAAGTGAAGTGGGTTGGGCTTGTACTCATTGGCAATGTATAAGATTGAGAAATGACCTGATTCAAACATACAAGAGTCTTCGGAATCTTGACAAGATAGATGTGAAATGGTCATTTCCCTTTGTGGGACAGCCTCGGAATAATCTCAGAAAAAGGGGTCACTCTTATAAGACAGAGGAGGAATCTCTTTTCCTAGAGAGTGGGAAATTTGTGGAATATTTTACTTCAAATAGCTGGAATAGTCTGGAATGTGCTGCCAGAGATGGTGGAGGTGGATACAGTGGCAATGTTTATGAGGCATGTTGACCGATACATGATTAGGCAGGGGATAGGACCACGTAGATGCAAGGGATTTTTAGTTTAGAAAAGTGTCATGATTTAGCACAGTCTTGGTGGGCAAAAGACCCTGTTCTTCTTCATCCTTTGGCCTCTTTGAGAGGTTGAACAAATGTGGATTGTTTTCACTGGAGTATCAGAGGCTAAGGGGTGACCTGCTAGAAGTTTAGAAAATTATAAAAGGGTGGATAGTTCGAGTCTCCTTGTTAGGGTGGAAACGTCAAATATTAGAGGCCACAGGTTTAAGGCAAGAAGGGAAAAATTTAAAGGAGATATGTGAGGCCAGTTATTTTTACAGAGGATGGTCAGTGCCTGGATTGTGCTACTCGGAGACATGGTTGAAGCAGCAACATAGAAGAGCGGGGGAAGAGACGGAGCAAATGCAGACAGATGGGATTAGTTTCGAATGGCAACATGGTCATCACAGGAATAGTGGGCCGAAGGGCCTGTTCCTGTGTTGTCCTGTGCTAATTCTGCATTGAGTGATCAGAAAGGTTAAATTCAAAGTTCTTTTGCAATTGCAGTCTAACATTAAAAAAATCAAAAAACACACTGTTGGAACACCCAGACTAAATCCTGGAACATTGCTGAATATGTGTTTGTGTACTATCAGAGAAAATGCTGAAAAGTATGAATATTACAAGCAGCAGAAATGAGAAGATGGAGATATAAATCCTCCAACATACATCACAGAACATTTTTCAATATCTAGGGACTAAGCAAAAGCAATAAAATAATATATTTACAACAAACCCTTGTGAATTTCATGACAGCTGAGAATTTGTTCCCTTGCTTCGTGACCTGAGGTCACTGCTGATGTGGGAAGATGGATGTCTGGCAGGTGAATGAGCTTACATACTGGAGCCATAGGAACAGTAATGAGCTGAGGACAGTCCGAATGAGAATCAACAACCACCACCAGAAAGATAAATAACTCTCTTCCTGCATGAGCATCGATATCTACAGCAGACTTTTAGGCGTGACTGGAATTTTATTGATTGGATTTGGGAGGATTGGAGATAATTGTGTTCTTTAAGGATTGCTGCATGATCTTGTTGTTTGCTTTCTCCCTGTATGGTCCATTAGTGTTCAGGCAGCTTTAAATGATCTCCTGTGGCATTACTGATTCGTGCTCGTTGAGGAAATGAGACCTAGCGGTATTATTTGAAGGCTGTTAATCTGGAGATCCAGCTAATGTTCTGGGGTTCTGGGTTTGAAGTGTCAGGCGGTGGAATTTGAAGTTAAATTCTGCAAAAATGGTTCTGAATGAATGACTGGAAATTCTGTGCAAAAAATGTCCAATAAAGAATCTAATGATGCCCTCTGGTATAAAAACCCATCTGATTCACTACTGTTCTTTGGGGAAGGTAACTCCTGTCCTGACCTGTACAGACTCCAGACCCACAGCAAGGTGGTTGACTCTTAACTAGCCCCTGGGCAATTAGGAATGAGCAATACATTTTGGCAGAATCAGCAACATCCACATCCTGTGAATGAATAAAAAGATGTTAAACTAGTCGGTGCACCAGTGGGAGAGATTTGTACCTAATCCAGCGAGCACCGATCTGATGGCACCGACTAGTCCCTATCTGTCACATCTACTTGATTTTCCTATGAACGCAGTTCTGTCCCTTCAAATTGCAATCTAAACTGCCACTTATATCAGTTAGATTTGATTTTGCTGCTCCTTGGATGCTGTCTGAACTGCTGTGCTTTTCCAGCACCACTAATCCAGAATCTGGTTTCCAGCATCTGCAGTCATTGCTTTTATCTAGACATTTGACTTACCCATTCTTGGTGTTGGTGAGGCCAATATTTACTGTCCACCCCTAATACTCTTTGAGCATGTGGTGACGAGCTGAGGAGAGGGGTGGTACAAATTTGCAACTTGGCAGATCCTTTGTCTGATAGCTGAAGTACAATCTCTGGCTCATGAGATACAAAATGTGATGGAGGTGTGTTTGATACCTATTGTTTGAATGGAAAGAATCATTGCCTTTTTGGTTTATGGTTAGAGGCAGCATGTGTCAGTGGTTAGCACTGCTGCCTCACAGAGCCAGGGATCCGGGTTTGATTCCACCCTTGGGTGACTGTGTGTGGGGAGTTTGCACATTCTCCCTGTGTCTGCGTGGGTTTCCTCTGAGTGCTCCAGTTTCCTCCCACAGTCCAAAGATGCGCAGGTTAGGGTGGATTGGCCATGCTAAATTGCTCACAGTGTTCAGAGATGTGCAGGCTCGGTGGGTTAGCCATGGGAAACAGGGTGACAAAGAAGGGGTTGGATCTGGATGACATGCCGTTTGGACGGTCAGTGTGAACTTGATGGGCTGAACTGCCTGCTTTCACACTGTAGGGATTCAATGAAGCACAAATTATGGATTGCGTCCATCATTCTGATCTCTTAAAAAGAGAAAAGTAAAGCTTTAATAAAACAATACAGATCACATTCAAAGTGCTGATGGTTCAAGTTGTAGCCACAACTAAATACTGGACTCCTTTCTCTGTCATTAAGATTAGAATTACATGTAATTAAAGAGCTCCATTATCTTTGCTTTTGAACTGCTGTTGTAAAAATATTGGAGTATTTGAAGAGCTGAATAGTGGTTTAAAAAAATCAAAAAGCACAGAAAAATCAATATGCTGTAACAAGCTCACAAACTCCAATGGGCCGTACACAATTTACATTGTCATGCATGATCTCTTGAGGAAAGAAAACACTGTGATACTGTAGGTTTAATTTGGAGTGTCTGCAAAAAAAGCTTTGTCCTGCAACTTTATTGTATGGTTGTCAGTTCTGATACATGCCTTGCTGTTCATCACTTGTCTACATTTCTCATGAAAGCTATGTATCCTTTGTATGGCTCAGAATAAGAATTTTCTAATATTTATCCATCCGAGAATCGCATAAAGAACTACATACACTGATTAAAAAAGTCTTATATAATTCCAGTTGCACTCAATAATTCCTCACTTATGCAGCTGATCTGTGAGGAATCAGTAATATTCAACTCAGAACTTTTGCTACTGAGAAAATATTTATCAGTGCTTCTTTAAAAGCAGAAAGAATTTTTTAAAAACTTACTGAGTGGCACTAAGAGCCCATGTTATAGTTTGTTGAAAGTTTTCAAATAAGCATTAAGTTCCTTATAATGTTTCAGCAGGGTGGCAGGTTCTGGCTCAGGAAGTAATATTCCAGGTTCCATGCTCACAGAACATGGGTTTGAGCATTGCTCCAGATATTTGAATAGGGAATCAAGGTGCTGTGATATACTGCTGAAATATCAAATCACAAAATTGTCGCCCCACTCTCTCAGGTAGAGAGGCAGAATTATGGCAGTATTTTGAAGTTGTGCAGGACAGCTCTCCCTGATTCTTTGGTATCCAATAAAGATCATTAAAATAGATTATCTAAACATCATCATCTTATCAGAGGCTGAGGGATGACCTTATAGAGGTTTATAAAATCATGATGGGCGTGGATGGGGTGAATAGTTCAAGGTCTTGTCCCCAGAGTGGGGGGATCCAAAACTGGAGGGCATAGGTTTAGGGTGAGAGGGGAAAGATTTAAAAGGAACCTCAGGGGCAACTTCTTCACACAGCGGGTGGGGCTGCTGGAGATGGGAGTGGAGGCTGGTTTTATAATGCATCTGGGTGAATACATGAATAGGAAGGGTTTAGAGGGATATGGGCCGGGTGGTGGCAAATGGGACTAGATTGGGTTGGAATATCTTGTTGGCATGGACGGGTTGGACTAAAGGGTCTGTTTCTGTGCTGTACATCTCTATGACTCTATAAATGGGAGCTTGCTGTACACAGATTGGGTGTCATATTTCCAACTTTATATCAGTGATGACACTTCAAAGTGTTTTATTGAATGTAAAGTGTTTGGAACATCCTGAAATGTTGAAAGGCACTACATAAATTCAAATCTTTCTTTGTAGTACAGCTGAAGACTGACCTTCATATAGAGCTGGCATCCCATTTGAGACAAGTTATTGAAGTTGTCATACAATTGGCTGGACCTAATCTATTTCAGTGAAAATATTAATGTGATTTATAGTTGGAATGTAATAATACTGAAGGACAGTGTAGTAGGTATGAACTTCCAATCACTTGTGCATGAATATGTGACAAGCCCCCAGTCAGAGAATGATTTTGATGAATTTGGCAGGTCACTCTCTGAACTGTCCCTTATTAACTTCCCTGTTCCCTGTTGTTTCAAACTGATATAAAGCAAACAGCACAACCAAACCACAGTCTGAAAAATCCATTTCACCCCACCTCTCATTCTCTTAACAATTGCACTCCACATACAGACGTCACAAAGTGGACACAAGATTAGAACGCGTGATTGCTCACAGTAAATACCAGGAGTGGCTAAGTATCTGAAATTATTGAGAGTATTGTAGTCCAAAAACCTGCAGATAAACATGCAGTGGTTAATATCTACCATTCTTCAAACATTATGCCAAGTGGATGGTTCATTTCAGCCTTCTCCATTGATGCCCAGATGCCAGGATACAGCCAATTTGATTTACATCACATGGTGGTATTAAGAAATAGTTGGAGGCGCTGGATACCACAAAGGTCCTGACAACATTCCAGCAAAAGCATGGAGGAAATGTGTTCCAGAACTTTCCATACCACGAGCCAAGCTGTTCCAGTACAGATACAAGAGTTTAGATCAGAGTAGTGCTGGAAAAGCACAGCAGGTTAGGCAGCATCCAAGGTGCAGGAAAATCGATGTTTCGGGCAAAAGCTCTTCATCAGGTCTATTCTCTGATCTAAACTCTGGTTTCCTCACTTCTGCTCAGTACTGATACAACACTGGCATCTACCCGACAATGTGGAAAATTGCTCAGGTATGTCCTGTACACAAAAAAAAAGGTGAAATCTAACACAACCAACTGTGTCTCCACTCGTACGGCAAGTCTTGGTCTGGCACTGTGAGTCTCTGCCTGGCAAGGCGGGACTCGGCCTGGCACTGTAGGTCTCCGTCTGGCGCAGCAGATTTTGGTCTGGTACCGTGGGTCTCAGTCTGGTACTGTGGGCCTCTGTCTGGCTCTGTCAGTCTCAGCCTGCCACTATGGGTCTCTGGCACTGTGGGTCTCTGCCTGGCACTGTCGGTCTCAGCCTGGTACGATGGGTCTCAGTGTGGCACTGTGAGTCTTGGTCTGGCGCAGCGGATTTTGGTCTGGTACTGTGGGTCGCTGTCTGGCACTTTCGGTCTCAGTCTGCATTATGGGTCTCTGACATGGTGGGTCTCTGCCTGGTACTGTGGGTCTCAGCCTGGCACTGTAAGTCTCTGCCTGGCACTGTCAGTCTCTGCCTGGTACTGTGGCTCTCAGCCTGGCACTGTGGCTCTCAGCCTGGCACTGTGGGTCTCAGCCTGGCACTGTCAGTCTCAGCCTGGTACTGTGGCTCTCAGCCTGGTACTGTGGCTCTCAGCCTGGCACTGTGGGTCTCAGCTTGGCACTGTGGGTCTCTGCCTGGTACTGTGGCTCTCAGCCTGGCACTGTCGTCTCTGCCTGGTACTGTGGGTCTCAGCCTGGTACTGTGGCTCTCAGCCTGGTACTGTGGCTCTCAGCCTGGCACTGTGCGTCTCTGCCTGGTACTGTGGGTCTCAGCCTGGTATTGTCAGTCTCTGTCTGGTACTGTGGGTCTCAGCCTGGTATTGTCAGTCTCTGTCTGGTACTGTGGGTCTCAGCCTGGTACTGTGGGTCTCAGCCTGGCACTGTCAGTCTCTGTCTGATACTGTGGGTCTCAGCCTGGTACTGTGGGTCTCAGCCTGGCACTGTGGGTCTCAGCCTGGTACTGTGGGTCTCAGCCTGGCACTGTGGGTCTCAGTCTGGCACTGTCAGTCTCTGTCTGGTACTGTGAGTCTCTGTCTGGTACTGTGGGTCTCAGCCTGGTACGATGGGTTTCAGTCTGGCACTTTGAGTCTTGGTCTGGCACAGCCAATTTTGGTCTGGTACTGTGGGTTCCTGTCTGACACTGTCAGTCTCAGCCTGCACTATGGGTCTTTGACACGGTGGGTCTCAGCCTGGCACTGTGGGTCTCTGTCTGGCGCATCGGATATTGATCTGGTACTGTGTGTCTTGGTCTGGCTCTGTGGGTCTCGGTCTGGCACTATCGGTCTCAGCCTGCCACTATGGGTCATGGTCTGGCACTGTAGGTCTAGGTCTAGCATGTAGGTCTCAGCCTGGCACTGTGGGTCATGGTCTGGCACGGTGATCTCAGTTTGACACTGTAGGTCTCTTGTTGTAGTGGACTAGCCCTGGAGGGTGGGTCTCGGCTTGGCGTAGCGGTCTCCAGGTTTGGGGGCTTCATGCTGGCATGGAGGTCTCATCAATATGGGGCTCTTCATTGGCAGCGGCTTCCAGCTATTGCAGAGTCATCCTCAAAGATGTTCCCCAAACTGAAATTGAACTGAGATGAACTCTGTCTTAATTTTTATTTTTTTCTTCTTATCACTTCTGTCATTAATGCAGGTGCTGTGGTATGGTAACTTATAAAACTTTATGAATTTCTTTTTTGAAGAAACACGTGATAATAAATTGCTGTACTATTCTATTGAGCTGCCCAGCAATAATCAATGAGAATGCCTCTCCCCCCACAGCTGACATCAATAAGGGGGTAGAGGACTGCGTGATGAAGAGGTCAAGTCAAGTGTTCCCCAACTGGAAGCCATGGATAAACCGGGAGATCCACTCCCTGACCGATACAGAAAATCTAGGTATGATCTTCGCAAAAGCATCAGGGACACCAAGAGATAATACCAGACCAAACTGGAGTCCCAGGCTAACCACACGAATACACGTTGACTGTGACAAGGGTTACACTGTGTAAAGGGCTACAAAGCAAAGCTGGAGAGAATCACTGACAACAACACATCCCTTCCCGATGAGCTCGATGCACTCTACACTCGTTTTGAACAGAAGGTCAGTGAAACAATGTCACCTGCCCCGATAACCTGGAGTGTCCCTGTACCCACAGTCACCATCACAGATGTCAGACCAGCCTTCTGGAGGGTGAAGCCACAGAAAATGACTGGTCTGAATGGAGTTTCAGAGTCTGCCAGACCAGCTGGCGGGAGTATTTACAGACATCTTTGACCTCTCCTTTTCTCAATGCGAGGTCCTACCTGCTTCAAGATGACGACTATCACCCCAGTGTCAAAACTCAATTACTCTGACTTCCATCATGATGCAGTGCTCCAACAGGTTAATAATGGCGCACATCAAGCCCAGCCTCCCAGACTGCCTTGATCCACAACAGATCACCTCTTGACATGACAGGTCCTTGCAGATAGCATCTCCCTGGCCCGACGCACATCCATGGAACCCGGGAGAAAAGGAGGGGAGGGAAGGGAAGAACAGTGAACTGAAGAACCATTGGAATGGGAGTAGGTAATTTAAACAATTATTTTTGATAGCCTACCTAACTCCATGAACCCATCTTTTGCCAATTTACCTCCCAAAATATTTTATTCATTCATGGGATGTGAACTTCACCACCTTGAACAGCATTCATTCTGTGTCCTGAATTGCTCTGGAGATAGAGTCATAGAGTCATTGAGATGTACAGCATGGAAACAGACCCTTCGGCCCCCAACCCGTTCATGCCAATCTGATATCCCAACCCAATCTAGTCCCACCTGCCAGCACCCGGTCCATATCCCTCTTAACCCTTCCTCTTCATATAACCATCCTGATGCCTTTTAAATGTTGCAATTGTACTAGCCTCCACCACTTTCTCTGGCAGATGGTAGCAGTAAGCCGTTTTCTTGAACTGCTGCAGTTTTGGGGGTATAGGTACACCCACAGGTATACTGCTGTTGGGAAGGCACTTCCAGGATTCTGATCCAGTGATGCTGAACAAACGTGACATAGTTCCCATGCATGCGCTAGGCTCGTCCTCCGAGGTGGTCATGGGAGGCGCTGTTACAGAAGACTGCATGAGTTGTTGCTGTGCATCGTCTGGAAGGCACACATATCTGCTACTGTGCACCAGTGATGGAGCGAGTAAATATTGAAGGTTGGGGATGAGGTGCTAATCAAATGAGTTGCTTTGTCCTGGATGGTGTCGAGCTTCATGAGTGTTGTTGGAGCTGCACCCATCCAAACAAATGGGAAGGGTTACATTATATTCCTGACCTGTGCCTTGTATATAGTGAGCAGGCTTTGGGGAGACAAGAGGTGATTCACTTACCATAAAATTCCAAGCCTCTGACATGCTCTTAAACCCAATGGCCCAGTTCAGTTTCTGGTCAACAGTAACCCCAGGAAGCCGATAGTGCAGAATTCAATGATGCTAATGCCATTGAATGTAAAGGCTGATAGTTAGATTCCCTCTTATTGGGGTTAGCCACTGCCTGCCACTTGTATAGCATGATTGTTCCATTCCAGTTCGCAGCCCAAGCCATAGGAACATAATTATAGAAGAGAATTAGCCCATTCAGCTCTGCCATTCGATCACAGGCGATATGTTTCTCAATCCCATTCTCCTGCCTTCTCCGCTTAACCTTAACCCAAAACCTTGACACCCTTACTGCAGTTGGTCATACCACTCAAGGCATTGGGGGAAAGGTGCAGATAGTCAAGTCTTGGGCACTAGCCTGAGGAATCTCTGTGGTGATATCCAGCCACAGAGTTGATTGATTCCTTTTGTATCAGGTATGGCTCCAATTGGTGGAGAGTTTCCCCAACTCCTATTGACTCTGGTCCTTCCTTGATGCCAGGGAACTTTCAGTCAAATGCTGCCTCAATGTTAAGGGCAGTCCACCTCACCTTCCCTTTCCTGAAACAAAAGTTTGATCTACTGAGAGGGAAAAGATGAGGGCTAATCATGATACTCTGATGAAAATTGCCTGTCCTCCCAAACAAAGTGGAGCAGGTTAGGAGAAAACCAAACTTAATTTGGTGCTTAGTCATTATTTTTCTTGAAGCGTTAATGTAAAGAAAAGAAAATTTCTCACCATCTCTGGAAGGCAGCCAAACTGATAGTGTAATATAAATTTCATATTAAATTCAAATTTTATGTTAATCTTGCCTTTTATGCACAGGTAAGTTTATAACTGGCTTTCAACATTAAAACATTTCTGATGCTCACATTGCATCACTGTGCATCAAGTTGTGAGCTTTCACAACAAATAGATCTGTTTTTCAGCACAAAACACTCCTAAACCAGCAAGAAAGCTAAAGCAGTTTTACTAACCTTTGGAAGACATAACAGCTGTCTAATATTCAGATGTCAAAATATCAAGTACTTCACAATATTTTCATGTTAAACTATTGAAGATAATCTGATCGTCAAAAGGGCAGAATGGAAATTCTCAAAAACTCATTCAGCTTCGAACCAGGCAGGTCATTTAATTCGTACAACTTAAGCAGAAAAGAAAACTTTCAGGCTGCTCCGAATTTCCTGCACAATTCTGCCTTCCTTTGCTCCTTCATTAATAACTGTACCATCAAGGTCAGAAGTCACACAACACCAAGTTATAGTCCAACAGAGCGCTACTCCTTCATCAGGTGAAGTGGAGCCCATACACTGCCTTTGCCTTCACCTGACAAATGGGCAGCACTCTGAAAGCTTGTCATTTCAATTCAACCTGTTGGATTATAACCTGGTATTGTGTGACTTCTGACCTTGTCCACCTCAGCCCAAGGAGAAAGTGAAGACTGCAGATGCTGGAGATCAGAGCTGAAAATGTGCAGCCAGAAAAGCGCAGCAAGCCAGGCAGCATCCAAGGAGCAGGAGAACAAGGGCTCATGCCCGAAACGTCGACTGTCCTGCTCCTTGGATGCTGCCTGACCTGCTGCGCTTTTCCAGCAACACATTTTCAGCACCTCAGCCCAACACCAGCAGCTTCATGTCATTATTAATTCATCGCATGGGAGCATCATTGGTCAGACCAGTATTTATTACCCATCCCTAATTGTCCAGAGGGCAGTTAAGAGTCAACCACATTGCTGTGGGTCTGGAGTTGCATGTAGGTCAGACCAGGTAAGGATCGCAGTTTCTGTCCCTAAAGCACATTAGATACTCAGATGGATTTTTATGATAACCGACAATGGGTTCATCATCATCATCAGAATCCTAATTCCAGATTTTTAATTGAACTCAAATTCCACCATCTGCCAGGTTACGATTTGAATCTGGATCCTCAGAACATTTCCTAAAGCTTTGAATTAATCATTTAGCAATAATTCAACAAGACCAACACCTTCCCATCAGCTGGTACCCAAACTAGAAGTTCCTCTCAAACATTTGGCCACCTACCTTAATATTTGTTTTCTTTGGTCAATTACATGTGCTTTGGATGTACCTTGGGACATCTTTAATACATTAGAGACAATGTAACTTTTGTTAATCAATATTTGAATGCTACTGTTGACATTGAGCTCCTTTCTCTCTTCTAGCATTAAACATCTTCCTCCAGTATTTCTGCAACATGGACTCTCCCCAGATAAATGTGGATGAGTACATTTGAAGGCAATCATATGCCTTTGTGCACAGCTGACAAACATACTTGAGAAAGTAAAAAATGAGGTCTGCAGATGCTGGAGATCACAGCTGAAAATGTGTTGCTGGTCAAAGCACAGCAGGCCAGGCAGCATCTCAGGAATAGGGAATTTATGCTCGAAACGTCAAATTCCCTATTCCTGAGATGCTGCCTGGCCTGCTGTGCTTTGACCAGCGACACATTTTCATACTTGAGAAAGTAAGCCTGAAAAGTTAGCTGTAAACCCATCGATGTATTGCTGCTTAGTAACATACTTGGAGAGTTGATGCAATGCCACAGGAGAAAGCATTGTCACCTGTCTGATCCAGGCTGGCCCACTGAAGGATCACTTCCCTCTTTGTGCCATTCCCTTGCCTTTCCTCATATTCTGACACATTCTTGCTTTTCAGATCATAATCCAATTCCATCTTGTATACTTTGATTGAACTTGACGTCACTATGTTCTCGGGCAGCACAAATTCCTTTCTGTTTGAAGAATCTTTGCAGAATCTCTCACTGTCCAAAAACATTGAGCAGTAGGGAGTTGCTGCATTTGTGTGGTGGTTATGAGCTAAACTCATCACAGGCAGTTAAATCTTGTCCATTTCTGTTTAACATTTATTGCACTGTTCAGGAAGTGTGTAATGATTGCTATTCAACCTTCTTAGTGTTGAAAATGAACAATTACATGTGCAGAGTCTCAATCCTGCAGATGTTAAACATTGCGGGAACATTTAAAAATGCTGATTTCGGAAAAGAATTGCATTCTATCTTGTTTCTCTTATTCCAATCGTCTGGTACAGTTTCCCTTTGCTCACCTGATTCAACAGTGATTCATCCTCTCCAGTATATATGTCTTTTTGAATCATTGCAATGTTTATTTCTCGATCCATTAATCTTATTGTTTAAGGAGAGACAAAGTTTCACCTTTATTTACACTTCCACAAGATCTAAGTACCTCTGGCAAAGTAAGCATTTATTACTCAAACCCTATCTGCTTTTGCTGTGATAAGTTGCTGTGAATTGCAACAATACATTTAGTGAAGGGACAGGGCTACAAGAAAGGGATTTTGACCCAGTCAGAATGAAGAAATGGTGACATAGTTCTAAGTCAGGCTGATGGGAGAGTTGAGTAGGAGTCTTACAAGTCAAGAGGAGGATACTAAGAAGCTTCAAGGGTATTTAGACAGGTGAGTGATTGGGAAAGAAACTGGTGGATACCATATAATGTGGATGGGATAAATGTGAGATTACCCATTTTGGTTGAAAAGGTACAAATAAAGACTGGAGTCACCACAGCCCTTGCAAACCATCGGACCCTCTAGATAGATAAAGACAACTGCTGCTGGTGGTTTAAGCTGCGGGTCACTGTGTGTCTGGTGAGGGACAGACTGAGAATGAGAATCCTTCAAGGTAACCTCAGCTAGTGTAGGAATTGAACCCAAAAGCAAAGTGTGTTCCTTAAATGGTGTAAGATTGGCAAGTGTTAGTGTTGAAAGGCATTCAGATTCCCGTCTTCTTGATAAGTCACTGAAAGCTAGTGCACTGGTACAGCAAGGCAATTTTGGAAGGCAATCCATATGTTTGCTTTTATGGTCTCGTCGAATCACTACAGTGTGGAAGCACGCCATTCAATCCATCCAGTCCAGACTGACCTTCCAAAGAGCATCCCCACCCAGACCCACCCCTACTACCCTGTAACCCTACATTTCCCATGGCTAATCCATCTGGCCTGTATATCTCTAGATACTACAGATAATTTGGCATGGCCAATCCACCTAACCAGCTCATCTTTGGACTATGGGAGGAAACTGGACCACCTGAAGAAACCCATGCAGGAGAATATGCAAATTCCACACAGGTAGTTGCCCAAAGGTGGAATCGAACCCAGGTCCCTGATATTGTGAGGTAGCAGTGCTAACCACTGAGCCACCGTACCGCCCCTTATCATACGAGGATATGAGTACAGGAGCAAAGAACTCTTGCTTCAATTTGTGTAGAACAGCAATGACATTGTACCTGCACTTCTCATCTCTTTGCTGCAGGAAGGATACACTTACCATCGAAGAAGTGCAGTGAAGGTTCACCAGATTGATCTCTGGGATGATGGGACTGTCCTTTGAAGAAAGATTGAGAAAAGTGAACCTGTTTTTTTTCTGCAGTCTAAAACAATTAGAGGAGATTTCATTTTTTGAAGGGATAGACTGATTGGATGCAGGTGGTATGTTTTCCCTCATGGTGTTCTCACTGTACTTACATAATAGAAACAGGCATTCGGCCCATCAGGTACATGATGCTTCCCATGACCTACCTTACCTTTGGTTCAGCTTATCTGCCAGTTTATCACTCTGGTTCCTCCTCCTTCATGTGTTTGCCTAGATTGCCCTTTATAGTGATTGGACAGAAGTTGACTAGGAGTGACTAGGATTGGATAGAAGTTGACCCATTGAGTAAGAGATCACTGATTGGGACTGTTAGCCTCGGCCAATCAGGGACCCCTGGCTGACAGAGATAAACAGGAGTCTCTGCCTTAGAGTGGTTGGAAGGTGGGAGGGATAGGGGCTTGCTGGGTCTGTGTTGTCTGCGCTTTTGTATGTAACAGTATTGTCTAATGTACAAATGTCATTGTCACTCTTGTCATATGTGGAACTGGGATTTGAGGTTTGTCCCCTTCTCCCTGTAAAGTGGTTGAATGGTGGGGTTTGGGGACTAGCTTGGCTTCTCCTCTCCCTCGTAAAATTGCTGTCTCTTGTACAGCTGTAAATGTAAATTACAAAACAATTTGTTTAATAAAATATAATAAACAGGAGTCTCAGAGGTTCTGCTCACTCTAGGGACTGCCTTTGAGCTGGCTGGTCAGAGTCCACGTACTGTGTAAACAAAGGGTGACTTGGTGATGGGACACTGGTCTCCATGGAATTATTACACCCTGAAAAGCAATCTGCCTCAAATATTTCATACGGCTGTGTGCTCCATAATCTAACCATTCTCCAGAAAAGGGGGCTGCTGCTGAACTTCTTACTGCAGTGTCATATTTATTATTCCTATTTTTGGTGTTTTCAGTAAGTGTTAATCTTTTCTTTTTGGTATCTGTCCTAAATTGCTCAATAAGATTACTTTTCAGTTTCCTCTTTTCTAGCAAAAAGATTTCAAATTATTCTGCCTTTCCTGATATATATATTATGTCAATCCATAGTTCTGCAATCATTTCTGTAAATCCTTTTCTTCACCTTCTCTAAAGTCTCAATATTGTTTATGCAAAATGTGGACCAGCTCGTTGAGAATGCTCCAAGTGTGGCCCAACTTTCTTTCCAAAATCAGTATAACTTGCAGCTTTGTTGCATGAGGAGAAAGGGGTCCAAGGGACCTCGTGTCACTGAAGTTTAGAAGATTGAAAGGGGATCTCATTGAAACGTATAACCTTCTGACAGGCTGGGGCGGTTTCCCTAGAGCGTCGGCGGCTGAGGTGTGACCTTATAGAGGTTTACAAAATTACGAGGGGCATGGATAGAGTAAATAGGCAAAATCTATTCCACCACTGGAGTGGTGGAGTCCAGTACTAGAGGGCATAGGTTTAGGGTTGAGAGAGGAAAAATATAAAAGAGACCTAAGGGGCAACTTTTTCACGGAGTGGGTGGTACGTGTATGGAATGAACTGCCAGAGGAAGTGGTGGAGGCTGGTACAATTGCAACATTTAAGAGGCATTTGGATGGGTATATGAATAGGAAGGGGTTGGAGGCATATGGGCTGTCAGGTGGGACTAGATTGGGTTGGGATATTTGGTCAGCATGGACAGGTTGGACTGAAGGGTGTGTTTCCATGCTGTTCATCTCTATGACTCTATAACTGGACACACAGGAGGCAAGAAGATATTTCCCCTGGCCAGAGTATTCAATTATAGTCTCAGGATATAAGACACACCATTTCACACTGAGACAAGGAGAAATGTCTTCATTATGACTCTATGATTCAGAAGGTGGTGTCCTGATGGAATTTTCCACCGCAGAAAGCTATGGAACTGAAAATCAATGAATGGATTTAAAAGAAATAAGTAGATTCCTAGAGGGCAAAAAATGTCAACAGGTACTTGCCGAGAGTAGGATTACGGGCTTGTAGATGCAAAGTTGGAAAAGCACAGCAGGTCAGACAGCATCAGAAAAGCAGGAAATTCAATGTTTCAGGTTGAAACACTTCATCATGTTTCAGCCCGAAACATTGACTTTCCTGCCCCTAGGATGCTGCCTGACCTGCTGTGCTTTTCCAGCTTTACATTGACTGACTCTGGCTTCCAACATCTGCAGTCCTTACTATCTCCGGATTATGGGTTTACAATGAAGATTCATCCATGAACTTCTAGCAATTCAGAATGGCTTCAAAGGGTTGAGTGGCCTACTGTAGTTTCTCTTTTATATGTTGTCAATTCTACCCTTTTGAAAGTGAACCCCAGCGTTTCATTTATCTTTTCATTTATTGCCTTACATCAGTAATGTTTGTCATTTGTGTATGGAATCCCTAATTTTCTTGCCTCCTCAAATGCATAAGTTTCCAAGGAGTATGTAAACTGCATTCTTGTGTGAACTGATGTGTATAACCTCACACTTAGCAATGTTGAAATGCATTTGTCCCATCTATTTCTGTAAGTTTATTCCTGGTACAAATACAGAGTTTGTGATGAGGGGTTCAGTAGCCAGTGGTATCACTGAGTCATTTATTTCACAGGAGATTGGATGTCATTACAAGACCAGACTCCATTAGTCCTCCCATTAGGTTATATCCCAAGGAGATTAGTAACTCCATCACCAGGAGCTGCAGTACAATCAGAGGTTTGCAGCTCTCCTATACCAACATTCTAAGTCAGCATGTGTTATCTGCAGTGGCAGTCATCTCTGGAGCACTGGAGAGAGTAAGTATACAGGAGTTGCTGGAAGGTGACACCAGGGAGGGGTCATTGACAAAGGGTGAAGACATGATGACAAAATATGGTTCTCAGCTGGATCCCTTCACCTTCTCGATGATAGGTCCCTCAATTGACCACTGAGTGTCAGTGACCAAGGGAACACTTCACCAATCTCTGCCAGCCGTTTTGCTAGTGGCATCTTGGAGAGATGTGAGACCCATGCCAGTTTCATGTAACCTTTCACGCTGTGAAAAGTGATAGAGTGGTCAAGGGCTGGCTGAACATCCTGTCACAAATCCTGTATTCCATCCCAGAACAAACGTATAGAATGAGCATTTAATTGAAAAATAACTTGCAACATAGCTAAGAGTGAAGTTATATGTGTCGGTAGCCATAATCATGTAGTCATATACTCCTTTGAAACCAATGTTTCATTAAGTCCTAGCCAGCTCAGGGACACTTACTTATATGTGGTTCATTCACAAAGCTAATTGCCTTCCTGTCACTAGCCCGTGGATCTCTGGTATTGGTCCCTTCTTGTGCTGTTTCCCATCTACTGGGGATTAGTCCGGTGGACTGCCACAATCCTGTCTACTGCACAGAGCTCCACTAAATTCCACACATCCTCAAAAAGAAAATGTTAAGTAAGTAGCATGCCTGTAGCAATATTAGAATAGTCCGGGTTTAGAGGGATACGGGATAAATGCTGGCAAATAAGACTAGATTAATTAGAATATCTGGTCCACATGGACAAGTTGGACTGAAGGGTCTGTTTCATTGCTGTACATCTCTATGATGCAATGACTTTAAGATTAGACTGGTCTTTCTTTCATCTTTGTAACCTTCTGTTATTCTCATCCACTTTTATCCTATGCAGCTGTATCTTATCTAATGACCGTCTCACTTTTCCACTGAGTAGGTTTCAGCAAAAACTGTGCAATATAGTAATCTTTTGTCTTGTTTAAGACTAAAGCTTTGTTACTGGTTACTTTTAAATTGGAACACTCTGAAGCTAAAAAGGGCTAAATGAACAAAACAAATGTGTATATCTGGGGTTCTTTGCAAACACTAATGTGTTCCTGATAATGGATATATTGCTGAGGGAGCTATAGCAACATCCACTAACATGAGTGTGTCCTCAGCAGCGAGCTGAAAAAATCCGAGAGGGATGATACACAAAAGTATGTCTTGACTTAAACCCCAGAAGTGAGCAAAATGGAAAAAAGTTATTACTGGGGGTTGGTGCACTAGTTGGGAATGAAGACCAAAAGTAGACAGCTCAATTGGAAAATTTCACTGTTTTTATTGACTTTTCTTTTCAGGCAAGAGCTGATCATAGTGAAAAACACTGGGGAGTCTGAGGAAAGGTGTTTGACGCCAGATTGATGTCAGGCCAGTGTGAGGCAAAGTCTACATTTTCTCCAGGCCGTTCCGGCATTTTCCCTTCTTGTTTTCAATGTTCAGCATTTCTCGTCTTTAATTTAGTTTGTTGCTTGGCTAAATTATCATTTTCAGGTTTGTTTATTTGATGCCTCTGGCTAATAAAACAATGTGTCCTTCCCTGGTGGCCTCAGGGAAATGTGTAATTATTTACTATATACCAGACAAAGAGTAATTGCGTGCTTAAGGTTATTAAGATGCCAAATGCACTCAAAACCCTCAATATGCAGATGATAAAAGCTGGGTATCAATCATTTAAGCAGTTAATTTTTATTTTCTGGAACTATTAAATGCTGTCATAGGTTTTTTTTATTATTCAAGCGATTGATTTTGATAGTAACAGCCTTCACCTACAATCCCTGCAATTTGAATCTCTAAACTGGGAGGCTCTGAACTCACCCTGAACGTTTTCACATCAATAAGATGCCCCAAAACACCTTATAGCCAATTAATTATTTTTCAGTTGCAGTCATTATAGTGAAAGCAGTTGCTAATTTATATACAGACACAAAAAAACTGCAGATGCTGGAATCCAAAGTAGACAGGTAGGTGGTTGGATGAACACAGCAAGCCAGTCAGCATCAGAAGGTGGAGAAGTCAACATTTCAGGTGTAACCCTTCCTCAGGACTGGGGGTAGGGGTGAGAGGAGCTGTAGATAAAAAAGGGAGCAGGGGAGGGTTTTGGATGGGGAGAAAAAGGTCCCAGAAACCTCAGTGAGACATCAATGCTTGAGGGCTGAATATTGGTCAGGAGTGTGGAATATCAATACAAATATCATAGATTTATTTTATTGAACGTAATCAAAAACCTGACACAACAAACGAAAAAGTTTGAAATTAAGATTTGAAAATGCCTAGTAAGGCCAGGAGAACATGACAAGACTAAATTCAGGTTACCTTTGGGTGGAAATCCTAGGTATTTTCTGATCAACCCGTTCAAGGGTATTGTTGTGCAGCTCTGAACAGGCAGGACTTGAACCCACACCTCTTCCCTCACAAGGTAGGGACACTACTGTTGCACTACAATAGCCCTTTTGAGAAAGAAGCTCATTATAGATGTTCTAATCAACCTGATCAATAATGGCATTAGTCAATAGTGAAGTATATCTGGCTCAGAGGAAGGGACACTACCACTGTGTCAGAAGAACTCTTGGCTAAAAAGTCTAGATATTTTCTTAATCAGCTCATTCAGTGATGTTATTACCCACCCCTGGAGAATGTAGGACTTGAACATGGACCTCTTGCCTCAGTCAGGACACCACCATTATGATAAATCAGCCCTGGCAGGAAAGCCTATGCAGTGGAACCTCGATTATCTGAATGACATGGGGGGTAGAATTCAGATAATTGAATGTTCAGATAACACCGTTTGGCCAAGCATTGGCACCTTGCAAACTTGTTCAGACAATCTGAAATTCGGATAATCGATGTTTGGATAATCGAGGTTCCTCTGTATTACACTGGGAAATGAGAAATGAGAAACACATTAATCTTAATAGAACTAAATAAAGCATGGAGAGCTAACCAACAGTTCAGAACCAAGTGAGAAGTACTGGCAAGTGAATTGGGTTTAGAAGTATGGGTTAATTCTTTTCAGGGTTAATTCATGAAGAAGGGTTTATGCCTGAAACGTCGATTCTCCTGCTCCTTGGATGCTGCCTGACCTGCTGCGCTTTTTCAGCAACACATTTTCAGCTCTGATCTCCAGCATCTGCAGACCTCACTTTTACCTAATTCTTTTCAGATGTCAAGTTTTGGTTCTGTAAAGGGTCTACACTTGTTGTGCTGACCCATCCTTTCTCTTTACAGTGCTGATGTGCTTGAAATGCAGAGTCAGAATTCTCCTTTTGCAGTTCAATTTCCACCAGCTCTCCTCCCTTACTTTCTCATTTCTGAAATGGCCAGTAGCCAAAGGGGGATATTGCTATCAATCAGAGCACCTATTATTCAGGGAGACAAACAATTGGGAAGATCAAGTGCGAAGAAATCTTTCAGAAACAGTTTCAGTGAAAGCTCTTGTGTGCAAAATTGTTAGAAAGTTTTTTTTGTGTGAGTACGTCTGCTTAGAACTGAACATCATGGCCTACAATTACCTCCCATCTATAGAATCCAACTACCAGACCCGCTATCAAGGAAAGGTCACCAGCATTCTCAAAGATCATCCCCACCCTGGCAATGTTTTTTCTATAACTTCTACCATCGGGGAGAAGGTACAGAAGCCTGAACACACGCACCAGCCAGTTTCAAAACAGTTTCTACCCTTCTGTTGTTAGAATACTGAATGGACTCTCAAACTCTTAACATTCGCCTGTACCTGTGTTTTTGTTTATTGCTGCTGTTTACCTATTATTTACTATCTATACTACTTAACTCTGTGATCTGCCTGTATTGCTCACAAAACAAAGCCTCGGTACACATGACAATAAATTCAATTCAATCTCTATGATGTCTTTCTGCAGCTTTCTCCATTGATCTACCCAACTTTTTGCATATTCTACCTTCAAAGATTAGAATGTCTTTCATTCAAAATTCCAAAAATATTTTTGGTTGAATTTGTTTATGGCACAGACACAGCCATTATATCCCACAATTTTCTCTCAATGTCAGTGCTTGTGGTACAACATTCATCTCATTGTTAACTGAGGACTTATTCAAAACATACTCTTCAATGACCTAATAAATACGCCACCAACAGTACCATGAGCCAGCATTTCATTCAAGAATCTAATGTGCACTCTCCTGGGAAAGTCTGGGACCAGAGGGCACAGTCTCAGCAAAAAAGAGGCACTAATTTCAGACTGAAATGAGGAGGAATTTCTTCTCTCAAGAGAGTTGTAAGCGTTTCGAACTCCTTGTAACAGAGAGAGCTGTGGGAGCAGAGACCTTGTATAATGGTTAAGGCTGAGATTGATTCTTGATCAGTTGGGCAATCAAGAGTTATGTGGGAAGTGGAAATAAGGAATTTTGTTTAGAATCTCT
This sequence comes from Hemiscyllium ocellatum, assembly GCF_020745735.1. NCBI lineage: Eukaryota > Metazoa > Chordata > Chondrichthyes > Orectolobiformes > Hemiscylliidae > Hemiscyllium > Hemiscyllium ocellatum. The sequence continues at coordinate 59,051,846 of NC_083422.1, read as the reverse complement.
ACAGTGTGAAAACAGGCCCTTCGGCCCAACAAGTCCACACCAACCCTTCGAAGAGCAACCCACCCATACCCATTCCCCTACCCTATTATCCTATATGTCGGATCAGCCATTATCCTCATGAAGGATGGAGCAGGTTTGAGGAGCTAAACAGCCTTCTGTGCCTATTTCTTATGAAACGCTTCTGAGGATAAGCCCTGATGTTATATTCAGCTGCCAGGGTAAATGGAGTGGGTTGAGGAGTGGGGCTGAAAATGTGCTGCTGGAAAAGCGCAGCAGGTCAGGCAGCATTCAAGGAACAGGAAATTCGACGTTTCGGGCATAAGCCCTTCTTCAGGAATCTTCTTCCTGAAGAAGAGCTTATGCCCAAAACATCAAATTTCCTGTTCCTTGGATGCTGCCTGACCTGCTGCGCTTTTCCAGCAACACATTTTCAGCTCTGATCTCCAGCATCTGCAGACCTCACTTTCTCCTCCGGGTTGAGGAGTGGGGCTCACTTGTGAGGAGCGAATGTTAAGCACGATATATTTGATACAGTTGCTTCAGCACAAAGACCAGGCCACTGAAGTTGTGGTTATTATCCTCTTCTCCAAAGATGGTTGGCGGACTGAATAGCAGAGCAGTGTATGTAAGGACTAAGTCAGGAAGCTAGTCAAACTGAAATGGAAGATGAAGGCTATGAGGGGATTTAAATCTGAGATTGAAACTTGTACAATGGGGATGTTGTGAACCAATATTAATTAACAACAAAGCAAACAGATCTGGCACCATCTGTGGGGAGATAGCGGTTGATGTTTACAGACCGATGACTCTTTTTCAGAAGGAGAGTTCTGAAGAAAGGTCACTGGGACGTGAAGGGTTAACTCTGTTTTCTCTCCACAGATGTTGTCAAACCTGCTGAGGTTCTCTAGCAATTCCTGTTTTTGTGCAGCTCTCTGCTTTATTTTATTCAACAAACAAGAGGTCAAGAGGTAAGACAACCTGGGCAGTTGAGTTGTGGGGTAAGCTGAAGCTTACAGAGTGGGGAAAATTGGATGCTGGTCAGGAAAGTTTCACAGTAATTGGATCTTTTAGTGACAAAGGCATGGATGAGAGTTTCATCAGCAGCTGGACTGAAGCAAGCTCAAGTGTACCACTACATTAAGGTGAGGCAGGTGATCTTTGTGCTAGAGGGGATGTGGTGTCAGAAACTAAATTAAGAATTGAACAAAGCACCAGTGCTTCACCGGAGCCTCACTGATGATGTTACCTAGCATGGTGACGAAACGTCTGAAATTGAACTTGTACCTCAGCGAGAAATCCGACATCTAGAACCTCAACCTGAGCTACAAATCTTCTCAAAGCCAAAACAGTGTCCAGCCCCACCATGCTGTTAGAGAGGGAATTCCACATTCTTGTCTACTTTGGGATCCAGTGGTTCTTCTGATTATCTACCTCTGCTTTACATAGTCTTCTGAGGCAGGAAGTTCAAAGGTTGCACAACCCACTGAGAGAAAAAAAATCACCTCACTTCTGTCCAAAGAGAGCAACCCCTCATTTTAATGATGTGAAGGAGCCGGTGTTGGGCTGGATGGACAAGGTCAGAGGTCACATGACACCAGGTTATAGTCCATCAGGTTTATTTGAAATTACAAACTTTTGGAGTGCACCCCCTTGCTCTGAAAGCTTGTGTGCTTTCAAATAAACCTGTTGGATTATAACCTGGTGACATGTGACCTCTTCGAGTAAAAAATGAGGTCTGCAGATGCTGGAGATCACAGCTGCAAATGTGTTGCTGGTCAAAGCACAGCAGGCCAGGCAGCATCTCAGGAATAGAGAATTCGACGTTTCGAGCATAAGCCTGATGAAGGGCTTATGCTCGAAACGTCGAATTCTCTATTCCTGAGATGCTGCCTGGCCTGCTGTGCTTTGACCAGCAACACATTTGCAGACATGTGACCTCTGACCCCCTCATTTTTAAAGGGTGCCCCTCTACCCTCTCTATTTCTGGACTGTCCCACCAAGTGGAACCATCATTTCCACATCCACCTTGTCACTTGCCAGCTATCATAAAGATGGATGCTACAATCGTAATTGAAATTACAACTGGACAAATCAAACCAGAATGAAATCTCGATAGATCATTTTAAAACAATATTTACTTCACGTTGCGTCATTCATTGAAATACATTCGCATAAAGCTCTCGAGTTTCATCAGCAGCAGAAGTTTATTACACAAGAGAGAAAAATGTACAAAAGCTCTCATGATAAATAAAACAATTTGGGACACCGTTGGGTCCCTGTCACAGCACCAGGGACTCGAGTTCGATTCCCACTCGTCCCGTGTCTCGTGGGTTTCCTATGGGTGCTCCGGTTTCCTCCCACAGACCAAGGATGTGCAGGATAGGGTGAATTGGACATACTAAGTTGCCCACAGTGTCCAGGGTCATGCAGGCTAGGTGGATTAGCCATGGGAAATGCAGGATTACAGGAAACAAGCTTCGGGGGTAATAGGTGTGGGTGAGATGCTCCTTGGAGGGTTGGTATGGACTCAGTGGATCAAAAGGCCTGTTGCCGCATAGAATCCTGGCAATGATTCTAATTTAGAAAATAATCTTACTCACAAAATGAGCTTAGACTTTCTCAGCTTCTGACAACCTGCAGATCTCGAAACAATCACTTCCAGTCTGGAATTTGCATAAACAAATCTTTTCTGCTGAATTTACCAATTCTCTTAACTCCTGTGAAAAACATTCTTGGGGAGAACCCATCAACGTTCCTGACCCCAGTTGAGTCTCAACTGAACTGCCCTTAAAACCTTTCAATTTTCATTTTTCTAAACTGAAAGTCAATCTTTAATTATCCAAGACTGAAAATAATAAAGAAGCTCATGACCTTCAATGTTTACAATACCCCAGCCTGAATAATCTTCCATTAACAGTCCAGTAGGTCCCTGCTGTCTGATGTCTAATGAATTGGGTCTCAGTTCAGGAAGCATCTTCCAATATCATGTTCTCATAAAAGCCCTTCATGGAAGTAACCAACATCCATCTGGCAATGTTTTTGAAATCTAAATCATGTACCTTCAATCAGAAAAGTTAAATACAGAATGTGGCTATGGATATTCATAATAAGTTCTACCTTATTCACATTAAGTGACTGCTTTACATGCTAACAGCAGCGATGGTCAATATGAAGACAGTTCTATTTGGCAGTCAATCCATGGTGCAGTAATACAAATGGTGCCAAATCTAAACCTTTTGGATCACTCAGTGTTGATTCTGGCTCTGAACTACTTCATTCTTTCATTCTTGACCTGGAATAAAAACTTCCTCTGTTATACTGCTGTATGAGAAAAGAGGAAGGTTTCGATGCATTCACTCCATCGTCACTGAGGGAATGTGAAGACTTCCTTTTGGCAATGCTGCTCAGTCTTGATTGCAGTGTTTTCTGTGCTCACTTTCAATGTCTTAGGAAATTTGGAAAGTTGCAGTCACTGATTGTAGACAGTATGAAAGGCAGCTGGCAAACCTCTATAAAACAATGTTAGCATTCTTGTCACACAGTGCACAAGCGCTACGGGTGGTTATTTGGCCTTTCACATATTCACCAATGATGTGCAGTTCACATCAAATCTTTCTGCCGTACTCAAATCCCCATTCCTAGACTTTTCTTTATGAACTGCTAATAAATTTGTTCCCCATGTCTTTATCAAATTCCCTTTCAACTATTCCAACTGACTGGGAATAAGCAGTGAGAATGATGTTCACAGTGTTTATCTAATCATCAGTGCCCTGGGGCAGTATTACTCTCTAAAACATGTACCTGTCATCTTATATTGTGTGGATTCTCCTTCTGCTTTTGTGTTTGGTGACCTTATTGTTGAATTAATTCAAATCCATTATCTTGTGGGTACTATTTATCCTCCTGTGGTTTCAGCTCACGTCATAAGTATGAAGAAAAAATTTGTGAGTTCAAGAAACCGTAGCTTAAATTTCCCAGTTGCATGCATTAGTGCTACCATTAACTCAGTTACTGCAGAAATGTTAACACTGGCAGTTTCATATTATCAAAAACTCCACTCAATATTTCCAGAAGAGTTACTATTTTCTAACGGACTATTGTATTAAATATTTTGTTCTTGCAGGCTGTGCGACTTTGGAACTGGAAAGGAAAATAGATAACTTGAGAAAAATAATTCTTCCCTGAAACCCATGACATTATGCAGCAAGACATGGACAGCATCCAAGCTTGAGCTGACAAGTGGCAAGTAACACCTGCATCATACAAGTGCCAAGCAATTTACCACCTCCAACAAGAGTGTCTAACTTCCCTTGACATTTCATGGCTTTACCAACACTGAATCCCCCACAGTCAACAGCCTGGAGGGCTTACCATTGACCAGAAACTGAACTGCACACAGCCAAACAAATGCTGTGGCTACACCGGTAGGTCAGAGGCTAGAAACCTGGCAGAAAGTAACTCAATTTGTAAACTCTTAAAGCTTGTTCAGCATCCTCAAGGTGGTAAAAACAATGACTGCAGATGCTGGAAATCAGATCCTGGATCAGTGGTGCTGGAAGAGCACAGCAGCTCAGGCAGCATCCAAGAGCAGCTGGGCTTTTGCCCGAAACGTCAATTTCGCTGCTTGTTGGATGCTGCTTGAACTGCTGTGCTCTTCCAGCACCACTAATTCAGCATCTTCAAGGTGTCAGGCAGGGTTGTGAAGGCATACTCTTCACTTGCCTGGATGGGTGCAGTTATAACAAAGCTTGACACAATCTAATACCAAGCAACCTGCTTGATTGGTACCTCATCTACCAAATGTATCAATGCATCTCTCCACAATGATGCATCATGGTAGCGGTGGGCACCATCTGAATGGTACACAGCAGCATATCACTTTGGCTCCTGACTTCACATTTCAAACCTTGACCTCTACCATCTTGAAGGTCAAGGGAAGTAAATGCATGAGAACACCTTAACCAGAAAGGTCCTCTTCAAGCCACACACCATCGTGACTCAGAACTATATCACCATTCCTTTACTGTTACTGAACCAAAAGATTTGCACTCCCATCCTAAGAGCACTGGTATGTAGCTTGTCCACTTGTACTGCAGTAGATGAAGAAAGCAGCTCACTGCTATCTTTTCAATATTAACTATAAACAATACACCAGTCAGAAATGCCCTCACGCTGTGTATGAGCACAACAAATTTAACGTGGTTTATGTTGCAGGACTCCCAACAACATCTTGGTTTTACATGGAACCATTAATGTGATTAAACATTCACTGGAGTTAGCAAAAACCTAAACACCAAGTCATAGAAGAAAATGCTCAGATCCATTGTGAAAAGCTGAGTCAAAGCACTAGGTTTGTCATAGTCATGGAGATCTACAGCAGAGAGAATAGTTCTTCGGTTCATCGAGTCTGTGTCAGTCAAGAAGAGCCATCTAACCACTCAAATCCAATCTTCCAGCACTTGGCCTATAGCCTTGCATGCCTTGGCATCACAAGCGCACATCTAAATCCTTCTCCAATGTGCTGAGGGTTTCTGTCTCTCCCACGCTTACAGGCAGGGAGTTCCAGATTCCCACCATCCTCTGGGTGAAAACATTATCCCTCACAGCTCCTCGAAACTTCCTGCCCCTCACTATAAAATCACACCCCCTCATTTCTAATCTGTGTGTACGTGTGCTGTGTCATTATTTCTTCCCGCATTTAGTTAACTAGTTAACTCACTCATTTGTTAATCAAAAACAGCCTAGTTAAACTGGCTCCCTTTAAAATTTAAATTGGAGCAAGGCATCTGAAAGAGAGGGTCACCTTTCCTGATTAACCTCATTGCGACTGACCATGAGGGGCTGGTGAATGCAGGAAAGCAGACAGGTGTCCCTCCTCACCCAACAGCTGGACAACTTGGCAAATCCCATTTACAACCAAATTAACTTAAAAGAGAGTGTGTGAGAGAGCATGAGAGTTTTGCAGAGAGAAGTCCAGGACTTAGAGCCTTAGAAGGTGAAGACAGGGTCACCAGCTGTGAACTGTTTCCTATCAGACATGTGTAAGATACTAGATTAGGGAGTGTAAAGATACTTTAGCTGGAAGACTGGCAGACTGACCAAAATAGAAGTGGGGGGAGAGGCAAAGAAAGGAATTGAAATGATTTTTATACATTGAGATGTGGTTTGACAGAACAGCTGATATAACTGAGTCAGGATAATGTTTCTTGGATGGCAATAGGTAGTCTTGCTGATGCAGAAAGCAAATTTTCAAGGATCAAATGGAAGACAAGGACAAAACTAACTTTAAAATGGCAATTGCCCTGCCCAGGAACATAAGAAACCTATAAGAAGGTGGTGTGCACAGCCCAGACCATCATGAAAGCCAACCTTCCATCCATGGAGTCCATTTATACTTGTTGCTGCATGGAAAGACAGCCAACATCATCAAAGATCCCCCCCACCCTGGTAATGCTCTCCCACATCCTCTTCCATCAGGCAGAAGATACAAATGTTTGAAAACATGCACCAGCAGTTTCAAGAACAGCTTCTTCCCCACCGTTATTACCCTGCTGAATGGACCTCTAATTTGTAATGTTGATTTTGCTTTGTGTCCCTCCTGTGCAGCTGTAACCTTGTATACCTCATTCTATCTAAATAACTAATTATCTGTATATCCTTGTTTGCTATGATCTGCCTATACTGCTTGCAAAACAAAGCTTTTCACTGTACTTAGATACATGTGACTACAATAAATCAAATCAAAACAAATTAGACAAGCAATGTGATAGCAAACCAAAGGTTAATCAGTGAGAGATGGAAAGGGGTATCCATGGTGCCTGTTGGTGGGCTGGTGAAGTTACACAGGACAAAACATCATTGGTCTACTACAGCGGGTTTTTAAAATGCTTTCTCAGCATCTTCACGTCCATCGCCAACCTGTGCACAATTTTCCTAGGGGGAAGTGAGGTCTGCAGATGCCGGAGATCAGAGTCGAGAGTGTGACGCTGGAAAAGCACAGCAGGTCAGGCAGTATCCGGGGAACAGGGGAATGGCATTTCAGGCATAAGCCCTTCATCACAATTTCCCTGGGGACATGTGAGACCTAGAGTGGGCTTCATTTGTCCTTCTACAAGTAAGGAGAATTTATGTCTGTATAAAGGCCATTTCACATGCAGTCACAAATTTGAAACTGACGCGGAGGGAAGCCTGGGATGTGACCTTATTTATCTGGGGCCTGCTTGTAGTCCCAATCCTGGCTACTGTTTCCAATGCTGCTCAGAACGAGGAGTACAGATTTCCTTGCCAGTTCTCTGGAGGTCCTGTCTCCGAACCATTAAGGTTTCATGGACTGTCATCTGAAGAATCTTGTCCTTAAAACATTCTCTTACACACATAAAGGTCTCATAAAATCTATAACTGCATTTGTCTTTATATTCTTGTCCGTACACCAGTCGCTGAAAGTGACTGGTGTAGTGATGAAGAAAACAATTGGTACCTTGGCATTCATAGTGAGAGGATTCGAGTACAGGAGCAGGGATGCCTTGCTGCAATTACACAAGGCCTCAGTGAGACCACACGTGGTGTACTGTGTGCAGCTGTGGCCTCCTTACCTGAGGAAGCATGTTTTGATTATAGAGGGAGCACAATGAAGGTTTACCAGTCTGATTCATAACAGATCTGATGTATGAGGAGAGACAGGGTCAGTTAGGACTAAATTCTCTTGAATTTTGGAAGAACAGGGGGCTCTCGCAGAAACCTATAAAATTCTAACAAGGCTATACAGAGCAGTTCAGGAAGGATGTTTCAAATCACCGAACAGTGCAAACCAGGGGGTGACGTCTAAGGATTATATGGTGGGCCATTTTGGATTGAGATGAGGAGAGATCTTTTCACCCAGAGAGAGGGGAGCCTGTGGAATTCTCTGCCACAGACAGCAGTTGAGACCAAAATATTGAACACTTTCAAGAAGGAATAGATATAGTCTTCAGTCTAAAGAGATCAAAGAATATGAGGAGAACGTGGGATCAAGGAATTGGATATCAGCCATGATCATACTGAACAACAAAGCAGACTCAAAGGGCTGAATGGCCTACTCCTGCTCTTATTTGTTTGTGCTTCTATGTTTCAAAAGCATGTTACTGCGGATACTGGAGACTGAAATAAAAACAGAATATGAGAAAATTAGAACTCGGAGCAGGAGGATCCATTCAGCCCCTCCAGTCTGCTCTGTTATTTGGTACGATCATGGCTGATCTCATCTTGGCCCCAACTCCACTTTCTTGCCCACTCCCAAGATCCCTTCAACCCGTTACTCATTAAAAATCTATTTGTCTCCTCCTTAAATGTACTGAATGCTCCAGCATCCCCTGCACTCTGGGGGAGTGATGTCAGAAAATAATCCACACCAGGCAGCATGGGTAAAGAGAGAAAGAGAGTAAACATTTCAGATCAATGTCAGACCTGGAACAAGTTTGAGATGTAATCTACTGTAGCTGCCTCCCTTTCTCCACAAAACCCCCCAGATCTACTGAGAATTGCAAGCATGCCATTGAGTTATTACCAACCTGCCTATGTCACACACCGATCTAGAAGCTATTCCAAGATAATCCATGTCACAGCTTTTGATCGAGGTTACAAAAGTTAATTGGGTTTCTTTCTCCATAACAGTAACACAAAGCCACACAACATCGAACATTGATGATAGCATTATCTCTGTTTCACTGAGAAAGCAATTAATGAACAATTAAAAAATGAGTCAAAAACAGAGATTCTTGAAACTCTCAGCAGGTCTGGCAGCATTTGGGGAGAGAAAACAGTTAATGTTGAGTATTGAGTGATTCTTCCTCAGAATACACTCAGTCTGAAACTGTTAACTGTGATTTCTCTGCACAGATGCTGCCAGACCTGCTGAGCTTTCCCAACAGTTCCTGCTTTTGTTTCTGATTGCCAGCACACGCAGCTCTTTTGGTTTTTAAATGTTTGACAAGTCTAGCAGCATCTGTGGACAGAAATCAATTAACATTTCAGGTTGAGTGACCTTTCCTCAGAACTTCAAGTGCTAAATGCCTTCTTAACCATCTGTGTACATCTGACACATTTGGAAGTCGAGTTGGAATCATCAGGAGGTAGGCAGGTGTTCAGGTTTTAGATGAAGGGCCTTTGCTTGAAACATTGATTTCCCTGCTCCTTAGATGCTGCCTGACCTGCTGTGCTTTTCCAGCACCACTCTAATCTTGACTTCAGGTTTTTCACGTTGGAGTGACTTTGGAGAGAAGTCCGAAGCAGAGTCCTTGAGTAGAGAGTGATAGCCCTCAGCAGGACGATCCAAATGTCAATGAGACTTTTGTATCTCCGTAAATATTGACATCTGGGTCGATTGCTAACAGATCCATAAATCAATAATAAATCAATCAAACCATAAGGATTATCTTGGTTGCATCTGCTATAAATGTGTAGGGTACTGTGTTCAACCTCAGTTTCCTGATTGTTTTACCAGTGCTTCTTATTGATGTTTGACATTAAAGAATAACATATATTTTTGCTCATTAATATTTACCTCATACTGATTTTTGTTAATTGAGTATAAGGTAGATATTATGCACTTTTTTGTTGACTTAGTATTATAGGCTAATATTTGTTTTCTTCAAAACTTTGGAACCTTAAGGCTTTTAATGTACGGTAAAGGATTTGATGTTCCCAAACCTCGGCAATTATAAACAAAACATTACTGATCCCCACTGAATCGTAACCAAACTTATACATCTGGACAAGTGTCATACAATTTATTCCAGTGAAAACTTAATTCACTCAGAAAAATATGTTTCATCTCAACTGTAATAGATTGGAATTTAATACTCTAACCTCACTGGTCAAATCCAGCTGCTCAAACTGTTCAAATTTCAGGTAAATTAGGTCAAGCTGTTACTTGAGGGTACAAAATTTTGTTGCGAGTCCTAGAAACATACAGATATAGGAACATTGAATAGGCCATTCAGCCCATTGAGCCTGTTCCACTATTCAATGAAATCATGGCTGCTCTGAGGCCGAACTCCATTTACATGCCTTTACCCCATGTTGTATAACACCTTTGCTTAACAGATATTTATCAATCTCAGATTTAAAAGTAGTAACAGATCTAGCATCCACTGCCATTTGTGGAAGAGAGTTCCAAACCTCTTCCACCCTTTGTGTGAAGTGCTTCCTAACGTCTCTCCTGAACGGTCATGGAGTCATAGAGATGTACAGCATGGAAACAGACCCTTCGGTTCAACCCATCCATGCCAACCAGATATCCCAACCCAATCTAGTCCCACCTGCCAGCACACGGCCCATATCCCTCCAAACCCTTCCTATTCATATACCCATCCAAATGCCTTTTAAATGTTGCAATTGTACCAGCCTCCACCACATCCTCTGGCAACTCATTCCATACACGTACCACTCTCTGTGTGAAACAGTTGCCCCGTAGGTCTCTTTTATATCTTTCCCCTCTCATCCTAAACCACTGCCCTCTCGTTTTGGACTCCCCAACCCCAGGGAAAAGACTTTGCCGATTTACCCTATCCATGGCCCTCATAATTTTGTAAATCTCTATAAGGTCACCTCTCAACCTCCAACACTCCAGGGAAAACAGCCCCAGCCTCTTCAGCCTCTCCTTATAGCTCAAATCGTCCAACCCTGGCAACATCCTTGTAAATCTTTTCTGAACCCTTTCAAGTTTCACAACATCTTTACAAATAGGAAGGAGACCAGAATTCTGGCCCTAATTCTCAGACTATGTCCCATGGTTCTATAATCCCCAACCAGTGGAAATACTTTATCTACCCTGTATTTTCCTGTTAATGGTATGAAGACTTCAATCAGACAAACCTTAACCTTCCAAATCCTTGAGAAAACAGGCCAATTTGTATCATCTCTCCTCATAACGGAACCCCTGAAGTCCAGGGATCATTCTTGAAGCCTGCAAATTTATCTCATGCTAATAAAAATATAGTTTGCCAATTCACCAGAATCAAATAAGGAGTCAATTGTAAAGTGTGTTGGATAAAAAGGAAAATCTATTTTCTTACAAGCTAATGTTGAGAAAAATAAAAAAAAACACATCAAATGCAGATACAGTATAAAGTTTGGAAAGAAAAAAATGCACAGTACAGAAGGAAAACACAGGAATATGCAGTTTAAAAGTGTTTATAGTGTCCATAATATGTTAAGCTTTAACTTTTAAGGTTTAACGTTTAATGTTTGACATGTTAAGTTGAATTAGTATCTTGTATCTAACAGAAGTAAATATTGCAAAGATCTTTTAGCTTTCAGTGAATAGATGTTTCTCTGATTTGCTTTATTACTGGGTTATGTCCTTCAAGAGAGACAGAGAAATCAGGAAGAGTATTCTCATTCATGTGTTCCTATGTCTGGACTCATTGTTTTCTGAGCTGAATAATTTACATGTGACACATTCATTTCCAACATGTGAAAATAATTCATACTGATGTAAATCGAACATGACGTACATATCGGAGTTTCAATGCCTTTCAAAAATATTACTTTTGACTCAGACTATCTTTGCCTCACATTGGTTTCACAAAATGGGGCTGACCTATGGCCCATTAATTTCTGTGGCTATTTTAAGTCAATGTTTTTTTATTTCCAAAATAGTTTTAGTCCATGAAATTCCAACCATTAAGATCAGAAGTCAAAAATTGATAGTTATGTTTTACCATCATTGTGACAACTAACTCTTGTAACAAATGTTGATCAGTCAAAAGTGTCAATACCTGAGTCATTAGTTAAGGATCAGTTCTAGGCCAATAAACAACAAAATGAATATCTGATCAGACAAATGCTGCCAACATTCCTATACCTAACAATATTCATAACTAAAAATGCATCAAGGCACTGCACCCTCATCAGTTTAACAACACATTTCAGACTGAAATAGGTGAAAACCGACATCAAGTGTGCAGTAAAGAGATTGGTCAGGTGTTGCAGATCCATGTGACAGAATCTTTCCAATCTCTTGGTGACTTGTTTGGAAGTGAGAAGCTGGCACCAGGAAGTTGCTGAGGATGGGCTAGGAAGTGAATTGGCTACCCACGCCATGAAGGTGGGCAATTAATTGAAGCATCTAAATCCCTAATTGGGGCAGTTTTGTGGCCATTTTGCCATTGGTAGGATATCACCCATGTAGAGGTGAGGGACCAACAGATTGGGAGGCTCCAAACATAGAAATGGAGAGTGTTAACAGAATCATGGCTGGTAATGAAGCCATTGGGAAGGAGGAGTTGGAGGGAGGGGTTGCGTGATCCGCCATCTTGATTTCTCTACAGGTGTTGATCTTTCTGATTGGACAAGCAGCGTGGAGCACTTGTCCATCATCCTCGTTTGAAGAGGAGTCATATCAGACTGGACATGTTAACTCTTTCACTCGCCAGTCTGCTGAAATTCTCCAGCATTCCCCACGCCGATCTCAGATCTCCAGCATCTGCAGTGTCTTCCTTTTACTGAGGTGGCTGATTTAGAGATGTCCAATTCTGAGGCAGCCACCCAGAAGGTTGTTCCATTGGTTTGGCAGCTGGCCAATGTGAGTTTGGGACCTCCCTTTGGTTGTGGATGTCAGGACCTTGAAGTGTGTCACAAAATCTCGGCTCTGTTCTGTTCCCCTGGAAAAACTCAACCACAACCTATGGCACCAGCACGATTGTCAAAGATAAAATCTGACCTCAGTGGTTAACTGTGATCAACAAACAATAGCTAATCAGCAACTTCTTTACAAGCAAAGTACTTGGCTTTCTGTTCTCTGTGAAAGCCAGTGTTTCCTGGTGACTAGTAAGTATCTGGTACTGTGGTTCACAGTCACAAATGTTACCCCCATTCTTTGTTTTACTCAATGTTGCAGTTGAGTATGTTTTCTATATCCTCGGGGGGGTGGGCATTGCTGACATTTATCTTTAATTATCCAATAGTTAGTTCGGATTCAGTCAGATTGCTGTGCGTCAGGTATAGTATGGATGCATAAGGATCCCTCCATGAAGGACATTAGTGAATCAAAAGGGTTTTGTGACAACCAGTTGTGGTTAAATTCTTTCTACCTCACATATCTTTTAAACCGGAATTCTACTCGGTTCAAATTTAACCATCTGCCTGATTGGATTTGAGCCCACACCCTCAGAATATAAATCTGGCCTCTGGATTTCCAGTCAGATGATTAGTACAATTACTCCACTACCTCCATGAACTTACACCAGTCCATGCCATATTTTATGGAATATATTTCTCTCTTTCCTTTGCTATAGTGATTCCATATCTTTGATCAAATACATGGCACGAGTGTATTTCTTAAACTGATTGTACAGAATCAAGCAGCATATCTTTGGATCGCTTTGGTCATATTTATCTCTCTTCTCCACACACCAGGATTCTACTTCAATACTCCAAAGGTGGACAGTCTAGTGTGTGATAAGGTGCAACACTGCAATGTTTATTGCAATAACATAAAGATTTATCCGCAGATATCCAGGCAGCCTCTTTGGTTTGAATGTTACTACAATCAACTGAAGGACGTATCAAGGCCTGGAACTTCAATAGTTTATTTTAACAAGTTAAAGGCATTACATAAATGCAAATCCTCACTGTTGTTTTACTGTTTCATGTTATTCCAATAAATCAGTTTACATTCTGACAAACAAAGCAGAGTTGATTGATTCTGTTTCCGTATGCTGCTTTATATGTTTTCAACAAATGTCCGATCAAAACGTAATATTGTTTGAGAAATAACTGATCTAAGCCCAGAGTAGGCATCAATTATTTAGCTTCTGGTAATGCTGAATCTCATCAAGTACAGTCAAGCAGGATCCGTCTCCCCTGGAGACACCTTTTAGAACTCAAATGCTTGATCCATACTCTGCTTTTGCTTCAAATGTTTGGTTGCTTTTAATAAAATTGTCACACTTCCCTGATTGTACAACAAATTCCACTAACAAGTGACTGAACCAACGTTAGTGGAATCTGCTTGTTATCCACTCCTTTGTCCAATTGTTCTTCTCTCACTTTGGGCTTGACCTCCAGCTGCCGTTTACTCCTTACCCCCAAGCCCCAGCCTATCTTCTGCATAAAAAAGCCTTTTCTCAAGTTACCATCAGTTCTGAGGAAGGGTCACTGGATCTGAAATGTGAACTCTTATTTCCTTCCATGGATACTGAGCTTTTCCAGCAATTTCTGTTTTTTTGTTTCTGATTTCCAGCATCTGCAGTTCTTTCTTTTTTTAAACTGGAAATACAGCAGCTTCAAATCTTATCATTTGCTGAAAGATTGGCTTTTAAAATTCTTGCATCGATCAAACAGAATGTGTTGTTCTGATCTTCATTGTGTGGAGGTGCTGGTGTTGGACTGGGGTGGATAAAGTTAAAAATCACACAACACCAGGTTATAGTCCAACAGGTTTAAATGGAAGCACTAGCTTTCGGAGCACTGCTCCTTTGTCAGGCAGCTAGTGGGACAGGATTATAGAACGCAGAATATACAGTAAGAGACCATAGTGTCATACAGCTGATACGATGTATTGAAGTCCCTCACATGCAGACATATAAGTCTATGGGGTGAATTTGCATTTAAAGATTTTTATTTGCAGATACATTCTATTTTGTTCTAAAAGCACAGAATCTGTAGGCAGTCAGTCCAGGTGACATTGTATCAATTTGGAAACAGAACCAGTCTGACTCTAGGTTGGGACACAGACTCACTCTAACCTCACACCTTTCACAAGCTGAGATGCCACCTTTGTTTTGTACAAAACCTTAAGTTGTCTCAAAAATGTGACTTGAAAGAAGTTCTGAGGTTTACCTATTAATGAATCGAAACCTGCAACCCATTCTAGGTGATTAAAGACTTATCAGCAATCTATGTTTGTTTAATACTTCACATCACTTGATAGATACTTCGATCTTTTACTATAAATTCTGTGTCCTATGATCCAACCCCACTAGCTTCCTGACAAAGGAGCAGTGCTCCAAAAGTTTGTACTTCCAAATCAACCTGTTGGACTATCACCTGGTGTCTTGTGATTTTTTAACCTCATCTTTACCCTCATGGTCACTGAAATCGTAGAATCAATTGGAATGGGATCTATACTGTTCATGTGCACTGATTATTTTTGAAAGTCTGAATATCAGGCATATGATGTAAAGTCACCATTGTGTTCTTCTGTCAGTAGAGAGAGATGACTGGTGGTGATTTAACCCGACAGTCACCACACTTTAGCTGAAGAGACCCCTGAATGGGGAGTGGCGTTGGGAGGCAATCCCTGAACTTTGGAGCGGCTGAGAGTGGGTATGGAGCAGGCTGGAGGCTTGGAGCGGAGCAGGGATGGCTGTTGGAACTGGCACAGGCGATCAGACCATGTGGAGAGATCCTGTGCTGAGCTACTACACAGTAATGTCTATTTGAAATTTCCTACCTTGCTGTAATGTCAACCCTTTAATGTTGTCCTATTTTTAACTCATTTTTCAATTCTGTAAATAATGCAACTACTTTTATTCCTCTGCTGTATCCAAGAATGTACCTAGGCACTTGTACCTAAAATGTCACCGCAAGAAGGTGAACATTGTAAAAGCTTTTCACTGCACTCCTACAATGGAGTACACCTAACAATAAAAGGCTATTGTATTGTAGGCGACAGGCTGAGAAAGAGAGCCCTTCATGGAAGGTAACCCCAGCCATTGCAAGAATTGTACTCACACCAACCATTCTGACAATGAGCTGACTGAGCCCAACTAGCTATAATGATCTGCAACTTCACCATTCAGCCTGTGAAGATGAGAATGAAAGAAGATTTACATCCAGACAGAGTCTACATTTATTACTGGCCATCAGTAAGGAAGAGTAAATTGGTACCTCAACCCAGGAAGTCAAAGTGGTTATTTAACATTCAGCAGGAATGGAGCCGACATGGAGCCACACATTGATAAATACTTCACAGAGGAATCAAACTCTTAAAGCCATTAGCTCATAGAATTCCTACAGCGTGGAAACAGGCCATTCGGTTCAACAAGTCTACACCGATCCTTCGCAGAGTAACCCACCCAGACCCATTCCCCTCCACGATTATTCTACATTTACCCCTGACTAATGAACCTAACCTACTCATCCCCGAGCACTATGGGCAATTTAGCATGGCTAATTCACCCAAGCTTGCATATCATTTGGATTGTGGAAGTAAACTGGAGCACCCAGAGAAAACCCACGCAGACATGGGAAGGATGTGCAAACTCTACAGACAGTCACCCAAGGCAGGAATCAAACTCAGGTATTTGAAAGTATTTTCTAGTTCAATATTTGAGACTTTTATTTCAACTTGTGCTGGTGATACTAACCTTGAACTAAGAACTTGAACTATTAAACCTGGAATCTTAATTCCCTCAAGAATGCAGTTTAGAACCAATTTTTAAAAGTGCAGGGAGATATTGAAAGCCAAATAGAGTTGTCTGAATTTTGGGAAAACCCTTGCAATCTAAATATTTTTAGTTAAACCCGCTTAGAGGCACTACAACCCATCTCAGGTACAGGTGGAATTTGAATTGGGACCTTCTGGCTGAGGGGGGTAGCAACACTACCACTGCACGACAAAAGCTCTGGCGTTATCTTGCTGCATGTTCTAACTAGCAACACTGCCCATTGCTAATCTTATTTTGGCTTACACCAGAGCTGATGGTAGAGAATTTGGAGAAAGTGGCTTCATCGATGTTCCCTGCTTTAAGAATGAATTATTATCGCCTTTCCTCCGTAAATATTTCTTATTTTCATCAATAATTATTGATCACATAATTAAGGGGAACAAGCTTAGAGGAGTTATTGAGGCTGGTAACAGGAGAGAACTAACACTAATTTGTAAACAGCCTTTGAATATAGTTACACTTCAGGATTGTTGTCTTTTTGTATGAAGTGTGGTCTTAGTGTATCTTACGAATCATATTCCTTGCACAAGGAACAGGGAGTTCAGAAATACAGTTAATCATCACATTTATAGGCTTTGTTTTAACATACTGGCAAAAATCCAGTCCAATTGGATTTAACTAGATTAAAGGCTAATACCCGAAACTCTCCTGCTCCTTGGATGCTGCCTGACTGGCTGTGCTTTCCCAGCACCACACACCCACAACTCTGATCTCCAGCATCTGAGGTCCTCACACTCTCCTAAAAGTGAGTCCGTCGAAAGCAATGACAGCTGGCATAGTGAGAGGTGACTTGCTTTAAGTTTCCATATGGACCTGGCTATGGCATAGAACTGTGCAAAAGTAAGTGGTTTAACAGTTAATGGACCCATAGTTAATAAGATCCCTAACAGTAGTTTCCATCGTGTGAAGTGATTGGAGGGGAGTCTTCCTGACTTCCCACCCCGACTTGTTTTGGCTCGTGCCAGGAATTACATGGTAATGGTGGAATGGGGAGCATGATCAGAGGCTGGAGATAGGGTTCGGTTTCTACTGTTGTGATAGGCCTAAGGCAGGCTTTGGTGACATCTTTAATTTCCTGAGCATCATTTCCATTTACCTGCATGAATAGCTCTCTGTCACAACAGCAAAAACCCGAACAACCAAATACAAAAAGATGCAGTCTTGTCATGTTTATATTAAAACCAAACTTGCTGGAGAAGCTCAGTAGGTGTCCCAGCATCAGTGATGAGAAAAGCACAGTTCTCGTTTCGGCTTGATGACCTTTTGATCATTGAGTTTGCTGATCTGAAACTGTTTCGATAGCTGCCTCATCTACTGAATATTTCCAGCATTCAATTTTGTCACCAGATTTGCAACAACTACAGTATGTTGCTGCTATTGTTGTGTTGACAAATTGCTCCTACACTAAACAGATACTTAGCAGATGAATCACCACCATTACAGTTCATTAGAGATGTCGCCTAATTTTAATTGTTATAAACAGAAGTACCCATATGTTCACCAAAGGCTGAACTATCCTTGTAAGTGCATTTTAAAATGAGTTGTAGGACACCAGAGAGGATACATTTATCCAGAAATCTTTATGATGTGTCATCACGAAAGTATCTTTAACAAACAGCCTTTTGCTTGTGGGTTAGTTAAACAAGTCAATATATGGATTTCTTTCTAAATGTGCTTTTGGATTCATTAGAAATAAATTCACAATCAAGAAACATTCAAGTAGAAAGAAAAATGGTGGGTAATAATACCAATTTGCAATTTCACAAATAAAATTTCATTATACATCAGCAGCTGGAGTGGAGGAAAAGCTTTGATCCAGAGATTGTGCCTGTAATGCACCATGCCTTTATTGTGTTTATTTGGAAACCTTTAACTTATTACCTTCTGTCCTTGAGGAAGTCCCCTCATGCCCACTCTTCCCCTGACCTGAGGGAATGATCTCTAGCTGTGGTTTTCACAAAGGGGCTGAAATAGAGCAACAGTTCACCACAGTCCAACTCAGTTCTGTCTTCATCCAATGTCCATGCAGACATTCAGCAGAACAGCGAGAGAGTGGATATTTGAGAAAAATCAGTCTTGAATCTTACTGTTACATTATTGAAAGACTACTCTATAAACTGTCCAGTGCCAGTTAGTCCATTCCACTTGCTTCTCTGCATGTATTTTTCTCTTCCTTTTTTCCTCACCCTGTATAGTACGATTTGTATTCAGTGAGAAATAGCTCCATGGCATTATTATAAAGTTGCACAACAGTCCAAAAGCATTTTCACAACTCTTGTAAACTCAACAGTTTCAACAGTCCATCACTTAACACTACAAGTACCCTGCTGTGTGCTTGACTTAATCATGTACATTCCTGGAAATTTAGATCACTGTTCCAAACAGCTTTCTAATTTTTTTAAAACCTTCACAGAAATGACACCAAAATCTTTCTGCCTCTATTTTAAAGATTCAACATTGAAAGTAATAATAATATATTTTAGAAATTTCCTACACACTTGTCAGCAAACATAGACAATGAGCTGGGATGTCACATATTTAAACGTCATGATTTGGGGTTACATTGTACTTTGCTTAAAAACTGCATGAATTCACGTAAAACTCCATTATCTCACTTTTTAGATTAGAATCAATCTAAACATCATGGCATAGACAGAGAACACAGGGGGCTAACACCTTCAACACATTGTCTAGCTCAAAGTTTGTGAGAAGATTTGTAGCTCGGGTGCTCGTTGTTGTTGTTCTGTTCGCCGAGCTAGGAATTTGTGTTGCAGACGTTTCATCCCCTATCTAGGTGACATCCTCAGTGCATGGGAGCCTCCTGTGAAGCGCTTCTGTGATCTTTCCTCCGGCATTTGTAGTGGTTTGAATCTGCCGCTTCCGGTTGTCAGTTGCTGTCCGCTGCAGTGGCCGGTATATTGGGTCCAGGTCGATGTGCTTATTGATTGAATCTGTGGATGCATGCCATGCCTCTAGGAATTCCCTGGCTGTTCTCTGTTTGGCTTGTCCTATAATAGTAGTGTTGTCCAGTCGAACTCATGTTGCTTGTCATCTGCATGTGTGGCTACTCAGGATAGCTGGTCGTGTCGTTTCGTGGCTAGTTGGTGTTCATGGATGCGGACCATTAGCTGTCTTCCTGATTGTTCTATGTAGTGTTTTGTGCAGTCCTTGCATGGGATTTTGTACAATACATTGGTTTTGCTCATGCTGGGTATCGGGTCCTTCGTTCTGGTGAGTTGTTGTCTGAGAGTGGCTGTTGGTTTCTATGCTGTTATGAGTCCTAGTGGTCGCAGCAGTCTGGCTGTCAGTTCGGGAATGCTCTTGATGTATGGTAGTGTGGCTAGTCCTTTGGGTTGTGGCATGTCCTCATTCCATTGTCTTTCCCTTAGGCATCTGTTGATGAAATTGCACAGGTATCCGTTTTTGACTGCACAAAACACTACATTGAACAAACAGGAAGACAGCTAACATTCTGCATCCATGAACACCAACTAGCCATGAAATGACACAACCAGCTATCCTTAGTAGCCACACACGCAGATGATAAGCAACATGAGTTTGACTGGGACAACACTACTATTATAGGACAAGCCAAACAGAGAACAGCCAGGGAATTCCTAGAGGCATGACACTCATCCACAGATTCAACCAATAAGCACATCGACCTGGACCCAATATACCAACCACTGCAGCAGACAGCTGGAACTGACAACTGGAAGCGGCAGATTCAAACCACTACAAATGCCGGAGGAAAGATCAAAGAAGCGCTTCACAGGAGGCTCCCAAGCACTGAGGATGTCACCTAGATAGGGGACGAAACGTCTGCAAGACAAATTACCAGCTTGGCGAACAGAACCACAACATATTGTCTAGCTATCACCCATTGTTTACAGCTAACCTGAGAATGCAAATTTTTAAACAAAGTTTTGTGATTTACACATGAAAGAAATGAAACTTTCATGGTATTCAAAGAGATGAAAGACTTAACAATCAATTTTTCAATGTATAATTTCAGTTACATCACACTGGAAATGTTTGCTATAAATTCTGTGTTACGATTGAGCCCTTCACTGTCACTTGATGAAGGAGCGCCGCTCCGAAAGCTAGTGTGCTTCCAATTAAACCTGTTGGACTATAACCTGGTGTTGTGTGATTTTTAACTTTGTACTTAAATGTTAGCTTGGCTCACTTAATAAGGTTTTTGACTTGTTGTGAGAAGATTATCGACTCAACCCGATTCTGGGTCTTAAATTGTACTCCAATGGGAGAGAAAGGGCCGATGGAGGAAATTGAAATATTGGGACTGAGAACTCAAATTCTGGTTATTGATATTTTTACCAACGTAATCAGTCGAGTGATAAGGCTTGCAAGATTTAGTGTTCAAATAGTGTAGTGATTTAAATGTAGCGGTAAATCTGGGGAAGGTTCATAACAGGGGATTCCCACCAGTGGATCTGAGACTAACCAAGGTTGGTGCTGAAGTTCCGTCCACAACTCTTTGGGGATGGGGTGCTCACTACGAGACTCACAAAGAAGCCTTTGGCCTCTCTCAGCCCCGATATCCTCTCCAGGTAGCTGACGTAGCTCACTGACGTGCTGGTACCTGCAGGGACATTTTAATGGCAGAGTCTCCACCTTGTTGAGTGTTCCCCTCTTCCACAGCATTGCCTGAAACCCTCTTGTATATCTATTGTCAGCAAGTTTGGAATCTCAGTTGACCCTCAATTGCAATGTGGAAGGAGTTCTGATGGTCAGTTGCATGAAAGATATACTAAACCCACATATGCCATGAGTATCTTCAGGGTACCAAGATTCTAAGTGAGTTTAACTTCTAAATTTCTCAAAGTACAAAAAGGAGCAGATGTGCTGCACTGATAAATGTGCAGATCCATTTAAGATATTGTCAAAAAAAATCAGTGTAATCCTTCCTAAGTACAATTGCAATGCTTGTCAGTGTGGAGTGAGGAGCTAGATTCAAGTATTGAATCCCTTGGCCCAACCTTTAATTCAACCTGAACTTAAATCGCACAGAATCATGGCATGGCCATAGCACAGAAGGAGGTCATTAAATCAGTTAGACCAAGTCAAGTCTCCACAAGAACAACTTAACTCAGGTGAATGCACAGCCAGTGATTTCTCCATATGAGGAAGCTGCCCTATGGTCTAGTAAGACTATGACAACTTTACCTTCACTACCACCTTAATTAATTACTGTTTCCACCACCAACTCACAGTTACAGAAATGGATACTGTTTGCACAGAACATTGTAGCCATTCACCCAGATCCCTTTATACCACCTCCCTGAACTGAAACCCCTACCACCTAAAAGAACATGCATGATGTGGACGAGTGCGAGGGTCAGGTTGGGGGCGGTGTTGGACAGCAGTGAGGGTAAAGCTGGGGGCGGTGTTGGACAGCAGTGAGGGTAAGGCTGGGGGCGGTGTTGGATGGCAGTGAGGGTCAGGCTGGGGGCGGTGTTGGATGGCAGTGAGGGTCAGGCTGGGGGCGGTGTTGGATGGCAGTGAGGGTCAAGCTGGGGGCGTTGTTGGACGGCAGTGAGGGTCAGGCTGGGGGCGGTGTTGGATGGCAGTCAGGGTCAGGCTGGGGGCAGTGTTGGACAGCAGTGAGGGTCAGGCTGGGGGCGGTGTTGGATGGCAGTCAGGGTCAGGCTGGGGGTGGTGTTGGACGGCAATGAGGGTCAGGCTGGGGGAGGTGTTAGATGGCAGTGAGGGTCAGGCTGGGGGCGGTGTTGGACGGCAGTGAGGGTCAGGCTGGGGGCGGTGCTGGACGGCAGTGAGGGTCAGGCTGGGGGCGGTGTTGGACGGCAGTGAGGGGTAAGGCTGGGGGCGATGTTGGACGGCAGTGAGGGTCAGGCTGGGGCGGTGTTGGACGGCAGTGAGGGTCAGGCTGGGGGCGGTGTTGGACGGCAGTGAGGGTCAGGCTGGGGGTGGTGTTGGATGGCAGTGAGGGTCAGGCTGGGGGCGGTGTTGGACAGCAGTGAGGGGTAAGGCTGGGGCGGTGTTGGACGGCAGTGAGGGGTAAGGCTGGGGCGGTGTTGGACGGCAGTGAGGGTCAGGCTGGGGGCATTGTTGGACGGCAGTGAGGGTCAGGCTGGGGGTGGTGTTGGACGGCAGTGAGGGTAAGGCTGGGGGTGGTGTTGGACAGCAGTGAGGGTCAGACTGGGGCGGTGTTGGACGGCAGTGAGGGTCAGGCTGGGGGCGGTGTTGGACGGCAGTGAGGGTCAGGCTGGGGGCGGTGTTGGACGGCAGTGAGGGTCAGGCTGGGGCGGTGTTGGACAGCAGTGAGGGTCAGACTGGGGCGGTGTTGGACGGCAGTGAGGGTCAGGCTGGGGGCGGTGTTGGACGGCAGTGAGGGTCAGGCTGGGGGCGGTGTTGGACGGCAGTGAGGGGTAAGGCTGGGGGCGGTGTTGGATGACAGTGAGGGTAAGGCTGGGGACGGTGTTGGACGGCAGTGAGGGTAAGGCTGGGGGCGGTGTTGGACGGCAGTGAGGGTAAGGCGGGTGTGGTGTAGATGGCGGTGAGGGTCACATCATGATGATATGGAACTATATTGTCATTGGATTAAAGTCTTGGATATTTCCCTCTCACAGTAGCATCTCAAGGAAAAGCAACAATAGTCAATAAATGCTGGTCTTGGCAGAGATGGCTAAATGCCACGAATGAGTGGATAAACATATTTAACTTAGAATGGTGTGGTGGTTTTCACATAGCTCTGCTGGTTTGTATCTTATAGACAGCTGCATGATTCCCTCTCAGTTACTTCTTTTGAAGGCTTTTTAAAGCATCTTAAAGAACCAGGATGACAATCTTGTACACAAATTATTTTGCAACAGAGTACAATCTTCTGCCAATGTTTTTAATTGTAATCTCTGTGACTGGATGTGGTCAGTGTTAGCATACTGGCCAGATCATGTTCAATTTCTCCAAAGCTGTAATATGGAGATACCTGGTGCTGGACTGGGGTGGACAAAGTGAAAAATCACACAACACCAGGTAATAGTCCGACAGGTTTATTTGGAAGTACAGTCCTCCAAAAACTTGTGATTTCAAATCAACCTGTTGGACTACATCTGGTGATTTGTGATTTTTGGTCCATTTTTCTCCATCACTAATTCACCAATGGTTGAATAAGTGTGTCTCTCCCATACCTGTGCTCTGTTCTACACTCTGTGGTTATAGCTTCCTAATCCCATCATTGCATGGATTTCAATATCTTCTGCCTTTTTCATTATATCAACTCAAATAGAGAGGGCAGAGGTTAACAGAGTACCTCAGCAATTGCACAGCAACCCAGATGGACCATGCAAGTCGAGGTTTTACAGACATTTGAAGGAAGTACAACATTTACGACAGCACATTCAAATAATATTGATTGTCAGATTGTGCTTGTGTGAACTGAAGAAACAAAATATAATCTCAGAGTTCTGACATAAACAGTAACATCAAAATCTCCAGAGACAAACAGGGCAACACCATTAGTTAGACAAGGGTCTGTCATGCATCGAGCTGGCTTGGTATTGACCCAGTTTCTATGGATGTAGAAGTTTGCATAAAATGGCAAGTAACACAGCAGGAATCACCTTGACTTTACCCAACTGTGTGAAATACGTTACAGTGAATCGTCAGCATGGTTTTCAGTTCTGTTTAAATCTTCAGAAATAGAAGTCACAAGAGATATATGATAGACTGCCAACAATCGCATTTGTAATGTGCAAAATCAAAGTTACTCTTTGTTTTCAGGTAGAGATAAATGATCCCATGGCATTATTTTGGAGACATACAAGTGAGTTCTCCTGGGCAATATTTATTCATCAATCAAGGTGATTAAAACGGATTGTGGGAGTTAGCTGTGTACTAATTGATTACCGTGCTTTTTAATTCACAACGACAAATACTCTTCATAAGTAATTTATTGCCTATAAGGCATGAGGTGGTTTCCTCAAGTTGTAAAGGTCCCATAAGTTGCAAGTCTTCCTTTTTAAGGCAGGCATCCCTCATCAAAGTAAACTTACAAAATTGAAGGAATAAATACCTGCACAGACATTTGCAGGTCAGCTTGTTCAGAGGTGGTATTACACACCTCTGGAGTAGGTGGGACTTGAACCTGGGTGTCTATGCTCAGAGGTAGGGACAATATCACTACATCACTTCTGTCTCTGGAGATATTCACTATTGATGTGTTAGAAGATTATCAATATTGCTTTAACCTGTTAGCACAGACACAATGCAAACAAATCATTAAAAATGAATCATGATCTGTTCTTCGGTTGGCAGAGGCCACTTTTCAATGGAATACCAATGGAATATTAGAAGAAATACATTAAATTAGAAGCAACTGGTACACCTTGTTTATATTTGACAAGATACAACATAAAAGATTGCTATGCAAATATATGGCGGGGTGGGGGAGGGTTGGTGGTAATGTGCAAACATGGACATAAGAGCCAGAGGAAGTGGTGGATGCTGGTACAATTGCAACATTTAAGAGGCATTTGGATGGGGATATGAATAGGAAGGGTTTGGAGGAATAATGGCTGGGTGCTGGCAGGTGGGACTAGATTGGATTTGAATATTTGTTGGCATGGACATGTTGGACCGAAGGGTCTGTTTCCGTGCTGTACATCTCTATGATTCTGTGACTCTGTGAATCTAAAAGAGTGGCCAGCTGGTAGAAAATAAAGAGTATGAATGAACAGGTCTTTTCCCGACGGTTTAGATGTGACAAGTGGGGTCCTTCAAATGTCTATACAGGTCATCAACTTTTTATAATTTATATTATTGACTTTGGTCAGGGGGACAACAGCATGGTCGTTATATTTGTAGATGACATAAATATAGTTCTGAAAGTAGATTGCAATGAGATCATAAGATGGATGAAGATCAAAGAGATGGATTGAATGAGGGAGCAAAAATCTGGTGGGTAGATATGGGAAATGTGAAATTATTCTTTTTATCAGGAAAAACAAAGTAGAATATTGATTAAATGGAGAGTGACTGTGAAATTCCAAACTGCAGATGGATCAAGGTGGTCAAGTGCATGAATCACATAAAGTTAGTAAGCAGGTTCAGCAAGTAATTATGCCCCAACTTCCTTTATGTTGAGAGGAATTGAATATAAAAGTAGGAATGTTATGATTTAAGGCATTGATGAGACCACATGTTGAATACTGTGTGGAGTTTTGATCTCCTCATTTAATGAAGGATGCAAATGTGTCAGAAGCAGTTCTGAGGAGGTTTATGAGGTGGATCCCTGGAATGAGGAGGTTGTCTTATGAGGGAAGGTTGGACCGACCGGGCTTGTTTCTGCTGGAGTTCAAAAGGTTGAGGGGTGACTTGACCAAAGTGTATAAGATCCAGACCAGCCTCGACAGTGTGGACCCAGAAAGGATGTTTCCTCTTTTGGGTATGTCCAAAAATGGGGACAATGTTCTAAAATTAGGGGTTACCCTTTTAGCACAATACATGGAGAATATTTTCTCCCCAACTTTGTAGTTTTTTGCCTCAGACGGCGATAGGGGCAGAGTCAGCGAATACTTTCAATGAGGAGGTAAACAGATTTTTGTTAGGTAGGGGAATCAAAGGTTATTGGTTGTAGTTGGACACCTAAATCAGAACACACAGACTTAGCAGCTATGATCTCAGTGAATGTCAGAGTATGTTCACAAAGCATCTTAGTTCGTATGTACAATTTTTCATGTTTCTGCATGTTATAATTAAAAATTATGTTTGGATGAAGTTTTAACACATATCTTGTTGTTACTATTCTCTTAAAGGATGAACAATATCTAGTTGACCAATGCTTTTGAAAAACAGGAAATAATATTTAATCAGATTCAAGTATAAATTGTGTGCACTCTAGAGATTTCAGCTTAGTAGTCATGCGCAAGTACATTTTTTAAGTGCATTCATGAATATACTTTCAACGTTTTACACCACCAATGAGACAATATTGCAAGGTTGAAACTGATTGTGATTAAAAACCAATTTCAAGAGATGGCTCAGGTCTTTTGGGGGAAGACACAGCCCTCTGTAGTTTGGGCACAACATTTACTCTTTCTTTTTTATGTGAAGTTTTATGTTGTATGTCTTCTCTGAGGTGTATGCAAAGATTACAACAGCTTCTACATTTTTGATTTGATTTATTATGGTCTCATGTACCTAGGGACAGTGAAAAGTTTTGTTTTATGTGCAGTACAGGCAGCTCATACCATACAAAGTGCATTAGGGTAATAGAACAGAGTGAGGAATGCAATGCTATGGCTGCAGAGAAGGTGCACAGAGAGCAAAATCGACATTAAAGTTAAAATTTGAGAGGTCCGTTCAGAGATCGAATAACAGTGGGGACAGAGCTGTTCTTGAATCTATTTGCATTCAAACTTTTATATCTTCTGCCTGAATGGAAGATGATGGAAGAGAGTGTAACCAGGGTGGAAGGGGGCTTTAATGATGTTGGTTGCTTTCCCAAGGCAGCAGGAAGTAGAGATGGAGTCAGTGGATGGAAGGCTGAATTGTGGGATGGACTGGGATGTGTTCACGATTCTCTGTAGTTTCTTGTAGTCTTGGGACGAGTTGTCTCCACACCTGACGGGATGCCCTCTGTGGTGCATCTATAAGAATTGGTAAGTGTCTTTGTGGACCAGCCGAATTTTCTTAGCCTCCTGAGGAAGTAGAAATGTTGCTGTGCTTTTCTGACTGGAGTGTTGATGTGGTTGGACCACGATGGATTGTTGGTGACCATCACTCCCAGGAACCTGACTCTCTCGACCCTCTCCCCCTCAGCCCCATAGATACAGACGGGGACGTGCCCTCCACTCCACTTCCTGAAGTCAATGGCCGGGTGTTACATTTTGCTGATGTTGATGGAGAAATTGTTGTCTTTACACCATGCTGCTAAGCACTCAATCTCTTCCCTGTATTCTGTCTCACTGTTGTATGTATAGGAAGTTTACTCACAGTGCTTTATACACTGCTTTAAAATACTAACTCCACACTTCAGCATTTGCTTCTGGGTTTGTCTAAGTTTCTCTGAATCCATATCGAGGCTTAACCAATTAAGCACAGTGAGCATCAATAGCACGTGAGACTAACATCACAGATTCAAACACAGAATAGTTGAATACCTCCTTCAATATTCATCCTCAGACCCTGTCCTGTTCTGACATGATTTTCTTTCAGCTCAGCTAATCTATTTTCACACGCTCACAGTTCCCATTCTCACCTTTCTAGCTTCTCCTCCGTCCTGCCTTACTATTATCAAAACTCCCGGCTGCCTAACCCTTTATCCCTCTCTGTGGACTCACTCACCATCCAACTATTCATTCCTTTTCCCTTCTATCCCTCCTCCTCCATCATCAGCTCAAATACCACCTTTTCCAAACTGCATTCAGTTCTGAAGAAGGGTCACTTGGACTCGAAACACTAACTGCGTTTCACTTCCCTTGAATGCTGCCAGAACTGCCGAGGTTCTCCAGAAATTTCTGTTTTTGTTATGGAAAAATTGGACACCATTTTAGACAAATCAAATTTTGTGGCTTCAGTCTGTTGTATTTTAAAGGGTAAATATAGCAAGAAGAATGCAATTTGAATGAAGCTCGAGTAATCTTTGAATTCATTTCAGTTAAATTACAACTTTTTGAAGAATAATGGTCATGCTGTTTTGAAAACAAATTAATTGGTAGATGTGAAACAACTCAAAGTTAAAGCTATTTATTGGGCAAATTATCAAAATGAGTTCTAGCTCACAGAGATGAAACAGCTGCTGAAGTCGGCCATTGGTTACTTTAATTCTATCTAACCACTACAGCGGAACTTCTACTTCAAGTTCACCATTCCACAACATCCCTATGTCCTTGAATTCTCTTGGTACCAAAAATCTATCGACATTGGTCTTGAATTTCCTCAATGACTGAGCATCGACAACCTTTGGCTACCTCAGCAAGGAAGTCAACATCATCAAAGACCCCGCCCACTCTGGTTATAATCTCTTTCAACCTCTTCCATTGAGCAGCAGATACAAAAGCTTAAACACACGTACCAACAGATTCAAGAACCTCCCAACTGTTAGAAACTTCTGAATGGACCCGGTGGCATGATGGCTCAGTGGTTAGCACTGCTGCCTCACAGCGCCAGGGACACGAGTTCGATTCCTGCCTCAGGCGAGGTCTGTGCAGAATTTGCACATTACCCCTGTGTCTTCAGGGGTTTCCTCTGAAACAAATTGGTAGATGTGAAACAACTCAAAGTTAAAGTTGTTTATTGGGCAAATTATCAAAATGAGTTCTAGCTCACAGAGTAATATTTGAGAAGAGATGAAACAGCTGCTGATGGACGAGAGTGTAACCAGGGTGGGAGGGGGCTTCAGTGATGTTGGCTGCTTTTCTGAGGCAGCAGGAAGTATAGATGGAGTCAGTGGATGGGAGTCTGGTTTGTGGGATGGACTGGGAACGCCCTCTGGGTGCTCTAGCTTCCTCCCACAATCCAAAGATGTGCAGGTCAGGTGAATTGGCCATGAGAAATTGCCCATAGTGTGAGGTGTTTTAGTCAGAGGGAAATGGGTCTGAGTGGGTTACTCTTCGGAGGGTCGGTGTGGACTTGTTGGGCTGAAGGGCCTGTTTCTATACTGTCGGGGAATCTAAACTTGACATTTCAAATCTAATGTTCATCTTGCTTTTGTAAACTATTTTTGCAGCTATAACTTTGTGTTCCTTGCTCTGGTCAGTGATCTTTGTATGGTATGATCTGCCTGTATTGCACACAAAACTTTTCATTCTACCTAGGTGTATGTGGCAATAATAAATCAAATCAAATCAAATTAAAAAGGTGGTAGTGTTGTGGTCATATCATTTGACTGGCGATCCAGGCATTCCGGCTAATGTTCTGGTCACGTGGCCTTGAATCTCACCATGACAGATGGTGAAATGAAAATTCATTAAAAGAAAAATGTGGAAATATGAGCCAAGTGTTGATTGTTGTGAAAATCCATGATGTGACTCCAGGTCTACAACAATGTGGTTAGCTCTTATCTCCCCTCTGAAATGGTTGAACAAGCCAATCAGTTCAAGGGCAATTAGCAATGGACAACGAATACTGGCCTTGGCAGTGATACCATATCCCACGAAAGAGTAAAAAATGTGTGCCTTGTAAGTAGTCAGAAGAAATTTGAATAAATTTTTTTTGCGTGTGGTGTTTTTACTGACTCTTGCACTTACACACACACCACCCGGATGCAGGGGAAATATAGCCACTACTGCTCTATTATAGTAGGGTAGGGGAAAAGACAATAAAGGAAACTAAAATATAGGCAGCAATCAATAAATATATCTGTGGCGAGGCAATTTAGCAACGCAGTTTTATTGTCATGCGCTGTCTTCTCACTGAGAGAGAGAGAGAGAAAGAGAGAGAGAGAGAGAGAGAGCTGTGAGCTTCAGCGGACAGTTAGCAGAAAATTTCACACTAACTGAAAACCAAACAGAAACCAAAACCCAAAGTCCCTTGGTTCGGTGAGCTTGACCCTGCCCACTCAGCCTTCTTTTGTCTAATTTAAACAAAATATCCCCAGGAATAACTCCAAACTGTTTACCAACTGCCTGACTGAAGGCAAAAGTGAGGACTGCAGAAGCTGGAGATCAGAGTCAAGATTAGAGTGTTGCTGGAAAAGCACAGCTGGTCAGGCAGCATCTGAGGAGCAGGAAAATCGACGTTTCGGGCAAAGGACCTTCATCAGGAATGAGGTCTGAGTGAAGCAGATATTCCAGCACCACTGTGGTAACTCCCTCCTCCCCCAAACCACCCAAATCTGCACGAGAAATAGCACAGAACGCAACCCTCATAAAGGCAAAGTACAGTCACATTGTAATTTGAATTACTTTTGAAATGAATGTCTAAACTGATGTGTAAAGTGTCAGGATTTCTCACTGATGTTCAGGGAAGCTGAACCATATGTCCAAAGGAAAATGAAATAGATTTATGAACATGGCTTATATTCTTTCCAAATGAAGGTTTGTCCTTGCCACAGTTGCTTCTTACGAGAAGCAGCATTAATAGATCGTAGAATCCCTGAATAGATCATAAGAATCCCTGCAGTGTGGAAACAGGCCCTTTGGCCCAACAAGTCATGTTCTCAGAATGAGAAGCTTAAGTATTTGTCTCTGAAGGAGGTTTGGATAATCAATTAACATTTATGGGCACTATAATGAAAGCGGTTTCATTAAATACAGAGGACGCATGATCAGGCTTTGATAGCTGGTTGGGTATTACATAAAAGAATATAAAAAGTAACAAACATGAATGGACTCCTAATATTAACTGCAGTCATACAGCATGCAAACCCTCCAAAAGAAACGCACTTTGGAGCAGATGTCAGAAACCTTAAAATAAATTCACTCCTAGCAGGCTTTATGGTTCAAATTAGATCTCTCAGTTCTCAGGAACTAATGAGGACAGTCAGTTGACTCTTGGAAGTTGAGCAGGGTGCTGGTCATCTAGAGTTGGGACAGGAGTGTAGAGGACCAGGGTAGGCATCATTAAGGCATACTCACAGTAATCCTAGAGTGCAGATAGAGGCCATTTGGCCTATTGAGTCAGTACTGACTCTCTGAAAAGCATTCTAACACCCCCACCCTATCCCATAACCCTGCATTTCCCATGGCTAATTCACTTAGCCAGCACATCCCTGGACACTATGGGCAATTCAGTATGGCCAATCCACCAGACATGCACATCTTTGGACTGTGGGAGGAAATTGCATCACCAGTTGCAAACCGACACAGACATGGGGAGAAAGTATAAACTCCACACAGACAGTGGCATGAGGCTGGAATTGAACCCGGGTCCCTGGCAGCTTACCATCGCCCAGCTTCTGGACAATATTCAGAGTTTTTCCGTGATTGTTGGTGCTGGAAGCCCCTGACCAACGCTGACTCTCTGGATTGATCTGGGCATGTGTCCCCACTCACATTCCAACATGTCCACTTGGTGAATGAATGTGTTGCTTCTGAGGCAGTTGGCGCATGCTGCAGTTTGTTAGCTTGATGTCTTGACGTGCTGTACAACACCATGTTGGGCATTGCTACTGTCGTCAAATCTTTCATTTTTTGTGTTGTTTGCAAATGTCTAATTTGAACCATAAAGTCTGCTAGGAGTGAATTTATTTTAAGGTTTCTGACATCTGCTCCAAAGTGTGTTTATTTTGGAGGGTTTGCATGCTGTATGTCTGCAGTTAATATTAGGAGTCCATTCATTTCTTGACTCTGCTACTGCTGAAACACCAGAGGAAAGGAGCAGACCCCAATTCATTGAGACTGCAGCCGTTGCTCATGCTTTGACTGCTATGGCCATGAAGAATGGACTGGGTCTGTCACTCATTAGCTCCCCTCAACCAGTCTCCACCACCACAGCTACAGAAGGAAGAGAAGATGAATTTGATTCAAAAGTTAAATTAAGAAAATAAAATGAATAAGCAAATGAGGGAGTGAACAGAGCAGGGAGTACTGCCCCTTCTATCATCTCAAAGCACAGTGTAGCTTTGTGTCTGCTGTACTATTACGTAGCTGGTGAGTGGGAACACCAGCTTGCCAATGCTAGGTTGCGTGGCCTTTCATCAATGGCTCCGACACCAGGGATGTCAGTCTCTCAGAGGAGAACCTGATGAGTAAAAGGTTGTTCCAGGAATGGTGCAAGGTAAAATGGGGCTAGAATTGAGTGAAAGATATGCCATGGGATCAGAGCACTGAAGCAAGTTTGGTGAGATAGAGCAAGAGTTATTGTGAGGTCTCACAGTGAAAATCCCTCAAAAAGAATCCAATTAATTTGAAATCTCACCCCAAAAAAGGTAAGTTATAGCCATTGGTTTTGCATTCAGGGAAGTAACATACCAGCTAAGAAGGTTGATTTGACTCTTCAACTGACTGTGCATTCCTGATGAAGGGCTTTTGCCCGAAACATCAATTTTACTGCTCCTCGGATGCTGCCTGAACTGCTGTGCTCTTCCAGCACCACTGATCCAGAATCTGGTTTCCAATATCTGCAGTCATTGTTTTGACCTACCTGATTGTGCATTCAGACTAAAACAAGATGACATTAGGAAGATACTGGAACTGAGTACTGTGATGAAATATGTTATTGCTGAGGCCATCTTGAGAGCATAGAAAAAATTAAAGAGATTCATTTTAGATAAATGCTCACTCAGGTTTCTAGCCTTGGGTGACCCAGAAGATATAAAGCCAGTCAATGCTTCATGTGTCAAGTGTTCACTCTTGGGACGTGGGTGTTGCTGGCTGGGCCAACATTTCTTATCCCATCCTAGCTGTCCTTCAGAGGGTGGTGGTGAGCTACCTTCTTCAGCCATGTGCAGTTCATGTGCTGTACATAGACCCACAGTATTGTGAGGGAGGGAATTCCAGGATTTTTACTGGAGGGGTGACCTGTATCTGCTCATACAAAATAGTTCATGTCTGCTCACACAAAAAGGATAGCCCAGAATAACATTAAAACATAGATGGGTGAAAGAAGATGAATGAGCCTAACAATCTGTCCCAGCTTTTAAGTAAAGAAAACAATGGTACCTTTGAACAAACCTGCTCCCACGCCAGTAAAGGGGGCCTTGAGCAACAACGATCCAAGACGGTTATGATCAGAACATGCCTGAGACAAACAAGCAAATGTTCTCAGCTCAGCTAATGAAAGAATTATTCTGCCACTAAGCAAATAAACGAGATACAGTATACTAAACTCCCTAGAGAGCCACCAGAACAACAGGTAGCTATTTCATAATAAACAGTCATTTCTTAATTACTCTGCAATATTAAGCATCAGTTTCTAGTTAGAGATTCTCCAACATAAATATAGACCCATATAACCAAAACACCTATGCCGATGTGTGAAAGTTAATTAGTTTTAGGAAGTACTCTCATTGGCCCTGGACAGGATAGATTGTTCACAGTCATTAATCACAGAATACTAAGATTCAAAAAAGCTATACTTAACTTTCACTAACTTCAGAACAGAAATCAATAGTATAAATCTTACAGCAACTAGTTAAAACTACATATCTTTTGTATTTTTATGCACATAATTAGGACAGTGGGAAATATAAGAGGAATAACTGAATTTAGTCAAGACAGCATATGAGATACAATAAGTAACAGAATGTAAACTGTCCTTAAGAGATAAGGCAGCCTGAAACAGATTGAAGAGAGTTCGGGCAATGACTTTGGCATGTGAATGAATAAGATACATGGAAAGATCCCAAGGACAAGTGATTGTGTTGGCTGGTAAACACCTTGAGGTCATGGGAAGCTGAGACTGGGCAGACAGGTGTTTTACTGGATTGGGTGTATGAATTACGAAAGAAGAACTGTAGTTACATTGTATATGATCATTGTAATACAGAAATGTATAAAAAATATTTTTTTCTAACCGTACGGGTGAGAGTATGTCATTGATCTATCTTGTGATCTGAGCTAAGGATAAAGTGAATGTTTGAGTTTGTATGTTGAGGTCAAATTCAGGGAAGATCTTTTGACCCTCTCCCTGCTTTTACTGGTTTCTGCACGAATAAATGTCCACGTGGCTGCATCCTGCCTGCCTCCCTAGCCTTCATTCTGTCTCAGGGAAAAACACTCCAACAAATACTGATGAAACAGCGAAACATTTCCAAGTCAGGAGAGTGAGAGGTTTGGAGGGGAACTTGCAGGAGGTGGTGTTCCCATGTATCTGCTGCTTTTGTCTTTCTAAATGGAAGTGGTTGTGGGTTTGGAAAGTGCTGTCTGAGGATCTTTGGTGAATTTCTGCAGTGCATCTTGTAGATAGTACACACTGCTGCTACTGAGCGTCAGTGGTGGAGGGAGTGGATGCAGTGCCAAACAAGTGGGCTGCTTTGTCCTGGATGGAGATAAGCTTCTTGAGTGTTGTTGGGGCTGCACTCATCCAGGTAGTTCCTCCTCTCTCTACAAGAATCTCAGGGAGTCCCTCTCCCACTGCAACTCCCAGGCTATGCTACTCTCTCCCCACTCCACCCTCCTCTAGCTTATCTCTCCATGCTTCCAGCTCACTGCCTTTATTCCTGATGAAGGGCTTTTGCCCAAAACGTCGATTTCGCTGCTCGTTGGATGCTGCCTGAACTGCTGTGCTCTTCCAGCGCCACTAATCCAGAAGCTGCACTCATCCAGGCAAATGGTGAGTATTCCATCACACTCCTGACTTATGTCTTGTAGATGGTGCACAGGCCTTGGGGAGTCAGGAAGTGAGTTACACGCTGCAGTATTCCCAGCTTCTGATCTGCTCTTGGAGCACGGTGTTTCTGTGATGAATCCAGTTGAGTTTCTAGTCAATGGTGACCGCCAAAATGTTGATAGTTAGGGATTCAGTGAGGGTAATATCTTTGAATGCTAAGGGGTGGTGGTTAGATTGTCTCTTGTTATAGATGAGCATGAGCTGAAAATGTGTTGCTGGAAAAGCGCAGCAGGTCAGGCAGCATCTAAGGAGCAGGAGAATTGATGTTTTGGGCATGAGCCCTTCTTCAGGAATCAATAGATGAGCATGGCCTGGCATTAGAATGGCACAAATGTTATCTGCCACTTGTCAGCCTATTCCTAGATATTGACCATATAATATTCTTGATGAAAAGATTAACAACTGTTTATGGTGTTTTGGCAAGTCAAGTAAATGAAGAGGGTAGTTAAAAGCACCTTAATTGCTGAAATATTGGCATAAGGTGAAACTATAGATACAGGGGTTTATTTATTCAATATTCGAACAACATTCCTATACAAGGGGCAATTTGTGAAAAGATGAGAAAAAAACAATGTTTTTTCTTGTGCAATGATGTGGTGTCCCGCTAAATCAGTTTGTGTGTACAAGGGTGTGGTGGCCAATGCACAGCCCATTCCCTCAAGTCTAGGTGTCATATTTACAGAGCAACTAGACAGCCATTACAGCTCCATGCACAAGAAGCATCATTCTCACCGACTGAGGAGCTTTTGGGGACAGCAATCACTGCCTCCTCCTCTCGACTAGTTGTTCATGATCACCCACCATGTCTATGTGCAAGGCGTGGCCCGACAGTTTGACAAAGTTTCGCTGCAGCTTCTCCTCCAGGCTGGTCAGTGAGGTAGGAGGTCCTGTTTCCTAGCAACAGTAGCCCTGCCAATTCACCAAGTAGCCTGGATGGAACTTGCTGGCCACAAGTGAATATAGACATTACTTTGCAAAGTGAGAGGGGGTATGGGGCATCTTGACCTCTTTCCAGGTGACCATTTTTCTCAGCGTAGGGAGGTGCCATCACATGCCCCATTAGCAGGCTGATCCAATTATATAGTCACCACACCATTGGCTTTAAAGTGTGTGGATACAGTGTACTCAGACACTTTGAGTAAAAAATGAGGTCTGCAGATGCTGGAGATCACAGCTGCAAATGTGTTGCTGGTCAAAGCACAGCAGGCCAGGCAGCATCTCAGGAATAGAGAATTCGACGTTTCGAGCATAAGCCCTTCATCAGGAAACCTTTCCCTGTATTCTCTTTATCCCAGCTTGTAATGGGAAGAGCAAGACATTTTGTGCTTGATAGGGTGACTTGTTAAATGTGCTGTTGAACTGATATAGCTATTCTAATCTGTTTTATGTGATTCTTAAAAAACATGAATTTTCATTTTATTAACCACAGAAAAATCATATCTTCTTAAGTGTATGACATGTGCGCATATGACTCTTAGTAACCTTTTTTAAAAACACAAGCAATTTTTAAAATATGATTTGTGGTTTATGTTAAAATATGATGACATTTTATCTTCTGTGCTGTATGGAGAAGTCACCATAGTTTTACCAGACAATATGGCTGCTCTCTCCTCAGAGACAGAGATGGCTGGTGGTGGTTTAACCTGAGGGTCATCACAACTCATGTGAGGACATAGGTCGAGAATGAAAGTCCTTTGTGGTATCTTAGCCAGTCGTGGGAATTGAACCCACATTGTTGGCATCACTGTGCAGCATAAACCAGCCAACTGAGCTAGCCAAATCCCCCTCAGTGATGCTCTACAACTCAATCAGGAGACTGGGAAGTTAATCCCTTTTTTTTCCAATAAATCAACTGTAGCATCACTTCCATGATCCCAACGAAGAACAGTGGAACAATGTTTAAAAAGTCAGACCTGGCTGCAGTCAAACTTAAACATTTTCATTTGGATTTTCTGGCACATGTTCAAGAAGGGGAGGGTTAATAAGTTTATATTAGCTCAAAGGCAGGTTCAACAAGCTTGGGAAAAAACAATCTCCGTGAATGTGAAGCTGTTCAGCACCAGCATTCATCAAACTCCCACACTTCATGCCCTGGGTTACAGCTGTAAGTGGGCACTGAAAACCTGCTGCTCAGATAAGCACATGGGCAAAATACTAATATGGAATGTTGATGGCTCAAGGTTTTAAAGGGGATCATTTCGTTTGAAAATGTTACGTCTTCATTCTCGAATACAAATTTGACACAAGTGAGAATCAGCTCTCATAGAAGCTATTTCAGTGTTTGGAGATTTTATTTCTGCTGACTCAAGGGAAGGCCACTGCTAAAGAGTTATAGTTTTCTCATATTTTTCTAGTGAATGCCTGTATTGAGCACACGCAGGTCAAGTCAAGTACAGCCAGACACAATGTTAACCTCCTTCTAATCCCAGTCGATACAGTTACCTCTAACCTTAGAAGAAAAGTCACTTCTATTATAGCGAGTACATGTTTACTGCTTCATGGGCAGTGCACCTTCAAGTAAGGATTAAAGATTTAATGTCAAACTAAGGAAAGGCTTCATTTAAAAAACATGCCGTATCATATCTTGAGAGATGCTGACTGGTTTTGTGGTTGAGACTCCTCTTCTGAATTCTCTGTCCTGGACAAAGTTGATTGTAATTCCATCTCTCGGATAGTGCATCAACAAATTCAGACAAATACAGATACTTAATAATTTCTTGGATGTCTCACAAGATGTTAATAAAGAACTCCAGTTCAAATCCACATGCAGAAGAACATGACAAATTTCCACATCAATGTGAATTGATTCCAGATCTCTTGTAGTTTCACATCAGTTTGATAAAATCTGACATAATAGATGTTATTCCTTTAGGATTATTTTCCTGGTTGGAATGGAATTTTATGTTGTCAGCACTGAGCAACAAATTCTTAGATTGGACAATGCGATAGGAAAATTCAGGCCTATGCCTGGAATTTTCAGTTCCATTGTTTCTTACAAGTGGAAAATCAAATGCTGTGAATACACACCTCGTGCTCTATATGAGACTCACTCCTTATTCAGCTCTCTTTAAATCACAAGAAAAGCATTGTGCATCTAAACCCCAACTAAGATGGCAGCACAACTGAGATCCAATAACCAGAAGGCCTACTTGGTTTGGGTTTGGGTTTGGGAGTGGAGTGTGGGGAAGAGGTAATGGGAGAGATGCCTTGATACTTCATTAAGCCATGTGATGCAACTACCCCACAATTATTAAAACGTGCCACCAAATGCAATGTATTACTACTATCACCTTACAATGTATTACTACTATCACCTTACAGCTTTTAACATTCCAGGAGGAGGATCGTCAGAACATTAATTTCCCCAAGTATCAGTTGCAGAGTCTTTGCAGAACAGGAGAAGGCCATTCAGCCCTCTGAGTCTATTTCAGCTCTCTATGGAGTTAGCTAATGAGTCCTACATCCTCATAGTATCCCTACAGTTGTTCTTTGATATTGCAAAGATACTATGGCTTTAAGAGATGCATTTTGTCTGTTTATTTATGAAGAAAGGTTGAGACACAGTTGCCGAGCAGTCCGCTCCAAACACCAATAAGGTAAACAGCTTGTGAGACCTTGAAGTTTTTAAAGTTACAACAATAGACGCAATCTGAAAGGGTGGGGTCACATTCTCACAGAACCAGGATTGATTCCAGCTTTAGCTTTTAGTCCCAGTTGCTGAGGTCTTAAAGCTGGATGTGGAAGCTATTTGTCCTCTCTCTGTTACAGCTAAAAGCTGTGATTCTCTTCCTGCTGCTAGAATTGCATATGAGACAAACTGTTTTACTGAATTTGTCTTTGCCAAAGATGTGTTTATGGGGTATTACTGTATTGGAACAGTTAAGTAGTAGCAGTTTATATATAAAATTTTACATATCTATCATTTTGTTAAACATTTCAATAGAGTTACAGTTAAACTGTTCTTTTATTTGTATTTTGTCTGTATTTTAACTGGAGTGTATGATTAAAGTGTGTTTTGCTTCAAGCCTGGTAGATTGACTAATGAGGTTGCATTCAGAACACAATGCCTTACACTTAAAAATAAGAAAAGTTAGGGTCGAGACTATCCCGCTAATTTAATTTGAGGGGGTTTGGTCTCGTCCACCAGAATATCTTTCCTAAACTTGTCACGATCTTGCACTTTTCTCTTAAATCTCCTCACAATTGCCTTTGTCGGAAGGCAAGTGACCTCCTGCATCTTCAAACTAACTTTGTAGTTAAAGTTTAACACCCTTGGAACCATTTCGCTAAATCTTCCTTTCACTCTTCTGAAGGACTCTCACATCCTTCCTCATGTGTGGTGACTAGAACTTTTCATTTATTCGCTTGTGGAACGTGGGCATCACTGACAGGGCCAGTATTTATTGCCTGTCCCTAGTTGCCCCTTGAGAAGGTGGGGGTGAGCTGCTTTCCGTGTGCTGTGGGTTGACCCACAATGCCCAGGGAGGGAATGCAAGGATTTTGACCCAGTAACAGTAAAGGAACAGCCACATATTTCCAAGTCAGGATGGAGGGGAACTTGCAGCTGGTGGTGTTTTCAACTCGATGTAGTTGCAGTTAGGGAAATGACCAGTTTCTCAGCTGAGAAAAGATCTTGCCGAGAACATCCTTTGCTTTTTTTAATTCATTCTTGAGATGTGGGCATCACTGGCGAGAGTAGCATTTATTGCCCAAAGGGCAGTTCACAGTTAACCACATTGCTGTGGGTCTGGAGTCACATGTTAACCAGGCCAGGTAAGGATATTAATAAACCAGATGGAGATTTCAAACAGTCAACAATTGTTTCTCTTGCAGGATCTCATGTCCAACAATGCCACATCAGGAACAAAA
The DNA here is from genome assembly GCF_020745735.1 of Hemiscyllium ocellatum. Taxonomy (NCBI): domain Eukaryota; kingdom Metazoa; phylum Chordata; class Chondrichthyes; order Orectolobiformes; family Hemiscylliidae; genus Hemiscyllium; species Hemiscyllium ocellatum. The sequence goes on along the minus strand of NC_083422.1, from coordinate 59,012,295 downwards.
TTTACATTCAGAATGTCTTTATAATCTTTTAGAAATTAATACAATGAAAAAAAATTGGAAGAGACACTAATCTCAAAATCTAAGAAATGGATTTTGTCTCCAATGGCATTTTCTAGGATTTTTCTGACAGTGTTCACTGGTGGAAGGTCCCATTGATGAAATAAACAATGTGTTACTTCATTAAATCCATGATCGGAGTGATTTTCCAGTGCAGACAGGCTGCTAAAAAAAAATACAGAGACAAATGTGCAATGCAAAACAAATGCATCAATTTTCAAGTGTGACATTTTATACAAGACCATCTCTGGTTTTACTGAATAATGAGTTGTTCAACTGACTCGTTTCAACAACAATTTGCAGCACACAGTATTATCAAACAGGCCAATTGTAAACCCTATCACAGCACTTTACGAATAGTAGCCTTGATAGGCAATTTTTTATACCATCCAAAGTTTAGTCTATTTGAAGAAATTAATATATATTCTGCAATTATTGCTTAATTTACCTGGCTCCCATCCCTTCGCTTTTCTCTCATTATTGCCCTACTCCCAGGCCATCTCCATGGAATAGCCAAAACATTAAGGTCTGCCTCTGGATCAATGCTCAGGAAATGCAGCCCAGCGAATATATTTGCTGCATTGTTTCCTTGATTTAATACTTCCATAGCTTCATCCAATGCCCCTCCAACAGCAGCACAGATGAACTCCTGTACTGGAAGGTTCAAAAGCAGCATTTGGTGGAGCTCAGTATTTCAGTGAATTGTATTTATTCCGCACATTTGAAAGAGTGTTAACAATTGCCAATTTTCATCTAATTGCAGTTGACTGCTGATGTCCAACAATGCAGGAATGCTCCTGTACTTTATGAAGCACCAACATATCAGCAAAGATCTAATTAATTAAAAACAAATGGTTCTTCAACCCATTCCACAGTTTGTGAAAATGAGTTCCACTGCAATACCTCACATAGACATTCATAAATCACACAGAGTCGTGAACACCGCCCAGTCCATCTCACAAACCAGCCTTCCATCCATTGACTCCATCTATATTTCCCACTGCCTCAGGAAAGCAGCCAATATCATCAAAAAACTCTCCCACCCTTGTCATACTCTCTTCCATCAGGCAGAAGATGCAAAGCTTTGAAAACACATACCGAAAGATTCAAAAACAGCTTCTTCCTGCTATTATCCGACATATGAACAGACTTCTCATATATTAAAGCTGATCTTTCTCTGCACCCTCTCTGTAGCTGTAACACTACATTCTGCATTCTGTTCTATTACTCTGGTGTACCTATGTAAGATACGATTTGTCTGGATAGCACGCAAAACAATACTTTTCACCGTACCACAGTGCACGTGACAGTAATAAAACAAATCAAATCAAACATCCAACATATTGAGGAAATTTTCAGGCAGCATACATTGACTCTGAAAACAGAGTTAAATGTCTGATAGTGAACAAAGGTACGTTTTAGTGTGGGATTGCACATCACACGACAGGCAGATCCTGCTGAACTGGCTGAGCTGAAGAGGGACGGCTGCTTCTGAAAGTCTGGCAACAAAGGCGAAGGAAAATTGGAAAAAGTCTCAGATTCTCAATCCCAATCTCTGATCTCTGCTGGAAATTACAAAGGTCCCAATGTTGGTTCTTGAAGCAACATCTCAAACAAATATCTTGGTCATTTTATTTAACAGTTATTCGTTAAAGCTTATGGTGTGCAAATGAACCATTTTGTTTCTGACATGAATGATTATACTTCAAAACTAGCTGTTTGTCTGCAAAATGCTAATGGGACATGAAAGGTGCTATATGAATTCAAGTCTTCATTAAATCACCTAAGGGCTACTCCCTCATTAAAGAGAGAGAGCTAGAGGTGGTTTAACCTGAGGTCATGAAGGTAACCTCAGTCAGTAGAGGAACTGAATACACACTCTGTGTTTTACTCTGCATTGCAAATTAGGCATCCAGCTAACTGAGCTAATCATAGATTCCATACAGAGTGGAAGCAGGCCCTTTGGCCCAACAAGTCCACACCAACCCTCTGAGGAGTAACCTACCCAGGGCAGCACGGTGGCTCAGTGGTTAGCACTGCTGCCTTACAGCGCCAATTCACCTGACCTGCACATCTTTGGACTGTGGGAAGGAACCAGTGCACCTGGAAGAAACCCACGTTCCCTGGGGAGAGTGTACAAACTCCACAACAGACAGTTGCCAGAGGCTTGAATCAAACCCAGGTCCCTGGTGCTGTGAGGGCTCAGCTTTAACCACTGAGCTAACCACAATAGTTTAATAATCTATCACGAGAAGACTACCAGAAGGCTTTTGGCATCAAACAATATAAAATTCAGCAAGAGTCAATGATGACAGAAGACGGCGTGAATGAGAAGGACATTTGCTGATCAGAATACAAACCACACTGCAGGCCCTATCCCCTGAATAAAATAGAATAGCAAGTTATTGTCACGTGCAATTTTACAGTGAAAAATTTTATAAGTCACCATACCACAGCACCTAAATTAATGACAGAAGTCATAAATAATAAGAAAAAAAGAGTTAAAGTTCCTGACAGTTCAAGAACAGTCCCTGGGTTTGGGGTATGATGGAAAACCGGGCTGAAGATCCTTAAACTGAAGGTGCAAGTTCAAGACCAGTTAAAACAATGCCACACGGTATGGTTCAGGTCACCTTCATCCTCTCATTTCTAATATCAATCCCTTGATTGGTCTAACATTTCATTGCATTCTGCACTGCCCAATTAGAATGACTGAGCTCAGATCCATCAAAACCTGTAATTGATACAGCAACAAACATAACAATCACATTATACATAACTAAAAATCACACAACACGCTCCTTCATCAGGTGGTTGTCCACAACGGTGCTCCGAAAGCTAGTGCTTCCAATTAAACCTGTTGGACTATAACCTGGTGTTGTGTGATTTTTAACTTTGTCCACCCCAGTCTACCACCGGCATCTCCAGATCATGACATTATACATAGGCACTACTGAATGATATGACAAGGGATCACACCCATAGATGCTCATATCAGATTGTGGATTTCAATTCTGAGCCAGCGGAAGTCAACCAAGGCTGTTAAATCATAGCAATGCTGATCTGGATGTATATTAGGACACAAATTGATGCAAGGCACTGAAACTTTAAAACAGCTAGATGGCATTACAACCAGCAAAGTTCCAGTATACAAGATCTCCACCTTACTTACAACAGCCTTTCTGATCAGCTAATACAGTCCAACCACCTATATAAAATAATAGTAATTTAGGTGAACTCAAATCCAGGCTTCCGTTTTAAATCTGAGCTACCATGTCAATATACATAATTAGTAGTGTTTACAAACTTCAAGATGCCTGACTCATTAAGAACCTCGACTCTCTGGTTATACTTATGAGATTCTAGCCTCCTTATCTTCACTTCAGGTGAGATTTGCCCAGCTTCCATCAGTACTTTGGTGCACAAGGAAACTAAGGCTGATTTCAATCATATCAATTAACATCTGCTTATTAAACTGACAGTCTAAGACCATACAGAATGTGACAGACAGAGGCTATTTGGTCAGTTTTGAAACATAATCTATGATTCATTGAACAATACATTTTTCAGCCAGATAGCAAACAAGCAGGCTTGAAGGGCTGAATGGCCCACTCCTGTCCCTGTGTTCCAATGGAACTCGCTGCCTATAAGGGTGGTAGAGGTAGAAATTCTCATCACATTTAAAAAGTATTTAGATATGAACTTGTGATGCCAAATCATACAAGGTTATAGACCAAAAGCTGGAAAATGGGATTAGAATGGTTAGGTCTTTGTAGTTGACCAGCACAGATGTGTTTGGCCCAAGGACCTATTTTCTGTGATGTAGATCTCTCTGACTTCATACCAATTCAAGGACCTGGTGGTAAAACAGACACCGTAGCTCTCAAGAGCAAAAAAATTGGTTATTTTTCTTACCTTCTTTATCCCTCCCAAAAAATATGTTTTTAAAACGACAACATTGCTGCTTCAATTTTGTGAACTCATAATAAACAGAGTAATATGAATTGAAAACTGTGATACTGAGCATATTTTTTGTCTATGGCAATTCAATTGTAGTGCTATCACCTTTAGATCAAAATGTTAACCATTCATATTCTGCTGGAGAGACATTTGTGCCATAATTCAGTTTGATATTACACTGAGAAAAGTTCTGCACTGTTCAGGGTTCTATCTTTCGGATGAAATCCAGTCTGCTGTCGGACAAGGACAAAGGGATCCTTCAGCACTATTTCAAAGGACAACAGAGAACGGCTCCCCTGGTGAACTGGTCAATACTTAACCTGCATCAAACTTACATAAGGAAAGCAGGTTACCTGGTTATTAGCATACTGCTATTGGTGGGAGCTTGCTCTGTCAAATAAACGCTGCCATGTTCCCTGTATTACAACAGTGATGATATTTTTAAAATGCTTCACTAGTTGGAAAGCACCTTTGCATTTCCTGAGGTCATGAAAAACACTGTCTAAAATACAAGTCTTTCTTTATATGAGAATTCCATGTGTTAGGTCTGTTCTTCCTGTGGTTTGAGGTTATTTAATCATTTTCCCTCATGGGCATACAGAGCTGATAGCAACCTTCGAGCCATGCACTGTCCTTTCTTGCTGCTATGGATAGTGGGCATGATTTTGAGATGCTGGTGTTAGACTGGGGCAGACAAAGTTAAAAATCTCACAACACCAGGTTATAGCCAGACAGGTTTATTTGGAAGCACTAGCTTTTGGAATGCTGATCCTTCATCAGGTTGTTGTGGAGTAGAAAATCATAAGACACAGAATTTACAGCAAAAGTTTATAGTGTGATGTAGCTGAAATTATACATTGAAAAATACCTTGATTGTTTGTTAAGTCTCTCATCTGTTAGAATGACCATGTTAGTTTCACTTCTTTCATATGTAAATCACAGAACTTTTAAATAAAAGTTTTCTTAACTTTTTAAAAAATCTTACATGAATCCATGTAAGATTCTGTTAACTCATTTTTAGGTTACAATCAGTCAAAACATTATGGCACAGACAGCAGCACACAGGGGGCTAACACCTCCAATACATTATCTGGGCTGACACCGATTGTTAAAGTTCACTTGAGAATAAAAAAAGTTTTTCAATTTACATATGAAAGAAGTGAAACTAACATCAGGGCTTATGCTTGAAACGTCAAATCTCCTGTTCCTTGGATGCTACCTGACCTGCTGCGCTTTTCCAACAACACATTTTCAGCTCTGATCTCCAGCATCTGCAGACCTCACTTTCTCCTCCAAACAGATGAGAGACTTAACAAACAATGTATAATTTCAGTTACATCACACTGGAAACTTTTGCTATAAGTTCTGTATCTTACAATCATGTGCTCCACAACCACTTGATGAAGGAGCAGTGCTGTGAAAGCTAGTGGTTCCAATTAAACCTGGTGGACCGTGGACATTGTTATTAATCTGAAAGTCACTGAGGTGACAATCATGTCACCAGTAAAGCTTATCATATGTGTAAAAACACCATGAAAAAGACCTACATTCCAGAACATTCTTAACCTCTAAATAACCCCAGGATCAAACATGATATAAAACCATAACAAAAATTGTTAACTGTATTTGTTACTTGAGCTGTACAAACTAAATTAACAGAGCTGAAAATGTGTTGCTGGAAAAGCGCAGTAGATCAGGCAGCATCCAAGGAACAGGAAATTCGATGTTTCGGGCATAAGCCCTTCATCAGGAATGAGGAAAGTGTATCCAGCAGGCTAAGATAAAAGGTAGGGAGGAGGGACTTGGGGGAGGGGCGATGGAGATGTGATAGGTGGAAGGAGGTCAAGGTGAGGGTGATAGGCCGGAGTGGGGTACCTTTTATCTTAGCCTGCTGGACATATTTTCCTCATTCCTGATGAAGGGCTTATGCCCGAAACGTCGAATTTCCTGTTCCTTGGATGCTGCCTGACCTGCTGCGCTTTTCCAGCAACACATTTTCAGCTCTGATACTCCAGCATCTGCAGTCCTCACTTTCTCCTCGAAAACTTAATTGACAATATAACTCATTGGATCCCCAGGTCATTTGCCTTAGAGGAAATCCTTTATATTCCAAGTCTGTGACATATTGATTGTTACTTCCACTGCATCTAAATTCTCTCTCAGATTTTTTTGTGCTGAAGTGAGTGGCAAATATAAAGCTGATTATTGAATGTTCTGGTAAAGCTTGGTGTTTCAGGAGCATTTCAGCTACACCCGGATGGTTTATCAGTTTACTTTATTATTCTTCTCACTAATGTTCTTCTAGATGGAGATTCCTGAACTACCTGGATAGTGGCTGCTCTTTAGAGCCCTGTGTAAGATGCACAGTCTTCAAATAAAAATATTGGAATTCCTTAGAAGGGAGCTGAAATATTTGTGAAAGTTATGACAGTTGGTGCAATCTCACTTATCTCACATCTGTACACACACTGCTCCTTGGGAATCAACAACTTTGATTAAATGCACTTGCACAGGGACTGTTAATCCTGCCGGCATCTGTTCAGCAAATTTGCAATGGGTTTTGTGGCACAGTAGCAATGTCTCCACATTGGTGTCAGGAGATCCAGGTTCAAGTCCCACCTGCGCCAGTGGCGTATAACTCTGAACGTGTTAATTAGGAAAACATTTTTAGTGCCTGAGTCTGATGATTAGAAAAATAGTCAGCATTTTCTGGGAACTTTTGTGGTGCAGTAGTATTGTCCCTGCCTTTGAGGCAGGAGGCCATAGTTCAGGTCTTACCTGCTCTGGAGGTGTGAGATAACATCTCGAAACAAGTTGGAGTATGTGTCTTGTGTTACATTAGCAGTGTCCTTAGCTCTGACCCAGAAGACCTGAGTTTAAGCCCAACTTGCTCCAGAGATATATCCCAACGTCTCTGAACTGGCCGATTAAAAAACAAACTCAAACATTCTTCCCAAATCTATTCAGATGGGCTGAGTTGGTCAGATCTGGACCTCAGATTTCAACATTTTGAATTCATGACTGAGAGAAACAGAAATCACTGGAAAATCTCAGGGGGCAGCATCTATGTAGAGACATCAGAGTTATCATTTCTGGTTGAATGACGCTTCCTCAGACCTGAGGGTTCAATACCTAGTTCAGGATGCACATACATTGGTCAGGCAGCCATGTCAGTGCAGTAATGTGGAAGTGATGCATGTTGCTGTTGTTGATTTCCTTCAGATGAAATGCTAAAACAAATATAGAAACATCAAAAAGCTAGTACCATAGGTTCCCCTAGATGTCCTTGTCATATTTCCACCTCCCCACTGTACCACCCAAATAAATCTGAACTATGTATCTATTTAGTTTCTACTGGAAATGGCTGTGTCTTTTGTCCACATGCAACAGTAACCACAGTTCAACTCAACAAATTATGTGTCAGTTTTGTGGTTCTGTTAAAACTATGTGGAAGTGGAAATCCTTCTTCAGCCTGGATTTAGATTAAATGCAAATAAAGTGAGATATGTTATAGAGGAAATATACTGAACTGTAACATCATCTTCAAAATTATGAGGGAAACACTTGTACAATTAAAAGCCTTTCAGGTATTCCTTATTAATGCATCTAGGGGTTTAGATAGGGTTGACAGTGAGAACCTTTTTCCGCTAATGGAGTCAGCTGTTACTAGGGGACGCAGCTTTAAATTAAGGGGTGGTAGGTACAGGACAGATGTTAGGGGTAGATTCTTTACTCAGTGGGTTGTGAGTTCATGGAATGCCCTGGCAGTAGCAGTGGAGAACTCTCCCTCTTTATGGTCATTTAAGCGGGCATTGGATAAGCATATGGAGGTTATTGGGCTAGTGTAGGTTAGGTGGACTTCGGTCGGCGCAACATCGAGGGCCGAAGGGCCTGTACTGCGCTGTATTTTCTATGTTCTATGTTCTAAACTGTTCGTTAGAAACAGGCTGGGAGAAGACTCTTGATTATTCTTAAAAATAAGGATGCTGAAGATCTGAAACAAAAATAGGAATTGCTGACAAAACTCAGCAGGGCTGACAATATCGCTAGGTAGAAAGCAGAATTAATGCTTCCAGTCCAGAGAACATTCCTGATGAGGGGTCACCAGACTTGTAACATTAAAGTGCTTTCTACCCACAGATGGGGCCAGGTCTGCTGAGTTTCTCCAACAAGTTCTGTTGTTCTTTGAGTATTCCTTTCCTAGCTTAGCATACACAATGTGCTGCCTAATGTCTTGTAGTGATCATGTCCCCAGCTGAGAGACAGGAAGCTAGGGTTCAAGTCCCATCTGTCCCAGAGGTGTGTCCTTACAGACCCATCAATGAAAATGACAAGCTGTGGCCCATTGTCGGGTTGCTAACTCCGGCTGAAAGCTTTCAAATAAGTCTATCATGTGATCTTCATGACCTCAACAGATAAATCTATCCTACTGACCACAACCTGCCCAGACCAATCAGAAAGTGAATAGATTTCATTGCCTTGGATACCTCATATCTATCCCCAGTATTAAAGTCCAACAGGCTTATTTGGAAGTACTAGCTATCAGAATGCGCTCCTTCATTAGGCAGCTGCTGAAGTTACCTGATGAAGGAGCATCGCTCCGAAAGCTAGTGCTTCCAATTAAACTGTTGGGCTATAACCTGGTGTTGTCTGATTTTTAACTTTGCCCATCCCAGTCCAATACCGGCATCTCCACATCATATCCCCAGTATAATTAATCAGCAAACGTGTTTAAAGATGTGAGTACCATTCTTTTGAAGTCCCTTGACATTTCTTGCAGCAGTGTCTGACTGATTAATCCTTAATTCCTGGATTCTCCAGGGCATTCCTGGTAACTTGGCAGACTGAAGTCTAACAACTAATGCTCTCCCATCAAGTGAATTATTATATGAAATGTCTGTTTCCAGACTGCACTTAATCAATAGTTTTAGAATATAAATGGTACCGTGTGCTGGCTAAGAGATTAATTAGTACAAAATTATCTCCCTCAAGAACACTTAAGTTGATGTGGCATTCATCAGCATTCGTTTCTTATTTTAAACAAGGGGCCTTAGGTTGAATATAACCTTTAACTTGAGGTCTGGGCAGAATGCAGAACATAGTTAGAGAAAACAAACAATTTATTTTATACCTAGCTACGTAAATGTCACAGGTAATTGCTTCTTTATATAAGATCACATGCAGACGACAGGTCATAGTTTAATATTCTCAGCACTGTTCTGTCCTCAGGGTTTTGCTATCGGCTTCTCTACATCCTATTAGTACTGTCACATGTTGGCTAGTTAGAGGCAGAATATAATGTCCTTCTGAACGTACCTTTTAATCTGCTGTAATTGCGTTCAGAGATAAACTTACCGGAGACAGGTCTGGTAAGCAAAACTGCTGGTGACCTATTTACATGATAGAGAGCAGGAAAGATCCCTTTATAACTATTTTGAAATCAATCTTTTTGCAGTGTATCGGGTGCTATAAAGGAGGTTGATGAGCTCATTTAGTTCGATTGTTAGCTTCTGATACAGAATGAACATAGGTTCAATTCCTGTTGAAAGTTTTCCAAGAGGTCTACCATGTGATATTCAGGATATCACCAGGTAACTCTATCCTTACTGACCAGAACGATCAAAGGACTCCACTTTGAAACATCTTGCCTCACTCGAGGGGTGGTTACACTCAGTTACACTCAACCACCTCTAGTCGTCTCTCTCATCATGCCTAATGTCTGGTAAGATTATAATGACTATACCTTCACTGTCCTGTGTGTTGAGGGTGGAGGAGTGGATTCTGAGGCGGTTTGATTACTGTTGGCTTGGAGTCACATGCAAGCCAGACCAGATTTCTTTACTTTAATTTACTAATGTCCTTAACTTAAGAAATCTACCATCTTTGTCTGGGCTTTTTAAAATGACACTTTTCAAAGTTAGCATGCCCCTATGAGGTTAGCTTCTTGTGTTAAATTTTTATGGAATTCCAGTTTCACCATTTATCATGATGAGATTCAAACCCACGTAGGAGATGTTAGCCTGGGATCCGAGATTACGAGTCCTGTGACTTGCCCATGTCATCACCACTTCCCTGATGTGGGGGACTGCACAGCTTAGATCTGATTGTGTCTGTGAGATCACTTAGCTCAGTCTGTCACTGTTTGGCACTCACATAGTCCCGTGTGTTAAAAACAGAAACAGAAACTGCTGGAAAACTCAGAACAGGGTTTTGCGGACAGAAAGCAGAGTAATTGTTTCAGGACCAGTGACCCTGATTGTAGCTCAAGAAAGATTAGTGTATCTTTTAACAAAAGCACAGCAGGTTAGGCAGCATCCAAGGAGCAGGAAAATCGACGTTTCGGGCAAAAGCATTCCTGATGAAGGGCTTTTGCCTGAAACGTCGATTTTCCTGCTCCTCGGATGCTGCCTGATCTGCTGTGCTTTTCCAGCACCATTCTAATCTAGACTCTGATCTCCAGCATTTGCAGTCCTCACTGTCGCTGATCTTTCAGCAATACATACATACATTGCATATTCTGAAGATGGGGGTGGGGCAGGGATGAAGGGTAAATACTAGATGTACATGAAGCCCAGAGAGTGAGAAAAACAGTTGGGCAGGCAAAGGAGTGGGTAGGCCTGGGAGAATTAGTAGCTGCCAATGGGAACCATTAGTGGCTGACAATGGGTTGCACGTGGTTTTGGTTGTGTTCGCCAAGCTGGGAATTTGTGTTGCAGACGTTTCGTCCCCTGTCTAGGTGACATCCTCAGTGCTTGGGAGCCTCCTGTGAAGCGCTTCTGTGATCTTTCCTTTGGCATTTAAAGTGATTTGTACCTGACGCTTCCGGTTGTCAGTTCCAGCTGTCTGCTGCAGTGGTCGGTATATTGGGTCCAGGTCAAGATGCTTGTTGATAGAATCTGTGGATGAGTGTCATGCCTCTAGGAATTCCCTGGCTGTTCTCTGTTTGTCTTGTCCTTTAATAGTGGTGTTGTCCCAGTCGAACTCATGCTGCTTGTCATCTGCATGTGTGGCTACTAAGGATAGCTGGTCATGTCGTTTCGTGGCTAGTTGGTGTTCATGGATACGGATCATTAGCTGTCTTCCTGTTTGTTCAATGTAGTGTTTTGTGCAATCCTTGCATGGGATTTTGTACACTATGTAGGTTTTGCTCATGCTGGGTATCGGGTCCTTTGTCTTGGTGAATTGCTGTCTGAGAGTGGCTGTTGGTTTTATGTGCTGTTACGCATCCTAGTGGTCGTAGTAGTTTGGCTGTCAATTCAGAAATGTTCTTGATGTATGGTAGTGTGGCTAGTCCTTTGGGTTGTGGCATGTCCTCGTTCCGTTGTCTTTCTAGTGCGGGTGGGATTTAAACCCAGACTTTGGGAGTCAATAAGATGGAAAAGCACAGCTGGTCAGGCAACATCTGAGCGAGCAGGAGAATCGAGGTTTCGGGCATAAGCCCTTCATCAGGAGGGTTTATGCATGAAATGTCAACTGCCCTGTTCCTCAGATTCTGCCAGACTTGCTGTGCTTTTCTAGCACCACATTCTTTGACTCTGATCTCCAGCCCTCACTTCCTCCTCTTTGAACCCAGGCCTCCCTGGTTGAGGGACACTACCACTGCACCACAAGAGGGCCCTCACAGCTATTTAATCACAGCTCACAGTCTATACCTTCAGATGATTTAATTGGTACAACTCAACTCCAGCTCATTCTGCCTAATTGATAAATTGTCAAGCATTGATCATTAAGTGATTGCCTATTAATACCAGCTGGGAGAAAGGGAACAGCTATAAATATCTTTAATTAACTTGTTGGGACAGGTTGTGAGTGGGCTGTTGGAGTGCGGTGAATAGAATCCCTGCCTTTGAGCTTGAAAGCCTGAATTCAGATGGTACTGGCCCCAGGTGAATGTCTGAACAAGTTGAATAAAATAATAAGGCTATGGCATAAGGGGCTCTTATGGTACAGTGGTAGCATTCCTACTCTGAGGCAGAAGGTCTGTGTTCCGGTCCCACCTGCCAGCGATGTATGTCATAATATCTGAGAAGATTGATTCAAAAACATCTCTGATGTGCTGGATCACTGTTAAATGGAAGCAAAACTTGAAACCGACCCTGTCTAGCTCAAAGGTAGGGTTACTACCATAAGACTTTATTTTGAGAAATATATGTACATCTCTGTACTGAGTATGACACCTTGGTGCATTAAGCATGCAATGTTTCTAAATAACAAAACAGCTGCAATGCAAAGGCTGCCAATTCAAATCCAGAAAGGCTAAACATTGTGAAATAATTCATGCAAAAACACTCAATTGCATGTTATAAATTATATCACATGGCTGTGAAAGGAAAAGGCATATATCTGGGAGAGAATACAAAGCTTATTACAAATATTATAATTATTGGTGGTTGCGGCAAAACAAAACATTGCTTTGAACTAATGATCCTGAAAGCTGCAAGATTTTGAAGACCCATACAGACTGCTCACAAACCACCTCTTAGTAAACACCATTGCATGCAAGAAAAGATGTAAACCTATTAAACAGATTGAACTGGACGTGTTGCAGCCAATTACTTGAATTGTGGGACAGTGTTGCTCTTAGCTGCCCTCAGGAGTGGCAGAGTGATCCTCCCCATTGTACAATGGCAAATAAAGATGGGCAATAAATGCTTGCTCCTCATTATTAAAACAAAACAGATCAGACCAGAAACACTAGCTTCGTTCGGAAACTGGCTTCAGCGCTGCCACTGTTATAATCCACACACTAAATTTGCTTTATTTTAAAATTCACCTGACAAAATGCTTTCCAACTGAGCGGGGAAGTGTGAAAGATATCAGCAATGTAATCTTCTTTCCAACTCCTAATCTACACAGTTGAGCAACCATTTAAATTAAAACCAATTCACTGCATTTCAAAAGTAATTCATTGTGTGAAGTTCTTTGAGATGTTTTAAAGTGATAAAGTGCAATGCGAATCTGTCATCGTTGATAAAATACTTCAATTATGATTATTTACAGCTAAAAACATCCCTAAGCATTTTATGTAACAATCCTTCTTAAGACTTCTGATCACTGCTTCAGCACACTTTTATTATTCCTTCTTCAGAATAGTCCATTTTTGTCTATAGTCACTGAAAACATTCGTTATCGCTCATAAAGAATTTATTGTTCAGCCATCTGCAGTCAGTGACATACACTACATCGACTGGCAACAATCAGATTGACTGGAGGGAGACATTAAATAAAGTAACTCCCATTAACCCATACACAGCATTTTTCTTTTATGAGTGTAATTATCGAATGCAATATTTTACTTAAAATTTTTAATGGGAGCAACTTTAAAAAGAATTAATTGGATTTGAGTATTGTTGGCAAAGCCAGCATTTAGTTCCCATCCCAGATTGACTTTGAGATGTTATTCTTTCAGCATGCAGAGTACATGGAGCAGGTGTACCTATAGTGTTGTTAAGTTGGTTGTTCTGAGATTTTGATTCCACAACAAAGGAGGATTGGTGACGCAGTTCTAAATAAGGATGGTATGCACCTTGGAGAAACTGTCCTTACAGGCCTGTTAGTCTTACTTCGGTGGTAGGCAAAGTAATGGAAAGGGTACTGAGGGATAGGATTTATGAGTATCTGGAAAGGCACTGCTTGATTAGGGACAGCCAGCACGGATTTGTGAAGGGTAGGTCTTGCCTTACAAATCTTATTGAATTCTTTGAGGTGACCAAGCATGTGGATGAGGGTAGAGCAGTGGATGTAGTGTACATGGATTTTAGTAAGGCATTTGATAAGGTTCCCCATAGTAGGCTTATGCGGAAAGTCAGGAGGCATGGGATAGAGGGAAATTTGGCCAACTGGATAGAAAACTGGCTAACCGGTCGAAGTCAGAGAGTGGTGGTAGATGGTAAATATTCAACCTGGAGCCCAGTTACAAGTGGAGTTCCGCAGGGATCAGTTCTGGGTCCTCTGCTGTTTGTAATTTTTATTAATGACTTGGATGAGGGAGTCGAAGGGTGAGTCAGTAAATTTGCAGATTATACGAAGATTGGTGGAGTTGTGGACAGTGAGGAGGGCTGTTGTCGGCTGCAAAGGGACTTAGAGATGATGCAGAGCTGGGCTGAGGAGTGGCAGATGGAGTTCAACCCTGCCAAGTGTGAGGTTGTCCATTTTGGAAGAACAAATAAGAATGCGGAATACAGGGTTAACGGTAGGGTTCTTAGTCAGGTGGAGGAACAGAGGGATCTTGGGGTCTATGTACATAGATCTTTGAAAGTTGCCACTCAGGTGGATAGAGCTTGTAAGAAGGCCTATGGTGTATTAGCGTTCATTAGCAGAGGGATTGAATTCAAGAGTCTTGAAGTGATGTTGCAGCTGTACAGGACTTTGGTTAGGTCACATTTGGAGTACTCTGTGCAGTTCTGATCGCCTCACTTTAGAAAAGATGTGGAAGCTTTGGAGAGGGTGCAGAGAAGATTTACCAGGATGTTGCCTGGAATGGAGAATAGGTCGTACGAGGATAGGTTGAGAGTTTTCTCGTTGGAACGGCGAAGGATGAGGGGTGACTTGATAGAGGTTTATAAGATGATCAGAGGAATAGATAGAGTAGACAGTCAGAAACTTTTTCCCTGGGTACAACAGAGTGTTACAAGGGGACATAAATTTAAGGTGAAGGGTGGAAGGTATAGAGGAGATGTCAGGGGTGGGTTCTTTACCCAGAGAGTGGTGGGGACATGGAATGCGCTGCCCGTGGGAGTGGTAGAGTCAGAATCATTGGCGACCTTTAAGCGGCAATTGGATAGGTACATGGATGGGTGCTTAATCTAGGATAGATGTTTGGCATAACATCGTGGGCCGAAGGGCCTGTTCTGTGCTGTATTGTTCTATGTTCTATGAACCTGTCAAGGTTGTGGTGTTCCTTGCTATTCAAGATGGGAGATGTCCCAGTTCTTGAAGGCTTGTTGAAGGAGACTTTGTTTTGTTGATGTTGAACACTTCTGCCACTTGTACCAGTGATGGATAGAGTGAATATTTCCAGTGAAAGATATGGTGCCAATCAAGTGGGCTGCTTTCAAACTTCTGATGTCAAACTTCTCGTGTGTTATTGGAGCTGCACCCATCCAGGCAAGTGGGGAATATTTCATCATATTCCTGACTTGTGACTTATAGAGATGGGTAAGGCGAGGTTGTCAGAAGGTACTTGTCACAAAACTTCCAACTTCTGGCCTGCTTTTTCGCCTCTTATTATGTCAAGGCAGTTAAATATCAATAGAAAGTTAGACTCTCTCTTTTTGGAGGTGTTTAGAAATTGGGTGGCATGAAATATTAGTTGCCACATCCACCAAAGCTTGGATATTGTCCAGGACCTGATACATACAGGCATGTTCTGAGGAGTCATGAATGGAACTAAATAGAACATAAAACAATACAGTGCAGAACAGGCCTTTTGGCCCTCAATGTTATGCTGACCTGTGAACTATTCTCAGCTCGTCCTCCTACACTATCCCAAAATAATTCATGTGCTTATCTCAGGATTGTTTAAATCTCCCTAGTGTGCCTGAGTTAACTACATTGACAGGAAGGGCATTCCACACCCTGACCACTCTCTGAGTAAAGAAGCTGCATCTTATGCCTGTCTTAAATCTATCACCCCTCAATTTGTAGTTATGTCCCCTTGTACAAGCTGACGTCATCATCAAAAAGACTTTCACTGTCTACCCTATCTAATCCTCTGATCATCTTGTATGTCTCCATCAAATCCTCTCTTAGCCTTCTTCCAGACTGGAAAAGAGGATAGATCCAGCTAGCTATCCTTCCTGCTATCCTGACAATACTGTCATAGCCAACAATGTATTTTTCCCCAAGCTATTTATCCAATTTTATCCTGTAATATTTGAAGTAACTTCATCTTCGATATTGTGTGTTAAACTGTTCAAAATACCTTCCATCCCTTCAGCAAAGTAAAGCTCACTTTCATCTGAACTTACGTCATTCTTAACTTAAATTCCTGTCCCCTCATTCTCTGAGCTTTATTGGTTTGAAAACTCAATCACAGTCCCCACTGTCACCCATCTTTCATGGAAAGTTCCAGATTTTGACTTCAAGTTTTATCCTGCCACTTTTCATCTTCACAGATTTTCTTCTAGATTTTTTTGTTCAGCTTTGCCTGTGTCCTTTCTGTGGTGTGGCTTTCAATTTGCACTTAGCACTCTAAGTGGGCTTGATCCAAGTGGGAGAAAGTGAGGAGTGCAGATGCTGGAGATCAGAGTTAAAAAGTGTGTGGCACAGTCCTCACTTTGTCTGAGTTGTTTATAACCTTATTGTGAGGCCTCTTTCAAGAACTTATAGAAATTCTCCTCCTCCCTCTACAAGGATGTCAGTGAGTCCGTCTCTCACTGTACCCCTGAGGTCATCTCCTCTGCCCTGAAGCTCTTTAGCCATGTCCTGAAACAGACTCGCTACCGCAGCCACATCTGCTTCCTCAGTGCCTGCCTCTGCAACCAACTTGACCCATGTGGTATACACAAGCAGGTGTAGTGTCTTTGATCTAATCTTGAAAGCTCTTTGTGTCCAACCGTTTTCAATAACTGCTAGATACTGGCTTGAGAGACCAGTCAAATATAAAACAAAGATTCCTTTAATGATCCACCATTATCAGAACTTTCTCATTAATCCTGTAATCCCTCTGCATCACTGTGCACTTAACTACCTTCAACGTTATCAGTTAATGATTGACCCATTTTCCACAAACCATGTGTTTTCGATATTGAAATTACTGGGAGAAATAAACTAGGAGGAAGTCTTTAAGGATATGCTTGGACCACATGAACATCTGATTTTAATGTGTGCAGCTTGTACTAGCATTGCTCAGGGATCTTCAATTTTGGACATGGATCTCAAATAGCAATAAATCCCTTACTCGCATTCATAAAGTGAACACCTACTTCAGTCACTGGAGCACTTCCAGCTGGTTGCAAAATTTCCCCAGTGCAGCTCTAAAGGTGGGCCCTGGTGCACACTGCAGATGTGGAGAGACCTGGAGTGGGAGCAGGGGTAGATGTGCATTGGGATTTCAGAAAGGGACAGCACTGTAGAGAGCAGGAGGAATTGTACATGATGTTAAAAGTTGAATATTGCCTGTGATTTCATTCATTAAACCATTTTAATATAGAGATTGTAGACAAAGATATTGCTTTTTGGATTTTGTTCAGAAAATGGACAAGTGTGTGTTTTAACGACTTTCTCCTCCCTTCATCATCTGTTTCATAATTCTTAAACAGCTTTGATCAATTCTGCAATTCACAACCAGATGTTTTTTGATGCAATCAATCACATCATATTTAATAATTCAGCAGAGATGTTCTTTTGTTTATCTGACAACATTCGCCTTGGTCTCTCTCCACTGAGTAATTCACATAATGCAGTTCCATATACATGTTGGTGTTCGTTGTTCATATGACCAATAATTCTAAACCCTGTTACCAAATCTCTTTAATAATGCGAAGATCTGTGGATGCTGAATAGAAACATAAGACATAGAAACTACAGCAGACCATTCAGCCCCTCCAGCCTGTTCCACCATTTAATGGGATCATGGCTGATCTGTGGTCTAACTCCATATACCATCCTTTCACAATAGACAATAGGTGCAGGAGTAGGCCATTCTGTCCTTCGAGCCTGAACCACCATTCAATATGATCATGGCTGATCATCCTTAATCAGTATCCTGTTCCTGCCTTATCTCCATAACCCTTGATTCCATTATTCTTGAGAGCTCTATCCAACTCTTTCTTAAATGAATCCAGAGACTGGGCCTCCACTGCCCTCTGGGGCAGAGCATTCCACACAGCCACCACTCTCTGGGTGAAGACATTTCTCCTCATCTCTGTCCTAAATGGTCTACCCCGTATTTTTAAGCTGTATCCTCTGGTTCGGCACTCACCCATCAGCGGAAACATTTTTCCTGCTGCCAGAGTGTCCAATCCTTTAATAATCTTATATGTCTCAATCAGATCCCCTCTCAGTCTTCTAAACTCAAGGGTATACAAGCCCAGTCGCTTCAGTCTTTCAGTGTAAGTAGTCCTGCCATTCCAGGAATTGACCTCGTGAACCTACACTGCACTCCCTCAATAGACAGAATGTCTTTCCTCAAATTTGGAGACCAGAACTGCACACAGTACTCCAGGTGTGGTCTCACCAGGGCCCTGTACAGCTGCAGAAGTACCTCTCTACTTCTATACTCAATCCCTCTTGTTATGAAGGCCAGCATGCTATTAGTCTTCTTCACTGCCTGCTGTACCTACATGCTTGCCTTCATTGACTGGTGTACAAGAACACCCAGATCTCTCTGTACTGCCCCTTTACCTAAATTAATTCCATTTAGGTAGTAATTTGCCTTCCTGTTCTTGCCACCAAAGTGGATAACCATACATTTATCCACATTAAACTGCATCTGCCATGCAGCTGCCCACTCACCTAACTTGTCCAGGTCACCCTGTAATCTCCTAACATCCTCATCACATTTCACCCTGCCACCCAGCTTTGTATCATCAGCAAATTTGCTAATGTTATTGCTGATACCATCTTCTATATCATTAACATATATTGTAAAAAGCTGCGGTCCCAGCACGGATCCCTGCGGTATCCCACTGGTCACTGCCTACCATTCCAAAATGGAGCCATTTATCACTACCCTTTGTTTCCTATCAGCCAACCAATTTTCAATCCAATCTAGTACTTTGCCCCCAATACCATGCACCTTAAGTTTACTCATTAACCTCCTATGTGGAACTTTATCAAAAGCTTTCTGAAAGTCCAGGTACACTACATCTACTGGATCTCCCTCTTCCATCTTCAGAGTTACATCCTCAAAAAACTCCAGAAGATTAGTCAAGCACGATTTCCCCTTCATAAATCCATGCTGACTCTGTCCTATCCTGTTACTACTATCCAGATGTGCCATAATCTCATCCTTTATAATAGACTCCAGCATCTTTCCCACCGCTGAGGTCAGACTAACTGGTCTATAATTTCCTGCTTTCTCTCTCCCACCTTTCTTAAAAAGTGGTCTAACATTAGCCACTCTCCAATCCGCAGGAACTGATCCTGAATCTATCGAATTCTGGAAAATCATCACCAACGCATCCACGATTTCCCGAGCCACCTCCTTCAGTACCCTGGGATTGACTGGTGTACAAGAACAGCAAGACCTCTTTGTACTGCCCCTTTACCTAAATTTATTCCATTTAGGTAGTAATCTGCCTTCCTGTTCTTGCCACCAAAGTGGATAACCATACATTTATCCACATTAAACTGCATCTGCCATGCATCTGACCACTCACCTAACCTGTCCAGGTCACCCTGTACTCTCCTAACATCCTCATCACATTTCACCCTGCCACCCAGCTTAGTATCATCAGCAAATTAGCTAATGTTATTACTAATACCATCTTCTATAACATTAATATATATTGTAAAAAGCTGCGGTCCCAGCACTGATTCGTGCGGTACCCCACTGCTCACTGCCTGCCATTCCGAAATGGAGCCGTTTATCACTACTCTTTGTTTTCTATCAGCCAACCAATTTTCAATCCAAGTTCGTACTTTGCCCCCAATACCATGCGCATTAATTTTGCACACTAACCTCTTATGTGGGACTTTATCAAAAGCTTTCTGAAAGTCCAGGTACACTACATCCACTGGATCTCCCTTGTCCATCTTCAGAGTTACATCCTCAAAAAATTCCAGAAGATTAGTCAAGCATGATTTCCCCTTCATAAATCCATGCTGACTCTGACCTATCCTGTTACTACTATCCAGATGTGTCGTAATTTCATCCTTTATAATAGACTCCAGCATCTTTCCCACCATGAGGTCAGAGTAACTGGTCTATAATTTCCTGCTTTCTCTCTCCCACCTTTCTTAAAAAGTGGTATCACACTAGCCACCCTCCAATCCACAGAACTGATCCCGAATCTATCGAACTCTGGAAAATAATCACCAATGCATCCATGATTTCTCGAGCCAGTAACCCGGGATGTAGACCATCAGGCCCCAGGGACTTATCAACCTTCAGACCTGACAGTCTCTCCAACACCAATTCCTGGCAAATATAAATTCCCTTAAGTTCAGGTCCTTCAGCTACTGTTACCTCTGGGAGATTGCTTGTGTCTTCCCCAGTGAACACAGATCTGAAGTACCAATTCAATTCTTCTGCCATTTCTTTGTTCCCTGTAATATATTCCCCTGTTTCTGTCTTCAGGGGCTCAATTTTAGTTTTAACCATTTTTTCCCTTTCACATACCTAAAAAAGCTTTTACTATCCTCCTTTATATTTTTGGCCAGTTTACCTTCGTACCTCATTTTTTTCTCTCTGCGTATTTCCTTCTTAGTAATCCTCTGTTGTTCTTTAATACCTTCCCAGTTCTCCGTTTTCCCACTTATCTTTGCTATGTTATATTTTTTCTCTTTTAACTTTATATGTTTCTTAACTTCCCATCTCAGCCATGGCCACCTGGGATCTTTCTTCCTTTTTGGAATGAACTGATCCTGCATCTTCTGCATTATACACAGAACTATCTGCCATTGTTCCTCCACTGTCATCCCCGCTAAGGTATTGCGCCATTGAACTTTGGCCAGCTCCTCCCTCATAGATCCATAGTTCCCTTTACTCAACTGAAAAATTGTCACTCCCTCTCAGATTGAAGCTTATTGTATTATGATCACTACTTCCCAATGGCTCCTTCACTTCGAGGTCCCTGATCAATTCTGGTTCGTTGCACAATACCAGATCCAGAATTGCCTTCTCCCTTTTGCCTTCTTTGCTTAACAAGGAAAATCTCTCTCAGATTTAAAATTCCCACTGATCCAGCATCCACCGCCATTTGTGGAAGAGAGTTCCAAAGTTCTCTCACCCCTTGTGTGTAGAAGTGTTTCCTAACATCCCTCCTGAACACTCTGGCCCTAATTCTCAAACTATGCTCCTCATTCTAGTGGAAATAGTTTATTTACCCTGCTTTTCTCCTGTTAGGTCTTGAAGACTATGATCAGATTAACCTTTAACCTTCTAACTTCCAAACAAAACATTTGTGAAACCTCTCCTCATAATCGAACCCCTGAAGTCCCAGTACCATTCTTATAAACCTATATTGTACTCCCTCCAAGGCCAGTCTATCCTTCCGAAGGTGTGGTGCCTAGGTCTGCTCACAGTACTCCCTATGGAAAGGTCTAACTCGGGTTTTGTATAGCTGCAGCATAACCTTTTCATGCTTATACTCCACTCATTTAGGCCAGCATTCCATTGGCTTTCTCGATTATTTTAAAATCTGAAACAAAAAGAAAATGAAATAAAGGACAGAAATTACTGACGAATCAGAGCAGGTCTAGCAGCAGCTGTGGGGAGAGAAACAGAGTTAATGCTTTGATTCTAGTGAGCCTTTTTCAGAAAGATCATTCTGAAGGGTCATTAGACTCCAAATGTTAACTCTGTTTCTCTCCCCACTGATGCTGCCAGACCTGCTGGGTTCCTGCAGCAATTTTGTCCTGAGTCACTTTAGTTGTCTTTACCTTCAACCGTCTCTTTCCATATTTGTAAAACCTAATCCCATTTGCTGGATTGGTCCCGCTCACTTTCTGTGTGGAAAGCAATATTGTATTGGTTTACGGCTGTTCTGCTTCTGATTTGACCAAGTTGACGGCTAAGTGGAGATAAGAAAAGTGCCTGACTGAGTGTGTGAAGGCTGTGACAGACACTGTGAAGCAGCAGAGAGAAGATGTTCAAAAGGATAGGTAGATTGGCTCCGCTGTCCCATTAGTCAGACTGATTCTTAATCAGTCAGGAACCTCTGGTTATGGGGAAAGGCCAGGAACGTGAGCAACATCAGATCAGCCATGATCCTATTGATTGGCAGAGTAGGCTAAAGGGGCTGAATGGCCTACTTCTGTCTCTATTTCTTATGGTCTTATAATCTACTTAATGAAGCAATCCCACATACACAGCACACTGCTATTTCAGCAGAGCAGGGGAGTGAAAGAAAAACCATTAGGGATGTGAATAATGATCGACAATGCTGTCAAAGGGAACAGGTATATTATAAATCAGATCTCAACTAAACCATATCTCCTACTGAATAAGCATCTGATGACATATAAATTAGTAAAAAGAACATTATTGGAACCTCATCATCTTTAACTGCGGATTATATGTGAAGCGATTTTGTTTAAGGTTCATTTGACCAGCATCTCATCAGAACACTGACCTCTCACCTCTCAACATCTAACAAACACCAATCTAGATTGCAACAGTGACGTCAGTTTGGTCATTTTAACCAAGTTTCTTCTAACTACATCTGTGATGGAAGTTGAAATGTATTATTATTATTTGCAAACTTGGCTGTCAAGGCCTGATACAGCAACTGCTCTGTCCAGGACCATAAGAACTACAGAAGGTTGTGTGCACAGCATGGAAGCCAATCACCCATCCATGGACTCCATTTACTTAGCTCACTGCCAAGAAAAGGCTGCCAACATCTTCAAAAACCCATCGCACCCCGGTAATTTTCTTCTACAACGTCTTCAGTCAGGCAGAAGATACAGAAGCCTGAACACACACGCCAACATGTTCAAGAACAGCTTCTTCCCAGCCATTATTAGACTGACGAATGGACTGTCCAGCCTCAAATAATGCTGGTCTTGCTAACATAGTGTTGCCTAGCACGCGCCCTGTATAATGTAACCTGTATGCCTCTGTCTAAGACTCTTTTTACAATCTTTGATGTGTACAGCCCTGCTTACAATGATCTGCCTGTAATGCTCATAAACAAAGTTTTTCATTGTACTTCGGTACATGTAACATTAAATCAATCAACTAGGTCGAGCTAAATTGGAATTTCTTTGGTTTGAGTCCTCTGTAGATGACCGTCTTTTTTTGAAGTGTCGGGAATCATTTTCTAAACAGGGATTTCAAAACAGCCTTTCCAAGGCATAATGAATCTTACATTAAATGACGAGATAGCTACCTGCGGATGGAAGTTTTGGGGTGTTTACTGAGGGGAATTTCTACAATCTACAGAAAAGACAGGTGGCCACAACTCAACAGGATTCAGAAGAAAAGCTCTATACCAGTAGAAGATCGGCTTTAATTCATAGACGTCTTCAGGCCACCAGATCTGGAAAGAGATTTTAAGCTATTTTTGTCGTGTTATGACTCAAAATTAATATATCAGGGTACTTTTAAGAAACATGTTCATGATATAATCACTGCATTTCAGCATGTAAACTTAGGGTAAAGGTTTCATATCCCATCTTAACTGATTTGGGGATGCCAGTGTTGGACTGGGGTGGACAAAATTAAAAATCACACAACACCAGGTTATAGTCCAACGGTTTATATGGAAGCACTAGCTTTCGGAGCATCGCTCCTTCATCAGATGGTTGTGATCACCTGATGAAGGAGCAGTGCTCCAAACGTTAGTGCTTCCATATAAACCGTTGGACTATAACCTGGTGTTGTGTGATTCTCATCTTAACTGAGGACACTTGAAGCATGAAACACCAATACAAGTATTGTCCTCAGTTATAATCTAACAATTTAAATTAGATTAGATTACTTACAGTGTGGAAATAGGCCCTTTGGCCCAACATGTCCACACCGATCCGCCGAAGCGCAACCCACCCAGACCCATTCCCCTACATTTACCTCTTCACCTAATATTACGGGCAATTTAGCATGGCCAATTCACCTAACCTGCACATTTTTGGACTGTGGGAGGAAACCCACACAGACACAGGGAGAATGTGCAAACTCTACACAGTCAGTCGCCTGAGGTGGGAATTGAACCCAGATCTCTGGCGCTGTGAGACAGCAGTGCTAACCACTGTGCCACCGTGCAACCTGATGCTGAGATGTTTGGGAATGTAATGTTTGTGCACAATAGTTGGTTGCAATAAAAATTGCTGGCTCTTCATTACCAGACTATCCACAATTTTTTAGTATATCACGGGAGGTAACAAACATTGTTGCATCAAGTAAAAATGCCACGTTGAAGGAAGAGAAAAAACAATTTTCAAAGTCAGAGAGAAATCAGTGACTTAATTTGTCAGTGTATCTCAGGGAGAACGTAAAGAATTACATTAGGCGAATGTATAGAGAGTCATCAAAAGGAATTGTTTTCAGTCAAAAAATATTAACAGGAAGACAGGAGAGATCATTCATTGGGGTAGAAAATCTTTGAAGGTCTTTTCTGAGTAAAAAAGTTTAATGATTTCCTTATTTTGCTATTTAATATAAGATCCATGGTAATTGAATTTTAAAAATAAACCTTATGGTCTGTTAAACCAGGCTACACTCCAGAATCTGACCTGTTCAGTATTACTAGGAGAAAGTGAGGACTGCAGATGCTGGAGATCAGAGCTGAAAAATGTGTTGCTGGAAAAGCGCAGCAGGTCAAGCAGCATCCAAGGAGCAGGAAAATTGACGTTTCGGGCATAAGCCCTTCTTCAGGAATGAGGAAGGTGTGCCAAGCAGGCTAAGATAAAAGGTAGGGAGGAGGGACTTGAGGGAGGGGCATTGGGAATGCGATAGGTGGAAGGAGGTTGAGGTGAGGGTGATAGGCTGGAGAGGGGGTGGGGGCGGAGAGGTCAGGAAGAAGATTGAAGGTCAAGAAACCATGGCTGAACACTAACTCCCCTTCCCACTCTGCCAAGGGCATGCAGGTCCTTGACTTCCTCCATTGCCAGACCATGGAAACACGACGGCTGGAGGAAGAGTGCCTCATCTTCCGCCTAGGAACCCTCCAACCACAAGGGATGAATGCAAATTTCTCCAGCTTCCTCATTTCCCCTCCCCGCACCTTATCTCAGTCCAAGCCTTGGACTCAGCACCGCCTTCTTGACCTGCAATCTTCTTCCTGACCTCTCCACCCCACCCTCTCTCCGGCCTATCACCCTCACCTTAACCTCCTTCCACCTATCGCATTCCCAAAGCCCTCCCCCAAGTCTCTCCTCCCTACCTTTTATCTTAGCCTGCTTGGCACACTTTCCTCATTCCTGAAGAAGGGCTTATGCCCGAAACATCAATTTCCTGCTCCTTGGATGTTCAGTATTACTGTCAGCTGCATTTGTTCAACAACCTCTTAGCACAAAACTTGCTGTAGTTCACATTAGAATGCTCATTTTGCTCCAAGGAAGAGGGGGAATAGAGTCAAACATGGTGCCGTTAGATGTACAGTTAGGCTGTTAAAACCTCACTGACATATCCATGGAAACTGCTCATAGCAGGACAGATTGAGCAGCTAAATTAATAACCAGAAAATAACAGCAACACTTATGCCTGAATGTTAGCAGGCATTACAGGCAGAGTAGAAGTGAGAGCACTGATTCCATGGATATTACTGAATGCCAAGGACCCTGTCATCCCCCACCTCTTACCAGACATCAGAACATACAACTAAAACTTTTGGACATTCTGGGTTGTGTGGGCCTCCACCCTCTCCCATCTAGGTAATATACAGAAAGAGGAGGTCCTTAAACGGCCATTAATTTGCTGCAAAATCTCAGAGAGACCACAGTAGATGGCAGGCAGATGATGAGCCCACCTGCCTCAGTCAAGTGTAACTGTGAGTTGGTGTCAGAGATCTCAGCCAATAGCAGGAGAGCTGGCAGGAGCCCCTTCCTGCCTCTTTCAGTGTTGGCTTGTTGTAGTCTGTCTCATTCAGGCACTTGACAGGAGGAGAGTAGACTGACTGAAAACTAACTCTGGACCTTCATGCTTCTTCTGCTTACTCAGAGTTTCCCTGAATTTCTGTCAGTTTTACTGGGGTAATGAGGACACATGCTATTTTGCCATCATTATCAGAACAGCAAAAAAGCTAACAGCACAGAAACAGGCCTTTCAGTCCGACAAATCAACATGCAGTTTGTGGTCTACAAAAGGTACTTCCCACCCTACTTCACTGAAGTCCACCAATACCTCCCTTTCTTTCCTCCCATATGTTTACTCAGCCTGAGATCCACCTCAGGACTGAACCTGCGATTTGATTTATTAGTGATTATCTTCTGTTCATGGTTTAATTTTGACCTCCTTTGCAAGTGCAACACCTTTTCAACGTCGAGCCTATTTTATAACCTTAAAGATATCTGTCAGGCTTTTCCTTGCTCTTTTTGTTTGTAGAAATGATCAAGACCCCAGTTTTCCAACCTCCACTGATAGTACAACTGGTATCATGCTAGTGAATCTTTTTATACACCTTCCCCAGTTCCCTCATACTCTTTCCATAACCTAATTATAAAAAAAGAAAGCTCTAGCATAGAATAAGAAAGAAATCCAATCACTGAAGCTTTTATTTGAGGTATATTTTGTTCTTTTCTGCCCTTCTGGGGTGGTGCAGCCTTGTTCATCTTTTGTAGACAAAGGGTTTGAATCAGAAAACATTCTCACTTCTGTCTCAGTCCTGAGTGACAAGCCTGTCCAGCCTGGAAATCAGCATTGTAGAAGAAGTGAGACACACAACCATTGACTTACCCAATATATTCACTGTCTGTCTATAAAGACATGAAAAGAAATGAGAAGCTATCTCATTCTATCTTCTGTCAAACACTCAGACACCAGCCCAAACTGAAATGAAATGCTATGCAAGCATGGGAGACAGGTAAATCATACCTCATTTCTGTCAGTCCTGCTTATTTATGAAGAGATGATTTAATACACTCCCATATTATGAGAGTTATGCACTTCTTTCAAAGCAAAATTATGCAATCTTCCTTTGACGAACATCATCATCCTTTAAGGTCTCATCAGCAGGAATGACGAGGCAGCATACAGAGAGCTGGTACAGCGGCTATCGGACGGGGGCAGAGCCAACAACCTGTCTCTGAAGGTGGGCAAGACGAAGGAGATGGTTGTTGACTTCAGGAGGGCACTGAGTGACCACTCTCTGCTGAATATCGACAGCTCCCCAGTGGAGATCGTGAAGAACAACAAATTTCCTGGCGTACACCTGGCGGAGAATCTCACCTGGACCCTCAACACCAGCTCCACAGCCGAGAAAGCTCAGCAGCGTCTCTACCTTCTGTGCTGGCTGAGGAAAGCCGATCTGCCACACCCTCTTCCGCACCACATTCTACAGAGGGTTTATTGAGAGTATGCTGAGCTGCTGCATCACTGCCTGATCAGGGAATTGCACTGTCTCGGATTGTAAGACCCTTCAACGGATAGTGAGGACAGCTGAGAGGATCATTGGGGTCTCTCTCCCCACCATTGCAGACATTTACACCACACGCTGCATCCAAAAGGCTAAGAGCATTGTGAAAGACCCCATAACCTCCTCACTCAAACTTTTCTCCCTCCTGCCATCTGGCAGAAGGTACCGGATCATTCGGTCTCTCACGGCCAGACTGTGCAACAGTTTCCTCCCCCAAATTATCAGGCTCCTTAAGACTGTATGATCAGACTCTTTCCTATCTGAAAGTCTTTGCACAACTTTGAATTGCTGCTCGAGAAATGTCGATTATTTATCATTCTTCTATTACACTGTAACTTGCGGGCTTTGCACTTTATGCCGTGTACAGTTGTGTAGTTTGTGCTGTCCCTGTAGCACCCTCAGTCCTGGAGGAATGCTGTCTGGTTTTTACTGTATCAGTTGTATATGGTAGAGATGACAAATTAAAGCTTCTCTACTTTAAGGAAAAATATGCTGAGAGCTCTTCAATGATTGCGTGGGTCCGAGGTTTTATATGGAGCTGTTCAATTCTACCTTTTGAGCATTTCTTTAACTATTTGATGTTAATTGGGAGAATGCAGAATTTCTTGGGAGTACATTTGTTGATTCTGGATATAGGTTTGCTCGCTGAGCTGGAAGGTTCATTTCCAGACGTTTTGTCACCCTGCGAGGTAACATCTTCAGTATGCCTCTGGGTGGACCTCAACCTGAGCTACAAATCTTCTCAAATCTCACTACATTTGTTGGTGTTATTGTGGAGGTGGCTTGGTTGCAGGGTAAGATGGTCTAGGGCGATGAGTAGACCATTCAGCTCCTTTAGTCTCCTTCGGCAGTCTACTTGGATTTTGCAACCCTTCATACCTGTCAAAAAGATGTTCAAAGGCTGGCAGCTCTGTTTTTCAGCAGGGGATGCTATGCCTGTAGCTGGATAATACCCAGTCCCCAAGCCTCAGATTACTGGTGGATCTCAGTGAGGGATGAGTGAAGTCATTGGAGAGGGGTACAGTATCAAGCTGTAGTAGGTTAACTGTCAACCACACCCCAACTTCCCTCCTGGTGTGCTGAGCAGATAAAGGTCTCTGAATTTTTTTTTCCATTCTTTCAGCACAGTCTTGCAGCACCAGTGACCCAGATTCAATTCCACCCTCTGGCGACTGTCTGTGTAGAGTTTGCATGTTCTCCCCGGATTCCTCCGGGTGCTCTGGTTTCTTCTCATACTCCAAAGATGTGCAGGTTAGATCAATTGGCCATACTAATATGCCATAGTGTCCAGATGGGTTAGCCATGGGATAAGCAGGATTACAGTTGGGGTCGGTCTGGATTGGATGCTCTTCAGAGATTTGGTGTGAATTTGATGGGCCAAATGGCCTGTTTCCATGTTCTAGAGATCCTACTATATTCAGGATATGGCCATCACTACTAGTGATCTCATCCTGAAATACTCTTGAGGAAATGGTGCTGAGCTGCCTTCATGAAACCCTTAATCGTAGCACTAGCTGCCTCCATGAGACACTGTAATCCATGCGCTGTTGGTATCCCTTAGTGCTGAATGCAGAACCTGCCACTGGAGTTGGCAAAAGGACATTCCAGGCTCTTCCTGTCATGTTGCCCACATGGTGAGTCTCACATTATTCTCAGCTCCTAGGAAGTGAAGGCCATCCAGAGATCAGAATGTCAGCAACACCACACGCTCCACCTGAATGGAGGAGATGAAGCTGGTGTGATCCACATCTCCTGCCCCTGCCAGACTAAATGCTCTTTCACCAAGGAGAAAGACAAAAGATTCCAACACGTGACTTCAGCACAACTGGCAAAGCTGCTTTCTGGCTAATTATTATCCAGCAATCAACATCACAACAACAGAGTGTCTAATCATTACCACACAGTGGATTGTGGGAGCTCACTGTGCTCAAACGTGCTGCCAGGTTTTCCACATTCCAGTGGGGCCTCCACTTCAGAGCTACTCGATTGGCTGTCAACAGATTTGGGATGTTGGATGTTTGGTTATCAGGTAGGGTTATAAAATTTGATTCCAATGTCAAAGGAGGAGAAAACTGTTTGAAATCCCTTTTCAGCAGAGGTACCATTAAACCAGAATCCTCCTTGCCTGCTCTAAACATTGCAGTTGGATATCAATGTTCCCATGACACGAGTTGAACAATTGGATAACAGCCAATAAAGACAACTTAACTTATACAATCACAGGATCACGTTAAACACGTAGTAATAGTTACCTTGTTTTGTATGAAACATTTTGAGCTGCTTTCTGAGAGAGATAATGTAAGACTTGTTCTTTGGTGTATGCTTGCCTCAGTCCCCAGCCTCGTTACACTAACATTGTGTCGAAAACATACTTTCCAAAAACTCGCAGCAAAATCTTTCTCAAGACCAGGACGTTGAGCTTCTATATGTTTATAAACTTTTCAAAATTCCTCCATCAATGAGCCAATAATTCTCAAGGATCCAATTAATGCTCTTGTGCATTATTTATAACCTAAAGAAATACAATTTGCCAGCTATTTTTGCACTCTGCAGGAGCTGGGAAAACACAACAAACTGTTGTAGAAAATTATTTGTCATGTTTTCATTGTACGTTCGATTGCACAGGCCTGATATTAACAAAGACATAAAGCAATAAAATTACCAAAGGATGAGAGAGGCGTTAATTACTAAACCTTCCTTTCATGGTAAACAATGTTCTTAAGAAAGCTGTAACATCTTACACAATAAGCTTTTGGGACAAGAATCCAAAGCAGTAGGCTGGATTTCGGTGTAAAGTGCATTGTCAACAGCGTGGGTTCGATTCCCGCACCGACACCGACTGAGGTTACTATGAAAGAATGAATACTATGAGGTTACTATAAACCTTGGGTTAAGCCACCACCAATCACCTCTCTCTCATGCAAGAGAAGCATTATGGTCTGGTCAGACTCTGGTAATTTTCCTCTTTTTTTAACCTGGAAAAGTCTGGACAGAATTACAAAGGCTCTCTTATACATTCAGCCCGTCCCATAGTTTTGGAACCTTGCATATAATTCTTGTTTTCAGTCTATGCCAGAATGTATTGTTGCATTATTAAAATTAGGCACCTCCCCAGAGAAAGAGGCATCGATTCCTTCCACATGAATCACATTTACCCATCCTCTACCCATAAATCTTCAGTAACCTTAACCATAAACCTTATCCAATCTAATCTTGTGTATACCTCAAACAGAAATCCTGGAAAGTGTCTATGGCCCTTGTAAACTCCATTTGTAAAGATGTATTTTCTGCCTCTGTTGTAAATTTCTTACATTTACTCTTATTTGGTGCTTCATTCTTGACCTCTCAAATATTGGCAAGATTCTACTTTTACCTTCTTTAGCCTATTCTGGGACAACAGTAGATCTTTCAGCCCATCAAGCCTGCTCAATGGGATAATGTCTGATTTGTACCAAAATTCCATTCCCTCTGCTTTGCAAACCTACACATTTCATCTTCAAAGGTCCAAGTGATACAGAATCTATTGCTTTTCTGGGCAGGAGTGTTCAAACCACAAATCTGTATGTGAAGAGTTGCTCCCTGATTTTGATTCTAACTGTAAGATTATGTCTCCATGTTATTAATTTACATTTACACTATCATCTATAATCTTAAAAAACTCAACATGATCATCCCTTAATATTCAACAGTCCAGAGATTCCCCAGGTCTAGTGTGTCCATCCTGTCCTCACAGTTTCACCCTCTGGGTCTAGTATTAGTTTGGCGATTCCATTCTGCATATTCTCCAAATTCAACTCCTCCAACCTTACATAATTTAATTATATCACATCGAAACTGGAATTGTTTAAATAAGCAAGATGCAATGATTCAAAGTTTTCTTCCAGTTTGCATTTTGTAAGTAATGTACTGCACCTTCGATAAAACTTATAATCATCCCTGTACTGTGACTCCCAATATTTCACACAGTATCCGATCTGTAGTCTTCTTATGGTTTTATATAGACTTGTCATTATCACTTGGCTTGTACTGTCTGTACTTGTGATAAAATATGGAATTGCATTAGCTTTCTTCATTGTAGCAACACAACCTAAAGTGCTATCTTTAATGCCCTATGAAACTGTTCCACTAAACCTTCCTACTCTTTAATCTATCAAATCCACTTCCATCCAGACTATAATTACAGCAGTCATATATTTATTTAACAAAATGCATTAACTCATGCTGAATGTTATCAAGACCGAAACTTCTCTCATCTTCACCAATTGCTCTTTTGACAATTATTTTGAAGTTTCTGATGAGAAGGACCAAAGATTTAGCTGGAACTGCATGTCACACAGTCACAGAGCTCTACAGACCCTTCAGTCCAACCTGTCCATGCCAACCAGATATCCTAACCTCATCTAGACACATTTGCCAGCATTTGGTCCATATCCCTCTAGACCCTACCAAGAAATCACATCTCTTGTTTAGCGGAAGAGGGAGGCTTATGTGACATTGAGACGAGATGGTTCAGATGAGGTGATGGAGAGTTACTGATTAGCTCAGAAGGATTTAAAGAGGAAGTTAAGCAGAGCAAGGAGGGAACATGAGCAGTCTTTAGTATGTAGGATAAAGGAGACCCCTAAAGCTTTCTATAGCTACCTGAGGAACAAATGGATGACCAGGGTAGGAGGCCCAGTCAAAGACAGAAGTGTGAAGCTGTGTGTAGACCCTATGGAAATCGGAGAGTTGCTAAATGAATATTTCTCATCTGTTTTCACTCAGAAAACGGAGAATATTGTAGAGGAGAAGAATGAGATACAGGATATTAGACTAGAAAGGGTTGAGGTTGGTAAGGAGGAGGTATTATCAACTCTAGAAAGGGTGAAAGTATATAAGTTCCCTGGTCCAGATGAGATTTATCCAAGGATTCTCTGGGAAGCTTGGGAGGAGATATTAGAGTCTTTGTCCTTGATCTTTGAATGGTCATTGTTGACAGGTTTAGTACCAGAGGACTGGAGGATTGCAAATGTGCCCTTGTTCAAGAAGGGCAGTAGAAATGACCCATGCAATTATAGACCAGTGAGCCTTACTTCTGTTGTTGGAAAGGTTTTGGAAAAGATTATAAGAAATAGGATTTATAATCATTTAGCAAGCAACAATTTGATTGCAGATAGTCAGCATGGTTTTGTCAAGGGCAGGTCGTGTCTCACAAACCTCATTGAGTTTTTTGAGAAGGTGACCAAGCATGTAGATGAGGATAGGGCAGTTGATGTGGTGTACATGGATTTAAGGAAAGCCTTTGATAAGGTTCCACATGGTAGGCTTTTGGAGAAAATGCAGAGGCATGGAATGGAGGGTGAGTTAGCAGTTTGGATTAGAAACTGGCTTTCTGAAGGAAGGCAGTGAGTGGTGGTTGATGGAAAATATTCATCCTGGAGTCTGGTTACTAGTGGTGTGCCGTAAGGATCTGTTTTGGGGCCACTGCTTTTTGTAATTTGTATAAATGCCTTAGATGCAGGCATAGGTAGATGAGTTAGTAATTTTACAGACGACACTAAAGTCAATGGAATAGTGGACAGTGTGGAAGAATGTTACAGGTTGCAGGGGGACTTGGATAAACTGCAGAATTGGGCTGAGAGGTGACAAATGGAGTTCAATGCAGATAAATGTGAGGTGATGCACTTTGGGAAGAATAACAAGAAAGCAGAGTACTGGGTCAATGGAATGATTCTTGGTAGTGTGGATGTGCAGAGGGATCTTGGAGTCCATATATACAGATCCCTGAACATTGCCACCCAGGTGGATAGTGCTGTTAAGAAGGCTTACGGTGTGTTAGGTTTCATTGGTAGAGGGATTGAGTTCCGGAGCAGCAATATTATGCTGCAGCTATACAAAACGCTAGTGCGGCCTCACTTGGAATATTGTGTACAGTTCTGATCCTCATATTTCAGGAAGAATGTAGAAGCATTGGAAAAGGTGCAGAGGAGATTTACCAGGATGTTGCCTGGTCTGGAGGGAAGGTCTTATGAGGAAAGACTGAGAGACGTCTGTTCTCATTGGAAAGAAGACGGTTAAGAGGGGATTTGATAGAGACATTCAAGATAATCAGAGGATTAGATAGGGTAGACAGTGAAAGTCTTTTTCCTAGGATGATGCTGAGAGGGCATAACTATAAACTGAGTGGTGATAGATTTAAGACAGATGTCAGAGGCAGGTTCTTTACTCAGAGAGTGGTAAGGGTGTGGAATGCCCTACCTGCTAATGTAGTCAACTCAGGCACATTAGGGGCATTTAAACAGTCCTTGGATAAGCACATGGATAATGATAGGATAGTGTACTTGGATGAGCTCAGATTAGTTCACAGGTTGGTGCAACATCGAGGGTTGAAGGGCCTGTTCTGCTCTGTATTGTTCTATGTTCTATGTTCTATTCATTTACCCATCCAGATGCTTTACATGTAATTATACCTGCGTCCATCACTTGGTCTGGCAGATTACCCCCTGCATAAAACAATTGTCCCTTATTAAATTTACCCCTTTCAACTTAAACCTATGCCCTCTAGCTTTGACTCCGCTATCCTGGGAAAAAGATCTTGCCTATTTACCCTATCCATGCCCCTCATGATTTTATAAACCTCTATAAGGTCACCCCTCAGCCTCCAACGCTCCAAGAAAAACAGCCTCAGCTTATTCAGACTCTCCCCATAGCTCAAACCCTCCAACCCTGGAAACACCCCTATAAATCTTTTCTGAACCTTTACAAATTTTACAACATCCTTCCTGTAGCAGAACTGACCAGAACTGAATGCAGTATTCCACAAGTGTCCTAACCAATTTCCTGTACAGCCGCAACATGATCAACTCCTATACTCAATGTACTCACCAATAAAGGCAAGTTTACAACATTAAGATTAAAACTGACTTCTCAGATTGATTTACAATATATTTCCCTTTTCCTAACTGAGTCAAACACATGAAAAAGGAATGAGACTTGTTCAGTTTTGCATTGTGTTCATGGATGGTGTTTGCACAAAGATAGCTGTGCCCTCAGGCTACTGGTTGGCTTCTTCTCATTATGTGTGAGCTCTACCTGTGCTGCCAGTGCTGTTGGGTCCAATATGTGGCAGCAGTAAGTGCACATCACCTAAAACACAGGGTCAGTGTGGTGCAGCTGAAAACAGGTGGACTTTCAGAGTTGTAAGAGAGCCAACTTTTGAATAAAACAACAAGGAACAAGTATAAGAAATTAGTAGTCTCCAATTACTGGATGCGTCAAAGTGGCTGTGCATTTTACAATGTGTAAATTAAAGGAGAAGAAGGAATTGGAATAAAATAAATACAGGTCATTCTGCTATAAAACACACTTCGTTATCATGAATTTGCTGTAACGTGACTGACGAACTGGGGACATTGTTCCTAAAGCACAAACTTCTAAAATGTGTGTTGACTGTAAAGCGATTATATTGCCAACACTTTAAATGCTGGTTCTAAAGTGTGATTTTTCCAATACACAAGATTGTACAAGAATGCAACTGTCGTGTTATAGAACAACTATCTGTAATAGAACAGTGGATACTGGAAATCTTGAATCAAAAACAGAAATTTCTGGAGAAACACAGCAGGTCTGGCAGCACCTGTGGAGACAGAAAGCAGAGCTGAAGTTTCAAGTCCAATATTTTTTAGAAGTGGGATGTTTCCCAATTTGTGGCAAAACAGTGAAATATTGACAGTTAATTTTGGAACAAAACTGAGGAGAAAGATCTGTAACCCTGCTATCAGAACTGGGGAAAACATCCTCAAGGCTCTATCATAGTTTAGTTGTTACTGAGGGAAAGAGAAAATAGACTTTGAAGGCACACTTTAAACTCATATTTATGTTAATACAAATCTTTTTAAAAATGTATTCATTTGGGGGATGCGGGTGTCACTGGCTGGCCAATATTTATTGCCCATCTCTCGTTGCACTTGAGAAGGTGATAGTGAGCTGCCTTCTTTGTTCAATATCAGAGTGCATAGAGAGAGGAAGATTATTTATCAATAAATGCATGCTCTGATACATTGAACTGAATCCCATGTCTCTAGAGAACTGAAAGATGATGTCAGTACTGCACTGCCTAAGGCATAAGCAATCTGACCATGACAGTGCATCTGCTGATGTGTGTGCAACATCTGAAGTTGTCAATCCTCAGCCAGAACGTTTAACTGGGGAACAAATGAAGCTTTGCAATATGCTGAGAGACTTCACAAGGAAAACAGATTGGGATAAAGGAAGAGACAATGACAGAAATGCCAGCAGAAGGCTCAAGACCAGAGGAAGGGATATTGATACTGACACCATAAAATGGAAGCATGCCTCGCAAAGGGTAGCAGTTTTCTCTCTGCAAAGTCAAATCATTTACATGCAAATGTTTATCAAGAAAGGAGCAATGGCTCCTGAACAGATACAAGCCGATAATTCTGGCAAATCACTTTACACCATCCAGCAGGTTGGTGTCAGCAGCTATAGAGGTGATGAGTAAATTGTGGCTGTTAGAATGATGACCGCAGGTGGAGAGCACCAAGTGAACACAAAACGTCAGATAGACACCAACGCAAGATTATGAATTCCACAAGTGAAGTTGCTTGAAATGGTGACCCAAAAGTTAAACCCTCAAAAGTGATGTTGAGGCGATTTGATGGAATGATACTCATGCCAAGAGAACAAATACAGCTGAGAACCCCATGCAGCAGGAGAAAATAACATCTGCATTTCCAGATAGTAGGCTTTAATCAAAATCCACTCATCACTGCTAAAGCAGGTCCGAAGCTGAGACCAGTAACTCTAAATATGCCAAAGGAGATCAGCAGTGTCTTGCCCATTGGAATCCTTCAGGTTCTGTTCAGCAGTCAACATTGCTTTCATCAGTCTTCATTACCTCCCTGCTATCATTTTGAAGTGGATGTGAGAATGTAACCCACACTGTGGAGAATCCAGCTGACCTCAAATCCAGCCTTGAATTAAAGACAAGAACTGGAAAAGAGGGGACTAACGAAGAAAGTTACAACTCCTACAGACTGGATCAGCAATGAAGAGACCTGGAAAATGGAGAGCATGCATCAATCTGAAGGATCTCAATAAGGCTTCAAAAGGTTCGCCGTGCTAACCGTCAAAAGAAATTTAGCTACAATCTGTCGAGGCAAAGGTTTTTACTATCCACCATGTAAGGGATAGCTCCAGGCAAGTGAAACTGAATGAAAGCAGCAGTTTTCAAATGATACACCTGGTTATGCAAGCTTTTTGGCATTAACACTGCTGTAAAGGTTCATAAAATGCTGACCCCACAATATAAACAGTGATTGTCCT
The DNA here is from genome assembly GCF_020745735.1 of Hemiscyllium ocellatum. Taxonomy (NCBI): domain Eukaryota; kingdom Metazoa; phylum Chordata; class Chondrichthyes; order Orectolobiformes; family Hemiscylliidae; genus Hemiscyllium; species Hemiscyllium ocellatum. The sequence continues at coordinate 58,975,774 of NC_083422.1, read as the reverse complement.
GGTCTAGAAATTATTGTGGATGATTTGTTAGGATGTGGGTGTGGAGACACAATGGAAGAGATCAACACAGACTCAAATCAGAATTGGAGTGACAGCTCGAGACAGCTGGCAGCTGAACCTGAATCCAATCAAGAAAAAGATGAAATTGAAGATGCCTGAAATCAGGCAGTCGGTAATGTACTGACAGCAACAGGACTCCTCCCAGATCCTGATAAGGGGAAATATGGAGCAAAGATGCAGCAGCCAACTGATGCTGAAAGCAGTGCAACACTTCATCGCATTTTCGAGCTATCTAGTTAGGTTCCTGGCTAATTTGTCATCGCAGTATCAATCCCTATACAATCTCAGTGCTAAGGATGTGTAGCAATACCAGGACATTGAAAAAGAAGCAGCTCTCACTACAATCAAGCCACTCATGACAACAGGGCCAGCGCTGTGCTACTGCAATGTCAATGATGGAGACACCGTGCAGTATGATGCCAGACAGGATATAGAACACCTGTTATGCATGCAGCAAGGATAACCAGTTGATATTTGCAACCAGGGTGTTAATGCAAACAGAATGACATGACGGTCAGATTGAGAAAATGTTCCAGGCTTGGCCTTTGCTAATAGACATTTTAACAATGGTGGCTTTTGGGAGACAAAGTGACAGCGGAGTCTAATCACAAACCACCTTGAACCCTTTCTACCTGCTTCTAAGCATCTACAAAGTATTTAACTTGATTTGCAGATCTATCATCTGGTGTGATATCCAGGTAAAGGCAGTGATTGTGCATTTCCTACATGGTCTTGAGAGTATCCATCCGTATGAATAATGTTGAATTTATTAGATGAAATGTGAAGAATCCATGCCCTAGATACTTGAATTGAAGATGTGTCATAAGTAGTGAATTGTAAACTTTTCACTTTTCTCATTTGAGTACATGTGACAATAAAGCTCATCCAATTCAAATCCTCCAGATTTAACAAGAAGTTAGTGGAAAGCTGTGAGGAAAGGAAAGTATAAAAGTATTAGAGACGCACCTATTGTGAAAGACAGAATTGGGCATACAGAGATTGAGTGATAGCTCAAGATGGCATCTTGCACAAAGGAAACAATGTCATTATCCCTAAGGAGATAGGAAAAGAGATGCTTAAAGATTTCCATGCAAGCCATCAAAGAATTGAGGTCTAAAGAAGAGTTGTATCAGATTTGGAATGTTAACTCTGTTTCACTTTTCACAGATGCTGTCAGACCTGCTGAGTTTCTCCAGTGTTCTGTGTTTGTTTCAGGTTTACAGCATCCGCAGTATTTGACATTCATCAGGTAGTTGAGTCTAGTCTGAGGAAGGCAAGAGCGGTGACCTACAGGTCAAACAAGAGCTCAAGGATCCTATCAGTTAGTGTAGTGTCTATCACGAAAAGTGAAGTAAACCAGAGAGCCAATTATGAAACATGACATCCCAGACAGACCATGGATAAAGTCAGAAGCCACGCAACACCAGGTCATAGCCCAATAGGTTTATTTGAAATCACAAGCGTTTGGATCACTGCTCTGAAAGCTTGTGGTTTCAAATAAACCTGTTGGACTATAACTTGGTATCGTGTGACTTCTGACTTTGTCCAACCCTGTCCAACCTAGGTTCCTCCACATCATGACCATGGATGAAGCAGAGAGTAAGGTCATGCAGGGACTCTGACAACCACAGACTGGACCAAGCATGCACTAGACATGGGAATCAATGAGAGGAGGAAGATATTGAGATGGTAGATGGAGAGGGGTTGGGAGGGGAGTGCAGAATGAGAGAGAAAAATGTGAATGTCAGCTCATTCTTGATTAGAAATTTCAACCCGTAATATTGACCATGCAAACTGTAAATAATCAAAAATCAAACGAGCATATAAATGGTTAATAGATCTGACTTTTCTTCAGCGTTCAAGCAGAATTAATAAATTCCTAATATTGATCCAACATAGAGAGATTTATCTGAGATTGCAGTATAAAGTCCTGCTTCAGGCTGAGTAAAACTCCGCCTGTCATTGAGAGGGTGATTTAAGTTAGTTAAAAGTACACCAGCTGCACAAACTAATGATTCCATTTGGAGAGCCAATGGCATTGAAACCAGTCACTCTGTCACATTAATATTGAATGAATGAAATTCTGAGTAGGAAGACAATAATTAAATAGTAGGAATATTATACGAAGCAGCAGGCATGACAAGGTTCTGCAACGCTTCTGCTAATGAGGGGACTGTGATCCATCAATGACACGTTTATGGAAACCCAAGATTATTCACATCTCTGAGAGATGTCAAATATTGTTTAAATATTTGTTGCTGTCTTTAATTAAAATGGGTAGCCACTGACCAAGTGGCCACCCTCAGGTACACTTCGACAGTTAAACCCGAGCTCCAGTCGCAAGATTTCTTTACTGACTCAGAGATTGTTCCCTCTGTTGGAATTGAGTCTTTGGCACTTCATGAAAACAAAATGTTCCTGATGGAAAAACTGGGACCATTGCTGAAAATGTAGTCCATTTTAATTCTTCTGTTTTCTCCTCATAACTCTTGATTCCCTTACTAATCATGAAAGTATCTATCTCTGTCTTAAACACACTCAATGACTTGGCCTCCACAGCCCTGTGAGGCAATGTGTTCCACAGATTCACCAAACTCTGGCTGAGGAAAATCCTCCTCATCTCCATTCTAAAGGGTCATCCCTTAGCTCTGACACTGTGCCTTTGGGTCCTACTCTCTCCTACAACCAAGACATAGCAGTGGATGTGATCTATATGGACTTCAGACAGGCATTTGACAAGGTTCCCCATGGGAGACTGATTAGCAAGGTTAGATCTCATGGAATACAAGGAGAACTAGTCATTTAGATACAGAACTGGCTCAGAGGTAGAATACAGAGGGTGGTGATGAAGGGTTGTTTTTCATAGTTGAGGCCTGTGACCAGTGGAGTTCCACAAGGATCGGTGCTGGCTCCTCTACTTTTTGTCATTTACATAAATGATTTGGATGTGAGCATAAGAGTTATAGTTAGTAAGTTTGCAGACAACACCAAAATTGGAGGTGTAGCAAGACAGCCAAGAACTTTACCCCAGAGGACAACAGGATCCTGATCAGATGGGTCATTGGACAGAGGAGTGGCATTGGAGTTTAATTTAGATGATTGTGTTGTGCTGCATTTTGGAAAGGCAATTCAGGGCAGGATTCATACACTTAACTGTGAGGTCCTGGGAGTATTGCTGAACAAAGAGACCTTGGAGTGCAGGTTCATAGTTCCTTGAAAGTGGAGGCAGATAGGATAGTGAAGAAAATGCTTGGTATGCTTGTCTTTATCGGTCAGCGCATTGACTATAGGAGTTGGGAGGTCATGCTATGGCTGTACAGGGCATTGGTTAGGCCACTTTTAGAATACTATATGCAATTCTGGTCTCCTTCCTATTGGAAGGATGCTGTGAAACTTGAAAGGGTTCAGAAAAGATTTACAAAGATGTTTCCAGGGTCTGAGGATTTGAAGAGGAAGAGGCTGAATAGGCTGGGATGTTTTCCCTGGAGCTTCGGGTGACTTTATAGAAGTTTGCAAAATCATCAGAGGAATCCACTTGCCTGGTTGGATGCAGCTCCAAAAACATTTAAGAAGCTCAACACCATCCAGGACAAAGCAGTCCCCTCGATTGGCATCACATTCATAAGCATCCACTCCCCCCACCACTGATGCTCAGTAGCTGCAATGTTCTATCTACAAGACGCACGCAGAGAAATTCACCAAAGATCCTTAGACAATACCTTCCAAACACATGACTACATCCATCTAGACAGACAAGGGCAGCAACTACATGGGAATACCACCCCCTGCAAGTTCCCCTTCAAGCCTCTCATCATCTGGTTTGGAAATATATCACCGTTTCCTCACTGTTGCTGGGTCACAATCCTGGAACTTCCTCCCTAAGGGCATTGTGGGTCAACCTACAGCACTTGATCTGCAGCAGTTCATGAGGGCAGCTCACCCCCACCTTCTCAAGGGACAACAAGGGAGTGGCAATAAATGCTGGACCCAGCCAGCGATGTCCACGTCTTACAAATTCATTTTAAAAATTTCATGCATGATTTCATACATGATTTGTACGTGGGTCAGAACCCAATGCGAGACAAAATAAAGCAGCCGTTCATAAGTAGAAGAAACATTTGTATGTCGGATTTTTAAAATTACACACCTGTGTTAGATCAAATCGGTAAGCATGATTGTTTGTAAACTCGGTGTTCATAAATCAGGGGCAAACTGTACTTTAAAAGAAAGAAACTATTTTCTATATGCTTTACCTACTGTCCCACAGTCTAATGAAATACATAGCAGCCCAACAAAGAGAAAGCTTATTCTTCTTAAAAGAAGGATCAACCAAGTGCTAAACACAGGCTCACTTCCTGTCACCTGACCACAGGGTATCATTATCTGCAAAGTTTTGAAGAGGGATAATGGATAAGGGCAAGGATACGGAATTAGCCTACAGATCTGTCATGATCTCATTGATCAGGCTCAAGATACTGGGAAACCTCATGGCCTATTTCTGTTGTTATATTCCAACGTAGTTCAGGATTATAGAATTTGTAATCCATACACAGTAGCAGATTAAGAGGAAATTGGGAACCTGAAAGAATAACATTCCGTTCATGGAACATACTCTTATTGAAGCTTATCATTTATGTTCAACTCATAGAGGAATGGTGAAATTGTAACACTGGCAACTGAATCAATTTTCCTTTGTATTAAGACTGAGAATCAGAAGACAGTGCTGTCTGTATCAATTTCAGACAATTGGCAGTGTGATTTGGTGTGCTACAGTCCAGGAATTCTAAATATTCTGTCGAATTGGCCATTTTCAGTCCACTCTGATGATAACATAGCAGCCAAATTCAATCCTGCAGAATTCATGACGTTCATTTTCCAACAGCATTGCAATGCAGCCACAGGAGCTCTGGCTGATAACTCAGAGGTATGGAGGTCATCTAAAGTTATCCCAATTCTTAAGCCAGCAGAGACTGGCTCATACAGACCACAGTGACTATCACACACTGCACTGCGCTGAGTTATTAAACATACTTCATTCTCTGACAGTTAATTAATTCAGAATCAAAACAATCCTAAGGGTGAAACTGCACAGTGTTAATAGTTTTCCCCATCATACAAATCAAAACAGAATAGATATAACATTGGCAGACATTGCACTTCATGGTAGAGCAATAAGAAATGCCAACTAATGGCAATTTCTAAGTATTTTACCAAAATTTGAACCCGTGAAGCTGTAAAACAGCAGTGATGGATTTCCATCTGCTGTTATTTAATAATCATTTCTAACTGAGCATTAACTATCTGATCCTTGAACATCTTTGAGTGTATTGTAATAGTTGGGACATGTTGAGGTTGTACAGGATTTTGGTAAGGCCTCTTCTGGAGTACTGTGTGCAGTTCTGATCACTCTGTTAGTCAGAAGATATTACTAAATTGGAGAGGGTTCAGAAAAGATTTACTAGTTTATTACTGGGAATAAAGATTTGAGTTATAAGAGGTTGCATTGGCTGTGACTGTTTTCATTGGAGCACAGGGAGTTGAGGGGTGACCATATTGAGGTTTGTAAAATCATGAGAGGCACAGATAAGGGTCTTTTCCCCAGGATGGGGGATTTCAAAACTGGGGGAGGGGGTCATATTTTTAATGTGAGAGGAGAAAAATTTGAAAAGGACATGAGGGACAACTTTTTTTTACACAGAGTGGTTAGTGTGTGGAATGAACTGACAGAGAAGTGGCTGATGCAGTTACTATGTTTAAAATAACATTTGAATATGTTTATGAATAGAAAAGGCTTGGAGGAATATAGGCCGAGCGCAGGCAAGTGGGACTAGTTTAGTTTGGGAACATGGTCGGCCTGGGACCAAAGGGTCTGTTTCTGGGCTGTATGACTATAACCCAATGAATCTAGGGCTCTATCTCTGTCATGATTGCACAGGGGATTTGTGAGAACCTGGTGATGGTTCATTGTCAATGACAGCGATGGTGTCACACAACCACACAGAATATGCTTGTGTAAATTCCACTGTTGTTGAAAGACGGGTTTTCAGCACAAGGTCACAGCACAAAAGTGCCTCATCAATGACCGGTAGCAAGATTTGTGACAAATAGACAATAGGTAACATATATCTGGACTTGAATCTCTTTCATTTGAGCTTTTACAAGTTTTCTTCCCTATTATTCACACCTCGCATGTCCCAGGAATTATTGAATTTTTACACAATGATGTATTTCCTAAGATGAAGCATGAGAAATGGTTGGCTCAGGACACTGAAACTTCAACACATCATCAGTGTTTTGAAAGTCTTTCCCTTCACAGCCTTGTACATATTTGGAGTCGCTGCTGGTGGACATGAGGCCAAATCCAACAGTCAGGCCTTCCGCTGGTTCACATGTTGAGCTGGCTTTCTCAATCTCCAATGGTGTCCTTACAATGTCTGCCACATAAACTGACCACTTAGTAGGACCTCAAGCAAGAAATGGAAACCTTCCCTCTCCTTAGCCTCGTTATATTTGCAAGGCTGAGGCACTCCTGGGTTAGTAGAAGATTATGTACATCAGATGATGGGGGACATAGACAGGGTGGATAGAAAAGAGCTGTTTCTCTTCATTTAATGGTAAAAAAGGAACATAAATTTTATCATGAAGGGCAAGAGGCTAAAAAGAGATATGATGGAAAATCTTTTTACCCAGAGGGTCTGGGTATCTAGAATGCACTGCCCAGGAGGGTAAGTTGAGACAGGAAACATCACAACCCCTGAAAAAGTAACTTATATGAACAATTCAAGTGTCATAACATTGAAAGCTGTGGGCCAAGTGTTAGGAAATGGAATCAACGCAGAGTAGCTGTTTGTCAATGTAGATTTGATAGGCCAAAGGGCCTGTTCTATACTGTATGATTCTATTGGGAGAAAGTGAGGACTGCAGATGCTGGAGACCAGAGTTGAAAAGTGAGGTGCTGGAATAACACAGCAGGCCAGGCAGCATCCAAGGAGCAGGAGAATCGATGTTCCAGGCCTAAGCCCTTCTTCAGGAATGAATGTATGATTTTATTGTCTGGTAGAGGTATCCTCACACTCTGCATGTTAGCATGCATAGGTCTTATTCTCTGAAGTGACTCCATTGATTCTCTGACACTTTAATAGCCCCATTGAATCTTCTAACATCACAATTGGGGTTTCTTAGCATGACTTGAGATATTACAGGTGAGCAGTGATGGGAATCTTATTAGTAACAAGAATCCTGTTGGAATCAATGAACCCAAATTTGGGTCATTATGGAGATGGTTTAGACAATGAAGTTCATTGGAAATGAGAGATCCCGATCATGGCTGATTGAACAGAATGGTGAACTCTGTTCAATGTACATCCTTTTGATTTCATAAGAAACCTGCCCATCTATTTGATTTTTGGCAGTGAGTACATTTTTACTACTCTGTTTGTCAGATTCTTTTTTTCCCCAGCCAGAAATCCTGGTAATATCCATTAATGCAAATTCTTAGCTGACATTGAGGAATTTGAAACAAAAACTGAAGGTGCTGGAAAAGCTCACCAAGTCTGGTAGCATTTGTGAAGAGAAATCAGAATTAACGTTTCGGGTCTGGTGACCCTTCCTCAGAATGACAGGACCTGAGACGCTAACTCTGATTTCTCTCCACTGATGTTGCCAGACCTGCTGAGCTTTTCCAGCAATTTCTGTTTTTGTTTCTGATTTACAGCATCCACAGTTCTTTGTTTTTTTTTGAGATGTATTAATCACACTCTGATTTTCCTACTATACAATAGTCTGTGTTGCTAAGCCTGAGGTCCAGAACACAGTAGCTGAGGAGGTTCCATTTACAGATATGTGAGCAAGCATTGCATGTGAATGCATTGGTACCAACAGCATATTGCAAACACTTAGGAAGCACGTTTCTGTCTTGAACTCAAGTGAATCCAGATCATTCACAGACACAATTGTTTTTGTTTTCTGTTTTTGCTCAAGTTTCTGCTCAAACTCATTCAGAAAGACACATTTTTAGACACATGCTCGGATTCATTGGAATTCAATAGCAGGTCATCGAAACAATCCTTACATCATTGGGCAGAGTCAACATGGTATTGCAAAAACAAGTTCATATTTGACAATTTTATTAGAATTCTTTGAGGGTATAACAAGCAGTTTGGATAAAGCAGAACCAATAAAGATGTAGTGTATTTAAATTTCCAAAAGTCAGTGAAGAAGGGGCCACACCAAGGACGATTACACAAGATAAGAGCTCATGGTTTTAAGGGCGATGTATTAACATGAGTAGAACATTGGCTAACTAACAGGAAACTGAGATTGGGTTAAATGGTTAATTTGTGCATTTACAAATTGTGGCAAATTGAGTCCCATATGGATCAGTGGTGGGGCCTCAACACTAAATTAATAACTTGAATGAAGGCACCAATGGTACTCTGACAAATATGCTACAGGTACAAGGATAAAAAAGGTCTCCAAAGAAGGAGTTTAGATATTTTAAGTAATTGGTTAAAATTTAGCAGCTGAAGAATAATGTGAGGTTGTCTGCTTTGGCAGCAAAATTAGAAAAGCAGAGGACTAATTAAATGGAGAGAGACTGCAGAATGTTGTGGTACAAAGGTATTTCATAAATCACAGACAGCATTTAGATACACCACGTAATCATGTCAGCAAGCAGAGAGTTTGTCTATACTGGAGGGGTGGAAGTGTTGGAAATCTTGCTGCAACTGTCCTGGGCATCAGTACCAGGACCAGGAGTACTGCATGTTGTCCTTACCGAAGGAATGTAATGCTTGCATTGGGAAACAGTCTATAAAAGGTTAGCTAGGCTGATTCCTCGAGTGAAGGGCTGTCTTATGAAGAAAGTTTGAGTTGGTTAAGTCTAAACCATTGGATGAGAAAGATTAGGGTGGGATTTTTTTTTCCCAAACATGAGTGGGAAGGGTGTCAGGAATTCCTGCGGCAGCATGGGTTGAAACTCTTTTGTAGCCAGTTCTGAGACAGTACTAACTGCTGTGGAGTTCCTGCTCCAACTAGCTCCCAGTCTCACAACTCCCCCCTGCCCACCTTTCTCAGGTCTCCCTTACCCTCCCCTCCATAGCTCTGAATGAGGGAACTTGACAATGTTAAAACCTCACAAAGAGCTCACAGCTGACAAATGTTTGGGTAGCACAGGATTAGAATGCCTAGTCAACTACCTGAGTTGAAAATGTGTTGCTGGTTAAAGCACAGCAGGTCAGGCAGCATCCAAGGAATAGGAAATTCGACGTTTCGGGCATAAGCCCTTCATCAAACGTCGAATTTCCTATTCCTTGGATGCTGCCTGACCTGCTGTGCTTTAACCAGCAACACATTTTCAACTGTGATCTCCAGCATCTGCAGACCTCGTTTTTTACCCTTTAGTCAACTATCTGAGTCTAACCTGACTTTAAATCATTGAAAATAACTTTAAAATGCCCCGAAGAACCATTTTGTTTCATTGTTGAACAATAGTTCAAGTCAGATGTCACAACACTAGGTTATAGTCCAACAGGTTTAGTTGAAATCACAAGCTTTCAGAGCACTGCTCCTTCATCAGGTCAAGTAAACTTCATCAGATGACGGACCAGTGCTCAGAGAGCCTGTAATTTCAAATAAACCTTTTCGACCATAACTTGGTGTCATGTGAGTTCTGACTTTGTCCACCCCAGTCCAACTCCTGCACCTCCACATCATGAGTACAATAGTTAGTTAGACGAATGAGAGGTGATCTTATTGAAACATATAAGATTCGGAGAAGATGCGACATGTTGTCTCTGAGAGGATGTTTCAGCATAGGGGAATCTAGAATTAGGGGGCACAGTTTAAAAATAAGCAGGCACCTATTTACAATGGATTTGAGGAGAATTCCATCTCTCATTGGATCTTTAGTCTTTGAGATTCTGTTCCACAGACAGCAACGGAGAATGGAGAGCTGAATTGGGGAGATGTGTGATCGACGTAGGAGTCAAGGGTTATGAGGCAGATAGGAAAGTAGAGTCATAATCTGATCAGCTATGATGTTGTTGAATGACAGAGCAGATTCCATGGGCTTCCTTTCCAGTTCTTGTTATGTTCTTATGTCTCAAACTCACTGAGGTAAAATCTACTCCAAAACTGGGCACTAATTATTCAATCTTTTTTTGAAAAAGAAATCATATTAAAAACATTTCTTGATATATTTCAAGGGGGTAACTGAGTACAGCTCTATGAATACAACTGAAACAGATTTATCTTAGTGTAACAGATGAGATCATCAGGCTAACCACCTGTGACTAACCAGGTTTTAATTAACTGGAAATTACTTCAAAAAAAACTACACAGAACCATTTAGTTTCATTAGTATATTGTAGTTTGTAAACAAATTATTTATTTTCAGATGGTTAAAATATGCTAAAAGTATCCTTGTGCCTAAAAAAAGGGTTAATATTGAAGACACTCCTCAAAGGCCTGTAGTTAGAGATAATGAGCCTAAATTCTGGATTAGTGGTTCTGGACGAGCACAACAGTTCAGACAGCATCCGAGGAGCAGCAAAAATCGATGTTTCGGGCAAAAGCCCTTCATCAGGAATATAATGAGCCTAAAGTCATGGAATAGAACAGAATGTTCCAGTGCAGAAGGAGTCCATTTGATCCATCATATCTGTACTGGCTCCTGAAAGAACTAGGCAGCTAGTTCCACTATCCCGCTCTATCTCCATACCCCTCTAAATTAATCACTTTCTAAGGTATATCCAGCTCTCTTGTGAAACTTCATATGGAATCTGTCTCCACCAGTTTCCCAGCAGCACACTCCAAATCCCAACAAGTCTCTGAGGAAAGAGATTTCCCCTCATCTCACTCATAACTCTCTTACTGACAATCTTGAAATGGTGATCCCCACTTACTCACATACTAACCAGTGGACACAGAATATCATGTCACACTGTTCACAATTTTAAACACCTCAAAAAGAGCACCTCTTAATGTTCTATGCACAAAGGAGAATGAACCCAATTTCTCTAATCTTTCTTTGTACCGAAACTCCCTCATTCGTGGTTTAAATCTAATAAATCTCCTCAGTGCTCTCAGTAAATTTCCTCAGTACTCTCTCAGTAAATCATCTCAGAACTCTCAGTAAATCTCTTCAGTACTGTCTTAGTAATCTTCCTCAGTACTCTCTCAGTATACCTCCTCAGTACACTCTCAGGAAATCTCCTCAGTACTCTCTCACAGTAAATCTCCAAAGTACTCTCTCAGTAGTTGAGTGTGTGGTGCTGGGAAAGAACAGCAGGTCAGACAGCATCCGAGGAGCAGGAGAATTGATGTTTCAGGCAAAAGCCCTTCATCAGGAGATTTGCTGAGAGAGTAGTGAGGAGATTTACTCAGAGAATACTGCCAACCTATAGTACCTTCATTCACTCACTGTACTATATGTGGATTCCTGATGAAGGATTTTTGTTTGAAGAGTCGATTTTCCTGCTCCTCGGATGCAGCCTGACCAGCTGTGCTTTTCCAATACTACATTCTCGATGCTAATCTGCAGTGCTCACTTTCGCTTACTTTCTCAGGAGTGTCTCAGTACATCTCCACAGTACTCTCTCAGTAAATCTCCTCAGTATTGTCTGACTATTCTCTCATTAAATCTCATCAGTACTCTCTCAATACTGTCTCAGTAAAATGCTTCAGTATTCCCTCAGTACATCTCCTTGGTACCCTTGCAGCACTCTCTCAATAAATCTGCTCAGACCTCTCTCAGTAAATCTGCTTAGTACACACTCTGTTCTCTCTCAGTATATCTCCTCAGTACTCTTTCTGTAAATCTTGTCGGTATTCTGTCAGTACTCTTTCATTACTCGCTCAGTAACACTCCTCAGTACTTTCTGTTCTGTCACAGTAAATCTCCTAATTATCACTCAATAAACCTCCTCAAAACTCTCTCAATACTCCCCCAGTAAATCTCCTCAGTTCTCTCTCAGTACTCTCTCAGTAAATCTCCTCAGGACTTTATCAGTACTGTCTGAGTACTCTCTCAGTAAAATTCCTCAGTACTATCTCAGTAAATCTCCTCAGTAATCTCACAGTAAATATTGTCGGTACTCTGTCAGTACTCTCTCATTACTCTCTCAGTAAAACTCCTCAGTACTGTCACAGTAAATCTCCAAATTATCACTCAGTAAATCTCCTCAGTACTCTCTCAGTAAATCTCTTCAATAATTTCTCAGTGGTTCTATTCAGTACTCTCTCAAAAAATCTCCTCAAACTCTCTCATTACTCTCTCAATAAATCTCCTCAGTACTCTCTCAGTAAATCTCTTCAATAATTTCTCAGTGGTTCTATTCATTACTCTCAATAAATCTCCTCAGTACTCTCTCAGCAAATGCCCTCAGTACCCTCTGAGTAAATCTCCTCAGTACTCTCTCACTACTCACTCAATAAATCTGCTCAGTGCTCTCTTACTAAAGCATATCAGGACTCTCTCAGTAAATCGTTTCAACCCTCTCTCAGTACCCTGTCAGTAAATCTTCTCAGTCATCTCTCAGTAAATCTCCTCAGTTCACTCTCTGAGCTCTCTCAATACGTTTCCTCAGTGTCTCTTAGTAAATCTCCTCAGTATTCCTGCCATATTCTTCAGAAAATCCCCTTAGTACTCTCTCAGTAACTCTCCTCAGTATTCTCTCAACAAATCTTCTCCGTACTCTCTCACTACACTCAATAAATTTCATTACTCTCTCAGTAAATCTCATCAGTACTCTCTCTATTCTCTCTCAGTAAATCTCCTTAATATCTCTCAATACTCTATCAATAAATCTCCTCAGTACTCTCTCAGTAAGTGTCTTCAGTACTGTCTCAGTACTCTCACAGTAAATCTCCTCAGTACTCTTTCAGAAAAAAAACTCCTCAGTACACTCTCTGTAAATCTTCACTGTACTCACTCAGTATGCTCTCAGTAAGTCTCCTCAGTACTCTCAATAAATCTGCTTAGTGCTCTCTCAGAGAATCTCCTCAGTACTCTTTCAGTACTGTCTCAGTAATTTTCCTCAATTCTCTCTGAGTACTCTCTCAGTAAATCTCCACAGTACTCTCTCAGTAGACTCTCAGTAAATCTCCTCAGTACTCTCTCAGCAAATCACCTCAGCACTCTCTCAGTACATATCTTCAGTACTCTCACAGCACTCTCTCAATAAATCTCCTCAGCACTATATCAGTAAATCTCCTTAGTACACTTTACGCGGTCTCTCAGAATATCTCCTCAGTAATCTCTCAGTAAATCTCCTCAGTACTCTTTCAGTACTGTCTCAGTTAATCTCCTCGGAACCTGTGAGTAAATCTCCACAGTACTCTCTCAGAAATCACTGCAGTACTGGTCTCAGTACTCTTCTGTAAATCTCCTGGGGCTCTCTCAGGAAATCATCTCAGTACTCTCTGATAAATGTCATTACTTTCTCTGTACTCTATAGGGTAATCTCTGTACTCTTTCAGGAATTCTCATCAGTTCTCAGTATTTTTTCAGTAAATCTCCCAGGTCTCTCCCAGTACTTTCTAAGTAAATCTCCTCAGTGTGATTCTCAGGACTCTCAGTAATCTGTCACTAAATCCCCTCAGTCCTCATTCTGAAAATCTCCTCAGTACTGTCTTGTAAATCTCTTCTGTACTCTCTCAGCAGGTCGGTCAGTAAATGGCCTCATTAATCTCATAGCCTTCTCTGTTCAATCGTTCTCATGTACTCTTGCCACATTTTCTCAGTACCTCTCCTCAGTACTCTCTCAGTACTGTCTCAGTAATTCTCCTCAATATATTCTCAGTACTCTCTCAGTAAATCTCCACAGTAGTTTCTCAATAGCCTCTCAGTAAATCTCCTCTGTGCTCATTCAGTAAATCTCCTCAGCACTCTCTCAGTAAATCTCGTCAATGCCCTTTCAATACTCTCTCAGTAAATCTCCTCAGTACTCATTCAGCAATTTCTCAATAAATCTCCTGAGTACTCTATCACTAGATTGCCTCAGAACTCTCCCATTAATCTCTCAGTAAAACCTCTCAGTTCTCTCTCAGAGATCTGTCAGTAAATCTTATCTGTACTCTCCCAGTAAATCTCCTTAGTACTTGGTCAGTAAATCTCTTCAGTCCTCTCTTCTTCTCTCTCAATAAATCTCCTCAGTACTCTTGCTACACTCTATCAGTAAATCTCCTCGGTACCCTCTCAGTAAATCTTTCTTCTGTACACTCTTGTCGCATTCTCTCAGAAAATCCCTTCCGTACTCAGTCAGTAAATCTCCTCAGTCCCTCTTCTTCTCTCTCAATAAATCTCAGTAATTTCTCTACACTCACTCAGTAAATTTCCTCTGTACTCTTTCAGTACTCTCTCAGAAAATCTCCACAGTACTCTCTCAGAAAATCTCCACAGTACTCTCTCAGTAAATCTTTCCTCTGTACACTCTCAATAAATCTTCTCACTACATTCTCTGTACTCTCCCAATAAATCTCCTCAGTATTATCTCAATACTCTTTCAGCAAATTTCCTCAGTACTCTCTCAATAAATCTCCTCAGTACTCTCTCAGCAAATCACCTCAGTACTCTCTCAGTAATCCATCAGTACACTCGCAGTAGATCGCCTCAGTAGTCTCTCAGTATTCTCAGTAAATCTTCTCAGTAATTATCCTCAGTACTCTCTCAGTAATTCTCTCAGTAAATCACCTTATTACTCTCTCAGTAAAACTCCTCAGTATGATCTCAGAGCTCACTCAGTAAATCTTCTCAGTACTTTCTCTGTACTCTCAGTAAATTTCCTCCAAACTGTCTCAGTAAATATCCTCAGTACTCTCTCCCAATATGCTCTCAGAAAACCTCTTAAGTACTCTCTCAGGAAATATCCTCAGTACTCTCAGTAAATCTTCTCATTACACTCTCAGGACTCTCTCAGTTCATCTGACAGTACTCTCTCTCTGTATATCCTTTCTCAGTAATTCTCCTCAGTACTCTGTGAGTAAATATCCTCAGTAATCTCTTTGTAAGTCTCCTCAGTACTCACTGCATTCTTCAGAAAATCCCCTCAGTACTCTGTCAGTAAACCTCTTCAGTCCTCTGGTCTTCTCTCTCAATAAATCTCCTCAGTAATCTCTCTACACTCTCTCAGTAAATCTCCTCAATACTCTCACAGTAAATTTCGTCTGTACTCTTTCAGTACTCTCTGTAAGTCTGCTCATCACTCTCACTGTTCTCTCTCAGCAATCACTCAGTAAATCTCTTCAGTTCTCTCTCAGCAAATCTCCTCAGTACTCTCTCAGTAAATCTCCTAAGTACACTTTCTGAAAATCACCTCAGCACTGTCTCAGAACTCTCTCAGAATATCTCCTCTGTACTCTCTCAGCACTCTCGCAGGAAATCTCCTCAGTAAATCTGTCATTACTCTTCAGCAGTCTCTCAGTAAATCACCACAGTACTGTCTCAGTAAATCTCCTCAGTCGTCTCTCAGTAAATCTCCTCAGTACTCGCTCAGTAATCTCTTAGTAAATCTCCTCAGTACTCTATCACAAGTACCCTCAGTACTCTTTCATTACTCTCTCAGTAAATCTCACCAAATCTCCTCAGTACCCTCTGAGTAAATCTGCTCAGTAATCTCTTACTAAATCATCTCAATCCTCTCTCAGTAAATCATCTCAGTCCTCTCTCAGTAAATCATCTCAGTACATTCTCAGTAATCCTCCTCAGTACTCTCGCCGCATTCTCTCAGAATGTCCCCTCAGTACTCCTGCAATAAATCTCCTCAGTACTCTTTTCCTCTCTCTCAATAAATCTCCTCAATACTCTCTCAGTAAATCTCCTCAGTACTCTGTCTGCAGTCTCTCACAAAATCTTCTCAATACTCTCTCAATATTCACTCACTAAATCTCCTCAGTACTCTCTCAGTAAATTTCCTCTGAACTCTCTCAATACATCTCCTTAGTACTCTCTCAGTCAATCTCCTCAGTACTCTATCAGCAACTGTCCTCAGTACTCTTGACGCAATCTCTCGGTAACTCTCCTCAGTACTCTCTCAGAAAATCTCCTAAGTTCTCTCTCAGTAAATCTCCTCAGTAAATCTCTCAGAATATATCTCCTCACTACTCTCTCAATAAATCTCCTCAATACTCTCTCAGTTCTCTCTCTCTACTCTCTCATTAAATCTCAAATCTCCTCAGTTCTCTCTTAGTACTCTCTCAGGGATCTGTTTTGGGAACACTGCTGTTTGTCGTTTTTATAAATGACTTAGATGCAGGCATAGGTGGATGGATTAGTAAATTTGCAAACGACACTAAAGTCAGTGGAGTAGAGGACAGTTTGGAAGAATGTTACAGGTTGCAGTAGGATTTGGATAAACTGCAGAATTGGGCTGAGAGGTAGCAAATGGAGTTCAATGCAACTAAATGTGAGGTAATTCACTTTAAGATGAATAACAGGAAGGTAGAGTACTTGGTCAATGGAAAGATTCTTGGTAGTGTGGACGTGCAGAGGGATCTTGGAGTCCATGTGCATAGATCCCTGAAAGTTGTCACCCAATGGATAGTGCTGTTAAGAAGGCATATGGTGTGTTGGGTTTCATTGGTAGAGATATTGAGTTCAGGAACCGTAATATCATGTTGCAACTATACAAAACGCTGGTGCAGCCACACTTGGAATATTGTGTACAGTTCTGGTCGCCCCATTCCAGGAAGGATGTGGAAGCTTTGGGAAAGGTGCAGAGGAGATTTACCAGGATATTGCCTGGTCTGGAGGGAAAGTCTTATGAGGAAAGGCTGAGAGACTTGGGCCCGTTCTCATTGGACAGAAGGCGGCTAAGGGAGGATTCGATAGAGACATACAAGATGATCAAGGGATTAGATAGGGTAGACAGTGAAATACATTTTCCTAGGATGATGATGTCAGCGTGTACGAGGGGGCATAACTACAAATTGAGGGGTGATCGATTTAAGATAATGTCAGAGGCAAGTTCTTTACGCAGAGAGTGGTAAGGGTGTGGAATGCCCTACCTGCCAACGTAGTTAACTCAGTCACATCAGGGAGATATAAACAATCCTTAGATAAGCTCATGGATGATTTTGGGATAGTGTAGGGGGACGAGCTGAGAAAAGTCCACAGGTCAGTGCAACATCGAGGGCTGAAGGGCCCGTTCTGCGCTGTGTTGTTCTATGTTCTATGTTCTAAATATCCTCAGCACTCTCTCAGTAAATCCCTTCAATACTTTGTCAGTATGCTCTGAATAAATCTCCTCAGTACTCTCCCAGTAAATCATCTCAGGACTGTCAGAGTTCTCCCTCAGTAAATCTCCATACTACTCTCTCAGTAAATCTCCTCAATACTCTCAGTACTCACTCAGTAAATTTCCTCAGTACTGTCTCAGTACTCTCGTTGCATTCTCTCAGAAAACTCCTTCAGTACTCTCTCAGTAAATCTATTCAGTAATCTCTTCTTCTCTCGCAATACATCTCAGTACTTTCTCCAGAAATCTCCTCAGTACTCACTCATTAGTCACTCAGTAAATCTCCACAGTACTCTATCAATAATTCTCCTCTGTTTTCTCTCATTATTTCTCAGCAAATCTCCTCAGTACCCCCTCAGTAAATCTCAATACTCTCTCAGTAAATCCCCACAGTACTCTCTCTGTACATCTCCTCAGCAGTCTAGCAGCATTCACTCATTAAATCTCCTCAGTTCTCTTTCAGTAAATCTCCTTAGGACACCTCCATACTCTCTCAGTAATTCTCCTCAGTACTTTCTCAGTAATTTCTCAGTAAATCTCCTTATGATCTCTCAGTAAAACTTCTCAGTACTCTCTCAGTAAATCTCTGCAGTACTCTCTCAGTAAATCTCGTCAGTACTCGCACATTACTTACTCAATATATATCCTCAGCAAAGTCTCAGAAAATCTCCTCAGTACTTTCTCAGTACTCTCACAGTAAATCTCCTCAGTACTGTCTCAGTTCTCCCTCAGTAAATCTCAGCAATACACTCTTAGTCAATCTCCTCAGTTCCCTCTCAGTACTCTCTCGATACATCTCCTCAGTACTCTCTCAGTAAATCTCATCAGTACTCACTCAATAAACTCTGAGTAAACCTCCACAATACTCTATCACTAAATCTCTTCAGTATTCTCTCAATTGTCTCTCAATAAATCTCCTCAATATTCCCTCAGAAAATCTCCTCAGCACACTCTCACGGCTCTCTCAGTAAATCTCTACAGTTCTCTCAGTAGTCTCTCAGCAAATCTCCTCAGTATTCTCTCAGACCTCTCTCAGGAAATATCCTCAGTACTGTTCCAATAAATCTCCTTAGTACAGTCCCTGTCCTCTCTCATTATATCTCCTCAGTAATCTCTCTGTAAATCACATCAGTATCCCTTCAGTAATCTCTCATTACTCTCTTAGTAAAACTCCTCAGTAGGTTCTCAGTACTTTCTCAGTAAATCCCCTAATTCTTTCAAAGTAAATCTCCTCAGTACTCTCACTGTATTCTCTCAGTAAATCTCCTCAATACTCTCTCAGTGATCTCTCAGTAAATCTCTTTAATTCTCTCTCAGTAAATCACTTCAGTACTTTCACAACACTTAATAAATATGCTCAGTACTCTCACAGTAAATCTCCTCAGTTTGCCCTCAGTAAATCTCTGCATTACTCTTTCAGTCAATCTCCTTACTATTCTCTCCTTAGTCTCTCAGTAAATCTCCTCAGTACTCTCTCATTAAATGTCCTCAGTACTCTTTCAGTAAATCTCCTCAGTAATTTCTCAGTAAATCACGTCAGTACTCCATCAATACTCTCTCATTTCTGTCTTAGTAAATCTCCCCTGTACTCTCTCAATAGTCTCTCAGTAAATGTCCTCAGTACTCTGTCAGTACTCCCTCAGTAAATCTCTTCAGTACTCTCTCAGCAAATCTTCTCAGTACACTCCCTGTACTCTCTCACTATATCTCCTCAGCAATCTCTCAGTGAATTACATCAGTATACCTTCAGTACTCTGTCATTACTCTCTTAGTAAAACTCCTCAGTACTCTCTCTGTAAATTACTTCAGTACTCTCACAGTACTTACTTAATAAATATGCTCTGTACTCTCTCAGTAAATCTCCTCAGTATTCCCTCAGTTCTCCCTCAGTAAGTCTCTGCGTTACTCTCTCAGTCAATCACCTCAGCTCTCTCTCAGTACTCTCTCAATAAATCTCCTCAGTATTCTTTCTGTTTATCTATTCAATAATCTCTCAGTAAATCCCATCAGTACTCCATCAGTACTCTCTCATTACTCTCTCACTAAATCTACTGAGTACTTTCTCAGTAAATCTCCTCACTGACCATCAGTAAATCTCCTCAGTACTCTCTCAGTACACCTCCTCAGTACTCTCGCAGCACTCTCTCAATAAATCTGCTCAGTACTCTCTCTATTCTCAGTATATCTCCTCAATAATCTCTCAGTAAATCTCATCGGTACTCTGTCAGTACTCTCTCATTAGGTAAAAATAATGACAGCAGATGCTGGAAACCAGATTCTGGATTAGTGTTGCTGGAAGAGCACAGCAGTTCAGGCAGCATCCGAGGAGCACTAAAATCAACGTTTCGGGCAAAAGCCCTTCATCAGGAATAAAGGCAGAGAGCCTGAAGCGTGGAGAGATAAGCTAGACGAGGGTGGGGGTGGGGAGAGAGTAGCATAGAGTACAATTGTGGGGGAGGGGATGAAGGTGATAGGTCGGGCAAGAGGGTGGAGTGGATAGCTGGAAAAGAAGATAGGCAGGTAAGACAAGTCATGGGGAAATGCTGAGCTGGAAGTTTGGAACTAGGGTGAGGTGGGGGAAGGGGAAATGATGAAACTGTTGAAGTCCACATAGATGCCCTGGGTTGAAGTATTCCGAGGCGGAAGATGTGGCTGTGGTACAGCAGATAAAGGGGGTGCAGAGTTAGTTTGGCACACTGACCTCTACACCGCTGAAGCCAAACGCCAACTTGAGGACACCTCTTCCTACCGTCCCCTCGACCATGACCCCACACCCATCACCAAACCATCATCTCCCAGACCATACAGAACCTCATCACCTCAGGAGATCTCCCACCCACAGCTTCCAACCTCATAGTCCGGGAACCCCGCACTGCCCGGTTCTACCTCCTTCCCAAGATCAGCAAGCCTGACCACCCTGGCCGACCCATTGACTCAGCATGCTCCTGCCCCACTGAACTCATCTCTACCTACCTTGACATTGTCCTATCCCCCCTAGGCCAGGAACTCATATACGTTCGAGACACCACCCATGTCCTCCCCTTCTCCAAGACTTGCGTTTCCCTGGCCCCCAACGCCTCATCTTCACCATGGATATCCAATCCCTCTACATCTCCATCCGCCATGACCAGGGCCTCCAAACCCTCCATTTTTTCCTCTCCTGACGTTCCCAACAGTACCCTTCCACTGACACTCTCATTCGTTTGGCCGAACTGGTCCTCACTCTTAACAATTTCTCCTTCGAATCCTCCCACTTCCTCCAGACCAAAGGGGTAGCCATGGGCACCCGTATGGGCCCCAGCTATGCCTGTCTCTTTGTTGCCTACGTAGAACAGTCGATCTTCCGTAATTACACCGGCACCACTCCCCACCTCTTCCTCCGCTACATTGATGACTGCATTGGCGCCACCTCATGCTCCCGCGAGGAGGTTGAGCAATTCATCAACTTCACCAACACATTCCACCATGACCTCCCCCCTCCTTTTCGCCTTCCGCAAAGACCGTTCCCTCCGTAACTACCTGGTCAGGTCGACGCCCCCCTACGACCCACCCTCCCATCCTGGCACCTTCCCCTGCCGCCGCAGGAACTGTAAAACCTGCACCCACACCTCCTCCCTCACCTCCATCCAAGGCCATAAAGGAGCCTTCCACATCCAACAAAGTTTTACCTGCACATCCACTAATATCATTTATTGTATCCGTTGCTCCCGATGAGGTCTCCTCTACATTGGGGAGACTGGACGCCTCCTAGTAGAGCGCTTTAGGGAGCTTCTCCAGGATACCCTCGCCGATCAACCACATAGCCCCACGGCCCAACATTTCAACTCCTCTTCCCACTCTGCCGAGGACATGGAGTTCCTGGGCCTCCTTCACAGCCGCTCCCTCACCACTAGACGCCTGGAGGAAGGACTCTCATCTTCTGCCTCGGAACACTTCAACCCCAGGGCATCAATGTGGACTTCAACAGTTTCCTCATTTCCCCTTCCCCTACCTCACCCTAGTTCCAAACTTCAAGCTCAGCACTGTCCCCATGACTTGTCCTACCTGCCTATCTTCTTTTCCAGCTATCCACTCCACCCTCCTCCCTGACCTATCACCTTCATCCCCTCCCCCACTCACCTATTGTACTCTATGCTACTTTCTCCCCACCCCACCCTCCTCTAGCTTATCTCTCCACACTTCAGGCTCTCTGTCTTTATTCCTGATGAAGGGCTTTTACCTGAAACGTTCATTTTACTGCTCCTCTGATGCTGCCTGAACTGCTGTGCTCTTCCAGCACCACTAATCCAGTACTCTCTCATTACTCTCTCAGGAATACTCCTCAGTAATTTCATAGTACTCTTTAGTAAATATCCTCATCATCTCTCAGTAAATCTCCTCAGTACTCTCTCAGTAAATCTCCTCAGTACTCTCGCAGTAAGTCTGCTCAGTAGTCTCGCAGTAAACCTTCACAGTACTCAAACTGTATTCTCTCAATAAATCTTCTCAGTACTCTCTCAGAAATTTTTGTCAGTACTCTTTCTGTAAATCTCCTCAGTACTCTCTCATTACTCGCTCAGGAAATCTCCTCAGTACTGTCTCAGTACTCTCTTGGTAAATCTTGTCTGTACTGTCTCAGTAAATCTTCTCAGTACTCTCAGCAACTGACCTCAGTACTCAGTCAATACTCTCTCAGTAAATCACCTTAGTACTTTCTCAGTAAATCTCAGTGCTCTCTCAGTCCTCTCAATAAATCTCCACAGTACTAACTCCATAAATCTCCACTGTATTTTCTCAGTGAATCTCCTCATTACTCTCTCAGTAAATCTCCTCAGTACTGTCTCACTGCGCTCTCACTAAATTTCCTCAGTACTCTCTCAGTTAATCTGCTCAGTACTCTCTCCCTGACTTTACCATTCTTTGTTGAGTTAGGAGCACGATACTCCAAATGTCCTCCAACATACGATTCATAGAGGCGGAGTATTATTTACTTGCTTTTATACTCTATGCCTGCATTTACAAACTCAATGATCCTTTCTGCCTGCTTTTACTTGCCTAGCCACTTTCCGAGAATTTTGTGTTTGAACCCTGAGATCCGCTTGCTTCGAAGTGAACCTCAATGTTGTACCTTTCAGCCTGTACGGTCTCTCTGTGTTTCTTCCATCAAATGTCATTACCTCACTTTTCTTTGTTTGGAATTCATCTTCCAGGCATCTGCCCATTCAGTTAACCTGTCTCTCTGAACTTGCTCAGCATCATCATCATAATTCACCACTCTCCCAAATTCAGCATCATCTGTAAATTTAGAGATTTTGCTCTCAACATCACCTCAGTGAACAGTTTGGTACTCATGGCAATTAATTTGATCTTGCACAATTTTTTTTTGCTATTTGAGAGTCTCCAATTTGATGGAATACAATTAGTCAGTATTCTTCTTCCATTCAGGGAGAATGACTGTTGCTGCCTGAAAGTCAGCAGAAGATAATGAACAATGAACAAGCACACTATAGGGACGTGGAATACAGCTAACTAGAGGAAAGCTCAATGAATGGGACATTAATGGAAGCCATTCCATAATGTCATGTTCAAGTGCAAAGCTGATCTCAAGTTACACAGAATCATACAGCACAGAAACAGGTCACAGGAACCGAGTTTGTGAAGTATGCAGCTATGGTTATCGCTGACCTAGGGCTGTTTCTGCACCACAGATGGAAACATCTTCTCTGTACCTAACCTGAAAAAAGCCCTGTCATCATTTTAAGGAAATCTGTTGGATCACCTCTCGACTCATTTTTGCTGTGTCCAAGAGTCACAATCTGTTCAGACCTTCAATTATTTCACTTCGCCAATTCTAATAAGATGGAAAGAATCTGAACATTTCTGTATTACTGTTGCAATAAAACCCTCAGCATCTACCAAACATTGGTGAGTATTACGGTGAGTTTTGGTTTTAAAGTTTAATGGGAGTGAGATTAAATCTCACTGTCATATGGCCATCATGAACCCACATCACACTCAGTAATAAGCACTTCCAGCAATGATTAGCCCAAAATAACATGCATTGACTGAAAGTAAGCTGTCAAAATCCTCAAAGACTAATGGTCACAGTGCAAAATGAATGAAAGAATAATTAATCGTACCATATCCTTTTTATATTGCCCTCACATTGATGTAAGACTGTGCAGCTTTCATTAATACAGAGTCAATTTTGTAATCTGTTCATATAGTCTCACTGAGTTGTTTGAAAATCTGAACTGATCGTGATCATTTTATCTCATCTTCATGTAGGCTAACTGAGCTACTCTGTTGGTCTGTTCAATTATTGGCAGAAAAAATGATTTCTCCATAATGCATCCACTGTTGGCTTAAAACAGAACTGTCACATCAGGTAATGCTTGTCTTCTGTTATTCTGACAGTGTGTCTCAACTCCACCTGCACAGTAGTGTGAGTGAAACATAGCCATTTGTTGGAGTCAATATCCTAATGGCCTGTCAGAAGCAACATCGCTGATCATCAAGTATTCAAGGGAGAAAATGTTACATGGGGGAGAACAAGCATCACTCTAGAGTGATGAAGGAGTGAGAGAGAGAGAGAGAGTGTGTGTGTGTGTGTGTGTGTGTGTGTGTGTCAGAGTGTGTTAGTTATAGCATGTGAGTGTGAGATTCAGCTTGTTAGAGAGATTGTGGATTTCACTCGGCAGCACAGTGTTGGGATGAGGTATGGGAACAATTTATTAATCTCGAGGTGCACTATCTTGAGAGAGATTTTGACTTTCAAGTAGAAAATGGGAGAAAGGCATTGGGAACCCACTCGACTCCAACCAACAGCCTATCAGAGTTTATTGTTGGGCTGGAGAAGGTCAGAACCAGAATTCGTACAGTGAACCCAAGCAGTCTGCTACACATTAGTGTTGAGAGTGTGGTGCTGGAAAAGCACAGCAGGTCAGGCAGCAACCGAGGAGCAGGAGAATCGACATTTCCGGTATAAGCCTGATGAAGTACTAATACCCGAAATGTCAATTCTCCTGCTCCTCGGTTGCTGCCTGATCTGTTGTGCTTTTCCAGCACCGCACTTTCGATTCTGATCTTCAGCACCTGAAGTCCTCACTTTCTCTAACAGCTACACATTAGTGTTCAGCTTTTGGATTTATTGCAACAGGCAAGTGAAAGCCTTTTATTAATGGATAAGAAGTATCCATTTATGGGGCATCTTTCCTTCATTTTCTTCAACCTTAATTTTCCTGACTCTGTAACATACCCACCTGCTCAATTTGACAAGATATGGAGGTGCTGATGCTGGACTGGGGTAGACAAGGTTGGAAGGCACGTGACACCAGACTATAATCCAACAGGTTTATTTGAAATCACAAGCTTTCAGAGCACTGCCCCTTCATCAGGTGGAGCAAACAGAAGCGCACAGGCACAGAATATAAACACCGAGAGATCAAGAGATCAGACAAATGGTGTGAGTGTTGACAGGCTGAACATAAATCTTTGCAGGTGATCAAAAGTGTAATACAGTGTGAGTAAAGTATCAACAGCTGAATAGCATGTGAAGGGATGGCCCATAATCTGATTAAATGAAGCAAAGAGATCATTACAAAAAAATCAAAAATAAAGTGGTGCTGGAGACAAACCAAATGGCTGGAATAACAGGTTAGGTATAAGAGTCCTATGCTGAGGGTCTAACCAAAGTAACAAGTAATCCAAAACTGTACAAACTAATTATGGTGGAGAGATCAAA
The DNA here is from genome assembly GCF_020745735.1 of Hemiscyllium ocellatum. Taxonomy (NCBI): domain Eukaryota; kingdom Metazoa; phylum Chordata; class Chondrichthyes; order Orectolobiformes; family Hemiscylliidae; genus Hemiscyllium; species Hemiscyllium ocellatum. The sequence continues at coordinate 58,950,757 of NC_083422.1, read as the reverse complement.
GGAGTGCCAAAATAGGACAGGAAGGAAGATTTTATAGATCTAGGAAGAGGCTGAATAGGCTAGGGTTGTTTTCCTTGGAGTTCCCTTGCTAAAAGGTGACCTTATAGAGATTGATAAAATCATGAAGGGCATGGATAGGATGAATAGACAAGGTCTTTTCCCTGGGGAGGAGGAATCCAGAACTAGAGGACATAGGTTGAATTGAATTGAATTGAATTTATTGTCATGTGTACTGAGGCACAGTGAAAAGCTTTGTCTTCTGAGCAATAGAGTCAGATCACAGAGTAAAGCAGTATAGATAGTAAATAATAGGTAAACAGCAGGGGAAAAATACCCACAGGTACAGGCGAATGTGAAGAGTTTGTTAGTCCATTCAGTATTCTAACAACAGTAGGGTAGAAACTGTTTTGAAACCGGCCTGGTGTGTGTGTTGGGAGAGGTTGTAGAAAAACATTGCCAGGGTGGGATGGATCTTTGAGAATGCTGGCGGCCTTTCCTTGACAGTGGGGCCTGATAGATGGATTCTATAGATGGGAGGTTGGCCTTTGTGATTGTCTGGACCGAGTTCCCCATTCTCTGTGACTGTCTCCGATCTTGAATGGTACAGTTGCCATACCAGGTAGTGATACATACATCCAGACAGAATGCTCTTGATGGTGCACCTATAAAAGTTGACAAGGATATTCACCGTCATGCCAAACTTCCTCAGCTGCCTGAGGAAGAAGAGACATTGTAACCAGTGCATCCACATGAAGAGTCCAAGACAGCTTGTTGTGGATGACCACTTCCAGGAGCTTGACACTCTCCACTTGTTCCACCTCTGTGCTGTTAATGTGTAGGAGGGAATGAGTAACATCCCACCGAAAGTCAATAAATAGTTCCTTGGTTTTGCTGGTATGGAGAGCTAGGTTGTTCTCTACACCATTTTTCCAGGTCTTCCACCTCCCGTCTGTAGTCTGTTTCATCACCATCTGAGATTCAACCGACTATGGTGGTGTCATCAACGAATTTGCAAATGGCATTAGTCTGGTATTTGGCGATGCAGTCATGGGTATACAGTGAGTACAGTAGGGGACTGAGTACACACCCCTGGGGGGGCTCCAGTGTTGAGTGTTAGTGAGGATGAAATATTGTCCCCAATCTTCACTGATTGTGGCCTGTGGGTCAAGAAACTGAGGATCCAGTTGCAGAGAGTGGGGTTTAGTCTGAGATCACTAAGTTTAGTGGTCAGTAATTTTAGTAAGGCGTTTGATAAGGTTCCCCATGGTAGGCTACTGTAAAAAATACGGAGGTATGGCATTGAGGGTGCGTTAGAGGTTTGGATTAGGAATTGGCTGACTGGAAGAAGACAGAGGGTAGTAGTTGATGGTAAAGGTTCATCTTGGAGTGTAGTTACCAGCAGTGTTCTGCAAGGATCTTTTGGGACCATTGCAATTTGTCATTTTCGTAAATGACCTGGAGGAGGGGCTAGAAGGTTGGGTGAGCAAGTTTGCGGATGATACGAAAGTCGGTGGAGTTGTTGACAGTGAGGAAGGATGTGGTAGGTTACAGTGGGATATAGGTAAGCTGCAGAGCTGGGCAGAAAGGTGGCAAATGGAGTTCAATGTAGTAAGTGTGAAGTGATTCACTTTGGTAAGAGTAACAAGAAGATGGAGTACTGGGCTAATGGTCGGATACTTGGGAGTGTGGATGAGCAGAGGGATCTTGGTGTCCATGTACACAGATCTCTGAAAGTTGCCACCAGGTGAATAGTGCTGTGAAGAAGGCATATGGTGTACTGGCTTTTATTGGTAGAGGAATTGAGTTCCGGAGTCCTGAGGTCATGTTGCAGTTGTATAAGACTCTGGTGCGGCTGCATCTGGAGTATTGTGTGCAGTTTTGGTTGCCATACTATAGGAAGGATGTGGAGGCACTGGAACGGGTGCAGAGGAGGTTTACCAGGATGTTGCCTGGTATGGTAGGAATGAGCTGCCAGAGGAAGTGGTGGAGGCTTGCACAACTACAACATTCAAAAGGCCTCTGGATGGGTATATGAATACTCAGGGAAGGCAATGGGGCCTCCTGGTTTTATCACGGGACTCTTAACCCAGTGACTCAGGTAATGTCTCGGGGACTCGGGTTCAAATCCTGCCACGGCAGATGGTGAAATTTGAATTCAATAAATATCTGGAATTGTCAGTTGTTGGAAAAGCCCATCTGGTTCAATAACGGAAAGAAAAACTGCCAGTCTTACCTGGTCTGGCCTACATGTGACTGCAGACCCACCGCAATGTGGTTGATTCTTAACTATCTTCTGGGTAATTTGGGGTGGGCAATAAATACTGGCCCAGCCAGTGACGCCCTCATCCCATGAATGAATAAAAATGGGAAATGTTGAGAGGGATATGGGCTAAGTGCTGGCAAATGGGATTAGATTAGGTTAGGTTTTCTGGTCTGTTTCCGTGCTGTGCATCTCCATGACTCTAAACACTAGAAGACAGAAAAGATGTGTAGGAAAGCAAAGTTACAGTAATCATGGAGGATTTCAATATGCACGTGGACTAGGAAAATCAGGTTGGTGGTGAATCACAAGAAAAGGAGTTTGTGGAATGTCGGCGTAATGGCTTTTTGGAGCAGTTTGTGATGGAGCCCACTAGGGAACAGGCAATACCGGATTTAATGCTGTGCAATGAGGCAGGCTTGATAAGGGAGCTTAAGGTGAAGGGACTCTTAGATGGCAATGACCAAAATGTAATTCAATTTACTCTGCAATTTGAGAGGGAGAAGAGAGAATCTGAGATAATGGTATTACAGCTGAATAAAAGCAATTTAAGAGACATGAGGGAGGAGCTGTGTAGAACTGACTGGGAGAGGACCCTGACAGGAAAGACAGTGGAACAGCAATGGCAGGAGTTTCTGGGAGTAATTCAGGAGACACAGCAGAGATTCATCATGAGGAAAACAAAGCAAGATACAGGGAGGATGAGGCAATTGTGTCTGACTCGGGGAGTTAGGGATAGTGTAGAAGCAAAAGAGAAAGCAGATAGCGTGGTGAAGGGCAGTGCAAAACCAGGGGATTGGGAAGCTTAAAAAGACCAATAGGGGCAACAAAGAAGAAATAATGAGGAAGAAGATTAAATATGAGAGTAAGCTAGCCAGTAATATAAAGGAAGACTGTAAGAGTTTCTTTAGATATATAAATGGCAAAACTGACACAAAAGTGGACATTGGGCTGCTGGACAATGATGCTGGAGATATAGTAGTGGGGAACAAGGGGAAATTGGAAATTTCTGAGGAACTGGATAATTACTTCGTGTCAGTCTTCATGGTGGAAGACATGAGTAATATCCCAAAAATTCAAGAGAATGAGCGGGCAGAGCTAAGTATGATGGCCATCACCAAGGAGAAGGTGCTGGAAAAACTGAATAGTCTGAAGGTGGATAAATCACCTGGACCAGATGGACTACACTGCAGAGTTCTAAGGGAGAGAGCTGAAGAGATAGTGGAGCTTTTCGTGGTGATCTTTCAGGAATCACCAGAATCAGGAAGGGTCCAGGAGCATTGAAAAATCGCTAGCGTGACACCGCTGTTTAAAAAGGGTGTGAGGCAAAAGATGGAAAATTACAGATCAGTGAGCAGAACCGTGATGTGGGTAAGATCCTGGAATCCATTGTGAAGAATGAGATTTCTGAACACTTGGAAGTATATGGCAAAATAGGGCAAAGTCAGCATGGTTTTATCAAGGGAGGTCATGCCTGACAAATCTATTAGAATTCTTTGAGAAATAATGTGAAGATTAGACCAAGGAGAGCCAATGGATGTTGTCCACCTAAACTTCCAGAAGACCTTTGACAAGATGTCACACAGGAGGCTACTAAGTAATGTAAGGACCCATGGTGTCAGAGGCAAGATACTACCATGTATAGAAGCTTGGTTGTTTGGCAGAAAAAGCAGAGAATGGGATAAAAGGGTCCTTCTCAGGATGGCAGCTGGTGGCAAGTGGTATTCCGGAAGGTTCAGTGTTGGGACTACAACTTTTCACTTAATACATTAATGATCTAGATGAAGGAACTGAGGGCATTTGGCTAAGTTTACAGACGAGACAAAGATGGGTAGAGGGACAAATAGCATTGAGGAGGTGGGGAGGCTGTAGAAGGATTTGGACAAGTTAGGAGAGTGGGCAAAGAAATGGCAGATGGAGTACAACGTGGGAAAATATGTGACCATGCACGCTGATGGAAGAATAGAGGCATGGACTATTTTCCAAATAGGGAGGAAATTCAGAATTCTGAAGTGCAAAGGGACTTCAGAGTTCTAGTCCAGGATTCTCTCAAGGTAAACTTTTGACCTTAATATCTTTGTTAATACTCTTTGGATTCTCCTTAATTCTATTTGCCAAAGCTATCTCATGTCCCTTTTTGACCTCCTGATTTCCCTCTTGCGTATCTTTATACTCTTCAAAGGATTAACTCGATCTATCCTGTCTAAACCTTACATATGCATCCTACTTTTTCTTAACCAAAACTTCAATTCTTTCGTCATCCAGCATTCCTTTTACCTAACAGTCTTTTCTTTCACCCTGACAGGAATATACTGTCTCTGGATTCTCGTTATCTCATTTCTGAAGGCTTCCCATTTTCCAGCCGTCCCTTTACCTGCGAATATCTGCCACCAATCAGCTTTCAAAAGTTCTTGCCTAATACCGTCAAAATTAGCCTTTCTCCAATTTGGAACTTCAACTTTTAGATCTGGTCTACCTTTTTCTATCACTATCTTAAAACTAATGCTGAGAGATATATCTTGAGAAGTTGAAACAGTTATGGGGCAGAAGCAAAGGATTATTTCAATATATGGTGTTTATTACAATTATCAACATTGAGATCTGCCTTGCTTATACATTTCATTAATATCAATTACCAGGACAACCCAGGTGCAACTATTATTTATGTCTTGAACTTATAACAACACAAATGCATGGGCAATTAAAGAACTTTAATTGCTTGTGATATGCATGGTTCAACATTTAAGAGAAACAATGAAGCAAATGTAAGTAATTACCACTTATCTTATGTAATGTCATGTACAATAAACTCAATGCTACTTAGTAAAGCAGCTCAAATGATTGGAAATCATTAATACGGAGACACAAAAGGAAGCCTGTTGCTATTATCTGAGCAAACAGCGAAAAAGCCACTGTAGAGCCTGGAGCAAAGTATATTTCTGCTGCACTTTTATTACCAAATTTCACAGGTTACATCAGGCTTGCTTTGTTGAGGAAAGCAAAATTATTACTTACATCACAGCTATGAATACCAATAGTCAAAGGAGCAGTTGAATCTTACTCCCTCGTTTAGAAATATCATCAGATCTCCATTCCGCTCCAGTGAAAATGTCAAAAATGAGAGTGATTGTCTTTCGGGGTATTAAACTGTTTATCAGCATTTAATGACAGAAGTTAGACTGTGAAAGGTAATTGTACAATCCTGTTACAGAAAGCAATAACTAGCTTCTAGAAGTGAATAGATGCTTGATAAACCCTGTGTACACACTATTGTGGTTCAACTAGAATTTCCAGAATTGTGCTACAATTCATACCCATGGCATCTGTATCAACATATGAGACTGCCATCTGGGGTATCATTAGCCTGTGCAATTTTTCAACAGATTTTGGAACACACTTTGCAAGGTCTACCTGAGATTGCCATTTATTTAGGTGACATGATAATTACCAATAAGGAACACCGAGAGAACTTGGACACAGTCCAAAGGTGTTTTTCCAAGTCGGGTGTAACCTAAGAATGGAAAAATGCATGTTTGACCTACTTGGGCGACAGGGCCAACAATACTGGGTTACACCTGCTGGAGAATAATGTGAGGGCAATCAATGGAGACCCAGATCCCATGATTGTACCGGAGCAGAGATCTTTACTTGGGCTGGTAATTTATTATGGAAAGTTCATCGTAACTTGGCCTCTATCCTGGCACATCCTTGACACAAAAAGTGTCAGCCTTGCAAATGGTCATGCTGCCAAGCCAAAGGTTTCAGGGAAGTGAAGAAACAGCTATCATCCTCTGAGATATCGGCACACTATGATCCAAAGCAAGATCTGGTACTGACATGCGATGCCTCACAGTGTGGCATTGGGTGGTATTAGCCCATAGGTGGGCCTGAACAAGGACATGGACTGTGTGAAAGCTACAAATGGTGTGGGAACAAAAACATGCCCTGCTCCACCGAACAGTCTGAAAGAGTGTGGAAACCTTTCGTTACCTCCGTCTCGTTTCAATGTCCTTGCTGGCAGACGAAGAGGGTGAATTTCTCCTGGCCCAAGGTACAATCTCCTGTATATATTGGACATCAAGTCAGAGGAAGCTGATCCAGTGTAAAATGTTGCAGGAGGTCCTCCAAGATATAGATGGACTCAGAGATGGTGTGATTGTAACAAGGTCACCCAGCTGGACCTCACAGAATATGAGTTCCCTGATTGGGGCTGTTATTCTGGCTCCAATCAGGGAGCTCTGGCTAACAGATAAAATGGGAATGTAGGGTTAAAAAAAGGGGGGAAATATCACAGGAATGTCCCAGAGTCAAGAACTTTCCACGTGTAAATAAAAGGCGACTTGGTGACGAGATATCTGCCTCTGAGGAGTTGTTTCAATGTTCCTGAGCGATTGAAGCAAATCCAGTTCTAATTGCCATTTACACAGAATCTTCCAAAACAACTAACTACCTGAAAGCACTTTCTAGCCAACACTTTTGACATACTAGTTGCAATGTGGGAGATGTGGCAGTGAATATTCATACAGCAAGCTCCAACAAAGCAATGAGATGATGGGCAGAGCATCTGCCTTTGTAATAGTGATTGAGGAAACAAACTGTGATGGAAATTAAACAAGACTGTATAAAAAAAGTTTTTAACTGGATTAAGATGATGATGCACAAGTTAGTCTTGTGCAGCATATGTTAGCAGGCATAAACCTTCAACAACTGAATGGTCTATGTCAGCAGAAATGAACAGGGTGTACACCTTGTCCCATTCTAAGGCCGTTATGATCCTTGAGAGTGGACTAGAGAGTAGAAACAGATTACTGCAGACAAGATAAGAGAATGATCTAGGACAAACTGTTTCTGTTTATTTTACAAGAATGAAAACATGAAGAGCACATGTGTATGTTTATACAAGTTGAAGTTTTTTCTGGATGTATGGAGCAGGGATTGGACAATGATAGGCAGAGACAGAGGAGTGGACAAAATTCTATTCAGCCAATCTAAGACAAACTCTCTCTCAGAGTTTTGTTTTTTGCAGTAAATACAAAGCTAACCTGCACTCCTTAGTCGTGCTATGGCTGTGCAAGAGGTAAACTGCAACCAGGAAACAAGGAACAGGTCTTCGGTGTTTTGTAATAGTACCAGGGGATGCCTTATGCTGACCTGAAAAGCCAGCTCTGATCTATTTTAGTATTTCCTCTGAAAAGTGGCAACTCCACGGTGCAGCATGGCCTCAGTATGGCACTGCAGACCCTCAGTTGAGTCTTTCCACCGTCTGACTGTGGGCAGGTTAGAAACTTGTGGAATTAGAGTTCATCTTTGCTGTTGGAGATGAAGCTCATGAATCAGTTCAATACAAATGATGGAAGAAGAGACTGCTATGCGAGAGTGTGAGATTTACATTCTGGAAATTTCCAGAAGTCATTCTGAACAAAAAATGATTGCCCCAGTTTTAAACTAGACAAGTAGTAAACAACCCTTGTTCAAGTTATCTTTAAGTCACACACACACACACACACACACACACACACACACACACACACATATATATATATGTGAAATAATCCATAGTGCACAATTCACAGAGAAAAGGAATTGCTTTTTACAGTTTGACAGTTGGATGTAATAGAAATTCGGCAACAAGATCAGACACTTTGTTGAAGACTACCCATCATCTTATTCTCACATCTCATGAATAAACTATTAGCACACTCTGAAGCTTTTGTTGTATGATTATAGGTCATTTATGGTGGTTAATCTTGACAGTTTTGTTCAATTCTGAGGCAAAAGAAATTTTGTTGCTCAATGAGATGTGATTAGTTCTGGTGCTCCCTTAATTTCAGGTGTGAGGTTTCATCTGAGTCACAAGACTAATGTTTAAAACCAAAATGAGATAGTTAGACGCTGAGCTAACTGACCCTGCACAGTTAACCTTACAAACTCATGGGGAGAGAACTACAGGATGCACTTATTTGTTGATTTTCTTTCAAAAAACTGCAAATTAAGAACATTGAATTGCTAGGTTAAAGAAAGAAACTTGTGTTTATATCATGACTTTCATAACCTCAGTACAAATGTTCAATTATTTTGTGTTTGATTACATGATTCTGTTTACAACTGATTCACACTGTCCATCTTTCGTTAAGTGGGGGTGTGGATTCAGAGTGAAAATAAATAAACTGTAGAAGTTACTAGAAGATCAAGTTATAAACATGGATCATGTAGCTTTGAGAACTGAGAATAAAATTTGTACAGCTCCATAATACCAAATATATAACATTCTGGACGTCTGAAAGTTCTTCAGAGTCAAAAAGCATTTTCAGAAGACAAACCACTTGAGGTAATAATGTGGCGGTCAATTTGTACAAAATATCAGATAATCAGTCCTTTTATTGGGAAATGTAGCAACGGACACGGAATTGCCGTAATTCTAGATTAGATTACTCACAGTGTGGAAACAGGCCCTTCGGCCCAACAAGTCCACACCGACCCTCTGAAGTGCAACCCACCCAGACCCACTCCCCTACATATAACACTACGGGCAATTTAGCATGACCAATTCACCTAACCTGCACATTTTTGGATAATGAGAGGAAACTGGACCACCCGAAGGAAACCCACACAGACACGGAGAGAATGTGAAAACTCCACACAGACAGTCACCTGAGGTGGGAATTAAACCCGGGTCTCTGGCTCTGAGAGGCAGCAGTGCTAACCATCGTGCCACTCACATGTCAATATTGATCTAGAATAGCAAAGAGAATTTCTCCATTCTACGTTGTATGATGCTCTGTCATGTTTATATCCACCTGAGATGGCAACTGGGACTGCATCTTAGCATCTCTAACAATGCAGCAGTTCGTCAGTATTGCAATAGCACATAGTTAAATATGGAAATAAACTACAATACAATCTGAACAATTACATCAAGTTACACATCTTTGTTGGAATAAAGAAAGATGGGTACTGGATGAATTGACAGTCACTGAGGAAGCAGAGCCCTTTGTGAATTAAAGGTCCTTTTTTGAGATATGTTCTGATTACTCCTCTGCTAACTTGAGCTTTAAAAAAAGCGTGCATTTCCTTTAAAGAAAGTGATCAATTAAGTCAAATAGCCAAGAATCGCTGCTGGAGAAGAGTGAGAAAGTCAGGAGCAAAAACAGACAGTGCTGGAGAAACTCAGCAGGTCTGGCAACATCTGTGCAGAGAAAAACAGAGTTATGTTTAACTTCTGGTGAGTCTTAGTCAGCATTATTATCAGATTTCATATGTAAGGATAAGTAGATGTCTGCTGAGGTTTTGACAGCCTAGTAAGTAATAGTTAAGAACAGGAAGATATTTGTATTCTGGATGTGCAGTGTTGTTTGCAAGGAAAATAATTGTTGTCCATCCCTATTTGTCTTTGAACAGAGTGACTTGCTAGGCTACTTTACTGGAGAGGTAAAAACAATGACTGCAGATGCTGGAAACCAGATTCTGGATCAATGGTGCTGGAAGAGCACAGCAGTTCAGGCAGCATCCAACGAGCAGCAAAATCGACGTTTCGGTTACTTCAGTGGAGAGTCAAGAGAAAACTACATTGCTGTGTGACTGGAGTCACATGTAGACAGACTGGGTAACTTGTACAATTGTGGCACATTGGGGTAAGGAGACGAACAAGAGCATTTTGAATTGAACAGTTCAAACTGAGGAGGAACAGACACAGAAGTTCAGAATGATATTGACCACAATTGTATTGATGAGATAAGGAGAAATAAGCAATGGAGAGAAATTGTCTCTCACATAGAATGCAGGGAAAGAAAAACTATCTGATAATTCAAAATCATAAGCTGGGCTGGATCAAGTAGAAAGGAAGAAGATTCTGCTCATAACAGGAACAAGAACAAGATTTAACATGATCTGCCCACGGAGAAAAGTTGGGGAGAGAAATATCTTCTTAACTCAGTGAGTAGTGAGGATTTCAGTCAGTTTGCGACACGGAGAGATGCCAACAGTATGGGTTCAGTTCCTGTACTAGCCAAGATTCATGAAGGAAACTCCTTCTCAACCTTCCCACTTCCTTGAGGCAAGGTGAGCCTCATGTTAAACCATCATTAGTTGTCTCTATGCAATGAGAAGGCCTCCCTATGGTTTGGTAAGGTGATGAAGATTTACATTTGGTTAGCTTATGGAATGCATTGGCTGGAAGTGTGGTATAAGCAGATTCAATTAAAGATGGCATTGCATGGTTATCTAGATAAAAATAAATGCAGGGTATAGGGTAAAACACAGGCGATTGCTACACAGTAATGACATTCACTTCATGAGCTGGTACAGACAGGATGGGCCAAATGGCCTCTTTCTGTACCACTGGCCAGTTCGGAAGAAGAGTCACTCTGGACCTGAATGGGTAACTCTGTTTCTCTTTTCACAGATGCTGCGCAACCTACTGAGTTTCTCCAGTTTCCTCTGTGTTTATTTAATTATTTCTGGGCCTTAATTAATGAAGATATATCAATCACTTCTTTATTCTCATTCTGAAATTTATTGTTGTCGCATGTACCTAGGTACAATGAAAAGTTTCATTTCAGAACATAGAATATTGCAGCACAGTACAGGCCCTTCGGCCCTCGATGTTGTGCCAACCTGTGGAACCAATCTGAAGCCAATCTACCCTACACTATTCCATTGTCATCCACATGTCTATCCGATGACCATTTAAATGCCCTTAAAGTTGGCAAGACTACTACTGTTGCAGCAGTGCGTTCCATGCCCTTACTACTCTCTGAATAGAGAAACCACCTCTGACATCAGTCCTATATCTATCACCCCTCAATTTAAAGCTATGTCCCTTCGTGCTAGCCATCACCATCCAAGGAAAAAGGCTCTCACTGTCCACCCGAACTAACCCTCTGATCATCTTATATGTCTCAATTAAGTCATAGAGATGTACAGCATGGAAACAAACCCTTTGGTCCAACCCGTCAATGCCGATCAGATATCCCAACCCAATCTAGCCCCACCAGCCAGTACCCATCCCACATCCCTCCAAACCCTTCCTATTCATACACCCATCTAAATGCCTCTTAAATGTTGCAATTGTACCCTCCACCACCCTCTGTCTTCTGCCTTTGAACCAGTTCTGTATCCAAATGGCTAGTTCTCCCTGTATTCTGTGAGATCTCACCTTACTAATCAGTCTCCCATGAGGAACCTTGTCGAAACCTTGCTGAAGTCCATATAGACCACATCTGCTGCTCTGCCCTCATCAATCCTCTTTGTTACCTCCTCAAAAAACTCAATCAAGTTTGTGAGACAGGATTTCCCATGCACAAAGCCATGTTGACTATCCCTAATCAGTCCTTGCCTTTCGATATATATGTACATCCTGTCCCTCAGGATTCCTTTCAACAAATTGCCCACCACCGACGTCAGGCTCACTGGTCTATATGGCACCACTCAACCTTCTTTGCTCTAAAGAAAACAGCCTCAAGTCCCTCAGCCTTTATTTATATGACCTTCCCTCCATACCAGGCAACATCCTAGTAAATCTCCTCCAAACTCTTTCCAAAGCTTCCACATTCTTCCTATATTGCGGTGATCAGAACTGCACACAATACTTCAAATGTGGCCGAACCAGCGTTTTGTACAGCTGCAGCATGACCTTGTGGCACTGAAACTCAGTCCCTCTGCCAATAAAAGCTAACACACCGCATGCCTTCTTAACAACCCTATCAACCTGGGTGGCAACTCTCAGGGAACTATGCACCTGGACACCGAGATCTCTCTGCTCATCTGCACTACCAAGAATCTTACCATTAGCCCAATATTCTGCATTCCTGTTGCTCCTTCCAAAGTGAATCACCTCACACTTTTCTACTAAAACTCCATTTGCCACCTCTCAGCTCATCTCTACAGCTTATCTAAGTCTCTCTGTAACCTGCAACATCCTTTGTCACTATCCACAACTCCACCAACCTTGGTGTCAATCCACAAACTTACTAACCCATCCTTCTACACCCTTATCCAGTTCATTTATAAAAATGACAAACAGCAGTGGACCCAAAACAGATCCTTGTGATACACCACTAGTAACTGAACTTCAGGATGAATATTTCCTATCAACCACTACCCTGTCTTCTTTCAACTAGCCAATTTCTATTCTAAACTGCTAAAATCCCTTCAATCCCATGCTTCTGTGTTTTCTGCAATAGCCTACCATGGGGAACCTTATCAAAACCCTTACTGAAATCCATATACACCACATCAACCACTTTGCCCTCATTCACCTGTTTGGTCACTTTCTCCAAGAACTCAGTAAAAGTTTTGAGGCACAACCTGCCTTCACAAAACCATGTTGACTATCCCTAATCAATTTCTTTCTTTCTAGGTGATTACAAATCCTATCTCTTATAACCCTTTCCAACACTTTACCTACAACCGAAGTAGGGCTCACTGGTCTATAACTTCCAGGGTTGTCTCTACTCTTCTTCTTCAGCAAGGGGACAACATTTGCTATCCTCCAATCTTCTGGGACTATTCCTGTAGACAATGATGACATAAAGGTCAAAACTAAAGGCTCTGCAATCTCCTCGCAGGCTTCCCAGAGAATCCTAAGATAAATCCCATCCAGCCCAGGGGACTTATCTGTTTTCACACTTTCCAGAATTTCTAACACCTCCTCCTTGTGAACCTCAATCCCATTTCATCTTGTAGCCTGTATCTCAGTATTCTCCTCAACAACATTGTCTTTATGCAGTGTGAATACTGACGAAAAGTATTCATATAGCATTTCCCCAATCTCCTCACTACTATCCTTGAATGGCCCTAATCTTACACTAGTCATTCTTTTATTCCTGATATACCTATAGAAAGCCTCAGGATTTTCCTTGATACTATCCAGCAAAGACTTCTCATGTCCCCTCCTGGCTCTTAGCTCTCTTTTTAGGTCCTTCCTGGCTACATTGTAACTCTCAAATACCCTAAATGAGCTTTCACATCTCATCTTAACAGAAGCCTTCTTCTTCCTCTTGATAAGAGATTCAACTTCCTTAGTAAAGCACGGCTCCCGCGCTCGACCACTTCCTCCCTGCCTGACAGGTACATGCTTATCAAGGACACACAGTATCTGTTCCTTGAATAAGCTCCACATTTCAATTGTTCCCATCCCCTGCACATTCCTTCCCGGTCCTATGCATCCTAAATCTTGCCTAATTATATCATAATTGCCTTTCCCCCACCTATAACGCTTGCCCTGCAGTATATATCAATCCCTTTCCATCGCTAAAGTAAACATAACTGAATTGTGGTCACTATCACCAAAGTGCTCACCTACCTCCAAATCTAACTCCTGGCCAGGTTCATTACCCAGTAGCAAATCTAATGTAGCCTTGTCCCTCGTTGGCCTGTCTACATACTGTGTCAGGAAACCCTCCTGTACACACTGGACAAAAACAGACCCATCTAAAGTACTTGAACTATAGTATTCCCAGTCTGTATTTGGAAAGTTAAAGTCCACCATTACAACTACCCTGTCACTCTCGCTGCTCTCAAGGATCATCATTGCAATCCTTTCCTCTACATCTCTGGAACAATTTGGAGGCCCATAGAAAACTCCCAACATGGGGCAGCACAGTGGCTCAGTGGTTAGCACTGCTGCCTCACAGGTTCAATTCCAGCCTCAAGCGACTGTCTGTGTGGCATTTGCACATTCTCCCTGTGTCTGCGTGGGTTTCCTCTGGCTTCTCCGGTTTCCTCCGGCTTCTCCGGTTTCCTCCCACAATCCAAAGATGTGCAGGTCAGGTGAATTGACCATGCTAAATTGCCCATAGGTTAGGTGCATTTGTCAGAGGGAAATGGGTCAGGGTGGGTTACTCTTCAGAGGGTCGGTGTGGACTTGTTGGGCCGAAGGGCCTATTTCCACACTGTAGGAAATCTAATCTAATCTAATCATGGTAACCTCTCATTTCCTGTTTCTAATCTCAGCCCAAACTACCTCAGTAGACAAGTCCTCAAACATCCTTTCTGCCACCATAATACTGTCCATGACAAACAATGTCACACCTCCCTCTCTTTTATCATTTTCTCTGTTCTGACTGAAACATCTGAATCCTGGAACCTGCAACAACCATTCCCATCCCCGCTCTACCCATGTCTCTGAAATGGCCACAACATCAAACTCCCAAGTTCCTACCCATGGTGGAAGTTCACTCACCTTATTCTGGATACTCTTGGCATTGAAGTGGACACGCTTGTCTACTGGTACACTCCCGTGACCTTTAAACCTTATTCATGACCTCACTACTCTCAACCTCCTGTACACTGGAGCTCCAATACAGGTTCCCATTCCCCTGTTGAATTAGTTTAAACACATCCGAAAAGCATTAAGAAATTTCCCCAGGAAACTGGGACCCCTCTGGTTCAGGTGAAGACCATCTTGTTTGTAAAGGTCCAATCTACCCCAGAAAGAGCCCAATTATCCAGGGATCCAAACCCCTGCCTCTTGCACTAATCCTGTAGCCACTTGTTCAAGTCCTCTCTCTTCTTATTCCTTGCATCACTAGCACATCGTACGGGCAACAAACCAGAGACAACCACTCTGTTTGTCCTAGCTCTAAGCTTCCACCCAGCTCCCTGAATTTCTGCCGTTAATCCCCATCTCTTCTCCTACCTATTTCATTGGTGCCTATGTGGAACACGAGTTGGGGCTGCTCCCCCACCCCTTCAAGGATCCTATTTTGTGTGCAGTATAGCAGATCATGCCATACAAAGACATATTATAGATCATAGGGTGATTAAACAGAATGAGGGATATAAGGTTACAGCTGCACAGAAGGTGTACAAAGCAAAATCAGCATTAAATTTGAAATTTCAATGGTCCATTCAGAAATCTAATAACAGTGGAAAAGAAGCTGTTCTTGAATCTGTTGGTATGTGTTTTTAAATGTTTGTATCTTCTGCCTGACGGAAAGGGTGGAAGAGATTATAACCGGGGTGGGAGGGGTCTTTGATGATGTTGGCTGCCTTCCTGAGGCTGCTGGAAATATAGATGGAGTCGATGGATTGAAGGTTGGTTTGCTTGTTGGTCTGGGCTATGTTCACAAGTCTCTGTAGTTTCTTGCCTCCTGGACAGAGCAGTTGCCATGGCAGGCTGCAATGCATCCACATAGGATGCTTTCTATGGTTGGTGACATGAGGACATGCCAAATTTCCTTAGTATCCTGAGGAAGAAGACGCATTGTTGTGCTTTCTTGACCAACGCATTCATGTGGGTGGTCCAAGACAGATTGTTGGTGATCGCCATTCCCAGGAACTTGACACCCTCGACCCTCTCCACCTCAGCTCCGTTGACGGAGATAGGGGTGTGTCCTCCTCCTTTCTTCCTGAAGTCGATGATCAGCTCTTTAGTTTTGTTGAAATTGAGGGAGAGATTGTTATCATTGTCCCACACCGCTAGGTACCTTGTAGATCTTTCTGCTAACCAACCACCTGCCTGTGGTATCACAAGGCCTCTGGTGATACATTTTGTTGAGCCATTGTTCCAGTCACTGCACACAACAGATAAATTCCTCAGAATCTGTTCCTGTCACTTTTCTGTCTCTCCAGCCTCAACTAGACTTTCCACGATTATAGGTGAAATTATAGCTTTCACTCCTGTCAAATCACTCCTTAGCACTAAATCAATTTCATCCACAGGTATTTCTTAACTATCCAACCACCAATAACTCACAAACACAGTTTCCCTTTTATGAATCCCAGTTTTCCTGCATAATCTTGCACCCATTTTTAAATGTTCTGTTATCACATCCTTTATAACAGACTCTACCATTCTCCTCAATACAGATGTCAAGCTACTTGGTCTGGCTCCGTCCATTCCTCCACTTCCTCCTTTCTTATACAGCAAGGCTACATTTACAAATTTCCTATCAGCAGGAACCTTTCCAGAACCAATAGAATTACAAAAGATAACCAACAATGCAACCAGTCTCTCTGCTGCTACTTCATTCAACAATGAAGCTCATCTGGTCCTGGAGATTTATCATCCCTCAATCCAGCACAATTTTCAGAATTAACTCTTTACTTATACACATTGTTTAACACTTTCCAGTTGCACAACTTCTGTGGTTGCCTAGTATTTCTGGGAGATTTTTTGATCCATTTCCATGTAGGCAGACATAAACAACTTTGTGGGCGGCACGGTGGCACAGTGGTTAGCACTGCTGCCTCACAGCGCCTGAGACCCGGGTTCAATTCCCGACTCAGGCGACAGACTGTGTGGAGTTTGCACGTTCTCCCCGTGTCTGCGTGGGTTTGCTCCGGGTGCTCCGGTTTCCTCCCACAGTCCAAAGATGTGCGGGTCAGGTGAATTGGCCATGCTAAATTGCCCGTAGTGTTAGGTAAGGGGTAAATGTAGGGGTATGGGTGGGTTGTCCTTCGGTGGATCGGTGTGGACTTGTTGGGCTGAGGGGCCTGTTTCCACACTGTAAGTAATCTAATCTAATCTACTCTGTTTTCCTGTTGTTATAAATTCTCCTGTCACTACCTGAAATGGGGCCAGCATTTATCCTTGCCAGGCTTCTTACTTTCACAGATCTGTCAACCATTCTTACTCCGCCTTTTGATTCTCCACTACCTTGCTTTCATCTTCTCTTCTCTGTTCTCTTATCAGTTTCTTGACCCTCTTTTGCTGAGGTTGAAAATGTGTTGCTGGTTAAAGCACAGCAGGTTAGGCAGCATCCAAGGAATAGCATAAGCCCTTTGCCCGAAACGTCGAATTTCCTATTCCTTGGATGCTGCCTAACCTGCTGTGCTTTAACCAGCAACACATTTTCAACTGTGATCTCCAACATCTGCAGACCTCATTTTTTACCGTCTTTTGCTCAGCTCCACATTACTCCCAGTTCTCAGGTGTATCACTATTTTGACTATTCATGTGACCACTTCCTCTGATCTAATGTAACCTTTAATTGCTTAAGTGAACCAAGATTGAATCACTTTTTCCTCTGGGTGTTTTTGACATAGTAGTGCTTTGTTAAATACAGTCTCCCACCAAGTTTTTTTGAGTGTATCTTCCCCACCTTCCCAATGTGCCCCTAATACCTTCAGATTTAACAACCTGTTTCTGAATGAACAGCTTCAAGGGGAGGTAATGGCCTAACAGCACTATGCTGTTAATTCTGAGACTAAGATAATGTTCTGGGAATCTAGGTTTGAGTTCCACTATGGCAGATGGTGGAAATTAAATTCAATTAAATTCTGGAATTAAAAGTTTAATGATCATCATGAAACCATTGCCAATTGTCGGAGGGAGGAAAGAAAATCAGGTTCACTCATGCCTTTTAGGGAAGGACACTGTCATTTGTGGGCGGCACGGTGGCACAGTGGTTAGCACTGCTGCCTCACAGCGCCTGAAGACCCGGGTTCAATTCCCGACTCAGGCGACTGACTGTGTGGAGTTTGCACGTTCTCCCCGTGTCAGCGTGGGTTTCCTCCGGGTGCTCCGGTTTCCTCCCTCAGTCCAAAGATGTGCGGGTCAGGTGAATTGGCCATGCTAAATTGCCCGTAGTGTTAGGTAAGGGGTAAATGTAGGGGTATGGGTGGGTTTCGCTTCGGCGGGTCGGTGTGGACTTGTTGGGCCGAAGGGCCTGTTTCCACACTGTAAATCTAATCTAATCTAATCTAATCTAAAAATCTAATCTAATCCTTACCTGGGCGGGCCCACATGGGACAATGTGGCTAACTGATAATTGCCCGTTGGGTAATTAAGTATGTTGGCCTTGTCAGTGATACATACATCTGAAGAACTAATGTTTTTAAAAATCATGTAAAATGGTATCATATTATGGTCACTATTTTCCAAAGTGTTCTTTACAGTATTGGTATTAATCAGTCCTTTCTCATGAAAGAGCACAAAATCCAAAATAGTCCAATCACTTGTTGACTCTTCAACATACAGACACATGTTGAAAGAGGAAGAAAGGTGATGAGTGATAAGATAAGAAAGGACAATCGTTGCTTTGTATTAATAATAAGTAGAAACTGCTTTGAAAAAAAGATCCAGAAATAATTTTCCTTCAACCATTTAAATGCTCAAAATTCTGTGGCTCTGACACAACACTTTGAGAAGATGGAAGGTTGAGAGTGCAGTGGGCCTGAGATCTGAAGGAAAGTCATGTATGTCAGATGGAATTGCGATCAGAGGACTGGATTACAAGTCAGAACAAAGGATAATGCATAGATCAGTCATATCTTAATTCCTGGAGTATGACAGGTTTTGTTAATCTTACCTCAAAAAGGATATAAATGGTTTATTAAGGATGAAAAGGAGAGTGTCCAGATACATTCTAAGCCTTGTGGGTGCTATGTTATGCCAAGAGGCTCAAACGATTGTATTGATTTTGGATTGTAAAAAGAAGACTGGGAGGGGAAAATATAACAATGTTAAAAACAATGTTAAAACAATGAATAAACAAGATTAAATTAAACAAGCTTATAAAAAACAAAGTTAAAAATCACACAACACCAGATTATAGTCCAACAGGTTTAATTGGAAGCACACTAGGTGATTGACAATCACCTGATGAAGGAGCGTTGCTCCGAAAGCTAGTGCTTCCAATTAAACCTGTTGGACTATAACCTGGTGTTGTGTGATTTTTAACTTCGTACACCCCAGTCCAACACTGGCATCTCCAAATTATAAAAAACAATGAGGATTGATTTGCCACAGTGTTCAAGAGTAGAGTTTCAGAAGAAACAAGACTGAATTGCAATCATAATTTCAGGATCGTACACATTTACCCCTGCATCTCAATACCATGACCTAGCAGTAGGCTAATTATTTTCTTTCTGATCAGTTTGCTATAGACTCACCAGAAATAGGAATAGGAGATGACCATGCAGCCCTGAAGCCTGTTCAGCCATTCCACTCTATTAGACCATGGTTACTCTCTACCAGAACCCCATTTGCCTATCTTGGTTCTCTAACCTTTAATAGCCTTACCAAACAAAAATCCAACAATCTCTGTCCTGGAAGTATTATGATCCCAGTTAAAGTGGAAGCAGGCCCTTCAGCCCATCAAGTCTACATCACACCTTTGAGTAAAAAATGAGGTCTGCAGATGCTGGAGATCACAGCTGAAAATGTGTTGCTGGTCAAAGCACAGCAGGCCAGGCAGCATCTCAGGAATAGGGAATTCGACGTTTCGAGCACATCACACCTTTAAAGAGTATCCCACCCAGGCACACCCCCTACTTTACCCCTGCACTTCCCACGGCTAACCTACCTAGCCCTCACACCCCTGAGGAGTAAACATACTGGCTTATTGTGTCACGGAGCAACACAGCACAGACTGGTCCTCAAATTATTTTCCAGCCTGTGCTGAGTTGGTTCATGGGGAAGCCAGAGAAATGAAACATAGCTACCAAAAACAAAACCAAAAATTGCAGGAGACACTCAGCAGGTCTGGCTGCAGCTGTGGAGAGAAAAACAGTTAACATTTTGAGTCACATGACTCATCATCAAAACAGTTTGGAACTGACAATCGACAGTGCTCTGGTCATGATTAGATTCTTAATTCCAGATTATATTTTAAATATTGAAATTTCAAGATGCCAGGATTTGAACCCAGGTCCTAGAACATTGCCCGGGTATTTGGACCTTTTACTCTGATATAATTTATTAAAACTTTCTCATGTCACATTACCAGATCCAAAGTAGCCTGATCTCTCATTGGCTCCACAACATATTGTTCAAGAAAGCATCATTCTAGTTATTTTTCTACAGTTCTAGTTCCCTGAATGAATCATATAATGAGAAGGTCCTGGGGAATGTTGCTGAAAAAAGATCTTGGAGTGCAGGTTCGTAATTCCTTGAAAGTGGAGTCTAAGGTAGATAGAATAGTGAAGAAGGTGTTTAGTATGCTTTCCATTATTGGTCAGAGCATTACTTATAGGAGTAGGGAGGTCATGTTGCAGCTGTACAAGACACAGTGTTCCAAAAGTGGCCTAACCTGTGTGCAGTTCTGGTCTCCCTCCTATGTGAAACTTGAAAGGGTTCAGAAAAGATTTACATGGATGTTGCCAGGGTTGGAGATTTGACCTATAAGGAGAGGCTGAACAGGCTGGGGCTGTATTCCCTGGAGCTTCGGAGGCTGAGGGGTGACCTGATAGAGGTTTACAAAATTATAAGGGGCACGGATAGGATAAATAGACAAAGTCTTTTCCCTGGGGTGGGGGAGTCCAAAAAAGAGGGCATAGGTTAAGAGTGAGAGGGGAAAGATATGAAAGGGACCTAAGGGGAACTTTTTCATGCTGAGGATGGTGAGTGTATGGAATGAGCTGCCAGAGGACGTGGTGGAGGCTGGTACAATTGCAACATTTAAAAGGCATCTGGATAGGGACATGAATAGGGAGTGCTTAGAGGGATATGGGCCGGGTTCTGGCAGGTGGGACTAGGTTAATGTAGGATAATTGGTCAGCATGGGCAAGTTGGAGTGAAAGGTCTGTTTCTGTGCTGTATATCTCTATGACTCTATGACTCTAAGTAACTAGAACTGTAGAGAGAGCTCTAAACAAATTAGAATAGGGCAGCTTGGGACAGGGAGAAGGTTACAGGCTAAAGGATATAGCAACATTATAGACAGCTTCTTGGATAATAATACCAAGAGTAGGACAAACCCTAACAAAATGAAGGAAACCTTTGTGTTAGATCATAATGTTATGAGCACTGAAGAAAATATCACCCATTATAAGCCAACACCTTGAAGAGGCCACTGTCCATTTGGAATAAGTCCTGTTACATGAATAACATGATGGGGTGCTTCACTAAAAATCCATTCTTTGGAATGGAAGTTGTGTGCCTTTCTTTTCAAAAAGCTGAGAATGAAAATAGAAATTACAGACTTGTTAGCCTCCTATCAGTTGACAAGAAATTACTGGAGCCGACAATTAAAGTACAGGATGGTTACAAGTGTAAGTCATTGTGGCTACTACAAGAGTAGGTCAAGTGCCTACAAGAGTAGTTCTGCACTGGGTAACTCGGCTCCTGTTCAGCATCCACAAGATACAAATCAGGTGAGTAATGAAATGCTCGCCACTTGACTGGATGAGTCCACTGTCAAGAAGATCCAGTACTCAAGTATCTTGTCACGATCCAGTACAAAACAGTCCACTTGATTGGCACGCCATCCACCACATTGAAAGTTCACTCAATTCACTACTGATGCACAATTGCAACAGTGTGTCCCACCTACAAGATGTACTGCAGTAACTCACCAAGACTCCTCTGACCGCACCTTCCAAACCCAGATACATGGAAACACCATTACCTACAATGTACCCTCAGAGCTGAGGACCATCTTAATTTGGAACTACATTGTTCTTCCTTTACTGTTCTTGGGTCAAATCCCTGGAATTGGGAAGCAAAGTAAATTAAACTCTAGACTGCTCAGCACCCTTCTGAAGAATATACTTGTGCATGGTGAACAGTTGGGGAAAACTGACTATACAGTTTTTATCTGTCCCAGTATTGTTTGTCTGTACATGTGAAAGAGCAGCTTATAAGAGGAATAGAGTTCTAGTCAGTAGCATGCTATGCCAATGGTTTACATCTTTTTACCTGTGGGCATAATTGCTAAAAGGAAATAATAATTCTTGTTTAGTTCAGAGATGTAGCCTGTAGTTTCTCTTAACCTTGGTCTAAAAGTCAGGCAAAACCAGGGTACTGGCAATATGTTTTTTAAAAAAACTTTAAGATTTGGTACAACTGTAGGAATACTGTTGAAAATGTGTTGCTGGTTAAAGCACAGCAGGTTAGGCAGCATCCAAGGAACAGGAAATTCAATGTTTCGGGCCAGATCCTGATGAAGGGCTCTGGCCCGAAACGTCGAATTTCCTGTTCCTTGGATGCTGCCTGACCTGCTGTGCTTTAACCAGCAACACATTTTCAACTCTGATCTCCAGCATCTGCAGACCTCACTTTTTACTGTAGGAATACTGTGTCCAGTTCTGGTCAGTCTGTCATTGGAAAGATAATATTAAGCCGGGGAGGGTATGGAAAAGATTTCCCACAGTCTTGCCAGGAATGGAGGGTTTGAGTTATGAGGAAAGGTTGGATAGGCCGGGACATTTTTCACTGGAGTGTAGGAGGTTGAGGGGTGACCTTATAGACGCTTATAAAATCATGAGGGACACGGATAAGGTGAAGGACAGATGTTTTTTTTCCCTCTGGTGAGGCATTTCAAGACTATGGGGCATATTTTTAAGGCAAGAGGAGAAAGATTTTAAAAAGACATAAGAGGCAATGTTTTACGAAGAGAGTAGTTCATGTGTGGAATGAACTTCTAGAGGAAGTGATGGATGTAGATACATTCATAACATTTAAAAGACATTTGACCAATACACGAATAAGATATGTTTGGAGGGATATGAGCCAAGTGCAGGCAGTTGGGATTATGAACAGTATGGACTGGTTGGACCAAAGGGTCTGTTTCCGTGCTGTATGACTCTATGACTGTGGTTCTATGGCAGTTCTTGATGAACAGCACATTACCCCAATGGGTTGTAATGGTATTCATAATGGTGTTCATAATGGCATTCATAGGAGTAGCATGGTGGCTAGCATTGCTGCCTCACAGCACTAGGGACCTGGGTTCGATTCAACCCTCAGGCGACTGTGTGGGGTTTGCACATTCTCCCCGTGTCTGCATGGATTTCCTCCCACAATCCAAAGATATGCAGGTCAGGTGAATTGGCCAAGCTAAATTGCCAAGTCAGGGGTAAATGCAGGGGAGGGGAATCGGTCTGGGTGGGTTACTCTTCAGTGGGTCAGTGTGGACAAGTTGGGCTGAAGGGCCTATTTCCATACTGTAGGGAATCTAATCTAATCATAAAAGTTACAATACATTTTCTTTGGAGAGTAAAGACACTGGCCAGGTGGAGCTCGATGTGTGTTGATTTCATTTGACGTTCTGTCTAATCCATTTGTGTACACAAGAACAGATATTTCTCTCCTGGTGGGAGATAGGTTGCTGGGCACAGTTTCCTTTCATTGCATCTGGTTGTTTTGGATCACCTGCATGTGTTATGTTCAGGAAAATTGTGAGGAGAGGATCCTCAGCTGACACTGAGCAACTCTCGAGATTATTGCACTTGGCTCAAGTGTTAGCACCAATTCAGAAGGGCTATTGGCTCAATTGTTGGTTTCGGTTCGGAGGGGTTATTTAACCAGTGCTGCATTGTATAGCTGGATTCCTGATGAAGGGCTTTTGCCCGAAACATTGATTCTCCTGTTCCTCGGCTGCTGCCTGACCTGCTGTGCTTTTCCAGCACCACATTCTTGACTCCACTCTCCAGCATCTGCAGTCCTCACTGTCTCGGAGTTGATTATAACCTGACTGCGAAGCCTCTTCCAAGGATGCCCACCTTGAAGAGGCTCTCCTCCTCCCTCTACAAGCATCTCAGTGAGTCTCCCCCCCTCCCCACCACACACCTCCCCACCCACGTCCTGAAACAACCCACTACCACAGCCACATCTCCTTCCTCAGCGCCTGCCTACGGAACCGACTGATCCCATGTGGAGTCCTCATTCTTGATGAAGGGCTTATGTCTGAAATGTCAATTCTCCTGCTCCTCAAATGTTGCCAGACCGGCTGTGCTTTTCCAGCACCACACATTCAATAACTGGGAAGTATACTGACCAATCCAAGCAGGCAAAAAACACTTACTAAATGTGATTTTAAAATTATGACAAATGAGAAATGTTCCTGATTACCTTCCCTCAGCATATGAAGTGCTGGATGATGGAGTAGCTGAGCAGATCATGCAAGTGAAGGATTCATAGAATCATACAATGTGGAAGAGATCCTTCAACCCATCAAGTCTATACCATTAAAAATACATTACTAGCTACACCAGCCCTTTTCCTGCTCCAAGCCCATAGTCCTGAATGTTATAACGCATCAAGTGCTTATCCAAGTACTTTTTAAAGGTTGTGAGGTTTCTTACCTCCCTGCCAGGTAGTACCTTCCAGATGCTCCCACCATTTTTTGAGTGAAAAAACTTTCCTCTAGACCTCCGGCCCTTCACTTTAAGATTATGCCCCTCTGTTATGGACCCTTTGACATATTGCCCTTTTATTATAGAGTTATAGAATCTTAGAGATGTACAGCACAGAAACAGACCTTTCGGTCCAACTCATCCAT
Source organism: Hemiscyllium ocellatum (assembly GCF_020745735.1). Taxonomy (NCBI): domain Eukaryota; kingdom Metazoa; phylum Chordata; class Chondrichthyes; order Orectolobiformes; family Hemiscylliidae; genus Hemiscyllium; species Hemiscyllium ocellatum. The sequence goes on along the minus strand of NC_083422.1, from coordinate 58,926,331 downwards.
GCTGACCAGGTATCCTAAGTTAACCTAGTGCCATTTGCCACCACTTGGCCCCACTAAACTCTTCCTATTCATATAACCATCCAGATGTCTTTTAAATGCTGTATTTGTACCAGCCTCTATCACTTCCTTTGGCAGCTCATTTCATAAATGCACCACCCTCTATGTGAAAAAGCTTCCCCTGAGGTTCCTTTCATATCTTTCCCATCTCAGTCTAAACCTATGCCCTCTAGTTCTGGACACCCCAAACCAGGGAAAAGACCTTGTCCATGCCCGTCATTTTATAAACCTCTGTTAGGTCTCTCCTCAGCCTCCGGCGCTCCAGGGAAACAGCTTCAGCCTATTCAATCTCTCCCTTTCGCTCAAACCCTCCAACCCTGGCAACATCCTTGTAAATCTTTTCTGAACCTTTTCAAGTTTCACAACATCTTTCCGATAGGAAGGAGACCAGAATTGCATGCAATATTCCAAAAGTGGCCTAACTAACATCCTGTACAGCTGCAACATGATCTCCCAACTCCTGTACTCAATACTCTGACCACTTTTATTGATGTAAGTTAATGTAAAAAACACTTTGCTCTGACTGAAATACTTCACCATCGTCACTGCCTTTGCTCCAAGTTCTGGAATTCCCTCCCTCAACCTCTTTGTCTCTCTCCTTGCTCTCTGTCTCTAAGACACTCTGTAAAACCAACTTCACTGAGCAAGGTTTTGGTCATCTGACTGACGTGGTTCGGTGTCTTATTTTCATATTTGCATTATTAAGCCCTAGGGTGAATTCCTTGCTTCATTTTATTGAAATATTATATAAATATGCAATGCTAATATTCCAGATTGTTTTATGTTACCCTCAAAGTCAAATGGGTGCACATCTGAAGGCTAAACAAATGCAAAATAAGAATGCACCCCAGCCCCACTAACAAGTGAAAGAAATAGTTTGGAAAAATGTAGGGAGGGTTGTAGAGTAAAGAAAAAGTGCCCTCAAATCTGTGAGAATTACTTTGCTGCTGTCTCTCTGGGTTAGAGTGAAGGAACAAATCCGCAGAAAATTCCAGTGAGACTCATGCAGCACAGCTTGAGAGACAGCATGTTCCCTCTGACAAGCACATTAATAAATCAGGACTGTCATTAAAATTCTTAAACTAATATTTTGCAGTCATGCCTGCTCTTTAATATCAGCCACTCTTCATATGGAAAATTAATTAATCAAATGACTGCAGCAGATTAGTTGAGGAAGCATCTAAAGGTCGGACACAGTACAATTAGACCAAAGAATAAATATTTTGCATGGTGAAAAGCATTCTTCCAGGCAGTTGCGTTAAACATGAGCTATAAATAAGCTTGGCAAGATCAACTAAGCAATTAAATCCTCCATGGTAACCAGGGATTTTTAAACAGGTTTACATCAATCTGCAACAGTTTGATCTGTTTGGTATTAAAGAGCTGAAAGCTACCATTCTTGTAGCACACTAGCTCTTAATCTAGCACAAGAGGAGGGAACGTCTACTTATTGGGAGCTGGATCAGAGATAAACACAACAAATGCCAGAGGGGTTTCTGTGATCTCTCGGATACTCGCATGGGGTTTCTCTCACAGTTTATCTCATTTGTTTGCTGTGAATGACTGAGAAATGTTGGCCAGGAGATTTGGAGAGCTCCCCAGTCTTCTTCATAAATGCTCCATTGGATCTTTCTGGAAGTTTTTCTCCAGCCCACCAGATACATGTAATACAACTGTGGGGTTCTGCTGCAGTGTCAATGCAGTCTCAGTGTTGTTTAGCACCGCAATGAAATATCGTTGCAACGGTGCTGCTACGCTGGAGTATCAGTGCTAACTCTAGTGAACATAAAAACATAAGAGTTAGGAGCAGGAGTAAGCCATCTGATCCCTAAGCCTGCTCCCCCATTCAATAAGATCATGGCTGATCTTTTCGTGGACTCAGCTCCACTTACCCACCCTCTAACCATAACCCTTAATTCCTTTACTGTTCAAAAATCATCTACTTTTGCCTTAAAAACATTCAACGAGGAAGCCTTAACCACTTCACTGGCCAGGGAATTCCACAGATTCACAACCCTCTTCAATTCCATCCTAAATCTGTTCCCCCTTAATTTGAGGCAATGACTTTGAGTTTCACTCATCAGTGGAAACAATCTCCCTGTTAGTATCATATCTATTCCATTCAGAATTTGTAGGTTTCTATAAAATCCCCTGTCATTCACCTAAATGCCAATGAGTATGTACCTGCACTGGACGGTCAATGCCCCCCGGTTCAGCGTTGAGATGGCTACATTCTAGACTGCTGCACAGGGGGAGACAGTCTCTACTCCTGAAGCTCTGCAGTGGGGTGAAGTCACTCCCTCTATATTGCACTGGAGTGTAGTCACTCCCTCAACACTGCACCAGGGGAGTGTAAGCACTCCCTCTATGTTGCACTAAAGTGTAGGCACTCCCTCAATGCTGCACTGGAGTGTAGCACTCTCTCTACACTGCACTGGAGTGTCATCACTCCCTCAACACTGCACGAGGGGAGTATAAGCACTCTCTCTACACTACACTAGGGGAGTGTAGTCATACCATCTACATTGCACTGAAGTGTAGGCACTCCCTCAAAGCTGCACTGGAGTGCAGTCACTCCCTCAACACTGCACTACAGTGTCAGCACTCCCTTGTTGTGGCACAGGGGTATCAGGATTTCTTCTGCGATGCACTGAAATTCCATCATTTCAAAAATGCTGCACTGGAATACCATCACTCCAATAATCCTGCACTGGAATATCATCGCTCCATCAATACGGAACTGGAATATCATCACTCAATCAATGCTGCACTCGAATATCATCACTTCATCAATACTGCACTGGAATATTATCATTCCATCAATATTGCTCTGGAATATCTTCACCTCCATCAATGCGGCACTGGAATATCTTCATTCCATCATTACTGCACTGGAATATTATCATTCCATCAACATTGCTCTGGAATATCATCATTCCATCAATACTGCCCTGGAATATCTTCACCTTCATCAATGTTGCTCTGGAGTATCATCACTCCATGAATGCTGCACTGGAATATCAACACTCTGTCAAATCTGCTCTGGAATATCATCACTCCATCAATACGGAACTGGAATACCATCACTCCGTCAATACTGCTCTGGAATATCATCACTCAATCAATGCTGCGCTGGAATATAATCACTCCATCAACACTGCACTGGAATATCATCATTGCATCAATGCCGCACTGGAATATCATCACTCCATCAACACCCTTTCAATATTGCTCCAGAATATCATCACACAATCACCATTGAACTGGAATATCATTACTCCATCAACGCTGGACTGGAATATCATCATTCCATCAATACTGCACTGGAATATCATCACTCAATCAACGCTGCACTGGAATAGAATCACTCCATCAACAATGCACTGGAATATCATCATGCCATCAATTCCGCATTGGAATATCATTACTCCCTCAATACCACATTGGAATATCAACACTCTTTCAATATTGCTACAGAACATTATCAACCATCACTGTTGCACTGGAATATCATCACTCCATCAATACTGCACTGGAATATCACAGCTTCATCAATGCTGCACTGGAATATCATCACTCCATCAATACTGCACTGGAATATCACAACTTCATCAATGCTGCACTGGAATATCATCACTCCACCAACACTGCACTGGAATATCACAACTTCATCAATGCTGCACTGGAATATCATCACTCCATCAACACTGCACTGGAATATCATCACTCCATCAACACTGCACGGGAATATTATCACTCAATCAACACTGAACGGGAATATCATCACTCAATCAACACTGCACTGGAATATCATTACTTCATCAATGCTGCACTGGAATATCATCACTCCATCAGTGCTGCTAATACATTTCATCACTCAATCAACTCTGCACTGGAATATCAACACTCCATCACCGCTGCACTGGAATATCATCATTCCATCAATACTGCACTGTAATATCTTCACCTCCATCAATACTGCACTGGAATGACATCATTCCATCAATACTGCACTGGAATATCATCACTCCATCAACACTGCACTGGAATTTCATCTCTCCATCAACACTGCACTGGAATATCATCACTCCATCAATACTGCACTGGAATATCATCACTCCATCAATACTGCACTGGGATATCATCACTCCATCAGTACTGCTCATAAATTTCATTACTCAATCAACTCTGCACTGGAATATCAACACTCCATCACCGCTGCTCTGGAACATCATTTCCACCAAAACCACTCAGGAATATCTTCACAACCATCAATACTGCACTGCAATATCATCACTCCATCAATACTGCTCGGGAATAACATCATTCCATCAATACTACACTGAAATATCATCAATCAATCAACACTGCACTGGAATATAATCACTCCATCAATGCTTCACTAGAAAATCATAATTCCATCAATTCTGCACTGGAATATCATCATGCCATCAATGCCGCACTGGTATATCATCACGCCATCAATACTGCACGAGTATATCATCACTCCATCAATACTGCACTGGAATATCATCACACCATCACTGTTGCACTGGAATATAATCATTCCATCAATACTGCACTGGAATATAAGCACCCTTTCAATTCTGCACTGGAATATCATCACTCCATCAATACTGCACTGGAATATCAGCACCCCATCAATACTGCACTGGAATGTAATCATTCCATCAATGATGCACTGGAATTTCACCAGTCCATCAATACTGCACTGGAATATAATCATTCCATCAACACTGCACTGGAATTTCATCTCTCCATCAACACTGCACTGGAATATCATCATTCCATCAATAATGCACTAGTATATCATCACTCCATCAATGTTGCACTGGTATATCAACAAGTCATCAATACTGCACTAGTATATCATTACTCCATCAGTACTGCACTGGAATATCATCAGTCCATCAATGCTGCATTGAAATATCATCAGCTCATCAATACTGCACTGGTATATCATCAGCCCATCAATACTGCACTGGTATACCATCACACCATCAATGCTGCACTGGAATATTATCATTCCATTACCACTGCACTGGATTACCATCACTCCATCAATATCAATTCTGCACTGGAATATCAACACTCCATCATTACGGCGCTGGACAATCATCACTAAATCAATACTGGAGTAAAAAGTGAGGTCTGCAGATGCTGGAGATCAGAGTTGAAAATGTGTTGCTGGTTAAAGCACAGCAGGTTAGGCAGCATCCAAGGAACAGAAAATTCGACATTTCGGGCCAGAGCCCTTCATCAGGAATGAGGAGAGTGTGCCAGGCAGGCTAAGATAAAAGGTAGGGAGGAGGGACTTGAGGGAGGGGCGATGGGGATGTGATAGGTGGAATGAGGTCAAGGTGAGGGTGATAGGCCGGTGTGGTGTGGGGGGGGAGAGGTCAGGAAGAAGATTGCAGGTTAGGAGGGCGGTGCTGAGTTGAGGGAACCGACTGAGACAAGGTGGGGGGAGGGGAAATGAGGAAACTGGAGAAATCTGAGTTCATTCCTTGTGGTTGGAGGGTTCCCAGGCGGAAGATGAGGCGCTCCTCCTCCAGCTGTCGTGTTGTTATGTTCTGCCGATGGAGGAGTCCAAGGACCTGCATGTCCTCGGTGGAGTGGGAGGGAGAGTTAAAGTGTTGAGCCACGGGGTGGTTGGGTTGGTTGGTCCGGGCATCCCAGAGGTGTTCTCTGAAGCGTTCTGCAAGTAAGCGGCCCATCTCCCCAATATAGAGGAGGCCACATCGGGTGCAGCGGATGCAATAGATGATGTGTGTGGAGGTGCAGGTGAACTTGTGGCGGATATGGAAGGATCCCTTGGGGCCTTGGAGGGAAGTGAGGGAGGAGGTGTGGGCGCAAGTTTTGCATTTCCTGCGGTTGCAGTGGAAGGTGCCGGGAGTGGAGGTTGGGTTGGTGGGGGGTGTGGACCTGACGAGGGAGTCACGAAGGGAGTGGTCTTTGCGGAACGCTGATAGGGGAAGGGAGGGAAATATATCTCTGGTGGTGGGGTCCATTTGGAGGTGGCGGAAATGACGGCGGATGATACGTTGTATACAGAGGTTGGTGGGGTGGTAGGTGAGAACCAGTGGGGTTCTGTCTTGGTGGCGGTTGGAGGAGCGGGGATCAAGGGCGGGGGAGCGGGAAGTGGAGGAGATGCGGTGGAGGGCATCGTCGATCACGTCTGGGGGGAATCTGTGGTCCTTGAAGAAGGAGGCCATCTGGGCTGTACGGTGTTGGAACTGGTCCTCCAGGGAGCAGATGTGGCGGAGACGAAGGAATTGGGAATATGGGATGGAGTTTTTACAGGGGGCAGGGTGGGAGGAGGTGTAGTCCAGGTAGCTGTGGGAGTCAGTCGGTTTATAGTAGATGTCTGTGTTGAGTCGGTCGCCCGAGATAGAGATGGAAAGGTCTAGGAAGGGGAGGGAGGAGTCTGAGACAGTCCAGGTGAATTTGAGGTTGGGATGGAAGGTGTTGGTAAAGTTGATGAACTTTTCGACCTCCTCAAGGGAGCACGAGGCAGCGCCGATACAGTCATCGATGTAGCGGAGGAAAAGGTGGGGGGTGGTGCCAGTGTAGTTGCGGAAGATGGACTGTTCCACATATCCTACGAATATCACCACTCCATCAACCCTGCATTTGAATATCATCACACCATCAACAGTGCACTGGAATATCATCACTCCATCAATGCTGCACTGGAATATCATCGTTCCATCAATGCTGCACTGGAATATCATCATTCCATCACTATTGCACTGGACTATCATTACGCCACCAATACTGCACTGGAATATCATCAGTCCATCAATTCTGCGCTGGTATATCATCACTCCATCAATGCTGCACTGGACTATTATCACTCCATCAATGCTGCACTGGAATATTATCAATCCATCACTATTTCAGTGAAATATCGTCATTCCATCACTATTGCACTGAAATATCATCACGCCATCAATACTGCACTGGAATACCACCACTCCATCAATGCTGCACTAGTATATCATCAAGCCACCAACACTGCACTGGTATATCATCAGGCCATCAATGCTGCACTGAAATATCATCACATCATCAACACTGCACTGGTATATCATCATGCCATCACTATTGCACTGGAATATCTTCACTACATCAATACTGCACTGGAATATCATCAGTCCATCAACACTGCACTGGAATATCACCAATGCTGTAGTGGAATATCATCACACAATCAACACTGCACTGGAATATCATCACATCATCAACGTTGCACTGGAATATCATCATTCCATCACTTCTGCACTGGAATATCGTCACTCCATCAATGCCACACTGGTATATCATCACGCCATCAATACTGCATGAGTATATCATCACTCCACCAATGCTGCACTGGAATATCAACACTTCATCAATGCTTCACTAGTATATAACCACTTCATCAATTCTGCAATGGTATATCATCACTGCATCAATTCTGCACTGGAATATCATCAGTCCATCAATGCTGCATCGGTATATCATCACGCCATCAATGCTGCACTGGTATATCATCACTCCATGAATGCTGCACTGGTATACCATCATTCTATCAATTCTGCATTGGAATATCATCCTCCATCAATTTTGCACTGGAATATTATCATTCCATCACTACTGAACTGGAATATCAACACTCCATCAATACTGCACGGGAATATCATCACTCCATCAATGCTGCACTGGTATATCATCATTGCATGAACACTACTCTGGAATTTCATCCTCCATCAATGCCGTACTGGTATATCATCACGCCATCAATACTGCATGAGTATATCATGACTCCACCAATGCTGCACTGGAATATCAACACTCCATCAATGCTACATTGGTATATCAGCAGCCCATCAATACTGCACTGTTATATCATCACGCCATCAATGCTGCACTGATATATCATCACGCCATCAATGCTGCACTGGAATATCATCACGCCATCAATGCTGCACTGGTATATCATCATGCCATCAATGCTGCACTGGTATATCATCACTCCATCAATGCTGCACTGATACATAACCACTTCATCAATACTGCAATGGAATATCATCACTGCATCAATTCTGCACTGGAATATCATCAGTCCATCAATGCTGTACCGGTATATCATCACACCATCACTGCTGAACAGGAATATCATCACACCAAAAATGCTGCACTGCTATATCATCATTCTATCAGTTCTGCATTGGAATATCATCCTCCATCAATACTGCACTGGAATATCATCACTCCATCAATACAGCACTGGAATATCATCACTGAATCAATACTGTGCTGGAATATCATCATTGCATGAACACTGCTCTGGAATTTCATCCTCCATCAATGCTGCACTGGAATATTATCATTCCATTACCATGCACTGGATTACCATCACTCCATCAATATCAATTCTGCACTGGAATATCAACGCTCCATCATACGGCGCTGGACAATCATCACTCCATCAATTCTGGACTGGAATATCAACAGTCCATCAACGCATCACTGGAATATCAACGCTCCATCAATGCTGCACTGGAATCTCATCATTCCATCAATGCTGCACTGGAGTAACATCACTACATCAATTGCACACTAGAGTAACATCACTACATCAATTACGCACTGGAATATCATCACACCCTCAATTCTGCACTGGTATATCATCACTCCAACAATGCTGCACTGGGATTTTATCATTCCATCACTATTCCACTGGACTATCATCACGCCATCAATACTGAACTGGAATGTCATCACTCCATCAATACTGCACTTGTATATAATTACTCCATTAATACTGCACTGGAATATCAATGCTGCACTGGAATATCATCATTCCATCAAATCTGCACTGGAATATCATCGCACCATCAATACTGCACTAGTATATCATCACTCCATCAATGCTGCACTGGTATATCATTACTCCATCAATACTGCACTGGTATATCATCAAGCCATCAATACTGCACTAGTATATCATTACTCCATCAATGCTGCACTGGAATATCATAATTCCATCAATTCTGCATTGGAATATCATCACTACATCAAATCTGCACTGGAATATCATCACACCATCAATACTGCACTAGTATATCATCACACCATCAATACAGCACTGGAATATCATCAAGCCATCAATACTGCACTGGTATATCATTACTCCATCAATGCTGCACTGAAATATCATCACTCCATCAATGCTGCACTGGTACATCATCACTCCATCAATGCTGCACTGGTATACCATCAATACTGCACTAGTATATCATCACTCCATCAATGCTGCACTGGTATATCATCAAGCCATCAATGTTGCATTGCAATATCTTTACTCCATCAATACTGCACTGGAATATCATCAGTCCATCAACACTGCACTGCAATATCATCAATGCTGTACTGGAATATCATCACACAATCAACACTGCACTGGAATATCATCACATCATCAACGTTGCACTGGAATATCATCATTCCATCACTTCTGCACTGGAATATCGTCACTTCATCAATGCTTCACTGGAAAATCATTATTCCATCAATTCTGCACTGGAATATCATCATACCATCAATGCCACACTGGTATATCATCATGCCATCAACACTGAATGAGTATATCATCACTCCACCAATGCTGCACTGGAATATCAACACTTCATCAATACTGCACTGGTATATCATCAGCCCATCAATACTGCAATGGAATATCATCACTCCATCAATGCTGCACTGATATATAACCACTTCATCAATTCTGCAATGGAATATCATCACTGCATCAATTCTGCACTGGAATATCATCAGATCATCAATGCTGTATCGGTATATCATCACGCCATCAATGCTGCACTGGTATATCATCACTCCATGAATGCTGCACTGGTATATCATCATTCTATCAATTCTGCATTGGAATATCATCCTCCATCAATACTGCACTGGAATATTATCATTCCATCACTACTGAACTGGAATATCATCACTCCATCAATACAGCACTGGAATATCATCATTCCATCAATACAGCACTTGAATATCATCACTGAATCAATGCTGCACCGGAATATCATCATTGCATGAACACTGCTCTGGAATTTCATCCTCCATCAATGCCGTACTGGTATATCATCACGCCATCAATACTGCATGAGTATATCATGACTCCACCTATGCTGCACTGGAATATCAACACGCCATCAATACTACATTGGTATATCAGCAGCCCATCAATACTGTACTGGTATACCATCAGCCCATCAATACTGCACTGGTATATCATCATGCCATCAATGCTGCACTGGTATATCATCACGCCATCAATGCTGCACTGGAATATCATCACTCCATCAATGCTGCACTGATACATAACCACTTCATCAATACTGCAATGGAATATCATCACTGCATCAATTCTGCACTGAAATATCAACACTCCATCAATGCTATATTGGTATATCAGCAGCCCATCAATACTGCACTGGTATATCATCACACCATCACTGCTGCACTGGTATATCATCACACCAAAAATGCTGCACTGCTGTATTATCATTCTATCAGTTCTGCATTGGAATATCATCCTCCATCAATACTGCACTGGAATATTATCATTCCATCACTAATGCGCTGGAATATCAACACTCCATCAATACTGCACTGGAATATCATCACTCCATCAATACAGCACTGGAATATCATCACTGAATCAATACTGCGCTGAAATATCATTATTGCATGAACACTGCTCTGGAATTTCATCCTCCATCAATGCTGCACTGGAATATTATCATTCCATTACCATGCACTGGATTACCATCACTCCATCAATATCAATCTGCACTGGAATATCAACACTCCATCATTACGGCGCTGGACAATCATCACTCCATAAATTCTGCACTGGAATATCAACATTCCATCAACGCATCACTGGAATATCAACGCTCCATCAATGCTGCAGTGGAATCTCATCATTCCATCAATTCTGCACTGGAATATCATCACTACAGCAATTACGCACTGGAATATCATCACACCATCAATGCTGTACTGATATATCATCACTCAATCAATACTGCACTAGTATATCATCACTCCATTAATGCTGTACTGATATATCATCACTCCATCAATGCTGCTCTGGGATTTTATCATTCCATCACTATTGCACTGGACTATCATCACGCCATCAATACTGAACTGGAATATCATCACTCCATCAATACTGAACTAGTATATCATTACTCCATTAATACTGCACTGGAATATCAATGCTGCACTGGAATATCATAATTCGATCAAATCTGCACTGGAATATCATCGCACCATCAATGCTGCACTAGTATATCATCACTCCATCAATACTGCACTGGTATATCATTACTAGATCAATACTGCACTGGAATATCATCAGTCCCTCAATGCTGCACTGAAATATCATCACTCCATCAATGCTGCGCTGGTATACCATCAATACTGCACTAGTATATCATTACTCCATCAATGCTGCACTGGAATATCATAATTCCATCAATTCTGCATTGGAATATCATCACTCCATCAATGCTGCACTAGTATATCATCAAGCCATCAATGTTGCATTGCAATATCATCCTCCATCAATACTGCACTGGAATATTATCATTCCATCACTACTGAACTGGAATACCAACACTCCATCAATACTGCACTGGAATATCATCACTCCATCAATACAGCACTGGAATATAATCACTGAATCAATGCTGCACCGGAATATCATCATTGCATGAACACTGCTCTGGAATTTCATCCTCCATCAATGCCGCACTGGTATATCCTCACGCCATCAATACTGCATGAGTATATCATTACTCCAGCAATGCTGCACTGGAATATCAACACTCCATCAATGCTACATTGGTATATCAACACTCTATCAATGCTACATTGGAATATCATCAGCCCATCAATACTACACTGGTATATCATCAGCCCATCAATACTGCACTGGTATATCATCACGCCATCAATGCTGCACTGGAATATCATCACTCCATCAATGCTGCACTGATACATAACCACTTCATCAATACTGCAATAGAATATCATCACTCCATCAATGCTGCACTGGTATATCATCAAGCCATCAATACTGCACTAGTATATCATTACTCCATCAATACTGCACTGGAATATCATCACACCATGAACACTGCACTGGAATATCAACACTACATCAATGCGGCACTGGTATATCATCACACCATCAATGCTTCACTGGAAAATCATCATTCCATCAATTCTGCTCTGGAATATCATCATGCCATCAATGCTGCACTGGTATATCATCACTCCATCAATGCTGCACTGGAATATCATCACACAATCAACGCTGCACTGGAATATCATCACATCATCAATGTTGCACTGGAATATCATCATTCCATCACTTCTGCATTGGAATATCGTCACTCCATCAATGCTTCACTGGAAAATCATTATTCCATCAAGTCTGCTCTGGAATTTCATCCTCCATCAATGCCGCACTGGTATATCCTCACGCCATCAATACTGCATGAGTATATCATCACTCCACCAATGCTGCACTGGAATATCAACACTTCATCAATGTTTCACTGGTATATCATCAGTCCATCAATGCTGCAATGGAATATCATCACTCCATCAATACTGCACTGGAATATCACCATTCCATCAATACAGCACTCGAATATCATCACTGAATCAATGCTGCACCGGAATATCATCATTGCATGAACACTGCTCTGGAATTTCATCCTCCATCAATGCCGTACTGGTATATCATCACGCCATCAATACTGCATGAGTATATCATGACTCCACCAATGCTGCACTGGAATATCAACACTCCATCAATGCTACATTGGTATATCAGCATCCCATCAATATTCCCCTGTATATCATCAGCCCATCACTACTGCACTGGTATATCATCACGCCATCAATGCTGCACTAGTATATCATCACTCCATCAATGCTGCACTGGAATATTATCATTCCATCACTATCGCACTGGACTATCATCACGCCATCAATACTGCACTGGAATATCATCACACCATCCAGACTGCACTAGTATATCATTACTCCATTAATACTGCACTGGAATATCAATGCTGCACTGGAATATCATCATTCCATCAATACTGCACTGGAATATCATCAGTCCATCAACCTTGCATTGGAATATCACCAGTCCACCAATACTGCACTGGAATATCAATGCTCCATCAATGCTGCCCTGGAGTATCATCACACCATCAACGCTGCACTGGAATATCATCATTCCATCAACACTGCATTGGAACATCATCACACCATCAACAGTGCATTGGAATATCAACACTCCATCAATGCTGCACTGGAATATCAACATTCCGTCAATGCTGCACTGTAATATCATCACTCCATCAATTCTGCACTGGAATAACATCACTCCATCAATTGTGCACTGGAATATCATCATGCCATCAATACCACACTGGTATATCATCACGCCATCAATACTGCACAAGTATATAATCACTCCATCAATTCTGCACTGGAATATCATCACTCCATCAATGCTGCACTGGAATATCATCATTCCATCCATTCTGCACTGGAATATCATCACTACATCAATTACACACTGGAGTAACATCACTCCATCAATTCTGCACTGGAATATCACCATTCCATCAATACAGCACTCGAATATCATCACTGAATCAATGCTGCACCGGAATATCATCATTGCATGAACACTGCTCTGGAATTTCATCCTCCATCAATGCCGTACTGGTATATCATCACGCCATCAATACTGCATGAGTATATCATGACTCCACCAATGCTGCACTGGAATATCAACACTCCATCAATGCTACATTGGTATATCAGCATCCCATCAATATTCCCCTGTATATCATCAGCCCATCACTACTGCACTGGTATATCATCACGCCATCAATGCTGCACTGGTATATCATCACTACATCAATGCTGCACTAGTATATCATCACTCCATCAATGCTGCACTGGAATATTATCATTCCATCACTATCGCACTGGACTATCATCACGCCATCAATACTGCACTGGAATATCATCACACCATCCAGACTGCACTAGTATATCATTACTCCATTAATACTGCACTGGAATATCAATGCTGCACTGGAATATCATCATTCCATCAATACTGCACTGGAATATCATCAGTCCATCAACCTTGCATTGGAATATCACCAGTCCACCAATACTGCACTGGAATATCAATGCTCCATCAATGCTGCCCTGGAGTATCATCACACCATCAACGCTGCACTGGAATATCATCATTCCATCAACACTGCATTGGAACATCATCACACCATCAACAGTGCATTGGAATATCAACACTCCATCAATGCTGCACTGGAATATCAACATTCCGTCAATGCTGCACTGTAATATCATCACTCCATCAATTCTGCACTGGAATAACATCACTCCATCAATTGTGCACTGGAATATCATCATGCCATCAATACCACACTGGTATATCATCACGCCATCAATACTGCACAAGTATATAATCACTCCATCAATTCTGCACTGGAATATCATCACTCCATCAATGCTGCACTGGAATATCATCATTCCATCCATTCTGCACTGGAACATCATCACTACATCAATTACACACTGGAGTAACATCACTCCATCAATTCTGCACTGGAATATCATCAGTCTATCAACGCTGCACTGGAATGTCAACGCTCCATCCATTCTGCACTGGAATATCATCACTCCATCAATTCTGCACGGGTTTGTCATCACTCCATCAATGCTGCACTGGAATATTATCATTCCATTACCGCTGCACTGGCTTACCATCACTCCATCAATATCAATTCTGCACTGGTATATCATCAGTCTATCAACGCTGCACTGGAATGTCAACGCTCCATCCATTCTGCACTGGTATATCATCACACCATCAATACTGCACTAGTATATCATTACTCAATCAGTACTGCACTGGAAAATCATCAGTCCATCAATGCAGCACTGGAATATCAATGCTCCATCAATGCTGTACTGAAATATCATCACACCATCAATACTGCACTGGTATATCATCATGCCATCAATGCTGAACTGGAATATCATCAGTCTATCAATGTTGCACTGGAATATCACCAGTCCATCAACACTGCACTGGAATATCTATGCTCCATCAGCGCTGCCCTGGAGTATCATCACACCATCAACGCTGCACTGGAATATCATCACACGATTAACCCTGCATTGGAATATCATCACACCATCAACAGTGCACTGGAATATCAACACTCCATCAATTCTGCTCTGGAATATCAACATTCCATCAATTCTGCACTGTAATATCATCACTCCATCAATGCTTCACTGGAATATCATCACATCATCAATGTTGCACTGGAATATCATCATTCCATCACTTCTGCATTGGAATATCGTCACTCCATCAATGCTTCACTGGAAAATCATTATTCCATCAATTCTGCACTGGAATTGCACTGCATCATGCCATCAATGCCACACTGGTATATCATCATGCCATCAACACTGCATGAGTATATCATCACTCCACCAATGCTGCATTGGAATATCAACACTTCATCAATGCTTGACTGGTATATCATCAGTCCATCAATGCTGCAATGGAATATCATCATTCCATCAATACAGCACTCGAATATCATCACTGAATCAATGCTGCACCGGAATATCATCATTGCATGAACACTACTCTGGAATTTCATCCTCCATCAATGCCGTACTGGTATATCATCACGCCATCAATACTGCACGAGTATATCATGACTCCACCAATGCTGCACTGGAATATCAACACTCCATCAATGCTACATTGGTATATCAGCAGCCCATCAATACTGCAATGGAATATCATCACTGCATCAATTCTGCACTGGAATATCATCAGTCCATCAATGCTGTACCGGTATATCATCACACCATTACTGCTGCACTGGTATAACATCACACCAAAAATGCTGCACTGCTATATCATCATTCTATCAGTTCTGCATTGGAATATCATCCTCCATCAATATTCACTGGAATATTATCACTCCATCAATGCTGCACTGATATATAACCACTTCATCAATTCTGCAATGGAATATCATCACTGCATCAATTCTGCACTGGAATATCATCAGATCATCAATGCTGTATCGGTATATCATCACGCCATCAATGCTGCACTGGTATATCATCACTCCATGAATGCTGCACTGGTATATCATCATTCTATCAATTCTGCATTGGAATATCATCCTCCATCAATACTGCACTGGAATATTATCATTCCATCACTACTGAACTGGAATATCATCACTCCATCAATACAGCACTGGAATATCATCATTCCATCAATACAGCACTTGAATATCATCACTGAATCAATGCTGCACCGGAATATCATCATTGCATGAACACTGCTCTGGAATTTCATCCTCCATCAATGCCGTACTGGTATATCATCACGCCATCAATACTGCATGAGTATATCATGACTCCACCTATGCTGCACTGGAATATCAACACTCCATCAATGCTACATTGGTATATCAGCATCCCATCAATATTCCCCTGTATATCATCAGCCCATCAATGCTGCACTGGAATATGATCACTCCATCAATGCTGCAATGGAATATCATCACTCCATCAATGCTGCACTGGAATATCATCACTCCATCAATGCTGCACTGGAATATCATCACTCTATCAATACTGCACTGATACATAACCACTTCATCAATACTGCAATGGAATATCATCACTCCATCAATGCTGCACTGGAATATCATCACTCTATCAATACTGCACTGATACATAACCACTTCATCAATACTGCAATGGAATATCATCACTGCATCAATTCTGCACTAGAATATCATCAGTCCATCAACGCTGTACCGGTATATCATCACACCATCACTGCTGCACTGGTTTATCATCTCACCAAAAATGCTGCACTGCTATATCATCATTCTATCAGTTCTGCATTGGAATATCATCCTCCATCAATACTGCACTGGAATATTATCATTCCATCACTATTGACCTGGAATATCAACACTCCATCAATACTGCACTGGAATATCATTACTGAATCAATACTGCTCTGGAATATCATCATTGCATGAACACTGCTCTGGAATTTCATCCTCCATCAATACAGCACTGGAATATAATCACTGAATCAATGCAGCACTGGAATATCATCATTGCATGAACACTGCTCTGGAATTTCATCCTCCATCAATACAGCACTGGAATATAATCACTGAATCAATGCTGCACTGGAATATCATCATTGCATGAACACTGCTCTGGAATTTCATCCTCCATCAATACAGCACTGGAATATAATCACTGAATCAATGCTGCACTGGAATATCATCATTGCATGAACACTGCTCTGGAATTTAATCCTCCATCAATGCCGCACTGGTATATCCTCACGCCATCAATATATCATTACTCCAGCAATGCTGCACTGGAATATCAACACTCCATCAATGCTACATTGGTATATAAACACTCTATCAATGCTACATTGGAATATAATCAGACCATCAATACTGCACTGGTATATCATCAGCCCATCAATACTGCACTGGTATATCATCACGCCATCAATGCTGCACTGGAATATCATCACTCCATCAATGCTGCACTGGAATATCATCACTCCATCAATGCTGCACTGATACATAACCACTTCATCAATACTGCAATGGAATATCATCACTCCATCAATGCTGCACTGGTATATCATCAGCCCATCAATTCTGCACTGGTATATCATCACTCCATCAATGCGGTACTGATATATCATCACTCCATCAATGCTGCACTGGAATATTATCATTCTATCACTATCGCACTGGACTATCATCACGCCATCCAGACTGCACTAGTATATCATTACTCCATTAATACTGCACTGGAATATCAATACTGCACTGGAATATCATCACTCCATCCAGACTGCACTAGTATATCATTACTCCATTAATACTGCACTGGAATATCAATGCTGCACTGGAATATCATCGTTCCATCAAATCTGCACTGGAATATCATCGCACCATCAATACTGCACTAGTATATCATCACTCCATCAATGCTGCACTGGTATATCATCAAGCCATCAATACTGCACTGGTATACCATTACTCCCTCAATGCTGCAATGAAATATCATCATTCCATCAATGCTGCACTGGTATATCATTACTCCATTAATACTGCACTGGAATATCATCAGTCCATCAATGTTGCACTGGAATATCATCAGTCCATCAACACTGCACTGGAATATCATCAGTCCATCAATGTTGCACTGGAATATCACCAGTCCATCAATACTGCACTGGAATATCAATGCTCCATCAACGCTGCCCTGGAGTATCATCACACCATCAATGCTGCACTGGAATATCATCATTCCATCAACGCTGCACTGGAATATCATCACACCATTAACCCTGCATTGGAACATCATCACACCATCAACAGTGCACTGGAATATCAACACTCCATCAATGCTGCACTGGAATATCATCACTCCATCAATTCTACACTGGAATAACATCACTCCATCAATTGTGCACTGGAATATCATCATGCCTTCAATACCACACTGGTATATCATCACGCCATCAATACTGCACAAGTATATAATCACTCCATCAATTCTGCACTGGAATATCATGAAGCCATCAATGCTGCACTGGAATATCATCATTCCATCCATTCTGCACTGGAATATCATCACTACATCAATTACACACTGGAGTAACATCACTCCATCAA
Source organism: Hemiscyllium ocellatum (assembly GCF_020745735.1). Classification (NCBI taxonomy): domain Eukaryota; kingdom Metazoa; phylum Chordata; class Chondrichthyes; order Orectolobiformes; family Hemiscylliidae; genus Hemiscyllium; species Hemiscyllium ocellatum. Next base: position 58,907,354 of record NC_083422.1, on the reverse strand, counting down.
TTCTGCACTGGAATATTATCAGTCTATCAACGCTGCACTGGAATGTCAATGCTCCATCCATTCTGCACTGGAATATCATCACTCCATCAATGCTGCACTGGAATATTATCATTCCATTACCACTGCACTGGATTACCATCACTCCATCAATATCAATTCTGCACTGGTATATCATCACACCATCAATACTGCACTAGTATATCATTACTCAATCAGTACTGCACTGGAATATCATCAGTCCGTCAATGCAGCACTGGAATATCATCACACCATCAATACTGCACTGGTATATCATCACGTCATCAATGCTGAACTGGAATATCATCAGTCCATCAATACTGCACTGGAATATCATCAGTCTATCAATGTTGCACTGGAATATCACCAGTCCATCAAAACTGCACTGGAATATCTATGCTCCATCAACACTGCCCTGGAGTATCATCACACCATCAATGCTGCACTGGAATATCATCACACCATTAACGCTGCATTGGAATATCATCACACCATCAACAGTGCACTGGAATATCAACACTCCATCAATGGTGCACTGGAATATCAACATTCCATCAATTCTGCACTGTAATATCATCACTCCATCAATGCTTCACTGGAATATCATCACTCCATCAATTCTGCACTGGAATATCATCATGGCATCAATGCCGCACTGGTATATCATCACGCCATCAATACTGCACGAGTATATCATCACTCCACCAATGCTGCACTGGAATATCAACACTTCATCAATACTGCACTGGTATATCATCAGACCATCAATGCTGTACTGATATATAACCACTTCATCAATACTGCAATTGAATATCATCACTGCATCAATTCTGCTCTGGAATATCATCAGTCCATCAATGCTGCACTGGAATATCATCAGTCCATCAATACTGTATCGGTATATCACCACGCCATCAATGCTGCACAGGAATATCATCATTCCATCAATTCTGCACTGGAATATCATCACCACATCAATTACGCACTGGAGTAACATTGCTACATCAATTATGCACTGGAATATTAACACTCCATCAATTCTGTACTGGAATATCATCACGCCATCAATACTGCACTAGTATATCATCACTCCAAAAATGTTGCACTGGTATATCATCAAGCCATCAATACTGCACTAGTATATCATTACTCCATCAATACTGCACTGGTATATCATAAGCCCATCAATACTGCACTGGTATATCATCACGCCATCAATGCTGCACTGGAATATTATCATTCCATTACCACAGCACTAGTTTACCATCACTCCATCAATATCAATTCTGCACTGGAATATCAACACTCCATCATTACGGTGCTGGACAATCATCACTACATCAATTCTGCAATGGAATATTAACAGTCCATCAACGCTTCCCTGGAATATCAACGCTCCATCAATGCTGCACTGGAATATCATCATTCCATCAATGCTGCACTGGTATATCATCAAGCCATCAATACTGCACTGGTATATCATCAAGCCATCAATACTGCACTGGAATATCATCACTACATCAATGCTGCACTGGTATATCATCAAGCCATCAATACTGCACTAATATATCATTACTCCATCAATACTGCACTGGAACATCATCACTCCATCAATGCTGCACTGGTATACCATCAAGCCATCAATACTGCACTGGAATATCATCACTACATCAAATCTGCACTGGAATATCTTCACACCATCAATACTGCACTGGTATATCATCAAGCCATCAATGTTGCACTGGAATATCATCCGTCCATCAACACTGCACTGGAATATCATCAAGCCATCAACGCTGCACTTGTATATCATCACGCCATCAATACTGCACTGGTATATCATCACGCCATCAACGCTGCCCTGGAATATCATCACACCACCAAACCTGCATTGGAATATCATCACACCATCAACAGTGCACTGGAATATCAACTCTCCATCAATGCTGCACTGTAATATCAACATTCCATCAATGCTGCACTGTAATATCATTACTCCATCAATGCTTCACTGGTATATCATCCGCCCATCAATACTGCACTGGTATATCATCACACCATCAATACTGCACGAATAAATCATCACTCCATCAATGCTGCACTGGAATATTATCATTCCATCACTATTGCACTGGACTATCATCACGCCATCATTACTGTACTGGAATATCATCACTCCATCAATATTGCACTAGTATATCATTACTCCATTAATACTGCACTGGAATATCAATGCTGCACTGGAATATCATCATTCCATCAAATATGCACTGGATTATCATCACACCATCAATACCGCACTGGTATATCATCACTCCATCAACGCTGCACTGGTATATCATCAAGCCGTCAATACTGCACTAGTATATCATTACTCCATCAATGCTGCATTGGAATATCATCAGCCCATCAATACTGCACTGGTATATCATCACGCCATCAATGCTGCACTGGAATATTATCATTCCATTACCACTGCACTGGTTTACCATCACTCCATCAAAATCAATTTTGCACTGGAATATCAACACTCCATCATTACAGCGCTGGACAATCATCACTACATCAATTCTGCACTGGAATATCAACAGTCCATCAACGCATCACTGGAATATCAACGCTCCATCAATGCTGCACTGGAATCTCATCATTCCATCAATTCTGCACTGGAATATCATCAAGTCATCAATACTCAATTGTATATCATTACTCCATCAATACTGCACTGGAATATCATCAGTCCGTCAATGCTGCACTGGAATATCAAAACCTCATCAATGCTGCACTGGTATACCATCAAGCCATCAATACTGCACTAGTATATCATTACTCCATCAATACTGCACTGGATTATCAATGATCCATCAATGCTGCACTGGAATATCATAATTCCATCAATTCTGCACTGGAATATCATCACTACATCAAATCTGCACTGGAATATCTTCACACCATCAATACTGCACTAGTATATAATCAAGCCATCAGTGCTGCACTGGTATATCATCAAGCCATCAATGTTGCACTGGAATATCATCCGTTCATCAACACTGCAATGGAATATCATCAAGCATCAATACTGTACTTGTATATCATCATGCCAGCAATACTGCACTGGTATATCATCACGCCATCAATGCTGCACTGGAATATCATCACACCATCAACACTGCATTGGAATATCATCACACCATAAACAGTGCACTGGAATATCAACTCTCCATCAATGCTGCACTGTAATATCATCACTTCATCAATTCTGCACTGGAGTATCATCACGCCATCAATGCTGCACTGGAATATCATCACTTCATCAATGCTTCACTGGAATATCATCACACCATCAATACTGCACTGGAATATCATCACACCATCAATACTGCACGAGTGTATCATCACCCCACCAATGCTGCACTGGAATATCAACACTTCATCCATGCTTCACTGGTATATCATCAGTCCATCATATCTGCACTGGAAAATCTTCACACCATCAATACTGCACTAGTATATCATCACTCCATCAATGCTGCACTGGTATATCATCAAGCTATCAATGTTGCACTGGAATATCATCCGTCCATCAATACTGCACTGGTATATCATCACGCCATCAACGCTGCCCTGGAATATCATCACACCATCAACGCTGCACGGAATATCATCACACCACCAAGCCTGCATTGGAATATCATCACACCATCAACAGTGCACTGGAATATCAACTCTCCATCAATGCTGCACTGTAATATCATTACTCCATCAATTCTGCCCTGGAATATCATCATGCCATCAATGCCACACTGGTATATCATCACGCCATCAATATTGCACGAGTATATCATCACTCCATCAATTCTGCACTGGAATATCATCATGCTATCAATGCTTCACTGGTATATCATCAGCCCATCAATACTGCACTGGTATATCATCACACCGTCAATGCTGCACTGGTATATAATCACTCCATGAATGCTGCACTGGTAATTCATCATTCTATCAATTCTGCATTGGAATATCATCCTCCATCAATACTGCACTGGAATATTATCATTCCATCACTGTTGAACTGGAATATCAACACTCCACCAATATAGCACTAGTATATCATCACGCCATCAATACTGCATGAGTATATCATGACTCCACAAATGCTGCACTGGAATATCAACAACCTATCAATGCTACATTGGTATATCATCAGCCCATCAATACTGCACTGGTATATCATCAGCCCAACAATACTGCACTGGTATATCATCACGTCATCAATGCTGCACTAGTATATCATCACGCCATCAATGCTGCACTGGAATATCATCACTCCATCAATGCTGCACCGATATATAACCACTTCATCAATACTTCACTGGAATATCATCATGGCATCAATGCTGTACTGGTATATCATCACGCCATCAATGCTGCACTGGTATATCATCATTTTATCAATTCTGCATTGGAATATCATCCTCCATCAATACTTCATGGAATATTATCATTCCATCACTATTCAACTGGAATATCAACGCTCCATCAATACTGCACTGGAATACCATCACTCTATCAATACAGCACTGAAACATCATTACTAAATCAACACTGCACTGGAATATCATCATTGCATGAACACTGCTCTGGAATTTCATCCTCCATCAATGCTGCACTGGAATATTATCATTCCATTACCGCTGCACTGGATTACCATCACTCCACCAATATCAATTCTGCACTGGAATATCAACACGCCATCATTACGGCGCTGGACAATCATCACTCCATCAATTCTGCACTGGAATATCATCACTCCATCATTACTGCATCAGTATATCATCACTCCATCAATACTGCAGTAGTATATCATATCTCCATCAATGCTACACTGGAATATTATCATTCCATCACTATTGCACTGGACTGTCATCACGCCATCAATACAGCACTGGAATACCATCACTCCATCAATACTGCACTGGAATATCAATGCTCCATCATTGCTACACTGGAATATCATCACTCCATCAATACTGCACCAGTATATCATCATGCCATCAATGCTGCACTAGTATATCATTACTCCAGCAATACTGCACTGGAATATCATCAGTCCGTCAATGCTGCATTGGAATATCATCAGCCTATCAATTCTGCACTGGTATATCATCACTCCATCACTGCTGCACTGGTATATCATCACACCATCAATACTGCATGAATAAATCATCACTCCATCAATGCTGCACTGGAATATTATCATTCCATCACTATTGCACTGGACTATCATCACGCCATCAATACTGCACTGGAATATCATCACTCCATCAATACTGCACTAGTATATCATTACTCCATTAATACTGCACTGGAATATCAATGCTGCACTGGTATATCATCAAGCCGTCAATGCTGCACTAGTATATCGTTACTCCATCAATGTTGCATTGGAATATCATCGGCCCATCAATGCTGCACTGGAATATTATCATTCCATTACCACTGCACTGGTTTACCATCACTCCATCAAAATCAATTCTGCACTGGAATATCAACACTCCATCATTACGGCGCTAGACAATCATCACTACATCAATTATGCACCGGAATATCAACAGTCCATCAACGCTTCACTGGAATATCAACGCTCCATCAATGCTGCACTGGAATGTCATCATTCCATCAATTCTGCACTGGTATATCATCACGTCATCAATAGATTAGATTAGATTACTTACAGTGTGGAAACAGGCCCTACGGCCCAACAGGTCCACACCGACCCGCCGAAGTGCAACCCACCCATACCCCTACATTTACCCCTTACCTAACACTACGGGCAATTTAGCATGGCCAATTCACCTGACCCGCACATCTTTGGACTGTGGGAGGAAACCGGAGCACCCGGAGGTAACCCACGCAGACACGGGGAGAACGTGCAAACTCCACACAGTCAGTCGACTGAGTCGGGAATTGAACCCGGGTCTCTGGTGCTGTGAGTCAGCAGTGCTAACCACTGTGCCACCGTGCCGCCCACTAATACTGCACTAGTATATCATTACTCCATCAATACTGCACTGGAATATCATCAGTCCGTCAATGCTGCACTGGAATATCATCACTCCATCAATTCAGCACTGGAATATCATCACTACATCAAATCTGCACTGGAATATCTTCACACCATCAACACTGCACTAGTATATAATCAAGCCATCAATGCTTCACTGGTATATCATCAAGCCATCAATGTTGCACTGGAATATCATCCGTCCATCAACACTGCAATGGAACATCATCAAGCATCAATACTGCACTTGTATATCATCACGCCAGCAATACTGCACTGGTATATCATCACGCCTTCAATGCTGCACTGGAATATCATCATTCCATCAATGCTGCACGGAATGTCATCACACCATCAACACTGCATTGTAATATCATCACACCATCAACAGTGCACTGGAATATCAACTCTCCATCAATGCTGCACTGGAATATCAACATTCCATCAATGCTGCACTGTAATATCATCACTCCATCAATTCTGCACTGGAATAACATCACTCCATCAATGCTGTACTGATATATCATATCTCCATCAATGCTGCACTGGAATATCATCATGCCATCAATGCCACACTGGTATATCATCACGCCATCAATACTGCATGAGTATATCATCACTCCATCAATTCTGCACTGGAATATCATCACGCCATCAATACTGCACTGGAATATCATCACTCCATCAATACTGCACTGGAATATCATCACTCCACCAATGCTGCACTGGAATATCAACCCTTCATCCATGCTTCACTGGTATATCATCAGCCCATCAATACTGCACTGGTATATCATCACGCCATCAATGCTGCACTGGTATATCATCAAGCTATCAATGTTGCACTGGAATATCATCCGTCCATCAACACTGCGCTGGAATATCATCAAGCCATCAATACTGCACTGGTATATCATCACACCATCAATGCTTCACTGGAATATCATCACACCATCAATACTGCACTGGAATATCATCATGCCATCAATGCCGCACTGGTATATCATCACACCATCAATACTGCACGAGTATATCATCACTCCACCAATGCTTCACTGGAATATCATCACGCCATCAATACTGCACTGGTATATCATCACGCCGTCAATGCTGCACTGGTATATCATCACACCGTCAATGCTGCACTGGTATATCATCACACCGTCAATGCTGCACTGGTATATAATCACTCCATGAATGCTGCCCTGGAATATCATCACTCCATCAATGCTGCACTGGTATATAACAACTTCATCAATACTGCAATGCAATATCATCACTGCATTAATTCTGCACTGGAATATCATCAGTCCATCAATGCTGTACCAGTATATCATCATTCTATCAATTCTGCATTGGAATATCATCCTCCAGCAATACTGCACTGGAATATTATCATTCCAACACTAATGACCTGGAATATCAACACTCCATCAATACTGCACTGGAATATCATCACTCCATCAATACTGCACTGGAATACCATCACTCCATCAATACTGCACTAATATATCATTACTCCATCAATACTGCAATAGAATATCACCAGTCCATCAATACTGCACTGGAATATCAACACTCCATCAATACTGCAATAGAATATCACCAGTCCATCAATACTGCACTGGAATATCAACACTCCATCAATGCTGCACTGGAATATCATCACACCATCATTACTGCACCAGTATATCATCACTACATCAATGCTGTACTGATATATCATATCTCCATCAATGCTGCATTGGAATATTATCATTCCATCACTATTGCACTGAACTATCATCACTCCATCAATACTGCACTGGAATATCACCAGTCCATCAATGCTGCACTGGAATATCATCATTCCATCAATTCTGCACTGGTATATCATCAAGCCATCAATGTTGCACTGGAATATCATCTGTCCATCAACACTGCAATGGAATATCATCAAGCATCAATACTGCACTTGTATATCATCACGCCAGCAATACTGCACTGGTATATCATCACGCCATCAATGCTGCACTGGAATATCATCATTCCATCAACGCTGCACGGAATATCATCACACCAACAACACTGCATTGGAATATCATCACATCATCAACAGTGCACTGGAATATCATCATGCCATCAATGCCACACTGGTATATCATCACGCCATCAATACTGCACGAGTATATCATCACTCCATCAATTCTGCACTGGAATATCATCACGCCATCAATGCTGCTCTGGAATATCATCACTCCATCAATGCTTCACTGGAATATCATCATGCCATCAATGCCACACTGGTATATCATCACACCATCAATACTGCACGAGTATATCATCACTGTATCAATGCTGCACTGGCTTCCCACCATTCCATCAATGCTGCACTGGTATATCATCACTCCAACAATGATACACTGGAATATCAGTCCATCAATGCTGCACTGGAATATCATCACTCCATCAATGCCGCACTGGAATATCAACACTCCATCAATGTTGCACTGGAATATCATCACTCCAACAATGATACACTGGAATATCACTCCATCAATGCCGCACTGGGATCTTAACAGTCCTTCAATGCTGCACTGAAGTGTTAAGATTCTCACCATGTAACACATCAGTCTAAACTCAGTTGAGGTGTGGTTCGTGGCTCAGTTGGCAGCTCATTATGTGCCAAATTGTGAGATGTGTAAACTTTGTGCTGAAGGGGTGCTGTGTTTTCGCAGACACTGTCTTTTACATGGGATATCAATAATTCTTTCATAAGATTCTTCCTCAACTAATGCCAGTTAAGCAAATTATTCAGGTGATACACCCATTGACATCTGCAGGACTCCACTGTGTATATCGTTGTCTTTTGTACAACAGTAACTTCCGATTGGAAGTATTTAATTGGTCAGAAAACCCCAAGTCTGTTAAAGACACCAAATATTTGCATGTCACTGGCTTTCCTCAGAGGCTGGACATTAGGGAGGAACATTTTGGAGATCAGTTCTCACTTCCAACATAGTCAGTCACTGTTAGAGGTAATTCGTTCCGAATAAACGTGGAGATAAATGATTGAATTGTAGTCATTAGTCCAGGTGCCATGACCCCTTGTGTATTGGGGCAGGAAGAGTGAAAGGTGACAGTGCATGTCAGGATTAAAACCAAAAGTGAGCCATTCATTTCACAGGTTAAACAGCAAGGAATTGAAACAATAGCCTCTGACTACAGAGATTAAAACATTGAAATACAACATGTAAATTATTCATCAGCCGATATATACTACTCTAAATAAATTATAAACTTTAATGAAGTTGGGCTTTGAGAGATTCACTATTTTGTGAGACTGTTGAGTACATAATAATTTCCGTATGCATGGACTGACAGCTATTAAGATAGCTGGTAACAGGGAATGTTCACCACATCTGATATCACAGTGGGATAGCACGCTCAGAGAAGAGATACGGCAGTATTGCTTCCACATCTCTGATCTATACTCCCTTGAAGCTTAGCTCAGCATATGATCACTGCACTTATCTCAACATTTTCATGCCCAGATAAGGCACTTATGAATAAACATAGAATTTAAAAGTCTGGCTTTTTAACTTGAAAGGTGACAAAAACATGACTTTGATTTTCTCAATCTTAGGTGGTTTTAACTCGGTTGGCTTTTATCATAGACATATCTGCTGGCTCCAATAACTCAGGTTCTGTGGTCAGTTAATGATCCTCAACACTGACTCGGGGAAAGACGAGTTCAGCATTTTACCAGAATCCTTAAGCTCAGATTCGTGAAATAAAATGTCAGAATTTAATCCACATCTTGTTACTCTCCTCCAGTTCTTCAACATGAAATTCTGGCCTAAATGAATGCAGTTTGAAAGTTAGTTTGAATTTCGCAACTTCTTCCGGGATTGATGATGTCCAGCAACAGTCCAGGCAGTAGGTAACCTGATCAGCGAATAAGAATGAAGGATTCTCACCAACAGCAAAGCAGGAAGTAAAGTATAGGGAAGGTAAATCATTTTAAGATCATTGTACAGAAAACAACGTTTGGACTTACACATGGGATTAAGATGAAAATTAAATAACAGAGCACACATGATAAAAATAAGTGACATTCACGATAAGTCTTCCATCTTTAAATGGCCTTCTGAGGGAATGAAAGTCCACAATTGAAAAATTAGTTTTCAGAGGTGAGAGACTGAGCAGCAGTAATTATGACTGAGTTTATTGTCGAAAATTCAAATACCACTAATTGTACAAGCTGTAAATTTTCTATTAGCCCTACATCCAAAACAGTGGTAGCTCATTCTGCCCCAAATTGAGAGATGTGTAAATTCTGCACTGAACTGAAAGAGTGCCGTATTTTCACAGACGCTGTCTTTTACATGAGATATCAAAAATCCTTTCATAGGAGTCTTCCTCATCTAATGCCAGTAAAGCAAATTAATCAGATGACACGCCCATTGACTTCACTGTGTATATCGCTGTGTTTTGTACAACAGTAGTTTCCGATCAGAAATATTTAATTGGCCGGAAAACACCAAGTCTGTTAAAGACACCAAATATTTGCAGGTTCCTGGCTTTCCTCATCCAGCTAGGTGTTAGGAAAGAGCCGCAGTAATTATGACCGAGTTTATTGTTACAACTCAAATACCACTGATTGTACAAGCCATAAATCTTCTATTAGTCCTACATCCGAACAGTGGTGGATTTGCTTATATCCATAGTCAGTGATTCTGTGTTGATTCCATCTGTGAATACACAACACACCCTGTAATGTCCAAATTTCAGCATTTATTGCCTTGTGTGTGCATGTTAGAGGTCATTGTCCATTTTATGTGATCATAAGAGTAAATGTTACCAGAGTGCAATTATTCTTAGCCCAGAATCTAAACCATTGCCTCAGTCTCTGGCCATTTGTCTGTGACATTTAGTCATTATGGATTGGCAGCCAAGGTAGCTGGTTGCAATGTAAATAGCCACCACTGATGATTGACATCTAGCACATCGCACTGAATATTTCATTTAGTCGGAAATCGCATGACACCACGATATAGTCAAACAGGTTTATTAGACATCACAAGCTTTCGGAGGGCTGTACCTTCGTCAGGTGAAGTGGAGGGAAGCATACAGGCTCTGAATTTATAGGCTGACAGATCATTGCAAGATAATTCCAGGTAATTAAGAGTGGCCAAAAGTGGTAAAAATGATGTGAGTGGAGTACTGACAGGCTGAATAACAAGTTTTTGCAGGTGATCAGAAGTGTCAAATGGAGTGAGTAGATATTTCATTTCAATCATGGGATGTGAGTATCACTGGCTAGGATATTTACTCACCCAAGTAATCTATTAACTGAATCCAGCAAACTATCACTTTATCAAGACAAGATATGTTAATGTTACAAATGCTATTAGTCTTACAAATGGACACTGGGTGAGATACAGTGAGACTTCCTTCCATTCTGCCCCAACAATGGACTTTAAGCCCAAGCTTCAGCGATAGTTTACTGTTGTATCAAATGCATTTATTTCCCTCCATTTTCCACATGAACCATCCTTCAGCCTATCTCAGTGGTGTGGGTTAATAGGGCTATATTAAAAACATTACTGTGATGGAGGACTTGTGTCTTGTAGCAGCCACAACAGCTGCCAAAACTAGTTTTACATCAGCTCTTCATAACCAGCTGACATCAGGAACCTGCCTCCTGAGCCACTGATACCACGGTTGAAATGCCTTTCCAATCCAAACCTCTTTATCCTCTCCATTTATCCCATGTGAGCATCTAAGTGTGTTTTTCTGTTGACACTCTTGTCGAACACCTTTCAACTGAGCCCACTAAAGCAATCTGAATTTGTCATGGTATTTAAATCCAAAACAGCCTGACTGAATGTAACTGAGAAGATTGAATAGTAGCTGATGTTGGTGTGACCATTTCTAAACTCTAAGTGGCTCTATAAATTGTCCAGACATGATGCCATCAATAGCAAATTAACATAAGGCCTGGTGTTAATGCATTGAATCCCTTTAATAAGAAGCAGCTCCTTTTAAGAATGTCTATTACAAACAGAATCTGAGCATATGAACATCTCACTTGACAGCTGACTCATTGCCTGGGAGCCACATCTGTTCTAACTACTGCTCAGTCTCAGCTCCTTAAATACTCAGCAGTCGTTCGAAGTTATATGCACAGATGGTACATGCCAAGATGAGTAAATGTTGAAACAACGGACAGCAACACAAGGATAAATACTCACAAAAAAAAACATATTTAGGTCAGAATTTCATGTTGAAGAAGTGAAGGAGAGAAAGGAGATGTGTACTAAATTCTATTTTTTTATTTCAGTGATCTGTGGTCAAGTCCAGCACCATGACTAGAACAAAAGTCTCTTCTCTATATAATAAAACAAAGAACTGCAGAAACCTGGGATCTGAAACAAGAACATAAATTTCTGGTGAAACTCAGTAGGTCTGGCAGCATGGTGGGGAGAAAGCAGAGTTAATGTTTTGAGTCCAGTGACTCTTATCAGAATTGATACTCTACCTGCCTGCTGGGTATTAGCATCCCATTTTATGGATTATGTTTTATCAGACAGAGGCCAGTACAGCACAGGAACAGGCCCTTCGGCCCAGCATGTCAGTGCCTATCCTGATGCCGTTTTAAACTAATCCCATTTGCCTGGACATGGTCTGCTTCTCTCTATTCCCTGCCCATTCATGTGTCTAAATGTCTCTTCAACATTGCTCTCCTCTCTGCTTATACCACTTCCCCTGGCAACGCGTTCCAGGCACCTACCACCCTCTGTGAAAAAAACTTGCCTTGCGCATCTCCATCAAACTTTCCCCCATCACCTTCAACCTGTTGCCTCTAGATACGGTGGAACACCAGTAAAAACGGATTCAGTTTCCCCGGTTTCAGTTATCTGTAGTTTACTATGGACCAAAAATATTACATAGAACATTCCAGAAATAATTCCAGGTGGCTGCCGGACGTAGGTAAATTTCCCATTTAACTGATAGGGTTTGCTACTATCCGCGATTTATCCGTGGGAGGTCTTAGAACGTATCACCCACATGTAGTTCAACTTTGGGAAATAGAATCTGACTATCCAACTTATCCAGACCCCTCATAATGTTATAGTCTTCTAACCCCTCAGCCTCTGACACTCGAGTGAAAACAATCCAAGTTTGTCCAATCTCTCCTTACAGATAGTGTACCCAAATCCAGGCAACATCCTGGTAAACCATTTTTACACCTTCACCAAAGATTCCACACACTTCCTAAAGCAACCAGAACTGCACACAATGCACCAAATGTGGCCTGACTAGAGTTTTAATCAGCTGCAACACGTACCCAATGATGAAGGTTAGCACACCATACACCTTCTTTACCACCTTATCCACTTGCATTGCCACTCTCTCAGAGAGCTGTGGGCCTGCACCCAGAGATCTCTCTGTAAATCAATCCTCCTAAAAGTCCTGCAGCTTTTGTCTTTATTGAAGATACCTTATTAGTAGTGCCCTCTAAGAGGGAAACATTATGTTTAGATCTTTCGTTTGATAACATATGCAATTTACTGTTGTTATCATTTTAGAGAAGAAATAAAGAAACACTAACATTTCACTCATGGTCTTAGTATCTTTTAAAACCCTAAAGTACTCTTGGAAGTGAAGCTACTGTTACACAAAACAGAACAACCAGTTGGCAAATGGCAGATATTTGCTTCAGTATTTACAGTAGAAAAGGAGAATAACTTGCTGAAAGTCCCCACGGAAATTAATGGTACATCGGGGACAGGGACTGAATATAATTAATGTAACGTCAAACATTGATAAAGAGGAAATTAATGGGATTGAATAGTGAGAAATCCCTGGGATCTGATGATCTTCCATCCAAGAGTGTTAAAGAAAGTAAGGGAACACATTGTAACCACCCTAACTACAATCTTTCAGATTTCACTAGGTACAGGAGTTGCCCCTCTGGTGTGGAAAATTGCACACCTTCCTGCTTTTTAAGAAGGGTAGAGAAGGAAAACTAGAGTGTTACAGAACAGTTAGCCTAACATCTGTAGCAGGAAAATTGTTGGAGTCTATAGTCAAGGATGATGCAACTGAACACCTCAAAAATGTTCAGTTAATTAGGGAGAGTAGGCATGGATACATGAAAGGTAGGTCATGTCTGACAAACCTCACAAAAGTCTTTGAACAGCTGACTAAGAAAGTGGACAGGGCCATGTTTATAGATGTTGTTTATATGGACTTCAAAAGACATTTAATAAAGTCCCACACAAGAGACTGTTAACCAAGACAGAAGCCCATGGAATTCAGGACACACTGCCTCCATGGCTGGGAAATTGATTGACGGGTAAGTGACAGAAAGTAGAGATAATGGATAGGTAATCAATTTGCCAGGATATGACCAGCAGTGTCCCATAAAGGTCAGTGTTAGGGCCTCAATTACTCATGTTGTTATTTTTATTAGCAACTGGAATAATAAGTGTACAAAGTCATTTTTCCAAATGTGCTGATGACACAAAGTTAAGCAACATTGCAGACAGTTCAGATGATAGTAGAAAAGTACAAAAGGATATTGTCACACTAACTGAATGGGCCAAACTGTGGCAGATGGAATTCAATATATACAACTGTGAAGTTATCCATTTTGGGCTGAAAAAGGACATATCAAGGAACTTTCTAGATGATACAGTGGACAACCAAAGAGATTGAATGTTCAGGTTCATAGATCTTTACAATACCGCAAACAGGAGAAAACAATCAAGAGAGAAATCTTCCCAAACATGGAACATTTGTCCAATCTCGAAAGCTACCTTTCATCGGAGTTTAACATTGATGTGAAGTTTCAATGTTGCGCCAATCTGTGAGCACCGCTATTGGATGCCTAAGGATAAGAGTCTCCAATGTCAGTGACATCTGTGCTTTACCAAGATCCTTGTCTTTAAGACAATCATCCTCCCGGTTCTCATGTCTGGCTCAGGAACTTGGACTATGTGAAAATGACAAGTCAAAGTTCTTAAGAAGGACCATAAACACTGTCTGAGATGGATTCTCCACACCTGCCAGGAGGACAGACGTGCTAACATCAGCATGTTTGAACCAAATAATAGCACAAGCATTGAGCCCGTGATCATCTAAAACAGTTCCACTGGGCTGGCCATGTGCTGAGGATGGCCGAGTTCCAACTGTCAAAGCAAGTCTTCTTCCCCCAGCTCAAGGAAGACACTCAAAAGAGAGGAGGATAAAGGAAGTGTTTCAAAGACCCACTGAAGGCTTCCCTCAAAAAATACACCATAGATGTCAGACCCTTGATCAGAAGAAACTGACTTGGAGGAAGCCCCTGTTGCAGGGATACAATTCTTTGAGAATACCCATTGGCAAGAGGAGGTAGAGAAAAGGAATCAGAGAAAGGAATGTCAGTAATTTCAGCCAAAGGCCACTTTCACCTCCCGGAAGGACTGTCAAATGTGTAGTTGAAGATGCAGCTGTAGGCTCAGGTTGATCAGCTACATAGGGACCCACAGAACCCATGACCAGTGACACAGAATTTGTGTGTAATGACCGAAAGTAACAATGATGAATGGAATGAACTCATCAGTGAACTTCCTGAGGAACTGATGGATATGGGCACAATTACAACACTTAAAAGACATTTGACGAAGGACGTGAATAGGAAAGGTCTGGATAGATGTGGGCCAGGAGGAGAGAGGAGGGGCTAGTTCAATTTGCAATTATATTCTGCATGGACTGGTAGGACCAAAGGGTCAGTTTCTGTGCTATATGATTCTATGACCGCCCCTACACTCCAAAGACCATAATGGGCAGTTCTCAAGGACAGGTAAGGGTGAACAATAAATGCTAACCTAGCTAGCAATGTCCAAATCCTGTGAAAGACTCGAAAAGGGGAAAATATAATTCAGGTAGACCTGTGTCTTCAGCCGCATTAGGGCATCTTTAAGTTGAAAGCCTTCAAAATGCAATGAAGATCACGAGAAAAATGACACAATTTCATACAATCAATGAATAGACTGCCACCCAGACTAATCATACATGGCAGCTACACTGTCTTCACATTGTTGGTTTTTATGGACGATTCCTTAACTGCTTTATTCTCATTGAAAAATAACAAACTGTCACTGAGAAGCAGGTAATGTACAATTTCACTTGAATTTTAATTTGTTTTCATTTAAAATTTCTGTTTCTGTTTGCAAACCATCCGTGACATAACACCCTACATCTTTAACCAGCTCCAACCGTACAACACTCTGATATATTGATGATCCTCCATTCATGGCTTCTTGCACAGCCCTTGCACACATGCCCGGGCCCTCAGCTACTCAGAAGCTAAAAGCTGAAATGCCTTTGCAACATTGCTCAACAAGTTCACTTTACTCGCTTCATTTAAGATTGCCTTAAAACCCAATCTCACTTGTTTTCCAATCTCTCCTGACTGAGCCCTATGTTTATTTGTGTCTAATTTGCTTCTCACACCCTTCCATAACATTGAAGGATATGGATGCTTTTAATACGCACCCACCCTACCTAAACCCTGGCTAAAATCTTGAAAAGGTTCTCCCTGTTATTTGTTGTGTGTGGGATATTTCTGTGTGCAAACCAGTTGCTATGTCAGCTTACACAATGACAATGACTTCAATTGAAACATATCACAATTTACTGCTTATGCTGTGGCATCTCCTGAGGATGGGACATTGTAAGTGGAAGTTCTTTCTCGCTCGTCCACGGGAGCTACAAATTTTTTAACCAGTATGATCTGTGAGAATCTCTAGTAACCCATTCCGCCAGGATCAAAGCCCACTTCCAAACATCATCTCACTGCAATGCTGCCATCCACAGCAGCCAGAGAAATTTTACATCTTTGTGACAGAAAAGTTGAAGAGGGACATTTATGAAAGGTTAATGGCATTTAAAATGTGTAAAAGGATTGAATCAATTCCATGAAGTGCTGATGGCTAAATAGCTGAATGTGTGAATCTCGCAATGTATTGATACAGATGCACATACCCCAGTAGGGCTGTGAGAAGGTAAAAACAGCAATAAGTGCGTTCAGGAAGTGTGCACAATTGCTCTCAATCAAGATTCAGCAAAAATAGGTTCAGACATGTGATGCCTATGCAGCAACAATTTTGGTAAAGTTTTAATATTGCTGTTCACTGTTGTTTATTGTTGCAACTTTGTAAGTACACACACAAATTAATCAATAAAACCTAGAACTTGTTCTTAAGTACTACTTCTTATGTACTTACATAATCTAGAATTTCTGATAACACAACACCTCTCAAATATTGTTATTCTTCCCTCTTGTCTTTACTTTTCTGTTACACTCTCCATTCTGTGTTCCTTGACCATCTGCTGCAATATTCCCCCTGTTCCTCTCTCTTCATTTGTCTTAAAGGAAATGCAGCCAGACCACAAGTTAACACAGGGACATCACTGGCAATATAGATCGAGATGTAGGCAGGTGCTGGCAACTTGGAAATTGGATGGTACATTGTGAGCACATTGGGTAGCACTCAGAAGAGTATGATCAGAACTGAGTGAATGTCAACAGATCAGAAGTTGGATAGGAAATACCAGCAGATGGTGAGTTGGACACCTTACTGTGCTGCAACTGGACAATGTGAAGTGTGATACACTTTTTGAGAACACAGACTTATAGTTGCCATGAATTTTATTTTTTTCTTTATGTTCCATCTCTCTGTTAGCATGCATTTTACATTCCATAACCTTCTAACATAGAACATAGAACAATACAGCACAGTACAGGCCCTTCGGCCCTCAATGTTGTGCCGACAATAGACAATAGGTGCAGGAGTAGGCCATTCTGCCCTTCAAGCCTGCACCACCATTCAATATGATCATGGCTGATCATCCTTAAATCAGTATCCTGTTCCTGCCTTATCTCCATAACCCTTGATTCCACTATCCTCGAGAGCTCTATCTAACTCGTTCTTAAATGAATCCAGAGACTGGGCCTCCACTGCCCTGTGGGGCAGAGAATTCCACACAGCCACCACTCTCTGGGTGAAGACGTTTCTCCTCATCTCTGTCCTAAATGGTCTACCCCGTATTTTTAAGCTGTGTCCTCTGGTTTGATACTCACCCATTAGCGGAAACATGTTTCCTGCCTCCAGAGTGTCCAATCCTCTAATAATCTTATATGTCTCAATCAGATCTCCTCTCAGTCTTCTAAACTCAACCATGTACAAGCCCAGTTGCTCCAGTCTTTCAGTGTAAGGTAGTCCTGCCATTCCAGGATGTGATCTCGTGAACCTACGCTGCACTCCCTCAATAGCCAGAATGTCTTTCCTCAAATTTGGAGACCAGAACTGCACACAGTACTCCAGGTGTGGTCTCACCAGGGCCCAGGGCTGCAGAAGAACCTCTTTGCTTCTATACTCAATCCCTCTTGTTATGAAGGCCAGCATGCTATTAGCCTTCTTCACTACCTGCTGTACCTGCATGCTTACCTTCATTGACTGGTGTACAAGAACACCCAGATCTCTTTGTACTGCCCCTTTACCTAAATTTATTCCATTTAGGTAGTAATCTGCCTTCCTGTTCTTGCCACCAAAGTGGATAACCATACATTTATCCACATTAAACTGCATCTGCCATGCATCTGACCACTCACCTAATCTGTCCAGGTCACCCTGTAATTTCCTAACATCCTCATCACATTTCACCCTGCCACCCAGCTTAATATCATCAGCAAATTTGCTAATGTTATTACTAATACCATCTTCTATATCATTAACATATATTGTAAAAAGCTGCAGACCCAGCACTGATCCCTGCGGTACCCCACTGCTCACTGCCTGCCATTCCGAAATGGAGCTGTTTATCACTACTCTTTGTTTCCTATCAGCCAACCAACTTTCAATCCAAGTTCGTACTTTGCCCCCAATACCATGCGCCTTAATTTTGCTCACTAACCTCTTATGTGGGACTTTATCAAAAGCTTTCTGAAAGTCCAGGTACACTACATCTATTGGATCTCCCTCATCCATCTTCAGAGTTACATCCTCAAAAAATTCCAGAAGATTAGTCAAGCATGATTTCCCCTTCATAAATCCATGCTGACTCTGACCTATCCTGTTACTGCTATCCAGATGTGTCGTAATTTCATCCTTTATAATAGACTGCAGCATCTTTCCCACCACTGAGGTCAGAGTAACTGGTCTATAATTTCCTGCTTTTTCTCTCCCACCTTTCTTAAAAAGTAATACAACATTAGTCACCCTCCAATCCGCTGGAACTGATCCCGAATCTATTGAACTCTGGAAAATAATCACCAATGCATCCACGATTTCTCGAGCCACCTCCTTCAGTACCCTGGGATGTAGACCATCAGGCCCAGGGACTTATCAAACTTCAGACCTAACAGTCTCTCCAACACAAATTCCTGGCCAATATAAATTCCCTACAGTTCAGGTCCTTCAGCCACTGTTACCTCAGGGAGATTGCTTGTGTCTTCCCCAGTGAACACAGATCTGAAGTACCAATTCAATTCTTCTGCCATTTCTTTGTTCCCTGTAATATATTCCCCTGTTTCTGTCTTCAAGGGCCCAATTTTAGTCTTAACCATTTTTTTCCCTTTCACATACCTAAAAAAGCTTTTCCTATCCTCCTTTATATTTTTGGCCAGTTTACCTTCCTACCTCATTTTTTCTCTGCGTATTTCCTTCTTAGTAATCCTCTGTTGTTCTTTAAAAGCTTCCCAGTCCTCCGTTTTCCCACTTATCTTTGCTATGTTATACTTTTTTCTCTTTTAACTTTATACGTTTTTTAACTTCCCACCTCAACCATGGCCACCCATGCCTCTTCCTAGGATCTTTCTTCCTTTTTGGAATGAACTGATCCTGCATCTTCTGAATTATACACAGAAATATCCTCCATTGTTCCTCCACTGTCATCCCTGCTAAGGTATTGCACCATTGAACTTTGGCCAACTCCTCCCTCATAGCTCCATAGTTCCCTTTATTCAACAGAAATATTGTCACATCTGATTGTACCCTCTCCCTCTCGAATTGCAGATTGAAGCTTATTGTGTTATGGTCACTACTTCCCAATGGCTCCTTCACTTCAAGGTCCCTGATCAATTCTGGTTCATTGTACAATACTAGATCCAGAATTGCCTTCTCCCTGGTAGGCTCCAGCACCAGCTGCTCTAAGAATCCATCTCGGAGGCACTCCACAACGTCTCTTTCTTGAGGTCCAATACCATCCTGATTCTCCCAGTCTACCTGCATGTTGAAATCCCCCATAACTGTAGTAACATTTTTGTGACAAGCCAATTTCAGTTCCTGATTCAACTTACATCCAACATCCAGACTACTGTTTGGGGGCCTGTAGATAACTCCCAAGAGGGTCTTTTTACCCTTAGAATTTCTCAGCTCTATTCATACTGACTCTACATCCCCTGACTCTATATCCTCCCTTACCAACAAGGCCTCCTCACCCCCTCTGCCTGTCAGTCCGTCCTTACGATAGCACGTGTAGCCTTGAATATTCATTTCCCAGGCCCTGTCCACTTGAAACCATCAGTTATCCCCACAATATTGTAACAGCCAATTTCCAAAAGAGCCTCAAGCTCATCCATCTTATGTCTCATGCTTCGTGCATTCATTTTTAATTTGTTACTGCTCTCACCCTTCCCATCAACTCCTATTTCACTCAACCTTACAGCATGATCCCTATCTGAGTTTTCTGCCTCATTGATACAGTTGTCTTTCTTGACTCCCTGTGTTCTAACTTCCCTCCAATTTCCTTCTTAAACATCCAGTTTGATCCCCCCCCCCGCTACTTAGTTTAAACGTAGCTGTGTTGCAGTAGCAACCCTGCCTGCCAGAAAGCCGGTCCCTAACGTATTAAGGTGCAAACCATCTCTCTTGTAGAATTTACGCTTACCACAAAACATACCCCAGTGATCCAAGAACTTAAATCCATGCTTCCCGCACCAGTTCCCCAGCCACACATTCAAGTCCATTATCTCCCTGTTTCTGGCCTCACCAGCCCGAGGAACTGGAAGCAAACCGGAGATAACCACCCTGGGCATCCTGCTTTTCAGCCTTCTTCCTAGTTCTCCGAATTCCCGCTGTAGTATGTTCCTCCTCTTTCTCCTGACATCATTTGTGCCGACATGTACCACCACCTCTGGCTCCTCACCTTTGTCCTCCAATCTGAAACCCATCCAACCTACACTATTCCATTATCATCCATACATTTATCCAATGACCATTTAAATGCCCTTAAAGGTAACGGGTCTACCAGTGTTGCAGATAGGGCATTCCACACCCTCACTACTCTCCGAGTAAAGAACCTACCTCTGATATCTATCATCCCTCAATTTAAAGCAATGTCCCATCATGCTAGCCATCACCATCTGAGGAAAAAGCCTCCCACTGTCCACCCTATCTAATCCTCTGATCATCTTGTATGTCTCCATTAACCTTCTTCTCTCCAACGTAAACAGCCTCAAGTCCCTCAGCCTTTCCTCATAAGACCCTTCCTCCATACCGGGCAACGTCCTAGTAAATCTCCTCTGTACCCTTTCCAATGCTTCCACATCTTTTCTATAATGTGGCGACCAGAACTATAGTTGAGACTGTGTTGCTGGGAAAGTACAGCAGATCAGATAGGATCCGAGGAGCAGGAGAATCAAAGTTTCGGGCAGGAATGCATCCTTCTACACCCTCATCCAGGTCATTTATAAAAACAACGAACAGCAGTGGCTCCAAAACAAGTCCTTGCAGTACACCACTAGAAACTGAACACTGGGTGAACGTTTCCCATCAACCACCACCCTCTGTCTTCTTTCACCAAGCCAAATTCTCATCCAAACCGCTAAAATCCCTTCAATCCCATGTCTCCGTATTTTCTGCAAAAGCCTATCGTGAGGAACCTCATAAAATACCTTACTGAAATCCATATACGCCACATCGACCACTTTACCCTCATCCACCTGTTTGGCCACTTTCTCCAAGAACTCAATCAAATTTGTGAGGCACAACCTGCCTTCACAAAACTATGTTGACTATCCCTAATAAACTTATTCCTTTCTAGATGATTAAAAATCCTATCTTGTATAATCCTTTCCAATACTTTACCTACAACTGAAGTAAGGCTCAGTGACCTATAATTACCAGGGTTGTCTCTACTTCC
The DNA here is from genome assembly GCF_020745735.1 of Hemiscyllium ocellatum. Classification (NCBI taxonomy): domain Eukaryota; kingdom Metazoa; phylum Chordata; class Chondrichthyes; order Orectolobiformes; family Hemiscylliidae; genus Hemiscyllium; species Hemiscyllium ocellatum. The sequence continues at coordinate 58,885,096 of NC_083422.1, read as the reverse complement.
CCTCTTGAACAAGAGGATAACATTTGATATTCTCCAGTCTGCTGGCACTATTCTTGTAAACAGTTATGACATAAAGATCAAAGTCCATCTGGCCTGGGGACTTATCTATTTTCACACTTCCCAGAACACAGAGGGTGGTATGTGTGTGGAATGAGCTGCTAGAGGAAATGGTGGAGGTTGGTACAATTGCAATATTTAAAAGGCATTTGGATGGGTATATGAATAGGAAGGGTTTGGATGGATATGGGCTGGGTGCTGGCAGGTGGGAATAAATTGGGTTGGGATATCTGGTCAGCATGGATGGGTTGGACCGAAGGGTCTGTTCCCATGCTGTACATCTCTATGACTCTATAAATGCTAACACCTCCTCCTTATGAACCTCAATCTTGTCTAGACTAATAGCCTGTATCGCAGTATTCTCCTCAACAACATTGTCTTTTTCCTGTGTGAATACTGTTGAAAAATATTCATGCATTAGAACATTATTTCAACAAGTTACCACACATTGCAGCACAGAGGAACTATGAAGAGAAGAGGAATACACCTTTACAATGTATTAAAAAAGAATGGGTACCCAATGAATGCAGTCCACCGATCTTTCAGTAATGATCCCAAACAAGCGGACAAAGCACATCCAGAACCCTTAGCCACTCTCCCCTACATCAAAGACATCTCAGAAATGATTGCCAGATTACTCAGACCTCTTGGTATCATGGTAGCCCACAAACTCACCAACACACTAAAACAGTAGCTAGTGAACCTGAAAGACCCTATACAGACAACAAGCAAAACTAATGTCATTTACAAAATACTGTGCAAGGACTGTAACAAACACTACATTGGACAAACAGGCAGAGCACTAGCCACCAGGATATGTGAACATCAACTAGCCACAAAAAGACCTGACTCTCTCTCACTAGTATCCTTACATACAGATGAGGAAGGACACCATTTTGACTGGGACAACACATCCATCCTAGGACAAGCCAAACAGAGACACAAACAAAAATTCCAAGAAGCATGGCATTCCAGCCAGAACTCTATCAACAAACACATTGACTTGGATCCCATTTACAGCTCCCTGAGAAAAAGAACTGGAATGACATCACCACAGAAAATGACATAATTGACCCAAGGAAACCGAAATACATAAATACAAAGCAAGCCATACCACCAGTGCTCATTGATGATGTTACCTAATATGGTGACAAAATATCTGAAACCAAATCTTCCAGCTCAGTGAACAAACCTACATCCATATTCATTTAGCGCCTCTCCTATCTCTTTGGACTCCATACACAACTTCCCACTACTGTCCTTGACAGGCCCTAATCTTACTCCAGTCATTCTTTTATTCCTGACGTATCTAAAGAAAGCTTCAAGATTTTCCTTGATCCTACCTGCCAACATCTTCTCATGTCCTCTCCTGGCTCTTCTTAACTCTCTCTTTAGGTCCTTCCTGGCTAACTTGTCACACTCAAACACCCTAACTGAGCCTTCACATCTCATCCTAATATAAGCCTCCTTCCTTCTTCTCCTTGACAAGAGATTCCACGTCCTTAGTAAACCATCGCTCCCTCACTCGACCGCTTCCTCCCTGACTTACAGGTACATACTTATCAAGGACACACAGTAGCTGTTCCTTGAATAAGCTCCACATTTCAATTGGGTCCATCCCCTGCAGTAACCTTCCCCATCCTATACATCCTAAATCTTGCCTAATCGTATCATAATTGCCTTTCCCCCAGCTATAACTCTTGCCTTGTAGTATTTACCTATCCCTTTCCATCTCAAAGGTAACCTTAACCGAACTGTGGTCACTATTGCCAAAGTGCTCATCTACCATCAAATCTAACACCTGGCTGGGTCCATTACCCAGTACCAAATCCAATGTGGCCTTGCCCCTTGTTGGCTTGTCTACATACTGTGTTAGGAAACACTCCTGCACACATTGGACAAATACTGACCCACCTAAGGTACTCAAACTATAGTGTTTTCAGTCAATATTAGGAACGTTAAAGTCCCCCATGACAACTATCCTGTTACTCTCACTCCTATCCAGAATCATCTTTGCTATCCTTTCCTCTACATCTCTGGAACTTTTCACAGGCCTATAGAAAACTCCTAACAGGGTGGCCTCTCCTTTCTTGTTTCTAACCTCAGCCCATATCAACTTCAGCCCATACTACTCGTTTGATGAGACCTCATCAAACATTCTTTCTGCTTCCGTAATACTGTCCTTGACAAACAATGCCACAGCCCTGCCTCTTGTACCTTCCTCCCTGTTCTTACTGAAACATCTAAATCCCGGAACCTGCAACAACCATTCCTGTTCCTGCTCTATCGATGTCTCTAAAATGGCCACAACATCAAAGTCCCAGGTACCAACCCATGCTGCAAGCTCACCCACCTTATTTCTGATGCTTCTGGAGTTGAAGTAGAGACACTTCAAACTGCCTTCTGTTGCTGGAACATTCCTGTGACCTTGAAACCTTATTCATGACCTCAGTACTCTTAACTGCCTGTACACTAGAGCTACAAGACAGGTTCCCATGCCCCTGCTGAATTAGTTTAAATCCTCCCAAAGAGAATTAGCAAACCTCCCCGCCAGGATATTGGTACCCCTCTGATTCACAGTACACAGTACAAGTTGTAATGGAGAGATTGCAAAATGGAAAACTATTGGTGAAGCTTCATAGCTGCTTTGTCAAACAGGATTACTACTGGAACAAAATAAAACAAAGATCTGAGATTGCTGGAAATCTGAAAGAAATACAGAAAATGCTGGAGCAACTCAGCAGGTCTGGCAGCATCTGATTTGATTTGATTTATTATTATTACATGTACCTAAGTAGAATAAAAAAGTTTTGTTTTGCTGGCAGAACAGGCAGATCTTAGCAAAGAACATATAACATTGAACATTCCAGCGCAGTACAGGCCCTTCAGTCCCTGATGTTGTACTGCCCTGTGAAACCAACCCGAAGCCCATCTAACCTACACTATTCCATTCTCGTCCATATGTTTATCCAATGACCATTTAAATGCTCGTAAAGTTGACAACTGTTGCAGGCTGTGTTTTCCATGCCCGTACTACTCTCGGAGAAATTCATAGGGTGCTAGATCACAGCAAGGGATACAAACTTACAAATGCAAAGAAGGTGTGGAAAGAGAATCAGAGATAACATTTCAGATCCAATGATCTTTCTTCAGAATCGAACCCTTCTTCCAAACCATTCACTGAACTCAAAAGGTTAATAGTGCTTGCTCTCCATGGATGCTGTCAGACCTGCTGAGGAATACTACCTTGCTGACACAATTTTGAAAAAAATCATACATTATCAAATGTATTTTTATTTTGCTCTCAGTCACCTTACATTGCTACTGCTAATACTGTCAGCAGTGACATAAAGGATCAAATTTCACCTGAGCGTAAAAGATTGGCAAGTCTCATTGATCGGTTTTGAGAAACTGAATTGATTTGCACAGACAAGCAACATGAACAGACCTGAAAGTATTTTTCATTAGGTATTCAAAGAATCATAGAATCCCTACAGTAGGGAGATAGGCCATTCGGCCCATCAAGTCCACACTGCCCCTCCGAAGAGCATCCCACCCAGACCCACCTCCTTACCCTATCCCTGTAACCCTGCATTTCCCATGGCTCGCCCACCTAGCCTGCGCATCCCTGGACAGTACAGGCAGGACCAATCCACCTAACCTGTACATCTTTCTATATCCTTGGGTACTGGCATGCAAGTTCATGATGCTTGATCGCTGGTCTGTAGGGAATATAGGTGCACTAACAACAACCCACATTAAGCATTATGGACATTATAGGTGCTCAGGTGACTCTTGGTAAGATACTCCAACAGGCATTTCACACAAGCACAAGTTAAATCCAAGTAAAGCATCATTTTTGTTTTAGATTCCCTACAGTAATGAAACAGGCCCTTCTGCCCAACAAGTCCACATGACCCATTCTCAGACCCATTCCCCTACCTTATATTTACCCCTGACTTGGCATTTTCACATGGCCAATTCACCTAACCTGCACATCTTTGGACTGTGGGAGGAAACAGAGCACCCAGAGGAAACCAACACAGACACTGGGAGAATGTGCAAACTCCACACAGACAGTCACCTGAGGTGAGAATCAAACCCGGGTCCCTGGTGCTGTGAGGCAGCAGTGCTAACACTGAGCCTAAATTTAATTTAGTTTAATTCATTAATTTGACAAGAAATGCACGACAGGTTTTGACTATATCAGCTCTTCCTGACATCCACCCTAAAATTACCTTTCACCAGTTTAGTTTGTGTATCTTTGATATGTCATGGTACACCTTCACTTACTTGTCTACACAATAAATACCTTCCACTAAAATAAAACAAAAGACTGAACATGCTAGAAACCTGAAACAAAAACAGGTATTCATGGAGAAACTCAGCAGATCTGGCACTGTCTGTGGAGAGAAAGCAGAGTTAATGTTTTGTGTTCAGTGATTCTTCTTCAGAAATCAGTACCTCACACTCCTCTGCAGTCCCGAACTCAATTATCTCTTTTCAAGGCAAATGGATCTCGAGGCTCTGTATCTTTTCCACCAAATTAACTAACTGTCACAAGCTGCCAACTCTCTGCCTGGCTTGAATCTTCGATTTTTGAGGGCTACCTAAGACTAATCTGAACAGAATATTTTAAGGCTTAAGCATGATATTGTCTGAATTGTGCTCGACAGGTTTAGCTATGTACCTACAAAGAAGCTATCTAACTGCTTTAGTTATACTGTTCACCAACCTATTCCTTATAAGGAAGCATGTATTTTATGACTCATACCATGTGTTATATTTTTAATATATGAGTATAAAATGTTGTCCAGTGATGAGCACCCAGACATGGATATTAGTACGGTTCGCCAGTGTATCTCAAACTGGACCAATTGCTAGGCTTGGGATATATAATACAACTATAATGACTTCTTGTTGGCAAAATTAAGTTGCATAAATATCTTGATCAGAGCATTGCTAAAACACATGAAGAAAGGATTAGTCTTGACCACTATATGCAGAAAGTTATTAGTTTATTGATAACTGTGTCCCAATCCAGATGGTGATGTATGAAACAAGACACAAATCATTTTCTCCAGAATTAATTTAACTACATTATGCAACACTAAGCACGTAGTTCTTATCATGCTGTGGTAGCGCTCCCGCCTCTTTACAAGCCAAGTGTTCTGAGTTGAGGTCCTCTTACAGGTTTCTATGGCGAAGGAAAGTGTGTTTATAATGTGTCAAACAGTCAACTTGTAAGCCTTTCCAACCCAAAGCCCTGGAAACCAATCCCAGTGGGATAGATTCCTGGTCAGTCATGTGAAGGTTACCGTCGCTATTCCTCATTTCCAGCATATGAACTTTATTGCAAAGTGCCTATGGGTACAGTTACTAGGGCTCCATTTTAGTACTGGATGGCTGATATACATCAAATTGGTGACAAAGGCATGTGGTCCAGTCCCTGTCTGGATGAGCTGGATTTAAGAGCTCCCTCCTTACTGCACGGTCAGAAATCACACAAAACCAGGCTATAGTCCAACAGGTTTTTTTTTGATATCACAAACTTTCGGAGTGCTGCTCCTTAGTCAGGTGAAATGAAGAAAAGCACACAGGCACGTGCCATGCCCCCAAACCCCTTCCCCTCGACCCAACCTTATCATGAGAGGGAGTTGTGATGTTGGTTAGCTTGGTTGGTTGGATGGCTGTTCTGTGATACAGAATAACACAAACTGCGTGGGTTCAATTCCTGCACCAGCTGAGGTTCCCATAAAGGAGTCTTCTTGTCAACCTTTCACCTCACCTGAAGTGTGATGACCCTCAGATTAAGATTACTTACAGTGTGGAAACAGGCCCTTCGGCCCAACAAGTCCACACCGAGCCTACGAAGAGCAACCCACCCACACCCATTCCCCTACATTTACCCCTTCGCCTAACACTACGGGCAATTTAGCATGGCCAATTCACCTGACCCGCACATCTTCGGACTGTGGGAGGAAAACTGAGCAGCCAGAGGAAACCCAAGCAGACATGGGGAGAATGTGCAAACTCCACACAGTCAGTCGCCTGAGGCGGGAATTGAACCCGGGTCTCTGGCGCTGTGAGGCAGGACGGTGGCACAGTGGTTAGCACTGCTGCCTCACAGCACCAGGGACCTGGGTTCAATTCCCGCTTCGGGCGACTTTGTGTGTGGAGTTTGCACATTCTCCCCGTGTCTGCGTGAGTTTCCTCCGGGTGCTCCAGTTTCCTCCCACAATTTAAAAAAAATGTGCAGGTTAGGTGAATTGGCCATGCTAAATTCCCGTAGTGTTTGGTGAAGGGGTAAATGTAGGGGAATGGGTGTGGGTGGGTTGCGCTTCGGCCGGTCGGTGTGGACTTGTTGGGCTGAAGGGCCTGTTTCCACACTGTAAGTAATCTAATCCATTAAACCACCATCTATTGTCTCTCTCTGTCTGTCAGATAAGGTGGTCCTCTGACACTATGCTACACGTGCCAATATTTACACAGCTCTGCAAAGGGAAAATAACACGAAGGCTTCTGTATTTTTGACTTTCCAAACAGCATAACATTCCTGCAACTGCTGACATCTTCAGGATTGAGATTTTAGTTTATTCAGCAAAAGATTTACATTTTAAGCATTTCTTATTTAGTGGAGGGTGAAAGTCACTGTTCATAAGACATTTAACACCTTCACCAGGGATATTTTAACATGTGCATTAAGCAATCTATTTTATGCGGATCAAACAATCAAATTTTGAATTAATTTTCATTTTTTAATACAGTTCAGGACTTGCAGAAATAAAGAATTACAACTGTAACATCATTGAGTCCAGAAGTAATAGTTTTTATTAATCAAACAGTATGTTTATATGTTATGCCATCACAACCTATTGTAGTGTAAAATAAGGAGATAGAGTGATGTTCAAAGCCCCACATCAGGGCGACATGTATTATATTCATCCTACACATTTGGCCACACTGTTGCCAGTATTGGTTTTTTCACACTATGATCAATCCACTGTAAACAGTGTTTATAGCCATACAACATGGAAACAGACCCTTTGACCCAACTTATGCATGCCAACAAAGTTTCCCAAACTAAACTATCCTATTTTCCTGCATTTGACCCATATCCCCCTAAATCTTTCCTATCCATGTTCCTGTACAAATGTCTTTTAAATGTTGTGACTATACCTCCATCTACCACTTCCTCAGGTATTTCATTCAGACATGCACTCTCCTCTTTCTCCATCATGAGGCAGTGTTTGCAGAATATTGTGTTCTACTATTAGTCAGATGTCAACATCCTTTATGCCTTTCAGAGTTTTGTTGGGCATTGCCACTGATTTAGCTACATTATGCCTAATCGTCTGTTTTGTCAGTATTTTTCCATGAAAACTTTTACAAAGTTTACAAATCATTGCTTGCTGTCAGCCATCAATTTGGATGATTCTCACATCAACATATTTGATGTTTTGGCATTGCGCTCACATTTTTGATACCAATGGATATAAGAAACATTTTTTCAGTGACAATCTCTGCTCTGTTTGAATCTCATTAATTCAGTTCTGAGACACTAGTTGCAATCGAGAGACATGAGAAGTTGCTCTACTTAATGCTTCAGGATAACCACAAGCTGTCTCTGTCTCCTTAATATTTCACACTGGATTAAGCAATGAACATCTGCTCCCTATGAATTCACGAGCTTGCTGTGCAGTTGCCCTTTTGGATCCACTTACCTCCAAAGTGAGCTCTCAGTGACACTCCCGAGGTTATAGTCGTACAACTTTGTAAGAATTAGAATTACCTGAAAGAGAGAAGATTAAAATTAGTCTTCAAACATTGACTATCACGAATGCAACTGGCATGACTCATTGGATAACATATTGGTTGTTACAAAGAACATTAAGGTCGAAAAATTAATTCCAAGTCTTCCAATAATGAACAACATTCATTATAATCTACCAAAGAATTGCTTTCGATTGTATTCTCGAAGCAATGTTGATTGTGGTCAAAAAATATCTCTAGTTTATTGGCTTCCCAACTTGTGAGAGAACAGTTGTTTCTGATAATATTGTAAAAACCAACATCAATCTTGTATACTGTGACACTAGACAAGCACAGTGGTGTTCCATAATGATTCATAACAGGTTTCCGGCTTTGATCCAAATGCTTGTCCTATTCTCTAACAATGAATTACTTACACTTATATATGTGAAAGCATTTCATCTAACCAATGACTTTGAAATGCCATGACACTTACTGTCCTAACTGTGGTTCATTTGATAGTTTTTATTTTTTGACTTAGACATATGAGTTCAAGTCCCACTTCAGAGAATGGAGCACAAGTATCCACAATGGGTGGGCTGACAGAGACAGATTTCATCTTTCAGATGAAATATTAAAGTCAAAGCCCACTCTACCATCCAGGGTGGATGAAAGAGACCTGCAATATTTTGAAGAGGAGCAAGATAATTATCTCCTGTTCAATGCTTATCCAACATCTTCAACAAAGATGGCTCAGTGGTTAGCGCTGCTGCCTCACAATGCCAGGGTCCAGGGGTTGATTCCATCCTCAGTAGATTGTCTGTGTAGAGTTTGCACATTCTTCCCATGTCTGCATGGGTTTCCTCTGGTTTCCTCCCACAGCCCAAACTTGTGCAGGTCAGGAGGATTGTCCATGCTCAACTGCCCATGTAATCCAAGAATGTGCACGGGAAATACAGAGATGGGTTGGGTCTGGGTGGGATGCTGTTTGGAGGGTTGATCTGGACTCAATGGGCTGAATTGCCTGCTCCTACACGGTAGGGATTCTATGATGCTGATCACTAAAGTCAATTATCTGCCTCGTATTACTGTTTGTGGGAACCTGCTGAGTGCAAAACAGCTGCTGCTTTTGTTAGAACGGTCTCTCTATTTCAAAAATACTTCCCTAGTTGTAAAGCGCTATTGGCTGTCCTGCAATTGTGTAAAGCACAATCAATAGGCAAAGACTTCCCTGAGAGATACAGAAGTCGCTAATCATCTGTTTTCTCCTGCTGTCTTGGTTCATTGTAGAGTAATGTTGGTGATAATCCCTGACTTTTTAATAGTGTTATCAGATTTTCTCATATTCACTCAAAACACAGAAATAAGCAGTTAAATGGGATGAGGGTTCACTTTCACACTTGTCACACACTAATATCAATCTTAATGTTTCTTTGCATTCACCTTAAAACCTCAGTTTAACATCTCATCAACAGTGCAGGTTTCTTGACATTACCACACACAACTGTCAGCCTGAATTATGTGCTCACATATCTGGAGTAGCTCTTTGAACCCAGGGCTGTGGCTGAGAAGTGAGGATGTTGTCACCATGTCAAGAGAGAGCAGACAAATCTCAACTGAATTAAAGTTTAAAAGATCACTACATCCAGCAGAGTAGCTGCAGTCTATTAAAAACCACAAAGCTTGGAGAACATTTTAAACTTAGCTTTACTGCAGTTCCTCTCAGTTGGAGGTGATATGATACCCTCTCTAAGTGCACCTGAAATGACATTGCACTGAGCTGACATTACATAATATGTGGCTTATGTAAAGCTGTTGATACAAACTATTAAATATAATTAGTTAATTTTAAGAAAAGTTTCTGCAATACATTAAGGACATTTAAACGACACTTTAATAGACACATCGATGACAGAAAAATGAAGGGTATGTAGGTTCATTTGATCTTTGAGTGGGATAAAAGGTCAGCACAACATCAAAGGCCGAAAGGCCTGTACTGTGCTGTACTGTTATATGCTCTGTGTTCTAAATAAAAAAGTATGTTAAAAGGTTTCAGATTTTTTTAAACCTGATTGCATACGCTCAACAGATTTAAACTCAATTTATTCTGCGTGTTGCCACTGTAACTTGTATCTTGCCAAGGAATGTAGGGCATTAGAGACACAAAAAAGAAAAAGGCACTTTCCATTAAATATTTATCTCTAAAAAGCTGTCTGTAAAAGTGTCATACTGTGTACTACAGGGCAAACATAATGAGAATCAAGCACAGGACACGTGATACACATCTCTCTGGAGGGACATGGATCAAAGTGTCTGCAAAGCAACAAAGCAGTGCGGACAGAGAATCAACGTTATTAACAAAGGCCTAGCCACTCAGGGAATCTCAAAGTCATGCAATGGAGATGAGTTGATACAGTTAACCTTTTACAGCAGGACAGGTTTACTGACCTTTTCCTGCTTCTGAAATTTCTTTCCAGGCAAAATCTGGCTGCAGACAATGGGCACCGGGATCACAATCTATATTACACCCATAGCCATTGCTTCCGAAGCAGATAGCATGCCAACTTTGTGCTACTGCTCATTTACATAATCACAGGCAATATTAAATTTGCCTTTGACTAACTGCATGCCCCAACTGAAGGCCCAGGTTTGTGTGAGACAAGCAACTGTTAAGCCAGCTGGCATTACTGAAAGGGCTGATGCCTTCTGACTGAAGCAGTACAGATGCAAAATATAAATGACCTTATGTAATGTATCCACTCATCTTAAGGGGAGGGGATGGCCTTGTGATATTATACAGAGACTATTAATCCAAAGACCCCAGGAAATGTTCTAGGGATCCAGGTATAAATCTTGCTGTGGTAAATAGTGAAGTCAACAAAAATCTGGAATCTCAACTGTCAGAAAAGCCCACCTGATTCACTAATGTCCTTCAGGGAAGACGAAGTTAAAAATCCCACAATGCCAGGTTATAGTCCAACAGGTTTAATTGGAAGCACTAGCTTTTGAAGGACTGCTCCTTCATCAGGTCAGCAGCCCTCCTAAAGCTACTGCTTCCAATTAAACCTGTTGGACTATAACCTGGTGTGGGAGTTTTAACTTTGTACACCCCAGTCCAACACCGGCATCTCCAAATCATGACTACCATCTTCAAGGAAGGAATCTGCCATCCTTACCTGGTCTGCCTCCATGTGACTCCAGACGCACAGTCATGTGATTGACTCTTAACCACCCTCTGAATAATTAGGGATAGGCAATAAATCTTTGCCCAGCCAGTGGTGCCTACGTTCCATTAATGAATGAAAAAAAAGTCAAACCACATAAACTGCACAAGCTGCCCAACGCACTGTATCATTCAACCCCCAACAATCTCTATGAACCACTACTCATTTTGTGCTTCATCTCACCTTCATATACTGTAACAAATCTGAATCACAAATCTCAGAGATTGACAGACTCTTTGCTATTCCACCATGACAACCACGGCATCCAAAACACATTTACTGAAATACTGCCCTCTCCCTAGCATGACAAATTGGTGTGAGACACAAGTCAACAAAGAGAACCTGTTGTGGACAGGAATGGCTATGTGACTGAAGCCATTGAAGACAATGAGTTTCTCATTCCTCCACTCTTTCTTGTATCCCACTTGCTCCCCATTCTTGTATCTCCAGCTCCTCCAAACCCGTGTTAGGGAACTGGAGCTGGAGTTGGATGAACTGCGGATCATTCGGGAGGCAGAGGAGGTCATAGATCGGAGCTTTAGGCAAGTAGTTACTCCGAAAGTTCAAGAGAGATGGGTGACAGTGAGGGGGAGTGGGAGGAGGAAGCCAGTGCAGGGACCCCCTGCGGTCATTCCCCTCAAGAACAAGTATACCGTTTTGGATACTTGTGGGGGGGATGACTTACCAGGGGCAAGCAACGAGGTTCAGGCCTCTGGCACGGAGCCTGGCCCCGTTGCTCAGAAGGGTAGGGTGGAGAAAGGTAGAGCAATAGTTCTTGGGGACTCGATAGTGAGGGGGACAGACAGACGGTTTTGTGGGGGCGACAGGGACTCACGTTTGGTATGTTGCCTCCCAGGTGCAAGGGTACGTGATGTCGCTGATCGTGTTTTCCGGGTCCTTAAGGGGGAGGGAGAGCAGCCCCAGATCGTGGTCCACGTTGGCACCAACGATATAGGTAGGAAGAAGGGTGAGGATGTCAGACAGGCTTTCAGGGAGCTAGGTTGGAAGCTCAGAGTTAGAACAAACAGAGTTGTAGTCTCTGGTTTGTTACCCGTGCCACGTGATAGAGAGTCGAGGAATAGGGAGAGAGAGCAGTTAAATGCGTGGCTACAGGGATGGTGCAGGAGGGAGGGATTCCGGTTTTTGGACAACTGGGGTCCTTTCTGGGGAAGGTGGGACCTCTATAAAAAGGATGGGCTACACCTGAACCTGAGGGGCACCAGTGTCCTTGGGGGGAGGTTTGCTAGTGCTCTTTGGGAGGGTTTAAACTAACTCCGCGGGGGCATGGGAACCAGGACTGTAGCTTTAGGGTACAGGACCTTGAGTGTAGGGAGGTTAGGAATAATGCAGCGATCTCTAAGGAGGGTGCCTGTAACCAGAAAGGTGGATTGAAGTGTGTATACTTCAATGCCAGAAGTATAAGGAATAAGGTAGGTGAACTTGCAGCGTGGGTTGGTACCTGGGACTTCGATGTTGTGGCCATTACAGAGACGTGGGTAGAACAGGGACAAGAATGGCTGTTGCACGTTCCAGGGTTCAAATGTTTTAGTAGGATCAGACATGGGGGTAAAAAAGGGGGAGGCGTGGCATTACTTGTCAAAGACAGTATCACAGCAGTGGAATGGACGATGGAAGAGGACTTGCCATCTGAGGTAGTTTGGGCTGAGGTTAGAAATAGGAAAGGTGAGGTCACCCTGTTAGGCGTTTTCTACAGGCCTCCTAATAGTCCTAGAGAAGTAGAGGATAATATTGCAAGGATGATTCAGGAAAAGAGTGAAGGTAGCAGGGTGGTTGTTATGGGGGACTTTAACTTCCCAGATATTGACTGGGAGAGCTATAGCTCGAGTTCATTAGATGGGTCGGTATTTGTACAATGTGTGCAGGAGGGTTTCCTGACACAATATGTCGACAGGCCAACAAGAGGGGAGGCTATATTGGATTTGGTTCTAGGTAATGAACCAGGCCAGGTGTTAGACTTGGAGGTAGGTGAGCACTTCGGGGACAGTGACCACAACTCGGTGACTTTTATTTTAGTGATGGAGAGGGATAATCGTGCGCCGCAGGGCAAGAGCTATAGCTGGGGGCAGGGAAATTATGATGCAGTGAGGCATGACTTAGGTTGTGTGGATTGGAAAAACAGGCTTCAAGAGAAGAACACTAATGAGATGTGGGGATTGTTCAAGGAGCAGCTACTGCGTGTCCTCGATAGGTATGTACCAGTCAGGCATGGTGTAAAGGGCCTTGTGAGGCAGCCGTGGTTTAGTAAGGAATTGGAGTCCCTTGTGAAAGGGAAGAAGGCGGCATATGTAAAGATGAGGCGTGAAGGTTCAGTAGGGGCGATTGAGAGTTATAAGGTAGCCAGGAAGGAGCTAAAGAGGGAGCTAAGAGAAGCGAGAAGGGGACATGAAAAGTCTTTAGCTGGTAGGATTAGGGAAAACCCAAAGGCTTTCTATAGGTATGTCAAGAATAAAAGGATGACTAGGGTAGGTATCGGTCCAGTCAAGGATAGTAGTGGGAAGTTGTGTGTGGAGGCGGAGGAGATTGGAGAGACATTAAATCAGTACTTTTCATCAGTATTCACTCAGGAACAGGACACTGTTGCTGATGTGAATATGGAATCACAAATAATTAGAATGGATGCCCTGGAAATATGCAGGGAAGAGGTTTTGGGAATATTGGAAAGGATGAATATAGATAAGTCTCCTGGGCCTGATGGCATTTACCCCAGGATCCTATGGGAAGCTAGGGAGGAGATAGCAGAGCCATTGGCCTGGAATTTTATGTCGTCATTGTCAACGGGAATAGTACCAGAGGACTGGAGGATAGCGAATGTGGTCCCATTGTTCAAGAAAGGGAGTAGGGATAGCCCTAGTAACTATAGGCCAGTGAGTCTGACTTCAGTGGTGGGCAAAGTCTTAGAGAGAATGGTAAGGGATAAGATTTATGAACATCTGGGTAGGAATAACGTGATCAGGGATAGCCAGCATGGTTTTGTGAAGGGCAGGTCGTGCCTCACAAACCTTGTTGAGTTCTTTGAGAAGGTGACTAAGGAAGTGGATGAGGGTAAAGCAGTAGATGTTGTGTATATGGATTTTAGTAAGGCGTTCGATAAGGTTCCCCATGGTAGGCTAATGCTAAAACTACGGAGGTATGGCATTGAGGATACATTAGAGGTTTGGATTAGGAATTGGCTGGCTGGAAGGAGACAGAGGGTAGTAGTTGATGGATTATGTTCATCTTGGAGCGCAGTTACTAGCGGTGTACCACAAGGATCTGTTTTGGGACCATTGCTTTTTGTTATCTTTATAAATGATCTAGAGGAAGGACTTGAAAGCTGGGTAAGCAAGTTTGCGGATGACACAAAAGTCGGTGGAGTTGTGGATAGTGAGGAAGGAAGTGGTAGGTTACAGCGGGATATAGATAAGTTGCAGAGCTGGGCGGAAATGTGGCAAATGGAATTCAATGTAGCTAAGTGCGAAGTCGTTCACTTTGGTAGGAATAACAAGATGATGGATTACTGGGCTAATGGTAGGCTACTTGGTAGTGTGGATGAGCAGAGGGATCTTGGTGTCTATGTACACAGATCTCTGAAAGTTGCCACCCAGGTAAATAGTGCTGTGAGGAAGGCATATGGTGTACTGGGCTTTATTGGCAGAGGAATTGAGTTCCGGAGTCCTGAGGTCATGTTGCAGTTGTATAAGACTCTGGTGAGGCCTCATCTGGAGTATTGTGTGCAGTTTTGGTCGCCATACTATAGGAAGGATGTGGAAGCTTTAGAACGAGTGCAGAGGAGGTTTACCAGGATGTTGCCTGGAATGGTAGGAAAATCTTATGAGGAAAGGCTGAGGCACTTGGGGCTGTTCTCATTGGAGAAGAGAAGGTTTAGGGGAGATCTGATAGAAGTGTATAAGATGATTAGGGGTTTAGATAGGGTAGATACTAAGAACCTTTTACCGATGATGGAGTCAGGTGTTACTAGGGGACATAGCTTTAAATTAAGGGGTGGTAGGTATAGGACAGATGTTAGGGGTAGATTCTTCACACAGCGGGTTGTGAGTTCATGGAATGCCCTGCCCGTATCAGTGGTGAACTCTCCTTCTTTATGTTCATTTAAGCGGGCATTGGATAGGCATTTGGAAGTTATTGGGCTAGTATAGGTTAGGTAGGACTCGGTCGGCGCAACATCGAGGGCCGAAGGGCCTGTACTGCGCTGTATCCTTCTATGTTCTATGTTCTATGTTCTAAAGTCTCCTCAGGTATGTCTATTGCAGATAAGGTAAGCATACATATCTTGTTTCTGCTTACTCCACCTCACTGGCTTCCTCTCTTCAGACAACCAAAAACTGAAATGGGTAGAAGAACAGGAAAATATAAAAACATAGAATAGAAATAGGCCATTCAGCCCATTGAGTCTGCTTTACTATTCATTAAGATCATGGCTGATCATACACCTCAAAGCTACTTTTGTGAAATATCTCCACATCACTTGATGTTATTAGTTTCCATAAACCTGCCAATTTTTGTCTTGGAAGTGCTCAATCATCGAGTTTCCATAGCCTTCTGGGTTGGAGATTTCCATAAATCTATCACCGACTAAATGAAAAAATTCCTCTTCATTTCAGTCTTAAATGGCCTGGACATGAATGTAAAATCAAGGACATATTTCTACGGGTCTACAAGGTTCTGGTCAAACCACATTTGGAGTATTGCGTGCAGTTTTGGGTTCCATATCTCAGGAAGGATGGACTGGTCCTGGAGCGTGTTCAGAGGAGATTCACAAAATTGGTCTCAGGAATGAAAACCTTAACATATGAGGAACATTTGAGGACTCTGGGTTTATATTTGATGGATTTAAAAGAATGAGGGGATATCTAACTAAAACTTGCAGAATACTGAATGGCCTGGACAGAGTGGATGTTGGGAAGATGTTTCTATTGGTAGGAGAGACTAGGACCCAAGCGCATAGTCTTAGAGTAAAAGGAAGACCTTTTAGAATGGAGATAAGGAGAAACATCTTCAGCCAGAGAGTGAGGAATCTATGGTATTCATTCCCATGGAAGGCTGTGGAGGCCAGTTAAATGAGTCTATTTAAGGCTGAGATTGATACGTTCTTGAGTATCAAGGGGATCAAAGGTTACAGGGAGAAAGTGGGAGAAAGGGGATGAGAAACTCATCAGCCATGAGTGAATGAATGAATGGTGGAGCAGACTCAATGGGGTGAATGGCCTAATATGTGCTCCCATGTCTAATGGTCTTACGGCCTTATTCTGAGATTACGTCTCCTGGCTTTTAAGTTTTCAGCAAGAGGAAACATCTGATCTCCATTCGTCCTGTCATGTCCTGGCATCATTTTGTCAGTCTCAATGGGGTTACCCCTCATTCTTCAAAACAATAAGGAATACACATGCAGTTTCCTCAACCTCTCCTTCTAAAAACTATTCAACCATCCAAATGTTCATTTTAGTGAATAAACCAAACCTATATACAATACTCCAAGGTTTGATACAACTGTTGCAAGACAGCTTTACTCCTCTTGTCAAATCCTTTATGACAAAAGCCAACATACCATTTGCCTTCCTAAATGCTTGTTGTAACTGCACGCTAAGTTTTAATGACTATTAATATCAGGACTTGCCAACCTCTTGCCATTGAAGAAATATTCTGAATTTATGCATTTTTTATTCCCTTCATTACATTATATTCCATCTGCCAAGTACGAACCCATTCACTTTACTTGTCCATGTCCGTTTGATTTCTCTTTCCATCCTCCTCAGACCTTATATTCCCACCCAGTTTCATGTCTTCCACATATGTCGGCGGCACGGTGGCACAGTGGTTAGCACTGCTGCCTCACAGCGCCTGAGACCTGGGTTCAATTCCCGACTCAGGCAACTGACTGTGTGGAGTTTGCACGTTCTCCCCGTGTTTGCGTGGGTTTCCTCTGGGTGCTCCGGTTTCCTCCCACAGTCCAAAGATATGCGGGTCAGGTGAACTGGCCATGCTAAATTGCCCGTAGTGTTAGGTAAGGGGTAAATGTAGGGGTATAGGTGGGTTGCGCTTCAGCGGGTCGGTGTGGACTTGTTGGGCCGAAGGGCCTGTTTCCACACTGTAGGTAATCTAATCTAATATGTGGAAATGTTATATTTCATCCCCATATTCAAATTATTTCTATAGGTTTTGTGAATAGTTGTGGACCTAGTCCTGGTCTTTGCAGTATCTTAATACTAACAGTCTATCATCCTGAGAATGATCTGTTCATTCTTATCATCTGACTTTGATCTGTAAACCAGTTCTCAATCCATATGAAGATATTCCTCCCAACCATTTGCACTCCAGTTTCATTTACTCGTCACTTCTGTGTGCCCTTATCAAAAGCCTTTATGATATCCTCCAAACTCTCCAACATGTAAGTCAAACACAATTTTATGTTTGAAAGGTGCGGCACTGGAAAAGCCCAGCAGATCAGGCAGCATTCAAAGAACAGGAGAATCCACTTTTCATTCCTGATGAAGGGCTTATGCCCAAAACCTCGACTCTCCGGCTCCTTGGATACCGACTGACCAGCTGTGCCTTTCCAGCGCCACACTTTTCAAGGTCTGGCTCTGCAGCACCTGCAGTCCTCACTTTCTCTCACAATTTCATATTCATCAATCTATGTTGATAGGCCTGATTATACCATGCTTGGCAAATTTTGAGAAGATTTGTAGCTCACATTGAGGTTCTGGATGTAGGTTTGCTCGCTGAGCTGGAAGGTTCAAGGAAACCCAAAACATGTAAATAGAAAGTGGATCTTGACACCAGTGCTTCATCCGGAGGTTTACTGAAGATGTTACCTAGCATGGTGACGAAACATCTGAAAACAGTTCAGTGAGCAAACCTACACCCTGTACCTTTCTTTTCCAGGTTTTAAATCCTAAATTTTCTAAATGCTATTTTTTCTCTCTATTCTCTTGTTTCTTTTCCCCTTTTTTTCCTCTCCTATTTTATTTATCTCCTGTTGAAGAGCTCAGTTGCAGCAGTGGTGATTTTGGATTAGGTACAGCAGCTGGGACTCATGCTGGCAGCATCAGAAGCAAATTTGGGGTCCCAGCAGCGTCTGCGTCATCGAAGGGATCTGGGTGCCGTCCCTGGGCTGCTGTAGAGGAGCTGAGTTTGGGATCCCAGCAGCGTCTGCATCATCGAAGCGATTAGAGCACCAACCCTGGGCTTGTGTGAAGGAGCTGAGTTTGGGATCCCAGCAGCGTCTGCGTCTGGTGCAGATTCATGGTGGTGGCAGTGGAGGGGAGTTTGGGCCCAGCACACAGGCCCAGTGGCATCCGCAACAGCTGGATTGGCGAGGATGGGCCCGAAGTGGACTCACGACAGCAGAGTCATGTTTGGGCGGTGTGGTACCCAGCAACCTCGATGGCATCTGCATTGGCAAGGTCCAGTGAGGACCCAGTGATGACAGCATCAAGACAGGCAAAGATGGAACAAAAGAGTGGGCAACTTTCATGCCAGCGACAGTGAGATAAAAGGGTACTACCCCTATAGTCCCAAGGCCCACAGCAAAGTATTTCACCAGTCACATTGAAGACTTTTTTTTATTTCTTTACTTTTCTGTCTTTATGTTCTATATTTTGGTTTATTTTGCAGGTTTTTTTTTAAATGGCGTCAGAAAGTTGTGACACTATACAATGCTTTTCACTGTATTTTGTAACAAAATACACATGACAATTGTTATGGAACAGGTCAGATCCCTCAAACATTTCAAGAAGGTAGCCGAGACCCTAACTTTGCTGGTTGTTTTAAGCAGGTGTATAGTGGATACTCCAGGAGAGATGCAGCTGGTCAAACCACTTAGTTTTAAACAAAACAGAATTTATTTACAAGATTTCTGAATGAAACACAAATGACAGAAAACAGAATACTAAATAACTTAACCTATCCAAAAACCCAAAAGATCGTCCCAACTTAATGCTGTTCCAAATAGTTGCAACAGTCCCCATGAACACCCCCAGGCACAGAAGGTAAAGCCAAACGTAAGTTCTTACAGGAGAGAAGACAGAGAGCGAGGGCACCAGCCTAGACCTGTTTCTGGGTCCAGCAGCTTTTTCCACAGTACAGATTAAACCAAGGCTTAAAAATGTGCTGCTAGAAAAGCGCAGCAGGTCAGGCAGCATCAAAGGAACAGGAGAATCGATGTTTTGAGCATAAGGCCTTCTTCAGGAATGAGGAGGATGTGCCAAGCAGGCTAAGATAAAAGGAAGGGAGGAGGGGCTTGGGGGGAGGGGCGTTGGGATACAATAGGTGGAAGGAGGTTAAGGTGAGGGTGATAGGCCGGAGAGGGAGTGGGGGCGGAGAGGTCGGGAAGAAGATTGCAGGTCAAGAAGGTGGTGCTGAGTCTGAGGGTTGGGGCTGAGATAAGGTGGGGGGGGCGGGGGGGGGGGGGGAAATGAGAAAGCTGGAGAAATCTGCATTCATCCCGTGTGATTGGAGGATTCCTAGGCGGAAGATGAGGCGCTCTTCCTCGTGTTGCCATGGTCTGGCGATGGAGGAGGCCAAGGACCTGCATATCCTTGGCGGAGTGGGAGGGGGAGTTAAAGTGTTCAGCCACGGGGCGGTTGGGTTGGTTGATGTTCTCTGAAACGTTCCGCAAGTAGGTGGCCTGTCTCCTCAATGTATAGAACGCCACATCGGGTGCAGCGGATGCAGTAAATGATGTGTGTGGAGGTGCAGGTGAATTTGTGATGGATATGGAAGGGTCCCTTGGGGCCTTGGAGGGAAGTAAGGGGGAGGTGTGGGCGCAAGTTTTGATTTCTTGCGGTTGCAGGGGAAGATAAAACCAAACCAAACAGAGAAGAGCTGTGCCGGGAGAACTGGCCACACCCCTTTCATTGTATAAGAGTTTGTTTTTTATTGAAAGCCTCTATCTGAGGCAGTTTCTGTTAGGTATTATTAAATTGGCCCTTATACCCTTCAACCCCACAGACTCATTGGGGTCTGTGTCATTTGTAACAATGCTGAAAAACACCAAGGACTGCATAAGGGAGCAGCTTCATCACACAATAAATAAATCAAACCAAATCAAATTAATGTCCTGTTGCCACAGCCTGTGTGATAAATTCGAACATCTTCCCTACTGTTGATGTCTGACTCGGTGGTCTGTGGTTCTCTACTTTTCCTCCTTCCTTAAACAGCAAGGTTACATTTGCTTATTTATAGTCCATTGATCCTTGCAGAACTGAAGAATAAACATTAATTTATGTGCTGTCTCTTCTCCCACCTGCGCTCTTGAATGACGTTTATCTAGTCTCAGAGATGTTACACTATTGAATCCAATTAATATTTCAAGTATTATTCTTTCCCAATTTCAATTTTTTTGTTCCTCAATTTCACTAGTCCCTTGGTCACCTTGTGACATAATTTCACAGAGACCAGTGTCCCATCACCAACTCACCTTTTAGTTACACATGAACAATCCTTGACTACAGTACTACAGTACTATCTCATACTGCATCAGCTCTCGTAGTGTCAGTATCTCTGATGCTCCCTTCATTTTGACTGTCAGTCAGGGCTCCCTGATTGAACCAAACTAACAGCCCCAACCAAGGAACTCACATTCTCCCAGTACTGATCACACTCGCATTAGCTAGGTTGACTACTAGATTTTAAAACAGACAAACTTTATTCACAAAGTTACGTAATGAAACACAAAGAACAGAATAAAGAACACTGACAGAACTCAACCTATCCACCTAGACTTAATTAATTATGCTGTTCTGAATTACACAATCGTCCCAATAAGCAAACTCCCTTTAAAAAACCAGTATCAATGGAAGGCCAGAAAGAAACAGAGAGAGTTTCCACACAGCTCCCTGTTGAATTTCCAACTTCAGCTCAAGACTGAACTAAAACTGCTCAGCTCAGCTAGCTAGATAGCTGACCACTCCCTTTTCATTATACAGGTCACTTTAAAACATGACCACTTTGGCCTGAAGTCTCAGCTGTTCATGTATAAACAAAAGCCCTCTCAAAATCCTTTTCATCTCTGAACCAAACCAGACGGATCAGAGCCCAGTCTGGTTTATTAACCCTCTGAGAAATATCAAGGACAGAGTCTCCTTGAACCAAGGAACACCTTTTAGAAAAACAAAGGACTAGCTTTGTGACATTCACAATCCTTTGAGAGAAGTAATTTCACATCATCTCTGTTGTAAATCCACCACGCCTTATCCTAAAACAATGACCTCTCATTATAGATTGCCACACATGTGGAAACATCCTTTCTACATTGACTTTGTCAATCCCATTTAACATCTTATAAACCTCAATGAGATCTCCTTTCCTTCTGTGAAGAGAGCTGTCATGGAACTAATAGTTTCTCCACTATTTCCCTCTTCACCGCACCACACTGTCCTGCCCTAAGCTGTATTTTGTCCACTTCTGTCTCCTCACTAATCTTTTTCTTTTCAAATCCCTAAAGAAGCATTTAGAGTTCTCCCTAGTTTTATTTCATCATCTCTGTTCTCTACTTAATCATTTTCTTGATCACTCTTTGCTGGGGTGGACAAGGTCAGAAATCACATGACACCAGGTTATAGTCCAACAGGTTGATGTGAAATCACAAGGCGCACCTGATGAAGGGGCAGCGCTCCGAAAGCTTGTGATTGTAAATAAAGCTGTTGGACCAAGACCTGATAGCATGTGACTTCTGAATTTGACCACCCCAATGCAACATCAGTCAGAAACACAACCAAAGACAGAGATAAAGGGATTGCACAAGGATATGCATGCCATTTTTGATGTTTAAATTTGGTCAGATCAACATTCCCTCTATAGTCCCAATAAGCAAACTCCCTTTAAAAACCAGTATCTATGGGACACATGCTTACAGATTAAAGTTGAAGGCCAGAAAGAGACAGAGAGAGTTTTCACATAGCTCCCTGTTGAAGTTCCAACTTCAGCTCAAGACTGAACTAAAACTGCTCAGCTCAGCTAGCTAGATAGCTGACCACTCCCCTTTCATTATACAGGCCACTTCTAAAACATGACCACTGTGGCCTGAAGTCTCAGCTGTTCATGGGAGGCTGTGTGCAGCCACTCCAAGATCATACATACAGTGATTGGAGTCAGCACATTGATTGTGATGTTGCCTTCCAGTTCCAGCCTTTGTTGCCACACACCGGGCCTCAGGGTCCTGTGCACCAGAGAGAAAATACAAGGGAACGTTGATTGGAATACGGACCCTGGGGGGGGGGGGGGGGGGTGCGGGTTTCATTTTGCCTTGGGATGAATTGGTCACAAGCATGGTCTGAGACAGAGGGAAACAAAGGTGTTGGTTAATGCTGAGCAGGGAATATTGGTATGGTTAAAGAAGCCATTCATTGGCAGAAACAGACATGTTGATCCACTCGCCTTCCTGCTCCTGCGACTAGATCCTGCAGCATTGTCAATAGGGCTGGGATTCCATTGGGGGTTGGTTATGCATCATGCAGCAGACCATCCTGAATCCCACTGTTGTTCATCCAAGTACTGCAACGCTCCGCCAGAGTGATCCAGGCAGCTTGAGAGTAGTTTCAGGACATGACTGAGCTTCTCTGTAGTGTTCCTTCCTTACATTCCATGTGTGCTTGTGTTGTGAACCAGGGACAGGAACTGTGCCAGCAATGCTTAGCCCAAAAGACTGAATGAATTGATAACTTTCAAATGGTCCTAAAATAAGAACCATCAACAATACTTTTATAACATAGCTCCTAGACAATTGGCACCATTGAGATGCATTCCAGATAATGAATTGAAATAAAAAGAGGAAAGTTATTGCAATGTTTTATAAAGTGGCTCCTAATGCAGAGAGTGATAAACATGATGGATGGGAAAGCAGCTTATTTCAAACTATGCTGTGATGTAAAAATTCAATGCTGACATTTGGTTCATTCCCTTAAGCACTCTGAGGGATGTCTATGGGTTTCAGGAGTAAAAAATGAGGTCTGCAGATGCTGGAGATCACAGTTGAAAATATGTTGCTGGTCAAAGCACAGCAGGTCAGGCAGCATCTCAGGAATAGGGAATTCGACGTTTCGAGCATAAGCCCTTCATCAGGAATGAGAGAGAGTAGCCAAGCAGGCTAAGATAAAGGTTGGAAATATGGGTTTCAGGAGCACTGGTATTGCACGACTATGTGAAGCAACACTTCATTTTGAGGGTTATGTTTGAACCAATTCTGAAGAAGGGTCACTGTACTCAAATCATCAATTCTGCTTTCTCTGCACCGAATCTGTTGAAAAGTGTGGTGCTGGAAAAGCCCAGCAGGTCAGGCAGCATCCAAGGAGCGGGAGAGTCAATGTTTCGGGGTGAAAGGCTTATGCCTGAAACGTTGACTCTCCTGCTTCTCAGATGCTGCCTGACCTGCTGTGCTTTTCCAGCAACACACTTTTTGAATCTGACTCTCCAACATCTACAGTCCTCACTTTCTCCCCACAGAAGCTACCAGACCAGCTGGGTTTCTGTTTCTGTTTCTGTTTGTTATAGACCTCCAGCATCTAAAGTTCTTCGTATTACATTTATTCACTGATTGACAATTTGAATTGTCTGTGTGGTGAGGATGTGGTGATTCATAATTCTCCACCAGTGGGTGCAATGGTGATAAAACAAAAAGCAAGAATGAATGGCGGCTACTGTACTACTCATGCAAGATGCTTGTTCTGGTAGGCAAAATCACTGCTGTAGGAGGATTCAGTCAGGAAGCAGTGAAATAAAGTTCACATTGTGTCCACGTTATTTCCCAGCTGCAATATCAGATCCAAACACATCCAGCAATGATACCAATCTTGTCGGTGACTAGGAGAGGAAGATGGACTCAATAATTATGGGCTGTATTTTGTCCCCAATTTCTGGCTCCGGCATTATTAGAAATTCCCACACTTAGTGAGGTAAAGTGGCTCAGTGGTTAGCATTTCTGCCTCACAGCATCAGGGATCTGGGTTCGATTCCACCCTCGGATGACTGTCTGTGTGGAGTTTGCACATCCTCCCCGAGTCTACATGAGATTTTTCTGGATGCTCCAGTTTCCTCCCACATCCAAAGATGTGTAGTTTTGGTGGATTGGCCATGGGAAATGATGGTATGCTCTTGGGAGGGTCAGTGTAGACTCGATGGGCTGAAGGGCCTGCTTCCACACTATAGAGATTTGTTGATTTGACCAAAATGTGAACAATTGCAGGTGGAGGGGTGGGTGGGAAGGGGATGAAGTTCTGGGCAACTGAGAGCTCAGTGGGAAGAATGGGTTACATCACAGGATGACTGTGCTCACACTCTCTTGTCTTCCCAGGGTCAATGCTCCATCCTGGTAGATGGGCTGAAGGATCTGCATGCACCAGAACTTTAATTTGATACAGGGTGGTCAAGAACTGCAGCTATTATCCAATCACAGTCAGACACTGTCAGTGAATAGAATTACTCCAGCCTTCACCCTTGATGACCAGAAGGACCATAGAGTCAGAGATATACAATACGGAAACAGACCCTTCGGTCCAACCCGTCAATGTCAACCACATATCTCAACCCAATCTAGTCCCACCTGCCAGCACCCGGCCCATATCCCTCCAAACCCTTCCTATTCATATACCCATCCAGATGCCTTTTAAATGCTGTAATTGTACCAGCCTCCACCACTTCCTCTGGCAGCTCATTCCATACACGTACCACTCTCTGTGTGAAACAGTTGCCCCATAGGTCTCTTTTATATTTTTCCCAAAGAAGATACATGTCGTGTTCCTCCCTGGTGATGGTAACCCTGCAGCACACCTCACCCTCCAGCATTTACTCACTGCCTCCATTTCCTGCTCCCAACATTTGATTGACACCTCCCTCTGCCTCTCTGATTGTGCTGTGACCTCACCAATAACACCAACACTGACTGAATGATTAAAAAAAAATCTTCCATCCAATCTTTAAAAGGTGTTTCAGAAACCAATATTTTACATTGAAAGTCACCCCTTGCTTTGGAAGGTATCACTGCACAAACTTCAAACCCTCAGCCCTCATTCAGGTGACGGGACATATCGCTCATTCTCAAAATACTTCTGGGGAGCCTATTCCAAAGATTCCAAATGTTAACAATCTAGGCATCACCATGGTTACCTCGGGGAAGAGTTGACTTTCACAAATAGCTGAGGAGAAATTTTCACCCCTGCTTTTGTTTATTATGCAAGGTCTGTCCACAAATCCAGTTAAACCTGTAAGTTATTACCAACATTGTCAGTATTTATTATGGACCGCTGAAAAAGATGCTTTCAGCTTCAGTGGGTCTCCCAGCCACATGACCTGCAGCTAATACTGATTCAGTCCGGGTGAAACTGAACATCAGCAGCATAAAAAAAAATCCACATTGAGAAACTTTATCAACACAGCTCCAGAGCCGTTAACCTTTTGAAACAGTGTAGCTTCCTTCACTTACAATTTTAAATAATACTAATCCCATCATCTTCCCACATTCAACATGTTGTACATACAATCCTCTTTAACAGCAGGAGGATCCCAGGGAGCCGTGAGGATAATCTTGGGTCAGCTTTATATTCCTGAGCAGAGAGACGCATGCAGAGAAGCAACCAGCCCAGTACAGACCCACATCCCACCCCACCACAACCCAGTATAGACCCACACCCCACCCCACCACAGCCCAGTACAGACCCACACCCCACCCCACCCCACCACAGCCCAGTATAGACCCACACCCCACCCCACCACCACCCAGTACAGACACACACCCCACCCCACCACAGCCCAGTACAGACCCACACCCCACCCCACCCCACCACCACCCAGTACAAACACACACCCCACCCCATCACAACCCAGTACAGACCCACACCCCACCCCACCACAGCCCAGTACAGACCCACACCCCACCCCACCCCACCACAGCCCAGTATAGACCCACACCCCACCCCACCACCACCCAGTACAGACACACACCCACCCCACCCCATCACAACCCAGTACAGACCCACACCCCACCCCACCACAGCCCAGTACAGACCCACACCCCACCCCACCCCACCACAGCCCAGTATAGACCCACACCCCACCCCACCACCACCCAGTACAGACACACACCCCACCCCACCACAGCCCAGTACAGACCCACACCCCACCCCACCACAGCCCAGTACAGACACACACCTCATCCCACCACAGCCCAGCACAGACCCCATACCCCACCCCACCACAGCCCAGTACAGACCCACACCTCACACCACCACAGCCCAGTACAGACTTACACCCCACAACAGC
The DNA here is from genome assembly GCF_020745735.1 of Hemiscyllium ocellatum. NCBI lineage: Eukaryota > Metazoa > Chordata > Chondrichthyes > Orectolobiformes > Hemiscylliidae > Hemiscyllium > Hemiscyllium ocellatum. The sequence continues at coordinate 58,858,790 of NC_083422.1, read as the reverse complement.
CCAGTACAGACCCACACCCCAGCCCACCACAGCCCAATACACACCCACACCTCGCCCCACCACAGCCCCAATACAGACCCACACCTCGCACCACCACAGCCCAGTACAGACCCACACCCCACCACAGCCCAGTACAGACACACACCTCACCCCACCACAGCCCAGTACAGACACACACCCCACCCCACCACCACCCAGTACAGACACACACCCCACCCCACCACAGCCCAGTACAGACCCACACCCAACCCCACCACAGCCCAGTACAGACCCACACCTCGCACAACCATAGCCCAGTACAGACCCACATCCCTCCCCAGCCCAGAACAGACCTACACCCCACCCCACCACAGCCCAGTACAGACACACACCTCATCCCACCACAGCCCAGCACAGACCCCATACCCCACCCCACCACAGCCCAGTACAGACCCACACCTCACACCACCACAGCCCAGTACAGACTCACACCCCACAACAGCGCAGTACAGACCCACACCCCAGCCCACCACAGCCCAATACACACCCACACCTCGTACCACCACAGCCCCAATTGTACAGATCCATACCGCACCTCACCATAGTCCAGTACAGACTCAAACTCCACACCATCACAGCCCCAATACAGACCCACACCTCGCACCACCACAGCCCAGTACAGACCCACACCCCACCCCAGCCCAGTACAGTACAGACCCACACCCCACCCCACCACAGCCCAGTACAGACCCACACCTCGCACCACCACAGCCCAGTACAGACCCACACCCCACCCCACCCCAGTACAGATCCAAACCCCAACCCACTATATCTCATACAGATTCACATCCAACACCATCATAGCCCAATACAGATCCATATCACACCCCACCACAACCCAGCACAGACCCACATCCCACCCCACCACAGCCCAGTACAGACTCACATCCAACACAGCCTAGTACAGATCCATATTGCACCCCACCACAGCCCAGTACAGACCCACACCCCAACACAGCCCAGTACAGACCCACACCTCACCCCAGTACAGACCCATACCCCACCCCACCACAGCCCAGTACAGACCCACGCCGCACCCCACCATAGCCCAGTATGGACCCACACCACACCTCACCCCACCACAGACCAGTGTAGACCCACATCCCACCCTACCACAGGTCAGTAGAGACACTCATCCCACGCCACCACAGCCCAGTACAGATCCATACCGCACCTCACCATAGTCCAGTACAGACTCAAACTCCACACCATCACAGCCCAATACAGATCCACACTCCACATCACCACAGCCCAGTACAGACCCACACTCCACCCCACCACAGGCCAATATAAACCCACATCCCAGCATAGACACACACCCCATGCCACCACAGCCCAGTACAGACCCACACCCCACCCCACCACAGTCCAGTACAGACTCAAACTCCACACCATCACACCCCATCCCACCACAGCCCAGTACAGACCCACACCCCACCCCACCACAGTCCAGTACAGACTCAAACTCCACACCATCACACCCCATCCCACCACAGCCCAGTACAGACCCACACTCCGCACTATCACAGCCCAGTACAGATCCACACCTCACCCCATCACAGTCCAGAACAGATCCACACCCCACACCTTCACAGCCCAGTACAGACCCACATTCCACACCATCACAGTCCAGAATAGATCCACACCACCACAGTCCAGAACAGATCCATACTCCACACCCTCAAAGCCCAGTACAGACCTACACTCCACCCCACCACAGCCTGCTACAGATTCTCACCCCTAACCGATACTGATCCCACCATATACTCTGGCCCAGTACAGACCCCAGATCTACCTGAGGCCGGACAGGGGTCAGAGTTTTGACACCACTTCCTGCCTCTTCTTTGATGCTATTCAGTTTCCTGGTTTCAGTGTTATGGAGGATGTTGAATGGTTGAACTGGTCAGCTAGTCTCTGCTCAAAGTGACACTGTGCCAAAAGGTTGTCGAGTCAGAACGAGGCCATTTGGTGATTTGAGCCTGGGTCCTGATGAAGCTAGCTATGTTCTCAATCCTGCTCCCCCAGGGCAATGGCCAGGACAGATGAAGCAGTCATCACTTGGACTATGAAGTCTGTACAACTAACAGATAGCCACGGAAAAAAAAGCCAGTCTGAAGCTGCTAGTCAACTTTCTCTCAAACTCACATGATCTCTTGGATTGGCCTGTCTCTGTTGACAAAGTCTGATGCTCTTTAGGGTTTTCTACATAACAGTGTGCATAACATCTACCCCAGAGAATTCAGGTGGTGTTGAGACAGATACCTTGAAGTTCATTTATTGCACTAACTAGTTATATAGTTGTCACATTTGAAAGTGTGAGGCTGGAAAAGCACAGCAGGTCAGGCAGCATCCGAGGAGCAGGAGAATCAGCATTTTGGACCAGAGCCCTTCATCGGGGTCATTCCTGATGAAGGACTCCGACCCGAAATGTCGATTTTCCTGCTCCTCAGATGCTGCCTGACCTGCTGTGCTTTTCCAGCAAGACACTCAACTCTGGTCTCCAGCATCTGCAGACCTCACTGTATCCACATAGCTATCACAGACATACATGCAAGGCAGAATCATTTTATGTGTTGGCTAAAAAACCTGACACATTGGGTTTGATGGAGTGATTCTCAACATGGGACAGGTAAGTTTTCTCAGTATGTCTTATAAAAGTCATCCTTTTAATTACCATTTGAGCTATTGTGTTTGGAATCACATCCTATTTCACTCTATCTCACCATATGCCATTCCCAGAGCAACTCACCAACTTACTGGAGATCTCCAAATTGACCAAAATCCCTGGCACTGGTGCCATCTTTAAAAAGATATTGTGCATCCTGACGATAGCTGTCAGTTCGTCTGCAGCTGTTCCCTTGCACAATTTCCTACATTTTCCTCAGACATGGCGGACAGCAAGAAAGCAGTGCCCTGTTGGATGGGATGGTGCATAGTTTGGTCTTCCTCTCATCCCAGGACCAGCAGTGGAAACTATGACCCCTGTCTAATGCCAACCTGACCCAAGGTTGCCATCTGCACTGGACCTATTATAACCACCTGGAGGAAGATGATTAAATCTTTCTCCATTCTGCTGGAGTAAGTGCCACTTTTTCTCTCCTTCACCTCATATTCACTCTACCTCTTCTACCAGTAATGAGAATGGGGTACCTGGCACACCTTCCCCACTCACCCACATCCACCATAAACTGTGACGCTACAAAACCTGCCACGCCAACTCCCATAGACAGGAAACGCTCCACCCCACTGGAATCAACAGTAATAGCTCCGCTGCCTAATTTCATCTTCTCCAATACCTGCAGGACCCTTACTCCAGGAGGATAGCTGCTCACAGTAAAGGTGGAAAGAGTCAAGCCAGGTGGTGTGTTCCCTATGAATCAGTTCCTTACCCATTATGAGTAGAGAATCCTAACTCTGACTGACCCAGCAGTCCTTGGACTAATATCCCCGGCTGCTCTTGGTTTATTGTACCAGACACCCCTGGGTGAAGGTTAGCCCCCCTTGCCTGGATTTAAACCTGCTGACACAACCTTCCTGACCTTGTGTCTGCACTAAATGGCATGGTAAGACCACAGTACTATCTCTGGCTGAGAGGTCAATCCAAGGAGGGGATGCAGTGAACATGCTGGCGGGTTCAGAGTGAGTCAGTTCTGTGACAATGAGTGAAGAGCCCCGAGATGCAGCCTGCTCCAGTCCATGAGCTGGCTGGGTCTCCCTGATATTACAGCTGTCTTGCTGCACCATTCAGTGCAGGCATAACGTCAGGAAACACACTGCCGTTGTCAGCAGCTCTCAGTCCCTGTCGCAGCATCACAAGAGAAAGCTCCAAGGGCAGCACAAGGTATATCACTGAAGTGTAGGAGCATTGAGGTGGGGGGGGGGGATGTGGCATGGAGGTTCGCAGAGGCTGACACATGTCAGATGCCAATGTCCATGGATATCAGGTACATGTGGCCAAGTCCAATGGACTAAGTCCTGAGATGTTGGGGCCCAGTGCCCATCAAGGGGATCATTTGTTGGAAATGATGAGTTGAACCCACCCAGATCCCCTCCAGTTTCCCCCCCCCCCCCGTTGCTCTGTTTGCACGATGAGTTTTGCAAGATGGCAACCCTGCTGAGTTCAGCAACAATGACCTTTCATCGGCTGCTCACCAATCCCTGGTGAGAATCTCATCATGTTGCTCAAGCAAAGTGGGAAAGCTGTGACAAGATGATCTCGACGTGGAGACAACCATCTCGCCTGATTCGAACACCCAGCTCGCTATAGCCCATGTCACTCAAAGCTTGGTAAGCTTCTAGCCGTACTCGGAGTTCTGTGTTTACTGATGTTACTGTACATTATATATTGCTCAAAAAGCATACTTTTGTCTTGTTCTCATCAGCGAGGAGGAAGTGAGGACTGCAGATGCTGGAGATCAGAGTCAAGAGAGTTGTGCTGGAAAAGCACAGCGGATCAGGCAGCATCCGAGGAGCAGGAGAGTTGACATTTCGGGCTGAAACATTGATTCTCCTGCTCCCCAGATGCTGCCTGACTTGCTATGCTTTTCCAGCACCACACTCTCAACTCTTGTTCTCATCAGGACTTTTTGCAGGAATGCAAATTCAAGGAGAAAACAAACACTTGTATCATATGTGAGTGATTGGATGGCTGGTTGAATAATAGAGACATTGTCATAGAGGATGAAACAAATTAATGTTGATAATCAATTAACAGCCAGGCATTGTTAAATATTAAACCAACAGGTTGACTCTGATTGGCCAGTCATTGCCCTGAGAAATAAACAAGTCAATGGGTCTCAAGTATTATTTTGAGTTGATACAGTGCAGTGTGTGCGTGTGTGTATGTTTGCGCGTGCATCTGTGTCTGTGTGTGTGTGTGTCCGTGTGTCTGTGTCTCTGTGTGCGTGTCTGTCTCCTTTTCTAGCAATACGCCAGTTCCATTCGAAACAACAATTCACACATGACATATACATAGCTGACTGACTGAAAACATTACACTGACTCCATGGCACAGAGAGAGGGACTGATGGTGAGGTGGATACCTTTACACCAGAATGTCACATGTTGTGATGTCATGTAACAATCTTAAAGGTACAGGCCTGAGTGGCGCAGAGCCTATGCAATAATGCAACAAAGTTGTGCATAAACATTCTGAGATTGCTAGTCATTCACCACAGGGAATGCTGCCAAAGCAATGGTAGTAGAGTGGTGAGTATAGCCATCTCCCAAACAACTGACCTGGGTTCAATTCCCAGCCATCACAAGGTTCCAATTTCACCCTATGTACGTCATTGCTTACTACGATCTATTACTACTACTCGCAAACAAAGCTTTTCATTGTATTTAGATACATGTGGCGACAATAAATCAAAATCAAAGCAGAGAGCACATGTTGTTCACTGTATACCCCAAGCTGTTTGACACCATCAATTCCTTATGTCCAAACCTGTTGCAGTGCCTCAAATGGTGAGTTTGAGAGTTACAAAGCTGGCTGCAAAAACTTATGGGAGAAAGGTGAGGACTGCAGATGTTGGAGATCAGAGTTGAGAGTGTGGTGCTGGAAAAGCTAAGCAGGTCAGGTAACATCCGAGGAGCAGGAGAATCGACGTTTTGGGCTTAAGCCCCTCTTCAGGAATCCTTCACCCTTCCAGGCTTGTGCCTGAAACGTCGATCCTCCTGCACCTCGGATGCTGCCTGACCTACTGTGTTTTTCCAGCACCACACTCTCAACCGTAAAAACTTATGGACAAATTTTGGAGTTCATTACTGAAAAGGTTATAGCATAGCACAGTCACTGTTGTATCAAACTGCATGTCCTTTGTGACTGCAAACAGCCACCAAATTGGGTGAGCACTTCACCCAATTTTACTCAATTTGTGAATGTAAAGTGCTGGAGTAACGTAACAGTCATTTTCCAACAATTTCAAAGAGTGCTTTTAACTTCGTTGGGAAAATATAAATGAAAGGTCAGTTCACTGTAAAGTTTAAAAATAAAATAGGTAACAGGAAGATGAAGTGATTAGTAATTAGGCAACCTCAGAACTGAGTGTGAAAAGGAGAAACAATTTGGTAAAATAACCCAGACAAGACAAAGCTAGTGAAACACTGGCCTTTAACACAGAAGAGAGTAATATTCTTCATTTATCTGGAGCTCTACTCAGACCTGCTTGGAATACTGTATTCAGCTCTGTGCGCCGAACTCAGGAAGGATACAATGACCTTGGAAAGGCACAAAGCAGATTCACCAAAATTGTACAGGGACTTTAAGGTTTAAATTATGAGGACAGGTTGTATTGATGTGACTTGTCATCCCTTGAGTATAGAAGATTAAGTGGTGATCTGACTGAAAAAGTGTTTGAAATACTGACCAGATTTGATGAGGTCAATACAGAGAAATGATTTCCTCCGACGGGGTAATTTTAAAATTAGAAAGTGGCCATTTAGGAGCAATACAGGAATAACTTTGTCACATGTAGACTAACAGAAATCTGGAACTTTTGTTATGTCACTTCAGTAATTAGACATCAGTGTACCTACAAGACATCACGTTCCAGTAGCCTGCTTTCAGTTCACTCTCTCTCAATGCAAGGGAGCCAGTGTTATGTCGGCAGAAGTGGGTACTGCTGATGCTGGAGATTAGAGTCAAGATTAGAGTTGTGCTGGAAAAACACAGCAGGTCAGGCAGCAGCCAAGGAGCAGGAAAATCAATGTTTCGGGCAAAAGTCCTTCATCTGTCAGTGTTATGTGTCCAGTAAGTTATTTGTCAGTGGTTTGACAGTAACAGCATATAAGCACAGAAGCCAGAATATCTGGTCAGCACAAACAATGTGGACCAAATGGTCTGTTTCTGTGCTATACAGCTCGATGACTCAATGACTGTGTGTAAATCTGAACAATCATTGTCTTAATTGTTAGCATTTTTAATTAACTTCAAGACATCTGTCCCAACAGTGCATGATGATCAGTTAGCTCAGTTAATTGGATAGCTGGCTTATAATACACAGTCAATGCTTACTGCATGGTTCAATTCCTGCATTACATGAAGGATTTACCTTTACATCTCTCCAGTTAGCTGACATTGATGATCCTGAGGTTAAGCCATCATCAGTTTTCTCTCTCTAAGAGAGGAGAATGGAGTTATGGCAACCCTATCCTTGCCTTGTGTGAGCTAACTTTTAGTGATAATTTCATCCTGGTACTGGTGTTTAACCCAAGAAACCACACCAACTCTCCTTACCCAAAAAGCTGGGGATTCAAAAATAATTTGAGCTTCCAAGATTGAGATTGACAGTTGTTTGAGAGATAATTTGATCGAGGGACATAGAGCAAAGCCTTATAAAAAGAACTGAGGTGAAGATCAATTAGAATCAGAGATTCATAGAGATCTACAGCATGGAAAAAGGCCCTTCGGCCCATCGAGTCTGCACTGGTCAACAACACTCACCTAACTGTTGTGGTTCTGTTCGCCGAGCTGGAAGTTTTTGTTGCAAACGTTTCATCCCCTGGCTAGGTGACATCATCAGTGCTTTGGAGCCTCCTGCGAAGCGCTTCTTTGATGTTTCTTCCGGTATTTATAGTGGTCTGTCCTTGCCGCTTCCGGTTGTCAGTTTCAGCTGTCCGCTGTAGTGGTTGGTATATTGGGTCCAGGTCGATGTGTTTGTTGATGGAGTTTGTGGATGAATGCCATGCCTCTAGCAATTCCCTGGCTGTTCTCTGTCTGGCTTGCCCTATGATAGTAGTGTTGTCCCAGTCGAATTCATGTTGCTTGTTGTCTGCGTGTGTGGCTACTAGGGATAGCTGGTCGTGTCGTTTCGTGGCTAGTTGATGTTCATGTATGCGGATTGTTAGCTGTCTTCCTGTTTGTCCTATATAGTGTTTTGTGCAGTCCTTGCATGGTATTTTATAAACTACATTAGTTTGGCTCATGTTGGGTATCGGGTCCTTCGTTTTAGTAAGTTGTTGTCTGAGCGTGGCTGTTGGTTTGTGTGCCGTTATGAGTCCTAAGGGTCGCAGTAGTCTGGCTGTCAGTTCTGAAACGCTCCTGATGTATGGTAGTGTGGCTAGTCCTTTTGGTTGTGGCATGTCCTCGTTCCGTGGTCTTTCTCTTAGGCATCTGTTGATGAAGTTGCGCGGGTATCCGTTTTTGGCGAATACCTTGTATAGGTGTTCCTCTTCTTCTTTTTGCAGTTCTGGTGTACTGCAGTGTGTTGTGGCCCTTTTGAATCAACCTGGACCCAATATACCAACCATTACAGCGGACAGCTGAAACTGACAACCGGAAGCGGCAAGGACAGACCACTATAAATACCGGAAGAAACATCAAAGAAGCGCTTCGCAGGAGGCTCCAAAGCACTGATGATGTCGCCTAGCCAGGGGACGAAACGTTTGCAACAAAAACTTCCAGCTCGGTGAACAGAACCACAACAACGAGCACCCGAGCTACAAATCTTCGCACAAACTTTGAACTCACCTAACTATTTGAATCCCATTTCCCAGCACTTGGCCTCGTATACCTTGGTGTCACAAGTGCACATCTAAATCTTTCTTCAACGTGCTGAGGGTTTTTGCCTCTCCCATCCTTACAAGCAGGGAGTTCCAGATTCCCACCCACCCCCGGCTGAAAATGTCTTTTCCTGACATCTCTAAACCTTCTAGCCCTTCCCTTAAATCCATGCCCCTCCCCCAGTCATTGATCCCTCCTTCAAGGTGAAAGGTTTCTTCCTGTCTAGTTTATCTATGCCCCTCATCATTTTATAAATCTCAGCCAGGTTCCCTCTCAATCTCTTCTGCTCTATGGAAAGCCACCCAACTCTGTCCAATCCCTCTCCAGATATGAAATTTTCTAGCCCCTGCTAAATTATCTTTGCACCCTCTCCAGTGTTATCACATCCCTCCTATAATCTGCGAGAATGGAACAGAATTGACTGGTTCAGCTGAATTCTTTCCCTTTTCTCCTAAGGAGAGAAACTTACATAGCTACAGGAAGGTGAGAACCAGAGAACGTAACAAATGCAGCATGCTGAAACTTTATGACACCCAATCATATTAATGGAGGCAGATGCACAATAACCTATACATGGTTTTTCACAGAGGTCTTAATCCATTCATTACTGTTTCAAAAAACACTGCTCATGACATACATCAATTATGCACGCATTGTTTTGTTTGATTTTCCTATTTGGTATTTTTCACAACATTTGTGGTCTCCTCAGTATGGACCTTCAATTTTCACGAACGATCCTCAGTAGAAAAAGTTCTGCAATTTATTGGCTGACTAAATATTACAAGAATATAAATACGTTTTACCTCATGTAGTCTCTCACGCACATCCAGTGACAACCTGACAGGATAATATAGAGGGGAAATGGTCTGAACAAATATATGAGTTTGAATGCATCATTAATAATTCATTTTTAATAAACTGCTCAACAGGAATTCATATGTCTACACCTATCCTTCTGTTCTGCAGCAATATTTCATTATATTTTTTGAACTTCAACAAAAGTGTCTCAGTAAAAATTGCTCATTTAAAATGGTACTTTAGAGAAGGGCAGTGTAGAATATTCGCGAGAAAAGCAGACATCTTGAACTGTTCCATCAATGCGATAAAATCTCTTCTGCAAACTTCTGCCTTAAATCCAACTTCCTCACCCCACCTCACATTCAAAAAGAAGTGCAAGGAACTAATATAATTCTCTGTCATGAAGATTGAGACCATCCAATCCACTGCCTGGGCGTCTTTGCAGTTGTTCACTGGAACAATTTTCCTCTATAGCACTCCCACTGCCATAGCTCCCAAACTTAATATTTGCTCACCTTTTTCTCCAGTCTGCTCTCAGACTCTCTGCAAATTCATCTTGACCACAAGGCCCCCCTCGCACTAACACTCCCGAAAGTGCAGACCTCCCAATCTGGTGGCCAGAATAGCCAATGTTGTGAACATTCTCTCTGGTCCAATGATGTCCCTCCCTACTACAAATCTGCCATCAATGCTTTATTTTAGTGAAAGGAATCAAACATTGACCCATGCGGCTTACATCTCCAATCTCCCGTTCCATTCTAAAGTCTCTGAAAACCATTTCGTTCCAGATACCGTGCCTTTTATCCAGGAACCTGATGGTTGAATCACTCTAATCTTGCTTCCTCCCTGCCACAGTATCGCCAACAGCTCTCACTTTGCGATACGGGTAAAATAAAGTCCACTAGATAAAAACAAGGACTGCAGATGCTGGAAACCAGAGTCCAGATTAGAGTGATGCTGGAAAAGCCTGACCTGCTGTGCTTTTCCAGCACCACTCTAATCTAGACTAAAATAAAGTCCAACCTGACCACAGGGCTGCACTCTCATCACAGAGAGATGACTGGGAGTGGTTTGACCTGAGGATCATCACATCTCAGGTGAAGGGAAGATGTTGCAGAGGAGAACCCTTCATCGTAAACTCAGCTTGATATGGGAATCGAGGCATACTATTGGCATCACCCTGCCTCACCAACCAGCTGAACTAACTGGCCCTCAAACAAAGTTGGCACAGTCTTACCAGACAATAGGACTGCTCTCCCATTAGAGAGACTGAATCAATGGCCACTTAACATGAGGTCTACTAGGCCTGAGGTGAAAGGAAGGGTTGAGAAGGAGAGTCCTTCACGGCAACCTCAGTTGGTACAGAAATTGAACCCAAACAGTTGTCATTATTCTACAGTCTGACAATGAGCTAACTACCGCCCTATCTTGTGATGCTGAGAAGCCGATGCATATAGGCCAGGACATCAAGGAGAACTTCCAAGCTCTTCTTCAAAATAGAGTCGGTGTCTTTTTTCATTCCCTTGAGTGACAGACAGGGCCTCAGTTCCACACCTAGCATCTCTGACAGTGCAGCACTTGCTCAGCACTGCACTGTGTGCCAGCATTTAGTCTTTGTGCTCAGGATCTGGAGTGGGTACTTGAACACACATCACCTTCTGCCTTAGATGCAAGCACATCGCCAACTGAGCCACAAAGGTGCAACTTGCATGGTAACAAGTTGCAGCATACTGCTGTGCAGAGGGACCTGGGTCTCCTTGTGCATGAATCACAGAGGGTAGGTCTGTAGGTACAACAAGGAATTAGGAAGGCAAATGGAATTTTGCCTTTCATTGCTAAAAGGATTGAATTTAAAAGCAGGGAGGTTATGTTGTAGCTGTGTAGGGTGCTGGTGAGGCCACATCTGGAGAATTGTATGCAGATTTGGTCTCCTTACTTGAGAAAAGATGTACTAGAGTTGAGTGGGTTGCCTTATGAAGAGAGGCTGAATAGGATGGGATTATATTCACTGAAATTCAGAAGAATGAGAAAGGATCTCATAGAAACATGTAACATTATGAAGGGAATAGATAAGATAGAAGTAGAGAGGATGTTTCCACTGTGAAACTGGGACAAAAGGGCATCATCTCAAAGTTAGAGGGAGCAGATTTAGGACTAAACTGAGAAGGAACTTCTTCACCCAGAGGGTTATGAATTTATAGAATTCCTTGCCCAGTGAAGTAGTCATTTTTAAAGCTAAAATAGATTTATTTTGAACAATAAAGGAATTAAGTGTTATGGTGAGAGGACGGGTCAGTGGAACTAAGTCCATGAAAAGACCAGCCATGATCTTATTGAATGGCGGAGCAGGCAGGATGGGCAGATGGCCTACTCCTGCTCTGAGTTCTTATGTTCTAACTGCACACAAAAACCTCCAGGAACATGGTCAAACAATTTCTAGGTTTACTAGAATGGCCCAGGAATGAAAGATTTTAGATACAAGGAATAATTACAGAAACTGGGCTTATGTTCCTTGGAGCAGAGAAAATTAAGAGGTGAACCTATTGAGATGTTCAAAATTATGAACAATTTTCTAGTGTAAAGATGGATATTTTGTTTCCACTAGTTGGTGTGTCAGTAACTAGGGCTAACAAGTTCAAGATTGTCAGTGAGAGAGCTAGGAGTGAGATGAAGAGAAACATCTTTACTCAGAAAATTGTTGGGATTTGGAATGCGCTGCCTGGGAGACAGGTGGAGGTGGATTCCACAGGATGTTTCAAAAGAGAGCTGGGTATATTTTGTAAAACGGTGAATTTAAAGGGCTATGGAGATAGGGCAGGAGAATGGGACTAGCTGGGTAGCTCTTTCAGGAGCCAGAACAGCCACAATGGGTCAAATGGCCTCTTTCTGTACTGGAACATTCTATGGTTCTCAATAAAGCTGCTGCACCTCAGGTAACCTCCTTTAGTGGAGGGTGAAGTCGGAGAAGCTAAATTCAAAAAAGACCTTGAGGAAGATAATCAGAAATGATAAGAGCAGAAAATAATCATCCAGAACAGGGGAAATTTGCTGAAGTCCCACTCAACTCTGATTGGATCCAAAGTTGCTTGGCGATTGAATCTCTCCAGTGAGGGCTGGAGTTGGGGTTGAACTCAGTTCTATTGGGAATTCAGCAGCCTTCTGGACTTAATATCAAGTTCAACAATTTTAGGGCGTGAGTATTTTTCCGTATACATTCCTCCACCCCCTCACACCAGACTTTGTTATCACATGGGCTGCCACCACACATAATCCAATGTTTACTGCTAAGAGGCTCCATGAGCAGCTATTCATTTCCCCAGTCTAAAAGTTGCTCACTGCTTTCTCTGTCCAACAGTTTTTCTCTCTGTTTGGGCTCTATCTCCAACTTCCATTTGCTTCCCCCCCACTCTCTCCAGAACCCCCCCTCCCCCATCCTCTGCATTAAAAAAAAACATTGCTAACTACTGTCAGTTCTGAAGAAGGGTCACTGGACCTGAAACATTTCCTTTAACTTCTCTCCACAGATGCTGCTAGACCTGCTGAACTTTTACAGCAATTTCTGATTTTTGTTTCTATTGAGATTGGGCCTTGGTGCTACTGAACACATCAAGTGAACCTTTTTTCTGTTGGATCCACTTCTTCCAGGCAATGGGTAGAGGTGACCTCATTCACCCTGAGGTGCCTGGTAAACCCTCAATGACACTAAAGCTACTGAGGGTTTTTATTAAAGCTTCCGAAGTGAGTACTAGTTACAAGAATTCAATCCCAGCAATAATTATTCACTGTAAAATGAAGCCCAGAACAGCCAGCATTATAGAGGCATGTTCTTTACTTCACTCATTCCTTCACAGCAACTTTAACTTTGGTCTAGGTGGATCAGGATGGTTTCAATGAGCATTTCAAAGACCCCATCCTTATAGTTTGGGAAATGATTGGCAACAGAGCCACAGAGGAGAAAGTGAGGACTGCAGATGCTGGAGATCAGAGTCAAGAGTGTGTTGCTGGAAAAGCGCAGCAGGTCAGGCAGCATCCGAGGAGCAGGAGAGTCAATGTTATGGGCATAGACCCTTCATCAGGAATGAGGCTTGTGGCTGGGAGTCTGGGAGTTAAATGGGAAGGGGTGGGGGGGAGGGGCATGGGAGGAAGGTAACTGGGAAAGCAATAGGTGAATAAATGTGAGGGAGAAGGTGATAGGTCGGGGGGGGGGGGGTGATGGACAAGTCTGGAGGGTGGTGCCGAGTTGGAGGCTTGGGAAGGGGAAATGAGGGAGCTGTTAAAATTCACATTTATCTTGCATGGTTGCAATGTCCCAAGGTGGAATATGAGGCATTCCTCCTCCAGGCGTCAGGTGGTAACAGTTTGGTGGTGAAGGAGGCCCAGGGCCTGCATGTCCTTGACAGGGTGGGAGGGGGAGACGAAGTATTCAGCCATGGGGTGGTTGGGGTTGGTGGGTGGGGGTGTCCTAGAGTCGCTCTCTGAAATAATCTGCAAGAAGGCATCCTGTCTCCCTGATGTAAAGGGGACCACACCGGGTGCAGCGGATGCAGTCAGTGACATTGGTTAAGGTACAGGTAAATTTCTGCCGGATGTGGAAGGATCCCTTGGGGCCTTGGACGGAGGCGAGGGGAGTGGTGTGGTCACATGTTTGCACTTCCTTCGGTGGTGGGGAAAGGTGCCAGGAGTGGGGTGTGGGCTGGTGGGGGGTGTGGACCTGATGAGGGAGTCGTGGAGGGAATGGTCTCTCCAGGGTAGGGGTAGGGAGGGAAATATATTTGGGTCTGTTTGGAGGTGGTGGAAATGACAGAGGATGATGAGATGTATGCAGAGGTTGGTGAGGTGGAAGGTGAGGACTTGGGGGGGGGGTGGTGTTCTATCCTTGCTGTGTTGGGAGGGGTGGGGTTTAAGGGCAGTGGTGCATGAAGTACTACGTGGGAAGGGAAGTTGCGATCCTGGAAGAAGGAGGCCATCTGGGACTTTCTGAGGTGGAATTGATCATCCTGGGAACAGATGCAGCGGAGGCGGAGGAAATGGGAATAAGGGATGGCGTTTTTACAGGAGGTAGTGTGGGAGGAGGTGTAGTCTAGCTTGCTGTGGCAGTCGGTGGGCTTGAAGCAGATGTCTATGGTTAGTCAGTCGCCAGAGACAATGATGGAGAGGTCCAGGAAGGGGATGGAGGTGTCCGAGATGTTCCAGGTGAATTTGAGCTCAAGATGGAAGCTGTTGTTAAAGTTGAAGAGCCATAGAGTCAAACAACACAAATACAAACCCTGCCACAGTCTGTGCCAACCGGAACCCTAACTAAACATCTGCAGACCTCATTTTTTACCCTAACTAAACTAGTCCCACCTGCCTGCTCCTGGCCTATATCCTTTCAAACCTTTCCCCTTTGTGCACTCATTTAAGTGCCTATTAATCATTGTAACTGTGCCCACATTCACCACTTGCTCAGGAGGTTCATTCCACATACAAACCACCCTCTGTATAAAAAAACTACCTCTTGTGTCTTTTCTAAATCTCTCTCCTCTCGCTTTACAAAATACCCCCTAGTCTTGCAAACCCCCATCCAGGGAAAAGTCGCCTGCCTATATTCCTCATGATTTTACAAATGTCTATAATGTCATCTCTCAACCTCTTACACTGCAGTGGAAAGAGTCCCACTATTTAGTCTTTCTTTATCACTCAAATTTTCCATACTTAGCAAAATCCTTCTGAATCGTTTCTAGTTTAATAAAATCCTTCCTGTCATGTCATTTGGGCAGATATTCTGCTCTGCATTGCACTGAGCAAGATGCCACCAGCCACTGGTATAATACCAGCGCCAGCTGAATGCCGCCTGAATTTGGATTTGGCATGAAGGCAGTAGATGACCTTTCCACAAAGGGATTCGTTGCGTAAAAATGAGAAGGTGGGGAGTCACCACTGATGCTTGCCAGTCCATCAACAAACTCACTGAGAGGAAGATTTCACCCTTGAACACAGATAGATGAGATGCCGACCTGCAATAAACCATTGGTTAGACCACAGCTGGAATATTGCAGTGAATTCCGTACTTCAGCAATGTGAATGCCTTTGAGTGGGTGTAAAGGATACTCATCAGAATAATAATAGTTCCGAAGGGAAAGAGGCTGATTCCTGGGCTGAGGCGGGGGGAGGAGGGGGGGGTTACCTGATGATGGGAGGTTAGGCAGGTTAAGCCTGTACCCATTTGACTCTAGAAAGTGAAAGAGGATCAAATTAAAGCGTATAAAATCCTGAGGGCATTTGACAGGGTGGGTGCTGAGGGGAAATTTCCCCTTTGCAGGAGAGACTAGAACTAGGAGGTACTTTTAAACCAGATGTAGACAAATTCTTGGTGAACAAGAGAGGTAAAGATTATCAAGCGAAGCAGGAACATAGAGTTGAGGCCACCATCATATCAGCCATGATCTTATTTGAATGGTGGAACAGGTTTGAGGGGCTGGATGATCTACTCCTGCAGCAAGTAACTCGCACAGCCTGCCCATCTTCTACAAGGCACAAGTCAGGAGTGTAACGGAATACTCCCCATTTGCCTGGATGACTGCAGCTCTGACAATACTCCAGAGGTCTGACAATACTCCAGAGGTTCGACACCATCCAGGACCACATGCCTGCTTGATTGCCTCCATACACACAAACAGCCACTACCTCCATCACAAAAGCAGCAGTGTGTACCATCAACAGGATTCACGGCAGAAATTCTCCAAGGCTCCTTAGGCAACACCTTCCAAACCCGTGATTACTATATTCTAGAAGAACAAAGAGCAGCAGATACTTGGGAGCATCAGCAACTGCAATCTCCTCTCTAAGCCACTCACCACCCTGACCTGGAACTACATCACCGTTCCTTCAATTTGACTGGGTCAAACTCCTGGCATTCCCTCTTATACCGCATTGTGGATGCAGCCACACCACGTGGACTGCAGTGGGTCAGGAAGGTGGGAGACATCTTCAGCATACCTACACATCTTCAGCAGTTCAAGGCAGCAGCTCGCCATCCACCTTATCAAGGGCAACTAGGGGCATGGCAATAAATGCTGGGCCCAGCCAGTGACGCCCACATTGTCTAAAACTCTTTCACGTAATCTCTTGATTCATTTGTTCATATAATGAACATGAATTGTGTGATAGATATTGCAGGGAAGATTAATGGGAAATTAAATAGTGTTGACCAAAATGAAGAGTTTTGATGGAGGCAATAACCATCAACTGTTTTCAGAAAGGTCAGTAAAGTTGATTCATATTTAAGATATTGGCTAAAAGTGCCAGAGGTAGGAATTATGCAGCATATCATTATGATTTGGGTTGCACCATTTGACAGTTGATTGAAAGCCGATTCATTAACAGCATTCAAAAAGAACATTGAAATAATATTTAGAGAGGGAAAGTAATTACCAGGTTATGGGAATCGAGCAAGGAAAAGGAGCTATTTAAATTGCTCTTTGGAAGAAGGAACATGACAAGGAAGTACTCAAATGAATGACAGGACACTAGGAAGCTCAGGAGGGATCTTGGAAAGCTCATCCACAGATTCCTGAGGGTGGCAGGTTAAGAAGATAGACAGAATACTTACCTCTATCACTTATGGCATAGTTTTTTTTATTGGAAAAATATATGTTAAAACAGTTCCATACAGTATTCCCTATCAAGAAAAACAAACACTGGAATTTGATACTTCCTACAGTTACAAATCCTAAGGGCATTTCTTCCTCATGCAGGACACTCTTTACACACACACTGAGGCAATGAGAGGGTCTGATAACTGGACAGAGCCTCACTATACTTTGGCAGAAAGACCTTAGATGGTGGTCTTTCCCCACTCACCAAGTTCTTCATCACGTAGTCCTAGACCCTGGAATGTGCCAGTCTGTAACACTCGGTCAGGGTCAATTCTTTGCTCTGGAAGACCAACAGGTTTCAGACAGACCAAAGAGCTTCTTCCACTAAGTTGATGGTCTTCCAGGTGCATTCAATGTTTGTCTCAGTGTGCATTCCAAGCACCAGCCTGTAAGCACGTGCTGCAGAGCTGCTCAGGATGAACCTTGATATACCCACAGCATCTTTCCTTAGACTTCCTTTACAAAGGCACATTCCAGAAGGGGATGTGTGACATTCTCTTCACCACAGCAGCCACTTGCAGGGCAGTGTCTGGTGGTGCACAGAGATCAGATGTGCATGAAGGATCTGACAAGCATTGCCCTTCTCAACAGCAGGCAAGCGATGTTGGAAAATTTTGGCAATGAGGCACTCTGCAAAATGACTTTGGGAAGTTATATTAGGGCTGTACAGAACTTTGATTAGTCAACAATTGGAATAATGTGTGCAGTTCTGATCGCCACACTATAGGAAGGGTGTGATTGCCCCGGAGGAGATACAGAGGAGATCAATCAGAATGGTACCTGCGATGGAGCAATTTAGTGATGAATAGAGGCTGGATTGTTTTCTTTTGAGGAGAGAAGGCTGAGGGGGTACCTGATAGAGGAGTATAAGGTCATGAGGAGTATAGACAGAGTGAATGGAAGCTGTTTACCTTTGTTGAAGGATCAATAACAAGGGGGCATCATCTTAAAGTGAAAGGCAGGAGGTTTAGAGGGCATTTGAGGAGTACATCTTTCACCCAGAGGATGCTGAGAGTCTGGAGTGCATGGCCTGGGAGGGGGGGCTTAAGGTGGAAAATCTCAGAAACATTGAAAGGTACTTGGATAAGCACCTGTCATAACATTCAAAGCAATGTGTCGAGTGCGGGGAAGTGGATTTAATGCATGATCTATGATCATATGATTGAAAAGTGCCTCATGCATGATGGGATTATAGTGATTGGAATGAAGTTGACCAGGTGGATTTGTTTGAGTATACGTTCTTGGATTGGGTATTAAACTGGGCCAATCAGGGAGCCCTGGCTGACAGATAGAAACAGGAGTCTCAGAGATTCTCCTCACTCTAGGGACTGGCTCTGAGCTAGCTGGCCAGAGTCCAAGTACTGTACACATGTAAATAAAGGGTGACTTGGCAATGGAATGCCAACTTGTGTGGAGTTATTTCCGGGTGAATGGTCTGGTTCTGTGTGGCTTCATTCTCTGATTTTATGAAGCTCATTGAAATCTCCAGCTTGATTTAGCAAACCAATCAGGGCCACTGTGCACATTCAAATGTTTGTCTAAAATGCACCCTCTGCACATTCCACTTTTAATAATTTAAGAAAAGGCGACAGAAACTCATAAAATTAAAAATATAAACATAAACAGTCAATATGACTATAATTTGTTCATTAACCGTCTTGTCAAACATAAAACCCACTCCAGGCTGCCACGCGAATGACCGACCAGGTGGCGAGTGTATTACAAAGATTATGGTCCCTCCAAACATCTGCTGCACTTTGTTAACCAATTTAACTGTAAGGTAATCACTTGTTTTCTTGGCTGTCAGGTCATGTGGCTGTTTGTTATCTACTTTTCCTCTTCATTAAACTAAGCACAGCCTGGAGTGCCAAGTGCCTGGTGCACACTATACAGATGTGAAGATGCAGAAAAAGTGCAGGAGACTTTGTTCATGAGCATTGAATAAAGACAAATATGAAATATATATGTTTTGCAGCCCAGAAGAGGCAATTTTGAACTGAATTTACATTGTGCTTTTATCTAGTCAAACACCAATTCTTTGCTTGATTCATAACAACCCTAACTATCATTTGTTTAACATTTAGACAATGTCATGCTCTTGTAGTGGAAAGAAACTGCTCCAACACTCTGATATACTTAATCCATTAATCTCTCAGTGCAGCAGTGGTATGAAACATGACAGCATTAGTGCAAATGTATCATATTACTCATTTTAAGCTTTAAGTCACTGCTGTTATGCAGATAAATACAATCTTCTTTTCCTGAAGGTCTTTAATCATGTCTTGTGCCCAACTCTAATGGTCAACTTCCTTCATTAGCTGAAATGGCAATTAATCCTAGGCATTTCACTGGGTTCTGATAGCTTTCTGCAAAGACTGCTGCTGTTTCCTTGTAATGTCTAACCGCGCCATACTCCAAGGCAAATTTTAGAAAATCAGAATCGTGCCTATAGTCACACAGTTAAAAACAGATACACCTCTGGACAAGTAGTTTTGTGCTTTATGCATTAAAGTTGATAAACAGTTTGATTTTCAGTTTATTTCAACTGCTGATCCTCCATAACACATCCATAACTTCATTACCTACTTCCTAAATCATGCCTTGTTTACCTAACATCTGTGCTTGCTAGCCTTTACTAAATGCATTCATATAGTCTCACAAATTAAATCTTCTCACATATTGTGAATTTCTTAGGATACAGTGATTGTAATAGAAATGAACATGAAACTATTTAGCTGTGACTTCTCCAATTTACAGATAGTATATTTATGGTAAAGCTTTGTGTATATATAAATGTGTCAATCACTTTTTAAAAAAAATGCTACAACTTATGCCTGTTTTTGCCAGGATAAATCTGCCAGGATTTCTAAACAGTTGATCTTTCCTCCCACATTGTGACTTTAAGTTTATTGGGACAATGATTATTATTGAGGATGTTGATGAATACTTCTAATTCTGCTTCTGAATAAGTCCAAATACTTCATATGTAAACACAAATATAGAAAATAATATTATGAAGTGATTGTATCACTTAATAAAGGAGTTAGTAAGAATGATACGGGAATGCATGTCGATCAAAAAGCAGCACCTAAGAAAATATCAAGAGGATCCCTCAAAAAAATAGATTATCTCAATCCTAATTACATCATCTACAAACAGGACAAAAAAGTCTGATTATCATTTCATATAATATTCTTCTGTTCATAAATGAACAGCATTGCTCAACTAACTTGGAAGACAAGCAGGAGGCTGGAAGAACACAGCAAACCAGGCAGCAACAGATGGTGGAGAAGGCAATGTTTCAGGTATAACTCTGCTTCAGGACCTGAAATGTTGACTTCTCCACCTCCTGATGCTGCCTGCCTTGCTGAGCTCTCCCAGCCTCCTGCCTGTCGATGCTGCCTGCCTTGCTGAGCTCTCCCATCCTCCTGCCTGTCAATGCTGCCTGCCTTGCTGTGTTCTCCCAGCCTCTTGCCCATCGATGCTGCCTGCCTTGCTGTGCTCTCCCAGCCTCCTGCCTGTCGATGCTGCCTGCCTTGCTGTGTTCTCCCAGCCTCCTGCCTGTCGATGCTGCCTGCCTTGCTGTGCTCTCCCAGCCTCCTGCCTGTCCATGCTGCCTGCCTTGCTGTGTTCTCCCAGCCTCCTGCCTGTCCATGCTGCCTGCCTTGCTGTGTTCTCCCAGCCTCCTGCCTGTCCATGCTGCCTGCCTTGCTGTGCTCTCCCAGCCTCCTGCCTGTCCATGCTGCCTGCCTTGCTGTGTTCTCCCAGCCTCCTGCCTGTCGATGCTGCCTGCCTTGCTGTGCTCTCCCAGCCTCTTGCCCATCGATGCTGCCTGCCTTGCTGTGTTCTCCCAGCCTCCTGCCTGTCGATGCTGCCTGCCTTGCTGTGTTCTCCCAGCCTCCTGCCTGTCGATGCTGCCTGCCTTGCTGTGCTCTCCCAGCCTCCTGCCTGTCCATGCTGCCTGCCTTGCTGTGCTCTCCCAGCCTCCTGCCTGTCCATGCTGCCTGCCTTGCTGTGTTCTCCCAGCCTCCTGCCTGTCCATGCTGCCTGCCTTGCTGTGTTCTCCCAGCCTCCTGCCTGTCCATGCTGCCTGCCTTGCTGTGCTCTCCCAGCCTCCTGCCTGTCCATGCTGCCTGCCTTGCTGTGTTCTCCCAGCCTCCTGCCTGTCAATGCTGCCTGCCTTGCTGTGCTCTCCCAGCCTCTTGCCCATCGATGCTGCCTGCCTTGCTGTGTTCTCCCAGCCTCCTGCCTGTCGATGCTGCCTGCCTTGCTGTGTTCTCCCAGCCTCCTGCCTGTCGATGCTGCCTGCCTTGCTGTGCTCTCCCAGCCTCCTGCCTGTCCATGCTGCCTGCCTTGCTGTGTTCTCCCAGCCTCCTGCCTGTCCATGCTGCCTGCCTTGCTGTGTTCTCCCAGCCTCCTGCCTGTCCATGCTGCCTGCCTTGCTGTGTTCTCCCAGCCTCCTGCCTGTCGATGCTGCCTGCCTTGCTGTGCTCTCCCAGCCTCTTGCCTGTCCATGCTGCCTGCCTTGCTGTGCTCTCCCAGCCTCTTGCCCATCGATGCTGCCTGCCTTGCTGTGTTCTCCCAGCCTCCTGCTGTTGATGCTGCCTGCCTTGCTGTGCTCTCCCAGCCTCCTGCCTGTCGATGCTGCCTGCCTTGCTGTGTTCTCCCAGCCTCCTGCCTGTCGATGCTGCCTGCCTTGCTGTGTTCTTCCAGCCTCCTGCTAGTCTATGTTGGATTCCAGCATCTGCAGGCTTTTTGTCTCCAATTAATTTGGAAGGCAATGGCATAGATATTCCCTCCCTAATGATATTAAGGGTCTATCTACAGCACATGGACGCAGCTGTTCAAGAAGGCAGCTCACCCTGACCTTTTCAGCAATAACTAAGGAAGGGGAATAAATGCTGATCTAGCCAGGAACATCCATTTCCTGTGAATGGTGAAAATAACATTAAAAATTCAAATCTTTCAATTCTAGATTGTAGAAAAGAGCCCCTTTATGAATTCTCAACAAATGTGAGCTTTTGTGTCAACTGTGGCTGTTGATAGCACTTCAACACTGAGTTACAGGTATTACTCCAGGACTTGAGTATTACAAGTCCAGGCTTGCACAGCCAGTGCAGTACTGAAGGAGTGCAGCACTGTTGGAGGAGCTGCTCTGGTTGAGACATTAGAGAGCCATTTCTGCCCCTTATATAAAACCCCAGAACAACATTCAATTCTTCCCAGCATCTTGCAAACAACATCTGAAATCAATTAACCTAACCGTCATCTCTTTTCCCTTTGAGCAGATTTGCAGTGTGCCAGTGAGTTGTCACATTACTGTGTTGCATGTGATTAGACTTCAAAAGTGCTTAATTCACTATAAAATACTTTGGGGTAGAGTCATGGAGTTTTACAGAACACAAAGAATTCCTTCAGCCCATAGTGTCCATGTGAAACTCAAGCAGCTGCCTAGTCTAGTCGTATTTATTTGCACGTGGCTCATAGCCTTGTATTCAACTCACCATCTCAATTCATTTTAAATGATGTGACGGTTCCCACCTTGACACCTCTTCCAGCCAATGAAATACAGACTTCCTGTACCTCAGGGTGAAAAAGTATTTTCCCCAAATTCCTTCTAAACCTCCTACCCTTTATCTTACCTCTATGTTCACTGGTTACTAAACCCTCCGCTCAGGGGAAAGAAGTGCTTTCCATTTACCCGATCTAACCCATCAATTAGGTGCACCTTATTCTGTTCTAAAGAAAACAATCTCAGTTTTTCTAGTCTTACCTTCTTCAGGTTATAAAAGCTGCAAGTCTTCAATTATTTGCACAAGTGTACAATTATCAACCAATATTCTCCTC
The DNA here is from genome assembly GCF_020745735.1 of Hemiscyllium ocellatum. Lineage (NCBI taxonomy): Eukaryota > Metazoa > Chordata > Chondrichthyes > Orectolobiformes > Hemiscylliidae > Hemiscyllium > Hemiscyllium ocellatum. The sequence continues at coordinate 58,835,966 of NC_083422.1, read as the reverse complement.
ACTTTGCATTTTACTCAACCACAGACTACCTTGCCCAGAATATATCATCAACTTTTTCCCATTATACAACAGTGGCTTGTCAGCACTTCCTCATCAGCTCCTTTTTATTTTGATATTTGGTTCTGTGTTGCCAAGTTACATCTCCTACAGCCTGATTTCCAAACTCTTGGGCACTACAAGCTGCGAGCTTTGACAGGCCAAATTCATAATGGTTCATTTGCTCAGTCACAGACTGCCAGGTTCCCATTAGTCTCAAACGTTCGTTGATAGGAGTGCAATCATGCTGCAGTCCTGTGCTCCGTGAATCATGAAATAGTTGTGACAGGGTTGGCAAGATCTGGAAGTGAACAGCTCCTTTCAAGTTGGTAATTCAGTGACCGAGCTATGAAAATCACACCATCTGCACTGGGTCAGGTTGGGACCAGGGTCTTATGGGAGTATTTATTATCATTAAGGCTTTCAGGGGTATCAACGTTCAACCAATCACATTTGAAAGCATGCTTACTCCAGTTTATTGAAATGACAGTTAGCCAGTATTCAAACAAAACGACAGGTTGAAGCATTCCAGCAGTCTTCATCAGAAGTGCCAAGTAGATGGTCCATCATGGCCTCCTCCAGTGGTCCCCAGCATCACAGACACCAGTCTTCAGCCAATTCGATTCGTCCATGTGATGCCAAAAAATGGTTGGAGGCACTGGATACTGAAAAAGGTCTGGGCCCTGGCAACATTCCCACAATAGTACAAAAGATCTGTACTCCAGACTTTGCCACACACCTGGCCAAGCTGTTCCAGTACAGTTATAACACTGGTATCTACCCGACAATGTGGAAAATTGCCCAGGTATGTCCCATTCACAAGATACAGGAGAAATCCAACCCGGCCAATTACCGCCTCATCAGGCTACTCTCAATGATCAGTAAAGTGATGGAAGGTGTCATCAACAGGGCTATCAAGCAGCACCTGCTCAACATGGGTTATGGAGAGTAGGGCAGGAAAGTAGAGTTGACACTAAGATAATATGAGGCAAAATTGCAGAACAGGCTGAAGGGACTAAATTCAAGATTAGAGTGGTGCTGGAAAAGCACAGGAGGTCAGGTAGCATCCGATAAACAGGAAAATCGACGTTTCGGGCAAAAGCCCTTCATCAGGATTTGAGGGGCTGAACTGCCTACTTCTGCTCTTTGTTTTAATTTTCTAATGTCATATACCTCTCTAGTCAGAGTTTTAATTCTAGTTCACACAATACAAACTCCATACATATTCATGTCTTACTTGTCAAATTTATCCATCCATTTCTCACTGAATTAGTTTTGAATTGATATGTTGCAAAAATGTAGACACTTGAGACAATTTAGTTTGCTCCCTTTATATTTTGGTGTTATCATCAAGCTTATGTATCATACCCATTTGTTCCTATTATCCAATCCTTGATACAATCTGTAAATAGCTCACAGCCCAACATGATCCCTGAGATATTCCATTAGTTACAACATGTTAACTTGAAAATGACACATTGTCCCTATTGCCTGCTTCCTGTTCACTAAACAATCTTCTAATAATGCTAATATGTTAGCTCATACAACATAAATTCGTATTTTGTCTAACAACTCCCAATGCTGAACCTTAGTAAACGCCATTTTGAAATCCACCTACATTGCATCCACATGTGTATTGGTTGTTATTTTCTCAAAAAAATCTAATAAATCAGTTAAATATAATTTCCCTTTTATTAAACCACATTGACTTTGTTTGTTTTTATGATTTTCTGAGAATTCTGGTCTAACCTCCTTTATAATGGATTCTAGAAGTTTCCCTATGATGAATAGTAGGCCAATTGGCCATGGGTTTTTTTTTTCTGCCTCCCTCCTTTGTTAAACAAAGATGCTTACATTTGCTGTTCTCCAAATTTTCGTTTCCATGATTTTTTTAAAAATTGGCGAGTTATAATCAATGTCTCTCATAAATCTGAAGACACTTACTTTCAGACCTAAGGTTTAGGCAGTAAGATATAAGAGCATTCAGGTCATTGAGACTGCTCTCCTGTTCAGTTAGCTCATTGTTGATATAATAATCCTCCACTCTATTTTCCTGCCTTTTCCCTGTAATTCTTAATTCCCTTACAGATTAAAAATCTGTATCATCCCCCACGGTTCTCTGTGGTCATGAATTCTCAAAGTTACTACCCCCCAAGTTACTACCCCCCGAGAGATGGAATTCCTCTCCATCATTGTTTTTATTGGGTAGCCCCTTATTCTGAGATTATGCCTTCTGGTCTGAGGCTCCCATTTCGGTAGACAATCTCTCAACTGTGTCAAACAACCTAAGAATCTTACAGGTTTTAATAAGCCTCACCTCTCGCTTTTCTGAATTTCAGTAATCCCAATCCACTCAACGTCCTCTCATAAAACAGTCCCCCTATTCTGGGATCAAACTAATGAACCTTCTTCGAATTACCTCCAATGCCAGTATATTTTTTTCCTTAGGTAAGGGAATTAAAACCGCTCACTGTATTCCAGGTATGAAAATGTGTTGCTGGTTAAAGCACAGCAGGTCAGGCAGCATCCAAGGAACAGGAAATTCGACGTTTCAGGCCAGAGCCCTTCATCAGGAGCCCTTCAGCTCTGGCCCGAAACGTCGAATTTCCTGTTTCTTGGATGCTGCCTGACCTGCTGTGCTTTAACCAGCAACACACTTTCAGCTCTGATCTCCAGCACCTGCAGATCTCACTTTTTACTCGTATTCCAGGTATGGCCTAACTACTGCCTTGTATTGTTTTAGCAATTTTTTTTATGCTCTATTTTTGTACTCTATTTATTATAGTCCTTTCCCTTTGAAATAAAGGCCAACATTCCATTTGCTTCAGGTGTGGTCTCATCCTGTACAATTGCAACAAGACATCTCTGCCCCTTTTCTCCAAACGTCTCGCTATGAAGGTAAACGTAGCATTTGTCTTCTTCACTGTCTGAATGCTTACTGTCAGTGAATGGTGTGCAAGGACCCCCAGGTCTCATTATACCACCGATTTTACCAAATGATTACCATTCAGATAACCTACCTTCCTGCTCTAGCCAGCCTTAGATCCTGTTGTTTCTAGCACTTCTACCTTGGTGATGGTAATTGGTTTAAGTTCCTCCATCCCTTTCAACGTTAGATTTTCAGGGAAGTTTTCAAAGTGTTACACAGTAAATACAGACACAAAATATCTGTTTAATGCTTCTGTTATTTCCTATTTTCATGACTAATTAATTATAAAGATTTACTTTGTAGAAGATCAATACCCATTTTATTTACTCTCTCCCTTTTTAAATACATAAGGAAATGATAACTATCTGTTCTTGTAGCTAGTCTTCTCTCAAACTCTGTTCTTTTTATTTTTCTTAGCTGGTTCTTAAAATCTGTCCAACCTTTTGACCTGTCAATTTACTGATATTCTTAACTTTCTTATTTGGCCATGAGGATATATCCTTCATGAAGAGCCTTTCCTCTTTACTGGGTAAATTTTTCTCTGCTGAAAGCTATTAATTTTTGCCTTAAATGTTTGCTACTGTATCTCGATTATGTTGCCATTTAATCTTAACTTTTAATTTGTTTAAGGCAACTCCTCCTAGATAATTTGTACTTGGGTTTAAAACTATAGCCCTTGACCGATGTTTCTCCTCTTCAAACTAAGTGTGAAATTCTACCATATTATGATCACTATTACCTGGAGACTCGTCACTGTGAGGTTATTAATTCATCCTGTCTCAAAACCATATCAACAATAATACACTCCCTCATTGGCTGTAAACTTAATGTTCACAGAAAAACTTTACAGATTATATTTTGCAAGCCATCACTGCCAGGCTGATTTTTCCAATGTATATGAAGATTAAAATCATCGGTAATTATTGAGGTACCTTTCTCATGTCCCACTTTTATTTCCTGCTTACTCTGTCCTACAGTCTGACTACTTTATGGAGGCTGATAAACTACACCTGCGGTGATTGCTGGTTTTTCCTTTTCTTATCTCTAGCCAAACTGGTTCTACATTTTGCTGTTTTGAGCTCTGGCCAATTCTATACTGATATTATCCTTAATATCACAACTGTGATACTTTCCATCATTTCCTAATTCCCTGTCATCATCAAACACCCGCCAATATGCAAGTCCAGGAGAAAGTGAGGGCTGCAGGTGCTGCAGAATCGGAGTCAAAAAGTGTGGCACTGGAAAAACACAGCAGGTCAGGCAGCATTCGAGGAGCAGGAGAAATAATGTTCTGGGCATAATCCCTTCATCATTCCCCAGATGTCGCCTGACCTGCTGTGCTTTTTCAGCACCACAGTATTCAAATCCAGCCTTGGTCACCATGTAACCATGTGTCTTTAGTGGCCAACAGGTTATAGATATTTATATTTGTGCTAATAACATCCCTGTTTTGTTATGAATACTGCACCCATTCAGATTCAGAGCCTTTATTTTGTGTTTTTATCACTTTTACAATCTCTGGAGCTATCAGCTGGTACACTGTTAGCATTATATTCTTGTTGCTTTCCATGTTTTGTCATCATTCTCCAAATTGCTACTTTGCTCCATTGCCTTAGTATTTTCATTGAAATTATCATAACTCCATCACATTATCTGATACTTAGCTTAAAAACCCTGTCATTCTAGGAACATGATTCTTCTGAATACTGATCATAGGATGATTCAGGTAAATGATAGATCTCCCTGCTTTCCTAGTGCTGGTGCCAGTGGCCCCCACCTCTCCCTCCCCCTCCCCCCATTCAAAATTGATTTGTTCCACACCAATCACTGATTATAATTAAGTCACATTTAACTCTCTACTCTTATGTAGGCTGTATTTGTATTGCTGTTAACATTTAGACCATGATATCTGGATCCTTCTCATCCCATTACAAGTCCCACTTCAGTTCTGAGTAGGGTCCTAACCCATGGCATTGGGTAAACAGCACAGACTATCACTGTTGGATACAGGAAACTGTACCTATCCCCCTAACTATACTGTGCCTAATACATTCCTAATTACTTCCCAACACCTTTCTGTACAAGGTACCATGTCAGTCCCTTTAACTTAACAGCTAACTGCCATGAAACACCAAGGCTACCACACTTGACCAGACAACAAGAGGGGAGAGGCACATACAAATTTAGAAATGAAGGCCAATCAAATGTTTTAAACAGAGTTTAAACATGAAATTTTATGAACAAAAGGCAGCCAAGTTTAATTTTTTTTACAATTTTTCAAACTATACTTATTACTTCATGAAAGTTGGCTCAAAATCTTTACAAAATCTAAAGACTGAATCAGGGCTACAAAGGAATTGGGATGTCGAATTCTAGCAGCCCTGCTTATAATATTCTGCCAGAAACAATTCACTTGGTGATTTGTTTCAGCCACTGTTTGTGGGAGCTTGCTGTGTACAATTCTTGTTGACGAGCTCACTCACTTGACGGTAAGTGCTCTGTAAAATGTAATCCATTTACATTGGCCCAAGGAGGTGACAGTGTGTTATATAAATGCAAAAATGAGTAACAGCACCCTCTAAATTAGTTAATAAATACCTTGCCCAGTGTTGAGCCAAGTCACCATGCTGCATTTATCATGATGTCCCATTCTCAGTGATTAAAGACTTAACAGCAATCTCGGTTTGTTCAGTACATTGCAACAGTTGTATGACACTGTGATCTTTTATTATAAACTCTGTGTCCTATGATACTGCCCCACAAGCTACCTGATAAAGGAGTGGCACTCCAAAAGCTTGTACTTTCAAATAAACCTGTTGGACTAGAACCTGGTGTTGTGTGCTTTTTAGCATTTATCATGAGTTTACTTAGAGTGAATTGAGTTGCCATTCTTGATACAAGCCAGCAATCACTGCTAGAAACACAGGATAAAGTTATACAAGGCTGTGTGCAGCCCTGCCATCACCACCAGCTATTGTTGAAGACTCCACCAATCCTCACAGTCATAGATCACTCATGAAGAATTTGTCACTTGGACAAAGTACAGCAGCACACTTTATGCCTTTGTATCTGAGGACGGAGAAACAGAGTTACGGTTTCTCTGACAAAATGGACTGACAGGAAACATAAACCCTGTTTACCTCTCCACAGGTGCCAACAGTCCTGCCGAAAATTTCCAGCACTTTCTGTTGTAATTTCCCATTTCCAGCATCCGCAATGTCTTGCTTCTGTTTGTACTTCAGCAGAATTTAATACCCTCAGGGTGAGAAAGGCAGAAAGCTGGGAAACAGTTAAACTGCTGGGACATAACATACCTGTGGCACTTTCTTACACCTCTGAGTCATAGCTTTTACAAAGGGTTGGAGTCCCACGTATGTCTGAGACAAGGTCTTTGGAAGTAATTGAGGGAACCAGCATATGAAAGAACATTGTGCTCCCCAATCCACTGTTGTAGATTTATCATTCCACAACAGTTCTGGGAGGAATGACGACTGCACAGAGGTGTCAAGCCTGATTCATTAAAACAGAAAGGAAAGCCAGGAGTATCATAGAGGTTCCTAAAAATGAGGTGTCAACCTGGTGAAGTGATAACATAGAACTACGCGCATGGCAAACACCAGAAGCAACCTGTGGTAGGTAAAGCTAAGCAATTCACAGCCAATGGATTAAAGTTGAGCTCTGCAGTTTAGATTAGATTCCCTACAGTATGGAAACAGCCCATTTGGCCCAACACATCCACACCGATCCTCCGAAGAGTAACCTACCCAGACCCATTCTCTTTACCCTAGACTAATGCATCTAACACTATGGGCAATTTTAGCTTGGTTAATTCACCCTAATCTGCGCATCTTTGGATTGTGGGAGGAAACCAGAACACTTGGAAGAAACCCACGCAGACACGGGGAGAATGTGCAAACTCCACACAGTCAGTCATCCAAGGCCAGAATTGAACTCAGATCCCTGGCTCTGTGAGGCAGCAGTGCTAACCACTGAGCTACCGTGCTGCCGGCATCTAGCTAAGATGATCGTGCTTGATTAAACAACCCAGTGGAAGAGAAGACTTCATGTGCATCCCCATTCTCAATGATGGGAGAGTCCAGAATATCAGTACAAAAGACAAGGCATTTTCAACTATCTTCAGCAAGAAGTGCTGAGTAGGTGATCTATCTCAAACTCATCCTGAAGTCCCCAGCATTAGTGATGCCAATCTTCAGCCATTTGATTCACTGAATGTGATATCAAGAAATAGTCAAAGATGCAGAATATTACAGAGATTATGGGCCTTGACAACATTTCACCAAAGTATTGGGAACCTGAGGCCTAACTTGATTGTGCAGAGAGTGGTGAACATATGGAATGAGCTGCCAGAGGAAGTGGTGGAGGCATCTGAATGGATACATGAGTAAGAAGTATTTAGAGGGATATGGGCCAAACACAGGCAAATGGGACTGTTTCAGTTCAGGAAACCTGGTTGGCGTGGATGAATTAGACTGAAGGGTGTATATATGACTCTACGACTCGATGACTGGATGGTTCAATGACTCAATGACACTATTTGTACACAAGAACTAGGTGCGTCCCTAGCTAAGCTGTCCCATTACGACAAAAACACTGGTATTTTCCAGCAACATGCCAACTTGCCCAGGGATACATTCTGTGCACAAAAACACAGGACAAATCCAGCATGGACAATAACTACTCCATCAATAAAACTGTTCTTGATCATCAGTAAAGTGATAAAAGAGGTCATCTACAGTGCTACAAAGGCACTTACTCAGTGATAATCCTGCTCACTGAAGCTTAGTTCGAGTTCTGACAGGACCTCTCAATTCCTGACCTCATTAAAGCCTCTGTCTGAATGGGGACAAAAGAGCTGAATTCAAAGAGATGCAATTAGACTGACAGTCCCTGATATCAAGGCAACATCTCTGAAAGAAATTGGAATATGAGAAAATTCTCTGCTGATTGGAGTCATATCTGGGACAAAGGAAAATGCTTGTGGTGGCTTTGGAGAGTCAGTGAGGACTTGTTGGATAGAATGGCCTGTTTCCACACTGTAGGGGTTTTTATGATTCTAGGATGAGGTTCTTAGGAGCACTACCATGTGCAAGTTCTCCTCCAAGCTGCCGCATTCCACATGGTATTTGACAGACTTGGCATTTTCTCTGCTTAAGTTGCAGGCTAACACCAATCAACTTGCTTCTACCTTTCCAGTCAACTACAGATCACTGTTATTAAAATGTGGGTGTAATGTACTTTTAAGAGAATTAAAAGCAACAGAACTACCTGACAGAACCAAGTATTCTGAAAAGAAATATAATATAACATTTGGTTGAACAACTCAATTAGCCAATTGCCTGGAAATGACAAAACAGATTCAAATTAGGCCTATCAGTTTAAATTATACCCCAAAAAATACCAAACTCCAATCCAGTTTGAATTGAATATATTGACAATCTTAAAAGCCAATGACACAATCTGATGCTTTGAGGGTATAAGACTGGGAAAAATTGAACAGTTGAGAGGAGGACTGCCAACCCCCCAGCTGTAAAAAGACTGCCCAAAAAATAGCCCTGTTAGAAGTATCTTTAGCAATCAGTAAGTTGTGAAGCAGAAATCCCTAAGAAGAAGAAAAGAAGACCAGAATTCAGAGAAAATGAATTTTGAGATACTAAGATTTGTTTTGTAAATCGTAATAGGGAGTTTTATCAGACCAGTATTATAGAAAGGAGGGTAACAGATAGGTTTGTGTAAGGAATTATAAATATTTGATAGTTAATTATTCTCTGTTATACTTTAAGAAATAAAGTTGTTAATATTTACTCTAACTAGTTCTTGTCTGGGCCTATCACATTTTCATGATTGCTGCACAGGATAAGTCTTTTTTGTGTTGCTGGTTTAAAATTAAGCAGGAGAGTTTACCCCATGTCTTATCAATTTGGGGACTTGTCTGGGATTTGAACTGGTTTAGACAGATGTGATTAGATTTGGGGGTATGAAAAGTTCCAGCAGATTTAAACATTTGCAGGTTCGTGTCCTGGACCTTGATGAGGCAACTCGCTTACTTTGGGTGATTTGTGGTTGATCAAATTAAAAGTGAGAGAAATATCACCTTAAATTGCTAAAGAGGTTCTGGGATTTGAAGATGATTCTGAATTTTGTCAAGAAAGTTTAGAAGGAAAGAAAACGGCTATACTTTCAGAATTAGCAAACAAGTTAGATTTGGGTTTCACTAAGGATAAAAGTCAAGCTAAAATTCTAAGGGACTTACTCAGACACTGAGGTGTATCAGAAAAAAAACAGACAAGTGCAGCAGAGGTAGAAAGACTTAAATTACCAGCAAGGAAAATGGAGTTAGAAGATAAACAAAGGGAGAGAGAAAAGAAAGAGAGAGAGAGAGAGAGGACGATGGGTGAGAGAGAAGGTCCTTTTCAAAACATCGAGTTAGACCCCATCTACCAGCCCCTGAGAAAAAGAACAGGAAAGACATCACCACAGGAAATGACATTGCCAACCCAAAGAAACCCAAACATATAAATAGAAAGCAGGAATTATCACCTGGAGGCCCACACTGAAGATGTTATCTAATATGGTGACAAAATGTCTGGAAGTGAACCTTCCAGCTCAGCGAATGAACCTACCTCCAAAGAAAGTTCTTAGCTGATCAAAGAGAGCTCAAAGAAAGGGAGAAACGAAAAGAGAGAATTTGAATTTAAGAAGTTGCAACTTAGTCAGCAAAGTCAAGTTAACAGGATGGAGATTAAAAGAAAACATGGTGATATATATAAAATATCAAAACTCTGCCACAATTCGATGAGAAAGATGTTGAAGCCTTCTTTATTTCATTTGAAAAATTGGCTAGGCAGATGGAGTGGTCCGAGGATTTATGGGTAATGCTAGTTCAGACTAAGCTGGTGGGCAGAGCTAGTGAGGTATTTGCCGCACTGTCAGAAGAGGTATCAAGAGATTATGACAACGCTAAACAGGCTATTTTAAATTTTTGAATTGGTACCAGAAGTAAATAGACAACACAATGAAGGAACCAGGTCAGACTTACGTTGAGTTCCAGAATTGAACATTGTCATTTTGATCGATGGATGCGTGCTTTGAAAATGGATGGGACATTTGAGGGTCTAAGAGAGATTATTTTGCTGGAGCGGTTTAAAAACTCACTTCCAGAGATGGCAAGAATTCAGGTGGAGGAACAGAAAGTTCAGGAAGGGAGAAAGGCAGCAGAATTAGCAGATGAGTACATGCTGATGCACAAGACAAGCTTCTGGCCAGAATTTCATCCTGTGAGGGAAAGACATTGGAAGAAGGGGAGATCCCGCACTACTAAACCAAGAATAGAGAGCACTGGTAATAATTTACCACAGGATAAAAAAGAAACCCAAGAGGTTGAAAAGAAGGTGAAAGGCCTCAGGTATTTTCACTGTAATGGAGTGAGACACAGAAAATTATAGTGCTGGTGGATTCAGAAGGGCACTGGGAAAAGGGTGTTTACACTGCCAGAAAGTGGGACACGTAAAGGCACAGGGATGGTGGGCAAAGAAAGACAATGTGGGGAAAGATGTGGTAAAAGACGCTAAGCCATTGGCATTAGTGAAGGTAGTAAAGGAGACCCCAAGAAGAGCTGAGGAGCTACAGGAGAGTGCACAGCCTGGGCAGGAGCGGGGTATGGAGTTGTTACCTGATCTCTATAAAGAATTTGCCTCTATGGGTAAAGTTTACTCAGAAAGAACAGGGGAGAAGGACAAGAAGTTGTAGTTTTGAGAGATACAGGATCTCACCAGTCGCTCATAGTAAGAGATGAGCGAATATACACTCTTTCTGATCTGTTACTCAAGAGTGTGGTAATTTGTGGGATAGAAAGAAATTTAGCATTCCCCTATGTTAGGTCAGGTTGGAGTGCCAACTCAAGACTGGGGAAGTTACAGTGGGAATGATTGACAGATTGACAGGTCAGTTCCAGGAATTCAGTTTATTCTTGGGAATGATTTGACAGGATCCAAGGTGGGAGTGACACCCCTTGTTGTGGAGAAGCCCAAGGAAGACCAAGAAACTGAGGAGTTAAAACAGAAATATCCAGTATTTTCCCAGACTGTGTGGTGACCAAATCCCACAATCATAAATCACAGCATGAAGCTAAAAGTAAAGAGAAAGATTAGATTAGATTACTTACAGTGTGGAAACAGGCCCTTCGGCCCAACAAGTCCACACTGACCCTGTGAAGAGCAACCCACCCAGACCCATTCCCCTACATTTACCCCTTCACCTAACACTACAGACAATTTAGCATGGCCAATTCACCTAACCTGCACATTTTTGGACTGTGGGAGGAAACCGGAGCACCTGGAGGAAACTCACGCAGACACGGGGAGAATGTGCAAACTCCACACAGACAGTCACCTGAGGCGGGAATTGAACCTGGATCTCTGGCGCTGTGAGGCAGCAGTGCTTGCCACCGTGCCACCCACATGAAGGAATTGAGGTTCAGTTAGTGGATACCCTGTTTGATGTGATGGTGCAGGAAAAACCTGAACAGGTAGAAGGTCAGACAGAAGTGTTTACTCCTGAAAGGCTAAGGAACTTGCAACAACAAGACAAGACGATAAGAGATACATATGTGGATGGGTAGATGCAAAGGATATTCCGGAGGGTTATTATCTGAAAGACAGAATCCTAAGGTGGAAATGGAGACCACGGTAGGTTAGTGCAGAGGAGAAATGGGCCGAAGTGCACCAGATTGTGTTGCCAATAGCATACAGACAGGAGGTGTTACAGGTAGCACATGAACCATCTGTAGGTGGTGACCGAGGGGTATGAAAGACTAAGGCTAAAGTACAAAAACATTTTTATTGGCCTGGAACGCACAAGGATGTGGTTAACCTTTGCCAGATGTGTCATACATGCCAAATGGTTGGTAAGCCACAGGCGGTAATAAAACCAACACCTTTGTTTATAATTCCTGCATTGGAAGAATCTTTCCGTGGGTTATAATTGATTGCGTAGGTCCCTCCTGAGAACTAAAAGTGGGAACCAATGCTTGTTAACCATAAAGGATGTGTCTCCCAGATTTCCAGAGGCAATTTCGTTATGGAGTATCAAGGCAAAAAGGGTGGTGGAGGAGTTAGTAGCTTTCTTCACACGGTGTGGGCTACCCAGAGAGATTCAATCAGACCAACCTTACTGCTAGGCTGTTTGAGGTGGTTATGGATAGTTTAGGTATACAGCACTTTAAATCCAGTCCGTATCATCCTGAATCCCAGGGAGCTTCAGAAAGGTGGCATCAGACCTTGAAGATCACATTGAGAGCGTACTATCAGGATTACCCGAGTGATTAGGATAAAGGTACCCCATTCGTCTTGTTGCCATTAGAGATGCCCCAAATGAATCTATTCAGTTCACTCCCTTCAAGTTACTTCAGGCATGAAGTAAGAGTCCCTTTGAAATTAGTTAAAGAGGACTTGACAGGACCAAAGTTGGAGATCTCACATTAAGATGATGTATCGGGGGAGAGGGAGAGATTAAATAGAGTAGGCAAGTTAGCTCAACAGAACGTAAAGAGGGCACAGTTTAGAATGATGGAGGTGGCAGATAAAAGCTCTGAGGCTCGGACCTTTATCCACAGGGGATAACATGTTAATTCTGTTACCAGTGATAGGAGATCCCTTCAAAGCCAGGTTTAGTGCTCCCTATCAAATTGAGAAAAAGTGGAGTCATGTGAACTATTTAGTAAAAATGCCAGATAGAAAATAAAGGGATCGGGTATGTCATGTGAACATGTTGAAACTGTATTAGAGAGAAAGAGCTGGAGAAACAGGTGTGAGTTACAGTCTTGCAGAGTGAGGAATCAAATCCAGATGATGTGGATTTTGATGTCTTTTAAAATAGATTAAAAAATGAAGAAATCCTTGAGGAGTGGGATAGGTTAGTGAACTATCTGTCTCAGGAATTGTCACTGCAGTACAAGGACATGTGTAAGAATCAGATGGGGAGGACTAATGCTTTTGTATATGAAATAGATGTAGGGCACACTGCTCTGATAAAACAACACCCCTGTCAGCTTAATCCTCTCAAAGCCAGACAGTCCAGATGGAGGTGGAGACCATGCTCGACGAGGACATCATCGAACCAAGCCAGAGCAAGTGGATTTCGCTGATCTGGTCTTAGTTCCCAAACCAGACGGGACTCAATGATTCAGCGTGGATTATCAGAAGGTCAACGCAGTTACAAAATCAGACTCATATCCAATTCCAAGACTGGAAGACTGTATCAAGAAAGTCAGACAAGCCAGTTACATCACCAAGTTGAACTTAATGTTTGGTTACTGGCAGGTAACTTTATCAGAGACTGAAAAAGAAATTTCTACATTTGTAACACCAAATGGGCGATATCAGTTTAAAGTGATGCCCTTTGGAATGAAGAATGTACCTGCCACATTCCAAAGACTCATGAACAGAGTTGTGGCTGGGTTAACAAACTGTGTAGTTTTTTTGGACGATGTTGTGACCCTTAGTAAATCCCAGAGAGATCACATGGTACAGTTGGCAGAGCTCTTTGAACAACTACGAGAAGCAAAACTGGTGATAAACTTAAATAAAATGGAATTCACGAAAGCATAGTTGACGTTCTTGGGTCATAACATTGGTCATGGAAGTTTGACTACATGGAAGTTTGACTACATGGAAGTTTGACTACATGGATCACAAAGCCAAAGGCCATCAAGGAATTTCCACAACCAACTTCAAAGTAAGAGGTACTTCAATTCTAAGAACTCTGTGGATTCTATCGGAGGTTTGTTCCAAACTTCAGTGTAGTAGCACCGTTAACTGATTTGCTGAAGAAGAACATAAAGTTTTGGTGGACAGAACCATGCCAGGAGGCATTCGGCCATTTGAAATCGATATGAACCACCAAACCAGTTTTAGCTGCACCAAACATTTCAAAACCTTTTAAAGTCACCACCGATGCTAATGACATAGAAATTGGAGCTGTACTCCTACAGGAAAATGAGGATGGGATTGAATTGCCAGTTGGTTGCTTTTGGAAAAAAGATCAACAACCACCACAGGAAATACTCCATAACTGAAAACAAACCATTGAGTTTGGTTACAACATTGTAATGTGTATGTCATGAACAATGTGTCAGAGACGGCTGTGTACACGGATCACAATCTGCTTACATTCTTAGAATGCTTTAAAGACAAGAATATGAGACAATTTCATTGGAGTCTTATGTGACAGACTTTTAATTTAAAAACTGTACATGTTAGGTTTCAGAAGAATGTAATCGATGATGCGTTATCGTGGATTTAACTGAGAGTTTAGATGAGATTTGTCTTTATTTAATGTTATATACACAGGTATATGAGAAGAAGTTAAGGTGCATTCATATTAAAGTTATCTGTGTGTTAGCTTAATGTTTTTAAAAAGCAGAGAAAGAAAATGAAACCATCTTTTCATTATGATGGTTAATATTTTCTTAAGGGTGGAGGTGTTTTGAAGATGTGGGTGTACTGTACTTTTAAGAAAGTTAAAAGCAACAGATCTACCTGACAGAACCAAGTGTTCTGAAAAGAAATACAATGTAACATTTGGTCGAACAACTCAATTAGCTGGTTGCCTGGAAATGACAGAACAGATTCGAATTAGGCCAATTGGTTTAAATTATACCCTGAAAAATACCAAACTAGATTGGAGTTTGAACTGAGTATCTTGACAATCTTAGAAGCCAATGACACAATCTGATGATTTGAGGGTATAAGACCAGGGAAAATTGAATGGTTAGAAGGAGAACTGCCAAGCCCCAGCATGTAAAATGACTGCCCAAAAAATAGCTCTCTTAAAAGTACCTTTATCGATTAGTAACCTGGAAAACAGAAATCCCTAAGAAGAAGAAAAGAAGACCAGAATTCAGAGAAAATGAAAGCTGCTTGGGTTTGAGATAGGAAGGTTTGTTTTGTAAATTGTAATCATGAGTTTTATAGGACTAGTATTATAGTAAGAAAGGTAACAGATAGGTTTGTGTAAAGAATTATAAATAGTTGATAGTTAATTATTCTCTGTTATACTTTAAGAAATAAAGTTGTTAATTTTTACTTTAACTAGTTCTTGGCCTATTGAACTTTTACAGATTACTGCACAGAACAAATCTTTTCTGTATTGTTGGTTTTAAATTAAGCAGGAGAGTTATCCCATACCATAACATCACTCACGAATATGCTTGCAATTCCCCTTCTGTTGATTATATCTCTGGGTTTATAGAAAAGCTTCTAATCTGATTTCAAAACAGTTTCCTCTACCTTCCTCTCCATGGTGTGGTGCAACACACATTAACTCTGCATCCAAATTATAATGGTCAGCAGCTACTGTCAAAAACCATTGCTTTTCATCTCAGAAACAAAGGGACAGATTCCAGTATTTTATGATTTTATATTGCCAACACTCATCTCAGTTCTTGAAGATTTAGAGTCTTCATGTTGTGGACTTAGAGATAGCTGTTATTGTCCCCAGGTGTTAATATTTGGTACCTCCCTTTCATTAACACAATGTGATTTTCCTTATCATTGAACAATTAACTCATTCAAGCTCATTGTCAGGAAGACTCCTGCGTGGATCATGTTTACTCGCTTAATTCAACCTGGAATTTAATGTTCCAGTTCCAAACCTTGCTAACCTTATAACCAAAAAGACTTGGTCTTAATGTGATGATTATATAAATTTCACATCTGCATCAATAAAAATATCGCAAAAGAAACAACAAATTACAGGGCAAATGAACGAGACAATGATTGGATTTTCATAAGAGATGGCACAGGTCTAATGGACCGAATGGTCTCCTCCTCTGTTGTCCTTGCAGACTCTCTCTCTCTCCAAACTAGTTTTATCTTTAACATATTTGATTAATGCAATAATAGAGTTATCCACTTATATATGGGATTAGCTGCAAACAATGATGTAATTATTTAAAAACCAACATCCATGAAAGTAAAATCAAATTAATAAAATCATGAGACTACAACTATCATCAATCTGATCTTTCACTATAGTACAAAACACATACACAGTGCTGAGAGTGTTCTCAAGCAGGTAGGCAAAGGAAATCTGAACACGTTAAATTCCACAGTCGCCACGGAATCGAAGAATGGTTGATAGCAGAGAGGATTCAGCCAATTACACTCCAACTCTCACACAGCAACTCAATCAGCTCCATTCCACTGCCTTTGCCTGCAGCCCTGCCAATGTGATTCCCTTTAAATAATGATCCAATTCCCGCTCAAAGGCCACAATTATATCTGCCTCGACCATACTCTCAAGCAATGCATTCCAGATGCTGAACTCTCACTGCGTACTAATGGTTTTCCTCATGTCACTTCCATTCTTTGCCATCATTCTGGCTGTCATCAAAACTCCCCACAACATGCATGGCATTAATCCTAGACTTTCACTAAGATGCCTGTTTTAAGGTATCCTCATACTTGCTGAGTGATGAAATTGAAATATGCACTGAAGTGTATGGCAGTGGGGTTTGACAATGTCCAAGCTTGCATCTGACATGATCACCTTGAACTGAGTACAGATGCCACAACACAAAGGCTGAATCATTGCTCCTCAGTAGAGAAGGGAGGGTTGGGACACTCTTCGGCTTGTGAAGCTGCCTGAGATGGTCGAATGCTTGCTTGGCAGTGCCTGTATTTTCAGAAATTCAAGTCACAGACTTCTGGGTAATGGAGCGAACTTAGGGAAAAGATTTGTGTTGCTTTTCAGATGCTTTGAGAAGTAAAAGAACCACCAAACATGGAAGACCTGTCACTCCCTCATCCTCTCAATCTCATGATCCATGGCAACATGCCACCTCAAACCCCCACTTACCCTATATTCTCTATGCCAACCTATGCCCTTTCACCTGTTCCCCATAACCCTCATACCTTCCTTGACAACCTACGCCTTGGCTCATGGCCCATTACATCACTATGCCAAGTTAATGCCAACTCACGCCAATCCCCTTACCATATGTACCACCCTTTAACCCGATAACTACTGTGCCAACTCACACAATATCCACCATTGGCAGGCCATATGCTGAGGTTAAATAATGAAAATATTGGTTTCAGCCAAAGACATTGTTTTTAAAAATAATTTGTTTTTCAAATATAATTTACTATTTTTAAAATTCTTTAACTATGTAATTCCTCATAATCACAAGTACATAGTCTCTTATTTAAAAAAAACATTGGAAATGATGGTCCCATTTCAAATAATCTCTAAACAATTTGGAACTTCAATAAAACTATGAAATGACAGATACCTTGCTGTGATAGTAGAAGGTTGTGAAATCAGTAATGCAGTTCTTCACTATAGATTGTCACACAATAGTAGCGATCCATAGCAGTATTTCAATATGCACAATGAAACAGCAAGTGAGTAATTGCCATTTTAAACAATCCAGACATTTCTTTTTATGATTTAAAGAGCAGATGCTTTAAATGCCGTATCACTTTATCCAGTTCTTTTGTACGCCTACTTTTGAAAAGTCCCTTTAGCAGTTCCTTCTGACAGGTCAACTGACAGTTGTAATGAGTGTGATAATTGATGAGTTTATGCACCTCTTACATATGTTATTTCTATTCACAAAACATCGAGGGCACCTTACACTTCCCAACTACCTTATCACTCCTGTAAAAGCACCCAGGAAACATGCAAAGAATGCATGAATGTAAACAAAAAGCTTTGAAATGTATTAGCTTTCAATTCCTATGCTAACTATCTGTATATCCATTTGTAAAACAACTTAACCAATGAGTGACAATTAATAGTAATTACAAATCAGAGGTGTTGTTTCTACCAAATAGCAATTGTTTAAAGGAATCCTAAAGATGTTCATTGATTTTGTTTTCTCCACTGATGAATAGATCTGCTGGAGGCTTCCAGAATGTTCTGTTTCAATCATAGGTGCAGCATCTGTTTGGTGATAACTGTCCTATCTCTCAACTGCCAAAGTGGCAGCTGGGGGAAGCTACGTTTTGATGGAAAATGCTGTTGTAAGGTTAAAGCTTGCCTAGAGATATCCCCCAAACAGCTATAGATTGCTTTCCCAGCTGTTATGAAGAGATGCAGTACAGTAAATAACTGAGGAATTCTCATTGTTTATGCCTAACTATAACAGGAATACTCATCTCAAAGCTTGAAAGCAACACAGTTCAAACCCATTCCATCATGGAAAGTTTTCAAATTTGTTAATATAGCCAAACAATTAATGAATTAATCACATGCTTGAGAATAGGCGAAACTTGCACCCTAACGAGCATTAGTGGGATCTGGCAATCTGTGGAGAAGATCACAATTAGGAGAAATCTGTTGCAGAGCAGAAGGTTGGTTAGCTCAGTTGGCTAGACAGCTGACTTGCAATGCAAAGTCACACCAGCTGAGGAATTAGAATTAAATTTAAGTTTTATTGTCATGTGTTCTGAAGTACAGAGTATAGCAAAAAGTGTATGAAGTCACTTTTTATGGCACCATCTTTGGTATAAAGAAACGCAGGCACAAAATCTTAGTATAAATTCAAAACTAAAGGAATAACATAGGAAGGACTGTAATGCTGAACTTCTAAAGCAGGGAGTCCACACTGGGCTTCACTTTGAGGACTGGAAGCTGGGAGCCCAGGAGGACGTCCTTCTTGGCCTCACCCCTCACCTGACACATAAACCAACAACCAGTTGTGTCTTACTAATCAGGGAGCAGGATTATGGCAAATTTATCACAAAGCAAAGCATTCAATTAGTTACTACAAAAGTATACATGTCATAGCAATAATAGATCCACATACATTTTTTGAATAAAACTTCTAACTAATCTAAAATTAATAAAACTTATAACGGATCTAATGTTAATCTTTACCAAGCCCTTTCTTCTTGCAATAACCAAAAAAAAGATTTTAACTTTTGATGCTGACATCACGCTTTGTTCAGTAACCTCTGATCCCTCCCAACTCTTCGAATAAAGGGAAGCATTCAGGCTTGTATTATAGTAAAAGAACAGCATTCACAGTCAATAAACACTCTTACATATTTGAAACTGATTACTGGGTTGTAATAAACACTGTGGAGCAAAAGAGAGGTGCTAAGTAAAAAATAATTTCTCTTCTGGATCTGTTTAGTTGAGAGAGAGAGAGATATAGCTATCAGATCAGTTGACAGATGTGAGACCAATATGAACCAGAATGCACTTTATTTCCATTCTAATAAATCCTGCTGCATCAGCAGTGGAATTAACATATTCCATCAATAGAAATGTCCAAAAAGTTACAAATAGTAATTAATGAAAGAACGCTTGCTAAAGAATCAATCAGCTCTGATGGATCAATTTGAATTTCTGTGCTGAGAATATCTCTGAAGTTGGATCAGACACTGCTGCTACATTTGTACCATAACGTACAAAATCATTAAACACATATCCTTGTGACATCCAATATTTTATTGTGCACAAGTTATTGTGCAGAAACCCATTTATTTAGCCACTGTGCAATAGCTCCTGCTCTCCTCAGTAGGGGCCTCAGGAGAAAAGAATGGAGCTATTGCAGCCAGTATATTTATTGTGCTCCAGTAGACATCTGGCTCCTTGTCAAGCTCCTAGGCATGCAGTCAGATGATGAGCTGCTCATTGCTCATTGTCATCTCTGGCCTGAATTACTGCAGCATTTTGCTGTGTGTTAAGGTATTGTTACAATTAGGTTAGCCAAAACGGTCTCACCTTCCAATAATGGATTCACTGAATATATATAGAATGCTGCTGGAAGATATTGGAATGGTTCTGGTCAGTGTTAATCAGCTGCAGCATTTAGTAGATCACACCTTTACATTTTTCACTGCTTTTCTCTTATCTTACACACACCTAATGACACAAGGCAACCATTCCTTCACATCCAGTAAATCATGCTTCGTGTTGCTTCGATAACCAAGGGCCCTTTTACATGGCCAGACCGTCAGCTTATGTTTAAAACATATTGCCAGGAAATCTGGCTGAATATAATGGGAATAAAAACAGAAATTGCTGGAGGAGCTCAGCAGGCCTGGCAGCATCTGAGACCAGAAAGCAGAGTCAATACCTAGAGTGTCCATCAGCACTTGCTGGTTTTGCTGCAGATTTCCAGCATCTGCTGTTCTTTGCTTTATTTTCGATAAAATAGAGGCCATTTGCCATTTTACACCCGCGGTATGTTAGTACCCTATAAGCATTTTGTCTACACACTCCCACTGGAACTCACTGTCTTTGAAGGTGGGAGAGAGCAGTGATACACAAGAATTTCTAAAGAAAATTGAACTGAACCAACGGGACTATGCAGATAGAGCAGGTGAATAGGACCGATTGGCTTGCTGTTGAGAGCTGGGATGATCTCGATGAGCTGAATGGCTTTCATCTGCACTGTTATGATCTTATACCTTCCTTGCATACAATCTCTATTGCCTAGAAGAACTAAGGATGCTGATGTAGAGGAGTATGACTAACAGCAGATTTCCCTCAAAACCAAACATCATCCTGACTTGGAATTATGCTGCCAGGGTCCCAGGTTTGATTCCAACCTCGGGTGACTGTGTGGAGTTTGCACATTCTCCAGGTGCTCCGGTTTCTTCCCACAGTCCAAAGATGTGCAGGTTAAGGTGGATTGGCCATGCTAAATTGTCCATAATGTTAGGTGTATTAGTCAAGGGTAAATGTAGGGGAATGGGTCGAGGTGGGTTACTCTTCGGGGGTTGGTGTGGACTTGTTGGGCCAAAGGATCTGTTTCCATCCTGTGTGGAATCTAATAAATAAATCTAATGTAATAAAAACCAAGCTCCAGTGAACACAGAAGACACAGAGTAATGCTCTCTTTTACTGACAGGTTGCTGCTGTTGATGGCAGCACCACACATAAGCCCCAAGATGGCATTCAATGAACTCTCCCTGGGGTTTCTGCATGTGCCAGTTACTTTGTACTTAGTCAGAGTCCCACTTGGCAAATTCTGTAGTTTGAAAGGAGAAAGTTCACTGTCACCATACTGGGATGGCACAAGGTTCAGTAACAAACACTTGCATTTCCCACAGCCAGCAGTGAACTGTGAATACGTTCTTGCTAATTAGTCATTGCTGAGTCCGCACAGACTCACAGTTTGTCTTTTGACAAATCGACTCGTCAAGCTAAGCCTCATCCAGAAAATCACACAGGCCAGAAATGCTTTCGAAAATTACAAATGAGAAAACCAATGGGCACATCATGAAAAAGTCTAAAACCCCCCACCACAGCCTCCAGGTTGGTCTGGTAAAATGTCAAGAGATTGTCCTTTTTCTGCTCCAGTAGGAGGTCCTTCCCACAAACTGATCACTCAGAGAGAAATAGCTCAGCTCTTCACTTAAATTTTACAAGGTCTATCCTCTCCTCCAACACCATTTATTTTGTTGTATATTCCGCATTTAGAATCATACAATCATAGTCATCTAGGTTGTCAATGCAGAGAGAGGTTGGTCAGCCCACACAGCATTACATTCATCAAAAATAACCCCCTAACTAGTCTAATTCCATTTCCCAGCATTTTATTCATAACCTTGTATATCTTAGCATCCCAAGTGCATATTAAATCCTCCTTCAATATTGAGGGTTTCTGCTACTCCCACCCTTCCAGACAGTCAGGTCCAGATTCCCACCACCTTCTGGGTGAAAAAATGTTCCTTCATATCCTTCTAAACCTCCTATCACTTATTTAAAGATAAGACCTCTGGTCATTGATCCCTCACTCAAGAGGAAACAGTTCATTCCTGTCTGCCTTTATGTCTCCTCCTCATACATTCATAGATCTCAAACATATCTTCTCATTTGCTCAAAGGAAAACATCCTCAGCCTGTCCAATCTCTTTCATCACTCTCCATCCCAGACAATGTCCTGATGAGTCTCCTCTGCACCTTCTCCACCGCAATCACATCCTTTCCGCAATGTGGATTTTAAAATCAGTGTTCTTTACAACTTCATGTACATCTGAAGGATCAATTTTTCAGGCAAATACTTTCTAACCTGAAAATCCATATTTCTCCAGTCTTTTGACCATTGTTAACAACCACAAAAGTGAGTAGAGGAATTTCAAGTTCAGAGTACATTAACTCTTGGGTTTCATTAAAAATGCTAGCAGTTCCAGTTGCACCAGGAATATGCACAACACCAGAGAAGGCCAGCTGCTAATGGTGCAATGTACAGCCACCCACTGGCTTCCAGGCTCATGATGAGGAGGGAATCTCATGGGAAGATGGTGAGGGGATGGTTTGGGGGCAAGTGTGGAACAGGGAAGCAGTGACTTTCCTCATCAAACCCAGTGAACACTCCATCTCCCTTTGACCGAGAAAGAATCATTGTGGACTGACCCAAAGGCTTCCTCACTCTGTTCGTCAACATCCAACAAGCTTCAACTTGTTGGTGAAGCAATGATGGCTCCTCCAGCTCAGCAATCATTTAGAATTCTGCTGAAATTATTTTAACACAAGAAGGCTCCCTGCATAAATCCCACAGAGATATCCATGTGATAATAAGCAGGCTCTCCTCTTTCATTAATTGAGAATTAAATATTGTTCAGCACATCAGAGAAATACCCCTAGTCTTCTTTTCAATAGTGCCACTTGATTGTTCTTTCAATCCATCTGAGGGAGCAGAGATAACATTGGCTGAATATTTGATCAGAGAGCAACTCTCCCCTCCATACTGCACTGCCTTAGATTTGTTTGAGTTGAATCCACAAATTTTTGACTCGGAGTATCAAAACAGCAGTATCTCTTGGATAAAACATACTGGTGTGACTAAGCGTTGGTGGTGGATGTTTATGGATGTGATGCCAATCAAGCAGTTGCTTTGTCCTGGACGGTGTCAAGCTTCTTGAATGTTTTTTGAACGGCACCCATCCAGGCAAGTGGGTGTATTCCATTGCACTCCTGACTTGTGCCTTGTAGATGGTGGACAGGCTTTTTTTGGGAAGTCAGGAGATGAGTTACTCTACACACTATTCTTAGGTCTGCCTTACTCTTGTAGCCATTATGCTTATATGGTGAGTCCATTTGAGTTTCTGGTCAATGGTAACCCCCAGGATGTTATTAGTGGAGGATTCAGTGATAGCAACACCATTGAATGTCAAAAGACAATGGTTAGATTGTCTCTTGTTCATGATGGGCACAGCCTGGCATTTGTGTGACACAAATGTTACTAGCCACATGTCAGCCCAAGCCTGGACATTGAAATGCAACAAGATCTGGACAATGTGGACATCTTTAGTGTATTTGGAATCATAAATAATGCTGAACATTGTGCAATCATCAGCAAACATCCCCAGTTCTGAGGAAGGATAAGTGGATCAGAGATATTAACTCTGATTTCACTCCAAAGATGCTGTCAGACCTGTTGAGTTTTTCCAGCAATTTCAGTTTTTGACCCCCACTTCTGACTTTATGATGGATGGAAGGTCAGTGTTGAAGCAGCTAAAGATGGTTGGGTTGAGGACACTACCCTGAGGAACTGCTGCAGAGATGTCCTGGAGCTGAGATGACTAATCTCCAACAACCACAACCATTTTCCTATGTGCCAGATATGACTGTAATCAGCAGAGAGTTTGTTCACTGATATCCACTGATTCCAGTTTTTCTAGGGCTTTGTGATGCCTCATTCAGTTGAATGCAGCCTCCTTGCCAAGGGATGTCACTCTCCCCTCCTCTCTGGAATTCAGCTCTTTTGTCCATGTTTGAACCAAGGCTGTAATGAGGTCAGGAGCTAAGTGGCTGTGGTGAAACCCAAACTGGGCGTCACTGAGTAGGTTATTGCTGAGTAAGTGCTGATTGGTAGGTCTGTTGATGACCCCTTCCATCACTTCTGCATTCGCACCTCCAGAAACCTGGTTATGACCTTTACTTCCTCCAGGTAGTCAGGTTGTCTTCTTGAAATTCCACCACCAATTGGTAGTGATATTATCACTTGACTATTAATCCAGAACTCCGGGGAACTTGAGATCAAATCCTGCCATGGTGCATGTTGGAATTTGAATTTAATAATGAAGTCTGGAATTAAGAGACTGGTGATGAACATGAAGCAAATGTTGATGGTCAGAAAAACCCATCTAGTTCACTGATGTTCTTTCGGGACGGAGATCTGCCATCCTTACCTGGTCTGGCCTACGAACCAAAGCAATATGGTTGACTGATGAAGGGCTTATACCTGAAATGTCAATTCACCTGCTCCTCAGATGCTGCCTAACCTGCTGTGCTTTTCCAGCACCACACTCTCAACAACATTCCAGCACAGAAGTTTTTATCAGCTAACTTTTATTATGGAATCAGAATTGGCTGAAAAGATCAGATTCCGAAACCATCTTACTGAAACCATTGCATTTAGTTTACAACACGGTATCAATTTTGCACCATCCTCTGTCCTGTATATTGGTTATTGAGCCCATGAAGAATGCAGTACCTGACTGTGTGCACATGACCATAGCAAATCTCTAAACTGTCAAGATACAAATCAGCATCACAATTGCCAGAGACCCTTTAGGAATTCCTCCACTTTTGCCGCAGATTCTGAATATTCATGGCAAGGTGATGTGACGTATGATTCAGCTGGGTCCTATTCACAATGCGGATGTCAACTAGACCTGCAACCTCATTTTCCCAGCTGGAACAGAATTGGATTGGACCCTCAAGCCTTGCATAGTCAAAAAAAACCTGAGGTAAAGGATGGATCTTTTCTTCAAGGTACCAGAGCCACTGTTTGCAATCATTGAGGGATCATCTACATCAGACAGAGAAAGCCAAAGAAACACCTTGAGCCAGCACAGAGGCCATTTATAAAGGCAATTTTATCTAGTATAATAAACTTAAATGTGAAGTATTAGAAACATCGAGACATAGTAATAGAATAGGAGCAGAAGTAGGCCATTTGGCTCCATCACTCAACATGATCATGGCCAATCATTTAACTGTTTCTGCTTTTCACCATAGCATTTGATCCCTTTAGTCCCAGGTGCTATATCTAATTCCATCTTGAAATCGCACAATGTCTTGGTTTTGACTACCTTCTGTAAAATGGAATTCCATGGGCTCACCACTCTCTGGACCAAGAAATGTCTCATCTCAATCCAAAATGACTGACCCTTAGACAGTGACCCATTGTTCTGGACTTCTCCACCATTGGGAACATCCTTCCTGCATTTACCCTACGTGGTCCTGTTAGAACTTTAACAATCCCCCCTCATTTTGCTTAACTCTAGCAAATGTAACTCTAATCGATACAACTTCTCCTCATACATCAGTCCTACTATCCCAAGAATCAATTTGGTAAACTTTCTCTCCACTTCCTCTAAAGTAAGAATGTCCTTCGCGGATAAGGAGACCAAAACAGCACACAACACTCTAGGTGTGTCCTGTATAATTGCAGCAAGACATCTCTGCTCCTGTACTTGAATCCTTTCACTGTGAAGGCCAGCATTCCATTGGCCTCTTGACCACTGGTGGCACTTGCATGCTTACCTTCAGTGACTGGTGTATTGCTGAAGAAAGACATTTCGTTTGAAGCTTTATTCTCTTGCATTCATGAGGAAAATTCACAAGAATACTGATTGAAGGGGGAAATTGATATTTATTTTGCATGAGAGGAAACTACTGATTGGTTGGCAAACAGATTCTGACTGGTTGATAAGTCGACTCTGATTGGCCAGTGGAAGGTGTGCTAGTTAAGAATGGTGTGACATTTATGCCCACAGGTGTTGGAAAGGCTGTATGCGGTGTCCGCCAATACCCTCCAACGTTTCAGAGAATGGTGGGCTCCACTAGGATTGGAGTGGCCTACCTCCCCTTCCAACTCCATTTCAATTGTTCCCCCTTCCTCTCTCTGTACTTCTCCTTCATCTCTGGTGGACTGCGTTGTCCTTACTAGGCATTGCAAGTAATTTAGCTAAATGAAAAAACGGGGGATTATTGGTGTGGGTTAACAGATGAAAAGTATCACAAGTGATACAGTGGTGGAGCAAAGCTGCTCTGTTCTGTGTGATAGCATTCTGCATGTTTTATATACATCAATATAAGGAGTTAAATGACTCTTGGCTCATACAGTATACTGTCAGTTTAGCTATAATGTGTTTCTTCAACACAAACTGGCACTAATGTGATTGAAGAATTTAGACCATTATTTGTAGAATGCGAACCTGCCTTACCTGCATTGTCTATAACATGGACTGTATTCCTCATGAAGGGCTTTTGCCCAAAACGTTGATTTTCCTGCTCCTCGGATGCTGCCTGACCTGCTGTGCTTTTCCAGCATCACTCTATCTAAACTCTTGTTTCCAGCATCTGCAGTCATTGTTTATACCTTGTCTATAACGTGATGCTGGCCTTATTAGTTTGAATGGTGTAGCTATTATGTGATTTTCTTACAATGTGAGAATGCATAAGAATGAAACTAGCGTGTTATATCAGAGTTAAAAATCACACACAACACCAGGTTATAGCCCTTGTCCACCCCAGTCCAACACCGTGGCGTTAGATCAGACTTGACTGTAACTGGTATTTTCCTTTTTACTTCAATATTTCTTGCACATTGGTCTGATGAGTGCAAGATGGAAAACTTTGACAAAATGTATCTTTTCCAGCAACACTGAAGTTCTGTACTTTGAAACAACTCTTTGTAAATTTAAATTTCTACATTTAATTGATATTCTAAATGACACAGCAATCAGATAACTGATAACTGAACTGGACAAGTGCCAGGCTCCAAAACCAAACCAGAAATTCAATGATATGAAGAATTTGAGACTGGTGTTCTACAAAGCTTTTGAAAGTGATTTTTTTGAGCGTTCATGAGGGGTCAGTAACACTATACCTCGGGAGTCAGGTCAATAACGAAGCTAGGTCGTGGATACAGTCTGTTCTGATATAATGTGATAGTTCCATTCCCATGCGAACTCACGTGATACGAAAATTGCAGCAGCATTTAAACCAATGGACCAGAATTACATTATAACCAGTACAGGTAAGGAAAGTCTGTGTTCAACAAATAATGGTCTAAATTCTTTAATCGCATTATAGCCATTTCGCGTTGAAGAAACCCACGTTGTCGCAGAAGCGACTGTTGTCTGACATGGTTCTGTCAGAACATAACCAGTCAGTCAGAGTGCCCCGACAGATCCATCATTCCTGCCTTGTCCTTCCTTCCTATCCTAATTCAGTATCTAACCCTATCCTTGTTCAGTCTCTTCCAACTTACGTTCGTAATCCTGCTGCACCTTTATATCGGTTCACCGATTTCCAGTTTTATGACCCTAGCTATCTCCACTTCACAATGAAGGTATAATCCCTTTACTCATCTGCCTCCCAGCAGGCTGGTTTGAAAGCTTTCTCTGTTTCTCGATGGAAAGCACCATGAACAGTCTCGGTCCACAGTGCCCTCCTTCGCCTGGCTGAGCTCGGTCTCACTTTCAACAACCTCTCCTTTAACCAGTCTCCCTATCCCGAGTCACTGGTGTGGCCATGCGTTCCCGCATGGATTCCAGCTTTGTCTGTCACTTTCTGGGTCACGTGGACAATCATGTTCTGGTCCTACTTGGACTGCTACCACAGCTCTTTCTCTGATACATTGATGCTGTTTCCTGCTGCCATCCAGAATTGGAAAAGCTCAATCTTGCATCTAATTTCCATCCTTCTCTCACTTCCACCTCAGCCATCTCTGATCTTCCCTTCCCTTCTTGACTTCATTGTTTTCTTGTCTGGGTGCAGGCGATCTGCCACCATTGACTCCACAGAAGCACAGCCTCACACACTGCTTCTTGCAACGTTCCCATTCTATCTCCCCAAGTTGTCTGTCTGTGCTGTGCCAACAACACTGGCATCGACCTGACAATGTGGAAAATTGCCCAGTTGTGTTCAGTACAAATAAAAAAGCAGGACAAATCCAACGTGGCCAAATACTGCCCCATCAGCCTACTCTCGATCATCAGTAAAATGATGGGAAGTGTCATTAACAGGGCTATCAAGCAGCACCTGTTCAGCAATAACCTGCTCAGTGACGCCCAGTTTGGGATCCCCCAGGGTCACTCAGCTCCTGACCTCATTACAGCCTTGGTTCAAACATGGACAAAAGAGCTAATTCCAGAGGGAAGGGGAGAGTGACAACCCTTGGTATCAAGGCTGCATTCGACCGAGTGTGGCATCAAGGAGCCCTGGCAAAACTGGAATTAGTGGGTATCAGGGGACAAACTCTCCAGTGCTTGGAGTCATACCTGGCACATCAGAAGATGGTAGAGGTCAGTCATCTCAGCTCCAGGACATCTCTGCAAGATTTCCTCAGGGTAGTGTCCCAGGCTCAACCATCTTCAGCTACTTCATCAATGACCTTCCCTCCATCATAAGGTCAGAAGTGAATCATCAGTCATTGCACAACGTTCAGCAGCATTCGTGATTCCTCAAATATTGAATCAGTAAATCTCCAAATGCAGCAGGACCTGGACAATATCCAGGCTTGGGCTGAAAAGCGGCAAGTAACATTTGCACCACACAAGTGCCTGGCAAGGACTATCTAATTCAATACCTGAGGAGACTCGACTGTTGCTGGTCGTTGGGCAATGACCATCTCCAAGAAAAGGGAATCTAACCATCATCCTTTGACATTCAATGGCATTATCATTACTAAATCCCAAACAGTCTGTTCTAATAATACCACTCTTCACCTGCTTTTTCCCAAATTGACGATTCCCCTGCCACATCACCTTCTCCCCTGGTTGACATGACCAACCCAGCTCTCACACATCTGCCCTCCACCCTTACTTTCCCTTCCAGAACAAAGGTAGGGTGATATGTGTACTCAGCTTCCACCCAACCTGTATACACAGTCAAAGGATTAACTTCCTCCAACTGCACCACTCCACCAGATACCATCACTAAATACAGCTCCCTCAATCAGTACAATGAACAGACCATTCCCAGACCTTCTACTCTTCCACCATTCCCTCACCCTTCTTCACTCCCCCACGGTACCTTCTCATGCAACGCTTCCTCATTGACCTCCTCTCTGACAAGGCCCATTCTTCTATTTACTCCACTGCATTTGCTGTGCATAATGCAGCTTTCTTTGCCAAGTCAGCATGGGTGACCACTTGTGGAACACCTATGTTCAGTCCATACAAATGACCATGACACCACCGCCTCCCCCCACCCCCAGCACCCCCACAGTGGCTTCCCTAGGTCCTGAGCCAACATTTCCCTACTTCACCACCAGTCCCTTTATCTGAAGCTTCCCCTGCACACACCCCAGTCCTGAAGCAGGGTTACACCTGAAATGTCGACTTCTCCATCTTCTGATGCTGCCTGGCTTGCTGTGTTCTCCCAGCCTCCTGCTTGCCTCCTACAGTTCCAATGAGGCTCAACATAAACTGGAGGAAAAATACCTCATTTTTCATTTCAGTACTTTACAGCTTTGGAATCTCAACATTGAGTCCTACAACTACAGATTATGACCTCTGTCCTTCATTTCCTTAAATCCCTACCTCCCTCAGTAGGTATGTCTTGTTTTCGTGTTGTGGATTTTGCTCTCATTTTCCCACCTTTTTTCTTCTTTTCACACCTTTATTAACATCCATTTTCCATCTCTATCACTCCTTCACCATCATTATCACTATCTGCATCATTTGCTCTGGGCGCCTTCACTAACTGCTCCATTTGCTTCTCTACCATGTCTGCCAACAGCATAAAGACCACAACTTTCCAGCTTATTTCAATCTGAGGAAGAGTCATATTAGACTCAAAACATGAACTGCTTGTCTCTCCACAGATGTTGCCAGACCTGCAGAAGTCACTATTTTTTACTTGTAAAGCTCATTCACAAATTCTGCTCAATACTGTCGACAGTGATCAGCAATAAATGAAAATGCTTGCGAGATATGACCCTATCCCTTATACAAAGGTGTCAGCAATGTGTTCCAATATTCCCATCGACAGCTTTATAGTACAATTTTCACTTAAATCACAGTGTGATTTAATTTTTCCAATCTCAGGAAAAATTAACTTTTTATTCTTAACAACGATTCCTTTCTCCATTTCCATTTATCATTTTGACTACCTGTGTGGTGTGACAGCAAACGTGTTACTGCAGAGAGCACAGAAAAGTGTGTTACTTTCCCGTGGAAAGGAATACCTGAGGAGGGTAAATCTCAAATCAGGTATTACCATACCTTAGAGTCACCGAGATCCACATCCCCACATCCATGCTGTTCAAAAATAACCAACTAACTATTCTAATCCCGGTTAGTTTAGTTGGCTGATCATTTGGTGAGCTATGCCAGCCTAATGACTCTGCCCTGCAAATGCAGTCCTAATGTTGAATAACATGCAAAAGAAAAGAAAGATACCACTCCATTCAAAGCAGCTGTCAATGACCTTAGAACACAAAATTAAATAAGAACCCTCCTCCTAAATCTGCAGATCTCCCCACACCCACACCCAGTCCTGACAAAGGGTTACATCCAAAATGTCGACTTCTCCACCTCCTGATGCTGACTGCCTTGCTGTGTTCTTCCAGCCACCTGCTTGTCTCCTTTGGAATAAGTATCATCCAATTAACTCAATTAATCTCATCCAAATAGCCTGATATAGAAATAGATGTCTGCATCATCCTTTAAAAGCCACTTTTACATTAAGTCATGAAAGCAATTTCACTTGATTTAAGCAAAAATCATGCCCCTTTCTGGCATTTAACAGCAGCTGAACTGATAAGAGTTTTTGATGATTTGGAAGAGCTGGCTATGTTTAGCTTCAGCATCAGCAGTGTTTCTGCTTGATATGGGTGAATTAATACTCAAGCTAATCATGTTTGGTTTATTGTTGGAAAGTTGAGGTCAACATTGATCAAATATATTCATTAATTATGAAGTAAAAACATGCAATACAGTACATTCATCTGAAAGCATTACTTTCCCATCCAGAAGCAGTGAAACAGGCCTATCAGCCCCTTCAGCTCTATCTGCCAGACAATATGATTATGATTCTCAGTGCCAGAGAATGGTTCAACTGATCATGTACATGCTGAATCTCTGCAAGAGCAACTCAGCTCCTAACACCCCCCTGCTTTTTGCTCATAGCCCAGCAAATCTTTGCAGATAATTGTCCCAATCTGCTCTGACCAGTAACATCATGATTTTGAGCAATCCTATAAAATATCCTCTCAGCCTTCACTGTTCCATGGAGGATAATCTCAGCTTTTCCAACCTATCCACAAAAACAACGTTCCCCTTTGCTCTGACGATTCCCATAAAATCTTCTTACACTGTCTTGGGCAACATGGTGGTACAGTGGTTAGCATTAGTACCTCACAGTGCCAGGAACCTGGGTTCAATTCTTGGGCAACTGTCTGTGTGGGATTATTTTGAGGTGTGGTCATTGTTGTAGAGTTGTAAAAACTGAAGACAAGTTGGACATAGCAAGCAACAGTGTGCAAATAAACAAACTGTCTATTTATTTTAAATAACATTGGCAATCTGGCAATAGTGGCAAGAACATTGTGAGAGTTTTTCTTCAACATGTTTTCAAAGGGAAGATGACGCCTTGGTTTATTATTCCAGGTGAAACCCCTAAGTGAGCAGTATTTCCACAGTCTGGACTGAAGTATCCACCGAAGCAAAAAGGATACAGGATCAAGACAATTGGTCTTGACTGTGTACTCAAATTCTTTTCTAAATAGTTCAAATGTTCTACCTGCCTTTATAGTGTTGGCAAGTATCTGCATCCAAACATTTACAGTCCCTCACAGAAATGGAACAATGAAGTATTTGCAGTAGATGCTTTCCAGGTACAATGTGGAATATTTTGGGACTTTAAACAGTCTAATGTATTCGGGCAAAGTTTATTGAAAAATAAAGGGTTGGAATGATTGCAGGTGTCGATAAGTTTGGTAATTGATGTGTGTTTTTTTCATAGACAGTAAATAATCACTAAATTGCCACACTGTCTTGAGAAACATTCTATTGGAAAGTTCTTCCCAGTTTGTATGGAGAGAGATGAAGACACAGACAGGTACATGGGAAGAGATTTTTTTTTGAAATAGAATGCTTCATGGAGAGCAGATTTTGGAAGTGAATTCTGGAGGACACAAGCAGAAACTTTCCATGTCCCAAAGTTTTTCACCCTGAAAGAACTAAGTATTCAGAAATAGGAAAGGTGTTGGATGTGGAGATCAATGGCATGAACAAAGCGGTAGACCTTGATGAAATGTTTGTGAAATAACTTCACATTGGTCTGTATCCCATCACCAAGTCATCCATTGTTTATACATGGACGGTCCTTGACTAGAGCACCCATGCAGAATCAGGTGCCAGACTGTAAGTATATCTGATACTCACTCTTATTTTTTTTTACCCCCACATTACTGCCTAACTGCGGTAGTGCTTATTTTTTTTCCCCAGCACCCATGTTGTGTGTGAGTAGGTGTGAGACACAGTGAAAGACACAAGGTGCACCACCAGGTGAAAGGAAACACCCGAGTGGCCAGTGACAAGCCGTGCCCTTCACATCAAAGGGCACTGTGATCAAACAGTGAAGGACAGGGCAGGGATTAAATCAAAATAGAATTGGAGGGGGAAATAATGCACTCCACTCCCTGCGGCACCCATCTCTCCCTGAACAACTCCAGGGTGTTGGTGGATACCGCGTGCTCCTTCTCCAAAGACACCTGGGCTTTACTCACTCTTATTTTTTTTCTTCTTTTTTTCTTTATCTTGTTTTTCTTTTTTTTGAGGGCAGGGACTAAATCAAAATAGAGTGGGAGGGGGAAATGACGCACTCCACTCCCTGCGGCGCCCACCTCTCCCTGAACAACTCCAGGGTGTTGGTGGACACCGCGTGCTCCTTCTCCAGAGAAACCCGGGCTCTATCTCCTGTTTATATAGTTTTTCTTTTTTTTCTTTTTCTTTTTTCTCCTTTTTTGCTTTTTTTTTGTCCCCCACACTACCGCCTAACTGCGGTAGTGCTTATTTTTTTTCCCAGCACCCATGGTGTGTGTGTGCAGGTATGAGACACAGTGAGACACAAAGTGCACAAATCTTTATTTAATTTCCACCACCAGGAAAATAGGAAAACACCCAAGTGGCCAGTGACAAGCAGTGACCTTCACATTAAAGAGGGCAATGCTGTGTGATCAAACAGTGAAGGACAGGGCAGGGATTAAATCAAAATAGAATTGGAGAGGGAAATAATGCACTCCACTCCCTGTGGCACCCATCTCTCCCTGAACAACTCCAGGGTGTTGGTGGACACCGCCTGCTCCTTCTCCAAAGACACCCGGGCTTTACTCACTCTTATTATCTGTCAGCCAGGGCTCCCTGATTGGACCAGACTAACAGCCCCAATCAGGAATCTCATATTGTGTGAGGTTCATCTAGCTGACCTTGTTACAATCACTTCAGTTTGAAGAGAGAGAGCTGCCAATTTAGACTTATAGAGGGAACTCTGTCCTTTAGCTTTCAGTCATCTGAGTAAGTGGTAGAAAACAGTCATAGTTGCATTCAAGAACCTTAGCACATATCACAGACAGAATAGTTGGTAAGATGGAAGACAATCACAATCGTTAGTACCCAAGGCTGAAACTGGGACAATCTAAAAAATGCAAATGATTAACTCAACTGGGTTTTTTGCACCTCACTCGCATGTCAGCTCTACACTGGATATGAACCAGTGCAGGAATGTCATGGGAACACCATCATTTGCAAATCCCTTTCCCACCCCAACCTAATCAGGACGTATATTTGTGACTGGATTAATGTTTTTGGAATTCCCTGCCTAGCATCATTGTGAGAACACAATCACCACAGATGGATCAAGACAAAGGATGCTGCATTACTTGCAAGTTTGCTGGGACATCAACCTATTTAAAAGAAGAATTTATGTGAAGAGAAGCAGTCTTCCTGGAGACAAACAGGCTAAATCAGAGAAATTCAGGGTGTCTTTGAGAAAGATTTCGTCAATGTAGAGATTTATGGGGAGTTTTGGAGGCTATAACCAGATTCAAGTTGTGTGTGCGTGCTGAGCAGTGTAAGAAAAAGTGTTGAGCTAACATAAAAACAATGTGTATTATAAAGCAATTTAAAATTTTCAGGGATAGAAAGGCAAAATTAATAAAGTGTGCATCGTGCAGCTCATTAATTCAAAATTCAACACAACATGGCATGTATGTTCTCAGAGACAGAGAGAAAAGCTTTCAAAATTATAGATGCTATCACTGGAAATTCAATATACATTACAGAAGTTCTAAAAAAAATCTTAAAAACTGGTACTCTCATTGTAATTAATAAGATTATAAATCATAACATCATCAGTTGTCCTATCAACAGCATCTGTGTTTGCGGAGGGTGATGAATTTGCTTTAGTTGGAAATACAGTGATTACAGATGATTACTTATTCTGCAAGCTTCAAATGCAGTCATGCCTTCATTCAACTGCATTGGAAATAATATTTTCTGCCCTCAGGTATAACTCATTTCTATAATTGAAAGAATTAATTTTCCCAGCACATGGTGCTAATTATTCGAACAACACAGAGACAGACATAGTTATGCTCTCAAACACTGAAGGGATGGTGTTTACATAGTTGATAGTACAAACTAGGAATAATAAATCCTGCATGCCTTCTAACTGATCACTTTGTAACTTTGACTTTACTGTAGCAGGACAATGGCCAGTGTTAACCTATGTGATGAAATGATAGCTAATACAGGTTTTTCTTTGTCGAGTAATACACAAAGTGAGTCATGTTACAAGACGTTAATATTTCTTATCATCTTGCAGTCTTCAAGGAAACTGCTAATTGTCTCATTCTATATAAATTATATATAATATAATTGCATTTGCAATATTCCTAAAAAAAAACCTATGTTGGTGAAATTACTGTTCAAGTTTTCAAGAAAAACAATTTGCATAATAACAAAATGTAAATTTAATGTAATTGAATTGCCAAAAATAAGTTACTTTATTAAAAAGGAATTCTTTGACATTGAATTACAACCTAATACAGTTTTATTACTCCATGTAAATATAGGGCTGGGATTCTGCTTCTTAGAGGTGACAGGAAAGGCAAATAATCAGAGAGTTTACTGATAAGATCTGTGTCCTCTTCCTGCCACATCTGCAATCAAGTTCTGTGCACAGGTGACTTTTTCCATCACAGCCCCAATGAAAGACACTCAGTGAGTAACTAACAGTCACTTAGATTTTGCAGGTGGAGAGGGGATGGAGGGATGGCAGGGGAGGTGTTGGGGGAGTGTGGCCGTGTGGCCAGTTGTGTGTGTATGAAGTCTGGTCGGGGAGAACTGAATCTTAAAGCAATGTAAAAGGTGCTGCAATGCATGATTTTGGTCAGCATATTTGAACAACAAGGTCGACAACATACTGATAAAATTAAGAATGATTGAAGCAAAGAGGGATAAGGCACTAAAAGCAAATGCACATCTAGAGTTTCAATTTATTTTTGCTTGTGCTACCAGCACAATCTGGATAACTGCAGCCAAAACAGTTCCAAAGGATATGCAACTGGAATCAATGATTTGTTAAATCTGATGTGTTCTTGTTGCTGCAACATATTTCAGATCATAAACTTTAGTCCTTTCTTTCTGACCACAGATAGTAACCCACAATTATCTATGAACGATGCATTTTAATTCCACCATGCCTTTTATAAAACAGGACTACTGCAGCCAAAATGACTGCAGGTGTAAGTTCAGGGTCGGACTAGTGAGAGATTCTGGAATGTCACACCCAATGAGGTGTCAAGGCGGCTTCAAAGGGAAGGATTTAAAATGGAGAAATGCAGAACAAATGGAACTGTAATCCCTGGTGAGTACCATGTGGGTAGCCATGATAGCAAAGAAAGGTAGCAATCTGAATGAGCAAAACTTTTGTTTATCCCTTTTCACAAATACACAGGGACAAGGGTTAAAAGCAAGCTTCAATCCTGCTCTGTGTGAGTGTCAGTGGCCAGGGGTCCTGTTGTGCAGTGAAGGTCACAGCTTTCAGAATAACCAGAAAACACAGTTAAAACCATATATATAGATTTGGGATGAAAAACGTCAAAGTGGAAGTTGAACAGTACCTCTCTTGCAGATGAAATATTTTGGAAATCAAAAGTCAAATTTGGAACTGCTTTGTGCTTCACTTGTTGTTTACAAAAGGTCAAGTGACTTTCCCAAAACAGAGCTGTTTAGAGAGAGGTAAGGATGTCTTTGTTACTTTTGCTTGTCAAAACAATGGAAGGAGTTTCAGCTTGAAGGTTGTCTTGTACAGCTTTTAGACAATTAATTTCTGTTTGCCACAAACTGGTGAATGATGCATTGACAAAAATCTAAATGAAAAGATGTTTCCAGCAAAGACAGGCATCTGTCTCTCCCTGGTAAAAACAATGACTGCAGATGCTGGAAACCAGATTCTGGAGTAGATGGTGCTGGAAAAGCACAGCAGTTCAGGTAACATCCAAGGAGAAAGAAGACCGACATTTCGGGCAAAAGCCCTTCATCAGGATCTGTCTCTCCCTGTCTCTCTGTCACTTGCAAAAGAAAACAAAGCCTTTTTAGTTCTGGAGATACTTGCAAGGAAATGGCAAGGCTCAAAGATTCTGAAAGATCTTGCTTATGCTTGTATAGCAGTACTGAATAATATGTTGTGGCTCTGCTCGCCGAGCTGGAAGTTTTTTGCTGCAAACGTTTCATTCCCTGGCTAGGGAACATCATCAGTGCTGTTGGAGCCTCGTGTGAAGCGCTGCTTTGATGTTTCAAAATACCATGCAAGGACTGCACAAAACACTATATAGGACAAACAGGAAGACAGCTAACAATCCGCATCCATGAACATCAGCTAGCCACAAAACGACACGACCAGCTATCTCTAGTAGCCATACACTCAGACAACCAGCAACATGAATTTGACTGGGAAAACACCACTATCATAGGACAAGCCAGACAGAGAACAGCCAGAGAATTCCTAGAAGCATGGCATTCATCCCCAAACTCCATCAACAGACACATTGACCTGGACACCATATACAAACCACTACAGCTGAAACTGACACCCGGAAACGGCAAGAACATCCATCAACAGACACATCGACTTGGACCCCACATACAAATCACTGCAGCTGAAACTGACACCCAGAAGCGGCAAGAACAAACCACTATAAATACCGGAAGAAACATCAAAGCAGCGCTTCACACGAGGCTCCAACAGCACTGATGATGTTCCCTAGCCAGGGAACGAAACGTTTGCAGCAAAAACTTCCAGCTCGGCGAGCAGAACCACAACAACGGACACCCGAGCTACAAATCTTCAATCAGATTTTAAACTGAATAATATATTTTTCCACTAATTTTGATCATAATAAATAAGCATTTGTGTGTACTACTGAACCTGATGGGAGTCTTTTATCATGCTCCATAATGGATAAAATAAAGCAATTTAACCACTTGATGATTCAATTGGACGTTGTTGAGCCATCTCAGAGAGCAGCAAAACTTGATGACCAGCAAACAGCTCTTGACAGAGTCGTTACAACATCCCTGCATTGAGGGTGAAGAAAGAAAAAGACATTTTCTCACTCTGAGTGCTGCCACAGAGGAAACAGGACAAAAGAACTTCAATCAATCTGCAAAGCCAAAAGCCTCAAACTTAACTTGTCACCCACCAATGTCAATGCCACTGGTAACAACCACAGTAACAGCCACAATGTTCTGCCATCTATTCTTCATGTACAACTCAAATACTGACCAGTTATCTTCATTCAACTTCTGCATTGTTTTTTATTAGAAAGAAGAAATAATCCGTGTGCAGAGATGTTGCATTATTATTTCTTCGCACATTTAGTAACTAATAAAGCCAATCTTTTGGTCACTCAAGAGAGCCTAGTTAAATTAGTTTCTTTTAAAACATACATTCATAGGAGAGAGGAGCTTTTTTCAATTACAGTTATTACAAACAACCGAGGGCTAAGTGAGTACAGAAGAAGGGTCAGTTCATCCCACCCAGTTGGCAGATTGACAATTCCATCAGGAACTGTAATAACAGGAGGAATCTCACCCAGTGTCTTGTCATAATCTTCTTCATAAATAAAAACTAGCAATAGATACATTTTGATTAGGAATTCATTGAGTAACTCTTCAATCTCAGGATTGGGCCACTTTATTTAATCACATTACATCCCTGATGAAGAGCTCATGCCAGAAATGTCAATTCTCCCACTCCCCAGATACTGCCTGACCAGCTGTGCTTTTTCAGCACCACGTTTTTGGACTCTGATCTTCAGCACCTGCACTTTCTCCTAGCTGATTATAACCTTATTGTGAAGCCTCTTCCAAGGATACCCACCTTGAAGAAGTTCTCCTTCTCCCTCTACAATGATCTCAGTGAGTCTCTGTCTCTCACTGTACCCCCTCCCCCAGGTTATCCCCTCTACCCTGAAGCTCTTCAGCCACATCCTGAAGCAGACTCACTACCACCGCCACATCTCCTTCCTCAGCGCCTACCTACAGAACTTTCTAATCTTGCATGGACTCCAGACTACATTCAGACCAACACAATTTGGAAAGACATTCCTAATGAAGAGCTCATGCTTGAAACATTGATTCATCTGCTCCTTGGATGCTGCCTGACAAACTGCGTTCTTCCAGCACCACACTTTTTGACACACTTTATTTAATGCTAATGACACAGCTAATGCAATGGATTATTAAGAAGGAAGACTATTTGACCCTTCTCAGTGAATCTACCTTGAGAAAAACTTCATAATCTCCTCTTGACAGGGTCAGACTTTGCTCCAATCAGCATTTCCCACTGCCAGTCAGCAGTCACCCTCATGAGTTGGAAAGCTGGTGTAACATTTTCTCACCTAAAGGAGTCTAGAGGAAGTTGAATTGGGAAGCCCTGATCATTTCAAATAGAATTTTTCATGTTGGCAAAGGCAGAACTTTCAGTGCAGTGCAGAGTTTGAGGAAACATGTGGACCCTGCACTTTCTCAGTTTAGTATTCGTCTCTTAGATAGGTAAATCAACGAGCCATGCACTCTGCAATCCAGAAAAATATTCTGCAGGGTGGAGTAACAGTTGAATAATTTACTATATTTGATTGCCTGTTTATAAAATAGGCTACTTTCACGGCAGTAAAATTTTGCATTTGTACAATCATTCAGGTAGGAAAACATCAAATTGTGGTATAATAAGGAAATAGATTTGGAACAGCAGGAGTCTCAATAATGAGATCAATTATCAAGGCTTGACCAAACTAACATGTAAATATGTTGTTAATAGGATTCTCTGCTCAATTTCTAGCTTTAAGTCTCACAGTCCCCATCTTCTGCACGTTATGTCGAAACACCTAGCAAAACATCTAACAACCTATTATTACAGGCAGATGGCATAGTAATGTAATCAACGAAAAAATTCCTGTTTAATAAATACTGCATCACTAGAGTGAACTAGCTCTGCTGGTGAAATTCAGCAGCTCTGGCAACATCTGTGGGGAGAAGGTAGAGTTAATATTTCAAGTCCAGAGACTATTCATCGGAACCCTGATAACTCTATGATACTATTGTCAACACAGAGATACACAGGTTGGAAAAGAAAATAAATGATGTTGGACCAAAGTTGATCTGGCAAAGTCAGAACATTCTGCAGGTAGTGATTGGGAGAATTCTCATCTTTACCTTTAGTTTTTGGAATTCTGTGAGTTACTGCTACATTTATGCTCTGTTACATTTACCTTTTATCCATTGAAAAAAACAAGGGATGATAATGATTGTGATCCCCAAAAGCTGTGAACTGAGTCAAAAATAGTAAATTAAGTTACTCTGTAGAAGTTTCAGTGAGTGAGTGTGGACATTGACTGACCCTCAGCCACTGTAACTTCTACAGCTAATAAAAAATCATACACTTCTGCTTCTCCTCTTAAGCCAGTAGTAAAAAGTAAAACTAGAGTCACTATAGATCAAGAGAACCACTCTTACTAGAGACAGATGCCTGCTAGTGGTTTAACCTGAGGGTCACCATGCCTCAAGTGAGGAGCATGTTTGAAAAAAATAGAACCGTCACAGTATCCTCAGCTATTACAGGGACTGAACCCATGCTACTGGCAACACAAACCAACTGCCCAGCCAACTGAACTATCCTACTCTGTATAGCATTCCTGATGAAGGGCTTTTGCCCGAAACGTCGAATTTCCTGTTCCTTGAATGCTGCCTGACCTGCTGCGCTTTAACCAGCAACACATTTTCAGCTCTAACCAACTCCCTTCACAATTAGTTGATACACAAGAGCTCCCCTTGCTGTTTAATTTGTAACAAAGTCACTCAACCCCAGCAAATAGCAGATAAAACATAAACATATTTTGCATTAAAAAGTAATTTTCCCAGGTGTGTGTTTTCACAGTAAAAGAATTACAATCGTCAAAATGAAATCTCATTCTGTCAGTGAAAACCCTGGAAATGCTGAGAAATAAATCAGAGTTCAAACGTATTCACTCATTGTAAAACAGACTCTGAATAGGCCTAGATTGATGACGGCAGCTTCGGAGCTATTGATTGCCGTCTGAATTGCTAGCTTCTTTTGAAGCTATTCCTTCGTTTTGGCGAGTTCCCAAGGTCAGAGCTTCCTAAACAGGGATCCCAACTCAGAGCTCCCCTCCTGGTCAGGGTGGAGGAAAGAGATCTATGAACAGTGAGTGAGAGGGATTCAGCATTGCTGCTTTGCACATGAACCCAGAATTCCAGTTTCCACTTTGGGAAGCTCACAGTTGGCTTCAACATTCTGACTGCAGAGAGAAAGCAGTCAGAGTTTCTGCTCCTGAACTCTGCCCAGTGTCCCAGTTAAAGGTATATCATCAGTGGGGAGAAGTTTCGGCTCCGACTACATTCAATGCCAGCCCAGCAAGGGCTGAAAATCCAGTCTTTAGTGGATAAGTACTTCAATAGTCAGATGACAGAAGAGATGACTGTCACCAGTGCAGCATCTGGATACCAGTTTGGTCCAAGACAAACACTGCTACAACAAGTGTCTGAAGTTTGAGCAGCTTTGACTTGCACTTTTTCAGCTGGAGGTTGAACTCGAGACACAGCAACATAGCAGGGGGAGGTATAGGTATCTGGATCATTTGGAGCAGGATACTTTGTCCTGGATGGTCTCTTATTGAGTATTGGGGCTGCACCCATCAAGGCAAGTCTGGAGCATTCTATTACACTCCTGACTACTGCCAAACACTTTCAGCACTGTTCCGGAATGTTAGTCCTAATGTTGCTCAAAAACCCATAACTTATGGGAGTGCTATAAATTGAGCTGAGCTAGCACCTCTCTCACATACACATGCAGCACAAGCATGAGATGGCTCCATGATTTAGGTGCTTAGTTGCGACCATGCGAAGAGACGTTAAAGGGAAGAATTTCCAAAAAGAAAACATATACAAGTGCAATCATTGTTAAGGGTGGTATGGAAAAGGGCACTGTTGGTATGATCAGCAAGTTTGCAAATGACACGAAAATTGGCGGAGTAGCAAAAAGCATAAGGGACTGTCAGAGAATACAAGAGGATATAGATAGACTGGAGTGTTGGGCGGAAAAGTGGCAGATGGATTTCAATACAGACAAATGTGAGGTGGTGCATTTAGGCAAGACTAATTCTAGAGCGAATTATACAATGAATAGAAGAGCCTTGGGAAAGGTTGATGGGCAGAGAGACCTGGGAGTGCAGGTCCATTGTACCCTGAAGGTTGCTGTGCAGGTGGATAGAGTGGTCAAGAAGGCATATAGTATGCTTGCCTTCATTGGACGGGGTATTGAGTATAAGGGCTGGCAAAGTCATGTTAACATTGTACAAGACATTGGTTTAGCCGCATTTAGAATACTGTGTACAATTCTGGTCGCCACATTACCAAAAGGATGTGGAAGCTTTGGAGAGGGTGCAGAGAAGGTTTACGAGGATGTTGCCTGGTATGGAAGGTGCTAGCTATGAAGAGAGGTTGAGTAGGTTAGGTTTATTTTCATTAGAAAAAAATAGATTGAGGGGGTATCTGATTGAGGTTTATAAAATCATGAAGTGTATAGACAGGTTGGATAGAGACAAGCTTTTTCCCAGGGTGTAGGATTCAATAATGAGAGGTCACGCTTTCAAAGTGAGAGGTGAAAAGTATAAGGGGGATACACGCGGCAAGTTGGGAGATCATGTTGCGACTGTACAGGACATTGGTTCAGCCTCTTCTGGATATTGTGTTCTCTCTGCTATAGGAAGGATGTTGTGAGACTTGGAAGGGTTCAGAAAAGATTTACAAGGATGTTGCCAGGGTTGGAGGATTCGAGCTATAGAGAGAGGTTGAACAGGCTGTGGCTGTTTTCCTTGGACCATTAGAGGCTGATGGATGACCTTATAGTGGTTTATAAAATCATGAGGGCATGGATAGGATAAATTGACAAGATATTTTACCCAGAGTAGGGGAGTCCAAAACTAGATGGCATAGGTTTAAGGA
The DNA here is from genome assembly GCF_020745735.1 of Hemiscyllium ocellatum. Classification (NCBI taxonomy): domain Eukaryota; kingdom Metazoa; phylum Chordata; class Chondrichthyes; order Orectolobiformes; family Hemiscylliidae; genus Hemiscyllium; species Hemiscyllium ocellatum. The sequence continues at coordinate 58,793,475 of NC_083422.1, read as the reverse complement.
GAGGAGGAAAGATTTAAAAGAGACCTAAGGGGCAACTATCTCGCGCAGAGGGTGGTGTGTGTATGGAATGAGCTGCCAGAGGAAGTGGTGGAGGCTGGTGCAATTTCAACATTTAAAAGGCATCTGGATGGCTGTATGAATAGGAAGGGTTGAGAGGGATATTGGCCAAATGCTGGCAAATAGGACTGGATTAATTTAGATATCTGGTTGGTATGAATGAGTTGGACCAAAGGGTCTGTTGCCATGCTGTACATCTCTGTGACTCTACAATTCTATTAATTGGAGATTCACTTATTCCCAGAATGGAAGTGGCTTTTGTGGCTGACTGGGTCATGTCCCTATCTCTGAGCCAGGAGGCTCAATTCCCACCTGCTCCAGAATCAGATCATGGCAACTCTGAACAGGTTGATTTGAAAATATTATATTCCACAAATGAGACAGTTAATTTGTAATGGGCTTCCAAGCATTTATCTCTGGAAAAAAAGCTTAGGAAGGTATGCAAACATTGGCTCCATTTCTATCCTTCATCACTTGCATTTCTGGAGCAGAGCATCTGATCATAAGACAATTGGGCTTAAAGGGTGCAGAGTATAGTACAATATAAATATCTGTGAGTGTTTGAAATGTGGGAAGAAACAGTGTTACAGGGACACAGAAGCCCTCACAGACAATTAGCCAGATGCTTCTGTGATGCAATCATATGTTCTATGTTCTATAACCCAAGTGTTTGTTCTTGATATGTGTTCCTGCACACTGAGTAAAGATAGACTTTAATTAGAAGGATTTTCTCCTTGTTTCAGATTCAATTACCATTTAGTATTCACACATTACATCTTCTAGCAAGACTCAATGGATGCAATTAGGAATGGGAACACTGCTCAGTACTGTCCCCCATACTCAATGTAGGATCAGTCAAGGTGAAATGTGATTAACTTACTTTAAACACTGCAAAGACCAAGAGATAAACCTGAAATTTCGAAATGCAATTCAAGAAAGGTAAACTTGAGCTGGCATGCTGAAAATAAGGCGAGGGAATTCTGTGCTGTATCACCATTTTGTCAGCAGGATCCCCATTCACAAGAGAAAGGCTTTAATCAGAATCATGACATTTTCACGCCTTGAACACTGTTCTACTTCTGGCAAAATAAATGTCATACTCATTGAAGGTATTCAAAACCTATCCTGATATAATGACACCAAGGGTAGGAAAAAATCTGGAACATTGCCCCTTCAAAAACTATTGAGGATGTGACTCAATTGAAAGTTGAATTGTTACCTCCCAGGCATCAGAGTCAATGATGTCTTGGATCGTGTCTTTTGGGTCCTGAAGGGAGAGGGTGACCAACCCCAAGTCATGGTCCACATAGGTACCAACAACATAGGATATCAGCTGAACATGTGTCTGCAGGGATGGTGTAGGAGGGAGGGTTTCAGGTACTTGGATAATTGGGGCTCATTCTGGGGAAGGTGGGACTTGTACAAACAGGACGGTCGTCACATGAACCAGAGGGGTACTAATATCCTGGGTGGGAAATTTGCTGGTGCTATCCGGGTGGGCTTAAACTAGCTCAGCAGGGAGATGGGAACATGAGGTGTCGTTGCAGTGCACAGGAGGATGAGAGTAGGAAGGACAGAGACAGAATTTCACGGTCACAAGAATGTGCTGGCAGACGTCGAAGTGTGTCTATTTCAACGCCAGGGCATCCAAAATAAGGTAGGTGAGCTTGCAGCATGGATACGTAGCTGGGATTTCGATGTTGTGGCCATTTCGAAGACATGGATAGAGCAGGATCAGGAATGGATGTTGCAGGACCCAGGGCTTAGATCTTTCATTAAGATCAGGGAAAGTGCTAAAAGAGGGGAATGCATGCCCTTGTTAGTCAAGGACAGTATAATGGTGGCTGAAAGAACTTTTGATGGGGACTTGTCCACTGAAGTGGTATGGACTGAGGTTAGAAACAGGAGAGGAGGGGTCACACTGCTGGGAGTTTTTATAGGCCTCCGCAGAGTTCCAGGGAGGTGGAGAAGAGGATTGTCAAAACTATTCTAGGCAGGAGTGAAAGGAACAGGGTGGTCAATACAGGGTATTTTAACTTTCCCAACATTGACTGGAAGTGCTATAACTCTAGTGCGTCGGATGGGTCAGTTTTTGTCCAATGTGTACAGGAAGGTTTCCTGACCCAGTATATCGAAGGGCCGACAACGGGAGGCCACACTGGATCTGGTGCTTGGTAATGAACCAGGCCAGGTGTTTGATTTAGTGGTAGGTGAGCACTTTGGAGAGATTGACCATAATTCAGTTTAGTTTAGTAATGGAAAGGGATAGGTACATGGGGGAAGGACAATTATAATGCGATTAGGCAAAACTTAGGAAGCATAGAATTGGACAGCAAAATGCAGGGATGGGGACAATTGAAATGTGGAGCTGGTTTAAGGAACAGATGTTGTGTGTCCTTGATCGGTATGTCCCTGTCAGGCAGGGAGGAAGTGATAAGGTAAGGGAACCGTGGTTTACTACAGAAATTGTATCTCTTGTTAAGCGGAAGAAGGAGGCTTATGTGACGTTGAGACAAGACGGTTCAGATGAGACAATTGAAAGTTACAGATTAGCTGGGAAGGATTTAAAGAGAGAGTTAAGGAGAGCCAGGAGAGGACACGAACAGTCTTTAGCAGGTAAAATAAAGGAGAACCCTAAAGCTATAGAAAGGTATATGAGGAATAAAAGGATGAATAGGGTCGGAATAGGGCCTGTCAAAGACAGAAATGGAAAGTTGTATGTGGATCCTGGGAGATCATAGAGGTGCTAAACAAATATTTCTCATCTGTTTTCACTCAGGAAAAGAGATTATTGTAGAGGAGAAAAATGAGGTACGAGATATTAGACTCAAAAGAATTGAGGTTATTAAGGAAAGGGTGTTATCAATTCTAGAAGGAGTGAAAGTAGACAAGTCCCCTGGGCCAGATGGGATTTATCTGAGGATTCTCTGGGAAGCTAGGGAGCAGATAGCAGAGCCTTTGGCTTTGATCTTTGAGTGGTCATTAGGTACAGATTTAGTACCAGAGGACTGAAGGATTGCAAATGCCGTGCCCTTGTTCAAGAAGGGCAGTAGAAATGGCCCAGGTAATTATAGACCAGTGAGCCTTACTTCTGTTGTAGGAATTGTTTTGGAAAGGATTATAAGAGATAAAATTTATAATCATCTCGCAATCAATAATTTGATTGCAGATAGTCAACATGGTTTTGTTAAGGGCAGGTCGTGCCTCACAAACCTCATTGAGTTTTTTGAGAAGGTGACCAAGCATGTAGATGAGCGTAGGGCAGTTGACATGGTATGCATGGACTTCAGTAAAGCCTTTGATAAGATTCCACATGGAAGGCTGTTGAAGAAAATGCAGAGGCATGGACTTGAGGGTGAGTTAGCAGTTTGGATTAGAAACTGGCTTTCTATAAGAAGGCAACGAGTGGTGGCTGACGGAAAATATCCAGCCTGGAGTCCAGTTACAAGTGGTGTGCCACAAAGATCTGTTTTGGGGCCACTGCTTTTTGTCATTTTTATAAATGACTCAGACACAGGCATAGGTAGATGAGTTAGTAAATTTGCAGACAACACTAAAGTCAGTGGAATAGTGGACAGTGTGGAAGAATGTTACAGGTCGCGGGGGACTTGGATAAACTGCAGAGTTGGGCTGAGAGGTGGCAAATGGAGTTCAATGCAGCTAAATGTGAAGTGATGCACTTTGGGAAGAATAACAGGAAAGCAGAGTACCTGGTCAATGGAAAGATTCTTGGTAGTGTGGATGTGCAAAGGGATCTTGGAGTCCATGTGCATAGATCTCTGAAAATTGCCACCCAGGTGGGTAGTGCTGTTAAGAAGGCATACAGTGTGTTAGATTTCATTGGTAGAGAGATTGCAATGCCGTAATGTCTTGCTGCAACTATACAAAATGCTAGTGTGGCCGCACTTGGAATATTGTTTTCAGTTCTAGTTGCCCCATTCTAGGAAGGATGATGAAGCATTGGAAAAGGTGCAGAGGAGATTTACCAGGATGTTGCCTGGTCTGGAGGGATGGTTTTATGAGGAAAAGCTGAGAGACTTGCATCTGTTCTCATTGGGGAGAAGAAGGTTTAATAGAGACATCAAAGATGATCAGAGGACTAGATAGAGTAGACAGTAAAAGTCTTTCTGAGTATGATGATGTCAGCTTGTATGAGGGGGAATAGCTACAAATTGAGGAGTGATAGATTTATGACAGTTGCCAGATACAGATTCTTTACTCAGAGAGTGGTAAGGGCATGGAATGCCCTGTCTGCAAGGTAGTTAACTCAGTCACATCAGGGGCACTTAAATAATCCTTGGATAAGCACATGGATGATGGTGGGATAGTGTAGGGGTATGGGCTTAGATTAGTTCACAGGGTTGGCACAACATCGAGGACTGTAGGGCCTGTTCTGCATTGTATTGTTCTATGTTCTAAAATTGAAGAACGAGATGAAAAGATGTTTTTTAGCAATGGGTATTAAGAAATATGGCAACTGGGTAGACTGGTCCAGATTAGCGATGGTCTCGTCAAATGCCTCAGACTGTTATAAATCAGTGGAAATCTCTACTGTAGACCACTGTTTAGTCATTGAGTATATTTACAACAAAGATCAACAGATTTCTGGATGCTTAGAGGATCAAGGGATATCAGGATCAAAAGAAAAGCAAAGTTGAGGTCCAAAAGCAGCCATCATTGTCTTAAACTTTTCTGATTGCATGCCTATTGCCCCACTCCCAAAACTGTGCTGGGATTCCCTTATCCCATGCTCCTGTATTCTTCCTATTGTGGTACATCTCAAGATCAGTATGTCAGTACATTTTTACTCCAGATTCTCATGACACCATCACTGCATTATAGCATGAAACCAGAGGGTTTCAGGACCACGTACTCCATTTTAGTTGGGATCACTTGAAACATGACATGCTATTAGAACCATGCTCATCTGTTGCAATATACAAGTGCAACATTAACCCAAACGCTTAGATGTGTGAGGAATGTAATGTTTGTGTGTAATAATTAGCCATAAAAGACCATAATATCTAGGCCCCGTTTTTATATTGCAGGAGCTAACATAAATATTGCTACATCAGGCCAATAACCTTGTGGAGGCAAAATCATATCAGTTCAAGAGGCTGAATAGTCCTCTCCCATTCTGATACTTTCCCTGGACAGGAACAATATACATGGTAGATAATTTTGCACTGACCACTAACAATCTGTAATTAATATTATGTTACATTACAGGACAAAATAATGTTTGATCTCCTGGACTGCAAGTAGAATTGGAGATTATCCCATGACTATAAGTCATCCCAGCAAGCAAAAAATAAAGTGGGTTCCTTCTACTCAACTTCATTCCAAAGCAATGGGCTGCTTTCTCTGTTTTATTTGTATTCTGTGCTCGATTTTCATTTAACCTCCACATAGTTCCTTTGAGCTGTTGTTTTGATCCTTTCTGTCCAAATGCAATCTGCCATTTCAGCAAATTAGACTTTACCAAATAAAAACCTCATGCATTTCATCAACCTGACGTTCACACTAGCTCTATTGATTTTAATGTCTCTAATTTCAACAATGAGCTACAAAACTGATAAAGCTTCCCACTCACCAGCCTGAATGTAATGAATGATCAGAGTGAGTGAATAAATCCTTTGGTAGAATCAAGTTTTACTAAAAGAAATCAGTGCTGGTGAAAAGAGGCACTATTAAAGAGTCACATACTGAGAACAAAACACATCAATAATTTTCCTGTAGGTCCAAAGACATGCCTCTTGAGAAGCACTTTCATCCTTTAAATAATGCCCTCCCCTATCCAGTTTCCATAGGGAGTGCAGAAACATGAATCAAGGATTAGGCAACTGACTGATTAGATCCATCTTGTGTATCAAATGCATGCTTCACACAGTGTGTGCGTGGGTGCGAGTCCGTGCGTGCGTGTCTGTGTGTGTGTGTGACAGAGTATGTGTGTGTGTGTGTGACAGAGTATGTGTGAGTGAGTGTGAGTGAGTGAGTGAGAGAGAGAGAGAGAGAGAGACCATGAGTGTGAATGAATGCGTGTGCTTGGGTAAGTGTAGGTAAGTGTGCTGGCATTGGGTGAGTTTGTGTATGGCTGATGGCATTGGTGAGTGTGTGCAAGTGATGGTGGTGGTGTGTGCACGTGGGTGCTGGTATTTATGATCATGTGTGAGTGATGATATTGGTGTGTCTGGGTGATTGGTATTGGTACGAGTGTGTGGGTGATGGTATTGTGTGTCTGGGGAATGGTATTAGCATGTTTGGGTGTGTGGGTGAAGGTATTGGTCCGTATGGGTGAACGGATTGGTCTATGTGGGTGATCGGATTGGTGTGTGTGGGTGAAGGTATTGGTGTGTGTGTGTGTGGGTGATGCTGTTGGTGTGTGTGAATGTGTGGGTGAAGGTATTGGTGTGTGGGTGTGTGGGTGATGGTATTGGCGCATGTGGGTGTGTGGGTGATGGTATTGGTATGTGTGGGTGAAGATATTGATGTGTGGGTGAAGGAATTGGTGTGTGTGGGTGAAGGTATTAGCTTGTGTGGGTGATGGTGTTGGTGTGTATGGGTGATAGTGTTGGTGGGTGTGTGGATGAAGGTATTGGCATGTGTGGGTGAAGGTATTGGTGTGTGTGGGTGAAGGTATTGGTGTGTGTGGGTGAAGGTATTGGTGTGTCTGGGTGTGTGGTGAAGGTATTGGTGTGTGTGTGGGAGCGATGGTATTGGCATGTGTGGGTGATCGTATTGGTATGCGTGGGTGAAGGAATTGTTGTGTGTGTGGGTGAAGGTATTAGCGTGTGTGGGTGATAGTATTGATGTGTATGGGTGATAGTGTTGGTGGGTGTGTGGATGAAGGTATTGGCATGTGTGGGTGATGGTGTTGGTGTGTGTAGGTGAAGGTATTAGCGTATGTGGATGATGGTGTTGGTGTGTGTGGGTGATAGTAATGGTGTGTGTAGATGATGGTATTGGTGCATGTGGGTGTGTAGATGATGGTATTGGTGTGTGTGGGTGTGTGAGTGATAGTAATGATGTGTGTGGGTGAAGGTACTGGTGTGTGGGTGAAGATATTGGCGTGTGTGGGTGAAGGAATTGGTGTGTGTGGGTGAAGGTATTAGCATATGTGGGTGATGGTGTTGGTGTGTGTGGGTGATAGTAATGGTGCGTGTAGGTGATGGTATTGGTGTGTGTGGGTCTGTGTGGGTGATGGCATTGGTGTGTGTGTGTGAGTCTGTGTGGGTGATGGCATTGGTGTGTGTGGGTCTGTGTAGGTGATGGTATTGGGGTGTGTGGGTGTGTAGGTGATGCATTGGTGTGTGTGGGTGATAATAATGGTTTGTGTAGGTGATGGTATTGGTGCATGTGGGTGTGTGGGTGATAGTAATGGTGTGTGTAGGTGATGGTATTGGTGTGTGTGGGTGATAATAATGATGTGTGTATGCGATGGTATTGGTGTATGTGGGTCTGTGTGGGTGATAGTTTTGGCGTTGGATGTCCTGCTGGCCAAACTAACGTCTGAGATTGATGTGCGATCCAGGCCCAGGTGAGCGAGAGGGAGAGGAGTGGTGAGTGGCAGTACGGCAAGGGGATGGCTCTCAGCAGACCCTCCTCCTTCCTGATGCCAAGCCCCTCGATCAGGTATTTGGTGCACACATGGCATGCCTCTCTGCTCACTACTCGTGTCGACTGAGACCTTATAGAGAACACTGGCCAGACCCTGCAAGGTATGATAATAATAGAGACACAGCATATCCCCAAATTAAATGCCCACAAAGCCATGTGGGAGGGCTTGAGATACTGCCATTCTTTCTATCAGTCTCCTGTCACATCCAGCGGAACAACCAAGATGGCAGTGCAGCAATGGCTTTTCCCTGTATTGCTACTGATGATCTGTAGCTCAGTCTCTGATCCAAACTGGAGGCACTCAGAGCACTGACCATTCAAAAGGAAAGAACAAGGGGTGTCCCTGTTCTTCCAAGGTGCTCTTCAATCAAAAGGTCAACCAGGTTGAAAAAGTTTAAGAAGGTGAAGGGCCATTCTCTGAAAATATACATTAAATTTCTAGAAGTGTACATTATGGAAATTCACAGATCCGCACCTCCTCTTTTGACTCAGTATTTTGCAACCTCTTGAACTCGGCATTGTGTTCAACAAAGTTCAATCCCACCTTGGACTCCAATCTGTTTCTCTTGTTTTTATCATTTCCTCTGCTCCTTCACTCTACATTCGGACGGTCACTATCCAGCCATTCACAATCTTCCTGGACACATCTTTCGTATCATGAATACTTTAGTCATTCAGTCTCTCCTGTCACCACTCTCTCACAACCTTCCTTTTTATCCTCCTTCTTCGGTTCCCACTTTCACATTCACAAATTCATCTTTTTCTTAGACCTGACAAAGAATCCTTTAAGCAGGAATGTTAACTCTGTTTCTCTCTAGAGATCCTGCCTAATCTGAAGAGTATTTCCAGCATCTTCTCCTTTTATTTCATGAGAAATAAAGAATGTGGTTAGAATCAGTCATATCAGAATATTAACTGAACAGATAAGCATCTACTCAGGTCTGTTTAGCATGAAAATATAATTCAGAAATTGAGCTCAGCTTCAGAGAACATTCATTACTGATGTGCAGTATTTTTGATTACTTCGGATTTGATGCATATCATTTTCCTCTGCATATTGTAAACAGTGTGCTGCCATTGGTGGTATACAGTTACTAGGTGGTATAGACATTTCACAGAATAAAATTGTTTTCAAAATATAGACAACACCCTTGCTTTCCCTGTGAGAGTTACACACACAACATGGAGTGGAGCATTTCAGTTCTGACCATTCAAAAGGAAAGAACAAAGGGGTGTCCCTGAACAAGGGTCACAAAGCATTAACTCTGTTTCTCTCGCCACAGATGATGCCAGATCTACTGAGTTTCTCCAGCAACTTCTGTTTTTGTTGCAAGGAGTGGAGCCAGCCAGAACCAAACAGTATTAGGTCTCATGGCCTACTGAGGCAAAGGACGTTATTCCATTAACTGGGTTTATATAAGCTGTCAGAATCATGTGTAATGCTTGGTAATTCCTGACAGGTAATCATACTTAGACAAGCTGGAGGCTGGAAGATCACAGCAAGCCAGGATGTTCTTCTAGCCTCCTGCTTGTCTACTTTAGAATCCAGCATCTGCACGTTTTTTTTTGTCTTTAACCAAGGTAATCATACTTGGCTCACAGCATAACTGTCACATTTTTGTTTCATTCATTCATTTGATGTAGGGGGTGGGGGTGGGGGGTGGGTATCACTGGCCAGGCCAGTATTTATTGTCCATCCCTAATTGTCCAGAGGGTAGTTAAGAATCAACGACATTATTGTGGGTCAGGAATCACATGGAGACCAGACCAGTAAGGACAAAGTTTTCCTTCCCTGAAGGTCATGAATGAACCAGATGGGTTTTCCCCAACAATTGGCAATGGATTCATGGTCATCATTAACACTTCATTCTGAACATTTTAATGAATTCAAATCTGCTACAATGAGACTCAAACCCAGGTCCCTGGAACAAGGTAAAAACAAGGTAGACTACAGGAAGGTGAACACTAATTTCACCAAAGATCTGGTATGAGAGTCTGCAGTATGAACCTCCGTTGAAAACAGTGCTGATATTCAAAAGGATTCACACTGTCCATGCGAGGAGCTCAAGTCACCTTGCAAAAACAAAGGGCAGGCCGGCATGTGACTGACAGTACATACACACACAGCAGACACATGCACAGAGAGTCACACACAGACAGACACACATACACACAGAGACACTTACACACACACACACACACGATCACACACTATATAATATGGACAGATTTGTTGATCAGCAAGATGCCACATGTAAGAAAATGATTTGTCATTATTACAGCAATATTAAATCCACAAATTATCAGATTTATTCAATTGATTTGTCCAATTCATCATGGTAGGTATTAAACTCTTGAACTTTGAATTACTAACCACAATGTGTTGTAACTCTGAAAAGCCACAGTCAATTCAAACTGTTTCAGTTTCTCCCTCCACAGACATTTCCACAGCTGCTGAGTATTTCCATCACTTTCTGTCTGATATCAAAGCCATGAGGCTAATATTTGATCCAAAGATGGCTGTCCCATGCCAACAAGTGGTGTCTGCTCTTCAGTAAAGAGCTCCCTGCCCTTGTGAAAATCAATGATAAACCATAGTGTACCTCCTCAACAGATCAAACTGAAGGATTACAGAATATTCACATGAAATGAGTATAAGCCAGAGTGGATGAATTTAATGTCAAAAAAGGTGCAGAAAGTGAAATGAGGACAGAGAAAGCAAAATTGGATTTAGGAAGGAAGACACAGAAGAAAAAAAGTTATAATAAAATGCTCAATGTAATTCTCGAAACCTCTCAACAATTTAAACTGAGAGAAATGAGGTGTTTTTAAAAATCAGTGGTCAGTGTCAGAGAGGTTGATTGGCAACAATCAACACTGAAACAGTCATTTAAATGGATCGTTGGATTGAAATGGGCAAGAGATGTCATCATTTGGAATAAAGCCAGCATTCTATTCCTGCACATTTTCACCCAGAGATGCCTCTCACCTGTGTAATGAGATGTGCCTTTAAGAGAGTTTTGTTCTGTCCTGTTTCTCTTGAAGAAGGATGTTGTAAACCTTGTACCAAAGTGCCTGCTCCATGGAAAAGCAAAGTAAATAGCTTTGTTTTTTTTTAAAAGAATCATGAGTGGGTGGAGTCAGGCTCACACTGACCCAGGGTTTTAGTTTTGCTTTCAGTGTTGTAGTGGTGAGTTTTTGGAATTAAAGCTACTAGATACAGCTCTCTCTACATCTGCAAAAGCCTTGAGTTTTCTCTCTCTAATACTTGATTCATGCTTTACTTTTTATTTCTCCTAGACTGGAAAAGATCACAAGTGAGCAAATCTGTTTTGCTGAATTTCCCTTTGACAAGGTTATGTTAATGAGATGCTGTTATATTGGAACAGTTGCTGAGTATTTGTTGAAATATACATATTATTTTGTTATGTATTTTGAAATAGTTAAGATTATACCAATTCCTCTTTTTTGTTTGCATTTTAACTATTGTGTATGAATAAAGTGTGTTTTACTTTAAGCCTAATAGTTCGACCAATTGAATCACTCCTGGAACGCAACACCTTACATTTGCCTTCATATATGATAAAATGTTCAGGTCTAAGCTATGTTTGTGACATATTTTAAGGGGGTTTGGTCGGGTCCATAACATGAGCCCCATCAAAAACAGTTCCACTGTACAGAGAGGTAACAAAATTGGATTTGTATGGGCCTTTCACAATCTCAGAATGCGCTGAAATGTTTTAAAGCCAATGATGTACTTTTGAAATGTAGTCACTGGTGTAATGTAGGAATACAACAGCAAGATCCCAAAACAATATGATAAATGCCTGGATGTGTGTAGCTCTAAATATAATTAAGAAGCTCAACACCACCCAGGACAAAGCTGCCCATACAGCACCATAAGCATGGACAGTAGTGGTCCAACAATGTACCCAAAACAGATCCTTGCAGTACACCACTAGTAACTGAACTCGAGGATGAATATTTCCCATCAACTACCACTCTCTGTCTTCTCTCAGCTAGCCAATTTCTGATCCAAACCGTTAAATCACCTTCAATCCCATGACTCTGTATTTTATGCAATAGCCTACCGTGGAGAACCTTTTTAAATGCCTTACTGAAATCCATATACACCACATCGACCACTTTACCCTAATCCATCTGTGTGATCACCTTCTCAAAGAACTCAATAAGGTTTGTGAGACACAACCTACCCTTCACAAAACTGTGTTCACTATCTCTTACCGACTTATTCCTATCGAGATGATTATAAATCCTATCTCGCGATAACCTTCTCCAACACTTTACCCACAACCGAAGTAAGGTTCACTAGTCTATAATTTCCAGGGTTGTCTCTACCCCTCTTCTTGAACAAGGGAACAACATTTGCTGTCCTCCAGTCTTCTGGCACTATTCCTGTAGATAACCATAAAGATAAAAGACAAAGATCAAAGCCAAAGGCTCAGCTATCTCCTCCCTGGCTTCCCAGAGAATCCTAGGATAAATTCCATCCGGCCCAGGGGACTTATCTATTTTTATACTTTCCAGAATTGCCAATACCTCCTCCTTATGAACCTCGATCCCATCTCATCTCGTAGCTTGTATCTCAGTATTCTCCTCGACCACATTGTCTTTTTCTCGTGTGAATACTGATGAAAAGTATTCATTTAGCACTTCCTTATCTCCTCTGATTCCACACACAACTTCCCACTACTCTCCTTGATTGGGCCTAATCTTACTCTCAACATTTGTTTATTCCTGACATACCTAAAGAAAGCCTTAGAGTTTTCCTTGATCCTATCTGCCAACAACTTCTCATGTCCTCTCCTGGCTCTTCTTACCTCTCTCTTGAAGTCTTTCCTGGCTAACTTGTAACTCTCAATCATCCTAACTGAGCCATCCCATCTCATTCTAACATAAGCCATATTCTTCCTTTTATCAAGAGATTTAACTTCCTTAGTCAACTGCAGCTCCTGCACTCGACCACTTCCTCCCTGGCGGACAGGTACATACTTATCAAGGACACACAGTAGCTGCTCCTTGAACAAGCTCCACATTTCAATTGTGCCTATCCCCTGCAGTTTCCTTTCCCACCATATGTATCCTAAATCTTGCCTAATCGCATCATAATTGCTTTTCCCCCAGCTATAATTCTTGCCCTGCGGTATATACCTATCTTTTTCCATCACTAAAGTAAACACAACTAAATTGTGATCACTATCACCAAAGTGCTCACCTACCTCCAAATTTAACACCTGGGTTCATTACCCAGTAGCAAATCCAATATGGTATATTCCCTTGTAGGCCCGTCTACATACTGTGTCAGGAAACCTTCCTGCACACAATGGGCAAAAAACTGACCTATCTGAAGTACTCAAACTATAGTATCCTAGTCACTATTTGGCAAGTTAAAGACCCCCATAACAACTACCCTGTCATTCTCGCTCCTATCAAGGATCATCTTTGCTATCCCATCCTCTACATCTCTGGAACTATTCGGAGGTCTATAGAAAACTCCCAAAAGGGTAACATCTCCTTTCGTGTTTCACAGATCGGTGCAATATCGAGGGGGAAAGGGCCTGTACTGTGCTGTAATGTCCTATGTCCTATGTTCCATGTTCTATGTTCTAAGCAACGTGTGTGCCACTCAAAAGATACACTACAGTAAGTGGCCAAATCTCCTCTGATAGTATACCTATCTTGGCCTCTTTCACCTAGAAGGCATGAGAACATCATCACTTGCAGGTTTGGGTAAGCTTTGAAATGTCAGGAGTTGAGGTGTTTCTTGTAGAATTCCACAACTTTAACCTGTTCTTGAAGTATTTAGGTGGTTCAGTTAAGTTTCCTGGTCAATGCCAATCCCCAGGACATTGAGGCTGATTAATTAATAACAGCATTAAATTAAATCATAATCAGTTTATATGTTAACTCCGTCGGTCCATCTTGGTACCATTATATTAAATATCCTTGCCTATCAACTATTCATAATCCTTTTGTTGATATTTTCTGTTGGTTTGGCTTTTGACAGGCTACTTGGAACTTTCCTGCTTGTCAATTTGAGAATCCCTGCAGGAAACTATCAGACCACTTGGGGAACAGCTGAGGAACAGTTAGGGGGAGTTGGTAGTGGAGTGGTAATGTCATTGATAAGGACAGGTCATCCAGAAACCCTTGATCTGTTCAAATCCCTCCATGGCAGATAGCTAAAATTTGAATTCAACGAAAAGTAAGTCAGCCTACTGGCAATCAGGAAATCATTGTCAATTGTTATAAAAACCTACCTAGTTTACTAATGCTCTGTAGGAAAAGAAATTTGCCATTTTTACCTGCTCTCGCCCACACGTGACTCCAGACCCACAGCAATGTTCTTGACTCTTAACTGACCTGAGGGCAATTAGGGATGGGCAGTGAATGATAATCTAGCCAGTAATGCCCACATCCCATGAATGAATAAAAAGAATTAGCTTTTTTGCATTCTGTGCATTATCTGTCTTTAATACTGAGACTACTCTGCAAAGGACTTTTATACAAGTGAAAGTTGTGCTTTGTTTTTCAAATAACTCATGTTGAAGAAGGGAATATCTCTTTAAAAATGAGGAGCCACAATACACTTGCAGTAGTATAAACTGTGCATTAAAACCACTATTATCTAAAAGGACAGGAATCCAAGTAATACATTTCAGTTGCAATATTGAACTGTACAGGTGTGTTAGTATTACAGACATCGCTATACATCTTCATTACAGCTGGTAAACTCCTTGGCACAGAAAAACAATTTAAACTTGCAATGCACTCAAGCAGTAGGAATCAGTCACTATGTCATATGTTAACCTGCACTTATAAAGGTTACTGCTATTTGGTTTTCAGTTTCGTAATTTTCTGTCCTTGATCGGTTTTACAGGCCAACAGTATAAAGAGCGATAGGACAAGAATTAGAATTGGACACAATGAGAAAAACATTGCAATTTTGCTTTCAGAAAGTAGGCAAGAAAACAAAAGGGGTCAAAGCATTTTCTGGCCTGTAACCAGGGTTGAAATCTGGCCAGATTTGATGGATGAGTCTTCGCTCTATCTCCTGGGGGCCTTAAGGGCCTGAAATGAAATAAATGTGAACATTCTAAAAACAAAACCTAGAGAGCAAGCATGAGTGCATTGAACAAAATAACAGGGGATCAGGTGAATAGCTATAAGGATGGCTGATGTGGGAATTGGAAATGTCACATTGCTGAAATATGACGAGGTGCAAAGTTCAGAGCCTGGAATTGCAAATGATCCTTTTGACCAATCCCTGATCACAATGTTTGATCCCAGCCAATGGCCTTTACTGGTAAACAACTCCCAAGGAAGATAAGAACTAGGAACAGGAGTAAAGATTAGAGTGGTGCTGAAAAAGCATGGCAGGTTAGGCAGTGTCCAAGGAGCAGGAAAATCAATGTTTCAGGCAAAAACCCTTCATCAGGTGATTTTCCAGCACCTGACTCTGATCTCCAGCATCTGCAATCCTCACTTCTGCCCAGGAGCAGGAGTAGGCCGTCTGTCCCCTCGAGTCTGCTCTGCCATTCAACAAGATCATGGCTGATCTTTTCATCACCTCAGCCCCAGTTACCCGCCCTCTCACCATAACCTTTAATTCCTTTACTGGTCAAAAATGTACCTCTGCCTTAAAAACATTCAACGGGGAAGCCTCAACTGCTTCACTGGGCAGGGAATTCCACAGATTCACAACCCTCTGGGTGAAGAAGTTCCTTCTCAACTCTGAGCTAAATCTGCTCTCCTTGATTTTGAGGCTATGTCTTAGTTCTATGTTTATATCAAGCTGTAAAAAAAAACACATTCCACGCTCCATATAAGGTAATGTGCTCCATATAAGATAACATGATGCCAGTATGTTGACTAACAACCATAAAGACTGCTTTATTGGGTCAACATAGGAAATTGCAGGTCACACTACATACCAGCTGCAGTTAAACAAGGTCAGTGACTAAACTAGCTTGACCAAAATTCCCAGCATGCTTTATTGTGGCTTATAACCAGTCTCGTTGGTGGTTCCGGCTGCTGGACACCTGACTGCAAGCCACAACTGAAACCACAGTCTGACATTTCTTGCTCAATGTCAGCACCAGGATTCTGGAAGCTCTAATGTGTTTGGCATCACACATACCAATGAGTCTGCATGTGCTTCAATTTCAAATGATTTTTGACTCAACTTCAACCTTTCTCATGGTGCTACTGCAGGAGGAGGAGAAAATGAATGATTTACCAATGTCACCCTATTCAGAATATTTTAATACATGATAAAAAGAGGAAGTGAAAGTACAGAAATTATGTCCTACCACTCTATTATCAAGCAGTGGAGCTCTGTCAGATTCGGGTACTATAACAGCCACAAGATGTTTTTAAAAAGTCAGCATCAGCCTGACATAATACATTTAATCATTTTTAATCTTTATTGAATTTTACATTGCAGTCTGCTGGAAGTCACATTAAAATTGGTCTCACAAATGTGCCACACATACTCACGCTGGTAGAATATTCTCTAACTTTTTTCTCACAACTCCCATTCTCCAGCTATCATTCTCTAAACACTAGACAATCAACCTATTAACTCTAGCATCTCAAAGATTCTCAGTCCGTATGACTTTCTGGAATGTTTTAGTAAACTATAAATGGAATAGCTGGCACAATTCAGCAAGGTATTAGTGTCAAACATATTAGGAAGATTGAGTTTTGCCATGGGATATGGGCATCACAGGTTGGGCCAGCATTTATTGCCCATCTCTAATTGCCCAGAGGGCAGTTAAGAGTCAACCACATTGCCATGGGTCTGGAGTCACATGTAGTTAAGGATGGCAGTTTTCTTCCCTTAAGGACATTAGTGAAGCAGGTAGGTTTTTCCTGACTATTGATGATGGATTCAGGGTCACATTAATTCCAACACCTTCACTGAATTGAAATTCCACCATCTGCCATGATGGGGTGGGATCTCCAGAACGTTATCTGGGTCTCAGGATTAATAGTTTTGTGATAATACCATGAGGCCATTGCCTTCCCAATTGGGGAGCGAAGGTGGGTACTTGATTCACCTGCAAGAAATCCACCTGCAACTTAAGCCAAGACACCTTCATCAAGCGAGTTGATAGATTATACTGACAAAGACTCCAGGTATAACCTCCCTTTTTCTGCTCTAATCTCCTGATGTCTGAAAGCCCCCAAGATTTTTGAATGCACACATACTCATCTCATTGTTTAAATTTCTGCCTATTTTGCCTCACCAGCAATGGGTATTATCTTTCCAAAGGTCCATAATTTTGAAAGTGTACATGGACTTGTTACAGTACAGAAGGAGACCACTCACTGCATTGAGTTAACACTGGATCTATATTGTGAAATCTAGTCAGTCCCTTTCTCCTGGTCTATCTTCAAAACTCTGAAAGTATTTTTTTCTCAAGTGTCAATTAGTTTCTGATTAAAATCATTAATTGCCTCTATTTCTCCCACCCTCAAAATCAGTGATGTCCAGACATTACTGCTTGCTGCATTAAAGCAAAAATTTCCTCAAGTTTCCTATTCATCTCTTCCCAAAACCTGTGTCCCTTAGCTCTCTGAATCATACTTTGTGATATTATAAGGAGAGGTTGGATAAACTGGGACCTTTCTTCACTGGAACATAGAAGACTGAGGGGTGACCTTACAGAGGCTTATAACATCATGAGGGGCATTGATAGGGTGAATGACCGGTGTCAAGGCTGGGGCATGTTCTTTAAGATAAATGGAGAAAGATTTTAAAAAGACACAATTGGCCTTTTTTTTATTACTCAGAGAGTGATTCATGTGGGGAACGAACTTCCAGAGGGAAGTGCTGGATGTGGGTACAGTAACAAAGTTTAACAGATATTTAGATAAGTTCATGAATAAGAAATGTTTGGAGAGATGTGGGCCAATCGCAGGCAGGTGGGACAAGTTTAGTTTGGGATTATGGTTGGTATGAACCGCTTGGATCAAAGGATCTATTTCCATGCTGTGTGAGTGTGTGTAGCCACTTGTTTCTGACCAACTTCCACTTTTGCTTCTTAATTTTTATTTTAAAGTTACTTTTTCCTCTAACATTTGGTTCTGGTCATAGAATCATACAGTCATGCAGCACAGAAACCGAGCCTTTGATCCAACTAGTTCATACCAAATATAATCCCAAACTAAACTAATTCCACCTTCCTACACTAGGCCCATATCCCTCCAAATATTTCCATGTCTTTCAGAAAAAACAGAATCAAATGCCATTCATTAGTTCAACCAGAGTCATACAGTCCTAGAGATGTACAGCATGGAAACAGAACCTTCGGTCCAACCCTGTCCATGCCGATCAGATATTCCAACCCAATCTCGTCCCACCTGCCAGCACCCGGCCCATATCCCTCCAAACCCTTCATATTCATGTATCCATCCAAATGCCTCTTAAATGTTGCAATTGTACCAGCCTCCACCACATCCTCTGGCAGCTCATTCCACACACGTACCACCCTCTGTGTGAAAAAGTTGCCCCTGAGGTCTCTTTAATATCTTTCCCTTCTCACCCTAAACCTATGCCCTCTAGTTCTGGACTCCCCAACCCCAGGGAAATTACTTTGCCTATTTATCCTATCCATGCCTCTCATAATTTTGTAAACCTCTATAAGGTCACCCTTCAGCCTCCGACACTCCAGGGAAAAACAGCCCCAGTCTGTTCAGCCCCTCCTCCAAATCCTCCAACCCTGGCAATATCCTTGTAAATCTTTTCTGAACCCTTTCCAGTTTCACAACATCTTTCCAATAGGAAGGAAACCAGAATTGCACACAGTATTCCAACAGTGGCCTAACCAATGTCCTGTACAGCTGCAACATGACCTCCCAACTCCTGTACTCAATACTCTGACCAATAAAGGAAAGCATACCAAATGCCTTCTTCACTATCCTATCTACCTGCAATTCCACTTTCAAGGTGCTATGAACCTGCACTCCAAGGTCTCTTTGTTCAGCAACACTCCTTAAGACCTTACCATTAAGTGTATAAGTCCTGCTAAGATTTGCTTTCCCAAAATGCAGCACCTTGCATTTATCTGAATTAAACTCCATCTGCCACTTCTCAGCCCATTAGCCCATCCAGTCAAGATCCTGTTGTAATCTGAGGTAACCCTCTTCGCTGTCCACTACACCTCCAATTTGAAATGTCATCTGCAAACGTACTAACTGTACCTCTTATGCTCGCATCCAAATCATGTTACGTAAATGACAAAAAGTAGAGGACCCAGCACCGATCCTTGTGGCACTCCACCGGTCACAGGCCTCCAGTCTGAAAAACAAACCTCCACCACCACCCTCTGTCTTCTACCTTTGAGCCAGTTCTGTATCCAAATGGTTAGTTCTCCCTGCATTCCATGAGAGCTAACCTTGTTAATCAGTCTCCCATGGGGAATCTTGTCGAATGCCTCACTGAAGTCCATATTGATCACATCTACTGCTCTGCCCTCATCAATCTTCTTTGTTACTTCTTCAAAACACTCAATCAAGTTTGTGAGACATGATTTCCCATGCACAAAGCCATGTTGACTATCCCTAATCAGTCCTTTCCTTTCCAAGTACATGTACATCCTCTCAGGATTCCCTCCAACAACTTGCCCACCACCGACGTCAGGCTCACTGGTCTATAGTTCCGTCTTGTCCTTACCATCCTTCTTAAACAGTGGCACCACATTAGCCAACCTCCAGAGCTTTGTAAAAGTTCAGTATAACTTCCCTATCAAGCTAGTGAGAAATGTGGAGGTAATTTTTATGGTAAGGATTCTGTGTGTCACAAGTGAGGTCATAGTTATAAGAGAAAGTAACTAAAACAAAAATTAAGAAGCAGAAGCAAAAGCTGGTCAGAAATGAATGGCTAGTGTGTTTTCTGAAAGACACATATTCAAGATTTCAAAATTACAGGTAGAATTTTATTGGAGTCTGAGTGACATATTCTGTAACTCGATTTCTGGTAGAAGCAGTCAAGGAGGCTGATGAGGTCTGCCCCATCTCTATTTCTGGAAGAATTACCCCATCTTTTGTACTTTTCACACAAGTGGTCAGGATAGCTTTGGACAAGGCAGCACTGAGCTGCCAGGGTGGGGCATTCAGGAACAGTGGGCTGAAGAACATGTTTCTATGCTGTATGACTGTATGACTCTAAGAACTTGTAGATGGCACAACCCAGATTCTTAACATACGACTGGAGCTAACTTGTCATTGTGTCAGACATTGAGAAAACGTGACATGAACATCAAAGGGAGTGCCTGGCAATTACAGCTCACTATTTGCTCCATGTAGGGTATCAGGTACCAACATGTTACCTCCTTGGGCACTGGATACCCACACCTCATATTCACACACATTGGCACCAACATGTGCCAGTTGCTAACAATCCTTACAGCACCTCTCTGATCCACTTAGAGAATGCTTCCACATTCCAATGTTGTACCACAAGCTACACAAGGAACTTACATTATATTGCACAGGAAGGGTACAGCGTGCTCAGGGACATGCTCCCAGCTCCTGGACTGGACCAGCCTGTATCTTCAGACTTTTTGCTCACTGTCCTAGCACAGTCTGAGTCGACATGGATGCTCACAGCATCCCTGCCTTGCATTATCTCACTTTGCCTTTTTGCACCTTTTACCGTCAGCCAGAAACACAGCACTTATTTCACTTCCATCTTGCCTCAGCGTTTAACGCTAAAGGAAAGGAAGGAAGTTGTCATGGTTGGAAATAGGCCTCAGTCAAGTCAACAGGATAGCCTTCACCCGGCTAAGTAAAATCAGGGGAACTTTCTGATATCAGTCCAAGGACTTGGAAGTAATCTGTTAGCCTCAGGGCAGTCAGAGAATGTTCTCCCCATAAAGGGTGAGGAGCTGAATATTGGGCAACCCTTCATTCAAGTGAGGGAAGATGCTACAAGCATTACTGAAGGTGATGGAGCAGGAACCTTAGTGAGAGGTAGGTGTAGTAGCAGAGGTAGAGAGAGTGTGAGGTATTAAAGGGAAGTGATGGCACTTGTGCTGTCTGAGAGGAGAAGATAATGGACCTCCTTCATCCAGTGTTGGACATTCATCCAGATAGCTGGGCTGACAGTAACCTGGGCATCAGTCTCGGACCAGGCTGGCATAACCTGGTGTCATGGTCTCCATTGTTGGTACCAAAGGATGGGGGCATCACATCTGGGTATTTCCCATCTAGTAAAACCTTCACACACAGAGAAGCACCAATTACCTCTGTCTACCACAACCAGGGAAAATGTCAGCACTGAGGCAGGGCAACTCCAGACTGACAACTTATCTAGCTCACCACCACCTTCTCAAGAGCAACTAGAGATGAGCAATAAATGCTGGGCCCAGTCAGCAGCATCTGCATACCACAAAATGGATAAATGTTTTAAAAAGGTGAGTTAAAAAAACTCATCATGGGAGAAACATTGGATCATATGAGATCACTAATAACAGCGACTTGGGATCGATATGACGAGGGAACTCACCCTCCCTCAAAAGCTGCTCTTTGAAAGCTTGTGATTTCAAATAAACCTGTTGGACTATAAGCTGGTGTCATGTGACCTCTGACCAAAGATACTGAGACAGCACCTTCCAAACCCAAGAATACTTCCATCTCAAAGCAGAAGGGTAGTAGCTACATGGGAACACCATCACCTGCAATTCCTCTCTAAGCCCCTCACCATCCTGACTTGGAAATGTCTCATTGTTCCTTTACTGTCGCTGGAGTAAAATTCTAGAATTCCCTCCCTTAGGGCATTGGGGTCTATCTACAACACATGGACTGCAGCTGTTCAAGAAGGCAGCTCACCCCCACCTTCTCAAGGGGGGCAACTAGGGATGGGCAATAAATGCTGGGCCCAGCCAGTGACACCCGCATCCCACAAGTAAATTAAAAAAAGATGCAAGTCAATGGTGTGACATATTCAGCTCAGATGAGAATTCACCTCCCTGTATCACATCAAGCATAATCAGTCTTTTTACTTGAATAAAGATAGTACTTTGATTGACTTGCTGCTGTTGGTACCTGAATTCTCCTTCTCCCCAGCATACCTTTCATTATCTTCACATTCCATTGCTCCAACACCCCTTTCATTTCTCAGACCCTCTCGTTATCTCAAGCACAACAACTTGAATGGTAGGATCTATATATGGAATGCTAAAGACTGTGAATTGCTTTTGATAGTTATCATGAAATTACAACAGAAAGAAGCAACGCGTGGGAATACTGCAATGCAATTAAGCTAGAGTGCAATGTTGTTTGAAAAGAAAAGATATTTATTTGCTTCCCACACACTACTGCAATGTCATGGGTTAGTTTTGAATAAAGCAATTGTGAATCCATTCATTCTATGACTTGGTGCATCAAATGTTAACCTCTGGTTCTGAAGTGGAGCTGGTCAGGATCTTCAAGTTCCTAGGTGTAAGTATCTGCAACAATTTATCCTGGGCTATCCATGTCGATGCTACAGTCAGGAAAGCACACCAATGCCTTTATTTCTTCAGAGGACTAAAGAAATTTGGCCTGTTGACAATGACTCTTGACAATTTTTATAGATGCGTCATCGAAAACATTCTATCAGGATGTATCACAGCTCAGTAAGGCAACTGCTTTGCCCAAGACTACAAGAAACTACAAAGAGCTGTGAACGCAGCCCAGTCCATCACACAAACCATCCATTGATTCCATCTGCATTTCCAGCTACCTCAGCTAAGCAGCCAACATAATCAAAGACCCCCTCCCAACACAGTTATACTCACCTTCACTCTCTTCCATTGGGTAGCAGATACAAAAGTTTGAAAACACGAACCTATAGATTTAAGAACAGATTTTTCCACAATGTTATCAGACATGAATAGACCTCACATGTATTAGGTAAAAGTGAGGACTGCAGATGCTGGGGATTAGAGTCAGGATTAGAGTGTGCTGGAAAAACACAGCAGGTCCAGCAGCATCCTGATGAAATGTTCCTACCTGAAATGTCAATTTTTCTGTTCCTCAGATGCTGTCTGACCTGCTCGGTTTTCCCAGCACCACTTTAATCTAGACTCTAATCTCCAGCTTCTGCAGTCCTCATTTTCGCCTGATTGATTTTAACCCTACTGCGAAGCCTCTTGCAAGGATGCTTACCTTGAAGACGTTTTCCTCCTCTCTCTACAAAGATCTCCATGAGTCCCTCTCTCACTGCAATCCCCAGGTCATCTCCTCTGCCCTGAAGCTCTTCACCCCTGTCCTGAAACAGACTCGCTACCACAGCCACATCTGCTTCCTCAGTGCCTGACTCCGTAATCAACCAATCCCACATGGACTCCGAACTACATTCAGACCAGCACAGTTTGGATCTGAACAGGACACCCAGTACAGACTACAGATTCAAAACCAGCTGCAACAGTTCTCCTTCAGGATCCTCCGCTCCGTGCTCACAGCCATGCACAGTCACCTAACCTCTCTACAGTCAGCTATGCCTCAACTGAACTGCATGGGACCCCTGTTGTACTATATCCTAAGAAGAATTCATACTCTCAACAAACAGTATTTCTACACTATATCAAACATCAAAAATTCTAAGTACAACAAACTTTTACCTACCCATTCCTGATGAAGAGCTCCTGCCCGAAACGTAATTTTCCTGCTCCTCGGATGCTGCCTGACCTGCTGTGCTTTTCCAGCACCACTCTAATCCTGACGCACATATATTAGAGTTAATCTTTCTCTGCACCTTCTCTGTAGCTGTAACGCATTTGTTCTGTTACCGGGAGGAACCTATGTAAGGTATGATTTGTCTGGTTAGCACGCAATACAATACATTTCACTGTATGTTGGTACTTGTGACAATAATAAATCAAATCAAAATCTAACATCACATTGTTCTGTGAACTGGTTATAACAAGTCTAAGGTTCTTACAAAGTCTAACATTAAAAGTTAAATGGGACAGTTACATAATTCATAACACTAATACAGTATAGAAGGGGACTATATTCACGAGAGAAGTAGAAAAGGATAGCCAACTCCCATTCCTAGACGTGATAGTACAGAGAACACCGAACGGAGAATTCACCACAAGGGTACACAGGAAAACAACACACACAGACCAAGTCCTAAACTATGAAAGTAACCACCCCAACACACACAAACGAAGCTGCATCAGGACACTATTCAAAAGAGCTACAACACACTGCAGTACACCAGAACTGTGAAAAGAGGAAGAGGAACACCTATACAATGGATTCGCCAAAAACTGATACCCGCGCAACTTTATCAACAGATGCCTAAGAGATAGACCACGGAACGAGGACATGCCACAACCAAAAGGACTAGCCACACTACCATACATCAGGAACGTTTCAGAACTGACAGCCAGACTACTGCAACCCTTAGGACTCAAAACAGCACACAAGCCAACAGCCACGCTCAGACAACAACTTACCAGAACAAAGGAGCCAATACCCAACATGAGCAAAACTAATGTAGTTTATAAAATACCATGCAAGGACTGCACAAAACACTATATAGGACAAACAGGAAGACAGCCAACAATCCGCATACATGAACACCAACTAGCCACGACACGACCAGCTATCCCTAGTAGCCACACACTCAGACAACAAGCAACATGAATTCGACTGGGACAACACTACTATCATAGGGCAAGCCAGACAGAGAACAGCCAGGGAATTCCTAGAGGCATGGCATTCATCCACAAACTCCATCAACAAACACATCGACCTGGACCCAATATACCAACCACTACAGCGGACAGCTGAAACTGACACCCGGAAGCGGCAAGGACAGACCACTATAAATACCGGAAGAAACATCAAAGAAGCGCTTCGCAGGAGGCTCCAGAGCACTGATGATGTCTCCTAGCCAGGGGACGAAACGTTTGCAACAAAAACTTCCATCTCGGCGAACAGAACCACTACAACAAGCACCCGAGCTACAAATCTTCGCACAAACTTTGAATAGAAGGGGACTATTAATCCCATTCAGTTTGTACTTATTCTTGCAAAGGGCAATCTAATTAGCTCACCCCATGTCTGCCAATTGTTTTCCCATATCCTTTTTATGTTTATTACTTTCCATATATTTATCCAATTTCACTTCAAAAGCTGCAAATGAATTGATTCTGGGAGTTTATGGTCTGCAAACGTCAGCTATTCCCTACATTTAATCGACAGGAAAGCTTAGTTCTCTTGCGAGACTTCAGTACTTTGCCATTTATTAACACTGGGAAACCGGAGAAAGATTAGATTAGATTAGATTACTTACAGTGTGGAAACAGGCCCTTCGGCCCAACAAGTCCACACCGACCCGCCGAAGCGCAACCCACCCATACCCCTACATTTACCCCTTACCTAACACTACAGGCAATTTAGCATGGCCAATTCACCTAACCCGCACATCTTTGGACTGTGGGAGGAAACCGGAGCACCCGGAGGAAACCCACGCAGACATGGGGAGAACGTGCAAACTCCACACAGTCAGTCGCCTGAGTCGGGAATTGAACCCGGGTCTCGGGCGCTGTGAGGCAGCAGTGCTAACCACTGTGCCACCGTGCCGCCCACACCGTGCCAAAGACTCAAGGTTGATAGGCAAGGGGACTAAAGGTGGAAACATTGTGGAGGAGATGAGGAGGGGCTTGTAAATCTGTGGAACTCACTGCCCCAGAGTGCAGTGGAAGCAGAATCAATCAACAGATTCAAGAAAAATATAGATACATTTCTGATGAAAAGCAGGATTAAGAACTGTGGGGAGCAAGCTGGGGAGTGGAGTTGAGACCAGAATAAGATCATGCTAAATGGTGCAGACAGCTGGAAGGGCTGAATTATTTACTTCTGCTCCTAGTTCCTATGTTCCAACAAATTATCGGCAAGCAATAATGAGCAGGAAAGGCTAAGCTTTCGTTTCTGTGGCCCATGAACTGCAAGTTCATGGTTTCACACCAAGATGATTCAACTTTAAAACAAAAACAATAAAATGCAGAGAAACTCAATAGGTCTGACAGCATCTGTGCAGAGAGAAATAGAGTTAACAATTCAAGTACAATATGACTTTTTTGCAAAATACTGACAAAGGATCATATTGCACTCAAAATGCTAACCCTGCTTTCTCTCCACACATGTTGCCAGACCTGCTGAGGTCCTTCAGCATTTTCTGTTTTTAATTTCAGATTTGCAGCATTATTGTTCTCTGCCTTTGTTCTGATCCAAAGCTGAGCTCTGATAAATAATTGCAAAGACCAACTTATTAAACTTTGTACTTCACAACAGCATATGAGCCTTTACTCCCAAACACACTGACCCAATGTTGCCAAAATGCCTGTTACTTGCTATATTTTTCAATTACTATGTTCTTATAATTGAGACATTTCCACATTCTGAATTTAACTTCAGCATCAAGAACTGAGTTAACAAGAGGGTAAAGCTACTTTCCAAATCTCAACCCATTGTAAAGCACATGTGTGAGCTATTCTCAGCCGTTTTTTTTTAAATTGATGCTGAGAGTGAGAGACAGCCAATTTACTGCCAATTACTATAGGTTATTTGTGTTGGGGACTTAAGCTGGGAAGAACTTCATTAAAAGGGTCCCAGCTCATTTCACATGAGATCATGTTCAACAGGGACAGTGATTGAGGAGCATTTCTCTGTGTCAGTGTGTGCTGGAATTAAAACCACCACACTGTCCTTTTTGTGCACACAATGGATATCCATTTGGTAAGGGCCGTTGTGCTTAACGTTGATATTCTCTGGAGTTTTTAGCTCATAACGGAAAAGCTTTTTAATACAATGGTTAAAAGTTTGTGAAATTGCAGTGAGAGAGCAACAGAGTACAAGTAAAGAAATGTAATCAAAACCAGAAGTAGCTGGAGAAACTCAGCAGATCTGTGGAGAGAAATCCAAGTTAATGTTTTGAATTCAGTGACTCTTCAACAGAACATTGGTTTTCTCCCCACAGATGCTGCCAGACCCACTGAGGTCTCCAGAAATTTCTGTTTTTTGTTTCAGACCTCCAGCATCCACATGTTTTTGTTTTATAAAAAAAAGGCAAAGACTTACATTCCTATAGTGCCTTTTATGATCACAATGTACTTTATAGCCAGTGAGGTGTAAGTACTGTGATAGTGTAGGAAACGCAATGGCCAATATATAACAGCAAACTTTCACAAACAGAATAATAGTGACCAGTTTTGTTTCATAACACTGGCAAAGATAAATATCTAGGGGAAAGTGAGGACTACAGAGGCTGGAGATCAGAGTCGAGAATGTGGTGCTGGAAAAGTAC
Source organism: Hemiscyllium ocellatum (assembly GCF_020745735.1). Classification (NCBI taxonomy): domain Eukaryota; kingdom Metazoa; phylum Chordata; class Chondrichthyes; order Orectolobiformes; family Hemiscylliidae; genus Hemiscyllium; species Hemiscyllium ocellatum. The sequence continues at coordinate 58,766,471 of NC_083422.1, read as the reverse complement.
AGCAGGTCAGCATCTGAGGAGCAGGAGAATCAATGTTTTGGGCATAAGCATGATATCTAATGAAGAGCTTATGCCCAAAACGTCGATTCTCCTGCTCCTCGGATGTTGCCTGACCTGCTGTACTTTTCCAGCACCACATTCTCAACAAAGATTAAGATCTCTCCATACCAAACAGTGAAGCTGGTTTGGGCGGCTGAAATGCCTATCCTGTCCCTAGTTCTTCAACTGCAATGCTCTTTTTCAAAAGAACGCCATGGAAACTTTTGTTTATATCGGACTGAGAGGGTAGTCAGTTTAATGTTTCCCTCTAAAGATGGCACTTTCACCCATATTCCCCAGTACTGCACTGGCAGGTCAGCCTTTGTGATTACTGCCACACTTTCCATTAGATCCATTGATCTGCTTGGAATTTCCAAACAAATGTAATCACATTGGCTGCTGTCCAGAATTGGTAACATTTAATTTAATCTTTATTGATTAGCATTCTGGACCTTTGTGATTAAACATGTTTTGTTTTATTGCTTTCAGCCAGAACTATCCCTTAGCCAGTATTTCTCTTCATAAGCCTCAGTTCTTTGTGAAACTAGTCTGCACTTTATTTGATACAGTACAGTATTATACAATACTGCTACAATAGGTAGTGTTTAGACTGTTGATATTACACCTCACTATGTTTTAGTGTTGAATGCCTTTCACTAGCCTTTAGTTGGAGCTTGCAATAGAAACGGCATTACAAAGTGATATAATGTGGCTCTGCATCATATATTTTGTCTCACATATTCATAACAGCTTTGAATAGTTTTGATCTGTTAATTTTATTTTCCCTCAATCTTTCCACTTAGCCTGATAATAGTGTCGAACAACCCAATGGAGGGTTCTCACATAGTGAAGGTGAACTGGATCTCCACAAGTACTGCGCAGTGGTCAATCCTACTGATACCATCAAAAGACCATAAGGCCAGAAGAAATAGAAACAGCAGTCGACCACTCAGCCCGTTCAGGCTACTCTACTATTCAATGGGATCGTAGCTGGTCTACTTTCCTGCCTTTTCACTGTAATCCTTGATTCCCCGACCAACCAAGAATCTATCCCTCTCAGCCTTAAATATACACAAGGACTCTGGCCTCACAGGTCTCTGTGACAAGGTGTTCCAAAGGCCCACAATCCTCTGAAAAAAAAAATTGCTCCTCATTTCAGTCTGAAATCAATGCCCCTTTATTCTGAGACTGTGCCCTCAGGCCCTTGACTCTCCTATGCTGGGGATCTTTCTTTTTAATGCATTCATGGGATGTAGACATCACTGGCCAGGCCAGTACTCATTGCCTATTTCTAATTACCCAGAGGGCATTTGAGAGTCAACCACATTCCTGTGGGTCTGGAGTCATATGTAGACCAGACCAAGTAAGGATCGCAGATTTCCTCCCCAAAGCATGTTAGTGAAACAGATGGGTCTTTCTGAAAATCAACAATGGTTTTCATGGCCATTATTAGATTCCTAATCCCAGATTTTTCTAAAAATTGAATTCAAATTCCAATATCTGCCTTGGAAAGATTTGAACTTGGGTACCTAGAACAATACCTAGGTCTCTGGATTAATATTCCACTGATAATACCTCTGGACCATCATCCTCCCTATGGAAGAGTGGGCTAAACAAAGGCAAGTAGGACTAGTTTAGTTTGGAACGGAAGGGTTGCCCAAGGGCCTCAGTTACTTTATCTATCACTCTATGACCCTGTCAAGTTGCTTAAGAGTCCTATATTTCCATGAGATCACTGCTTATTCTTGTAAATTCTGATGGGCAGAGTTCCAACCTTTGCTCATAAGACAATCCCTCCATACCTGGGATCATCTTGGTGAACCTTCTCTGAACTGCCTGCAATGAAACGATTCATTTCTTTAAGCCAGGAGACCCAACCTGCTCACAATACAGCAGGTGGGAGCTCACCAGTGCCCAGTTGCAGTAAGGCCTTCCAGTTCGTATACTCTAAGCTTTTGAACTAAGAGCCAATGTGGACAGACTTCTTCATTTCTCTAAATGGATTTGTCAGGCTAAGGTCAAACAGGTTAATCCTCACAGCTAGCAGCCAGGTCTTCCAGGTAATAGTACTAAGCCATTCTTGGTGGATTCTGCTCACTACCAGCAACACTATCTCCAAGTACATTTGAGCATGAAGAAACTCAGTAAGCAAAGTTGAGGGGAAGGGTTCAATAGAGACAGCAACAGGTTTCTCTGTCTATATTTGTTCTGAACATTCATAGTTCAAGAGTCAATGTTGTGGTCTTCCAGGGTGATTTCTAGTATACCACATAGCATTGGGACATACCAACAAATACAGGCAGCTCCATTCAGTAATCTGTAGGACAGCTCTCTAATCTAACACTAAATTTAACTGAGGAGGGTCAATGAATTGTGGGTGCCATTTCATTGTGATCTGGTTCATCACTTATATCCAGTTTAGTTCTTTTATTAATTAGTAAAATTGTCAGTTGTAGACCATTTTGTAAAACAGTTAAGAGCTCACACGATGCATCGTCCTGGAGTCACATACAGAGCAGCCTGGGAAAGAAAAGTGGATTTTTTTTTGAAAGAGTCTTTGTAAGGCTTGTTGGATTTTCCCAAAAAATCCAGCAACTGCATTGTCACTTCTCTTTTATTGATACATTCTAATGTCTTCATTTTTATTTCTAATTTTACCATCTCCCCACCACAGTTATATAAAGGACAGCTGGGCCTCTGATTTGACTTGAAGCACATTTCCACAAAGTGCTACTCTGGAATATTAGCCTAGATTGTCTTATGGTTCGGGGAAGGGATGAAAACCAGCATGTTTTGACCGTGGATGTGAAAGTGTTGCTGACTGAGCCAAGTCCACTGATGCTGTGGGTTAATTCAGGTTCATGTTACTGCAGTAAGGGTGGGGGCGGGGGGGGGGGGGGGGGAAGGGGGGAGGGAAATGATATTAACCCTATCCACTCAATAGGCAAGCTGTTACAATTGCACGTGTTGCATATGCACCATAATGCCAACAGGAATGGATTGGTTGCAAATATAGCCTTCGTCCTGTTGAGCAGCCAGCAAAGCCAGCAGTATATATGTTGGATCTGAATGATATCAGCCGGACCTGGCTGCAGTTTTAACTTTACAGATGAGTGCTGCTAGGCAACTAAAGTGGTAAAGGAAATGGGGCCCAAACAGGTAAGTCTTCCCAATGTTGTTATTGCTTTCTTTTCAGGAGAAACTTAGAACATAAGAAAAGTACAGCGCAGAACAGGCCCTTCGGCCCACAATGTTGTGTCAAGGATTATTCCTAATATAATCTAAAATAACCTACCCTACACACCCCTCAACTCACTGCTATCCATGTGCATATCCAACTTAAATGTCCCTAATGATTTTGCTTCCACCACCACCGTTGGCAACGCATTCCATGCATTCACAACGCTGTGTGAAGAACCTACCTCTGACCTCTCCTCAATATCTTAAATCTAAGAGGAAGGTATAGTGATCCTTTGTGCTAGTCAAACCTGCTCTGGGGAAGCATCTCTAGCTATTGACTCTATCATTACCTTGCCTCTCATTACCTTGTATACTTCGATCAGGTCACCCCTCTTCCTCCTTCTCTCCAGAGAGAAAAGTGCAAGCTTGCTCAACCTCTCTTCGTAAGACGAGCCTCCAGTCCAGGCAGCATCCTGATAGATCTTCTTTGCACCCTCTCCAAAGCCTCTGTATTTTTCCTATAGTAGGCTGACCAGAACTGGACACAATATTCTAAGTGTGGTCTCATCAGGGTCTTGTAGAGCTGCATCAAAATCTCACCGCTCTTAAACTTGATCCCCCTGTTAAGAAAGCATATGGTGTTTTGGCTTTCATTAAAAACCTATCCACTTGGGTGGCAACTCTATGCACTTGAACACCAAGATCCCTCTGTTCCTCCACACTGCTAAGAATCCTGTCTTTAATCCTATATTCAGCATTCATGTTTGACCTTCCAAAATGCATCACTTCACATTTATCCAAGTTGAACTCTATCTGCCATTTCTCAGCCCAGTTCTGCATCTGGTCTATGTTGTGCTGCAGTCTGCAACAGCCCTCAATACTAACAATGGCCTCTCCAACCTTTGTGCCATTGGCAAATTTACTAACCCACCCCTCAACCTCCTCATCCAAGTCATTCATAAAATCTATAAAGAGAAGAAGCCCAAGAACAGAGCCCTGCAGGACACCACTCACCACTGGCCTCCGGGCAGAATACTTTCCATCTACAACCACTCTTTGCCTTCTGTCAGCCAACCAATTCTGAATCCAGATAGCCAAATCTCCCTGTATCCCATACCTCCTGACTTTATGAATGAGCCTACCATGGGGAATCTTATCAAATGCCTTGCTGAAGTCCATATCCACAACATCCACTGCTCGACCTTCATAGACCTGTTTTGTCACCTTCTCAAAGAGCTCAATAATATTAGTGAGGCATGGCCTGCCCCTCACAAAGCCATGCTGACTGCCTTTAATCATGCTATACTTTTCCAAATAGTCATAAATCCTATCCATCAGAATTCTTCCCAAGATTTTGCTGACCACAGACGTCAGACTGACTGGTCTGTAATTCCCATGGATTTCCCTATTCCCATTCTTGAAAAGCCTCCATCCAATCCTCTGGTATGACTCCCGTGGAGAGTGAGGAGGCAAAGATCATCGCTATCGGCTTAGCAATCTCCTTTCTTGCTTCTCCGGAGCAGCCTAGGATAAATCTGGTCTGGCCCTGGGGACTTATCAATCTTAATGTTTGCTAAAATTTCCAGCACATCAACTTCATCAATCTTGATCTGTTCAAGCTTGTCGGGCTCTCTGGCTCTTCCTGGCCTTAGAAGAAATATATTTGCTTCATCCTTGTCCAATACATTCCTTCCCGTCCTGGTGCAGAGATCCTCAAGAGATTACCCCAGAAACTGATCCTTCCACATAACTGATCTCAAAGGGTGGCATCTGAGACCATGTAACTGTCTACTGCTTCACACCAAAAGTAGCAGCTGGCAGTTAGTCCAGCGAGATTTACACAAGTTAAAATCCCTCCAACTCATTGTTGTGGTTCTGTTCGCCGAGCTGGAGGTTTTTGTTGCAAACGTTTCGTCCCCTGGCTAGGTGACATCATCAGTGCTTTGGAGCCTCCTGCGAAGTGCTTCTAGGACGACACCACTGTCATAGGGCAAGCCAGACAGAGAACAGCCAGGGAATTCCTAGAGGCATGGCATTCACCCAAACTCCATCAACAAACACATCGACCTGGACCCAATATACCAACCACTACAGCGGACAGCTGAAACTGACAACAGGAAGCGGCAAGGACAGACCACTATAAATACCGGAAGAAACATCAAAGAAGCGCTTCGCAGGAGGCCCCAAAGCACTGATGATGTCACCTAGCCAGGGGACGAAACGTTTGCAACAAAAACTTCCAGCTCGGCGAACAGAATCACAACAACGAGCACCCGAGCTACAAATCTTCGCACAAACTTTGATCCCTCCCGCTCAATCTCTAGAGAATTTCTAACTTACACAGTTGTTCATCAGCAAGAACAGCTCTGAATTCTGAAATTGGACAGAAAGATACTGAGAAATTCAACCTAAGTATGGACATAGCAGGTCCAAGGATAAATTCTGAGCAAGCATTTCACTGAGACAATGACCCAGTTTTTCACTTTGAGAAAATGTAGACTAAGTATATTTATGTAAGCATTTTACATCCCTCTTTTAATTTTCAGAATGTGCTCTTCCTTTCTCTTTTGATTTATTGATGCCGATTAGAACAGAAACAAATGGTTAATCACCCTGACAAAAAGGTGAATAGACATATACACAGGAAATATATTCACTTTATTTGGTTGTCAAAAAATTAAGTAAGGCAATGAACTTGAGGAATAAACAATCATTCCACAAGTACTGCTCATAAATAGAGTGAGTTTAAAAACACTAAAATAGGATATAGTCTTCCATGTGACATTAAATTTTCTTTGGCATAAAGCTTACAAGAATACTTTTGCTTTCATTTTTGCTTGCTTTTATTCCTCTAAGCTAAAATCACTAAAAGCTTTTAAATGCATTTATATTTCAAATAGTCAGATTACTTTGGGTTCACATCGTAATTCAAGTGCTCATCTTGTAGCCAGATGAATCGAATGGTAGGATTTGTGCAGTGTGGTACATAAGTGAAATTCTATGGATGGTCTCGGCTCAGCTGGTCACATTCTCACCGACTCACTGAGAAATACAAAGCCTGGGACGGAATTGAGTGTAGTTTCAATCTCTGTTCGGCACTTAATTGACCCACCTCAGACAGAGTGGAGGATGGTTTGGTGCTTCAAGTGGACTCTCCATTCCTGGGATAAGTAGGAAAGGGAAACATCAGTTATGGCAACGATCAACTATCCAGAGGTCACCACACCTCTCTCAGTCAATGAACGTTCCTAGTGGCTGTAAGCATGACAATAGAAAACCTACAGCCATCATGGAGTTGTATTTGAGTAAAATTCATAGAAACAGAAAATCCCCACAGTGTGGCAGCAGGTCATCGAGCTCTGAGTCCACATTGACCCTCTGAAGAGTATATCCCACCCGGACCTTATCCTTGTAACCCTGCATTTCCTGTGGCTAATCCACCTAACCTGCTCATGTTTGGACAGATTGGATTCGACATGATACATTGCTGTCACATGTACCCAAGTACGGTGAAAGGTTTTGTTTTGTGTGCAATACAGGTGGTTCATAACATACAAGTATCATCCGGTGAATCCAGCGAGGAATACAAAGTAAGTGCACAAAAAGCAAGATCAACATTAAATTTGAAATTTCACCATTGTTGATGAAGAGCTTATGCCTGAAACGTTGAATCTCCTGCTCCTCGGCTGCTGCCTGACCTGCTGTGCTGTTTCAGCAATACACTCTTGACTCCACTCTCCAGTCTTCATTTTCTCCTCATTCAAATTGGAGAGGTTCATTCAGAAATCTAATAACAGAGGGGAAGAAGCTGTTCTTGAATCTGTCAGTATGTGTGTTTCTGTGGGAAGAAGCCAGAGAACTCAGAAGACACCGATGCAGATGTAGGGAGAATGTGTACTCTCCACACAGACAGACAGTCACCTGAGAGTGGGATTGCCAGGGACCCAGGTTCATCGCAAGGCAGGAGTGCTAACCACTGAGCCACCTGAACACTTTCAGACCCAACGCTTTCAGAAACAGGAACATAAATCACAAGCAAGAAGGTCATCTGATCTACCACTATTGCCCCACACTCAACACCTGAATGCTACGGCCAGACAATTTTTCACCCACCCTCCCCATCAAATCAACCACAACAACATGCCAGGGCAGAAACAAGGGGGAAAAAAACCTAATGCTCCCATCTCCATACAGACTTCTAACTTTTAGACAGAGAGACAAACATCTGGTAGGTGGGGAGAATGGTGCAACAAGATTCAGTTTTTAAAAAGATTTTAAAAAAGAAAAACATTGCCTTCCTTATGGAACTACAATCCTTATATTAAACAATCCACAGTTGCTCCCAGCTTGCAATTTGTTTCTTGCTATTAGGGGGCACATGCATTTAAGGTGAGAGGGTCAAGTTTAAAGGAGATGTGAGGGGTATGTTTTTTTACACAATGAGTGGTAGGAGTCCGGAATGTCCGGCTTGGTTTGGTGGTGGAGACCTATACAATAAACATATGGATTCCACCAATAATGCCTGGGAACTCCACTATAAAATTTCCCTCAGCCTGAAAAACATCCATGAGTCTCTATTCCCTAGTTCCTATCACAAAGCTAACTTTATATCCCTGTTGCTACTGCCCTGATTATTCTGAGTGCTAACACTGCCCAAAAGGCTTTTGAATGGCACCTTGAGGAACTGACCCAGTATCAAAGTGCCAACCAAAGTGTCAAAAGGATCTCGCAAAATCAACAGTCATAAACTGTCAAGGTATTTAAAACTTCTACCCTTGAAATCTTTGAATCCCTGAAGTGTTAAAATAAATCATTGTTTACTATTTCTCTGTCTGTTGACATACCTGAGGCTGCAATTACTGGATGAGCAATGAGTGACTGATTTCACCATCTTTCATTATCACAGTTATCAGATTGACAACTTGAAATGGCTGTCTATTCTTTGAAGTGGGACTGTGAATTTCAACACATGTTTATAACAGATAATGCACTTTCAGTCTTATGGTTATATAGGATTAAATTGTTAAAGGAAATGACTTGGAGATAGTAAGGACTGCAGATGGAGAAGTCAGACCTGATAAAATGTGGCGCCGGAATGGCACAGCGAGTCAGGCAGCATCACAGAAGCAGGAGCAGGAAAGTCAGCATTTTGGGTCGAGACTCAAAACGTGCTTGTCAGTGAAAGAATCATCAAGATCATCTCAATAACAGAACCTTGGAACAAATACTACTGAACAATACTTCCAGATTTTTCCCTCTCCTCAATAAATTGCTTTCCCTCTCCGTTGGTGGTCTGTTCCATACAGAAACCTGGTCCATGGTTTTCCTCGTCCTGGGTCTGAAAATCCGCTAACTTGGGGAACTTTGTGTACTTTTTAAGAATCCTTAACTCTTGTGATAATAGTGGGAATTGTGAAGTTTGAGTTCCAGTGCATTATCCTACAGAGTAGTAACAAAATGCCATCTGCTTTCTCCTCAGTTAAACAATCTAAGCTTTGCCTCGATCTCAAACAGAGAGGCTGTGAGGCTTATTGCCAGGGAGAATTCAGAAAAAGGTCATATGACTCCCTTGTTTTCCCTAAACTTAAAGCTACAGCACCAAAACGCAAAATCTCACAAGTGTGACACGCGGAACAAAAAGAGAGGGAAAAGCATTGGTAAAAATTTGCCTTTAACCCTTTCAGGTAATCACAATGAATCTTTTAAGAATTAGGAAGAAAAGAAAGAGACAGTTTTAAGCAAATCACATTATTCAAACACTAAACAAAATAAAGGAGATTTGAGAATTAGAGGGGTTTTCAGGAAATTGTTTTTCTCGCAGAGTGGCAGAGGTCTGCAATGCGCTGCTTTGGAGGGGAGTTGAGGAGGGAAACCTTACAGCCTTTAAAAAGTACTTGGATGAGCACTTGAAGTGTCATAACATTCAAGGCTATGGCCTGAGTGTGGGGAAGTGAGATTAGTGTAGACTTACTGCAGCTTTGGCAGTGTAGGCTTGATGGACTGAAGGTCCTTTTCTGTACTCAATGAACCGAAAGAAAGACAAGCACAAGACAAGGAGGTACCACAACATTGCCTTTGCATAGAAGTTAACAAACTGAAGGTCATCTTGACAAGATTAAGCTTAGAGATAATGGAAATCAGCTATGAATGTCTTACCACAGTTTCTACAACAGTTGGAGATGTTAAGCACAGATTTTTTTTATTGCAATCTTCAACATTGTTTGAACTTGCTGATGCTGAATTTTTACAGCTGAACGTTCAAAAGCTGAAGATTAAACTTTAAAGATTATGAGATTCAATTACAGAAACATTGTGGCATAAGCATTCTGTGAGCTGGCACAATGTGAAGCTGTAATTTTCTTTGTTATTTTTATTTTTACGATTATGAGAGGCCACCACTTTACAGAATTGCTTAGTTGCTGAAATGAGATGGATAGAATTAACACTCGGAAGCTCGTTCAGCTGTCTGCATTTTCTAAAAAAAAAATTACATCTGCAACTATGGATGATAGAGAATGAACAACAAGGATATGTAAAGAACAAATAGTTCGTGAACATTACCCCAGTACGGAGATTAACTTGCTGCCTTTAGTGACTTATTTTGAATTTTAAATGCTTCTAGAGGTGTGCATGAATTGAGTTTAAAGACAGATCTAAGATTAACATACAAGGCAACATGATGTAAATGACAAAATACACATTGAGAAAAGTTTTCTCTCTATGGATGAAGAAAGATGAAATGGATTTCTTCAATAATTATCTTGTAGTCTACTTTGAATGCTTACACACAAACTTGGCTACTGAAGCAATTTTCAGCTAATCTAAAATTAATTATTCTCAGGGCCAAGAATGTATGAAGAAATACAGAGTAAAGCTAAACCCATTTTGAAGAACTGTAATACAGAAGGAATTACAAAAGCAAGAAAGATAAATCAGTGGAAAAATATAATGGGCTAGAGCAGGGAGTGAGGAGATAAGTGGCTCTGGCTCTGGTTCATGCTCACCAATCCTGTGACTTGTTAAGGTCACGTTTTCTGTTGCTTACTGTAAAGTAAGATCAAGCTATAGTCTGATGGTTGAATGGTTTCCTAAGAATCAGGCCCAAGGTTTACCAACTAAGAACTAGTCAACCCCTCTCTGATGCAAGGCAGGGTGGTCAGCAACTAGAAGTTTGCTGACAACACCACCGTTGGAGGTCAGGTCTCAAACAAACAATAACAAAGTAGAATACAAGAAAGAGATTAGTGGCATGGTGTAAAGACAACAATCTCTCCACCAACGTCACCAAAACAAAGGAGCTGGTCATCAACTTTAAGAAGTGGAGTGGAGTGTCTGCATCAATAATGCTGAGGTGGAGATAATTGAGAGTTCACTGGGACGCAGTTTGGGCTCCTCGAGGACCACTCAACACCTGACCTGAACTTGCAGAGCTGAGAATATAGTGTCCAAAGTCTTATGTGATTCTGCAATTGGGCAGCTTTTATTGAAAACAAAACCCAAGCGTCCCATGAATTACACAACTATTTTAAGCCACTTCCGCCCCCATCATGGCCGCTTCCACAGCCACTTCCACCCCTCACAATTCCTCATGCACCACATGTGACATCACTTCCACCCCTCACATCATCACTGATGTCACATGCTCAGTGACTTCCACTCCCCCCCCCTCACCAGTGCCATGTTTGCCACCCCTTCTGCCCCCACCAACACCACGCACCTCCATTCTGCTGGCACACCCCCCACTGTCACCATCCCCGCCCCCCAGAACCCTGAGGGGAACACTACCCCTGCTGTTGACTCTACCCCCATTACCAGTTACAGGCTCCGCCCCCACTCCCAGCTCCACACCCACACCAGATCCCAGCTCCCAGCCCTACTGAGTTTTCACCATCCCTCCAGACCTTCCCCTCACTGAGGACAAACGATCAGTCCTCAGCAAAGGACTCACTTTCATCACCCTCCGTCCACGCATCAATGAATTTAATACACGCCGTGACGTCGAACAATTCTTCTGCCACCTCCGCATTTACTTTCACAAACAGAACTCCCACCCACCTTCCGAGGACCCCTTCGCCCACCTCCAACCCACTGCATCCACCTGGACACCCCGTGCTGGCCTATTACCCGCCCTCGAATTCTTCATTTCCAACTGCCAAGACATTAACTGTCTCAACCTGTCTACCCCCCTCCCCCACTCCAACCTCTCACCCTCAACACGCAGCCCTCCACTCCCTCTGCTCCATTCTGACCTCACCACCAAGCCAAAAGATAAAGGGGGTGCAGTGGTAGTCTGGCGCACTGACCTCCACCCCGCTGAAGCCAAAAGCCAACTTGAGGACACCTCCTCCGACCGCCCCCTCAACCATGACTCCATCACCCATCACCAAACCATCATCTCCCATAACATACAGAACCTCATCACCTCAGGAGATCTACCACCCACAGCTTCCAACCTCATAATCCGGGAATCCCGCACTGCTCGGTTCTACCTCCTTCACAAGATCCACAAGCCTGACCACCCTGGCCGACCCATTGTCTCAGCATGCTCCTGCTCCATTGAACTCATCTCTACCTACCTCAACACTGTCCTATCCCCCTTGTCCAGGAACTCCCCACATATGTTCGGGACACCACCCATGCCCTCTACCAAGACGTCCGTTTCCCCGGACCCAACGCCTCATCTTCACCATGGACATCCAATTCCTGGACACCTCCATCCGCCATGACCAGGGCCTCTAAGCCCTCTATTTCTTCCTCTCCCGACATCCCCAACAGTACCCTTCCAACGACACTCTCATTCATTTGGCCAATCTGGTCCTCACCCTTAACAATTTCTCCTTCGAATCCTCCCACTTCCTCCAAACCAAAGGGATAGCCATGGGCACATGTATGGGCCCCAGCTATGCCTGTCTCTTTATTGGCTACGTAGAACAGTCCATTTTCCGTAGTTACACCAGCACCACTCCCCACCTCTGCCCCCGTTACATTGATGACTGCATTGGCACCACCTCGTGCCCCCGTGAGGAGGTTGAGCAATACATCAACTTCACCAACACTTTCCACCCTGACTTTAAATTTACCTGGACCATCTCTGACACTTCCCTCCCCTTCCTGGACCTCTCCATCTCCATTGACGACGACCTGCACCCACACCTCCTCCCTCACCTCTATCCAAGGCCCCAAAGGAGCCTTCCACATCCACCAATATCATTTATTGTATCCGTTGCTCCCGATGCTGTCTCCTCTACATTGGGGAGACTGGGCGCCTCCTAGCAGAGCGCTTTAGGGAACATCTCTGGGACACCCGCACCAATCAACCACACTGCCCTGTGGCCCAACATTTCAACTCCCCCTCCCACTCAGCTGAGGACATGGAGATCCTGGGCCTCCTTCACCGCCGCTCCCTCACCATCAGACGCCTGGAGGAAGAATGCCTCATCTTCTGCCTTGGAACACTTCAACCCCAGGGCATCAATGTGGACTTCAACAGTTTCCTCATTTCCCCTTCCCCCACCTCACCCCAGTTCCAAACTTCCAGCTCAGCACTGTCCCCATGACTTGTCCTACCTGCCTATCTTCTTTTCCACCTATCCACTCCACCCTCCTCTCTGACCTATCACCTTCATCCCACCCCCATCCACCCATTGTACTCTTTGCTATCTTCCCCCACCCTCCTCCCTGACCTATCACCTCCATCCCCGCCCCCACTCACCTATTGTACTCTATGCTAATTTCTCCCCACCCCAACCCTCCTCTCATTTATCTCTCCACCTTGCAGACACTCTGCCTGTATTCCTGATGAAGGGCTTTTGCCCAAAATGTCGATTTTAATGCTCCTCGGATGCTGCCTGAACTGCTGTGCTTTTCCAGTACCACTAATCCAGAACCGTTTTAAGCCAAACCAAAATAAAAAGTTGCTGGAGACATTTGGCAGGTCTGTCAGCATCTGTGAGGACAAAACAGAGTCAACATGTCAGGTGCAGTGACGCTTCTTCAGAACATTATTACTACAGTTCTGAGGAAGGGTCACTGAACCGGAAGTATTAACTCTGTTTCTCTCTCCACAGAACCTGCCAGACCTGTTGAGTGTCTTCAGCATATTTATCGATAGGCAGAGTTTCTCCAAATCCATTAGAAAGCAGAGCCCAGTCATCTGGAGGAAAAAGGAATTTGTCCAGGAATTGCATGTTTTTAATAAAACAAAAAAGTCTGTTCCCTTGTACAATCTCCATGACAATGCCCAAATCAATCAGGGCCCCTTGGAAAACCAGTCAATAACTGGTGTGTCATACAATACAAATTATTGTCTCCTTTAAATTTTGGTAATATTATGACAATAGAATTCCTCTAGTGTGGAAGCAGACCATTTGGCCCATCAAGTACACACTGGACATCCCATCCAGATTCACCCCTACAACAGTACATTTCCCATGATTAATCCACTGAGCCTGCACGTCCCAGAACACCACAGGGCAATTTACACGGCCAATCCAGCTTTGGACACTAGGAGGAGACCAAAGCAAACCCACGCAGAAGCAGGGAGAATGCGCAAACACCACGTAGTTGGTTGCCGGAGGGTGGAATCCAACTCGGGTCCCTGTGAGGCAGCAATGCTAACACTGAGCCACTGTGCCACTCCAGTAAGTGCAAGAAAACCTTCACCATCAGATCTCTTTTCTCAGGAGGACATGATAATTTGCTCAGGCAATGTACCAGCATGGACACTTTGGGTTGAATGGCCTCTTGTAGCCATTGATTAATTTTATGCAAATAGATCAGAGTTGATTTCAGAGATCCCTAACAGCGAAGTGATTGTGATATATGTGTTCAAAAGAATTGGCCAAGTCATTATTCCAGCACACTTTCCAGAATCACTACGTTCTTGTCCCATAGATCAGATAGCAGGACCTTGTGGAGCTTCTAAAGATAGTATATCCTCAGCGAATTAATTATGGATGTGCATGGAGACCTACAGTTTAAGGCTTATATGTGCAAGGTCCATACCAGAAAAGTCAACTCAAAGATTGCTTATGCAAACATATGTGAGATTCAAGGCAATTAGGAGCACCGTGCTGCACTGTGACTTTCTATTAAACATACATTTGTCTTCATTCAAGTTTAATGGAAAAATTAGCTTGGTAAACCCTCTTAATGGTCAAATTTGGAACAAATGTATTGAGTTTTGACAAAATTAAGCAGAATGTCACGTTACAGAGATTATCCGTGAAAGTAATTTTGACTCTGCACTCTGCAATGCAGTCAAGCAAATTTAATGTGCTTTTAAAAAGTAATTAGAAATGCTATACAATGCCAAAAATCACAGTTTGCTCCAAATCTAATTGAAGAGGTTAAGTAGGTCATAAAATACAGAAACAAAACATGGAATACAAAGTGAAGCTGGAGTGGAAACTATTCTCTCAAATTTGGGACCCCGGATTGCTGCCAATCTCAAACAGATAAGGCACACGTTTTTCATCTTGATAATTGTTAAGAATCCTTTTAACTAAAAGGAGCTTTTTCAAAGTTTCTATTCAGTCACTTGCACTGTATCTAACTTGCTTACATAAATAAATTATTGTAAAAGCTTTTTGCATTGACCAAAAATAGTCACAATACATGAACAATATTACACTCAGGAGAAAGAATGTCTGGGTATAAAAGAGGGTAAAGGTCTGGTTCAGGAACACATTCAAGTTTAGTCTTGCTATTAACCCTACGGTACCGCTTGCCTGTGAATTGACAGATGTTATCTGGGCTGAGGAAATAGAATATGACATGCTGAAAAGTAAAATCTTTTGGACACATCAAGACTTCTCCTTCCAACAGTCACACCAATCTCCTCCATCACGAAATCTATCTCAGAGTAATAGGATCGTACAGCACAGAGACAGGCCCTTTGGCCCAAACTGGTCCATACCGACCAAAATGTCCATCAACTCTAACCCCATTTCCCTGCATTTGGTCCATATCCTTCTAATCCTTTCCTATCCATGTATTTGTCCAGATGCCTTAAATGTTATTAATGTACCTGCCTCGACCACTTCAGCTAGCAGCTCATTCCATTTACGTACCACCCTCTGTGTAAAAAAAGTTGGCCCTCAGGTTCCCTTTTATTCCTTTTCCTCGAACCTGAAAGTGATGCCCTCTAGTCCTTGACTCCGGAATCCTGAGAAAAAAAACTGACGGCATTCACCCTGTCCATGCCTCTCATAATCTTATACACCTCTGGAAGGTCCCCCCTCCTTCTCCTATGCTTGAAAGAAAAAAGTTAAAAATCTCAACCCCAGGTTATAGTCCAAATCGATTTATTTGGGAGCGCTAGCTTTTGGAGCAGGATCAATCACCTGATGAAGGAGCAGCACTCTGAAAGCTAGGCCTGCCAAATAAACCTGTTGGACTATAACTTGGGTGTTGTGTGATTTTTAACTTTGTCCACCCCAGGCCAACACCAGCTCCTCCACACTAAAGAAAAAGTCCTAGCTTGTCCAGTCTTTCCCTATAACTCAGACCTTTGAGTCCAGGCAACATCCTTGTAAATTTATTCTGCACTCTTTCCAGTTTAATAACATCCTTCCTGTAGCAAGGTGATCAAAACTGAACACATACTCCAAGTGCAGCCTCACCAACGTCCTGTATAACTGCAACATAGTTTCCCAGCTTCTATACTCAATGCCCTGACTGATGAAGGCCAGTGTGCCAAAAGCCTTCTTCACGCCCTGTCTCCCTGTGACTCCACTTTCAGAGAACAGTGCACCTGAACTCCTAGGTCCCTCTTTTCCACTACACTCCTTAAGGCCCTACCATTCACCATGAAACTCCTACCTTGATTGAACTTTCCAAAATGTAAGACCTCACACTTCTCTATATTAACCTCCATTTACTATTTCTTGGCCCGGCTGATCAAGGTCCTGCTGTAATTTCTGAGAACCTTCCTCACTGTCCACGATGCCGCCTATTTTAGTGTCATCAGCCAACTTACTAATCATACCTTGTACACTCTCATCCAAATTATTGATATAGATAACAAACAGTAATGGGCCCAGCACTGACCCCTGAGGCACTCCACTCATCACAGGCCTCCAGTCCAAAAAACATCCTTCCACTATTACCCTCTGCTTCACACCAATTGTGTATCCAATTTTGCCAGTTCCCCCTGGATTTCATGTGATTTAACCTTCCAGAGCAGCCTACCATGTGGAACCTTATCAAAGGCCTTACTGAAATCCATATTGATGACATCTACCATCCTGCCGCCCTCAACCTTCCTGATCATTTCATCAAAGAACTCTAACAAATTGTGAGGCAAGATCTCCCACACAAAAAGCCATGCTGACTACTTCTAATCTAACCCTGTCTTTCCAAATGCATGTAAATCTTACCCCTCAAAATCTTTTCAAGCAACTTACCCACCACAGGGTTTTCCTTGCAGTCCGTCTTGAATATGAGCACAATATTTGCTACCCTCCAATCTTCCGGGACCTGACCCATGGCTAACAATGATGACATAAAAATATCAACCAGGGCCCCCGCAATTGCTTCTCTAGCCTCTTGCAGTGTTCTCAGATATATCTGGTCTGGACCAGGAGATTTATCCATCTTCCTATGTTCTAATACGTCCAACACCTCCTCCTCTACTGTGATATGGGCTGTCCCCAAGATATCATTAACTTCCCCAAGTTCTCAATTTTCAGGTCTTTCTCCATGGTAAACACAGTGGAGAAATATTCATTGAGAACCTCGCCCACCTCCTGCCATTCTACACATACATGTCCACTTTGGTCCTTGAGGGGCCCTATTCTCTCTCGAGTTATTTTTTCCTTTAATATACTTAAAATTACCTCTTTGGATTCACTCTGATCTTCTCAGCCAAGGCTCTCTCATGTCCTGATTTCCTTCTTCAGTAAACTCCTGTATTCCCTGCATAACTCCAGGAATTCCCTTGATCTCAGCTGCCTATACCTGAGTTACGCCTCCTACCTTTTTCTGGTTAAAGCCTCAATATCTCTTGTCATCCAGTGTTCCCTATTCTTGCTAACCTTGTCCTTCGCACCCACAGGAACATATAGACCTTGGACTCTAGTTATCTCACTTTTAAAGATCTCCCACCTGCCAGAAATCCCTTTGCCTGCAAACTACTCCCATCAACCCCTGCAAGCTCCTCTCTAATTCCATCAACATTCACCTTGCCCCAAGTTAGAACTTGAACCTGTGGATCAGTTTTGTCCCTCTCCATTAATTTTAAAATTAATAGAACTATGGTCACTGGTCCCAAAGTACAAGATAATCAGAAGGTTAGATAAAGTAGGCAATGTGAGCCTCAGATAATGATGGCTAGCACGAGGAGACATAGCTTGAAACCAAGGGGTGATAGACATAGGACAGATGTCAGAGGTAGGTTCTTTACTCAGTTGTAGGTGCGTGGAACGCCCTGCTTGTAACAGTAGTAGACTTGCCAACTTTAAGGGCGTTTAAATGGTGATTGGATAAATATATAGATGATAATGGAATAGTATAAGATAGATGGGCTTCAGATGAGTTTCACAGGTTGGTGCAACATCGAGGGCTGAAGGGCCTGTACTGCGCTGTTATGTTCTATGCTTTCCCATTGTCACCTCAGTCACCTGTCCTGCCTTGTTTCCCAAAAGTCGGTTGGATTTTGCTCC
Source organism: Hemiscyllium ocellatum (assembly GCF_020745735.1). Classification (NCBI taxonomy): domain Eukaryota; kingdom Metazoa; phylum Chordata; class Chondrichthyes; order Orectolobiformes; family Hemiscylliidae; genus Hemiscyllium; species Hemiscyllium ocellatum. Next base: position 58,748,589 of record NC_083422.1, on the reverse strand, counting down.
TTCCCAAGTAGGGCCCTCTACATAATGCTTGAGGAAACTTTCCTGAATGTGCTTAACAAACTCCAACCCAATAAGCCCCTTAACGGCCAGTCTATGTGAGGAAAATTAAACTCCCCTACTATGACAATCCTTTTCCTCCTGCAAGACTCCCTAATTTCCCTGCGCATCTGTTCTTCTAATTCCCATTGACCATTTGGGGGCCAATAGTATAATCCCAATAACCTCTTACTTCTTAGCTCCATCCACAAAGTCTCACTGGATGATCCCTCAGTTACTTCATTTCTGATTACTGCTGTGATACTCGCCCTAATCAAAAATGCAGCTCCCCCTCCCCTCTTTCCATCATCTCTCTCCCACTTGTTGCACCTGAACTCTGGTACATTAAGCTGCCAGTCCTGTCCCTCCTTCAGCCATGTTTCTGTGATGGCTATAATACTCCAGTCTCATGTGTCTATCCAGGCCCTGAGTTCATCGGTCTTACCGATCAGCCCTCTTGCATTGAAACAAGTACAATTTAATCCAATAGGTATTCCTTGCTCCCTGTTGAAAATGTGTTGCTGGTTAAAGCACAGCAGGTTAGGCAGCATCCAAGGAATAGGAAATTCGACGTTTCGGGTATAAGCCCTTCATTCCTTGCTCCCTGCCATGTTCCAACCTGACCTGTTTCTCCAAACTACTATTTCTAATTACGGTGTCTCCCTTGAGCCTCACACTTGTCTCCACATTGTTGAGGATCCTACCCACTGCTGATCTAGTTTAAACCCTCCCTTGTAGCTCTAGCAAACCTGCCTGCCAGGATATTGGTCCCCCTCTAGTTCAAGTGCAACCCGTCCCTCTTGAACAGATCACCTCTGCCCCAGAAAAGATCCCAATGATCTAAATGTCTGAATCTGTGCTCCCTACATCAACTCTTTCGCCACATATTCATCTGCCATATTCTCCTGTTCTAACTCTCACTAACATGTGGCACTGGAAGGAATTTGGAGATTATCACCAACAAGGTCCTGTTTTTTAACTTTGTCCCCCAGCTCTCTATAATCACACTGCAGGACCACATCCCTATTTTTACCTTTGTCATTTGTGCCAACATGCTCAATGACATCTGGCTGCTCCCCCTCACCCTCAATTCATCTTCTCAGGAAATGTTTACATAAAAAGGGAGTTGTAATAATACAGCATGAAGATTTCTAGGTGTTATTGGTTTTAATACTGTTGCAAAAGAAAGGGGAAAATGCAAAGTCAATTAAAATTTTAAAATAGGATGGGGAGCATTTTCAGGATGGCAAACTGTAACTATTGATATGTCAGAGGTAAGTCCTGGCTCCACACATACTGGCAATATGTACAATGACTTGGGTGAGGAAGTTAAAAATCACACACCATAGAGTCATAGAGATGTATAGCACAGAAACAGATCCTTCAGTCCAACCTGTCCATGCCGACCAGATATCCCAACCCAATCTAGTCCCACCTGCCAGCACCCGCCCCTATCCATCCAAACCCTTCCTATTCATATACCCATCCAGATGCCTCTTAAATGTTGCAATTGTACCAGCCTCCACTACATCCTCTAGCTGCTCATTCCATACACGTACTACCCTGTGTGTGAAAAAGTTGCCCCTTAGGTCTCTTTTATAGCTTTCCCCTCTCACCTTAAATCTATAGTTCTGGGCTCCCCCACCCCAGGGAAAAGACTTTGTCTATTTACCTTATCCATGTCCCTCATAATTTTGTAATACTCTGAGACATCACCACCCCTCAGCCTCCGACACTCCAGGGAAACAGCCCCAGCCTGTTCAGCCTCTCCCTGTAGTCAGATCCTCCAACCCTGCCAACATCCTTGCAAATCTTTTCTGAACCCTTTCAAGTTTCACAACATCTTTCCGATAGAAAGGAGACCAGAATTGTATGCAATATTCCAAAACACCAGATTATAGTCCAACAGGTTTATTTGGAAGCACTAGCTTCTGGTTGACAACCACCTGACGAAGGAGCGGGAAATAATCCTTCAGGACTATAACCTGGTGTTGTGTGATTTTTAACTTTGTCCACCCCAGTCCAACACTGGCACCTCCACATCACTCCTTGGAAAGTGAACATACTCCAGCCAAGTATGTGGATGACCTAAAGTAAGGTGGCATAAAGAGTTCTGCAAATGGATATAGACATGTGGGCAAACAATTGGCAGACGGAACATAACATGGGAAAATGTGTGATTATGCACTTTGGCAGGTAGAATAGAGGAGCTGAATATTATTTAAATGGAGAAACATGACAAAACAGAACAGAGGGATTTGTGTGTTTGAATCTATGAATCACAAAACAGTGGCATCCAAGTTCAGCCAGTAATGGGGAAGGCAAATACAATTGTGGCCTTTATTTTACTGAGAATGGAATATAAAAAGGAAGCAGACAAATAGAGAATGCCGGGGAAACTCAGCAGGTCTGACAGATCTGTGGAGAGAGAAACAGAGTTAACATTTCAGGTCTGGTAGGATTCTTCTTCACAACTGATACAGTGAATATTTTGAGGAAAGTTGAAAGGCCCTGTTTGGCAAGAGTAAAACTTTTACTGAATGACGCAGATTTGGCAAAGAATGCTACAAGTTAAAAAAGGAGAATAATCAACTCCCAACAAACATCGATGCACAGCGAGCAGACATTACGAGGGATACCGAGAGTATGGATATCCAGGTTCATGGAAATTATTTAAACCTAGCACCAATAATGCTGCAAAGCCAATGAGACAACAAGGCAATTTACAAGCCTAATTGGACACAGTCCAATAGAAGTGAACAGTAAAGCAGAATGGGCTGTCCTAGAGGCAGTCAGAAGGGGTGTCAGGGCGGACCGAGAGCCAGAAGAGACATAGGGACGGGCTACCTTAGAGTGGCCAGAAGGTGGGAGGGATAGGGGGCTTGCTGGGGGTCGGTATTTTATGCACTTTTTAGTGTAATTGGACTGTCTTAGATGTACAAATATCGTTGTTACTGTTTTGTAATGATTGAAAGTGGGATTTGAGGTTTGTCCTCATTTCCCTGTAAATTGGTTGAACAGTTGGGTTTGGGGCCTGGCTTTGCTGCTCCACTCCCTGGTAAAATTGATGTTTCTCTGTATACAGCTGTTAATGTTAACTGTTTTGCAAACTGTGAATTGTTTAATAAAATAAAAAAAGTAAACAATAGAAGGCTATTGAGGCTTGTTAGAGCAGTTAAACTCCACATTAAACAGTAAGCAAGATGGTCTAGATCGGAATGGGATGAGGGAATTGGTATCCCAGCACCTCAGAGCTCACTTCTGTTTAGACCTAAATGTTTCGTCACTAATTTTTCATCAGACAGACATTCACAGATGAGAAATGTTGTACAGTTACGATAAGAAGTTATTTTATCAGCTTCATTCCAGAGACATTCTCAGCTGCATTTAAATTGAGTAGAAAGTAATGAGGACTTCATATTTCAGCACTACTTTCAAATATTTATTCTTCTCTGACAAAAACTGAATTAGTCTCAAATTGAGGCAAGCGTGATGAACTCTGGGGTATTAGTTACAGTTTTAATCATCACAATTTCATCCCTTGTGTAAGTAGATTTTTTTTACCCAAAGCACACATTCAAACTGGAAATCTTTCTGGTGAGCTTTCTCAGTGGGCAAGTGATGAAATGTATACAATTTTCTCCTACACAGTAATAATGCTTAGCAACACCTCAGAAGTGAGCCTTTTCCTTATCAGCATCAATAGACAATAGGTGCAGGAGTAGGCCATTCAGCCCTTCGAGCCTGCACCGCCATTCAATATGATCATGGCTGATCATTCCTAATCAGTATCCGCTCCCTGCCTTATCTCCATAACCCTTGATTCCACTATCTTTGAGAGCTCTATCTAACTCTTTCTTAAATGAATCCAGAGACTGGGCCTCCACTGTCCTCTGGGGCAGAGCATTCCACACAGCCACCACTCTCTGGGTGAAGAAGTTTCTCCTCATCTCTGTCCTAAATGGTCTACCCCGTATTTTTAAGCTGTGTCCTCTGGTTCGGCACTCACCCATCAGCGGAAACATGTTTCCTGCCTACAGAGTGTCCAATCCTTTCATAATCTTATACGCCTCAATCAGATCCCCTCTCAGTCTTCTAAACTCAAACATCGTCATGGCCAGATGTCCCAGATGCTTAGGGCTGCCGGCGTCCCAGGATTACCCTGGAATTTGCAAGAATTAAAGGCATTACAGTAGTGTTTCGGTGTTGTGGACGCAAATTGCCGCCAAAGTTTAGGTATCTTTTCTTTCAAAAATATTTGCAGATCATCAAGCCCTTTATCTTTCATAGACCAGTGTAATCAAGCAATGTTTTTAAATACAAATAATTTTTAAAAATTGATGTTAAAAATTGTTGATGCATTTAAGAGTGATAACTTGTCGTTAACAATTACAGGCAAAAACTTAATCAGATGGTCAAGTCAATGACATGCAAGCAATCCAATTTAAAGAACTATAACATAACCATTATCAAAAACTAGGTAGAACCATTTATTAGTTATATTGGTGGAGAGCCAAGAAGAACTGCAATGAACTAAGTAATAATTGCCCTCAAAATAAATGTGGAATCTCCAGGTTAAGGCTGCATATGTGACAGGAGTTACCATATTCCTACAGGAACGTTGGACATTACTGGTCAGGCTAGCTTTGACTGCCCATCCCTAATTGCCCAGAAAGCACTGAAAAGTCAACCACATGTTTATGGGTCTGGAGTCACATATTGGTCAGATCAGGTAAGAATGGCAACTTCCTCCCCCAGTGATCATGAGTGAACTAGATGGATTTTTACAACGATCAGCAATGGTTTCATCATTATTGTTAGATTCTTACTTCCAGGTTTGTTACCGAATTCAAATTTCACCATCTGCCATGGCAGGAATCAAACCTGGATCCTGAGAATATTACCTGGGTCTCTCATTTAATAGTGTAATGATAATGCCATTAGAACATCACTTCTATGGATAAAATGGATGTGGTTTTAATGTAACACCATGTCGTTTGTTACATTTAAAGCTGAACTTCAGATCTGGTATGTAATACAAAAAAAGTAGCAACTACCTGATTAAAACTTCCACTTTTGTGCATAGATAATGGTAATACTATTATCATCAAGTCCTCACCAGAAGGTAGGTTTAGCATGATGGCTTTTTATCTCGAGAAATGTATGTCAGTTATCTTGAAAAAAACTTCCTGGAGCTTTGAATCCCTACATAGTGGAAACAGGCCATTCGGCCCCTCCAGTCCATATTGACCCTCCAAAGAGCATCCACCTAAAACCCATTCCCCTCCCCTACCCCTGTAACCCTGCATTTCCCATGGCTAACCCACCTAACCTACACATCCCTGGACACTATGGGCAATTTAGCATGGCCAATCCATCTAACCTGCACATCTTTGGACTGTGGGAGGAAATTGGAGGAAACCCACAGGAGAACATGCAAGCTCCAGACAGCAGTCATCCAAAGGCGGAATCAAACCCACTGTGATGTAGCAGTGCTAACCATTGAGCCACCATGCTGCCCTAATATTATAAACCTATCCTTGTTGCCTTATACCAAATTAAATACTGCAATGTCTCAGACATTCAAGTACAAATACTGTCCACGTCAACAAATACAGAAGGTGCTGGTGTGGTTGCATCATCAAATAAAAAAGTGGCAGATACAGTCACATAGATGGGTTAACTCCAGGAAAGGAGAGAGAGAGATAGGCACCTAGTGCAGGAGTCTTCTGTAGCTATCCCCATTTCAAACAGGTATGCTGTTTTGGAAAATGTAGAGGGTGATAGATTCCCAGGGGAACGTAGCATGAACAGCTAAGTTTCTGGTATTGAGACTGGTTCTAATGCAATGAGGGGTACATCGGGTTCCAAGAGATCAATTATATTAGGAGACTCTCTAGTTGGAGGCATGGACAGATGTTTCTGTGGTCAGCAGCAAACAAATCAGAATTGTGTGTTGTTTCCCTGGTGCCAGGATCAAGGATGTCTCAGAATGTTCTCAAGGCGGAGAGGGGCCAGCAAGAGGTCATTGTCTACATTGGAACCAACGACATTGGAAGGGAAAAGGTCTCAGCGCCAGAGACCCGGGTTCAATTCCCGACTCAGGTGACTGACTGTGTGGAGTTTGCACGTTCTCCCTGTGTCTGCATGGGTTTCCTCCGGGTGCTCCGGTTTCCTCTCACAGTCCAAAGATGTGCGGGTCAGGTGAATTGGCCATGCTAAATTGCCCGTAGTGTTAGGTAAGGGGTAAATGTAGGGGTATGGGTGGGTTGCGCTTCGGCGGGTCGGTGTGGACTTGTTGGGCCAAAGGGCCTGTTTCCACACTGTAAGTAATCTAATCTAATCAAAGATATAGAATGTAGGGAAATAGTGTCATCTTGAAAAATGTCCTTATTGCAGAGGATGAAGCGCTAGATGTCTTGAAATGCATAAAAGTGGATAAATCCCCAGGACTTGATCAAGTACATACTAGAACTCTGTGGGAAGCTAAGGAAGTGATTGCTGGGCCTCTTGCTGAGACATCTGTATCATCGATAGTCACAGGAGAGATGCCAGAAGACTGGAGGTTGGCTAACGTGGTGCCACTGTTTAAGAAGAGCGGAAAAGACAAGCCAGGGAACTATAGACCAGTGAGCCTGACATCGTTGGTGGGCAAGTTGTTGGAGGGAATCCTGAGGGACAAGATGTACATATACTTGGAAAGGCAAGGACTGATTAGGGATAGTCAACATGGCTTTGTGCGTGGGAAATCATGTCTCACAAACTTGATTGTTACTTCTTCAAAAAATGGACAAAGAGGATTGATGAGGGTAGAGCGGTAGATGTGATCTATATGGACTTCAGTCAGATGTTCGACAAGGTTCCTCATGGGAGATTGGTGAGCAAGGTTAGATCTCATGGAATACAGGGAAAATGAGCTATTTGGATACAGAACTGGCCCAAAGGTGGAAGACAGAGGGTTGTGGTGGAGGGTTTTTTTTTCCAGACTGGAGGCCTGTGACCGGTGGCGTGCCACAAGGATCAGTGCTGGGTCTCTACTTTTCATCATTTCTATAAATTATTTGGATGTGAGCATAAGAGGCACAGTTAGTAAGTTTGCAGATGATACCAAAATTGGAGGTGCAGTGGACAGCGAAGAAGGTTATCTCAGATTACAACAGGATCTTGATCAGATGAGCCAATGGGCTGAGAAGTGGCAGATGGAGTTTAATTCAGATAAATGCAAGGTGCTGCATTTTGGGAAAGCAAATCTTAGCAGGACTTATACACTTAATGGTAAGGTCCTAGGGAGTGTTGCTGAACAAAGAAACCTTGGAGTGCAGGTTCATTGCTCCTTGAAAGTGGAGTCGCAGGTAGAGAGGATAGTGAAGAAGGTGTTTGGTACGCTTTCCTTTATTGGTCAGTGTATTGAGTACAGGAGTTGGGAGGTCATGTTGCAGCTGTACAGGACATAGGTTAGGCCACTGCTGGAATATTGCATGCAATTCTGGTTTCCTTCCTATCGGAAAGATGTTGTGAAACTGGAAAGGGTTCAGAAAAGATTTACAAGGATGTTGCCAGGGTTAGAGGATCTGAGTCATCAGAAGAGACTGTACAGGCTGGGGCTGTTTTCCTTGCAGTGTCGGAGGCTGAGGGGTGGTGATGTTATAGAGTATTACAAAATTATGAGGGGCATGGATAGGGTATATAGACAAAGTCTTTTTCCTGGGGTGGGGGAGTCCAGAATTATAGATTTAGGATGAGAGGGGAAAGATATGAAAGAGACCTAAGAGGCAACTTTTTCACACAGCGGGTGGTACGTGTATGGAATGAGCTGCCAGAGGAAGTGGTGGAGGCCGGTACAATTGCAACATTTAAGAGGCATTTGGATGGGTATATGAATAGGAAGCTTTGGAGGAATATGGGCCAGCAGGTGGGACTAGATTGGGTTGGGATATCTGGTTGGCATGGATGGGTTGGACTGAAGGGTCTGCTTCCATGCTGTACATCTCCATGACTCTATGATTCTAAATCAGTAAGTTAATGAGAAGGGAAAAGGAGAACCAAAAAGGAGCTCTACCGACAGGTCAGGGGTGAGGCGAGGGTCAGGGGGGAGGGGTGGAATGGGTGTAGTACTATTGGAGGGGGTCAGGTTCCTCGATCAAGTACTAAATGGCAGTCAGCAAGTGGATAACCCCCATGAAGTCATTGGCGTGGATGGCATTTGGCGAGTCTTGGAGACCAATACAAGACCCATTCTCTGTCGGAGCAAATTACTGCAGGCACAGGAATTTCATACTGAAAACAATAAATGCTGGAGCTCCCAGCAGGTCAGCCAGTCTCCATGGAGAGAGAGCAAGCTAACTTTTTAAGACTGGATGATTCTTGCTCTGATGAACAGTCATCTAGACTCAAAGCGTCAGCCTGACGTTAACAGCAAATCGTGTTTTTCAAACTTAATTCTTGACGTTGAGATGAGAGTTTCACTTGTGAGCGGCAATAGGCTTGTTATTGGGATTTGACACTCATTATGCTCTCATTACTATTTAATCTTGACACATTAATGAGAAAGTTCCCATTCAACCACCCATTGGGCAGAAATGAGACACAGAGAATTAGACACTGATATTGCCATTAATACCTGGAACACTGACTCTGAGAACTCTTACATAAAGTCAGAAACTAGTGTCTAGTGACCCCAGCTTAGCATTTGCCCATCTGGATCTCCATCTTGGACACAGCACCAAATCTCCAGGCATCCTCCAAGACCATACACACCCCACAACCACAGACACTGGCATCTGACACAGGCCGGCATCTCCACACATCTGACACAACCACAGTTCTGCTTTGCACTTCAATGCTGCATTTTAAAGCACATCAGCAGCTCTCATTGCAAAGCTGCTGCAAAGACACTGTACGTACTGAGACAGGAACCTCACACATGGGTTGGGCCAGGCTGTTGGACCTACCTGGATGCCTGGTTTTGCCTTTCCTATTAGCACTTTGCCCCCTCAGCCAACATTCAGAAGCACACAGTCCTTCTCTATGGTTTGCCTTTCAGCACAGACACAAGGTCATCAGCAGTGATTGATTTGATTGATTTGATTTATTATTGTTACATGCACCTAGGCACAGTGAAGAGTTTTGTTTTACCTGCAGTATGGGCAGATCATACCATACAAAGTGCATTAGGGTAATAGAAGAGAGTGAGGAATGCAGTGTTACTGCTGCAGAGAAGGTGCACAGAGGGCAAGATCAACATTAAATCTCAAACTTGAGAGGTCCATTCAGAAATCTAATAACAGCAGAAGCTGTTCTTACATTTGTTGGTACTTGTGTTTAAGCTTTTGTATCTTCTGTCTAGTGGAAGAGGTTGGAAGAGATTATAACCAGGGTGGGAGGGGTCTTTGCTGATGTTGGCTGCCTTGTTGAAGCAGTGACAAACGTAGATGGATCAGTCAAGGACAGAGTATGGACCTTGTGCCAACAGCATATGCTTCCAGAAAATGGCCATGTCTCAGAGTCAAAGGGTAGTGCAGTAGTCCTCAGTAACGTCAAGCAGGACACCCTTCAGTTAGGGAGTTCCAGTACACGATGTCAAGGGTATCCTCCAAGGACTGGGCACAGTCATTTGACTACTTTGGGGGGGGGATGAAGAGAAGGGCAGAGGGGGGAAGGGGAGGAGTGCAATGTCATGATCCTGACCTCACAGGGAGTGAGGAGCTGAATGTTGGCTATCCTGAAATCCATCTTGGCTTTTTCCGCTGATGGACTGTTTTCTCCCTGAATGAGAGCAGTTGGTTGACATGAAAGTGGATGGCACAGCTGTCTGTGCTGGTATAAGTAGGGGAAAGGTGGTGAGGTGCCCTGGGCAAGTGAATAGGCAGTGTAACAACCATGCAGAGACAGAGTTAGTAATGTGGGCAAATTGGATGTAAAAGAGCGAGTGAGGGAAAATGTTGCATGAAATAGTGACAGTGATAGAGCAGGAGCCTTAATGAGCGGTCTGTACAGAGATAGAGAGTGTGAGGTAGCAGAGAGATAATGTATCATGGTAGAGCAGAGAAGGTCATTGACCTTTCTCCTACATTATTCAGTATTCCTTCAGACAGCCGAGACCTCATGACCCGGGTCCACATCAAAGCACCGTGGCAGAGTCTGGTTCCTTGGCTTCCTCTGCCAACCCAGAAGGAATAGAATGCACTTCTTCCCTTCCTTTGCACCACCCTATCCATCAGGACCTCCAGGTTCTTGTCCACAAAGATGGGTGCCAATCTTCCCTGACTTGCCATGTCCAGACAGCTTCAGACTGGCAGTGCTTATCTGGGTTCAAAATGGCTTTTAAAAGATGGCACCAATGCCTGGATACAATGAATGGGAGAATTGGGCCAGTGTTAGGCTAGAGGGGTACTCAAAGGGGTATGGTAAGAAGTTCCTGGAGGTGACTTTGGGATGATGGTGTTAAAAAAAAACTCACTTGACCTCACAGAAAGCCACCCTAGCAGAAATTCAACGAAAATTACATTTTGCCAAAAATATGGCAAGGCTCCGCCCTTTGAGAACAGGCTAGAAGGGGTGTCTAGATTTGCTCATAAACAATAAAGATGATCTGATAAAAGGAGGTAAAATGAATCGGCAGAAAGCTATGAGGGATTTGAGGGTTTGGACTCAAGGCCAGAAACCATTCACTGCAGTCGTGGGTTTTCTTGCAATCAACATTGAAGTTAAAAGTTGAAATATAATTGCAAACTTTGGGATGCACTGTACAGGAGGAATGCTGAGCAGGCACATTGTGTCGTGGTTGTAACGAGGTCAACAGGTGGACCTAACAGAATGAGTTCCCCGATTGGGACTGCTAATCTGGTCCAACCAGGGAGCCCTGGCTGACAGATATAAACAGGAGTGACAAGGACCCTGCTCACTGAGAGCTGCCTCTGAGGGAGTTGGATCAGCATCAAGGCTTCTCTACATGGAAATAAAGAGTGACTTGCTATTGGGATACCAGCCTCTGTGGAGTTATTTTGTAGTGCAGCTTCCCCAGGACACAGAGTACAAAGACAGAATCAAAATTTATTTGTATTTCTTAACCATTAATAGGTAATTTGATAAAAGGTGTTGAAAATTATGAAAAAGCACAGTGCAGAGTAGCAACTCATGTCTAATCTGTACCTCAATTCCATTTACCTGCTGTTGATCAATAACCTCACCTCATAAAAATGGATATGTATCTCAGTCAGCCAAGCAGACTTAATCTTTTGAAGAAGACAGTTTCGGATTTCCATTATCCTTTATGTGAAAAAATGCTTTTTCATTTGCTTCTTAATAGCTCAGCTCAAATATTAGGATAGAGCTCCCTTATTTCAGAATCTTCAACAGAGGAAAGAGCTTGTCTCAATCAAATCCATCCAGCATTTTAAACATCTCAATTTATGCAACTTGTCATCACATTTAATTTTTTAATAACGGTATTATCCAAGTCAATCTGGACCACACTTCCACCAAGACCAATATTGTCTTCCAGGGCACGGGCGGCACGGTGGCACAGTGGTTAGCACTGCTGTCTCACAGCGCCTGAGACCCGGGTTCAATTCCCGACTCAGGCGACTGACTGTGTGGAGTTTGCACGTTCTCCCCGTGTCTGCGTGGATTTCCTCTGGGTGCTTCGGCTTCCTCCCACAGTCCAAAGACGTGCGGGTCAGGTGAATTGGCCATGCTAAATTGCCCGTAGTGTTAGGTAAGGGGCAAATGTAGGGGTATGGGTGGGTTGCGCTTTGGTGGGTCGCGCTTCGGTGGGTCGGTGTGGACTTGTTGGGCCGAAGGGCCTGTTTCCACACTGTAAGTAATCTAATCTTAAAAAAATGCAGCACTAAAAACTGAACCTGAAACTCCAAATCTAGGTCTGAGCAAAGTATAATTTCCTTTTTATTCCATGCACCCCCCCCCCTTACCTCCCATCTTCATCTTTCTTGCATGGCAAGTGGCTGATTTCAGACTTCCCCAGCTGGTGCCTACCTCATCTATGCCCTCGTCCTTAATCTTCCTACGTCTTTTGCAACTCTCTTCTCTTCTACCACGTCTCTTAATTTTGTGTATTCAGGTTTGCAGGTAATACGGCTCTCCAGTCTTCAGTCTACGTTAATGATTGATATGATAAAAAGATGAGGCCACTTCAGGAGTCCCTGAGGGATGTGACTCATCACATTCCAGTGACCAGAATTTTATTGATCTTTTCCCTGATCTCTGTTTGTTATTTCAGAATTACAATCCATGCCATAAGGCTTGGGTAATCACCCATCCCAGATATGCTACAACTGTCTCATAATTCTGACTTTTATCCTGCATGCTCGATCAGATCTTCTGAGGAAGCTAGAGATTCCCTCAGCCACATTGCTCAGGAAGTACCTTTGGTACAGTTTGCGTTCAAACCTGGGCTACAGGTGTCCAAGAGAGATAGGTGCATTAGGTTCATGATGCTTCACTCAGCAACTAACTCTTGATCTACAGTTGGTCACCCTTTATAAAAGATCCCTTAAAATTTATATGAACCATCATGATTGGGGAATAATCACAGAAGTTTATTAAAAGGTGTTATGAAATTACATCAGCAAACATCCATGTGTAGAAATATCTCTACCTCTGCTGCAGGCAGTGTCCCATGATATGGATGATGCAAAGATAAGGCCATCAGAAATAGGAACAGGAGTAGGCCATTCAGCCCCTCAAGCCTGCTCTGCAGTTCACTAGGATTTTGGCTAATCCGACATTCCTTACGACCACTTTCCTGTTCTTTCCTTGGGTGGGACAGTGGCTCAGTGGTTAGTACTACTGCCTCACCGCGCCAGGGACCCGGGCTCAAGTCCAGCCTTGGGCGAATGTCTGTGTGGAGTTTGCACAATCCCCCCCCCGTCTGCGTGGGTTTCCTTTGGGTGCTCTGGTTTCAAAGATGTGCAGGTTAGGTGAATTGCCCATGCTAAATTGCACACAGTGTTAGGTGCTTTAGTTGGAGGGAAATGGGTCTGGGTGGGTTTTTCTTCGGAGGGTCAGTGTGGACTTGTTGGGCTGAAGGGCCTGTTTCTACACTCTAGGAAATCTAATTTAATAAACCTTACTGTCCTGCTGATCAATCATCTATCTACTTCATCCTTGAGAATACACAACTTAAAATGGGGCTGAGTCAGCATAACTTCATTAAAAGGGAGGTAGCCCATGCCTGACAGAATTCTTGGAGAAGATAATGAGCAAGTTAGGCAAAGGAGAGCTGATGGATGTGATCGATCTGGATTTCCAGAAAATCTCTGATAAGATGTTGCACAGGAGGCTGTGAAATAAGGAAAAAAAAGAGTTCATAGTGTTAGAGGCAAAGTCCTCAGGATGACAGCCAGTGACTAGTGGAGTTCCAGAGAGGTCAGTGTTGGGATCACAACTCTTCATGTTATATCTTAACAATTTAGACAAAGCAACTGATGGCATTGTTTGCAGATGATACAAACACGGGTGGAAAGGCAGATAGTACTGGTACACAATCCTTTATCCAAAAAGATCAGGACCAGCTGGTTTTCAGACTGCTTCAAATTTTGGAATAAGTGACAGATGGTGAAATTTTTAAAAATTTACTGAGGCAGCAGACTCTGAGTACTACAGGTCCTGAGACAGAATTGAGGCCTGCTAGTGCTGGGCTATGCCTACCCACATCACACCTGAGTGACATACATCAAGTGGGTGTAGAGTTGGGTTCACTGTTTGCTCACCAAACAAATTTGTTAATGAGAAAAAAAACTTCACAATTTTGGAGCTTTTCGGGTTTCAGGATTTTGGATAATGTGTTATCAATCTGTATTGAGAAGCAGGGAGACTGCAAAAGGACTTGGACAGGCTGGGACATTGATTTATTGTTGTCACATGTAGGAGGAGAAAGTGAGGTCTGCAGATGCTGGAGATCAGAGCTGAAAATGTGTTGCTGGAAAAGCGCAGCAGGTCAGGCAGCATTCAAGGAACAGGAAATTCGACGTTTCGGGCATAAGCCCTTCATCAGGAATGAGGAAGTGGGCCTGCTAGATACACTTTCCTCATTCCTGATGAAGGGCTTATGCCCGAAACATCGAATTTCCTGTTCCTTGGATGCTGCCTGACCTGCTGCGCTTTTCCAGCAACACATTTTCAGCTATGTTGTCACACGTACCAAAGTACAGTGAAAAGTGTTGATTTGCCTTCTACACAATGCATCAGGGGAGCAGAACGGACTGCAGAATACAGTGTGACAGTCATAGAGAAGTTCATACAGTTATAGCAATGTACAGCATGGAAACAGACCCTTTGGTCCAACTTGTCCATGCCGAACAGATATCCCAAATTAATCTAGACCCATTTGAAAGCACCTGGCCCATATCCCTCCAAACCCTTCCTATTCATATTTTCATCCTGATGCCTTTTAAATGTTGCAAATTGTACCAGCCTTCCACCACTTCCTTTGGCAGCTCATTCCATACACGCACCACCCTCTGCTTGAAAAAGTAACTCTTTAGGTCCCACTTTAATCTTTCCACACTCATCCAAAAACAATGGTCTCTCTCACTAGTATCCTTACATACAGATAAAGGAAGTACAGCACTTCAACTGGAACAACACATCCATCCTAGGACGAGCCAAACAGAGACATACATGAGAATTCCCAGAAGCATGGCATTCCAACCAGAACTCTATCAACAAACACATCGAATTAGACCCCGTCTACCACCCCTTGAGCAAAATAACAGGAAATGACATCACCACAGGAAATGACATAACCAACCCAAAGAACCCCAAACATATATAAATAAAAAGCAGGAATCATGTACAGTGCTTCGCCTGAGGCCCACTGAAGATATTACCTCGTAGAGTGATGAAACGTCTGGAAATGAACCTTTCAGCTCAGTGAGCAAACCTACAAACGAACAAACCCTCTAGTTTTGGACTGCCCTACTCCAGCTAAAGGACCTTGTCTATTTACCCTATCCATGCCCCTCATGATTTTATAAATCCCTGTAAGATCACTCCTCAGCCTCCAACGCTCCAGGGAAAACAGCCCCAGCCAATTCAGCCTCTTCCTATAGCTCAAACATTCAACCCTGGCAACATCATTGTAAACCTTTTCTAAGACCTTTCAAGTTTCACTACATCCTTCCTATAGCAGGGAAACCAGAATTGCACACAGTATTCCAAAGTGGCTTTACCAATGTCTTGTACAGCCACAACATGCCTTCATGGCTCAGTACATTGAACATGGGAGTTGGGAGGTCAAGCTTACCAAACGCCCTCTTCACTATCATATCAATCTGTAACTCCACTTTCAAGGAGCTATGAACCTGCACTCCAAGGCCTCTTTGTTCAGCAACACTCCCTTGGAGCTTACCATTAAGTGTATAAGTCCTGCCCTGATTTGCCTTTCCAAAATACAGCAATTCACACTTAGCTAAATTAAACTCCATTTGCCACTCAACAGACCATTGGCCTGTTTGATCAAGATCCCATTGTACTCAGAGAGAAAGAAAGAAAAAGAAAAAGAAAAATAGAGAGAAAGAAAAAGAGAGAGGAAAAAAAGAGAGAGAAAAAAAGAGAGAGAAAGAGAGAGAGAAAGAAAGAAAAAAAAGAGAGAGAAAAAGAAAGAGAAAGGAAAAGAGAAGAGAAATCAGAATTAACATTTGAGAGAATTTCTTCAGCCTGTGGGTGGTGAATCTGTGGAACTCATTGTTACACAGGGCTTTGGGAGGATTAGTCATTGAGTGAATATAAGACAGAGTTTGAAAGGTTCTTGATTAGTAAGGGAATCAAGGTTTATGGAGAGAAAGCAGGAGAATGGGGTTGAGAAACATATCAGACATGATCGAATGTTAGAGCAGAATTGATGGACCAAATGGCCCAATTCTACTTATGGTGTATATCTTATAGTCTTGTGGAGGGGAGACAATGGCCAAGTGGTATTATCACTGGACTCTCAACCCAGAGGCCTAGGTAATGTTCTGGGGACCTGGGTTCAAATCCCATGATGACAGATGGTGGAATTTGAATTCAATAAAAATCTAGAATTAAGAAACTGTGATAACCAGGAATCCATCGTCAATTGTTGGAAAAATCCATCTGGTTCACTAATGCCCTTTAGGGAAGGAAACTGCCATCCTTACCTGGTCTGGCCTACATGTGACTCCAGACCCACAACAGTGTGGTTGACTCTTAATTGCCCCCTGGGCAATGAGGGATGGGTAATAAATGCTGGTCTTGCCAGCGATGCCCTCATCCCATGAATGAAAAACAAACATTATGCCCGCTAGTCCTAAACTCTCCCATGATGGGAAACATCATCTCAGTATATACCCTGTCAAGTCCCTTAACAATCTGAACTGTCTCAATTAGATCACCTCTGATTGAGCAGAGTTTCATCCTGTTTCACCTTTGACCATAAGGCAATCCCTTCGATTGGGGATCATCCTCATTGACCTTCTCTGAACTGCCTCCTATTAATTATATAATTCCTTAAATTAGGAGGCCACAACTCACCACCGTTCTCCAGGTGTGGTCTCACCAACACTTGGTACAGTTGCAGTAGGACTTGAATAAGCTGCCAGTGGATGTGATTGTGGCTGGAACAACCACAACCCTTATAAAAGGCATCTGGATGGAATCTAAAAAGGATGAGTTTTGAGGGATATGGGCTAAGTACTGGCAAATGGGACAAGGTTAATTTAGCATATCTGGTCAGACCCTTCAGTTGACTGAAGAGTCTGTTTCTGTGCTCTACAACTCAAGGTCTCGATGAATTCATTGAAAGGACCTACATTCGATTAGCCTTCCTGATTACCTTTGTGTTGGATCCTGAGCCTGTACTAATACCAAGATTATAGCAGTGATTGGTCATGACCTCCATCACAAGGACATCAGCAAGCTATATACTAACACGGATAACTGGGAGACAGTTGCTGAGGGACCAGTCACTGGAGGATGGAGATTTGGAAGGGTATTGGAAGAGGTAAACACAAAAGGGCAGCTGAGCTTTCTATTTAAGACTTCTGTCTCCCTCTATCTGATATAGAAATTGATCAGAAAGGAGTTCACATCAATAAAGGAAACATAGCACACTAACAATACATTTCCACTTGCAACAATATTTTTAATTTAGCTTTTTACAATCTGCTCAGTGAAGGCGAATTCTTTGATCTTCTTCCATCACAAAATCAAATGAATAATTAATAACCCACCAGCAGCAAGGTATTTATACAATGTACTTATTTATTGGATTTGTAAGCACTATAATTATGGTCTACTGTATATTGCCTATGTTACTGCACTCAACTGCACTTTGTACAAGAATAGGCTTTCCTGAAGAACAAGTTTGCTTCATGCACACAGTTTTCAATTCACATCAGTGGTACTATTCTCCTGTTCAAAGTAAGTTATTCCTTTTTTGAATAAATTAATTTCAAAGTCGGTCATAGACAGAAAGAAGAAAGCTCTGATATTGTACCCATCACATCTAAGAAACAACACAAGGTGCCCGAATGACTTTGAATTGCAATGAGGGTTGTGAAGTGGGCGAATGTAAAGACCATTTTGTTCACAAGCTGATGAATGTCGAGTTGCTATGTTTTAAATATATTAGCTGCCAAGACACTGAGCAAGTCTGCCTTATCCTCAATGTGTCTATGTAGAGTAAGGCCTGGAATAAATTGCTCTCCACCAACATTGTTGGTGCGGGCCCAATCAAGGGGTAGGAATCAGAAATCTCCCAGTCAGATTCGGAGTCAGACAGAGCTGCCCACTCTCTCCTGCCATGTTTGTGTCTTGCGTAGCGCCCTTTGCTGAGTCCATCAGGAAAAATGTCAGCCTGAGGGAGGGTGACTATTCCAGGCAGCAGTGGGGGGGGGCTCCCTGTACATGGATGACATCGCGGTTTTCTGCTCGGATCCACGGTCAGTATGGTGCTCGAAAAGCACAGCAGGTCAGGCAGCATCTGAGGAGCAGGAGAGTCAAATGTTTTGGGCCGGAGCCCTTCATCAGGAATCCTGCCCAAAACATTGATTTTCCTGCTCCTCAGATGCTGCCTGACCTGCTGTGCTTTCCCAGCACCACACTCTCAACTCTGATCTCCAGCATCTTCTCACTGTCTCCAATGTCAGTGCGCAGACTCGTGAGCATCTGTGACCAGTTCCAACCGGTCTCAGGGGCCAAGGTAAATCGAGGCCAGAGTGAGGCCATGTTCATTGGGAACTGGGCCGACCAATCCTTTATCCCCTTCACAGTCAGGACAGATTACCTGAAGGTGCTGGGAAGATAGTTCAGAGGGGCCGGGGCACATGTAAAATCTCGGGAGGAGCGCATCATCAAATGGAGTGAGAAACTGGTCTTTTGGGAGCACGCTCCCTCTCCACAGAGGGTAAATGTAAATTAGTGGGAATGTAAATAGTTCCCTTTCATATTTAGAAAATGCCTTACCTGTTGCAACTTATTTAAAGCTTGAATGAAGAATGTCAAAAATCAACCGTATTTTCACCAGTTACACTTATAAGTATATACAAGTTTTTGCATTAAGTTTATTTTTGAAATTAAAAAATCCTCTTAGACCATACGAACAGGCTTTTGGTAACTTATGCATTAAAGGTTCAGCACTTTAAACAATACAACATCCCCTCATTAACGCAATGGATTGTCAATACAGTACATCTGACATGTTCAGGTTCTGGCAAGGTGCATTTAGCTGCAAACAATTGCCAGTAATTGAGACAACGAAAATGCAGCTTAGAACCGCGATTAGGCTGTCAAACTGTCAAACACTCAAAGTTCTAACTTTTTAAAAAAATTGTTCTTCTGTGCTTTTATTTTCTTTCACATGTTTTATATAGTCGCTTAATTGTTAATTTTAATTCTGAGATTTAAACTAACCGTTTTAAGACAAATGAGCCAAGAGCAAGTAAAATGGAGTAAGATCACAAATCATTCATTGTCTCACGGAGTTGCAGAACAGGGGCTGAAGGGGTTTAAAATGGTCTCCTCCCATTCCTGTGTTCACTTTCTAGGTCTATGTCAAATTTTGTTCAATGTTTCTTTGGAAATCCATCAAACGCTTTATTACGACAAAGACGATACACAAATGCCAGCTGCCATTACTTATGGGCATTGCAAATCTTAGTGATTCCATGGGCAACAAGTCAGACAGGCAAAAACAAACAAATCTTTCAAATTAGAATGCTGATAAAACCATGACAGGCATGGATAAGGTGAATAGAAAAGGTCTTTTCTCCAGGGTAACAGAGTCCAAAATCAGAGGGCATAGGTTTAAGGTGAGAGGGAAAAGATTTAAAAGGGAACTAAGAGGCAACTATTTCACAGACGGTGGTATATGTATGGATTGAGCTGCCAGGGGAGGTGGTATAGGCTGGTACAATTACAACATTTAAAAAGCATCTGGATGGGTATGAGTAGGAAGGGTTTAGAGGGACATGGGTCAGGTTCTGGCAAATGGGACTAGATTAAGGATGTAGGTTTGCTCACTGAGCTGGAAGGTTCAGTAAGTAAACCACATCCAGAACTTCAACCTGAACTACAAATCTTCTCAAAACTCGGGACTCCATTAAATTTAGGATATCTGGTCGGCATGGAGGAGTTGGAACGAAGGATCTGTTTCTGTGCTGTACACTTGAGGATTTTTTTCCAGGTCGTTTGAACATTACATTAAAGTAACTTGAAATTCTACTTAGCTTATCATGCACTTACAATAATTTTGGTTTTGAATTTAAGAATTGGCAGTTTGTCTTACTCACCACATCCATCAAATGCTGTATTTACAGACTATACAACTGAAAATACAAACTTGCATTGAGAAAGTATAAAAGTGAACATAAAATTACCACCCGCTGAGAAAAAGAACAGGAAATGACATCACCATAGGAAATGATACCACCACAGGAAATAACATCACCAACCCAAGGAAACCCAACACATAAATAGAAAGCGTGCCACACCGGTGCTACATCCACAGGCTCACTTGAAGATGTTACTTAATGTGGAGACGAAACACCTGAAAATGAACCTTCCAGCTCAGCAAGTAAACCTACATCCACAAAATTCACAGTTAATTACTTTAAATTGAGAGGTTAGAGCTATCAGATGTCACCTGGACTTTATGATTTCAATTCTGCAATGACCCTTCAGCAAAAGATTTTAATTTTGCCTCTTGGACAAAAGAAAACTCTAACAAAAAAATGGTTCCTTCTATGGTTCCATGTTAAAGAATGCTCAATATTGATTCTTCATATCTGATAAAACCTGCTGTGACAAATGGTGTTCCTGAAGTTGCAGAGTTGGATTAAATTTCTTCTCAAAAGTAGACGAGGTTGTTTTGAAAATAACTTATGTTGTATCAGCAGACTGTATTCTGTCCAATAGCATTTCATTAATATTCAGTCTTTCCTCCAAGGTTCCAGCAAAACATTGCAGCAATCCCAATCCTCATTCTAATACAATTTATCAATCTTGTTTCTTCAATAATGCATAACTTCTAAAACGCACTCTGCTTTACATATTAAAATCCCTGCTATGTGTGAGCCAAAGCCAAGATAATACAAGGGGCTGAAGTCTGTTCATTACTGGGACTTTGCCATTTCAGACAGTCCGAGATCTGTAGCACACATAAAGGCACTTCAACCATTGCGATAATACCGTCCAGAACAACCATTTAACTAATCTAAACCTATTTTCCAGCTTTGTATGCCTTATCATTGCAAGCATATCCATAAATGGGATGGGGGTTTCTACCTCTCGCACCCTAACAGGCAGGGAGTTCCAGATTCCTACCACCCTCAGGACGAAAAGGTTTTTCCTCACATCCTGTCTAAACATCCTGTTCCTACGGTCTCCATGGTCATTAACCCCTTCATCAAAGGGGAAACATTTCTTCCAAACTACCCCATCTATTCCTCTCATAACGCTATCACATACCATGGCTCTGTTACTGTGGTGACTCCAGACTTTTTGACTAGTTGCACCTTTGTCCAATATAACATCTGATAGTGTCCTGCACAAGTGTGTCAAAAGTCTAAAATTATAATTGATAGACAGAGAAGACGGAAGGTCTTATTGAAAGGATTCAGTAATATAAGTGCCCATATTCTTTGGGCTGCAGGAATATGCTTTTCCACCATCAGTTTTAGTTTTCACATCACAGCCACGACAAGAGATACATTTTGCTTATGTATTGATGAGGGGAGTGTTAACTGAATATTGTTCTTTCATTGACACACCAAAAGATGTGGCTCAAAAAGACACAACCGTTTTATTTTTAATCCATTCATGGGATGTGGGTACTGCAGGCGAAGTCAGTATTTATTGCTGGGTGAACTTGGTAGCAAACGACCATCTTGAACCGGTGCAGTCCTGTGGCTGATTGGACCACAGCGTTGCTGGGAAGGACGCAGAACAGAGGAAAACTTGCTGGTAGGTATGCATCTGCTACCCTTGCCCTTTCCATTTGTGGATTTGTAAGAGGCTATCAAAGATTCCTTTCTGAGTTAGTGCTGTGCAGATTGTGTACACCGCTGACCCCATACAGAGGTGGAAGAAGTGAACATTGAGGGTGGTGTATGGGGTGCCAATAAAGCAGGTGGAATTGTCCTAGACAGTATTGAGCTTCTCAATGTGTTAATGGAGCTGCACACAGCCATGACAGCAAAGCATGAGCCTTGGGTGATGGTGAACAATCTTTGGGGTGTCAGGAGGGAGCTCATTGCTGCAGAATTCAGGTGCTTTTGCAGCTACAATATTTATCTGGTCAGCTAAGTTCAGTTTTAGTAAATGGCATCCCTGGGATCTTGATAATGCTAAACATTTGAAAGAGTTAACCACTGCAGAAGTCGGTGATTGCAAGGAGGTCAGGTCAGTCAGCTGGACCTCACACAATGGGAGTTCCCTGATTGGACCAGATTAACAGCCCCAATCAGGGAGCCCTGACTGACAGGCATAAACAGGAATGTCAGAAATACTGGCACTCTGGTTCCTGACACTGTATGACAGTTAAGGGCTGTTTATTTTTACACAAAGGGTGAATTGGTAATGGATACCTGCCTCTGTGGACTTATTGCAGGGGCACGTGAGATTTGGGGTTATGATGAGATCAGCTATGATCTGACTAAATGGTGGGGCAGTATTGTGGGGCCAAATGGCCTCCTTCCGCTCCTGCGTCAAACTCGTATGTAAGGCAAGAATACAGCCCCCTACAACCACCTCAGTCTGGGAACTGAACCAGTTTATGCCAGTCTCCAGCAATGTAGAACCTTTTGACACACCCAGTAGCATGTAACACACCACATGAATGCTAGCCAATGGATTTTCTCTGTTTGGAGATGATCAATGTCCTTTGATGTTCAATGGCAGTTTCATCGCTGAATATATCGCAATCAACATCCATGGGCTAAGCACTCGTCAAAAAAAAACTGAACTGACCAGCAGAATAAATATTGTGTCTGTGAGAGCAGGTCAGAGCCTCAGCATCCGATAGTAACTCATACCCCTCCAGTCTCACTAGTGCCCACCCACCATTTACAAAGCACAAGTCAGGATCATGATGGGAAACCCTTCACTTGCCTGGATGGCTGCAGTACCAAAAATATTCAAGAAACTCACTACCTTCAAGGCCAAAACAGTCCACTTGACTGGCACCCCAACCAGTACCTTCAATTTTTATTCCCTCCACCACCAATGTTTAGTGGCAGCAACATTTGTCATCTACAAGATGTAGTGCAGCAGCTTACCAAAGTTCCTTTGAGTACGTTCCAAATCTGCCATCTCTACTATCTAGAAAGACAAGGGCAACAGATGTATGGGAACTCTACCATTTGCAAATTCCCTTCCACGCTGCTCACCATCCGGACTTCAAAATACACCACCATTCCGTCACTGGTTCAGAATCGAGGAACTCCCTCCCAAGGGCATTGTGGCTCCATCTACACCATATAGACTGTCGTGCTTTCAAGGCCGCTCCCACCCATCAATGAATGAAGAAAATACTTGCATCGGTATACTGAATTACTAATGCCTGCTATGAAAAACATTACATTTCTCAAGAAACATTCCTATTTTGAGGGCTGAATGCATTTTAAGAGGGAGAAGTTTTTTTTGCGAATTATCGTATGACTTTAATGCTTGCAAATTCATTTCATGTCCTTCCAAACCCGATTATTTCAATTATTCGATGAATAGGATTCCTTCTGAATTTATCACAGCATTCATCTAAGCCTGTCAATAGGATGATTATTTGAGGAAATGAACCCACATAGTGATAAGATTTACCTTTGATGCCTTATGCACAAAGAAGATTAAATTCAACCTTTGTTTACCACAAGCAATTAGCATAATCATGTTTGCAAAATCACCACCCACATAACTAGTAAGTGAAACTCACATATCCACATTTATCAAGTGGATGTTTCATCCAAAACCAACCACTTAATTTCAGCAAACATTTGTCTGTTGCAAACTCATCATACAACCTACAGCAATCTACTTAGCGCTTCATTGAAAGACTGACTGAAAATGTAAAGCTACTTCTGTCTGCTTGTGGATGGCACGTGTATGATATTGGCAACATCTGGGCATAAACACAGAATCCAATGCACACAGGCAAACACTCATGTACAGCATCTCGTATACACATTTCATACCTAACCTATTTATGTACTTTATTCAGTATTGTGATGGCCATGGCTGAATCCTAATATTAATGTAAATCAATGACAAAGATACAGAGCTCAATGTTGAAAAAAAACTGGGCATTTGGGAGTGATGTAGAATGCAGAATACCCAAGAGCAAGCACAGCCTTGTCTTTGACTCAAGACAAAAAAAAAAGTACAGATACTGGAATCCAAGGTAGACAAGCAGGAGGCTGGAAGAACACAGCAAACCAGGCAGCAGCAGGAGGTGAAGGATGCGTTGCCAGCAGCAGTTGTGGAATCAAGGTCATTGGGGACATTCAAGAGACTGCTGGACATGCATATGGTCACAGAACTTTGAGAGTGCATACATGAGGATCAATGGTCGGCACAACATTGTGGGCTGAAGGGCCTGTTCTGTGCTGTACTGTTCTATGTTCTATGTTCTATGAGTCAACATTTTGGGTGTAAATCTTTCTTCAGAACATCCACCAGTGCATTTGAAGCTAGACAGAAGCTGGTATTTCTGACTGACTTCATCTTATCTCAGGTTGTAGCTCTCAGGAGGTTAAGATAAGCACCTCTGCTGACAATGAATGATTCAACACAGGTCAGGTATTGAACTTAAAAGCAAACTTTATAAATACTTATCAAAAACTCAGTATTCACCATCCCTAATATTCACTCTGGGGTTGAACCGAAGTGTTCAAGGAAACATTAAAACTTTATGGTCCAATTTAATTCTTGTAGTTGCGTTGCATGCAGTTATACAACCACAGATTTTAAACTGAATCACAATGATGCATATTTCAGTAAATGACAAATAAAGTTTGCCAAACAATTTCTCAGGAAGGCAGCCTCCCTTATAAGTGTTAATACAATTAGAGATAGTAAATATAGAAATAGAAAATAGGAGCAGGAGTAGGCCATTCGGCCCTTCGAGCCTGCTCCATCATTCAGGATGATCATGGCTGATCCTCCAACCCAATAGCCTGTTTCCACTTTTCTTCCATATCCTTTGATTCCTCGAGCCCCAAGTATTATATCCAACTTATTCTTGAAATCATACAATGTTTTGGGATCAAACAAAAACAGAAATTGAAGAAATTCAGCAGGTCTGTGGAGAGAGAAACAGAGTTAACATTTCGAATCCAGTGACCCTTCCTCAGAACCGTTTGCTTTTGTTGTAGGTCTCCAACATCCTCAGTTCTTTGTTTTACTTTAATGTTGTGGGTTCAACTGCTTTCTCTGGCAGAGAGCTCCACAGATTCCCCAATCCATGGGTGAAGAAATTTCTCCTTGTCTCAGTTCTAAATGGTTTACCCTGTACCATTTGACAGTGACAATTGACTTTGGACTCTCATGCCATTAGAAACACCCTTCCTTGCCTAGGCCTGTTCGTAGTTTCAATGACATTTGGTACTAATCACCCTTCTAAGATTTTAGCTACAGAATAAAGGAATATCACCAATTGTGGAGTCAGCAATACTGAAGCCAGAGCTGAATGAATATTTAGTTTGGGGAGAAAAGCATTTTTTTTCCTTTGAAACGTAAAACATGAGCTGTGGTGCTGTACCATTGAGTCACAATTCAAATTATGCATGCAAGGCTGTGGCTTAAAGCATTGTATAGTGTTTTGAAGGTTGCTTATGTTTGTCCTTTTAACAATGAATCAAAAGGGAGAGAACAGGTTTTGATCAGTGAATTCCTCCCACCTGATGCTCAGTGTTACATGTTGAGAACCCAAAAGTCCTGGAAGACGTTGTTAGTTATTCCATTGCAGATTAGAAGAGTCTGCAAACGTCCTTATTAGAAAATCCATTCTTCAGTTAGATTGTCATTGACCAGTCAGTATTGTCTTCAATTCAAAACATCAGCATTCACTTGCCATATTATTGTAACATCGCTGTGTTGATTCTCATCCATCTATCTGAGCAAGACACTTGTGTTACATGCTTCAATTACAGGGAGAGGGATCCATCAACAAAGAGGGCACCTTAATAGGGAAGCCTTTTAGATTGTCACGGAACTTGTAACAAACAGGAACTTAAGCAAAGCCATAAAAAGGTATTGGTCTGTTGGTATGCATTTACATGCAGTATTGTTTTGTGTGTGTATTGTAAGGCACAACATGCTATACTTGGTACTTCCACTTGTAATGGCTCATGCAGGTCAGTTTCATCCTGATATTGGATTTGTCATTCTAAACCACTTGAGCTGTTCAGTTCATTCTGCTATAACATGTGTTTCATCAGCACAAAATGGTTAGAAGTTAACTGCCAAATTGTGGACATTGTTTGGACAGTGCAAACTTTCTACTGAATGGATATAGTGACCTTCTCTGGTGATCTTCTATAGCGTGTGAGGAACACAGTTGTTATGTTTTAGCAGAACGACCGATAATTTTCAGTTCAGCACCGGTGTAAATCTGACTTTTTCAGGACAGGTCTCCAGTTAATGTGGTTTCAGGTACAACCACAAATTCAATAGAAGCAGGACCACGTTCCAAATATCACTGGCTCACTGTTGGTCTCCTCTGGTTTTGTTCCTTCTTCTCATACCCAACTCATTCTTTTCCCTTTAAGATCTTGGAAACAAGCATCTAAATGTAGTACCCAGCCTTCAGAATGCCATAGACTCAAGGAATAGAGGATTGATCTCCACGACAACACTGCAACTCAGGGAGAAGAATTATGGGGAATTTGATAAAAGGTGTTGTTGGTTTTTTTTTCATTGACCCTTTTGATTTCTTTACTTAGAACATGCTGAGAGACAAGGAAAAGGTCTGCCTATCTAACCAATAGCCAAGAGTCATCCATTTCAGAGATGTCTTACTGGACTTCAGTTAACTTTACGCTTTAAGATGAATAAAACAAAAATAATTGCAGCTGCTGAAGATCTGAAACAAAAACAGAAATTGTTAGAGAAAGTCAGCAGCTCTGGCAGGATCTGCACAAAGAAAGCAAAAGATAGAATTTCAGGTCTGGTAACTCTCCATAAGAAATGACTTAGGAACGATATATTGGCCTTGCAAGGTCTACATGTAGGTTTACGAGAATGATACCTGGACTTCTATGGTTTGGTTAGGAGAAGAGATTATACAAATTTGGCCTGTTTTCTCTCAAATTTTAGAAGGTTAAGAGATGGTTTGATTGAATTCTTCAAAATATTAATGGGAAAAGACAGTAGATAAAGATAAACTATTGCCACTGGTTGTAGATTGTAGAACTACAAGGCACAGATTAAAAACTAGGGCCAGACAATTAAGGAGAGATGTTAGGAAGCACTTCTATGCACATACTTCCAAGTATCTACTGGCCTATCTTCCACAAATGGTAGTTGATGTTAGAACAATTTTCAGTCTTAAATCAGGCATTGATAATTTTTTGTTTCAAAGACATTAAGGATATAGGTCAAAGGCAGGTATAGTGGAAGTAGGCTATGAATGGCCTACTCCTGTTCCTATGCAATGAGGGAAGGTGCTTGTGATGATGGATGTGTTGAATGACTAATGTTAGGAGGATGTAGGTGGGAAGTTAACACCAGGCAGGAGCAACTTGAAATGGAGGTATTTCAGAAGCATGTGCAGTCACAATTTGTAACAAATTGTACTTTAAGAAGATTTTAAACTTAGTATGGCAGAAGGTTGTCCTTTAGAAAAGAAAATCACATAGGTGGCTGCTAGGAATCGGGGGCTAGCAAGCGGGGGGCTAAGGCAAAACCCAAGATAATATTCAAAGGAGAATGATGCTCCTAAGGAGAAAGGGAGGACTGCAGGTGCTGAAGATCAGCGTTGAAGAGTGTGGTGCTGGAAAAAGCACAGCCAGCTAGACAGAATCCGAGGAGCAGGAGAGTCAACTTTTCAAGCATGAGCACTTAATCAGGTATGTTCCTGACCGGCTGTGCTTTTCCAGTACCACACTTTTTTGATGATGCTCCTAAGAAGCCAATAATATAAAGGTCACTAGCTACTGTAGATATTCTTGAACTGACTGAAGGGAAATTAAATGGTCTCTTGTATAAGACTTAACAAATGGCACATCACAGGCGATAAGCCAGATGATCTTGAGCTAAAGATTTTGGACAGGAAAGATGTGACACCTTGGACATCTACCATGTGACTGTGGACAGAAACAACAATGAACATAGGCACCTAGAAATGAAGGCTATTGGCAACATTCAGAATTAAAGGGGATGGATCTTGTTGACAAAAGAATCCTCCTGAGTTCCAAATCCCTCCTTCAGTTGAGAACTCGGGGAATGAAAGAGAAGGCTGGCAAAAGAAAAGATAAGAGACTGCCACTAATTCCCTCTTACCGATCATGTTTTTTTCCATCTATTTAACATGCGCATCATTTTTGAACTGCGGCATTTTAATAAATTATCTAACACTTAGGTGACAATTTGTGATTGGGTCTCATTTTATTTTCAGTAAATCTGACTCCCAAAAGCTTAAGCTGACAAATTGGCAACACTTTATGCCAAGTCTGTATTTCACTTGGATTCCACAAGGATTCAGCTCCTTTGTAGAAGCCTTCAACTAAAGTACACAGCAGGTCTTAAAACAAAACACTGAAAAATCTAGAACAAAACCAGAAAAAGCTAGAAAGTTTCAGAAAAATCAGGCCATACATATGGACAGTGAAAAGACAAAGGGTTAATCTTTCACTCAGCTACCTGCATTTGTCTCTACACAAACACTGTCTGATCTGTTGAGTGTTTAACTTTTTCTGTTTATATGTCAATACTGTTCCTTACAGTAAATTGTATGTTAAACATTTGATCGTATTAAATTTTGCATTTGATGCTGCAACACCACAGAAATGTTGTTTTCATTTCAGTTTCACAAATGGAAAATCAACCAGAATTTCATTTTTTTGTATTAAGGTGGCATTGGTTAAAGTTACATTTGGAAAATAAAAATACAGGGAAAGTATTTAAGCACCGTGACTGAGTTTTAGTGTATATTCTGCTTCTTTGATACATAAATGTTGTGATATAAAATTCAGGAACTAATCAGTCAAACAGTCTGGTATTTATTCTGCGTGTTAGCAACTTGCCACATACGTAGCGAATTGCATTCCTGATTAGTAAAAAATTAAGCAATAAAACCAGCTTGTGCATGTGATCACGGTGTGCTCCTATTCCTGTGGCATGTACACGTGAACCTTTCTTCTACGTTTCTTGTGAAAATGGTGAGACACATGCAGAGGATTTTCTTTTTCATCAAGGGACATTCTTTAATCCTTTGGTTACCGAATGATAGTTGCTACATGCCAATTAAAAAAAGATACATCATCAAGCTGCATAAGTTTGCTAATAATTGAAATTTGCCTCCAAAAGTTGCAGCACATAACAAGCAACTTGTTGGAGGTAAACAACATCCAGCACTGTCCAAGGTGAAGTCATCATTTCTGGCTCGTGAAACTTCTATCATCAGGAACAGAAGGCTACCCTTCCAGTTCCATGAAGGGTAGACACAGACCAATTCCTTACTCGATTGCAACAAAACCTCCAATCCATCCTCTTCAGTGATCTCACTCACTGTAGGAGTGACCCAGCATAAATCAAAAGAAATATGTCATGGAGCTGTACAGATCACATTGATTTGGCTAAAGACTATGAGCCAATATTCAGGCAAAACCATCTTTTTCCCACCTCCTGTCTATTTGTTTGCTTTATTCTAAGTCCCCACATATGAAGCAATTGTTGTAAGATGGTAAACCAGCAATAGCTGCATCAATTAGCTCCAAAGATACTGCTCAATCTCTTAATATTCTCACGTAGGAGATAGTCATGAGAAAGCAGAGACTTTCTTTGAAATATACTTCAGGTGGTTTACTGTTATAAGAAATCATTTTCTTTTTTGACATGCACTGAAATTTATAGAATCGGTTGTTGATATCCCAGTTTCGTGGTGCACATCAGAGCTGGTCTTCCCTCATTGTAAGAGGCAGGACAGGCAGAGAAATAAAAAGCTCAATAAATCATGCACCAATTCCCTTCATTTTTGGAAACCATCTGACTTTCAAAATATCAAATATGTCAAAGGAAGATGACTGGCTTTTGCAGTGTTGGGATTGGATGGTTGTTCCATCATCATTGTAACATTTTAATTACCCCATTAATAACCTGTCAATATATTAATCCAGCCTTCATGCTAATACATCCAGGCACTGTGTTATAATTCTGAAGTCAATAACAATTTATTCATTCTCTGCAAGAGCATCCTGCAGTTAAATTCTAACTCACTCAGTTATGGGGCTTGAGGGAATGTTCTGTCATGATGGTTGAGAGAATTAGCAATGAGCTCTTGCTTTTCATTTTAAATTGCTTACTTCTCATCACAAAACAGTTGAAATACTTCTAAGTTCATTTGAGGTTTCAGTGCTTTGTGGGTTGTTTCCAGCACCGTGGGCTATTACCATCCCAAAAAATACTTATTTAGTTCAGCTCATCTGCTTGCATGGCAGTGACATGACTGACCAGTTAACATGTCAGCTGTGGTTCAATGGGTAGTACTCCCACATTTGAGTTCTCTGAAGACTGGGGCTCCTAATCTAGTCTGACACTTCAGTCAGTATGTCAGTGAAGTTGAGATGCTTTTGTGCATTCTCCATATGGATCTAAAAGATCTCACAATGCAATTTATAGAAAGAGGAAGCAGGTCTTTCCAATGTGCCAGCTTATAATTATCATTTGATCAATAACATGATTACCTAGACACGATCAGAGTGCCTGCCAAATTTTTCAAAGGTTGAACATTGACATGACCCCTCTGTGAGAATGGTAAGAGTTGTCAGGTGGAGGGGGTCTTTGGAAGAAGGCCACCAATAACAGGGGGTAGGGGAGATCTGAGAGAGCAGGGGGTGATGATGTGGTAAGGAAGCTAAAGGAGGAACACGTGACCAAACCACCACCACTCCCCACTTTGCAGATGCCTGCTTCATCACTTTGCATAATGTAGATGCCCCATTTTCCAGCAACCATATTTCATAAAGTATTTCATTGATTGCAAAGCACCTCGAGAAAAATCAAGCTTGTAGAAGTTCCAGATGAATACACCATCTTTCTGGTGGTGTTGAATGAAAGAGGAATACTGGTCAGGGATTGCACCTGCTTTATTTTGCCCTCAGTAGTGCCCATGGTCTTTAATATTCATCAGGGTCACTGACACCTGGAGACAAATCTTCCATCGAAACACAGAACCATTGGACAATACAACAACTCTCAAGCAGCAAAGCCTCATCTTTCCAGCACAGGAAACCATACCTTTACAGGGTGACTGCAGAGAGGAGAATCTGGTGCTTGCTGGGGACTACCGTCAACAGCTTGTGGATACAGGAATTCCAGACAGCTGGAATCACTGAGGAAGTGGTACATGCAAACCAAGCAGGTTGTAAATACAATGCACAATAGTATTCTGAGTAGGATTCTCCCGAGGACTAAATAGAGCCGTTTCAAATTAAACAATCGCAGTGACAAGATCCCTGGCTCTGGGTATGATGTGTCATTGTGACAGGACAGCTGTTGTTGATTATATACCTTACACTTCTGTTTTGGCTGCATTTCTTCATATTTAGTGGCTCCATTTGTGTAACAGCATTACACAGAGGGGGAGCAGAGTTAAAGTAACAGATTACAGTGATCTGCAAGCAGCACAGATGGAATGGCACCAGAAGTGTGCCCCTTTACTTTTCAGTGACTTACTGTAATGTGCTGTTGATCTTCAAATTTTAATTTGGTGACGGTACTATTTTTAATACCTTTCTCCTCTCTTTCAGCAAATATAATGAGCTGGGAAACAGAAACAAACAAGAACAGAAATGGCTGGAGAAGCTCAGCCAGTGTGGCAACATCTGTTTGAGAGAGAAACCAGAGTTAACATTGAGTCTAGTCATCTTCATCTGAAGAACTTTATTTATCAATAATATAACCAGTTTGTGGTTTCACTCAAGTAATCTGTCACATTTATGTGTGTGATAACACTTCATCAAGGTATTTCATCAGATGCAAAGTAGTTTTGGAGCACCCTATTACAATTAAATCAATGTATCAATGCAGTCGTTTTTATTGGATGTACATGCCATTCTAATCTTTCTCAGGTGAGGTAGAAGAGAGAGAGGTAAAAACAATGACTGCAGATGCTGGAAACCAGATTCTGGATTAGTGGTGCTGGAAGAGCACAGCAGTTCAGGCACTTTGGATGCTGCCTGAACTGCTGTGCTCTTCCAGCACCACTAATCTAGATGAGAGAGGGACAGCTCTTAACGTGGAGGCCACATAAGACCTGTGTACCATCAAGGAGCCTGAGCCAAGCTGGAGTCAATGGGTATGATGGGGCAAAGCACCTCTCTGAACGCAGTCAGACATGGCGCATGCATAGATGGTCGTGGTTGTTGGAGGTCAGTTATCTCAGGTCCAGAACATCTCCAAAGGATATAGTGTCCGAGGCCTAACTATCTTTAGCTGCTTCATCAATGACCTTCCTCCATCATAAGGTCAGAAACAGGAATATTTACCAATGAATACACAATATTGAGCACCATTCATGACTCCTCAGATATTGAAGCAGTCCCTGTTCAAATGCAATCAGACCTGTCCTATATCCAGACTTGGGCTGAAAATAGGCAAGACACATTTACACCGCACAAATGCCAGGCAGAGACAGAGACAATCAAATCACTGCCTTTTGATATTCAATTGCATCACAATTGCTGAATCATCACTATCAATATCCTGGGTGCTATCATTGAGGAGAAACTCAGCTGGACCCGTCACATAAATGCAGTGGCTACAAGAGCAGATCAGAGACGAGGGATACTACAGCAGGAAACTCACCTCCTGACTGCCCAAAGCCCGTCCAGCACCTACAAGGAGCAAGTCTGGAGTGTGACAGAATACTCCCCACCTTCCAGGTGGAGTGCAGCTCCAATATCATGCAGGAAGCTTGACACCATCAGAACAAAAAAAGATTTCTGGATTTGCACCACATCCATAAACACCCACCCCCTCCACCAATGACGCAGCAGTGTGTACCATCTACAAGATGCATTGCAGAAAGTCACCAAAGATCCTCAGACAACACCGTTCAAACCCGCAATCACTTCCATCTAGAAGGACAAGGGCAGCAGGTGCAATGGGACCACCACCACATGCAAGTTTTCCTCCAAGTCACTTGTCTTCTTGGCTTGGAAATATATTGCCGATCCTTCATGGTCGCTGGGACACAATCCTGGAATTCCCTCCCTGAGGGCATTGTGGGTCTACCCACAGCAGGTGGACTGCAGCGGTTCAAGAAGGCAGCTCAACCCCCACCTTCAAGGGGCAGTTAGGGATGGGTAATAAAATATTCGTCCAGCCAGCGATGCCCAATGCCCCTATTGTGAGATATAGGTAGCCATTGGCAGCAATAACCTTGTTCATCTTCCAATTTTAATTTAAAAGAAGGAGATAAAGAACAGTATTAGAGCAGGAACTGGCCCTTTGGCTTTCCAAGCCTGAGCCAATGCATGACACCTTTCTAAATATAACCCATTTTGTCTCTACACAGTCCATATCCCACTGTTCCCTGCCTATTCATGTATGAGTTAAGATGCGTCATTAACAATGCTATTGTGTCTGAATCCACCACCTCCTTCAGCAGCACATTCCAGGCACCCACCATCCTGTGTAAAACACTCACCTCTCACAGCTCCTTTAAATGTTCCCCCTTTTCCCTTAAACTTATTAATTGACATTTCTACTTTGCAAAAAAAAAATTCTGACTGACCATTCTATCCAAGCCCCTCAACATTTTGCAAACTTCTATCAGGTCCCTCCCTTATCCTTCAAGGTTGAAGTGAAAACAAAAAAAAGTTTGCCCTATCTCTCCTCACAGCCTCATATACATCTAAAATGCCTCGGGATTCACTTTAATCTGGTTTGCCAAGGGCATTTAATGGTCTCTTTTAGCCCTCCAATCTCTTGGTTTAAGTTTTTTCCACTTACTTCATAATCTTCAAGGGCTCAGTTTGTCTTCAGATTTTTTTAACCCTACATATGTTTCTTTTTCGACTAATCTTTCAATTTCTCTCGTCATCCAAGGTTCCTGAACCTTGCCATCCGTATCCTTCATTTTCACAGGGACATACTGTTCCTGCACTCTAATCAACTGCCCTTTAAACAAAATTCCCACCCGCCATATGTCGATTTGTCCTCAAACAGCTGCCCCCAATTCACATTCCCAAATTCCTGACTAATATTGTCATGGTTAGCCTTCCCCCAGTTTAATAATTTTACACAAGGACTACACTTATCCTTATCTATAAATAACCTAAAGCTAACGGAATTATGTTTTTTTTTCCCTGAAATTCCTTCCCCTAATGAAACTTTGATCAGGTCTGGCCAAGCTCATTCTCAGTTTATTAGGTTGAGTATGGTCCCTTCCCTGAGTGCACTGTTTAGATTTTTTTTATATATAAAAACTGAAAGGGCTGCAAATGCTGTAAATCAGAAACAAAAACAGAAGTTGCTGGAAAAGCTCAGCAGGTCTGACAGCATCTGTGGAGAGAAATCAAAGTTAATGCTTCGGATCCGGTGACCTTGCCTCAGATTTTTAAAATTTTGTTTCAAGAAACCATCTTGGATGCACCTAACAAATCTCCCAAACCTTTGGCACAAAGGGGGTCTCAGACAATATTGGAGAAGTTAAAGTCATCCATCAAAAGAAGCTGCTTGTTTTTACACTTTACATGAAACTGTCGCATATCTGTTCCTAATTAACCCACAGGCTGTTGGGAAGCCTGTTGTACAACCCCATCAAAATGATTACACCTTTCTTACTCCTGAGCTCTCTATCAATGTGGCCTTACTGGAGGAGTCTTCCCAAGGGGTCTTCACTCAGTACAGCTGTAATATTCTCCCTCATCAGCAACACAACTCACCATCTCTTTTGCAATGTGGACAAATCAAACAGTGCAGGGGTGTCTGTGGCTTTTATCTCCAAAGCAGTGAATCTGGGGCTGTTGTGGAGGTTGCTTGAGGGGGAAGGGGGAGTGGGGTGGTGAGGGGGGGGAAAAAAAAAAAAGAGGTGGAGAGAAAGAAGACATGATATGGAGAGGTTGTTGGAATTTTGTGAAACAGAATACATCAATTACAATTTCTCAGGTTCTGCATTCTTAAATCAGAAGGTTTTTCTGCTGACTCAGTTCTTCAAACGTTGAAGTGATGCTGTGATAGAGGTTTTACAATTCTGAGGGAAGGCGATGGGTTAGCTAGAGGGAAGTCTTTCACTGGTTGGAGGAGTCTAGGGCCAGGGAAGGTAACTTCAAAAATCAGGACTGAAGTAGATTCTTCATGCAAAGGGTGATAGTGGAACGTACTCCATGATAAAGCTTGATGCTCTGTCAAATGATCATTTATAATCGGAGATGAATAAAGCTTTTATTAGAGGGCTTTTGTGGTGTAGTAGTGTCCCTTACTCTAAACCTGAACACACACCTGGATTCAAATCCCAACAATGGTTCGCACTGCTGCCTCACAGCGCCAGCTACCTGGATTCAGTCCCAGCCTCGGGCAACTGTCTGTGTAGAGTTTGTACCTTCTCCCCATGTCTGCATGGATTTGCTCCGGTTTCTTCCCATATCCAAAGATGTGCAGGTTATGTGGATTGGCCATGCCAAAATTGCCCATAGTGCACAGGGGTATATAGGTTAGGTGCATTAGTCAGGGGCAAATATAGAGTACTAGGTGGAGGGTGTGGGTCACTCTGAGGGCAGGTGTGGACTTGTTGGGCCAAATAGACTGTTTCCACACTGTAGGGAATCTATAAATAAAGTCTATGAAACTCCAGAGATTTGTTGTAATGTCTCTGGAACAGACTTTTTTTTAAAAATGGACCTTTGTTAGCCATGGTAATCATGGATGGAGATGAAATACAGCCAAACCATAATCTTAGTGACAGGTAGAACAGACTCCAGGGACTTATTGGCCTGTTCCTATGTACTGGAACATCAAATAAAACACCTTGTAAACTAATGAACTACATGCAGGAAAATCACAGGGAAGAAAGTACAATATGCTGATAGGATGGGAGATTATGGCCCCTGGTGTTGTGGTCCTTTATATTTCAACAGTTAACACACTTTATAAATGAATAAGACCGATTTCTCAGCAATTTATTACCAGGTTTTCTGTAAGCCAAGACCCAAATGTCATTAAGCCAAATGGTTGTGATTCAGAGGGCTCCTCCTTATTTGAAATTCTGATCAATTCCTGAAATCGATTTCTGGGGTCACACAATCAGGGAGAAGTTTCTCTTGGGATTCAGTGCTGATCAGTGGGTTAAATAATGCTGCAAGTCATGTTTTCAAACATCAAATGAGACTATTCACATGCAAGCTCCTGCATGTCACCGGTGGAGGTGATATTGTGAAAAATATCAGAAGAGAGTCATAGAGTCACGCAGCACAGAAATAAACCCTCCAGGCCAACTCATTCATACGGAGTAGGTTTCCCAAGCTAGGTTAGACACATATGCCTGCATTTGGCCCATACTCCCCTAAACCCGTTCCTATTCGTGCATCTGTCCCCAAATATTACATGTTGTAACTGTACTTGCATCTCCCACTTCCTCTGGCAGTTTATTCCATGTAAGCCCCACTCTGAAACATTGCCTCTCAGGTCCCTTATAAAATCTTTCCCCACTCAACTTAAACCTGTGCCCCCGAAAGAAATAATGCTCTATAAACACTGGGAGCAGGAGTAGGTAATTCAACCCACTCTCTCTGACCCCTTACCATTTTATTAATTAAAAATCTGTCAATCTCATCCTTAAATTTATTCAATGTCCCAGCATCCACCATAAATCTGTGGAATTCACTCCCCAGTGTATGACCCCC
The DNA here is from genome assembly GCF_020745735.1 of Hemiscyllium ocellatum. Lineage (NCBI taxonomy): Eukaryota > Metazoa > Chordata > Chondrichthyes > Orectolobiformes > Hemiscylliidae > Hemiscyllium > Hemiscyllium ocellatum. The sequence goes on along the minus strand of NC_083422.1, from coordinate 58,712,020 downwards.
TTTGAGAGAAGTAATTTCTTATCGCCATTTTAAATCCGCTGCTCCTAATCCCAAAACCATGACCTCTCGTTCTAGAATGTCTCCGTATTTGGACCAATCTATGTCTACTTTATCAATACCCCTTCAAATCACCTTTACCTCAATCAGATCCCCTCTTATTAGAGTCAGAGATATACAGCATGGAGACCGATCCTTCAGTTAAACCCATCCATGTCGACCAGATATCCTAACCTAATCTAGTCCCATTTGCCAGCACTTGGCCCATATCCCTCTAAACCTTTCTTATTCATATACCCATCCAGATGGCTTTTAAATTCTCTAATTGTACCAGCCCCCACCACTTCCTCTGGCAGCTTATTCCATACACCTACCACCTTCTGTGTCAAATAGTTGACCCGAAGGCCTCTTTTATATCTTTCCCCTCTCCCCAACCCCAGGGAAAAGACCTGGTCTATGCATCCTCTCCATGCCCCTCGTGATTTTATAAACCTCTATAAAAGGTCACCCCTCAGCATCCGAAGCTCCAGGGAAAATAACCCTAGCCTATTCAACTTCTCCCTATAGCTCAAATCCTCCAATCCTGACAACATCCTTGCAAATCTTTTCTGAACCCTTTCAAGTTTCACAACATCCTTCTGATAGTAAGGAGACCAGAAGTGCACACAATATTCCAACAGTGGCCTAACCAATGTCCTGTACAGCCACAGCATGACCTCCCAACTCATCTACTCAATGCTCTGACTAAGAAAGGAAAGCATACCAAACATCTTCTTCACTATCTTATCTACCTGGACTCCACTTTCAAGGAGCTATGAACCTGCACTCTAGATCTCTTTGCTCAGCAACACTCCCTAGGACCCTCCCATTAAGTGTATCAGTCCTGCTCAGAGTTGCTTTTCCAAAGTGCAGCACCTCACATTTATCTAAATTAAACTCCATCTGCCTCTTCTCAGCCTATTGGTCCATCTGACCAAGATCTCATTACACTCTGAGATAACCTTCTTTGTTGTCCACCTCCCCTCCAATTTTGGGGTCATCTGCAAACTTACTAACTATACCTCCTATGCTCACATCCAAATCATTTACATAAAAATGAAGAAAAGTAGTGGACCCAGCACACCAGTCACAGGCCTCCAGGCTGAAAAGCAACTTTGTACCACTACCCTCTGTCTTCTGCCTTTGAGCCAACTCGATATCCAAATGGATAGTTCTTGCTGTATTCCATGAGATCTAACCTTGCTAACAAGTCTCCAATGAGGAATCTTGTCAAATGCCTTCCTGAAATCCATATAGACCACATCTATTCTTTTAAATTCCAGAGTGTACAGGCCTAAACTGCTCACTCTCTTCATGAGACAAATCCCTTTGCACTGAATTCCATCTAATTGCTTCTGAACTGCCTCCAATGCAACTATGTCCCTCCTCAGGTAAGGGGGCCGAACGTGGACTCAGTATTCCAGGTACATAGTCTGTTTACTGGTTTTGTACAGTTGCAGCACTTTCCTACTTCTTTATGTAATTCCTTTAACAATAAAATGCCAAAAACTCCATTTGCCCTCCTTACTTTGAAAGGGTTAATATTGGAGATTCCATAAGCTCCATCCAATTTGATAGAGTTTATGCTACAATGGGGGAAACGAGGCAGAATATCTCAGGATCTCATGGAGTGTAGTTCTGAATCCATTGTGTCTTAACAGTCTTAGGGACAATGCCCACCAACTAATATAACTTGTCCCCAGCTGTTGTCAGTCAATATTATTTATCTTGTTAAGATAAGCCTCTTTGTTAAGATTCAGTAGTGGTTGAACTTCTACCAAATTTAAACTAAATAGGCCCTAACTCCCTGTCAAAGCAGATTAGTGTCAGCCTCCTTCTAACCTTAAGTACCACAGTGATGAATACAGAAAGCAGAGGTTACAGTTCAGCTTTTTCAGTTGGAATTGTGTACCAGACAAAGCTTTCAAATGAGCCCAACAGGAGTCTTTTCACTCGAGACTGCTCACACACAGAGAAACATTAAACAAATGTTCGCGCACGGAGACACACATTAAACAAATACACCCCACGTTGCCATTGTCGGAATCTGAAAATTATGAAAATCAAGTCTTCACTATTTAGGTTTCTGCATGAGCACTCCTCAACACTCCTTGTGACTGAACTAAGCATTCCCTGCCTCTACCTCAGCATGATATCCATCATCAATAGACTCATTTTTTTTCCCCTCTCACTTCTTGGTGTTGATATATTAGAGATATTGTGTGACTGAATATCATCTGTTGTTTTAATGCATTTTAAAATAGCAGACAAAAGAACTTCATCTGAACACCTCAGCAACATCCCACAGCACAGAGAGATTTCAAGCCAGTAATTAGTGAATGTAAGCGAACAATTATTGTTGTCAGTTTTACTTTTCCCATCTTTATTAGGTTGGTTCAATAATGACTTACAATTTTTAAATAAAACGTTAAGTAGAAAATTAAGCGCAATATCATTTGAAGAATGAAAATTTGAAAATAAAATAAGTGAATTGCAATCAAATTTCATTCAGTTATTAGAACTGCATTCAGAAAATGAGGCAAACATAGCATCTTTTTTCAGGGAACGTGGTTAAGCATGTATTAAAAGGTTATGCATGAAGAATGAAAAATTAAAAGGAAAACAAAAAAGGGAAGAAATAGCATTAGGACAGACAGTTCCAGGGAGAGAATGGACAAGGGCTGTCAAACGCAGAAAGGGTTGAGTGGCCTCCTACCTCACAGTAAAATGACACTAAGATGAAGACAGGAGAGTGCTCTTATCATTCCTTGAGAAAATCAGCTCTGATATTCATCCGCACTGATTGTAACGAGGTCAGGAATTGTAATTTCGGATATCAGGAGTTTAACGTTCAAGAGTTGATGGGTTTAGTTAAGGAATACTATGACTCCAAGCTTCCTCTAATTCTGAGACGCTCTCAGGGGTTTTACTTGGCAGTTCAGGAACTGGGGTATTTGTGTTAGGATTTTGTTTGAGGTGAAGATGACTGGCAGAGAAATCAGATGATCATACCTGCCCCCATGCAACTATAGAGCTGGCTCCAGCAGAGTTGCTAATGTGGAGAAGACTCCATACCAGGTTAAATCTGACCTTCCTGAACCTGGAGAAGGTGAAACAACATCAGGAATGACAATGCCAGGCACAAGCCTCCTCTAAGCAAGAGAGACAGTTTACATCAGGGGATGAGATTTGGTCTTAAAACCTCAGGAACAGGCTCAACACAAGGTCAGGTCCCCGTGACATACAAAGTTTGGACAGGTGAGATAGTTCTGAATGAGCATGTAGACCACATGAACACTGCAAACTCACACAGATTCCCTGCCCTTGAGAGCAAAGAAATCTCAAAGACAGATGGAAACAGCCAATGTTGCAGCTTGAATGACTTTACTGCCTGAAGGAGGGAATGAATTTCTCCTGAGATGCTCTGAGCACAAGAGGTAATCTACGGTCTGGTACACATTCCCCCCCCCATATTGGAGAGCAACTCAGAGGAACCGGACCACTTATGAAGATGCCCCAGGAAAGGCTACAAGAGTTCGAACAGGCCTATGGCCCCAAACTTAAAAGGGGAAGTGATCTAGTGATGGTAATGAGGCCAATCAGGTGGACTTCAAGAGAGTCTGAGTTCCCGGATTGTTGTAGTTAATCTGATCCAAATCCGGGAGCCCTGGATGACAGATATAAACAAACATGTCAGAGGTTCTGTTCACTCAGAGCTGGCTCTGAGGGAGTTAGATCAGTGTCATGTACTACGCATATGGAAATAAATTTGGGCAGCACGGTGGCACAGTGGTTAGCACTGCTGCCTCACAGCGCCAGGGGCCTGGGTTCAATTCCCGCCTCAGGCGACTGACTGTGTGGAGTTTGCTTGTTCTCCCGTGTCTGCGTGGGTTTCCTCCCACAGTCCAAAGATGTGTGGGTCAGGTAAATTGGCCATGCTAAATTGCCCGTAGTGTTAGGTAAGGGGTAAATGTAGGGGTATGGGTGGGTTGCGCTTCGGCGGGTCGGTGTGGACTTGTTGGGCCGAAGGGCCTGTTTCCACACTAAGTAATCTAATCTAAAAAAGGGGGACTTGGTGATGGGATACTGGCCTCTGGAGTTATTTCACCCTCGACAGGATTCAGCACCAACTGTTAATGCAAGGCTGTTGTGCAACATGGAAGATTTTGAAAGATACAGCAACTGTTGAGTGGAGTAGCAGTGCATGAATTGTTAACTGGTTGAATAGCATGTGCAGGGAATTGTCCAGCTTGTGGACTCTTGGCAGATGTCCTGAAGATCACATTCTGAAAGACTGTCCACCCTACAGATGGGCGATGGCAGAATAACAAAAAAGCAATTTGAACTTCAAATCGGCATTGGAAAATAGAGAGCGAGAGCGAGAGCGAGAGCGAGATCCAACACTCCAGCAAGGCTTTACAGTTCAATGACAGAAGGCCGATTATGAGTAAGCATTTAACATTTTAAAACCTGCCTGATATGTAGGCTGGTTAACTCTCAATTACAAGGGTCAACAGAGGACCAAATGTCACCAGCTGTGAAGATCACTACTTTGTGAGGCAGAGAGACCAGGAGCAGGAGTGGGCCATTCGGCCCAATGAGCCACCTTCACCATTCATCTGATCACAATGGATCTGCCATCCCAGCACAGTATTCTCACTTTCTTCCCTCCCTCTTGATATCTCAAAAATATATTAATCACTTTATTGATTATGCTCAGTGACCCAGCCTGTACAGCCTTCTGTGGTAACAAAATCTGTAGATTGACCATCCTTCCTCATCTCAATCCTATGTGACCTACTCCATACTTGAGACTATGACCCCTCATCCCACCATCTGTTTTATCTGCCCACTTGATTTTACTCGAATCCTCATTTTCTAATCCTTTCCACCCCCATCAAGCTCTCTCGGATTTCATCCTTTCACAAAAGAGTTAAGTACATGGAGAGTTGTCATTTTCATCACATGACACCATGTGGCACATTGTGCCCGTGATATCTGGAAAGGAGTTACACAGCTGAATCTCATTTTCCAGCTCGTGGTCCATAACTTGTTCACTGATGGTGCTGAGAATATATACTTAAAGCAATGATAGTTTCGGACTGTCCAAACCTTTTACAAAGTGCTTCAATCTTCTACTACCCTCAGGTGGAAAAAACAGCTTTGACTCCCCACTAATAATTCAGCTAGCTACTTTAAATGTTGACCAAAATGAAGTTAACCCAGGACCATTGCATTATTAACAGTTAAAATTTGTTCCAAATCTAATTGAAGACAAAAGATTGACTTACATTCTGACAGAAAATAGACTTTATTTGATAATGTAATGTGAAAGTGTGTGTGTGTGTGTGTGTGTGTGTGTGTGTGTGTGTGTGTGTGTGTGTGTGTGTGTGAGAGAGAGAGAGAGAGAATGGGCGGTCAGATCTCATTTTACGAGATGAGAATTGTGGGTGGCACGGTGGCACAGTGGTTAGCACTGTTGCCTCACAGTACCAGAGACCTGGGTTCAATTCCCGACTCAGGCGACTGACTGTGTGGAGTTTGCACATTCTCCCCGTGTCTGCGTGGGTTTCCTCCGGGTGCTCCGGTTTCCTCCCACAGTCCAAAGATGTGCAGGTCAGGTGAATTGGCCATGCTAAATTGCCAATAGTGTTAGGTAAGGGGCAAATGTAGGGGTATGGGTAGGTTGCGCTTCGGTGGGTCAGTGTGGACTTGTTGGGCTGAAGGGCCTGTTTCCACACTAAGTAATCTAAATTAAATTTTTGGAATCCATTAGATTCCAAAATTGTTTTTCCATATTTTGGGGAGCAGCACAGTGGCTCAATGGTTAGCATTCAGGTGACAGGAAAACCCATCTGGTTCATTAAATGTCCTTTAGGGAAGGAAACTGCCATCCTTACCTGGTCTGGCCCACTTGTGACTCTTTAAAACGCACCATGGTGATCATATCTCAGGGCAAATTAATCTAATCTTCTTATAACATCTAGCTTTGTATCTACTAGAGAGTTCAATCAAGACCTTCGAGTTTATCATTTTTTTTGGATCTATTTCTTTACAAGCCAATTGAGCAAAGATACTGATCCAATCCAGATTTTCCCAAGCTCATATCCAGAAGTGCTCCTATTTATCTTCATTTTACAGTGATGATCACACCACACGTTTTCACTTTGAAAATTGCTTCAATCACTGCTAAAGAGTCTGGTCCTCACTTGATTTTCTTTGGAAATACAGTGAACAGATGGCGATTTTAATTTTAAAAAAACACACAACTTGTGCCCCGTGCAAGGAAAATGACAGCTTATTTTTTTTCCAAGCAACTTTCTATGCAGCCAGACAGAACCCTTTTGCAATCAATGCAGTGGTATTTTACCTCCGATGTTTTTTTTCCCACATCATTACAAGGATTGTGGTCTTGCCTGTAAGCATTTCAGCAAAGGCTACATGCTCAGAGGAGAATGCAGTGTTGGCAACTGATAACAGCAATTAGCAACTGATAATAGGGCACTTAATGGTATTATCACTGCAACATTAATCCAGAGATCTGGACAATGTTTTAGGGACTTTGGATTGAAACACTGCCACGGCAAATGGTGGAATTTGTGTTCTCTAGATTTGGGATTAAAAGTCTAATGATAAACGGTGTTGTCTGTCAGGAAAAACCCATTGGGGCACTAATGTCCCCTAGGGAAGGAACCTGCCATCCTTACCTGGTCTGGCCTACATGTGACTCCAGACCCACAGCAATGTGATTGACTCTCACCTGCCCTCTAGGCAATTAAAGGGAGGGTAATAAATGCTGGCCCAGCCAGTGATGCCCACATCCCATGAACAAAATGTGTTAAAAAAGGTCTAGGTCTTCAACATTGGAATGTTTTCAATGGGATTTCACAAAATTATAACCCAATCAAAAATGGATACTACGCTGCAAGATCATCAGTTGTCACATCAATCTATTCCTTGTGTAGAGCTTTGTTAGCGTTTATACTGTTCACAATAGCAAGGCACTTTATAGATGCTCAGAGGTTAATGTTCTGAGGGGGTCAGTAGGGGTTACTGCTGTGCAATATGATTGAAAAGTCTCCACAATGGTATGACATTTTGCACGTCTTACCAGCAACACACAGTCACACAGCAGAATAAATTTAACCATTTGAAATTGATCACAAGAGAGCTGTCAGCAATGATTAGCAGAGGTTTTGGTTTTGAAAGAGCACTCTCCAACATTCCCTAATATTTTTCTTTTTAAAGTATCAGACCAAAGAATTTCACATGAATGGATAACACATACATTTCTGTTGCAACATAATGCAATGCAATCCATTTTCTCTCCTGCTGTTCATTTCTCATCCACCATCCACAGGCATCCCCTTGCTCAAGGTGATTTTTATAAAAAGGTACAATTTTGCAGTCAACTGACTACTTTCTCAAAGGAAAATGAAGGACACAAGAATGAGAATAAAGCTAGAAATGGAGAATTGGACAGCTTTTACAAACAGCTTTCACAACAAAGATGGACAGAATGGCTTCCATTCACAGGATTCTGATTCTACGCAAAATACTCCAACTCTCCTGAACATCCTTGCTGTTTCTCTTTTTGTCTTAAAGAAAATGGCTTAACACTTGAATTTATGAGCAGGAATCAAGGTATTAATCCCAATTGTAAACAGGCACACAGGCTAAAGGCTCTGCCAATTCATTATCACAGCATGATATGGCAACTACTCTGTCCAAGACTGCAAGAAATGACAGAAGGTTGTGAACACAGCCCAGTCCATCACACAAACCAGCCTTCCATCCATTGACTCCATCTACATTTCCCACTGCCTCAGGAAACAGCCAACATACTCAAAGACCCCTCCCACCCCAGTTAGACTCTCTTCCATCTTCTTCTATTGGGCAGGAGGTCCTAAAATTTGAAAACAGATTCAAGAACAGTTTCTGCCCCGCTGTTATCAGACTTTGATTAGACCTTTCAATATATTGGAGTTGAGCTTTCTCTGCACAATCTCTGTATGTGTAACAGTATATGTTGTTTTCTGTTCTATTATCCTGATGTACTAGTGTAAGGTAGGATTTGCCCGGATAGCACACAAAACAATACATTTCACTATCTCAATACATGTGACAACAATAAATCAAATCCATATAGAGTCCATCAGCTTCCAAGAGCATTCAGCACATGATGTTAACTCATCAGGGAAAGAAAAAAAAATTAAAAATTCACAGTTGTGGGGCAAAGCTAGCATATATTTTATACCTTGCCATTTTAGGGTGTGTGTCGTTCAATGGTTGCAATATGGTTTGGACAGGTTAAGTGACATGTAAATGCATGACAGATGCAGCATAATATGGGTAAATGTGAGGCCAGGTCCTTTGGTAAAAATAGGAAGGCAGATTATTATTTTAAAGGCTGTAAATTGAGAGTGGGGAACGCCCAACATAATCCAAGTTTCCACATATACCAGTCACTGAAAATAAAGGGTGCAGGTACAGCAGGCAGTGAAGGAGGCAAACTATATATTGGCCTCAAGAGTGTGATGCTGAAAAAGCACAACAGGTCAGGCAGATTCCGAGGAGCAGGAAAATCAACGTTTCAGGCAAAAGCCCTTTGTCAGGAATGAGGCTGGGAGACTCTGGGGTGGAGAGATAAATGGGAGGTAGGTTAGGGCTGGGATCTTCAGCTACCTTCCCTCAAACCCCATACCCAAGGCTCCCAGCCTCATTCCTGATAAAAGCTTTTGCCCAAAATGTTGATTTTCCTGCTCCTCCAATGCTGCCTGACCTGCTGCGCTTTTCCAGCACCATACTCTTGACTCTAATCCCCAGCATCTGCAGTCCTCACTTTCTCGCTGTGAAGGTCAATATACAGGTGAAGATCCAAGTACAGGTACAAGGATATCTTGCTGCAATTAAACAGGGCATTGCAGAGGCCGCACCTGGAGTATTGTAGGCAGATTTTGTCTCTTTATCTGAGGAAGAATGCTCTTGCCATGAGGAAGTGCAGCATAGATTTACCAAATTGATTTCTGGGGTGGCAGATCTGACATATATGAGGAGGGACTGACTCGGTTAGGACTGTATTCACTGGCGTTTAGAAGAATGTGGAGGGTCTTATGGAAATCTATAAAATTCTAACAGGACTAGAGAGGTCAGAAGGAGAAAGGAAATTCCAGAGTCCAGGATCAGATATCAAAGTGTAAGGATAAGGGATAAAAATGTTTAGAACTGAGATGAGGAGAAATGTCTTCACCCAGAGAGTGGTGAGCCTGTGGAAAGTGGTTGAGAACAAAACATTATGTAGTTTCAAGGAGGAAGATAGAACCCTCGTGGCCCAAATGATCCAGGGATATGGTGATAAGGCAAGATTAGAGTATTGAGCTCAAATGATCAATGATCACACTGAATGGCAGAGCAGGGTCAAGGGATCGAACACTTCTATCTTTCTCTGGTAAGAAAAGTAGGCCAATGTGGAAATGGATAGATAAGCTGGTATTTATGACACATGCCAAATTGTCCTTCAGTTACCTTCTTTAATAATGTGTTGTTAGGACATGCACAGGGCAGTTAAGAAGGGTGATCTACGATTTTGACCAAGAGAGAAAGATAATATATTTCCAAAAGTTAAAAATCACAACACCAGGTTATAGTCCAACAGGTTTATTTAGAAGCACTAGCTTTCAGAACACTGCTCCTTAGTTAGGTAGCTAGTGGGGCAGGATCGTGGGATACAGAATTTATAGTAAAAGACCAAAGTGTCACACAACTGATGGAATGTATTGAACAAACTAAGATTGTTGTTCAACACAACACATCATTTAAATGACACATTCATCTGTTACTATAAATTCTGTCCTAATATCATGCTCCATTGGCTACCTGAAGGAGCAGCGATCCAAAAGCTTGTACTCCCAAATAAATCTGCTGGACAATAATCTGGTGTTGTGTGATTTTTAACTTGGTCCACCCAGTTCCTGTCATAGAAAGGAGTTCCAAAATATTTCTGCTCTCTTTGTAACTTGGACACCAAAATAAATTCAGTTAACCATCTTGCATATTCTTGTAATGGCTTCTTTATCGAATTGTGGCATCGTCAAAATGTAATTTGATCCAGCCATGAGGATTATCCTAAGGTAATGCCCATGCCAAAGTATACATCTTATGAAATCATAATCAAAAGCAGAAATTGCTGGAGGAACTCTTGCAGCATTGTGGAGAGAGAAACAGAGTTAATGTTTCAGGTCCAGTGATCCTTCTGAAAGTCTAGAGAAGGGTCATTGGAGCCGAAACGTTATCTTTGCTTTTATAAAGGGATTTGAAGGATATTCCCTTCTAGAAGAATGAGAGCACAGTAGTGTGTAATGCACACTGAATGATTCATGCATTATACAGCTATGTGCAGCTCCGTGCATATAAAAAAGTGTATGGTTTGTGCCTCATGCAGATCAGATATCCTTAGATTAATCAATTCGAGGACAGTCTGCCTTTCACTTCACTTTTAATAAGTGCAACTCCTGTCTTCAATACAAGAGATCATTTTTGTAGACTTGGAAATTCAAAGCAAGACTAATTACACGCAACAGATCTCCAGGTAAATGAGATATCAAGGCAGACTTCATTACCATTTTTATTTTTTAATATTAAAGTGGAACTGAAAGTAAATTTTAAAATAATTATTCTGTTACTAGAGAGATCCCTCGGCTTTCAACTGGTTGATTATTAGTTTGTTCTGATGTAAAATCCTCACAACTTAGCTAATCAGCAGGTTTTGGTCCAATTTTGGTGAACAGTGCTCAAAATTCTTAACTGGAAGTTCTGGTAAAATAGCAATCATATGACAAATTGGGGTAATTTTAAACCATTCTTATTGTCAAACAGGTGAGAGCTAAAAACTTCCATTGACTTCAACTGAAATATATTGAAAAATATTCAGGGATATCAAGCACACTGTCAATTTGCTGTCACCTGTTACATGTAATTACTTTAATTTACCCTTGTGCAAAATTTGAAGTTTCATAGATAGATAATTTTAATATTGCAAGTGTTAAACAAGGATTAAAAGTCACAGTCAGGAATCATCGATAAGGGTGCTGTCTATTTTTAAAATTTATAAACTGTAGAATCAAATGGGACATTTTTGGATGCAGCTCAGTTGGTAGCACTCAATGAGTCAGAAAGTCATAGATTAATGTCTGACTTAGGACTCTAGTGGAAGATTCTAAACTGGATGTAAGTTTGCTCGCTGAGCTGGAAGGTTCGTTTTTAGACATTTCTATACCATACTAGGTAACATCTTCAGTGAGCCTCTGGGTGAAGCAGTGGTGGTACAGCCTGTTTTCTACTTATTTGGTGATGTCATTTCCTGTGATGTCATTTCCTGTTCTTTTTCAGGATCCAAGTCAGTTCCAGTTGGAAATCCATGCTTCTAGGAATTCTCGTGCGTGTCTTTGTTTGGCTTGTCCTAGGATGGACGTGTTGTCCCAGTCGAAATGGTGTCCTCCCTCATCCGTATGCAAAGATACTAGTGAGAGTGGGTCATATTTTTTGTGGCTAGTTGATGTTCATGTATCCTGGTGGCTAATGCTCTGCCAGTTTGTCCAATGTAGTGTTTGTTTCATTTCTTGCAAGGTATTTTGTAGATGACATTAGTTTTGCTTGTTGTCTGTATAGGGTCTTTCAAGTTCATGAGCTGCTGTTTTAGTGTGTTGGTGGCTTTGTGGGCTACCATGATGCTAAGGGGTCGAAGTAGTCTGGCAGTCATTTCTGAGCTGTCTTTGATGTAGGGGAGAGTGGCTCAGGTTTCTGGACATATATTTTGTCAGCTTGTTGGGATTTGTTGTTTAATAAAAACAAACAGCAGACTGTGTTCATTGAATACCCACTCTTTGTTAATACACTGTATAGGTAATTTTCCTCTGCTCTGTTGTGGTTCTGTTCACCGAGCTGGGAGTTTGTATTGCAAACGTTTCGTCCCCTTTCTAGGTGACATCCTCAGTGCTTGGGAGCCTCCTGTGAAGCGCTTCTGTGGTGTTTCCTCCAATATTTATAGTAGCTTGTCTCTGCTGCTTCCGGTTGTCAGTTCTTGCTGTCTGCTGCAGTGGCCGGTATATTGGGTCCAGATATACCAGCCACTGCAGCGGACAGCAAGAACTGACAACCGGAAGCAGCAGAGACAAGCCACTATAAATATCGGAGGAAACACCACAGAAGCGCTTCACAGGAGGCTCCCAAGCACTGAGGATGTCACCTAGAAAGGGGACGAAACGTTTGCAATACAAACTCCCAGCTCGGTGAACAGAACCATAACAACGAGCACCCGAGCTACAAATCTTCTCCCAAACTTTCCTCTGCTGTGCATTGTTCCTTTGTGCTGCAGTGTGTAGTGGCTTATTGAAATAATGCTCTAATACAGCTTCATTTGTGGGTGTTGGGATAATGGCTCCTGTAGTTCAGTATTTGGTCCAAATGTGTTGCTTAATTGTTGTCCCAGTACTGATCCCTGAGGCACACTATTAGTCACAGGTTGCGATCCAGAAAATGACCTTTATCACAACTCACTGTTTTCTATTGATTAGCCAATCCTCTATCCTAAAATTATCCAAACAGCTGTTATTCAAATATAGTGAAAATCAAAGCTTCCATCTGTCCTCACATGCATGTAAAGAAAAAAAAATTGTCGCAGGGTTTCTTGGTATCTTGGCCAATAATCCTACCTCAAATCAACATCAGAAAACAGAGATTATCTGCTCTTTAATATATTCCTATTTGTAAGGATTGCAGTACAGAAATTAGCTGCTGCATTTCCTACAGTATAACAGTGATCACAGTGTAAAAGTAAATTATTTGGTTGTAACAAATTACTGGAGAAACTCAGCAGGTCTGGCAACATCTGTGTTGAGCAGAGCTAATGTTTTGGATCCAGCGACCCCTCTTCAGAGCAGATGGTAGCTAGGAAAAGATGGTACATGTGCTGAAGATAGGGAACAGTGGTAGGGGTGGATAGTAGTTAAAAGAGAGTGAGCGATAGGTGGAGATGGAGCTCAGAGGGAGAGAAACACAGTTAGAAAGGAATGGTTAATGGGGAGCCAGGGAGATAGGAGAGCTGGTAACAGGGACCTTAAGTAAAAAAGGAAAAAATGTGCTGGCTATGTTAAAAACAGCCCATATGCTGACTGGGCCTGGGGTGTAGTGATGAGAAAAGGTCATGGAAGAAGCTACAAAACTATTTTCAATTTTTAAAAATGTATTCATAGGATGTGAACATTACTGGCCTGCCAGTATGTATTGCCAATCCTACTTGCCCAGAAGTTGGTAAACTGACTTCTACAATAGCAGTCAGTCAATTTTGTTGTAGGAAGTCCGATGTTGTCATTCAGGGTGGAATTCCAGGATTTTGACCTAGTGCCACTGAAGGAACAGTGATATATTTTGAAGTCATGAAGCTAAGGGGCTCGGTGGGGAATCTAAGAAATGTAATTGCCATGTGTGTGCTCCCTTTGTTCTTCTAGATGACAGTGATCATGGTTTAGACGATGAAATCTATGGACCCTTAGTGGGTTTCTAGAATGCATCTTGTCAATGGTATACATGGTGGTAGAGGGAGTGGATGCTTGAGGATATGGTGCCAATCACACGGTTTTGCCCTGAATGCTGTCAAGATTCTTGTGTTGTTGGAGCTGCCCCCATCCAGGTAAGTGGGAAGTATTGCATCATACTCCTGACTGGTGTCTTGTAGCTGGTGAACAGATTCCGGGGAGTCAAGTGGTGCGTTACACACCACAGGTTTCTTAGCCTCTGACCTGCTCTTGTAACAACTGTACGTAAATGGATAATCCAGTTTCTGTTCTGATCAATAGCAACATTCAACAGCTTGATAAATGGGTGATTCAGCAATGATCAGATTCTCTGTGGTTGAAGATGCCATTGTCTGACACTTCCGTGTTAATTGTCACTGTCAGCTCAAATTCGGATATTATCTCAGTCCTGTTACATTTGAATGGGGATTGGTTCGGTACCGCAGGAGTCACGAATGGCACTAAAAACTTTTTGCAAGCATCAGCGAACATTCCCACTACTGGCCTTAATGTCGCAGAGGTCATTGACAAGACAGGTGAAGATGGTTGGGCTGAGGACACTATCCTGAGGGACCCCTGTGGAAATATCTTGGAGCTGAGATGACAACAAACACAACCTGTCTGATATGCTCAACCCTTGGAGATTCCCTTCAATTCTAATTGAGTCTAGCCTTGCTAGAGCATCTTGATGCCACACTTGGTCAAATGTGGCCTAGATGTCAAGGGCAGTTACTTTCTGATACTGTTTGGAATGTGACCAGCCCTGTTTGACAGCTTCAGCACATTAACACCATTTTTTGGTAAGTCTGGTGCTGTTTCTGGCATGTTTGTCATGGAACAGGTCAGATCCTCCAAAACATTTCAAGAAATTAGCCCAGACCCTAGACTTGTTGGTTGTTTTAAGCAGGTGTAACAGATATTCCAGGAGAGATACACTTGGTCAAATCACTTGTAAATAAATTCTCTCGTTTAAAAAAAACGAAACACAAACAAAAGAGGAGAGAATAGCGAATAACTTAACCTATATGGGAACCCAACAGATTAACTCAATTTAATGATGCCGTTCCCAATACTTGCAACAATCCCCATAAAACACACCTTCGTACAGAAAGGTAAAACCAAACCGAGGGTCTTACAGAAGAAAAAAAAAATCAGAGAGAGAGGGACCAGCCAAGATCTGCTTCATTAGGTCCAACAGCTTCACAACTCTACTGTTAAAAACCAAACCAAAGAAAAGCTGAGCGAGGAGGACTGGCCACTCCCTTTTCATTATACATGTACTTTTTGTTCAAAAACTCGAAGGCCTATTGCCTGAGGCAGTATCTGTTACTCAATATCAAATTGGCCCCAAAACCCTTCAACCCTTCTGTGTCTTTCAAAGACCTCTCTGAAAAAAAAAACCAAGGACAGCATAACCTTGTTAAAAGGAGCAGCTTTGTCACATGTCTATCTTCATTGGGCCAGGTTAATTCCCAGGCTCGATGGTAATAGTCAAGTGGGGAATGTCCCAGGCCATGAGAGTTCACTTTAATCGGGGGTATACTGTTGCTGCTGGTGCCCCATAGTGCCTATTGGATAACCAGTTTTCAGTTGATCTCTTTGAAGTCCATCCTATTTAGCACAGTGATAGTGCCACATAACACAACACAGGGTGTTCTCAATGCAAAGACAGCACTTGGTCTCAACAAAGATTAGGCAGTAGTCACTCTTACAAACACAGTCGTGGACAGATGCGTCTGTGGTAAACCGACTGGTAAGGATGAGGTCAAGCCTGCTTTTCCTTCCAGTTGGTTCACTCAACACCAGTTAGTGACCCAGTCTAGTAGCTAGATTTGACTGGAAGAAATTCAGCCATTCAGCCCCTCGGGCTTGCTCCCCCATTCAAAGAATCATGAATGATCCAACATTCTTCAATTTCACTTTGCTGTCCATTACCCATAGCTCTTGATTTCCCTGACTGATCAAGAATCTATTTATCTCAGTCATAAATGTACACAAGTACTCTGCCCACATAATTCTCTGTGGCAAATTCCAAAAACTCAACCCTCAGAAGAAATTCCTCCTCATTCCTTAATTTGGTGCCCCTTTATCCTGAGCCCGAAACGTCGAATCTCCTGTTCCTTGGATGCTGCCTGACCTGCTGCGCTTTTCCAGCAACACATTTTCAGCTCTGATCTCCAGCATCTGCAGACCTCACTTTCGCCCCTTTGTTCGGAGTATGTTCTCTGGTCTTTGACTCTCCCACGAGGGGAAACATGCTCTGAGCATTTTACCTTGTCAAGCCCCTCAAGAATAGCATATGCTAAATGAAATGTCCTGTCATTCCTCTAAACTCCAGTGAGTAGAGTCCCAACTCATTTATCCTTTGCTCATAAGACAATCCTTCCATTCTGGGCATCATCCTGGTGAACCTTCTCTGAAGTGTCTCCAATGAAATCTTTCCTTAAATAAAGGGATGGAAATTGCTCACAGTACTCCAAATATAGTCTCACCAGCACTTTGTACTGTTGCAGTAAGACTTCCCTACTCTTATACTCCAACCCCCTCGAAATAAAGCCTAACATTCCTCTAGAGCTGAACCAGCTCAGTCAGGAGTGGTGCTCCTGAACCACTCTTGACGATGAACATTGAAGAGCCCCCACCCATAGTACACTCTGCAATATTGCAACATTCAGTGCTTTCTCCAACTGGCGTTCAATATGGGGGAGCACTGACTGGGGGAAAATAGAAGCATCACAATGATTCAAAACAAAAAGAACCTATTTCCTGAAGCATTTGATACTTCTCAATTCCTGAGATTTGTGGAAGACAACTACAATTCAGTATTTTTTTTTAAATCCAATTGCCTCTGCAAACCAATGTGCCTTCAACTTCAACAGGGAAAACATATTTTATTTTACTTCATTAAACAAGGAAAAATTTCTTCCAGTGGCAGCAAGTCTGGAAACCTGTGTTAAAGATTTAAAATTAATTGGCAAAAGGACAGAGAGGAGATGGGAGAAATGTCTGCATACAGGGAGTTGTGATCTGGAATCGTCATTGCAAGCAAGCATACTGGATGTAGTTTCGAGGTAATTTTTGAAAAGGCAGTTAGGTTTACATATGAAAAGAATTGCAGGGGTCTGGGATGGAGAAAGTAAATGCAATTAATTGGATAAGTCTTTCAAAGAGCTGACACAGTCACAGTGCCCCCCTTCTGTGCAGAATGACTTTACAACAGGAATGACATGTTTTTTTCTGGACTTTAAGAATTGCAGCCCACTTTTACAATTCTTTATCGTGACTGATAGGACTGACATTGAAGTCGATAAGTGGGCTAAGCAACTGAATGTTAAAAAATGTGGGCAAATCTTTGAAAGAGATTATAATGTTGTTAATATCTTATATCCCCTTGCTTTTTGCCATGATTAAAAGCAAGTCTCTCCAATGAGGTTAAATAATAATGTGTCCAATAATGTCTCACTACCAAAGATCAATATCAAACATTTTATGATTTCTCCAATTTTGACATGAGTCATTCTGTTATCAATACTGTGCTGCGGATTCAATGCACATTTCCACCTTCCCCTATACCTCAGATCTGTTTAAAAAAAAACTCATCTAAATATGCCAGACTAAATATAAATCAAACTCTAAAGATGCTTTAAAGGAAACCAAATCAATTTTTTAAGGATGATGTCACTTTGGGACAGAGCCAC
This sequence comes from Hemiscyllium ocellatum, assembly GCF_020745735.1. NCBI lineage: Eukaryota > Metazoa > Chordata > Chondrichthyes > Orectolobiformes > Hemiscylliidae > Hemiscyllium > Hemiscyllium ocellatum. The sequence continues at coordinate 58,694,715 of NC_083422.1, read as the reverse complement.
AGTTATGTCACTAAATCATTATTGCAAATCACCACATCAGGGCTCAATCTCATCCATAGAAGTCAATGCAGCAAATTTGGAGTTATGAGATTATACAAATTAGGTATGTTTTCTCTAGAATTTTGAGGTTTGGTTGGGGGACATAGGATCTGATCAATGTCTTCAAGGTAGCTGAGGGTGCAATAGGTATATGAAGGTGGGGATTAATGGTGATAGGTCGGAGAGGAGGGTGGAGTGGATAGGTGGGAAGGGAGATGGACAGGTCAGGAGGGCAGTGCTGAGTTGGAAGGTTGGAACTGTGAAAATTCAAGGGTGGAGGGGAAAAATGAGGAAACCAGTGAAGTCCACATCGATGTCGTGTGGTTGGAGGGTCCAGAGGTAGAAGATGAGGCGTTCGTCCTCCAAGCGTTGAGTGATTAGGGATTGGCGATGGAGGAGGCCCAGGACCTGCATGTCCTCGGCAAAGTGGGAGGGGTAGTTCAAGTGTTTGGCTATGGGACGGTAGTGGTGATTGGTGTGGCCATCCTGGAGATATTTTCTGAAGTGCTCTGAGTAGGCATCCAGCCTCCCCAGTGTAGAGGAGACTGCATCAGGAGTGACGGATACAATAAACGACATGTGGAAGCTCAGGTGAAACTTTGATGGATGTCAAGGTCTCCTTTGGGGCATTGGATGGAGGTGAGGGGGGTGGGGGGGGAAGGTGTGGGTGCAGGTTTTACAAATCCTGCAGTGGCAGGGGAAGGTGGGCTGTTGTGGGGCATGGACCTGACCAGGTAGTTGTGGAGGAAAAGCAGATAGGGGTGGGGAAGGAAATATATCTCTGATGGTGGGGTCCGTTTGTAGGTGACAGAAATGGTGGAGGATGATGTGACGTATACGGAGGTTAGTGGGGTGGGAGGGGAGGACCGGGGTGTGGGGGTAGGGGTGGGGTGTTCTGTCCTTATTGCGGTTGAAAGGGTGGGTCCAAGGGCAGAGGTACGGGAAGTGGATGAGATGCACTGGAGTGCATCATCAACCACGTAGGATGGGCAATTGAGGTCTTTGAAGAAGGAGGCCATCTGGTATGTTCTGTGGTGGAACTGGTCCTCCTAGGAGCTGGTGCAGTGAAGGCGGAGGAATTGGGAAAAAAAGGCTTGCGCACTTACAGGAGGCAGGGTGGGAAGAGGGGTAATCTAGGTAGCTGTGAGAGTCGATGGGTTGGTAGAAGATATCTACGTTAATTCAGTCAACATTGATGGAGAGGTCCAGAAAAGTGAGGGAGGTGTCGGAGATGGTCCAGGTGAGCTTAAGGTCAAGCGGAGTGTGTTGGTGAAGTTGAAGTTGATGAATTGCTCAACCTCCTTGTGGGAACACGAAGGGGCACCAATACAGTCATCAAGATGCATCTTCGCTCAGTGATGGCACTCAGTGAACCAGAAAATTAAATATTTAAACATCACTTCTGAGATTTAGCACTTGGCTGACTCTTCAGTGCCATGCTGTGGGAATGCTGTCCTGTCAGAGGTACAAGCTGTTATGTTTTGTCTCATGGTCTGTATTTCATTGTACCTTTATGACAAAAATGTTTATGATATCATCACAGTATGTCACTGGAATTTGCAAGAGTATCATGCTCCAGTTTAACCAGGATCACTTGAAGCATGTAATGTTACAAGAAGCATATATTGCTATGTCTAACTTTATAAGTTAATGTTATTTTGAATGCTCACTGTATATGAGCTACTGTTCTGAAGGCATTGTTGTATTCAGAGCATTGGTTGCTGAGGGGCAAGGATTGGGTAAATAGCCAAGGTTCTTCTTCCCCAGGATAGGGAAGTCCAAAGCTAGAAGGGTATAAGTATAAGGTGAAAGGGGCAAGATTTAAAAAAAAGGACCCAAGGGTCATCTTTTTAACACTGAGGGTGGTGCATGCATGGGATGAGCTGCCAGAGGAAGTGGCTGGAAGAAGACAGCGAGTGGTAGTGGATGGAACGTATTCCGCCTGGAGGTCAGTGACCAATGGCACCCTGCAGGGATCTGTCCTTGGGCCCCAGCTCTTCAGAAATGTCTTGGATGAAGAAAGCTGAACAAAGAGACCTTGGAGTGCAGATTCATAGTTCCTTGAATGTGGAGTCGCAGGTAGATAGGATAGTGAGGGCGGTGTTTGGTATGCTTTCCTTTATTGGTCAGCGTATTGAGTACAGGAGGTGGGAGGTCATGTTGTGACAGTACAGGACATTGGTTAGGCCACTGTTGGAATATTACGTGCAATCCTTGTCTCCTTCCTATCGGACAGATGCTGTGAAACTGGAAAGGGTTCAGAAAAGATTTACAAGGATGTTGCCAGGGTTGGAGGATTTGAGCTATAGGGAGAGATTGAACAGGCTGGGGCTGTTTTCCCTGGAGCGTCGGAGGCTGAGGAGTGACCTCAGAGGTTTATAAAATCATGAGAGACATGGATAGGATAAATAGACAAAGTCTGTTCCTGGGGTGGGGGAGTCCAGAATTAGAGGGCATAGGTTTAGGGTGAGAGGGGAAAGTTATATAAAAAAAGAGACCTAAGGGGCAACTTTTTCACAGAAGGTGGTACATGTATGGAATGAGCTGCCAGAGGAAGTGGTGGAGGCTGGTACAATTGCAACATTTAAGAGGCATCTGGATGGGCATATGAACAGGAAGGGTTTGGAGGGATATGGGGCGGGTGCTTGCAGGTGGGACTAGATTGAGTTGGGATATCCGGTTGGCATGGACGGGTTGGACCGAAGGGTCTGTTTCCGTGCTGTACCTCTCTGGGACTCCATGACTCTAACAGGGGGAATTGAGTTTAAGAGCTGCAAGGTTTTACTGCAGCTCTACAAAACCCTGGTTAGATCACACTTGGAATATTATCATTAAAAAGGAAGGATGTAAATGCTTTAGAGAGGGTGCAGAGGAGAGTTACTAGGATGCTGCTCAGGTTGGAGGACTTGTCTTAAGAAGAGAGGCTGAGTGAGCTAGGGCTTTTCACATTGGACAGAAGGAGGAAGAGAGGTGACTTGATAGAGGTGTACAAGGTAATGAGAGGCACAGATAGAGTAGATAGCCAGAGACTTTTCCCAAGGGCTGAAATGATTGTCATGAGGGGGTCATAATGTTAAGGTGATTGGAGGAAGGTTTAGGGGAGATGTCAGAGGTAGGTTCTTTACACAGAGAGTGGTGGGTGTGTGGAATGCACGGCCAGTGGTAGTTGTAGAGTCAGAGACATTAGGGGCATTTAAGCGGCTGCTGGGCAAGCACATGGACGGCAGTAAATTGAGGGGTGAGTAGGTTAGGTTGATCTTAGATTAGGATAAATGCTCAGCACAACATCGTGGGCTGAAGGGCCTGCAATGTGCTGTGCTGTTCTAAAGTAAGTGGTGGAGGCTGGTATTGTTACAAAATTTAAAAGACATCTGGATGGGTATATGAATTGGAAGGGGTTAGAGGAATTTGGGCCAAGTGCTGGAAAATGGTGGCAGATTTATTTAGGATATCTGATTGGAATGGACAAGTTGGACTGAAGGGTCTATTTCTGTGCTGTCCATCTCTATGACTCAATAAATAACCAATCACCTCCTTTATATTGCTGCATTGACTTGTTTAACTAGTTGTTATGGTCACTTGCCAGCAATGAACAGTTCCAAGCATCAATTACTGTCTACACTGTGTTCATTGAGTTGCTACTGTAAACAATAGTGATAACAAGACATTCCAACACTAAACTGTAGTAACCAACTTGAACTACTAAACATTTGTATTCATTTAAGATTTCTTTGATAGCAAAAACACGAAAGAAAAATGGTAACAAAAAGTACCAGAGGGAAGTGTCACATTTACTGAGAGCTGTAGAAAATCACACCAAATCAGGCCATTCAGCCCAACTGGTCAAATACTAGCTTTTTTGCTTCTGATCTCAGCATTTCCACTTTCAGTTGAAGAGGTGGGGATGTAACGATAATATTACAGCAGTGACAAGCCAAAAATCCAGGTTAATGTCTGGGGACATGGTCGTAAACCCCACAGTGAGAGACACTGAAATTTGAATTCAATGTAAAATAAGTTGAGAAGGCAGGGCAGGACTGAACTCCTGCTGTTGGCTTTATTGTGCAACACACAAATTCCTAAGCTAAACAAAACTCCTTGGAATGAGAAGGAATGATTGAGGTGACTCAGGTGCAAAACCCATGTCCCAAATGAGTGAAAATTTACACTGGTGGCACGGTGGCTCAGTGGTTAGCACTGCTATCTCAACGCCAGGGACCCAGGCTTGATTCCTGCCTTGGGTAACTGACTATGTGGAGTTTGCACATTCTCTCCATATCTGCATGGGTTTCCTCCACGTGCTCCAGTTTCCTCCCACAATCCAAAGATATGCAGGTTAGGTAAATTGGTCATGCTAAATTGCCCACAGTAAGGGGTGAATATGGGGAGTGAGTCTGGTTGGGTTACTCTTCGGAGGGTCGGTATGGATTGGTTGGGCCAAAAGCCCTGTTTCCACACTGTAGGGAATCTAATTTAAAAACCATAGACACCTACAACCGGAATCTTGGCTAATTTAAAGACAGGCTGGATATAGGCTGTGATTTTTTTTCCACCGGAGTGTAGGAGATGACAAGTGACCTAACAGAAGTTTATAAAATAATTAAAAAAGGTATTGATTGAGTTCATAGTAGTTTTCACTTCTCTGGGGTTTGGAAATTTCAAGATGGGGGCATGTTTTTAAAAAGGAGAGGAGAAAGATTTTAAAAAGATGAGGGGCAATTTTTTTTTGACACAAAGGGAGGTCTGTGTGTGGAAAGAACTTCCTGAGGAAGTGCTGGATGTAGACACTCCAATTTGGATAAGTACACGAATGGTCAAAAAGTGTGGTTCTGAAAATGCACAGCCGGTTAAGCAAATCCGAGGAGCAGGAGACTCAATGTTTTGGGCATAAGCTCTTACATGAATAGTAAAGGTTTGGAGGGATATTGGCCAGGAGCAGGCAGGTGGGACTCGTTTAGTTTGGGATCATGTCCAGCATTGACTGGTTGGGCCAGAAGGTCTGTTTCTGTGTTGTATGACTCTGTAGTAATGCTATGCTGCAGGAGTAGTTTAATGGCAAGAAGTGCTCGTCTTTTAGGTGAGACAAGAACATGAGACTCCATTTACCCTCTCAAATGCATGTGGTAATTCTCATGGAACTCTGAACAATAAAAGCAGTTCATGCTAATAATCTGCCTCATAAATGGCCCTTATTCATAGAAACGTATAAAACAGGAGGAGGAGGTGGCCATTTGGCCCTTAGAGTCTGCTCTGCCATTCAATAGGATCATGGCTGATCATCCAACTCAGTCCCATGTTCTTGCTTTCTCCCAATATCCTCAGATTCCTTTAGGAAAAAAGAACTACTCTTGAGATTCCACCCTTGGGTAACTGTTTGCATAATCTCCCCGTGCCTGTGTTGGTTTCGTCCAGGTGATCCAGTTTCCTTCCATGTCCTAAACGTGTGCAGGTTAGGTTGATTTGCCATGTGAAATTGCCTATAGTGTCCAGCGATGTGCAGGATAGGATAGGGGGTTAGGTCTGGGTGAGGTGCTCTTCAGAAAAGTGGTGTGAAGTTGATCGGCTGAATGGTCTGCTTCCACAGGTATTAAGTCGAAGATTCTGTGATTCTATGAACTGTATTTAACTCCCTCTTGAAAACATTCAAATGCTTTGACCTCAAATGCTTTGTGGCAGAGAGTTTTACAGGTTCACCAGTCTCTGGGTGAAGAAATGTCTCCTCACCTCAGTCCTATGTGGCCTTTCCCACATCCTTAAATGGTGACTGCCTGGTTCCAGACTCCCCAGTTATCAGGAACAACCTTCCTGTGTTCACCCTGACTAGTCCTGTTGAAATTTTATAGAAATCTTTGAGCTGAAAATGTGTTGCTGGTCAAAGCACAGCAGGCCAGGCAGCATCTCAGGAATAGGGAATTCGACGTTTCGAGCATAAGCCCTTCATCAGGATAAAGGGCTTATGCTCGAAACGTCGAATTCCCTATTCCTGAGATGCTGCCTGGCCTGCTGTGCTTTGACCAGCAACACATTTTCAGCTGTGATCTCCAGCATCTGCAGACCTCATTTTTTACTAGAAATCTTTGAGATCAGACTCATTCGGCATCATTAAAATCGATAATTTGTTCCAATATATCATTTCTGCTTGTGAGACCCAGCCTGGTGTAAATTACTTGTCTATTATCCATCTAAGTATCATGGTGTCTGCATTAGAACTACAGACAGCACTGTGATTTAACACCACGTCACTCATATGAAGTTGAAAAGACCAGTTAAGCAGCAGAATTTCAACAAATTTATAAAAAAGGGATCATTTAGCTCTAAAATTACTCTGACTATCACAATGGAATAGAATTAAAATGAAAACTATTGAAACTCTTAAATTTAATTACATTTTGGTGATTTCTTACAGTTTCACTTTGGATTATTAAACTGATTAGACTGCTTCTTCTCTTTGGCAGTTTGTAGAGCTATGAAACAATTAGAAGATTGAGAGATAGTATTTTCGATATAATTACCTTGCTTTGGGGCTTCATTTCCCCTTAGTCTTAGTGTACAATTCCTGACTGATTTCCAATAGAATCAAAGCAGCTGGAGCATCACAACTGTTGACCTCTTATGCAACAGAAGTCAAACTCTTGCGTAAAATATCAGAATTGTACTTAACGTTTGTACTGTTCAACATAATGACTAACGATAGGATCTAAAGCTTTACTATCAATTAAAAATCCTATCTGGAGTAATTCTACCACTGAGAATCATGAACATGGTAACTGAATGGAAGTTCAGATCTTCAGTTATTATTATTATAATAATCTTACTTGCTTGATGTCGATTTGATTCAGTCAATCGTCCTTTCATTCTAAACCCAGACTTAGAGTCCAAATCCATTTTTTTGCACTCAGCAGTGTATAACCTAGACTCTCACTGCCAGTACAGCATTGAGGCAGACTGGAGGCATTGCCAGTACAGCACAGAGGCAGGTTTGCATTACTGGAGGTAGTTATTTGGTTGACATTAAATTGAAACTCTATTGTATAGCTTGCAAAGTTCAAACCAACTTTCATTCAAACAACCAGGAAATGGACAAAAAAAAAACAGACAGACAATGAAGCCCTCAGAGCTTAACTTCATCCCAATGCTGTCACTAATGGAACTTAAATAGAATTTAATAATATAGGAATAGGCCATTCAGCTCCTCTGGTCAATGGTGTTTATACTCCACAGGAGTCTCCCATCTAACTTCACTTCACTACGTCCTCACAAACCTGCTGTTGGCATGACACTGGAATGTTGGAATGCCTTCAAAATCTCAACTGAATATTGACATCATAATATGGGTACTTCAACCTCTCTAAACGTGGGGTTTAATCAACATTTGATGGAGCAAAATGAAAGTCAATCTTGATTTCAATGGATATATTTTATTTTCCTGAAACCCTATGCATTAAGATATTCATGCAACATTTTGGACAGGTAATAAATCTAATGGTGGAAATTAAATGGATAAAATTTAAGTTGGCATCTTCAAATACATGCTTTGGACCAAGAGAACAGCTCATTCTACTTCTTATAAATGCAGGTCTTATAATGCAGAAGCATTCTTAAAAGTTGTTTTCTTTCATGTTTGGAAGCACGTGTTTCAATTGTTCTCTCTGCCAGTCATTAGCCAGGAAAGAGAGGGAGGACTGCAGATGCTGGGGAACAGAGTCAAGTAGTATGGCACTATAAAATGCACAGCCAGTCAGGCAGCACCAAAGGAAAAGGAGTGGACATTTTGAGCACAAGTTCTTCCAGAAACTCATGCTCGAAACGTTGACTCTCTTGATTTTTGGATGCTGCCTGACCAGCTGTGCTTATCCAGAGCCAGACTTTTTTTGTCTACAGAGGAAAAGATTTGCAAGAAAGCTCTGAATCTAGAAAGGGAATTAGGGCAAATAAACCTTTCATTCCACAGATTTACTGAAGAAAGGTTCCAAAACATTACTGTAGCCAACACTAAGTTATATGCATTTTGTCAGAATCAGTCCCTCAAAATGAGGCTAGCATCTGCCAGAGTTCATGATTGGTGGGGCAACAGGTGACTTAGCACTCTGGAGACACTTTCAGCAGACAGGACAAGAGTTGCATTGAAGAAAGAGGGGTTTTCAAACCAAGGCTGTGTGCTCGCTCTCTCCTTCCTTTTTTGTGCAGAGTTGATGTGGTAAGTTTCTGGCTTTGATGGAAATTGTTGAATGAGGCCACACGACATGGTTCACAGAATATTCTTCCAGGTACTGATGTCAATTGTTCCCTTTGTAAGGTGACCTTCAGGATATCCTTAGAACACTATCTGTTCTCCTTGAGATCAGGTGCCTTTAAGCTGAAAGAAGGTGTGCTTCAGAAGTTGACAATTTGGTGTGGGAATACATCATCCAGAAAAACACCACCGATTTCAGATGACCATCATTCAGTGCTGGAGGAATTAGTGTCATACAGATGTAGGTGGTGACAGAAATACTATTGTAAGCTGAAATCTTTTCTAAACACTGAGCACTGGAAGAACTGTTGAAAGAAATATTGAAGCATATCTCCCTCTTATTCCACTCAACCAGGGGGAATGACATGGACACAATGCAACCAAATCACTGTCCCACCTAACAAATATGTAGCCTTCACTTCCGACATGTGGCTCAAAACACAGATAGACAGACGGACATACACACACATTTATTCTAGTCAATGCAACACACTGGATTTTAATAAAATTGCTCAGTAACCTTTCACCACTGAACACCTTGCAAGTTTGACAATCCAATCAAGGCTTTGAAACTAATCCAACAACAATCATTTAAGACTATAAGATATAGGGACAGAAGTAAGCCATTCAGCCCATCGAAGCCTAAAGAATTACAAATTTTTGTCTATTAGTTTAACAAACATTAAACTATTTATTTTAAAACAAGAGCAAAGGCAGTTAAAGTAGCAAGAAATCATAGCAAAACCATTAGACCTTCACAAGCTAATATCCACACATTATAATTAATGTTCAAACATATGGTAGATTGTGGATAATGCAGCCAGAAAAAAAAATTGCATTAAAACGGACAGCTGTTAAAATTAAACGTTGCATTCAATGTCAATAACTTAGCCACTAACATCCAGCTGTTAATTGTGTCAAGGCAGTACATAATAAAATCCCAAATGAGCACAATATCAGGTGACTGTAAGGCTGTGTGTACATATTTCCCCATGAAAAAAAGTCACAGAAAAGAAGTATTCCTATTCTTTAGGCAAAATGCAGGGGGAAGCAAATTGGAGAAATTTTCTGATTGAAGAAAACTGAAAAAGAATGGGACACTAGGCTAGTGCAATGGTGGTTTGAGCTATGGACCAGTGTTTGAATTGAGCTCATGTTGATAGAGAAAGAAAAGGATGTCTGCCGTGCAGGTGGATAAATTCTGTCTCCACTGAGGAAGGAAGCTTGTTTAATAATGCTGTTGGAGCAGAGGAACAATGCACACAACATTTTAACAACACTGCCGTCACAATGTTAAATGGAAATATATCTTTATGAATTTGCCTTTTTTTTTAAAAAAAAAATGGACTAACATTGAATCTTTTAAAAGAAAAAGATCAGGAACAAGGGACAGGAAATGTCAATTGTAATTAATCCAAATAAGAATTGTTAAATTTGAGAAAGTTGCTGTCTCTCCTGAAGGAGGAACAGGATAAAGGTTTGAATAATGCTTTCTTCTCTTCAAACATATTCCATACATCAGATCTTGTGCAAATATTATGAGCTCAATAATGGCATAGAGAATCCTATTTTGGATTCTTTAATCCAGCTTCAAGTATCTGGGTCCCCACAGCAGCTATTTTGCTCAAGAAAATGAAAAGGGTATCACATTATTACAATGACATGCTCAAGGGTACTCTGTAGGTTAAGACACACAGTTGGACCAAAAAACAGGAAACATGTACTCACTTTTCCTTTGTTCTTGGGAGGAGCATTTATTGGCAAATCATTAATTGCCCAGAGGAGAGTTCAGAGTCCTCGATTGCTGTGGGTCTGGAGTCACATGTATGCCAGATCAGTTAAAATGGCAGATCATTCCCCCCCCCCCAAAAAAAATGAGTAAATCAGATAGGATTTTAAAAATCAATTGACAGTGGTGCATGGGCATTATTGGGTTAGTTTTGTGTTCCAGATTTTATATAGAATGAAAATTTCACCATTTGACATGTAGGAGGAGAAAGTGAGGTCTGCAGATGCTGGAGATCAGAGCTGAAAATGCGTTGCTGGAAAAGCACAGCAGGTCAGGCAGCATCCAAGGAACAGGAAATTCGACGTTTCAGGCATAAGCCCTTCATCAGGAAACAGGCTTATGCCCGAAACATCGAATTTCCTGTTCCTTGGATGCTGCCTGACCTGCTGCGCTTTTCTAGCAACACATTTTCAGCACCATTTGAAATGTATCCTTGGAACATTAGCCTGGGTTTGGATTATTAATCCAGTGATGTTGTTACAAGACCACAGCCTCCCAAGTGTCAAATTCATTACCTATGACATGAAGGCACTTGGTGTTGTTGATGCAGAACCATGGCAACTGAGCACAAGGACAGGGACATTCATCAAGTCTAAAATGGAAAAAAAGTGCTGAATATCAATATTCATTATATATTAAAATTCTAAATCAAGATCTGAAAACCATATTTTTTAAAAATTACAATCAATCAATTGCAACTTTGCATCACTGGGTATTTCTTCAGATCCAGCTCCCTGTCTTGTCAATCTCAAGCTAAAACATAAATACAAGTCAAGGCTTTTCTCATTAACTCAATGTATGAATAGATCATGAGGAAGAGTAGGATATTATACAGACAAGAAAGATCACAATGTTTACTCACAAATCCATGCAGAATACCCAACCACATTCCTGGGGATCTCAATAATGTTCACCAGGGAGTGGGATATAAAACACCAGAATGCTGCACTTAGCTCTTAATTAGTTGCAGGAATGCTTGATTGGCAAGAAGTGATTGGATTTGGCAGTGATAGCCTTCAGCTTTGCGAATATTTTCCCAGTAAGAGTGAAGACTTTCAAGAAATTGTGCAAGAGGAGAAAGTCAGTGTCTCCCTACTATTAAGTGAAAGTTTTAATAAAAATATAAAATGACAGAAATACCAGGATCTGGACAGTGAAACATTGTCCACATTACAGGTTCCTTCGGGGTTGGTACATCTCCTCATGATTTCTTTGGTTTCACATAAATTGTCTCAATTTCAGACTCAAGCTGTGAATCCCCTGTGGCTAATTAGTTAACCAAGTAATTTATTGGTGAACATAATCCAATGATGAGCCATATTGGTGATAAATGACCATATTTTTGCTGGGTTTACTTGAGAGAATTTGTATAGATTGGTGTTGTTTTTATCAATATTGTTACTGTTTATTCTACATAAAAAAATCAAGAAACAATTTAAAATGTTGGAAGTGAATTATTGAGTGAAAATGTAAACACTTGCCTTGCCAACCAGCTCCATAGGTCAGTCAGTTAATTCAGTGAATACCAGAGATTTAGAGATCTTTATGGAAGGATTTGGATGCTGGTAAGTTGTTTTTGATCGCTAGTCTATACAGAATGATTTGATCTTAGCTACAAAAAACAAACAGTAGGTGGTTCCCTTAGTCCCTGCACTTTCTGGACTAGAAAGTGGAAAGAAAAACAAACCAGACGCCTTCCTCCTAATTGCCAAGGCTGACATGTTGGAGTTATTTGTAAAAGGTTGACAAGTAACCAAGTAGAGTTTGTTAAGATTGCAAAGTGTTTGATAGTGCAGACCTAGCAAACGTGTTCCCAATTATGTCAAAAAGCTCAAAACCAGGGACGTAGGTATATAAATGGTGGTGGTGACCACTCACTATGTTTCACTTGTTATGACTATATGCTCTTTTACATAAATGTTGTAGTCTGGGACTATGAATAGTAATGGTGAAGACTCCAATATTCATTCCATCACATGGGACAACAGGGAATCTCCCCCACTCTTCAAGTGGATTGAGTTGAATTGAAGTAACTTTTTTTGTCCACGTGCAGTGAAAAGTTTACAAGTCACTTAGGATGCCAGTACAATGTACCCAGGTACAGATTCTTCAGGACAAGTTCATGGGAAAATAAATGAAAAATAAAGAATGAAAGGTCCAGCATTAGAGAATTTAGGATTAAGTTAGAAAAAAGTAAAGCAATGGCAAGTTTGCTCTTATCACCTGGCATGTGTTGGTCAGGTTTGGATTTGGCTGCATATGAATACATCTTCCTTGGTCACAAAGTCTTGGAGTGAAACTCAAACCCAAAATTTCTGACACATGGGCAGGGATGCTGCCCACTAAGCAACAGAATCTCCTCCAAAATGTATAGTCACAATGAATCCAAATGGACAATTTGGAAGAAATTTCTTTTTCCACAGTGAGGTTAGAATATGGAGATCGCTACAGCAGAGAGAAATTGAGGGGAAAAGAATTGTTGCATTTAAAGCAAATTAGATAAACACAAGAAAGGAAGAAATAGAAGAATACGTTGAGATTGGGCATGAAGAGGATGGTATGAAGTATGATTTTTAGTTTAGGCCAGATGGTTGACTCTGGATGAAGGGCTTTTGCCCGAAATGTCAATTTTCCTGCTCCTCAGATGCTGCCTGACCTGCTGTGCCTTTCCAGCACCACTCTAATCAAGACAGATGGTGCTATACGTTCTACACAATTCCATTAAGGTACCTGCTTCAGGGAGGAGATATTTGTGAAACTGGGTGCAGGTAGGAGGTGGTTGTGATGATCTTTATGGTCAAATAAAGACTCACATAAATGATAGTCATTTGGTACCTAATGACCCATCAATCTCAAAATACTTCTGGGCAAAAAAAAAAGTCCTGAGAAAATGGAGAGGAAGAAATTGATCAGTGTAGCTTGTGAATGAACAGGTAAAAGCTGGAAAAAGTTCAGTTTTTGTGACTGAAATGACTGGACACAAGGAAAAAGGGAAAGAGAGCAAATATCGACAGTGTGTCAAAGCTATATTGGCACTGAAAGCAACATGAATGATCCAAATCTACTGTAGAATACTTTAAATCAAAATGTAGCATCACTATTCACAGAGTTAAAGTACTTTCTGCAGCAGCTTCTGCAAAAAGCTAGAATATTACACAATTACATTGAATGGAAATAGATCATTTGATTCAGCTTGGCTAGAACCACATCTGTAGTCCTTAAGACACCTCCCACTCCTCTTCACTTAACCCCATCACCAGAAACTTCTATCCTGATGTCTGCCATGTCTTTCCTGATGAAGGGCTCTGGCCCGAAACGTCGAATTTCCTGTTCCTTGGATGCTGCCTGACCTGCTGTGCTTTAACCAGCAACACATTTTCAGCTCTGATGTCTGCCATGTACCCAGGTAGCTTCACCTTGAATACATTTTTTGACAAAACTTAGATTCTTAAAATATTATTTTTGATGTGTTTACCTCACTTGGGTGTACAGTAAATATCCACTTTAGACATTTCTATTTCAACTAAAACTTCCTGCAATCTTTTCAGATTTCATCAACCCTAATTCACTGAAGAGGTTTCACTACACCATATCACATGTCCGTTCCATACATCAAACAATTGTCCCTTTAACCCAGATGAAGGTCACATCAGTGCTGTTTGTTTTAAATGCACAGCATTAGGAATTAGATTGAAATTGCCCAGGTTCTGTGCTAGAAAAAGGTTATAGAGAAGCAATTTACAGTTGCTTTAGCTAACTGGACCCTTCCTGTCCCCTCACAGAAGACATTTTTACCCATTTTGCACAAGTTAAGGAATCAGATGCAGGGGACATAATACAAACCACAGGTATTTGTAAGTGGACAGTGATATTTGTCTGAGTTTCCTTTTAGGGAGGCAATGGTATTAATGCTGGACTATTAATCCAGAGACCCAGGTAATGTTCTGCGCACCTGAGTGCATATCCTGACATATCAGATGGTGGAATTTAAATTCAATAAAAATCAGGAATTAAAAGTCTAATGATGACTACAAATCCATTATTGATTGTTGGGAAAAACCCACCTAGTTTATAATACCCTTACGGAAGGAAACTGCCACCCATGATTGAATGGCGGAGTGGACTTGATGGGCCGAATGGCCTTACTTCCACTCCTATGTCTTATGGTCTTACCTGGTCTAGCCTACATGTGATGTTCTCGCTTTAAAAAGGTTATTTTCTCCTTGTTTTTTTTTTGGAAGAAAGGTTGCAAAGGCAGACGCACCGAAGAGTCTGGAGTGTTAACAGTTTAACTATGGAAGGGGAGTGGCCACTGCTCCTAGTTCAGACTTTCTAATTCTATTTTAACTGTCACAGTCATTGTGTGTGTGTGTGCGTGTGTGTGTGTGTGTGTGTGTGTGTGTGTGTGTGTGTGTCCAGAAGTGTTAAAAGCTTCAGAAGAGAATTCCTCTGACTTTCTCTGAAATCTCTCACTGGATGTTGCTCCCCCCTGCCTGTAAGAATCTGTGTTTGAATTTACCTTTTTTCCAGGGAGTGTGTTTATGGGATGTTATTGTATTAGAACAGTTCATTAGTAAATAGTTACTGCATCAGGTCAGTTAAGATTTCCAATCTTTAAGGTATTCTAAATTCTGCTTTCTTTTGTTCATGTTTCAACTGCAGTGTTTAAAGAAATTCTAATTTGCTTAAAGCCGAGTGATTTGACCATTTGTATCACTCCTGGAATATCCACTCACATTTGTCTTTATAATAAGAAAAATCTAGGGTCCAAAATCTCGGCCTTCTTAAAATACTTTGAGGGGGTCTGGCCTAGTCCATATCAAGTGTGACTACAGAACCACAGCAATGTGGTTACTCTTAACCATAATAAAGGCAGTGAGGGCATTGCCTCCATTTAATGAATGAAAAAAAAGAGCATTGTTTTTGATTTAAGTGAACGGATGGTAAGTTTTAGAAAGATGCAGCTTCACTCAACCAGCCCAAGTTATACACTAGTTACACTGGTGTCATCCAACCAGCTCACATTATATACTGGTTACACTGGTGCCAGCCAACCAGCCCATGTTATATACTGGTTACACTGGTGTCACCCAACCAGCTCACATTATATACTGGTTACACTGGTGCCAGCCAACCAGCCCACGTTATATACTGGTTACACTGGTGTCATCCAACCAGCTCACATTATATACTGGTTACACTGATGCCACCCAACCAGCCCATGTTATATACTGGTTACACTGGTGTCACCCAACCAGCTCACATTATATACTGGTTACACTGGTGCCAGCCAACCAGCCCATGTTATATACTGGTTACACTGGTGTCATCCAGCCAGCTCACATTATATACTGGTTACACTGGTGCCAGCCAACCAGCCCATGTTATATACTGGTTACACTGGTGTCATCCAACCAGCTCACATTATATACTGGTTACACTGATGCCACCCAACCAGCCCATGTTATATACTGGTTACACTGATGCCACCCAACCAGCCCATGTTATATACTGGTTACACTGGTGTCATCCAACCAGCTCACATTATATACCGGTTATACTGGCGTCATCCAACCAACCCAAGTTATATACTGGTTACACTGATGCCTGCTAACCAGCTCACTTTATATATTGTTTACGCTGTTGCCAGCCAAGCTGCTCACTCAGACCTTGTCAAATTAGTTTAAATTGAATGATTTGTAGATAATGCAGAGCTCATGCCAACTCATCTCTGTTCCAGTAACCAGCTGGAAATTGCTTCACTCTCTTCCAACTGACTGAAACAAGACAGTTTAAATATTTACCTACTGCTGGTTAAAAATAATCATCACATATCACAGAAACCCCACAGTATGGAAACAGGCTATCAAGCCCAAAACAACCCAGATCCATTCCCCTACAATTCTACATTTACTTCTGACTAATGGACCTAATCTATACATCCCCAAACACTATTGGCAATATAGCATGGCCAATCCACACTAACCTGCACATCTTTCGACTGTAGGAAGAAACCCATGCAGACACAAGGAGAATGGGCAAACTCCACACAGACAGTTGCCTGAGGCTGGAATCGAAACCCAGGCCCAGTGAGGTAGCAGTGCTAACCACTGAGCCACCATGTCGCCTATAAAAGGCCAGTGAGTATAGAATGTGACAGAGAAAGCTGCGGTGTTGGAGAGAAAATCCTGGGATATTTTTGAAGGAGCATTGCTTTGTGTTAAATTACTTTGAACGCATACTTGGAGGTGTTAATAGAGCATAAGGAGTCATTTTACAATTAAGAGCTGGGTATTGTTATTAATGGCTCTTCACCAGTTGTACAAGACTTGAAAACCACCCAACAGCATCTGCTAACTTCAAAAATAACAGTAGTTTCTGAGAAAACCTAACAGTTGACTTCACTGATTTTTTTATAGAGCAAGAAACTAGATCACAGAAGACCAACTAGCCCAAAGGAAAATACATTTCTTCATGCTTTTTTTTATTTTTTAAAAATGTTAATCCACTTTCCCAATTTTTATTCTTGCACCATTAATTGTCTCTCTTTTGTGGAAGAAATATTTTTTTTTTACTTCTTCTTTTTATTATGCAAATGACGATCTTCACTTTAAAAACTCTAGCTGCAAAATCACGAGCTAGTCAAATTAGATCGTATTCCGTTTTCTGATAAAACTCTCCCATTGCTCTTTCTTAATGTTCTCTGCTCTAATGAGAGCAGTCCAGGCCTCGATGGTCTTTATCTCTGTTATCATTTTTGAAAAGGTTTTCTGCACCCTCAACATCCTTTCTGCATGCAACCAAAACAGGAATTGCCGGAAAAGCTCAGCAGGTCTGACAGTATCTGGACAGACAAATCAGAATTAGTGTTCTGGGTCAAGTGATCCTTTCTCAGAACCTCAGAAGACCTGAAATGTTAACTCTGCTTCACTCTCCACAGATGCTGCCAGACCTACTGAGCTTTTTCCAGCAATTTCTGTTTTTGTTTCTGATTCACAGCATTCACCATTCTTTTGGTTTTTGTTTAGTCCTTTCTGGATGAGCATAACCAAAAGCAGGCACAATATTCTAAACAGCAGTCTGACCAGTAATTCATGTCCTAATTCTGCAAAGCTTTAAGAGAGATGGAGAAGGATAAAATTGTGGACCAATGGAAAATATTTAGGAAATAGGCCAAACAGCATCAGGGTTTATGATGTGAAATCAATTCACTGGATATCAACTCTGCCCTAATACACACAACAACATTCAACCAGACAGACATGGTCAATAAAATGCTGTATGGGTTCTGTAATATAAATAATACTGAGATGGATATTGTGCAGATTCAGATGATACGGCAGGCAACAATAAAACAAAACTATCTGGGTGCAGAGAACATTTTTATTCATGGGTCATGGGCTTCCCTGGCATTTATGGCCTAACCCTCATTACCTTTAAGAAGATATCAGGGAGCAATTCTTTTGAGTTGCTGCAGTCCATCTGGTGGAAGCACACTTACTGTGTTAGGCTGAATTGTATGTTTTTGACCCAGTGACTGTAAAGGGACAGTGATAAAGTTCCAAGTTAATATAGCTTGTGACTTGAAGAGAGACTTGCAGGCTGTGGTTGTGCCAATGCATGTACTATTCTTACCGTTCTAAGTGCTGGAGGATGCATGGGTGGAAGGTGCTGTCAAAGGAACTTTAGTGAGTTACCACAGTGCATTCTACAGATGGTATACTCTGCCATGACCTTTCATGTGTAATGAGGGAAGTGAACGTTTAAGCTCATGAAAGGGTTAGGAAAGATAAAGACAGATGGAGAGATTCACCAAGGAACATGACAAGGAATGAAAGGACACCCAGAAAAGATCATTATGCAGCAGGTAATTACACTGTACTCCACCAGGGAGGATCTCAGATTCAGTTGTTGAACTGAACTAGAGCTAATGGATCTCATTTATGGTAGTAGGAAAGTATAGTTGTAATCAGGACAATGTCTAAGGAGATGCGCAGGAACCAGATGACCTAAGTTAGCTAATCATGATTGCCATTTCAAAAGTTGATCAAAGAGGTTCATTTTTCTAAAAACAAAAGGAGAATATTAGTTATAGGGCTATGTGACAACAATAATTGTGTGAATATGAAACAGCTTTTTCAAAACATAACATTGACAAGGTGGTCAGAAAACAGAAACAACTGCACAGTAATGAGTAACAGAACAAAATCAGATTAAACTCCAATGATTTCCAGACTGTTTGAATGATAAATGGTACCATTCACTGTTTATATTACAATTGAATGGGGACTGAGCATCAACACAAGAAGGCAAATCACAAAACCTGTTCAACCAACTTTTCTTGAATTTCATAATACTCTGCAAATAATTATCTCCCATACAATTACTTTAAAAATGTAGCAAAATGGAAGCTATTGGAATGATGAGGGCTAGACTGCAAAGTTCCTCCTCTTGGTCAGAGTCTAGCATGAGATTTCAGTGTTCCATTCAACAAGATCACATGAAAGACCATCAAATACATATTCAGAATATTATAAAACGTGTCATCATGACTGACATCTAGCCAGAAGCAATAATTCCAGTCAATACCAATTACCTGCTGATCCTGAATGATTAATTCCTCATCTAAAGCTTCTATTTCAGTTCGTACACCATGCTCAGCTCACTGAAACACCTTTTTATGGTTTATACACTTGCACATTAAACCTTTACCATAGATTACATTCACACATGTACAAAACACCTCCACACTTTCAGAACCTGTCAATCCAATTTCACAGCTTGGACAGTGAGTTCACCCAATAATATACAAGGCTGACATCAGTTCCAAGTCATTTAGCTTTTGCTATCGAAAATGGATCTTTTTTTGATAGACACTTCTGCAATGCACCAATGAACTCATTATCAAGTTTGTATTGTATTCCAAAAAAAGGTTGAGGAGAAATGGTTTAAATGATTTCCAGTTTTAAGTGTTGAGTTCAAATTGTATTTATAAAGCATAAAATGGAATCTGAGAAATGAATGTCAGAGAAATATAGCATTCTCCTAGATATTTGAAAATCTAGTATCAAGATTATAATGGCTATCTATTTGAACTACGTACACTTGTGTTTGAAGATGAATATTTGGTAGCTAATCTGTATTTGAGTTGATGTTTGTAGAATGTGTGCTTACAACCTATTCACACAAAAAATGCTTTAATGAATGAACTGTTACTTAGGGGTCAGAAAAGATTTATCAGAATGCTGCCAGGATTGGAGGGTTTAAGATATAAAAAGGCTGAAACACTTTTCACTGGAACATAGGAAGTTGAGGGATGACCTTATAAGGGTTTATAAAATCATGAAAGGTGAAGATAAGGTGCATGACAAGGCTGCCTCAGTGGTTAGCACTGCTGCCTCACAGCACCAGGGCCTGGGTTCAATTTCAAGCTCAGTTCTCTGTATGGAATTTGCATATTCTCCCCGGGTCTGGGTGGGATTCTCACATTCTCCCTGTGTCTGGGGGGGTTTCTCCTGGGTGCTCTGGCTTCCTCCCACAGTCCAATGATGTGCAGATTGAGTGGATTGGCCTTGGGAAATTGCCCACAGTGTTCAGGGATGTGTAGGTTAGGTGCAGGAAATGCAAGGTCACAGGGATAGGGGTGGGTCTGGATGGGATGTTCTTCAGAGGGTTGGTGTGGACTTGTTAGACCGAATGGCCTGTTTCCATAAAATGGTGATTTGATGATTGTTTTCCCTGGGAATGGGGGGAATTCAAAACTAGGGGACATATTTTAAGGTTCGGGAAGAAAGATTTAAAAAGAGCAAGACAAACAACCTTTCTTTTAAACACAGTGTGGTTCTTGTGTGGAATGAACTGCCAGAGGAAGTGACAGATGCTCACAGAGTTGAAATGTTTAAACGACATTTGGATAAGCTAATGAATAGGAGACGTTTTGATGGACATCGGCCAAAGTAGAGTTTAGTTTGGGAACATTGTCAGCATGGACTGGTTGGGCCGAAGGGTCTGTTTCTATGCTGTATGACAGTAAGACTAGTAACAGTAGCCAAATTCTCATTAGAGAGAACTGACTGGTGGTGAGTTTAACCTGAGGGTCACCAAACTTCATGTGAATGACAAGGTCAAGGCAGCAGGCTCTTCATGATGATATCAGCTGGTGTGGGAATTAAATGGACATTACAAACCAGCCATACAGCCAACTGAGCTAACCAAGCTACTTAGATCCAAATATAGAAGTGATACCGAAAACGGCAAATGTTTTGCTTGTCCAGAGTCCCTCAAAACAATGTGGACTGTCTTCGTTAATCACTCGAGTCGACATGATGATGACACTCCCAACAGTGTATGGTCAGAGGAGCAGGATTTTGAGAGAGTTAAAGCTAATAAAGGGAAATTTATATCCAAGTGCAAAGGAGCTTTGCAGAACCTTCCTACTGATCTTATTCATGATTGAGTTCAGCTTGTCCTTCTCCCATTCCCTTGCAAATGGATGTTTCTGCCTCATTTCCTAAAAGGGTAAGGTTGATTTGTAACTAAACCCTGGCAAAATAAAAATTGTCCTTGTTCACACTGGCCTTCACGATTTCAATCAAAGTTTTCCTTATTTAGATGCAATCTTATAAGGAACTTCAAATAATATCAACTTTAGATTAGATTAGATTCCCTACTGTATGGAAACAAGCCCTTCGGCCCAATAAGTCCACACCTACTCTCCGAAGAGTAATCCACCCTCTGACAATTGCGCCTAACACTACGGGCAATTTAGCATGGCCAATTCACCTGACCTGCACATCTTTGAACTGTGGGAGGAAACCGGAGCACCCAGAGGAAACCCACACAGACTCAGGGAGAATGTACAAACTCCAGTTTGCAGTTACTAGCTGTGTTCCGCAAGGATCTGTTTTGGGACCATTGCTGTTAGTCATATTTATAAATGACCTGGAAGAGGGGCTAGAAGGTTGGGTGAGCAAGTTTGTGGACGATACGAAAGTCGGTGGAGTTGTTGACAGTGAGGAAGGATGTGGCAGGTTGCAGCGGGATATAGAGAAGCTGCAGAGCTGGCCAGAAAGGTGGTAAATGGAGTTCAATGTAGGTAAGTGTGAAGTGATTCACTTTGGTAAGAGTAACAAGAAGATGGAGTACTGGGCTAATGGTCAGATACTTGGTAGTGTGGATGAGCAGAGGGATCTTGGTGTCCATGTACACAGATCTCTGAAAGTTCCACCCAGGTAAATAGTTCTGTGAAGAAGGCATATAGCGTACTGATTTTTATTGGTAGAGGAATTGAGTTCCGGAGTCCTGAGGTCATATTGCAGTTGTATAAGACTCTGGTGCGGCTGCATCTGGAGTATTGTGTGCAGTTTTGGTCGCCATACTATAGGAAGGATGTGGAGGCACTGGAACGGGTGCAGAGGAGGTTTACCAGGATATTGCCTGGTATGGTAGGAAGATCGTATGAGGAAAGGCTGAGGCACTTGGGGCTGTTTTCATTGGAGAAAGGAAGGTTTGGGGTGACTTGATAGAGGTGTACAAGATGATTAGGGGTTTAGATAGGGTTGACAATGAGAACCTTTTTCCACGTATGGAGTCAGCTATTATGAAGGGTCATAGCTTTAAATTAAGGGGAGGTAGGTATAGGACAGATGTTAGGGGTAGATTCTTTACTCAGCGAGTCATGAGTTCATGGAATGCCCTGCCAGTAGCAGTGGTGGACTCTCCCTCTTTATGGGTACTTAAACGGGCATTGGATAGGCATATGGAGTTTAGTGGGCTAGTGTAGGTTTAGTGGGCTTGGGTCAGTGCAACATCGAGGGCTGAAGAGCCTGTATTGTGCTTTGTTTTTCTATGTTCTATGTTCCACACAGACAGTCGCCCGAGGCTGGAATCGAACCTGGGTCCCTGGTGCTGTGAGGCAGCAGAGCTAACCACTGAGCCACCATGCCGCCAATCTGAAGTGAATTTAGGTATTCAGGAATTCCTGAAGTTATACATCAATAGCAACTCTTGGCTCTGAGGAATGGATTCAAATCCCACCCCCAGAGAAGTGAGCATGTAATCTCGGACAAAGTGCACTAACAAAATGCATATTGCAGAAGTTGTCACCTTTAGAAAGGATCTGAAATTGAGGCTGCACATGAATTTCAGGTGATAGTAAAAGATTCAAAGATTCAACGGGATTTGAATCCATTCATCAGAGCCAAGAGTTGCTACCAATGGATTACTTCAGGAATTCAACTGAACTTAATACCTAAATTCACTTCAGATTGGAATTTGTAACAGAGTAAATTTGATGATTTGAATCCCTTATAAGATTGCATGTATGGATGGAGAACCTTGGATTGAAATTGTAAATGCCAGTGTGAACAAGGATAATTTTTATTTTAGGTAAAAACAATGACTGCAAGTGCTGGAAACCAGATTCTGGATTAGTATTGCTGGAAGAGCACAGCAGTTCAGGCAGCATCTGAGGAGCAGCAAAATCGACATTTTGGGCAAAAGCCCTTCATCAAGAATAAAGGCAGAGAGCCTGAAGGGTGGAGCGATAAGTGAGAGGAGGGTGGGGGTGGGGAGAGAATAGCATAGAGTACAATAGGTGAGTGGGGGAGGGGATGAAGGTGATAGGTCGGAGGGGGGGAGAGTGTGGAGTGGATAGGTGGAAAAAAAAGATAGGCAGGTAGGACAAGTCATGGGGACAGTGCTGAGCTGGAAGTTTGGAACTAGGGTGAGGTGGGGTAAGGGGAAATGAGGAAACTGTTGAAGTCCACATTGATGCCCTGGGGTTGAAGTGTTCCGAGGTGGAAGATGAGGCGTTTTCCTCCAGGCATCTGATGATGAGGGAGTGGCGGTGAAGGAAGCCCAGGACCTCCATGTCCTCGGCAGAATGGGAGGGGAAATTGAAATGTTGGGCCACGGGGCGGTGTGGTTGATTGGTGCGGGTGTCCTGGAGATGTTCCCTACAGTGCTCTGCTAGGAGGCGTCCAGTCTCCCCAATGTAGAGGTGACCGCATCAGGAACAAAGGATACAATAAATGATATTGGTGGATGTGCAGGTAAAACTTTGATGGATGTGGAAGGCTCCTTTAGGCCTTGGATGGAGGTGAGGGAGGAGGTGTGGGCGCAGGTTTTGCAATTAATGCGGTAGCAGGGGAAGGTGCCAGGATGGGAGGGTGGGTTGTTGGGGGGCTTGGACCTGACCAGGTTTTTATTTTGCCAGGGTTTAGTTACAGACAAGGGAATTCTCTTGGTGTTGTGGCTAATATCCGTACTTAACCAATGGCAGTAAACTATCCATTTTTAACTATGGGACTTCATGTGCACACAGACTGTCACATTTCTTTACATTAGATGCTGACTTTATATCAAGAGTACTTCATTAGCTATGAAGTGGTTTGAAATATCCTGAGGCACTAAATTCAAGTTCTTTCTCCTTTGTACAAGTTACTCATTTGTATTTTACATTTGCAGCATTTTCATTAATTATTTGAATACTTAAAAGAGCCACCACGTTGCAGAAATACTTTTAAAGTTCTGTAGTAACAGGTTCAGTGTCTGAAAGAAATTCCTTGAAAACCATGGCTAGGTAGATTAAGTGGGAAGAGCAAATAAAACATGCTTTTCATGTCTAAACTCCTGACAATTTCAAGTAGAATTAGATTATTTTGCCAAATTCAAATTGTTTTTTGGACGTTGATTTGTTGCCTTAAATCCTCACAGACATTTGTCATTGAATTTTTCATTGGATTTGATTTATTATTGTCACAGATTCTGAAGTACAGTGTAAAGTATTGTTTTTGCGTGCTATGTAGGCAGGCCAAACTATACAAAGTGCATCACAGTAGTGGAACAGAGTGCAGAATACAGTGATACAGCTGCAGAGCGAGAGAGAGAAAGAGAGAGAGAGAGAGATCAGAATGTGGAACCACATATATACCACACAGAAGCTTTCCAATGATCTGCGAGCTGCCTCACTGAATGTAAGTCAAAAAACAATTCTTCTTTTATCAATATATCCATCACTTCTCTTTCAAAGACCTGCTGCAGGTATCAACTTAGCTCTTTTACAGCATTCTTAAGAAGGGTAACTGAACTCAGAATATTAACTATTTTTTCTTTCCTCAGATGCTGCCAGATCTGCTACGTTTCTCCAGCAATTCTGTCTTTGTTTCAGATCTCCAGCATTCACAGCTCTCTGTTTCATTCCAGTGTATCCAATTCTGAAGACAGGAGTGCAGACATATTTAAGAGTGACAGCATCAAATAGAAATGACTTAACTACAGCATGCAGTGTTAGGAAACCTTTAAAGTAATAAAGGATTCTGTACCCTGATATAAGCATTAAAGAACAAAATATGACATAAATTCTCATTAAGAGGTATTAGGGGTAGCTGAGAAGAAGCTTGGTCAAATAGGTTCATTTTCAGGAGTATCTTGAATGGGGTTCAAGAGAAAGAGAGATGAGACCATAAAACATAGGACTGGTTGAAGATTTGTAGCTCGGGTGTCCGTTGTTGTGGTTCTGTTCGCCGAGCTGGAAGTTTTTGCTGCAAACGTTTCGTTCCCTGGCTAGGGAACATCATCAGTGCTATTGGAACCTCCTGTGAAGCGCTGCTTTGATGTTTCTTCCGCTATTTATAGTGGTTTGTTCTTGCCGCTTCCGGGTGTCAGTTTCAGCTGTAGTAGTTTGTATGTGGGGTCCAGGTCGATGTGTCTGTTGATGGATGTTCTTGCCGCTTCCGGGTGTCAGTTTCAGCTGTAGTGGTTTGTATATGGGGTCCAGGTCCGTGTGTCTGTTAATGGAGTTTGTGGATGAATGCCATGCCTCTAGGAATTCCCTGGCTGTTCTCTGTCTGGCTTGTCCTATGATGGTAGTGTTTTCCCAGTCAAATTCATGTTGCTGGTTGTCTGAGTGTATGGCTACTAGGGATAGCTGGTCGTGTCGTTTTGTGGCTAGCTGATGTTCATGGATGCGGATTGTTAGCTGTCTTCCTGTTTGTCCTATATAGTGTTTTGTGCAGTCCTTGCATGGTATTTTGTAAACTACGTTAGTTTGGCTCGTGCTGGCTATTGGATCCTTTGTTCTAGTGAGTTGTTGTCTGAGTGTGGAAGTTGGCTTGTGTGCTGTTATGAGTCCTAAGGGTCGCAGTAGTCTGGCTGTCAGTTCTGAGACGCTCCTGACGTATGATAGTGTGGCTAGTCCTTTTGGCTGTGGCATGTCCTCGTTCCGTGGTCTATCTCTTAGGCATCTGGTGATAAAGTTGCGTGGGTATCCGTTTTTGGCAAATACCTTGTATAGGTGTTCCTCTTCCTCTTTTCGCAGTTCTGGTGTACTGCAGTGTGTTGTGGCTCTTTTGAATAGTGTCCTGATGCAGCTTCGTTTGTGTGTGTTGGGGTGGTTACTTTCATAGTTTAGGACTTGGTCTGTGTGTGTTGGTTTCCTGTGTACCCTTGTGGTGAATTCTCCGTTGGGTGTTCTCTCTACTAACACGTCTAGGAATGGGAGTTGGCTATCCTTTTCCTCTTCTCTCGTGAATCGTATTCCTGTGAGTGTGGTGTTGATGATTCGGTGTGTTTTCTCTATTTCTGTGTTTTTGATGATTACAAAGGTGTCATCGACATATCTGATCCAGAGTTTGGGTTGGATTTGTGGTAGGGCTGTATGTTCCAACCTTTGCATAACAGTTATGCAAAGGTTGGAACATACAGCCCTACCACAAATCCAACCCAAACTCTGGATCAGATACGTCGATGACATCTTTGTAATCATCAAAAACACAGAAATAGAGAAAACACACCGAATCATCAACACCACACTCACAGGAATACGATTCATGAGAGAAGAGGAAAAGGATAGCCAACTCCCATTCCTAGACGTGTTAGTAGAGAGAACACCCAACGGAGAATTCACCACAAGGGTGCACAGGAAACCAACACACACAGACCAAGTCCTAAACTATGAAAGTAACCACCCCAACACACACAAACGAAGCTGCATCAGGACACTATTCAAAAGAGCCACAACACACTGCAGTACACCAGAACTGCGAAAAGAGGAAGAGGAACACCTATACAAGGTATTTGCCAAAAACGGATACCCACGCAACTTTATCACCAGATGCCTAAGAGATAGATCACGGAATGAGGACATGCCACAACCAAAAGGACTAGCCACACTACCATACGTCAGGAGCGTCTCAGAACTGACAGCCAGACTACTGCGACCCTTAGGACTCATAACAGCACACAAGCCAACTTCCACACTCAGACAACAACTCACTAGAACAAAGGATCCAATAGCCAGCACGAGCCAAACTAACGTAGTTTACAAAATACCATGCAAGGACTGCACAAAACACTATATAGGACAAACAGGAAGACAGCTAACAATCCGCATCCATGAACATCAGCTAGCCACAAAACGACACGACCAGCTATCCCTAGTAGCCATACACTCAGACAACCAGGAACATGAATTTGACTGGGAAAACACTACCATCATAGGACAAGCCAGACAGAGAACAGCCAGGGAATTCCTAGAGGCATGGCATTCATCCACAAACTCCATTAACAGACACATCGACCTGGACCCCACATACAAACTACTACAGCTGAAACTGACACCCGGAAGCGGCAAGAACAAACCACTATAAATAGCGGAAGAAACATCAAAGCAGCGCTTCACAGGAGGCTCCAATAGCACTGATGATGTTCCCTAGCCAGGGAACGAAACGTTTGCAGCAAAAACTTCCAGCTCGGCGAACAGAACCACAACATAAAACATAGGACCATTAATTAGGCCATTCAGCCCATCAAGTCTATTCACCATTCAATTGTGGCTGGTAAATGTCTCAACCCCATTCTCCTGCTTTCTCCACATAACCCTTGATCCCCTTGATATTCAAGAGCCTATCTACTCAAGTAAACTCATTGACCTGGCCTCCACAGCCTTCTGTGGCAAGGACTTCCATAGATTCCCCACTCTCTGGCTGAAGAAGGTTCTCCCTGTCTTCATTCTAAATGGTCTTTCCTTTACTCTAAGGCTGTGCCTCCAGGTCCTAGTGTCTCCGACCAATGGAAATATCTTCCCAAAATATTAACTGTAGGAAATGTGGAACTCTTAATCAAACCCACAGCAACTAACAGAAGACAAATTTTAATCAGGCCTGCTTACAAATTAGATAATTGTACAATTAGCAGCCTTTGCATAGAAGGTGCTGATGTATTTTTTTTAAAACCTTAATGCAGTTCACAGTGTCTAATGGGGTCCAGTAACCTTTGTCAGAAGTTTCTGTCATCGACAGGAATGTGAGACTAGCAATGCTAGATTGGCAGTCTGCTCTGGATCAACACAACTGAAGGAAGAATGGGAAAACTACAAAACAAGGAACCCATCCAAATTCACTGGCTTCCAAAATAATGAAGTTAAAGAGAGTCAATCTCCATTTTTTAAAATACATAGGGGATTCAGTTTGTTTTCAAAACCAAAGTAATAATTTAGCAAGAAGGTATGCCAAGGGTCCAGCCAAATGTTTTATAGCCATAACTATCATAAAGGCAGCCAAGTGAGCTTTACAATAATTACCTGATGAAGAGGTGCACAATTCCAGAAGATAATAAGCTGGTGTAAGACTATAAACAAGTTCAGATAAACTTTTGCAAAATTTATCTGCAGGTGCTCACACAAATAGAACTGCCTAATATTTATATATTTTAATGGTTTGATTTAATCTCATTCAGAAACATGACATCAGAAACAAGCAAAGTGTGGGTGGCATGGTGACTCAGTGGTTAGTATTGCTGCCTCAGAGTGCCAGAGACCAGAGTTTGGTTCCAGCCTCAGGCAACTGTCTGTGTGGATTTTGCATATGCCCCCTGTGTCTGCGTGGGTTTGTTCCAGTTTCCTCCCATAGTCCAATTATGTGCAGGTCAGGTGGATTGGCCATGCTAAATTGCCCATAGTGTTCAGGGATGTGTAGGTTAGGTGCATCAGTCAGAGGAATGGCGCTGGGTCGAGGGTTTGGAAGGTTGGTGTGGACTTGTTGGGCTAAATTTTCTGTTTCCACGCTGTAGGGATTCTAATTCAAATGAAAATCAGTCACCACTATTATTCAGTTCTGGTATCAACTCCTCTACTGTGCTAAACTTAAGATCCAACTCATTAAAAGTTTCAGATGTAGCAGTAACTAGTGAGATGTATGTAAAGTTATGAACCACCTGTCATGCAGGAGTAGTTAGGTTTTACTCATGCTGTGCTTCCTTTTTCTACAAGTGGAGCGTATTTTACATCTTCCAAAAAAAAAGTTAGCAACCTACATTTCATCGGAGATGTTAAAACCAGTTTCTTGTCATTCATTTTGTTAATTCAATACAGTACAAGTGACCCTCAAACAAATATACAATAATCGTCATGTGTAAGATCATAACATATAGATGTAGGCCATTCAGCCCATCAAATCTGCTCTGCCATTCAATTAGAACTTGGCTGGTCTGATAATCCCCAACACCATTTTCCTGCTTTTATTCCCCAAACCCTTAGATTCCTTTATTGATTCAAGATCTGTCTAACTCGGTTTTGAATATGTTTAATGACCCGGCCTCAACAGTCTCTTGCAGTAAAAAAAATCACTGATTCTCTCCCCTCTGAGAGAAAAAGTTCCTCTACATCTCTGTTTTAATTGTGCGACTCCTTATTCAGAGATTATGCCCTCAGGTCCTAGACTCTCTCACAAGAGGAAACAACCTTGCTGGATCTACCCTGTCAAATCTCCTAAGAATCTTAAATGTTTCAATAAGACTGCCTTTCATTCTCCTAAATTCTGATGAGCACAGGCTTAATCTACTCAATCTCTTTTAATAACACAGTTCCCCCTAGACCTGGCATCAGCCGGGTGGACTTTCCTTTGACTGCCTCCAATGCCAATCGACCTTTCTTCAGACAATGGGCCCAATTAGATTCACAAAATTCCAGCTGTGACCTGATCTATGCTTTGTATTGGTTCTGCAAAATGGTCCGATTATATAGACCATTCCCTTTGGAATAAAGACAAGCATTCCATTTGCCTTCCCTATTTCCCACTGAACTTGGCTGTTAGCTTTTTCTGATTCACAGATGATTCATTTCCTGATCCTTGCTGCAGCCTTTCTCCATTAAAATGATATTCAGTTCCACTATTCTTCCTACAATTAAGAGGTATTCCTTACATTCAGTCTTGCATGAAAGTTAAAATTAGTTTAAATAATCTCTAAATTTATCCGTAATCTTTAATCCTGATCTTTACTGATACTGATGAAAGGCTTGTGCCCGAAACGTCGAATTTCCTGTTCCTTGGATGCTGCCTGACCTGCTGCGCTTTAACCAGCAACACATTTTCAGCTCTGATCTCCAGCATCTGCAGTCCTCACTTTTTACTGATACTGATCAAGTTTTTTTTTATAATTCAGTGAGAAGTTACTCGGACAGAACTTTGGTTTGCAAGTTCTTATGGTTGAAGGGATCAATGAAGAAAAAGCAAATATATAAGATTTAATCTGAGAGATGTGGGGTAGATAGCAAGAGAACATTTTTCATGGAGTGTGGAATGTTTTACTGAATTTAATAATTCAAAAAGGGGCGATTTCAGGTTATTTTTAAAGAATACATATAGTATGGAAACAGGCCCTTCAGCCCAACAAGTCCACACCAATCCTCTGAAGAGTAACCCACCCAGACCCCCACCCTATACTTGCCCCTGATGGTGCTTAAGGTCAGTGAGGGAGAGGGCAGAAAGAGATAGAAAAAGAGTGGGTGCATTCCTATCTTGAAGATTTTTTGTTTGTTTGTGTGTGCAATCCATCTCCGTTGATATCAAAAGGTGAAACATAAACTTTTTGTGCTTCTATGTACAATAAAATCTTCACTCAAAATGACAAGCTACCCATTCTCTCACAAGAAGATGTTGCTCAAGTTGCATTTTCTGCTCAAAACTACGATGTGGTGCACATTCCCTCAAAACTCAAGTTTTATTTTTTTTGGCCAATTTAATCCTTTGATTATATCTGGTCCAAGGGAAAAAACACAATAACAACATGCATATTTGTCTCAATCATAAAGTTTTCTTGCAAATAGGTTAGGAAATATACTATTGTAAGGGGGGAACCAATGGAAAACCTTGAAGTAGTCACTGGCAAGGCAATTACCCCAGTGAGTCCTATTATAACCAATTCTAAAGGAGAAAGTGAGGACTGCAGATGCTGGAGATCAGAGCTGCAAATGTGTTGCTGGAAAAGCACCGCAGGTCAGGCAGCATCCAAGGAGCAGGAGAATTGATGTTTCGGGCATGAGCCCTTCTTCAGGAATCCAATTATAAACCGAAGTTACAATTATCTGCTTTTGAGGGAGTTTGTAATTCTTCTGTTTTCAAAGCTCCACAAAATAATTATCCAGAACTACCTTGAAATGACAACACAGAAACTGTCTGCTTGTATGAAACACGTTATATCAGTGTTTATCATTCACACAAGTATGAGCCCTAGTTCAAGGGAATTGCTGTTTTCCTATTCCCTTCTGCCTTATCTAACCTACTCTCAAAACTATGATGACTCAGTGGTTAGCATTGCTGTCTCACAGTGCCGGGTACCCAGTGTGTGTCTCTGTGTGTAGTTTGTAGTATGTGTGGGTTTGCTCTGGTTTCCTCCTACAGTCCAAAGATGTGCAGGTTAGGTGAATTGGCCATCCTAAATTTCCCGTAGTGTTCAGGGATATGCAGGTCAGGGGCAAGTATAGGGTGGGGTCTGGGTGGGTTACTCTTCAGAGGATTGGTGTGGACTTGTTGGGCTGAAGGGCCTGTATCCATGCTGTATGTATTCTTTTTAAAAAAAACTGAAATCACCCCTTTTTGAATTATTGAATTCAGTACAGCATTCCACACTCCATGAAAAATGTTCTCTTGCTATCTGCCCCACATCTCTTAGATTAAATCTTACATATTTGCTTTCTCTTCATTGATCCCCTCAACCATAATTAGCCCATAATCGCCCACTGAAGGATGTTTCTGATGAGCAGGGAATCCAGGACCAAGAGTCAGTCTCAGAATATGGGAAAGTCCATTTCGGAATGAGATGAGGAGAAACTTCTTTACCCAAAGAGTGGGGAGCCTGTGGAAACCATCATCACGGAAAATGGTTGAGGCTGAAACACTGAATGTTTTCAAGAAGGAGCCCTAGAAAGCAGGAACAGATATTGAGTTGGACAATTAGCCATGATTATATTGAATAGTGAAGCAGGTTTGAAGGACTACTCCAGCTCCAAGTTCCAAGTTTCTATTATCTCAAATAGCCAATGATTAAATCCTTTGAACCTCTTCAAATAAGACAGCACCTCAGTCTGTCCTATTACATCACAACGGTCAACATATAGGGTATCATCGAGCAAATTCACCCCCCAAAATGCCCTGAATCATTCCATGGTGTGGAGTAGCCAGTTGGAGAAAGTTTAGCCCCAGAACTAGAATTGGCAGCCTTGGGACTGCTTTGCCAAGCAGGAATGGTACTGATAGGCTCATAATGAACAGGATTAGTGTGGTGCTGGAAAAGCACAGCAGGTCAGGCAGCATCCGAGGAGCAGGAAAATCGACATTTCGGGCAAAAGCCCTTCATCAGGAATGAAGGCAGGGAGCCTCCGGGTGGAGAGCAAAATGGGAGGGTGGGTGGGGCTGGGGAGAAGGTAGCCAAGAGTCCCCACCCCTTTCCGCTTTCTGCAAAGACCATTCCCTTCGTGACTACCTGGTCAGGTCCACGCCCTCCATACCATCCCCCTCCCCACGACCAACAACTCACCCTCCCCTCCCAGTACCTTCCCCTGCCACCACAGGAAGTGCAAAACCTACGCCCACACCTCCTCCCCCACCTCCATCCAAGGCCCTAAAGAGCCTTCCATATCCACCAAAGTTTCATCTGCACATCCACCAATGTCATTTATTGTATCCGTTGCTCCCGATGCAGTCTCCTCTACATTGGGGAGACTGGATGCCTTCTCGCAGAGCGCTTCAGGGAACATCTTTGGGACACCTGCACCAATCAACCCCACCATGTCGTGTACCAACATTTCAACTCCTCCTCTCACTCTGCCGAGGACATGGAGGTTCTGGGCCTCCTCCACCACCACTCCCTTACTGCCTGACGCCTGGAGGAAGAACGCCTCATCTTCCGCCTCAGAACACTTCAACCCCAGGGTGGACTTCACCAGTTTATTCATTTCCCCTTCCTTCACGTTACCGCAGTTCCAACCTTTCAACTCAGCACCATCCTCATGACCTATCCTACCTGCCAATCTTGCTTCCCATCTATCCGCTCCACCCTCCTTTCTGACCTATCAAGACCTTCATCCCCACCTCCATCCACCTATTGTACTCTTGGCTACCTTCTCCCCCCCCCCCCCACTTCCCATTTATCTCTCCATTCCGGAGGCTCCCTGCCTTCATTCCTGATGAAGGGCTTTTGCCCGAAATGTCGATGTTTCTGCTCCTCAGATGCTGCCTGACCTGCTGTGCTTTTCCAGCACCCCTCTAATCTGGACTCCACCTAGGAACCAACACGACGCCTGGAGGAAGAGCACCTCATCTTCTGCCTAGGAACCCTCCAACCACAAAAGATGAATGCAGATTTCTCCAGCTTCCTCATTTCCCTTCGCCTCACCTTATCTCAGTCCCAACCCTTGGACTCAGCATCGCCTTCTTGACCTGCAATCTTCTTCCCAATCTCTCCACCCCCACCCCCTCTCTGGCCTATCACCCTCACCTTAACCTCCTTCCACCTATCACATTCCCAATGCCCCTCCCCCAAGTCCCTCCTCCCTACCTTTTATCTTAGCCTGCTTGGCACATCCTCCTCATTCCTGAAGAAGGGTTCACGCCCGAAACGTCGATTCTCCTGCCCCTTGGATGCTGCCTGACCTGCTGCGCTTTTCCAGCAACACATTTTTCAGCTCTGATCTCCAGCATCTGCAATCCTCACTTTTGCCTAAATTGTCATAATGAACAGGATGCAGGGGGTGGGAGTGATATTGAAAAAGTGCAGGAAGCAGCAATTTGGAATCTTTCAACGAAGGAATACTCATCTAATTGGGAACCATGGAAACTGAAGTCACTGAAGCATTTCTTTGCAAGTTAATGTGGAGTCTCCAGCTTAAGGATGCAAGAGTTCAGGAACTACTAATGAGCCAAAATGTAATGGATGCTATTATAATGAACACTGTCAATTGGATAGTTTATTACTTGAAATGGTTTTTATTTTATTAAGATTTGCATTTATGTTTTATCCCATCTCAAAGTAATTCAGGCACTGTGAATTATGTGAAGTGTTGTGACAGTGTTAGCGGCAAACATGTAACAAACTATGACCTTACTACCTTGGAGAAAGCACACCAATGCTGCATTTTGTTTTTGGCAGCTGCCTGGAATGTTTATGTTTTCAGATCTGACCTATATATCTTTTCCATATTACCAGCTGAAACATATCGGAATGTTGACATGCGACTTTCCGTTTTCGATCCTGTTTGTTTTAGAAGTGTCTGCCAGCCTTTTTTCTAAATCATCTGCCGAGTTTTTCTGCCAAGTTAAATACTGCGAAATTAATGCGTACCTCAGCTGTTGTGGCTTTAAGTTTAAAGGTGCAGTGGTAACTGAGAATATTGATTAATTTTTCTAATTCTGCTTTTGAGAGTTCAAGTATGTTCCGTATACAAATACAGAAAGTATTGTTACGATGTCCCCACATTATATGATAAAGGTGTCAGTGGGAATGAAAAAGGTTCCCTGAAAACTAAGAACCTCTGAAAGTTTGTTGGCCCCAATTCCCTTTCTGTAGGATGGAGGGTAAATGTATACCATTCCATAGTACAGCATTTACATGGGGGAGTCAGGAAGATGCACAAAGCAAGTAATGCCTTGGGAGCTGGTGCTAAAATGGTAATGTTATTGAGCTACTAATTCATAGGAGTAGACTAACCATCTTGGAACATACGTTCAAAGCCCAGTTGGTGGAATGTAAATTCAACAAGTACAATCTGGAACACAGAGCTTGTCTTAGTCATGGTGATCAAATTAACAATTATCAATAGTTCCTGAATGTTTGGCAGAGAAGGACATCTGCAACATAATCCAATCTGGTCTACGTGTGACTTCAGATCAAGGAGGTTGACTTCTAACTACTCTCTCAAATGATCTATCAAACCAAATCAGGTCAAGAGCAACTCAGAATGGACAGCAAACTGGCTGCAATACCTATTTCCCGTGAAAAGATAGCCAAACTGGTGGTCCTCACCAGGGCAGGTAGATCCAGCTGTGATCTCCAGCATCTGCAGACCTCATTTTTTAGAATTCTCTATTCCTGAGATGCTGCCTGGCCTGCTGTGCTTTGACCAGCAACACATTTGCAGCTGTGATCTCCAGCATCTGCAGACCTCATTTTTTACTAGAGAAATCCAGGTGTTGTTTTTGGCCCAAGCGTACAGTCTCCCAGGACCTGGGCCCTGATATACTCCTCCTTTGCTCTGAGCCCTGCTCTCCAACCATGATACACATTACAACACGATCACAAAGTCTCCTGGGGCAAGATATAGAAGGCATCTTCGAGAAATAAAGAAAGTAATTAAACAAGTTGATTTGAAATCAAAAATGCGATATTGGCAGATTCACACAGGGATAAACACTTCAACATACCATTCATTTAAGCCTTGCACCACGGTTTCTAATTAAGTTACACTGCAACAAATTTAATTAAACTCTGAAAGGATTGTTCAGCTTTGTTAAAAAATATAGATTGGCCAGTAAGAGGGAGTTTATTTTGAATGCATAGACGAACGTTACAAGAAAGGCAGAATGGAATGGAAAAGGAAACATTCAAGTTGTTCAGCCTGCTTATAAAGAGATGTACACTCCTGTGCACTATTTCATCAAGGCAAAGACACTGTGGGATTTTCATCAACATTAAAACATTCTGCTTCAGCGCAAGCACCTCAAAGACAAACTTTCTGATCTTTCAGTACACATCCCTGGGACATAATGCAACCTGAATAACCCAATGAGTAGGTTGAATGGTGGAACAGTGGAAATTGCAACACTTATCAGCGATAGGAGACAAAATTATAGCCAGTATTTTCAATATGGTAAACTATCTACTTCAGAGAAAGAAGAGGCAGTGAAAACTGAAGTGCACACTAGCATCCAGTTCCAGAATGTGGTCATCTCCCCAAACTACACAGTTTTGTTATTTTGAACATAACAAAATAACCACAAGAGGGGCTATGTAGATTGCTGGAAAAGCACAGCAGGTTGGGAGCATCTAAGGAGCAGGAGAATCGATGATCAGGATTCCTGATGAATGGCTTTTGTCCAAAATGTTGATTCTCTTGCTCCTCGGATGCTGCCTGACCTGCTGTGCTTTTCCAGCATCACACTCTCCACTCTAATCTCCAGCATCTGCAGTCCTCACTTACGCCTGGGCTGTGTAAATTAACCACCTCCGGAAAAACAAGTTACACAAAAAGTGTTCTCTTATCGTAGAGTCCTGTACATCTTGCATTAAATCTTCAAAGTTCAAAAATCTTCAAGTTTTTCCATTCACCTTACCCCTCCATCTCCTGGTGGCACAATGGCTCATTGTGGGCCTGTATCAGCAGATTTTCAGTGCATTATCAACGCAACCCCTCTGTGAGCAGACTTTATGGGGAATTGCATGGAGGCAGGAGAACAGCAACATTAACTCATCATTGGTCTTGCTGGTTTTCCAGAGCCATCCCGCTCCATGGCCATGCATATTCCTGCAGATTATGGATATTAGCTGAAAATGTGTTGCTGGTTAAAGCACAGCAAGTTAGGCAGCATCCAAGGAACAGGAAATTCGACGTTTCGGTCGAATTTCCTGTTCCTTGGATGCTGCCTAACCTGCTGTGCTTTAACCAGCAACACATTTCAGCTCTGATCTCCAGCATCTGCAGACCTCACTTTTTACTCTATTATGGATATTATTCCTGGATATTATGGTCCTGCATATTCCTGGATATTATGGTCAATTTAGCATGGCCAATCCTCTTTCTCACTCACCAGAATTGCAGACTTTGCCTCCCTCTGAGCCAGATTGACAACTCACCTGCTATATTTAATAGGAACAGTGAGCCTGTTCTTTCCCCATTCATTTGTCACGTTGGAGAAAATCATATTAATGTAACTCAGCAGGAGACTGTGTGATGACAAGGCCTGGTGTTGGGGTTTGGGGTAAACACATGGGAGAAGGGATTCAAGCCTCAAAATTGTTGAGCTTGATATTAAGTCTAGAAAACTGCAGACTTCATAAATTGGAAAACGAGGTGCTGTTCTTCCAGCTTATGCTGAGCTTCACTGGAGCACTGCGGCAAGCCTGAGACAGAGATGTTGGCCAGGGAACACGATGGTGTGTTACGATGGCAGACAATTGGAAACTCAGGGTCATTTTTGGCAGCAAAATGTAGGTGTTCGGTGAAGCAGCCACCCAGCCTGCACATCGTTTCCCCAATGTACAGCAGACCAGATTGTGATCAGTGAATACAGTAAACGAGATTGTGTGAAGTGCAGGTAACTCACTCCTTCATTTGGAAGGTGTCTGGGACATTAGATAGTGAGGAAGAAAGAAGCAAATGGCAGGTGCCACATCTCTTGCCATTGTTGGGGAAGGGGCTATGGGGCTGTGGGGAGGTGTGGGAGGGGAGGAAGAGTGGGAAAAGTTGTTCTGGAGGGAAAGGTCCCTGCAGAAAGCTGAGGGAGGACAAGGTCAATATTATCCTACTTCTGGACTGATATCATTTTGACATTCATTAATGGGGTGTGGGCTTCACTGGAGCCAGCATTTATTGCCCACCCCCAATTGCTCTTGAGAAGGTGATGGTGAGGTGTCTTCTTGAATTACTTGAGTCCACTTGCACAGATCCTGAGGAATATCTGCAGTAAAGCAGAAAACAGCTGGTACTTTCACCCACTATTTCAAGTACGCATCGAGTATGCTAATGGAGCATCTCAAACTTCACTAAACAGGCAATGTTGCATTTTATTTGAATAAATCAGCAAGATGTTTCTCTTTTCTGTGCACACCACTGCTCCCTGCATAACCAGCTCACATTAACTAGTCTTAGTCAGTGACCTTCAATAACTGGTTCTCACAAAACATTCCAGATAAAAATGAGTTACAACTATTGCTTGTTTTTTTTGACAAATTCAGGACATTTGCCAAGAGAATGATGCAATGTGCAACATTTAACAAATGGTTGGAAGTATTCTGGCATGTTTCCCAAAAGGACATAGCGAAGGTAACCACACTTTGTTTGGCAAAGTAGGTTTCTAAAAACAGCTGACAGTCCATTGCACAGATTTGCTTTGCGATGATACATTTCTGCTGCAAATAAACCTGAAGCTCAACTCTCAACATGGAACAGCACACAAACACGAGGAGGCCATTTCACCCCTTCAGCTTGTTCAGTGAAATGATGGCTGATTTGTGACCTAAAAATATAGCTGTCTTTGTTCTATAGTCCATTAATATCTCTGGTAAACAAAATCATTCACTCAAAATCCCTACAATGTAGAAGCAGGTCACTCAGCCCATGCTGACCCACTGGAAGAACATTCACCCAGGCCCAACCCTACCCTATCTTTCTAAGCATGAATTTCCCATGGCTAATCCACCTAACCTGCACACTATGGTAATTTAACACAGCCAATGCACCCAATCTGCACATTATGGGCAATTTAGTACAGTCATAGAGATGTACAGCATGGAAACAGACTCTTTTGTCCAACCCGTCCATACTGACCAGATATCCCAACCCAATCTAGTCCCACCTGCCAGCACCCGGCCCATATCCCTCCAAACCCTTCCTATTCATACACCCATCCAAATGCCTCTTGAATGTTGCAATTGTACCAGCCTCCACCACTTCCTCTGACAGCTCATTCCATACATGTACCACCCTCTGTGTGAAAATGTTGCCCCTTAGGTCTCTTTTATATCTTTCCCCTCTCACCCTAAACCTATGCCCTCTGGTTCTTGACTCCCCAACCCCAGGGAAAAGACTTTGTCTATTTATCCTATCCATGCCCCTCATAATTTTGTAAGCCTCTAAAAGGTCACCCTTCAGCTTCCGACGCTCCAGGGAAAACAGCCCCAGTCTGTTCAGCCCCTCCCTGAAGCTCAGATCCTCCAACCCTGTCAACATCCTTGTAAATCTTTTCTGAACCCTTTCAAGTTTCACAACATCTTTCTGATAGGAAGGAGACCAGAATTGCATGCAATATTCCAACAGTGGCCTAACCAATGTCCTGTACAGCCACAACAAGACCTCCCAACTCCTGTACTCAATACTCTGATCAATAAAGGAAAGCATACCAAATGCCTTCTTCACTATCCTATCTACCTGCGACTCCACTTTCAAGGAGCTATGAACCTGCACTCCAAGGTCTCTTTGTTCAGCAACACTCCCTAGGACCTTACCATTAAGTGTATAAGTACTGCGAAGATTTGCTTTCCCAAAATGCAGCACCTCGCATTTATCTGAATTAAACTCCATCTGCCACTTCTCAGCCCATTGGCCCATCTGGTCCAGATCCTGTTGTAATCTGAGGTAACCCTCTTTGCTATCCACTACACCTCCAATTTTGGTGTCATCTGCAAACTTACTAACTGTCCCTCTTATGCTTGCATCCAAATGATTTATGTAAATGACAAAAAGTAGAGGGCCCAGCATCAATCCTTGTGGAACTCCACTGGTTACAGGCCTCCAGTCTGAAAAGCAACCCTCCACCACCACCCTCTGTCTTCTACCTTTGAGCCAGTTCTGTATCCAAATGGCTAGTTCTCCCTGTTATTCCATGAGATCTAACCTTGCTAATCAGTCTCCCATGGGAAACCTTGTCGAATGCCTTGCTGAAGTCCATATCGATCACATCTACTGCTCTGCCCTTCTCAATCTTCTTTGTTACTTCTTCAAAAAACTCAATCAAGTTTGTGAGACATGATTTCCCACACAGAAAGCCATGTTGACTATCCCGAATCCAATACATGTACATCCTGTCCCTCAGGATTCCCTCCAACAACTTTCCCACCACCAAGGTCAGGCTCACTAGTCTATAGTTCCCTGGCTTGTCTTTACTGCCCTTCTTAAACAGTGGCACTACGTTTGCCAACTTCCAGTCTTCCGGCACATCACCTGTGACTATCGATGATACAAATATCTCAGCAAGAGGCCCAGCAATCACTTCTCTAGCTTCCCACAGAGTTCTCGGGTACACCTGATCAGGTCCTGGGGATTTATCCACCTTTAACTGTTTCAAGACATCCAGCACTTCCTCCTCTGTAATCTGGACATTTTACAAGATGTCACCATCTATTTCCCTACAGTCTATATCTTCCATATCCTTTTCCATAGTCAATACTGATGCAAAATATTCATTTAGTATCTCCCCCATTTTCTGTGGCTCCACACAAAGGCCGCCTTGCTAATCTTTGAGGGGGCCCTATTCTCTCCCTAGTTACCCTTTTGTCCTTAATATATTTGTAAAAACCCTTTGGATTCTCCTTAATTCTATTTGCCAAAGCTATCTCATGTCCCCGTTTTGCCCTCCTGATTTCCCTCTTATGTATACTCCTCCTTCCTTTATACTCTTCTAAGGATTCACTCGATCTATCCTGTCTATACCTGACATATGCTTCCTTCTTTTTCCTAACCAAACCCTCAATTTCTTTAGTCCTCCAGCATTCCCTACACCTACCAGCCTTCCCTTTCACCCTAACAGGAATATACTTTCTCTGGGTTCTTGTTATCTCATTTCTGAAGGCTTCCCATTTTCCAGCCGTCCCTTACCTGTGAACATCTGCCTCCAATCAGCTTTCAAAAGTTCTTGCCTAATATCATCAAAATTGGCCTTTCTCCAATTTAGAACTTCAACTTTTAGATCTGGTCTACCCTTTCCCATCACTATTTTAAAACAAATAGAATTATAGTCGCTGGCCCCAAAGTGCACCCCCACTGACACCTCAGTCACCTGCCCTGCCTTATTTCCCAAGAGTAGGTCAAGTTATACACCTTCCCTAGTCGGTACATCCACATACTGAATCAGAAAATTGTCTTGTACACATGTAAGAAATTCCTCTCCATCTAAACCTTTAACAATATGGCAGTCCCAGTCGATGTTTGGAAAGTTAAAATCCCCTTCCATAACTACCCAATGATTCTTACAGATAGCTGAGGTCTCCTGACAAGTTTGTTTCTCAATTTCCCTCTGACTATTTGGGGATCTATAATACGATCCCAATAAGGTGATCATCCCTTTCTTATTTCTCAGTTCCACCCAAATAACTTCCCTGGATGTATTTCCAGGAATGTCCTCCCTCAGCACAGCTGTAATGCTATCCCTTATCAAAAATGCCATTCCCCCTCCCCTTTTGCCTCCTTTTCTATCCTTCCTGTAGCATTTGTATCCTGGAACATTAAGCTGTCAGTCCTGCCCATCCCTGAGCCATGTTTCCGTAATTGCTATGATATCCCAGTCCCATGTTCCTAACCATACCCTGAGTTCATCTGCCTTCCCTGTTAGGCCCCTTGCATTGAAATAAATGAGGAGGCGGCACGGTGGCACAGTGGTTAGCACTGCTGCCTCACAGCGCCAGAGACCTGGGTTCAATTCCCGACTCAGGCGACTGACTGTGTGGAGTTTGCACATTCTCCCCGTGTCTGCGTGGGTTTCCTCTGGGTGCTCCGGTTTCCTCCCACAGTCCAAAGATGTGCAGGTCAGGTGAATTGGCCATGCTAAATTGCCCGTAGTGTTAGGTGAAGGGGTAAATGTAGGGGTATGGGTGGGTTACGCTTCGGCGGGTCGGTGTGGACTTGTTGGGCCGAAGGGCCTGTTTCCACACTGTAAGTAATCTAATCTAATCTAAATGCAGTTCAATTTATTCGTCCTATCTTGTCCCTGCCTGCCCTGACTGTTTGCCTCACTTCTGTTCTCAGCTGTACCCATCTCAGATTGATCTCTTTCCTCACCATCTCCCTGGGTCCCACCCCTCACCTTACTAGTTTAAATCCTCCCAAGTAGTTCTAGCAAATTTCCCTGCCAGTGTATTAGTCCCCTTCCAATTTAGGTGCAATCCATCCTTCTTGTACAGGTCACTTCTACCCCAAAAGAGATTCCAATGATTCAAAAATGTGAATCCTTCTCCCATACACCAGCTCCTCAGCCATGCATTCATCTGCTCTATCCTCCTATTCCTGCCCTCACTTACTCGTAGCACTGGGAGTAATCCAGATATTATTACCCTTGAGGACCTCCTTTTTAAATTTCTGCCTAACTCTCTGTAATCTGCCTTCAGAATCTCAACCTTTTCCCTTCTAATGTTGTTGGTTCCAATCTGGACAATGACCTCCTGCTGGCCCCTCTCCCCGTGAGAACATTCTGCACCCTCTCAGAGACATCCTTGATCCTGGCACCAGGGAAACAACACACCATTCTGCTTTTTCTGTGCTGGCCACAGAAACATCTGTCTGTACCTCTGACTACAGAATCCCCGAACACAATTGATCTCTTGGAAGCCGACATACCCCTCGTTGCATTAGAGCCAGTCTCAATACCAGAAACTTGGCTGTTCGTGCTACGTTCCCCTGAGAATCCATCACCCCCTACATTTTTCCAAAACAGTATACCTGTTTGAAATGTGTATATCTACAAAAGACTCCCACACTAGCTGCCTACCTCTCTTACCCTTCCTGCAGTTACTCATCTATGTGATTGTATCTGTGACACTTCCCCCCTTCCTATAACTGCCATCCATCATATACTGTTGCTGTTGCAAATTCCTCATCGCTTCTATCTGTCTCTCCAACCGATCCACTCGATCTGATATGATTCGCATCCAACAGCATTTATGACAGATATAATCCGCAGTACCCCTGAAACTGTCTTTAAACTCCCACATCTGACAAGAAGCTCATATCACTGCAAAGGCCATTTTTGCTTCTTCACAATCTAGAGACCCAGAAAATAACGCTGTCTTATTCCTCTATAAACACTGCGCCAGGTTAAATTAATAGCTATGGCTTATAAGTTTAATCAAGAGACTTATCTCCAAAAACATATAATCAAGAAAGAACTCACTATACTCACTACTGCAGCCTTTTTCTTGGACAGACTTAAAACAACAATTAACTTATCTGATTCTGTGCTGTGAACTTCGCTCAACAGTTCCTCCAAGATTAGTTGTGATTTTCACTGTTTGTTAATTTTCCCAGAAGCACTCCATTCAATCCACCTAACCTGCACATCTTTGGATTGGGAGGAAATTGGAGCACCCGGAGGAACCCCCACAGACACGGGGAGAATGTGCAAACTCCACACATTGAATGAGACTGGAATTGAACCTGGATCCCTGACTCTGTGAAGCAGCAGTGCCCAACCACTGAGCCACCATGCCTCCCAATCTCAGGTATGAAAGTACTATTAGATCTAACATCAGTTCCTGTTTGCAGAAGAAAATTCTAAATTCCTTTGGACATTATAAATATTTCATCATTTCATTCCTGAAAGGTCTGAATCTAACGGTTAGATTTTATCTTTAATTCCCAACCAGTGTAAATAGATTCTCTCCATTGTTCCTATTGGCTCCCTTTAATACTTCCAAAAGATTCAATCAAATCATCCCTTAAATGTTTAAATTTAAAGAAAACATCCCTGATATGTATAACCTTGCCTCATTAATTAACGCCCATCCAGATTTTATTCTGGTAAATCCATTATTTGAGTTGGTCGCACCCTTACCTTTGAACCACAAGGTCCTCGGCTCAAATCATACTCCAGGCCCCGAGAGTACAAAAGCTAAGGCTAATCCTGCTCAATGCAGGCCTGGAAAAACAATGCACTTTCCAAAGAAACTTTCAGCTAATGTTCCCATCTGCCATCTTCGGAGGACTTAACACCAATGGCGCTTATTTTAAAGAACAGCTGACTTATTCCCAAAATAGTGGATGATTTTCTATCCCACAAACAAAATCAGAAAGACAGATTACCTATTTAAAATTCCCATTTTTAAAAAAATGGTGTAATCGGAATGTTACCCTGTGATGCTGTCACAGCCAACAATAAACCAAAAAATATCAGTTAGATCACCGCCAATGTCACAGTATGAATAAAACAAACCAAGTGCATAAACCAAGATGTCTTCCTCTCTGGAGCAAAGAAAATTTTGGAGATATGCTTCATCTGAAATAATCCCACAGAGGCCAATATCCCATTACCAAGTCAGCCTTTACTTCCACGTGGAGAATCTTTGACACTGACTCAGCTCCCTCAGAGCAGCTCTCAGAGTGAACAGAACCTCTGACACTCCTGTTTATATCTGTCAGACAGGGCTCCCTCATTGAACCAGGTTAGCAGCCCGAATCAAGGACTCAAATTCTATGAAGTCCACCTGTTGATCTCATTACAATCATTATATCATCCACCGATAGTTCATATTTGTCAGATTAAGATTCACCTTTTTCCGATGTTGTGATTTTCTAGTTTCCTCTTTTTGCTCCTTCATTCTAAAAGCGAACGATGTATGTCATGATTCACTCCCCAAAGTTAGCAGTTGACTTTCTAATTCTAACCTATTCTCATGGGAGATTGTCCAGCAATTAAAATAACAGCTGAATAAAAATGATGGTAGAATGGGACTGTTAGCATGTGATGCTAAAGAGTTGGGAGTAGAAACAGGGTCAGTTCTGATCTAGCAGCACAATATGCTGTTGATTACCCAAGGTTAGGTACCATGCTCGTGAATATTCCAGGTAAAGTTGGAAGGTACAGAAAGACCCTCTCAAGGAA
The DNA here is from genome assembly GCF_020745735.1 of Hemiscyllium ocellatum. Lineage (NCBI taxonomy): Eukaryota > Metazoa > Chordata > Chondrichthyes > Orectolobiformes > Hemiscylliidae > Hemiscyllium > Hemiscyllium ocellatum. Next base: position 58,650,797 of record NC_083422.1, on the reverse strand, counting down.
GAAGAGCAGAAAGACAAGCATGTTAAAAGGCAGCCTAATCACTCAAAATTGAAAAAGAAATGTCGTATTCATTCTGTGGGCTGGATGAAGTACCATAGCTCATTTCAACAGGCAATCAGTGGTGTCTCTATAACTGAATGACCAATTTTGACTAACTGCATACAGTCACAAGACAAAGTTAAAAATCACCCAACACCAGGTTATAGTCCAACAGGTGTATTTGGAAACACTAGCTTTTGGTCAACAACCATTTGAAACCTAGTGTTTCCAAATAAACCTGGTGTTGGGTGATTTTTAACTTTGTCTTGTTACTGTATGCAGTTAGTCAAAATTGGTCATTCAGTTATAGAGACACCACTGATTGCCTGTTGAAATGAGTTATGGTACTTCATTCGGCCCAGAGTATGAATAGGCAGACTGACCAGCCCTAAAGACCAAGAGTGTCCCACTTCAACTGAATCAGTGTTGAGCTGTCTCATCTCAGCCCATTATTCTGCCTCAGTATATTTGAAAAAAAAATGGAAACTGGTTCAGGTTGCAATTGCTGATTCTCACCTCAATGTCCACATCACTTTCAGGTCTCCACATATACAAGCTCTGTCATCTTTGGGATTGAAGGCAAAAAGCATGGGCACTTCACATTAGGCAAGACCAAAATCTTTTAGCTTCCCTTTGTACTTTCTGTGTGAAAGGCATTCAACTGAGTGCTAAGCCTGACTGGGAACAACACATTAGATAAAGATTGAACAATTTTATTTGCTGAGCCTCATTTTAACTTCTTAAATTCATTCATACAATGGGGCATCACTAACAAGGCTAGCATTTATTGGTGATTGCAGTTTGCCTTTGTGAAGGTGATGGTCAGCCCCTTGACCCCAACTGAGTGACTTGCCAGCCGGTGTCAGTGTGGAGTTCAGAGTGACTTTGCTTTGAGTCCAGAGTGACATAGTCAAAAAGGGCGGCATTGGAAAAGCACAGAGGGATGCTGCATGATCTGCCGTGCTTTTCCAGAGCCACTTCCCAATTTCCTGACAAAATGAATCGGAAATTTCAGGGGAATCAGTTGCCTGGTTGTAAAAATTCAGAGGTAGTTGTTAGGGTTCAAAAGTAAAAGAGCTTAAGGATTGGAGCAGGCAAAGGACCAAATTGAAGCTACAATATGAATGTGAAGTCACTATCTGTATGTGTGTCAGCAACTGTGCAGTCTAACACATTAAAAAAAACTGTAGAATGATGTGAAGGTTGTAATCTAATTTTAGGCCTGAAGAAACAATTGGAAAATAACAAAATTTTGTCTTACGGCATTGGCGAAATGCCTTGTTCCATTACAGCTCTGTAATCAGTCCCTGGAATCCATTAACTTGTATCTAATTAATTCTGAGTCTTGCGATAAATTTGACTCTCTGTTCAAACAGGAGGAGGAAGGAGCATTTTCATTTTGATTCCATAACGCTCGCTTGTGATTAGCATGTTGCATTAAAGCAAATTGCGAGAGATTCCTCAGCTAAAAGTGGAGAGTAAGTGTACATTTAAGCAACAACATCAATCTTTTTGTTTAAATACACACAAATGGGACCATCAATTCTTCTGAAGAGTCGTTCCTATCCAATGATAATAAGAAATCAATGGGATTTAAAAGACTATGGAAATGACAAATGAAAACAACTCAATCAGGGAGTTATCATTTGCTGTTGTATAGAATGCATTTTAATGCACATTGTCCCTGATCCAGCAACCCTGCAGTGTAACATGAGGACACAAAGCTTCAGCTGGTAGTCAAACCAAAGGGTGAGAGAAAGAGAGAGATCGAGTGAGCCCGTGTGCACAGGAGAGCAAGAGGACTGTGGATATAGTTGCTTAAGCTAGATTATAAATTAAAACAAATAGGAGAGTGCATTGTCTGAAGTGCAAAAAAAAAACTGACTGGAAAATAATTCAAGTTGAATGAACGATCATCAGCTTCACACATTATCACTGATTATTTTTCCTACTGACTTGAGGAAGTTGTGCAGATCAGCCTTTGACTGAATCACTCTGGCAGCCTGCAGAATAACTGCGACTCCCTTGGAATGGGGGCAGCTTTGGGATTCTACAAGATTATAAGAAATAGGAACAGGTCAGGCTGTTCAGCCCGTCTGGTTTTCTCTACCAGATCCTGGTGTCCATTTGTCTGCCCTTTCCCCAGAACCCATGATTTCCCAACTCATCAACCTGCCTCAGCCTTAAATACACACTAGGACTCTGCCCCAACCACTCTGTGACAAGGTGTTCCAAAGACTCACAACCCTCCGAGAGAAGAAATTCTTCCTCATCTCCATCTGAAATTAGTGCCCCTTTATTCTGAGACTGTGTCCTCTGGTCCTAGACTCTCCAATAAGGGAAACACCCTCTCAGCGTTGACCCTGACAAATCCCTTTAGAATCAAGATATCTTTCAATGAGATCATCTGTCATTCTTCTAAACTCTAGTGGGTAGAGCCCCAACCTGTTCACCCTTTGCCTGGTGAGCTTTCTGGCTCTGCTCTTGATCATCAGTGCAGGCATAATGATCAATGGATCACATTCATCCCTCCCCAACTCTCCAAGCTCCCTTCTCACAATGGATCATTGTTACTGGTTATCTCTCTCACAATGAATGCTGGAACTTCTTAAATTCACTTATACGATGGGGCATCACTAACATGGCTAGCATTTATTGGCAATCACAGTTTGCCTTTGTGAAGGTGATGGTCAGCCCCTTGACCCCCAACTGAGTGACTTGCCAGCCTGTCTCAATGTGCAGTTCAGAGTGATTTTGCTTTGAGTCCAGAGTGACATAGTCGAAAAGGGTGACCTGCTGTGCTCTTCCAGTGCCACTCATAACAAAGAGAACAAAGAGAACAAAGAAAATTTACAGCCCAGGAACAGGCCCTTCGGCCCTCCAAGCCTGAGCCGATCCAAATCCACTGTCGCAACCTATCACCCAATTCCTAAGGATCTGTATCCCTCTGCTCCCCACCTACTCATGCATCTGTCCAGGTGAATCTACCATGCCTGCCTCTACTACCTCTGCTGGCAACGTGGTCCAGGCACCTACCACCCTCTGTGTAAATTACTTGCTGCATGTGTCCCCCTTAAACTTTTCACCTCTCACCTTGAAAGCATGACCTCTTGTTATTGAATCCTTCACCCTGGGAAAAAGCTGGTCTCTATCCACCCTGTTTATACCCTTCATGATTTTGTAGACCACAATCAGGTCCCCCCCTCAATTTCCTTTTTTCAAATGAAAACAATCCTAACATACTCAGCCTCTCGTCATAGCTAGCACCGTACATACCAGGCAACATCCTTCTCTGCACCCTCTCTAAAGCTTCCACATCCTTTTGGTAATATGGCGACCAGAACTGTACACAGTATTCTAAATGCGGCTGAACTAATGTCATAATAATTTTAATGACCTGCCAGCTCTTGTACTCAATACCCCGCCCAATGAAGGCAAGCATACTGTATGCCTTCTTGACCACTCTATCCACCTGTGCAGCAACCTTCAGGGTACAATGGACCTGCACTTCCAGATCTCGTTGCTCATCAACTTTCCCAAGGCTCTTCCATTTACAGTATAGTTGACTCTAGAATTTAGGCTTCCCAAAATGCATTACCTCACATTTGCCTGGATTGAACTCCATCTGCCACTTGTCCACCCAACTCTCCAGTCTATCTATATTCTCCTGTATTCTTTGACAGTTCCCTATGCTTTCTGCTACTCCACCAATCGTACACACCAAATTTGCACACAGCAAGTTCACAAAAAATAATGTAAAATTGACCATATATTTTGTTTCAGTGATGGGAGTTTGAGAGTCAGATATCAGCCAGGGCTCCACGGAAATCTTTCCTGTTCTTTGAAATGATCTGTGGAATGACAGAGCAGCTGGAGTCTCAGCTGAACATCTGATCTGAAGGATAGCGCTCTCTTACTGCCAGACTGAAGTGTCAAACACAACCTCAAATTCTTGGATGGGGACTTGAATTCACAAGCTTCTGACTCAAGAACAGAAAATGCCATTATCAGAACCACAGCTGACACAATACAGGATTGAGTGACAGAGAGAAAGAGAGAGAGTATGCAAGAGACAGTGCAGTAAGGACAGAGTTTATTGACAAGTGAACCTTTAGAGGGATAATGTTTCCACTGCACATTTCTTCTAAAAGTTTATTTTTCCCATCTTTGAAGGAAGTACACAAAAATAAAAATTGCTGGAAAAGCTCAGCAAATCTGGCAGCATCTGTGTAGAGGAATCAGAGTTAACGTTTCGGGTCTGGTGACCCTTCCTCAGAACTGGGGAAGGGTCACTGGATCCAGAATGTTAACTCTGATTTCTCTACACAGATGCTGCCAGACCTGCTGAGGTTTTCCAGCAATTTCTACTTTATGCCACACAAAAACAGAAATTTCTGGAAAAGCTCAGCAGATCTGACAGCACCCGGGGAGAGAAGTACTCCTGCTTTCATGTCCAAAGCTAGAAAAGAGATTAAATTGCTGATGCATTACAAACTGACAGTAAACAAGCCTTTCTCAATAAATCAAACCTGAACTGGATTAATAAAATAGCATTGTAAATCTTTCTATCTGGAATCAAAATCTCAGTGAAGCTTGTATGGTCTGCATTGTGAAAAGGGAGTTATCAGATATATGGGGCAGTTCAGCTAATTTCAGGGTTAATACATACAGATCAAGGGCAGCTGAATCAGGTGTAATCAAGCAAAAATGTAAAACAACTGAACTATTCAGCAGCTGCCTTTAATATCTCACTATCAAAATGCTCACAATCAAGGCTTTACCAATCTTGGGGAATGTAAATTACTACATTCTTAGTGTACTGTGCAGTGTGTATAGGGCTTTGTGCTGTGAAATATTAAAATGCATTTCAACAGAAATCAGTAGATACAGATTGTAATGTGTTTCTTCCCATTCTGGTGTGTTTCAAACCAGCATTTTTCATGGCGAAGACTGAATTCTTCAGTATGATGGCAGGTCTTCAGTACTTTGCTCAACTGATCATTTTTCATTATTGGGCTAAGAATGTTAGCTTTAGGAGCTGGATTATACTCCCTATTTAGAGACAAGCTGGGCAGCAGAATGGTTGACAAGATAGAGACAGCTTTATGTCTTTTCATGTCATCATTCTTCAGCTGCTAGACCATTTTGACAGCAGTAGGAGAGGTGACCCTCATCCTATCCTGGGAAGGAGTGTTCTTCCCTTCTCCCCAACATGTTATGCGACCATCCACTAAAACACAAAGAGAAAACAGAGTTAATAGGTCAAATCCAGTGACACTTCTTCAGAATCCTCTCTTCATAAATGCCAGGCCAGCTGAGTTTCTCCAGCAATTGCATTTTTTGTTTGTTTGAGATCACCAGCATCTGCAGTTCTTGGTTTTATTTAGCCATGAATCTATCTGGCTGTGTGGTGGGATGAAGGGACACTCTGCAGCTCACTAAAGGTTGCCAAGATGGCTGGGCCACTCCCAAAGTAAAGCACTATTTGACCTCACTAACTAGCATCAGCCATAAAAACCAGGGCTATTTAATCAAGGACCCCAAAGTACATCCTTTGAGAGCTTTTGGCCATAATGTGCATGCACTTATAGGTGCAGACCTTGCATATAGACCACTAGTGCTGGTGTTGCTGACTCTGATCAGACCAGCAGTGCTGGAGGTCAGAATTGCGTCCCTAATAAGGATGGTTGCCCCAGCAACAGCTGTTGAATTGCTCAGCACCTTTAGATTAGATTAGATTACTTTCAGTGTGGAAACAGGCCCTTCGGCCCAACAAGTCCACACCGACCTGCCGAAGCGCAACCCACCCATACCCCTACATATACCCCTTACCTAACACTACGGGCAATTTAGCATGGCCAATTCACCTGACCCGCACATCTTTGGACTGTGGGAGGAAACCAGAGCACCCGGAGGAAACCCACGCAGACACGGGGAGAACGTGCAAACTCCACACAGTCAGTGGCCTGAGGCGGGAATTGAACCCGGGTCTCAGACGCTGTGAGACAGCAGTGCTAACCACTGTGCCACCGTGCCGCCCACCTGGAACATGCCTTCCCATTGCCAAACAAATAATTTGGGTTTGGCATTTTTAAAACTGGATTCAGAGGAGGAATTGAGGTACAGTTACCACAGAAGACTGTGGGACAAATGGATCAGCTGTCCTTGGCTTGAAAGTATTAAAGTTTAGCTACCCTTTTAAGAGTTGCAACGATTTCTTAAAACTGGGGACTAAGAGCTTGCTGTTCCTAAAGCTGGAGTCCTTGCACTTTAATATTTGTTATGTAAAATGACATCGCAAACAGGTTTGCCGAAATATTCCAGAGTAATCAGTGTGTACTGCCCAGATGAGAAGCCATTAGGATTGGAATGACGATACTTACACCAATGCATTAAGTTTACAATCAGGAGGGAGAGGTAGATAGATCAGAGCTGAAAATGTGTTGCTGGTTAAAGCACAGCAGGTTAGGCAGCATCCAAGGAACAGGAAATTCGACGTTTCGGGCCAGAGCCCTTCATCAGGAAGGCTCTGGCCCGAAACGTCGAATTTCCTGTTCCTTGGATGCTGCCTGACCTGCTGTGCTTTAACCAGCAACACATTTTCAGCTCTGATCTCCAGCATCTGCAGACCTCACTTTTTACTCGTAGATAGATCAGCGTCAGCATTAAGATCCAGACAGCCAAAAGCATGGTGCAGCAATAGGAAGTCAGGAATTTGCTAATGACTAAAATTGGGCTGAAACATGTTAGAAAGATGAACTTGAGCAGAGTAATGGAGGAAAATAGGTGAAACATTTTAGTAAAAAAAGCAGTCTTGCATTGGGAAGTGAAGTAAGTCACTGAACATGGGGATTTGGAGTAAATGGGATTTACTGCTGTAAAGGAAATGACCAATCTAGCAAAAGCTTATGTAAATTAAATTCAGAGGAATTAATGAAAATAATTCATTAGCAATTAGTGCACTTAGCAGCAGTTTAATACATGCTGAAAAGCGAAAATAAAACACTAAATAGAAATGATGAGAACCATGAAAGTGTTGCAGATGGAGCAGAGCCTCCAACTGAATCAAACGAACAACTATTCATAAAAGCGAAGGTTAAAACAAGGGCTCAGGCTTCTTGTGGGAATACAATGAAAAGTGGAAGTCTCAATCTCTCTCACTGCCACAGAGATAGACTATCAATCCTAAACGAAAACTCACAGAAAAAAATAGGGAGACACAACGGCACGGGGCGGCACGGTGGCACAGTGGTTAGCACTGCTGCCTCACAGCGCCTGAGACCCGGGTTCAATTCCCGACTCAGGCGACAGACTGTGTGGAGTTTGCACGTTCTCCCCGTGTCTGCGTGGGTTTCCTTCGGGTGTTCCGGTTTCCTCCCACAGTCCAAAGATGTGCGGGTCAGGTGAATTGGCCATGCTAAATTGCCCGTAGTGTTATGTAGGGGTATGGGTGGGTTGCGCTTCGGCGGGTCGGTGTGGACTTGTTGGGCCGAAGGGCCTGTTTCCACACTGTAAGTCTAATCTAACTCTCTTCAGTCCCAGGAAAGGGTTGAGTTCCAATAAAATTCCCCTTCTGAAGTTTCAGACAAAGACAGTATAAAGAAATTATTCTGGATTGAGAGCACAATTGTGATGAGATGTATTTGTTTGAATTTTAAAAATGTTCTCTTTTAAGATGGATTTAAACATTGTTTATAAATTTAATAGAGAATAATCATGTTATGACCATCTTTGATTGACCATACAGTTCCACTCAAAGTTAAGGTAACATAGCTTCGAACATGTACTGTTCTGCAGAGAAATAAACTATCAGTACTAGTGATTGTCATTAAGTAGAATACATTCTATGGTAGGATTCATTAGATAATGTAATTCAGATTTGATTTGTACAATAAATATTCATAAGCAATTATAAAAATGTTGCGTGCTCATATATAACATGAGCTCACATCTAGATAACAATATCCTAGAATTCTTAAGTTAGGATTTGATATGCTATTAATGGCAAAGATAAAAATCATGTTGTTTCTGCTGTACAAAACCTCCAGATATATTCTGTCTTGAAAGAATTTTGCTGCTTTAAAAATTACTGGGGACGAGAAGTTTTCGTTGCAGCATCCAGTCCACAGCTAGTCAAGCTTAATGACGTGAGATTTCTCGAAATTGAGATTTTAAACTGACAATAAAGTTTGACTGAGCCATAGAGTCATAGAGTTTTTGAGCATAGAAACAGATCTTTTGGTCTAACCAGCCCATGTTGATCATAATTCTAAACTAAAGTCGATCCCACTGCCTCTGCTTTGCCCATATCCCTCCAAACATTTCTTATTCATGAACTTATCCAAATGTCTTTTAAACATTGTAACTATACCCACACACACCACTTCTTCTGGAAGTTCATTCCACACAGGAACCACTCTGAATAACATTGCCTCTCATTTTTTTTTAACCTTTCTCCTCTCACCTTAAAAATATATCCCCTAGTCCTGAAATCTCCTACCCCAGGGAAAAGACACTGCCGTTCACCTTATCAACACCCCTCTTAGTTTTATAAACTTGTAAGGCTGTATAGGTTTATGTTTACCAAGAGTAAAGATAGCAGAACTAATGCAATTTCACACGCACAAGAGATTTGGAGTAGCTCCATTTTAGAGGGATTGAAGATGCGAGCCCAGTCAGGAGAAACAGGACTGAGTCGTCAGATCTGATAGGAACAGAAGCAGGACTATGATTTCTGAAGTCATGAGGCTAAAGCAAGGGTAGAGATGAGAAGCACAGAAATAGACAGACCTTTTGTTTCGGAGCAGCTCTGGAAGCTTAATTCAGATGCAAATAGCATGCCAAGGTTGCAATAGTCTGACTCTGATGAAAGTGAGGACTGAAGATGCTGGAGATCAGAGTAGAGAGCATAATGCTGTAAAAGCACAACAAATCAGGCAGCAGACAAGGAGCGGGAGAATTGACATTTCAAGCACAAGTCCTTCAGCAGAAATCAGGAATTCCTGATGAAGGCATTATGCCTAAAAGGTGGATTCTCTTGCTCGTCGGATGCTGCCTGACTCGCTGTGCTTTTCCAGCACCACACTCATAATCTGACTCAGCCAAGACAAGCCTGAGTACGGAACCAGACTTGAGAGAGAGCTGATGACACCGACCTCCCACTGTATTAGCAGTAAAATAGATTCTCCTGCAAAATGGGTTATAACTGTACACCTCAAGCCAAACAGCAACAAATATTGGATTTACATCCCAAATTGCCTTAGTGAAGGTGATGGTTAGCCCCTTGAACACAACTGAGTGTGTTCAGTCTCCCTATAGCTCAAATCATCCAACCCTGGCAACATCCTTGTCAATCATTTCTGAATCCTTTCAAATTTCATAACATCCTTCCTAAAGGAGGGAGGCCAGATTTGCACGTAAATTTCCAAAAGTGGCCTAATCAATGTTCTGTCCAGCCGCAACATGACCTCCCAACTCCTGTACTCAATGCCAATAAAGGAAAGCATACCAAACACATTCCTCACTATCTTATCTACCTGCGACTCTACTTTCAAGAAGCTATGAACCTGCACTCCAAGGTCTCTTAATCAATAACACTCCCCAGGACCTTACCATTAAGTGTATAAATCCTGCCCTGATTTGCCTTTTCAAAATGCTGCATGTCACACTTATCTAAATTAAACTCCATCTGCCACTCCTCAGCCCATTGGCTCATCTGATCAAGATCGCTGAAGTAACCTTCTTTGCTGTTCACTACACCTTCAATTCTGGTGTCATCTGCAAACCTACTTACCGTACCTCCTATGTTCACATCCAAATCATTTATATAAATGATGAAAAGCAGTGTACCCAGCACCGATCTTTGTGGTAAACCACTGGTCACAGACCTTCAATCCTCCACCACCACCCTCTGTCTTCTACCTTAGAGCCAGTTCTGTATAAAAATGGCTAGCTCTCCCTCTATTCTGTGTGATCTAACCTTGCTCGCCAATCTCCCATGAGGAACCTTGTCAAATGCCTTATTGAAGTCCATATAGATCATATCCATTGCTCTGCCCTTACCAATCCTCTTTATTACTTCTTCAAATATCTCCAGATGCTGTGATTCAATCACTCCCATCTTAACCTTGAAGAGACAGCCCCAAAACATAATCATCTTATAAAACCTCACCTCACTGATAACTTTTCCAAAGCTCTTAAGACATTTTTTGGAATCATCAGCTAGATTCGTGATCTCACAAATGAAAAAAAAGCAATCTGACATCATTCTTCCCAGATTGGAGAAATTCAGCATAGTTCAAGCCATATATGTTATTTTTAATAATCATCAAGTGAACAAGTTCCAAAATATTTTATCATTGACCATTAATATTCAATTAAATGACACAATATCTGCAAGTGGATAAGTCCTCTTCAGACTGGGCCTGCTTTTAACTGGGGTTACCTGGGCATTGACTCAAGTTCACAGACTTGGCTGAGTCAGTTTGTTCACAAATGCTGGCACCATGAGAGATAATAAAACTTATTCAGCACAGACTCCATTTCTGCTTCCTTAGATTTACCTGGCATCAAGCTCGGAGTTATGATTCCTAGCTCTTGGCATCTCACTGTTTTGTTCTTGCATTCATCCAAAAAGAGTGAGATGAATTTGGCTGAAGAGTTTGGCTTGGCTGCTGGTACATTGCTCCATTAACAGATAACACAACAGATGGTTACTGTTTGTCGAATTTGACCACACACATGAACATCAGGCAGCATGGATTGTGAAGAGGCCAAGATGCCTCCACTGACCACCATCCACCCAAGGCATTATGCTTTGCTGCTTAGAATCTACCAATTCATTAGCATTTCTGAGGGGATTGAAAGAAATAATGAGAGTTGAAATTTTTAATCTTCTTAAAGGAACAAGAGTGCGTCATTTAGCCTTTGAGCCTGTTCGACTATTCAATTAAAGCATATTAAATCTGCATTTTCACACCACCTACTCATCTCAGTCCCATAAACTGTAACAGCTTTGTCAAGCAAAAAACTATCAATCTCAGGTTGGCATTTTCAATTGACACAAGTCCAATGCCATCACTGTCTTGCTGGGGAATGAGTTCCAGATGATTGTCTATTTTATCGAAAGAATAGTGACACAGAGTCATAGAGATTGGCGGCACAGAAAAAGGCCATATCCTTGCCAATATCACCATATAATTCCATTTCAAACAGTAGGGAATTAAATGGATTATGAAGAGGAATATTAAGTCAAGACACTTGGGAAACAGCTGTTGAAACATAAATATTCACACCAACACACTCGCAAGCCACAATTCCTTCCCATTCCTGAGGTGTACTGATATTTCAATCACTGGTTCAGGAACATTATGGCATGTTTAGAGTAGGTAGGACTTGAACCCAGGCAGTGAGTGTGGTGCTGAAAAGCACGATAGGTTAGGCAGCATCTGAGGAGCAGGGGAATCAATGTTTTGGGCACAAGCCCTTCATCAGAAATGGTGATCCTGATGAACGGCTAATGCTTGAAATGTCGACTTTCCTTCTCCTCAGATGCTGCCTGAGCTATTGTGTTTTTCCAGCACCACACTCTCAACGCTGATCTCCAACATCTGCAGTCTTCACTTTCTCTGACTTGAACCCAGGGCATCTGGCTTAGGGCTAGGGACACTGCCACTGCACCACAAAAGCATTTACGTGTGGTCCTCACTGTAGGTCTTGAAGGGAATGATCCCATATACCATAGGAAGTAGTATCTCTCAAACCATTTTTCAAGACATAAAATGTACAGCACGGAAATAGACCCCTTGGTCCAACTCGGCCATGCTAACCAGATATTTGAAATTAATCTAGTCCCATTTACCAGCACTTGGCCCACATCCCTCTAAATCTTTCCTATTCATGTAACCATTCAGATGCCTTTTAAAAAGTTGTAATTGTACCAGTCTCCACTACTTCGTCTGGCAGCTCATTCCACATATACACTACTGTCTGCATGAAAAGAATGTCCCTTAGATTCCTTTTAAATCTTTCCTCTCACGCTAAACTTATGCCCTCTAACTTTGAAGTCCCCTATGCTGGGAAAAAGACCTTGACTGTTCACCCTATCCATGCTCCTCATGATTTTATAAACCTCCATAAGGCCATCCCTCAGCCTCCGATGCTCCAAGGAAAATAGTCCCAGCCTATTCAGCCTCTCCTGAAAGCTCAACTCCTCCAACCCTGGCAACATCCTTGTAAATCTTTTCTGAATTCATTCAAATTTCACAACATCTTTCCTATAGCAGGGAGACCAGAACTGAACACAATATTCCAAAAATTGCCTGATGCCCTGTAAAGTCACAAAATGACTTCCCTATACTCAATGCTCTGACCAATAAAGGCAAGTGCACCAAATGCATTCTTCATTATCCTTTCTGCCACTTTCAAAGAGCTATGAACCTGTACCTCAGTCCCTTTGGCAACACTCACTAGAACCTTCCCATTAAGTGTATATGTTCTGCCCTGATTTGCCTTTTATTGAAATGCAGCACCTCACATTTACCTAAACTTATCAATTACATTATCGTCTCCAAGACCCAGTTATATTGTATTCTCTTTCCATCTGAGGAATTGCAACACCAACATATTGAATTTATATGGAGTATCAAACATCACTGACATGACAAACTACTGGACAACACAACACACTTCACATTCAACAACCAAATATATGAACAAATCAACGGCACACCCATGGGGTCACCCATCGCTGGACTCATAGCAGAAGCAGTAATGCAAAGGTTAGAACAAACAGTCTTCCCGCAAATTCAACCCAAACTCTGGGTCAGATATGTAGATGATACCTTTGTAATAATTAAAAACAGAGAAATAGAGAACACACACCGTATCATCAATACCACACTCGCAGGAATCTGATTCACTAGAGAGGAAGAAAAGGACAACCAACTCCCATTCCTAGACGTGATGGTACAGAGAACACAGAACAGAGAATTCAGCACTGAGGTATACAGGAAAGTCACACACACAGACCAAGTCCTGAACTTCGAAAGCAACCACCCCAACACACACAAAAGAAGTTGCATCAAGACACTATTCAAAAGGGCCACAACACACTGTAGCACACCAGAACTGCAAAAAGAGGAAGAAGAACACCTATACAATGTATTCGCCAAAAACGGATACCCGCGCAATTTCATCAACAGATGCCTAAGGGAAAGACAACAGAATGAGGACATGCCGCAACCCAAAGACTAGCCACAACACCATACATCAAGAGCATTTCCGAACTGACAGCCAGACTACTGCGAACACTAGGACTCATAACAGCACACAAACCAATAGCCACTCTCAGACAACAACTCACCAGAACGAAGGACCCGATACCCAGCATGAGCAAAACCAACGTAGTGTACAAAATCCCATGCAAGGACTGCACAAAACACTACATAGGACAAACAGGAAGACAGCTAACAATCCACATCCATGAACACCAACTAGCCACGAAATGACACAACCAGCTATCCTACTACTGTTATAGGACAGCACTACTGTTATAGGACAGCACTACTATTATAGGACAAGCCAAACAGAGAACAGCCTGGGAATTCCTAGAGGCATGGCATTCATCCACAGATTCAATCAATAAGCACATCGACCTAGACCCAATATATCGGCCACTGCAGCGGACAGCTGGAACTGACAACCGGAAGGGGCAGATTCAAACCACTACAAATGCCGGAGGAAAGATCACAGAAGTGCTTCACAGGAGGCTCCCAATCACTGAGGATGTCACCTAGACAGGGGATGAAACGTCTGCAACACAAATTCCCAGCTCAGTGAACAGAACCCAACAACATTTGGCTGTCACATCATTTTACGGTTGGTATGGCAGCCATGGTATCACTGGATTTCCATCAAAAAGTATTTAATTTCTCTTCTTACAAGGAGAGAAGCTGGAATAAAGTAGCAACACAAATTCCCAGCTTGGCGAACAGAACCACAACAAAGTAGCCTAATGTCACAAAGCCAGCAAGGAGCATTGACAAATGAGTAATCATTTCAGATTCAGAAGCAGAACATTCAATACAATGTTGAAAATAATTAATTTTCCATAAATCTTTAGATGTTAGCAAAAGTGTCTACACCGCTAAAGAATATTCTAACAGTTGAGCAATAGAATTATAAATGTTCGGTGGGAAAGAACGTTTTGACTTTTGAATGCTAAGGAAGCAAAAAGATGCAAACTGATTTTGCATTTCAATTCGGCAAAATTATTTTCATCTCGACAAGGTGTGATACATTAAACTAGTTTAATGCCACAAAGTTACTTCAGGCCCAAATTGTGGCTTTGTTTGGGTTGGATAGTTGGCAGAGTTATTTGTTCGAGTCTCTGCATTACTGCTTCTGCTAAGAACCCTGATATCGGAGATCCCATGGGTGTTCCATTGGTTTGTCTGTAGGTTTTGGTGTTGAAGGTGAAGTGCGTGGTAAGGCATAGATCCATTAGCTTGATGATACTGTCCTTGTTGATAAAGTTAGTGGTGTTTGGTTTATGTGCCTTTGAGTCTTCTAATAGTGTAGTCAGTGTTTCCTTGGCCACGTTAATTACTGTTGATTGATGTAAACAGGGCTGTAACAAACACAACATTGGACAAACAGGCAGAAAACTAGCCACCAGGATACATGAACCTCAACTAGCCACAAAACGACACAACCCTCTCTCATTAGTATCCTTACATACAGATAAGGAAGGACACCACTTCGACTGGGATAACACATCCATCCTAGGACAAGCCAAACAGAGACACACACAAGAATTCCTAGAAGCATGGCATTCCAACCGGAACTCTATCAAGAAAAACATTGAATTAAACCCCACCTACCACCCCCTGAGAAAAGGAACAGAAAGTGACTCCACCACAGAAAATGATACCACCACAGGAAATGACATCACCAACCCAAAGAAACCCAAATCTATAAATAGAAAGTAGGAATTTTCAGCATTGCTTCGCCTGAGGCCCACTGAAGATGTTACCTAGTAGTGTAACAAAATATCTGGAAATGAACCTTCCAGCTGTGAGCAAACCTACATCCAGAACCTCAACCTGAGCTACAAATCTTAAAACCCACCATCTCAACAATGTGTAATACATTGAATTAGTTTAATGCCATAAAGTATCTTCAGGCCCAAATTGTGGTTTTGTAACATAACTAATTACGAATAGAAAAATTGGCAATAGCACAGACTATAAACCTCTATCAAGACATAGAGCTGTTAAAGAAAATTTTGAGAGCATGGTGCTGGAAAAGTACAGGCGGTCAGGCAGCATTTGAGGAGCAGGAGAATCGATGTTTTAGGTATTAGCTCTTCATCAGAAAGAGTTAAAGAACAATCGTGAAGCCAGGTGAGGACATGAAGCAATGGACCAGGTTGAGCAGTTGATTCACACACTTCAACTTCTGCTACAGTTTTTAAAAATTAAATTTCAACCTCAGCTCCGAAGCATTAGCCAAAAAATTACTTCTTCAAAGTCACCTCCAAGACTGATTAATTTTCTCCCTCACCTCAGATATCAACATGTGTCCAGATGGTCAAATGGAGTTGACTTAGCTAATTGCTAACACCATCTTTCTCGATATGGTCTTCAACGATGTACAATTTAGCAACTCCTTAAGCTTGCTAGAGCCTATTTTCGATCAAACATCCAGTTTTACTTTTGTTTTGTTACGTCATCTCTCACATTCTAAAGAAACACTTCATTGTCATTTTCCAGAAAGGCTCACAGATTATTATTCCATTTGATAGTCCTTTTTCTGAGATCGAGAACCCTCGGGCAGAGTCCTGCCCACCAAAACTGACAACCAGAGGCCAGCAGTCCTTACTGCCCTGTAAAGCCACCAAGGGGGTGCACTGGTTGCTATCAGCATGAGTCTCACCCACAGCCCAATATCTGTATCCCCAGGGTGGAGGTGAGTAAAGGCTGGAGTTAGGTTGCACCAGAGGGGTTGTTAGCAGCCAAGATGGAGGTTTGGCTTCAGTGGGTGCCCTCTTTTCCCAATGCCAGTGGTTTTAAATACATAGCCTCCCTTGAGGAGACCACAAGCAATCCCACAGGAGTATGATTGTCATGCTTGCCACTGGACTGATACCAGATGCCCACTTGGTTGGCAGTGGGGTCAGAAGGCCTTCACACTATGGACTTAATCAGACTGAAGTTAGGAGGGTGGCAAGTCCCCCAACTGTCTGTCTGCACAGGTCTTCCCAAACAGAGGAAGTCAGGAGTGCACCTAGGGTCAGGATTCTGCATATGTACTTCATCTAGTACTGGCTGATTAAATAAATGGAAGAACCACGAATGTTGGAAATCAAAACAAAAACTGGAATTGCGGGAAAAGCTCGGTGGGTCGGGCAGCATCTGTGGAGAGAAAACGAAGTGAACATTTCGGGTCCAGTGACCCTTCCTCAGAAGAGCCCAATAAAGACTGAGTTCCCTGCAGTTGGTGGGTTATTGGTTATGGTGAAACTGTTTGCTGATAGACACTCGATCCATTCAAAAGAAGAACAAGGCGATCTTCATCAAGGGAAACGGTGGCAGCACTGCACTTACTAGCTAAACAGCATTTCAATACCATTCAAAGCTCTTACATCAATAAAGGACATTTGGAAAAGTACTCTGATAATCTCCCAGCTCAATAAGATGATGCCAAGGATGAAAGAAAAAGTATTAGCGCATACTGGGCAAAAGTGAGGACTGCAGATGATGAAAATCAGTCTAGATTAATGGAGTGCTGGAAAAGAACAGCAAGTCAGGCAGCATCCAAGAAACAGGAAAATCGGCATTTCGGGCAAAAGCCCTTTCATCAGGAAATTGCCCTGGCCATTTTTGAGGAACTTACGCACTTATAAGGAAATGCAACTCTCACTAATAATTTCTGGCTTGACCAGGTAAATATCAGCCTGAGGTCTGCCATGTTAGACTCTGGGAAAAGTGCTGAGTCTGGTTCAATAAGATTTTTTGTTGTTTTTAGGCAGTGTATATTACTCCTAGAAAAATGGCCTATGGAGACAGATTCAGACAGTTGGTGAATTTTTCACTAAACTCAAGCAGTCTCTCACCCAGAGGCCAACAAGCTCTGATGAATTCAGCTAACACTGCGATCCACAACACTGCTGCATGTTACTTAGGCTGTTTCGCCCCTCTCCTCCTCCTGTCCCTTCAGTCATCTGCTATGAAATTGAAGGGTTTTTTTTATTTCTGTTTGATTTGTTGCTCTCATTCCACAAGAAAACGCACCTTTTCAGAAAATGCACTATTTCAGAATGCAAGTAGAGACACTCAGTCCTGCTGTTCTTTGAATCATGAGAATTTGCTACACTAACAAGTTCAGTCTAGACATGAATAACTAGCAACCTAAGGGTAATGATATTACACTTTCCTATGTAGACTAACAATATAACAAGATGTATTTCAAAAATAGATAACTGCCACTAAATTGATAATTACTACTGAAAAATGTGCTGGACATCATAAATTGTTGCAGTCTGTTCTGAGATAATACAAACATTACCGTGAGATCCCTTGTTATAAGAACAATCTCATAATAGCAGCACCATTTATACCAATGGGACCGTAATCACGTTATACCCAATATAGTAAAGGAAAGTTCACATTCTATGGTCTAAATAATGGTCTAAATTCTTCAATCACATTAAAGCCAATTTGAATTGAAGAAATGTACATTATAGCATTATATTATTGTACATTCCCACAGTCCAAAGGTGTGCAGGTTGGGTGAATAGGCCATGGGAAATGTAGGGTTAAACGGATAGAGTAGGGGGGTTAGGCTGACTGGACTGCAGTGTGGAAGCAGGCAATTCAGCCCATTATGTCCACACTGATCTTCCAAGGTCCAGCCCACCCAGATCTACAGCCTGACCCTAAACCCTAGGACCATGCATTTCCCATGGCCCAACCACCTGACCTGCATATCTTTGGACTGTGGGAGGAAACCGGAGCACCTGGAGGATACCCACGCAGACACGGGGAGAATGTGCAAACTCCACACAAACAGTAACCCAAGGGTAGAACTGAATCCAGGTCCCTGGTGCTGTGAGGCAGCAATGCTAACCACTGAGCCACCGTGCTGCCCACACACAATACATTAGTTTACATAGCACACTCCAACTAGTAAGCAATGCATTCTTTGAATCCCAACTATATAATTATCAAGAATGGTTCTTGATACCAGGTACTATCATTAACGCACAAGAGTCGAATCTCAGCTCTTCCCAGCATTGGTGATGTCCTGTGGTATAAAACAGAGTTTTGTCCAAATTTATCAACATTTTCCCTTATAGCTCAGTACAAGGACATGATTGATTACCATGATGAGGAGATGCCAGTGTTGGACTGGAGTGGACAAAGTTAAAAATTAGGCGAAAGTGAGGACTGCACATGCTGGAGATTAGAGTCGAGAGTGTGGTGCTGGAAAAGCACAGCAGGTCAGGCAGCATCTGAGGAGTAGGAGAATTGACATTTTGCGTAAAAGCCCTTCATCAGGAATGAGGCTGGGAGCCTTAGGGTGGAGATATAAATAGGAGGGGGTTGGGCCTGGGGGGAAGGTAGCTGAAAGTGCAATAGGTGGATGGAGGTGGGGGTAAAGGTGAAAGGTCGGAGCGGAGGGTGGAGTGGATAGGTAGGAAGGAAGATGGACAGCTAGGACAGTTCTTGAGGACAGTGCTAAGTTGGAAGGTTAGAACTGGGATAAGGTGGGGGGAGGGGCAATGAGGAAACTGGTGAAATCTACGTTGATGCCCTGAGGTTGGAGGGTCCCGAAGCGGAAGATGAGGCGTTCTTCCTTCAGGCGTCGGATGGTGAGGGAGCGGCGGTGGAGGAGGCCCAGGACCTGCACGGTGAGAGAGGGGAGTTGAAGTGTTTAGCCACAGGGCGTGGAGTTGATTGGTGCAGGTGTCCCAGAGATGTTCTCTGAAGCACTCTGCTAGTAGGCTTGTAAATTAGAGTATGGAATAATATAATCAGTCAGAGTTAAAAATCACACAAACCAGCTTATAGTCCAACAGGTTCATTTGGAAACACCAGCTTTCGGATTGCTTCTCCTTCGTCAGGTAACTAGCTACCTGATGAAGGAGCAGCGCTCTGAAAGATAGTACTTCTGAATAAACCTGTTGGACTATAATCTGGTGTTGTGTGATTCTTTTAACTATGACTGATTACATTATTCTACACTCGAATTTACTAGTCTGTTGGCATATCTTTTTAAGTACAGCCCTTTCAAAGCAGCATTGAGGGGAATTCTAATCCGTGACAGGTGCAACAGTGCTTAGTTATTATTTAAAGACATTTCCTACTAAGCCTTTCCCATCAAGTGATGGACTCCAATAGTATAAGAGGAGGCCATTCAGCTCTTCATACTGTGCTGACCTTTTGCAAGAACAATCTAATTTGTTCTGCTCCCACTGCACTTTTCATATAACTGTGAAAACTTCTTTTCAAAAGGAAATTTGTAAAACTTGAAACAAAACTAATACTGACTCTAATTCCACTGTTTGTTCAGGAAAACATCCCAGATCATAACTCACTGTGGAAGGAAAAGAACCTCCTGTTCCTTTCAATTATCTTGAATCGGTGTTTAAAGTAAAAAGGGAGAGGCTATGGTCTATTGGTATTACCACTAGGCTATTAATCCAGAAACTGCACTAATGTACTGGGGACCCAAATCCTGCCACGGCTGATGGTGGAATTGCTTTCTTTTTAGATTAGATTCCCTACATTATATAGATTAGATTCCCTCCAGTGTGGAAACAGGCCCTTCAGCCCAACAAGCCCACAGCAATCCTCCAAACGGTAACCATACTCAGACCCGTTTCCCTCTGACTAATGCACCTAACAGATGAGCAATTTTGCATGGTTAATTCACCTGACATGCACATCTTTTCAGATTACGGGAGGAAACTGGAGCACCCATAACAAACTTCACACAGACAGTCACCCGAGGCTGGAATCAAGCTCGGGTCCCTGGTGCTGTGAGGCTGCAGTGCTAACCACTGAGCCATCAAGCCACCCTTCAAACTTGAATTCAATAAAGAAATCGAATTACACAGCAAGTGGTGGTGCATGGAATACACTGCCGGTAATGGTAGTAAAGTCAGATACATTAGGGACACTTAAGTGACTCTTGGATAAGCACATGGATGATATTAAAATGAAAGGTATGTACGTTAGTCTGAACTTAAGAGTGGGATAAAACATCAGCACAACATCAAGGGCCAAAGAGCCTGTACTGTGCTGTACTGTGCTATGTTCTATGTTCTAAAAATCCACTGATGATCATGAATCCATTGTTGCTTGTCGGAAAATGCAGGAGAAGGAAATCTGCCTACATGGTCTGGCCTACATGTGACTCCAAAAGCAGACAGTTCTACAATAAACAATGGCCCACTCTACTGGGCTTGTCTGAGGAAGGGTCACTGGACCCAAAATGTGAATTCAGATTTTTCTCCTCAGATAATGCCAGCTTTTCCAGTGATGTGGTTGACTCTCAAGTGCCTTCAGTTGGACAAAGGGCAATTAGGGATGGACAATGCTAGCCAACCAGTGACACCCACATCCCACAAATGAATAAAAAAAGGTTTCAATGATTTCATAATCCTATCAGGTTGAAATGAACTCTTGGACTTGCTGGCACATTTAAAGATTTGCTGTCAATGTATTTACAGCATCTTTATATGGACTACACACTACAATTCTAATCATGTTTCTCTGCAGTCAACATGAGCTGACAAATCTACCCAGGAGAACTCAGAGGCCTATCTGAAATCCTGAACTTTCTCTTTCCACTTCAGTATACATGTGATTGAAAGGTTCCACCAGAGCTGACAAAGTAATAACCACGATCTTGATGACTGAAGGGTGCTTACTTCATTAAGAAATACAAAGGAAATTTACAATTCATTGAAAGACTGATTAAACTGGGCTCACTACAAGGTTATTAAGCAAGAAAGTGGAGGCAAGCTTTTTAATTTGTGAGAACAAAAACAGAAATGACTGGAAAAACTCAACAATTTCTGCTTTTGTCTAATTTCCAGCATTCACAAGCTTTTTGGTTTCATGGGAAGTGGCCTGAAACCAGAGAAATACATTTCCAAGGTTTTGAAATTCAAGGAGACAGTCATGCAGTTGTAAATGTTACTGGACTAACAATCCAAAATCCCAGGCTAATGTTACAGCTTTGAATCCTGCCATGACAGGTGTTGAAATTTGAGTTCACTAAATATCTGGTCATTTTTTAAACACTCAATTGTTATTAAAAACCCTCCTGGTTCACAAGTTCTTTCAGGGAAGGAAATCTGCTGCCCTTAGTCAGTCTGACAGACATGTGACTCCAGACCCGTATCAACGTGGGTTAATATTCAACTGTTCTCTGAGCAATGGGCAATAAACAATTTCCATTGAAAGAATCGTAAGCCATTTATTTCTTTTGCTGTTACTGTCATTACAGAGGATTGGGCCCCCTAGTTGTAATATATTACTGCTTTTTCAAATTTGCAGAGTTCACTTCAGCCTTTTAGTGGTGCAAAAGGCACATGGGATTAGGTCCCTAGTGGCAACTATCATGATTTCCTCAGCTTTTGTCTCTAACATTGTTCTAACAGAACACGAGAAGGGTTCAAACATGGAAAAGTCACCCATCCCTAGCCAACTATAACCCTAGGCTTAAAGCATTCCCAACACAAAGTACAATGGGCAAGAGGGGAGGGTGCTTTTCCTGTCAGATGTGGGAGATCCGGGAGAAGGCTGGAGTCCCTGACGACTATGTCTGCAGCATGTGTAGCTGGCTGCAGCTCTGCTCAGACTAGAGGGATCCGTTGGAGTGGTGGTCGGACACACTGAGGAGCATACAGGAGGCAGGGAGTGGGACAGATAGAAACTTCAGGGAAATGAGCCTACCGCAGTACAGTCAGGAGGATGGGTGACTACCAGGAGAGATATATAGGTAGTGCAGGAGTCTCCTGTGGCCATTCCCCTCTCTAATAAGCTTACTGTTTGTGGGGGATAGATTGTCAGGGGAAAACAGGAGCAGCCAGGTCTTTGGAGCCACAACTGACTCTGTTGTAAAGTAGGGTATAGCAAAGTCCCAGCAAGCAACTGTGATAGGGGCCTCTTTCGTCAGGCGATCACAGATAAGACTCTAGGATGATGTGTTATCTTCCTGGTTCAAGGGTCATGGGCATCTCAGAGTGGTTGAAACAATTTCTCAAAGGGGACCATGGTTGCTGTATATTTTGCTGTATACTTAGCAAAAAGATAGGTGGGAAAAGGGATGAGGTCTTCCAGAACAAATATAGGAAATTGGGCAGGTGGTTAAAAAGCAGGACCTCAAAGAATGTAATCTCCTGATTACTCCTGGTGCCACGTGCCAATGAGAGTAGGAATAAGAGGATAGGGCAGTCAAATGTGTGGCTGAGAAGCTAATGCAGGGGGCAGGGACTCAGAGCATTGAATCATTGAGATCTCCTCTGGGGCTGAGTGATCTGAGCAAGAATGACAGGTTTCACTTGAACTGAAGGGGAACCAATGTCTTGGTGGAAAGATATGCTCAAGCTATTTGGGAGGGTTTAAACTAGTTTGACAGGGAGGTGGGACCCTAAGCAGGACAAGACAAAAGAGAAGGATGAGGCTGGTACAAGAGTTAAAGACAGCACATTAAATAGACAAGGCAAGCTATGCCATGTCAGAGAACAAGGTTAAGTCTAATGAATTAAACTGCATTTATTTCAATGCAAGAGGCCTGACAGGTAAGGCAGATGAACTTAGGGCATAGTTAGGAATATGGGACTGGGGTATTGTAGCTATAACAGAGACATGGCTGAGGGAGTGACAGGACTGGTAGCTCAATATTCCAAGGTACAGGGGCTATAGGAAGAATAGAAGAGGAGGCAAGAGGAGGGGGAGTGATGTTCTTGATTAGGGAAAACATCGCTGCAGCACTTAGAGAGGATATTCCTGGGGATCATCCTGTTAGTGTGAATGGATGGAACTGAGAAATAAGAAGGGAGTGGTCACTTTGATTGGATTGTACTATTGGCATGCAGCAGGAAATTGAGGATCAAATATGTCGAGAGATCTCAAATATCTGTAATCATAGGGTTGTAATAGTGGGGGATTTTAACTTTCCAAACATAGACTGGGACTGTCATCATGTTAAGGGTTTGGATGGAGAGGAATCTGTCAGGAGTGTAAAATAAACTTTCCCAATTGATAGTAGATTGTCCTCCTAGAGAAGAGGCAAAACTGGACCTTCTCTTGGGAAATAAGGCAGGGCAAGTGACTGAGGTGTCAGTGGGAGAACACTTTGGGACCAGGGACCATAATTCGGTCAGTTTTTAAATAGTTATCGAAAAGGACAGGCCTGATCCACAAGTTAAAGTTCAAAATTGAGGGAAGGTCAATTTTGATGGTATTGGACAGGAAAGTTCAAAAGTTGATTGTGGGAGGCTATTCTAAGGCAAAATGGCATTTGGTAAGGAGGCTTTCAAACGTTAGATGCCAAGGATCCAACAGTTCCTATTAGTGTGAACAGCAAAGTTGGCAGGAGGAGGCAAAACTGGATGACTAGACATATTGTGGTTCTGGTCAAGAAAAAGGGGGCATGTGTCAGGTATAGACAGCAGGGATCAAGCAAATCCCTTGAGGATTGTGGGGGGTGTAAGAGTAAATTTAAGAGAGAAATCAGGATGGCACAAAGGATAGTTTTAGCAGATAAGGTTAAGGAGAATCCAAAGTGATTGTAAACATATATTAAGGGTAAAAGCGTAACTAGGGTGAGAAGACAACTCCTTAAAGGTCAGCGAGGTAATTTATGTAATTTTGTCATTTATCTCAAGAGGGTTGGAATGTAAAAATAGCGATGTGCTACTGAGACTTTATAAAGCTGTGGTTATGCCCCATTTAGAATACTGTGTGCAGTTTTGGGCCCCACACCTCAGGGAGGACATACTGGCACTGGAGCGTGTCCAGTGGAGATTCACACGGATGATCCCTAGAATGGTAGACCTAACGTACGATGAACGGCTGAGGATCCTGGGATTGTATTAATTAGAGTTGAGAAGGTTAAGGGGAGATCTTACAAGATAATGCATGGCTTAGAAAGGGGCGCTGGGAATTTGTTTCCATCAGACGGGAGACTAGGACCCGTGGGCACAGCCTTAGAATTAGAGAGGGTCAACTTAGAATGGAAATGAGGAGACATTTCTTCAGTCAGAGAGTGGTGGGATTGTAGGATTCATTGCCACGGAGCACAATGGAGGCTGGGACGTTAAATGTCTTCAAGGCAGAGATTGATAACATCTTGATCTCACAAAGAATTAAGGGCTATAGGAAGAGTGGGGGTAAGTGGTGTTGAAATGACTATCACTCATGATTGAATGACAGATTGGACTCTATGGGGCAACTGGCCTTACTTCAACTCCTATGTCTTATGGTCATAAGTGTGGAACCGCGGGAGATGGGTGAATATTTCACTTCAGTATTTACTGTGGTGAAAATCATGGAAGTTAGGGAACTTCAGGAAATAATTAGTAAGATATTGAAGTGAGACCACATTACAGAAGAGGAGATGGTGAAGATCTTACAACTCATCAAGGTAGTTAAATCTCAGTGACCTGATCAAATGTATCCAGGACACTGTGGGAAGCTAGAAAAGAAAGTATGGGGCCCCGAGCAGAGATATTTGTATCGTTGACAGGCATGGGTGAAGTGCCACAATATTGGATGGTGACTAATGTTGTGCCATAATTTAATTGTCTGTCTTCACTGATTGCAATCTGTGCGTCAGGAAGCTGAGGATCCAGTTGCAGAGGCCAGAGTCAAGACCAAGGTCTCAGAGCTTTGAGATCAGTCTAAAGGGATGATGGTGTTGAAGGCAGAGCTGGAGTCAATGAGCAGCAGTCTGACATACGTGTCCTTGTTGTTCAGATGTTCCAGGGATGAGTGCAGGGCTAGCGATATGGCATCCACTGTGGACCTGTCCTGTCCTAGGCAAATTGTAGAGGATCAAGGCAGAGTGGGAGACGAGAGTTGACATGGACCATGACCAGCCTCTCCACACACTTCATGATTATGGAGGTCAGCGTTTAAGAGGGACCATGATCACCTGGGCCAGTGAGCTGAGGAATAACAGATGGAGTTTAATTTAAATGAATTTGAGGTACTTAATTTTGATAAGACAAATCAGGGCAGGATTTACATAGTTCATAGTAAGATCCTTGTGAATATTGTTGAACAGAGAGACCTAGGATTGCAGGTAAATAGATCCTTGATAGTGGCATGACAGGGAGACAGGATGGTGAGAAAGGTATTTGGCTCGTTTGCCTTCATTGGTCAGAGTATTGAGCATAGGGGTTGGACGTCATGTTGCGACTGTACAAGACACTGGTAAGGCCACTTTTGGAGTACTGTGTACAATTCCAATCATCCTGCTATACAAAAGATGTTATTAAACTGGAAAGGATGCAAACAGATTTACAAGGAAGTTACTTGTACTAGAGGGTTTGAGTTATAAGGAGATTGGGACCTTGGTTCCCTTGAGTGTAGGAGGCTCAGGGGTGACCTTATTCAGGTTTATAAAATTGTGAGGGACATAGATAAGGTGAATAGTCAAAGGTCTTTTCCTCAAGGTAGGAGAGTCCAGAACTAGAGGTTTAAGGAAGGATTTAAAAGGGACCTGAGGGGCAACTTTTCTCAGAGGGTGGTGTGTATATGGAATGAGCTGCCAGAGGATGTGGTGGAAGCTGGTACAATTACAACATTTAAAAGACATTTGGACAGATCCACAAACAGGAAAGGTTTAGAAGGATATGGGCCAGATGCAAGGATACGGGACGAGTTCAGTTTAGGAAAGCTGGTTGACGTGAACGAGATGGGTCGAAGGGCCTGTTTCATGCTGAATGACTTTATGTTGCCACAGAACATTAGGGTTAAAGCAAGAAAAGGTCTCCCAGCTAACTTAACAAACACAGTACAGTGCCTCTCAGTTACTTTTGTTCATGGGTCAGTCACAAAGGTGGGGCAACTTATCCCAATGGGCCAAATCTATTTCATCCACTTTCACTTGCCCCACATGCAGGCAGAAAGGTGTTGCTTTTGACAAGTCCCCTGATGAGGTAATGTTTCTCACTAAGCTTAAGGCTTGCTCCACGCTTAAAGAATTGCTCCGCTCACACAAGCTGCGTGGTTCAGTGTCGCTTATAAAATGATGCCCAGGACCATGTCACATGCGCTGGAGAAGAAGCTTCTGGTAGGAGCATTCGTGAGGCCTGGCCCACCAGGCAGGTGCATTTTAAAAACCCACCAGCTGCATACACCATGCAGTTTCATCACAGCATTACCCTCAGACCAGCTCCTCTCCTCCAGC
Source organism: Hemiscyllium ocellatum (assembly GCF_020745735.1). Taxonomy (NCBI): domain Eukaryota; kingdom Metazoa; phylum Chordata; class Chondrichthyes; order Orectolobiformes; family Hemiscylliidae; genus Hemiscyllium; species Hemiscyllium ocellatum. Next base: position 58,624,325 of record NC_083422.1, on the reverse strand, counting down.
GGTAAATTACAAAGGCTGTCATCAGGGCAACACCAAAATAAGAACCACAATCTCTCCAGGTAAAGCAGTGTGAATACTGATCAGAGGGATACAGACAGATCAGGTGCTGGCACAGACTTGATTGGCCAAAGGGCCTGTTCCTCTGCTATATTGTTCTTTGTTGACTTCCTACTTGAAACAGCACATCAACCAAAGCAGTTCTTTATTCCTCAAACCACTTAATACCATAATTACAGACTCAGTTATCCAAACACCCAATTATCTGAGGTAATTTTTCTCTTCAGTAGTCCAGGTAATCTAAAGTGTGCTACAGATCTTGTCAGTTTGAGTCTCTGAAGCTACAGCAGAAGCCCATTATTACTGTCAGTCTCAGAGGTGAAGGATCCTGATATTTTGAAGTCGTATTCTTTAAGATGTGGTGAACACACAGTTGCTGTTGGTTTATAATTATTCTATGCTCTACAAAACCAAGGTTTCAGTGATTGTTTACTCACCTTATTAGCTGTTTTTTTTTCTCATGCTTTGAAGGAAAAGGGCACCAGACGGAAACCATCAGCACAGAGCTAACCTCCAAACAACATATCATCTCGACTGGCAAATATCAATGTTACTTCATCATCTCACAGTAACATCCCACAAACATGATCATGACCAGGTGAACTCTTTTAAGGATGATGACTGGTCAGTACACCAAAAATAAAAGTTTTTTTTAAAAAACAGTTCCACATTCATATCATTCTGAGGCAGGACCTTGATGACACATCTGTAGAAAAGGCCATGTCTCTGACTGTGCAGAGCTGCATGAGGACAGCATCAGAGTGTTGGCCTACACAGTGACCTTGAATCTCTGAAACAGAATTTGAGTAGTCATGCACTAGATTCTGAAAAGGCTTGACAAGGGATAAAGAGGGAAAGCCATTTATTCTTCTGGGCAAATCAGAACCAGGAGGCACAGTTTAAAAATAAGAATTCTCCCATTTAAGACAGAGATGAGGATTTTCTTATCTCAGGGGCAGGTCGTGTTTGGAATTCTCTTCCAGTCTGCAACTGGGGCTTGGTCAATGATTGTATTCAAGGCTGAGCTTAATGTTGTTTTTCACTGATAATGTTAAAGGGTTGGAGTAGTTAGGAAAGTGGAGTTAAGGCAACAATAGATCAGCCGTGATCTTATTTCCCAGTATGGCAGACTCAAGAGATTTGTCAGCTTAACCCTTTTCCAATTCCTTATGTTCTTACCTGTTGTGGTCAGAAGGCTACAAAGTGGCCATGTCTGGCACTGAGCACTGGTTAGTTCAATGTCTTTTTGTTACTTATTTGACAATACTTAGTCAGAAGTCATACAATACCAGGTTAAAGTCCAACTGGCTTATTTGAAATCACAAGCTTTTGGAGCGCTGTTCCCTCACCAGTGAGCACACGCAGCGCTTGTGATCTCAAAGAAACCTGTTGGACTATAACCTGGTGTCATATGACCTCTGCATTTGTCCACCCTAGTCCAACACCAGCACCACCACATCATTTGACACCATTTAGCATTGGTCGCCTTTCTCAAGCGTACATTTCCTTTGATGAACAGAGAAATTTGTTCAAAATGAAGTTGGTTGCATTATGAAACCAGCTCTTCATAACAAAGATTAGGTTTTGCTACACATGCACGCAACAGTGATGCTTATTGCTGTAATAGCAATGGACGTTCAGCACATAGGGTTTCATAAGCTGGCACACAGATGTCTAATTCACTTAGCGACAGAAAGTGGTCCAGAGCTGCTGACTGCCTGCTGTGCAGAGGTTGGCTTCTTTTAATCAAAAGGAGAAAAGGAAGTCAAAATTGGCTGAAGGCAAGATGCAGGGAGTCCTTCATGCACGTAGGGTGCAACACATCAAACATTCTGCTCCTTCCACTCAGAAAGCCAGCAAAGACACAGCGATTGGGTTTTACACAACCTGACTTTCACTGCTGAGAACAAGCACAGCTTTCACAGGGTGAAGCTAATCTTGAGAATCATATGATTCTCAGTCCGAACATTTTTGTCTGAACACTGTGAAGGATTAATGCACCCCAATACAGTTCGGTAGGGAATTACACTCATGTACTAAAACAGTGAGCTAAGTAGATGCCGGGGAGACAGTGGTCTTGTGGCACTTTTGCTGAACTTTCACTCCAAAGATCCAGACAATGCTCTGGGCACCCAAATTCAAATCCCGCCATGGCAAACTGTGGAATTTGAATTCAATAAAAATCTGGAATTAAGAGTCTAATGATGACTGTAAATCCATCGTTGATGGTCAAAAAAGTAGCTTCGGGCAGCACACTGACTCAGTGGTTAGCACTGCTGCCTCTCAGTGCCAGGGACCCAGGTTCGATTCCAACCTCAGGTGACTGTCCATCTGGAGTTTGCATATTCTCCCAGTGCCTGCGTGGGTTTCTTCCCACACCCCAAAGATGCATACATTAGGATGGATTGGCCATGCTAAACTGCCCATGGTGTTCAGGAATGTATAAGCTAGGTGCATCAGTCAGGGGTAAATGTAGAGCAGTAGGGTAGGAGCATGGGTCTGGGTGGGATACCCTTTGGAGGGCTGGTGTGGACTTGTTGGGCCAAATGGCCTATTTCCACACTGTTGGGATTCTATTCTATTCTATGATCCTATGGTATCACTAATGTCCTTTAGGAAAGGAAACTGTCATCCTTACCTGGTCTGGCTTACATATGACTCCAGACCCAAACCAATGCTGTTCTATGGGCAATTCGCAATGGGTAATGAATGCTGACATGGCCAGTGACACCCACATCCTCTGAATGAATACAAACAAAACAAAAAAAATCTCAGACTCAATCCTTCATTTGTGGGAAGGGGTGGGGCATTGATAGAGATGGAGATGGTAAAAATCAATCAGTGTTATCAAGCTGAAGCATGAATTAGTGAGGGAACATGCATGGGGTATTTGCAAACAACCAGATTAGGTTTGCCTGTGATACATTTCAGATTTAAGTAGACTGCTCTCCTTCTTGAATCAGGCTCACAAATGCACATTGGCCATCTGGGTGCAGGAACAGGTGACACCTACATAGCACAGCAGTGCTTCCACATCCATAAAAACAAACAGGTGGGAACAGTATATCAATAAGCAGTAAGACTGTCAAAATATAGAAGCCATTTGGCCCTATGACCCTCCGAAGAGTATCTCACCCAGACCCATTTCCCTACCCTATTACTCTACATTTCATCTGACTAATGCACCTAACCTACACATCCCCGAGCAATTTAGCATGGCCAATCCACCCTAACCTGCACATCTTTGGACTACGGGAGGAAACGTCCACAGACACAGGAAGATCATGTAAACTCCATACAGACAGTTACCCATGGCTGGAATCGAACCTGGGTCCTAGGTTTTGTGAGCCAGTAGTGCTAACCACTGAGCCACCGTGCTACCAGGATTGATTTGGAAAGAATCATCGCAACTTGAAACGTTAGCTTGCTCTCTCCCCATGGATGCTGCCTGATCCATTGTGATCTCCAGCATTTGTGGTTTTCACTAACACATTGGCCTTGCCTACAAATAACCTGGGGCTGGAGGTGTGGTTGGACAGGACTTGGGCAGGGGTAGGAGATTTAAAATTATACTCTCTTTTCATTCTCTGTGAATGTTTTTCTTTATTATTGATACAAAGATGTGAAAAAGAAAATGACTGAGTGGGAATGAGCATGTTAGGTGGATTAACCAGGGTACATGCAGGGAAAGGATGGAAGGTAGGTCTGGGTGGGATGCCCTCAAGAGGGTCAGTGCAGACTTGATGGGCCAAGTGGCTTGTGTGCACTGTAGAGATTCTATGAATGGAGTAGTCAGGGGAAGGATTTTCCCCATATGTTTTCTAATTCCAACATCAAAATCAAACAGGGATCAGAAGGCTGCACTTGGAGAACAGTCATCCACTTATGAGTTTCTCTAAATTGGCCAGTTAGTGGCCAAATAAGGGCATCCTGTTCAATTAGGAGCGTGGCCAAGATCCCTCCACCTCCACATATCCCACCTCCCCGCACCACCCCCCCTCACCCCAACCCTCCAACACCAGGAAGGTTAATGGGAAGGAGGCAAAAGGAGGTGAGACAGAAATTGCCACCACTTTGGAGGTGCCCTCACTTCAACTTTCTGGAGTTTTAAGAAAAGCATCTCCTGAACAGCCGGGTCACCCTCAGACAGAGAGAACTGGCCACAGTGGGGGCTGTAGTGGCAGCGGGGCAGATGGAGAGGGGGTTCCTCAGTGACCACCTTTAGCACTGCACAGCAAACCCCCCTCCCCATTACCCACCTCCCCCACACACCCCTCCCCCAACTCACCAACACCCCCTCTTCCTCTACCTGGCTCAGGACCCAGCACCTTGGTGAATCTGAAGGCCAACTGGAAAATTCATGGGGTCCTCTGAAAATAGGCCTTTTTAGAGCTTTGGGGAGGCAGTAACTTAATGGTATTATTGCTGGACTGTTAATCCTGTGACCCAGGTAATGTTCTGGCAATCCGCATTCAAATCATGCTATGACAGATAATAGAATATAAGTTTGATAAAAATGTGTAATTAAGAGTCTGATGATGAGAATGAATCCATTGACGATTGTTGGGAAAGGCCTATCTGGTTCACTAATGTGCTATGGGAAAGGAAGCTGATACCCTTGCCTGGTCTGACCTGCATGGACTCCACAACCACAGTCCTGACCTTTAACTGCCCTAGGAGCTGGCAATAAGTGCTGGTCTAGCCAGCAGCCTCCTCAGCCTGAGAATGAATAAAAACAAATCAACAGCCTTAACTGGAGAAAAACTAGCAAAGAGAGAAAGCAAACCTGGAAAATAAATGTAGTGGTTATTATGCAGCTGCATTTTGAAGTGAACACAATAGGTTGGTCGGGCACACAACATTGGGTACTTGCCATGAGTGGATCGATAACACTGTCACAGCTCTACACACACACATACATTCTCTCTCAACAGATACACAAACACACACCCTCTCTCACACACACACACTTTCTAATGCACACTCTTTCTCACAGGGGCACACACACACACGTGCACACACTCTCTCACACACAGACACGCACACACACCCACCCACAGTTTTTCTCTCTCTCTTACACACACACATTTTCTCTCTCTCTCTGTCTCTCTCTCTCTCTCTCACTCTCATATGGACACACACTCTCTCTCATACATACACAAACACACACTCTCTCCCTCATACACACCGCGCACACACACACACACAAACACATACACAGACACACACTCTCTCGAACACACACGCAGAGACACACACACAGACACATTCTCTCACACACATACACACACTTTCTGTCTCTCTCACACACACATACAGACAGGCACACACACTCTCTCAAATATACATACACACTCTCTTGCCATAAAATACACACACACATTCAGGAAACAGCCTAATCTCTCAAAATTCAGATTGAGAGATCTCATGATGAAATGTTCAGGAATGTACCAAGAATTAATAACTCTGGATGGAATACAACATTTTGTTGGGGGGGAGAGGGTTTGGGAAGTAATTGAACCCAACAAGCCATTACCTTCCCCTACTTTGAAATTCATATTAATTTTCATTGTTTGGTTTTAATAAACTAGAAAGGCAGCTTTGTGTTGAGAAGATGCCAAAGAAGCAGGAAAATGGCACTTCGTGTGATGCTCGTTTGGAAAGCTGGTACTGATCCAAAGGGACGAATGGCCTGCTTCAGCACTGTATAATGCTTTCTGTGGTTCTCTCATTTAAATTCAATTACAGAGAACGTTGTACGCAAAAATTTCTCTTCATCTGTAGCCAGTACAAACTCACTTTTGAAAGAATATATCAAATCAAATATTGAGTCTAAGAGCTTCAGCACAAACACAATAACTGGGATTTTGCTTCACGTTCACCAGCCAAAGGTGACCACTCCTGAGGACTTGTCCAGCAAGGGCCATCTGTGCATCCAGACCTGCAGTCTTAAGTTGGGAATAACTTTTGCAAACTTGTGTCCTTAGGGCATCTAACTCTGCAAAATCTTGAACAATTTTTCTTCATAAGGTATTAATCTGTTGAAAGCTGAAATTCAGTCTTTGCATAATTTATATTCTGGCTCCTTGAAAGGAGTTTGGTGTCTTTACTTCTTCTGTACATTTCCAAGGACACTATTATTGGTCTCATGAATGGATCATGGCTCAGAACCACACATAGTGTTTATACTATCCATTCGTATTAAAGAACATCTTTAATGCCAGCAAGGTCCTAAGACAATGGCCAGAGACACTGGGCAACAGAGATACTGGGCCAAAGAAAAGAAGACCAAAGGATTGGACAAAGAGGTGTGTTTTAAAGAGGGTTGTAAAAAGAGGAGAGAGAAATGAAGGACCTAGGCAAAGAATTTCAGACTATCGAATTTACTCAGGTGAAGGTATGAGCATTATTGATGGGGCAAAGGCAAGGACAGAGGGGAATGTGAAAGAGGCTAAAGTCAAGAGAATTGAGAGTTTGGAAAGTTGTAGGACGGAGTATGTATAACCAAATACAACACAGAAGTTGGTGGAGAAACTCAGCCGATTTGGCAGCATCTATGGAGTGACCCTCCCACCCTGCCCCCTGTAAAAACGCCATCCCATATTCCCAATTCCTTCGTCTCCGCCGCATCTGCTCCCAGGAGGACCAACTCCAACACCGCACAGCCCAGATGGCCTCCTTCTTCAAGGACCGCAGATTCCCCCCAGACGTGATTGATGATGCCCTCCACCGCATCTCCTCCACTTCCCGCTCCTCCGCCCTTGAGCCCCGCTCCTCCAACCGCCACCAAGACAGAACCCCACTGGTTCTCACCTACCACCCCACCAACCTCCGCATACAACGTATCATCCGCCGCCATTTCCGCCACCTCCAAACGGACCCCACCACCAAGGATATATTTCCCTCCCCTCCCCTATCAGCGTTCCGCAAGGACCACTCCCTTCGTGACTCCCTCGTCAGATCCACACCCCCCACCAACCCAACCTCCACCCCTGGCACCTTCCCCTGCAACCGCAGGAAATGTAAAACTTGCGCCCACACCTCCACACTCACTTCCCTCCAAGGCCCCAAGGGATCCTTCCATATCCGCCACAAGTTCACCTGTACCTCCACACACATCATCTATTGCATCCGCTGCACCCGATGTGGCCTCCTCTATCTTGGTGAGACAGGCCGCTTACTTGCGGAACGCTTCAGAGAACACCTCCGGGCCGCCCGAACCAACCAACCCAATCACCCCGTGGCTCAACACTTTAACTCTCCCTCCCACTCCACCGAGGACATGCAGGTCCTTGGACTCCTCCACCGGCAGAACATAACAACACGACGGCTGGAGGAGGAGCGCCTCATCTTCCGCCTGGGAACCCTCCAACCACAAGGTATGAATTCAGATTTCTCCAGTTTCCTCATTTCCCCTCCCCCCACCTTGTCTCAGTCAGTTCCCTCAACTCAGCACCGCCCTCCTAACCTGCAATCCTCTTCCTGACCTCTCCGCCCCCACCCCACTCCGGCCTATCACCCTCACCTTGACCTCCTTCCACCTATCCCACCTCCATCGCCCTTCCCCCAGTCCCTCCTCCCTACCTTTTATCTTAGCCTGCTTGGCTACTCTCTCTCATTCCTGATGAAGGGCTTATGCTTGAAACGTCGAATTCTCTATTCCTGAGATGCTGCCTGGCCTGCTGTGCTTTGACCAGCAACACGTTTGCAGCTGTGATCTCCAGCATCTGCAGACCTCATTTTTTACTCTATGGAGTGAAATCAGAGTTAATATTTTGAGTCAGATGTTCTGGTGAAGAGTCACTGGATTCAAAACATTAACTCTGTTTCTTTTCCCACAGATGCTGCCAGTGCTGCAGAGTTTCTCCAGTGATTTCTGTTTCTGTTTCAGATCTCCAGCATCTGTTTTATTTCAGGGGTAAGTATAATCTCTTGATTTTGATAATTCTGTCCCTCTGTTTGTATGGCCCAATGCTTTATTTGTCTTCATGCTGCAAAGAGAACATTGGTTTAATTGGTTTAATACTGTTATCTTCAGATCGCTTTCCTCATCAGCTGCATGACAATTCTCTCTGGTGCGTTTGTTCTTCAGGATTTTTTAAAAGGAAGAATTTGAGAAAAGTGACATTGATACATGGCTAGCAACTAAAAGGTGATTGTTCTGGGCTATGAATAATAAGCAATCCATGAGAGTGTCCCAACAATTGAAAAAAAATGCCATAGCCATTACACTGGAAATGCCTTTAATTGATTATTTTGGCTACAAATAGAGGGGAGAGTGAGGCAAGGATTGGGATATAAGCGAGTAGGGAGCCTTCGAACATTATACTGGCTATTGTGTGTTTAAGGAGACATCGGGAAAGGTTGGTAGAAAAACTTTGATGTCAAAAATGCTGATGGGAGAATTTAACAATCACCTTGTTTAAGTCAAAGGGGATGGATCATTGTGCAAATGTGCAATTATTACAATGCGAATCAAGGGCATCAAATCCTAAATGCCATCCTGTGGTTATATGAACTAAGACAGCTCAAGTTATTCATTTCAGACTTGAATTGTTTTACCAGTCAGCTTCTAAGAATTCAAAGGACCATTCACAGTTCGCCCACTCAGATCGTCAGAAGATGCTATCGTTAGATCTTTGGCTGCAAGTGGATACACAGCAGCATGAAGTAACTATCTTAAAAGAAAGAAGTTGAGAAAAAGATAGAAGGAGAAACAAAGAGAGAGAGAGAGAGAGAGAGAATGGTTGAATCCACTGAACCAGAGAATGTTTCAAAGGCTGACCACAGCAAGTAACAAACAGTATCTTATTTTCATTCACTTTGCCTAATAATTAGCCATTCACCTATGTTTGCATAATCTGAATTTATAGTTAGTGAAGTCAAATGAAGCTTGGCTCATGGGCAGGAACATGGATAAAGAGTCATAGAGATGTACAACACAGAAACAAACCCTTCAGTCCAACTCTTCAATGCTGACCAGATATCTGAAATTAATCTAGTCCCATTTGCCAGCACCCGGCCCATATCCCTCCAAACCCTTCCTATTCATATACCCATCCCGATGCCTTTTAAATGCTGTAATTGTAATAGTTTGCACCACTTCCTCTGGCAGCTCATTCCATACACATACCACCCTGCATGTGAAAAAGTGGCCCCTTAGGACCCTTTTAAATCTTGCCCCTCTCACCTTAAACCACGCTCTCTCAGATTCCCCTACCCTGGGGAAAAAAACCTTGGCTATCCATGCCCTCATGATTTTATAAATCTCTAAGGTCACCACTCAGCCTCTGACACTCCAGGAAAAATAGCTCCAGTCTATTCAGCCTCTCCCTATAGCTCAAACCCTCCAACCCTGGCAACAGCTTTGCTTATGTGTAGAGGAGGACAGAAATTATTCTTTACAGATGTCAGATTTAAGTTAGAACTTTAAGGGGCCTCCACGTACACCTCCAGTCCATATTCCTGTTCAATATGGAGCCTGATGATTTCACAACCTCCTGAGATTGTAATACAGCACTTCTCCTTCACATTAATATAAAACCAAAATCACCAAACACACTAAAGCAGAAATCACTGGTGGCACAGTGGCTCAGTGGTTAGTACTGCTGCCTCACAGCACCAGGTTTGATTCCAGCCTCGGGTGACTGTCTGTGTGGAGTTTGCACATTTGCCCCGTGTCTGTGTGGGTTTCCTCTGGGTGCTCCGGTTTCCTCCCACAGTCCAAAGATGTGCAGGTCAGGTGAATTGGCCATGCTAAATTGCCCATAGTGTTAGGTGCATTAGTCAGAGGTAAATGGGTCTGGGTGGGTTACTCTTCAGAGGGTCGGTGTGGACTGGTTGGGCCGAAGGGCCTGTTTCCACACTGTAAGGAATCTAATCTAATCTAATCAAAAAAAAACTCAGCAATCCAGTGACCCTTCTTCAAAACTCAAAATGTTAACTCGGTTTTTCTCTCCAGAGAGGCCACTATCCTTGCTGAGTTTCTCCAACAATTTCTGTTTTTGTGTGCTTCACCAATATTCCACCTTCCTGAAATATGCCACCTGCTGAAACTAGATTCCTTTCCTTTGTGGGTCACTCAGATAGCAGTTTTATGTAAGGAGACAAATGGCTGACAAACCTAGATGAATTAATGTGCAAACATGTCTAACATTTCCACAGAAAGAAAGTTCTGTCAATGAAAGGTTATAGACCTGCAGCATTAATCCTGCTTCTGGCTCCATAGATGCTTCTTGATCTGTCAAGTAATTCAGCATTTCCCATTTTGATTTTAAACTTCCTTCTGTCCTGGGAATATAAGACTGAGGCAATTTAGGTAACACTTTTTTAAATGGGAAAAGAAAACATACAAATTGCCTTTCCTATTCTGTGATCCCCAGGGATTATGTTTAAGAGAGGATTGGTTGCTTTTTCTGAGTTGTTCATTTCAAGTTAGTGCGTGGGTGATCTGGGGCAATTTTCACTTCACCACCTGGTGACTGGTCAACCCTCCCAATATGTATCCCGTTGGATCCAATGGAATTAAGATCAAGTGAGTTTTGTAAAAGTTTGTCAGCCACCACCTTCAAATGAGGAAGACTTTCACCTTCAAAACCAAAATGATGAGGATGAAAATTAATCTTGCATCATTAATGATTTAAGCCAGAATTTGAATGAAGACAAGAGGCCATCTTCATTAATGACCCAAGATATTTATAGATGCATATGCCCTTGCCAGCTCACTGCCCTCTCGGATCTTTGCATTGTTCACAGTGGCACAGTCATTTGTAATTGGAGAATGGAAGCAGTGCTCGAATACATCTCAGGACAGAACACTCTGGTCTTTCCAAGAGGAAGTCTTCATATAATTGGATTGAATTTATTGTCACATGTACCAAGGCACAGTGAAAAGCTTTGTGGTGTGAGCAATACAGGCAGATCACAGAGTTAAGTAGCAGAGATAAGTAAATAATAGGTAAACAGCGGCGAAAACAAAAACACAGGTACAGGTGAATGTTAAGAGTTTGTGAGTCCATTCAATATTCTGACAACAATAGGGTAGGAACTGTTGCGAAACCGGCTGGTGCGTGTGTTCAGGTTTCTGTACCTTCTCCCTGATGGTAGAGGTTGCAGAAAAACATTGCCAGGGTGGGATAGATCTTTGAGAATCAAAGATATTCTTTGAGAATATAATCAATGCAACAGGAAATAAATCTCACTTCAAAATCCAGCTAGAGCAAAATCCAATTGGCTATGATAAAAAAAAGTGAGGACATGGGCGAGACTCTCAGATGGTTTGTTGACTCAGTGTTCTTGTTTTGGAGACAAAGTGTACAGTCATGGCAGCGCAGGCAGTGGAATGTTCCTCCTGCAGGATGTTTGAGGTAGGGGTGACCACCGATACTCCTGTCGACTTCGTCTGCAGGAAATGCAGTCAGATCCTGCTCCTCACTGAACGAGTTAGGGAACTGGAACTGGAGTTGGATGAACTGAGGATTATTCGAGAGGCTGAGAAGGTGACTGATAGAAGCTACAGGGACATAGTTACGCTGGAGAACATAGGTAGCTGGGTAACAGTTAGAGGTGGGAAGGGGAAGAAGCAGGCAGTGCAGGGTTCCCCTGTGGTCGTTCCCCTAAACAATAGGTATACAGCTTTGGAAACTGTTGGGGGGGACAGCCTTGCAGGTGTAAGCTGCAGTGACGGTGTATGTGGCGTGACGTCTGGCTCTGAGACTCAGAAGGGAAAGGGGGAGAGGAGGAGAGCGCTAGTTATAGGAGACTCTCTAGTTAGAGGGACGGACAGGCGGTTCTGTGGACATGGGCGAGACTCTCGGATGGTTTGTTGCCTCCCGGGTGCCAGGGTCCGAGACGTCTCGGACCGTGTCTTCAGAATCCTTAAGGGGGAGGGTGTGCAGCCAGAAGTCGTGGTACACATTGGCACCAACGACATAGGTAGGAAGAGGGGTGGGGAGGTCATTCAAGAGCTCAGGGAGTTAGGCTGGAAGCTAAAAGCTAGGACAGACAGAGTCGTCATCTCTGGGTTGTTGCCAGTGCCACGTGACAGTGAGGCAAGGAATAGGGAGAGAGTGCAGTTGAACACGTGGCTGCAAGGATGGTGTAGGAGGAAGGGCTTCAGGTATTTGGACAATTGGACTGCATTCTGTGGAAGGTGGGACCTGTACAAACAGGACGGGTTGCACCTGAACCAGAAGGGCACCAATATCCTGGGGGGTAGGTTTGCTAAGCACTCTTCGGGGGGGTTTAAACTAATTTGGCAGGGGGATGGGATCTGGACTTGTAGTCCAGCAAGTAAGCTAGCTGTATGTCAGGATGTCCAAGAATGTAGGGAGGCTGTGGAGAAGGTAGCACTGACAGGGAATACTTGCGGACACAGAGATGGGCTCAAGTGCGTATACTTCAACGCAAGGAGTATCAGAAATAAGGTGGGTGAACTTAAGGCGTGGATCGGTACCTGGGACTACGATGTTGTGGCCATCACGGAAACGTGGATAGATGAGGGACAGGAATGGTTGTTGGAGGTTCCTGGTTACAGATGTTTCAGTAAGATTAGGGAGGGTGGTAAAAAAGGAGGGGGGGGTGGCATTGCTAATTAGAAATGGTATAACGGCTGCAGAAAGGAAGTTCGAGGGGGATCTGCCTTTGGAGATAGCATGGGCTGAAGTCAGAAATAGGAAAGGTGCAGTCACCTTGTTGGGTGTTTACTATAGGCCCCCCAATAGCAGCAGAGATGTGGAGAAACAGATTGGGAAACAGATTTTGGAAAGGTGCAGAAGCCATAGGGTCGTAGTCATAGGCGACTTCAACTTCCCAAATATTGATTGGAAGCTCTTTAGATCAAGTAGATTGGATGGGGCAGTGTTTGTGCAGTGTGTCCAGGAAGCTTTTCTAACTCAGTATGTAGATTGACCAACCAGAGGGGAGGCCATATTGGATTTGGTACTCAGTAATGAACCGGGACAAGTGATGGGCTTGTTAGTGGGTGAACATTTTGGTGATGGTGACCACAATTCTGTGACTTTCACCTTGGTTATGGAGAGAGATAGGTGCACACAACAGGGTAGATTTTACAATTGGGGAAAGGGAAATTACGATGCTGTAAGACAGGATTTGAGGAGCATAAGTTGGGAGCATAGGCTGTCAGGGAAGGATGTGGTGGAAATGTGGAACTTTTTCAAGGAGCAGATACGACGTGTCCTTGATATGTATGTACCTATCAGGCAGGAAAGAAATGGTCGTGTGAGAGAGTCTTGGTTGACGAGGGAGGTTGAATGTCTAGTAAAGAGGAAGAAGGAGGCTTACATAAGGTTGAGGAAACAAGGTTCAGACAGAGCAGTGGAGGGATACAGGATAGCCAGAAGGGACCTGAAGAAAGGGATTAGGAGAGCTAAGAGAGGGCATGAAAAATCCTTGGCGGATAGGATCAAGGATAACCCCAAGGCATTTTATGCGTATGTGAGAAACATGAGAATGACGAGAACGAGGGTAGGTCCGATCAAGGACAGTAGTGGGAGATTGTGTATTGAGTCGGAAGAGATAGGAGAGGTCTTGAATGAGTACTTTTCTTCAGTATTTACGAACGAGAGGGACCGTATTGTTGAAGAGGAGAGTGTGAAGCGGACTGGTAAGCTAGAAGAGATACTTGTTAGGAAGGAAGATGTGTTGGACATTTTGAACAACTTGAGGATAGACAAGTCCCCCGGGCCTGACGGGATATATCCTAGGATTATGTGGGAAGCAAGAGAGGAAATTGCAGTACCGTTGGCAATGATCTTTTCGTCTTCACTGTCAATGGGGGTAGTACCAGGGGACTGGAGAGTACCGAATGTTGTGCCCCTGTTCAAAAAAGGGAATAGGGATAACCCCGAGAATTACAGGCCAGTTAGTCTTACTTCTGTGGTAGGCAAAGTAATGGAAAGGGTACTGAGGGATAGGATTGATGAGTATCTGGAAAGACACTGCTTGATTAGGGACAGCCAGCACGGATTTGTGAAGGGTAGGTCTTGTCTTACAAGTCTTATTGAATTCTTTGAGGAGGTGATCAAGCATGTGGATGAGGGTAGAGCAGTGGATGTAGTGTACATGGATTTTAGTAAGGCATTTGATAAGGTTCCCCATAGTAGGCTTATGCAGAAAGTCAGGAGGCATGGGATAGAGGGAAATTTGGCCAATTGGATAGAAAACTGGCTAACCGGTCGAAGTCAGAGAGTGGTGGTAGATGGTAAATATTCAGTCTGGAGCCCAGTTACAAGTGGAGTTCCGCAGGGATCAGTTCTGGGTCCTCTGCTGTTTGTAATTTTTATTAATGACTTGGATGAGGGAGTCGAAGGGTGGGTCAGTAAATTTGCAGATGATACGAAGATTGGTGGAGTTGTGGACAGTGAAGAGGGCTGTTGTCGGCTGCAAAGGGACTTAGATCTGATGCAGAGCTGGGCTGAGGAGTGGCAGATGGAGTTCAACTCTGCCAAGTGTGAGGTTGTCCATTTTGGAAGAACAAATAAGAATGCGGAATACAGGGTTAACGGTAGGGTTCTTAGTCAGGTGGAGGAACAGAGGGATCTTGGGGTCTATGTACATAGATCTTTGAAAGTTGCCACTCAGGTGGATAAAGCTTGTAAGAAGGCCTATGGTGTATTAGCGTTCATTAGCAGAGGGATTGAATTCAAGAGTCGTGAAGTGATGTTGCAGCTGTACAGGACTTTGGTTAGGCCACATTTGGAGTACTGTGTGCAGTTCTGGTCGCCTCACTTTAGGAAAGATGTGGAAGCTTTGGAGAGGGTGTAGAGAAGATTTACCAGGATGTTGCCTGGAATGGAGAATAGGCCGTACGAGGATAGGTTGAGAGTTCTCGGCCTTTTCTCGTTGGAACGGCGAAGGATGAGGGGTGACTTGATAGAGGTTTATAAGATGATCAGAGGAATAGATAGAGTAGACAGTCAGAAACTTTTTCCCCGGGTACAACAGAGTGTTACAAGGGGACATAAATTTAAGCTGAAGGGTGGAAGGTATAGGGGAGATGTCAGGGGTGGGTTCTTTACCCAGAGAGTGGTGGGGGCATGGAATGCGCTGCCCGTGGGAGTGGTAGAGTCGGAATCATTGGCGACCTTTATGCGGCAATTGGATAGGTACATGGATGGGTGCTTAATCTAGGATAAATGTTCGGCACAACATCGTGGGCCGAAGGGCCTGTTCTGTGCTGTATTGTTCTATGTTCTATGTTCTATGCTCTATGTTCTATGTTCTAGGTGTCAGTATGATACACTCAGAGATTCAAAAATGCTACTGTCCAGTCTATACACTGCAAGTCATCTGAATCTGGAACGGTATGTGTAATTGCAATTTGCATGGGAAAGTAATCTGTCACATACAAATTGCTTTTAAATTCCTTCTCCCGTGTGGTAATTACTAAAGGAACCTTTTCACATTCAACTCATTGTTCATGCTTGTCTTGTATTCTGACAAATGTTTCAGGCCCAACAGATGTGCCTCAACCATCTGGGCAAAGTCAAGAGGAGCATCGCCATTGGGTATGCAGCTACGTCCCAGACTCCCACATCCCAAAGAGAAACATCGTGGGTTTTGACTTTTTTGCTGGCAAACATGTAGATCCAGTGGAAGAGTCCTGTGCCAGAAGATAAGATATAACACTGGGAACATGGGAGGACACCTGCGGTGACAACAGATGTAGCACCATCAACCATTTGAATTCCAGCAGCATAGTTTTGTGTCAGTAAGTAATGCTTGTGGTAAAGTAGCTGCTCTCTCATTAGACAGAGAGACAGAGAGAGAGAGAGAGAGAGAGAGAAGAGATGACTGGGGGCGGTTTAACCTCAGGGTCACCATACCTCAGGTGAGAGGAGAGGTTGTGAAGGAGAGTCCTTCGAGGTAACCTCAACTGGCTTTGGAATTGAACCCATATTGTTGTCATTACTTTGTAACACAAACCAGCCATCCAGCCAACTGAGCTAAACCATCCCCCTACATGTCAGCAGAACATTGTATAATGAAACCCCCTTGAGAAATTCTCACACACAAGTTGGGGCAATGTCTTGTAGAATCTCTGAGAGAGCTGTATTGTGGGAGGTGAGGCATTAAATAGGTTCTCTGAAAATCAAAATCCTCATGACCATCTGAATACCTTGAACCCAATTTTATAGGGAAACGTGGGTAGGCATTACAGAAACATTCACAAGTATTTTCAGCTGGAAATGGCTAGAATGTAAGCAGCTTGATCCATGAAAAGTCTTCAGGTCGAAACTGGATCAATAAGGTTAGCACTGCTGCCTCACAGCACCAGAGACCCAGGTTCGATTCCAGCCTCGGGTGACTGTCTGTGTGGAGTTTGCACATTCTCCCCATGTATGCGTGGGTTTCTCCAGGTGATCCGGTTTCCTTCCCCAGTCCATGTCCAGGTTAGGTGATTTGGCCATGCTAAAGTGCCCATTGTGTCCAAAGGATGTGCAGGCGAGCTGGATTAGTCATGGGAAATGCAGGGTTCTGGGTGGGGGCTGGAGGGATTCTGGGTTTTGGGTGGGATGTTTCCTGGAGGGTCAGTGTGGACTTAATGGGTCAAATGGCTTGCTTACACACTGTATGGATTCTATAAAATATTTTTAGATTGTGATGAAATCTTTGGGAACAAGTTAAACCCCAGTTGGCAACTGTAATGTCAGCCTAGAAATGATCTGATTTGTCAAAATTAATTCACAACATCTGGGTTATTTCTCAAGTACCATAAACCACTAGGAATGTGGAAAAGTCCTGTTGGTCTTGCAGCGATGCTTAGTCCTGTGAAGGATTAAATAAGATAACTCATCGTTGCTACCATAAATCACAGGCTGCATCCATTCTCAATGCTTCATTCAATCATCTGATTCAAAGTATCTCAATTTTAAGAAAAACAATGTCTCGCTAATTGACTGCTAAAAATAAAAAATAAAACTCAGCAAAATACACATTGGCGTCACTTTCACACAGGAACTTCATAGACGTTAAACACTAAATTCTAGGAACCTCAAACTGCCATCCAGTATCACAAAATTATCACCAGTGTGGTGTATCCAGAAAGCAAGATCTTGGTCACAAGTGTGACATTGTATTTTGTGTATGATCTGAGTTTTCAGTCCAGCTGAGAAAACAGATTGCTAAAATGTATACTTTTTTTAAGTCGAGACTGTGGTACCACACTCTTGACTCTGAACTCCAGCTTCTGCAGTCCTCACTTTCTCCTAGTATAATATTTTAAGTAATACTTTCATTTTTTTTTCATTTGGTTGAGTTTTGCTTCATTGTTTCCATCTGCAGAATGCAATTTCAATTTCAGAAGTTACAAGTAAGACCAGTCGGAGCACAGTTGGTTTGATCTGGGAGTGGACAGAGTAAATAAGCAGATTACTTCACCAAGTTCACTTCAATTTAGCTTTATTGAACAAGACATAAATCAATGCTCAACTAGCTGAGGGCTATTTCAAAACAGTTGCATCACACCGCAAATAGAGACATAGAATTCTGAATGGTTGGAAGTGAATTCAAATCAGATGGTTCAGCTAATGTCATATTTATCCCCTGAACCCAGATATTGATTTATGCCATTTCAAAAACATTACAATAATCATTCTCTAAACTGGGGATAAATACTGAGGGTTAGAAATAGAATACATTTCTGGTTCATTTACCAATGACTGCAGTTCTTCACATTCAAATTAGGATATGCCCAGACGAAGTCAATATTAAGACTGCATTGTCCCTTTACCTGCGAACTCTGCACTTCTCCAACTTTGGGCCTTGCAACTTCTTTCACTTTATCATTGTTACTGTACCTTCAACTAGTAAAGCTTTAAACTCTGGAATTCACCTTTTAAATGTCTCTACCTCTCCATTTTCCTTTCACAAACTCCTAAAAACCTAATTGCTGGCCAAAGCTGTTCACCACCTTTTCGGATGCCTCCTTTTCACGCCTGATGTTGTTAATTGTTAACTATCTAAATATGCTGCCGTGAAACACTTCAGGATGTCAGAAGCACAGTACAAATGTAAGTTGTGATCCTGGCATTTAGTGTAATTTGTTCACATTATCAGAGCTGCAATGTTGTTGTAAATCAGTGAAACAAAATTTGGATATTACAAGTAAGAACAGAGACGTTATCATATTTTTTGGCACAGCTGTCAAATTTCAACCAAATACCACCCAAGGAGGAAAGGAAGGGGAGGAAAAAACACGAGGCACAACTTGAAATAAGGTATGTGCAAATCCTGAAAAAAAAACAGGTTAGTCATCATTTGAAAGAGAAACACAGGTTCACAACTTCCAACAAAACCTTGTCCATTTGTTCAATTTGAACACCCAATGTCAATGATGAGTTCAATGCAGTCTGAAGCTCCTTCTACATTGCTTCAAAGCTTAGTGACCTCAACACCAGGATTTTAACTGCAAGCACCAATGTCTCAAGTTCCCATTCCTGCCCATGACATCAAGACATCTTTCTCAATTAGACTGGTAAAGCAGCATTGAATTCAATAGCATGTTAGGCTGGGATCTTTCTTTTTTAGCCTGACTCTTCGTTTTCTTCACTCTTTGAACACCACTCCCTGCAAGTTGCCTTCCAAGCTCCTCACATCCTGACTTAGAAATTTATCACATTTCCTTCAGTGTCGCTGGGGTAAAATCCCAAAATTCCCTCCTTAATGACATTGTGGTCAATCTACACTCTTCAAAAAGACAGCCTACCACCACCTTCTCAAGGACAACTAGGGACAGGCAATAAATGATGGGCCCAGCCAGCATTGTCCACATCCCATGACTGATTTAAAAAAACAACTCAGGCATTTGTCAATGTTCCAAACACCATACAACTGTAGGTTTTGGTTATAAGCTGAACTAGGGGTGAATGGAAATATTCCAAAGTGATTTCACATGGAACCCGTAACTAGATCTGAGAGACTTTGTCACATTGATTATGAATTAAATTTGACTTGATTCAAATCAAATGAAGATCTTAAAAATGGTTCTATTTGTTGACATTCACCCATTCAATTCCACTCCATATGTTCCAGCAATACATCTAGAAATTCAAATACTCAAAGAGGAAATGGAATGAAGTATAGGTGATTGTTGAACAACTATTTCCTCTATCCAGCTGGAACATTAATGCAGGCAATAACTCTAACATTATTGAGATGTATATGATTATAAGTTTATGAGGGACATAGGGTAGACAGGAAGAAACATTTCCCTTGATGGAGGGATCAGGAACCAGGGGGTGTAGGTGAAAGGTAAGGGGAGGAGGTTCAAAGGGGATGTGAGAAAAAATGTTTAACACGCAGGCAGTGGTGGGAACCTGGAGCTCCATGCCTGTAAGGTTGGGAGAGGCAGAAACCCTCAGCACATTGAAGTAGTATTTAGATATATACAATACCTGTGATGCCAAGTTGTACAAAGCTATGGGCTTAGTGCTGGAAAATGTGAATAGAATAGTTTGGGAGTTGGTTATGACTGATGTGAACACAATGGCGTGAAGGGTCTTGGGTCTTTTCCTACACTGTAGATTGACTGAGTAAACTGATATATTAGAGTGAGAAAAACAGTATGCAAGTTAGTGGCAGGAAGAGATTCTAATTATTGGCTTATAAAGATACCCTAGACTTCAGACAAAAACAATATTGACCACAGATCCATTCAGTGTCTGAAATTAGGTTCAAACTGCACTGCAGAGCTTCAGAACATTAATTGAGATTAATACATCAGTGCAGTACTGATGAAATGCTACATAATCAGAGATGCAAACTTTCAGAAATGATATTAAACTGATGCCTCCTCTGCCTCAGGTTGGTTTGAATTCACTTTATTTTCAAATGTACTCAAATAAGTACAGTGAATGTTGATATCTCGTCATTTACAGTGTCATCTTTGGTACAAAGGTACATCGGTCCAGCTTCTTCAGTTACAAGAGTTTAGAAAATAGAGGAATAAAACGTCCAGCATTGCAGAAATAAACATCCAGAACATCAGTTGTGTGACCTAGGCCAACGATGGCACCAAGTTTCCAGTCTGTACCAGGCCCTAGCTCCAAATTGGGCCAGGCTACATCTCAAGGATCTGAGGCTGGCTGATTGCTTTGGTATCGCCCCAAGACTGGGTGACCACGCTGAGGCGATGCCAGGCTGAGAGACAACCATGCTGGGCCAAGACTACGTCATGCTGGGTGAGGGAGGTGGTGGTGGGGGGTTGGGGGACGGGCTGCCCCGCAACATCAGGAGGTCACCACTGGACACCACCACGCCAGGGCCAAGACAATGCCACGCTGGGGTGGTGGTGGGAGGTGGGCTTCCCTGCAACCATCCTATGCCGTAATGCCAGGCCAGGAGGTTATCATGGGATGCCCCTTGTCATGTCCGCGCTGAGGTCAGGAGTCAGCTGGAAGCTGGTAGTTAGTGTCAGTGGAGGGAAGAGATGCACTACAATTCAAAGCAGAGCCAAGATGCTTGACAATTTGGCTCATGTTTACTCCTCAACACCAGCATTAGTTTAATTTGTCACCTATCCAACCTGCAGGCTGCAGGCCTCGCTGTCCACTAGTTAGCCACTGAGTTTACCTACAGAACACACAGACAAAGGCAATTCATTAACATATCCTGGAGACATGAAAGACATTGTCAACTTGTAACTACATTCACTCATCGAAGATTTTGACATAGAGCTCAGCGTGTTAGAATGGGGAAAAATGGACATAGACAGATTTGAGTAAGACCTTCTTTAGTCATTGTAAATGAGACACATCAAAGCCAGAGTACTGTTAGATGTTGATAAAATGACATGAAAGAAAACTGACAAGCTAGAGGTGACTTGTCCTGAATACAACTTTTATTTTCAAAGAACATGTCCATTTTGAGCAGAAGTATTTTCTAAATGACTTGGCACCTTCAATCAAATGACTGACATGTTCAAGGGCAGGAATTCTCAAAGACTTTGCCATTAGCTAGATCTCATTCAAGGCAAAGTCAAATCATTTTGTCAAGTAGCTGATAAACTACTGCTCATATTTCATCACACCTTCCATCATGAATGATGCTCAAGTGTGTTTTTAAATATTAAACATAATAGAAGCTACAGGCAGATTACAAAGTATCCTAAACATTTCTGCAGTGATTTGCCTACAATTAAAAGTTCAGGGAAAATCAAGCACTTGAAACGCAAAACAGAATTCAGAATATTGCTGATTGTGATGTGTGGCATATTCTGTGAATTATGAGGATGGTACCAAATCAAGGGAATGCACTGATTGTTATCCAAGCAATATCCAAGAGGGAAAGTGTGTGACTGATGGCTGTCTCGTTTTGACTTTTATGTAGCTTTAGAAGTGGTCAATGCCACACATTTCACACAGCCTTCTGTCTGCACAAGCAAGCTTCTGTCAGATTTAAAATCACATCATAAACTGAAGTAATTAACAGCCAGCATTTTAATTGGAGCACATGAAATAGTTTGGTTTCACTTGGATTCTACCATGGCCAGAAAGCAAAGCGAAGGAGGGTCCTTTGATGTAATGAATGAATTCACATGCAACTTCATGCAGTGATGGTCAGTGTGTAAATGGTAGAGCTTAAGAACTTGAGGTGATTTACTGATTAACTCTGATTCCAGTTAACAGAAGTAAGCAGCACATAGATGAGGCTCAAGGTGATTTAAAAGGTGTTCTTTTGCACGCATAAAGGAGAAAGATATTTTGGCATTTAAGTATATATTTAACTAATGAGCTAACTAGAAGCTTTCTTCCAAAGAATTCCTGAGCAACCTGTGTCAATAAACATGTTCCTAATTCTATTATTACACAGCAGTCCTGTTGAAAGTGGGTAAGTTCAAAAGGCTGAAGTCTAATATTGTTTACTCTTTCTTTTCACAATTTGTTTCAAGCTAATTCTTGAGGCAGTTCTACGTTAAACGACCCTTGGATGGCAACAGCTTATCTTGTTGGAAAATAACATCTAAAACGTCAATGATATATTTGGCTGTAACCAACCAAAACTAACACGACTAATAAAGATACTTTATTGTAAAGGGCATTGCCTCTAATAGCTAAACCACTTGAGAGGCAACAGTAGGCAAACACAGATCGGCAAATAAGTCAGAAAGTTTTCTGAAAAACGGAAACTTTGGCGAGGTCTACCGCTAAACCTGACTGAATCCAGTGATCATAAAGATCCCATCAACTCTCGGACATCCATCATTATCAGTTAATGAACAGCCATTCCAAGAAACTTTTCAAGCCAGTGTATGATTCCATATTACATGTCATCTTCAGCGAAAGAATATAAATTCTTTGGTTAAAAATCCAACCAATAGCAAAAAAGTTTGAAGTGTTGGATTGATCTTTTTTGCAACTCTCACATTCCACGGAGAACCTTGAGGCACTGTACACCATTCAAAACATTCTTGAATGGAAGTCCTCTTGATCTACACAAATGTATTGGTCAGTTGTAGCTGAAAACAGATCCAGATCTACAAATGGTTGATGATTTCAGCTCAAACTCCATTCACTAGTTTGCTGATGACACCACTGTAATGGGTCAGGTCTCAAACAACGACGGGAGTGAGTACAGGAAAGAGACAGACAGCTTAGTGGCATGATGTAAAGACAGCAACCTCTCCCTCAATGTCAGCAAAATTAAGGAGCTGGTCATTGACTTCAGGAGGAGGCATGGAGGATATACTCCTGTGTGTGTCAATGGTGTTGAGCAGCAGGTGATCAAGAACTTTAAGTTCCCAGGAGTAAACATCTTCAACAATCTGCCCTGGTCTATCCACGTCGATGCAGCAGTTCGAGAAGTACACCAATAACTCAACTTTGTCAAAATGCTAAGGAAATTCAGCATACCACAATAACACTTACTAATTTTAGATTTGCACCCACAGAATGCATCCCATCCAGATGCATCACAGCATTGTATGGAAACTGCTCTGCCCAAGACCGTGAGAAATTAGAGTTATAAACACCGCCCAGTCCATCCATTGATTCCATCTATACTTCCCACTGCCTCGGGACGGCAGCCAACATCATCAAAGACCCCTCCCACCCCAGTTATACTCTTCCACCCTTTTCAATGGGGAAGAAGATACAAAAGTTTGAAAACATGTACCAACAAATTTAAGACAGCTTCTTCCCGGCAGTTATCAGACTTATGAATGGACCTCAAAGGTTAGAGCTGATCTTTCTCTGCACCTTCTCTGCAGCTGGAACACTACATTCTACATTCTGTTCGATTGCCCAGATATGTGTATGTCAGGTATGAGTTGGCTGTATATCATGCATGTATCTCAGTACGTGACAATAAATCAAATCAATTCAAATCGAATCAAAGATTTGACAAGTCTGTGTAAGAAGTCAGGAGAGGTTTGCAGAAAATTATCCATTGAGTTATCACCATGTGAAAAAATGTAACTTTATTTTCATTTTATTTTATAGAATCAAAGAATGTAGAAGGAGCTCTGAAACATATTGAGCCTATCCTGCCAAAAACATACTACTGTAGACAGGCAGGAGGCTGGAAGAACACAGCTAGACAGGCAGCATCAGGAGGTGGAGAAGGCAATGTTTTGGGTGTAACCCTTCTTCAGAAATGGGGTCACCTTATTCTCCCCAATCCTGAAGAAGGATTATACCCAAAACATCAACTTCTCCACCTCCTGATGCTGCCTGGTTTGCTGTGTTCTTTCAGCCTCCTGCTTGTCTAGTTTGGATTCCAGAATCTGCAGTTGTTTGGTCTCTAAAAGTAAACCACTATCTATACTAGTCCCACTTTTCAGCACGACGTCCATAGCCTTGATGCTTTGACATTTCAAATGCTCATCCAAGTACTTTTTCAAGCTTGTGAAATTTGCTGCCTTAATACCTTTCTCCTCAGCAATGTATTCCAGACCCTCAACAGTCTCTGAGAGAAAACATTTTCCTCATGGCCCCTCTAAACATTTTGCCTTTCACTTTAAAATTATGCCCTCCTGTTATTGACCGTTTGACTAAGGGAATTAATTGCGTTCCATCCACCCTATCCATGCCCGTCATAATCTTATACCCCTCTATCGGGTCCCCTCTCAGCCTTCTGTATCTCCAAAGAAAACAATCTGAGCTTATCCAGCCTCTCTTCTTCTCTCAAATGCTCCATCCAAGATGATATCCTGATGAATCTACTCTTCATCCCCTGAAGTGCAATCATACCTTCTTATAGTGCAGTGACCAGAACTGCACTCAGTCCTCCAGCTGTGTTCAGTTTCAAGTCCATTAATGCTTCTGTGGAACAGTCAATGGTAGACCTGCTCATTCTCTCCAACACTGTTTTTATTTCAGATCTCCAGCATTTATTTGATACGCTTACCAAAGATGGAAGCACAGGGCCACAAGGCACAGAGAAATGGGATGATCACTACTACACATCACTCAATCTTGAAACCCCTTTGTCTGGTCGGTCAGCATCACACCAAACTGAACTAACCATTGCTTCATTCAGTGGTATTTGATTATTGGCAGGAAAGCAGCTCCAGTACAACTGGCCTTGGAACATCTAAGATATAGAAGTGAAAGAAATGGCCATGGATGTCTCTCAATCCCCAGCCAGTGAATCCTGGTGGAATTGAAAGGTGCAGCAATTTAATCTGAGCTAATCAACTTAGAATCCCTACAGTGTGGAAACAGGCCCTTCGGCCCCAATAAGTCCACACCAACCTTCCGAAGAATAACCCACCCAGACCCATTCCCCTACCCATCCCTGCACATTATGGGCAATTTAACAAGGCCAATTCACCTAACCTGCACAGCTTTGGACTGTGGGAGGAAACCCACATGGACACAGGGAGAATGTGCAAACTCCACACAGACAGTCGCCAGAGGCTGGAATTGAACCCAGGTCCCTGCCACTATGAGGCAGCAGTGCTAACCACTAAGCCAAAATGCTGCCCCACATTGGAGTAGACCATTCAGACTTTCAAGCTTGTTTCACCATCAAATCAGATAATGGGTGATTAGTACTTCAACTCTATTTACCCATCTTTGTTCCATATCCCTGGATACCTTTTATCCAAATAAAAAAACCTGTCATTCTCAGTCTTGAAAACTCTAATATCAACAACACATTATAGCAGAATGCTCCAGATTTCCACTCCCATTTCTGAAATGGCGTATCCTAACGTTATGCTTCAGCTGCCTAAGTCAAATTGTAAAATTGCACCTCACTATTCTGGGCATCCCATCCAGAGGAAATTATTTCTTGATGCCTACTCTTCTCAACTTCCTTTACCATTTTAGTTCTAATCATCCTTCATCTCTTTGATGGAATTAATGATGGCCAATTTGAGAGTCAGTGCAGGAAAGTAGTTGTGATTTTAAATGGCTAAAATTCAACATTATTTAATCTCATCTGAGCCTTCAAATCCACTGTATAAATACTCTATATAATGAAATGGTTAAAGGTAACAACCATTTGTAAATTTCAGACCTAGGCTCAGAAAAACTCAGTACAAAATGATTGATTTTTATTTCTTTTGTGTTCATTGTTGGTTGTGAGAGATTGTGCAGCATGATGGATGGAATACTCATTGCCAGACTTTTTTTTGTATTTAATACTTCTGACAATATCCAAGAAAGACTTTAGGTTTCAAAGGTTCCTCATTCGTTCTGGAATCACCTGGAGTGGAGTTGATCCATTTGTTTTTAATCAAACTAGGTCAGTGAAGGTAAAGTAAAAGAAAAGCCAAGCTAAAATTTGGCAATTGTCTTTTACAGAAGATGTTCTATGAACAATAGATAGACCTAACATCTGCCAGGATACTGCTCCATGGAGTTTCGTGAATGGACAGCTATCATGTTAAAGGTACTGGTTGAATAATTAATTGTCTGCCCAGGACAGATCAACTCTGAGTGAGATAATTTAAAACAGTAAAATAAATTGGACCAGTTTATCCAGGAAGTGACAATCTGCATGAGAATGCCACTCTGCTCCTTCTATAGTTTTATAGAAAAAGAAAGCTGAGCATTTCTGTCAGGAGATTCCAATCAAGCCCTCTCAGAAATGCAGAGTTGCAATTCAATTCTGACAGTTTTCTAAGAGACTCAGAGCTGTACAGCACGGATATAGACCCCTCCATCCAACGCATTCATGTCGACCAGATATTCAACATTAATTCTGTCCCATTGGCCAGCACTTGGCCCAAATTCCTCGAAACCCTTCCTATTGATACAGCTAGGGCTCTGGCCCGAAACGTCGAATTTCCTGTTCCTTGGATGCTGCCTGACCTGCTGTGCTTTAACCAGCAACACATTTTCAGTATTGATACACCTATCTAGATACCTTTTAAATGTTTTAATTGTACCAGCCTCCACCACTTCCTCTGGCAGCTCATTCCATACACGCACCACCCTCTGTGTGCCTCTTAGCTCCCTTTTAAATCTTTCTCCTCTCCCCTTAAACCTATGCCCCCTAGTTTTGAACTCCCCAACTCTGGGGAAATGACCTTGGCTATTCACCTTATCCATGATCCTCGTGACTTTATAAACCTCTATAAGGTCATTTTCCTCAGCCTCTCATGCTCCAGGGAAAATATCCCCAGTCTATTCATAGTGTAGACCTGTCAGGAGTAGGAAAACTATGTTCCCTTGTACACAGCAGCTAGCAACTGGTTCCGATGGTCCAAAGTCTAAGCATCATCGGCAGCCACTTAGACAGCTGCTGCCATACAGGTAATTGTGAGCTGGGAAGGTTGTGTTCCAGATGGATAGTGGAGATAGGTTCAGAGGGTACTATCTGGATAGGATACAGAGTAAGTAAGTCAGCAGCTGAGTTGGTTGCCAGCTGAGCAGGGTCCTTGTGTATGTTCAAGGCTGAGATAGATTCTGGATCAAGGAATCAAGGGTTAAGAGGAAAAGGCAGGAAAGTGAACATGAGGAATGTTGTATCAGCCAAGATCCGATTGAACAGCCAACTCCTTCTCCTGTTTCTTATGGGCCATATGAAAGGGGAGATTGGTCAGGTTCTGAGCGGGGGGTGGTAGAGGAAGCGGGGAGGTCAGCTGCAGGGCAGGAGAATGGGGGCTCGGTCCACAGGGAGTGAAGGTGGGTTGGGTCTGGAGCAGGAGTTGGGGGGGGGTTGAAGTGTCAGTTCCAGGTGTCATCTCAGGGACTGGGGCATGTAGCAGGGGTGGGAGAGGGGCTTTGAGGTAAATATGGGATCAATGAAGAAACCTTGATTTATCTATTAACTTAATTTCATCCGAACCCTCTGAATTCTTGGATTTATATGGATACTTTCAAAGGGTGACAAGTGTAGAGGAATTGTCCAGTGGAATCTTCAATTCACAAGGAAATTCCTTCAGAGTCGGTTACAATGGGGATTAACAGAAGTTGCTGGAAAAGCTCAGCAGGTGTGGCAGCACCAGTGAAGAGAAATCAGAGTTAACATTTCAGGTCTGTTGACCTTTCCTTAGAAACATTAACTCTGATTTCTCTTCACAGATGCTGAGCTTTTCCAGCGACTTCTGTTTCTGTACATTGGAATAGCGACAGTCTGATGATTGGAAAATTGGGCCATTTCCAGTTATGGAGCAAACATTGCAGCAATTGATTGCCAAGTGTGCAGTCCAACTACAGCCTAATATCATACACACAGCTCATGGAGCTCTTAAAGGTGAGCTCACTTAAAGGCAAGGTGCTCATGAATATGTCCCTACTTTCCAATACCATGAATAACAACTGAGCCTAAGATACTCTATGACTTAGAGATAAGGTGCTGAAATGTAAAGATTGCATAATGGTGACTTTGTCTGGATGTTCATTAATTCCCAAAGCAATCACTGATAATGTCAGTAAGTCCTGCCTGTGTTGTTGAGTTTTTAATTCATGGACTGCAGTTGGTATTCCAAAATTTGCTTATCCTGATGCACAGCACCCAAGTATTGTTCGAGTTGAGCCACTAATTAATCTCATTCCTCCGTCTGTTTCAAAGTGGTTCAATTCTTTTTAACAATTACTGTTTGTTTCTTCAGAGTTTCTCACTCTGATGTGGATTTTATGCTCTGGATGCTTCTTCTGTCCCTGACAAAGTTTAGCCTGACGTTGGTTCAATACATGTTCTCCCTCATAATCTGCTCGATAAACTGTCCAGCCTTTCAAATGCTTCTGCTCTTAGATTTCTCTGAAGCGCAGATATCTTCCACCAGCTGCCTTGTGCCCAGTTTGGTTTTCTGTACGTCCTACTCAAGTTCCTTACCAGGGCATCATTGCTGGCATTTACAGTCAGTTCTGATGTGACGCAATAGTTCCATTTGCATGTGATCTCACGTTACAAGAAAATCACGGAACAGCCACACATTTAAACTAATGAGGTCGGGATCATGTTACAACCAATACAGGTAAGGAACGTTTGCATTCTATAAACAATGGTCGAAATTCTTCAATCACGTTAAAGCCAATTTGCGTTGAACAAACACATTATAGCAGAACCAACTGCATTTCTGAAATATCTGTCACACAATTGATTTGCCCTATGTGTACTGCACATCTTCAGCTATATTTGCAGGTTAGTCATTTTGTCTAGAAATGATTTGAACTCAAGCCAATGAGGAAGTTCCCAGACCAAGTGATTTTGGCATTGGCTGGAAAGTTGGGAAAATGGTGAGAGATTGGCACTGAGGTGCCTTCCACCGTCAAAAGCAAAACATCTGTCTTTACATCCAAGTGTTGAACGATGAGATGATATTCTCTCTTGTGAGTGGCAAGGGGCCTATTTGCATGCACTAGTGTGCAGTAGCATGCTTACCATTGTATTATGTCACCTCATCAAGGAGTAGTTTCCCATTGTCTCACCCGTTGGACAGGAAAAATTCCTGACATGAAACTCCGAGCAGTATCCTGGTAACTCCAGCTCACTGCTTGCTCTTCTGGTCTTCCATCACTCACCAGCATCTCAGGGCATGCGCCATAGGGAGTGACTGCAAGCACTGCTCCTTCCAACCCCACCTCCCCCATTCCAACCAACCAACCAGGAGGATGTTCAGTCCCCATTGCCAAAGTGAAGGGAATGACTTTGTGTCTGACGTGTCCAGGGCAGCTTCAGATGGCCAGGACTTGACTGAATGCATGATTGGGCTGTAAATATAGCACTGTAAATATGGCCAGGAATTAGCAGGGGCCAGTAATTCTGTCTGTGGGAAGTGGAAGAATACAATGAGCAAGCAGGCTGACAAAGGGGTATGGTGCGTGGGTAATAAGGTGAGTTTGGAAAAAATACTATGAAGGCATTTGCAAGGCACATCGCAAGAAACTCTCCATGACGTTGTCAAAATTGACACCTCGCTAATTTCTGGCAAGATTCAGCTCAATGTTTCTGTAGCTGCTTCTGCAAAGCATTTCTTTGTTCTTCACATGTGCAACATGGGCACTGCTGGTTGGCCAGCATTTCTTGTCCATCCTTAACTGCCCCTTGAGAAGGTGGGGGTGAGCTACCTTTTTAAACCGCTGCAGCCCATGTGCTGTAGGTGGATTCACAATGCTGTTAGGGAGTGAATTGCAGCATGTTGACCCAGTGACTTTGAAGGAAGGGCGATATATTTCCAAGTCAGGATAGTGAGTGGCTTGGAGGGGAACTTGCAGGGGGTGGTGACCCCATGTATCTGCTGCCCTTGTCCTTCCAGATGGAAGTATCCAAGGGTTTGAAAAGTGCTGTCTCAGGATCTTTGGTGAATCTCTGCAATGTACACATTGTTGTGACTGAGTGTCGGTGGTGGAGGGAGTGGATATTTGTGGATGTGGTGCCAATCAAGCGGCTGCTTTGTCCTGGGTGGTGTTAAGCTTCTTAAGTGTTGTTGGAGCTGCACCCATCCAGGCAAGTGGGGAATATTCTATCACACACCTAACTTGTGCCTTATAGATGGTGGACAGGCTTGGAGGAGTTTTCAAATGAGTTACTCATTGCAGTATTCCTAGGCTCTGACCTGCTATTGTAGCTACTGTTTGTGTACTGAGTCCAGTTGAGTTCCTCATCAATGGTCAACCCTCAGGATGTTGATAGTGGGGGAGTTCAGTGATGATAACACCATTGAATATCAAGGGGTGGCAGTTAGATGGTCTCCTATTGATGATGGTCATGCCTGGCATTTGTGTGAAAGGAATGTTGGTTGCCATTTGTCAGCCCAAGGCTAGATATTGTCCAGATATTGTTGCATTTGAACATGGTTGAGAGTGTGGTGCTGGAAAAGCACATCAGGCCAGGCAGCATCCGAGGGGCAGGAGAATCGTCATTTCGGGCATAAGCCCTTCATCAGGAATTTGAACATGTACTGCTTCAGTATCTGAGGAGATGGTTAGGCCTAGGACATTACTCTGAGGAACTCCTGCAGAGATGTCCTGGCACTGAGATGACTGACCTCCAACAACCACAATCATCTTCCTATATGCCAGGCATGACTGCCACCATTGGAGAATTTTCCCCAATACCCATTGATCCCAGTTTTGCCAGGGCTCCTCAATGCCACACTCGGTCAAATGTGGCCTCGATGTCAAGGGCTGTCCCCCTCCCCTCTGGAATTCCGCTCTTTTGCCCATGTTTGAACAAAGGCTGTAATGAGGTTAGGAGCTGAGTGACCCTGGGGGAGCCCAAACTGGGCGTCACCAAGCAGGTTATTGCTGAGCAGGTGCTGCTTGATAGCCCTGTTAATGAGCCCTTCCATCACTTTACTGATGATGGAGAGTTGACTGATGGGGCAGTAAGTGGCTGGGTTGGATTTGTCCTACATTTCTTGTACAGGACATACCTGGGTAATTTTCCACATTGTTGGGAAGATGCCAGTGTTGTAACTGTACTGGAACAGCTTGGCTCGGGGAGCAGCAAGTTCTGGAGCAAACGTCTTCAGTACTAATGCCGGAATGTTATCAGAGCCCGTAACCTTTGCAGTATCCAGTGTCTCCAACTGTTTCTTGATATCATGTGGAGTGAATCGAATTGACTGAAGATTAGTACCTGAGATGCTGGGGACCTCTGGAGAAAACTGAGATGAAGGTTTTTGTCAAAGCTTCAGCCTTATCGTTTGCACTGATGTGCTGGGCTCTTCCATCATTGGGGATGGGGATATTGGTAATGCCTTCCCCTCCAGTGATAATTCTCCATCACCACACATTACATTATATGGCATGTCTGCAGAGTTTACATCTGATCCATTGTTTGTGGAATCGCTTAGCTCTGTCTATTACTTGCACCTTAGATTGCAAGTCCATAGCTCTCTGAAAGTAGGAACACAAGTGGGTAAGGTAGTAAGGAAGGCAAATGGCATGCTTGCTCTCATTGGTTGGGGCATTGGGTAGAAAAGTTGGCAAGTCATTTTGCAGCTGTATACAGCTTCAGCTAGGCCACTTTTGGAGCATTATGTACAGTTCTGGTCACCACACTGTTACAAGGCTTTGGAGAGGGATGAGGCTGGGGGACAATGTCATATACTGTTTGGCATGCAACTGGTCTTGTGTGGTACCTTCACCAGACTGACCCCTCATTCTAAGTATGCCTGTTGCTGTTCCTGACAGGCCCTCCTGCACTCTCCATTGAAACAGGACTGACCACTGGTTTGAAGGTAATGGTTGAATGGGTGATATGCCAGGCCATGAGGTTACAGATTTTGAGAAAGTGAGGACTGCAGATGCTGGAGATCACAGCTCGAAAATGTGTTGCTGGAAAAGCGCAGCAGGTCAGGCAGCAAAGGAGCAGGAGAATCGACGTTTTGGACATAAGCCCTTCTTCAGGAATGAGAAGAGTGTGCCAAGCAGGCTAAGATAAAAGGTAGGGAGGAGGGACTTGGGGGAGGAGCGTTGGGAATACGATAGGTGGAAGGAGGTTAAGGTGAGGGTGATAGGCCGGACAGGGGGTGGGGGCGGAGAGGTCGGGAAGAAGATTGCCGGTCAATAAGGTGGTGCTGAGTCTGAGGGTTGGGACTGACACAAGGTGGGGGGAGGGGAAATGAGAAAGCTGAAGAAATCTGCATTCATCCCTTGTGGTTGGAGGGTTCCTAGACGGAAGATAAGGCTCTCTTCCTCCAGCCATCGTGTTGCTATGGTCTGGCGATGGAGGAGTCCAAGGACCTGCATGTCCTTGGCAGAGTGGGAGGGGGAGTTAAAGTGTTCAGCCACAGGGCAGTTGGGTTGTTTGGTGCGAGTGTCCCAGAGGTGTTCTCTGAAACGTTCTGCAAGTAGGCAGCCTGTCTCCCCAATGTAGAGGAGGCCATATCAGGTGCAGCGGATGCAGTAAATGATGTGTGTGGAGGTGCAGGTGAATTTCTGATGGAAATGGAAGGATCCCTTGGGGCCTTGGAGGGAAGTAAGGGGGGAGGTGTGGGCGCAAGTTTTGCATTTCTTGCGGTTGTAGAGGAAGGTGCCGGGAACAAAGGTTGGGTTGGTGGGGGGTATGGATCCGATGAGGAATCCAACCACACGGGATGAATGCAGATTTCTCCAGCTTTCTCATTTCCCCTCCCCCCCACCTTTTCTCAGTCCCAACCCTCAGACTCAGCACCGCCTTTTGACCTGCAATC
Organism: Hemiscyllium ocellatum; assembly: GCF_020745735.1. Classification (NCBI taxonomy): domain Eukaryota; kingdom Metazoa; phylum Chordata; class Chondrichthyes; order Orectolobiformes; family Hemiscylliidae; genus Hemiscyllium; species Hemiscyllium ocellatum. Next base: position 58,591,714 of record NC_083422.1, on the reverse strand, counting down.
TTCTTCCTGACCTCTCCGCTCCCACCCCTCTCCGGCCTATCACCCTCACCTTAACCTTCTTCCACCTATCGTATTCCCAACGCCCCTCCCCCAAGTCCCTCCTCCCTACCTTTTATCTTAGCCTGTTGGACACACTTTCCTCATTCCTGAAGAAGGGCTTATGCCCGAAACATCGATTCTCCTGCTCCTTTGATGCTGCCTGACCTGCTGCGGTTACAGATTATGTTCAACCCTGTTAAGTATAATCAATTATAAGTGTATGTTGCCCAAAATCTTCCCGTAAACTATCAAACTTTTCGTTGGATTGATAATACCAACATTGTAGTTAATCCTACTTCCTTTTTCTCGTTCAGTTTTTCATTTGTCTTTGTGAGCTGAACAGGCGTATATCCCCTTAATGTCACCTTAGAGATGATGTTTTCAGGGTATATCCTGAGTTAGTTAAACCTTTTCCTCTTGAATTTCCATTTTTCTCTGCACAGAGGACAGCTGAGGTTTTAGCTTCACTAATTCAAATGAAAATGTGAAGTGTTCTATTATTTTTCAACCCCTAGCTCTTCAAGTGTTTCTCGAATAGTCTGTTGCAGAGCCTGTTGTGTCTCTGATGTCTGATTGATTCTGTAGATTGAGACTAGTGCTGGGTCACCTCATGCTGGTTTACCTGTAATTACTCATGCAGTAGTGTCTACAAAGTAGAACATCTGCAATATGCAGACTAATTGATTACACTTGTACTCCAGCATGACTGATCATGCACATGAAATTGCTGAACAGCTTAAAGTTGTATGCTTGAAGTTTTACATTCATAGGTTTCATTGTGGCTTCCCTTGCCTGTGGCTACATGTTTTATTAAAATTCACAGGGGCAGCATTTTGATTTGTGCTTCTAGCCAACAACAAATAGGCACCAATTTTATGAAGACCAATAACTTAACACTTCTGCAAACACTTCATACAAAGTGATGCCAATAATGGGTGGCATGGCAGCTAAGTGGTTAGCACTGCTGTCTCACAGCGCCAGGGACCTGGGTTCAATTCCAGCCTCAGACACATTCTCCCAGTGTTTGTGTGGGTTTCCTCCGGGTGCTCCAGTTTCCTTCCACAATCCAAAGATGTGCAGGTTAGGTGAATTGGCCATGCTAAATTGCCCATAGTGTGCATGTTAGGTGCATTAGTCAGGAGTAAATGTACAGGAATGGGGAATGGATTTGAGTGGGATACTCTCCGGAGGGTTGGTGTGGACTTGTTGGGCTAAAGGGCATGTTTCCACACTGGAGGGTTTCTATTCTAATGTTCTCCATGAGGGTGACAATAGAAATACTCTTGGTCTCCCTGTGCACATTTGCAGATTCTGGTTTGTCAGCCACTTCATGGTGGAGTTGTGAGTAGTGAGGAAGTAGTGTCAAAGGATACAGCAGGATATAGATTAGTTGGATAGTTGGGTGGAGAAATGGAGATGGAATTTAATCCGGGCAAGTGTGAGGTGCGGACATATTTTGGGAGGTCCAATGTAAGAGAAAAGGTATACGGGAAATGGCATTACCCCTAGCAGCATTGAGGTACAGGGGGACTTTGGAGTGCAAGTCCATAGCTCTCTGAAAGTGGCAACGCAAGTGGATCAGGTCAGAAAGAAGGCAAATGGAATGCTTGCTGTCATTGGTTGGGGCATTGGGTATAAAAGTTGACATGTCATGTTGCAGCTGTATGCAACTTCAGCTAGGCCACTTTTGGAGCATTGTGTACAGTCTGGTCACCACACTGTTACAAGGATGTGGAGGCTTTGGAGACGGATGAGTCTGAGGGACAATACCATCAAAGTATACAAAATGAGGAGGGACATGGATAGAATGGATACTCGCAGATATTTTCCCAGGATCAAATATGAGGGGGCATAAGTCTAAGGTGGGATGGGAAGGTAAAAGAATATGTATAAAGAATAAAATTGTTGCAAAGGGTAGCAGGTATCCGAACACACTGCCAAGGGGGGTGGTTTAAGAGGCATTTAGACAAAACATGAACAGACAGGGAATGAAGGAATACAGCCCATGTGCAGGCAGATGGGAGTAGTTTAGAATGACATCAGGGTCAGCACAGGTACGGTGGGCCCAAAGGGCCAATTCCTGTCCTATACCTGTTCTGTGTATTAGGTGGTCATTATTGAAGCTTGCACACGGGCTGTGAAGGTTGGTGCCCAGCTCTTTGTAGTTGTACCAACCATTAACCTAGTGCAGTGCCTCTGTGTTCTTTTCTGCCATTTGCCTGGCAAAATTGGTCAAAAGCTGGGCATTTCCTTGGAGCACACAAAAAGACACACCTTCCACATGTCTTGCTAACATTGGTGTCTTCCAGTGAGGGTATCACCAGTCAGTATTGTACCTTAGGCATGTGAACTTTATTGGCCCAAGGAGATCACTTTGTATTCATGTTCATCTCTCAAAAGTTCTTTGACACTATAAGCTTTATGATTTATTTACAAATCTCTTTGGAAAGTGTCCACACAAGTGGATGCAATCACCTATTGGTTAGCTCACCATCTGAAAACTTACATAATGATCCCTCTTCTCTGTATCTGCTAACAAAAAGTGTGCATGGAATCTGCAGGCTTCAGTCCAAGCAATATGAATTCCAGTCAATATAGAAGTTAAATCTGGTTCTGAATTAGTCCCTACCTTTTGGGTATCTTTTAGCTCTTCAGCTATTAAACCTGACTTATTAAGTTTGTAATTTAGAAACCGCTCTAAATAAAGCATGTTAAAACCTTGCTTTTCCAAATCAGACACATTCAAATCTAGAAACCATAGCTCTAAACATTTTTAAAATTTTAACATTTGTTGGGAGGTCTACTGTGTCCCAGTTTAAAACAAGGAATTTTGTTGACATTCTGACAGTATGCCTTTAGTCTTCCCTTGTTTACTGTCAATCTGGCACCCTGCCTGATCCACTTGTCTTTCTCAATCAGTGAAACTCCCCTCTTGATAAGGATTTACCTGTTCACCAGCACAATCTGTGTACCCAGAGAGTTATTCGTGTGTTTTAGCTCAACATACGTTTGCCCACCATGTTTTTAACCTGTAGATTAACTTGCTTGCATCCTATTCAAGATGTGGAGAGGTGGTGGTCTAGTGGTATTATCCCTGGACTGTTAATCTAAAGACCCAGATAATGTTCGCAGGTTTGCATGTTACCATGGCAGATGGTGGAATTTGAATTCCATCAAAAAGAAAATCTGGAATTAAGAATCTAATGGTGACCATGAACCCATTACTGATTGTTGGAAAACCCATCTGGTTCACTAATGCCCTTTAGGGGAGGAAACTTCCATCCTTACCCAGTCTGGCCAACATGTGACTCCAGGCCCATAGCAATGTGGTTGACTCTTGACTGCCCTCTGGGTACCTAGGAGTGGGTAACAAATACAGGCCAAGCCAGTGACACCCTCATCCAATGAATCAGTAAAAAAGACACTATCAGTATGTTGTTTTCACTGTTGCTCACATCATGTTTATGATAACTACCTCATAATCAGTCATGGTAAGTCTGTAGATCATTTCATTTAAAGTAATAAAAGGCATTCCACATTATGAAACAGACATGACAGCAAAGCAACAGATTTTCATGCATATGCTGTTTACAGGGCAACAGCAAACTAACTGTGAGACAGAGTCCTAATAGTGAATACACACAGCACATGGAATGCTTCACAGTGAATCTTCTTAAAATGTTAAGCGCACATACAACATGTGTTTGCGAGCTTGACAGTTTTTAGTTGAATTTCTGCCCAGAATGCACCTTCGAGTCTTAGACACATCAGCCTGGGGAAAGGATTCTCACAATCAATTCTGTCTGTGCCTCTCACAAGTTTGTATTCCTCAACGAGATTCCATCCCCTCAGCCTCCTCTGCTCCAACAAAAACAAACCCAGCCCACTCAGCCACTCAGTACAACAACCTGAGGAAAATCCAACCTACTAATTTTGATGAATGCATGATGGAAATATCGTGCATTAAAATAACAAAATGTTACCAATATCCAGTTATTTCTTTAAATATCTGTGCTATTAATTCAGGTTTAAGTATCATGTGCGCTATTGTAAGTGTGTGTGTATTACCTTCATAACTGTATATGCAACACACTCTATCCACTGTATGCAGTGTTCCAGATTGGCCTAAGCTTAAATGAGGTGCTACAGAAATGTACATTTTATTTTTCTTTCACTCATGTTGAGTTAGTTAATCTCAGACAGGATGGGTATGTTATAGCTAGTTGGATCAGGATGTAACAGTCAGGCTCAATGAGGGAGCTAACAGCATTCAGGGATTCTGCTGTTGACTGTACAAAAAGTAAAAATCATACAACACCTGGTTATAGTTCAACAGGTTTAATTGGAAGCACACTAGCTTTCGGAGCATAGCTCCTTCATCAGGTGGTTGCGAAGGACACATTTGTAAGGCACAGAATTTATAGCAAAAATTTACAGTTTGATGTAACTGAAATTATACATTGAAAAATACTTGATCGCCTTTGAGTATTTTATTTGTTCAAATAGCATTATAGTTTCACTTCTTTCATGTGTAAATCACAAAACTTTTTTTTTTAAAAAGTTAACTGTAACAATTAGTGTTAGCTAGGCAATATTTTGATGACTGTGTTATGGTTCTCATTGGAGATCAGGATACCCAATATTCCATGATGAAGGATTGCAGAGAAAGGCTTAATTTATATTTCTGGAGATGTTTGCTATCTTGCCTAAGGTTTGAGGGGGTTCTATGTTCCACTGCAATGTAAGTGGATGCTCTGCCAAGGAATGCCTCGATTCGAGAGCCACAAAAACACCTATCTCAACTAATTTAAAATAGCCACATTTTGACCCTGCCAGCTGCAAACCATTAATGCACAACCTTTCAAGGAAACTTTACGACTTACAGGGAAAAATAAAGAAAGCAGACAGCCCACATGTACAGCTCTCTATTGCCATATCTCACCCAATTCAGTCTGTTTCCAGTGGGCTAATCCTGAACAAGTGTGAGGAAATAACTACCTGATCTGTGCTGGGAATGAATGATCTTTGCTGACTGCACAGTTGGAATGTTTAATGATCCCAATCTGTGTTCTCTTTTTAAAATGCTGTTTAAATTTGAGACACACAAAAACGGGTGAAAAAAAACACAAAGAAATGAAAAACCAAAAGGTTGACATCAGACTGCACACAGCAGACGTGCTATATTACAACAAATTACAATCTCCAAAAGTTCATTAAAATGTGGAACACCCAAGGCAAGATCGAACGATCAATACCAGTGTCAAGACAGCATATAAAACCAGGGCAAGACATGGTATAGCACAGTTTTGAGAAAAAATGGGACTTAATATTGGCAGCGGTCTCTGGAAACAACTAATCAAATAATGGGAATTACATAAGGGAAAATCCTTGAATAATTATTAAACTGTGAATAAAACTCAGTCATATAAACGGAGGTTTAGTATTTCTTGATATGAATTGTTCCTTTTAAAATCATGCCAATCTCCCCCACTGCTGCAATGGTGTTCTTTTAAACGGTGTCTATAAACACCCAAAGCATACTGTCAAGTAATTCTTCCACTAACGCTGATGAGCTAACAGGCCTCGAATCAGTGGGTACTGTGGTACACCCTTTAGCTCCAAAGAAAATCAAAACATTAACAACTATCCATTTTGCCCAGAGCACTGTTCATGTTGAAATTTGCTACTGATTTAATTACACTTCTTATTTTCTTTTCCCCCCAGAAACTTTCACAAGTGCTGTGGGTTATTTTACTACTTTCCATTCCATCCAGCGTGTTTTAATGATGTGCTGTGAATTCTGGCAGACTGATTGAACATGTGACATGGAAAGGTGCAGGGCATGCTACAGTGGGGTGGCTCTATTAGAATTATTCCTGCAGTATTATAGGCCCAGTTAATTCATTTGGTGCAATTAGAGATAATGAAGATGTCAAGAAACAATTCCAAATTTGATACTCAGCCAGGCCCGAGCTGGCTGAATTTGATAAGATCAAGCTCTTGACAATGGCAGAGGTTGTGGTACAAACACTTCAACCAAAGTATATATATCTGGAAGTTCAAACAACTTCCGGAAGTCATGTTACTGCTGTAATGTTGGAAACAGGGCAATCAATTTTATTCGTCAAATTCCCACAAACAGCTATGTGAAAATGACTATATCATTGTTTTCTTTTCCCCATGAATAACAACTTAACTGAATTGTACCACAAGATATTGTACATCCACCGAATAGGGAGGCAGGGTCTTAATTAGCACCTTCAACAAAAGGGAGCCCTCCAAGGATGCTGCCCTGGAGTGTCAGCCCAGATTTTGAGGTGCTGGTGTTGGACTGGCATGGACAAGGTCAGATCACACGTCAAGAGGTTATAGCTCAACTGGTTTATTTGAAATCACAAAGTTTTGGAGTGCTGCCCCTTTGTCAGGGAAAGTAGATGGAAGCGCACAGGCTCCACTCTCCCTGACAAAGGAGCAGTGCTCTAAAAGCTTGTGATTTCAAATAAGCCTGTTGGATTGTAATCAGATGTGGTGTGACTTTTGACCTAAGTTTTGTGAGTGGGAACTCAAAACCTTACAGTTCAGAGCCTACTCAGTGCTACCAGTTAAGCCACAATTACCACAATGACGAACTATCGTTTTACTTTTCTAGGATTGTTACACTTGCATTGAAGAGTAGAACTTAGAATTGAGATGTTGCTGAAGGGGTTCTTCTTATGCTGTCATATGTCATAACCACAAACTTGAAAAGGAGAAGATAACATCTCTTTATCGTTGTCGAGTGAGCCTACTGGGGACATGTGAAGAGAACATCTGAATTGGGTTCAGATCACTATCAGGTCCTAGAAGATGCGTATCACAAGCCTTATACACGGAAAACCTGGACTTGAACAAAGGTCAGGACGTGGTTGGTAACTGCTGATCTTTGTCTCAGCAAGAATCAATGCTTTCAAGAGAAAAAGAAAAGACAGACTGAAGCTATTCACTCAAGTTTCAGCTTCAGTTCAAGGTTCCAGGATCATGTCTAGCTGTAGGGTTTGAGTAGAAAAATTGAGACTGATACTCCAGGTCATCTTTCTGATGAGACATTAAATCAAGGCCCTCTCCCTCTCTGTTCAGGTGGCTGTAAAAGATCCTGAGGTACTACATTAAAGAAGAATTTGAAAGTTGTTATCTCCAATAACGCCATCATGGCCAATAGTTTTCCCACAGTCAGTATCACAGGAAACAGTTTGTCTGATTATTGTCACATTGATTATTGTTATATGGAAATTAGCTTCCAGAGTTTCCACATTACCACAGCCACTATACACTTCAGAAGTATTTCACTTGCAATGCAAGATGTCTAACTGTACAAAAAAAAACGTAAATACAAGCATTATGACCAGTCCTCAGGCAATGTTCCCAATTTTACTATGGTTCTATATAGGGTACCAAATTGTTTAACTCCCAGGCATGGAGGGACATACTGACTCCTCTGTTTTGTTCACTTGTCCCCTTAGTTGGTCGCAACAAGATTAATTTATAAGAGATCTCTTCACTTATGATGCCTTCCTTTGAGATGAAAGGAATTTAGGTTTTAGGGACAACCACTTAATCAGGCTGATTTGAGTTAACAAAAGAGTAAGGGAGAAGACATAACAGTGTGATATGTATTTGCACGTATTAGAAAGAGGGGAATCCATAAAAAGATAAAAATTAAAGGAAAGGTATACAGAGCAGTCTCAGAGTCATTGTGAAGAGTAGATAGTACAATATTGCAGCCATTACAGTGGATATTACCAGTAATGCTGACAATGTTGATGGAGATTCTTGGCTTTGGAAGTTGCCTGAAATTCTTTCATGCTGGTTCCTTTTAACAGAAGCTGCTAGCTGGCAGCAGTCAGAGTGATTTTATAATGCTATTCTTTACCTACAGTGCAGAAGCATTTAATGGCAGTTCTCAAGACCATCATCTTTACAGCACACTAATACCGGGGCAACAGGCCACTAACACAGACAGACCAGGATTAAACTTTACTCTAACACCCTGTTTTTGGTATATCTTGGAAAGGTAAAATGTTAAATGTGTCTAGAGGAGATGGTAAGAAGTTGATTCTGTTCCATTTTATTCTCTCCACTTAAGTTTCTAAGATTCTGTACAGGTGTGATATTTCAGAATTCCTCCCCAGACAGCTAATAAATTTATATCTGCAGTCTCTTTAGGCTGCAACTCATTTTTCTTTAAAAACAACATGTTGCAATTGTAAGTTCAATATGTCCATAGGTGAACCAGGATTATAATTTATGGTCATTACACCAGTCCTTCTTTTCCTTCAGCAGAATAATTTTGAAGATTGATAAGGAAGCAATTTTCCACCCAAGTTCTCCAATATTTTAATCCCGGCCCCAGGACTGAGATTCACAACCCAATAAGTTGTGCTTTTATTGCTCTTTATAAAATAAAATTTGTTTTCATATATAATGAGTCAGCTTATAGCAATTTTTTTTAGAAGAAAGAAACAAAACAAAACAAATATTGTCCTGGCTGCGTCTCTGAAGAAGCCAGTTATTTTTGCTTGCTAAAGGGGCTTTCACCTTCCAGCAATGAAAATGGAGACATACACAAGGTTTATTCTTCTCTGAGGAAATCAACTACTGGATTATTAACACCACAACAGGAAAGCAACTTTTCAGAAAATAATCGTGCATCTTTGCCTTTGGCCATAGCTTTGACCAGTGTCAAGATAGAAAATAAATGGGGCAATCCCAGTGTCACCAGAAACATGAAATGTTATCTCCAGTGGTTCTCTGTTGCATAAGAGACAGATTGAAGCTACCCCATCTCGAAGTGTGAACTTCTGTCACTTTCTGGCTTAGTTCGAGTCAGAGAGGCATTCGGCATGGAAACGGATCCTTCGGCCCAACTAATCCATGCTACCCAGTTTTTCACAATTCATCTAGTCCCATTTTCCTGCATTTGGTCCATATCCCTCTGTACCCATACCATCCACATACCTGTCTAAGTGTTTCTTAAAGGACAAAATTGTACTTGCCTCCACCACTATCTCTGGCAGTCTGTTCCAGACACTCACCGCCTTCTGTGTGAAAAAAGTGCCCCACTGGACCCTTTTTGTATCTCTCCCTCTCACCTTAAGCCTATGCCTCTAGTCAGTGCCATTGAGGGTCAGGGTGCAATGTTTGTGCAGCCAAGGTTCGGAACACTAGTTTCAAATGCTTGGAGTTGGGTTGGAGAGTGGTTTCATTTCCTTAATTAATTTCCTTTTTAACCTCCCCTTCTATGCTATAACTATTCTATGGTTCTAGGTGAGGATGTGACGATGGGGGTGGCATCAGAAGTATCTGTAGATAATGGCTACCATGAGTGCAGAGTGGAGGCTTCTCGTTTTCTGTTTGTTTTTCTTGTAAATGTTCTGTCATTGTCAGTCTGTACTTTCACATTCCTCAATGCTCAGTAATCTCTGCAGTGTTATACTGAAGTTGTACAGTTTATAAAACTTCAAAATGTCTGGGGTAGCAGTTGCAGGTTGGGGTTGAGATGAACAATCCAGGTTCAAATGATTCTGTGAGCGGGATATGGGGCGTGGTAATGAAAATTGGAGGAGGATAAGAGGCCAGCATTTGGGGAGTACAGGGATCACTGTAGGTGGAGGTTAAAAATCGAGAAAGAAAAAACCATGAATGTGATGTTACTTCCATCAGTCAGTATACATTGACAAGGCAGGATCATTGTACCAACCTCTGTATCAGGGCATGGTACGTGATGTTAGAAATCTTAAAAATGTTAAAAATTCACTCATCACTTGAAGCATGACATTCTATTGAAAACATATAACTTTGTTGTAACCTTTCAACTTAATATTAACCCAGACACTGATGTACCTGTGAATGTAATATCTATAAACAGTCATAGGGTGAAATGTTCAAAAGCAGGTATTATATAGGAAAATGTGAGGTTATGCACTTTGTCATGAAGAATGGAAGAGCTGAATATTATTGAAAGACTGGCGAAAGCAACAGTGCAGAGGGATTTGGGAGTCTTCCTGCATGAATCACAAAAAGCTGGCAACAGGTAAAAGGCAAATGGAATGTTAGATTTCCTTTCAAAGGATATAGAATATAAAAATAGGGAAGTTTTGCTAAAACTGTATAGAGTACTAGTCTGACCACAACTGGAATACTGCGAACAGTCTTGGGCCCCTTTTCTAAGGAAAGGTATTCTGGCATTGTTCTCTGAACAGCTTCCAGTCACTTAGCGTGGAGCCATGCTTTTTTATGAGTAGAACTTAAAACAGGTTGGGCTTATATTCAGAGTTTAGTATGATGGAAGGAGATAACCATAACTTATGGTTCATAAGGTAAATGAACCATATTAAAAAGTTCATGAGTAGGAACACTCTAGGGAGATTTGGGCCAATTACTGGCAAGTGGGATTAGATTAGTTTAGGATATCTGGTCAGCATGGATGAGTTGGACCGAAGGGTCTGTTTCTGTGCTATACAACTCTGACTCTCTGCAAACATACAATGCAGGTGATAGGTCAAGAACAGAAAGTAGGAAACCTCATATCTGCAAATCTCCCACACAGTAAATAATTGTGACAGAATACGGAGACTAGCTATTAGCTAGTATAAGACAAACATAGAAAGGACAGGACCTCCTCTTCACAGTCCAGAATTTTAATCAACAGAGATTATATTTGGAAATGTACAAGGATGTAAATCATTGTGTTTCCCTTTGAGCTAACTGTAAGACAATGAATTTGCAATACCTGCAAAACTCTTACCACACTGTATCCATTACAACTGTGGAGTGTGTCTGCCAAAGACAATGACTTTAAACCAAAAAAGGTAAAGATATTTAAGCAGGTTATTAGAGCACAATTCTTGCCCCTCTAGAAGTCAATGGTGCCATCACTCTATGCAATAACCCCAAACCACAAATGGAATTAAATCTTAAACACACCAAAAACATGCAAGTGAGATTATACTACCTTACAAGTTCCTGTCACAATGACATTATTTTAGTTTAATAGGTACATTAGCCCACATATTTTTTTCAAGCATTCGTGTTAATTTATAATGTAATCAGAGAGAGTTGTTCCTAGGCTGTAGGCTTCATTGGCTGCAACAATGAAGCTGATGCAATAAGAATTTTTCTTTAAAGCAATTATTAACTGGGCATGATTTCTTAGAGACATAGCTGCGACAAAGCAGTCAAACTTGCCTGTTTTGTGATGAGTAGGAGTGATGTTTCCTTTTAAAATCATTTTTAATGAGATGTCAAATGCTCACTGCCTGTAAGGAAGGTCAAGGCAGAAACACTCATAACATTTAAGAGATATTTAGATGTACAAGTGCGATGTCATATGAGGCTATGGGTCAGGTACTGGAAATGGGATTAGAATAGTTCACTGCTTATTTTAAACCAGTTGGTTTGGGCTGAAGGGCCAATTTCTGTGCCATTGACCTCTGTGACTGACTCACACAATCCAAAGAATTCATATTTGTATTCAGAATCTACCTGAACTGCCTTCTGTTTTTCATCTCCATTAGCATAACCGTCTATTCCCTTTTCTCTCATGCTCATTCATCCTTCTCTCAAATGCACCTATCCTAGTCAGGCTCTGTGTTAAGGAGTTTGACATTCACGCACACGACAGCCAAAGCCTTTTCAAATTCGCTATTTTGAGTTTTTAGTGTCACTCTTACATTGACCCACTCAAGTTGCTTTAGTCTTCCACACTAGTGGAAACATTTGATAACTTCCAACTCTTGAAAGGTTTCTGTCTTCGTGGGTGCGGTGGTGGTGGTGGTGGGGGACGGGTGGGGAGAGGGAGGGTGGCGGGGTGGTGTTATCAGTTCTCAACCCACCTCAATGCAGCTGCAGGCCTGTGTCAGTGGACAGATTCAGGAGGAGGACCTATTGGATGTATTGTGGCAAGCAACTCTTCTTCTGATTCACTCGTGAAGGTGTTGCTGAGGAATAAGAGGAAGGTAGAGCAGAGGTACAATGGAGATACCATTGCCAACCCTTCATATTTGTTAGGTTAACAATTCTGTGCCCTGAAGATAGTTTCTAATCAACCTGTTCAGAGACGTTATTACACACCTCTGGAGCAGATGGGACTTGAACCCAGAACTCCTGGCTCAGAGTTAAGGGCATTACCGTTGCACAACTGGAACCCTGAAAGGCTGCCCTTGTATGTTCTAATGAGCATCAGCAATTCCCTGTTATCTCCAAAGAATGTCCTTGAATGGATTCTCTCTTACAATATTGCATGATGAAACCAAAATGTACAAGTTGATGATCAAACGCATGGTCAAAGAAGTCAGCTTTAAGAGAAGGCTTTAAAGAAGGACAGTGAAGAAGGAAGCTCCAGGGAGATAAGGAAGGAATTCTGACCTTACATCTTTCTGAGAAGGTGGGAATTCTTAAACTGCTGCAGTCCATTGGGCAACAGTGCTCCCACATTGATGTTGGAGTTCAAATTATAAAATCATGACCCATTGCCCACAAAGGAATGGCAATATGACCAAGTCAGAATGGGGTACATCTTGGAGTACAGTCATGCTCCCACAACACAGGAACAGGTGTATGCCATTCAGCCCCTCGAGCCTATTCTGCTACTCAACAAAATCATAGCTGATCTGTGGCCGAACTCCATATACCTGCCTTTGGCCCATATTCTTAAACGCCCTTGCTTAACAAAACTTTATCTCTTTCATATTTAAAAATTAAAAACTGATCTTCCGATATCAATTTCTTTGTTTTCAGGGACTCTTCCTCATTCTCACTAACTACGTCATTGGAAGATGCAATCATCCGGTAACATTACCTTCTTTATTTGTGTTGAATTTTTTTTGTGCTTTGTTCTTTGAAAAATAAGATTGCACAAAAACCTTAGATTGTATAAATATATTATTTAACATATGAATAAGAGTTTTCTATTAAAATAAATAAGCATTATAATAAATGAATCTCCCATATATTTTTCTTACCAAAATAGAACCATAGTATAATCAGATGTGGTTAGTATGAAATGATTCAGATTCAGTCAGTGATGAATTCAGACAGGAATAACTCATTGAAAATCTGACAACTAATTACATATTGAACGAAATCAAAGCATTCTCAGAGGTAAAGTACCAAATAAACATTCTTTGTTCAGCTTCACACAGCCACACACAGATTGTAATTAGTCTCTGTGCCCAAATCCCCCTTCCCCTTCTCACAGCACCCACGGAATCCTCTGTCACCCCATCTTGCCCACTTCCATCAATCTAAAAATATCCCAGATTATTTAGGATTGTACCATATTTTAGTCTCTTAAGGAAAGAGTTCTTCATAATTGCCTTAATTAATGTAAGAGGCAGGAGATTGAGAGGAGATGTGAGGAATAATGTTCTCACCCAGAGGGTGGTGGGGATCCTCCACTCACTGTCCGTAAGGGTGGGAGGAGCAGAAACCCTCATCACATTTAAGAAATATTTAGATGTGCACTTGCAATGTCAAGCCAATGAAAGCTATGGGCCAACTGTTGGAAAACGGTTTGGTGCTTGTTTTTCACTGCCTCAGTCTCAATAGGCCGTTTTTTGCTGTGCTATCCACCCAGTGTGACTCTAGAGTCAACCTGTTGACATTTGATTAACTGCAGTCACACTCCCCATACCTGTCCAAGATTCAGGTTCCCCTCCCCTCAGCCGAGGCTGGGGACTGACCCAATGGGCAAACATCTCCACAAAGGTCAAGACTCCTGCCTTCCTTTGCATTTTCAGACTCTCCTCCTCCCCTTCTGAGAGGAGAATGCCCAATGATTGGCCATGGGGCAGTTAAATGTCTGATCAAATTACTACAGATGTCTTCTATTCCTGATTGGCAGCAGCAGGACTGCCAGAATAACAGTCTTTCAATCTCCTATCACAGGATTCCTCCTGCCCACCCATTCTGCTCCTCCAAATCATAGATCCTGTCTCTTGAGAAAGAGAAAGAATGGGAGATAGGAAACCTATGATTGGAGGAGAAGACATTAAATACTTGCAGGCTGATACTCAACACATTTGGCCACAGTATGAAAACTTTCCTTGTCAGTCAAGTCTTGGAGTGAAAGATTTGAACCCAGAGCTTCTGGCTCCGAGATAGGGACGCTACCCTCTGCAACACAAATCTCAATTGTATAAATACTTGAAGAAAACTTAACAATATAGTGGAGACAACATAGCAGATTGTGATAAATTTAGAAAAGATAAAGAGTCATTGTTGGTGCAATGGACCCATTGATATCCTTCTATTTTACACCATAACAGAGGTCATTATCAACTGTGCTGCATGGACTATACATCAGGGAACATACTGCCTTCCCTGAAGGCCATTATTGAACAAAGCTAATTGTTACAATTATCCGTCATTGTTTTTATGGTCCTAATCCAAAAATGACCAAATCTATTGGATTCCCATTTCATAACTTGCCAACGTGGGACTCAGAACTTACAATCTCTGGTTTGCTGGCCCAAACGTACTGCCCCCAACCTATTTCAGATATTTTGACAGGTTTTGCGGCCTGAATTCAAAACAAAGAGGATCAATGCTCCCTGTTAAAGTGCAACAAATCCATCTTCAGACAGACATCGATAAATTGGTCAAATGGGCAAACACCGGGCGGGTGAATTTCAGTGCAGAGAAATATCAGGTAATGCATTGTAGTAGAAGAAACAGAGAGACAATGCAGACTCAATGGTGCAACTTTGTAGGAAGTACAGGAGCAATGGGAATTCAGGATTCAAGTAGTAATTCTCTGAAGTTGGAGGCAAGTGGACATAGTTGTTAAGAAGGCTTATAGGATCCTTGGGTCTATCCATAGAGGGATAGGTATAAAACCAAGGAAGTGATGCTTTGGTCAGTAATCATTTGGAGGTATTGTGTTCAGTTCTGGACACCGTATTTAAGGAAGGATGATAAAGTCCTGGAGAGAGTGCAAAAGAGATTTACGAGAATAATACTAGGAATGATGAAAGATCAGAAAAATTGAATTTATTCTCTTTGAAGCAGAGATTTAAAAAAATGACTTTATTGAGATGTTCAAGATAATAAAAATGGTGACAGAGTAAGGAAGGATATTCTGTTTCCACTTGATGTGTCAGGAATTAAGGGTCTCAATTACAAGATTGTCAGCAAGAGAACTAGGAGTAAGGTCAGGAGAAACCTCTCCACACAGAGTTGTTGGAGTTTGGAACACACTCCCTGGGAGAGTGGTGGAGGCAGATTCCATGGGAGGTATATTCGAAAGGGATGAAGTTCGACGGCTATGGTGATGTGGCTGGAGAATGGGACTAGCTGAGTACCTCTTTCAGGAGCCGGAACAGACATGATGGGTCGAATGTCCTCCTTCTGCACGGTTAAATTCTACGTTCCCCAAAATGCTAATTAGAAAATGAACACAAGTATTAAACACTGCCGCAGAATCACCTTTCTGATTATTCTGAAAGAACTAGAGTTAGCACTTTCCCATCTGTTTGAGTTCATCTGTCAGTGAAATGTCTGGCAGCTCACGTTTAAATCGATGAGATTCAGCATGATGGCATATTAATAGGAAAAATAAAAAATGGATATCAAATTTCAGATAAGTCAAGAATCATCAAAATTAATATTAAATTTAGCAATTGTCATCTCCTCGGTCAATACCACTCAAGTGAAAATCCCTGAAGAAGTATTAGGAGAAATATAAATAAATCTATATTTATCACAGTTGGAGTATTATGTGGAATTCTGGTCAAAATCAACAGGAAATATTGCACTTGAGAGCTCATAAAGCAAGATAAATTTTGCACTACAGCAGAAGCCATGGTCTTAATTGCCTTATAATTTGACTTTAGAATTATTACGATAAGACCTGCTACCGATGAAATAATAGCTACACAATGAGTAGCCTCTAATGGCTTGTTCCTGCTGCTGGTGCAGCTGTTTTTTTCCTGTACCATTTTCGACCGTTCTTTCTCTCTCTCTCTCTCTGCCTAAGGCGGTGGAGAATGGTTCCACAGGCACAGCCAGCAGTCTGGCAACTCATCAAGTCACAACTCATCACCTCGGAATTTTGTCACAAACTATTCCCCACTGAAAGAACAGTTGAGCCAATCCTGAATTCGCCCTCCCTCCACACAACTGTATCTTCCACCAATGCCACTTGACAGGCAATCTGCAGAGGGGTGTGCAAGCTGAGGTATCTCCTTCTGAACTGACATTCTAACATGATAGAGGCAGAGACTCTAACTCTGCACAGCTCACTGTGTAGGAGCTCCTGTGCAACTCTCCTACCTCTGAGACAGGTGATCTAGATTCAAGTCCCATTCCAGGACTTGATGACCACAGAAGATTTAGATTAGATTCCCTACTGTGTGGGAACAGGCCCTTCAGCCCAAGCCACCGAAAAGTGACCCATTTCCCTCTGACTAATGCACCTAACACAATGGGCAATTTAGAATAGTAAATTTACCTGATCTGCACATCTTTGGACTGTGGGAGGAAACCCACACAGACATTGGGAGAATGTGCAAACTCCACACACAGACAGAAAGTCACCCAAAGCTGGGATCGAACCTGGGTCCTTGTCACTGAGGCAGCAGTGCTAACCACTGAGCCACTGTAAATAAGGAATGTGATATATGAATTCCAGTGCCTGTGTGATGTCATATGCCCCAGCAGTGACTGGAAGATCATATCAAACAGACCTTCCCTGTTGCCACCTGCAATGGGCAGAGCACTGACCATATTCAACTAGCCCTTGGTTGTAAAATTCAGATAATAGGATCTAACATTAGATCAGTTGCCTCAACTGGGCAGCACTTACTGAACAAGTTGGAGCATACCAAGAATTAAACTAGTAGCAGATTAAGGATCAGCTGTTGGGCTCACAGTTTGACTCACTCCATAGAAGCACAGCATCCCTATAGTATGGAAGCAGGCCATTCATCCCATTGAGCCCTCACCAACCCTCCGAAGAACATCCCATTCAGACCAATGCTCCCGTCCTATCTCTGTAACCCCACATTTCCAATGGCTCATGCACCAGCCTACCCATCCCTGGATACTTTGGTCAATTTAGCATGGCCACTCCAACTAACCTGAACATGTTGTGGTTCTGTTCGCCGAGCTGGGAATTTGTGTTGCAGACATTTCGTTCCCTGTCTAGGTGACATCCTCAGTGATTGGGAGCCCCCTGTGAACTGACAGCCAGATTACTGCGACCACTAGGACTCATAACAGCACACAAACCAATAGCCACTCTCAGACAACTCACCAGGACAAAGGACCCGATACCCAGCATGAGCAAAACCAACATAGTTTACAAAAATCCCATACAAGGACTGCACAAAACACTACAAAGGACAAACAGGAAGACAGCTAATGATCCGCATCCATAAGCGCCAACTAGCCATGAAATGACACGACCAGCTATCTATAGTAGACATACACGCAGATGACGAGCAACATGAATTCGACTGGGACAACACTACTACTATAGGACAAGCCAAACACAGAACAGCCAGGGAATTCCTAGAGGCATAGCACTCATCCACAGATTCAAATCAATAAACACATCGACCTAGACCCAAGTCTGACAGTAGGCATTGTCAGGAGGCCTACTCGCAGAGCACTACGAAGAATATCTCTGGGGCACCCGCACCAACCAATCCCACTGCCCCATGACAGAACTTTTAATGCCTCCTCTCATTCCACCAAGGACACACAGGTCCTGGACCTCCTCCATCGCCGCTCCCTCACCACCGATGCCTGGAGCAAGAACGCCTCATCTTCTGCCTCGGAACACTTCAACCCCAGGGCACCAACATGGACTTCACCAGTTTCCTCATTCCCATCCCCCCACCTTTTCTCAGTTCCAACCTTCCAGCTCAGCACTGCCCTCCAGACCTGTCCATCTACCTTCCCACCTACCACTCCACCCTCCTCTCTGACCTATCATCATTTCCCCCACCTCCATCCACCTATTGCCCTCTCAGCTACCCACTCCTCAGCCCCATCCCTTCCCATTTATTTCACCGTGTTTTTGGCTCCCAGCTTCATTCCTGATGAAGGGCTTTTGCCTGAAACTTAGATTCTCCTGCTCCTCAGATGCTGCCTGACTTGCTGTACTTTTTCAGCATTACATTCTCAACTCTGATAGCCAGCATCTGCAGTTCTCACTTTCGCTTTGTATTTTTTGAATGTCAACACATACTTTGGGTAATTGGTTACTGATTGATTCTCCAAGGCAACACCTCAACTTGGATGCCAACTGACTGAACAGTGTTTCTATTGCAGTGTTGATTTGAAATTTAGCATTCAGGCCTGGGACCTGATGAACAGCAGACAAAATGCTTTGACATCATGACTATTTATTCAGCATTACTCAATTTTTCACAACAAATGTACCAACCACATTGTAGAGTGGAAGCAAACAGGCGCAAAGGGAAGGAAAAGCAAGCTTTAACCATAGCCACTGGATTATATATAACATATAGCAGATAAACACGCCATTCTACCCAATCTGAACATATCAGTGTTTATGCTTCACTATCTTTATCACAGGTCTTTATTTCTTTCTCCCTTATGAGCTTATCTGTCTTCCCTATAAATAAATCCATATTATTTGAACACTCCCTCTGCCACTGAGTTCCATATTCTTACTTGGGGGAGCAGTGGTTAGCACTGCTGCCTCACAGCGCCAGAGACTCAGGTTAGATTTCACCTCCCGGCAACCGGCTGTGGAGTTTGCACATTCTCCCCGTGTCTGCGTGGGTTTCCTCCGGGTGCTCCAGTTTCCTTCCACAGTCCAAAGATGTGCAGGTTCGAGTGGATTGGCCATGGGAAATTACCTGTAGTGTCCAGGGATGTGAAGGCTAGGTGCATTAACCATGGGAAATGTGGGGTGAGTTTGCACAGGATACCCTTCAGAGGGCCAGTGTAGACTCAATGGGCTGAATGGATTGCTTCCACAGTGTAGGGATTGTATATTATGCTATTCTGAATTTCCTATTGGATTTGTTGGTATTAGTTGATTTTAGTGATTATTTCAGTTATGCTGTTCCTCGCTCTATATCCACTCCACCATAAGTTTAAAGACCTTTGTTAGGTAACCACTCAATCCTCCTTTCTCCAAAAGCAAAGACATGGTGTCAAATTGGTAAAATTGTGGAAAATGAAAGTGTTTACCTTTTCAGATGTTAATTTAGACTAGAGAGCTACTCAGAATTATTTTTTTTAAATGCCATAATCCTTTGTTTTATAAAGGAATGTTTACGCTAGTCTAGCTTTTGAAAATCAAATTATTATTCCAACAAAGATCAATATGTCTTTATTGGTTTTGACTCCATAATATTAAAACAGAGATCAAACGTTTTACCTAGTAAAATTATTAGCATCAGGTACTAAGAAGAGGAGAGACTCAGAGACAGTCACCAACTCATTCAAAAAAAGGAGAGAGAGAGAGAGACGGACTCTGTGTTTTGTGGCAGCAGAAGAGAGAATGGAGGCAGTAACTTCATTAAGAATTTGAGAAAGATTGGGCAAGGCAGCTTCATAATGAGTGGGAGAGAGAGCAAGGTCAAGAGCATCTCAATTAACTTGAGAGAACAGAGACTGCAGTCTCATAGACAGAAGAGCAGGTAGCCTGACAAGGAGAGCACTGAAGCCACATGAAAATCATCAGTAAGTTTGATTTGTCAGTGCCAAAAGCACTGGGAGATAGAAAAGCTGGGATGTGGTTGGAGGGTATTTCTTCCATGTTGTTTTTGATTGGCCAAGTAGTTTAAATCAGAAGAGTACAGAAAAAGGTCCAATTTCATGAATTAAATAGAATGGAGATGGCTAAGCAGGCAATGTGTTGCAGCTGTAAATTGACTGGATAAAAAAAAAATGGTGGGCAAAGATGGCTCAGTGGTTAGCGCTGCTGCCTCACAGTGTCAGGGATCCTGCCTTGGGCCACTGCCTGTGTGGAGTTTGTACATTCTCCCACGGGTTTCCTCCAGGTGCTCCAGTTTCCTCACAGTCCAAAGACATGCAGGTCAGGTGGACTGGCCGTCCAAAATTGCCCATAATGTTAGGTGCAAAGTCAGGGGCAAATAAAGGATAGGGGAATGGGTCTGGGTGGGTTACTCTTCAGACGGTCAGTGGGGGCTTAATGGGCCAAAAGGTGTGTTTCCATATTTTAGGGAATCTAATCTAAGATGGATGATGAATTTTCAAAGTGCATCAGGATTGGTTTTTCAAGCAAGTTTCAGAACCCACCCAGGTGGGGGCCATTTTAGATCCAGCAATGTACAATGAGCTGGGGTGAATGAGCAATCCTGTCAGGGGTAGTGATCGCAACGTGATAGAAATTCAAATTCAGTTTGAGGAAGATCAACTCAGATCTCAAACCAATGTTCTCAATATAAATGAAGGCAAATATGGAGGTACGAAGAAAGAATTTGTCTAAAATGGGCAGGGAAAATAGATAAAGGGTAACATCAGTAGATAAGCAGGGGCAGATATTTCAGCAGATATTTCATAACATTTAATGGTCAAGACGAGTGTCCAGTCACAAACTAAGGTATATAAGGTGATGATAAGGGGTGGCATGGTGGCTCAGTGGTTAGCATGCTGCCTCACAGCGCCAGGGAGCAAGTTTGATCCCTGCTTCAGGTAACTGTCCGTGTGGAGTTTGCACATTCTCCCTCTGTCTGCATGGGTTTTCTCCCACAATCCAAAGATAAGCAGGCCAGGTAAATTGTCCATGCTAAATTGTCCATAGTGTTAGGTACATTAGTCAGGGGTAAATACAGGGTAGGGGAATGGGTTGGGTGGGTTACTCTTCGGAGAGTCGGAATGAACTTGATGGGCTGAAGGACCTGTTTCCACACTGTGGGGAATCTAATCTAACAAAACCAAAATGCCAGAGGATTTTTTGGAAACAGCAGATGACAATAAAGCTAATAGAGAGAGGTAGAAAAGTGATGATGAGGTAAAAATGAATAAAATGAGAAACTAAATTGGAAATAAAGATTAAACCAAACACCAAAGTATATGCAATGGTAGGGAGCTGCTAAAATTAGTGCCGGGGTAAAGAGCAACTCTGCTATTTTTCTGCATAACTGATTGTGAACTGAAATGGAAAATATTTTCTAGTTTTTCTTATTTATAAAGCTGCCATCATTTATTTCAAGTGCCATTTATAATATTGCTTGTTCAAAAAATTGGGGAGGTTTCGTCACAGATTAATTGAAGCCAGGGAGCATACGTAAAAGAAATTTGGCTTAGATTAAGTCCTAATTAAGTATAGTTCAAGTTCAAATTCAGAGGAACGCAGTGTAAAATGTATATGTTTCCACCCACGGGAGAATCTCCAATTGTTACAGAATAAACTGAGATGTGACAGAATTTCTTCTCCCAGAGAGTAGCGAATATCTGCATTTTCTACTCCAGACAGTTGTGGAGGCTAGATCACTGAAAGGAGGAAGGAGATAGGTTTTTGAACCATCAGAAAGTTGAGGGTTTTGATTATTTGGCACTAAATAGGAGCTGACATTGAGGACAGATTCATCAAGATCTTGTTAAACTTATAGGAGGTCTTGAGGGGTCTAATGGCCACTTCATGTTCTTATTTGTTATGTTTTTCTGAAAAGCAGTTACAGGAGGCAATATTGTGAAACTATTAGCTGCAGGACTTAGCTTTAAAATTGTTGATGTATCTAGCTAAAATTAAATGGTATTATTGCTTGAATGTATATCTAATGAATCGTACAATATGGTCAGACAGGTCATTAAGAACATTCTCACCTGCTTTCTTCACATGCTTCCATCTTTGTAGTGATTGTAATGAGGTCAGCCAGGTGGACATCACTGAATAGGAGTTCCCTGATTGGAGCTGTTAACCTGGTCCAAACAGGGAGCCCTGGCTGACAGATATAAACAGGAGTGTTAGGGTCTGCTCACACTGAGAGCTGGCTCTGAGCTAGCTGGGTCAGTGCCATGTGCTGTGCATGTGTAAATAAAAGGTGACTTGGTGATAGGATACTGGCTTTTATGGAATTATTTTACTTTTATCAGAAAAGAACTTCAGTGATATCATCCCACCTTTCATCACCACTCAATGGAACAGGTGATGGATCAGTGTCACCTTCAGTAAGGACCAATCCCTGGGATAATGGCTGCAATCTTCCTTGCCCTCATTTCAGTGGGTGAAAATTGTGGGTCATGCATCTGCAATATTTCAATCTGCACTTACATCAGGCCTAGGGGCTCTTGTGGGGCAGTGTTAATGTCCCTACCTTTATGCTAAGAGACCTGGTTTCAAATCCTACTTACTCCAGAGGTATATAATAGTAAACAGCTCGAATCTTGTGACAGACCTGCTACTGCACTATAGGCCCAGGCTCAGGAAAATGCAATCTTACTAACAATTTCAATTACAGTTTATTGCTACATGCACCAACCAAGTTGCAACCAAAAAGAATGAGATAAGTAACCAGATTAGGTTTTATTGGGGTGGTAGGGAAGGAGCAGATCATTGACCAGAATGCTCTAGCAACTCCGTAATGCTCTTGGCATATTGCCAAACGGTTGCTAACATTTGAGCAGTTTGGCTGGTTTGTCATCACCTTAAAAGGGCGGCACAGTGGTACAGTGGTTAGCACTGCTGCCTCACAGCGCCAGAGACCCGGGTTCAATTCACGCCTCAGGCGACTGACTGTGTGGAGTTTGCACATTCTCCCCGTGTCTGTGTGGGTTTCCTCCGGGTGCTCCGGTTTCCTCCCACAGTCCAAAGATGTGCGGGTCAGGTGAATTGGCCATGCTAAATTGCCCATAGTGTTAGGTAAGGGGTAAACGTATGGGTGGGTTGCGCTTTGGCGGGTTGGTGTGGACTTGTTGGGCCGAAGGGCCTGTTTCCACACTAAGTAATCTAATCTAAATGTTGTAGCATTTGCAGCACAAGGCTTAAACACCACACAGAACAAATGTGTGCTGACAAAACCACTCTAAACCAGCAGTCATCCTGCTTTCCAGCACTTGACCCATAGCCTTGAACATTACGATGTTTCAAGTACTCAGCCATGCACGTTATAAAAGGCTGTGAGGTTTCCCACCTCCCAGGCAGTGCCTTCCACCTGTGTAGATAATATCTTCATGGTTTAGAATGAGATAATTTTGGAGAAGTGGGCTCATATTTGCAAGAGCTTTGATATATATTGCCCCATCTGTAACCTTCAGCATGCATTGCCAATAGCCATACGGTAAACTGTGTAATGGCTGTTATTAAGTAGCTTTTATTTGTCTCTCAGCAAAACTTAGGTTTTCAGTGAGTGATTTTCTGTGATTGTTAAACGTTTGCCTTGGTCTAGTATCCTTCTATAGTTGCCCTACCTCTCACCCCCACAAACTACCTTCCGTGCCACGACTCAACATTCTCCTGATATTATTTGCATTCACATAACCTTTTCGCTCATAGCTTTCAAGACATTAATGCACACAGGGGAGGTTGTTCAGCACATCTGTCTGGAAAGAAATCAACTCTGCATTTCACAGAACTGTCTCCATGGTTTTTATCTCTGTAACACTGATTCAGAATATCAAGTATTGACACTGCATGATACTTTGTGAAGGCAAAAAATTGGTCATTCACCAGTTTGAGTCATACAGCAAGGAAACAGACCCTTCAGCCCAACTCGTCCATGCTAACCAAGTTCCCCAAGCTGAACAATTCCCGTTTCCTCCTCTATCATTACGAGTGTATTAAGGTTCTACCTAAGGACTCCTGTCCGGAATTATTCTGTCAATACATTTCTACACTTGCAAATTTTACCAGTTTGTTCATGTGTATAGTGTTAACTTTAAAGTTCCACTGTAGGTCTTGAGCGTGGAAATCAGGTTAATACCTCCCTGCACTGCCGAGGGAGTTTGGATCTACCTTCTGTTAGCTGAGACAATAAATCAAAGTCACCATCTGCCTGTCTCCATAAGATCCATGCCTCCCTTTTCCCCAGACAACATTTATCAAAATTAGAGTGACTGGCCTTTTGTCATTGTATTGTTGATGACACATGACTGTGCGTGAGCAGGTTTGACACCTTAGCGTGCGTAGCAGGAGTTAAATTTCAAAAGGCAATTAATTGGCCTGAAAATACTTTACGACAGGGCTTCCCAACCTGTGGTTCATGACAAACAGCCATTTTGTTGTCAGCATTGGATGTGACTGAGTGTTACCAACCAAGTGTTCCCGCCTCAGGCGACTGACTGTGTGGAGTTTGCATGTTCTCCCCATGTCTGCGTGGGTTTCCTCTGTGTGCTCCGGTTTCCTCCCACAGTCCAAAGATGTGCGGGTCAGGTGAATTGGCCATGCTAAATTGCCCGTAGTGTTAGGTAAGGGGTAAATGTAGGGGTATGGGTGGGTTGCGCTTCGGTGGGTCGGTGTGGACTTGTTGGGCCAAAGGGCCTGTTTCCACACTAAGTAACCTAATCTAAACTGCATGTCACTTTCAATGACTGGACATCACTGTGAAAGGGAGTGTGGCTTTACTCCCTAAATGCTGAGACCTAACTAATGTTGAAAAACTCTGTGGAGATTGAAGGTAGAGTCATACAGCCTGGAAACAGACCCTTCCGATCCAACTCATCCATGTCGACCAGGTTTCCTAGCTGATCAAGTCCCACTTGCCTGCATTTGGCCCATATCTCTCTAATTCTTTCCTATCCATGTACCTGCTCAGACATCTTTTAAAATGTTGTAATTGTGCTCCCTCCTACCATTTCCTCTAGCAGTTTGTTCCATACATGCACCACCGTGTGTGTGAAACGATTGCTCCTCAGGTCCATTTTCAATCTTTCCCCTCTCACCCCAAACCTGTGCCCTCTAGTTTTAGACTCCCTTACCCTTGAAAAATGACTTTGGCTGTTAACCCTATCCATGCTCCTCATAATTTTATAAACTTCTATGAGGTGATGCTTCTTTAACTTCAAAACTCTGAATAAACCAATCCACACTTCCCACCTCTTGACTTAACAAGGTCAGTCAGATGGAACTCAGAATATGAGATTCCTGATTGAGGCTGTTAGTCTGTTCCAATCAGGGAGTCCTGGCTGACAGATATAAACAGGAGGTAAAAACAATGACTGCAGATGCTGGAAACCAGATTCTGGATTATTGATGCTGGAAGAGCACAGCAGTTCAGGCAACATCCAAAGTGCAGCGAAATCGACGTTTCGGGAATGATCCTAATGAAGGGCATTTGTCCGAAATGTCGATTTTGCTGCACTTTGGATGTTGCCTGAACTGCTGTGCTCTTCCAGCACCATTAATCCAGATATTAACAGGAGTGTCAGGGGGTCTGTTCACTCACAGCTGGCTCTGAGGGAGCTGGATCACTGTTAAGTACTATGCACATGGGAATAAAGGGTCACTTGGTGATAGGATACCAGCATCTGTGAAGTTATTTCACCCTCTACTTTCACAAATCTCTTCTCTACCTCCTACCGCTACAGGGTCCAAATGGGAAAAGTTTGGGAAGCACGACTTTTGAAAATTGAGGATGAAATAGGCAGTATACAAATGAAAGCTCACAACTTGCTTTCTGTATATTTTAATAATGGTCCCTTCAAAGAAATATTGCATTTATATAGCTCCTTTCTCAGCCTCAGAATATCCCATTACATTTTTTAGCCATTGAAGTATTACTGAAGTGTTGACATTGCCATGACGTTAACAGCGACGTCCATGAACAGCAGAGTAATTCTGGGATCTTATTTTGAGTGATCAAGGGATGAAAGTTGGTTGGGAAGCCAGCAAACCTCACCTGCTTTTCTTTGGGATAATGTCCCCAAAATCTTTATTGGCCACCTGAACAGGAAGTCAGGGTCTCAGTTTAACATCACATCTGAAAATGTCAGCTTTGATGATTTGATTCAAGTTCTGCAATGGTACTTAAACCTACTTTTTTTTCCCCCAATCAACCTGTTCAAAGATGTAATTACTCAGCTCTGGAGCAGGTGGGACTTGAATCCAGGCCTTCCAGTCTGGGGTTAGGGACACTACCATAGCAACACAAGAGGGCCCCTGGGTACCCTCCAATTCATGAGGCACAGGTGTTACCAAGAAGCTCCAAATGACTTCCAGAAAGCTTGAGGGCTCTTGTGGAGTAGTGGCAGTGTCTCTATCTCTGGGCAAGAAGTTCTGAGTTCAAGTTCCACCTGCTCCAGAGGCATATAACAAAATTTCTGGCCAGACAGATTCAGGAAGTATTTCAGGAAAGCTCAAGTATGTATCTCTGCAGTTTGCCTCACAGTGCAACATGTGTATAAGCTGTGTTGCTCCATCCTGGTGTTTTTCCTTTCCTTTATTCTTTCAAGGGATGTGGGCAAGGCTGGCATTTGTTGCTTAACCTGGCTGCCTTTGGATTAATTGGCTCTCTACGACACTTCAGAAGGCAGTTATGAATTAACCACCTGGAGTCACGTAGAAATATAGAAACGCGGAGCAGGAGTAGGCCCTTCGAGCCTGGCCTACAACTGAATACGATCATGGCTGATCCTCTACCTCAATGTCAATGTCAGATTCCAGCTTTTGCCTCCCTTCCCCTTGGTGCCTTTAAAATCTGTAGATTTATTAATCCTTTTCTTGACACATCTTCAGTGACTTAGCCTCCCTGGCCTTCTCTGGTAAAGAATTCCACAGATTAATTACCCCAAACTAGGAAACTAAATGCCTCCCTTCCACAGCATTTCTCCACCCACATATTCATTGGATTATTTCTATTCTAGTTGGCACATGGCACACATAGTAATCTCAGGACTAGAGACCCGTACTTTTTAGGTTTAGATCCTAACTCCCTGTACTCAGAATGTAGGGCCTCATCCTTCTTTTTTAAGACCTATGTCATTGCTGCCAAAACCAGTCACTGTTCTCCCTCCCCTTTGAGAATGCCCTGCAGCCACTCCAAGGCCTGAGGGAGGCAATATGCCAACCTATGGACTCGATTTTATTCCCTAAATGACATCAATGAACTAGATGGGTTTTTAGATCAGAGTAGTGCTGCAAAAGCACAGCAGGTCAGGCAACATCCGAGGAACAGGAAAATCGACGTTTTAGGCAAAAGCCCTTCATCCTGCTCCATGGATGCTGCCTGACATTCTGTGCCTTTCCAGCACTATTCTAATCTGGACTCTGATCTCCAGCACTCACTTTTGCCTAGGTAGGCTTTTAAACAATGCTTTCATGGCTACCATCCAGTTAGATTTTAATTGCAGCTTTCAATGGATTCGGCCCTGATGGGTTTTGAACTCATGTCCCTCAAACATTTACCTGAAGTACTAGCTCATTACCAACATGCCACAACGTTCCTCCTTCCTTTCTGTCCCAGTGACTAACATTGCACCTAGTACTGATGATATTGTCTGGTAAGAGGAAATCTCAGTGTCAAGGTATAATCTGACTTTAATAATTTTGAACATACTGCTCGCTTTTACCTTCAGACACAGAACTAGAGTCATGAGTAGTGCAGCTTTATTATTCAGAATCGCTGCAGACTGAATATATTCAGTGCACAGCCAGGATTACTGATCAAATGACATTTCGGTGCCAAAAAGCAGTCGCTATCACTTACCTCAAACATGCTTCCTGTTCCCATCGAATTCTAAGTCATTAAAAAGCTTGGCCAATGGTTGTAACCTTTGAGAGGAACTTGGTGATTTTCTTCTAATGGTTAGGAATTAACACAGAACAATGACTTGCGCGTTAAAAAGGGGATCATCTTTCTGAAAAGAGAACATTTTCAAAATGTTCTCACAGCTGCCACTCTTCTCCTGATGTTAGTTAATGCTGTCTTCGTTCAGCGAGATGGCAGTAATTTGAAACAACCCTGTAATGTCTTTCTGCTCTGGGTTTTCTAAATCCGTTGCAATTATATAATGGGATGAATTACAAACACTGAGAAAAGCATTTTTTTTAAGCACCATGCAAGAAATGGTGGCATACAGTATCTAATACAAAAAGCCATTGAAGCCTTGTCCTGTGCAGGACCTACAGAAAACGTGTAATGTTGGGACATCCCAAAATACCTGCCAGTGTACAGCCAGGTTGGAGCACTGGAATCCATGGAAAGTTAAAGAAGCAAAATTTATTCAGGGATTTGAATGGAGCATTAGAATTTTAAATTGGAGGTGTTGGATGACAACAAATGTGGTGGCTTAGGAAGGTAAATAGCATGAAACAAATACTAAAATTGCTAATGAAACTCAGCAGTTCTGGCAACATCTGTGGGAAGAAAGCGCAGTTAACATTTGGAGTCCAGTGCCAGCAATTTCTGCATTATGTTTCAGATCTTCAGCACCTGCAGTTCTTTGCTATATTGAGATAAATGATAGGTTGGATTTTATCGCAAGGGGTTTGCAACACAAGAACAAAAGACTTGCTATAATTAGATAAGCCTTTGGTGAAACCACACAAGGAGAGCGGTACAGTTTTAATCACAATGTCATTTTGTGCACCAGATGTATCCACATACATCACCACATTCCAAAAGTAATTCATTGGCTGCAGAGTGGTTCAGAGGTCCTGGGAAACGAAAGATACTATCTTCTCTTCCTCACACAAATGACTAAGAGAATCTGAATTGCCCAACATCCAAAGGCTAAGGAATCAATTGGAGCTGGCAATTACTGTGTAGTGAGGGCATTGAAGGGAAACGTGGAAAGGGCTGGCAATTGGGACTAGAAGGATTCAAGAGCTTGCATAGCCAACAAAATGGTATAGTTAGCTAAAATTTCTCCTGTTTATCTACTTCGCTGGAAAGTGAGAGAACAAAGTTTTTCCATAACATCCGTCCCTTCCTTCCTTCCCTGCACATTGACAATTTGCGGCATCACATTCCCTGTAAGACCATTTGCAGAAGGCAGCCATTCAGCCCATCTATTTTCTTTAATTCTTTATTGAAATGTGGGTGTTGCTGAACCGAGGTCAGTTAAGAGTCAACCACATAATTGTGGGTTTCAAATCATACATGGGCCAGACTAGATAAAAATGGCAGAGTTTCTTCCCTTCAGGCATTAGCGAACAAGATGGGTTTTTCCAACAATTAGTGATTTTTGTTATGGTCACTATTAATGAGGCTTCCTTTCAATTCCAGGTCTTATGAATTGAATTTAAATGCTACCAGCAGCCATAGTGAGATTTGAATCTTTGCCACTATTACATTAAACTGGACCACTGGATTACTGGTCCATTGACATTACCACCAGGTCATTACCTTCCCCATATCATCATTGAGTTCTGAATGCAGAGCATGTTAACAAATGGTTTTCCATTCACAACAGCAGGTATAGTTATTGTTTACAATGAGTATGCATTTCCAAATTAATCAGATTTACGAGGATGTTGCCAGAGGGTTGAGCTGTACGGAGGGGCTGAATGCCCTGGAGTATCAGAGGCCGAGGGGTGACCTTACAGAGGTTTATAAAGGCATGAGGGACATGGATAGGATAAATAGACACGGTCTTTTCCCGTGGTGGGGGAGTCCAGAACTAGAGGGCAAAGGGTTAATTTGAGAGAGGAAATATTTAAAAGAGACCTAAGGGGCAAGTGTTTCACACAGAGGGTGGTGAGTGCATGGAATGAGCTGCCAGAGGAAGTGGTGGAGGCTGGTACAATTACAGCATTTAAAAGACATCTGGATGGGTGTATGACTAGGAAGGGTTCTGGGCCAAGTTCTGGCAAATGGGACTAGATTAATTCCTGATGAAGGGCTATAGTCCGAAACATCGATTTTCCTGCTCCTCGGATGCTGCCTGACCTGCTGTGCTTTTACAGCAACACTCTCAACTCTGATCTCCAACGAGTGCAGGCCTCACTGTCTCCTAGATTAATTTAGGATGTCTGGTCAGGATGGATGATTTGGACTGAAGGCTGGACATCTCTGACTCCCTGACTCCAGTCAATTCCACAATTCAATTACATAATGGCTGTTCTGAAAACCCTCAACTCCACTTTCCTGCCTTTCCCTATAATCCTTGTTTCCCTGACTGACTAAAAATCTGTCTCTCTCAGCCTTGAATATATTTAATCACCAGCCTCCATAACCCTCTGTGCTAAAGAATTCCACAGATTAACTATCCTCTGAGGTAAGAAATTCCTCCTCATCCCTGTCTTCATGGCTGGCCCCTTGCACAGAGATTACATTTGTCAGACAGGATTTCCCACCCATGAAGCCACACTGACTCCGCTTGGTTATATAATACATTTCCAAATACTTGGCTGTTATATCCTTTCCACTGAGGTGTGATCTATTGAAACGGACAAGATCATGAGGAGGCTTCATGGGCTGGATGGTTAAAAGATGTTTCTGCTAATGGAGGAATCTCAAAAGAGGGAACACAGATAAAGAAAAAGGGACCCCCTTTCAAAACGTCAAATGATTTTCTTCTCCTATAAGGTACTGAATGTGTAGAATTCTCTACCCAAGGGGTTGTGGAGTTACATCACTGCAGCTATTTAAAGAGGAGGTATGTGGCTTTGGAGAGATATTGGCGAGTTGAGGGCTACATTGAACTGACATACGGCCTGGGTCAGATCAGCCATGATCTTACTGAATGGCAGGAAGTCCTCAGGGGACGAGTAGCCTAGTCTTGCTCTTATTTCTCATGTTCTGATGGTCTTTATAATAAACTCCAACATCTTCTCAAGTACAGATGTTAAGCTAACGCACCAACAGTTGCCAGTTTCTGTCGTGTTACCTTTTGGAATAAGTATGTTACATTGGTCACATTTCCAGGCTTCTGGTACTTTTCCAAACTGTAAGGAACATTGGAAGATTAAAACCATTACATCCACTTACTCTGTAGCTACTTCCATTAAAAATCCAGGATACAGTGCATCAGCTCCAGGTATTTAATAGCCTTTTGCTCCATTAGTTTCCCTGGTACCTGTTCTCCAATGACAGTCACCCTTCCAGGTGGACACACACACACAGAGTATTTGGCATCATTTAGAATGCTATTTGTGCCATTCACCCTGAAGTCTGACGCTAAGTTTTTATTTAGTTCTTCAATTATTTATTTTTGGACATTTCCTTGTTGACCATTAGCAACAAAATCAGACGCTGCTGGAAAGGCTCAGCAGGTCTGGCAGGACCTGTGAGAAGAAATCACAGTTAATGTTTCGGGTCTGGTGACTCCTCCTCAGAACATCTTTCCAATAATGTGGCACCCACAGCTGTACGCAATACTCCAGCTGAGGTCTAACAAGTGCCTTGTGCAAGTTCAACATCACCTCCTCCTCTTGTACTCATGCCCTATTAATGAAGCTACACGGGTGCTTTATATACTGCACTGAGGAAGAATCACAGGACCCAAAACATTAACTGATTTCTCTTCACAGGTGCTGCCAGACTTGCTGAGCTTTTCCAGCAAATTGTTTTTACTTCTGATTTACAGCATCCACAATTCTTTCATTTTTGTTTCCTTGTTGACCATTATTATTTCCAGTGTCTCATTCACTCAGAGAGCTATGCTCACTCCAGCGCTCTCATCCTTTTCATAATATTGTAAGGTGGTCTTACTATGTGTCTTGATATTACTTGGTAGCATATCCTTAAAGTTTATTTTCATCCTTTTTAATGACTAATCTTTCCCACATTGTATGCTTCTTTTCCTTCCAGGTTGATACTATTCTTAGCTTCCCCAGATAACCATGATTGTTTTATGCCCTTCCTCGAATCCTTTGTGGCCATATCCTTATACTGTACCGGAATGGCTAATAGCTAAGACTCTACAAGGATTATGGGAAAAAGTGGCCTACTTCACAGGAACAGTAGCCTACTGTGCAAGACAAAAGCATTAAGCAGGAATCCGGTATTAGGGCTATTTGACCTTCTTGATTTGTCAAGGTTACCAAATTAAAGATTAATGGAAGAACAATGAAACAGATGCATCTTGTCTCTATGACCCTTGGATGGATCATCGTAGAGAGTCACAAGGGTCCTGTGCAGGAGCCCCATTTTCTGAGACTTCCAGAGGAAGCAGATAAAAATATGTATTTTGAAGACCCTAGCCATGTAACCTCGGAACAACCATTGCAGAAACAGTGGCTGGGGTCGGAGTTCAGAAAAGGTGAACAGGCCCAGCTCAGTGATTGAGGTCTGGTCAGCTCTCCCTCACCAGTGTGGGTCACCCCCATGTCCCAATAGTGAGTGTAAGGCAGCTTTGTGTGGGAACCTAGTCCAATTTTATGCTGTAATATAAAACTGACTGGGTGATAAATAAAAAAGTAGATTGCGGTAACAATATAGTCTGTAATCATTGTGCTCACTGGCAATGATCCAGGGAGGGGGCAATACCTTCTTCTTCACCAGGATGGATCTTTGCTGTGAGTCAAGAACCATTTTCTTAAAGATTTACCATTGTTTATCAACTGCCCTTTTTGATAAACTCCTTTCCCAATCCATTCCAGCCAGTATTGCTCTCATTGTTTCCTAATTACTCTCATTTAAGTTTAGGACACTTGTTTCCATCCCAAGCTTCTCAAACTCTAACCAAATGTTAAGTTCTATCATGATGTGAACCTGAAGTTATATTGGAGCAGGAATTTACATATTAATCAATTGAAACTTATACCTCCATTCGAACTGATTAAAGACTTAATAGCCAACTAGGTTTGTTCAATACATTCGCTTAAGGTGAATGATCCTTTAATCATTCACTATAAATTCTGTGTCCAATGTAATTTCTCTCACTGAAAAAGGAGCAGTGCTCCGAAAGCTTGAGGTTTCAAATAAACTGTTGCATGATAACCCAGTGTTGTGTAATTTTTTGACTAAGTTCTGTCATGTTAAGGTCGAAGTTTCCCAGG
This sequence comes from Hemiscyllium ocellatum, assembly GCF_020745735.1. Classification (NCBI taxonomy): domain Eukaryota; kingdom Metazoa; phylum Chordata; class Chondrichthyes; order Orectolobiformes; family Hemiscylliidae; genus Hemiscyllium; species Hemiscyllium ocellatum. The sequence continues at coordinate 58,558,815 of NC_083422.1, read as the reverse complement.
GAATATTTCAGTTTAAAGTCATTTGTTAAACCTGCCACATTACCAGGCTCAAAATGACCCAATTCTTAGTTTGATCGACAATATGTTGTTCTGGGTAGGTGTCTGAGTACACTCTGGTTATCTCGGCCAGTTTGATTTTCCCAATCTACGTGAAAGGTCCCTGTCATGGAGAGCTGCAGCACAGAACTAGCCCTTCAGCCCATCAAGTCAGCACCAACAAAAACAACCACCTAGCTATTCGAATCCCGTTTTCCAACACTTGGCCCATAGCCTTGTATCCCTTGCTATCTCAACGCACATCCAAATACTATTCAGTCGAATTTATTGCTAATTTGGGATGAAAAGGTTTTCAACCTAAAATAATAGAATCCCTATTGTATGGAAGCAGACCATTCAGCCCACACCAACCCTCTGAAGAACACCCACTCAGGCCCCACCCCATCCCTGTACTCCTGCATTTTATGGCTAATCCACCTTGCCTGCATACTAAACCATGGATAATCCACCTAACCTATACATCTTTGGACTGTGAACCCACACAGACACGTGGAGAATGTACAAACTCTACACAGACAGATCACCCAAGGTTGGAATCGAATCCAGGTCCCTGGTATTGAGATACAGCAGTGCTAACCACTGAGTGACCACACCAACCATATCAACGTAGAATATTTCCAGCATTCTTTGCTTTTATTTTAGATACCCAGCATCTGCGAAATATTAATTTTAACTCAATTACAACGCCTAACTAGCAGAGAATTTTCAGCACAATGGGAACCGCATTCCAGAGATTGAGGTTCAAAACTGTTGGAAAAAGAATGTACCTTTGTATCACCACTATAATCTAATTTTGAAACAGTCACAAACAGAGTGCTGGAGGAACTCAGCCAGTCTGCTAGCTTTGTGGAGATATAGCAGAATCCAGTGACCATTTTTCTTAATTCCTGGAGCAACATTTATCCATCAAGAAACACCACCATGAGAATATAATGTTCCTGTGTAATTCTGAAACCTATCTCAGCACAAGACAGCAGATGTCTTTCTCAGTATTTCTGTGTATTTTGCTGCATGTGAAATAATTTGAGATGCTTCCAAATAGATACATATCCCCCGTACATAAAAGTTATAAAAACAATTTCTAGATCTCATATTTTATCTTTTTTTTCCCCCATTTTGTTCCAGACCATGGTGAATACATGTAAAGTTTACACACCTGTAGTTTCTAACCAACTGGCATCTTCCCTCAATTGCTCTGTTTAATGGAAGTCTCACTCTGATGAAGTGAAATGAGCATCCATATCCCAACACCCTGAACAAAGAATGATAAGATTCACCACGCAGTTCACTCCAAGACTGGAATGCCATCTAACAAATCCATTGAACTTGTCTTTAAAAACCTTCTGAACTCAAGATGAATTCAGATTATAACCATCGCAAACTTCTTCATGGAGAGCAGCTGTCGGTAAAAACTCAGTCCTTTCCCATTTACACCTTTCTTAATATACCTTCTGTTTATTTACTTGTCCCATCTTCTCCCTTGGCCGTGTATCTTCATCCCTCTGCCACATAATCTCTCCCACCACCAGAGAGACATTCCTTTCATTTTCCCGTCTCCCACCACGTTCCTTATATTTGTACTTGTTTAAAACCTGCAGCATCACTCCTACAATAGAAATACAATATAAAAGTTCTGAAGAAGGGTCACTGAATTTGAAATATTCACAGTTTCTCTCTCCACAGATCCTGCCATGCCTATTGAGTGTTTTCAGCACATCAGGTGGCATGGAAGAAATCTGACTGTAACAGCTTGAATTCTGTCCACAGGACACACAGAATATCACTGAATGAGATGGTCTGCTTCCTTATCACCTTTCATCAGTGAGGCCAAAACCGATAGGTATTCATTCTCACCCTCATGCCCACGCCAATCTGAGTATGACTTTGCCTGATTAACAAGCCTAATTCTTCATGATAGAGTCACAGAGTCATACAACATGGAAACAGACCCTTTGGTCCAACCAGTGCATGCTGACCATAATCCCAAACTAAACAACACCGGCCCATCTGATTTGGGCCCATATCCCTCCAAACCTTTCCTGTTCATGAACTTATCTAAATGTCTTTTCAGCGTTGTAACTGTAGCTGCATCCATCATTTCCTCTGGCAGTTCATTCCACACATGAACCACTCCCTGTGTAAAAAAAGTTGCCCCTCATGTCATTTTTAAATCTTTCACCTGTCCCCTCAAACATATGACTCCTAGTTTTGAACTCCCCTACCCGAGGGAAAAGACTCTTGTCAATCACCCTTCCATGCGATGGATGAGCTGTCAATTTCATAGAGTTGTCGAGATCTACAGCACAGAAAAAGGCCCATTGAATCTGCACCAGTTGAAAACAACCACTAACAATTCCAATCTGATTCAGTACTCCCCATAGCCTGTAAGATCAGGGTTGACAAGAGATGGCAGGCTGACCTCCAACCTATTTTATGTCAATAAAACACATCCTATGGAGGGCACACAAAATCCAGCTCTTTGAAGTAGGATTTGAGTTTACAATCTGCCAACTCAAAATATGTCAACTTTATCATTGCACCAAACCTATATTTTATTTCACTGAAGCACAAGTCAATAGGAACTCAATGGTCATGGTGTTGAGTTGTTCAGAATTCCAGTAATGTCACTCAAGGAGCTGACTAATAATGGAGAACCTCCAAAAATGGCCTGAAACAGTCAAACTAGATTAAACACAGCTCCATATCAGCAGCTAAATGATACCAACCTCTCCTGCTCACTGCTTACCTTCTTCCTCTGGACTTAAACAATAAACTCCATCCTTGACTTTCCCACTTGACTGTTCCTGCTTGGATTTTACTCAGTAACCTTTTCCAACTATTTGATCACGCGTGGTGCTGGAAAAAGCACAGCAAGTTAGGCAGTATCTGAGGAGTGAGAGAGTCAACATTTCTGGTGTGTGTGCCCTCCATAGGATGTGTTTTATCACCAAGCACCTCTGAGGACACTACAGGTATTGATCAGATAGTTAGGAGGTAGTGAGTACTGCAGATGCTGGAGAAGTCAGAGTCGATAAAATGTGGCACTTGAAAAAGCACAGCAGGTCAGGCAGCATCTGAGGAGCGAGAGAGTCAACATCTCAGGCAAAATCCTTGATTTTCCTGTTCCTCAGATACTGCCTGAACCACTGTGCTTTTCCAGCACCACTCTAATCTAGAATCTGGTTTCCAGCATCTGCAGTCTTTGTTTTTACTGAAAACCCTTTGTCAGTCTTGATAAAAGGCTTAAGCCTGAAACATCAATTCTCCTGCTCCTCAGATGCTGCCTAATTTGCTGTGTTTTTTCCAGTACCACATGTGATCAGATAGTTGGAAAAGGTTACCGAGTAAACTCCAAGCAGGAACAGTCAAGTGGGAAAGTCAAGGATGGAGCTTATTATCCAGATCCAAGGGAATTGTGCTTCAGTGAAACAAAATTAGTTTGGTGCAATGACAAAGTTGAGTTGGCACTCCAATCTTACTTCAAAGTAGATCATTAGCCTCTTAACATAGAAGGGTCAGGATGCAGGAATGCCATGCAAGGAATATCCTTGGAGGGGATATTTCTCACCACTCAGGGAAACAAGACATTAGACAAAGGAAAAGGAAAGTTACAAGTCTGGAGTCTTTGGATAAAGGGACATCAATTTAAGACTGAGATGAGGAGGAATTTCTTCTCCCAGATGGTTGAGAAATTTGGGAACTCCTTGTCACAGAGAGCTGCAGAGGCAGAGTCCTTGTGTATATTTAAGGCTGAGATAGATTGATACTTGATCAGTCAAGGAGTCATGAATCACTGGGAAAGAGCAGGACAGTGGGTGTGAGAAATGTCGGATCAGCCATGATTTTGTTGAAGGGAGGAGCAGGCTCAAGGAGCCAAACAGCCTACTTCTGTTCCTATTTCTTATGGTCTTATAGAGAACGAGTTGTCAGATACAGCTACTATACCATAGGGCACTGATTAGTTGGGGTAGAATTCTACAGTAAACAAATAATTTGTTTCCCAGTGAGCTGCTTAACTGCTTTACATTCCTGGTTTATTTAAAAAAAAACTTCACCTCGAGATCAAAATGAGTACAATCACACTTGGTAAAAGTTTGGTAAATTCTATGCTAATCTCAGTTGCAATTAATAGGAATGTTCAATTAACTTGGATTTGAAATCAAATATTATTGTGAACATCTGGATCATAATACATTTTAGAATATAATTTCTGATTTGGGGAATTAAAAAGTCAAAATTATTGTTAAATAGCGGTGTCTGGTTAAGTAACTAAAAAGCTCAAGTAAATATAAACACGTGTGGATTAAATTACAATTAAAATTAAACAATATTTATCTCAAAAAGGTTTTTGTTGAATTATAGACACTGAACAAGAGGTGACATCGTTTTGGATACTTTGGAAGAGACAACATGTCTATCATTTCCTTCAGAAAATAAATTAAAGACTAGCAATTCTGCAAAAGCAGATGTAAAATTTTATTAAAGAGAAAAATTATTCATTTTATTTCCCCAAATCAAGGAAACCCTCAGTATTAAAAGGATGTTAATTTGCATTTCTACCTCAGAATAGACTGTGTGTGTCATATTCTCATGGAGAGAGTTGCTCAGGGTGGAACTTTGATTAGAAGATTCTTTTATTTAAATTTATCAAAGTGTGTTTGCAGACTGAAGATGGCAACTTAATGTGGAAATAGAAGCAATTAGAGCGTTGCTTTTGTTTTCTCTCTCTGCATCTCACTAGGTTCACAGAGCCAATGGGAGAGTGATGGTCAGCCTGTGTGTTTCAATTAAAGACGGTACTATTTCCATCAGTCACGACATGAACTGCAGCATGAGTCACTCAACTAGAGTTTAAGGGAAAAATAGCTGGAAGACTAGCAGCAGTTTGCAGCTCTTGCAAAGAATTTATAACAATCACACTGGACTTTGTGGCAGAAAGAAGCTGCTTCATCAATGAACTTCCCTCTATCATAAGGTCAAAACTGGGGATGTTTACTTATGATTGTACAATGTTCAGCACCATTCACGACTCCTCAGATACTGAAGCAATCCATGTTCAAATACAATAAGATCTTGACAATATCCAGGCTTGGGCTGACGAGTGGCAAGTTACATTTATGCTGCATAAATGTCAAGCAATGCTCATCTCTAATAAAAGACAATCTAACCACTGCCCCTTGATATTCAAGGGCCTTACCAACACTGAGCTTGCAGGTAACTCTTGACCAGAAACTCAGCTGAACTCACCACATAAACACAGAGCAAGAGCTGCTCAGAGGCTAGGAATGCCATGGAAAGTAACTCCGTTTCTGACTCTCCAAAGCCTGTCCACCATTCACAAGTCAAGTCAAGAGTATGATGCAATACTCCTCAGTTGCTTAAAGAAGTCATCCAAGATGAAGCAGCCCATTTGTTTGCACTGCATCTATAAGCCTCCACTCCCTCCACCACCAGTGGTCAGTTGCAGAAGTCTGTACTATCTACAAGATTTATTGCAGAAATTCACCAAAGATCCTCAGAGAGCACCTTTCAAACCCACACCCACTCCCATCTAGAAGGACAAGGGGAGCAGATACATTGGAACACCACCCCCTGCAAAGTTCCCCTCCAAGCCTCTCACTATCCTGACTTAGAAATATATCGGTGGGTCAAAATCTTGGAATTCCGTCCCAAAGGGCATTGTGGTCAACCCTCAGCACATGGGCTGCAGCAGTTCAGGAAGGCAGCTCACCCCCCCACCTTCGCAAGGGGGCAACTAGGGACAGGTAATAAATGCTGGACCCACCCAGTGATATGCATACCACACAAATGAATAAATTCAAATAAAGTCAGCAGAGTTAGCTTGGGAGGTTATGCAGAGCAACTAAGGTATCTGCCAGCAACGAAAACAAGGACTAAAGAATCCAATCATGAGGAAAGTGATGGAAAACATGTTGGATTGCTTAACCAACAGCTGACAGAAGAATCCCCATACAATCAACTCTTGGAGTTGGCTGGAATACTAAAGGGGAATTAAATGTAAATTCCAGAGAGCTATGGCATACCTTTATTGGGAAAGTCAATAAACCTTTAGGAATTTAAGGGATGAGTGAACATTTTGGGACAGTGAGTGGTTGTATGGAAATTAGAATAAGGATGCAAATGACTAACAAGTAGAACTGATTATAACATGCAAATCTTTATAAGATTAATATAAACTAATAGCGCTTGTTTTGTTTAATTTCACTATTTGGTCAATTGCATTTTAGTTTATAAACATGGAATCTTATGGCATTGTTCTGTCAGTTAGTAGTTGTATGATAAGATTTTTTCTTTAAAATCAGTACTAACATACCTGTATGACAAAACTGGCCTGAACAAAATCATACCCAATACTTTGTTAGAACCAACGTTCCCTTAGCATGCACAGCTATCGTTCTTGCATTTTCGACAATCTAAAATCATTGTCCACAGCTGGTGTAGCACTCACCCGGTAAAGTAGCCTTGTTTCTGGTAAAGTTATTTTGGTTTAGAATATGCCTCAAAGCAATAGTGTGGTTATAGATTCCAGTAAGTTCTGCCCTGGGTTTGGATAAAAATCCACATGTAAAATCCGAGAGGAAATGTAAGCCATTACAGTGGGCTTAGAGAAGGGGTGGGAAGCAAGGGAAATATAACAAAATACAGAAGAGTCTAATGGCCCATGGCAATTGGTGGATAAAGGCAGCAGGTCATGGGTCAATCAACATTGATAAACACCACTCTATAGTCCAGCTCCTTTACAAAAGACATTGTCAGCAGCTGCAGCTGATGCAAGAGAAACTGGGAACTTAAGCAACTGAACTTGAGCAGCATTAGTTTGCTCTCAGCTGGAGGAACCAGGAATTAAGGTTTCACTTCATTAGGGGGAAAAAAAAACAGTTTGGAAAACATTCAGTCGCAGTTTTCAGAAGACCAGTAGGGGCCATCTTGTGATAGTGTCCCTACCCAATGGTCCAGGACACCCAGGTTCAAGTCCCACCTGCTCCAGAGGTGTGTAATTACATCTTTGAACAGGTTGATTAGAAAATGCAGGTTAAACAAAAAATAAAGAGTAAGTCCCCAGTGATCTTTCTCACCCAAGATTTAATTAGTGAGAAGGGGTAAGTATCCATTAAGGGTTGATTTACCCAATTATTACCCCTTCTAGGTCCTTCTTCCACCATCTCAAACAGGGGAAAACTTTTCCCTCCAACCCCACTACCTGTTCATTGAAAAATGGTGATCTGACCAGGAGACTTTGGTAAAAGAAACCCCCAAAACTGTGGATGCTGGGAATCTGGAACAAGAACCAACATTGCTGGAGAAACTCAGCAGGTTCTGGTAGCAAGTGTGGAGAACAAAAGCAGAGTTAACATTCCAGTCCAGTGAGCCTTCTTCAGAATCCAGACTTTTGGTGTTAACTTCTGGGAGTGTTCAATAAAGTCTTATTATTTGTACACAACCAAAGAAAACAAAACAAATTAAAATGGTCACCATTCACATAGACATCCTGACAGTGTGAGTGGGGAGAATTTATGTGCACAATTGAATTGACTCACAGACTGAAGAGCTGAAAATGTGTTGCTGGAAAAGCGCAGCAGGTCAGGCAGCATCCAAGGAACAGGAAATTCGACGTTTCAGGCATGAACCCTTCTTCAGGAATGAGGAAAGTGTGCCAAGCAGCTAAGATAAAAAGGTAGGGAGGAGGAACTTGGGGGAGTGGCATTGGAAATGCGATAGGTGGAAGGAGGTTAAGGTGAGGGTGATACTGTGAAGACCAGGATTAATGATATTCTGCTGCTGCGGCTGTTACGTTGGCTGTTTGACATGGTCAGATTCAAGGATATGTACTTGTTGGTTGCCCACTGTGACTGCATTATTCCTGGGCCAACAGAGATGTTTAGAGAATTTCCGTGTCAATCATGCCTGGAGACCACACTGCCGAAGTGACTGGGATTAATTGGACAAAATTCAGACTATGTAACAAACCCCCATTTGCTTGGTTTTGCGAGAGAAATCATTGTCTTTTTAAACAATGTTCACAACTTTTGTCTGTTGCAGATTATGGAAACTTTTTTAAATTCACCCTCCAGACATTTTATATACAGCAGATATTTAAACAGCACACCTGAATAGACATAAGTTTCACCCCAGTACAATAGTGATACTGATAGATACTGTGGTAACTGAGCCCAACTACAATCACCCACTTATACAAATACAAATACATTTTAAAACAATATTTAGATTTAAGTCTAGCCTTTGCTTTTGAAGCAGGTTGTTGATAGAGATGATTTTAATCTCAGCGCTGTCCCCCGTCACTAAAGTTGTAATTACAATTGTTATGGGCAAGATGCTTTGTGCATGTTAATGAGGTTGTCACTGAGTTTTGTTATAATGTGATTGAAGAAAAATGTGTGCTTCATACAATTCAATGAAATGCTCCATGATTCGCTTAATTCAGCAACACATCACTCTACCACAAGGACAGCACTTTACTGGTCAATCCTCGGCCCTAACACTTTTTATCTTTTCAAATGCTCTTTCAGAGCCAATTACAAGTGTACAATGAGAGAACATGAGACATGCAATGCTGGCTATTCATCCTCACAGCTCAATTGAAAATTATCATGTGCACCCATTATTATGGTTCATATTAGGGTTTCCAAATCTCGGTGGTTAATACTCCTGGATAGTTAGCCATGGGGGTGGTTCACCTCCAACAACTCTGTCTAGTCAAAACTGTGCATGTGTGAAACACAATCCAGAATTCTCTTTCGAAAAGCATCTGGGACGGTTGCTCAGTGGTTAGCACAGCTGCCTCATTGCACCAGGAACCTGGGTTTGATTCCACCCTCGGGACTCTATCCGTGTGGAGTTTGCATGTTCTCCCTGTGTCTGCACAAGTTTCCTCCCACAATCCAAAGATGTACAGGTTAGATGGATTAGCCATGGGAAATTGCCCAAGGATATGCAGGCCAGGTGGATTAGTCATGGGAAATGTAGGGATAAGGTGAATCTGGATGGGATGCAGTTCCGAAGGTTGGCTTAGACTTGATGGGCTAAATGGCCTGCTTTCACACAGTGGACTTATGATTTTGGAAGTGCTGCCTCTTTGCACTCTATTTACTGGAACATTACACCCTTTGACATGGCACATGCAAGTCAGTTTCCTTATCTCTAATCTTGCACCTAGAATATTCTCTTTGTCTGGGAAATAGCAAATAGCCCAACATTACCATTTCCAGCATTGTTGGTAATTTGGTATGTGATTGATGTTAAGGTTCTGTCTCAAACATGACAGAGTGTCAGCATTCAGAATCGATTCCAGTTTCTATAATTGACAAAGACAGTGAACAAAATGTTTCTCTGGCGAACCCCTCCTGCGAAAATGGCAAACGTCGTGTTCAGGGAAGGGAGTTACAAGTTTCAGGTCTGTCCACCATTTTCACAGACAGACATTCTGTCAAGACATGATGATTTTGTTAATCATATACTGATGCTAAGGAGCAAAAAGATGTTTTAAAAATGTATATCGCTCTGATAGTGCAGGGCTGTGTTGTTTTGGGTACAATTATGGTGAAAACTAATATGCAACTAAACTGCTAAATTTGTGTGATCTATGATTAAACCAACATCAACGATCAGACAGTCCATCAAGCCTGTACCACTAAGGTTACACTAAATCTACGCTAGTGCCACATTCCCACACTGGCCCCATAGTCTGAAAGTTGTGACACTTGAAGTGTTCATCCAAGACCTTTGTAAAGGTTGTGAGATTTCGGTTTCAACTCCCCCACCCCCACCCCCAGGCAGTATATTCCAGAACCCCACTGACCGCACCATCCTCCCCCCTACCCTCCCAACTCTCTGGGTGAAACCTCTTCTCTTCAAAATCACCTTTAACCCTCCTGCCTTTCAACTTTAAATGATGCCCTCTTGTTATTGCTTCAGTTGTACAGTATTCTGGAAATTATGTCATTTGACCTTTTAGTAGTAATGTTTTGTAAAGTGGGAGGCAGTGTAGTTGTTGCAAAAATGTTATTATACTGGCCTATTGGCTGGGAAGTTTATATATAAAGTAAGTTGGATATTATATGTTCATGTTCAGGCCCCATGTGAATCTTTCATAAGACCCTGCATAACAGTATTTGCACTTCGCAAATGTCTAATTAGTGATAAAAAGCTGTAAGTTATCCTGAAGTCATGCTATATAAATAAATCCTGCCTAGTTTCTGTATCTGTTTGCTTCACCACACTGCCTTAGTATTTCTGAGGTTTGTTTTTTTCTGTTCTTTTCAGATTTCTAGCATTTGCATTTCCAATGTATTTTGCTTCAACAAGGGTGCATTGGCAGATTTGCCACATTCAAAACCAGTAAATTATTCAGAACACAAGGATTTTATTTTTAAAAATTGCTTGTTAAAAGACATACATTTATTTGGCATTTTTACGATCACAGGACATTCTGAATTGCTTTACTCAGCTTAGTGAACGATCAGTCACTGCTGTGCAGAAAACACTGCAGCCAATTTGAACACAACAGCTCCCATAAAGAGTAATGTGATAATGCCCTTTTCTTTTTCTCTAACTTTCTGTTGAAAGTTAGGCATTGAGAAAGATAATAGGTAAGACTCCCTCCCTTTGTCATTTTGGGACAAACTGTATGTTGGTTCAACACTTCATTCCAAAATGGCACAGTGCACAGGAACATCCAAGTCCTTGAGTTGGATTTGAGCGGTAAACATTGAAGCTCAGAGATAAAAGTGCTACCAATGGAAACACAGCAACGTCCATCGACAGGATTGCAAATCCAGGTTACTAAAATGCTCTTTGACAGCTGCAACATACCTGGTGTCTAAATTCTAGCAGAAGTTCAGGAGAAGGAAGCACTCAAATATGGCTGGACACCAGAAAAGTTCAGAAGAACAGAGGGATCTCCATTTGTTTGCCTGCAGATCTCTGAAGGTGGTAGGTTAACAGGGTAATTAAGAAAGCATACGGGATGCAGTCTTTATCAATCATGGTATAGATCAGAGAGGTGATGTTGGAGATGAACCAAACTTGGTTTGGCCACAGCTGGAATACTGTGTGCAGTTCTGGTCACCACAGTATAGGAAGGACGTGATTCACTGGAGAGGGTGCAGAGGAGATTCCCCAGAATGTTGCCTGGATGGAGCATTTCAGTGATGAAGAGAGACTGAAGCAAGGAGGGCTGAGAGGGTTGCTGATAGAGTGGCGTAAGGTTATGAGATGCATGCACAAAAAGCATTGTTCCCCTTAGATGAAGGGTCAAGAATAAGGGAGCACACTTTTCAGTAAAAGGCAAGAGGTTTAAAGGGGATTTGAGGAAAAATGAGAAAGGGTAATGGGGGTTTGAAATGCACTACCTGGGAAGGTACACTTGTAAACATCACATCACAACCTTTAAAAAGTACTTGGATGAGCACCTGAAGTGTCATAACATTCTAGACTTTGGGCTGAGTACAAGAAAATGGAACTAAGAGTGGGTGGTAGTTTTGATGGTACAGTCTCTATGGCCCAAAGGCCTCTATTGTCCTCTAATTCTACAACTCTAGAGAGCACGGAGGCTAATGTCAACAACAGGCTACATCTATATAATTCCTTTAACATAGCTACACATCCCAAAGTGCTTCACAGCAGCATTACCAGCCAAAAAGTGACATTGAGTGAGAAAGACTTGACAGGTGCCAAAGACTTGATGGAAGAGGGAGGTATCAAGAAGTGTCTGACAAAGCGACTTTTCGAAGAAAGTCCTGGCGCAGTTCAGCTCATCATCACACCATCTATACAAATTAAACACTTCCAGGCATCTGTCCAAAGTTGCCATCTGACAAACATGCCAGTATAGGAAAAGTGTGACAGCAACTAGCAGCAAGAAAGAAAAATGTAAGAAAGAGAGATATTTATTTGACAGTTCTCAAATGATATCAACATTTAAAGAAATCAAAGCCTCTCTCCATGTAACACAGAGTTCAATACAACTTGCAGGAAAGAAGGAAAAGGGAATCAATTTTGTGTTTCCTGCAATTTCATTTTATACTCCAGGTAACAGAGGACTCTTGGTAAGCTTTAGGAATAGCATTCTGTATATACCTACCTAGTATCTTGCTATCAAGTCATGATTTCTGGTACAGCAAAGCTTTATTTGGCCTCTAGGCATTGCAACAATGAGTATCAATAGATGCCGTAAATCTACCATGGATAGGCCAATGTTACCTATTGATCGCTCACATCTCATGATTACCAGGTGGCAGAAATATTCCCCTTTTATTAACCAGAAACATGTAATTCAAACAGTGAACCCCAACTGACAAAATCAACAAAGATTACCAATTCAATCCCACAATCCTGAGTGATATATCACTCTCTCTCCAGTTTACAGAGAGACAATATCATTCTGCCTGTTTTATTGAACTCTCAGTAGTTGACCCATTCTGTGTACTATTACAGTATCTTGCTTATCATAGATAGGAGAAGCTGCTGATATCTTTCTTAAAAGTATGATGCAGATCTAACGTAAGTGAAGGTAAATTTGTGCTCCTGTTGTTAGTTTAATGGGATCTAGGTTAGCTTACTCTCATCTTTGTCCAATATCTACATATGTACAATGTGGAATGCAGAGATAATATGGTAATAACCACAGGCATATTATTTTACCACCATCAAGAATCAGTTTACAAGTTGTTCAAATGTTAAAAGAATAAAACAGTGTGCATTCTCACTGATTGATGCGTGCTGTGCATATGCCAATAAGATTATTACTCACAGCTTTGTAGCATTTGTATTTAAATGCACACAAAAAAACCCACTCCCTTCAGCAACCATGGCTACATCTTTTGGAGGCCATGCAGCCTCCCAGAGTTACTGCATGAACTGTCAAAACAGCACAATTCATACATCTCACTTGTGATGGTGTTCCTGTGTCAAATTATGATGAGGTCAGAGAGTATCGATGAACATTTTCAATTAACTTTGTGGCGGAAATATACAAGAGGAGAATGAGTTTATGGGTTGAGTCAATCATAAGGCATATTTAATTACTAGCCTTGCATTGCAAATGTATTTGTAATTTTTTGAAGCTGAATTAGAACATCTATGCAAAGGATGTAATTTCTTCTTTTATGTTTCCTGTGTCAACTGGTCATAATTCAACAAATGTAGATTAGAATACTTGGTTGAGCTCTTAGCTCCTCTATTCAGTGTACAGCTGGTCATGATGAAATTTCAGTATTTTAACCCTCTTTTAGAAGTGTTTGTTGCGATTATTCCCTTTTCTGAGATGGATTTCGGCTGGGCTGACTCTACAACATGACAAATTAAATAAAGGTTATGTCGGACCTTTCAGAACCTCAAAGCTCCAAAGTCACTTGAAGCATAGACACTATTGTGATGCAAGATTAACTGTTGAGTTGGAGTTGAAACAGATATATCATTTTTTACAACTGTTTTTCCTGGTGAGACATTATGTTCAGAGAGAGGAGACTGTACCAGGAAAGAACATATCTTCGATCTTTATCATTCACCTCATAATTACAAGGAATTTTGTTTCTGTCTTCTTAATAAGAAGGGTTTTAGTGAAATGGAAAACCTTTTGTCAATATTTACCTCAACTCCATTATATCACCATCACTTTGAGACGAAATCTTTCAGTGTTCTTTAATATAGTGGGGTACAGCCTTTGTGACTATCATATATAGCACACTGAAAATTCCTCTTTCTTCCCTCAGCATGCCTTGATCCAACTTTTATCCTAAAATAAAACAATGAACTGCAGATGCTGGAGATCTGATACTGCAGGTCTGGCAGCATCTGTGGGGAGAAAGCAAAGTTAACATCTTGAGTCTGGTCACTTTTCATCAGAACTGACAGAAGCCAGGAAAATGTGGTATTTATGCTGAAGACGGGTTCGGGAGAGGTGGGGGTGCGGGTTGGGAGTGCTGGGGAAGAGGTGAGTGAATTAGGTGGATGCGGGGTCCAGAGAGAAAAAGAGATAATGAAAGGCTGGGCATACAAAAAGTGATATTGATAGTTAGTGAGGCCAGAAGAAAAGCAGAATAACAGTGGCTTAGTGGTTAGCACTGCTGCCTCACAGCGCCAGGGACCCGGGTTCGATTCCAGCCTCAGGCAACTGTCTGTGTGGGTTTCCACCCACTATCCAAAAAGGTGTCGGATAGGTGGATTGGCTAAGCTAAATTGTCCATAGTGTTCAGGGATGTGTTGGTGAGGTATATTAGTTAGGGTAAATATAGGGTATGGGAAAGGATCTGGGTGGATTACTCTTGGGGTGGGGGCGGGGTCAGGGGTGGAGTCAATGTGGACTTGTTAGGCTAAAGGGCCTGTTTCCACACTGTCAGGATTCTAAATAAATAAGTCCGTTGAATAGAATCCCAGTGTGGAAACAGGCCATTTAGTTCACACGGACCATCTGAAGAGAATCCCACTCCTCTAGCCTACTACTGGAACCCTGCATTTGCCACAGCTTAACCTACACATCCCTCAATATTATGAGTAATTTTAGCATGCCCAATCCACCCTAACCTGCACAGAGAGTCATAGAGATGTACAGCACCGAAACAGATTTTTCGGTCTAATTCATCCATACCGACTAGATAGCCCAACCTAATCTAGTTCCACTTGCCAGCACTTGGTCCATATCCCTCAAAACCTTTTCTATTCATACATCCATCCAAATGCATTTAAATACTGTAATTGTACCAGCCTCCACCACTTCCACTTGCAGCTCATTCCATACACGTACCACCCTCTGTGAGAAAAAGCTGCCCCTTAGGACCCTTTTATATTTTTCCCCTCTCACCCTAAACCTATGTCCTCTAGTTCTGGAGTCCCCCACCCCAGGGAAAAGACCTTGTCTATTTATTCTATCCATGTCCCTCATGATTTTATAAACTTCAATACAGTTAACCCTCAGCCTCAGTCGCTCTAGGGAAAACAGCCCCAGACTGTTCAGCATCTCCTTGTTGCTCAAATCCTCCAACCCTGGCAACATCCATGCACATCTTTGGACAGTGGGAGGAAACCAGAGTACCCAGATATGCAGAACATGCAGACACAGAGAGAATGTGCAAACTCCACATAGACAGACATTCACCTGAGGCTGGAATCGAACCCGGGTTCTGGCGCTGTGAGGCAGCAGTGCCAACCACTTATCCTAAAGCTTGTAATATATTTGAATTTTCAGAAGACATTTGTATCAACCCATTCAGCGATAGTACTTCTGAAGCAGATGCATATAGACCTCCTGATTCAGAGGTAGGGACATTACCACTGCACTGTAAGAATCATTGAAGAGAAAGATATATTTTCAAGAGACTCATGGGCAGTGCACACCAAGCATTCCACTCCAATAACCAAAAAGCATTTGATAAAGTAGAACACATTCAGCTACTTAAAAGGGTAATAGCCCATGGTGTTTGTGGAGTATAATAACATTGATTAGAGTATTGGCTAACTCATAGAAGAGAGTGAGTTGATATAAAGGGGGGCATTTTCATGATGGCAACCTGTAACTTGCGGTATTAATGATGGGGCCACAATTATTTACACTATATTAATAATTTTGATGAGGAAAGCAAATGTACTGTTGCCAGATTTATTCAGAAACAGATGGTAGGGCAAATGGTGAAGTTGGATGCAAAAAGTCTGGAGAGGAATACAGACAGGTTCAGCAACTGTGTGAAAACTGGGCATCTGGAATATAATGTGACAAACATGAGGTTTGGCAGGAACAATAGAGGAGCTGAATATCATTTAAACAGAGAAAGATCGCAGAAAGCAAAGGAACTAAGGGATTTGGGAGTCCTTGTTCATGAATCTCAACAAGCTAGCAGCCAAGTTCAACAGGCATTAGGAGACACAAATGGAATGTTTATCTTTATTTCAAAAGGAAATGGAATATAAAATTAGGGAAGGTTTGCTGAAACTATATAATGCACTGGCTAGATGACAACTGGAATACTGTGAACATTTTTGGGCTGCTTATCTAATGAAAGATATAATAACATTGAAGTTGAATAAGTGAAAGTTCACTGGGCCAATGGCAGCAGCTGTCTAATGAGAAGAGGTTATGCAGGTTGAGCCTGTACTCATTAGCATTTTGAGGAATGAAAAGGTGACCTTATTGAACCAAATAAGATTCGTACAGGACTTGACAGGGTAAACGTAGAAAGGCTGTTTCCCCCTTGTGGGACAGTCTAGGACCAGAGGGCATCATCTTAGAGGAATGGGTGACACATTCAAGACAGAGATGAGGGGGTAGTGAATCTGTGGAATTCTTCACCACAGAGGGCTGTTGAGGCTGGCTCGTTTATTATAATCAAGGCTGCATCTTTAATCAGGAAGGAAATCGAGTGTTATGGGGAAAAGGCAAGAAAGTGGAGTTGAGGATTCAGATCAGCCACAATCTGCTTAAAATGGCTCATTGGGCCAATTAGCCCCATCCTACTCTTACATGTTATGGGGTTGTCTAACCTCCTGTTAACTTATCATTAACCTGTCCCTTAAGTTTCACGTGTGAAGTGGATAGATTGGAAGATCACTGGGTTTCAGGTAGGCACTTGGTGGCAGGCAATACTAATTCCAGCTTCCTCTGTCAAACAACAGTTTGAATCCCAGGCCAACGTCTTGCCGATCTCTTCCCAGTTTTGCAATGATCTTGGAGCTCAACCTTTTCTGCAGTAAATGATCTGGAAGCAGGTGGGGTTTGCTTTTAACACTGAGGCCCAATGGTGTGATTGGGACCTGTCTAAAATCTTATCCCCAGCCTCAGTGGAAAAACTGCTCTGCCAGATGGGTGGCATGGTGGCTCAGTGGTTAGCCCTACTGCCTCACCCTCCTCGGGTGACTGTCTGTGTGGAGTTTGTACATTTTCCCCATGTCTATGAAAATTTCCTCCCGCAGTCCAAAGATGTGTGGATCAGGTGAATTGGCCATGCTAAATTACCCATAGTGCTCAGGGATGTGTGTGTTAGGTGCATTAATCAGGGGTAAATGTAGAGTAATGGGTTTGGATGGGATACCCTTCAGAAGATTGGTGTGGATTTGTTGGGCCAATTGTGTGTGTGTGTGTGTGTGTGTGTGTGACTGTACATGAACCGAGAATGGCATCTCACATTAGGCTAGCTCCTAAGTATTAGGCGAAAGTGATGAAGGGTTTTTGCCCGAAACATCGATTTTCCTGCTCCTCAAATGCAGCCTGACCTACTGTGCTTTTCCAGCACCACTCTAATCTTGGCTCCTAGGTATTGGATGTCCATCCCCAGACTGAAAGAATGAGCATTACCACACAGAGAACAATCCAGGGACCTGTGTAGCTTTAGGGGAGAGGCGAAAAAAACATTTTACATGGAGGGAATCATCAACATGGCTCTTTGAAAATTGCTCAGCCACCACCTAACTGCCGAGAACTTCTAATTCTCTCAAAGGGCGGGAAATGGTAAAATCAAGACCAGCTCAGAGAGGCTGAGCCAATCAGCAAGGTGGGGAGGGATGGGAGTGGGGTCATTGAAGAGAGCAGCCACAGCTGATGGGGGAAGGGGGGAGGAGAGACATAAAAGTGGTAGCTGACTGTTGGGCAGAATCAGAGGTTTGGTTGGTGAATTTCACCAGCCAGAAGTGAAGAGAGACCTGAATCATACGGTTCAACCCAAAAGGAGCATTCCGGATTCTAGTAAAAAAAAAGTGAGGTCTGCAGATGCTGGAGATCAGAGCGGAAAATGTGTTGCTGGTTAAAGCGCAGCAGGTCAGGCAGCATCCAAGGAACAGGAAATTCGATGTTTCGGGCTAAAGCCCTTCATCAGGAATGAGGAAAGTGTGTCCAGCAGGCTAAGATAAAAGGTAGGGAGGAGGGATTTGGGGGAGGGGCGATGGAGATGTGATCGGTGGAAGGAGGTCAAGGTGAGGGTGATAGGCCGGAGTGGGGTGGGGGCGGAGAGGTCAGGAAGAAAATTGCAGGTTAGGAGGGCGGTGCTGAGTTCGAGGGAATCGACTGAGACAAAAGTGGGGAAAGGGAAATGAGGAAACTGGAGAAATCTGAGTTCATTCCTTGTGGTTGGAGGGTTCCCAGGCGGAAGATGAGGCGGTCTTCCTCCAACCATCGTGTTGTTATGTTCTGGCGATGGAGGAGTCCAAGGACCTGCATGTCCTCGGTGGAGTGGGAGGGAGAGTTAAAGTGTTGAGCCACGGGGTGGTTGGGTTGGTTGGTCCGGGCGTCCCAGAGGTGTTCCCTGAAGCGTTCCGCAAGTAGGCGGCCCGTCTCCCCAATATAGAGGAGGCCACATTGGGACCCCACCACCAGGGATATATTTCCCTCCCCTCCCCTATCAGCGTTCTGCAAAGACCACTCCCTTCGTGACTCCCTCCTCAGGTCCACACCCCCCACCAACCCAACCTCCACTCCCGGCACCTTCCCCTGCAACCGTAGGAAATGCAAAACTTGCGCCCACACCTCCTCCCTTAGTTCTGTCCAAGGCCCCAAGGGATCCTTCCATATCCGCCACAAATTCACCTGCACCTCCACACACATCATCTATTGCACACTTTCCTCATTCCTGACGAAGGGCTTTAGCTCGAAACGTCAAATCTCCTGTTCCTTGGATGCTGCCTGACCTGCTGCACTTTAACCAGCAACACATTTTCAGCTCCGCATTCCTGATTCTCCCAGCCTGAAGGTTTTGAATGTGAACCTTGTTGTGGGTGTTTTTCTGCTCTTGAAAGAAAAATAACATGACAACTTCTTAAAAGGGTTAACAGGTCAAAAATTGGTGATCGGAAACAGAGCTACCTCCATCTTATTAATACATAGATTAATAGTTTAGCTGGGGTCTTTGCCTTGGTTTGAATGCCGGTTGTCTTTTTTGCTACGTACTTGATTTCAGGTTGTTAAAAATGCAGCACAGCTTGTCAGAATTCTGCAAGTGGACCTTTTGATATAACACTCAATTATGACTACAAGGAGTCACATAAATTTGACAATGAAATTAAAAGTAGATATTCAGGATTGGAACAAGTGAGCGTTTTAACAACACATCTATATTCCATCCGTTACTTGTCAGAATTTTAAAGGCTTTCCATTAGTAATTTAAAGTGGAGATTTATTTCCAGTGCAAACAGACAAGCCAAACAGAACTTTCTTTCTATTAGCATTCCAGTCCATTTATGTTTCAATGGGTAAACACACCTTTTACACAAAACTACCTTAGTTTCAGAATTCAAACTCAGGCATTTGAACTTTCATAGTGAGGGGGAGAAAGGCACTTAAGTAACACAGATGAAATTTCAATTTCAGATCTTTTTTTAAAAAAAAAAATCGATACAGTAACTTGGTGAACTAAAATTGACACTGACGTTTTCAGAGAAAGTGAGGACTGCAGATGCTGGAAATCAGAGTTGAAAAGTGTGATGCTGGAAAAGCACACCAGGTCAGGCAGCGTCCGAGGAACAGGAGAGTCGACGTTTCAGGCAGAAGCCCTTCATCAGGAAGATTCCTGATCAAGGACTCATGCCTGAAACATCGACTCCCCTGCTCCTTGGATGTTGCCTGATCTGCTGTGCTTTTCCAGCACCACACTTTGACACTGACACTTTCGGCATAACTGGAAGATACGTAGCACCGTGGCTGCTGAGCTGCAACCAAGAATTAGCACATCAGGACTTGCTACTTTGAGAACAGGCAAAATTTTCCATCCAATCCCAGAACTTCCTTAAATCTTTGTCCTTCCCAGCCCTTGTTAGTCTTCCAGAACAAAGAGGTGTACAAGTCTGGAGAAAGATGCAGTGGCTTCTGTCAAGGTTTGTCCCAAGTAGCTCCATGAGGCAGGGCTCTGTGCTTTATGGTCTGCTCCCTTGGACAGGCATCAAGACAAACATGCACTGTGCCTGGAGGAACATTGACTTGGTGAAAGACGCTCTTTGATCTGCCTGAAATTTGTTGGTCTTTCAGAACAAGGAGCATTTCAGATATTTAAAAAAATCTCAGAGCTGCAAACCAGTTAAAAAAGGAAAGAGGACCACATAGGGCTGCCCCTCTTACTCAATGCTGGAATTCAATCATGGATAAAAAGCATCAAAACTACAGAATGTCAACCAGTCAGATTACCACCAAAAATAAAAGTAATTGGCCATGCATTCTAAAGTTGTTCACAGAATCTGGTTGTATTCATTTACGTACAAAAGGTGATTACAACACCACTTGAATGCAGAAATGTTTTTGGATATTGACAGACAGAAGACAGTACAACATAATTGTCGGTCTTTATTCATCATCCACAAAATTGTTTGTTCAAACATAATGTGAAATGGCTTCCTGACTCTTGGATTGGAGGTTAAGTCAACAGTGAAGAGGTTTATATTCACAAACTGCATATCAGAAACTGCATTTTCTAAACTCTAAAAAGTGGAAAATTAGACAACTCTTTTCCATTTGAATGCAAGTAAAGTAATTATTGTCAATTTTCTCTGATTTAGACAATTTCATTAATTACTCAATTACCTACCACTCAGAAAACCTTGCCATGCCCTCTAATGTTCAGTCACAGCTTTCTCAATGACATCCAAATCATGTTCGCTTGAAAGTAGGAAAACATGAAGGTGGTAATATTGACAACAAGGCCATTACATCAAGAGGAAAGTTGTAAATCCAAGTTTCAGGCAAGACAATGTTGTGTTTGTGGATATCATACTACACAGAGTTGTTAACCTGAAAGCAAGAGAAATTTAAGCAATGGTATAATGCTTCAAGGCCTTTGGATTTGAAACATTAACTCTGTTTCCCTCTCCACAACTGCAGCCAGACCTGCTGAGTTTTTCTAACATTTCCTATTTTTATATTTCAGATCTTTAGCATCCACAGCATTTTGCTTTCATTTTGGAATCAGCGGAGGTTTGTGTAGAACATAAGAACAGGCAGAGGTGACCACCTGAGTTGCAATCTAACAAACAGCATCAATAGAAGCATTACAAATAAAAAGGATAGAAAAGCTAAATCATACTGGCATCAAGAACCAGATACGTGACTCCAAACAACCATCTATGTCTCAGAAAATAGATGGAGCCAGAACCAGAAAAATAACAGTAAGTGTAGTTGGCACCAACGTGATTGTAATTAACCCTGACTTTGATACTAGTACATATTTGGCTTCCTGTATGACACTGTTCATTCACCAAGGGAACACAGAAGATACATCTACCATGAATATTTTGGAATATGACATATCTGAATGTGTGTTATTTTAATGACAGCAGCTACAGGGACACAGTGCCACAGGCATCTTTATAAATGGATGTAACTGGCCTATTTTCTGTCCAAGTGTCAACAAAATAACCCATTTTCAAATATTTCTCCTTCTTCCACTCACCAACACAATTGAACCTTTCTAATTATTAGCAAAGGGACAAGGCTATCCCAATACACACTGGTTACCATCAAGACAATGAAAATCACTTGCAATATTTTCCATCAGCCATCAAACTTTCCCTTGCCATCACTTGGCAAGATATAACAGGATCAAGGAACCCTGACAAACAACTTCAGTGATAGACCAAACGCTGGATTCTGCAGCAGCAACACCAATATTCTGTTACAGTTACCTTCAAGTCCCAAAGAAAAGACTGACAAAAATGAAGCCAAAAGAAAACATTATTGTATTTAATCATGTTTGTTTTACACTTTGCCACATCATTGCCAGTCACCATTTGTACCTTGATTAAGCTTTCACAAACAGCTTCATACAATCCCCATCAGCCATATCCAGGGTGCCCATTGATATTTAATTAGGCCATTTTAAATGAGGCAGAATTAAATAGCCACCTGTTTAAACAGCCAATTAAGATAAATGATTATGCTGGATTATATGCGATTTGTGTAAACATTTGATTAATAAGCAAATAGAAAAATAATTATCAAGTTAATGATGCAATTATGGTTTAGTGCCTATACATAAAATATGGACAAGAGATTTAAAGAAGGTACCAATTGCCGCTCTGCTCAATGTTCATGATGAACTTATGGTTTCAGAGCACAGCCCACTAAATGACATCCCATTCTAACATCAAACAAAGAACTACCAATACTGGAACTCTGAAGCAAACAAAACAGAAATTGCTGGAAAAACGAGGTCAGGCAGCATCAATCGAGGGAGAAATAGAGTTAACGACCCAGGCCCTTCTTCACAATTAACAGAAGCCAGCTGAGTGAATGCACAGTACACCTTCGCCTGATTAGCAGGATGTGTCAATTAGCGATCAGCTTCTGAAGAATGGTCACTGCATTCGAGACGTTAACTCTGTTTCCTCTCTGCAGATACTATCAGACCTGCTGAGTTTCTCCAGTAATTTCTGGTTTTGTTTCTGCTGTCCCTTTCTAGGTTAGTGAGAAATAACAATAAGTTATCAGATGGGTAATGTTGAAAGAATTGCATTGAATATTAAAACAAGTGAAGGTGCCAGATTGTCAGTGGCTCATCATCTGAGAAAATGGAACTCTGAAAGGATTGCTTACAATGGTTAATCTTCTAAAGATTAGATATGCCCGTATGGGTGGCACAGTGGTTAGCACTGCTGCCTCACAGCGCCAGAGACCCAGGTTCAATTCCCACCTCAGGCGACTGACTGCGTGGAGTTTGCACGTTCTCCCCGTATCTGTGTGGCTTTCCTCCGGGTGCTCCAGTTTCCTCCCAAAGATGTGCAGGTCAGGTGAATTGGCCATGCTAAATTGCCCATAGTGTTGGGTAAGGGGTAAATGTAGGGGTATGGGTGGATTACGCTTCGGCGGGTCGGTGTGGACTTGTTGGGCCGAAGGGCCTGTTTCCACACTGTGAGTAATCTAATCATAAAGCAAATTGGTTTGGAGTATCAGTCTAATTAGAATGACGCCAACAAGGGGCTTAAAAAGCTAGTGATGAAACTGGAGGAGGCAAGTGTATTGGCCGATTGTGATTCAAAGACAGGGATTTAAGATTGAAGTTACAAGCAAGCATGCAGACACAAGGAAGGGGAGGAGGAGAGTGAGGGATCAGCGATTGTTGGGAATTAAAATTAAATCAAGCTCCCCGTATTGATGATATAATGTCCTGAAAAGAAGGAAATGCACTTCCCTGACAATGGGAAAAAAATGAAAACAATTACAGTTAAGGCTGTTCATAGAATCATACCCCCATACATGACAGAGGAGGTCCTACAGCCCGTTCAGTCTGTATCTTTAACACTGCACTAAATCTAAACCAGTCTCACTTCTCGCACTCCCTGAGAATCTTATACACTTCAGGTGCTCAGCCAAGTAGGGTTCAAAGATTGTGAGGTTGGCTGCCTCCACAACCCTCTCAGGCAATGCATTCCAGATCCCCACCATCCTCAGCGTGAGATTTTCCTCAAATCCCCTCAAAAGTTTCTGTTTTCCACTTTAAAATAAAGCTCTCATTATTGAGTTTTCTATTAAGGGGAGTAGCCATTCACCTTGCCTATGCCCCAAAATCTCATACATTTCTAGCTCAACCCGACCCCCCCCTCCCCGAGTTGATTCAGAGTTCCGTCTTTCAGCTTAGATGTTTATTGCAGCCTAAACACTGCTCGCTCCTCAGCTGACCTAACGCTGACTCCAGAGTTTTTTTGGCAGCTGGCCCAAGGGATTTCACATGAAGAAATACTTGACCTGAAGTCAGAAACCTGTCTTCCACCTGTAGGTCCATTCTGCAAAAAAACACAAAATAACTGCAGATGCTGTAGATCAGAAACAAAAGCGGAATTTGCTGGAAAAGCTCAGCAGGGGTCTGGCAGCATCTGTGGAGAGAAATCAGAGCTAACATTTCAGGTCCAGTGACCCTTCCTCAGCAACGTTAACTCTGGTTTATCTTCACAGATGCTGCCAGACCTGCTGAGCTTTTCCAGCAACTTAAATTGGAAACGCGATAGTCTGATTTTTGGAAAATTGGGCCATTCCTGGTTATGGAGCTCATTACAGCAATTGATGGCCAAGTGTGCAGTTCAGTCAGAGTTAACGTTTCGGGTCCAGTGACCCTTCCTCACAGCATCATTGAAAGAGTGATCTAACACTTAGCCTGTAAAGTATCCTGGTCATAAAAAGTCTCTTAAGCCCAAATTCTTCTCACCCTTCCTTATGTTATCTCCCTTTGATATCAGTGATTCATCTCATAGCTCCTTCATTGCATTTCTTTTGTGACTTGAATGAGTCTCTGATGACAAGTGACACAGGTTTCAAGATGAAATCCAAGCATGCCACTGCAAAGCTTTCATGTGATGGCATCAGAATAGCACTCCAATACTACAATAGGGAAGGCCATCAAGAGATTGGCTTTTATTTCAAAGTGGAAAGGAGTGTAAACATAGAGAAGCCTTGCTAGAACTATACAAGACACCAGTTAGACCACAGGTGGAACACTGTGAAGAGTTTGGGACCCATTATCTGAGGAAAGATGTCCGGGTATTGAAGTAAAAAGTGAGGTCTGCAGATGCTGGAGATCAGAGCTGAAAATGTGTTGCTGGTTAAAGCACAGCAGGTCAGGCAGCATCCAAGGAACAGGAAATTCGACGTTTCGGGCCAGAGCCCTTCATCAGGAATGTCCGGGTATTGAAGACAGTCCAGTGAAGGGTCACGAGGCTAATCCTGGGTATGGAGGGACTATGTTATGAGGAGAGGTTGAATAGATTGGATCTGTATTCTTTAGAATTTAGGATAGAGGAAGGCAACCTCTTTGAAATATACAAAATTCTTAAGGGACTAGACAGTGTAGATGCAGAAAGGCTGTTGCCCATGTGGGATGGTTTTGGAACAGAGGTTGGCGTTTCATAAAAAAGGGGCCATCCATTTATGACCGAGTTGACGGGAATTCCTTCTCTCAAAAGGTAGTGAATCCGAGAGGTATAGACAGGATGGACTCATTTACTAGGAGTCACAAGTTCAAGGTGTGGGAGAAATAGTTTAAGGGAGATATGCGTGAAAAGTTCTTTACACAGAGGGTGGTGGGGGTCTGGAACGCATTGCCAGCAGAGGTGGTAGAGGCGGGCATGATAGTTTCATTTAAGATGTATCTAGACAGATACGTGAATGGGAAGGGAGCAGAAAATAGGCGACAGGTTTAGATAGAGGATCTGGATCGGCATAGACTTGGAGGGCCGAAGGGCCTGTTCCTGTGCTGGAATTTTCTTTGTTCTTTGTTCTGTGCAATTCTTTACTTGTTGAGGCTGGTCAGTAGGTATATTCAACATTGAAAACACAAGATTTTTAATCAAAGATTCTGGGGGGTGGCAGGAAGGTGGAGTTGAGGATTATAAGATCAGCCATGGTCTCACTGAATGGCAGAGCAGATTCAATGGGCTGAATGGCCTACTTGTTAATTCTCATGGTGTCTCCTGAAGATTTATCCGCCGTGTTTACACACCTCCCATCTAAAGTCATTGATGGAAACTGTAAAAGGTTGAGAGTCTGGCACAATCTCCATCCAGCAGAACTCCATTCATCACAGCCTGTCAATCAAAGACATGCCAAGCAATCACTCAGTTTCCTGTCCAGTCTGCCAATCTTCTATCCATGTTCATGCGTCACTATCCAGACCATGAGCTTTTATTCCCCCAATAACACTTGAGTGTGACACCTTTTCAAAGATCATGTTGGGACTTTACTCCACAATAGAGAAGATGGATGATAGAGATCTTTAAAATGATGGTAATTTTATTTTTGAGTAGATGTAAAAAGGCATTTCCACTTGTAGGGGAGTCCAGAAATAAAGACCATGAATGTAGGATTTTTGTTAATAGATTCTGTGAGGAATTGGGGTGAGAATATGGGAAGCGTTGTTAAACCTGAAATGCTGCAGAAAAGATTACAAAGATGTTGCTGGGGTTGGAGCGTTTGGGTTATAGGGAGAGACCGTATAGACTGAGACTTTTTTCCCTGGAGGCTGAGGGGTGGCCTTATAGAGGTGTATAAAATCATGATGGGCACGGATAGGATAAATTTTCCCAGGGTGGGAGTGTATAAAACTACAGGGTATAGGTTTAAGGTGACAGGGGAAAGATTTAAAAAGGACCTGAGGGGTGATTTTTTCACAAAGAGAGTGGTGAATGTATGGAGTGAGATTTCAGAGGAAATGGTGGAGGCTGGTACAATAACAACATTTAAAAGCATCTAGGTGGATATACGAATAGGAAGGGTTTAAGAGGGATAGGGGCTAAACGCTGGCAAATGGGATTAGGTCAGATTGGGATATCTGGTCAGCATGGACTAGTTGGACCGAAGGGAATGTTTCCATGCTGTATAACTCCGTGACTCTAAGCTGTGCAGCTGTACTCAGGTGTTCCGATATTCTGCTCAGGGCAATCAATACTCAGACACGGATTGCAGCATCGACTTCTGGTGTGGGAAGTTGCTGCCTTGAACGGACTACATAGATCCGTGCGGAAGGAAAGAAAATTGCAGGCACAGCTGGTGGTAATATCACTGGAATAGTAATCCCAGACCCCAGGTTAGTGTTCTTGGGTTTGGTGAAATTTTAATTTAATAAAAATCTGGAATAGAAAGGCAGTGTAGCAATGACCAAGTAACCACTGTCATTGTGCCCTCTGTTGATTGTTGCAAAAACCCATCTGGTTCAGTAATGTCCTTCAGGGAACAAAACAGTCATCTTTACCTGGTCTGGCCTATGTGTGACTCCAGACCCACAGCAATGTGCTTTACTGATGGGCAATACATGCTGATCCAGCTGGGAATGCTCACATCCCATAAATTAACAAAATAAGGGTGGCACGGTAGTTCAGTGGTTAGCACTGCTGCCTCACAGCACCAGGGTCCCAGGTTCAATTCCAGCCTCAGGCAACTGTGTGTGTGGAGTTTGCACATTCTCCCCGTGTCTGCATGGGTTTCCTCCAGGTGCTCCAGTTTCCTCCCACAATCCAAGATGAGCAGGGCAGGTGAATGGGCCATGCTAAATTGCCCGTACTATTAGTTGCATCAGTCAGAGGGAAATGGATCTGGGTGGGTTACTCTTCGGAGGGTCGGTGTGGATTTGTTGGGCTAAAGGGCCTGTTTCCACACTGTAGGTAATCTAATCTAACCTCATCTCAGAAAAAAGTGCACCTCCCACCATAGATGCATTTCAGGAGGAATCCAAATGATGATTTGAAGGGGGAAGATTTGTGCAGTGGAACAAATAGAATGCGAGGTGGCTGATGTGATGAATATACCAGTATAGTCCAGTTCATCAATGACTGTCCAAAGGTCTATGAAATGTTTACTTCATGTGCTATGAATTCCATGTAATGCTCTGCACTAATAAATCAGTAAATCACCATAATCCCATGCTCTCAGAATGAAGCATCTGGGGATGGTTTAAACTGAGGATCAACACACTTTCAGCAAGAGGAGACATTGAGAAGGGGAGCCCATTACAGTAATCTCAGCCAGTGCAGGAATTGAACCCATGCTGTTGGTGTTACTCCACATCATAAACTGGCCATCCAACTGACTGAGCCACCTTCTGTGCTAACAGCAATAACACACACTTACAAAATAATTACAATTGAACTTTTATCTCATAAACCAAAACCTTTGAGTTTAGAACTGCACATTTTATCAGTAAAACAAATTTGCAGTAGCTCATCCAAACAATTGTAAATGTTTATACAAATCATTAGACAATTATTCTTTTACTCTGCTGTACAAAGTCTATTTACTGTTGTCATGGAGAACGGTCATGTTCCTCAGATATACTGCTAACATACAGAGCCATAATACTATGGAGAAAGTTTTCTGTCCAGATCAGAAAATAAAGTCAACATTGACGCAATTCCCACTTCTTATACTCAATTATAACAATCACTTATGATAGAACTTGTTATTCAAAGCCACAGATCCAACAGTAATTACATTTTCCAACTAGTAATTACTAATTTCACTTCATACAATGGATCTCCGTAATGAACAGAACTGTCAAACCAATAGGAATTTGTAATTCTAATCTCTACAAGGCTGTAACCATACTGCTCTGTCTAGAAGTTTCCATATAAATTGAAAACAGATAACCATTGGAATAATCAAAAAAACATCCTATGAGGTAACTTCTGCAAGATGATTAGAGTTTAGTCGTTCATGGGAAATGATGTTGTTGCCTGTGAGTCTGCAAAAAGAAAATCAGTAAAACATGACTTCACTTTGGTCATAGTAGAGTTAATGGCATTATATTCGAGCAACAGTGCAATGGTTATAGGTTCACATCCCATCATAGTAGCTTGCAAAACTAAATCTGGTCTTTTTTTAAAGTTGACTGCTAAGGAGGGAAGAAAGATTGGTTGTGTGAATTGCTGAAATAAAACAAAGAATTCTGGATGCTGGAGATTGAAACAAAAATAGAAATTGCGAGTAAAACTCGGTAGGTTTGGCAACATCTGTGGATGTGGAGGAGCTGGTGTTGGACTGGGGTGGACACAGTTCAAAATCACATGACAGCAGGTCATAGTTCAACAGGTTTATTTGAAAGCACAAGTTTTCGGAATCCTGCTCCTTCATCAGTTAGCCAGTGGGGCAGAATCAAAAGATACAGAACTTATAGTAAACCACTTTGAGCAAACAGTTGGTGGTGTCGATGGTATCCAGGATATCGAGGTGCCGGAGTTGGACTGGGGTAGACAAAGTTATAAATCACAAAATACCAGGTTACAGTCCAACAGGCTTACTGTAAACTCTGTGTCCTATGATCCTGCCCCTCTAGCTACCTGATGAAGGAACAGCGCTCTGAAAGCTAGTATTTCTAAATAAACCTGTTGAATTGTATCCTGGTGTTGTGTGATTTTTAACATCTGTGGAAAGAGAAGCTGAGTTAACACTTGGATCCAGTGACCAGTCTGAAGAAGCATTTGCTCAAAATGTCAACTTTATTTTTCTCTCCAAAGATGCAGTCAGACCTGCTGAGTTTCTCCAGCAATTTCTGAGAATTGCTGAAATCTTAGGCTAGTGGCTTTCAAGGAATATAATTGTCACTCACTATCATGTTTGAGTTAAGTTTCGCTCCAGTCTCGCATTGTGTGAATTGCTCTGAATGTCCTCTGTTTTGGGCACTCAGGTGTTCATTAATCATTACAGGATTTAAAAAGAATGAAATGGCAAACTCATTGACTTTTACAGCACAGAAGCACGCTGTTCAACTCTTTGTGTCCATCCTGGTAACAAAGATATGACTACACTCAGAGTTACAGAGATCTACAATACAGAAGAAGACTCTTTGATCCATTGCATCCACACCAGTCAAAATCAAACACTGAACTATTCTCTTATCATTTTCCAACAATGCACCCATTGCCTGTATGCCTTGTGTAGAGTGGTGCTGGAAAAGCACAGCAGTTCAGGCAGCATCCGAGGAGCAGAAAAATCAATGTTTCGGGCAAAAGCCCTTCAGGAATGTCGATTTTCCTGCTCCTCGGATGCTACCTGAACTGCTGTGCTTTTCCAGCACCTCTCTACTCCACAATCCGGTTTCCAGCATCTGCAGTCATTGTTTTTACCTGTATGTCTTGTGTGCCAAGTGCATATCTAAATACATTTTCAATGTTCTGAGGGTTTCTGCCTCTCCCACCCTTACAGGCAGTCAGTTCCAGATTCCCACTAGCCTTTGGGTGAAAAAGGTTTTCCTCACATTCCCTTCCAATATCCTGCCCTGACCTTAAATCCACACCCTCTGGGCATTGATCCTTCCATCAAGGGGAAAGATCCTTCCCATTTATCCTGAATATGGAATAGTGGGCGGCACGGTGGCACAGTGGTTAGCACTGCTGCCTCACAGCGCTTGAAGACCCGGGTTCAATTCCCGACTCAGGCGACTGACTGTGTGGAGTTTGCACGTTCTCCCCGTGTCAGCGTGGGTTTCCTCTGGGTGCTCCGGTTTCCTCCCACAGTCACAAAGATGTGCGGGTCAGGTGAATTGGCCATGCTAAATTGCCCGTAGTGTTAGGTAAGGGGTAAATGTAGGGGTATGGGTGGGTTTCGCTTCGGCGGGTCGGTGTGGACTTGTTGGGCCGAAGGGCCTGTTTCCACACTGTAAATCTAATCTAATCTAAAAAAAAAATCTAATCTATGCTCCTCATAATGTTTTATACCACAATCATGTCTCCTTTCAAAAACACCAAAGAACTGCAGGAACTGGAAGTCTGAAGCAAAAGCAAAAATTGCTGGTGAAACCCAACAGGTCAGGCAGCATCGTGGAGAGAAAGCAGAGATAACACTACAAGTCCAGTAACTCTTCTTCAGAACTCAAGGGTTTTTTTCAGAACAGCAGATGGGTCACTGGACTTGAAGTGTGAACTGTGTTTTTCTCACCATAGATGCTGCCAGACCTGCTGAGTTTCTCTGGCAATTTCAGTTGATGTTTCTTCTCAGTCTGCTTTACTGTAAGAAAGGCAGTCCCAGCCTGTTGAATCACTCTGCGTAAGTGACACTCTCCAGCCCAGGCAACGTCCTGGTCAACCTCCTCTGCACCCTCTGGCATTAATTCCATTTCCTGGAAATTTGGTCCATTGAAGGCTATCGCAATACAAATGAACATTTGAATACAGTTTGGCATTTGTGTGCAAGCTAAATATCTATAATTTTTACCTTTATACAATTCTAATGATTTCATATTTAGGAAGTAGCACAATCAGAAAAATATAGGTTTACAAGTGGAATGATTTTCCTTATTCTAATTTTTTTTCATATTACCAAAGAATTTTGCTAATACTCTTGCAGTCTATTAAAAGGTTACATTCAGATGCACTCATCCAGTCGCTAAAATTGCCTTCAGGTGACTTTATCCTACACAATAAGACCGCTGTGTGAATGATTTTTAGTTCCACAACGTGAGTTTTACAAAGTTAATCTGTACAGATTTAGACATAATCATAACATGAAAGTCAAACGAAAAGCCTGAGGACTCTTCAGTTATTGCAACAGCGAGAAAGAATCGGTCATTTTTAAAACTCCAAAATAATCATATTCAATTTGATATTACACCAATGGTCACAGCTAAAGTGAGCTTTTAGGAATACTTACACTCATCTGGCTGGTACTGACAGGAAAGGCTGAATGGCTTCCCTCTGTGCAAAACCATTCTGAGAAAAATTACAGTGATGAGTGCTGGAAAACTATGGAACACAACCTCCAAAACACCTACTCCAAAATTTGTCTCAAAAATACACCCTAACCCTAAACTCAAAAGTATCACTTACTCCATCAGAAAGTTTTTTATTTGGATTTTCTGATTTTAGAAGGGGAGAATTGCATCATATTTATTTTCCTATTGAAAAGAGCATGACTTTCCCAGTGAATATTTTGGTTTATTCAATGATGCTTTTCTCTTCAATTCGAAATGCATCTTACCTTGGCGACAAATATGCTATTCTGTTTCTGCCTTCTACAGCTTCCTTTGGGTCATATACTTACAAGTGAAAAGTGTTACAAACCAAAGTATTACCTCAACTACTCTATCTGAACTGAAAACCCATTATATATTTTCAAAAGAAAACAGCTGTGAACTGAATATTTGATGACTGTCTCTGACGGCAAACAAATTGAATGTGGAAATGGATTGATCAGGGAACAATGTGGCCATAAAATCTATAATTAGAGAGTGTAATCACAGCCCTTTGAAAGCATCAGCTACTGGACCTCATGCACTGGAAACTATGTCATCAAAACATTTATGTAGGAGCTCGTAACCTATATTAAAATACTACCTGACAATCCCTAATGTCTCTTTTTACCTCTTTGGGAATATCACTATCTTTCAGATTGTAGGACCTTCCATTCTATGAAAGATCAAAATTGATTCAAATCAATATTGTGCTTCATCAGACAATGTATGAATAATTTATTGCTTTCCATTTAGTTATCAGACATTGTTAGGCAGAGCTGAGAAGGGTAAGAGGTGACTTGACTGGAACATCTAAGGACCTGAGGCATTTTGACAAGGCGGATGTGGAAAGGATGTTTCCTTTTGCAGAAGAATCTAAAACTAAGGGTCACTGTTTAGAAATAAGGGGTCACCCATTTGAAAAGAAAGAGATGAGGAGAAATATTTTCTCCAAGAACATGGCAAGCCTTCAGAATGTTTTTCCTTGAAAGGTGTTTAACAGAGTCATAGAGATGTACAGCACAGAAACAGACCCTTTGGTCCAACCCATCCATGCCGACCAGATATCCCAACCCAATCTAGTCCCACCTGCCAGCACCCAGCCCATATCCCTCCAAACCCTTCCTATTCATATACCCATCCAAATGCCTCTTAAGTGTTCCAATCATACCAGCCTCCACCACTTCCTCTGGCAGCTCATTCCATACCCATAACACCCTCTATATTCCATACCCGTACCACCCTCTGTATTCCATACCTGTACCACCCTCTGGCAGCTCCTTCCATACAGGTACCACCCTCTGGCAGCTCCTTCCATACTGGTACCAGAGGTTTCATGTTTCAAGACATCCTCCTGGATGTACCTTACAAAGTCTGCCCCATCTAAAGCCTTGGCTCTAAGAGAGTCCGTGAGACATGGATGCAGAATTTGGCCATTTAGCCGAATCATTTTGTTCCCCATTCAATCACAGGTGATATGTTTGTCAACCCATTGTTTTGCTTTCTTCCTCTAACCCTTTGTCTCTTTACTAATCAATGTTTCTCTCTCTGTCTTAAACACACTCAATGATGTGGTCTCCACAGCCCTCTGCAGCAATGAATCCCTCAGATTCCCCACCCTCCATCTCAGTCCTGTATCCTTGGGATCTTTGACTGTCCCGCTGGTGGAAACATTGTCTCCATGTTCATTCTCAGTTGCCTCTCAGTATTCTTTGCGTTTCAATCAGATCCCCCCCACCCCACCTTCTAAACTACATCAAGTACAAGACCCAGAGTTCTCAACTGCTCCTCCTATATCCCATACTATCCCATTCTTCCACACTGACCCTCTTACACTCACATTGAAATATCCACACATTCACTCCCCAGCTCACTACACCTCACACTTTGTACCTGCCTCTCTTACAAGTCAAACACTGAAGCACCAATACAGATTCTCACATTCTAATATTTACGTTCACACAGTTCCACATCTTTGAATATTTTTAAGGAAGAGGTACATGGGATCTTGATGAGCAAGTGGCAGGAGGAGGGGGGATTGGTGATCGGGTGGTATAATGTTATCAGAATAGACAGGAACATGGAATAGTCAAATCAGGTATGATCCTATTGAATGGCTTACTCTAGTTCCTGATTTCTAAGTTCGTACAGAGTTACAAAGACTCTCAACTGACAGAGAAATGATTCCTCCTCATCTCACACTTAAATTGGTGCCCCTTCATTCTAACATTATGTCTTGGGTCCTTACTGTCCCATAAGGTGTAGCATTCTCTCTACATTGACCCTGTCAAGCCCCTTAAGAATCCCATATGTTTCAATGAAATCACCTCTCATTTTACTAAGTTCCAAAGAGTAAGCTCCCAACTTGTTTAGTCTTTACTCATGATACAGTCCCTCCATATCAGGGATCATCCAAATGGCCCTTCTCTGAGCTGCCTCCAAGTCTTCCCTTAAATAAGAAGACTAAAATCGCTCACTACACGAGATGTAGTCTCCC
This sequence comes from Hemiscyllium ocellatum, assembly GCF_020745735.1. Lineage (NCBI taxonomy): Eukaryota > Metazoa > Chordata > Chondrichthyes > Orectolobiformes > Hemiscylliidae > Hemiscyllium > Hemiscyllium ocellatum. The sequence goes on along the minus strand of NC_083422.1, from coordinate 58,525,113 downwards.
CAGCACCTTATGCAGTAAGACTTCCCCACTCTTATAATCCAAACCCCACCCCCACCCCTGAAATAAGGGTCAACATTCCATTAGCCTTCCTTTCTGATTACCTGCTAAACCTGTATGTTAGCTTTCCGTGTTTAATATACAATTCCCCCCAAGTTTGTTTCTTTTTTGGGGTTCTGCAGTTTTACTCCATTTAAATAAAATTTTGTTCTTTTTTACCCCTCTTTTCCAAAATGAACAACTTCACATTTTCCCACATCATAGTCGATTTACCAACTTTTTGTCGGCTTAATCCACCAATATCTCTCTGTAAACAGTATGTATCCCTGTCACGCCTTTCCACCTATTTTTGAGTTATCGGCAATACATGCACCTCCTTCTTCCATTAATACTATTGTAAACAGTTATAGTCCCAGCACTTATCCCTGCGAAACCTCACTAGTCAGACATAAACCATTCCCCAACTGTCCTTCAGTGATGGAAAATAATTCATAAAGCTGTGGTCCATTGTGAAATGTCACACACTCACCAGTAGGAATCATTTAATCATGTGTAAAAGACCAGTCCTTTTAAAAATAAATGAAAGTATTTTGTTATTTAAATCATTAAGATCAATGAACACGTAAACTTTAAAATAATGGAACAATGTAGTTTACTTATCCTTTCAGGGAATTTAGATGAATTTAATTATTCTACAAAGTCTACAGCTGGTTTATAATCCAGTGCAATGCAGATATTTTCTTTACAGACGCCATCCCCTCTTCTGCCAGGAGCTTGCCTGTCTTCAAATGGTTCTAATTCATTGAAACAACAGGGAAAGGAAGGACATGAACAGAGAAGTCAACACAAAGAAACTCACTGAAGCTTCAAGTGTCTTTACTGAACCAGTCCAGTGTGACTAATTATTTTGAGTGCTATTCTGTGCTTCAGTACTTTTAGTGCCTGAATTTGAGAGATTAAGTAAAACAGGATTTCCCTCCAAGGTTTTATGTACTACAATTTATAAAATCATGAAAAGTAAGTTTATGAATGCACATTGTGAGTAATTAAAACTTCATAAAACAAAGTTTAAATATTTGTGCTCAGTAGAGGGGTTGTTCAATGCTCTGGTCATGGATCCTTAAGGTTTTATCTGAGCACTGAATTTTCTAAAATATAGTCATTATTTAGACTTGTTTTCCACCCTATGAAACCCTAGTGGGTTTATTAACACAATACATTTGTACAAGAACCCCTATGTTTGTTACTAGGACTGGCAATAAACAAATTATATTTATGCAGGTGGGATATGGTTAAGAGTAGAATAAGTTAATCAGTTTTATTTTCCATAATGAAATTCTTTATGAGAGTCTCTCTCTCTCTCTATAACGGTGTAGCTGAATCTCATGACTGTCACCATCTCCATTCTAATGCTTAATGCTGACGGAATGCATTACCCAAGAGAGAGATGAAAGTAAATTCAATTGTAACTTCCTAAAGGGAATTGGATAAATACTTCAAGAAAAATTTGTGGGGAAAACCAAAAGGATTATTGAGATAGATCCTTCAGAATATTGTCCTAGGCAGGACGGAACAAATAACTCTTTCTGTGTTGGAGATTGTCTTGCACAGGGACATACCAAGTCGCACTTTGATGTTCCCAATGGAGCACTCTTTGTTTGTACAGTTTGTTGATACCAGGTTCTGGGATTAATAGCATGGTACAGGATATTATTATTGCAGTGTGGATATGGACTATCCCTCTGGTGCTATGTTTCTATCGATGTTGGCAGGTGCCAAAATTGTAAATTACATAGAATTTGCACAACAGAAAAAGGTTTCCCCAGTCAGCCATAATACCCCACCCAAACCTTCTCTAATTCCAAGATAAAACACTGCAGATGTTGGAGACCTGAAATGAAAATAGGAAGAGTTGGCGAAACTCAACAGGTCTGGGTGCATCTGTGGAGAGAGAAACAGAGCTAATGTTTCAAGTCCAAAGGACTTAATTAAGACTTTCCAGCTGTGTTTTTATTCCTCTTCCTACTCCATTTCCATATCCTTCAATTCTATGCCTCTCATGTACCTGCCTGGTTTGCCCTTAAATGCATCCACTTCATTCATGTCAATTACTCTGCAGTATGAAGTCCCCAAACACAAAGCTGACGTGCCCTGAACTTTGATTCACAACTTTCCTCTTGAAGTCATGGCAATGGCCTCGGCATCAATTTTACTGTCTTCTTGTTTTCTCACTTACACTGAAGCACGGTGTAGGCGTCATTGAGAAATTGTGGCTGAGCATTAGAGGAGAGTGTGAAGGTGTTCAAATGGTTGATGATTGAGTAATGAAGTGAAATTGTCTGAATCAGACAGAAAATTGGCAATAATTAGTGTATGTGCATTCAAATGCAAAAGAGCTACCCTGAATTTTTCTCTTTCGAGTTTACAAAATGCAGATTCTGATTTGCTGTTTGAGAAAGCACCCTGTAGGAAGGATGTGATAGCACTGGAGGGGATGCAGAGAAGATTCATCAGGATGTTCCCTGGGATGGTGCATTTCAGCAATGAAAAGAGGCTGGGTAAGCTTGGGATGTTACCTTTCAAGTAGAAAAAGCTGAGGGGGGGGCAGAGATAAAAGTCTATAACATTATGAGGGGCATGGACAGGGTGGATAGAAAGCAGTTGTTTCCTTTAGTTGAAGGATCAGTAACAAGGGGGTGTAATTTTGAAGTAAAGTCAGGAAGTTTGGAAAGGGGTATTGAGGAAAAATATTTTTCTCCCAGAGGTTGTTGAAGGTTGTTGCCTGGGTGAAAAATCTCACAACCTTTAAAAAGTATTTGGAGAACCACTTGCAATGTCATAATATTCAAGGCTTTGGGTCCAGTGCAGAAAATGGGACAATTAAGGTCGTAATGTATTTTTGGCAATACAGATCCAATGTGCCAAATGGTACACTTAGATACAAGTGTGATTGCACCATCATTTGAATGAGGAAACGTTTTGGATATTGACAGTCACAAGGCTATGCAACATAAAGGTACAAAATTATTCATCATCCACACAATGGTTTGGTTCATTTCACAATTCTACTCAGGCCCTTGTTCTAAAACAAATGTGAAATTGTTTGCTGACATTTGGACTGGAGGTTAAGTCAAAAGTGAAGTGGTTTATATTCACAAGTTGAAAATCAGAATCTGCATTTTCTAAACTCCAAAGAGAACAAATTAGACAGCTCTTTTCTGTTTGAATACAAATATGCTAATTGTCATCAATTTTCTGTCATTAATTTTATTAGTTACTCAATTACCAAACAACCAGAAAACCTTCACCCTCCCCTCGGACATTAGAGTTCAGCCACAATTTACACAATAACATCCATACCAAATGAAGTTGAATTGAATTGAATTTGCAGGTGACACTAAAATAGACGGTATTGTGGACAGTGAGGAAGGTTATCAGAAATTGCAGCTAGGGAAGTGGGCCGAGAAATGGCAAATGGAGTTTAACATAAACAAGTGTGAGATCTCTCATTTTGGAAATTCAAATCAAGGTAGGAGTTTCATGGTGAATGGTAGGGTCTTAAGGAGTGCGGTGGAACAGAGGGACCTTGGAGTTCAGATGCACAGTTCTCTGAATGTGGAGTCTCGTGTAGACTGGGCAGTGAAGGAGGCTTTTGGCACACTGGCCTTCATCAGTCAGGGCATCAAGTACAGAAGATGGGAAGCTATGTTGCAGCTGTAGAGGACATTGGTGAAGCCACACTCAGAGTATTGTGTCCAATTTTGATCACCTTGCTATAGGAAGGATGTTATTAAACTGAAAAGAGTGCAGAAGAAATTTACAAGGATGTTGCCAGGCCTCAAGGGTCTGAGTGATTGGGAGAGGTTGGATAAGCTAGGACTTTTTCTTTAGAGCAGAGGAGACTGAGGGGAGGCCTTATAGAAGTGTATAAGATCATGAAAGGCAGGGATAGGGTGAATACACTTAGTCTTTTTCCCAGGATTAAGGAATCGAGGATTAGAGGGCATCAGTTGAAGGTTTGAGCGGAAGGAATAAAAGGGAACCTGAGGGCCAACGTTTTTACACAGAGGGTGGTACGCATATGGAATGAGCTGCCAGTGGAAGTGGTTGAGGTGGGTACATTAACAACATTTAAAAGGCATTTGGACAAATACATGGATAGGAAAGGATTAGAAGGATTTGGGCAAAGTGCAGGGATATGGGGTTAGTGTGGATGGACATTTTGGTCGGCATGGACCAGTTTGGGCCAAAGGGCCTGTCCCCGTGCTGTAGGAATCTGTGACTCTATGAATAAACCTGATGGGATTTTAGTTTTTTAGACCACAATATCAGCAATTGTAGTGACGGTTCTGAGATCACTGCCAGACCTGGGGCATTTTGGCTTTGAGGAAAGAATGGGTAAGGCAGGAGTTATTTTCTTTGGTGCAGAGGAGACTGAGGGCATGACATGATTGAGTGTACAATATTCTGAGAAACCAGATGTAGTCAATAAAAGAGAATCATTAGCAGTTACGTTGGTGGAAGTATTATCAAAAAAAGCATTATGTATATGCATGTTAATATTTGCAAATCTGAAAACTTACTGACAATGCCTCTTATGCTCACATCCAAATCATTTATAAAAAAGATGAAAAGTAGTAGACCCAGCACCGATCATTGTAGCACTCCACTGGTTACAGGCCTCCAGTCTGAAAAACAGCCCTCCACCACCACCCTCTGTCTTCTACCTTCAAGCCAGTTTTGTATCCTAATAACTAGTTTTCCCTTTATTCCGTGAGATCTAACCTTGCCATACAGTCTCCCATGGGGAACCTTGGTGAATGCCTTACTGAAGTCCATATAGATCATGTCTACCACTCTGTCCTCATCAATCCTCTTTGTTACTTCTTCAAAAAACTCAATCAACTTTGTGAGATATGATTTCCCACACACAAAGCCATGTTGACTATCCCTCACTTTTTATCCCTAATCAGTCCTTGCCTTTCCAATACATGTGCATCCTACCCTTCAGGATTCCCTCCAACAACTGGCCCATCACTGGATTTGCAATACTATTTAAAATAGGTATAAAGAAAGAGTGTGTTAGAACCCAGGGCACTCCTGAAGAAGGGCTCATGCCCAAAAAGTCGATTCTCCTGCTCCTTGAATGCTGCCTGACCTGCTGCGCTTTTCCAGCAACACATTTTCAGCTCTGATCTCCAGCATCTGCAGTCCTCACTTTCTCCCAGGGCACTCAGGTGCTGGCTCGAAGGGCAGAATGGCCTACTTCTGCACCTATTGTCTATTATCACTAACGTCAGGGTCACTGGTCTATAGTTCCCTGGTTTGTCCTTACCACCTTTCTTAAATAGTGGCACCACATTAGCCAACCTCCAGTTGTCTGGCACATCACCTGTGACTGTTGATGATAAGATGATATTTCACAAGAAGTTCAAATTGTAACAAGTAACAAAGGTAGTGGTGTGCAAATGGTTCGGTTAGACATTGGTCTATGGAGCTCTGATCAATAGCGGCTATGTCTCAGTGTCCATTTGATTGTGGGTGTTTTACCCTCTCTTGTGTACATGCCCTGGGTTCTAACACACTCTTTCTTTATACCTATTTTAAATAGTATTGCAAATCCAATGAAATCAGTTCTGAGGAAGGGTCACTGGACCTGAAAAGTTAATTCTATTTCTTTCTCCACAGATGCTGCCAGACCTGATGACTTTCCCCAGTAATTTCTGTTTTTATTTCAGATCTTCAGCAGCCACAGTTCTGTGTTTTATTATTATTAGGCTGTTTTGATGTCTGAAAGGAAGTAAATGAAAATTATTTCTGCATATTATTGAAAACACTAAATTGCAATAGTTTCCTCTTGAATGTATCTCAGTGCCCACACTAGGAGCCATGGTATCACATTTGCTGCCTTATGGTGATCTCTACAATCCAATGGATTAAACATTCCATTTGTATACATAAATCTAATCCCTTTGATTTTATATGAATGATGTTATGATTAATGCAATGTGCGATCCACAGATCATAAAGGGAAATCTGAATGTTGCAAAAGTGTAGATTTTGGCCAGCAAATAGGAAACAGTGGCAGGGCTGCCCTCTGTTGGTATGCACGTGTACTGACAAAATAACTCAAGTCTAGTCAGATCATCTGGCTTTCCCCCCCACGTACTCTGAGACACAGGGAATATGAAGAATCAAAAAGATTGAGAGAAACCGAGTAGGTAAACAGAGAGAGAGTTGTTTCAGGTTGAAAAGCAATAGGTTCCTGTGGTGCAAACATAAACAGAAAATGCTGGAGAAGCTCAACAGGTTTGTTGCTCAACAGCATCTGGAGTTTGCACATTCTCCCTGTGTCTGTGTGGGTTTCCTCCAGGTGCTCTGGTTTCCTCCTACAGTCCAGATGTGCAGGTCAGGTGAATTGACCATGCTAAATTGCCCATAGTGTTGGGTGCATTAGTCAGAGGGAAATGGGTCTGGGTGGGCTACTCTTCAGTGGGTCGGTGTGGACTTATTGGGCCGAAAGGCCTGTTTCCACACTGTCGGGAATCAAATCTAATCTAATCATCTGTGGACGGAAAAACAGAGTTAACATTTTGAGTCTGGTAACACTTTTCCAGCGCTCAAAGTAGTTCAGATCTGCATCATCTGAAAGGATTTGAGTTTAGGTTTCTCTGATGCTTATACTTTGTATTTAGTCCGTGTGAGCTTTATGCAACTCCAGCAAAATGACGGGCACATAAATGCCCTCTGAAGTGGCTGAGCAAACCAAGAAAGTGTCTCATCACCACCTCAAAGGGCAATTAGGGAAGACCAATAGATGCTGGCCTTCTTAACTTCAGCCTCATCCATAAATAAAACTTTGTGAATACACAAAGGCTCAAAGCTATGGCTGTAAAGCAATTTTGATTTTCATGATTTGGAGATACCAGTGTTGGACTGGGGTGTACAAAGTTAAAAATCACACAACACCAGGTTATAGTCCAACAGGTTTAATTGGAAGCATTACCTTTTTGAGCAGTGCTCCCCCATCACCTGGAGTTATTTTTAATCAAGCTGCTGATATGTTATGACACATTGCTGGAGCAGGGGTGGGATTTGCACTAAGGCGTCCTCGCTCAGAGTAGGGACACTACCACTGTGCCACTAGGGTCCTATGGCTGAGGCTTTCTTTTTTAAAATAATTTTTCAGAGTTGCGATCACAGATTTCTGCAGCAGTTAGAGCTTGAGCCTCCTGGTCCAGAGGTAAGAACATTACACTGGGCCACAGGAGTCTTTGGTAAAAGTGATACAAGTTCCTCACCACCTGTCCCCTCAGTAATTTTAAATTAAGCGCTCTGAGGCATAGTGTGACTGTGGACAAAGGCCTCACAGTTTATGAAGACACCACGTTATTAACCCAGAAAGAAAACAATTTCGTCTTTCGGTTAGCTCAGAAAATCCATCTCTGTAATTATTTATCCTTTCAAAATGTAGCCTACCTGTTGAAAGAGCATTAGACATGTAAAGAAAGGAACAACATTTTTTTTAAAATTTTACAATTATGTTTTCTGATTCCTCAAAACCTTTCTCATCTTGTACCTCAGTCAGAGACGTAGTGATCTCATTGAAACATACTGGGTTCCTAAGGGGCTCAACAAGGTCAATGCCGAGAGGACATTTCCCCTCATGGGACAGTCTAGGATCAAAGGGCACGGTCTCAGAATAAAGGGGGCGCCAAATTAAGACTGAGATGAGGAGGAATTTCTTCTCTCAGAGGTGCAGATATTACCACTGTGTGACTGGAGCACTGAGAGTCTTTGGAACTCCTTGCCACAGGAAACTGTGGGGACAGTGCCCTTATGTACTTTTAAGGCTGAAACAGATTTTTGATTAGTCATAGAGTCAAGCTTATGGGAAAAGGACAGGAAAGTGACATGAACTATGTCAAATCTTATTGAATGGTGGAGCAGGCTCAAGGAGCTGAATGGCCTCCTCCTGTTCTTATTTCTTATGGTTTTACAGTTTCAGTGAGCGATTCCACTGTCCACTTGCCAGAATCATAGAATCACACAGGACAGAAAAGGCCCTTTGGCCCATCGAGCCTTAACCAGCAACTACTTACACGAGTCCAACTTTCCTGCACTTAGCCCTTAACCTTGAGTGTTATGAATTTCAAGTGTTTATGCAAGTAGTTTTTAAGGATTACGATGTTTCCTGCCTCAACTTCCCTCCCAGGTAGTGCATTTCAGAACCCCTCCCCTTCCCCCCACCCAACCCTCTGGGTGAGAATGTTTTTCCTCAAATCCCCTCTAAACCTCCTGCCTCTTACTTTGAAATTATGCTCCTCTATCCACTTTCTATCCACCCTGCCCATGCCCCTCAAACCTATCCCCCTCGATCAGAGAGATCAGCCTTCTCTGTTCCAAAGAAAATGGCTCAAGCATATCCAGCCTCACCCACATTAAAATGCATCATCCCAGGTAACATCCAGGTGAATCTCCTCTGTACCCCATCCTGTACAATCACACCTTTCCTTTAGTGTGGGGACCAGAACTACACACAGTACTCCAGCTGTGGTCTCACCAAAGTTCTGTACAACTTAAACATAACCTCCCTGCTCATATTATCTATGCCATGAGTGATAAGCAGCACCCCATCTGCTTCCTTAACTACATTAGTAACCTGTCTTTCAGGGATCTGAGAACAAGCACCCCAACAAACTCTCTGTTCCTCTGAGCTTTGTAGTATCCAGCCATTCATTGAGTACTCCCTTGTCTTATTCTTCCTCCAAAGTACATCACCTCACATTTACCAGGGTTAAACTCCACCTGCCACTGACCTGCCCATCTGACCAAGAGCATGGAGATGGATGGGGGATGTCTCACACCAGAACTGAGAGCAAAATATCCTTCCCACAATTATTCACTGAAGGCACAGGTCCATGTCTGAAACCAGAAGGTACAAGTCAAAGGTGAGGAGCAAGTCGTTTAGAGAACAAATTTGTTCGCTCAGATGGTGATAGAAATTTGGAAAGTGCTGACTGAGAGGCTGGTGGAAGCAGCTACTGTCACAGCATTTATGAAGCATTTAGATGAGCACTCACAATACCAGGACATAGCAGGCTATAGAGCAGGTGTTAATAAATAGGTTAAGGTTGTTTAGTATTTGTTGATTAGCACAGACAGGATGGGCCTGTACTGTATGACTCTATGGCTTTATAACTAATTTCAACAGAAACATCAGTGCAGTCACAAGTACAAAGTCCTCCTGCTGCTGACAGGTGCTTTGCATCAATTCTGACCACCTATTTAGTTAATCAATCATGTCCTGCCCTGATAAACCCTTCATAATATAAGGTAAGAAACAGAGCCTGATTGTTCTCTGATTACAACCAGAACTGAAAAACATTATTTGCCATCACTGCTGCAATTAACTGGCTGTGATTTTTCTTCCAGCATTACCTGATCATGCACTGATTTTAGTCATTCTCAGGTCCTTTTCATTCTCATTGTTATTTCTTAAGAACGGAATCTTTTACTGGTAACATTTCCTTTCTTCCCCAAATCCCCATATCATTTTCTAATCAATGTTCATTAACTTTTCTTTACTTGAGAATGCATCATGTATTCTTGCCTTCCAGCAAAGGATTTTAAAATAATTATTTATTTTCTTTCTATGAGTAACCATTGGCCTGCAAACTGTACCTCTGTATCATCCTCAATTTCTTCTTTATTCTTAATAAAGTAGCGCCTCAACCTACGAATGACCCCTTTCACGAACAAATCGGTTTATGAACGGGATTGTACGTAAAATTTTGCTTCAACGTACGTATAAAATTCAAGGTACGAATGGAGGTACAAACAAAGGTACAAACGCAAAAAGCCTGTGTGCGACCACGTGGTTTCATTGTTCTGCTTTGCTATACACGCTTTAAACGCAAAAGCTCTCTGGCCCCGCGTGATCTCATTCAATTCGTCTTTGGCTTGTGCGCACGCTGTGAGCATTGTTCATTGCTACGTCCAAGCATTCTTACATTTTTTTTTGTTTTTTTGCATTAAATTAGCCCTCATTATGGCTCCCAAGAAAGTGAAAAGTGGTAGTGATAGTGCTGTTAAGAAGCCTAAATGTATTACTGTGGAAATGAAGAAGGAAATAATAGTTAAACATGAGAATGGTGCTCACGTATCTGATCTTGCTGAGCAGTACGACATGACGAAGCAGATTAATTGGAATTACATTAATTCAAATGGGAAAAATTGATTCAGTTTGTGAACTTTTCGGTTCCCGAACCGGGTCCTGGAACGGATTAAGTTTGTAAGTCGAGGCGCTACTGTACTTGAATATTGCTGAAGAAATATTCTTGTATCCATCAGGAAAATTTCCCAAGAAACATTGTTGCAAAACAAAATCAGCATTTATACCTTATGAGAGAAGAGTGATGATTTGCTGGCAAGGTGATTCAGATTGGTAGAGGTGTCACCATGGAGAAAGCACTGATTAATGATGACTGGCACTTAACTGCCAAGCTTTACATTTTAAACCAGGGTAATTGACTTTGGTTGCTTACAAAGGAAAACGCTTTGACCAATCAGGGAATGATTAAATGCTTCTGCAAAATGTATCTTTATTCTTAGTGTTTAATTTGCTTACATCCTAACTGATACTGTAGATATTGACTCCGCCCCCACCCCCGAGAGGGGTTTCTCGGTTCCGCGACTGATCAAATAATCAACAGGAATGTGGTATGATTCACCAAAATTTCACAGTTTATTATGACACTGGACACAAGTTTGTCCAGCAACACAGAGGTTAACAGCTTCTGTGTTCCTTGGACAAACAGCGCAATTGAATTTGAACAATAAGCCATTTTTATACGTTTCTTAAGGGACAGTACAGCCTTAATTACAGAATAAATCCAATAAAATGTAATAAATGGCAAAATGGACAGCAGATTAACCCAATGATTTTTTCTGAAAAAGAAAGTTGTTTACTACACATTTATCTCTTCCTACCTGCATTTCAAGGTTAACTAAAATAGTTAGTAATGACCTATCTAACTCAGTTAATTCCATGCTGTGAAGGCTCCATTGTCTGCTTTATCTTTTATTCAGTTAGCTCAGCAAGGCAGGAATGCAGCTTGAAGCCATTTTGTTATGTTACTTTGCATTAAGAAGCCATTTTGTTGTTAATAAAAGCATGCATAAAAATAGTTACTCCTGACCACAGTCTAATTCCAGATTTTAGATTCTCAGTACTAGCATTTACTGCACCTTTCCATTTCAAAGTGATGAGCACGATTATATCTGGAGTGCAGTGAATGTACATGACATAACTGTGTTTTTTTAAACAATAGCATTATAAAATGAATAGAAGCCATGTCTCCTTTCCCTGGTCTCTCTAGCCAATGGACCACTGAGTAGACTCCAGACGACTGGCGTCTGACTGACAAGCTTTGTAATAGCTGATAGAATATGTTCACTTCTGACCACAGATGGTCCCTCCTTCATCCTGGGATAGCACTCCCAATTTGTGGGCAACAGGACTAAGATCTAGAATTGAGGGGGCAGAGGTATCATAGATACAAGATTACATTCCACCTGGCAGTGAGTTTATTGGTGTCCCATGAAATACTTACCCGTAGCCATACATATGCCACGCATTATTCTTCAGCAAACAAAATCTAAAGACATATTGGTTGAGACATCACACACAGGAATCCTGCACAATGATGAACAAAACATCGGGCCACACAGAAGCACAAATTTGACTTTAATGAAGTGTTTGAATTTATGGGAAAAAATATGAAAGACTTTCTATTCGGTCAACAGGTAACAAATGGGAAACTTTCAGTTTCACCAAGGGCTGAACTTTCATCTTTGAGTTGAGCAGCTGAAAGTGAGATATTTCCCAGCCTAACCTATTTGCCTCAGGAGGAAATACCATCAAATCAAGGAAATTTGTTCTGGTGCAGAGGGGTAAGGGGTAAAACAACAGGTCCACCATCCCTGGAAAGAGTTCAGAGGCAGCTGCAGGGGCTGTTGGGTGTTAACGTGGACAGTCCCCTTTCCATGTGAACCTACACCTTTTCAATTACCTTCCACACCACCATGTCCTCTCATTGCCAACTCTGCCAAGCTATGGGATTCCTTTGATTGATGTTTTTTTTTGGTGATGTTATGAACTAGGATGAGGCACGTCCAAATTTCACGCAAAACTAGCACACAAACACTATCCCAGCATCCTGCTCTTCCTAGTCACTTAATTTCTGTTGATGCTTGAAGGTTCAACAAAGGGATGTTTGTTCATTGGTGAAGACATCCTCAATCTGGGACTAGAACAGGTCCATCAGTAGTGAAACTTTTACAACTCTTTAGGTGGCCCCCAGCACCCCCTGATTTTTCCGAATACTGCCCCAAGGGGAAAAGCTTCATCACCCAGGAAACCCTTTATTAGCTAACAGCACCAAAGTAAACACTGAACACCAGCAGAAGTTCAGAGGATGAAAGGCATTCAATTAGATTCAAGGCCCAGAAAAATTTTCAGCCAAGATGAATAAGGTTTTTTCATACATAACCAAAGGCATTTGCCTTCAGCCTTCTATCATCAGAAAAATGACATGCTCTGTGGGAGGAAGGAACAATGCACAGAGTGATAAAAACTACCAATGAGAACATGCTCAAGCTAATTATCTGCTTCAGAGAAAAACACTATTACAAAACAGCCCTCTTCTAATACAGAAATGGGAAGTTGTTTGTGGAGGTAACGCATCGATCCTCAAACTCAGGAATGACTGTGGTACAAATGCAGAAATTGCTGATGAATAAGTCATATTGTTTCTTTTCATTCTTATTCTCAAAGAAAATCTTTTTATAAAGAGGACCCTTCACGGCCTCAGAATGCCCCAAAGCACTTTGAATAATCATGGTGATGGTAATGTATGGAACAGTATGAGCCAAAGGTCCAGGTTAAATTGAACCTAGCCACCCCGTATGGAGTGAGTGGGTTTGAGCACTCGGGATAACTTACGCTCCTCCTGACCTCACTCTTATTTTCAAGCCGGGATACAAAACTGGCCACCAATTTGAACAGCAGGGCTCTGGCCCGAAACGTCGAATTTCCTGTTCCTTGGATGCTGCCTAACCTGCTGTGCTTTAACCAGCAACACATTTTCAACTCTACCAATTTGAACATTCTTGTTATATGCAACAAGTTAAATTTAAAGTCAATTTAGGTTATAATGTAGATGACCTTCAGCATACTAAGAGAGTTTCAATTTCAGAATGGCTGAGGGAGAGCCTGTGAGATGGGATCTTCAGAGGTTCATCAGAATGAACAAAATAATGATTTATCAGAGAATCCCTTCATTGCAGAAGCAGACCAATCAGCCCATCATGTCCACACCAACCCCTGAAGAACATCTGACCCAAATCCACCCACTTACCCTATCCCTGTAACCCTGCGTTTCCCATGGCCAACCCACCTAGCCTGCACATCCCTGGACACTATGGGCAATTTAGCACTACCAATCCACCCTAACCTGCACAGCTTTGGACTATGGGAGGAAATCAGAGCACCCGGAGAACACCTACACAGACACAAGGAAAACACACAAACTCCACACAGACAGTTACCTGATGCTGGAATTGAGGTCCATGGTGTTGTGAAGCAGCAGTGCTAACCACTGAGCCACAGTGCCATTTAGACAAAAACAGAAATGATAAAGCACTTACTTCCTGTTGTAGTCTGCTAGGAATGGAGAGCGGAAGTGAGAGACTGGAGTTTGTTGACCAGTGGGTCAGTTTGATAATCCGATCTTGGATTATTTTCAGTATTTGATAACAGTGATATTGTCAATAGCGTTCTTAATATCAGGAATACTAGGCCCTATGGAATGCTCCTCCTGCAAAATGTTGGAGACCCTTCCAGTCTCCATGGTGACAAGGTATGCAGGAAGTGTGTTCAACCGCAGCTCCTGATTTGCCACATGGGGTAACTGGAGCTGTGGATGGACTCACTGTGGAGTATCCATGAGGCTGGGAATGTCATGGATAGCACACTTAGTGAGCTGGTCACTCCAGCAATAAGGGCCACACAGACAGTGAAGAGTTGGATGACCACCAGGAAGATGAGTAAGCATGGGCAAGTAATGCTGGACTCCCCTGTGGCTGTTCCCCTCTCAAACAGGTTTAGCATTCTGGATACTATTGGCGGGGGAATGGCCTCTCAGGAGAAAGCAGTGGCAGCGACCAGATCAGTGACATTACGACTGGCTCTATTTTACAGCAGGGAGGGTCAAACCGTAGTCAAACGGTAATGATAGGGGATGTTATAGTCAGGGGCACAGATAAGCATTTCTCTGGCTGCAAGAAAGACTCCAGGATAGTGTGTTGCCTCCCTGATGCCAGGTTCAAGGATGTCTCTGGAGCGGGCCCAGGATATTCTGAAGGCAGAGGGTGAGCAGCCCCAGGTTGTGTGACTGGATAGAAGTTTACGAAATTAGAAAAGGGATGAATAGAATGGATAGAAATGTCAATTTCTAGGGTACATAGCTTTAAGGTGAAATAGGCTAAGTTTAAAGGAGAGAGGCAGAGAGTGGTAAGTGTCTGGAATGGTCTGCCAGAGGAGGTGGTGGAGATGGATACGATAATAATGTTTAAGAGGCATCTTGACAGATCCATGAATAGGCAGGAGTTAAAGGGATACAGTTCATGTATTGGCTATAGGCTTTTAGTTTAGAAAGGCATCATCTGTTAGCACAGTCTTGGTGGGCCCAACGGCCTGTTCCTTTGCTGTGCTGTTCTTTGTTCTTCGATAAAGAAATTGTAAACCTGTCAGCTGGCTCAACAACTGAGTTACAAAAATACTATAGTCAAGTCATACAGACAGTATGATCCCAGATCTTAGTTTGAGCTGCGAGAGACATTACAGTTTCCCAGGGAGAAAAAAAAAGGTCAAACTCTCTCATTCCAATGAGTCTAAGTTTTTTCTGATGCTGTTTCCAGCTCTCTCTCCAAGCAGAAAGTTACATTGGAAGTATTGGCTTTGACCAAGAAGACAAGGGAATTGAATGGAGTGATGGGCTTGGGAAAGGGGCAGGGATATTGGTACATAGACACAGAATATAATCCTTCATCAGTGATAATAATGAGAGCAAAGGCATCTATCCATTGGAATAAAGCAAATGCACAAACCAGGAAATATTATCCAGCCCATGTTTATAAGATGTACCAGCAGTAGCTATCAAAGGCTCAGTAGCAGCAGTGTTAACATTGATGTTAGACACATCATCAATACTCTTCACTATAATGGAGATGGCTGATCTCTCTCCCTGGTGTGCTCAATGCATTCAAAAGGACAGGTTGCTTTTCACATTTTCCACTCCAATGGCCTCGAACCTGGTCTACAATTTGCAGAAAAGGCTTAACGTTACAGCCGAGGCTTCTCTGCTCAGAATGAAAGGGTCTACCCTTGGCTTTCTCTTCAGTTTATCGCTTTCTTACAAAAGAGCAGTTAAGTATTATTTTTAAGAATTATTTTAAGCTATCTGCTTTGTTGCAGCAACTGCAAATACACGGGGTGAACACGATTTTGCGTCAATGTGGAAGCATTGTGATACGTCTTTCTGAATTGTCAGTTTTATGCTGAAACCAATGTTATTAAATAAAGTAATCCTACCTTTCCTAAAATACAATGTCCCATTACACAAATTGAAGTTAGCAAATCATTTCAATTGTTATACCCCTTCCACTCCACGGTGTGGAATTCATAATCGCAGAAAACAGTCAGGGCCAAAACATTGAATGACTTCAGGTAAGTGTTGGACATAGCACCTAAGGCTAAAGGAATAAGGGAGAAAGGATAGAGGGACAAAACAGGAACAGAGGACTGAGTGGATTATCAGTCCTGATCATATTGAATGGCACTGCAGGCTTGAAGGGCTGAATGGCCTACTCCTGCTACCAAATGTTTTGATGTAAATGCATACTATTAATAGCACAGAAGCAATCCACTAAGCCCAATGGAGTTTATTTTTTACTAATTCAAAGTTTGTGAGAAGATTTGTAGCTCGTGTGCTCGTTGTTGTGGTTCTGTTCGCCGAGCTGGGAATTTGTGTTGCAAACATTTTGTCCCCTGTCTAGGTGACATCCTCAGTGCTTGAGAGGCTCCTGTGAAGTGCTTCTGTGTTCTTTCCTCCGGCATTTGTAGTGGTTTGAATCTGCCGCTTCCGGTTGTCAGTTCCAGCTGTCCGCTGCAGTGGCCGGTATATTGGGTCCAGGTCGATATGCTTATTGATTGAATCTGTGGATGAGTGCCATGCCTCTAGGAATTTCCTGGCTGTTCTCTGTTTGGCTTGTCCTATAATAATCGTGTTGTCCCAGTCGAATTCATGTTGCTTGTCATGACAAGCCATACAGGGGACGAAATATCTGCAACACAAATTCCCAGCTCGGCGAACAGAACCACAACATATTTTACTAATGTTTACACTCTACCTGAAGCTCCCATCCTTCTTCATTAAGGCCCAAGAACATAAATTTCTTTCCCTTCAGCCTTGACTTATCTAGCTTCTCCTAAAACACATCCAACTCCTCACTAGAATGGAGCTTGCCTCAACTCCTTGCTATTTCATATTCTACTCACTCTCTGGATGGAAAGAAATCTCGTGAATTCCTTATCACCTTTATTTTCCCCACAGACAATCCTAAATGCTTTGGCCAGGTTTTGTAATTTTCAAAAGCGGAAACTGCTTCTACATCGATTATATCAAGGCTCTTAATCATTTTTAAGGCAACTACTGGCCACCCCTCAGACCTGTTTTTTTTTAAATGAACAGCCTGTTCAGTGTTTCCTGACATTTTTAGCCTGTTTATAAAAATATCACAGAATACATTTAGAATTGCTTTGTAATTATATGTTCCTGTTCAACATAACACAAGTATGAGTTCAGGGTTATTGCCTTCTTTAATTCTTTGTTAAATATTCCCTAGGTTGCTGAATTCACTATTATTAGTTATACGCAGGGAGCAGAACTAGCACCAATTGTGTGAGAAACAAAACCCACAAGATACGTATCCTTGTCCAGCTGGGTCTTGCTTTCCATCCAGCTGTGTAAATCTCTCCAACTCTCTCCTCACCTCTGCAGCCCTCTCTGTACACCTTCAATGTTAGCCTTTCGAACATCGCCAAGTCTTTTTATGCAAACCACGGTTGTTAAATGCTTTCAGCCGCCTCATTGTGTAGCTTTGGAATTCCCTTCCCAAACTTTTCAGTATCACCATCATTCTTCTATCAAGACATTCCTTAAAAGTCACCTCCATCACCAAATGTTTGATTACCTGCCCTTATATCACTTTGTGCCAAATTTTTATTTGGGAATTTCAAAATAAGTTTGAGGTGGAGAAACTTAGTTTTCAAACCAGGGTCCTCAAAGTAAATAAAGACAATTACAGAGTTACGGAAGCCAAGCTTCATATTAGTTCCACAGGTCGGTGCAACATTGAGGGCCAAGGGCCTGTACCGCGCTGGGATGTTCTATGTTCTAGTTGCTGAATGCAGGCCAGGTAAACAGGGTAGGTCAGAGGATGAGCAGTATCAGACTTTTAAGCAGGTGTTTAAAATGCCCAGCAAACTATCTTCCAGTGTAAAAGGAGACATAATGAGAAGGATGAACCACCTGGGGTTAACAAAACTGGTCAAGGAGATCATCCAATCAAAATATAAGGTATGCAAACTAATGGCAGGCCAGAGGATTGGGGGTTTTGTTCAGGAACTAGCAGTGATAATTAAAAAGTTATTACAGAGGGAAAACTGATTATTAAGTAAATTAGTAAGCAATATAAAAGCAGTCAGCAAGAGCATCTACAGGTATATAAAAAGACAGAAGTTAAATTAAGCGTTGGGCTTTTGGCGGATGCCAACTGGGGAATTGATAATACAGGACTGGACAAATGGCAAGTAATTTAAACCAATATTTTACATTGGTTTTCATGGTGGAGGACACTTATAAACATAACAAAGATAGCAGATAAGAAAGGTGCTTTTGGGATGAATGATCTTGCAACAGTTTCTATCCCAGTGGACAAAGTGTTTGACAAACTAGTGAGACCAAAGGCAAACAAATTGCCAGGATGTGATGGCCCACACCCACAGAGATAGTAGAGGTATTGGTTGAAATATCACAGAAATCACTGAATTCCTGGAAAGTTTCAAAGAATTCAAAAACCGCTGAACTTGCATCACTGTTCAAGGAGGGAAGGGGACTCTAGGTCAGTTATCCTAATGTTTGTTGTTGGAAAAATGCTCAAGTCCATTAAGGAAGAAAACCAGGACGTTCAAATAGTTTAACACAATATTTAAGAAACATTTGGATAGGTACTAGGATGGGATAGGTATGGAGGGATATGGACCAAATGCAGGCAAGTGGGATTAGGTTAATTGTGTAAAACTGGGTGACATGGACAAGTTGGGCAGAAGGGCCTGTTATTATGCCAGAAACCTCTGTGACTCTTAACACAATCAAACAGAGTCAACATGATTTTATGAAGGGAATTCATATTTGAAAAATTTGCCAAAGTTCTTTCAGGATTTAACAGGGTTAACAATGGGAGCCTGGTAGATGTAGTGTATTTGTATTTCCAGAAGGTTATTGCACAAGATCAGAGTGCCCAGTCTTAGAGTTAATATATGAGCATGGATTGAGGGCTAGTTAACACACAGCCGGCAGAGAATTAGGATTAACGTGGATTTTCCAGGTTGGACCGACATAACTAGCGTAGTGTCACGAGAGTCTGAAAGGGTATATAGGTCCAGGAGAAACTTTCCAGGTGGGGTTTAATGTAGGAAAGTGCAAAATCATGCACTTTGGAGGGAAGAATCAAAAGGCAAATTGTTGTTTAAATGGAAAGTGTCTCCAAGAAAGTATAGCACAGAAGGATCTAGGTGCTCTTTTACATGACATGCAAAATGTTATAATGAAAGCAAATGTTATTTTGGCCTTTATTGTTTAGGAGTTGGAAGTTAAAAAATAGGGCTGTCTTGTACACTAATTGGACAAGGTATTGGCCAGGTACCACCAAGAGTACAAGTACAGTCTTGGTGTATTTAGCTTTTTTCGTTATTCATTCATGGGATGTAGGCATCACTGGCTATACAGCATTTATTGCCCAGAGGGCAGTTAAGAGTTAACCACATTGCTGTGTGTCTGGAGTCATATGAAGGCCACACCAGGTGAGGATGAAAGTTTCCTTCCCTAAAGGACATTAGTGATTAGGTTTATCTGACAATCAGCAATAGATTCATAGTCAACATTAGACTTAGTTCCAGAATTTTTTTTCATTGAATTCAAATTCAACTATCTGCCATGGTGGGATTTGAAACTGAATCCCCAGGACATTATACGTGTCTTGAGATTAAGAATCAAGCAATTAAACTACCAGGCCATTGCCTCCTTAAGAAAGTACAGACTGGAATTTGAGCAAGTTAAAAAGAGATTTCCTGACCTGATACCTAGAATGAAGGACTTTAATTACCAAGAACAGCTGAGCAGGTTAGGCCTTTATTCATTAGATTTTAGAAGACTAAGGGTCGATTTTAATGAAATGTACAAGATTCTGAGAGGGCTTGATGGTGTAGATGTTGAGAAGATATTTCCGCTTTTGGGGGAAATCTCAAATGAATGGACGTATTTGCAGAATAAAGGACACTCATTTTAAACTAAGATGCAAAGACATTCCTCCTCCCAAAGGATAATGAATGTGGAGGCACTAAAAATATTCAAAGAGAAGGTAGATAGGTTTCTGTAAGATCAGGGAGCTGAGGGGTGTACTGAGTTTGTATGAATGAGGTTTGGGGCAGATTGACCCTGATTTTACAAAATTGTACAGCATGCCTGAAGGGCTAAGTAAATCATCCTGATCTTATTTCTTAAGCTCTTTATGTTCAAATGCAAAACAAATTGGGGCATTTACTGCACTGAAGGTGCAACATAAATGTAAGTTGTTATTGGTACCAAAGGCTGGAAGCAGCATTGGAGAGAGCACATATAGATGGTATTTTATTCTGAATGTAGTTCACGTTGACCTGTCAACCTCGTGACAACGACTAGCATGATTAATTTTTTTGGACATTTAAATTGTGATTGTGTAAACCAGAGTCACATTGTCATTAATGATTTGAATTCATGCCTTTTTAAAACTAGATGAGCCAGTTAGCTTACTGCACATCAGATTGTTTCAATTGAACATTATTGAACAGAAATGTGTTCAGAATACTGAACATAGACAGACACATATGAAGACCTTGATTTTTTAGTAGGTCACATGATGAACAGTGGCGGTTATAAGTCAACTCCTGCAAACAAAAAAAGTAATTCCACATACAGTTCATAATGTTTTATTCCTACTTTGTCCCATTCATTTTAATGAAATTCAAATCCATGGTAATACAAGCCACTAAATGCAAATTCAAGAAACATATAAGGAAGGAATTGAGTGCAAGGTTGGTATATAATCACTGGGTAATGTCCATTTATATGCTAATCAAATAGTTTGAATAGACTGCACGAGTGTGGTCAGGAATACAACTTCAAACATGTTCGTAACAAATCACACCATTTCTCACTTGACACGCAATGCGACAAGCTTACAATTAAATCCATGTCATGAAAAATGTGTGGCTGCTAAAGAGGACAATTAATAGGAGTAGAGGTGATAGACTGCTCATTACAGTGGAAAGGATGTCCTTATAACTTGCAAAAACTGAGGCTCAGTAGATTTTCCAAGAGGATTCAGGAGTGTCAATAAACATGACATGAATCCTCACCAGCATGATTTATCATCTAGAAGATGGCTAAACATTTAACAATGCACTATACAAAAGAATTAACCGATAATTAAGTGGAACCATTATTGATTTCACATGGATACATATGGCACACAATTTGCACACAGCAAATTCCCACAAAAAGCCATTGGATGAGGAAGGAAGTTGTCCAGGACACCAGGAGAACCTTATGCTCTAATTGAAATAGCCCAATGCATTTTAAAAGCCCAAATGAATGCAGCTTTTGTTCATTATCTAACTCTCAAAGACAACCAGTATCATCCCAGTATTTCAAACAAAGGATTACCATTAACAAGAAACTGGACTGCAGATACAAGCGGGAGACACCATCTAGGAAATCTGCAGCAAGTAACTCACCTCCTGTCTCCTTGATGCCTGCCTACCCCAAGATGCAAGTCTATAACGTGATGGAATAATCTGCACTTGCCTAGATGAGTACAGTGGCAACAATACTTAAGAAGCATGACACCACGGCAATGTCAGGGGTGGGATTTATATGTATTCTAATATGATTTATTTTAGAATTTGGGACTTGAATTAGTGGGTTTTGGTCTGTGTGTTTGGGAGGTGGGTGTTTTAATGTTTAGTTTGGAGAAAGTGAGGACTGCAGATGCTGGAGATCAGAGTCAAAAGTGTGGTGCTGATAAAGCACAGCAGGTCTGGCAGCATCCAAGGAGCAGGAGAATCAATGTTTCGGCATAAGCCTTCATCAGGAATTAATGATTAGCTTGTTAGTATTTCTGCTACCATTATTTTTCTTTACACCAGTGTAAGAGTGTGTGCTGATGATGTTTGAATGGGAGAGTTTTATAAGAAGGCAGCATTTAGAAGAATCAGGGATTGAACTTTTACTTGCTTTGGGGAAAAACTCAAAGCTTGGAAACCTTTTACTTGCAGCTCAGACAAGTCCTCACTCAGGTTAGATGCATGAAAAAAATCATTTCAGAAAAAGGGGTTAGCTTATAAAAGTTAAGAAATACCTTTAATCAACCTGAGAATACTCTTACTTGTAAGTTCCAGAGCAGAAGTGTTTGGGCAATACCATCAAGGGGTTATTAAAGATAAGAAATGTTAAGCTCTGTTCTGTAACAAATCAAGAAAAAATGATATCAAACTCAGAACACTGGAAATTGAAAGAAGGAGTTGCGTCAAACTTTTTTGATGTAACACACAAGGGAATTCTGTTTGATGTTTGAGCACTGCAAGGTGATGATGGCACGATAGATGGGATTATATTTTACCATGCATTTCAAAATATTTTATTACATCTAAATCTTGTATTTTATGTAAATAGTTTGGAATATTCTATTTAGTATTTTATTGTGTATATGTATGTGTGTCTGTGTGTGTGTATGAGTGTGTGTGTGTGTGTGTGTGTGTGTGTGTGTGTGTGTGTGTAATTTAACTTCTGTTTGTTAAAAACAAATTGACAGCATTATGTGCTTGACTTGCAGTGTAAGATTATATTTTAAAATGACAAAAGTTATCTACCAAGCCACATTTCCATCTGGGATCTGACTTGGCTGATGGTAGCATCAGCTGGGCTTGCATATGACGATATTATGATCCTGCTCCACAGCTACCTAATGAGGGAGCAGTGCTTTGAGCGCTAGTGCTTCCGAAAAAAAACCTTTTCGACTAAACCTGATGTTGTGTGATTTTAACTTTGTCCATTCCAGTCCAATACTGGCTCCTTCAGGATTACATAGGACAAAGCAGCCTGTTTGATTGGCACCCCATCCAGCACCTTCCACATTCACTGACTTTCACACTGACACAATGTGGCAGTCTGAGCCATCTACAAGATGTTCCGCAAAACTCACCCAGGCTTCTCTGACAACACCTCCCACATCTATGATTTCTAACACCCAGGAGGACAGACATATGGGAAACTATCACCTGCATGTTCCCCTCCAAATCCCTCACTATCCTGATTTGGAATGTCTGGAATTTCACTGTCCTTCTTTTGTTGCTGGACCAACATCTCCATAATACCACTGTTTGTGTCCCTGTGTCCCAGGGAGTGCAGCGGTTCAAGAAGGCAGCTCAGCACCACCTTCTCCGGGGCTATCAGTAACAGGCAGTAAATGCTGGCCCAGCCATTGATATCCACATCACTTGAATGAAACATTGTTTAAAACGACACAGCTATGTCCTTGTATCCTGGAGCAGTACATGAATCTGGAAACTTCTGGGGGAGATTAAGCTTGAATGAACTGTGCAAGAAGATGGGAGAGACAAAGGTTTATCACACAATGTTGGAGTAATAAATGTGATTCCATTTATTTGAATCTTATTTTGTTCCCACCTTAGTGTGTGGTCTCACTCAATGGCGTTGCATGGTAAGAAATTATAAGACAGTTGCTGTGAAGTTTAGCAGTCACTTGCTGTTATATGCAATCAGTGGCTAAGGCTTCTAGAGGTAATGCATTGTTTTAACATCAGCACCATCCATCAAGGGGTTCAAAGTCAATTTGTTGACCTTTAAAATGGGAAGTAGGGCAGTTAGCATTATTTTCTCACTTTGCAATATCTCCCATCCATCCTCTTCCTCCTATGGCTCAATAAACACTAGAGAACTCAAGTCTCAAAACAACACTATTATCACCCTTAGGGCTGCATCATAACAATGCTCCAGCATTCTTACAAACAGAAAAATAACAGGCTTTTCACAAAAAGGACAAAAATTCTGCTGAATCCAGATTCCATCACATTCCCTTCCTCTACCAGTGCAGTAGGAGAAAGTGAGGACTGCAGATGCTGGAGATCAGAGTCGAGAGTGTTATGCTGGGAAAGCACAGTAGGTCTGGCAGCAGCTGAGGAGCAGGAGAATTGACGTTTCGGGCATAAGACATTCATCAGAAATTCCTCCTCGATTCTCCTGCTCCTTGGAAGCTGCCTGATCTAACTGTGCTTTTCCAGCACCACACTCTCGACCCCACCAGTGCACTGCCCAGACCAGACTGTATTCCCCAACTTCAGGGTCTGACATTTCTCATCTGCACTTTGCCATTTTTGAAAGATTACAGATTATGGGTTGTTCACATTTAGGAGGGTATAGCACAACAACATGTGTTTAAATAGCAAAACATCCCAAGGCACTTTATCCCAAGGAGCATAAGCCAACAAACAAACAAACAAAAATTGACCCCAGTTGACTCAAAGCTTATCCGACAAGTGAGGCTTCAAGAATCAACTGAGAGGAAGTAGAGAGGCAAATTGTTTGTGGGCAGCACAAGATGCACAACTGTTAATGATGGAGCAATGAAAATAGCAGTCGTGTAAATGCCAGCATCTGGGGAGTACAGGTATTCTCCCAAGGCACTTAATAGAACCTAATCAGACAAGAAAATCAGCACTGAGGCAATGAATACAGGCACCCAAAGCATTATCGTTAATAGTAACCCATATGTTTCCCATGGGTCATTTAAACTGCTCAGATTTAAATTGCTCCACTTCTGTCTGTTGGCGAGTGACATTGAAGAAGGGGAAATTGTAGCACCATTAGATTAGTCGTAGACTGCGCTCTTGAAATCTGACAGGGAGACTAAAAGCCCGTTGTAAGCAATGGCATGATTCAGATCGCAGCGACGGTTTCTCTCCTCATGTGGGTGTTTTCACACCTCGCCTGGGTTAATAACTACCAATCTAGACACATTATCATTTCAATAAAGCTTTGAATGTGATTACTGCAATTATGACAGAGAACAGGGTCATGAGTAGAGGTGTACTCAGGACTCAATTGAGTTCACAATTTAAATTTAGGTTAATTGAGGCTAGCTTAAGAAATTTAATGTAAAAAGATTACCATACACAGAAATACAATGCAAAGCAGGCTCGGTAGCACCAAAAATAAAAAATGTTTGAGCATTTGAGGACCCAGAGGAAATAAATAATATAGAATAGAGAGGTAAGTGCCACAGTTCAGTTAGCTGCATTGGCAAATGCCAGAAATTTTAGTTTCGATGATAAAAATTACATACTCTACAAGTTATGGAACAGCGTTCATTTGAAATGTTTCAACATCCTTTTCTTCTTGCTATTAATGATGGATGAAGGAAATTGAACATAAAAGGGCAAACAACTAGATTACTTATAATTGAAAACAACTTCATCTTGGTCATCATTCAGTAAAATAGGTACCAATGACTGGGTTAATTACTTTATCCAAACATTCAGAGGAAAAGAACAAAGCGCCACATGCTCTTCCTAAGTAGCAGCAAACAATAACAAATAATACACTAGATGTAAGTGAATCGTAGCTTCAAAAAATACATAAAGCAACTCAATCTGCAGAGTAAAATTACATTTATCCCACAACAATAAAAGAGACAGGGAGGATTCTTGATATGATTTCAAAAATGTTGCTGAACACCAATGGGGCACAGTTACATAGGAGCAGGAGTAGGCCATTCAGCCCATCAAGTTTGCTGCACCATTCAATATAATCACAGTCAATCATCCACTTCAGTGCCTTTTTCTGCACACTATCCCAATATCCCTTAATGTCATTTGTCATCTGTCAATCTCTACTTTAAACATAGCTGAACTTCCATGGCCATCTGGTTATGCAGAATTATACAGATTCACAATCCTCTGAGCAAAAATAAATTCTCATCTCAGTCCCCAGTGCTTTCTCTCTTCTTTTAAAATTGTATCCTTTGGCTTTAGCCCCCACCCCATTCCCACTCCGTGGAAACATCCAACCTGAATCTATCACGTAGAATATCTCAAAGTATTCTGTCAGAATCAATGACATCACCTCTCAATGTTCAAATACAGGCCCAGATTCCCCAATCTCTCTTCACAGGACAGTCCCATCAACCAGTCTGGTGAAGCTTTGTTGCATGTCCTTTCTGACAATGTCATCTTTCTCCAGGTACGGAGGCCAAACTCAGAGAAAGTGAGGACTGCAGATGCTAGCGAGTCAGAGTTGAGAGTGTGTGGTGCTGGAAACGCAAAGCAGATCAGGCAGCATCCGAGGAGCAGGTGAGTCAACATTTCAGGCAAAAACCCTCATCAAGAGAGTGAAATAGATGATGGGAAGGAAGATGAACAAGTAGGACAGGTCAAGAGGACAGTGCCAAGTTGGAGAGTTGGATCTGGGATGAGGTGGGGGGGAGCGGAGATTTTGAAACTAGTGAAGTTGACAGTCCCCCACGTACAGTGTAAACTGGGTTCTTTGGAATTGAAGCAAGGTGTCACCTCTCTCATTTTCTGATTCTCCCACAATAAAAGTCAACATTCCAATAGTCTGCTGAATTGCCTACTGCACATGCATGTTAATCTTCACTAATTTACCAATCAGGAAAACCAACATTTTGTAATCTTTTACCATTCAAGCCATGTTATGGAGATGCCAGCGTTGGACTGGGGTGGACAAAGTCAGAAGTCACATGACACCAGGTTATAGTCCAACAGGTTTATCTAAAATCACAAACTTTCAGAGTGCTGTTCCTTCATCAGGTGAAGTCTTCACTTGTGACTTCTGACCACTACCAGTTAAGAAACACTCTACACATATACTCCTTCCATCAAAGCGGACAACCTCATATTTGTCCACGTTATATTTGATCTGCTACATTCTTGTCTGCTCATCAAATTGTGTCTCAATCCTCTTGAAACATTTTGCATCTTCCTCACAGCACACATACTCTACTTATCTTTCACCCTCTGTGAATATGCAAATATTACATTTGGTCCCCACAACCAAATACTTAACATACTTTGGACAGTTTGGTCCAACTACTGACCCTTGTGTTACCCAACAAATCACAGCCTGCCAATGTAACAAGAATCCATTAACTTTAGCTCTGCCAATGTTTTCTGCCCATTAGTCAATGTACGCCAGTATACATCCTATTCCACATGCTTCAGATTTGCTAAACAGCCTCCAGTAGAGGACTCTATCAAAAACCTTCTGAAAATCCAAGAATGCTACACCCACTATCTCCCCTTTATCAATTCTGTTTGTAACATTTTCAACAGATCCACCAGATTTGCCAAAAACTATTTCCCGTTGACAAATCCATGCTGACTCTTTCCAATCAAATCATAATTATCCATTTGTCAAACTTTCTCAAGAGATTTAAGTGTGCATGTGAGGCATGGTAGCAGAGTCCTGATCTCCAGTCCAGGAGGCCTGGCCTCAAGTCCCACCTGCTCTCGAAGTATGTAATAACATTTCTGGACAGGTTGATAAGGAAAATCCAAGCGATGAGAGAAAATGAAGAATTGAAGGGAATTAGCATTTGTAAGAAGGTTTGAACATTTTCCCTATTAATAATGAATACTAATAGATCTGTAGCTCTCAGTTTTCTCTCACCCTCTCTTCATAAATAATTGGTAACATTTGCAATCTTCCAATCTGCAGGAATCACTCCAGAAATCAATAACATTCTGGAAAATAACCACTAATGCATCAACTATTTCTGTAGCTGCCTCCTTCAACACTCTGGGATGTAAAACAGCAGATCCCAGGGACTTATCAAATTCCAGTTCAAGCCTCATAAATTTCTCCCAACCTTCTTACAAATGCTAATTTTCTTCAGCTCCTCATTGCTTAGATCTCCAATTCTGGGAGATTTATTGTATTTTGCTCATTGAAAACAGACACAAAATAAACATTTAGCTTCTCTGCCATTTCTGTATTGCTCATTATAAATTCTCCCGATTCTGTCTGTAATGGAACAACATTTGTCTTGGTCAGACCTTTCCTCTGTACGCACCAATCAGAGCTTGCAAAGTTCTTTTTATTTGCTACTTTATATTCATTTTCCATTCTTATTTTCTTTATCAGTTTCTTCATTCTCTGCTGTATTCTCAAATCCGACCAACACTTATGTTTATTACTGCCTCTGGTAACTATATAGCCTTTTTTTTATCTCATGCAATCCTTCACCCCTTTTGTTGACAGACAGTTTTAGTTTCTGTGCCTTGAACAAATGTCTGGCTGTTGCAAATTATGCAATAATCCTTCAAAGACTATCCAAGGCCAATGTAGATTCGCACTTTGAGTGTATTCTGCCAATCCACCTCAACCCATTTGGACCCAATGCCTTCAGCTGTTCTATGTTTTGCCTTCACCAAACAGGAAGGACAGGCAGACACAGGCCCCTTCTGCCAGTGTCAACCATTATGTCTTTTCTCAACTAATCCTATCTGCTTCCACATGCTCTATATCCCTCTATCCCCTGTCTGTTCATGTGCCACAAACTTTACTAACCTATCTATTTGTACCATCTCCTCTAGCAACATATTCCAGACATTACCACGTTCTGTATAAAAAAACTTGATTTGCACAATTCCTTTAAACTATCCCCCCTCGCCTTAAACCTGCGTCCCCTAGTATTTGACACTTCTTCATTGAGAAACAAACTCCGCCTATCCACCCCATCCATGCCCTTCAATTTTATACACTTCTCAGCGTCTAATGCTCTAGTTAAAACAATCCAAGTTGGTCCAACCTCCCTTAATTATTCCAGTCCAGGCAACACACTGGTAAAACTCTTTTATATTGTCTCCAAAGCCTCAACATCCTTCCATTAACATGGTAGCTAGAACTGCACACAGTGCTCCAAATGTGACCTCACAAAAGTTTTTAGATAACTGTGAAATGACTGACCAACTTTTATACTCCATGCCCAACTGATGAAGGCAAGCATGTTGTATGCCTTCTTTACTGCCTTATCCACTTGTGTTGCCATTTTCCAGGGAATTATGGACTTGCACCCAAGAATCCCTCTCTATATCAATGCTCCAAAGGGTCTTGCCATTTCCTCTTGCATTTGATCTTCCAAAATGTATCACCTCATACTTGTCTGGATTCAACTCCATCTCCCATTTCTCTACCCAACTTTTCAACTGATCTACATCCTATACTATCCTTTGACAATGTTCCTCACTATTCACAACTCCACCAATTTTCATGTCATCTACAAACTTATTAATCAGACCAAGTACACTTCCATCCAAATAAATTATATATATATGTATGTATGTGTGTGTGTGTGTGTATATATATTTATACATACACATACATACATATATATATATAAAAAAAACAAGCAATTGAGGTCGTTGTAGTGATTTTTGTGGAACACTGCTGGTCACTGACCTCCAGTCAGAAAAACATCACTTCACAAATACTCTGTGTCTGCTATGGCCAAGCCAATTTTGAAGCCAACTTAGCAACTCACCATGGATCCCACATGAATAAATCTTCTGGACCAGCCTACCATGACAGAATTGTCAAATGCCTCCGTAAAGTCTACACAGTCAGACATCGCACAACTCCAGGTTAGAGTCCCACAGGTTTATTTAAAATCACAAGCTTTGGGAGCACCGCTCCTTCATTGGTTGAAGTCAATATTCTCTGTCCTATTACTTGTCCTGGAAACGTCAATAATCCTTGTTTTAATTCCATGTTCAAATTTAACACCCTGGCTTCAGAACAACCTCACTTTCGAACATCATGTAAAAGTCTGTCATGTGATAGTTACTCATCTCTAAAGGTTACTTTCCAATTAGAATATTAATTAGCCTTTTGTTCTTACATATTACGAGATCTGAAATAACCTGGTCTTTTGTTGGCTCTTCAACATACTGTCCCAGAAAATCATTCCTAACACTCCACCATAGCAATAGTGCTCATATAGTTAACCCAGTCTCCTCGTAGACTGAAATCAACCAGGATTATGATATTAGAGATGTTATGTGCTTCTGGAATCTTCTGATTAATACCCTACCCACAAGACAAATGCTGTTTATTGGCCCGTAAGGAACTTCCACCAATGTTTATGCCCCTTGCTGTTTCTTTGCTACCCACGAAACAGATTTCACATTTTGTTCTTCCAATCAGAGATCCTCCTTTGGAATGTCCTTATGCAATCCCTACCAAAAGTGCTACACCATCCCTGTATTTGAAGAAGGAAATACTGTCACAAGAGACAATGCAAAAGAGATTCACTTGGCTCATTCCTGGGATGAGCAGGTTGACCAATCAAGAAAAGTTAACCAGTTTTGGCCTTTATTCATTCGGGTTCATAAGACTGACAGGTGATCTTTTAAAACAAACAAAGGGCATTGACACGGTAGTTCGTGAGAAGACTTCTCACTAGTGGTGGGTAGAATCTCAAACTACTTGACATAGTTACATAATAATGAGACAATTATTGAAATCGGAGATGTGAAGGAATTTCTTCTCTCAAGAAGCTTGACATCATCCAGGACAAAGCAGCCCACTTGATTGGCACCACATCCACTTCCTCGACCGCCATCACTCAGTAGCAGCAGTGTGTACTATCTACAAGATGCACTGCAGAAATTCACCAAAGATTCTCAGACAGCACCTTCCAAACCCACAACCACTTCCAACTTGAAGGACAGGAGAAGCAGATACATGAGAACACCTCCTCCTGAAGGTTCCCCTCCAAGCCACTCACCAATCCAACTTGGAAATATATCGTCGTTCTTTCACTGTCACTGGGTCAAAATCTTGCAATTCCTTCCCTCGGGGAGTCAACTCAGAGCACATGGACTGCAGAAGTTCAAGAAGGCAGCTCAGTGCCCCCTTTGTCAGCTGAAGTGGAGGCTGGCAGCACTCTGAAGACTTGTGATTTCAAATAAACCTGACAGACTATAACCTGGTGTTGTGTGACTTCTGACCAAGTAAATAAAAACATCCTGGATTCCCAAGTCAGGCACTTGCTGCCTCCAAATCAACCTGGTATCTAGAGACTGTCTTATGAGCAAATGCTAAACAATTTGGAGTTTAGAAGTGTGAGAGGTGATCCCATTGAATCATATCGGATTGTTAAGGGGCTTAACAAGGTCAATGCTGAGAGGATGTTTCCCCTCCTGGGAGGGTCTGAGACTAGAGGGCACTGTCTCAGAATAGAAGGGCACCAATTTAAAGCTGGGAATGAGGAAGAATTTCTTCCCTCAGAGGGTGAGATACTTTAGAATTCCTTGCTGTGGAGGCAGAGTCCTTGTGTATATTTAAGACTGAGAGAGATCAATACTTGACCAGTTGGGGAATTGAGATTTACAGGGAAAAGCCAAGTAAGTGGGCGGCGTGGTGGCACAGTGGTTAGCGCCTGAGACCCGGGTTCAATTCCCACCTCAGGCGACTGACTGTGTGGAGTTTGCACGTTCTCCCCGTGTCTGCGTGGGTTTCCTCCAGGTGCTCCGGTTTCGTCCCACAGTCCAAAGATGTGCAGGTTAGGTGAATTGGCCAAGCTAAATTGCCCGTAGTGTTAGGTAAGGGGTAAATGTACGGGTATGGGTGGGTTGCGCTTCGGCGGGTCGGTGTGGACTTGTTGGGCCGAAGGGCCTGTTTCCACACTGTAAGTAATCTAAGTGGATTTTGGGAATGTCAGATCAGACACAATCATATCGAATGGAGGGGTAGGGTTCAAGGACAGAACAGCCTGCTCCTGTCTCTATGTCCTATGGTCTTATGGTTAAAGACAGTTTTCCTAAAGCCAAGAATTCAATATGTGTACTTCATCTCCTGACATCACATTGCCACTTGCAGAATCCATTAAATTCTGCCCAAAGTCTGCAAAAGCAGAGATAGCCTCCTGTCAGAGATTACCTCAAGGTGAAGGAGTTTGATGGTCCAAACTAGTGAGTATTACAAAGTCCCACGTAATCACATCAGCAGCAATTAAAAAGCTTTTCTCTCAACAAAGGCAGCTGGAACCCACGATTCTTTTCCATTCCTGGGTCAAACTAACATTTGGCTCCATTGAGAAAAATAACTGAAATTTTACCTGAGAAGGGGTAAATGTAGGGGAATGGGTCTGAGTGGGTTGCGCTTCAACGAGTCAGTGTGGACTTGTTGGGCCAAAGGGCCTGTTTCCACACTGTAAGTAATCTAATCTAATCTAATCTCCTCTGCTAAACCTCACAGCTTTAGCTGGTTAAATGTAAACAGTATGTCTGCAAACACAGACAAAACGTGAGAACTGCAGACGCTGGAGATCAGAGTCGAGAGTGTGGTGCTGGAAACGCACAACACAGCTTATGCCTGAAACATTGATTTTCCTGCTCCTCAGATGCTGCCTGACCTGCTATGCTTTTCCAGCACCACACTCTAGACTCTGCTTGCACAGCAAATCAGAAGCCTGCTTCTTTCTACTTACCAAGCTTTCCTGGTAAGTATTAAATAGTTATTGGTAATTGAGGACTTGAAGAAGGGCTTATGCCCAAAACGTCAAATCTCCTGCTCGTTCGATGCTGCCTAACCTGCTGCGCTTTTCCAGCAGCACATTTTCAGCTCTGATCTCCAGCATCTGCAGTCCTCACTTCTTCCCCAATTGAGGACTTGAGCCCTGCTGAGAAAAGGCATTTTGTTAAACTTTTCAGCTTGCACCCGGACAATTTGCTGGAGTACCAATGAAGGGCAAACCAACATTTATACCACATGGATGGAGAGTTTTGTTTGGTTGCTAAGTGGACTCTGATTGGTAAAGGCATTAGCATGGAGAAATAGTTTAAGTTGTTGTGGTTCTGTTCGCCGAGCTGGGAGTTTTTGTTGCAAATGTTTCGTCCCCTTTCTAGGTGACATCTTCAATGCTTGGGAGCCTCCTGTGAAGCGCTTCATGGGAGGCTCCCAAGCACTGAAGATGTCACCTAGAAAGGGGACGAAACATTTGCAACAAAAACTCTCAGCTCGGCGAACAGAACCACAACAACGAGCGCCCGAGCTACAAATCTTCTCCCAAACTTTAAATAGTTTAAGTATTCTGAAGATTTTGTGAGATTCTACAATGATGGGGTTTCCATAATGAGCAATCAGAAAGTCCTTTCTTGTCTACCATCAGTTTCTAGATCTGTGGAAGGCAGCAACATGATCTGTTAATGAAACCTTGTTACAGTAGATGTTTAGCATTGTTGACAAAACATAATTTCACTTCGCAACATAGTACTGGAATAAGAGAAACATGTAATCACTGGCAATTACCATTCTAAATAATACTGGCTCAGCTACAGTATAGGGGTGTTCTTTTTAATATGACAAACCTATCGGGAGCTCTAAACTGGACCTTCATTCAATTTCACTAAAAAAAAACATTTATAAAGAATCGGACTTGTCCAGCATTGCCATCAGCTGGGATCATACCGCCGATGATTCACAATAACCTAACATCAATTTGACACTAATTTAATCCTGTTCTTTTCCATAGACAGATGTTAAGTTCACTATATACTTAAATCAGACTTTGCCTACACCAAAAGACTTCCTTTCTTGTTTCTAATCAGTCACACAATTCCTTTTAATTGTCTTGTCTAAAGGCCTATAAACAGATTATTGGATTTCAATGCATGTTATTTAGCAAAAGAAACGTCCTTCTTCTCCCGATCACGCTCTATTTCACTTGTGAGCAAGGACTGGATGCTGAAAATGGAAAGCATGTTCCAGTTCCCAGAACTATTATCCATCACACTGATGAGCACAAGAAATTCACAAAAGAAAAAAGTCTTAAAATGCACCGCATGCCAAGCAAGTGGTGAATGTGGTGAACAATATTACAATAGCAGTGCGGAGAATCTGCTGAAGAAGTCATCTGGTAAATAAGCGATCCCACTGTGACAATCACGATATTTCAAAACTATTATGATTTTAATGGTGCTGTATCTCGAAAGCAAAAAGCATGGATGTTAAATGTGTATGTGACTCCAGAGCTTTCGCCTGAGGTGAAAAAAACCCACAGGAGGGTTGTAGTGAAAATCTGTCTTCCGTACGCGATGAGCTTTTGGACGTGTGCGTTGGGGGATGGATATAGGACAAGTCAAAGAACAGAGTTCACTTTGTGTTCCCGAGGAATCAGCATTTTGCAGTCATTACCCATAACATGAAAAGCAAGAATAAGAGAGAGTGTGTGCTTGGAATTTTATCCAGATCTACATCTGAATGCTCCTTCTGCGTACTTGTGAAAGTTGATCTTTCTAAGATGATAACGGTACGGTACCCAGTTACCGAGGCCTGCAAAGACTCTTTAGAACCTGAACAAATGAAAAAGACGGCAATGGAACTTGCCCCCATTTGTACTGAAGTGCTGCAGTCAGTGTCAGATCCAATTATGGCCGAATGTGAATGTCATCGACATTGTTGTTCTGACTAGCATTACCCTTTGTGCTTCAGGCAAAATAAAACTGAAGTGCTCCTCTCCCATAAACCAAAATATTTTATTTTTGCGAGCATCACAAAGACTCTGCCTATTTATTCAAACCAATGGCACATTTTATCATCGTTGTGGATAGAGAGGAAGCTAGTCAGAGGATACCATGGGATATAGATCAATTGGAGACATGGGCAGAAAAATGGCTTTTGGTGTTTAATCCAGACAATGTGAGATGATGCATTTCTGAAAATGTGTTGCTGGTTAAAGCACAGCAGGTTAGGCAGCATCTCAGGAATAGGGAATTCGACGTTTCGAGCATAAGCCCTTCATCTCCTGATGAAGGGCTTATGCTCGAAACGTCGAATTCCCTATTCCTGAGATGCTGCCTAACCTGCTGTGCTTTAACCAGCAACACATTTTCAGCTGTGATCTCCAACATCTGCAGACCTCATTTTTTACTCGATGATGCATTTTGGAAGGTCAAGTACAGCTGGAAATTATATCGTGAATGTCAGAGCTCTTAGGAGTATTGGTATGCAGGGGGATCTGGGTGTGCAGGTACAGGTCATTAAAGGTGACAGGGCAAGTAGATAAGGGATTAAAAAAGGCTTAGGGCATGCTTGCCTTTATTGGAGAGGGTGTTGAGTATAACAGTAGACAAGTTATGTGCAGCTTTATAGAACATTAGTTAGACCACACTTGGAGTGTTCTGTGTAGTTCTGGTCACTACACTATCAGAAGGATGTGGATGCTTTGGACAAGGTACAGAAAAAGTGTAGCAGAATGGTGCCTGGCATGGGCAATTTTAGTTGTTAAGAAAGGTTGGATAGACTGGGTTTGTTTTCACCAGAACACAGAAGATTAAGGGGTGAACTGATAGAAGTTATAAGATTGTGAATGGCATGGATAGAGTAGAAAGTGTGAGACTTTTTCCCCAGGTCAAGTGGTCAATTACTTGAGGACATGGGCTCAAGGTGCGAGGGTGGATGTTTAAAAGAGATGTGCGAGGGAAGTTTTCACACAAAGGGTGGTGAGTGCCTGGAATGTGCGGCCAGAGGACGGGGTGGAAGCAGACCCAATAGCAGCTTTCAATGAGCACCTGGATGAATACATGAATAAGTAGGGAATAGAGAGATACAGATCCTGTAAGTGAAGACAGGTTTAATATGGAAGGGCAAAATATGGAGGTGCAGGCTTGAAGGGCTGAAGGGCCTGTTCCTGTGCTGTATTATTCTTTGTTCTTCACAAACTTCTTTCATCTAGAAGTGAAGGTGGTCAAAAAACAACAAAAAGACACAACATCAATTATGAGAAAGGGAGGACGGCAAATGTTGGAGATCAGAGTCGAGAATGTGGTGTTGGAAAAGCACAGCCAGTCAGGCAGCATCCAAGGAGCAGGAGAATCAATGTTTCTGGCATAAGCCTTTCATCAGGAATCTCATTGATTCTCCTGCTCCTTGGATGCCGCCTGACCTGCTGTACTTTTCCAGCACCACACTCTTGACCCCAATATGAACTATGTAGGTTCAGAACCAGAGATGGCTGGGAACTTTTTTGGTGTTATTCATTCAGGGGATGTGGACATCACATAGGCCATCATTATGTACATCTCTGGGACACACACCAAACAACCCCACCACCCCATGGCTGAACACTTCAACTCACCTTCCAATCTGCCAAGGACATGCAGGTCCTGAGCCTGCTCCATTACCAAATCCTAGCCACTTGACGACTCAAGGGAGAATGCCTCATCTTCTGCCTTGGACCCTCCACCTACGTGGCATCAACATCAACATCGACTTCACTAGTTTCCCCATCCCCCATTTTAGGCTTCCCTGAATTCTCCACTGGGTGTTAAATGATTGGCATTTGGGATTTGTTTTCCCATTCCAAGCATACATTTCCAGCTTTGTCAGGATGTTGTGAATTCAAATTCAACTTCAGAGGCTCTGAGCACAAAACCTAGGCTGACACCCTGGGGCAGTCCTGAGGGTGTGCTATGCTGTTGAAGGCACAGCTATCAATTAACACAAAGAGGTCCCATTGGCTTCCCCAGGTAGAGGTAAATTATTCTATGGTACTATTTCAAAGAGGTACATAGAGGGACGCCATTCCCCACCCCCCCCCCCCCCCCCCCCCCCCCACACACACACACACACACATACACACACACACCACTACCCAGAGGTTCTGGCCAATATTTAACTCCCAGCAAACAAAAATAGATTATTTGTTCATGATCATTTTCTTGCTTGTGGGATCTTACTGTGCATGTATTAAATGTCACATTTCCGACAATCTCCATTGGCTGTAAAGAACTTTGGGATCTCCGCAGAACATAAACAAGGCCAGAATGGAAGATAGACACTGGATATTTATATAAATGCAAGCACTTCCTCTGTAGAGTAACAGTAAGCCGGACTGGTTTCCACCCCTGGTGAGTAAAGAAGGGTACACTGAAAATGAAAGGGTACATTGAAAGTAACCCGCTGACCGTTGAGTTATTATGAATGTTTGAGGTCCTACATTTCCAACCTTCCATCTGTAGGTTCCCCCCCTGCCTGCTTTTCCAAATTCCTTCAACCCGATGAAGCCATTCCACCCATGGTCAGCTGGAAGGAATTGGTTATGTGGCCTAATTAAACAAGAAAGTAATAATAATTAAGGCAACAACTGCTACATAAAGTAAAGGGTCAGAGCAGGTGATCATAGGTAGAGGGAA
Source organism: Hemiscyllium ocellatum (assembly GCF_020745735.1). Lineage (NCBI taxonomy): Eukaryota > Metazoa > Chordata > Chondrichthyes > Orectolobiformes > Hemiscylliidae > Hemiscyllium > Hemiscyllium ocellatum. Next base: position 58,488,443 of record NC_083422.1, on the reverse strand, counting down.
TTCAGTGCGGTCTTTAGATATTTTCTGATCTACTTGTTCAGGACATTATGACAGGGCTTGAACCCAGGCTCATCATAGTTCAGAGGTAAGGACACCACCACTGACCCTCTCAACGTGTTGCTTTAGACTGAGAGTAAAACTAGGAACAATTGTCACACACTTTTATAATCCTCCTTTCAGTATGGATGGTACGAGATTTTTGTCTAATACATGACTTTGCGGTCTTCAGAGCAGATTTGACCTGCTCGTTCCCACACAGCGCAGTCAATTTTTTGCTTCAGTGAAGGAATTAGACTACCTCCAAGACCTCATCTGAGTGAACACTTTTGAAATCTGAACCATGACATTGAGTAGAAGCCGGCAATTGTAAAATGGAGTGCTTCACAGCTCTGCTTGGGGTTTTGGAGAATCATTGAAGCATTAAAGATTCAGAAGAGTCTGACCATTGAAGACTTTATAGAGATGGTTTTCCTTCACTTGGGAACCTAGAACAAGAAGGGAGTATAACCTTAGGATGGAGGGGTGATCATTTAGGAGAAATGTCTTTTCTCATGCTTGTGAAGCGTTAGAATTCTCTACCTCAGAGGGATGTGGTGACTCCATCACTGTTTATGTTTAGGTGGAGATAGATACATTTCTGGTCTCTCAGAGGTCATGACAATGGATCAGAATCCCCAAGTATGTATTGAACTTATAACTGCAACATGCATTTTTTTTAATAAAAAGGATATACAGCAAAAATTTGATTGTGGATGTAAATTCAGTGACCGTCCAAACAGGAATTTGGAATCTGAACATCAGAAGGTTTCAAGCAAACTCTTCAAAGGATCAGTGACACATCAAAACAAATTGTACTGTGATCTCCTATAGCAACAGTGATAATAAAAAATTAACCATCCCTCTCAGAAGAAAGCCGAGCAGGAGTTGATCACCAGAAAACTGACTGCCTGTGTCAACCAAATTCCTGTGAATTATGCCCCAAATACAGAAATGGTTCCCTTTCAGAAATATACCAAAGAAGTGGCTGTGAACTGCAAACCCTGACCTCTGTCTGTGTGTACATGGGCTGATGTGCTAGTGTGCAGTGAAGGTCATGGCTTGAGGACAGTTATTACATACCTCTACACTGCAGGTAAAGACTGACCCTCTCTCACATGGAGTGCCAAATGCCAGACTAGACAGTGAAGTCACCGTCAAGAAGGAAAAAGACAAAAGCTAATGCCGTGCCTGTAATTTTGAGATCAACTGCCTGATGATCAAAGTCAGCATTACTGGTATCATCCAACTTAATATCCGTGATGTTCCCCGAGCCACTCTTCATAGAACTCATCAGCTGATTTGTTAATCTTTTTTAACTGTTGTGTCCTTACTCACACATACATTGCAAATGTGAATTATGTGTGTCACATTTTATAGAGTTGCAGAGTCATGGAATCATACAGCACAGAAACAGATGCTTTGGTGTAACTTGCCCATGCTGATCAAGTTTCCCGAACTAAATTTGGCCCATATCTCTCTCAACCTTTCCTATCCATGTCCAAATGTCTTTTAAGTGTTGTAACTGGACCTGCATCTACCAATTTCTCTGGCAGTTCATGCCACAGTTCAGGCCTCCATTCCTGATGAAGGGCTTTTGCCCAAAACGTCAATTTTCCTGCTCCTCGGATGCTGCCTGACCTGCTGTGTTTTTCCAGCACCACTCTAGTCCAGACATTAGTTCATGCAACATACAAACCACCCTCTATAGAAAAGGTTACCCCTCAAATGCCTTTTAAATCTTTCTCCTCTCACCTTAAAAATATGTCCACTAGTTTTGTACTCCCCTACTCTAGGGAAAAGACTCTTGTTTTTCATCTTATCTATGTCCCTCATGATTTTCCTGTTTAATGGCTAATAAACTCGTTATTTCTGTAACTCAAAAAACCCTGGTTAGTTTGGCTCTTTTTAAATCACAAGTTCACTTGCATTAGTAAAAACATACCCACAAGAGTAGCGAACCCTTTTAAATTAGATTAAGTTAGATTAGACTTACAGTGCGGAAACAGGCCCTTCGGCCCAACAAGTCCACACCGACCCGCCGAAGCGCAACCCACCCATACCCCTACATTTACCCCTTACCTAACACTACGGGCAATTTAGCATGGCCAATTCACCTGATCCGCACATCTTTGTGACTATGGGAGGAAACCGGAGCACCCGGAGGAAACCCACGCATTAATCTCAGGGCTGAATTCAGAATGAGAGCCAGTTAATCCTTCCTCACCTAGCGGCATAATTACTTGAGGGTACCCCATCCGGAATCATAATGAATTGGGGAATCATGCCTGGAGGAGAATGCAGTCGATGCCCAAGATTAGCCATCATTGTACTGAGGGGCTGGACTGAGCAAGCTCAAGAGACCATATCATCTACTCCCATCCCTCGCATAAAATCACAATAAGTCAAATTGTAGGAACCCACCCACAAGTTCATTCTAAACTTTGAGATAGGTAAGGAGTCACTTATTTAACCACAAACATTCTCTATGTCAAAGACGAAGTGAAAACAGTGACCTCATAAACAGATGAAAAAATCTCTTTGTTTACACTTTACAATGGCCTGACCTTGTGCAGAAAAAGACATTGGAAGATGTTGGGAGGTAGCCTCAGAAAACCTCAGTGATTATTTCTCGACTTAACATGTCATCTTGCACCGAGTGCAATCGAGTCTGCCATGTCATCAGTTTTCTTAATTTATGTAAGGGAGAGTTTCTATGGCCTTTGCAGCTTGGTCTGGGGAAGTAAGCAAGTTAGTGGGCAGGCAGCCAATGGGCACCTCCAACTCTTCAGCCTCTTGACTTAAAACATAGTCACCACATCTGGCTGTTATATTGTACATTATACAGTGTCACCCGCCATGTCATGAACTTCCATGCTTGTCCCTGTTGGAATGTCCAAGTGAGATGGGATGAACTGTACTCCAACTGCTTCTCATCACTTTTGGCATTTTGCCCATTCAGCCGTAGTCATTTGACCCATGTGGCAGAAGTGGTTAGCGATTGTATTTTCTAACACTATCTTTCCGCCCTTTATCAGGGGTACAGTCTCGATCATCTGGTCAACCAGCTGCCACCAGTAATGAGATTTCAGAGTCCAAATCATTCCCTGATCCATTGACTGGAGCTTGGCCATGGAGCTGAGAGACAGGAATGTTGTATGATAAGAATGTACAAGTTCAGTTAACCTAAAGTCACCAGGCTGAAACTTCAGCTCATCGCGAGATTCCTTCTGTTGGATTTCCTGTTTTTACAGCAGAAATAGCTGCCAATTTCACCAAAACTGGAGGTTGAATGATCCAAATTCAACTCATTGTAATTTCTCAATGTTAACACGTGCTTATTTTCAGCAAAGGTTGCCGGATATCAATAGACACAGGCTGGTCAAACCCATTCCCTCACCTGAAGCAATGAGATCTGTTGTAACCTCCTCTTCAGTCACCCCTGCTAAGATCAAAGTTCACTCGGACCAATATCCAAATCAGATCATCCTTCAGCTACTGACTAGGTCACCTCACATCAAGAGGAACCAGAACAGATCTTTCAAGACTTACATACTGGAGATGGCTGCAGAAATCTGTCAGTTCTGAAAAATTCATAAGAGACAGTGAGGTCTGCAGATGCTGGAGATCAGAGTTGAGATTGTGGTGCTGGAAAAACCCAGCAGGTCAGGCAGTATCCGAGGAGCAGGAACGTCAATGTTTCGGGCCAGAGCCCTTCATCAGGAATAGTGCTGTTGACGATGAGCATGACTTCAAAATGACAACATGATGAACATTCCTGATGAAGGGCTCCGACCCGAAATGTCATTTTTCCTGCTCCTTCGATGCTGCCTGATCTGCTGTGCTTTTCCAGCACCACACTCTCAATAACTGAAAAATTCATACCACCTCAAAATGTTCACTCTGTTTTTCTCTCTTTACAGATGTTGCCAGAGCCCCTGAAGTTCACTGTTTTAGGTTTGAGGATGAGATGGAGTTATGATAAGAGCACATGGCTTTGTCTGTTTACGCATGTACTTAGTTTTCACCCAAGGTATGTCTGTAGTATAAGATATTTCTAGGGTATTGTCTCTTGTCTTCTTCATATTTGTCGCTTTTTAGATTTGTAATTATACCACCCCGCACCCCCCAGCAAATCAAAGAACGTAAATTTGCTGTTGCTTAGAGTGGACCAAAAATCATGTCAACTTCTTTTTATCAGCATAGAAACAGGCCACTCAGCCCATCAAGTCTATGTTCCACAGAACCTCCGCATATGTCCATGCTATTCAACTCCAGTACAACACTTGTGGCAATTTCCTTATTTTAACCATGGGTGATAAACGTTTCATTGAGAACAACTGGAAGAAAGAGTAAACTTCAACAAAGGATCACAAGCAGTAGAGAGACACAGTAAACCTTCATGCCACTGAATTTTACTTCAGCATAACTTTTACTGCACTTAATAAACCTAATACAATATTATTCCTATAACGCATGGAAATGATGAAATGTGCTGCAGACTATTACATAAAGAGACTCCAAATAGCTACAATACACTAAGCAAACTATATATTGTATGCAAAGAGTTAAATGGCTCTCTCTCCCTTTAAAATATGTTCCACTTCATCCATCTTAGTGACACAGAACAGCAATCAAAATGCAGATGAATCCTAAGCAAGCTAATGATTAAGTATAATAAATACATGCCCATGCACACCTTCTTGGGAAATTAAGCAAGTATTTTACATTGAAAAGAATTCAGAAACCACATTTCTCCCCCCACATCTCCAAAGCTGAGACAGTACAGTAGTTGTGTTGCCAACAGAATGCAATGTTCTCAACTCCTACAACCATCATACACCCCCACCCATTCTTTGAGTAAACTTCAACTTAACAGTAACAATGCTCTTTGCAGAACTCCAAGGCAAAATTAGACCGATGGGAAAGAAAAGGAAAGATCAAATTACTCTTTTAGTCATTCATACTGAGCTACAAAATCACAGCTTTCCATTTCTTACAGGCACTTTCCAACACGACAAAGAAAAATAAACATTGTTTGGAGAACAATTGAGATGCTGAGATCAATAAAATTTGTACTAACTATTTATTGTGGTGCATATAAAAATACATGCACTCATAGATTCAGTAACTCACACATATTTGTTAAATGTATCAACTATTTCACTGTGTTTAGTGCCTCCCTAGAATCTTCAATTGTTCAGTGTTTGATTATTTTATCTGTTAACAGTTCCTTCTTCTGTGTGCTGCTGGTCAAGCCTGGGTCTGGTTGCTGAAAAACATAAACAAAACTGAAAGCAAACAGCTGGAAGCCTGTGACTGCAGATATTTTAAAAGCACTGTAAATAAAGCTCCTGTTCAAACATAGAAACTGGAATGTCATCTTTACACATCTCAGAGGCATAAAGTGCAATATTCCCACTTCACTTCAGTTTTATTCTATTTATTGGCTCACTTTTGGACAGGTCCTGGAGTGTGCATTATCCTTCAGCTAAAAGAATAACAGTGTTGCCTCCTTCCTCTATTCTGTGATTCGGTTGTATTTCCCTTTCTATCCAACATTGATTTTAGGGATCAGCCATGGCCCTGTGGTAAGACACTTTCCACAGAAACTGGACAGCAAGGGCTGGAGATGCACTAGAGACTTAAGTACACTATCTAAGTTCTCTGACAGTGCAGTACTGAGGAAACATTGCACTGCCAGACGGGATGTCTTCTTATGAGATATTAAGCAAATTTACTGCCCATCTTCTCAAGCAGGTGTAACAGATCCTATGGCACCAGATTGAAATAGTTGGAGTGGGTTGTCCCACCATCATGGTCAATAATTATCATTCAACCATAACCAACTATCCAGTCATTCTCCTCATTACTGATTCTGGGCAAATCGGCCAACACAACTTTCTGAAGTAGGGCTTATGCCCGAAACATCGATTCTCCTGTTCCTCGGATGCTGCTTGACCTGCTGCGCTTTTCCAGCAACACATTTTCAACACAATTTTCTATCCTGCAATTAAGCACACTAGATATATTTCATTGAGAACTTCAAATACTTGGATACCAAGAAAGGTGATAGATAAACACAAGGGCTTCCTCATTCCTAACCTTGTTGTAGTCCAACATTTATCATTGCAATATGCAGCCAGTCCTCCTCTTGAGAGGAATTGGGAGGATATTCATGGCTGAGGTGGGTGAGGGTGGGACAGGCATTATTCTACATGCTTCAGCTGACCACATCATCTGATGACTACACAACACGTAGTGCTGATACTTTCACTATTACAGGAGAGGGAGTGTACTGTATCTAAACAACAATATTAAAACAACAGCATCCTCCTGAGGTACTCAGCTTCACAGATGCCAGGCTTTAGCAAGTTTAATTTATTCTACTCAATATGTAAAAAAGCAGCTGCAGGCACTGGGGGCAACATAAGACAACATCACCACTGCAACACTGACAAGTGTGCTCTAGAAACAACTGCCACCAAAGCCATGCTGTTAGAATACAGGACAACATTGGCATCTACCTTACAATGTGCAAAACACTGCTCAGGAATGCCCTGCACACAACAAACATAACCTCGCCAATTATTGGCCCATCCAGTCTGAAAGGCAGCCTTTTACATTCAGGCAGCATTTGACTGAGTGTGGCATCAAGGAGCCCCGGTAAAAATAACATCAGTGAGCATTTATTGGAAAGTTTTCCCCTTCATGAAAGAAGGTGGGATATTGGAGACCAATTATCTCAGTTGCAGGACTGCTGGAGATGCTTCTCAGCGTAATGGCCTAATCACAGCCATCTCATGGTATTTCAGTACCATCCATCCAAAAGAAGGGATGTTTACTAACGATGGCACAATGCTCACACCATTCACAACTCCTCAGATAAAGATGCTGTTTGATCCATTTGCAGCAAGATCTGCACAACACTGACAGTTAAAGGGCAAATAGCATTTGTGACACTCAAACACCAGACAATGACCATCTACGAAGAGAATCTAACAATTTCTCCTTGTCATTCAATGGAATTGCCAATACTGAATCTCACCATAACTGGACCTAGCATATAAATACTGTGGCAAGTGAACTGGTCAGAGGCTGAGAATTTTGTGGTAAGCAACTCATCTCATGACTGTGCAAATTCTGTCTACCCGCTGCAAGGCACAAACCAGGAGGCGATGGAATACTGTCAGCTATCTAAATGAGTACAACTCCAATACAAGAAGTTTATACCATATAGAATAAAGCAATCCACTTGATCAGCAACACATCCACAACCAACTCAATGAGAACTACGTGCAGCATCAACAAGATGCGTCTCAACAAATTGCCAAACCTTCTTTGACAACAAATTCCAAACACAAACTCCACAACCCAAAGGTAAGGACAATGGGCTTGTGGGGAACCACCATCTGCAAGTTCCTCTCTCACCCACACACTACCCTGACTTGGGACCATCCCTTCATTGTTTCTGGATCAAAATCCTGAAACTCTCGCACAAAGAGCACTGTGGGTGTCCTTTACCAGCTGGACTACAACAGTGAAAGGAAAGTAGCTCATCACCACCTTTTCAAGGTAATTAGATATGGCTAACAATGCTGGCCTTGTCAGCATCACCAAGCGAATAAAGAATAAAATCTTTATTTTATATACAAATCTATTGTCTTATGTTGCCCCCAGTGCCTGCAGCTGTTTTTTTTACATATTGAGTAGAATAAATGAAACTTGTTGAAGCCTGGCATCTGTGAAGCCAAGTACCTCAGGAGGATGCTGTTGCTTTAATATTGTTGTTTAGGTACAGTACACTCCCTCTCCTGTAATAGAACATAGAACAGTACAGCACAGAACAGGCCCTTCAGCCCACGATATTGTGCCGACCATTGATCCTCATGTGAGGTAAACCTAATGTATGAATCCTCAGATTTCTGTGACCATATGCATGTCCAGCAGTCTCTTAAATATCCCCAATGACCTCGCTTCCACAACTGCTGCTGGCAATGCATTCCATTCTCTCACAACTCTCTGTGTAAAGAACCCGCCTCTGACATCCCCTATATACTTTCCGCCAAACACCTTAAAACTATGACTCCTCGTGTTAACAATTTCTGCTCTGGGAAAACGTCCCTGGCTATCAACTCTATCTATGCCTCTCATTATCTTGTACACCTCAATTAGGTACTCTCTCTTCCTTCTTTTTTCCAATGAAAAAAGACCAAGCTCAGTCAACCTCTCTTCGTAAGATAAGCCCTGCAATCCAGGCAGCATCCTGGTAAACCTCCTCTGAACCCTCTCCAAAGCATCCATATCTTTCCTATAATAGGGCGACCAGAACTGGACACAATATTCCAAGTGCGGTCTAACCAAAGTTTTATAGAGCTGCAACAAAATCTCACGGTTCTCAAACTCAATCCCCCTGTTAATGAAAGCCAAAACACCAGATGCTTTCTTAACACTTGGGTGGCAATTTTAAGGGGTCTATGTACCTGCTCACCAAGATCGTGCTGTTCCGCCACACTGCCAAGAATCCTGTCTTTAATCCTGTACTCAACTTTCAAGTTTGACCTTCCAAAATGCATTACTTTGCATTTATCCAGGTTGAACTCCATCTGCCACCTCTCAGCCCATCTCTGCATTCTGTCAATGTCACACTGCAGCCTACAACAGTCCGCTACATTGTCAACGACACCTCCCACCTTTGTGTCGTCTGCAAACTTGTTAACCCATCTTTCAATCTCCTCATCCAAGTCATTAATAAAAATTACAAAGCATAGAGGTCCAAGAACAGAGCCCTGTGGAACACCACTCACCACTGACTTCCAGGCAGAATACTTTCCTTCCACTACCACTCACTGTCTTCTGTCGACCAGCCAATTCTGTATCCAGACAGCTAAATTTCCCTGTATCCCATTCCTCCTGACCTTCTGAACGAGCCTACCATGGGGCTAATGGTGAAAGTATCAGAATTATATGTTGTGCAGTCATCAGTTGTTTCACATTGACTAGCTCAAGGAACAGTCAACTTATAAAATAATGAAAGGGGAAGATTGATAGTCTACTGGGTCTTGAGTCTCAAGAGAAAAAAAATGCAGATTGGTTTGGATGTGATCACTGCTCATATAAATGTTGCACAGTGAGAACTGCTGGCTTATATCCAACATTGAAACAATTTATAGCCCAGATACCTGAAGGCAGGTCACTATGAACACTACATGGTTTGAGTCTAGAGTAACATCAGATAATTAGCGATCCAATTCTGGCTTAAGATCATAACAAACAGGTCCAAATCGGAGAAGCATCACACTTTCCTCTGGCATGAAGAGAAATTCTCCAACATCTCCTCTTCGCATCTCTATCTTCCTGGTGATGCCTTATTCTGTGATAGGGTCTCACAAGTGCTTCTTAGAACTCAATTAAATTGGTATCTTAATCTATTTGACAACTAATAGAATGGTTATTTCACTGCAGGAAAAGTGATAGGCCATTTTGTCTGTATGAGAAAGTGAGGACTGCAGATGCTGGAGATCAGAGCTGAAAATGTGTTGCTGGAAAAACGCAGCAGGTCAGGCAGCATCCAAGGAGCAGGAGAATCGACACTTCAGGCATGAGCCCTTCTTCATTCCTGAAGAAGGGCTCATGCCTGAAACGTCGATTCTCCTGCTCCTTGGATGCTGCCTGACCTGCTGCGCTTTTCCAGCAACACATTTCCATCCTGTCTGTAATCAAATCCATTCCAAAATCATTTTGCTCTACCCATTGATGAGACCGGGCAACAATAAAATATGCCTCATTCCTGATGAAGGGCTTGTGTCCAAAACATTGATTTCCCTGCTCCTCAGATGCTGCCTGACCTGAGGTTTTCCAGCATTTTTGGAGAAAGGAACACAGTTAACATTTCAGATCTATGACCTTTCATCAGAACAATTGACCTGAGAACGGTAATTTTTCTCTCCATTGTTGCTTCCTCACCAATTGAATGTTTCAAGCACACTTTCTTTGTATTTTAGATTTCTAGCTTCTGCCAGCATTTAGCTTTAGCATTAGTGCATTCAACTACTCTCCACGCCCAAGTTGTCAGATTCATTTGTTCCAAAAAAACACTTTAATTAACACAAAATAAGGAATTGAAATATGTTTTATGCAGAGATAACAAATAATTCTAATACTTAGAGCAAGATTTAATGGAATAAACTAAGAGCAGAAATCAACAAGAGGATATAAGAGGAGAGAGCACTTTGATTCAACTGGGGTTTGGCCTTTATTTATTGCAGTAAATATATTGACGTTGCAAATGGAAATAAAATTCCATCTATTTCTAACTGATGCAGTGAAAAGTTTCCTTCCTGAAGGAAAATAAAACAGTAAAACTTTAACCAAACCAATGATGGCCTTTCCAACAGTATGAACTGGCTGTCTTTGACAAATTACTTCTCACTCCCTGTAGTGTGCAGTTTGCATCAACAGATAGCATAGCAAAAGAATGTTCATGCTTGACTACAATTGACAATATAGTAATTACGCGAATTGCATTTATCTACACTTGTCTACTGACAAATTCCTCTGCTGGTGTTTCAACTACTGTTTCAATGACATAATATCATTACTTACTTTGAAAATGTACGACAAGCCCCAGCATTAATGGATGAGATAGGCATTTATTCCAGAGTTTTTGCACACCAGGGATTGGAGGCTATTGCTAAACCCAAGTTCTTAAATCAAGGAAAATCAAGTCTTGTGTATCACTGCATGAGATGAGTACAGGCACATAGGTTCCCTTTTAGTGTCAACAGTTTTTCTTGCTACTGTAAGATCCTACAGCTGCAGCTTTGAAGCAGAGTAATGAGACCAGGCATCATCTTTAAAGATACCTGGAATATATTACACCCAGTGCTCAATTCATGTCAGATGTTGGTGGTTGATTTAAATACATGTTAGTCTCACCTAATGGCACAAGTGGAACACTACAACTGTCCATATATTTGTGCATGAATAACAAACCATTACAAACGTTCAAATTATCATTGCTTTCACAAAGAACATTAAGCAACTTTCATCATGTGCAAGTTGGTGATGAATTTCTGATGAAAATATCATTAACCTGAAAGGTTGTTAACTCCATTTGTCTCTTAGTTTCTGTTTTCAGAAGTTGGAAATACTACTTGTCAACTATATTAAAAAGAGTGGAACAGTGATAATTAACTCTGGGGCTGATTTGGGAGGGGGAGGGTAGTGTCAGTACTGAGGAAGTGATCGAAGCAGTAGATAAAGTGATTGAAAATGCTCAAATGCTGCCTGTTTAACAACACTGTGGGTATGTATACACCTCCCAGGGCTGGTTCAAAAAGATTAGTACCATTCAGGACAGGCCAGCCCACTGGAATGGCACCCTACTCACTGGACTGGCACCCTACCCATCACTTTGCACTTTTGCTCCCTCAGTCACCACCACTCAATGGCAGCTGTGTATACCATTCAGATGGTGCAATGCAGAAATTCACCAAGCCTCCTTTGACAGCACATTCTGAATCCAATACTTCTAATGTCTAGAAGGACATGGGCAACAAATGCTTGGGGGAAAAAAAAATCACCATCTGCAGGTCCACACCCCCGAGGCCACACACCAGCCTGACTTTGAATGATGGGGCCATTCCATAGGAACAGGAGTAGGCCACTCAGCCCCTTGAGGAGATAGTGAGGGCTGCAGCTGCTAGGGAGTCAGAGTTGATTAAATATGGTGCTGGAAAAGGCACAGCAGATCAAGCAGCATCTGAGGAGCAGGAGAGTCGACATTTCGGGCATAATCCTGGTGGACTCTGTTGCTCCTCAGATGCTGCCTGACCTGCTGCGCTTTTCCAGCAACACATTTTCAGCTCCTCAGATGCTGCCTGACCTGCTGTGCCTTTTTCCAGCGCCCTCGAGCCTGTCCTGCCATTCAATGGCTGATCTGGGGTCTTACTGCATCACTTGCCATTGGCCCATGTCCCTTCATATCTTTGGTGAACAAAAATTAAGATTTAAGATTAACAACTGATTCACTGCCGTTTAGGGAAAGAGTTCCAAACCTCTCCCACCCTTTATGTGTAGAAGTGCTTCCTGACATCTCTCCTGAACGGTTCGACCCTGGCATTGTGTGAGCGATAGTTGGTCAAATGATGACTCATCTCCACCTCAGTTAAGGCAATTAACGATTTCTAATAAACACTGAGCCAGCCACAGACACCCACATCCCATAAATGATACCTATTTTTTAAAAGCGATTGCCTCAATTATTTAATTTTCTACAGCGTTGAGGAGAGGACCGATATCTCTTCCTATCCCTCTTCAGAGAACCCGGGAGGAACAGACCGACTGAAAACAGTGACAGTAAAATAAATGTACTGCTTAAAGGGAGTGCATTTTGAAGTATACAACCATCAATCATAAGTTTTACTGGTTTTGTTTCTTCTGGTCATTTGTAATGGTCTGCATCGATTTACAGGTGACCAGTTGTTGCCAATTTGCCTACAAATACATCCGGAGACTTAATCCGTATTTGTCCAGCAGCCTTTTTAAAAGATACATTCACGGTATCTGTGTATTTTCATTTCAGTTGAACTGTACAGTTCCGGGGGGACTTTAAAATTCAGCAACACTGTGAGCTCTTGCGTGTGTCTGGCGTTGGGGGAGAAATGCGTGGCTTAAGAAAATGATACATTTGTCAACTGTCCATCACAGCCCCGCGCCTATCACCAAAACACACATCCACACACATCAACATTCGGGAGCAGACGGTGCGAGCTGCAGCCTCTCTGTCTGGGGGTGAAAGGCCGCTGGGTTCTGTTGGATTAAAGTCACCCCGTTCCCTCTGCAGGGTTACAGAGCCTCTCCCTCGCACAGCCATCTCACACAGAGACAGCCTGCAGCCCGCTGTAAGAGCCCGCTGCATTGGGGGAAAAGGGTCAGGGGGAATGGGGCAATGTGAAAGGACACCCGCTCTCAGTCAGCCACCATGTGGAGGTGCTGGTGTTGGACTGGGCTGGACAAAGTCAGGAGTCACATGACACCCAGGCTATAGTCAACAGGTTTATTTGAAAAGTGCTTTAACTCTGTAATTTTCTCCAGCGTTTAAGGGAGTACTGATATCACTCCCTACCCCTCTTCAGAGAACCTGGTCACTGTCTGAGGGTCACAAAACAGTGACAGTAAATAAATGAACTGCTCAATGGGAGTGCATTTTGAAGTATATAAAACATAAATATACACAACTTTCAAATAAACCCATTGGACTATAACCTGGTGTGGTGTGACTTCTGACTCGTTAACTTGGATCGCTGCTCCGTGAGTGAACAGCAGAAGAGGGTGTGTGTGTGTGTGTGTTTAATATTTTCAACGAGGCGGGAGAATAGCAGGTAACAGAATAAACTCACACTCTATCTCGTTAGCCATTCTCTGCTAAACGTGAGCACAAAGTTATCCCTTTCGGTCAATCCTAATACAGGAACCGTTCCTGGGAATCTCGTTAACCCTATCTCTCTGTACAGACTCGTCCCTGACATTGAAAGTGCTGAGCCGATCGGACAAGCTGCCGCATTTTTAAGTACAGGGGTTAGTGAGCGGTGATATGGTCTGTCTAACCAGCAGCACTGGGATAGCCCTCTCAGTGAGAGAGACCGGGAACCCCCAGGGTTCTCAGGGACTCTGGGTTTTCCTCGGGTACAGTGAGGGGTTCCAGACCACCCTTTACCTCAGGTCACTCCGGGACTCTACCCGAGAGAATGGAAACGCGCAGTTCTGCGCCGGGACCACCTCCCGGTTTTCCCTGCTCTCTGAAACCTGCCTCTTCATCTGAGGATAGCGGGCGGATTGCAAAACTCATTCATTCGACTCAGCTCAGGGTCAGTGCAGTGCATTCAGCCGCCTGGCTCGTCCCCGTTTCCACCTGGCCCTTTCATTTCTGCCCTTTAACAGGGATTCCAGGGCACAGTGAAACATTGATGTACTGCGCCTCGCTGGGTGGAATTAACCCTTAGAGAACTGGCAGTGATAGGGGGTGGGGTGGGAGGTGAGGTGCTGGGGAAACAGAAAGAATTCCCACAGTCCGGAAACAGGCCCTTCGGCCCAACAAGTCCACACCAACCCGCTGAAGAATAAGACACACACACACAGAGCTAACGAATGCACCTAGCTTCAAAACCCCTGATCACGATGGGCACATCTTTGTGACTGTGGGAAGCAAAGACGGGGAGAATGTGCAAACTCCACACAGACAGTCCCCCAAGGCTGGGACCCTGGCGCTGTGAGGTAGCCGTGCTAACCACTGAGCGCCCATTAATCCCCCTCCCCCTCACTCCCTGCCCAAATATTCGGAATAACGGGAAGTAAATACCCGATGTAAACCAACAAAAAACATATTAAACCATTCCCGGCTGAACCTCACTCAGTGTTAAATGTTTGGCTCTCAGTCCAAGATATAAATAACAGTGACACGTCTTTCCAGTGAGTTAGAACAGAGTTGAATGACCTTATAGAACTCGCCTGCAGCACACAGAGGGGTTACCCTGGGGGGAGACAATAGGAGGGAGTGTTGCTGCAGCTTCCCAGACCAAGCTGGGGCTGGGGACTTGGGAAAGGACAGTAGCGACATTATTATCCAACTTGGCCCAGGCTCAAGGAGCCAAGGGACAGTGAACTGCTCATTGGTGAGCTGGAGCGGAGTTGGTAGTTGTCATCCCTGCTCTCCTCCTACTGGTGAGCTTACCGAGTGTAAAAGTTAGCGTTCAGGGCGCAACTTCAACACTAAACAAGCAGCGTGAATCCTGCAGCTCTGTAACTCAGGGGAGGGGGGGGGGGGGGGGGAGTGTAAAACTTCAGAGAAAGTACAGTGAGAGAGAGAGAGATTGGTGGAAAGGACGCCAGGCATTTAATGCTGGGAAGTGGGACATGATTGGTTCAGTTGTGAAGAACTCAAAATGACAGTGTACAGGTACGGTTCTAAAGTGAGTACAGGAGCAGAAGGGAGGTTGTATATAACCCGCCTTGCTCCCCTCACTCACCTGGGAGCACAGGTAGTGAAGTCTAGAACATAGAACATTACAGCACAGGACAGGCCTTTCGGCCCTCGATGTTGCGCCGACCTTTGGTACCAATCTGAAGCCAATCTAACCCTCACTATTCCATCCCATTATCATCCATATGTTTGTCCTACCCACGGGCTGCATTCACCGAGGAACAGGGAACCACAGCAAGGAAGTCATGGCCACTTACACTCTCACGTGAGAGCAGTGTGTCCAGTTCCAGACACCACTTTCGGAAGGGGTGTGGACACACAGGATGGCGACCCCAGGGGTGTGCAAGTCCAACTGCTTTGAGTACACAAGCTGGGCTTGCAGTTAGGGGCCAGGTTTGACCGAGGGTGATCAACATGAGGGGTCGGGACGGTGTAGTGGGAGAGAAACTGTTTCCATTGGCTGGCGGATCCAGCAGAAACCTGCTACATCCAGGGGCTCTGGGCTTACCGAGTGTCTCTGTCATGTCCACAGGGCCAGTTGGGGAGTCTCTTTTTTAAGGGAATCAGATCATTTTCGAAAACGGGAGGAACACGGGGCTCAGGGGCCAGAGCAAGGAGATGGAGACAAATTCAGAGTCAGAACCTGATGGCACTCTGCTGTGACTGTTCCTAGAATTCTCGAATGTGGAGGGGGCCCTTACAAAGGCAATCTCTCCGTGTTACCTCCTTGACAAAGGGAGGGGATGGAGGGTTGCTGCTCGCAGATAGACACCGGAATCTCTGTCCCCGTTTGGAAACCAGGGAACGGGGCCCCGCGTGGAATATTCTGGGGAGGTAACCCCCAAACGGCGTTTAACATTCCGAACCCCAGCCCGTGTGTCCCTCTGTGTGTGTGTGTGTGTGACCTTGTGTGTGTCAGTGCCTGTGTCTCTGAGTCTGTGAGTCTGTGTGTGAATCTGAGTGTGTGAATCTGTGTGTCTCTAAGTCTCTGTGAGTCTGCGTGTCTCTGTGAGTCTGTGTATGTGTGGGTCTGTGTGTCTCTGTGTGTCTCTGTGAGTGTATCAGTGTCTGTGTGTCTCTGAGTCTGAGTGAGTCTGTGTGTGTGTGAGTCTGTATGTCTCTGTGTGTCTGTGTGAGTTTGTGAGTAGGTCTGTGTGTGTGTGTCTCTGGGAATGTGTGTGTGAGTGTGTCTCTGGGAGTGAGTCTGTGTGTCTGTGTGAGTCTCTGAGTGAGTCAGTGAGTGTGTGTGTGTGAGAGTGAGTGGCAGGATCCTGGTCACTGCTGATGGGGGCAACATGAAAGCGCGTGTTTCCAAACAAACATCCCCACCTCCCCCCATCCCCGGTGGAGAGAGGGTCCCATTGAATGAAGAGAAACCGCCAGAATTGAGGGACACCTTATCCATCACATCCCTTCATTGTTTCCCTCGGCCGCGTTCGCCACGCGGAAGAAAAACAGGGGCCGCTGAACCCAGAGTGACAGTCTCTCTCTGCCTTACACACACACACACAGAGGCTTCTGAGCAAGGGAATTACCGGCGGAGTGCACACGGTAAGGACAGGCTGGAGTTGTCACATTTTCAGCAGAGAGTTTGGGGAGATCCTGTACCATTCCAACAGACCACTCACACTCACCAGGGAGACGAGCCGCAGACACACTCTCTCTCTCTCTCACATCCCAGACAGTTCACAAAGCTGCTTCCCCACATTTCCCGGAGATATTGAAGATAGTTTCCCACAGGGAGAGCTCGTCCCAATCCCTTTCCCAGACCTGCCCGCACTGTCCCCATCCAAACTTGGGGTAGCAGTGGCGGGCTGCGGGTGAACATTAGAAGTGGCTGTGTTCCTGTCCGCGGACGCTGGTCTTGGGGGGTTTTTACTTACACTGCTGTTTTGTCCGGACCAGTGGACCATCGCCTGGTTGTGAGCCGAGTCCCCGCTCAGTGCGAACGTGGTGCTGGTCAGCTTCAGCGGCCGGGAGTCACCTAGACCTCCGCCTCCTGCTCTGCCCGCTCCTGGGGCCGGGGACAAATCCAGGGCTGGGGCCAAGCTGCAGCTCAGAGCCGCCACCAGGCTCCAGGGTAATATCCAGGGTGGTCCCGAGCAACCCCGGGACGGGGTGAAACTGGTCCTCATCTTCCAACCCCACCTCTCTCCCGGAGACAGCAGGAGCCGGAGCAGAGGCTGGGAGACACTGAGGGACACTCTGCCCCCTGTCTCTGGGTCTCCCTGTGTGTGTGTCTGTGTGTGTGTGTCTGTCTGTCTGGGTGTCTGTGCTGGATGGGAACACACACACTCTCACTCTCTCCGCTCACAACCCGGGCTTTGAGGAACAGCGCGCCAATGGGAGAGCAGGGGTTGGCCTGGAGTGGGAGGGGGAGGGAGGAAGCAGGGAGGGTGTTGCTGCCACTCGGCCCGGGTGCGGGGGGGCGCGGGTTAGCAGGAGGCGGAGCAATGCTGGGGTGGGAGAACACACGAGGGTATGGAGATGGGGAGGGGGATGGAGATGGGGAGGATGGAGATGGGGAGGGAGATAGAGATTGGGAGGGGGTGGAAATGGGGAGGGGGATAGAGATGGGGAGGGGGATGGAGATGGGGAGGATGGAGATGGGGAGGGGGTTGGAGATGGGCAGGGGATGGGATGGGGATGGGATGAGGATGGGGAGGGAGATGGATCCAGTGGATGGAGATGGGGAGGAGATGGGAAGGGAATAGAGATGGGGATGGGGAGGGGGATGGGGATGGGGTGTGGGATGGGGAATGGGGATGTGAATGGGGAGGGGGATGGGGAGAAGGAGGGGATGGGGATGGGGATGTGGTGGGAGATGAGGAGGATGATGGGGATGGGTAGCGGAATCGGCAATGGGATGTGGAGGGGATGGGGTTGGGGATGGAGATGGGAATGGGGATGGCAATGGGATGGGGATGTGGATGGGGAGGGGGAGGGGGAGGGGATGGAGACGGGGATGTGGATGGGGATGGGGATAAGGAGGGGGATGGGGAAGGAATGGAGATGGGGAGAGAGATGGAGATGGAATGGGAACGGGTATGGGATGGGGATGGGGAGGGGGATGGGGAGGGGGATGAGGAGGGGAGTGGGGATGGGGAGGGGGGTGGAGATGGGGAGGGGGATGAGGAGGGGAGTGGGGATGGGGAGGGGGATGAGGAGGGGAGTGGGGATGGGGAGGGGGATGAGGAGGGGAGTGGGGATGAGGAGGGGGATGAGGAGGGGAGTGGGGATGGGGAGGGGGGTGGAGATGGGGAGGGGGATGAGGAGGGGAGTGGGGATGGGGAGGGGGATGAGGAGGGGAGTGGGGATGGGGAGGGGGGTGGAGATGGGGAGATGATGGACATCCACCTCGTATGTGGGAGGTGGGGCAGGAGGTAGAGATGGGGAAGTGGGAGGTCGAAATAACAGAAGTTTGGCGTAGGGGAGCAAGAGGTCAAGAGAGGGTGGAGCAATGGCTTAGGAGGATGGAAGGAGCTGAGGAAGCCAGTGCCGGGGTGGTGGATCTGGGGATGGGGTGGGAGCCGAAGGCAATGAGAGCTGGATTGAAGGACTAACTACTGCCGCTGTCACCCTCCCTTTCTATGTGTGTATCTGTCTCTGTGTGTCTGTGTCTGTGTGTCAGTCTGTCTGTCTCTGGGAAGAGCCCAGATCCTGTTGACCCAAGGGGAGAGTGTCTCCACCTGGAAACCAGTACGTCTGGCTCCCTGTCCTGCCTCCCCTTCTCCTGCCCCTCTCTGAGCTGGGTCCCCTCTCAGTTGGTTTGGAGATTTTATAAACGGTTATAAAGTGGCTTTAGTCGCTCGGGCTCCAACCCATCCTCACACAATCAGAATTAAAGGTGCTGCTAATTGCCAGGGAGAGGCTACCCCCAGGAACATTCCACACTTCCCCATACCCCTCACATCCTCACACACACATACACACACACACACCACCCCCACACTCCTCACATTTACACCCACACACACCAACATCACCACCACCCCACATCCCCCCACACACCCCTACATCATCCCGACACCCACACACCACCCCTACATCCTCACACCCCCTCACACCCACACCCACACACACCCACACACCTCCACACCCACATACCTCCACACCACCACCACCACCCCACACCCCCCCACACACACACCCACACCACCCACACATACCCCCACACCCCCACACTCCTCACACCCACACACACACAACCCCCTCACCCACCTCTACACACACCCCACACACACTTCTACACACCACCCACACACACCCACACCCACACGACCCAGACACCACCCCCACACTCCTACACTCCCCCCACCCTCCACAGTTCCACACAACGCCCACATAATTCCGCACCCCCCCACAGACATCCACACTCCCTCACACTTCCCCATACACCCCCACACTTCCCCACAAATCCACCCACACCCCCACACTTCCCCACAAACACCCCTACACACCCACGCACACCCATATCCCCACACCCCCTACACACCCACATTTCCCCACACACTTGCCCACACATCCCCTACACACCCACACACCCCCAAACCTCCCCACACACCCTCACACTCATCACACACCCCACACTTTCCCACACACCCTCACACACCCCCACATTTCCCCAAACACCCACATACATCCACATCCCCACTTTGCCTCACACCCCCACACTTCCCCACACACCCCCAAAACCTCCCCCCACACATCCACACTCCCACACAACCTCACACCACCACATTTCCTCACACACCCTCACACTTCCTCACACACCACCTCGCACAGTCCACTACACACCCACACACACCCACATACACCCACATTCCCACACCCCCCCCACATTTCCTGTCACACCCTCACACTTCCCCACACACCCTCAAACTTCTGCGCACATACCCACACACCCTCACACCTCCCCACACACAGACACCCCCACACATGTATCCATTCCTCCCATAACTCCCACACAACTCCATCCATCCTCCCAGGACTCTCCCCCCACTGCCCTCATCCCCAGGCAATGTGTCAGGGAGAAGGAGACAGTTTTGTCCCTGACTGACTCCATCACCATCCCCTCCCCATCGCACCCTCATCCCCCTCCCCATGGCATTCTCATCCCCCTCCCCCTTTACACCCTCATCCCCCTCCCCATCACACCCCCATCCACTTCCTGCCCTCTCTCATTCCTTCCCTTATGTCACTCCCCCATACCCTTTGTCCCTCACTGCCCCTTTCTCTCTCCACTCCCATATTCCCCCTCCCTTACCCACTCACATCGTTCTTCCTGCATCCCCCTCCCTCTTTCCCCTCACTCATGTTGTGGATAGACCCTCTCCCTGTAGATCTCACACAGAGAAGAGGGGGAAGTGAAGATCGAGCTGGGGAGTTGCTGGCTCCTGTTCCCAGGGACATTGACAGGGTTCAGTCCCAGAGGATCGAGGAGGGGAGTGAGGGATGGACAGTGGGGGAAGGAGAGTGAGTGTAGGGGATGAGGGAGTTGAGAAGAGGGTGGGGGAATGGGGAAGGGGGGATTAGAGTAAGAGAATAAGGGTGGGGCACTGAGGGAGTGAGGATGTGGGCAGTCGGGGGGGTGTGGGCAGTGGGGGAGTGGAATGAGGTGAGTGAGGGTGGGGGCAGTTGGGGGGAATAGAGTGGGGACACTGTGTGTGGTGGAGAAAGTGAGGACTGCAGATGCTGGAGATCAGAGCTGAAAATGTGTTGCTGGAAAAGTGCAGCAGGTCAGGCAGCATCCAAGGAGCAGGAGATTCGACGTTTTGGGCAAAAGCCCTTCATCAGGAATTATTCAGCACTCCTGAAAAAGGGCTTATGCCGAAACGTCGAATCTCCTGCTCCTTGGATGCTGCCTGACCTGCTGCACTTTTCCAGCAACACATTTTCAACACTGTGTGCGGTGGCTGTGGGAGAGTGGGGGGATGAGGGTGGGGGCTGTTGGGAAGGGAAGTGGCTGGAGTGACGTTGAGGGCAGTAGGGGCAGTGGAGGAGGGGGAAGTGAGAATGCAGCAACGAGGGACGTGAGTGAGGGTGGGGGTCGTGGGGGAGCGGCAGTGAGGATGGGGCAGTGGGGGAGTGAGCGTGGGGGCAGTGGGGGAGTGAGGGTGGGGCTGTGGGAGAGTAGGGGGAGTGAGCGTGGGGGCAGTGGGGAATTGGGGAGTAGGGAGAGGAGGGTGGGGGCAGTTGGGGCAGTGAGGGAGTAGGGGAAGTGAGGGTGGGGGCAGTGGTGAATAGGAGTGGGGGTGGGGGTTTGCTGGCTGCGGTGGGGGGTTCCTCTACCCGCTCCTGGGCTCCCTGACCCCCACCGGGTGTCTGTGTGGAGTTTGTTTGCGTGGGCTCCCTCCCACACTCCTGGGGTGTGCATGGTCACCGGGATAGGGTAAGGGGCTTGGGGTCTGGGTGGCATGCTCTTTGGAGGGTCAGTGTGGGTATGATGGACTGAATGGCCTGCTGTAGGGACTGATGGATTCTGTTGTGTGATCCAGCGGCTCTGGTCCCAGCCACACAGCACCGAGGGGGCCAGGGCCCCGGAGAGTCACCCCACGGTGGGCTGTGAGAAAGGGTGGTGGGAGGGGGGCGTTGGGTGCTGTCTGCAACTCGCTGCATCTCAGCCTCACCCACCCCTTCCCCATCCTCATTCCTATCCCCGACCCCAGGCCAGAGGGAACTCCTGCCCATGCTGATTCTGGGAAAGTTTCACAGTTTGAACAGCTCCTCCTCCCCAACCTCCCCTTGCCTCACACACTGAGGGACATGGGTATGGAGCCAGCCTCACCCTCTCACACACACACACACACACACACAAAGACATACACACGCACACACAGACTCACAAACGCAGACACAGAGACTCACACAAATGCATTCACACAGACACACACACATAGACACAAAGATTCACAAATGCGCATACACAGACACAGACACACACACACACAGACATACACAGAGACTCACAAATGCAGACACAGAGACTCACACAAATGCATACACACAGACACACACACATAGACACAGAGACTCACAAACGTGCGTACACCGACACAGGCGCACACACACACAGACATACACGGACACAGAGACTCACAAACGCACACACACAGGCACACACATACAGACATACACACCGACACAGAGACTCACAAACACACGCACACAGACCCACAGAGAGACTCAAACACACACACAGACACAGAGACTCACAAACAGACACAGGCACACACAGAGAGACATAGAGACTCACAAACACACGCAGACACATACAAAGAGACTCACACAAACTGACACAGTAAAAAATGAGGTCTGCAGATGCTGGAGATCACAGCTGCAAATGTGTTGCTGGTCAAAGCACAGCAGGCCAGGCAGCATCTCAGGAATAGGGAATTCGACGTTTCGAGCATAAGCCCTTCATCAGGAATGACACAGAGACTCACAAATACACACACCTACACACACACACAGACACACACGCAGACAAACACTCAGACGCAGACACACACAGACAAGATGCAGAAACACACAGTCACAGACACACACATACATACACACAGGCATGGATATACACACATGCAGACATACGCATACACAGATACAGACACACACACAAAGACACACTCACACAGACAGAGACACACAGGCACAGAGACACACACGCAGACATACAGATACACAGAGGAAAATAATTCATAGACATACAGGTACGCACACAGTCATAGACTCACTCCAACTCTCACACACACACTCTGGGACTCACTCACAGGCACACTGGCTCACACTCATTCCCAAAAGGTTAAACGACAGCTCGCCTGTGCCCTGTGAATGTAGCTGGCGAGAGACTGAGTTACCAACAAGTGGTGATGTGTGTGTGAGTGTGAGAGAGAGCGGGGAGGGAGGGAGCCGGCTCTGTGCACTGGATACAGGCTCCGTTACTCTGCCTGATGCCGAGACGTCTCTCCTTCCAGACACTCCCTGAATTCCGCCAGCTTCTACCATCTAGTGGCTTGTTGGTGCAGGTGGCCTCATTCTCTCTCTCTCTCTCTCTTTCTGTCTCTCTCTCTCTGTCTCTGTCCTTTCCTGAGCTGAACACAATCCCATCCAACCCCAGCAGAGATTCTTAGCCTCATTAGTTCCGTGGCTCAGTTCACGGGCCTTCGCCTGTTATCTCAGGGAAAATATTTCAGCATTGGAATTTTTTTCCCCCTTCATCGTATAAACCCCGCTCACTCCTGTGTCTCACAATTAGGCTTCTCTTCCGAAATAAAACTACATGAGGCAACTGAGCGTGACCGGAGAAACTCAACTCAGATTTGCAAGCGCTCTTAAAATGTTGATTTGTTTACTGGGGCGAGGGAGATGTAGAATCTCGTTTGTATCATTCCTCGTCTTTTTAAAAACATCAATCTGTTCGGATATTTTATGACACATTTCCCAGGGACAATTTGGAGGAATCAGTGTTGGACTGGGGTGGACAAAGTTAAAAATCACACAACACCAGGTTAAGGTCCAACACGTTTATTTGGAAGCACTAGCTTTCAGAGCGCTGCTCCTTCATCAGGTGGTTTGTGGAGTATAAGATTGTAAGACACAGAACTTACAGTGGAGAAAGTGAGGACTGCAGATGCTGGAGTACCAGAGTTGAAAAATGTGGTGCTGGAAAAACACAGTAGGCCAGGCAGCATCCGAGAAGCGGGAGAATCGACGTTTCGGGCATAAGCCCTTCTTCAGAAATGAGGCTGGTGTGCCAAGCAGGCTGAGATAAAGGTAGGTGGGAGGGAATTTGGGGGAGGGGCACTGGGAATAGGTGGAAGGAGGTGAGGGTGAGAGTGATAGGCGGGAGAGGGGGTGGGGGCGGAGAGGTTGGGAAGAAGATTGCAGGGCAAGAGGGCGGTGCTGAATCCCAGGGTTGGGACTGAGATAAGGTGTGCGGAGGGGAAATGAGGAAGCTGGAGAAATCTACATTCACCTCGTGAGGTTGGAGGGTTCCTAGGCGGGAGGTGAGGCGCTCTTCCTTCAGGTGTCGTGTGGTCAGGGTCTGGCGATGGAGGAGTCCAAGGTCCTGCATGTCCTTGGCGGAGTGGGAGGGGGAGTTAAAGTGTTCAGCCACGGGGCGGTTGGGTTGGCTGGTGCAGGTGTCCCAGAGGTGTCCCCTGAAACGTACCGTAAGTAGGCGGCCTGTCTCCCCAATGTAGAGGTGACCACATTGGGTACAGCGGATACAGTAAATGGTGTGTGTGGAGGTGCTGGTGAATTTGTGGCGGATATGGAAGGATTCATTGGGGCCTTGGAAGGAGGTGAGGGGGGAGGTGCGGGCGCAAGTTTTGCATTTCTTGCGGTTGCAGGGGATGGTGCCGGGAGTGGAGGTTGGTGGTGGGGGTGTGGACCTGACGAGGGAGTTGTGGAGGGAGTGGTCTCTCCGGAACGCTGATAGGGATGGGGAGGGAAATATATCCCTGGTGGTGGGGTCTGTTTGAAGGTGGCGGAAATGACGGAACTTACAGTGTAAATTTTTGCTACAAATTCACCATGTGATGAAGGGGCGGCGCTCCGAAAGCTAGTGCTTCCAAATAAGCCTGTTGGACTATAACCTGGTATTGTGTGATTTTAAGTCCGGGCACGTGGGACTTACACTAGAACTTCCTACGCCAGAGGTAAGGACATTACCATTATGCCACACAAGTCCTTTGCTTGGTATTGGGAGGCCACAGGTCAGTTAGTAATGCCTTGGCTTCTCTCACAGAGCTGTAGGTTCAAGCAACCCCCACTAACCCCCCCCCGCCAATCCTCACCAACCCCCACCCCCTCAACCCCCACCCCCAATCCCCACTAACCCCTACCCCAATCCTCACCACCCTCACCCCCAACCCCCACTAACCCCCACACCTAACCCTCACCAACCCTCACCCCCAATCCCCACTAACCCCCACCCCTCAACCCCACTGACCCCCACCCTCTAACCCTCACCAACCCCCACCTCCCAACTCCCACTAACCCCTACCCCAACCCCCACTAACCTCCACAACCCCAACCCCCAACCCCCTCTAACCCCCACCCCCAGCCCTCACCAACCCCCACCCCAACCCTCATCAAACTCCACCCCCCAACCTCCTCCAACCCCCACCTCCCAACCCCCACCCCCGATTAATCCACACCACCAACCCCCACTCACCCCCACCCCCAACCCCCACTAACCCCCACCCCCAATACTCACCAACCCCCACTCCCAATCCCCACCCCAACCCCTACCAACCCCCACCCCCCAATCCTCACCAGCCCCCACCCCCCACCCGCACTAACCCCCACCCCCAACCCTCACCAACCCCCAACCCCCACTAACCCCGACCCCAACCCCCACTAACCTCCACAACCCCAAACCAGCCTCCACCATTTACTCTGGCAGCTCTTTCCACCCTCTGTGTGGAAAGGTTGCCCCTTAGGTCCCTTTTAAATCTTTCCCCTCTCACCCTAAATCTATGCCATCTAGTTTTGGACTCTGCTATCCTGGGGAAAAGACCTTGGCTATTCATCCTGTCTATGCCCCTCATGATGTTACAAACCTCTATATGGTCACTTCTCAGCCTCCCTATTTTCTCGGGAAAACAGCCCCAGCCTATTCAGCGTCTCCTAATAGATCATAACCTCCAAACCTGGTAACATCCTTCTAAATCTTTTTGGAACCCTTTCGAGTTTCACAACATCCTTCCTATAGCAGGGTGACCAAAATTGCATGCAGTATCCCAAAAGTGACCTAACTAATATCCTGTACTGTTTCAATATGACTTCTACTCATGCACTGACCAATAAAGACAAGCATAGCAAGTGCCTTCTCAACTATCCCATCTATCTGCATCTCTACTTTCAGGGAGCTCTGAATCTGCACTCCAAAGTCTCTTTGTTCAGCAACACTTCCCAGGACCTTCCCAGTAAGTGTGTAAGTCCTGCTAAGATTTGATTTATGAAATTGCAAAAATACTTATTTCAATGAGCCACATGAATAGAGTCAGAGATCATCAAAAACCTATCCTGGACTACCCACACTGATGGGACAGTCAAAAAGGCACAACAATGCAATTTCTTCCTCAGGAGGCAAAGGAAATTTGGCTTTCCATAAGGATCCTCACTAATGTTGTAGATGTAGCATAGAAAGCATTCTCTCCGGATGCATCGCAGCTTGGTATGGCAACTGCTCTGCTCAGGAGCGTAAGAGACCACAGAAAGTTGCGAACACAGCCCAGTCCATCACACAAGGCAGTCTTACATTCTTTGACTCCATCTACAATTTTCCCTGTCTCAGGAAGACAGCCAACATAATCGAAGACCCTTCCTGCCCCGGTTATAATCTCTTCCAATCTCTCCTGTTGGCAGAAAATTCAAAAGCTTAAACACATCAGCGAGGCGGCCTTTGTGTGGAGCCACAGGAGATGGGGTAGATGCTGAACAAGCATTTTGCATCAGCATTTATTGTGGAAAAGGACATAGAAGGTATAGAATGTATGGAAATGGACAGTGACATCTTGAAAAATGTCCATATTACAGAGGAGGAAGTGCTGGATGACTTGAAATGCATAAAAGTGGATAAACCCCCAGGACCTGATCAGGTATAGCCTAGAACTGTGTGGGAAGCTAGTGAAGTGATTACTGGGCCTCTTGCTGAGATATTTGTATCATCGATAGTCACAGGTGAGGTGCCGGAAGACT
The DNA here is from genome assembly GCF_020745735.1 of Hemiscyllium ocellatum. Classification (NCBI taxonomy): domain Eukaryota; kingdom Metazoa; phylum Chordata; class Chondrichthyes; order Orectolobiformes; family Hemiscylliidae; genus Hemiscyllium; species Hemiscyllium ocellatum. The sequence goes on along the minus strand of NC_083422.1, from coordinate 58,461,718 downwards.
GAAGGTTGGCTAACATGGTGCCACTGTTTAAGAAAGGTGGTAAGGACAACAAGGAAACTACAAACTAGTGAGCCTGACCTCAGTGTGGGCAAGTTGTTGGAGGAAATCCTGAGGGACAGGATATTCATGTATTTGGAAAGGCAAAGACTGATTAAGGATAGTCAACATGGCTTTGTGCATGGGAAATCATGTCTCACAAATTTGAGTTTTTGGAAGAAGTAACAAAGAGAATTATTGAGGGCAAAGCAATAGACGTGATCTATGTGGACTTCAGTAAGGTGTTTGACAAGGTTCCCCATGGGAGACTGGTTAGCAAAGTTAGATCTCATGGAATACAGGGAGAATTCGCTATTTGAGTATGGAACTAGCTCAAAGGTGGCAGACAGAGGGTGGTGGTGGAGGGTTGTTTCTCAGACTGGAGCCTGTGACCAGTGGAGAGCCACAAGGATTGATGCTGGGTCCACTACTTTTCATCATTTATATAAATGATTTGGATGTGAACATAAGAGGTATAGTTAGTAAGTTTGTAGATGACGCCAAAATTGGAGGTGTAGTGGACAGCGAAGAGGGTTACCTCAGATTGCAACAGGATCTTGATCAGATGGGCCTGAGAAGTGGCAAATGGAGTTTAGTTTAGATAAATGTGAGGTGCTACATCTTGGGAAAGCAATTTACAGCAGGACTTACACACTCAATGGTAAAGTCCTGGGGAGTGTTGCTAAACAAAGAGACCTTGGAGTGCAGGTTCATAGCTCCTTGAAAGTGCAGTCGCAGGTAGATAGGATAGTGAAGAAGGCATTTGATATGCTGTCCTTTATTGGTGAGAGTATTGAGTACAGGAGTTGAGAAGTCATGCTGCAGCTGTACAGGACATTGGTTAGGCCACTGTTGGAATATTGCATGCAATTCTGGTCTCCTTCCTATCAGAAAGATGTTGTGAAACTTGAAAGGGTTCAGACAATATTTACAAGGATGTTATCAGGGTTGGAGGATTTGAGTTTTAGGCAGAGGTTGAATAGGCTGGGGCTGTTTTCCCTGGAGTGGTGGATGCTGAGGGGTGACCTGATAGAGGTTTATAAAATCATGAGGGGTTTGCATAGGGTAAATAGGCAAAGTCTTTTCCTGTGGTGGGGAGTCCAGAACTCGAGGGCATAGGTTTAGGATGAGAAGGGAAAAATATAAAAGAGACCAAGGGGCAACCTATTCACACAGAGGTTGGTACATGTTCGGAATGAGCTGCCGGAGGAAGTGGTGGAGGCTAGTACAATTGCAAAATTTTAAAGGCATTTGGATAAGAAGGGTTTGGAGGGATATGGGCCGAGTACTGGCAGGTGGGACTAGATTGGGTTGGGATATCTGGTTGGTATGGACGGGTTGGACTGAAGAGTCTGTTCCATGCTGTACATCTCAATGACTCTATGACACGTACGAACAGGTTCAAGAACAGCTTCTTCTCTGTCATTATTAGACTTTTGAATGGACCTCTCAAATTTCAAACCTAACATTGATCTTACTTTTTATGCACCCTCTTTTCTCTTGTTCAATCACTCTATGATGTTTGTATGGTATAATCTGCCCATACTGTATGCAAAACAAAACGTTTCACTGTACCTAGGTACATGTGACAATAATAAGTCAAATCAACCATAACCTCATAGTTCAACTCTCTCATTAGAGAGACAACTGGTGATGGTTTAACCTAAGGGCCATCAGACATCAGGCAAGGGGAGAGTCAAAGAGACATAGAGATATACAGCACGGAAATAGACCCTTCAGTCCAACTCATCCATGCTGACTGGATATCCCAACCCAACCTAGGCCCACCTATCAGCATCTGGCCCATATCCCTCCAAACCCTTTCTATTCATATTCCCATCCAGATGTCTTTTAAATGTTGCAATTGTACCAGCCTCTCCCACTTCTCTCGCAGCTCATTCCAAACACCCACCAGCATCTGCATGAAAAAGTTGCCCCTTAGGTCTCTTTTGTATTTCTTTCCCCTCTCACCCTAAACCTATGCCCTCTAGTTCTGGACTCCCCCGCTCCTGAGAAAAGACTCTGTCTATTTATCCTATCCATGCCCCTCATGATACTGTAAACTTTTATAAGGTCACCCATCAGCCTCCGATGCTCCAGAGAAAACAGACCCAGCCTGTTCAGCCTCTCCCTGTAGCTCAAATCCTCCAACCCTGGCAACATCCTTGTAAATCTTTCCTGAACCCTTGATAACCTTGGCTGGTAACGGAAGGGAACCCACACTATTGGTGTCGCTCTGCATTATTCACATTCCATCCAGCCAAGTTAGCTGACTGACTCTCAACTTTGCATTCTCTGTGATCTTTTGGCTTGTATCTCTTTCCTTAAAAAACACACAGACATGTAGTATTTAAAAGTTCCATATGCCCATAAATAATTAAGGTTCTAATCCATTTTGACAATAGGACCTAAGCAGCTGAAAGGCTAGCTGGCTGGATGTAGTGAAGCAAATAAAAGAGGGAATACACAAGAGGCTGAAACAAGAGGGACATGGAGATCTTGGAGTGAAATAGAGCTGACAGAAAGTTACAGGGTTGAGGCTATGGAGGGAATTCGAAACAAATGTTCAAAATTGAGGATTTTCTGATCTGAACATCCATGGAAAATGTGAAAATCATCAGATAAGAAGTAGGCCATTCAGCCCGTCAAGCCTGTTCCACCATTCAATGACTGATCTGCAGTCTAACCTCATATACTTGCCTTTAGCCTATAAACTTTAATATCTTTGATAAATAAAAATGTCTCAGACGTAAAATTAAAGATTGATCCTGATGTTTATGGTGGAGAGTTCCAAACCGCTGATACCCCTTGTGTGCAGAAGCGCTTCCCAACATCTCTCTGGCCCTAATTCTCAGTCTGTGCCTCCAAGTTTTAGAATTTACAACCAATGGAAATAATTTATCTTTATCTACTCTGTCTTTTCCTGTTAAAATCTTGTAGTCTTGTAGGTCAGTGGGCACAGTAGTGACTAACGAAAAGGATGTTGTGTGAAATAGGAAGTGACCAGCAGAGTTTTTGGGAGATTATGGAGTGTGGACAGTAGAAATTGGGGAGTCCATAGCCAGGAAAGCACTGGAATATTTAAACAAATGAAACAAAGAACTGTATCTGCTGGAGATCTGAAACAAAAACAGGAATTGGTGCAGAAACTCAGCAGGTCTGGCAGCATCTGCGGAGAGAAAAACACAATTCACAATGTGAGTTCAGTGACCTATCTCCAGACCTATTCTAAAGGAGAGTCACTGGAATCGAAATGTTAACATTGCTTTTTCCCCATAGATGCTGCCAGATCCATTGTGCTTCTCCAGCAATTTCTGATTTTTGTTGCTGGTATATTCAGGTTTAGCGTTTAAAAAAGCATTAATGAAACAAAGGCGATCAGCAAATGAACTGCCACAAGAGCAGGGTCAAGTGATCTCATTGAGGTGGAGTTTGGTGGTCATGGTGAAAAACTTGGAGAATTGGTTGGGAGCTCACCTTGGTGCCAAATTGGTTTTAAGCAGTGTGGTTCAGCCTCAGGCAGCTGCCAATGAAAGGGATGGAGTCAAGGGCCAGGGAATAGTTTGGTGACAGGCACCAAAGACTATGGATTCAATCATCCCCAAATCTAGTTGAAGAATATTTCTGCTAATCCAGAGTTTGATGTCAGACAAGCAGTCTGACAATTGAGAGGGACAAAATACCAGTGGCTAAGTTATATTGGCTGTAATCCAATAAAAGACTTTAGAAGGATTATCCATAGAATACCAGATATTTGGGAATGATTGTGAAGCAATAATCTTACACACACGTTCCAAAGACATTGCAAATCACAAGGCAAAAGTTAGATTGAGTTATAAATATCCAGAAGAGATTATGGTCTGAAATCATCCAAGAGTCAGTGATTTTATTTAGGTTTTGATCTGTTTCTGTGCAAACAGTGGCATTAATGTGACCTTCAATATCAAATTGGACAATGACAATATTTTCAATAATGGTTATTATTGAATTATTTCAAATTCATCAAGAAATGAATGGTATTTTTTTAATGAGGGTATTCTGGAGCCAGCTTAGATAATCATGTCCATTGTGTAATTGTATTATAAATAAATTATGGCAAAAATTTGAAGCTGCCAAATAGAGACATTGAACATCTTTTGAGTAGAGTTCAAAGCAGCTTGTTGGCCTCTGGGGTTTCAGAGGCTTCCTAGCCCTAACAAACAAGAGCAGGAGTAGGCCATTCGGCCCCTTAAGCCTGCTCCACTAAATAATAGGATCATGGCTGATCTAACATTCCTCACATCCACTCTTCTGCATTTGCCTCATAACTCATGATTCCTTGACTGATCAGAAATCTATCTCAATCTTAAATATATACAAGGGCTCTAACTCCACAGTTCTCTGTGGAAAGGAGTTCCAAAGACTCTCAACACTCTGAGAGAAGACATCCCTCCTCATCTCAGTTTTAAATTAGACCATAAGACATAGGAGTGGAAGCAAGGCCATTCGGCCTATCGAGTCCACTCCACCGTTTAATCATGGCTGATGGACATTTCAATTCCACTTACACGCACTCTCCCCATAGCCCTTCATTCCTTGAGAGATCAAGAATTTATCAACCTCTGCCTTGAAGCCATCCAACATTCCTACGTCCAGGACCCCTTCATTCTGTGACTATGCCCACCAACTCTCCCATGAGAGGAAACCTCCTCTCAGCATTGACCATATCTAGCCTCTTCAGAATATCTCTCATTCTTGTCAATTCCAATCAGGAGAGCCCTTGCTCATCAGACAATCCCTCCATACTGAGGTCATACTGAGATCATCCTAGTGAATCTTCTTTGAACTGCCTCCAATGGAATTATATCTTTCCTTATTTAAGGGGACCAAAATTGTTCACAGTAGTCCAACTGTGATCTCACCTATACCTTGTACAGTTACAGTAACATTTCCCTACTGATATATTCCAAACCCTCTTTGAAATAATGGCCAATATTCTGTTAACCTTCCAGATTACCTGCTGTACCTGGGTGCTGCTTTTCTATGTTATGTGCATAATTACCCGTAAGTCCCTTTGTGTTCGTTTCTGCAATTTTACTCTCCATGTTAATAATATTCTGTTCTTTCATTATCCCTTTCCCTTCCAAGATGAAAAACTTCACATTTTCCATATTATGCTCCATTTGCCAACATTTTGCCTGCTTATTTAACGTATCAAGCTCCCTTTGTGAAATATTTGCATCCCTCTTGTAATTTCCCTTTCTACCTATTTTTGTTTCGTCTACAAGTTTGGCTCCAGTACATTTCTTCCTTCCTCCAAGTCATTAATGTATACTCTCAACAGTTGCAGTCTCACTCCAATCCCTTTGGAAGTCTGCTGGTCACAGGTCACCAATCTGAAAAAGAGCCTTTTATCCCCACTCACTGCTTCCTTCCCATGAGCCATCACCATCACGCCAATATTCTACCTCAACACCATGGGCTGTTATGACTTAACCTTTTGCGATGTAACTTATCAAATGCCTTCTGGAAGTTCAAGTCCACAACATCTGCCGGCTCCCTCTATCCACTCTGGTTGAGACTTCTTTGAAAATCTCTAATAAATTACTCAGACACAATTCCCCATTTATGAACACTGCTTGTTCTCCTTCAATATTTCCTGAATTGATAATTAATAATTGATTCCAAAACTTTTCCAGCAATAGGTGTAAAACTAATCAGCCTGTAGTTCTTTGCCTCTCTCTTTTCGAATAGGGAGCCACATTGGCAGTTTTCCAATCCTCTGATACTTGTCCAGAATCCAAACATTTTTGGAAAATTACATTTTATACATCCATGATTTCTGCAGCTACTTCTTTTAGGATCCTAAGATGCAAGCCATCAGTGTCAAAGGACCTATCCTCCTTTAACCCCATCAGTTTGTCTAATACAACATATTTAGTGATGGTGAGGGCTCTTCATTCCTCCCCTCTATTCCTCATATTAATGGGATGTTCAAAGAATCTTCCACTGTAAAATATCTGTCTAACTCCTCTGCCTTTTCCTTTTCCCCGAAAGTGTCTCCCCAGATTCAGTTTCTCAAGGGCCTAAGTTCACATTGACCTCTCTATTCTTTTTTATATCTGTAAATAAACTCTTATTGTCAGTTTTACCATTGTCGTTTGCCATTGTCATTTATTTTCTCCATCTCTGTTACCTTTATAGAGGTCCATTTTTGGATTCTGAAATTATCCCCATCTTTGGGGCTATCACTGACTCCTGCCTCCTTGTACGCATTTTCTTTTAAATTTATACTCTCCTTAACTTCCTTGGTTAACCATGTTTGGTTTCTCTCTCTTTTAGAATCTTCCCTTCTTACTGGGATGTATTTTTTTCTGAGAGTCATTAATCATCTCCTTAAATATCTGCAAAGTTTAAAAATCACACATCACCAGGTTATAGTCCAACAGGTTTATTTGGAAGCACTAGCTTTCGGAGCGCTGCTCCTTCATCAGGTGGTTGTGGAGTATAAGATTGTCAGACACGGAATTTATAGCAGAAATTTACAGTGTGATGCAACTGAAATTATACATTGCAAAATACCTTGAATGTTTGTTAAGTCTCTCACCTTTTAGAATGAACATTTTGGTTTCAGTTCTTTTATATGTAAATCGCAGAACTTTTTTAAAAGTTACATTCACAAGTGACCTTTAACAATTGGTATCATGTCGGCCCAGATAATGCATTGAAGGTGTGAGATGCCCTGTGTGAGGCTCTCTGTGCCACAATGTTCAGACTGATGCTAATCTAAAAAAGGATTTACAGAATCTTACATGGATTAATTGAGTTTTTGAGCAAAATAAATTGTAATTCTGCAAGAACAATTTCACTCCACAAATATGTGTGTGTGTGTGTGTGTGTGTGTGTGTGTGTGTGTGTGTGTGTGTGTGTGGTGCAGTGGGGTCAGCTGTAGTGTGACATGAATCCAAGGTTGTGGCCAACTCATGAGTACCGAACTTGGTTGTCAGACTCTGCTCAGATATTTTGCGTCGTTGTCTGTCCCGAAGTCTGCCTTGGAGGACGGTCACCTGAAGGTCCAAGGTAGAATGTCCCAGGCCACTGAAGTGTTCTCCAACTGGAAGGGAATACTCCTGTCTGTTCATTGTTGTGCAGTGTCCATTCATCTGTTGCTGCAGCCTCTGCTTGGTCTTGCCAATGTACCATGCCTCAGGGCATCCTTGCCTGCAGCGTGTGAGATAGACAACGTTGGCTGAGTCACCTCAGTACCTGCCATGTACATGATGGGAGGTGTCCCCATGGGTAATGGTGGTATCCATGTCAACACTCTGACACGTCTTGCAGTGTCTGCCATGACAAAATTGTATGATGTTGTCCTGAAACTGAGCAGTTGCTATGAACAATGATCTGTTTGAGGTGTGGTGGTTGTTTAAAGGCGAGCAGTAGAGGTGTGGGGAAGGTGCTCATCCTCATTTATAATGTGTTGCAGGCTGCGAAGAGCATGGCATGGTTCTTTGGCTCCTGAGAAGTACTGGACAATGAAGGTACCCTGTTGGTTGCAGTTGTGTCTGCCCACTGAGAAGATCATTATGGTTCCTCACTGTGAGAGATGAGTTGAGCATTGTAACATCAAATATTCCTGAATGTTGAGTTCCTGGTTTTCATCTCCTTGTAACCATGTTTCTCTAATGGCTATGAATCACATTCATTTATTTCAAAGTGTGTCATCAGATTGTCTACCAAATTCTGAATGCTTTGTGCATCAGGATACAAAGCCTTTAAGTTTGTTCTACTGTCAGTTTCTCTGCACTGTTATGTTTCCTTGGTGCAATTTAACATTCACACATTCTGTCCCATCGTTTTGTTTTCTGATAATAATCAGCCCCATCATAATCTGCAATCCTACCTTCTCCTCTACCTTGCATTTTTCTGATTTTTCTATACAATTGAACAACAGCCACCCCATCCCCGCTATTTGATTTACTGCTCCATTTACAGCCTCACTGTCCCATCCGAATAGATCCCTCTTTCCCCTGTGACAGTGTCAATATTGCATGAATTCAAACCCATTTCTCCTACACTGAACTTTGAGCCACAGCCATGGTGACATACCTAAAACAGTGTGCATGATCATCATGAGCAAGTTAATCAATGTGCACACCAGGAAGGGACATACAACACATGTTATAATTTGTGACTGTGTCTCTACAGGGGACATACAGTGGAACTTGTTATATTTCCACCACTTGCATTTACAAAGCACTTAGATAAAAATATAGCTCCAAGCCTCATGTTAGACATAGTAGGAGAAGTGGCCTAAAGTTAGGTCAAAGATGTAGATTTTAAGGAAAGAGAAAGACAGAAATGATTGAGGAGGAAATTCCAGATGTCAGGGTCCTTACAAATTAAGGCATGGACACCAATAGTGTGATAATTTAAAGTCAAAAAGCCTGAAATAGTGCAGAATGACAGGAAATCTTGAAGACTTCTGAGAGGCTTGTTAAACATGCGTGAAAACTTTCAAACCATAAAGTTTCTAAGCTTAGTAACCAATGAGTACTAATGAAATGAGTGAATTAAACATTGAATTGGGATACAGGGGATAGAATGTTTTATAAAACAGATGTTAAAAACGTTACCAGTAAGCTCAGTGGAATTGCTGGGGTTAAATTCACAACTGAACAGGCCTGGGAGAAGTAACATGCATGTCAAAACTCAGAAGCAACTGACCTGAAACAAAAACAGAAGTTATTGGAAAAGCTCAGCAGGTCTGAGTCAATAAAGTGTGGCACTGGAAAAACTCAATAGGTCTGGCAGCAGCTGTGCAGAGAAATCAAAGTTAATGTTTCCGATCAAGTGACCCTTTCTCAAAAGAGATTGGTTTCTGAGTAAGGGCCACTTGCCCCGAAACTTTAACTCTGACTTGTCTTCACAGATGCTGCAAGATCTGCTGAGCTTTTCCAGCAATTTCAGTGCACCTGCAGTTCTTTTGGTTTTTATTTAAGTTACAGACATGAAATTGTAGAAGGACAAGTTACACATTTGGTGCAGCCTTCATTGAAACAAAAGAAAATAAAAGATCAATATAAAAACAGAAGATTTTTGTAATACTTGGGACTGTCAAGCATCATGGATGGAGAAAGAAACTGAAATAACTCCACAGAGACTGTTATTACCAAGTCACCCTTTATTTCCACGTGGAGAGTCTTCAATGCTTATCCAGCTCCCTCAGAGCCAGCTCTCAGAGTGAACAAAACCTCTGACATTGCTGTTTATATCTTTCAGCCAAGACTCCTTAATTGAACCTGATTAACATCCCTAATCTGGGAACTCACATTCTATGAGGTCCAGTTGGCTGACATCATTATAATCACTACATAAACAGTTAATATTTCAGGTCACTGACCTAGAATTAGGTCAATGTGTTCACCATTATTTAATGATCACAGCTATTGTTATTACTGGACAACTCAGATTACAGACTGAAATCTGCTTGATAGTTCATATTTTGTTTTGTTCTGATTTTAATGAGATGATCTCTCACTGAAACATAAGCAGGCAATGTTGCAAATTTTGTTTAACAATAAAGCAGAAGTTAATAGCTAATATGATTTACTTTACTTATAACACAAATTTAAAGAGTTTAAAACATACTGTAGAAGTATAATCCCATCAAACCCAAAACACTAATTTACAATTTCCAAAAGTGCACATTTTGTATACAGTATCCAAAAATGCCACTTGTACAGTACTCACATCAGAGAAACATCTTTTTGTGTAGCTCCTTAGTAGGTTTAAGATATTATTATGACACTGCAGTGACCTTCTGCTAATTAAACCAAACACTCAGAAAAGCTCACCTCGTCTCATAATCTGTTAAAGTATGAATGACAGAGCACTCCCAAATTCCACTATTTCAGGAAAAATATGAATTTTATTCTTTAACTCTAAAAGTGAACATTCATTAACAACTATTTACAATCTAAGCTTCCTTTCTCTTAAAGTTCTGTTGTCTACCTCCAACTCTATTACAATTTACTAATTCAATAAAAGCCCCTATTAAAATTACCTCAACTTAATTTTCAAAACTAGACCATGGCTGTCATCAGCAGCATCTGTCTTCCTCTGGCTGTAGATCTCCCTGGATCATCTTTGGTCTTTTGCTACAAAGATGTTGCTTATGAAGAAGGTACCTTTGATAGAGAGTGTTTTGATTAACAATCTTTCTCTTGATGGCAGTTTATGCTCTTACTGACTTTCAAAATGTCTGCTTTTTTTAATACCCCAAAAATCAGATTGTCTCAGTGGTTCAATGTTGTCAAAACAGTAAAATTTGATTGTGTTTTACTATCCTGGGGTATAATTTAAACTGATTGGTTAAATTTGAACTGTTGTGAACAAAGCAGCCAAATGTTACATATTTTCAATTTTCCAGTGCACTCTGAGACCGCTAGTCAGTTACATGACAGTTGCCTGCAAACTCTCACTGCCAAAATAGTCTTCACACCCTCTTAAATGTACAGTACACGTCTTCAACTTCATAACAGCATCAATGACTTTAATTTCTGGAATGATAACAGTGATAACTTCATATTGTACTGTTACACACATGAACTGAAATGTTATTCAGCTTGAAGTAAACTCTTGAGGGTTTTATCCTAATATTTCTGGTTTGGGACTATCAGTGACTCCTTACAGTAAATTATCTAGTTGTATGATATTTACCCCTCTCAGGAACATTTTCTACACAATCATCTCCATCCAAGGACCTGAAATAAAGCTAAACTCAAAACAAATTTCTCTCACTGAGCTATGGGTACTTCCTTTAAGCATAAAAAAAAGAAAGTAAGTCTAGACTAAGTGTCAGTTCAGATGCTCAGAACATAGTGCTAATAATGCCAAGGTCATGCATTCAGTCCCCATACTGGCCATGTCTGTGGTCGTGATTTGAATGTTAGAGATTTGCAGTTGTAGTGTGTGCATTTGTCTTTGCTTTAGGGTGGCCCGATGCCCCAGTGGCTAGCACTGCTGCTTCACAGCGCCAGGGACCCAGGTTCACTTCCAGCCTCGGGTGACTGTGTGGAGTTTGCATAGGTTTCCTCTGGGTGCTTCGGTTTCCTCCCACAATTCAAAGATGTGCAGGTTAAGTGAAGTGGTCATGCTAAAATTACCCATAGTGTTCAGGGATGTGTAGGTTAGGTGCATTAGTTACGGGTAAAAATAGAGTAGTCAGGGAATGGGTCTGGGTGGATTACTCTATAGAGGGTTGGTATGGACATGTAGGGCCAAATGGCCTGTTTCCACACTGTAGGGGTTCTATGAGAAAGACATTTCTAATGGACTTTAAGTATAATGGTCTACCCAGGTCTTTCATAAAACATCCTAAGATAGTCCAAAATGCATTAGCACTGCCAAATATCTACCACAATTAGTTTTGAAAGAAATCACCATGGCTACTGCAACACTTACAAGTTAACTATTAACTTCAGTTAGACAACCCCTATGTCACTAACCCAAAATCTAAAACTCAAACTTCAAATAACCTTATATTAAAAATATACATAAATCAGCCAGTTTATATCACAATTATGAAGGACTTTTAGAAGGCAACTCCACTGCTAACTTAATTACACCATTTAAAAATATTCAGAGTACAGGGAGATGCCAATAAAAAAATATTTTTTCAGCAGGAGATTGTGCAAGATATGAAATACCCTGCTGAAAAATATATTGAAAGTAGAACCCCAAATAGTTTCTAACACGGGGATAGGATAAGTAGTTGTGGGTCAACCCACAGCAGGTAAACTTCAACGGTTCAAGAAGGCAGCTCACCCCCACATTCTCAAGGGGCGACTAAGGACGGGTAATAAATACTGGGCTCAGCCAATGACACCCACATCCCACAAAATGAATAAACAAAAAAAGTGTGATAGAAATAGATTTTTTTTGAAAGCCTGTGGAAAATAGAAATTAAATGGAATTAACTAGTTAACTTTTTCAAGTTGCCAACATAGGGAGCTAGGACTGCAACTCCTCCCTCGGTTCAGGAACATTCTCTGCAATAGATTGTGATGGCTACCCAATAATCCATTGTAACTTTCACCATCCATTTGGAGACGCTGTTGATGTTCTGTTGAAATTCCAGCAGGTGATTTAAGATCAAGCCTGCAGAGAATCTAAGCATTCGATTGCATTTCCGTATCAATGTCTTGTATAGCACATTCTTAACTAATGTGACACCTTCTTGGATGAATTTGAGCCAGCAAACATGTAGCTTTTTCAAAACCTTGGGGAGGCATGGTGCCTCAGTGGTTAGTATTGCTGCCTCACAGCCCCAGGGACTAAGGCTCACTTCCAGCTTCAGGGGACTCTCTGTGTAGAGTTTGCACATTCTCTCTGAGTCAGTGTGGATTTCCTCTGGGTGTTCTGGTTTCCATCAACCAGTCCAGAGCTGTGCAGGCTCGATGGATTGACCATGCTGAATTACCAATGGTATCCAAGGGCTGTATAGGTTAGATAAGTTAGCCACATGAAATATAAGGGTAAGGGCCTGGGTGGGATGCTCTTTGGAGAGATGGTATGAACTCAATGGGCTGGATGGCCTGCTTCCAAACTGTCAGGATTCTATGATTGTGAATTAATGATTTCACCTGACCAACCTTTCCTATTTCCTCCACTTTTCTGAACCTAACATTCACACTTTACACAGTTTCATAAATGGCTGTGTGTCGATTTTATATGTTTTTTTTCATGGAATGGGTGTCACTAGCTGGGCTAAAATTTATTACCTTTCTTTAATTACCCCAGATAAGGTGATGGTCAGCCACTTCTTTAACAAGTTTGTAAGGGAATCCATATTGTTGTCAGGGAGAAAATTCCCGGACTTTGACCCAATGATAGAGAAGGAATTGTGATGTGCAGACAATTCCATGATTGTGAATGTGTTCCATTCTGGAGTCTGTTTACAAGTCAAATTACATACAAACCAGAGCAAAATGCAGGACAATGGAAAGCAGCTCATCAGTGCAGGGAATGTTTGTACATTGGGTCCTTAAAATTATAACCATGTATGGGATTGTGTTTGTAAGTATGAATGTTTTGTGTTGGATGTTCATAAATTGGGGATCACCTGTAGTTTCATGTCAGAATGTTATGCGATTTGGAGGGGAACTTGCAGATGGTCATTTTCTTATTTATCTGCTGCCTTTTTCCTTCCATGTGGGAGAGATCATGGGTTTGGAAGGTACTGTTTTGGGGATCCTGGAGATTTGCTGCAGTACATCTTGCAATGATACACACTGATACCTTGGCGCATTGGTGGATAAGGGAGTGAATGTTGAAGGTGTCACAATGCATGGCATTAAGTGGGTTGCTTTGGCCTGGATTTCATCAAGCATTTTTTGAGTGTCGTTGAAGGTACACCCATCCAGGTAAGTGGGGAAAATTCCATCACACTCCTGACTTGTGCCTAATAGATGGTGGGCAGGCCTTGGACAGTCAGGAAATTAATTATTTACCACACATTGCACAGCCTCTGCCCTGCTCATGTAGCAGGTCAGAGATGAATTTTCAGGTCAATTTCTGGTCCGTTGTAACCCCTAGCATGTTATTAGTGGGAACTTAATGGTGATAATGCCATTGAATGTCAAGAGCAGATGATTAGATTCACTCTTGTTGGAGATGGTCATTGCTTGGTGCTTATGTGGCATGAATGGTGTCACCTGTCAGACCAAGTGTGCATGTTGTCTGAGTATTTCTGCACATGGACACAGACTGCTTCAACACCTGAGGATTGGACAATCATGTGTAAAAGCATCTCTGATGGGGATGGAGTGAAGAGTTTTGATAAAGTGGATGAAGATATTCAGAACTGAGCCAGGATGGTGAAACAGTAGATTCCAATCTGTGCCCAGGCGGCTGTTTTCATTCAAGTTGCCAGTAGAAAGGCTGCATATACTTTCACTGACCATAATCTGTGGAGCTGGAAATATGTGCAGCACCTATTACCTTTCTAAAAATATTCTGTGATTAATGGGTCTGGCCAAGGCATTCCTACCATAGTTACCAACACACACACACACACTCACGCCATAAGTACATGATACACACTCAGACAGTCTCTCTCTCTCTCACACACACACCCATTCATACACAGTTACACACACACTCTCTCTCTCTCACACACACACACCCATACACAAACACATACACTCTCATATGCACATATATCCATACACACACTCTCTCTCACACACACACACATTCTGACACACTCACACACACTCAAAAACACACACACTCTCTCAAACACATACCCGTACACACACGCTACTGGAGAACTACAACCCAGTAAAGCTTATGGCTTCATGATAGGAAAGGAAAAAACCTTTACAAGATATCTTCACAATATTTAATTTAATGAAAAGGCAGTAAGCATGATGAACTGAATATTTAATGCCACTCTGTGAAATGTGTAGTTGTACACATGAAACGGAATCTTATTTATTCATGGTTTCTTTACTTTGCGGGCATTGAACTGACCTTGCTTGTTGAACTGATAAATATATTTCACAACGTGGTTTGGAATACCATTAGGGATTGAAACATATTTTTTATATGTCAGATCATGTCTGCAATCTCTTTTAAGCACATTTATTAAAGCCACAGAATCCTTTTAATTGTATAATGCAGTTAAAGTCAGAGGAATCATTAATTATTTAGTCTCACATTATTTCCTCTTGGATTGCCCCCCTTGAGCACTGTACCTCACTCTTCAGTACCTGTTTGATATAACACTCAGGTTTGTCAACATAAAACAACCAAGAAGCTTGTTATAAAAGTCAGCATCACCCTTTAGCTCCATTCACTAATACTCCTCACCCCCTCACCTTCTTTTTAAATTTCCCTTTCCTGATTGTGTTTGACTCATCACTGAAGTATTACTCAAAATGCGCCTTCTCTGACTTCTCTCCAAGGACTAATCTTTGGGAGTGAGCTTAATATTTTCTAATTAAACCAGTTATTACACCCCTCCTGAACTCAAATCACCTGGCTTTGAGGTAAGGGCACTACCATTATACCACGAGAATGGTCTTTGAAAGAAAAGCTTGTATATTATTTAATTAGGGGCTTTATCAAAATCAATACCCAATCCTGTTATCTTTCTGTATCCAACATTATGCACTAAAGATCATTGGATAATGCTCATTAGTAGGAGTAATAGCTGATTTTCATGTTGAGATAAAGAGGGCAATCTGTACAATCACAGTCCTTCATTTGTTGTGATGAGTTAATTAAGTGCATTATCACGTGTTTGAACTTTAGAGATTGATTGACTCAGCAACTGAGTTAATGGGGAGCTGAAAATGAGTTTTTAACTAAATATTTCATGTGAGGACAATTTGATAATCATGATTTTTCATGTTAAAAAATTCCAAAGTTTCCAGCTTCAATCCTTCTTACAGTTGCCAATGAATGCCCGACTTTATCCAATACGAAAACTGAGATATTGGCCTAGATATTCCAATGGTGAGAGAGTCATTGGAAGCAGTGGAGACTGCAGATGTGTATTGAGATAATTTGCCTAAATGTAGCTAATGACTTAGGAATTATCTCAGAAATTGAAACTTCCAATGAGAAATTCTCCTGCATCAGGAAAGCTGTGAAAAAGTACTTAAAGGCAGAAGCTTTGGAAGGTTCCAACTCAGTTCAGAAGCCAACAAAAGTTAGAAGATTAAAAACTTACTCTGTGTGGGTAATTATTAGTCACAGAGCACTACAGGTCTGTCAGCCCATAGAGTCGACACTTGTCAACTGATGAAGGGCTCCTGCCCGAAACGTCGATTTTCCTGCTCCTCGGATGCTGCCTGACCTGCTGTGCTTTTCCAGCATCACACTAATATTGACACTTGTCAACCACAACCACCTAACCATGCTAATGCCATTTTCCGGCACTTGGCCCATAGTCTTGGGTGTCTTTTATTGTCGGTGTACATCTAAGTACTTCTTAAAATGTGATGGGGATTTCTGCCTCTCCCAACCTTACAGGCAGGGAGTTCCAGATCCCCACCACCCGCTGGGTCAAAATATTTTTTTCTCCTCTAAACCTTCTGCCCCATAACCTTGAATCTATGCTCCCCAGCCATTGATCCCTTCCTCAGGGGGAAATGTTTCTTCCTATCAACTCTGTCTATGCTCCTCATCATTGTATATATCTCAATCCTGTCACCTCTCAGTCTCCTCCACTCCAAAGCAAGCAACTCCAGCCTGTTCAATCACTCTTTGTAGCTGAAACTGTCCAGCCCAGGCAACATCCTGGGAAATCTCCTCTGCATCTCCTCTCCAGTGCTATCACATCCCTTCTATCATGTAGATTCAAGAATTGCACACAATACTCTAGCTGTGACCTCACCAAATTTTTAGTCAGTTTGATGCAGTTTAGTAAACACACCTGACTCACCACTAACCTACACCACGCCTCCCTGACCACAGTCACTCCATCTTAACTTGACCCAGTCCCTCAACTTACACAATCCAATCCCAAAGACTCATCACCTCCCTCAACCTGCTGCCCATCCCTCATCCCAATTCCAAATTCCCAATCCACCTGGCACCCCTACTCTCCAGCCTGACCACCACCTGGACCTGACACCATTCACATCTCCTGAAACTGGCAGCCCTACACACTAAGTTTAGATCAGAGTGGTGCTGGAAAAACACAGCAGGTCAGGCAGCATCCAAGGAGCAGGAAAATGGACGTTTCGGGCAAAAGCCCTTCCATCATCTGCAGTTCTCACTTTTGCCTAGCCCTACGCACTGGCCCAACCCAATGAGATACACAATACCCTGACCAACTCCAACTTGATGACCATTCTCTTACCTAGCCTGGTCTTTGGCTTACCTTAAGCAGTCATTCACATACCTGACACCTCACCCACTTTACCTACCTGTTACCACACCCACCCAGCACACAATGCCTTATTCACCCAACTGACACCCTGTGCCACATTTGCCTTCTATATCTCCCCTTTCGAGGGACCGTCAAAGTGCTGCAGGTCACTTAAATCACAGAACGCAGCCACTCACTACTGTAAATCAGAATGTGACTTCTGCAAAGGCTCCCACTTCCACTGGATTCCTGGACAGATTCATACCAGGAACCCCCTGTCAAGGAATTGTCAGTACAAGGCAAGCAGATCATTTTTATTCTGATCAGGTTCAAGAATAGTCTTTCAGAGCCTGATTGGAAAATCTGGGCAATCTAAATTTTATTAATGCCAGCTGATAGTACAACATAAAAGCTTTCTTTTAAACCTTCTATAAATGCCAAGAGAACAGAAATAATTAATTCATGCTCAAAGTAAGAATAATCAAAGGAGCGTGTATTTATTTCTTTGAGATGTGTCACTGATAAAGGGCCATTTATTGTCCATTCCAAATCATGTTGAGGTAAATGATAATGACTTGCCTTACTGAACCACTCTAATTCCCCTGGGGTAGGGATGTGCATAGTGCTGTTGGGAAGGGAATCCCGTAACTTTGACTCAGTACTAACGAAGGAATGGCGATATACTTCCAAGTCACAATGTTGTTTGGACTTGGAGAGAAACTAGCAGGTGATGATGTTAGAACGGTTTGCTGCTCTTGCTGTTCTCTTAGTTGTAAAGGCCACAGCTTTGGTAGGTGCTGTTGAAGAAGACTTGGTGATGTGTTGCAGTACATCCTATAGAATTTGGTGTCACACTCCACAGGAGATAGAGAGAGTGAATGTTTAATGGTTGCTCTTAGTTTTCTTTCTTTATTCTTTCATAGGATGTGCAGTCACTGGCAGAAGTAGCACTAGTTACCATCTTTATTAACCTACTAGAGTTATTTCAGAGGTTAGCTGAGTCAATCACACACTGAGTATCTGAAGTCATATATTGACCAGACCAGGTAAGGATGACATGATTCCTCCCATGAAGGGCATTAGGGAACCAAATTATTTTTTTACAACACTCGATGACAACTGGCATTGGCACTATTACTGAGACTTGCCTAATATTCCAAATGTATTAAGTGGTGGATGCCATCAAGCTCCTTGAGTGTTGTTGGAGCTGCATCCATCCAGGCAGGTGGGGAATATTTCATCCCACTCCTGACTTGTGTCTTGTAGATGGTGTCAGGCTTTGGGGTGTCAGGAGGCGAATTATAATAGTTTCTAATAGTAGAAAGACTATTTAGATGGGTAGTATACTTAAATTTCTGGTTAGCCTTCAGATGTTAATAGTTAAAGAAATTCAACAACGGTAATGATGTTGAAGCATGACAAGAGATGTTTAAATTGTCTTGTTGGAGATTGCACTTGGGTGGCTCTCATGCTGTTTATCCACTTATAGTCCACCCTTCAATGTTATCCAAGTCATGTTATACATGGATATGGATCTGCTTCTGTAGCTGAGGAGTTGTAAATGATGCTGGATACTTCGCAATATTTAGTGATCATCCCCACATCGGACCTTACGATGAAGGAGAGGTCAATGATGAAGCAGCTGAAGATGGTTGGGCCTAAGACAACTATCCTGAGAAGCTCCTGAAAAAATGTCCTGGGGCTGAGGAAGAATGATCTTCAATAACCGCAACCATCTTCCTTTATGCTAAGTATGACTCCAACCTCTTCATTCCAACTAAATTCAGTTTTGCTCAGACTCTCTAATGTCACTTTCAGCTAAATGCTGCCTTGATGCAAAAGGCAGGCACTCTTTCATCACTTCTTCAAGAAAGCTCCTTTGCACATGTTTGGACCAAGGCTGGAGCAAAAGTTTGAATTGAATGGTATTGGCAGAACCCATCATGAGCATTGATGAGCAGGTTATTTCTGAATAACCTCAATAACACTGTCAATGACACCTTCAATCACTGTACTGATGATTGTGTGGAGACAGTTGGGGTAGTAATTGCTATATTGATTTTCTTCCAATTTTTTTGGACAGGACATACCTGATAAATTTTCTAGATTCTTGGCTAGATACCATTCTGTAGCTGTAATGAAACAGCCTGGCTAAGGACACAGCATTAGGCTTCACTACTACAACTAGAATGGCACTGGGTCTCAGGCAGTGCCTTCAGTGGGTTTTTGGTATAATGTGGGTGTAAATCAAATTATTTGAAATCTGGCATCTTGTTGCTGGGGACCTCAGCAGGAGACAGTGATGGATCATCCACTCAGCACTTCTGGCTGAAGGCAGTTGCAACATTCAGTGTCTCAATGTGAGGTTACAAATGCTTAATTGCAGAATAAAATCCTGTAAATGCTCTTTTAATGGAGGTGCTAACCTGTGTTATTTGCGGCTTGATTTTCTTTTCCAGTTTTGTCTTGAGACATAGAATATTCATTTTGGTTTCTTTATTGCTGAATAACTTAAAATGTCAGGGTGTCGGCACAGTGCCAATAACTTATACTGGGACTTTGCAACCCTTCCACTGTTTACTCTGGGATTTGTGCAGAGCTTCTGCCAAAGTTATAGTGGCAGATTAGAGAACTTTATTTGAAATTTGACACCTTCACTCCCTATACGTACAGGAGTTTCAGCCTTGTGAGCAGTTAAAATGATCTCTCTGACACTTGCTAAGTGGTGAAAGTAAATATAGAAACATAGAAGTTAGAAGCTAGGAGCTGGAGTAGTCCATTTGGCCCATTGAGTCTGGTCCACTACACGATATAGTCAAGGCTGACCATTGAGCTCAATACGCTAACCCTAACCCATGTCCCTTGATCCCTTTAGCCACTAAACTATATATCCTCCTTCTTGCAAACACGTTATGTTTTGTCATCCACTATTTTCAGATATAGTGAATTCCACAGGCTCCCCACTCCCTGGGTGAAGAGATTTCTCCTCATCTCAGTCCTAAATGGTTTACCCTTTATGCTTAAACTATGACCCCTGGTTCGGGACTTCCCCACCATCGGGAACATCCTTCCTGCATCTAACCTATGCAGTCCTGTTCAAATTACATGTTTCTAAAGGATTACCCAACTTCCCTTCATTCTTTTAATCTCCAGTGAATACAATCCAAACCAACCTATTCTCTCATTATATATCAATCTTACCATCCCAGAAATCAAAAGGGAACATTGAGACAGTTGTTACAAGGAATCTTGAACGACTGCCGTGAGTGGCACGGTGCCACAATGGTTAGTACTGCTGCCTCACAGCGCTAGAGACCCAGGTTTAATTCCCACCTCAGGCGACTGACTGTGTGGAGTTTGCACATTCTGTCTGTGTCTGCGTGGGTTTCCTCCAGGTGCTCTGGTTTCCTCCCACAGTCCAAAGATGTGCAGGTTAGGTGAATTGGCCATGCTAAATTGCCTGTAGTGTTCGGTGAAGGGGTAAATGTAAGGGAATGGGTCTGGGTGGGTTGCGCTTCGGCGGGTCGGTGTGGACTTGTTGGGCCGAAGGGCCTGCTTCCACACTGTAAGTAATCTAATCTGGGTGATGCCTTTGAGCCCAGTAAGATCCTGAACTATTCCATCAGCTATGTTATGAAGGAAAGTACAATGTAATGGTAGTGTACTTCAAATTACTTTGGCATCCTCCCTTTCATTAGTTCATGGATCACCTCTGAGTAAAAGGAGATCTGACAACATGTTTCCTCTGACATAGTCCAATACAGTCCTTGGTCCATCTCCAGGTAGCTCCAGTATCTCATTTCTTTTCTTGCATTGGTACATTTTCCTGGCGTAGGACACAGGATCTGAAGATGTAGCTCAGCGACTGGGAGGAAAAAGCCTAAAACTCCCATGACCTGAAAAGCTCTGATCTAGTACCAAATGATCTTCACAATCACCTCCTGGTAAATTACATTAAACAAATTTCTGACATCAAGCAAAGGAAATGTATGATACTAAGTTTCACTTGTATCGCATTAGCAAAGTAACAGGTTTTAGAAATAACACCTTTGGACAGTAGTGTTCAAGTCACTTTCTAACTGATCTAATGAATTAATTAATAATCCTTCAAACCAAAAGTACATTGCAATGTCTTTTTTTTCTCTTCAAACTGTTTAGACATTAATGACACACCTCTGTAGCCATCACATCATAAAATTGGAGAGGAGATGATAGCTGAGTGGCATTATTGTTAGACTATTAATCCAGAGACCCAGGTAACATACTAGGGACCTGTGCTCAAAGTCCACATGAGAAATGGTGCAATTTGAATTCAATATTGAAAATAAATCTGGAATTAAGTGAACTGATCAGGTGTTTCCCGAACTTTGGAGAAAGCTAGGCAAGTGACTACTGGGCCCTTTGCTGAGATTTTTGTATCATCGACAGTCATAGTGAGGTGCCAAAAGACTATAGGTTGGCTAATGTGGTGCCATTATTTAAGAACGGCTGTCAGGAAAAGCCAGGGAACTGTAGACCAGTGAGTCTGACATCAGTGGTGGGTAAGTTGTAGGAGATGTTTCCGTGGGACAGGGTTTACATGCATTTGGTAAGGCAAGGACTGATTAGGGATAGCCAACATAGCTTTATGCACAGGGAGGGGATAGCCTAGTGGTATTATCACTGGACTATTAATCTACAGACCCAGGTCATGTTTGGGGGACACAGATTTGAATCCTGCCATGACAGGTGGTGGAATTTGAAGTTAGTAAAATTCTGGAATTAAGAGTCTAACAATGAGCATGAATCCATTGTCGACTGTTGGAAAAACCTATTTGATTTGCTAATGTGCTTCAGGGAAGGAAACTGCCATCCTTATCTGGTCTGGCTTACATGTGACTCCAGCCTCACAGTAATGTGGTTGACTGTTACCTGCCCTCTGGGCAATTAGGGATGGGCAATAAATGCTGGCCCAGCCAGCGATGTCCTCATCACATGAATGAATGAATTTTTAAAAATTTCATCTCACTAACTTCATTGAGTTTTTTGCAGAAGTGACAAAGAAGATTGATGAGAGCAGAGAGGTGGACTTTGCTTATAATGATTTCAGAAAAGTGTTCAACAGGGTTCCGCATGGTAGACTGGTTAGCAAGATTAGCTCACACGGAATCCAAGGAGAGCTAACCAACTGGATACAAAAGTGTCTTGGAGGCAGGAGACAAAGGGTGGTGGTAGAGAGTTGCTTTTCAGACTGAAAGCTTGTGATCAGTGGTTTGCCATTGGGTTCTGTGCTGGGTTCACTGCTTTTCACTATGTATATAGATGATTTGAATGCAAACATGAGAGGTATAGGTAGTAAGTTTGCAGATGACACCAAAATAGGAGGTATAGTGGACAACGAAGAAGATTATCTTAGAGTACAACGGGATCTTGATCAGATGGGCCAATGGGCAGAGGAGTGGCAGATGGAGTTTAATTTCAATAAATGTGAGATGCTGCATTATGGCAAGTCAAACCAAGGCAGGACTTATTAAGTTAATGGTAGGGCCCTGGGGAGTATTTCCAAACAAAGAGACCTTAGGTTGCAAGTGCATAGTTCCTTGAAAGTGGAGTGGCAGGTAGTCGGGGTGATAAAGAAGGTGTTTGGCCTGCTTGCCTTCATTGGTCAGATCACTGAGTGAAGGAATTGGGATGCTATGTTGTGGTTGTACAGGACACTGGTGAGGCCACTTTTTGACTACATACGATTCTGGTCACCCTTCTATTGGAAGGTTGTTGTTACACTTGAAAGGGTTCAGAAAAGAATTATAAGGATGTTGCCAGGACTGGAAGGTTTGAGCTATAGGGAGACACTGAATTGGCTGGGGCTATTTTTCCCTGGAGCATCGGAGGTTGAGGGGTGAACTTATAGTCGTTTATAAAATCATGAGGGTGGACAGCCACAGTCTTTTTCCCAGAGTGACAGGGTCCAACACCAGATGGCTTAGGTTTAAGATGAGAGGCAAAAGATATAAAAGGACCTGAGGGGTAACTTTTTCACACAGAGGGTGGTACGTGTATGGAATGAACTGCCAGAGGAAGTGGTGGAAGCTGGTATAATCACCACATTTTAAAGGTATCTGGATGGGTATATGAATGTGGAAGGGTTGAGGGGGATATGGTCCAAATGCTAGAATTGGGACTAGGTCAGATTGGGAAGTCTGATCAGCATGGATGATTTGGACCAATGGGTCTGTTTCTGTGCTGTATGACCCAATGACTCAATGACTCTAACGATGAACATGAAACTATTGCTAATTGTTGGGGAAAATCATCTGGTTAACTGATGTTTTTTCAGGAAAGTCCACTTGTAACTCCAGACCCAATGTAAATGACTCTTAACTGCCCTCTGGACAATTAGGGAGAGGCAACAAATGCTGGCCAAGCTAATGACATCCACATCCTGTGGCTGGATACAAACAAGGAATTTGAATCCAAACCTTCTCACCCAGGGGGAGGGAATCTACCACTGCATGATTAGACCCTTGTGTATTAATGCTGTTCACATGGGTCCCTTGGTGACTGACTCACCAATCATATTGTGTGAAAATGTTTCATCTTCTTCCTTTTAAATTATTCATTTTAAACTTAAGCCCTAACTGATAATGAAACATTTTGGGATATCAAGCAATTTTCCTGGATTAATTTGGTAGTCACTTCAAAGACCCTTTGACAGGCAGTGCTACATGATATTGCTCTTTCATCCAGTGGTACAATGGTTAGCACTGCTGCCTCCCTGTGTTAGAGTTCTGGGTTCCATTCCTGCCTTGGACAACTCTGTGTGGATTTTGTATGTTCTCCCTGCGTTTGTGTGGATTTTCTCCTGGTGCTCCAGTTTCCTCCGACAGTTTGAAGATATGCAGGCTAGTTGGGATAGCCATGGAAAATGCAGTAATAGAGGAGGTGGGTACGTCTGGGTGGAACGCTCTTTGGCGTGGCCTTAATGGGCCATATAGTGCGCTTCCAGGCTGTGGGGATTCTATGATTTGAGTTACCCACCATCTTGTGAGCATGTTGATAATTGGCAGGTTATAATGACCTGACTTCTGATCAATCAAAGGCAACACAATGAATTCTGAGCAAAACACCAACTCGTGGCACATTCCATAGTTTAGGAAATTGTGTGCATTCTATAATTGAGCTGAAATTTTCTCGAATAGCTTTCAATCCAAGAACAGGTAAGCAGTTGACGATTCGCATGTAATTACTGTGGGCTCACCATTAGCAACATGTCCAGCTGCCCAATAATCATTATGGCTTTTTCATTCAGGGCAACCCTGCTAATGAGCAAATTCCCTGACTGCCCTATTTTCTGCCATTTATTAAATTCACACGCAGATGGAAAGCTCAAAATCCAAAAGAAACATGTTGTAGTGAAATTCATTGCCTCTGAATCATCTATATAGGTAATAACTCGAGGCCTTATTTCACAAAATTGCAGTTGTTTTTTTTCCCCCAAAAGAACCAGGGCCATCAGATTTCACAGCTGACATTCAGCTCGATGTTATGCATGCACACTTGGCTGCCATTCAGTTGTAGGCTTTTGATTAATAATATTTGTTGAAGACACACACACATCATTTGTTTTAATTATTTTTCCTATTGCTGGAGTTTGCAAGTGACTGCTACACATTTGCGACAGTGGGCCTGGAGGGTCCATCATCAGTTTATAATGAGTCTGGTCTGATACAAAAATCAGATACAAATGTTAATTTACAATGAAATGGAAAAAAAACACCATGAGGTGAAACTTAATTAAAGAACTTAAATAGCAGAATAAGTACAAATCAGCAGGACCCGTTACCATTGCTGCTGTGTCATTAAAGACTTATCGCTTATGAATGAATGGATTTGAAATTAAAGACATTACTATCAGTTAATTAAAGCCATTGGGGAAAAAAATGATATCTGCATTTCATGCTATCAATTATTGTTCTGGTTGAAACAAGGAAGCAAATTATGTATTCAGCTCTAACAATCATACACAAGAATTGCTTTGATAAATTGTCAATGAATCTGGCTACTCATAAAAAAATGCTCCTTTCATTTTTACAACGGTCCATCATCTGCTGTCAAAATGGTGGGGTAAACAGCGCTTGCTTATATTTATGTGAAAGGGCTTCATGTGAAGCCAGACTGTGGCTGAACATGGGAATCCAAAGGTTACTGCCCACAATCAGCTTCATAAAAAATGGCATGTCTCAAAGTCTACCTGTTGAGGTGTATTGACTTATTTATTTTATTCTTGCATGAAATGTGGGTGTCACTGTCATTTGTTGCCCATCTCTCAGCGTTCATTTCACGGGTCATTTCAGAGTTAACCACATTGATGTGGGTCTGGAGTCACATGTCAGCTGGACGAGCTAAGGGTAGCAGATTTCCAACTGTAAAAGATGCTGAGTGGTGTGAAGTTGTTGTATCTGAATGATCGGTGTCACACAACACCAGGTTATATTTTAACAGGTTTATTTGAAATCACAAGCTTTCAGAGCACTGCCCCTTAATCAGGTGAAGATTTCTAGCAGCACAGGGACAGTTAGCATAGCTGTCTCCACAGCAGTCTGACAAGAAAAGATGTCTTGAGTCATTCAATGTCAGTAAAAGAGGAGTTTAAAGAACCCATGTTGAGGAATAAATGAGCTATGTTAGCAGTTTTATTTAAGAATCTCAGTGAGAGACAATGACTAAAGTAAATGTGAAAGTTTGCCAGTAGGAAACCAAATACAGTCATGTGACTGAATAAGGAAATTGTCACAAGGTGAGCCTTCACCGAACTTTGAGTTAAGGTTGTTGTAATTGGATGAACCTTTATTTCTGATATTTCTAACAAGACCATTTCATAGTTTTTATACAATGTATGATAGTGCTTATATTTTGTGCATGTAAAGAACTTTGATTTTCTTTTGAATATGTTCACTGACTGACCACCACGGTAAACAATTTGCAATCTTGGAATCTGACTTGTTGAGTACTACCATCAGCTGGGATCAAAACAGGGTGGG
Organism: Hemiscyllium ocellatum; assembly: GCF_020745735.1. Taxonomy (NCBI): domain Eukaryota; kingdom Metazoa; phylum Chordata; class Chondrichthyes; order Orectolobiformes; family Hemiscylliidae; genus Hemiscyllium; species Hemiscyllium ocellatum. The sequence goes on along the minus strand of NC_083422.1, from coordinate 58,435,798 downwards.
ATCATAACAAGGTGGGATCATAATAAGGAGGGATCTTAACAAGATGGGCTCTGTCCAAGCAGGTAAGCAATTCATGAGGGCAATTAAAATCCAACTTTTTACTACTTGCAGAGTCAGAGAGGTCACCACTGAGGCTGGAGCCCAATAAGTATCTGCAGGCAGTTCCCAGCCATTAGAGCCTATTCCCAGTATCACAGCCACTGGGATGAAGGACCAAGGCTATATGCTCCCCTTCGGTGATGTCCCTGATGACTACAGGCATAGAGTCATAGAGTCATGCAACATGGAAAGAGACCCTTCGGTTCAACTTATCCACACCAACCAGACATCCCAATCTGACCTAGTCCCATTTGCCAGCATTTGGCCCATATCCCTCTAAACCCTTCCTATCCACACACCTATCCAGATGCATTTTAAATGTTGTAATTGTACCAGCCTCCTCCACTTCCTCTGGCAGCTCATTCCATACACACACCACCATCTGTGTGGTGAAAAGGTTGCCCCAAGGTTCCTTTTAGATTTTTCCCCTCTCACCTTAAACCTATGCCCTCTAGTATGGGACTCCCCCACCCCAGGGAAAAGGCCTGGCTATTTATCCTATCCATGCCCCTCATGATTTTATAAACCTCTATAAGGTCGCCCCACAGCCTCTGATGCTTCAGGGAAAAAAGCCCAGGCCTATTTATTTTTAATAGCTTTTTATGCTTCAGGAAGAGCTGCTATGTTGAGACAGCGTCAGGACCCCCACTTACGTCTACATCTGGGTCTACATCTGTCAGACCAGCTGCCCAGGGCTCTGAGTCCTTTTATTTGACATCCTGCCTCAGGTGTCACCCGCCATCCGTAATTTGATGGAGAACTTGGAGGTGGAGCTGCAACTCAGAAGATCCAACTGTCGACATTTTTCTGATGCCACCTGGGAGTCGAAATACTCCTGATCCCTGAAATCTCTTCAAGATTTCATTCTCAGTTTCTGTTCTGTACCTGCTTTCTCATTGAATGGACCAATTTTAAATACTACAACTCAATGGTACAGTGGTTAGCATGGTTGCTTTATAGCAGTAGGGGACTGGGCTCAGGTCCAGCCTCAGGAAGCTATCTGTGTGGAGTTTGCACCCTCTCCTTGTATCTGTGGGTGTCCTCCTCCTGTCCAAAGATGTGCAAGTTAGACAGATTGGCTGTTCAAAAATGCCCTGTAGTGTCCAGGGGTTTGTAGACTTGGTAGATTAGCCCTGTTAATGTGGGGTTGTAGGGATCTCTTTGGAGGGTTGATGCAGACGTGATAGGCTGACTGGTTTCTGACAGCACTGTAGGGATTCTAACATATTTCTCAGTCCTTGTATTGGTCATTTCACAATCCTTCAATCTGATTATTATTCACTCAGGTCCTCGATGTCTGGTACTCTCTCTGTCTGTGACATGAAGACTATACTCTCCAATTATTCGGACTTTGATTCTAGATGTCTGGTAACTGATCTGTCCTCATGCTACTTGATTACTTAAGGCTGAGTGTGGAGTCAGAGATAAGGGTGACAGAGTGGCTCAGTGGTTAGCACTGCTGCCTCACAATCCCAGGTTTGATACCAGCCTCGAGCGATTGTCTGTGTGGAATTTGTACATTTTCCCCATGTCTGCGTGGATTTGCTTCAGTTTCCTCCCACAGTCCAAAGATGTGCAGGTCAGGTGAATCGGCCATGCTAAATTGCCCATAGTGTTAGGCGCAATAGTCAGAGGGAAATGGGTCTGGGTGGGTTACTCTTCAGAGGGTTGGTGTGGACTGGTTGGGTTGACAGGCCTGCTTCCACACTGTAGGGAACCTAATCTAATAAGCAAATAGATAACACACAAGGAACTGGGCGAGAAGACTGGGGTAGACATTTGAAATTATTGCATAAAACTCTAAATAAAATTAGAAATTCCTAGTGAAACTTAGCAGGTGTGCCAGAATCTGTGAGAAGAAAGCAATGTCAACATTTTGAGTCCAGTGACTCTTCGTCAGCAATTTTTGTCTTTGTTTCAGATCTCCAGCAGCAAAAGATCTTTGTTTTATTTCTGTAAATAAAGTTTCTGCATCTCTGCGTGACTCTGAATTAATTAAATATATCAAACAAACAACACTCAGCTCCCACTTTTAGCAATTTATCATGCAATAAAAAGCCTCGTGCAAAGAACAAGACAGAATTATAAGAAGCATCATTCAATGACTCACTATCGTTGATTATGTGCCAAATAACCTGTGGATTAAATGGCCCGAAACGTCGATTTCGCTGCACTTTGGATGCTGCCTGAACTGCTGTGCTCTTCCAGCACCACTGACCCAGAATGTGGATTAAATGGGGTCTGCCCATAAGCATATTAGAGCTAGCAGTGTACCTTTGGATGACCACATGTTTCTTTCTCACATGTGCCTGATTCCTGTCCTGTTTCACCGAGTCAATTTAATTCCTTTCTGTCACTGCCCACGCTCCTCCCCATAGATTGGTAAAAATCTCTTGAATCATTTCGTTAGTCTAATGGGCATTTTCAAAACTGGAGAAAGGACTGCATCTGTTTCAATTTATTGCCTTTTTTTAAATCACAAGTCAGAGATTGATGCTAGACCACTGCCAATGTTCCCACGTTATTTCATTCCCCTGTGCATCGATCCAGATAGTGATGAAAGTTGGCAGGCTGTCCCAATGCTGTGACAATAGAACTGAGTACAAACATCTTCTCACTGGCCAACCACATGGATACCTTCCCCGGCAGGGATCAGTGGTGATCCAAAGAAGAAACCTTTGGCTGAATCCTCTCCTCGTCACTGACTGTGGAAATCTCAGGCTGAAAAGAATGCTGGGGCCAAAGTGCGTAGCACTGGAAAAGCACAGCTGGTCAGGCAGCATCTGAGGAGCAGGAGAGTCAACCTTTCGAGCATAAGCTCTTCATCAGGTATGTTGCTATTCTAGTCTTTGCTGGTGTTACTCTTTGGAGTGTCGTAATGGACTTGTTGGGCCAAATGGCCTACTTCTGCACTGTAGGGATTCTATTAAAATGGGGTGGCGCGGTGGTTCAGTGGTTAGCACTGCTGCTTCATAGCACCAGGGTGCCAGATTCGATTTCAGCTTTGGGTGACTATCTTTGTGATATCTGCACATTCTTCCCATGCCTGCATGGGTTTCCTCTGGATGCGCCAGTTTCCTCTGAAGATGTGCAGGTCAGGTGTATTGGCCATGCTAAATTGCCCATAATGTTAGGTGCATTAGTCAGAGGAGAAATGGGTCTGGGGGGTTGCTCCTCGCGGGGTTGGTGTGGACTAGTTGGGCCAAGGGCCTGTTTCCACACTGTATGGAATCTGATCAAATGTAAACTCAACATTCCCAAGGATCAAATTTGCAAGTTTCCTGATGTGTAGGAATCAGTAGGTAATACTTGCTGTGAAGTGACTCATTTTGTTGGAAGTCTAGGTCAGGTTTTCCTTTCAAGGGCCCTTCTTGGGAATTTTTTGGGCCTACTTCTTGGTTTTAGGGAGGTCCTTTCTCATTCTTGCTATCTCCTTTGTTAGATGATATCCTCATGCAGTAACATTGTCTTTGTAGGATTGAGCAATAATCCCCATCATCTAAAATACTGGACAGGATCCTGGACTTTTTTGATATCTAAAACATTGGACAAAATCCTGAGCTCAGGCTACAACAAATACACAGAGAGCCAAAATGATTTCTGTCTGGGAGTATTGTTCAGCCCGGAAGTCCAATTTACACCTTCACTTTAAGAGAACAATCAACCAAATCTAACAATCTGGGACTGAAACTAACCTTACACCTTGGACTACCCAGCACAGTCAGTATGGTGGCCTACACAGATACTGAATATTCAACTTCACTCAAAATATATTCACACATGATTTGGAGATGACAGTGTTGGACTGGGGTGGGCAAAGTTAAAAATCACACAACATCAGGTTATAGTCCAATAGGTTTAATTGGAAGCACTAGCTTTCGGAGCGACACTCCTTCATCAGGTGGTTGATCAACCCTCCGAAAGTTAATGCTTCCAATTAAACCTGTTGGACCATAACCTGGTGTTGGGTGACTTCTAACTTCATATTCACACATACTCTTAACTATCAGGAAGCCAATTGACTTCAAAAGGAATACCAGAAACACAATGGGCAACACAGATTTGAGAGGAGATAACAGGGCACACAGCATAACTGCTAGGCTTGATCTTGTCACGGAGAGCTTTTCAACAACAAACTTCTGGACAAACAGCTTCCCCACAATCCAAAGATTGTTTATTGTATCACATCTTCATGACACTGGACTCCTTTGGCTATAAATTTTGTGACCAGCCTCAACCAGCAGCTTCAGAACCAAGACCCACAGAGGCCAAACAGAGAAGCTGAATTGAGAGACAAAACCAAGGGTGTCATGGCGACAAAGAACATCCGAGAGAGGGGAAGCCAACCTCAGCGCTCTCCGAACAAGAGCTTCCAGACAGGGGCCTGTTCCCAACCAAACCAACTGACTGCAAGAACCTCAACAGCTAGCTGTACTCCAAAATCACATTTTCCCTGTGCTGAACTTAAACTGTCCAGGCCCCAAAGTTTCCGACCTAGCTAGGTGGGAGAGGAAGGTGGATGGTGACAGAGTATGGGCCCCAAGGGTAGGAAACCTGTTTACTGTTTCTGTGATTAAAACTGCTGTTTAGGTTCTGGTAGTGCTTAATCTGTGTTTAATTTAATAGTGTATTTAATTAAGACCATGCGACATAGGAGCAGGAATTAGGCCATTCAGCCCATCGAGTCAGCTCTGCCATTCAATCATGGCTGATAAGTTTCTCAGCCCCATTCTCCCGGTAACCCTTGATTCATTTGACAATCAAGAACCTATCTATCTCCATCTTAAATAGACTCATTGACCTGGCCACCACAGCCTCCTGTAGCAGTGAATTCCATAAGAAGTTTCTCCTTATCTCCATTCTGTCCTCCGTATAATTGATAGCGTTAACTTCACTGTTTAGTGCATTTACCTGCTTTTCCTGTGATATACTTACCTTTTCGTATGAAAATAAAAGCAGAGATTCTTTGCCCTGAAACACCTGTCTACTGCCTTCTTCATTTCACATTCCCTAAATAAGTCCAGTGTCTCGAACCAGGGAACTGGGGGTGGTCCGAACCACCTAAAAATGAGCAAATTACTGAGTGCAAACCAGAACCCGACACCTTTTGTATTGGACATATGGGGTATTTGCTATCACGCAGAAGAAGGATGAGAGCAATTCACCAATGTCCTGAATAATCATGATTTCTTCATAAAACATAGAGCTACAACACACAAGTAAATTGTTAATTTCCCAGACATCAAAATATTAAAAGGTAACAGGTGTAAGTTGGCAACAAATGCTTTGAAAAACAAAAACTGCACACACACTTCCACACACAAACAAATCATCCCCGTAAAGATGCTTTCTGTGAAGTGGTGAGGTCATGGCTAAAAAGTTCCATGTTCTGCTCGAACAAAATCACTATCCCTCAAGTAATTCACTGTATCTGAGATGCTTTGAAATGTGAAAAAAAAACATAAATGCAAGTTATTGTTAAATAATACTGTTCAGTCGTAAATTATCCAATTTACACAATGTTCATTACAGTTTCATCCAGCACGACACCAGGTTATAGACCACCAGGTTTATTTGAAAGCACTGGCCATTCCTTCATCAGGTAGTTGTGGAGGTTAAGATCTTGCTTATAGAATTTATAGCCAAAGGTGCCCAGTTTCATGGAGTTGTGGTACAGGAAACAATCGTAGATTAAAACATTCAATCTAAGCTTTAATCTAAGATTGCTTATTGTATCACATCTTCATGACACTGGACTCCTTTGGCTATAAATTTTGTGAGCAGGATCTTAACCTCCACAACCACCTGATAAAGGTGCAACACTCCGAAAGCTAGCGCTTCCAAATAAACCTGTTGGACTATAACCTGGCGTTGTGTGATTTTTAATTTCATCCATTATATTTTTCCTCCACATTGAAACTCTTAAACATCTGCAGCCTTAAACAAGAGATTCCACTTTCATTTCCTTAGTTACAGGGCCAAACATTGCTCACAATATTCCAAATGCAGTCTGACCAGAACCTTATGCACCCTCAGCAAAACATCCCTGCTCCCGTATTTTAGCCGTCTCAAAATGAATGCTAATGATCCATTTACCTTCCTAACTGCCAACTGAAGTTCATGTTAACTGAAGAGAATCCTGAACTAAGCCCCCTAAGTTCTCTTGTACCCAGATTTCCAAAGCCTTTGCCCATTTACAAAATAAAATTTAGGAAATAAAATAAAATTTAATCATGCTGTGGTCACTTTACACACAGGTCATTATTTAATTCTGTCATATTAGACTACCAGGTCTAGTTTAACCTGCTGTCAGGTTAGTTCCAGAGTTAACACTGTTCTGAGAGCTATCTCAAAAGCATTCTCTGACTCCTCATTCAGGTTAGAATAGCTAATCTGATTTTTATGATCATTCACAATGCTTTTCTTTCATAAGATTCAACAATAAAAAATAACTCAAATAAAAGCAAAATACTGTAGATCCTGGAAATCTGAAATAAACACAGAGAATGCTGGAGAGACTCAGCAGGTCCAGCAGCCCCTGTAGAGACAGAAACAGAGTTAATGTTTCAGGTCAAAAATGGCTCTTCCTCAGCACCCCCAACAAGGTAAACTTATTCAGTTCAACTTCTCATCATCGAAAGACATCAGCTAAAATGAGAAAAGGTGATTGGTGGAACATGCTCCAGGAGGGGGCTAATTGAAACACTAGGGGCCAGGCCCACGGGAGATAAGACTTTAAAATCTAGATGTTTTTCTTATTCTTTTAGCTATGTTTGTTTTATTTATTTCCTTTTTTTGAAATTTTGGTCTTGTAGTTTGTCTATTAAGAACAAAGAACAAAGAAAATTTACAGCCCAGGAACAGGCCCTTCAGCCCTTCAAGCCTAAGCCAATCCAAATGTACTGTCTAAACCTGTCGCCCAATTCCTAAGCATTTGTACTCCTCTGATCCCCACCTACTCATGCATCTGTCCAGATGCATCTTAAATGAATCTACCGCGCCTGCCTCTACCACCTCTGCTGGCAATGCATTCCAGACACCCACCACCTTCTGTGTGAAGTAATTGCCGTGTGTATCCCCCTTAAACCTTTCACCTCTCACCTTGAAAGCATGACCTCTGGTTATTGAATCCTTCACCCTGGGAAAAAGCTTGTCTCTATCCACCCTGTCTATAACCTTCATGATTTTGTAAACTTCAATCAGATCTCCCCTCAATCTCCTTTTTTCTAATGAAAACAATCCTAACCTCCACAACCTCTCTTCAGAGCTAGCACCGTCCATACCAGGCAACATCCTCGTAAACCTTCTCTGCACCCTCTCCAAAGTGTCCACATCCTTTTCATAATGTGGTGACCAGAACATAAGATCGTGCCATAATTTGGTGATTTTATGCGCTTCTCACTGTAGTCCTGTATTGAGTACATGTGATGCTTAAACCTAATTCTAATTTTAAATTATTAAAGAAAATAAATTGTAAAAGTTGGTTTTGATGGGTTATTGAGGCAGGATAAATTTCGTAAAGCTAAAATGTAACCAGAATGCACACCCATAGACTGGGAGAGTCACAGCCTGCATTATACATAGAGGTGAGGTTTCACAAAAATGCAACTTATAGTTTCAAGAAAACTTGAAACAAAAATACCTCATCTAACAGAGGAGCTAGACTGGAGTGTGAGCATGATCTTACTGTTATTTTTATTTGAATATCTAATTTGTGTCTTAAGCTGCATTTGAAGATTGTGTGTAAATTTAACCATAAACTCTTTAGCATAGCACTCATTACTATAATGCACTCCAGAACTGATTATTATAAAGATCTGTAAGCCTGTACGCAAGGATTGTCATCTCATAAATAATTTCTCAAGAACTTGCAATAGATAACAATATCCTCATGTTCATAAGTTAGGATTCAATGTGGTAAAGTTGTTAATATCCCTCTGGATATATTCTATCCTGAGACAATTTTACTTAACTAAAAAAATCCAAGGAGTACATTTCATTCCAAGTTGAGAGCTAATAAAGTGGATAACGTTTCCTTAATAATTTGACATCTCTCTCAGTTGAGATTTTCAATTAGATTAGATTCCCTCCAGTGTGGAAACAGGCCCATTGGCCCAACAAGTCCACAGTGACCCTCCAAAGAGTAACCCACCCAGACCAATTTCCCTCTGACTAATGCACCTAACACTATGGACAATTTAGAATGGCCCATTCACCTGACCGGCACATCTTTGGACTGTGGGAGGAAACCGGAGCACCCACAGACACGGAGAATGTGCAAACTCCACACTGCTAGTCACCCAAGGCTGGACTTGAACCTGGGTACCTGGTGCTTGAGGCTCCAGTGCTAACCACTGAGCCACTGTGCAGTCCCAAAAATGAACACACACAAGCGTGGGCTCAAACCGTCAACCTTTCGGTTGGCAGCCAAATATGCTAACTGATTGTGCCACAGAGACAAGGCTGGCAGTTGATTGAACTGAATAGATTTATCTTGTCAGGGATTAAATGTTATAAACTTATTGGGTGCAGGGTTCTAATTAAAAAGCATGTGGATAGAGTTAACAAATTTAAAACAAATAACTGTGGATGCTGGAGATTTGAAATAAAGAAAAACTGACATTGCTGGAGAAACTCAACAGATCTGAGAGCATCTGTGGACAGAAAACAGACTTAACATTTTCAGTCCAGTGACAAGGTTTACCCTGAAGAAGGGTCACTGGACTCAAATCATTAACTCTGTTTTCCGTCCATAGATGCTGCCAGACCTGAAAAGAGTTAAACTTCTGAGAGACAAGAGTTTACACAGCAAGTCCTTTAGAACTTAGGTTAAACTTGATGATTTCGGAGCGCTGCTCCTTTATCAGGTAACTCCTGACGAAGGAGCAGCACCCCAAAAGTTTGTACTTTCTAATAAACCTGTTGGCTTATAACCTGGTGTCGTGTAATTTTTAACTTACTTAAACTAACCAGGTTATAATTTTTGTTATCGATGGGGTGGCATGGTGGCTCAGTGCTTCACAGCACCAGGGACCTGAGTTCAATTCCATCCGCGGGTGATTGTGTGGTGATTGGACATTCTCCCCATGTTTGTGTGGGTTTCTTCCAGTTTCCTACCACAATCCATATATGTACAGTTTAGGGTGGATTGACTGTGCTAAATTGTCCAGGAATGTGTAGGTTGGCCATGGGAAATGTGGAAATATAGTGTGAGTCTGGGTGGAATGCTCTTCAGAGGATCGGTTTGGACTCGATGGGCTGAATGGCCTGCATCCAGATTGTAGGGATTCTATCATGGAACAGGGACCAACGGATGTATTATTTTAACTCCAGGAATAGTGCTTCTGCTGAAAATCAGACAGGAAGGGAATAGCACAAATTACATGCCTTGAAACTATTGTGCCATATAAATCAGAGTTCCCTCAGGCAGCAAACATGCCCGTGGGCTCCTGAAGGGTCTTTTCCTTGACTGTAGGAATGTTTCACATATTAAGAAAGTCCAAAACATGCCAGCGGCTGTGGATGGTCCAGTGATGCTGGGTATGGTCCAAATGCCAAGATAAATCAATTTCTAAAAGGTGGCAAAGGCCTTGTGGTACTATCAAAGGACTATTAATCCACAAACCCAGCTTACGTTCTGGAGATCTGGGTTCAAATCCCACCATAGGAGCAAAACAAAGAAGCTGGAGTTAAAGGTCAAATGATAACCATGAAATCATTACTGATTGTTGGGAAAGCCCATTCTTATCTAGCATGTCCTACATGCCAGCCCCACAGCAATGTGGTTGACTCTTAAGTGCCCTATGGGCAATTAGGGATGGTCCATAAATGCTGGCCTGGCCAGACCCTGTTAATGAATAAAACAAAACTTATCAAATCTGTGGAAAATCAGAAGACATGAGAAACAACAAAAAAACTAGAAAGAAAGTTAAATATTTGACAAAACTTACCTTTTGTAGTAATCGATTGGTACTATGGCTGTTCTCACAGGAGCCAGACAAATATCAGGCCCTTTGACGGTTCCATCTGCAGGAAATTGTAATTCATGTGAGATACTACCTGTCCACACCTATGAGAAAACACATTGGAAAACCACTCAATTCGGAGTGACTGCAATAGTTCATAAAATTTACACAGGAACATATGTTTCTTCTGCCTATGGCAAAAGACAAATTCTTACAGTGAACAATTGGCTCATAGTACATGAATAATTACCAAATGTTATCAAAGCACAGCAATAAGATTAAACCATGAAACAGCCGTAGCTAATGTAGAAAATAAGGAGGATAATTTTTTTCAGGTTTGAAGAATTATTGAGAATGCAGATGCTCTCCTGAACATTCTAAAGGTGAGGACACAGCCTAAAACTGCCCCAACCATCAACCTGAAACACAGACACAGAAAGTGAGAAGATTGCAGCATCAGTGGGCGCGCTTGTGCCACTATTCCATATGGTCATGTCTGATCATTGAGCTCAATGTCCTAATCCTACTTGCCCACCTCACCCTCCCCAGCATACTCTTGCTCCCTTTAGCCACAAGCTTTGTCCACGTCTTTTTTGAAAACACAATATTTTACCCTCAACCAGTTCCTGTGGTAATGACTTCTGGGTGATGACATTTCTCCTCATCACAGTCCTAAAAGGTTTGCCCTTTACTCTTAAACTCTGATCCCCGGTTGTGGACTGCCCCACCACCAGGAGCATCCTTCCCACATCCAACCTCCTGAATCCTGGTCCAATTTTATACATTTCTATGAGACCCCCCTCATTCTTCTAAACTTTGGTGAATACAATCCTGGTCCTGCCATTGCAGGAATCAATTTGGTACACTCTCTATAGCAGGAGCATCTTTGCTCAGATAAGGAGGCCAAAACTGCACACAATATTCCAGTTGTGTCCTCACCATTGTCCCGTATAATTGCAGCAAGACACCCTTGTTCCTGTACTTGAATCCTCTCATTACAACGAGCAACATACCATTTGCTTTCTGTACTGCCTGCTGCACCTGCATACTTACTTTCAGTGACTGGTGCATGAGGACACCCAGATTTTATTGAACATTTCTCTTTCTCAATTTACAGCCACTCAAATAATAATCAGCCTTCCATGTTTTGCTACTAAAGTGGATAACCCACTTTTATCCACATTATCCTGCATCTGCTATGCACTTGCCCACTCATTTAGCCTGTCCAAATCATAGTGCAACATCTCTGCATCTTCCTCAGAGTTCATCCTCCCACCGAGCTTTGTGCCATCTACAGATTTTGAGATATTAAATTCACTTACCTCACTGCACTCGTTAACATATAATTTGAATAGCTATCTCCTGGTACTGATCCCTGCAGCACTCCACTAGATACTGTCTGCCATTTAGTAAAAGACCCATTTAGTCCTACACTTTGTTTCTGGCCTCTCTCTGTCTCAACAGACTACACCCAAACCCATGCACTTTACATTTGCATATTAATCTTTTATGCAGGACTTTGTCAAAAACTTTCTGAAAGTTCTAATAAACAACGTCCACTGGCTCCCTCCGATCAACTCTGCTAGTTGCGTCCTTCAAGAGTCATAAAGTCATAGAGCCGCAGAGTCCTACAGCACAGAGACAGGCCCTTTGGCTCAAACTGGTCCATGCCAACCAAAATATCCATCCACACTCACCCCATTTCCCTGCACTAGGCCCATATCCTTCTAATCCTTTCCTACCCATATATTTGTCCACATGCTTTTTCAATGTTGTTAATGTTCTTGCCCCAAATACTTCCACTGGCATCACATTCCCTTTTATTCTTTCCCCTCTAACCTGAAGCTGATGCCCTCCAGTCCTCGATTCCCCAACCCTGGAAAAATGACTGAGTGCATTCACTCTATCCATGCCTCTCATGAACTTATACACTGCTATAAATTCCCTCCCTCCCTCAGTCTCCTACACTGTAAAGAAAAAGTCCTAGCTTGTCCAACCTCTCCCTACAACTCATACCCATGAGTCCTGGCAACATCCTTGTAAATTTCTTCTATACTTTTTCCTGTTTAATAATCTCTCTCCTATAGCAAGATGACCAAAATTGAACATAATACTCCAAGTGCCATCTAACCAAATTCCTGTACACCTGCAACATAACTTTCCAACTTCTACAGGCGAAAGTGAGGACTGCAGATGCTGGAGATTAGAGTCAAAAGGGCCTCACTCCTGATGAAGGGCTTTTGCCCGAAACATCGATTCTCCTGCTCCTCGGATGCTACCTGGCCTGCTGTACATTTCTAGTGCCACACTTTCAATTTCCCAGCTTCTATACTCAATGCCCTGACTGATGAAGGCCAGTGTGCCAAAAGTCTTCTTCACGCCCTGTCTCCCTGTGACTCCACTTTCAGAGAACTGTGCACCTGAACTCCAAGGTCCCTCTGTTCCACTACACTCAATAGATTTATCAAGTATTTCTGTTTCGTAAATCCATGATGACCATGTCTGATTCTAGTACTATTTTCTTAGTTCTCTGCTGTAAAATCCTTAATAATGGACTCTGGCATCTTCCCTACTGCCAATGTCAGACTCATTGGTCTATAATTCCCTGTTTTCTCTCTACCTCCTTCTTTAAATAGTGGGTTTGCATTAACTACCCCCCAGTCTGTGGGAACTGTTATGGAGTTTAAAGAATCTTGAAAGAGGATGGGAGATTTCAAGAGTAGGAGGTACATTTTTATGGTGAGAGGAGAGAGATTTTAAAAGGCCACAAGAGGTGAACCTTTTACACAGAAGGTGGCTCACGTGTGGAATGAACTTCCTGAGGAAGCGGTGAATGTGATTTGGATAAGTACATGAATGGAAAAGGTTTGGAGGGATATGGGCCAGGGGCAGGCAGGTGGGACTAGTGCGGTTTGGGATTATGTTCAACATGGACTGGTTGGACCGAAGGGTCTGTTTCCATACTCTATGATTCTATGAACACTGTAACCACCAACACATTACTATTTCTCAGGCCATTTCATTAAGTACTCTGGAATGTAAATTATCAGACCCTTGGGATTTATCAGCCTTCAATCTCATCAATTTCTCCAACATCTTTTCTCGACTATTACGGTATTCCTTCAGTTCCTCCCTCCCACTAAACCATGTTCCTTATCACTTCTGGTATATTATTCATGTCCTCATTTGTGAAGGCAGAAGTGAAGTATGAATTTGCTTCATTAGCCATTTTTTTGTTTCTCTTATACATTCCCCCATTTCTGACTCTAAGGGACATATCTTTGTTCTCACAATACTTTTCTCATTGCATACCAAGAAACATTTACAATCAGTTCTTACATTGTCTGCAAACGTAATCTCAAACTCTATTTTCCCTTCTTAATCAGTCCCATGCTGACTTTGAAACTGCTCCCAATCCTCAGGTCTATTGATTTTTCATAGTTGAAAATGTGTTGCTGGAAAAGCACAGCAGGGCAGGCAGCACCTGAGGAGCAGGAATGACTGGTGAAGGCATTTTAGGAGAAAATGAGGACTGCAGATGCTGGAGATCAGAGCTGAAAATGTGTTGCTGGAAAAGTGCAGCAGGTCAGGCAGCATCCAAGGAGCAGGAGAATCGACGATTCGGGCATGAGCCCTTCTTCAGGAATGGTTTCTCCTATTGATTTTTCATGCCAATTTGTATGCCTTTTTTTGCACCTAATACTGTCTCCTGATCAAGGGCTTTTGCCTGAAACGTCGATTTCGCTGCTTGTTGGATGCTGCCTGAACTGCTGTGCTCTTCCTGCACCACTGATCCAGAATCCAACTTCCCTTGTTAGCCATGTTTTGGCCACTGCTGTGTTTTCACTTATGTGCGATACAAGAATAAATTATTTTAGTAGTTCACCCATTGGCTCTTTGAATGTTTGCCATTGCCTATAATTTCTTTCAGTAATATTTCCCAATCTGTCATAGCCAACATATGCCCCATCCCATCATAGTTTCCCTTATTAAGATTCTAGGCCCTCCCTGTTATATCACAGACTAAGTCCCCTTCAGATAAACCAAGGAGAAAGCATAGACCTGAACTTATTTGAAGGCAAGCATAAGTTGCTGTGTTCCAGATGCAATTCAATTGGTCACACTTCTCAGGTTTAGGTGTCTCACATGCAATGTTTGTCCAATCCAGGAGAAAAGAACACCAACAGAAACTCTGGTGGAGAGAGAGAATTCCAACTTTTTGCTGTAGCTGAGAGAGAGAGAGAGACATGACAGCTTCCACAGCCAATTTTAGAACCCCAACAAATATTAACTAAAAACTAAACTAAAACCCTGGTTCTAGGGGAGCTTAACCCCACCCATTCAGGCTGCTTCTATTGTTGGACCAAACATCTCAGCACCTTTGGTTCAAAATCTCTCTTCAAAAATAACCAAGACAAAGTACACCTCTTAAAGCCATAGTATTGTCACAACCTTGATGAAAAATTCAATCATATAATGGTCACTCACCACCAAGGGTCCCTCACGCAATTACCAGTTATTCCTTCCTCATGGCACACCAGGATGACCTGGTCTCTGGTTGGCTCCTCAATGTATTGGTTCAGAAAACCATCAGTCCACACTCTAGGAATTCCTCTTCTACAGTATTGTGACTAATTTGATTCACCCAATCCAGTTCAAATTAAAGCAACCCATAATTATGCATGTTCCTTTATTGCAGGTACCTCTGATTTCAAGTTTAATGCTATTCATCCCCAGATTCACTCTGACTGACCCCCCTCCCCTTCCTCAGGCATTTATCCCCTGTTCACCCCCAGGTGCATTTTGACTGACCACCTCCTCTCCTCCCCCCCTCCCCTCCCCCCCCCCTCTCCCCCCCCCCCCCACCTTCCTCAGGTACTTATCCTGCTGTTCACCCCCAGGTTCACTGTCCTTTGCTGCTATTGCTGTTTGGACTTACCTCGTTCATAATGTTAATTGTGAGATAAATATTGACTGGGGCAATAGTAAGAATTCTTCTGTTCTTCTACAAAATTATGTCACGGGATCCTTTCCCTGCCCCCAAGAGGACAGGCAGGGGCACTTTTTGTTTAATGTTTCAGCTAAAAGATAGCTCCAGTGACTGAGCTCTCCTACAGCGCTGTGTGCCATCAGGTCACTGTTGTTGAGAGAAGTGAGCCTGTTCCTATGTCAGTGAACAACAGTGAGCTTCATTACAATGGAGCTACAAACAGAGATGATAAGAGGGGACATCTCTGGAACCTAGAACCACATAATTTAATGCCAGCAGAACATAACTCCACACACACATTCTTGGTAGCTATTAGAATGAAGATATAATTAACTCTTTACTCTACAAGTAATCAGTCCCATGATGCGTATGTAGAATTTGCTGACTCAGATAGTTAGGAGAATCCTTTACTGGGAGTTTCCCACAATGTTCTGAGGTTTTAGGCTCAATTTGACACTGAATCAACTGCCTCATGCCCAGGAAATGAAGTGTTTCCCAAAGACAGGGAAAGGAAAATTAGCACAACCTAAGGACCAGCAAACAAATTTCACTGATATCTCTGTTTATCTCAACTTGAATTTTTAAAAGAATTCAAAACATGTGTACTTCAGCTCTCTTTACTTGGGGATGGGAGCAGCAGTAGTATACCTCCACAGAGGAGAAAGTGAGGTCTGCAGATGCTGGAGATCAGAGCTGAAAATGTGTTGCTGGAAAAGCGCAGCAGGTCAGGCAGTCTGAAGAAGGGCTTATGCCCGAAACGTCGAATCTCCTGTTCCTTGGATGCTGCCTGACCTGCTGCGCTTTTCCAGCAACACATTTTCAGCTTATACCTCCACAGAGGCCAATTTTAACTTGATTCGGGATTCACCAGCACCTGGAATCTGACAGAGGGCTGTCCAAGTAACCTTTAGAAAGTTCTGTAAACACAATGGTGTGTTCCTTTCCCTTGGCTAAATCTAAGATTCATTCTTACTGAGCAAGCCATCAAAGCATTCAGTCTTACCCCCGAACCATTTCATTTCAGTTCACAGAGCATTCAAAAAAAAACAAACACAAGGTCTCAGTGAATTTGTGGACTGTTTTTGACCTCAAGAAAGGAACCAGAGCCTCTCTGAAAATCGCTAATCCCCTTCAGTCAATCAGCCACCACTAAAATACATCCACCCTCCCTTTAGCTCATCAACAAATCTTTTGTTTAGGTTATAGCATTCCCATGTCAAAACCAGGATCAGCCACAAAGTTTGAAAAGCAGTGGTCGTCTCATAATAATGTTACCAGACAAATAATCCAGAGTTCTGACCTTGGGATCTCAGGCTTGAGATCAAGCCATACCAAGGCAGATTTGGAATTTAAATTTAATCAATGACTCAGGAATTTTAAAATTATGTTAATATCAGTAATATCCTCATGAAGCAATCAGATTTTGTAAAATATCCATTCCCTCCAGCACCAACTCTCAGTAGCAGCAGTGTGTACTGTCTACAAGATGCACAGCAGAAATTCACCAAAGATCTTCAGGCGCCATCTTCAAAACCCACAATCACTTCCATCTTGAAGGACAACGGCAGCAGATAATGGGAACACCGTCCTCTGCAAGTTCCCCTCCAAGCCACTTACCATCCTGACTTGGAAATATATCTCTGTTCCTTCACTTTGCCTGAGTCAAAATCCTGGAACTTCCTCCCTAAGGGTACTGTGGGTGTATCTGTAGCACATGGACTGCAGCAGTTCACCACCATGTTCTCAAGGGGCAACCAGAGATGGGCGATAAATGCTGGTCCAGCCAGCGATGTCCACATAGAGTCATACAGTCATGAGTAAATAAAGAAAAGATCTGATTCATTAGAAACAAAAGCAGAAATTGCTGGAAAAGCTCAACAGATCTCACAGCATCTGTGGACAGAAATCAGAATTTCAGGCCCAGTGACCCTGTTCAGAACTGAAGCCAAAACTCTGTTTTGCCTCCACTGATGCTGACTGATTTGTTAGTTTTTCCAGAATTTTATGTTTTGTCTCTGATTTCCAGTATCCAAAGCTCTGTCATTTTTTAAAAAAAATCTGATTAATTAGTGCCCTTTAGGGAGGAAAATTTGACTCTGGCCTTTATTTGACTCCAAACGCATCTCAATGTGCTTGAATCTGAGCTACCCTCTGAGAAAAACCCAATGAGTCAATTGATTAGAGACAGCATTAAATCCTGGCTTTGTCAGCATTGGAGAAAATGAGGACTGCAGATGCTGGAGATCAGAGTTGAGAATGTGGTGCTGGAAAATGACAGGAGGTCAGGCAGATTCCGAGGAGCAGGAAAATCAAAGTTTTTGGCATTAGCCCTCCATCAAGATCGACTTTGTCAGCAATACCCAATTCTTGTGAATAAAATATGCTAGAGGGGATGAGGTGTCAAAGTGGGTCTGTGAGGTTAGCAAGTATGATTGATCAGAACTCAGTACTTGATAGGATTGGGCAACAGAGCTTTAGATGAGTAGGAAACTCAAACCTAATCAGTTTACCATCTGCCATTAGGAAATTTTTAGAATCCTTTATTAGGGAAGTAATAATAGGATGTATGGAACATCAACAGCACACAAACCAACAGCCACGCTCGGACAACAACTTACTAGAACAAAGGAGCCAATACCCAACATGAGCAAAACTAATGTAGTTTATAAAATACCATGCAAGGACTGCACAAAACACTATATAGGACAAACAGGAAGACAGCTAACAATCCGCATACATGAACACCAACTAGCCACGAAACGACACGACCAGCTATCCCTAGTAGCCACACACTCAGACAACAAGCAACATGAATTCGACTGGGAAAACACTACTATCATAGGGCAAGCCAGACAGAGAACAGCCAGGGAATTCCTAGAGGCATGGCATTCATCCACAAATTCTATCAACAGACACATCGACCTGGACCCAATATACCAATCACTACAGCGGACAGCTAAAACTGACACCCGGAAGCGGCAAGGACAGACCACTATAAATGCCGGAAGAGACATCAAAGAAGCGCTTCGCAGGAGCCTCCAGAGCACTGATGATGTCTCCTAGCCAGGGGACGAAATGTTTGCAACCAAAACTTCCAGCTCGGCGAACAGAACCACAACAACAAGCACCCGAGCTACAAATCTTCGCACAAACTTTGATCAAAGTACAATCCAGCAGAGTCAGTGTGGTCTAATGAAGGGTTAATCACATTTGACTGAATTTCTAGTCTTTCTCAAAATTGTAACAAGCGAAAGGGCCATGGGTGCCCTGTAGATGTTGCACACTTAGACTTCTAAAAGGCATTTGGTATGGTGCTGCACAGAAGATTAAGACACAGGATCATATGGAATTAAGAATGATTTATTAAATTGGATAGAGGATTAGCTAAACAACAGAAAGCAGAGAGTTGAGATAAACATTTTTTTATGGTTGGCAAGCTACAACTAGTAGGGTGTCACAGGATTAAGTCCTTGGTATTCAATTATTTACAGTCTACATTAATGACTTAGACCTGGGGATAGAAAGTGGTCTAGCCAAATTTTCAGGCAGCACTAAAATAGATGAGAAAATAAGCCACAAAAGACAAAACGTTTACAAGTGGATATGAGTATGTGAGGTGAACGGGCCAAAATCTGGCAGATAGAGTTCAATTTGGTTCAGAGCTTTTCCATTTCAGTCAGAAGAATGAAAAGACAACAAATTATCAAAATGGAGAGAAGCTTCAGAATGTTTCAGTGCAGAGGGATCTGAGTGTTATTGTGTATGAGTGCAGAAACCTAGTATACTGTAGGTAATAAGGAAAGCAAATGGAATGTTGGTATTTCTTGCGAAAGAACTGGAGTATAAAAGTAGGGAAGTTTTACTGCAGCTATAAAAGGCATTAGTGAGACTGACCTGGAATATTGAGTCCAGTGTGGTCCCCTTACATGAGGAGGGATATAGTTGTATCAGAGGCAGTTCAGGGGAACTATATGACATTGATTCCAGAGATGAGGGGTTTGTCTTATGAAGAGAGGTTGAGCCGTTTAGGCCAATACTCTCTGGCATTTAGGAGAATGAGAGAAGATTGAATTGTGATCTGTAAGATGCTAAAGGGGATTGATGAAGTTGATGTTAGGAAAATGTTTCCTCACGTTGGTTAATCTGAAACTTGAGGTCATAGTTTTAAGATAAGGGATAGCAGATTTCAAACAGATTTCAAGGGAAATTACTTCAGTCAGAGGGTTGTGCATCTGTGGACTTTACTCCCCTAGAGTAAAGTGAATGCTAGGACATTGAGTAAATTTGAGGAGATAGATTTTTAATTGGTAACGGGACGGAGATTTATGGAGAGTTGACAGGAAAATAGATTGAGGCTGAGATGAAATCAACCATGATGAAAAGGTCAAATGGCAGAGCAGGCTCAAGGGGCTGAATGGCCTCCTCCTGCTCCTAATTCTTATGTCATTATGAGCTGATGTTTATAGAAGGGATTAGGGCTGTAGTTGTGGTTGGAGATTTTAGCAACACAGGGCAGGAGCACACAATGTCACAATGGTGGCCAGGCGATATGACGGAGAAGCTGCAAAGCACAACTCAGGGTTGAATAGCATGTTGAAGGTACCAATGATCGTGGCAATCAGAGAGTGCACTGATTCAGCAATGGAGTCCGAAGGTGATTGATGCCTTTGACCTTTCCATCATTTAACCACAGCAATCTTAGAATAGAATCATAGAATCCCTACAGTGTGGAGATAGGCCATGCAACTCATCAATTTCATATTAACTTTCCAAAGGACGTTCCAACTAGATCCAACTATCCCTGTAACCCTGCATTTCCCAAAGCCTAGCCCACCTTTGCACATCTTTGTCAAGAGGAAGAAAGAGGCTTATGTTAAGATGAGATGTGAAGGCTCGGTTAGGATGCTTGAGAGTTACAAGTTAGCCAGGAAAGATCTAAAGAAAGAGCTAAGAAGAGCCAGGAGGGGACATGAGAAGTCTTTGGCAGGTAGGATCAAGGAAAACCCTAAAGCTTTCTATAGGTTTGTCATGAATAAAAGAATGACATGACTAACATTAGGACCAGTCAAGTAAGTTGTGCGTGAAATCCAAAGCAATAGGAGAGGCACTAAATAAATATTTTTCATCAGTATTCACATTGGAAAAAGACAATGTTGTTGAGGAGAATACTGAGGTACAGGCTATTAGACCAGATGGGATTAAGCTTCATAAGGAGCAGGTATTAGCGATCCTAGAAAGTGTGAAAATAGATAAGTCTCCTGGGCCGGATAGGATTTATCCTAGGATTCTCTGGGAAGCCAGGGAGGAGATTGCAGAACCTTTGGCTTTAACCTTTATGTTGTCATTGTCTACAGGAATAGTGCCAGAAGACTGGAGGATAGCAAATATTGTTCCCTTGTTCAAGAAGGGGTGTAGAGACAAGCCTGATTATTATAGACCAGTGTGCTTTACTTTGGTTGTGGGCAAAGTGTTGGAAAGAATTATAAGAGAGAGGATTTATAATCATCCTGAAAGGAATAATTTGATTAGGGATAAGTCAACATGGTTTTGTGAAGGGTAGGCTGTGCCTCACAAACCATATTGAGTTCTTAGAGAAGGTGACCAAGCAGGTGGATTAGGGTAAAGTGGTTGATGTGTGTATATGGATTTCAATAAAGCATTTAATAAGATTCCCCAGAGTAGGTTGTTGCACAAAATATTGAGGCATGGGATTGAGAGTGATTTAGTGGTTTGGATCAGAAATGCGCTCGCTGAAGGAAGACAGAGTGGTGGTTGATGGGAAATGTTTATCCTGGAGTTCAGTTACTAGTGGGGTGCCACAAAGATCTGTTTTGGGGCCACTGCTGTTTATCATTTTTATGAATGACCCGGATGAAGGTGTAGAAAGATGGGTTAGTAAATTTGCGGATGACATTAAGTACAATTTGTTGTGTATATGGATTTTAGTAAGGCGTTCGATAAGGTTCCCCATGGTAGGCTAATGCTAAAACTTCGGAGGTATGGCATTGAGGATACATTAGAGGTTTGGATTAGGAATTGGCTGGCTGGAAGGAGACAGAGGGTAGTAGTTGATGGATTATGTTCATCTTGGAGCGCAGTTACTAGCGGTGTACCACAAGGATCTGTTTTGGGACCATTGCTTTTTGTTATCTTTATAAATGACCTAGAGGAAGGACTTGAAAGCTGGGTAAGCAAGTTTGCGGATGACACAAAAGTCGGTGGAGTTGTGGATAGTGAGGAAGGAAGTGGTAGGTTACAGCGGGATATAGATAAGTTGCAGAGCTGGGCGGAAATGTGGCAAATGGAATTCAATGTAGCTAAGTGCGAAGTCGTTCACTTTGGTAGGAATAACAAGATGATGGATTACTGGGCTAATGGTAGGCTACTTGGTAGTGTGGATGAGCAGAGGGATCTTGGTGTCCATGTACACAGATCTCTGAAAGTTGCCACCCAGGTAAATAGTGCTGTGAGGAAGGCATATGGTGTACTGGGCTTTATTGGCAGAGGAATTGAGTTCCGGAGTCCTGAGGTCATGTTGCAGTTGTATAAGACTCTGGTGCGGCCTCATCTGGAGTATTGTGTGCAGTTTTGGTCGCCATACTATAGGAAGGATGTGGAAGCTTTAGAACGAGTGCAGAGGAGGTTTACCAGGATGTTGCCTGGAATGGTAGGAAAATCTTATGAGGAAAGGCTGAGGCACTTGGGGCTGTTCTCATTGGAGAAAAGAAGGTTTAGGGGAGATCTGATAGAAGTGTATAAGATGATTAGGGGTTTAGATAGGGTAGATACTAAGAACCTTTTACCGCTAATGGAGTCAGGTGTTACTAGGGGACATAGCTTTAAATTAAGGGGTGGTAGGTATAGGACAGATGTTAGGGGTAGATTCTTCACACAGCGGGTTGTGAGTTCATGGAATGCCCTGCCCGTATCAGTGGTGAACTCTCCTTCTTTATGGTCATTTAAGCGGGCATTGGATAGGCATTTGGAAGTTATTGGGCTAGTATAGGTTAGGTAGGATTCGGTCGGCGCAACATGGAGGGCCGAAGGGCCTGTACTGCGCTGTATCCTTCTATGTTACAATGGAGCTTTGGACAGTGCGGGTGGATGTTGCAGGTTACACAGGGACATAGATAAGCTGAGAGGTGGGAAATGGAGTTTAATGCAGAAAAGTGTGAGGTGTTTCTCTTTGGAAGGAGTCACTGGAATGCAGAGTACTGGGCTAGTAGTAAGATTCTTGGTAGTGTGGATGAGTAGAGAGATTTTGGTGTTCATGTACATAGATCCCTCAAAGTTGCCACTGAAGTTGATAGAGTTGTTAAGAAGGTGGACAATGCAGGGATAGGTACAGAGATTTTATTTTATTGGCATAGGGATTGAGTTCAAAGGCATGAGGTCATGTTTCAGCTATGCAAGATTCTGGTGTGGCCACATCTGGAGTATTGCATTCAATTCTGGTCGCTTCCTTACAGGAAGGATGTGGAAGCATTGGAAATGATGCAGAGGAGATTTACCAGGATGTTGCCTGGTATGGAGGGAAGTTCTTATGAGGAAAGGCGAGGGACTTGAGGCTATTTTTGTTAGAGAGAAGAATGTTGAGAGGTTGACTTAATCGAGACATATAAGACAATCAGTGGATTAGATAGGGTGTACAATGAAAGCCTTCATCCTCAAATGGTGATGGTGAGCATACATTTTAAATTGAGGGCTGATAGATATAGGGCAGATGTCAGAGGTAGGTTCTTTACTCAGAGAGTAGTAAGGACATGTAACACCCTGCCTACAACAGTAATAAACTTGCCAACTTTAAGGTCGTTTAAATGATCATTGGATAAACATATGGATAATAATGGAATAGTGTAGGTTAGATGGGCTTCAGATTGGTTTCACAGGTCGCTGCTCTATGTTTGGAGGAAACTGGAGAACCTGGAGGAAACCCACACAGACAGAGGGAAAATGTGTAAACCCCACACAGACGTTGTTTAAGGGTGAAATCGAATGCAGGTCCCTGGTGCTGTGAGGCAGCAGCGTTAACCACTGAGCCACTGTGCCAGGCCCAATCTAACAACCTCAGCCTCAGTCTCCTTTCTTTTTTGCTTTTCACTCAAGATTTTCCCATTTACTGCCTCTTTTCCTTGGAAATTCTAATGTGCATCTATCTGCTCCAGCTGCCATGTAGCCCATTAAACATTTCATTCTCTTGTAGCCAAAGCTATCAAACTGAGAAAGGGTTGGGGTGGGACTAATTTAGTGAAAAGAATAGCTTTCTCACTCACTGTAGTTCTACTTCAATGGTGAAAGATTTTATAATTTTAAAGGAAGGTAAAAAGGTGGTATATTATGCTACACTAAAGAATTGAAAGAATTAAATAGGCCTGAACAGTCTATTCATGCAATTATGTCAGTAAATATAGTTCATGGCTCCAGTAATGGTGCATTACCAGGTTTATTCTACAAAGAGTCATACATAATTTATGAGGGCTATTGTGGAGTACAGTAATGTATTGAAACCCAGTGCGAAATTGTGCTTATCTACAGACATTAATTTTAATTCCTATTTTTTTTCAAAAAGAGATGAGAGAAAGTGCACGGAACATCAGATCCGCGGTTAACTATTTCAGTTCAGCAAGCTGCAAGTCTAAGGGAAAATCTAACACCCGAGATCAGTGTCAAACAGAAACAGAAATTGCTGGAGGAACTCAGCAGGTTTGTGGAGAGAAGAAAGCCAAGGGCACCACATCCCAACCAGATCTTAAGGTTGCTCTCTCATTAGTAGAGACAACCAGTGGTGGTTTAGCCTGAGGATCAGTACACCAAGGGCAAGGGGCAGGGTGGGCATTGAGAAGGGAGGTCCATCATCATAACCTCAGCTGGTGCAAGAGTTGAACCTATACTACTGGTTTCACTTACTAGCTTTCCAGCCAACTGAGCTATCCACCCCACCTTGTAAATTGTTAATGCTTTCTATCAAGTGATCTTTTTTCAGACCCTAGTTCAGAAGCTGGTAGCTACAGAGAATGCTGGGTGACTAAGGAAATGGAGGGTTTGGATTGAAAAAAAGAAGGAAGCATCAGTTAAGAATAGACAGGATAGATTGAGTATAAAGGCAGTCAGAGTATATTTAAGAGGGAAATCAGGAGGTGACATGAGGTCGTTTTGTCAAACAGAGTTAAGGAGAATCTAAAGGTTTTTTACAAATACATTAAGGTCAAGAGGGTAACTAGGGAGAGAATAGGGCCCCTCAAAGATCAGCAAGGTGGCCTTTGTGTGGAGCCACAGAAAATGGGGGAGATACTAAATGAATATTTTGCATCACTATTTACTGTGGAAAAGGATATAAAAGATATCGGCTGTAGAGAAATAGATGGTGACATCTTGCAAAATGCCCAGAGTACAGAGGGCGAAGTGCTGGATGTCTTGAAACACATAAAAATGGATAAATCCCCAGGACCTGATCAGGTGTACCCTAGAACTCTGTAGGAAGCCAGGGAAATGATTGCTGGGTCTCTTGCTGAGATATTTGTATCATCAGTAGTCACAGGTGAGATGGCGGAAGACTGGAGGTTGGCTAACGTAGTGCCACTGTTTAAGAAGGGTTATAAGGGCAGGCCAGGGAACTATAGACCAGTGAGCCTGACGTCGGAGGTAGACAAGTTGTTGGAGGGAATCCTGAGGGACAGGATATACATGTATTTGGAAAGGCAAGGACTGATTTGGGATAGTAAACATGGCTTTGTGCGTGGGAAATCATGTCTCACAAACTTGATTGAGTCTTTTGAAGAAGTAACAAAGAGGATTGATGAAGGCAGAGCGCTAGACATGATCTATATGGACTTCGGTAAGGCCTTTGACAAGGCTCCTCATGGTAGACTGGTTAGAAAGGTTAGTTCTCATGGAATACAGAGAGAACTAACCATTTGTATACAGAACAAGTTCAAAGGTAGAAGACAGAGGGTGGTGATAGAGAGTTGTTTTTCAGACTGGAGGGCTGCGACCATTGGAGTGCCACAAGGATCAGTGCTGGGTCCACTACTTTTCATTATTTATATAAATGATTTGGTTGTGAGCATAAGAGGTATAGTTAGTACGTTTGCAGATGACACCAAAATTGGAGGTGTAGTGGGCAGTGTAGAAGATTACCTCAGATTACAACAGGGTCTTGGGCAGATGGGCCAATGGGCTGAGAAATGGCAGATGGAGTTTAATTTAGATAAATGCAAAGTGCTGTGTTTTGGGAAAGCAAATCTTAGCAGGACTTATACACTTAATGGTAAGGTCCTAGGGAGTGTTGCTGAACAAAGAAACTTTGGAGTGCGGGTTCATAATTCCCTGAAAGTGGAGTTGCAGGTAGATAGGATAGTGAAGAAGGTGTTTGGTTTGCTTTCCTTTATTGGTCAGAGCATTGAGTACAGGAGTTGGGAGGTCATGTTGCAGCTGTACAGGACATTGGTTAGGCCACTGTTGGAATATTGCGTGCAATTCTGGTCTCCTTCCTATCGGAAAGATGTTGTGAAACTTGAAGGGGTTCAGAAAAGATTTACAAGGATGTTGCCAGGGTTGGAGGATTTGAGCTGTAGGGAGAGACTGAACAGGCTGGGGCTGTTTTTCCTGCAGCGTCGGAGGCTGAGGGTTGACCTTATAAAGGTTTGCAAAATCATGAGGGTTATGGTTAGGATAAATAGACAAAGTCTTTTCCGTGGGGCTAGGGAGTCCAGAACTAGAGGGCATATGTTTAGGGTGAAAGGTTATAGGTATAAAAGAGACCTAAGAGACATTTTCACACAGAGGGTGGTGCGTGTGTGGAATGGGCTGCCAGAGGATGTGCTGGATTGCAATATTTAAAAGGCACCTGGAGGGAATAGGAAGGGTTGGAGGGATATGGGTCGGGTGCTGGCAGGTGGGACTAGATTGGGTTGGGATATCTAGTCGGCATTAGCGGGTTGGACCGATGGTTCTCTTTTCATGCTGTACATCTCTATAACTCTATGACAATGACTCTGAGAGTCAGATTTCATTTGAAAAATTAACTCTATGGAGTATTCTGGTCAGGAGAAAGTGAGGACTGCAGATGCTGGAGATCAGAGCTGAAAATGTGTTGCTGGAAAAGCACAGCAGGTCAGGCAGCATCCAAGGAACAGGAGAATCGACACCTCGGGCATGAGCCCTTCCTCAGGAATGTTCCTTGGATGCTGCCTGTCCTGCTGTGTTTTTCCAGCAACACATTTTCAGCAGTATTCTGGTCAGTCCTGGGTTGCTCAATTCCTGGAAGGATATTGTTAAACTGAAGAAGGTTCAGAAAAGATTTACCAGGATGTTGCAAGAAATAGGAAGTTTGAGTTTAAGGAGAGGTTGGATAGGCTGGGACTTCTTACCCTGGAGTGTCGGAGGCTGAGGGATGACCTTATAAGGATTTATAAAATCATGAGGGGAATGTATATGGTGAATGGCAGGTGTGTTTTCCCTGGAATGGGGGATTTCAAAAGTTGGGGGCATATTTTTAAGGTGAGAGGAGAAAGACTTCAAAAAGATTTGAGGGGCAACCTTTTTGCACAGAGAGTGTTTGTGTGTGAAATGAGCTTCCAGGGGAGATGATGGATGCAGGCACAGTTACATTTAGAAGACATTTGGATAAATGCATGAATAAGAAATGTTTGGAGGGATATGGGCCAAGAACATGCAAATGGGACTAATTTGGTTTGAGATTGTAGTCAGCAAGGACTGGTAGACGAAAGGGTCTGTTTCCATGCTATATGATTAGATGATTCTATAACTCTCCACAGACCTGCTGAGTTTCTCCTGCAATTTCTGTTTTTGGTTCAGGTTTCTGCACCTATGCTTTATTTTACCAAAATCAGTGTATTTGCTAACTACTTATTGCTCCTGGGGCATCATTAAACTTCTGTCCTCTTCTTCATTGGAGGAAACTCAGGTGAAAGTTCAAGGGTGCAAATGTGTTGCTGGTCAAAGCACAGCAGGCCAGGCAGCATCTCAGGAATAGAGAATTCAACCAGTACCCTTCCACTGACACCCTCCTTCGACTGACTGAACTGGTCCTCACCCTGAATAACGTCTCTTTTCAATCCTCCCACTTCCTCCAAACTAAAGGAGTTGCCATGGGCACCCGCATGGGCCCCAGCTATGCCTGCCTCTTCGTAGGATATGTGGAACAGTCCATCTTCCGCAACTACACTGGCACCACCCCCCACCTTTTCCTCCGCTACATCAGAATTCTCTATTCCTGAGATGCTGCCTGGCCTGCTGTGCTTTGACCAGCAACACATTTGCAGCTGTGATCTCCAGCATCTGCAGACCTCATTTTTTGCTGAAAGTTCAAGGGTCACTGTTCAGGACATTACACTGTTCAGAACATGGTAAAGATTAAGGAGAAAGATTAGACAAGACCAAGTTGGCTCTTAATCTCAGTTACGGGAACTGCAGATTTAAGAGAAATTGTCTTCATTGGGGTGAATACATCATCAAAGTTTGGTGTTGCTGACATTATCTGCCCCAAAGCACTTTGATTTCTCTCCACATCTAAGGGCAGTAACCTAGAAATTAACAGTCAAATGGTTACGTTTGAAGCAAATGTAATCTCTTTGACCTTCAGTGATGTCAGAGCCAAGCAACAACAACTTTTATTTATGTGGTGGGTGTAATGCAATAAATATCCCAAGGTATAAAACAACGCATGGCACTAAAACTATGTGGAGAGATGTTAGGGCAGGTGACCAAAAACTTGGCAGAAGAGGTAAATTTTACAGGGTGACTTAAAGGAAGAAACAGAGGGAGAGAGATAGAGAAGTGGAGCAATTTCAGAACTCAGCTGAAGTCACAGCCATCAATGGTGCAGCAATTAAAATGGGAATGCTCAAAAGTTGGAGGAGGGCGGATACAATAGAGGGTTGTAAAACGGAGATAGAAAGGGATGAGGCCATGAAGAGATTTAATGCAGGGGCTCGAAGTTAAAAGTCAAGTGTTGCTTCACCAGATGTTGAAGTAGATCAGTCAGCTCAGTGGTCATGTGTGAATGGGATTAGGTGTGAGTTAGATCAGTCAGCTCAGTGGTCATTGGGATTTGGTGTGAGTTAGGATGCAAGCAACAGAGCTTTGGATAACCTCAAATATAGAGAATAGAACAAGAGAGATTAGCCACAAATGTGAGACAATAGTCAAGACTCAAGTAACAAAGGCATGGATGAGGGTGTCAGCAGCTACATTTAAGTGACAGTGGCGTTGTCTGTGGAGATGGATACAGGCAATCCTGGGCATAGTGCGGCTAAGTTATTAAAAACAGATTTCAAGGTCAAATATGATCCCAACAGTGTGAACACCAGGTGCTAAGAATCCTTCTGTTCTCACCCAAGGTTCAATGTCTTTCTGTTAATGACGTTCTGGAAAGAGTATTCTCTGAGATGTCAGGCTTCTATCTTGTAAGATAGTGAGTGAAGTTGGTGTAACCCATCACTTGGTGTTGCCTATGAAACCCATTCTTGCAAGGTAATCTCTGCCTTTTGGTGCAGAGGCAGACAGTGGGTTGAGAAGACACTTGGAAGCACATGATAAAACAGGGTGGAGTCAACATGGCTTCATCTGGGGAGGGGGGAGGGGGTCCATGCCTGACAAATCTGTTAGAAGTCTTTGAGGATGTAGCAAGCAACTTAGGCAAAGGAGGGCCAACCAACATGATCTGTTTGGATTTGGCAAAGTTCCTGGTGTAAGAGGTGATCATGTGTTACATGGTGTCTATGTCAGACACTGAGTCAGAGGATCCTGATCCAGTGCTAAACCCTGCACCCCCCACCAAAAGGATCTACAAGGTAAAGGACTGGCCTGTATCTTTAAACTCAATAGGGGAAGGATGTTGTGATTGGAATGAGGTCAGCTGGGTGAATCACATAGGATATGAGTTCCCTGATTGGGGCTGTTAACCTGGGTCAAAAAGTGTGGTGCTGGTAAAAGGCAACAGGTCAGGCAGCATCAAAGAGCCGGAGAGTCAGCATTTCAGGGATAAGCCCTTCATCAGGAATGTGCGCCTGAAATGTTGACCCTCCTGCTCCTCAGTTACTGCCTGACCTGCTGTGATTTTCCAGCACCATCCTTTTCTACTCTGACCCTCCAACATCTATAGTCCTCGTTTCCTCCTGTCATTGTAACCTTACTACGAAGCCTCTTCCAAGGATGTCCACCTTGAAGAAGTTCTCCTCTTCCTTCCACAAGGATCTCAGTGAGTCTCTCTCTCACTAGGCCCCCCAGGTCATCTCCTCTGCCCTGAAGCTCTTCAGCCACATCCTGAAGCAAACACGTTAGGACCCCCCACCTGCATTTACCTATTGCCTTCCTACCTACCTCAGATAGATAAGTTTTGATGAGTAAGAGGATCAAGGATTACAGGGAGAAAGATGTAACAGCTGCAGCTTGTGCAATGTGTGTACTACTTCAGTGTCTTGTGTCAGATTTCTGGTGATCATGGTGCCCAGAATGTGAAACTGTCTGCAACCTCCATTGTCAGATTATAGTGTTGAATTTGACTACTTTCAGCATGAAAGTAAATGAATGTCATGGTCCGGGAATCTCCGAGGGATTAATAGAACCTATTTGCCTGTGTATTCAGCACCCTCCTCCAACAGTACTGCTTAATTCTTATGTAACTTTGTGCACACTTTCTTCCCCTGGAGTGAACCACTGGGAGGAGCAGTAAACTGGTTGTTAACTCATTGTACCACATCATGAACACTCTGCCTCAGTCCAACAAACTCTGGAGTGGGCCTTGGACCCAGGATTTCTAACTCAGAGGCAGGAGCACAACCTACTGAGGCATGAGACCTTTTTATCAAAAGCATCACTCAACCAAGGACAGATTTTCTGCAAATTTATCTCTGGAAGAAGTTCCTATTGGATTTGTGAAAATAAAGCTTCAGTCTGCAGGATGATGATCACTTGGAAATAAATTTCTGTCAAGGTAAAATTCTTATGTGAGTTTTAAAACAATCTTGTGTTCGTCAACTGACAATAGAGAACACTTTGGCCAACATGGAATGAAAGAATAGTTACAGCACAGAAGGAAGCTACTTGACCAGGAGAAGGAGTTTATTGAATGCCACACCTCTGATGTTTCCCTAGAATGCTGCAAGTATTTCCTTTCCAGATAATGACTCAATTCCCTCTTGAGTACCATGATTGGATCTGCCTTCATCAAACACTCAGGCCATGCATTCCAGGTCCTGACCACTTGCTGCATTCAAAATCACTTCCACAGGTCATTGTTGCTTCTTCTGCCAACTGCCTTAAACTTTTGTGCCCTAGTTCTCAATCCAACTACCACAGAGAACACCAATTAGACCTCTGCCTGTTCTAACCTGTTCTCTCATGATTTTGCATTAGTCTCTCATTCATCTCATCTCCAAGGATAACTGTCCAAAGCTCTTGAACCTACTTATCTCACTGAAGTTCCCTGCGATCTTGTGATGGTTCTGCACTTTTTCTAATGTGAAGTCCTTCCTAAGCTGTGCTGCCCAGAACTGACACAGTGTTCTGACAAGGCTGAGCCAGCACTTAAACAGCTTTATCACACCTTCTTTGCTTTTGCATTCTGTCATGTCTCACAAACTTGATTGAGTTTTTTGAAGAAATAACAAAGAGGATTGATGAGGGCAGAGTGGGAGATGTGATCTATATGGACTTCAGTAAGGCATTTGACAAGGTTCACCATGGGACACAATTGAGCAAGGTTAGATCTCATAGAATACAAGGACAAGGTGTTTGGTATGCTCTCTTTTATTGGTCAGAGTATCGAGTACAGGAGTTGGGAGGTCATGTTGTGGCTGTACAGGACACTAGTGAGGCCACTATTGGAATATTGCGTGCACTTCTGGTCTCATTCCTATCAGAAAGATGTTATGAAAGTTGACAGGGTTCAGAAAAGATTTACGAGGATATTGCAGGGTTGGAGGATTTGAGCTATCGGGAGAGGTTGAATAGGCAAGGGCTGTTTTCCCTCGAGCATCAGAGGCTGAGGGTTGACCTTATAGAGGTTTATAAAATCATGAGGGGCATGGATAGGGTAAATAGACAAAGTCTTTTCCCTAGGAGTCCAGAGCTAAAGGGCATGGGTTTAGGGTGAGAGGGGAAAAATATAAAAGAGACCTAAGAGTCAACTTTTTCACACAGAGGGTGGTACGTGTATGGAATGAGCTGCCAGAAGAAGTGGTGGAGGCTGGTACAATTGTAACATTTAAAAGGCATCTGCATGGGTATATGAACAGAAAGGGTTTGGAAAGGTATGGGCCAGGTGCTGGCAGGTGGGACTAGATTGGGTTGAGATATCGGGTCAGCTTGAACAAGTTGGACCGAAGGGTCTGTTTCGTGCTGTACATCTCTATGAATTTATGACTCTAGACTTGTCCTGTTTTTGTACCCTATGCATCCTATTAGGTAAATACATAAACAATAGTTTAGGAAGCATCTAATTGAATGCAACAATACAGAACAAGAGCTTCATTCATTTTCAACGTGGTTTAAAGTTTTTCTTCATGGTGCAGTTAAAGTTCAGTGTAATATATCCTCCATGATATACCATAAGGGTAGGAGAAACGCACACTTGTAGGGCTATCACCCTCTTGGAACAGACTTCACAGAAGTTTAGTGGCTCCCAATTATCCAAAGAATCCCTTGAGTTTCTTGTCATTCCACATGGGCGGCACGGTGGCACAGTGGTGTGGGCGGCACGGTGGCACAGTGGTTGTGGGCGGCACGGTGGCACAGTGGTGTGGGCGGCACGGTGGCACAGTGGTGTGGGCGGCACAGTGGCACAGTGGTTAGCACTGCTGTCTCACAGCGCCTGAGACCCGGGTTCAATTCCCGACTCAGGCGACTGACTGTGTGGAGTTTGCACGTTCTCCCCGTGTCTGCGTGGGTTTCCTCCGGGTGCTCCGGTTTCCTCCTACAGTCCAAAGATGTGCGGGTCAGGTGAATTGGCCATGCTAAATTGCCCGTAGTGTTAGGTAAGGGGTAAATGTCGGAGTATGGGTGGGTTGCGCTTCGGCGGGTCGGTGTGGACTTGTTGGGCTGAAGGGCCTGTTTCCACACTGTAAGTAATCTAATCTAATCTAAACACATGCCTATAAAAACCATACAGCAATGTGAGTGATGCAGTCGAGGAGACTCATTCCTGGGAAATTCCAGAAAAGGGAGGTCTCTTCTCAATACCAAAGCCATAAATGTACAGATAAAGAATGGATTTACAGTTTCATTACACATAAGATCATAAGATGTCGGAGCAGAAGAAAACAATGTAGCCCATTTTATCTGGTGTGCCATTGAATGAGATCATGGCTGACCTGATTATCCTTAAGTCCACTGTCCTACCTTTTCCCCACACTGATTAAACACACTAAAAGTACATTTCTCTGATGACATGTGCCGAAACAGATTACTCCCTTGTCTCCTAAGTGAAGTATATTCACTAATTATCTATGTACACTGCCAAAGCTTCATTTTCCATGGTGTTCTAACAGTTGTTACTGTCATTTCCTTGTGGTTTTGTATACTTACACATTTCCTTTAACACTTTGTTTTCAACCAGATATTGAGATTATTTTGTTAAAAAGCCACCAGAGATTAATAAAGTGAATCAATTCCAACAGCATTAGAATACAGGTAGCAGTGAGAAGGAGCTACCAATGTTGTTAATCTGGTTAAACATGAATCAGTAATTCGAGTTCTGAGGAAGGGTCACTTGGTCCGAAATGTTGGCTGCGATTTCTCTCCACAGATGATGCCAGGCCTGCTGAGCTTTTCCAGCAATTTCTGTTTTTGTTTCTGATTTGCAGGATTCTCAGTTTTCCAAGTTTTTTAATTAGATTATTGGCGATAGTTCAAAAGCTTTGGCCAATGTTTCATGAGCTAGACTCTCCAGCTTGAGAAGGTGAGTTGGTGAGTCATCAATATTGCATTAAACACATCCCCAGCCAAAGTTGTTCATTGCTGAGATTGTCTTTGTACATTCATGTGAATAATGAAGTTACTGGCTTTATATTCTAAAGACAGCCTTCTGCCTTCTAATGCAAAATTCTGAACATAATGTGTCATTCATGAGGAAGCAATTGGTGTCATACAAAGTTCATTTCATGGCAGAAAATTGGACATGAGACTTCTCTCTCTTTTTGCCCTCACAGTTGATAATAATTTGTGTTTAAATGTAACTTTTTTGCGAGTAATGCGGTGAATTAAGAGCAATAATTGGAGCTGTCAGGAGCTCATTTGTAAAATATTAGGGCAAGAGTTCTTCTCATTAGGAAAATTTCCTCTCGCTGCAGTGTGAGATCGTGAGCTGGGCTGCTCACCTGCCAATTATCGAATCTGTCTGGCTGGTGATGCACTGGTTTTAATGGGAGTGGAAATTTCAAACGTAAAAATGGTCAATGAATCAGCTGTTAGTTTATCGCCCACAGGGACAGTTGCTCCCAGTGGCTTTGTGGTTTCCTTTGGCAAGAGTTCTGTACAATTTAAATTAAAGCAGCTGCAGAAGGCTTTACTGGAAGAATATAGTGAGGACATATTGAACTCGACTATGGTAGTGTGTTGTATGAATGTGCATAGTTCAAATTGCACAACTGATGATACATGTGCTGTTACTGGCTGGATTTTCACTAATGTTTCAATGCAGAAATAGTCAGAGGTCACACACAAGGTTATGGTCCAACAGGTTCGTTTGAAATCACAAGCTTTCAGAGACCTGTGCCTACATTAGATACAGTCATTTTGTACACTCCAGTCTAACACCTGCATCTCCACATCAACAAAGAAATAGACAGCTCAATACAATAGGTAAAAACAATGACTGCTGATGCTGGAAACCAGATTCTGGATCAGTGGTGCTGGAAGAGCACAGCAGTTCAGGCAGCATCCAACGAGCAGCGAAATCGACGTTTCGGGCAAAAGCCTGATGAAGGGCTTTTGCCCGAAACGTCGATTTCGCTGCTCGTTGGATGCTGCCTGAACTGCTGGGCTCTTCCAGCACCACGGATCCAGAAGCTCAATACAATAAATGTACCAGCATTTATACACCACAGAATCTTCCCCTTACTACATTGAACATTACCTGCATATCTTTTTATTCCTTCCTTCCTCATGTAACTATCAAGCTCCCCTGAAATGCTGCTATGCTCTCCATCTTCCCTATTCCACATGGAAACAGGTTCCACATTTTTACCAACAGTCACTTGGTATAATTGAGGGTTGTAGAGTAGAGAGACATGGTGTCAAGATATTTTATATTGCCCTCATCAGGGAAAATACAAAAACGCCAATTTTCAAAAGCTCACAACAATTTACACTGCAAAAGACAAAGGTGTTGATTGAATTGTAAATTTTCTGTGATTGACCAAGTTATGTATAAAACAATGAGGAACTGTCAGCTCTCTAAGCATGGAACTATTGTACATACATCAGAAAGGGCTATTATCTGGAAGCAGATGATTAGCACCACCCGCAGTGATAATGTCACATGGCCAGGCAGTAGTTGGGATGATTAATGGAGACAGAGAGAGAGCTTCTAATATGAACAACAGCCCTGGTACAAGTCCCCAGGTAACTGTGAATAGTTTATAGCAATGCAGTAAACTCTTTGTTGTTAGCTTTATCAACCTCTCAAGATGTCTACTAGCTAAACCAGAGGTGGATTGCCCCAACCATAAGAAACCCCAATACGTTGGCAGTGATGGCATCAGCTTGGGGTCTTCTGATCTGAACAAGTTGATAACATGATGAATTTTGAACTCAAAATAAGATACACAATCATGACAGAACAGGTCAGAGCTGAAACAGAGATGCACAAGAAGGACTTTGCAGAGCTCCAGTGCATGAGGTGGTGGTCCACAAAATGGTCCTGAGTCCAGAGTTATGGGGGAAACTCAGGGAAATGGAGTTGAGGAGAATCACATCAACCATGATCTAATTGATTGGCAGAACAGACGCAATGGGCTGAGTGGACTTTGTCTCATTGTCTTCAATTTCAAGATGGACAAAGCTGAACTGCGATGGAGGCTTGATTTAATTAGTGGGACAGTAGGTTCAGGCTGACAGGCGAAGCAGTTTTTAAAACATCACAATTTCCATTGGGCAGCTCCATTGCAATACACAAAAGCCACTTGGCACAAAGAAACAGAAACTAATATGGGCAATGAATATCAGATTGTCCAGGAACACAGGAAAAGATTTTCCAAGAAAGTTTGGAAACCTGATTGAAGCTTTTATGCAACGTTAACAAGAATAAACAGTTTGGCTGAGTGATGTTTTCTTGGAGAAAGAGACCATAATGGGAATAGATTACATTAGATTACTTACAGTGTGGAAACAGGCCCTTCGGTCCAATAAGTCCACACTGACCCTCCAAAGAGCAACCCACCCAAACCCATTCCCCTACATTTACCCCTTCACCTAACACTATAGGCAATTTTTCATGGCCAATTCACCTATCCTGCACATTTTTGGAGTGTGGGAGGAAATATTTGTGAGTCTCTGGAGAACAGGGCAACCTCAGTACTTCAACCAAAGAATAAGGAATAATCAGTGAGGATAGAAAAGCATGGATGCAAGTTCTCACTTCCAGGAGGATTTAATCACAGTGATCATGCACTGATGGCATTGTGGTTCTGTAGTTAGCATTGCTGCCTCACAGCGATGGAGGCCCAGGTTTGATTCCACCCACAGGCAGCTGTCTGTCTGCATGGATTTCCTCCCGTATCCTCCTACACTCCCAATGGTATGCATCTTAGGTTGATGGGCCATGCTAAATTGCCGTGTAGTGTGCGGGCTAGCTGGATTAGCCATAGCAAGTGTGGGGGTGAAATTCTCAACAAGAAGCATCTGACAATTTTGGTGAGGTTTAAAGTGCATATGATAATTATTTGATTCTCAAACCTAAGACAATTCTGGAAAGAATAACATTTAATTGAAGAGTCTAAAACTGCAGTGAATCACTGGATAACTTTATTAAAAATCAGCTGAGGGATGTGAATTTGCATATTTGAAGACAAATATTATTTGGTTATGAGGAGGGCTGATGAATCCTGTCAGATTTATTACAGTCAAAGAAGACCTCATACTAGAAAAAGCCATTCAGTCATATTAGAGCGGGGATCTGAAAGTTGAACCAATCAATCCTCAGAGGAGAGGAAAACCTTTGACACAAGAGATCTATAAAATCTGTTCATTTTCTTAAAAAGACAATTAGAGAAAGCTGAAAAGGAACATATATCCAGGAGGATAATGATCAAATGGCTGCCAATATCCCTGCCAGTGCTGTGGCACCAGAAAGTCTTACAAGCCATAGGTCTACCTTTGGGTATGATTTTTAACTCCTCAGCACTTGTTGCATAATCCTGATTGCACAAACAGCTAAGTTAACAACTAACAGATGAGAGACATTTTTCTAAAGCTTTCCATCTTGCATACTTCAGGATAATTTGCGAGAAATGCCAGTATAAAACAATCTTTTTATACCTGATGAGAAGAGAGTATTGATAACTAAATACATTATTGTGGAGAATGCACCAGCTGGATAAAAACTGACAGTTAACCGTCAAATTTGTTTAAATTTAAACCTCAAAACCTCAAATACTCAGTAGGTTGGCACATCTGTGGAAAGAAAACAGAGTTAGCATTGTGAATCCAATGACCCATTTAAACTCGACAAGTATATCCACTGCCCTTAGAAATAAACTATTGAATGGATGTTACCAGGAGAAAGCAAGGATTGCAGATGCTGGAGTGTCAGAGTTAAAGAGTGTGGTGCTGAAAAAGCACAGCAGGTCAGACAGCATCCAAGGAGTAGGAGGGTTGATGTTTCAGGCATAAGCCCTTCATCAGGAATGTGACATCAGGAATGTGATATCAGGAATGTGACATCAGGAATGTGACATCCCTGATGAAGGGCTGATGCCCAAAATATCGACTCTCCTGCTCTTCAGATGCTGCCTGACCTGCTGTGCTTTTCCAACACCACACTTTTCAACAATGGCTGAAACTTGTTTTGTTGAGTTGAAACAGTAACAATAGCTTTGTGCATTTCCTGCCTGCAAAGGACAAGACCTGTATATTAAGCATCCAGTCCGTAAATGTACACTGCAAGCTCCTGTGGCAATTTTAATTCAGTTTTCAGCATAAGTCTTAGCAGATCCAAGATAATTCAGCAAATGTTGTTCAGTTGCAGAGTTACGTCTAAAGGTGGATACTGTGTTCTTAGTAATGGTCTCAGTCTGATTGATGGTGCCCAGTATCTGGTTGCTGTGAAGAGGTAAAGAGATCTGCTCGAATAAGGGTAAAATTCTCTGGATGCTGAAAATCGCAAACAAAGACAAGGAATGCTTCACAGATAATGATTTCAGGTAATGGCTGTTGATTCCTCAGTTATTGCCTTCAGACACAGAGAGAAATCAGAGTGTTTTGGGGCAGACAATTGCAACATCATCAAACTTGGATGGTGTATACACCCCAATAAAGAGCATTTCTCTTCAATCTGCAGTTTCCAAAATCTACATTGAGAGCCAACTTGATCTTGTCTAATCCACCTTCTTAACCTTTACCATCCTGGTGATGTCCTGCACAGAGACCTTTGATCCTTCTTCTGAGTATCCTCCAGTTAAAAAACAGGGCAGCAGTTTAATAATGCTCCCGGAGTGATAAACAATCAGCAAATACTCTGATCCTGGTAAAATAAAACAAAGAACTGCAGAGACCTGGTAATACTGGAGGAACTCTGCACGTCTGAAAGCATTTGTGAAGATAAAGCAGAGTTTAAATCAAGTCAAGTCACCATAGTATAGTATAACCAGAGGATGCCTGCCTTGAAGAAGTTTTCCTCCTCTCTCTACAAGATTCTATGCTACTTTCTCCCCACCCCCACCCTCCTCTAGCTTATCTCTCCACACTTCAGGCTCACTTCCTTTATTCCTGATGAAGGGCTTTTGCCCGAAATGTCGATTTCACTGCACTTTGGATGCTGCCTGAACTGCTGTGCTCTTCCAGCACCACTAATCCAGAATAGTATAACCAGACCATAGTGCTGCTCTCTCATTAGAGAGAGATGACTGGTGCTGGTTTAACCTGGGGGCCACCACAGCTCAGGTGAGGGGAGAGATTGAGAATGAGAGTTCTTCATAGTAACCTCAGCCAGTGCGGGAATTGAACTCACGTTGTCAGCATCACACTGCCTTACAAACCAACCAGCCAGCTGTTTAATGATACTCTCACAGAGCAATAAGCAATCAGCGAACACTCTGATCTTTGTAAAATAAAACAAGGACTGCTGAGATCTGAGCATTCACGGTGGCTCAGTGGTTGGCGCTGCTGCCTCACATCACCAGGGTCCCAGGTTCGATTCCAGCCTCGGGCGACTGTCTGTGTGGAGTTTGCACATTCTCCCCGTGTCTGTTTGAGTTTCTACCCACAGTCCAAAGATGTGCAGGTTAGGGTGAATTGACCATGCTAAATTGCCCATAGTGTTAGGTGCATTAGTCAGAGAGAGGTGGGGCTGTGGGTTGCTCTTCGGTGGACTTGTTGGGCTGAAGGGCCTGTTTCCCCACTGTAGGGCATCTAATCTAAACATCAGATATTGCTGGAGAAATGTGTCAGCATCTGCAGGGAGAAAACAAAGTTAATGGTTTGGTATGGCTCTTCCTTTTCTTAAACAACAATCTGTGAAGACCTTATTTGTGGTTACTAATCTTTTGGTAAATGTTCCACCTGAAAACTTTGTACCCTGAGGAATTTTCTCAACAAAGTCAGGCCCCATTTCAATATTGTTGTGTGCAGTTGACTGTGCAAGGAGGCGATGAGGAGGAATTATGAACCATCAGCAGTCTCTTGCCATTTCTGCTTCCCACAGCTTTTGTACAGGAACAGCTTGAATGGGAAAACAAATACTGATAGAATGGCTGGATGCCAGTGAGTTGGCAGTGGAGGACAGGCTGCTGTCAATTCCCTCCTGGCTTCTATTCAGGTTATTCAAGGCATAAATATCAGCCTTCTTTGTCATCCAAACTGTTACCACATTCTGTGCTGCTAACAGAAGGATTGTGTCCTGATGCTCGATAGTTCTGGTGCTACATTTCTGCTCCCTCCGTACTTTGGTCTCGACTTTGGAAATTGTTTTTCTGTTTTAATTTCTGCTCTGCCTCTACAAGTTGCATTTAGAATCTCATTCTACTCATAGTCTCAGAGAAACAAAATGTGGTCGTCGGGAGTAAATCGGACTTCTCTTTGTGGGCAGCAATCACTGGGAAGGGATCAACTGTTGACACAATGTACAGGGTGAAGCACAGTGGGACCGGGTGTACAGTGGGACCGGGTGTACAGTGGGACTGGGTGTACAGTGGGACCAGGTGAACAGTGGGACCGAGTGTACAGTGGGACCAGGTGTACAGTGGGACCAAGCGTACAGTGGGATCGGGTGTACAGTGGGACCGGGTGTATAGTGGGACCGAGTGTACAGTGGGACCGGGTGCACAGTGGGACCGGGTGTACAGTGGGACCGGGTGTACAGAGGAACTGGGTGTACAGTGGGACCAAGTTCACAGTGGGACCGAGTGTACAGTGGGACGGACGTACAGAGGGACTGGGTGTACAATGGGACCGAGTGCACAGTGGGACCAGGTGTACAGTGGGACCAAGTGCACAGTGGGACTGAGTGTACAGTGGGACCGGGTGTACAATGGGACCGAGTGTACAATGGGACCGAGTGTACAGTGGGACCAGGTGTTCAGTGGGAGTGGGTGTATAGTGGGACCAAGTGTACAGTGGAACATGGTGTACAATGGGACCGAGTATAAATTGGACCAGGTGTACAGTGGGACCGTGTGTACAATGGAAGAGGGTGTACAGTGGGACCAGGTGTACAGTGGGAGTGGATGTACAGTGGGACCGAGTGTATAGTGGGACCGGGTGGGACTGAGTGTACAGTGGGGCCAGGTGTACAGTGGGACCATGTGTACAGTGGGACTGAGTGTACAGTGAGACTGGGTGTACAGTGGGACCTGGGTGTACAGTGGGACTGAGTGTACAGTGGGACCGAGTGTACAGTGAGACTGGGTGTACAGTGGGACTGGGTGTACAGTGGGGCCGAGTGTACAGTGGGACTGAGTGTACAGTGGGACCGGGTGTAGAGTGGGACCGAGGGTACTGTGGGACCAGTTGTACAGTGGGACTGGGTGTACAGTGGGACTGAGTGTACAGTGGGACCAGGTGTTTAACAGGCAGCCAAATCTGAACCAATTAGCTTTGCTGCTGCCCCCTACCTAATCTGTTAGGTAAAGCTTGTCGCCCATACCCTGGGATTAATGGTGGAGGCAGGATCTGGGCATTTTATTAGAGAACAGTCATCTGTCTAACTCTGCCTCACTTAAATTTGGGTCAAGTAGACTTGAAGATTACCTTCCTTTCTGCTAACAATTGATATCTTTGGCAGGAATTTTGTCATGTCTTGGATTATTACACTGCTTCTGCACTGAGTGGATTTCTTTGATGGATGTATTTGGGCAGGACAGACTTGGAATCTTGGCTGGAAATATCTACAACTGGCTTGAGGACATCTTTAAAACTTCATTGTGATTCCCAGGAATTCCTGTCATCATCAGAATATCAGTCTAATATCGCCCCAAAAAATATACATTATATATATATATATATATATATAATATTAGGAGTAAGAGGATAGCTAGGGAAAGGGTAGGTCCAGTCAAGGACAAAGAATGGTGTTAATACTTGGAGCTAGAGGAAATGAGTGATTTTTAAAAATTTGATTTATTATTGTCACATGTGCCCAGGTACAGTGAAAGTTTTGTTTTGGGTGCAGTACAAGTGGATCATAACATACAAAATGCACTAGGGATAGGCCGTTCATCAGCCCTTTCCTGATCCTCACTTTGTTCTATCACCTGAATACACTTTGGAGAAAGCGGGGACTGCAGATGCCGGAGATCAGAGTTGTTGCTGGAGGTTTAGTCATGGATAAAATGGATAGTCAATGATTTTTATCCCAGGATGGAAATGTCAAAACCTACAGGTTATAGGCTTAAGGTGAGAGCGGGAAAGTTTAAAGGAGATGTGTGAGGCAAGTTTTTTTAACACAGAAGGTCCTGGAACACACTGCCAGGGAAGGTGGGAGAAGCAGACACATGAGCAGGCAGAGAATAGAGAGATATGGACCATATGCAGACAGATGGGATTAGTTTGGAATCTCAGCATGAATTCGAATGAATGAATTAAGTTTCAAAAGAATTACGTTTTATTGTCAAATATAGGAGTACAGTGAAAACTGTACAAAGTTGCCATTTTCTGGCATCACCTTCTGTGCAAATGCCTGAATTTTTAAAAAAACTATCAAAGATGCAAAAACCAGAATTAAAATAAAATCAAAAGTGGAAGTGCTAAGAAGAAAGGGGCAAGTGTTCAGATCTAAAAGTCTTCGCTCCATAAGTTAGTCTTATCTCTTTAAGATGCATGGCACTCCCTCCCCAAGGCCTCTAGCCTTAGTCCATCTGTTACCTGCAGGCCCTTGGACCCCAGTCATTCTGTACCTGTTCCTGTGCTGTGCCATTCTATGTTCTAACTGACTGTTCCTGCATTTCCCAGAGGCAAGCGTGAAAATTCTGTCCAACGTCTCTGTATTTACTTTATTGTATCCATTCATCATTTCAAAGCACTTGGTGAAATTTCTGCTTAAATGCTCACTTATACTTTATTTGTCTGTTTAATTCCCAACATCTGTTCCAAATACGCAATTGTTTTTGACCGAATGATAGTTTTAGTTTACATTTTCACTTTGTCTCCACAGTCACAAGAAATCCAGTTTTAATTTGAATCTTATTGATATTTGCACATTTTTGTCATTTTTTTGCTTGCTTGTTGGGTCTCTTTTGAATTACAGACTCAGATCCAAATGCTTAAACAGCCTCTACTGGCATTATTCAATTACATAGGTCTCAAAGGAAGAATATATAGAGCGGTAGATTGTCTTTCTTTGGCTAATGGGCTCCTTATCCTTTTCAAACAGTGATCAGGATAATTCACCATAATCGGTGGGAAATAATACATATCTCTATTTCTTCATCATGACTCATAGATTCAGAGATATGTGTAGTCTTACAGTTAAGGCATCTTTGGTCTTCAGAATATTTTTGATTGGAAGCTTAACGTTCTGAATGAATGCACGTGTGTGTGTGTGTGCTATAATTACACATAGTGTGGTTGCATTATTATGGAGGTGACTTCTGAAACTCGGCTTACTGTTACCTTCTATTACGGTCAGGAGGCCAGAGAATTTCAACGAAGCTGTTCTCCATAGCTGGATTATTAAGGAGGTTATCTCTCTTTATACATGTCAATGTTTTTGACTGCTGCAGCTAATTCAGTCCCACGCATCATTCCCAATCTAGCAGATGCTAAATATACTATGCTACATAATTCCTCTGATCTCAACCTCAAGATGTATAATTAACAAGAAAAAGAGTTTGAAGGACTTTGGGGATAGAACAGAAGAGGAAGGACTAATTGGTAGCCCTCTCACCTCTCTGCTTTCTCATCAGGAGAGGAATATATTTTCAGATTGCTACTGCAAAAAATGTAAGCGTGCCCTTTATATACGCATGCACAACTTTGTTAAAATGGTGAATGACAGAAATCTTCAACTGCTAC
Source organism: Hemiscyllium ocellatum (assembly GCF_020745735.1). Classification (NCBI taxonomy): domain Eukaryota; kingdom Metazoa; phylum Chordata; class Chondrichthyes; order Orectolobiformes; family Hemiscylliidae; genus Hemiscyllium; species Hemiscyllium ocellatum. The sequence continues at coordinate 58,393,057 of NC_083422.1, read as the reverse complement.
TTCTCAAATTTTACTCTGTAGAACAATATGTTCTCTGGAATTTTACAGTGTTTTGATAAAACCATTCAGCCTATCATATTTGGGTCTGGAGAAGGGTTACACCCAAAACGTTGAGTTCTCCACCATCCGATGCTGCCTGGCTTGCTGTGTCCTTCCAGCCTCCTGCTTGTCCACTTTGGATTCCAGCATCTGCAATTGTTTTTGCCTCTTTCACATCTGGGCTAGCTCTTCGAATGGGTTCACCTCTTTTCCCTACTTCTCTAATCTTTGCTTTTGTACCTGAAACAATTTTTATTTTTCAAGTATTTGTCAAATTCCATTTTAAAATGAAAAGTTGGCATTGGATTTATTTCCATCACCATTTAGAGTCATAGAGATATACAGCATGGAAACAGTGCAACCCGTCCATATCGACCAGATATCCCAACCCAATCTAATTCCACTTGCCAGCACCTGGCCCAGATCCCTCCAAACCCTTCCTATTCACATACCCATCCAGGTGCCTTTTAAATGTTGAAATTGTACCAGCATCCACCACTTCCTCTGGCAGCTCATTCCATACACGCACCACCTTCTGCCTGAAAAAGTTGCCCCTTAGGTCTCTTTTATATCTTTCCCCTCTCACCCTAAACCTATGCCCTCTAGTTCTAGACTCTCCCACCTCAGGGAAAAGACTTTGTTTATTTATCCTATCCACGCCCCTCATAACTTTGTAACTCTCTACAAGGTCACCCCTCAGCCTCCGATGCTCCAAGGAAAACAGCTCCAGCCTGTTCAGCCTCTCCCTATAGCTCAAACCCTCCAACCCTGGCAACATCCTTGTAAATCTTTTCTGAATCCTTTCAAGTTTCCCAACATCTTTCCGATAGCAAACTTTATCATGCTTATATGTAAAATTAATTCTCCTCACCCATCCCTGTGTGCTTTCTCATGATGAACTTGTCGTCTGGTTAAATTCCTACCAGCAATGTGGCACGGTGCCTCATCGCGCCAGAGACCCGGGTTTGATTCCACTTACCAGCGACTATGTGGAGTTTGCACATTTTCCCTGTGTCGAAGCGGGTCTCCTCTGGGTGCTCCAGTTTTCTCCCACAGTCCAAGGTGAATTGGTCATGCTAAATTGGCCATTTAAAATCTGATTGAAGATTTGTAGCTCGGGTATCCGTTGTTGTGGTTCTGCTCACCGAGCTGGAAGTTTTTGCTGCAAACGTTTCGTTCCCTGGCTAGGGAACATCATCAGTGCTGTTGGAGCCTCGTGTGAAGCGCTGCTTTGATGTTTCTTCCGGTATTTATATTGGTTTGTTCTTGCCGCTTCCGGGTGTCAGTTTCAGCTGCAGTGATTTGTATGTGGGGTCCAGGTCGATGTATCTGTTGATGGATGTTCTTGCCGTTTCCGGGTGTCAGTTTCAGCTGTAGTGGTTTGTATATGGTGTCCAGGTCAATGTGTCTGTTGATGGAGTTTGGGGATGAATGCCATGCTTCTAGGAATTCTCTGGCTGTTCTCTGTCTGGCTTGTCCTATGATAGTGGTGTTTTCCCAGTCAAATTCATGTTGCTGGTTGTCTGAGTGTATGGCTACTAGAGATAGCTGGTCGTGTCGTTTTGTGGCTAGCTGATGTTCATGGATGCGGATTGTTAGCTGTCTTCCTGTTTGTCCTATATAGTGTTTTGTGCAGTCCTTGCATGGTATTTTGTAAACTAAATTACAAAAAATTACTATTTAGTAATTCTATCTTCTGTAGATGAAGAACAGTAGAGGTCCTTTGCAGGTCTGTGAGAGTGTTGTCCTGAGCTGGGGTAGGGCTGACTGCAGGGAATGTAGGTAGCGACGCATGGCTGCAAGGGTGGAGCGGAGGATCCGGAGGGAGGTCTGAGGCTTCGGATTTGTTGTAGGTACAGGTTGTCCTGGTTGGGTCCAAATTTTGTTGGTTGGAATGTAGTTCGGAGTCCGTGTGGGATCAGTCGGTTCCGTAGGCAGCTGCTGAGGAAGGAGATTTGGCTGTGTTAGCGAGTCTGTTTGAGAACGTGGATGAAGAGCTTCTGTGCAGAGGAGATGACCTGGGGGGTGCAGTGAGAGAGAGACTCACTAAAATCCTTGTAGAGGGAGGAAGAGAGCTTCTTCAAGGAAGGCATCCTTGCAAGAGGATTCGCAGTAGGTTAAAATCTTCGGGTAAAAAATGAGGTCTGCAGATGCTGGAGATCAGAGCTGAAAATGTGTTGCTGGTTAAAGCACAGCAGGTTAGGCAGCATCCAAGGAATAGGAAATTCGACGTTTCGGGCATAAGCCCTTCATCAGGAATGATGAATTTTCAGCAGTAATTAACACAGCTTTTAGGCCATTAAATGCATTTTCTGACATTCCACCATCCACTGAAGCTTTCTGCACTTCTTCAACAAGTCAGTCAGTGGAGGACCCACCTCTAAATTTATGTGTAAATTTCTGATAGAAGCCACTCAGTCTGAGTAATCATTGTACTTTCCTCTTTGTTGATGGTGTGAGAACCTCCCCAGTAACCTTTGTTTCTACATCCTGTGGGACCATTTTTTCCCAGTTCAATGACAAGGCCCAAGAATGTGACTTGGGTTTTTACAAAATCACCTGTAGCCAGGTTTATCACCAAGCCTACCTCCCAAAGTCCATCAAACAACTCTGATAGATGCTCCAACTGTTCGTTCCATGTGTGACTAAAAATCACCAAATTGTCGATGTGCATCACACAATTGGATAACCCTGAAATGAATTTCTTGGTTAGTCTTTGAAATGTAGCTGGCTCATTTTTCAAGCTTAATGGTATGACTTTAAACAGGTACAGCCCATCCTATGTCGCAAAAGTTGAAATTTCCTTGCTTTTTCAGATAAAGCTATCTGTCAGTATCCTCTGAATAAGCCCAACTTTGGAATATAATTTGCCTGTCTCACCTTCTCATTACAATCTTCCAAACCTGGGATAGGATATGAATCAGACTGTGTAACTGCGTTGACTTTGTGGTAGTCCACACATACTTGTTAGGTTCCATTCGGTTTTGACACCATTACAATGGGTATGCTCCATTCGCTCCAAATCAAATATGTTGTCTTGGAGAATGCACTTAACCTCTTTTTGAACCTGTGCCTTTAAAGAGTTACATCTATAAGGATGTTGCTTAACTGGAACAGCATTTCCTATATCTGGACCATGCATAATCAGGTTAGTACTTCCCAGCTTATTTCCACATATTTGTCATAACTTTAATAAGTGATCAGGGCATTTTGACTTTCCTCTAGAAGGTAAACCTATAATTTTCCTGAAGAAGGGCTCATGCCCGGAACATGGATTCTCCTGCTCCTTGGATGCTGCCTGACCTGCTGCGCTTTTCCAGCAACACATTTTCAGCTCAAACCTATAATTTTCCCAATATTTGAGAACTTCCCCAATGTCCAATTTGATTTGAGAAATGTCCAATTCAGAATCGTCTGAACTTAGTTCTTCACTCTGTGTTGTAATCAGTAAGACATTCTCCTTTTCTGTCCCTTCTGCATAAGTATACCTTTTGAGCATATTCACATGAGCACTCTGTGAGATTTCTTCCTATCTGGCATTCTTATCGAATCATTCACCTCATTCAATTTCCTTTTGATTTGACAAGGCATGCTAGATTTTGACTTTAAAAGTTCACTTACGACTGGAAGTAACACTAATACTTTATCACCATTCACAAAATTACAAATTTTTCCTTTCTAGTCTGCTTAGCTTTTGATCAATGCTTTACTGCTTTTAAATGCTGTCTAGCCAACACACTCAAATAGTAGCCCGCTATCCATGCCAAATTAACGGCAGGAGGCTGGGAGAGCACAGCAAGGCAGGCAGCATCGACAGGCAGGAAACTGGGAGAACACAGCAAGGCAGGCAGCATCGACCGGCAGGAGGCTGGGAGAACACAGCAAGGCAGGCAGCATCGACAGGCAGGAGGCTGGAGGAACACAGCAAGGCAGGCAGTATCAGGAGATGCAGTCCTGAAGAAGGGTTACTCTTGAAACATTGACTTTTGCAGCTCCTGCTCCCTCCATTCTTAAACAGGGGTGTTATAATGGCTGTTGTCCAAAGTTCTGGGAGCCTTCCAGAATGTTCTGTGGCCTTTGGCCAATGGGGAGGTGAATGCGGTTCAAAGTATCCAATGGGGTCCCACCAACACTGTTGCCATGCCAGCTGGTTCAAAGTGCACAGCCTCAGGCACTGGTTGGGAGTCAAGGTGCTGGAAAGTCTGAATGATACTTCTGCAATACACAACCCCTAGGCTGATTGTAACTAGTTAGATTAGATTCCTTATGGTGTGAAAACAGGCCCTTTGGCCCAACCAGTCCACACTGACCCACTGAAGAGTAATCCACCCAGCTGCAAATGTGTTGCTGGTCAAAGCACAGCAGGCCAGGCAGCATCTCAGGAATAGAGAATTTGACGTTTCGAGCATAAGCCCTTCATCAGGAATAAGAGAGAGAGCCAAGCAGGCTAAGATAAAAGGTAGGGAGGAGGGACTAGGGGGAGGGGTGATGGAGGTGGGATAGGTGGAAGGAGGTCAAGGTGAGGGTGATAGGCTGGAGTGGGGTGGGGGCGGAGAGGTCAGGAAGAGGATTGCAGGTTAGGAGGGCGGTGCTGAGTTGAGGGAACCGACTGAGACAAGGTGGGGGGAGGGGAAATGAGGAAACTGGAGAAATCTGAATTCACACCTTGTGGTTGGAGGGTTCCCAGGCAGAAGATGAGGCGCTCCTCCTCCAGCCGTCGTGTTGTGTGTGTAACCCACCTAGACCCACTTCTCTCTGACTAACAGACCTAACACTACGGGCAATTTAGCATAGCCAATTCACCTGACCTGCACAGTTTTGGATTGTGGGAGGAAACTGGAGCACCCAGAGGAAACCCACGCAGACACATGGAGAATGTATAAATTCCACACAGACAGGCTGGAATTGAACCTGGGACCCTGGTGTTGTGAGGCAGCAGTGTTAACCACTGAGCCACTGTGCCACCCATAAAGAATTCCCTGAATCTTTGTGACCTTAAACAGACAATTGTTTGCAGCAAACTGCCTATTCTCCAGGACAACATTGACAACAACACTGTACAATCCTGTCATGTCAACCACCGCAAGACATGTCAGAGTGTTGGCACGGTTACCACCATGACACGTGGGGATACCACCCGCCGTGGCAACATTGTCGATCGCACACACTGCAGGCATAGATGCTCTGAGGCATGGTACATTGGCATGACTAAGCAGACGCTATGACAACAGATGATTGGACATCACACAGCAATCAACAGACAGGAGTGTTCCCTCCCAGTCAGAGAATACTTTGGTGGTTTGAGACATTCGGCCTTGGACCTTCGGGTGAGCATCCTCCATGGTGGACCTTGGGATAGGCAACAGCACAAAGTGGCTGAGCAAAGGCTGATAACCAAGTTTGGTACCCATGGGGATGACCTCAACCGAGACCGTGGGTTCATGTCACCCAACAAGTGACCCCATTGCACTACAAACACACACATACACACGCGCACACATACACGCACACACGCACTCACACAGACCCTCTTTCATAACACGCTCTCTCTCGTGCACACACAGATTCACCCTCCACACACATACCAATGCACACCCTCTCACAGGCTTATACTCCGTCACACCCACACACACACTTGCCCAAGCTTTCACAAACACAAACGCACATTCTCTCACATGCACTCACACTCACACTCACTCTCACTCTCTCATGCACACATACACATTTAAGTCTATGGGGTGAATGTATGTTTGCAGAATTATATTTGCAGATACATTCTATTTTGCTCAATAGGTGCACAATCTGCAGGCAGTCAATCCATGTAGTATTTTGCAATTTCCAACTTGGAAATAGAACCACTCTGACTCAAGACTAGGATACAGACAGAACCGACCTCAAAACTTTAATGCATTGTTTGAGCTGAGATGTCACCTTTAGTTATAAAATCTTCAGTTATCTCAAGCAGGTGACTTAAAAGAAGTTCTGAGATTTACATATTAATGAACCAAAACTTGCAACCCATTCTAAAAGATGAAAGACTTAACAATTCAGCTTTGTTCAATGTATCATTTAGCTTCATGACACTGTAATCTTTTGCTATAAATTCTGTGACCTATGATCTTATACTCCACAACCACCTGATGAAGGAGCAGCATTCCTAAAGTTAGTGCTTCCAAATAAACCTGTTGGACTATAACCTGGTGTTGTGTGATTTTTAACTTTGCCCACCCCAATCCAACACTGGCTCCTCCACATCACCAGTACAGGTACAACACTGACTTTTTTTTAATTTCAAAAATATACTTTATTCATAAAATAATTTGATGGTCTGTACAGTTGGTCATGCCATACATATGTAAACATTTACATACAGAGATCAGAATTTATCATTTTTATATACAGGTTTGTACATTTTTCAATCATTTGCCCATATATTGAGCCGAGGCGTCAGCAGAACCCAACTGACTGCATGGGCCCCCTGTTCTTCTTAGGCAGGCAGATGTTACAGGGTGGTCTTTCCCCACCGCGCCTTGGCGGCAGCTGCCCCAAGTACAGGTACAACACTGACATCTACCTGCCCATGTGGAAAATTGCCCAGGTCTGTCCCGTAAACAAGCAGCAGGACAAATCCAACCCTGATGACAAATCATTTACGTTATGGTACACAGGCAGTTCTTCTCCTTGTGATGGTTGTGTTCTTGTGCAACCCTACGTTACAGAAAAATCGCGCTTTAGAAACAGCGCTTAAAGTATTGGCGATGTAATCATGTTACAGTCAACGCACGTTTTAAAAGTTCTGCTTTAGAAACTATGTCTCCAATTCATCAATCGTGTTACAGCAAATTCGAGTCAATGAAATGTGTGTTACAACAGAACGACCTGCATGTCATGCTGAGAAGGTTCCTTGTTGATCAAACTTCCAGCCATTCCATCTGGAATCACATCATCATGGCTTGAGGTAATATTCTCTTTGATAGCTGGTTCTACGAAACGCCTTGGGATGTTTTACTACATTAAAGGTGCAAAGTAAATACAAGTCATTGTCATTGTATCTTCAATGAGTGCAGTCAAAAGCACTCCATATGGATGAAAGCACTTTGCAATTCATCCATTTTACAGCGAAACTTGATTCAGCAGCACTATTGTCATCATTAGCATAAAACAGACAGGGGATTTAATAAATGGGCATGAATAAGTTAGCAGAGAACTCCATTGAAGTATAAATGGTCCCATAAATAAGATTATTTTGTTTAAAAACAAAGAAGTAACACTGAAACTGCACAAATCATTTGCCTGACTGTAATTATTCGGTTTTGGCTCAGGAGAGATCTGTATCTGAGATGTGAGCAGAGACTCGAAAATATGGGATCTTCACGTTGAAACACGAAAGGCTAAGAGGAGATTAGGCATTGATGTTCAGACTGGATTCTGAAATCTGTCCTCATTGTTCATAGAGTCCATACAGTGCAGAAAGAGGCCATTGAGTCTACACCAACCCTCCAAAGAGTATTCCACACAAACCCAGCCTTTTACCTTCACATTTCCTATGGCTAATCCAACTAACCTGAGCATCCCTGACACTATGGCCAATTTGTTGTGGTTCTGCTCGCCGAGCTGGAAGTTTTTGCTGCAAACGTTTCGTTCCCTGGCTAGGGAACATCATCAGTGCTGTTGGAGCCTCGTGTGAAGCCATATCTCATTCCTGATGAAGGGCTTATGCCCGAAACGTCGAATTTCCTATTCCTTGGATGCTGCCTAACCTGCTGTGCTTTAACCAGCAACACATTTTCAGCTGTGATCTCCAGCATCTGCAGACCTCATTTTTTACCCGTGTTAATTACTGCCCCAGTATGAGCCACAGCTAATTACGTAAACCCATTCAAGGTGGCTATCGATGCAAGTGATGTGGCTGTCGGTGCTGTACTCTTGCATGAAGACAACAAGAAGATAGAATAATCTATTGGATATTTTCTCCAGAAATCTGAATCATCTTCAACAAAAATATTCCATAATTGAGAAGGAGACCTTGAGTTTGATGTGGGTGTTCTAGCATTCCAACATTTATATTGCCAGAAATGTGCATAATATGATAATTCTTTTTCTGATCATGATATCCCAAAAGTTTTGGGAAAAATAATGATAAAAATTCCATACTGTTTAGATGGAGCTTATTATCACAGCCATTCAGCTTGGAAATTATACATATGCCATGGCGAGAAAATGAAATTGCCAATGCTTTGTTGCAACTTTGATGAAGGAAGATAGAGGCATTCGGTAACAAGAAAAAATGAACTGTAGTCATGAATGTTTGCATGCTTAGTGTTAATGTAACTTATTTGTGCATTAATGTATAAATATATAATGTAATATATATTTATTGTAGTGTACTAATAGCATAAAACTAAAGGTTTGTAATAATGAAGCCATCTTTGTATATTGATTTTTTAAAGCAGTGGTGGTATGATGATACAAGAAAAGTTGAGACAGAGATGGAGAGCTGTCTGCTTTAAGCCAATCAAGAAAACAACTTGTGAGGACTAGTGATTTTTTAAAATGTTGGAATAATAGAAATAGCCTGAATGGGTGGGGTCAAGCTCCCACAAGGTCAGGATTTTTAGTTTTAGCTTTAAGAAGTTGCTGGGGTCTTCAAGCTGAATGTGGAAGCCCTTATTCCTCTGTCTGTTACAGCTAAAAGCTGGGGTTCTCTTCCTGCCGCTAGAATTGCATGTGAGACAATCTGTTTTACTGAATTTGTCTTTGCCAAGGGTGTGTTTATGGGATGTTACTGTATTGGAACAGTTAATGAGTAGGTTTTGTTTTGTTTAGAATTTCAATAGTTACAGTTAAGCCAATTCTTTTTATTTTATTTTGCCTGCATTTTAATTGTAGTGTATGAATAAAGGATATGTTGCTTCAAGCCTGATAGCTTGATCAATCAGATTACATCTGAAACACAACACCTGGCACTTGCCTTTAAAATGAGAAAAAGTAAGGGTCTAGGCTATCTCCTTGCCATTTTTTGAGGGGTTAGGTTAGAGTTATGGGTCTGGTCAATAATATTGGTTGACTGGCAGAAGGTTAGAAATCACATGACCCCAGATTATAGTTCATTTGGAAGCACTAGCTTTCGGAGCGCTGCGCCTTTGTCCAGTGAAGTGCTCTGAAAACGTGTAATTTCAAACTAACCTGGTGTCATGCAACTTCTGACCTTGTCCACTCCAGTCCAGTACCAGCACCTCCAACTCATGACTGGCAGGAGACAGAGAGAAGGGATAAATGGGTCTTTTTCAGGATGGCAGCTGGTGACTAGATTCATTCCACAGGGATCAGTGTTGGAACCACAATTTTTCATGTTATGCATTAACGGTCTGCATGAAGGAACTGAGCGCAATGTTTTTAGATGGCACAAAGGTAGGTGAAGGGATGGCCCGTGTTAAATATTTAGAAAGGCTGTGGGCGGCACGGTGGCACAGTGGTTAGCACTGCTGTCTCACAGCGCCTGAGACCTGGGTTCAATTCCCGACTCAGGCGACTGACTGTGTGGAGTTTGCACGTTCTCCCCGTGTCTGCGTGGGTTTCCTCCGGGTGCTCTGGTTTCCTCCCACAGTCCAAAGATGTGCGGGTCAGGTGAATTGGCCATGCTAAAATTGCCCGTAGTGTTAGGTAAGGGATAAATGTAGGGGTATGGGTGGGTTGCGCTTCGGCGGGTCGGTGTGGACTTGTTGGGCCGAAGGGCCTGTTTCCACACTGTAAGTAATCTAATCTAAGTAATCTAATCTAATCTAAGGACTCGGATAGAGCAGGAGAGTAGGCAAAGATGAGACATATGGAGTACAATTTGTGAAAGTGTGAGGTTATGCACATTAGTCGGAAAACTAGAGGCATAGACTATTTTGGAAATGGGGAAATGACTTCAGAAATCTGAAGCACAAAGGGATTTGGGAGTTCTCATTCAGGATTCTCTTACATTTACCATGCAGTTTCAGTTGACTGTTAGGAAGATAAATGAAGTGTTAAAATTCATTTTGAGAGGGCAAGGATACAAGAGCAGGGATATATTGCTGAGACTATATAATGTCAAGAGAGTAGTGCTGGAAAAGCACAGCAGGTCAGGCAGCAGCTGAGGAGCAGGATAATCAATGTTTCGGGCATAAGCTCTTCATCGAGAATGAGGCTTATGGGTCTGGGTGAGAGATAAATGGGAGAGGGGTGGGTTTGGGGGAAGGGGAGAAAGTGATAGGTGGATAAAGGTGAGGGAGAAGGTGATAGGTCAGAGGGGGGAGTGATGGACAGGTATGGAGGGTGTTGCTGAGTTGGAGGCTTGGGACTGGGATAATGTGGGGGAGGGGGAAATGAGGGAGCTGTTGAAATCCACATTTATCCCATGTGGTTGCAGGGTCCCAAGGTGGAATATGAGGCGTTCCTCCTCCAGGCTTCGAATGGTAACGGTTTGGTGATGGAGGAGGTCCAAGGCCTGCATGTTCTTGACTGAGTGGGAGGGGAGTTGAAGTATTCAGTCATGGGGTGGTGGGGTTGGTGGGTGCGGGTGTCCCAAAGATGCTCTCTAAAACAGTCTGTAAGAAGGCAGCCTGTCTCCCTGATGTAGAGGAGACCACGCCGGGTGCAATGGATGCGGTAGATGACTTTGTTTGAGGTACAGGTAAATTTCTGATGGATGTGGAAGGATCCCTTGGAGCCTTGGATGCAGGTGAGGGGAGTGGTGTGGATGCAGGTTTTGCACTTCCTGCGGTGTCAGAGAAAGGTGCCAGGAGTGGGGTATGGGCTGGTGGGGGGTGTAGACCTGGCAAGGGAGTTGTAGAGGGAATGGTCTCTCCGGAACGCTGATAGGGGTGGCAAAGGAAATATATCTCTGGTGGTCGGGTCCATTTTGAGGCGGTGGAAGTGACAGAAGATGATGCGTTGTATGTAGAGGTTGGTGAGGTGGAAGGTGGACCTGGGGGGTTTGTACTTGTTGCATTGGGAGGGGTAGAGTTCAAGGGTGGTGGTGCATAAAGTAGAGGAGATGCGCTGGAGGGCATAGCCAACCACGTGGGAAGGGAAATTGCAATCGTGGAAGATGGAGGCGATCTGGGACTTTCTGAGGTGATCCTGGAAACTAATGTGGCGGAGGCAGAGGAATTGGGAATAAAGGATAGCATTTTTATAGGAGGCAGGGTGGGAGCAGATGTTGTCTAGATAGCTGTGGGAGTCAGTGGGCTTGTAGTAGATGTCTGTGGTTAGTCGGTCGCCAGAGATGGAGATGGAGAGGTCCAGGATGGGGAGGGATGTTTCCAAGATGGTCCAGGTGAATTTGAGGTTGGGGTGGAAGCTGTTGGTAAAGTTGATGAACTGTTCAACCTCCTCGTGGGAGCATGAGGTGGCACCGATACAGTCATCGATGTAGCAAAGGAACATGTGGGGAATGGTGCTGGTAGAAGTGCGGAATCCAACGTATCCAACAAACAGGCAGGCATAGCTGGGGCCCATGCCGGTGCCTGTGGCTACCTCTTTGGTTTGGAGGAAGTGGGAGGATTGGAAGGAGAAGTTATTGAAGGTGAGAACCAGCTCAGCCAGGCGGATGAGGGTGTCAGTGGAAGGGTACTGTTTGGAATGGCGTGAGAACGTTTGGAACATTTGGATGGCTTGGATGGTGGATCGATGTGTACAGGGACTGGATGTCCATGGTAAAGATTAGGTATTGGAGACCGAGAAACGAAAATCTTGGAGGAGTTGAAGGGCATGGTGGTGTCCTGAATGTAGTTGGGGAGTTCCTGGACTAAGGGGAACAAGACGGTGTTGAGGTAGGAAGAGATGAGTTCAGTGGGACAGGCGCAGGCTGAGACAATGGGTTGACTGAGGAAGTCAGGTTGTGAATCTTAGGAAGGAGGTAGAATCGGGCAGTGCGGGGTTCACGGATGATGAGGTTGGAGGCTGTGAATGGGAAACCCCCAGAGGTGATAAAGTTGTGATGGTCTGGGAAATGATGAACCTTCCCTCCATCATAAGGTCAGAAGTGGAGCTGTTTGTGATGATTACACAGTGCTCAGCACTATTTGTGATTCCTCAGACACTGAAGCAGTCCAAGTTCAAATGCAAAAAGATCTGGACAATGTCCAGGCTTGGGCTGACAAGGGACAAGTAACATTGACACCACACAAATGCCAAGAAATGACTGTCATTAAAAGAAGGCAATCTAATGACCGCCCCTTGACATCACTGTTACCATCACTGAATCCCCAACTATCAATATCCTGAGGGTTATCATTGACCAGAAACTCAACTAGACTCATCACATAAACACAATGGCTACAAGAGCAGGTCAGAGGCTGGGAATACTGTGATCAGTAACTCACCTCTTAATTCATGGAATCTCATAGAATCTTGTAGAATCCCTGATAGTGTGGAAAGGGGCCATTCAGCCCATCGAGTCTGCACTGACTCTGAACAGCATCCCACCCGGACCCATGCAGGTAGAAAGGGCTGCATTTGTTGCTGTGAATTCTGATGTCTTAGTAGATGGTAAGTGGTCATTTTCTGAGATTTTATAACTGTCAATAAAACCAAGTGGCTTGCTTGGCCATTTCTTTGTCCATATTGCTGTGGAGGAGAAAGTGAGGTCTGCAGATGCTGGAGATCAGAGCTGAAAATGTGTTGCTGGAAAAGCCCAGCAGGTCAAGCAGCATCCAAGGAACAGGAAATTCGACGTTTCGGGCATAAGCCCTTCATCAGGAATGAGGAAAGTGTGTCCAGCAGGCTAAGATAAAAGATAGGGAGGAGGGACTTGGGGGAGGGGCGATGGAGATGTGATAGGTGGAAGGAGGTCAAGGTGAGGGTGATAGGCCGGAGTGTGGTGGGGGCGGAGAGGTCAGGAAGAAGATTGCAGGTTAGGAAGGCGGTGTTGAGTTCGAGGGATTCGACTGAGACAAGGTGGGGGGAGTGGAAATGAGGAAACTGGAGAAATCTGAGTTCATCCCTTGTGGTTGGAGGGTTCCCAGGCGGAAGATGAGGCGCTCTTCAACAAGCTCTTCTTCTTTACCATAACAACACGATGATTGGAGGAAGAGCGCCTCATCTTCCGCCTAGGAACCCTCCAACCACAAGGGATGAACTCAGATTTCTCCAGTTTCCTCATTTCCCCTCCCCCCACCTTGTCTCAGTCGAATCCCTCAAACTCAGCACCGCCTTCCTAACCTGCAATCTTCTTCCTGACCTCTCCGCCCCCACCACACTCCGGCCTATCACCCTCACCTTGACCTCCTTCCACCTATCACATCTCCATCGCCCCTCCCCCAAGTCCCTCCTCCCTATCTTTTATCTTAGCCTGCTGGACTCACTTTCCTCATTCCTGATGACGGGCTTATGCCCGAAACATCGAATTTTCTGTTCCTTGGATGCTGCCTGACTTGCTGCGCTTTTTCAGCAACACATTTTCAGCTCCCATATTGCTGTGGGTCTGGAGTCACATGTAGACCAGATCAGGTAAAGAAAGCATTTTTCCTTCTTTGAAGGACATTTCTGAACCAGATGGGTTTTCACAACAATTGGTCAGCAGTCCTGCAAGGCCTTTAATTCCTGATTTTTAAAGATGAAAACTACCATCTGGAGGTCTCTAACCCTGCAACCTCCCCCACCCCCAGAATGTTGTGCAGCTCTCTGGATTAGAACTCTCATGGAAATACCATTACACCATAACCTTCCCCAAGACTTCAAGTCTTTAGACAAACCCATAATCCCAAGAATCAACCGAGTGCAGGTGGCCAAAAGAGTGGACAGCATGTTAGTGCTCCTAGTATACCCTGTACAGTTAGAATAAAACTTCTTTGTATTTATATTCTGTATCTTTTAGATAAAGCTTGACATTCCATTTGCCTCCTTGATTACAGAATCTATTTAAGCTTTACTTTGTGCTTAATTTGACTTCCCGTAGTGAGGCAAACCAACCAATCACTTTACCTCACTTGGGTCAAGTCGGCGTCCACCCTTTGCTGCCATCAATTGGTCTAGTTATTTTTAAAAAACTTTGCCATGGGGGCAGGTGGCAAGGGCAGCGCTCATATTCAACGCTGGTTGCATGATTGCTTTCTTCAGGCACTTCAGAGGACAATGGATTTCCATTGCTGTGAGATCACTTTAATTCAGCAAAAAAAGTACTAATTCCTGGATATTTCATGCGAATAGATTACTTTGCGTCCAATAAATTAAGTTAGAGCTCTGATATATATGACTAAATCTGCCAACAAAAGGTCATATATTACAGGGTACTCATAGACCAAGCAATTCGGAACAGCCTGCTTCCGCACTCTGTCTTCACCCAACAGTATCCCCAGTTTTGTCTCCCTCCCCCCGAGCCACTCACCATCCTGGTTTGGAAATATATCGCCGTTTTTTCACTTTCGCTCGCTCAAAATGCTGGAATTTCCTCTTTATGGGCATTGCAGGTCAACCCAAAGCAGGTGGACTGTTGCGGTTCAAGAAGGCAGCTCACCCTCATCTTCTCAAAGGGCAACACGGGACAGGCAATAAATGCTGACTCAGCCAGTGATGCCCATGTCCCCAGACTTTATAAAGTAAAATAAAATGTTCCAATCCTGAAAGTGATAATTCATTTTGGTGTAACTGTCGAATGCGAGTAGTTTATCAGCGCACCAGTAGAGAGTAGCCCCTTGAGTCTGTTCCCCTTTTGACAGTGGTGGACACCAATTAGCATTCTGAGTGAAAGTCCTCCTGCTTCTCAGTCCAAAGGTTATGGGTTCAGGTCCTTTCAGTCTGAAAGTTATAATTAAAGCTGGCACTCCATTACAATGGGAGTACTGCACCTTTGGAAGTGTTGTTTTTGGGTGCGATGTTAAACTAAAATGCTATCAGGTGAATGTAAAAAATTTTATTTTGAAGAATAGCAGGGAAGCATTCCCCATGTCCTCACCAACATTTATACCTCAGTCAACATCACAGCGAGAGGTTATCTGACCATAATCACATTGCTGTTTTTGGAAGCTTACTTTTGTGAATTGTAGCCATGATGTGGAGGTGCCTGTGTTGGACTGGGGTGGTCAAAGTCAGGAGTCACATGACACTTGGTTATAATCCAACAGGTTTATTTGAAATCACAATCTTTCGCAGTATTGCTCCTGAAGAGCTTGTGATTTCAAATCAATCTGTTGGACTATTATGTGATGTGATGTGACCTCTCATTTTGTGTAAATTAGTTAATGCATTTCCTATATTATACCAGCGACTATCCTTTGAATATATGAATTAGGAACACCTTGTCCAGACCATTCATAGGATTTTATATACTTCAATCCTGTTACCTCCCATCCTTCTAACCTCAGTTTTAAAAAGTCCAGGATGTCTAACCATTCCACTTAAGGTAACCATCTAATTCTAAATATCAATCGAATAAACTTTCAGTGAACTGCCTCCAAAACATTTCTGTTGGTCCTTAAATCAGGAGACCAAAACCGCACACAGTATTCGAGATGTGGGAAATCATGTTCCACAAACTTGACTGAGTTTTTTGAAGAAGTAACAAAGAGGATTGATGAGGACAAAGTAGTGGATATGATCTAGATGGACTTCAGTAAAGTGTTCGACAAGGTTCCCCATGGGAGGTTGGTTAGCAAGGTTAGATCTCATGGAATATAGGGAGAACTAATCATTTGGATACAGAACTGGCTCAAAGGTAGAAGACAGAGGGTGGTGGTAGAGGGTTCTTTCTCAGACTGGAGGCCTGTGACCATTGGAGTGCCACAAGGATCGGTGCTGGGCCCTCTACTTTTCATCGTTTATATAAATGATTTGGATGTGAGCGTAAGAGCTATAGTAAGTAAGTTTACAGATGACACCAAAATTGGAGGTGCAGTGGCCAGCGAAGGAGGTTACCTCAGATTACAACAGGATCTTGATCAGATGGGCCAATGGGTAAAGGAATGGCAGGTGGAATTTAATTAAATAATTGTGAGGTGCTGCATTTTGGGAAAGCAAATCTTAGCAGGACTTATACACTTAATGATAAGGTCCTAGGGAGTGTTGCTGAACAAAGGAGGCCTTGGAATGCAGATTCATAGCTCTTTGAAAGTGGAATTGCAGGTGGATAGGATAGTGAAGAAGGTGTTTGGTATGCTTTCCTTTATTGATCAGAGCATTGAGTACAGGAGTTGGGAGGTCATGTTGCGGCTGTACAGGACATTGGTTAGGCCACTGTTGGAATATTACGTGCAATTCTGGTCTCCCTCCATTCGTAAAGATGTTGTGAAACTTGAAAGGGTTCAGTATAAATTTGCAAGGATGTTGCCAGGGTTGGAGGATTTGAGCTACAGGGAGATGTTGAATAGGCTGGGCTGTTTTCTCTGGAGTGTCGGTGGCTGAGGGGTAACCTTATAGAGGTTTACAAAATTATGAGGAGCATGGATAGGATAAGTAGACAAAGTCTTTTCCCTGGGGTCAGGGAGCCCGGAACTAGAGGGCATAGGTTTAAGTTGAGAGGGGAAAGATATAAAAGAGACCTCAGGGGCAACTTTTTCACACAGAGGGTGGTGCGTGTATAGAATGAGCTGCCAGAGGAAGTGGTGGAGGTTGATGCAATTGCAACATTTAAAAGGCATTTGGATGGGTATATGAATAGGAAGGGTTTGGAGGGATCTGGGCTGGGTGCTGGCAGGTGGGACTAGATTAGGTTGGGATATCTGATCAACATGGATGGGTTGGACTGAAGAGCCTGTTTCCGTGCTGTACATTTCTGTGACTCCATGACTATATTTTGTTTCACCAATGCTACTTATAATTGAAGCATAACATTATTACTTTTTGTTAAATTCCTCTTGAAACAAAGGATAACATTCTAATCCTGCATTACCTATGTAATAACGTTTTCTGGCTCATATGCTTGAAAACATACACCCCTCTTCATCTTGGAGTTTCTCAGCCATTTTCTGCTTCTTTGCTTTTTTAATCTTCCTCCTAAATTGAACAACGTCACATTTTCCCATGTTGCATTCCATCTGCCATATTTACCCATTCACTCAACCTATCTATATCTTTCTTATGCCTTCTTCACAACATATTCTCCTATCTAACACTCCTCACTTTCTCCTATATTCTCCTAATTATCTTTGTGCCATTTACAGAAGTAGCTACTGTACCTTTGTTCCCCATATCTAGAACAGGATATAAGTTGTAAGGTTTACCCCATCTAACCAAAGAAACAGTGGTCCATTTATGCAGACGGCATGCATACTCTGTTTTCTCGCAGACAACCAGTCTTCGATTAGTGCTCTACACTTTGAGCTCCTATTTTATGGGATAACGTTTTTTTTCCTGTGACTGTAAAGCACTGTGCTATATCCTGGCTGGGCTCAATGGAGACTCTATAGAAATGCACGTTCTTTTTACCCACTTCGATACCATGGCCTATAATATCTTCGCCAAAAGTCAATAAAATGTGGAGCCGAAGAAAGCATAGCAGGTCAAATGGCATCAGATGAGCAGGAGGGGCTGACATTTCTGGTCAGAATATTTCATCAGGACTTGGGGATGAGGAAGGGGGCAGTGAAATAAATAGACAGAGAGGGTGGGGCTGGGGGAAAGGTAGGTGGGGTGGCGGTGGTGGATGCAGGTAGGAGGTGATTGTGATTGGTCTGGGCAGGGTAGATATATGGGAAGGAAGATAGACAGATGAGGTCAGGTCACGGAGGGGGGAGGGGTGCAGGGCAGAAACAGAGGGCTGGGCATGGAATGAGGTCGGGGTGGGGAGATGTGAAAGCTGGTGAATTCTACGTTGATGCCGTATGGTTGATTGCCAAAAAAAATCATCAATCTCAGTTTTGAAATCTTTGAGTCCCCAAACCTCAAAAGCTTCATGGAGGGTGAGTTGCAGATTTTTTTTCTCCTCCTTTAACCAGACGCTCTCCTGAGAAAAGGACAACAGAAGCTTCTGGAACTAGGGCATCAGTTTTTGAGAGACTGAAGAGGACCATCAAACCCACAGAAAGCAGCGTTAAACTTTGAGCAATCCCTTTGCACAGTCCACTTTTGCACTGTGTATTCAACGCCCATTGGCACCTGAGAATTTCTTTCAAGGCCATATACGTGTCGCTGAACCCTGATTTGTATCGTCTCATGAGATACCAGTCTGTTTTTCTCAACTGTACGTTATGAGGCCGCACCAAAATGACAGTGAAATCTTCATGTATGAGAAGGACGTAGTAAGTGCTGTGTTGTAATTATAACCATTGCTATTCAAGGTCAAAAATCAACCTTATTGATTCCTTTGGTGCTATCTGATCAAAGATAGAAAAAAATGGATCACAAACAGAAATTGTAGGAGAAAGCTCAGCAAGTCTGGCAGTATGTGTGGAGAGAAACCAGAGTTAATGTTTCAGGTACAATGATCCTTCCTCAGAACTGACCAGCAATTTCTGTTTTTGTTTTAGATTTCCAGCGTCTGCAGTTCTTTTGGTTTTTTGACAAGGGAATGTATCTGCTCAGAAGGGCAGATGATAGCCCAGTGATATGATTATGAGACTATTAATCCAGAAATGAGGACAAAGTGAGGACTGCAGATGCTGGAGATCAGAGTCAAAACGTCAGGCACTGGAAAAGCACAGCAGGTCAGGCAGCATCCGAAGAGCAGGAAAGTCTCCGTTTCAGACATAAGTCGTTCATCAGGCATGTGGGGGGGGACAGGGGATGCAAAGGGGGCTGAGTGATAAATGAGAGCAGGGTGGGGCTGGGAGGAAGGTAGCTGGGAAGGTAGCTGGTGAATGCACGTGGGGGGGGGGTGATGGTGATAGTTCGGAGGGGAGTGTGGAGCACATAGGTGGGAAGAAAGATGAACAGGGAGGACAGGTCAAGAGGGCAGTGCTGAGTTGGAGGGTTGGAGAGATGAGGTGGGGGAAGGAAGATATAGAAACTGGTGAAATCGACGTTGATGCCCTGTGGTTGGAGGGTCCCAAGGCAGAAGATGTTTTCTTCCTCAAGTTATCGGGTGGCTAGACTTTGGCAGTGGAGGAGGCCTAGGACTTGCATGTCCTTGGCGGAGTGGAAGGGGGAGTTGAACTGGTCAGCTACAGTGTGGTGGGGATGTTTAGTGCGTGTGTCCCAGAGATGTTCTCTGAAACGTTCCTTGAGTTGGCATCCTGCCTGCCCAATGTACAGGAGACCACATCAAGAGCGAGGGGCACAGCAGATGACGTGCTAGGATGTGCAGGGAAATCTCTGCTGAATATGGAAGGATCTTTTGGGCCCTTGGATGGAGGTGAAGGGGGTGGTGGAGTGCAAGTTTTACACCTCTTGCGGTGTCAAGGGAAGGTGCTGGGAGTGAACGATGGGTTGGTGGACGGGTATGATCCTAACGAGGGAGTCATGGAGGGAATGATATCTGTGGAATGCTGATAGAGGTGGGGAAGGGAAATATATCTCTGGTGTTGGAGTTTGACTGTAGGTGGCAGAAATGGCGGAGGATGGTGCGCTGTATCCGGAGATTAGTGGGGCGGAAGGTGACAACCAGGAGTGTTCTGTCCTTGTTGTGGTTGAAGGGTGGGTTTCAAGGCTGGAGGTGTGGGAAGTGGAGGAGATGAGCTGGAGAGCATTATTGACCACATGGAAGGGGAAATTATTGATCTTGAAGTTGGAGGCCATCTGGGATGTTCGGAATAGAACTGCTGTGGGAGTCGGTGGGTTTGAAGTAGACATCCATGTCGAGTCATTCACTGGAAATGGAAATGGAGAGGTCTAGGAAGGGGAGGAAGATGTCTGAGATGGTCCAGGTGAAACTGAGGTCAGGGTGGAAGAAGCTTGTGAAGTTGATGAACTGTCCAACATCCTTAGTGCAGTGGAGGAAGAGATGGGGAATGTTGCCAGTGTAACTGCAGAAGATGGACTATTCCATGTATCCAACGAAGAGGTAGGCATAGCTGGGGCCCATGTAGGTGCCCTTGGCTCCCCCTTTGGTCTGAAGGGTCAAACCCACAGATACCTGGACTAACCTCATCCACCTCCAGCCATTGTAAAAACACAATTCCTTATTCACAATTCCTCCGCCAACACCATATCTGCTCCCAGGAGGATCAATTCTACTCCAGAACACCCCAGATGGCCTGCTACTTCAAGGACTGCAATTTCCCTCCCACGTGATCAACAATACCCTCCAGCACATTTCCTCCACTTCCCATACCTCCGACCTTGAACCCCACCCCTCCAACCACAACAAGGATAGAACCCCCCTGGTCCTCACCTTCCAACTCACCAATCTTCGGATATATTGCACCATCCTCAGCCACTTCCACCACTTACAAACGGACCCCACCACTAGAGATATTTTTCTCTCCCCATCCCATCTCCGTTCCACAGAGACCATTCCCTCTGTGACTCCCTTGTTAGGTCCATGCCACCCACTAACCCTACCTCCAGTCCCAGTACCTTACCTTGTCACCTCAAGAGGTGTAAACCCTGATCCCACACCTCTCCCTTCACCTCCATCCAAGGCCCCAAAGGATCCTTTCACATCCAGCAGAGATCCTCCTGCACATTCAAATACCTTATCTACCCTTTTCATTACTCTCGATGAGATCTCTTCTACATTGGGAAGATACGACACCAATTCACAGAGCGTTTCAGAGAACATCTCTGAGACACGTGTACCATACAATCCCACTACCCTGCGGCCAACCACTTCAACTCCCCTCCCACTCCGGCAAGGACATGCAAGCCCTGGGCCTCCTCCACCGCCAAATCCTAGCCACCTGACGCCTGGGAAAAATGCTTCATCTTTTGCCTTGGGAACCTCCAACCACATGGCATCAACATCGATTTCACTAGTTTCCTCATCTCCCCTTCTCCCATCTCATCCCAGATCCAATCCTCCAATTCACCATCGCTCTCTTGACCTGTCCTACCTGTCCGTCTTCCTTCCCATCTATCCGTTTCACCCTCCCCCCCAATCTATCCATCACCTTCCCAGCTATCTTCCTCCTAGCTCCACCCCACCCTTATTTATCTCTCAGCCTCCTTCCCCACCCCCACAATTTCACAGCAGAACAGTCATAAAATCATTTCAGAATCTACCTAATGTAAGGATTTCAGGATATTGTAGATTTGGATAATGGTCCACCATTTGCAAATGAGTAGTTTAAGAGTTTTGCACATTATTATGACTCTATTCATGTTAGCATTCCCAAGCAAAGGTAAAAGCTGAGTGCAGAATGCAGACAAACAAAGCGTTACAGAAGAAAAACAAAGATTTGAATCTTGCACTATTAAGCTACCAGTCCTCACCATTACAGAGTGGGTTATCATCCTCAGAGATACTGTGCAGTTTTGGTCGCCATACTATAGGAAAGATGTGGAGGCACTGGAACGGGTGCAGAGGAGGTTTACCAGGATGTTGCCTGGTATGGTAGGAAGATCGTATGAGGAAAGGCTGAGGCACTTGGGGCTGTTTTCATTGGAGAAAAGAAGGTTTAGGGGTGACTTGATAGAGGTGTACAAGATGATTAGGGGTTTAGATAGGGTTGACAATGAGAACCTTTTTCCACGTAT
Organism: Hemiscyllium ocellatum; assembly: GCF_020745735.1. NCBI lineage: Eukaryota > Metazoa > Chordata > Chondrichthyes > Orectolobiformes > Hemiscylliidae > Hemiscyllium > Hemiscyllium ocellatum. The sequence goes on along the minus strand of NC_083422.1, from coordinate 58,371,481 downwards.
GGAGTCAGATATTACGAGGGGGCAAAGCTTTAAATTAAAGGGTGGTAGGTATAGGACAGATGTTAGGGGTAGATTCTTTACTCAGCGAGTCGTGAGTTCATGGAACACCCTGCCAGTAGCAGTGGTAGACTTTATGGGCATTTAAACGGGCATTGGATAGGCATATGGAGGATAGTGGGCTCGTGTAGGTTAGGTGGGCTTGGGTTGGCGCAACATCGAGGGCCAAAGGGCCTGTACTGTGCTGTATTTTTCTATGTTCTATGTTCTATGATGGGTAGGAGGTTGGGAACACAACTTCCACTTCTGTCTTGTGTAAATAAAGTTAAAAATCACACAATACCAGGTTACAGTTTTTGGAGCAGTACTTCCAAATAAACCTGTTGGACTGTAACCTGGTGTTGTACAATTTTTAACTTTGTCCACCCAGTCCAACACCGGCATCTCCACATCATGGATAGACACAACAAAGTGAGCCAGCACAAAGAGAAACAAAGAGACAATCAGACTCGAAACGTTACAGAGCACAGGAGTAATCAGTGTTGTAATGTGAAATGAACAATGTGAACTCTGAGAGTTCGATGGGGAGATGTTTGGAATGTAAATATAAAAAGCAAAATGATTCACAGGGAAATGTAACGAGATGGGATTAATACCAGACGCATACCTGGTGACACTGCAGCAATAGGTCAGAGTTATACCATTACGTAGACGGAGCTGGGAAGGAGCAGAAGTTCGAAGCTTGTGGGGAATGAATGTGTGCATTGATTGAGCTGAAAATAAGAAAAAATGTTGCAGAAAGTTCCAGAAGGATTACATTGGGAGACGATACTGAATCTAAACATAGCAACAAAATACCTTGGAAGCAAATAAATGATTAAACACTTTCATTCAAGCAGTTCTTCATGGATTTAAACTAAAGATGTAGACTTTGGAGTAAAAAACACAAATTCTAAATTTGTTGTTGACGCCAAATTGGGGGAAGGGGAGAATATTTATTTTTGAGGAATGCAGCAAACTATGAGATTTGCAAAATGGGTAGGTAAATACAAGGTATTACATTTCAGCAAGAAAAATATGGGTGTTGCATAGTACTTAGAAAACAAAATCTAAACAGGTAGAGCAACAACAGGATCTGGAAGTGAAAATGCTCAAGTCACTAAAAGTAGAGACACAGATTAATCAGATCGGAACAAAATCAAGCCATGCACCTAGGTTTATTTCTCAAGAGATAGAATTAAAAAGTACTGAGAAGTTATGAAAAGCAATAACACATTCAGAAGATTACATACAATTGCGATACATCATCCCTCGGTTGATGAATCAACACTCCTTCATGTTGAACAACACTTGGAGGAAGTGCTTAGGGTGGCAAGGTCATAAAGTGTCCTCTGGGTGGGAGATTTCAATATCCACCATCAAGAGTGGCTCAGTAGCATTACTACTGATCGAGCTGGTCAGGTCCTAAAGAGCAAAGCTGCAAGACTGGGTCTGCGGCAGGTGGTGAGGGAACCAACAAGAGGGAAAAATATACTTTCCAATTTGCCAGTTGCAGATGTATCTGTCCAAAACAGTATCAGTAAGAGTGATCACCGCACAGTCCTTGTGAAGATGAAGTCCCACCTTCAAATTCAGAATACGCTCCATTGTGTTGTGTGACACTATCACTGTGCAAAATGAGACAGACTTCAAACAGATCTAGCAACTCAAGACTGGGCATCCATAAGATGCTGTGGGCCATCAACAGCAGCAGAATTGTACCCTAGCACAATCTGTAATCTCATGGCCCAGCATATTCCCCACTCAACCATTACCATCAAGCCAGCGGAACCACTCTGGTTCAATGGAGAGTGGAGGGGGGCATGCCAGGAGCAGGACCAGGAATTCCTAAAAATGAGGTGTCAATCTGGTAAAGCTACCACTAAAGACCACTTCAGGGTGGCTCAGTGGTTAGCACTGCTGCCTTGCTGCACCAGGTTCAATTCCGAGACTGTCTGTGTGGACTTTGCCCATTCCCCCTTCCCCACCCCACCCCACCCCCACTGCCCCTCCCCCACCGTGTCTGTGTGGGTTTCTTTCAGGTGCTCCAATTTCCTCCCACAGTCAAAAGGATAGGTGGACTAGCCATCAGGAATGCAGGGTTACAGAGATAGGGATGGGGCCTGGGTGGGGTGCTCTTTGGAGGGTCAGAGTGAACTCGCTGGGCTGAATGGCCTTCTTCCTCACTGTAGGGATTCTTTGTGTATTTGCATGCCAAATTGCATAAACAAGTAATAACAAAGCTAAATGATCCCAAAAATAACAGATTAGACTTCAGCTCTGCAGTCCTGCCACATCCGGTCGTGAATGGTGATGGGCAATTAAACAACTCACTGGAGGAGGGGGCTCCACAAATACCCCCATCTTCAATGATGGAAGAGCCCAGCACATCAGTGTAAAAGATAAGGCTGAAGCTTTCACAGCAACTTTCAGCCAGAAATGCTGAGTGGATGATCCATCTCAGCCTCCTCCTGTAGTTCCCAGCATCATAGATACGAGTCTTCAGCCATTTCTATCCATTCCAAGAAATGGATGTAGACACTGGATACTGCAAAGACTATGGGCCTTGATAGCATTCCAGCAATAGTACTGAACAGTTGTGTTCCAGAACTTGTCACTCCCCTAGCCAAGCAGTTCCAGTACAGATACAACACTGGCATCTACCCGACAATGTGGAAAATTGCCCAGGTATGTTCTGTACACAAAGAGCAGGACAAATCCAACCCAGCCAATTCCTCCCCCATCAGTCTCCTCTCCATCATCAGTAAAGTGTTGGAAGGTGTCATTAAAAGTGCTATTGCATCTGCTCAGTAATAACCTGCTCAGTGACACACAGTTTTGGTTCTGCAAGAGCCACTCAGCTCCTGACCTCATTCCAGCCTTGGGTCAAACATGGATGAAAGAGCTGAATTCCAGAGGGGAGGGGAGAGGGACAGCCCTTGACATCAAAACTGCATTCAACCGAGTGTGGCATCGTGGAGCCCTAGCAAAACTGGAATTAGTGTGAGGAAAACTCTCTGCTGGTTAGAGTCACACCTGGCACTTAAAAAGATGGTCATAGTTGTTGGAGGTCAGTCATCTCAGCTCCAGGACATCCCTGCCGGAGTTCCTCAGAGTAGTGTCCTAGACCCAACCATCTTCAGCTGCTTCATCAATGATCTTCCCTCCAGCATAAGGTCAGAAGTGTGGACACTCACCGATAGTTACTTGTTGTTCATTACATTTCTGATTCCTCAGAGACTGAAGCATCCATGTTCAAATGTAACAAGATCTGGACAATATCCAGGCTTAGGCTGACAAGTGGCAAGTAACATTCACACCACACAAACGCCGTGCAATGACTACCTTCAATCAGAAATAATTGAATCACCATTCCTTCACAATGAATGGTGTTACCATCACTGAATCCCCCACATTGTGTGAGTTTACATGACCAGAAACTGAACTGGACTCACCATATCAACACAATGGCTTCAAAAGCAACTCAAAGGCAGAGTACTGAAGCACCTAGCTCACCTTCTGACTGCCAAAGTCTGATCACTATCTACAAAGTACAAGTTAGGTGTAAAATGGAGTACTCCTCACTTGCCTGGATAGGTGATGTTCCAACATGCTGAAGAAGCTCAATACTACCCAAGACAAAGCAACCACTCGATTGGTACCACATCCACACGTGGTGGAAGTGAGTACTGCAGATGCTGGGGATTAGAGTCGAGAGTGTGGTGCTGGAAAAACACAGCAGGTCAGGCAGCATCCAAGGAACAGGAGAATCGACATATCAGGCATAAGCCATTCACCTTGGCCTCATTCCTGATGAAGGGCTTTTGCCAGAAATGTCAATTTTCCCGCTGCTTGGATGCTGCCTGATCTGCTGGGCTTTTCCAGCACCACACTCTCCACCACATCCTCATGTATCTACTCCTTGCACCACTGATGATCAGTCGTAGCAATGTTTGCTAGCTACAAGATGCACTGCAGAAATTCACCAAAGATCCTCAGACAAAACCTTCCAACCCCACAACCACTTCCATCTAGAAGGATAAAGGCAACAGATACATGGGAACACCAACCCCTGTGAGTTTCCCTCCAAGCCACTCACCATCTTGACTTGGAAATATATCACTGCTTCTTCACTGTCGGTGGGTCAAAATCCTGGAACTCTTCCCACAACCAAAAAACTGATATGAGGCACTGGATACGGTCTGAAACCAAATTTATAAAGTTAACATGAGGAACGTGGAAACATACTGATCAGGAAAGGATGAACAAGCGAAATGCCCTCTCTCTCTAAAAAGCCAAGCTGAGGGGTGAACTAATAGTGGTCTTTAACATTATGGAGGATTTTGTAGAGTTGCTCTTGTGAGGTAACAAACAACTAGAAGCCATCTATGGTAATTGTCAAAAAAAAACAATTGGGAACTCAGAAGGGACTCTGGGCTGGGAGACTTGTTATTACTAGGCAGGGTAGTTGAAATTGTGAAGAGAGGTTGTCAGGCAAAGGTGTGAAGCTGGCTAGTTAATTCAAATTCAGTAAACACCTTGGAAGGACTTAGATTGTTTAACAGCCTGAATGGGTGTAGCCAGCTTTCAGAGAAAAGAATCTCTGGGTTTTGGTTTTTTTCAGTCATATCAGCAGCTGTTCGAGCTCTCAACAGAGTTGGAAGCCTCAGTAAATGTCTCCTGTCTGCTATTCTTTGACGTTTCTCTCAATGTGTATTTTCCTCCTGGATGGGAGAACTGCATGTGAGAACCTGTGTGTGTATTTTCCTTTTCACCAAGGGGTGTGTTTAGGGGATGTTACTATATTGGAATGGCTAATTAGAAACAGTTACTGCATCTATTATTCTGTTATATTTTTCAATAGAGTTAAAGTAATGTAAATTCCTCTTTCTTTGGTTGCATTTTAACTGTATTGTTTAAACAAATTGTGTTTTGGTTAACATCATGTAATTTGACCAGTCGTATTGCGTCTCTTTATATACTTTACATTTGCCTTGGAAAAGAAGAAATACTTAGGCTACCTTCTTAAAATATTTTGAGGGAGTCTGGCCTGGTCCATAACAAAATGAAGAGTATGGGTACACTCACTGGGACTTGATAAGCATCTGGGCAGAAGGGAATGATAAAGGAACATGCTGATAGTGTTCAATGAGGAAGGATTCATGGATGGTGGAAGGGGATTGGGCTTGGACCAAGTGGACAGCTCCTCTGCATGGAACCCAATGTATGAATTTAATAGCAGTTCATTTAACATTTGAACAGTGACACTGCCAAAGTAATTTACCCACAGAGGGTTCAGGATTGTTGAGAAGAAATGTTTAGAATGTAAGGGGTCTTCAAGATCTCATGCAGGCAGATTAACAATGGAAGAGAGCTCAGAGTTTCATCTGAAGCCAGGGAAAGTAACGAGACAAAGATAAAACATCAACTAAGGATGGAGCCATCAAATGTAAGACTTGGATAACTGTTCATTAAAACTGTCAGTTTTTAGCTATTTTGCAAAATGCATTGGAACAACTATAAATGTAAAATCCCAGCTGTGTTAAGCCTTTGTACAAAAATGATTAAAAAGTCATCTGCATCATGCTTCAGTGCATGGAGGTGGTTTACGGTAGCACTGATCTCTTCATCAGTTTGTACTCTGGATATAATGCCAGAAAGAATCTTGCTGAGCATTCAGGATTCAAAGAGCTATAAATAAATTGAGCTTTAATAATGGACCAGAAATTACTGGGAAAGTAATAGCAAGTTCACTGTGCCCATCATTATTAGCAGGTATAAGCAAAAGCATTCTGCAACATGGAAGACATATGGTGTGAGTTGCAAATCACCACAAGTTGTTACATTGATTTTTACATTGTTCTGTCTTCAGCCACGTGAAACACACCCAGAGCTCACGCTCACAAACACAAACAGAAGTTGCTGGAAAAGCTCTGGGGGTCTGGCAGCATCTGTAGTGAGAAATCAGACTTAACCTTTCAGGTCCAGTGACCCTTCCTCAAAACCTAGAGCTCACACTGAACCTCCAAGAAGATTCTAAAGGCTGCTGGGTTTGTAACATGTTTAACACTGCTGCCTCCCACCACCAGGGACCCGGGTTCGATTCCAGCTTCGGGCGATTGCCTGTGTGGAGTTTGCACATTCTCTCCATTTCTGCATGGGTTGTGTCTAATTGCTCTGGATTTCTCCCACTGTCCGAGGATGTGCAGGTTAGGTGGATTGGCCATGGGAAATGCAGGGTTACAGGGATAGGGTGGGTCTGATCGGAATACCATTTGGAAGGTCAGTGTGAATGATGGGCTGATTAGCCTGCTTCCACACTGTAGTTATTCGAACCACTTAGGGATTATACTTAGGTCATGACAATTCTGCCATTAACGCAATGTTCTAATTTCGGCACATCCAGAGACCCAGGCAGGGAACACTGAAAGTACAGACCCACACTCCTGGAGTTGAAGTTTGCTTTGAAAGGTTTAAAAATTTAATTTTGCTTCACTTATTCTTTTTCCCTCAATGTATTACTTTTCTTGCCATGTATCAGATATTGATGTTGATTCTTAAATTTGAAATGTTTTCTCCTTTATTCATTCAAAAGATAGGTGTCTCCAGTCAGGTCAGCACTTACTGCCCACCCTTAACTTGCCTTCAACTGACTGGCTCGCTCAGGCCATTTCAAAGGGCAGTTATGAATCAACCACATTGCTGTGGATCTGGAGTCGGGTCTTCTCAACTAGCCATGGCAATGCAGGGTTACAGGGATGGAGGCACGGGTCTTGATGTGGACTCGGTGGGCTGAATGGATGCTCTTCTGCAGGTTGGGTGAGGACCCGATGGGCTGAATGGCCTGAAACAAGGCCAGAGCAAGCTGCCAAGTGAGGGGTGACCTCTGTCCAGTTGGGTTGGAGAACTGGCTGAAAGCGATGCTGACAAGGCCAGGTTAGTGAGGCAACTGGCTGGGGATCATGTGAGTCTCAAGTGTCAATATATATTTTGACACTTAAAAGTGTGCATTGAAATTGTCATTCATGAAATTCTTGAAATGTTTAATTAAAAGTGAGATAATATGGACCGGATTGATTCCTGGGATGGCAGGACTGATGTATGAAGAGGGATTGGACCATTTTGCACCGTACTGGTTTAGAAGACTTGGGGCAGTGGAATAGAATCTCATAGAAACCTATAAAATCCAACAGAACCAGATAGAGTAAACACAGGAAGGATGTTCCTGACGATATGGGGAGTCCAGGATTAGACAGCATAGTCTAAGAATAATGGAGTAGGTCATTTAGGAATGGGATGAGGAGAAATGTCTGCACCCAGAGAGTGGGGAGCCTGTGGAGATCCCTGTCATACAAAGCAGTTGAGACCAAAACTCCTTCACAAAGGAGTTAGATATAGTTGGAGCTAAACAGGAACAAAGGGAAAGAGGTGAAAGTGGGAACAAGGGGACTGAGTTGAATGATCATACTGAATGACAGAATAGGTTTTAAGGGCTGAATGGCCAACTCCTGCTCCTATTTTCTATATTTAAATAAGCCCACTCAAATGGTTTTTCATCAAGAGAACAGGTGCATCCATTGGTTTGAACTCTTTTTTTGCTTCTGAGATGCTAACATTAATTTGGACTGGGTAAATAGGCAGGGATGGGGAGGTGGCAATTTAGTCAGGCAGAGTAGAGTTCCATAAGTACATGTATTTGTGGACGTTCATATATAGGAGCCTGAAAAATGAAAAGAGGGATATTAAAAATCATTATTACCCTGGGCAGGAAAAGATCCACAGTGACACTTGGACATTGAAGACCAATTAAAACTTTGCAATGTCTCACATTTCTGCAGCCTTGCTATTTATGTTCAAATTCCATCAGAGAAAAGCTGATCATGTTCAAATAGTTGTCACGTTAAACCATCTGTGACTGACAATCAACAACCATTCTGGCAAAAAAAAACATTGTGCACAATTTTCAAGAAAGACAGATGACAGACTGAGGAGGAAGAGGTAAAGACCATGAGATCTGAGTCAGCTAACAGTCCTCAGGCAGGAGGGTATGATCTGAGCTTGCACTTAGAGTCATAGAGCCATAGAAATGTACAGAATGGAAGCAGACCCTTCAGTCCAACCCATCCATGCCGACCAGATATCCCAACCCAATCTAGTCCCACCTACCAGCATCCAGCCCATATGCCTCCAAACCCTTCCTATTCATATACCCATCCAAATGCCTCTTAAATGTTGCAATTGTACCAGCCTCCACCACATCCTCTGGCATCTCATTCCATACACGCACCACCCTCTGCATGAAAAGGTTGCCCCTTAGGTCTCTTTTATATTTTTCCCCTCTCACCCTAAACCTATGCCCTCTAGTTCTGGACTCCCCACCCCAGGGAAAAGACATTGTCTATTTATCCCATCCATGCTCCTCATAATTTTGTAAACCTCTATAAGGTCACCCCTCAGCCTCCGATGCTCCAGGGAAAACATCTCCAGCCTGTTCAGCCTCTCCCTGTAGCTTAGATCCTCCAACCCTGGCAACATCCTCGTAAATCTTTTCTGAACCCTTTCAAGTTTCACAACATCTTCCCGATAGGAAGGAGACCAGAATTGCACACAATATTCCAACAGTGGCCTAACCAATGTCCTGTACAGCCGCAACCTGACCTCCCAACTCCTGTACTCAATACTCTGACCAATAAAGTAAAGCATACCAAACACCTTCTCCACTATCCTATCTACCTGCGACTCCACTTTCAAGGAGCTGTGAACCTGCACTCCAAGGTCTCTTTGTTCAGCAACACTCCCTAGGACCTTACCATTAAGTGTATAAGCTGAAAAATGTGTTGCTGGAAAAGCGCAGCAGGTCAGTCAGCATCAAAGGAGCAGGAGAATCAACATTTCATTAATTGTATAAGTCCTGCTAAGATTTGATTTCCCAAAATGCAGCTCCTCACATTTATCTGAATTAAACTCCATCTGCCACTTCTCAGCCCATTGGCCCATCTGGTCCCGATCCTGTTGTAATCTGAGGTAACATCCTGTGCTGTCCACTACACCTCCAATTTTGGTGTCATCTGCAAACTTACTAACTGTACCTGTTATGCTCGCATCCAAATCATTTATGTAAATGACAAAAAGTAGAGGACCCAGCATCGATCCTTGTGGCACTCCACTGGTCACAGGCCTCCAGTCTGAAAAACAATCCTCCACCAACACCCTCTTTCTTCTACATTTAGCCAGTTCTGTATCCAAATGGCTAGTTTTCCCTGTCTTCTAATCTTGAGATCTAACCTTGCTAATCAGTGTCCCATGGGGAACCTTGTCAAATGCCTTACTGAAGTCCATATAGATCACATCTGTTGCTCTGCCTTCAGCAATCCTCTTTGTTACTTCTTCAAAAAACTCTATCAAGTTTGTGAGACATGATTTCCCACGCACAAAGCCATGTTGACTATCCCGAATCAGTCCTTGCCTTTCCAAATACATGTACATCCTGTCCCTCAGGATTCCTCCAAAGACTTGCCCACCACCGAGGTCAGGCTCACCAGTCTATAGTTCCCTGTCTTGTCTTTACTGCCCTTCTTAATCAGTGGCACTACGTTTGCCAACCTCCAGTCTTCCGGCACCTCACCTGTGACTACTGATGATACAAATATCTCAGCAAGAGGCCCAGCAATCACTTCTATAGCTTCCCACAGAGTTCTTGGGTACACCTGATCAGGTCCTGGGGATTTATCCACCTTTAACCATTTCAAGATATCCAGCACTTACTCCTCCGTAATCTGGACATTTTGCAAGATGTCACCACCTATTTCCCTACAGTCTATATCTTCCATATCCTTTTCCACAGTAAATACTGATGCGAAATATTCATTTAGAGTCTCTCCCATTTTCTGTGGCTCCACACAAAGGCTGCCTTGCTGATCTTTGAGGAGCCCTATTCTCTCCCTACTTACCCTTTTGTCCTTAATATATTTGTAACAACCCTTTGGATTCTCCTTAAATCTATTTGCCAAAGCTATCTCATGTCCCCGTTTTTGCCCTCCTGATTTCCCTCTTAAGTATACTCCTACTTTCTTTATATTCTTCGAAGGATTCACTCAATCTATCCTGTCTATACCTGACATATGCTTCCTTCTTTTTCTTAACCAAGCCCTCAATTTCTTTAGTCATCCAACATTCCCTATGCCTACCAGCCTTCCCTTTCACCCTGACAGGAATATACTTTCTCTGGATTCTTGTTATCTCATTTCTGAAGGCTTCCCATTTTCCAGCCGTCCCTTTACCTGGGAACATCTGCCTCCAATCAACTTTCAAAAGTTCTTGCCTAATCCTGTCAAAATTGGCCTTTCTCAAATTTAGAACTTCAACTTTTAGATCTGGTCTATCCTTTTCGATCACTATTTTAAAACAAATAGAATTATGTTTGCTGGCCCCAAAGTGTTCCCTCACTGACACCTCAGTCACCTGCCCTGCCTTATTTGCCAAGAGTAGGTCAAGTTTTGCACCTGTAGGGTACATCCACATACTGAATCAGAAAATTGTCTTGGACTCACTTAAGAAATTCCTCTCCATCTAAACCTTTAACACTATGGCTGTCCCAGTCAAAGTTTGGAAAGTTAAAATCCCCTACCATAATTATCCTATTATTCTTACAGATATATGAACAGATACAAATATATGAACAAATCAACAGCACACCCATGTCTGGACTCATAGCAGAAGCAGTAATGCAAAGATTAGGACAAACAGTCTTACCACAAATTCAACCCAAACTCTGGGTCAGATATGTGGATTATCAACGGCTCATCAACGCCACACTCACAGGAATCCGATTCACTTGAGAGGAAGAAAAGGACAACCAACTCCCATTCCTAGACGAACAGAGAATTCACCACAAAGGTATACAGGAAAGCCACACACACAGACCAAGTCCTGAACTACGAAAGCAACCACTCCAACACACACAAAAGAAGTTGCATCAAAACACTGTTGAAAAGGGCCACAACACACTGCAGCACACCAGAACTGCAAAAAGAGGAAGAAGAACACCTATACAATGTATTTGCCAAAAACGGATACCCCCGCAATTTCATCAACAGATGCCTAAGGGAAAGATCACGAGACGAGGACATGCCACAACCCAAAGGACTAGCCACACTACCATACACCAAGAACATTTCTGAACTGACAGCCAGACTACTACGACCACTCAGACTCATAACATCACACAAACCAACAGCCACTCTCAGACGACAACTCACCAGAACAAAGGACCCGATACCCAGCATGAGCAAAACCAATGTAGTGTACAAAATCCCATGCAAGGACTGCACAAAACACTACATAGGACAAACAGGAAGACAGCTAACGATCCGCATCCATGAACACCAACTAGCCACAAAACGACATGACCAGCTATCCTTAGTAGCCACACATTCAGTTGACAAGCAACCTGAGTTCGACTGGGACATCACTACTATTATAGGACAAGCCAAACAGAGAACAGCCTGGGAATTCCTAGAGGCACAGCACTCATCCACAGATTCAATCAATAAGCACATCGACCTGGACCCAATATACCGACCACAGCAGCAAACAGCTGGAACTGACAACCGGAAGCGGCAGAGACAAACCACTACAAATGCCGGAGGTAAGATCACAGAAGTGCTTCATTTGGAGGCTCCCAAGCACTGAGGATGTCACGTAGACAGGGGCGAAACGTCTGCAACACAAATTTCCATCTCCCAGAACCACAATAACGAGCACCCGAGCTACAAATCTTCTCACAAACCTATTCTTACAGATAGCTGAGATCTCCTTACAATTTTGTTTCTCAATTTCCCTCTGACTATTAGGGGGTCTATAAGGTGATCATCCCTTTCTTATTTCTTAGTTCCACCCAAATAACTTCCCTGGATGTATTTCCGGGAATATCCTCCCTCAGCACAGCTGTAATGCTTTCCCTTATCAAAAATGCCACTCCCTCTCCTCTCTTGCCTCCATTTCTATCCTTCCTGTAGCATTTGTATCCTGGAACATTAAGCTGCCAGTCCTGCCCATCCCTGAGCCATGTTTCCGTAATTGCTATAATATCCCAGTCCCATGTTCCTAACCATACCCTGAGTTCATCTGCCTTCCCTGTTAGGCCCCTTGCATTGAAATAAATGCAGTTTAATTTATTAGTCCTACCTTGTCCCTGCCTGCTACCTGTTTGACTCACTTCTGTTCTCAGCTGTACCCGTCTCAAACCGATCACTTTCCTCACTACCTCCCTGTGTCTCCACCCCACCCCACCCCCCCCATCCCCCCACCTTACTAGCTTAAATCCTCCCAAGCAGTTCTAGCAAATTTCCCTGACAGTATATTAGTCCCCTTCCAATTTAGGTGCAATCTGTCCTTCTTTTACAGGTCACTTCTACCCCAAAAGAGATTCCGATGATCCAAAAATGTGAATGCTTCTCCCATACACCAGCTCCTCAGCTATGCATTCATCTGCTCTATCCTCCTATTCCTGCCCTCACTAGCTCATAGCACTGGGAGTAATCCAGATATTACTACCCTTGAGGACCTCCTTTTTAAATTTCTGCCTAACTCTCTGTAATCTCCCTTCAGAATCTGAACCTTTTCCCTTCCAATGTCGTTGGTTCCAATGTGAACAATGACCTCCTGCTGGCCCCTCTCCCCCATGAGAACATTCTGTACCATCTCTGAGACATCCTCAATCCTGGCACCAGGGAAACAACACACCATTCTGCTTTTTCTCTGTTGGCCACAGAAACGTCTGTCTGTACCTCGGACTACAGAATCCCCAAACACAATTGATCTTTTGGAAGCCGATGTACCCTTGTTACATTAGAGCTAGTCTCAATACCATTAACTTGGTTGTTCTTGCTACATTTCCCTGAGAATCCATCACCCATTACATTTTTCAAAACAGCATACCTGTTTGAAATGGGTATATCCACAGAAGGGTCCCGCACAAGCTGCCTACCTCTCTTACCCTTCCTGGAGTTAACCCATCTATATGACTGTATCTGAGACTTCCCCTCTTCCTATAACAGCCATCCACCACATACTGTTGCTGTTGCAAATTCCTCATCACTTCTATCTGTCTCTCTAACCGATCCACTCGATCTGATAAGATTAGCATCAACAGCATTTATGACAGATATAATCCGCAGTACCCCTTAAACTGTCTTTCAACTCCCACATCTGACAAGAAGTACATATCACTGCAAAGGCCATTTTTGCTCCTTCAAAATCTACAGACCCAGAAAATAACGCCATCTTATTCCTCTACAAACACTGCCTCAGGTTAAATTCATAGCTATGGCTTATATTTTAAGTTTAATCAAGAGACTTATCTCCAAAAACATATAATCAAGAAAGAATCCATTATACTCACTACTGCAGCCTTTCTCTTGGACAGACTTAAAACTACAATTAATTTATCTGTTTCAGTGCTGTGAACTTCGCCCAACAGTTCCTCCAAGATTAGTTGTGAATTTCACTGTTTGTTAATTTTCCCAGACACACTCCGATGTCCAGCGATACACGAATTCAAACAGCAAAGGCAGTAACTGTGCAGGTTCTCTCTCTCTCTCACTTTGTTTATGCTTACTAAGGGATTGATGGTCAAAGATCAAAAACAAGTTCATTTTTTTGATGTTCAACATTCTAAGAAGACTTTGATTTTGAGCACAAGTGAGGAGAGAGAAAACACTAAAATGTTCAATGTCTCTCTGTTCTGTTATCTAACCAAGGGGTTAGTTAGCTCAGTTGGCTTGGCAGCTAGTTTACAAACAGAGTGATAGTGATAGTGTGGGCTCACTTACCAGCTGAGATAACTATGATCCCTCCTGCTTGGCAACTTTACCTGACCTCATACAGTTGGTTCTGATATAACAAGATAGTTCCACTCTCATATGATCTTGCATTATAAGAAAATTATGCAATAGCTGCACCATTTAAACTCATGGGACTGGAATCACGTTATAGCCAATACAGGTGAGGAAAGTTCGCGTTCTACAAATAACGGTCTCAATTTATCAATCAGTTTACAGCCAATTCATGTTGACAAGACACCCGTTATAACAGAATGACCTGTACAAGATGTCACAATGCCAGCTGATGGGATACTGTCCACATAGATACCAGGATATAACCCGGTTTGATGGATCATTTTTATGGTTTATTTTTCTATTTACTACTGTGGTCAGTCACTTTGAATAAAAGAACACTAAATTAATAACACAAAAGAAAAAATATATGTTGTGCTAAATAAGAAAAAGTTGGAAGATCTCATAAAAGGTATCAGAAAGAAAGACGCAGCCCTTTTCTTTCGGCAATACTCTTAATGACTTTCAAACCCTCAGTGAGATGTCATCCCCATTACCATACTGAAGGTAAAGCAGAAGTTGCTGGAAAACCTCAGCAAGTCTGGCAGCATCTGTGCAGAGAAATCAGAGTTTATGTTCCACATTGAGTGACCTCTGCTCAATTGGCACATTTCAGTTTTCTTAAGGCAAATATTTGTATATTCACTACAACCATAAATTCACAGAGGTGCACGGAACAGAAACAGACCCTTCAGTCCAACTCGTCCATGCCGACCAGGTATTTTAAATCAATCTAGTCCACCCTGCCAGCACCCAGCCCATATCTCTCCAAACCCTTCCTACTCATATACCCATCCAAATGCCTTTTAAATGTTGCAATTGTACCAGCCTATACCACTTCCTCTGGCAGCTCATTCCATACCTGTACACCCTTTGCATGAAAAAGCTGCCCCTTAGGTCCCTTTTAAATCATTCCCCTCCCACCCTAAACCTATGGTCACTCATTCTGGACTCCGCAGAGAAAAGACCTTGTCTATTTACCCTATCCCTCATGATTTTATAAATCTCTATAAGGTCACCCTCAGCCTCCGACATTCCAGAGAAAACAGCCCCAGCCTTTTCAGCCTCTCCCTATAGCTCAAATCCTCCAACCCTGGCAACATCCTTGTAAATCTTTTCTGAACCCTTTCAAGTTTCACAACATCCTTCTAGATGCTATGTTCTCCACTAGATGGTATTGCCTACCTCTGAGACACTGAAAGCCAAACTGCTAACTCAGCTCACTGTGCCTGACCATGGGTTCCCAAAACAGCTTTGAAGGACGACTTCCTCTCCAACTCCACCTCCAATCTTCTGCTTCTGGAACTTTCTTCTCATTGATTTCTAGGACATTCAGGACTTCTCTGCAACCCTGACTATGTGGAGGCTGCTCTGCTGTTATGGGTCTTTTTTCCTTCTTTCTGCTCCTTTCTCTCTCTCTCTCTGCTGGTCACAAGACTCAAGTCAGCAAATATCATAGTAATTATGGCCTCAGGTGTCTTGCTGATCATTTAGTTGAAATCCAACAACTTCTTACAAACAAAGTAACCCAAAATGTTAAGTCTGATTTCTCTCTACAGATGTTGTCAGACCTGCTGAGTTTTTCTAGCAATTTCTATTTTTGTTTCTGATTTCCAGCATCTGCAGTATTTTCAATGTTAACTTCTTACGAATGCTCTTTTGAACTCAATCTTTGAAATGACTAACTGACTTGCAAAACAAAGCATTCAGATCTTCACAGGACTGGAAACTAAATCCTGTTTCACCTCTAAAATGAAACTCAGAATGGTGGATGCTGGAGATCTGAAACAAAAACTGAACGTGCTGTAGAAACTCAGTAGGTCTGGCAACATGTACCTCACCACAAGCCTCGTTGGTTCCATGGTACAAATCCCAACACTGACTGATAAATAAACCTTACTGAATTTACAATATGGAAACAAATGATTTGGCCAACAGTTCTGTCAAAGGGTCACTGGCCTCGAAACATCAACTTTCTCAACATCTCTACACAAATACTACCAGACCTGCTGAGTTTCTCCAGCAATTTCTGTTTCTTTTCACTTTTTCTTAAACTTTAAAACACAGGTTTTCAAATGATGTATATTATGAACCACCGAGACAGAGGTAATGGTTCTGAAAGAGTTAATGTTGAAGCTATGTTAAGCTCCACCCAATCTGGTCAGGTCACACAGTTTTCAGGTCAGGAATAAGTAGTTTAGCACATGGTCCTGTTGGAGAGAAATGTGTTATCTCTGACATGTGGATAGTCTTTGTAAATATTCCCATCTAGTTTATGTAACTTGTACAAATATTATCATGCAGTAAGCTATATGTTGTTGTATAGCAAAGTGCCTCTTCTTATGAGGACTCCCACATGGTTTATTCTCGACCACTATAATTAAATAAGCACTTAGACTCAACACTCTAACCAACCACAAGCCATAAGTAGTTAGTCCCATAGCCCATCCTACAATTTGCAGCAATAACTGACCCAGTTCTTCATAGAAATCATACCATGAAACAAATCATTTCACCAACCAGTCCATCTTAATGTGAATTCTCTATATGAGTTGGTCCTTTAATATTCATTTATTCTGTTCTGATATCCTTTTTTCCCCTTGAGCTATTTACTCACCCAATTTAGAAAGTTGGCAAAGGTTAGGGTGTTATGTGCCCTTCAGGAATGGGCTAGGAATTGGAGGAAACCCAAAATTGGCTGCTATAGCAGAGTGTCACATTGCTGCTGTTCCTATTGTCTGCCTGTCTCCAATGGTAATAATGCTGTGGATTGGGACAGCCTTTGCACAACAGACAACTGCCACTCAACACCGAACTTTCAGCAATGGATGTATGAAATTGTTTCCCAAGTTCGCATTGTTTAAATAACAGAATAACCTGCCATTCTGTCCTTACTACCAAAGTAGATAACTTCACTCTAACCCATGTCATAGTGCATCTGACATGGATTTGTCCTCTCAATCAACTTGTCTAAATCACCTTGAAAACTCTCTATTTCCACAAGTTCTTCTGGTTTGGTTTAATCAGCTTGGAAAAGCTACAGTTAATTCCCTCATCCTTTCATTGATCTATTCTCTGAACATCTGAGATGGAAGTCACAGCCTTCCCTTTTTTTTGAATCATAGAATCCCTATAGTGTGGAAACAGACCATTCCACCCAACACGTCCACACTGACCCTCTGAAGAGTAACCTATCCAGACCCATTCCCCTACATTTCCAAGACTAATACATCTGGCCTACACATCCCTGAACACTATGGGGAATTTAGCATGGCCAATTCACCTACATGTCTTTGGACTGTGGGAAGAAACCGGAGCACCCAAAGGAAGCCCACACAGACATGAGGAGAACGTGCAAGCTCTACACAGACCGTCATCTGAGGCTGGAATCGCACTTATGTCCCTGGTGCTGTGGGACAGCAGTGCTAATCCATGAGCTACAATGCCACCCTACTCCTACACCCTGTTTTCTCAATTCTCACACCATGCCAATACGTTTCCATCAATCCCATGTGAATTAACCTTGAGCACTAACCTGCTGGTGGGGATTCATCATACACTACCGGAAAATCCAAATGCGCAAATCCTCTTCTCCTTTTTCTAATCTGCAAGCGATGATTTCAGAAAAACTCTACAAGGCTTTTCAAGCCTGACTTCCCTTTCACAAATCAATGTTGACTTTTTTCAATTCCATCGATAATTTCTAACTGCCTTGTTAATCACATCTTTTGAAATAGATCCCTGCATTTTCCGACTAATGATGCTAGGCAAATTAATCGGTAATTCTGTTTTCTCCTTCCATTCTTCATTTAAAGAGTGGATGAAGTTTTCCACTTTCCAATCTGCTGGCACTGTTCCAAAACCTGCAAAATTTTGACAGATGCCTCAATGGTCATTTCTTCTCAGACCCTGGGATGGAGATTATCAGGCCCTGAGGTGCTATCAGTTTTCAGTCCCATTAATTTCTCCAATTCTCGGTCATTTTATCTAGACTTATTTTCATCAATTGCTCCTTTCCAGTGTGCTCTTGCTTCTCCCCTTTATCTAGGAAGATATTTGAGTGTTAGTCTGTGTGGACATGTGTATTCGAAAAGTTGTTTAATGGCTCTGCCCTTTCCTTGTTCTCCATTAACAATTTTCCCAAATCAGATTGGTTTGGGGTTTTTGCTTTTCTCATTTATTTTCACTAACCTTTTTTTTGACAAACTTATAAAAGATCTGACAGGTCACCTTTATGTTCCATGCAAGTTTATCTTATCTTCTTGTTAATTAAACTCTCCACTTCTGTTGCTGAATTCTAAACTGTTCACAATTCTCAGGTTTGCTATTTTTTTTTCAAGCAACTTACTATTACCCTTTCAGATTGAATGTTATTGTTACTTCCGTTTCTTAGCTGTGGTCAGGTCACTCTTCCTCCATTGTATTTTTGCAGCAGAAAGGAATGGGAAAAACACATGTTCCTTTCAAACATAAGAACTGGAAGCAGGAGTAGGTAAATCTGCCTCTCAAGCTTGTTCCACCGTTCAATACAACCACTGTTAACATCATCTTAACCTTAACTCCACTTTACCAGCAACTCCCCTCTAAGGAAAGGTCACTGGACTCGTAACATTAACTCTGCTTTTTCTTCACAGATGTTGCCAGATCTGTTGAATTTCTCTAACAATTTCTGTGTTTGTGATCCTTTAACCCATTACTAATTTAAAATCCTCTCTTTAAATTTATTCAATTTGTTCACCACACTCCAAGGTAGTAAGTTCCATAGATTCACAACATTTTGAAAGAAGTAATTTGTCCTCATCTCTGTTTTAAATCTGCTACTCTTTTTCCTAAAACGATGACCTTTTGTTCCAGATTGCTGCGCCTGAGGGAACATCCTCTCTATGCCTACTTTGTCAATCCCCTTTAGCATCTTATGAACCTCAATTAGACATCTCATTCTTCTAAACTCTAGGCAGAATAGAGGCAAGCTGCTCAATCTCTCTTCATAAGACAAACCACTTATCTCAGGAATTAATCTAGTGAACCTCCTCTGAACTGCCTCCAATGTAACTGCATCCCTCCTCAAGTAAGGAGACCAGAACTATACTCAATATTTTGGCAGGGCTTTTGCCCAAAACATCAATTTTGGTGGATGTGCAGGTGAAACCTTGATGGATGTGGAAGGCTCATTTAGGTCCTTGGATAAAGGTGAGGGAGGAGGTGTGGGCGCAGTTTTGCAATTCCTGCTGTGACAGGGGAAGGTGCCAGGATGGGAGTGTGGGTTGTAGGGGGGCGTGGACCTGACCAGGTAGTCACGGAGGGAACAGTCTTTGCGGAAGGCGGAAAGGGGTGGGGAGGGAAATATATCCCTGGTGGTGGGGTCTGTTTGGAGGTGACAGAAATGTCAGCGGATGATTTGGTCTCCGGGACATCTGCACCAATCAACCACACTGCCCTGTGGCCCAACATTTCAACTCCCCCTCCCACTCTGCTGAGGACATGGAGGTCCTGGGCCTCTTTCACTGCCGCTCCCTCACCACCGGACGCCTGGAGGAAGAACGCCTTATCTTCCGCCTCGGAACACTTCAACCCCAGGACATCAATGTGGACTTCAACAGTTTCATCATTTCCCCTTCCCCCACCTCACCCCCAGTTCCAAACTTCCAGTTCAGCACTGTCCCCATGACTTGTCCTACCTGCCTATCCCCTTTTCCAGCTATCCACTCCACCCTCCTCCCTGACCTATCACCTTCATCCCCTCCCCCACTCACCTATTGTACTCTATGCTACTTTCTTTCCACCCCCACCCTCCTCTCACTTATCTCTCCACCCTTTCAGGCTCTTTGCCTGTATTCCTGATGAAGGGCTTTTGCCCGAAATGTCGATTTTACTGCTCCTCGGATGCTGCCTGAACTGCTGTGCTCTTCCAGCACCACTGATCCAGAATATGATAGCCTGTTCCCTAGCTGGTTCCTCAACACACTGGTCTAAAGATCCAACTAGTACATAATTCAATGTTTCATTTTCCACTATATTTCTGAACATGTGGTATGCCAGGTCTAAATGTAGGTTGAAGTCACTCATGAGTACTATAAGAACCTTGTTACACGCATTTCTAACTTGCTGTTTAAAATCATTCCTTGCTTTACCACTGTGAGAGAAAACCTAGCTACGTTTTCCACCGCTGTTGCTTCTTAGCTCCATCCAAAATGATTCAACCTCAAGATTTGCTGAGCCAATATCCTTTCTCACAGTTGCACTGATTTCATTGTTTGCTAACACTACTCCAACACCCTTTGTCAGTATTAAAAAACACTTGAATATTCTGCTCCCAGTCCTAGTAACCCTGCAACCATTATCACATCATAACATACTTGTTTCAACTACTTACACTATTAAAGTTTGGGAGAAGATTTGTAGCTCGGGTGCTCGTTGTTGTGGTTCTGTTCGCCGAGCTGGGAATTTGTGTTGCAGACGTTTCGTCCCCTGTCTAGGTGACATCCTCAGTGCTTGGGAGCCTCCTGTGAAGCGCTTTTGTGATCTTTCCTCTGGCATTTGTAGTGGTTTGAATCTGCCACTTCCGGTTGTCAGTTCCAGCTGTCCGCTGCAGTGGCCGGTATATTGGGTTCAGGTCGATGTGCTTATTGATTGAATCTGTGGATGAGTGTCATGCCTCTAGGAATTCCCAGGCTGTTCTCTGTTTGGCTTGTCCTATAATAGTAGTGTTGTCCCAGTCGAATTCATGTTGCTTGTCATCTGCATGTGTGGCTACTAAGGATAGCTGGTCGTCTTGTTTTGTGGCTAGTTGGTGTTCATGGATGCGGATCGTTAGCTGTCTTCCTGTTTGTCTTATGTAGTGTTTTGTGCAGTCCTTGCATGGGATTTTGTACACTACATTAGTTTTGCTCATGCTGGGTATCAGGTCCTTTGTCCTGGTGAGCTGTTGTCTGAGAGTGGCTGTTGGTTTGTGTGCTGTTATGAGTCCTAGTGGTCGCAGTAGTCTGGCTGTCAGTTTGAAAATGTTTTTGATGTATGGTAGTGTGGCTAGTCCTTTGGGTTGCAGCATGTCCTCATTCCATTGTCTTTACCTTAGGCATCTGTTGATGAAATTGTGTGGAGATCCGTTTTTGGCGAATACCTTGTTTAGGTGTTCTTCTTCCTCTTTTTGCAGTTCTGGTGTACTGCAGTGTGTTGTCGCCCTTTTGAATAGCATCTTGATGCAAAATCCCATGCAAGGACTGCACAAAACACTACATAGGACAAACAGGAAGACAGCTAACGATCCGCATCCATGAACACCAACTAGCCACGAAACAACACGACCAGCTATCCTTAGTAGCCACACACGCAGATGACAAGCAACAGGAATTTGACTGGGACAACACTACTATTATAGGACAAGCGATACAGAGTACAGCCAGGGAATTCCTAGAGGCATGGCATTCATCCACAGATTCAATCAACAAGCACATCGACCTGGACCCAATATACCGGCCACTGCAGCGGACAGCTGGAACTGACAACCGGAAGCGACAGATTCAAACCACTGCAAATGCCAGATGAAAGATCACAGAAGTGCTTCACAGGAGGCTCCCAAGCACTGAGGATGTCACCTAGACAGGGGACGAAACGTCTGAAACACAGATTTCCCAGCTCGGCAAACAGAACCACAACAACTTACACTATTAATTCACCAATCTTAGACCTTTAGATTTGTATTTTTATTTTGCTTACACATTGCCTTACGTACTTGATTTTGACTTCTCTGTCCTCCATGTTTGTGTTTGTTTCCCTCACTCTTGTCTCCTGGCTCAGGTTCCCATTCTGCTGCCATAACAGGTTAACTCTGTATCCTTGTGCCAGGCTTTCAACATTCGACTCTGGTGCGCTCTGCATCACAGGTCTGTGCTCACCCAGTGTCCTACAGGCAATCAAAGCGGTGTCCTGAGAGTCCAAAGGAGTTGGCAAATACAGATAGCAATGTCCACCGATGAGGGGCATGTGTGTCTGGTGCCCATGGATCATGCCCTGCCCTGGGATGCTGTTTGGTGCTGAGCAATGTGTGTGTGTGTGTGTGTGTGTGTGTGTGTCTGTGTGTCTGTTTCAGTGTATGAATGCGTGTCTGTTTCAGTGTATGAGTGTGTGTGTTTGTGTGTGTCTATTTCAGTGTATGAGTATGTGTGTCTGTTTCAGTGTATGAGTGTGTGCGTGTGTGTCTATTTCAGTGTACAAGTGTGCATGTGTGTGTCTGTTTCAGTGTGTGTGTGTGCATATGTGTGTGCCTGTTTCAGTGTATGAGTGTGCGTGTGTGCATGTGTGTTTCAGTGTATGAGTGTGTGCGTGTCTGTGTGTGTCTGTTTCAGTGTATGAGTGTGTGTGTTTGCGTGTGTCTGTTTCAGTGTATGAGTAAGTGTGTGTCTGTTTCAGTGTAGAGTATGTGTGTCTGTTTCAGTGTATGAGTATGTGTGTCTGTTTCAGTGTATGAGTGTGTGTTTGTGTGTCTGTTTCAGTGTATGAGTGTGTGTGTCTGTTTCTGTGTATTAGTGTGTGTGTCTGTTTCTGTGTATGAGTGTGTGTGTGAGTGTGTGTGTCTGTCTGTCTGTCTGTCTGTTTCTGTGTATGAGTGTGTATGTGTGTGTTCTGTTCAAAACAGAAAGTCCTCAATGACTTCAGTTTAAATAGAGACTGGCTGTTCACTACATTTCCTCTGTAAGCTCATACTTCCATTTTGAGAATTCTCATTTCTAATCTGTTTGGCATGTTTATTTAGAAAGCAGGTTGAATATTAAGAGGCAGGTTGTGCAGTTAGTAAGGTGTTGAACAAGCTATAATCTCCCCTTATTGGAAAATCATCCCTGCTTAGTGAGAAAGACACCTTGCTGCTCACCAAATGCATAAAAGATACTCCGAAAAGCGAGGTCAACCTTGTTGGAACTCTCTAGCAACTCAACCATATTTCCCACCATCATCCACATCGTTCAAGCCCTGAAAAGATTCCACTCGTAGTGCTCAATACGAGACACGGGCGTCAATTGTTGATATATCTGCAGAAAAAGACACTGAGCGGGCAGTTTCTTCCACATGAACAAAGATCTTCATCAAGTGTTAACATTAAAACAAATATTTTTTACTCAGCTGCAATTGATTTTCTGAATTTACACGAAGCATTTACACATTTTCCATTCTTCAAAAGAGTTTTTAGTGATTTGAAAAACCCTTGAGTACTGTTTGAAAAGACCAGCTGCCACAATGTCTCTGCTCTAACAGTGCATGCAACTATCCACACACCCCGATGAATACTTATTGCCTGATACTCACTTCTGCTGATAATATACTTGCAATCATGTAGCACCTATCACAATTTCAGGACATCCTGGAGCACCAGTAACATATTTGTTGTAAAGCCTGCTCACAATGGCAAGGCAAGGAATGGGCCAGAGTCAAAATATGCGATGCTGGAGAAGGGAGGCATGGTGGCTCAGTGGTTAGCACTGCTGCCTCCCAGCAATTCCCGCCTCGGGCAGCTGACTGTGTGGAGTTTGCACATTCTCCCCGTGTCTGCGTGGGTTTCATCCAGGTGCTCCGGTTTCCTCCCACAGTCCAAAGGTGTGCAGGTTAAGTGAATTGACCATGCTAAATTGCCCATAGTGTTAGGTGCATTTGTTAGAGGGAAGTGTAGGGGAATGGTTCTGAGTGGATTGCTCTACGGAGGGGCTGAAGGGCCTGTTTCCATGCTGTATGGAATCCAATCATAGCTGGTCAGGCATAATGTGAGAAGTAGGAGAGTCAACGTTTCGAGCATAAGCCCTTCGTCAGGAATGTGCCAGCCAACTTATGCACAGCAAGATCCCCAAACAGCAATAAGAATAATGTTTACATTAGATTGGATTCCCTACAGTGTAGAAACAGGCCCTTCGGCCCAACAAGTCCACACCGACCCTCCGAAGAGCAACCCACCCAGACCCATTTCCCTTTGACTAATGCACCTAACACTGTGAGCAATTTAGCATGGCCAATTCACCCAGCCTGCACACCTTGGATTGTGGGAGGAAACTGGAGCAAACCCACGCAGACACGGGGAGAATGTGCAAACTCCACACAGACAGTTGTCTGAGGCTGGAATCAAACCCGGATCCCTGGCGCTGTGAGACCCCAGTGCTAACCACTGAACTACTGTGCTGCCAAACACTGCTTGGCGGAAAAAAAATTGTTGAAATCAGTGACTAATACATGTCTCTTTTTCCTCAGTTACTGACACAGGATGCTTTGCATCTACCTGAGAGGACAAACAGGGCCTCGGCTTGTCACCTTGTTGGAAAGACTGTATCGCTGACATTGCAGCAGTGTCTCAGTGCAGCACTGACGTGACAGTACAGATCGAGTGCTCAAGTCTGTGGAACGGAACCACGAGCCTACAGCAACTGAGAGGTGAGAATGTGAACACTGAGCTGTCCACGAGACAAGCAGTGTTACCAGACGTACTTCACTTCACTGACTGGATGAAGCAGCTTATAGGCATGTGACCTGGGTGATTTGTTTTGAACTTGCAGAAAGGAGCATCACGCCTGGGAAATGATAAACAATTCGACAATCTGTGCTTCATTTCCCCTTTTTACCGTATTGATGAGTGGAAGATTAAAATCCTTTGTCTTGCTGATGTCACGAAGAATATTCCATTTAATTATTGTCTTCATTGCAGAGCTTCTCTGTCACAAAGTGTATTGAGTTCCTTTCTTCCTTTATTCCACTCATTGAATCAAGGAGG
Source organism: Hemiscyllium ocellatum (assembly GCF_020745735.1). Lineage (NCBI taxonomy): Eukaryota > Metazoa > Chordata > Chondrichthyes > Orectolobiformes > Hemiscylliidae > Hemiscyllium > Hemiscyllium ocellatum. The sequence continues at coordinate 58,346,803 of NC_083422.1, read as the reverse complement.
TCCAAAGTATTATTTCCTTTCACTGTACACATTTATTTTCCCAAGGTTCTTACAATTCCATGGTCTAAATTGACCTTGCTCGAGTTCATTGTTAAATAGATGTAGTATTTGTTGTGAGTCAGGATTTGTGTGTGGTGGTTGATAGGGATTGCTCTTCCAGTCCTCTATTATTTCTGTATTACCATCTGAGGCTCAGAAAAGTGCAATAAACAACCAGACTCTATTTAAACTGGAGGCATTTTCTAATTTGAACACACACACACACACACACACACACACACACTCATACACATACATATATACACACTCATACACATACATATACACATACACACTCATACACATACATATATACACACTCATACACATACATATATACACACACACATACACAATCACAAAGCAAGTGCCTTTTTTCCTAAAAGCTGATCCTTGGCTCAAGTAAACTCTGTCCTTGATATTCTCAGAGAGGCAATAAGTTGGGCCAGACTCCGGTCAGTCTGGTTCAGTACGGAGGTGAAAAGGATTTTGAGTGGCCTTTTGTTTCTATGATGAGCCTTCAGGCCAAAGTGGTCATGTTTTGAAGTGACCTGTATAATGAAAGGGGAGTGGTCAGCTCCCTAGCTGGGCTGAGCCATTTTAATTCAGTCTTGAACTGGTTAGAAGTTCAACAGGGAGCTGTGTGGAAACTCTTTCTGTCTCTCTCTCTCTCTTTCTTTCTGCCCTTCAACTGCAACCTGTAAGCATGTGTTCCATTTATACTGGCTCTTAAAGGGAGTTTGCTTATTGGGATTGTTGTGTATGATCAGAACAGCATAACTAAGTCTAATTTCATAGGTTAAATTCTGTAGGGGTTCTTTATTCTGTTCTTTTGTGTTTCATTGTGTAATTTTGTGAATACATTTTTGTCTATTTTAAAATCTAGTAGTCAACTTAGCTATCTTACTCTGGGTAATTATCACTGTACACTTACCAAAACAAATTGCAAAGTTATGGTCTGGGGCTGCCTGCTTAAGAATGTTTGAGTGGTCTGGCCTCATCCATAACAGACTGGGGGGCTCTTTTGAACTGCAAGTGGTCGGTGCTAGTGTCTTTATTTCGGGTGTTGGTTTGGTTCGGTAGACAAAGCTTGGGATAGTAATGGCTCTTTCAGTTGTCAAAAGTTTTCTGGATGTTGATATGGTGACTTTGGAAGTTTTGCAAAAATGTGAATAAAAGCAAGTTGCAAGAATTAGCAAAGAAGCTTCTGTGAGGTAAGGAGAGATAATTACAGCAGTCACTCAGCATTTACACTTGCGGGAGAATACATCAGAATCTATAGAGGCAGCAAGAATTCGATTGCAAGTGAAACAGCTTGAGGTAGAGGCAGGAGATAAGGAAAGGGCAGCAGAAATGAAACAGTTTGAATTACAGTTAGAAGCAGAAGAGAGGGAAAAAGAGAGTGTTTGAACTTCAAAAACTGACACTTAAAAAGGAAAGTCAGCTTAAAGGATGGAGATAAAGGCTGAGGGTAGGCTCAGTGAGGAAGAAGCGGAAACACATGTGGAAGAGCAGAGAATTAAAACAGCAAGGTTAGCAGCTGAAGTGGCCGATGATTATGAGCTGGTCCATAAAACATGGTTTGGCTTCCAGAATCAATTTCAGTCCATGAGGGATAGAAACTGAGGGCAAAGAGAAATCCTCACATGAAAAAGGAAAGGTAGATCTCAGTGAAGATCATGAGGAGAACTTACCACAAGGTAAAAAGGATACTCTTGAGGGGGTCAAAGAAGTTAAAAGGCTCCAGTGTTTTCATTGTAATAAAGTGAGCCACATAAAATCAGAGTGTTGGTGGGCTAGGAGAAAGCTATATGTAGGAAAACCAGACAAGCCTGGAAGTTTTGTTGGACCAGTAACAAAATGCACAAAGGAAGTTAGACAACTGCCTCAGAGTGTACATGATGATCAGAGGTTGGTTAAGGAGGAAGTGCCAGATCTGTTTAAAAATATACAGGCAAGGGAAAAGTTTATTCACATAGGCCAGGAGTAACAGGTAAAGAGGTTACAATATTAAGGGAAACAGGATCCTCTCAGTCTGTAATGCTGAAGGATAAGGAGATATTTACTCCTGAAGGACTATTGCCAGAAAAGGTGCTGGTAACAGGAATTCATGGTAAGACAAAAACTGATCAATTATGTAAAGTGAGGCTAGATAGTCCAGAGAATTGTGGAGAATTTGTGATAGGAGTACTGGACAAACTCTCCGCTCCAGGAATATAATTTGTCCTTGCAGATGATATAGCTGATTCACTAGCAGGAGTGCTGCCTACTCTAGTTGAAAAGCCAGTGGTGACACAAGCAACTGAAGATTTGGAGAATGTTTACCCAGGAATTTTCCCTGATTGTGTGATCACAAGATCACAGAGACACAAAGTGAAGTAGGAGAGATCAAAAGGCAAGGTAAGGAATCTGACATAGTGTTATCTAAAATGTTCTTTTATCAGATAAGTGGAACATATAAGGAGCAAATAGGTAAACATGCAAGTAACTTTAGCTCTACTAAGCCGATTGAATTACAGCAGAAAGATGAGGAGTTAAAACAATTATATCGAAAGGCATTTACAAAGAAAGAAAGTGAATGCATTCCCATGTGGTATTACTTAACAAATGATGTCTTAATGAGGAGAGGGAAACTATCACACATTCAAGCAGATGGGAAATGGGCAGAGATTCATCAAATTGTTTTGCCAGTATGGTATAGAAAGGAAGTGCTATGAGTGGCACATGAGCTACTATTTGGAGGTCATTTAGAGGTGAGGAAAACACAGGCTAAAATACAAAGATATTTTTACTGACCTGGACTACGCAAAGAAAACCACAGGCAGTAATAAAACCTGCACCTTTAATAACTATTCCAGTATTTGAGGAACCTTTCACAAGAATCTTGATTGATTGCATAAGTCCCCTACCTCAAACAATAAGTATTTATTAACAATAATGGATGAGTCGACTAGATTTCCAGAGGCAATCCCATTATGCAACATCACAGCATCGGTGGGCGGCATGGTGGCTCAGTGGTTAGCACTGCTGCCTCACAGCACCAGGGACCTGGGTTCAATTCCTGCCTTGTTGAAGATGCATATTCTCCCTGTGTTTGCATGAGTTTCCTCCGGGTGCTCTGGTTTCCTCTCACAGTCCAAAGATGTACAGGTTAGATGAATTGGCCAAGCTAAATTGTTCATAGTGTTAGGTGGATTAGTCAGGGGTAAATAAAAAGGTGTGTTTCTCTTCGGAGGGTCGGTGTGGATTTGTTGGGCCGAAGGGCCTGTTTCCACACTGTAAGTATCTAATCTAAAAAGGTTGTAGAAGAATTACATAAAGTTTTTCCTACATATGGACTACCAGTAGAGATCCAGTCAGATCAAGGATCAAACTTCATATTCAAACTATTCAAGGAGGTCATGGATAACTTGGGAATAAAGCAATTCAAATCTACTGTGTACCATCTGGAATCACAGGGCACACTAAAAAGATGGCATCAAACACTGAAGACCATGTTGAGGGTTTATGGTCAGGATTATCCAGATGATTGGGATAAGGGAGTTCTGTTTGGACTTTTTGCGATCAGAGATGCGCCAAATGAATCAACCAAATTCAGTCCATTTGAATTAATATTTGAGAATGAAGTAAGAGGAGAGTTCAAATTAATTAAGGACAAATTAATAAGTCAGAATTCAGAGACCACTCATTTGGACTACGTGTCAAATTTAGGGAACAATTAAATAGAGCTGGAGAGTTGGCTAAACAGCATTTAAATGTATCACAGCATACAATGAAACAGGAAGTGGATAAGAAATCACAAATTTGCAAGTTTGCCATTGGGGATAAGGTATTGGTGTTATTTCCAGTAACACGTGACCCTTTAAAAGCACGGTTTAGTGGACCTTATCAAATTGTGATGAAATTGAGTGAGTTGAACTACTTGATAAAGATTCCAGGCAGGAATGACAGAGTGTGTCATGTGAATATGCTCAAAAGGTATTTTGATAGGGAAGGAAAGCAAGAGGAGGAGGTGTTAATGATTACAGCCCAGAAGGAAGAACCAAGCTCAGAGGATTCTGAATTGGACATTCCTCAAATCAAATTAGACAATGAGGAAGTTGTCAAAAATGGGATAAATTATTGAGTTACCTTCCACAAGAAAGGTCCTGAAAGAGTTATTGCTATTACATGGGGAGATATGTGGAAATAAACTGGGAAGTACTAACCTAATTGTGCATGTTGTAGATATAGGAGATGCTGCTGCGATTAAACAACATCCTTATAGGCATAACCCTCTAAAGTTGGCACAGGTTGAGAAGGAGATAGAGCGCATGCTCCAAGATGGCATAATCAAAGTGAGCTACAGTGACTGGAGCTTACCCACAGTCATGGTGCCAAAGCCAGATGGTGCCCAACGGTTATGTGTAGACTATCGCAAAGTCAACGCTGTTACAAAGACTGATGAGTATCTGATTCCACGGCTGAAGGACTGTGTTGAAAAAGAGGATTGAGCAACTAACATTTCTTAGGCGGACTTGCTCAGAGGCCCCTGGCAAGTATCTCTGTCAGAGAGAGCAAAGGCAATTTCAGCTTTCGTAACGCCAAATGGAGAATATCAGTTCAAAGTCGAGAGTCAAAGGCAGCATCCAAGGATCGGGGAAATTGACGTTTCAGGTCCCAGCCACATTTCAGAGACTGACTGATAGGGTCATTGCTGGATTACCCAACTGTGTAGTGCGTATTGATGACCTGGTGATTTTTAGCCACGCATGGAAGGAACATTTACGGTATGTAACGAACTTATTCAATCGACTTCAGAACGCAGGCTTGGTGATAAACCTAGATAAAAGTGAATTTGCCAAAGTCCAAGTCACCTTCCTGGGCCACATTATTGGACATGGACAAATGGCCTCATGAGATGCAAAAACGAAGGTAATTGGGACATTTCCCACATCTTCGATGAAATAGCAACACTACGGTTCCTGAGGGTGAGTGGATTTTACCGAAAGTTGGTGCCAAACTTTAGATTAGATTAGATTACTTACAGTGTGGAAACAGGCCCTTCGGCCCAACAAGTCCACACCGACCCGCCGAAGCGCAACCCACCCATATCCCTTACCTAACACTACGGGCAATTTAGCATAGCCAATTCACCTGGAGCAGTGGGGCTGCTCCACTCACCAAATTGTTAGAAAAAGAGCAAGAAGTTTCAGTGGACAGTGGACTGTCAAAAGGCATTTAACAATCTAAAACCTGTGTTAACCACTGCCCAGTATTAGCCACAATAAATTACACAAAGCCATTCAAGGTGGCTGTCAATGCCAGTGATGTAGGTGCCAGTGTGGTGCTCCTGCAGGAGGATGATGAGGGAAAAGAAAGACCCATTTGAGTATTTTTCCAGGAAGTTGAACGTTCATCAACAGAAATATTCAGTGGTGGAGGAAGAGACTAAGCATAATGTTGGCATTACAACATTTCAGTGTTTATATTAACAGCAATGCATCTGAGACAATCGTATACACTGATCATAACCCATTGATATTTGTGGAAAAATTTAAGGACAAAACTGCCACTGTTTAGATGGTTAAAAATCACACAACACCAGGTTATAGTCCAACAGGTTTAATTGGAAGCACACCTGATGAAGGAGCGTTACTCCGAAAGCTAGTGTGCTTCCAATTAAACCTGTTGGTCTATAACCTGGTGTTGTGTGATTTTTAACTTTGTACACCCCAGTCCAACACTGGCATCTCCAAATCACGACTGTTTAGATGGAACTTGTTGTTGCGGTCATTCAATTTGACAATTGTGCATGTGGCAGGTCACGCAAATGTGCTCGACGATGCATTATCAAGGCTCGAATGAGATACAGAGGTGTCTGTGGGGGGTATGCCATGGCCTGAATTTGCATGTGGCTGTGCAGGTTTGCATGTTTATAGTTACTATAGTGTATATGTGTGTTGAGGAGAGAGTGAGGTCTGCAGAAGCTGGAGATCAGAGCTGAAAATGTGTTGCTGGAAAAGCGCAGCAGGTCAGGCAGCATCCAAAGAACAGGAGATTCGACGTTTCGGGCATAAGCCTGACTCTCCTGTTCCTTGGATGCTGCCTGACCTGCTGAGCTTTTCCAGCAACACATTTTCAGCTATATGTGTATTGAGACTACTAACTGGCTTTTAAAGGGAGTTTGTTATTGGGACTGTTGTGTATATTCGCAACAGCATAATTAAGTCTAGTTGATAGGTTGAGTTCTCTAGGGGTACTTTATTCTGCTCTTTGCATTTCATTGTGTAATTTTGTGAATAAATTTTCATCTGTTTTAAAATATAGTAGTCAACCGAGCTAACTTAATCTGGGTAATTTTCATTGTACACTTACTAAAACAAATGGCAAAGTTATGGTCTGAGGCTGCCGGCTTAAGAATGCTTTGAGTGGTCTGGCCTAGTCCATAACAACACACACACACACACACACTTACTGTAGTAAAAATGCATATGGTAATGTTGTACTATGATGGTCTTACTGATATGTGAACTCATCTGTGACCTAAACTTACTTTAATTAATTTTAATTGAACTTAGGCATTTTATTATCAGTCCCTGCTCTAATCCCTGTGCAGACTGGTGCTGAGGTCAGTTAGTCGGGACCAGTGAGCTGGTGATAGCTGCTGATTGGCCAGGCAGCTCTCCAATCAAGATCAGTTGAGTTACCTGCTTAGATCTGGGGGGAGCGGCTAGAAGCCATCAGGAATGAGCTTCCTGATTGCCTGCTCCCTGGGCCAAAGTAGCTCATATTACTTCTTCCAAACGGAGTCTACCCCCCTGCTCAGGTAGGACTGACACAGAAAAAGCATCAATTTGTTTGTGATGCCTCACAATGTCGCAGTGCGTTCCCTTGTGTCATTGGGAAGGATCCAAGCTGACTTACTTAAGTTCATCTTCAGCTGCAGATGAGATATTTGTGTTTGTTGGCTTCTGACTAGTGAGTCCCACACAGTTCCTGAAGAGAGAAGCTTGCCAAATTCTCCAGTGGATGGAAATATAAAACCTTTGCACATTTCGAGCATTTGCTGATGTGTAATGAAGACAAGAATGGTGAGCAACTTTCTTTCTGGAAACAATTCTCTTTAATTGAAATGTGAGATGGCACTCCCTTTACCTTTTTCATGTACATTGGCCGTGATGGTACCTGCAAAATGACGGCAAACAAACAAATTGACTTGTAATGGAGTCAAGAGGCAGATGGAACAGCATATGGGTCTTTGGAATATTAATCAAGTAGGAGAAAACATTCATGACAGGGGAATGCAAATAAGGAAGGTCCTGGTTGTGAAAACTTATGTTTGTCAAACAGCAAAGAAAAATGCAGTAGAAAAACTCGTGAGAAACGATCTTCATCTCTGCTTCACAGACAATGCTATGGAGGTGCCAGTTTAGGACTGTACAAGATCGAAAATAACACAATACTAGGTTGCAGTCCAATGGGTTTATTTGAAAACACTAGTTTTCGGAGCGCTGCTCCCTCTTGAGAAGAAACATCCTCTCGACATTGGCCCTTAAGAATCTGCCATGTTTCAATGAGATCACCTCTCATTCAGAAGTTTAGTACATGGAAGGGGAAGAAGAAAATTAAACAAAGCAAGGTGTTGAAATAAAGCAGAGATGGAAATATCTGAAACTGCACGGCAAAACAAAGTCTTATCCATTCCCCAACACCATCACTTTACAACACTTCAAACCCAACCTTCTATATATCACATCTTTAAATTTAATTTCACTAATTCTCTTCCATTCTGCCCTTTGAATTGTGAGACTGGACTTTTCCATTCTTTCATTCGTCTGCAAATCTCTTCTCAACATTCCTGCTCTGAATATTTCACAATCTAAACTTTTACACAAAGCTAACTGAGCTCCCTCTGCACTCATCTATGTTCCTTTCGAGAAGAGACACTATGTTTCTGACTTCTGACCCTGGTTAGGTAACCCCCAAAACTACCTGAAAGCTTAGAAAAGCTAAAATCAATTTTTTTGATTATTTTAAACAAAAGTAAGTGAATGTCTATCATTGTTTTCTCCCTGTCATGAGTCTCACAGTCACAGCAAGTATTATCTAATAACACCATAGGGGCCTGTAGCATGTCCTCTTTAATGAAAACAGATTTCAGACACTTTGAAAAGGACTCTTTGCACTTTGTCTTAAAAGTACAAAAGTAACCAACTAGTGTTCTATCAGTTTGAAATCCAAACTTGAAAAAACATGATAGTAACATCTATAAATAACACACACCTTTCAAGACAGTTCAACAATATTCTATTCACACGACAGGGTGCGAGTTTAGTTTTTAGTTTTCTGTGACAAAACATTCAGTTTTCTGTGACAAAATGATGAACTTTACTTACTGCAGCAGAAGCGCTCTCTGAGCCTTTTTTCTTAAAGGTAAAACAATCACAGAAATAATCAGCACCTGCTCATCTATTTTGAAATTCAGTTACCAAAAATTGTATTGAAATGTGTGTGTGTGTGTGTGTGTGTGTGTGTGTGTGTGTGTGTGTGTGTGTGTAACGTTGTTTTCTCCAGGACAATTAGGGACGAGAATTAAATGCTGGACTTGCCAATTCTGCCATTTGTGAATCTTAAATGTAGTACAGACGAGGTTCACTTGTTCTCAATCAATTAATTTCATTAAGAACTTCAACATGGCACTGTAGTCAACTTTGGTAATCCTAGGCTACAGAATTTCTATGAAAATATTTTCATTTTTAAGGTCTGACTCCATACACACTTCCAGGTTTCTTTGGCCTAGGAATTACTGCAAAGAAAGCCATTGCCAAAACAATTGTTCATGGGATGTGTGTGTCACTGCAAAGATAACACTTGTTACTCATCTCAACCAGCCCCTTGAGAAGGTAGTGGTGAGCTGCATCCTGAACCACAGCGGTCTCTGTAGGGCAGCTACGCCCACAATATCCAGGATTTTCTCCCAGTGACACAGAAGGAATGCTGTGAAATTTACAGTCATAGAGTCATAAAGATGTACAGCACAGAAACAGACCCTTTGGTCCAACTCGTTCATAATGACCAGATATCCTAAATTAATCTAGTCCCATTTGCCAGCATTTGTCCCATATCCCTCTATACTCTTCCTATTCATGTTCCCATCCAGATGCCTTTTAAATGTTGTAATTGTATCAGCCTCCATCACTTCTTCTGGCAGCTCATTCCATACATGTACCACCCTCTGTGTGAAAAAGTTGCCCCTTAGGTCCCTTTTAAATCTTTCCCCTCTCGCCCTAAACCTATGCCCTCTAGTTCTGGACTCCCACACCCCAGGGAAATGGCTTTGTCTATTTATCCCATCCATGCCCCTCATGATTTTATAAACCTCTATAAGGTCACCTCAGCCTCCAACGCTCCAGGGAAAACAGCCCCAGTCTGTTCAGCCTCTCCCTATAGCTCAAATCCTCCAACCCTGGCAATATCATTGTAAATCTTATCTGAACCCTTTCAGGCTTCACAGCCTCTTTCCTTTAGCAGAGAGACCAAAACTGAATACAATATTCCAAAGGTGGCATCACCAATGTCCTGTACAGCTGCAACACGACCTCCCAACTCCTATACTCAATGCACTGACCAACACAGGCAAGCGTACCAAATACTTTCTTCACTATCCTGTCTACCTGAGACTCCACTTTCCTGTAGCTATGAACGTGCACTCTTTATTCAGTAACACTCCCCATATTATGAACTTGGAGGAATGTTTTCAGACTGTGAGATCTCTCATGTACCTGAGTGTATTTTCCTTTTGTGTGATAGGGGCCAAGGTTTTTCATCTTATGCTTAATCACAACCACAAGTGTCCAAGACCAATGCTGACTTTATAAAGTGATTTCCTGGAGACTGCAGGGGAACCCCAGTGCACAATGACAGTCCTGGTCTGGGACCTAGTGTTCTCATAAATATAATGGACCTTTTCACATGTAATTTATACATTTAGCAACCATCAACATTAGTGTGTTGTTTACAAACAAATTAGCATAAATTGGCATTATTTTGAATATGATATTAAATCAATATCATTGATTGCGCAATAACATCAATTAAAAATTCAAAGCCTGTTTATCTTGTCTGGATTTCTGTATTTTGTGCTAAAATGTTGTTCTGGAACATTCCATCAGATTCTTTAGGAGGACTTGAGGTAACAAGGTGATCTCTCAACCTCACAGACCATTAAGCACATGAAGGAGATACTTCTATCTCACAATGTATACACAGAGTTAACTTTTTCTAAAAGTGCTCCTGTCTCATAGATACAGTTCATGGTACAATCTAATCTTTATAGGTGTGTAGCTTCATAGTGAACAATGGTCACTGAAAGGAACAGGCAAGTTGCTGGTTTTCTGCTGGGTTTTCATTGCCTCTCATTTATTGAGCTCCCAGACTGGAAACCGAAACTCTTGATCATTACTTCAGTGCGATGAAATTAAAGCCGAGCCATCTGCCAAGTTCATTACATCCATCAGCGATCAGTAACTTGTTGAAATGGGATTAATCTCATTCTGTTGCCAGGACTGAATCATCCTACCACTGTCTCATTTTCAACTGTTCCTTCAATTTTGTTTCTTCCATTGAACAGACATCACCAATATTGCTTTAGTTCGAATGAGGCAACACTGCTCATGCCTTTGTAAGTAGGGTCACCTTTACATACTTGGCTTCATTAGATTGTACTTTTTATTGGGAGGGTTGGCGGGGGGGGGGGGGGGGGGGGGGAACGAGGATGCTGTTATCTCCTTCATGTTGTCTCCTGAAGATGAACATTGAACAAAAAGGTACTTTACTCCCAATTTGCAACTCAATTTATTTTCCTTTTTTGTCTCTCCTGACCAGCCAGACTCTCTCACAACATTACCAATCCACCTTTACTCCTCTTTTTGCTATTCAATAGCCGATGGACAGCTCAGTTTCTCATTCGGCCTCCAACACTTGTTTTTTTAAGGCAAACTGATTTAACCTAGCAACGGAAGTCTGATAAACCATTCTACCTTCAGTCCCAATATTTTCCTCTCCTCCAAATGTTGAAAACAGGGTCACTGAGAGACATCATGGGCTGTTGTTTCTGCATTTTCACCATCTCTCTAAGCAATTCAAAGCACTTCCTCACATCGTTCAGACATCCAAGTGCCAGGGCTGTAGTGGTGCTGAACAATTTTAGAAAAGAAAAATCCTTACTTGTAAATGTCTGATATTGACACTGTAAATTTACTTTTTACTTGCAATGTATTTAAAGTTAGTGACTTTATTTCTGATGTTTTATTTAGTGGCACAATGTTGCTCTATATATATCACATATGGGGGCATTACGGGGTCTCAGTGGTTAGCATTGCTGCCTCACAGCATCAGGGACCCAGGTCCAATTCCACCCTCGGGCGGCTGTCTGTTTGGAGTTTGCATATTCTTCCAATGTTTGCATGTGTTTCCTCCCAAAAATGTGCAGGTCAGGTGGATTGGCCATGCTAAATTGTCCTATAGGTGGGTTAGCCATGGGAAATATAGGGATAGATCTGGGTGGGATGCTCTAAAGATGGTCAATGTGAACTCAATGGGCTGAACGGCCTGTTCCCAAATTATAGGGATTCTATGATGTTACATATATATGAGTACATTGCAACATTCCTTGGCTTTTGTAATCTTTGCAGCTACACCAAATTCTCTTTATCTGCAGGGGATAGGGCCACGGAACTCCCATGGATAACACAAAATCTCAGACCACATTACAATTGAAATCTCCTATCAAGCATGAAGGACTGGGCAATTCATTGGGAACAAAGTAAATCAGGTCTGGGGCCAACCACGTGAGCATGGAGAGTGAATTGGTGTGTAATGAGCAGTGAGTGTATTTATGAAGCCCATCAAAAGCTTAGCTTTCAGGGTGGATATTTTAAGGCCAAAGCTTTGACAAACAATCACACAATGTGATCATTCAGAACACTGCTGCCAGGTCTGCTTCCTTGAACCTGATGATATTAAGTATCTGGATAGCAGCATCCAAAAGACTTTATCAACAGAAAAATGACACTTTGCATTGAGATAGATATATATATTCATTTTAAATTGAAAACTAGCCACACATATAAATTCTCAATAAGAAGCATAACATCAGCAATGGGCAAGCTGCTGGATACAACTACTCAGGATAGAGTTTGTTGTCACATGGAAAAACATGGATTGATCAGGAAGAACCAGAATGGGCTTATAAAGAGGGCCTCAAGCATGGCTAACTTGCTGGAGTTTTTCAGGCAGTAACAGAAAGGGCTAAAAACAGTAATGTTGATAATGTTGTATACATGGACTTTCAAAAGAGATTTAATACAGTTCTCCACATGTGAGAAAATTAAGAGTTCATTAAATGTAAGGGATAGAAGCAATGTCAATTTATGTGTGTTCACCTCTGTGTGTACACGTATGTGTGTATATGAATATAAACCTGTGTATGTGTGCGCGTGCTTGTGAGCCTCTGTGTATGTGTGTTACAATGCATATGTGTGTGTATGTCTTTGTATATTTGCCTGCATATGTGGATACACATATGTGTATGTGTGTGTATATGTATATGTGTATGTACGCATGTGTGTTTATGTGTGTGTATGTGTATGTGTGTATGTTTATGTGAGTTTGTTTAAGTGTGCATGTACCTGTGTTTTTATGAGTTTATGTGAGTGTTTGCTATGTTTGTGTGTGTGTGTTTGTGTGCATGTCTTTGTGTATGTGTGCATGCATGTGTGTATGAGAGGATACATGTGTGAGTGAGTGTATGTGTGAGAATGAGTGTGTGTACATGCGAGAGAGTGTGTGCATGAGAGTGAATGCATGTGTGTGAATGTGTGTGAGAATGAGAGACTGTGTGTGTGTGAGAGAGTGAGTGTGTGTATGAGAGTGAGACTGTGTGTGCATGTCTGTGAGTGTGTATGAGAGTGAGAGTGTGTATTATGTGTGTGTGCCTGTGGCTGCGTGCATGTGTGAGTTTGTGTGTGTGTGTCAATGTGTAAGTGTGTGTATGTGGGTGGGAGGTACGTGTGAGTGTGTGTGTGTGTGTGTGTGTCTGCGTGTGTACATGAGTGTCTGCGTGTGTGTGACTTTGTGTGTATGTGTGTGTGCGCACGTGTCTGACATATTTCCAGTCTCAGGGCGCTCTTGCACACACTCTAACACTCTCCACCCCATAGGCTGGGTCAGGACACAGGCCTAACAAACCGACAATTGAGATGTGGCCATAAATCCTGTTGCTATGTGAATGGCCCAGGTAGCGAGGGCTTCTTTCTAAAACTCACCAGACAGTAGTTAAGAGTGTTATTGTCTCAATTCCTCTAAAGAATCTGATAGAATGTTCCAAAACATTATTTTAGCACAAAATACAGAAATCCAGGCAAGACTTACAGGCTTTGAATTTTTAATTGATGTTATTGTACAATCAATGATATTAATTTAATATCAGATTCAAAATAATGCCAACTTATGCTAATTTTTTCATACACAATGTGCTTATGGTGTTAAATGTATACATTACATGTGAAGAAATCCATCTTATTTATGAGAAGACTAGACCCCAAGACCAGGACTGTCACTATCCTCTGGAGTTCCCCTGCAGTCACCAGGAAATCACTTTATAAAGTCCGCATTAGTCTTGACCACTTGCGGTTAAGTGATTCAGTGTAAGATGCAAAACCTTTGCCTCTATCACACATAAGGAAGAATATACTCAAGTACGTGAGAGATCTCACAGATTGAAAACACTCCTCCAAGTTCCATAACATGGGGAGTGTTGCTGAATAAAGAGAGCACATTCATAGCTTTGTGAACGTGGAGTCTCAGGTAGACAGGAAAGTGAAGAAAGTGTTTGGTATGCTTGGCTGTATTGGTCAGTGCATTGAGTACATAAGTTGGGAGGTCATGCTGCAGCTGTACAGGATATTGGTGATGCCACCTTTGGAATATTGTATTCAATTCTGGTCTCCCTGCTGTAGGAAGGACGTTGTGAAGGGTTCAGAAAAGATTTTCAAAGATGTTGCCAGGGTTGGAGGATTTGAGCTATAGGGAGAGGCTGAATAGGCTGTTTTCCCTGGAGAGTGTGCATGTGTCGAAGGCTGAGGGGTGACCTTATGGAGGTTTATAAAATCATGAGGGACATGGATAGGGTGAATAACCAAGGTCTTTTCCTCAGTGATGGGGGGATCCAAAGCTAGACAGCATAGGTTAAATGTGAGAAGGGAAAGATTTGAAAGAGACCTAAGGGGCAACTTTTGCACACAGAGGGTGATGAGAGTATTGAATGAGCTGCCAGAGGAAGGGGTGGAGTCTGTTGAAATTATAACATTTAACAGGTATTTGGATGGTATATGAATGGGAAGGGTATAGAGGGAAATGGACCAAATGCTGGCAAATGGGACTAGATGAATTTAGGATATCTGTTCAGTATGAATGAGTTGGACTGAAGGGTCTGTTTCTGTGCTGTACATCTTTATGACTCTATGACTGTAAATTCTAATGTGGAAATTTCCTACCATTCCTTCTGTGTCACTGGGTGACAATCCTGGATATTGTGGGCGTAGCTGCCCTACAGAGACCGCTGTGGTTCAAGATGCAGCTCACCACTACCTTCTCAAGGGGCTGGTCAAGATGAGTAACAAGTGTTATATTTGCAGTGACACACACATCCCATGAACAATTGTTTTTAAAAAATCCCTAATTCTACTGTACAGTTTGTAACCAGCCACAAGACCCATTAACCCCCATGGTTCTGTCCTTTATATATCAATGCCGTTGACTTGACAATGGCTTTCTTTGCTGTAATTACTGGAAGTGCTTTTTGTCTATGTAAGGACCACAAGGATGGAGTTATTTTGACCACTAATGCACATTCTGAGTGCAGTTCGGGCAACTTCACACCTGTCAGTCTTGAAGTAAAAAACTTGAAGGATATCGCCCAGAATATGACAAATGATGATTAGTTCCATCTTTGTCAGAACTCCATCAGCATCATTTAAGTGAATGCAGTCCATGCAGCATTGATAGATCCTTGGCAAACATTGAGTAATATCCTTAACTCTATCTTACAGTGATATACAAGATTGGCATTCCTAGCACAATGAGGAGTTAGGACATTGCATTCAAGTCATCAATCACACTATCCGTATCTCTGACTCATTCTCACAATTTATTTAATCATAAAATCTATTGTCTCCTCAGCACTCACCATCTCCTGACTCCTGGCTCACATCTGCCTTTTGCAGAGTGCTCTATTATCCATTAATACATTAATCCTGGCTTGTTGGTCTCTAAACCTGGGGTTGAAATCCCTCCAGCACTGGCCCAGAGTCTCCAGGAATTAAAGCTGAATCTCTTCACCACTGAGGTGAGGCAAAACTTAATCAAGGTACTAAAAGCTCTGTTTCATCAACTTGTTTTTGAACACTTCTGTTTATTTTTCACGTATATACCACAGGTGGGAGAAAAGGTTGTTTGACTGACAAAGTCAGGAGTCACACACCACCAGGCTATAGTCCAACAGGTTTATTTGAAATCACAAGCTCCCAGAGCACTGCTCCTTCGTCAGGTGGAGTGACACTGGAGAATACAGGGGCAGAGCAAACAGATGCTGATGGTCATGTGATAACCCCAGGAATAATAAGTCCAGCCTGTATTGGTTAGCCTAATGCTCAGCTGGTTTGAAATGTAGAGTAACATTGATAGCATGGGTTCAATTCCTGCACCAGTCTGAAGTTACCTTCATTTCTGAGCATGCTCCTCACCTGTGGTGACCCTCAGGTTAAATCATTATCCATCCGTCTCTCATGAGAAAGCAGGACTGAGGCAGCTTTACTTTTGTTGGCAGTAGCACCGGTCAACAGCAAACAGAAGTGGTGAAACAGCACAGATGTTCACGTGGGGAGGTAATACCCAACTGGTACTATCACTAGATTATTAATCCAGAAACTCTGGTGATGTTCTGGGGAGCCATGTTCAAATCCTGTCATGGTGGAATTTGAATTCTATAATAATCTGGAATTAGGAGTCTAATGGTGATTATGACATCATTACCAAATCCTAGGGAAATTCCCATCTGGTTAACTAATGTCCTTTAGGAAAGGAAACTGCTGTTGTTATCTGGTCTGATCTACATGTGACTCCAGACCGCTGGGCAATTAGGGAAGGGTAATAAATGCTGGGCCGAGCCAGTGTGCCCATATCCCACAAATTAATTTTAAAAAAGGTCCATTATTGTTACTGGTGAATGGAGACCACCCTAAGGCAGGTTAAAACAAAAGTATTAATACATATCCAAAATGATGCGGTGTAGCTAAAGAGCTGTGGATGCTGGAAATCAGAAACTAAAACTGAAATTTCAGGAGAAACTCAGCAGATCTAGCAGCATCTGTGGAGAGGAAGCAGAGTTAACATTTCATGTCCAGCGATCCTTATTCAGAAATCAAGAAGGTTGAGTGGGCCTAAAACATTAATTCTGCTCCTCTCTCTACAGGTGCCGCCTGACCTGATGTGTTTCTCCAGCAATTTCTGTTTTCATTTCCAAGATGATCAATCCTATTTTTCATCATTATTTGCTCGAAGCTTTTTCTCTGGAATACCTCAGCTGTAGAAATGTGGACACGAACATTTGATTGGCTTATCTAGTAGAATTGGGCTCTTTAATGTTATAATGCTATCGGCTAGTTGAGAATTTTATTTGTTTTATTAAAAGTTTAGTTCAACCTGCAATTTATTCCTGTATCCTGACATTGTGAATAGCTTTTGTATTCAAAACAAGAACATTCTACCAAAGGAAGTGAACAGAAATGAGATGGGCCTTGCAATTAACATTCAGATCCGGATTTAAACACAGACTTAGCTTCACATCAGGATCAGCTTACTTTGTCTGTCTGTACGTTACCAGGAGGATGGTCATTCAACTATGCTGTCTTCACCTGTCTGGCCGCTAAAGAACTTATGGCATTTACCATAGCTTTGTAAATCCTTGCTCTAGCGAGCTTATAAGTGAAAAGTCAGCAACTCAGCAAAATATAAAACCTTTACTAGATGCCATAATTCCGAAAAGATCAAAACATAAGAAGTAGAAACAGGCAGTGACCATATAACTTCTCAGGAGATAAACAGGAGGCTGGAAGAACACAACAAGGCAGGCAACATCGAGAAGCTGGGAGAACACAGCAAGGCAGGCAGCATCAGGAGGGAGAGGAACACAGCAAGGCAGGCAGCATCAGGAGGCTGGAGGTACACAGCAAGGCAGGCAGCATCAGGAGGGAGAGGAACACAGGAGGTGTAGGAGTCAAATTTTGGGGATAGCTTTTGGTTAGGATTGCAGTCCTGAAGAATGGTTATACCCAAAACATTGAATTCTCCACTTCCTGATGGTGCCTGGCTTTGTGTATTCTTCCAGCATCCTGTTTGTCTTCTTTGGATTCCAGCATCTGCAGTTTTTTTTTTCTTTGTCTCTAAGCACAAATATAACTTCTCAAATTTTCTGTGCTATGCAATATAATATTTACTGTCCTTCTACCAAAGCTTCATTCTCCTGCCTTATCCTCATATTGTTTGATTCCCTTATCGTTCAAAAATCTATCAATCTCAGCTTTGAAGAAACTCAGTGATGAGCCATTCACCATAACCTGGGCTAGAGAGCATCATGGGTGACATCAACTGGTTAATTGAACTGTTCAGGACAACCTCACAGCTGACCCTCACAGGACCTTTGTCTCATGGTAGCAATGCAACCACAGAAGCATCATCATACAGTCACATTCGTCAATGCCCAATCTTCCATCAGTTCATGATACGCAAATTATAAAGTTAGGACAAAAGTGGGTAGAAGCTTTGAGGAGACCACAGTTCCAACTGACATGGTACTGTGGAGTTAATGCCTGTGTTAGCTTTTTCAAAGAATAATATAATAACTTCAATTTATGTGTTCTTTATCTGAGGAAATGCATTATTTTCTCTTCTCAATTTTGTATCTGATGCTCGTTTGAAAGTTGCTATTGAATCCTTTCCCATCAACCTTTCAGACAATGCAGTGCAGATTTTAATAACTCAATGCATGCAAATATACTCCTCACCTGCTCCTCACCTGCTCCTTCGTTTATTTAAGGCTGCCCAAAGTGGCGCCACCTGTTGCAAATTCTGTTCGCTTCTTGCTCCCACTCTCGCTGACCCACATTTGGTCTTAGCCCATTAATCTTCACCTCTGTTTCAAAATCCTCACCTTTGATTTCAAATCTTTCAGTGGCCTCACCCTGCCCTATGACTGTCATCTCCTCCAGTCCCCCAACCCACGCAGAGAACTGTATTCATCTAATTCCATCAATTTTAATCACTTCACTATGGCCCCCCTATTCTTTCATGGGTTGTGGCCTTTGTTGATGAGATTAGCAGTGATTCCTTGTCTTTAATTGCCCTTGAACAAACCAGTTTGCTCGAAAGTGCAGCACCTCTTATGTCTTCAACATCAAGCAGGAAGCACCCACTGCCTCACCCCAACACTTTTGCTTCTGGCTGTTAATATATCCGCAAAAGCAGAATTTTTATGTGCTTGCCTAAAAAGTGCATTTTCTTTTTACAATGATGAGCAGTCATTTAGGACTTATTGCTTTGTTCGCTTTGCCACACCTCCCGATTATTTCTGTACTCAATGCACAATGACACACAGGGAGGATGGTGGAATTTTTTCAGAAGAACAGACTTTGCGAGGTGAGGTGAGATCTGCCCTCCTCATTTTCCAGCAAAATCTGCCTTGGAGCCCCATAGTCTTGCCAAAGGGCTTGCTCAGATGCCTAAACCAGGCACACAAGTTTGTCAACTCTTCGAAAACTCTTTTGTTGATTTCTCTGCTGCTTACTATTTTTACACCACTGACTCTTTTATATGTGTCACTGAGATAACTGATGTTATTCAAATTAGAGTCGAAGGTTTTACATTGTTAATTTCCCTTTGCATCAACATCTAGTACGTAGCTTGGTTCAATTACTGTTGTCATTTTGTCATAATAATTCTGTCCATCAATTATAGCACCTCAATCAGTATGAGCCAAATCTCATCACCATTCGGAACTTGGCATCAATTTTCACCTTCCTGCCTCACTTGCACTTATTCCCTCTGGACCGATGCTATCGCTTGAGAGTTGAAGAAAGACTTTCATTGAAACATCACCAGTGCTGTCAACAGAGTGTCTTCCAAGCCCCCATTGGCAAATATGTCCCAAACGTTAATATAATCTGTGCTCCTGTGGGATTATTTTTTCTGATTTGTCTATGCTGTTACCCATCCCTGTTCGCTGAATGTATCATCGTTCTGTCACCTTGACAGGAACACACTGTTATGGAACTGTTTTAAAATCAGCCATGATGTGTCCCAGGATAGTTGGGAACCCTGTCACTGCCTGCTTTTGTTAATGCTGATTTCTGTGAATGAACGAGTGTTTTGAGATAAAGCTCGTCATTTTTTTTTCGGTCACACTTAGAATACGCTTCCTCTGAGGAAGAGAAGATAAGTTATTCAAGCCATTTCTGTCAAATAATGACACACAGCCCACCATCACTTGCTATGAGTATTTTCAGCATCAAGGTCTGAGTCATTGTTAAATCTGTGGATGTGAATGGCTGCATTTTCTTCCTCAATATTCTAACAAGTTGGAAACATCCGGTCCCTGAAACCTAACACATATGAACCACACCACCTCAACAACAGCGAGCTAGAGTCGTAAAATTGTATCATTACCCATTACACATGCAAGAGGAAGACTTTCAGATCGTCTTAGGGTGCCTTTATACAGCGTGTTGAGCACTGGGGTTTACATCATTCTTGACTTCACACCCAATATTAAACGTCTGTCATGTAAATCTCATATTAAACCCCAGGTAGATTCCAAAGGCAAGTAGATTGTGATTCGATCTCCGTGAAGATTCACTTCTCTTGACACTATTGTCAGGCTGGGCTGTGACTCTGGATCCAAACAACATTTAAAGTGCTAATGCAGCACCGGACACTAAGTGTAAGTGCTACACCTTGCAATGTTGAATCCCTAAAGTGTGGAAGCAGGTCATTCAGCCTACTGTGTGCACACCGACCTTCCGAAGATCATCGCACCCAGATCCTTTGCCTAACCCTATAATCCTGCATTTCCCATGGCTAACCCACTGAGCCTGCACATCCCTGGACAATATGGTCAATCCACCTAAACTGCACATCTTTGGGCTGTGGGAGGAAAGCGGAGCACCCTAAAGAAACCCACGCAGACTCATGGAGAATGTGATAACTCCACACAGATAGTCATCCAAGGATGGAATTGAACGGGGGTCCCTGGTCCTGTGAGGCAGCAGTGCGAATCATTGAACCACTGCACCTCCTCCAGTTCTTAGGTAATACTATCTTCTATAAGAAGCTAAAGTTCCCAATCATTTCAGAGAACATGTTCATATTTAAGTGATTATTTGACAGTTAAGAGAAGCTGTTTGAAATTTTTAACATATTAATAGGAAAAGACAGATAAAGTTAAATTATTTCCACTGGCTGGAACTAGGGGCATAGTCTGAGATTTAGGGCCAGACTGTTCAGGAGAGATGTTCAGAAACACACACAAAGGGTGGGAGAGGTTTGGAATTCTTTTCCACAAATGGCAGTGGATGCTGGATCAGTTATTAATGTTAAATCTGAGAAAAATATTTTTTTTCTTAAACAAAGATATTAAAGAGAAATGGACAAAGGGCAGTATAGGGAGTTAGGCTACAGATCAGTATGATCTCATTGAATGATGGAACAGACTTGAGGGGACGAATGGCCTATTCCTTTTCCTATGTTCTGATAAACTCTTTTTGAAAAATCTGGTAATGCAATAGATTCCAAGCCTCTTTGAGTTTTGATCTTCTTGGACGCAAGTAGCATTTCTGCTGGAGCTCTCCTCCCTGTTTGTTGGAACCTTGGCAGAAAACTTGCAGAAATAGATATTTACACGACACTGGCTGTGGTAAATGTGAACCTCCCTATGCCAAGACTTCACTGGCCTTGTGATTTATCAGGATCTGACTGATGTGAAAACTTTACATTGCCAATTTTCAATTTTCTTTTACAATTAATTCAGTAGAAAAGAAAGACTTGGATTTATATAGAACCTTTCACACCTTCAGGACATCCCAAAGCATTTTACCCCCAATGAAGTAGTTTTGTACAGTCGTTCTTGTTGTGCTGTAACAAGCACAGCAGACAACAGCAGGCACCGAGGTTCTACAAGCGGCAATGACAGATCATTTGTTTCTCTAACAAAGAAACAGAAATTCTGAAGAGCCTCAAGGTTACTGAACCCGACATGCTTTCTCTCCACAGATGCTGCCAGACCTGCTGAGATTCTCCAGCAATTTCTGTTTCCAGCATCAACAGTTCTTGATTTTTTAAAATCGTGTGTTTCTAATGTTCCGAGGGGGATAAATTCTGGCCAGCAACCCCAAGCGAACTTGTTTTCTTCAAAACAATACTCAGGGATTTTGTTCCAATTACCTGCACAAACAGACAAAGTCTTGGTTTATTGACTCATTTAGAAAATGGCACCTCTGATAGTGCAGCACACCTTCAATACTGCACTGAAGGTCAAGCAGAGTTACTTGCCTAAGTCTTTGATAGAGGACTGTTACTTTTCCCTTCCATCTGTTTTCCCTTGTTTAAAAAAAAATCCATGCTGCAACTGAAAGTGAAAAAAATATTACAAGGTGGTCTTCATCAAGCAATTGACGATTCTCTCCAATGTTGAGACTCTGGGTGTGTGAACGGCGAGTGAGAAATAGAGAAAACTTTCACTCTATAGACAGATCAGTGAACAGAGAGTAGTTGGTATGTGGAACAAACCGCCAGAGAAAGTGATAGTTGCAACATTTAAAAGACATTTGGATGAGTACATGAATAGGAAAGGTTTGGAGGGATATGGGCCAGGTGCAGGGAGATGGGACTAGTTTAGTTTGGGATTATGCCTGAAAGGTCGATTCTCCTGCTCCTTGGATGCTGCCTGACCTGCTGCGCTTTTCCAGCAACACATTTTTCAGCTCTGATCTCCAGCATCTGCAGCCCTCACTTTCTCCTAGTTTGGGATTGTGCCCAGCATGGACTGGTTGGACCAAGAGATCTGTTTCTGTGTTGTATGACTCTTTGATGAAGGGTCCCAGGTATAACTTAAACGATATTCCGGAGGACCAATCAGAATCTGAAAATCAAAACATTGATAAGGAGAGACAGAAGTGACATGAAGAGTTAGAGATTTCTAATCTATCTTTCAGCAGATGAAAAGAGGAAGTGAAATCCTACCTCTCTCGGCTGAATGTATGAAGGAAATCTGAACAACAGGCTGAACACTGAGGTTAACTGCAAAACCAACTCTGACCTATTTCAGAAACTGTGAAGAGAAATTGTGCTGGTAATTTCCGTGTGAATAAGTCAGCAGAGGAACTACTGCCCTCTCCTATTGTACATTCATCTTCCAGCTTCATTGCCTTCACCTTCAGCTCTCCTGCCACGTTTAACTTCCCCACTATTCCAGTCATTTCTTTTTTACTGTACCTCTGCAAGCTGGCAACTTAATGTTTGCTAATGACCCAGAGATACATTACACAACCTTAACTCCAGCAATTAAACAAGCACACAGTCATTTTGACTCCCTTCTCGACTGTTTAAAATCTCGCCAACTCAATCTTTCCCATCCGTTCACTGATTTAAGAATCATAAATGGCTATTTCCAGTCCCCCATGGCTACTCGATTCCTTGCTCTGTGCCTAATGTTGGACTCTCCTAATTCAGTAATTACTGCTACATCAATACCCTGAAGCACTCTAGTTGCACCAGTCATTCATTTGCGGAGATTGTTGTATAAAGAGGCTGTTTCAATTCCCAATGAGCACCTTCCGACAATTCCAGTAACGACTCCCACTGCCGACCTCTGCGATTCCATTAGTTATAGACTAATCTTTATTGTGCCAAAAATTGAACCATCCAAGAGGTGCTGTGTTTAATCTGCATGAAACCCCCTCTCCCATTATCCTTCATCCACTTGAATCCAACAAGATGTTATTGCTTTCTCCATGATGTAGTTAAGGAGCATC
This sequence comes from Hemiscyllium ocellatum, assembly GCF_020745735.1. Classification (NCBI taxonomy): domain Eukaryota; kingdom Metazoa; phylum Chordata; class Chondrichthyes; order Orectolobiformes; family Hemiscylliidae; genus Hemiscyllium; species Hemiscyllium ocellatum. The sequence goes on along the minus strand of NC_083422.1, from coordinate 58,323,641 downwards.
TTGCACTTGGTAGTTTTATGTCTTAATCTCTCTCTAGGTATGGCTTAACAGAGTAGGCACAAACAGATTTAGTTTTGAATTTATCACTTTTTCTTTTGTCATTCACAGTTTCTGGGCGTCACTAGCTGGGCCAGTATTTATTACCCAGAGGGCAGTTAAAAATCAACCACATGGCTGTGGGTCTGGAGTCACATGATGGCCAGACCAGGTGAGGATGACAGTTTCTTTCCCTAAAAGACATTAGTGAACCAGATGGGCTTTGTCAACAGTCATTATCAGACACTTAGTTCCAGACTTCCATTGAATTCAAATTCTACCACCTGCCCTGCTAAGGGTTGAGCCTGGGTCCCCAGCAATTAATAACCAGGAAATAATACCACGAGACCTTTGCCTCCCCTTCTGGAGGTTGAAACAATTTCTATTCTTAGTTTTGGGAGCATGTCTGAATATAATGGCTAATTTAAGCTGATTGTGCACATTTAAGACCATGCCACTATTGATCCCTCAGAGGAACGTTTCCCAGCTACCTTCCCCTCAGCCCCACACCCCTCTCATTTATCTCTCAGCCTCTTTGCCACACCCCCCAACCACCATTCCTAACGAAGAGCTCTTGCTTGAACCATCGACTCTCCTGCACCTCGGATGATGCCTGACCGGCTGTGCTTTTCCAGCACCGCACTCTTTGACTCTAATCTCCAGCTTTCTCCTAGATGTTCAGCTGAGTTACAAACTCTGTGGCATGAAATGGACGGAGGCAGCTCTAACAACACTCAAGAAGCTTGACGCCATCCAGGACAAAGCAGCCCACCACATCCACAAACATTCACTCCCTTGACCACTGATGCTCAGTAGCAGTAGTGTATGCTATCTATATGATGTAGTGCAAAAATTCACCAAAAATCCTTACACAGCACCTTCCAAACCCACAACTACTTCCATCTAGAAGGGCAAGGACAGCAGATACATGGGGACACATTAACCATCCTGACTTGGAAATATATTGCCATTTCTTCACTGTCACTGGGTCAAAATCCTGGAATTCCCTCCCGAAGGACATTGTGGGTGTCTCAATATTACATGGACTGCAGTAATTCAAGAAGGCAGTTTCTCAATGTCAACTATGTACAGGCAATAAGTGCTGGCCCAGATAACAACACACTCACCCCAGGAATTAATTAAAGAAAAGGTGGATAGGGTGTCCATATAACATCAAACCTGAAGGACAGCATGACTCAATCAATGATCTTGATATGAAGATGCCAAGATTTAATGTTATCACAAAAACAAGCAATGGAACCAGGAACAATAGAAAATGGTTGCCTCCATGTGGGTTCAACTTCCTAGTTATCTGTGGGAGATAAAAGGTGAAGAGCAGGAGGTTTAGAGGGGATTTGAGGAAAATCTTTTATCGCCCAGAGGACGACGAGAATTTGGATTGCACTGCCTCATATGGGAGATCTTGCAACCTTTTAAAAATAACCTGGATAGCACTTGAAATGTCACAACACTCAAGGCTCTGGGCCTAGTGAGAGAGAATGGGACTAGAATAGGTTTAGCGTAGTTATGGCAGTACGGTATGATTCTATGAGAATAAAATGGCACGGCTCTGAATTGTTCAGTTAACGTGTCTGCAGAAGCAAGTGAGTTGACCACCTCGCTCCCCCCCACCCCCCCCCCCGAGCAGCTGCAGTCAGAGAGGTGAGAATGCTGAATCTCACGTTGGCTTGTGCTCCTTGTGTTCGTTAGACGTGAATAACTGTATCTGTTGGCAAAAGACGTCACAGGTACAGCACACGCAACAGGTTAGCTGGATCAGTATTTGATTTTGCCCAGTTCCTGGTTTTTTTTGGTTATGTTGATACATTTTATTTGTTTAGTTGGTGTGAAAATGACAAGTAACCCTTGAGCCTCACTTTGTCATTTCATTTGTAAGGACATCTGTTGCCATGGGAACCTCTTGCGTGCAGATTAATCACCAAAACCTGTAGGAAAGAAAACTGAGTGAATTATCGGGAAACATGGCTGTGGAATATTTTCTGAAGCAGGAATGTTCAATAATGTGCTAGATCCTAGAGGTCTCAGTATTTCCAATTTGTAATTTGGATTCAAAATGTCACCATCCCATATATTTTTTTTAATTCCTAAGTAATTTCTAAGTTAATTTCCAAGTAGACCATATCCTCTTTATTTCCAACAAAACTTACTTCATTGTTATCACCTGAATGAGGACTGTCTCTCGTTGATTAAGCAGCCATTAGGTCAGTTTTAATACTAAAATAAAAACAAAGAACTTTATATGCTGGAAATCTAAAAGGAAAACTTAACAGCTCTGGCAGAATCTGTGGAGAGAAAGCGAGTTAACATTTCAGGTGTGGTGATGAAGCTTTGATGAAGGATCACTGGACTCAAAATGCTAACTCTGTTTCTTTTACAACAGATGCTGCCAGACCTGCTGAGTTTCTCCAGCACGTCCAGTCTATGTTTCAGTTTCTTCATTCATGCAATGGGCTTCAGTTTACACTACGTTAAGCCGATACACAAAATAAAGCTTCAAAGCAAACAATTCTTCTCCGAATAATTTGAAGAATTGGATCCGTTCTGAAGAAGAGTTACTGGACCTGAAACATTAACTCTGCTCTTTCTCCACTGATGATGCCAGACCTGCCAAGTTTCTCCAGAAATGTCTGTTTTTGTTTCTGACTTCCGGCATCTGCAGTTCTGTTTGTCTTCCTGTAAAGAACTGCTCCTGTTGACTGCTCCTCTGACATTCAAATACATTGTCTGAAATGTCCCCAACTGTTCCCCCCACCCCCTCCCCAGTTGTCCAGAGCAGAATTAATTTAACAGTTTACTTTTTTTATGAGGAATACGTTTATGAGTGACAATGGTCCAACTATTTCAGGCCTTTTAGCATTTGTTTACTTGTCTATCGCAATCTATCCAGTGCTGTGAATTTAGCAGAAATTTAATTGGACCAGGAACATAAATGGTAAGCTTCACAGTGCTACACAGTGCCAAGGACCGGCATTCGATTCCTGCCCGGATGACTGTCTATGTGGAATTTGCACATTCTCCCAGTGTTTGACTTGGTTTCCTCCAGGTGCTCCGGTTTCCTCCCATAATCCAAAGCTGCGGGATCAGGTGAATTGGCCATGCTGAATTGCCTGTAGTGTTAGGTGCATTAGTTAGGGGTATAGGTCTGGGTGGGTTACTCTCTGGAGGGTTGGTGTGGACCTGTTGGGTCAAAGGGCCTGTTTCCCATACTGTAGGTAATCTAATCTAATCTAAATATTGCCTCAATATAAACTAAGGTTGGAATTCTGCAGTGAGAGACTAACCAAACTCCTGTCTCCCCAGTATGTATCGTCTACTGGCACAGGTCAGGTACATGATGGAATACTCTCCATCTTGTTAACTTCATGGGTCAGTCAGCTCAGATGAATGGACAGTTGATTTATAATACCAACAACTTGGGTTCAATTCCTTCACCAACTGAGGTTGTCATGAAGGATTCTCCTTCTTAACCATCTTGCATTGCCCGAGGTGTGGCAACCCTCAAGTTACACCACCATCTGTCGTCTCTCACTAAAGAGAGTGGGACTATGTTGACTGTACCTTGCTGACATTTGAAATTGAAGCAGGTGCCAAGACAGTGACATTTCCCTCTACAGAGAGTTTATTGACTTGTTCACAGTCTCACAATTCTCTACTGCCCCAGGCCCATTTGTCCACTCTAAGATTGAAGGGCGAAGTGTGCAAATGCATTGTATGAGATTACATTTATTGTTGAATTGATGTAGGACTGACTGACTCAATCGGGCTGTGCTTTTAAACATGTTCCTGCTCTGACCCCCATATCAAGGCTTGAAAGTTGCTGCGTTCCCTCAGCCAGGACAGAGAGGGTGGACTGGGGAAGGAGGGGGAGCCTGTGTGAGCTGGGGCCTGTAAGCAGGAGCACCACCATTTCCACTCAGTCTGATGTTGGTGCCTCTCAGCATGGAACCCCAGAATTTCAGCTCGCAAATGCATCTTGACAAGACCTGAATTAGAGTGTGGGTCACCAACTGCTGCTGTGAACACACCGTTGGTAACATATACAGGGCTGGTTCTACTGACAATGACTTGTATGAGGTTAGACAGACAAGCACATTGCTAATTTTTGATAAATTACCATTCTTGATAGAAAGTAGATCTAGAGAATGAAATAGAAAGTTGAGAAGACCAAGGCGTGTGTGAACAAAATGTTTTGAACCAAAATGGAGAAGAATGATGGAGGAAAATCATCCCTATTTATGTCCCATAGAAGTTGTTTTTATCCCTGTCATTCTCAATTAGATCCAGCCCTCTTTCATTTCTTAAGTGGGGAGGGGGCGGGGAGCAGGTGATAGCCTAGTGGTATTATCGCTGGGCTGTTAATCCAGAGACCCTGTTAATGTTCTGAGGAGTTGGGTTCAAATCCTGCCATGCCATATGGTGGAATTTGAATTGAGTAAAAAATCTGGAATAAAGAGTCTGATGCTTACCGTGAATCCATTATGGATTGTCAGGAAAATCCCATCTGGTTCACTTACCTGGTTAGAGACAAAAAAAAAACTGCAGATGCTGGAATCCAAAGTAGACAGGTAGGAGGTTGGATGAACACAGGAAGCATCAAGAGGTGGAGAAGTCGACATTTTGGGCGTAACCTTTCTTTAGGGCTGGGGGTGGGTGTGGGGTGAGCTGCAGATAGAGGGTTGGCGGGGGAAGGATGGTGAGTTGGGTATATTGGTCTGGCCTACATGTGACTCCAATGTGGTTGACTCTTAACAATTCAGGATGGGCAATAATGCTGGCCCAGCCAATGATGCCCCCATCCCATGAATGAATTTTTAAAAATTCAAACAACAGTTGTTTTATTGTTAGCTTCTAAGCTCTGTCCCTCGGTCGAGCTACAAATGCTCATTGTGGTCACTTTTCACTCGCCAGCATTGGGTCACCTGACTTTTCATCGTGAACTTTATTTGACAGTTCTAAACCACACTCAGCAAAATGTTGGAAACCTCGCTGATTTTGTTCTCTCTGTGCGTGACCACCCTTATTTCATCACACCTGCAAACCAGAAATGACTTTTCGCCAATATTTTTCAGAAGGTCTTCAAACAAATTTCAAAAAGAGCGAAAATTGTCTACGTCACCTGTTCTGCTGGCAAAGCAATCATCTAGAGTCGAAAAGTGTGGCGCTGGAAAAGCACAGTAGGTCAGGCAGAATCTGAGGACCTGCTGTGCTTTTCCATCACCACACTTTTCAACTCTGACTCTCCAACATCTGCGGTCCTCTCTTTCTGCCAACCAACCAATTATTCCAAACAAGAATTCTAGACTCCCAATCCCCAGGTTTGGATTTGGTTTGACCCTCCTGCTTAAAAGCAATGACATTGATCAACCCATAGCCCTTTGATATGTTCTCCTTAATTTTGTTGTGAAATGACCAATCCCTTTTTTTAGCAGATTGGTCCTTCCTTGTTTGTTTGCTCACCCCACAACAACCCATCCAATGTGTGACGTAAACCCAATTTCTTGTTTGAACTTGACAACAGTGTTGCTGCTGTCTTTCCAAAGTCAGAATCCACAATAGACAATAGGTGCAGGAGTAGGCCATTCTACCTTTCGAGCCTGTACCACCATTCTATATGATCATGGCTGATCATCCTTAATCAGTATCCTATTCCTTCCTTATCTCCATAACCCTTGATTCCACTATCCTTGAGAGCTCTATCCAACTCTTTCTTAAATGAATCCAGAGGCTGGGCCTCCACTGCCCTCTGGGGCAGAGCATTCACACAGTGACCACTCTCTGGGTGAAGAAGTTTTTCCTCATCTCTGTCCTAAAAGGTCTACTCCATATTTTTAAGCTGTGTCCTCTGGTTCGGCACTCACCCATCAGCAGAAACATGTTTCCTGCCTCCAGAGTGTCCAATCCTTTAATAATCTTATATGTCTCAATCAAATCCCCTCTCAGTCTGCTAAACTCAAGGGTATACAAGCCCAGTCGCTCCAATCTTTCAGCATAAGGTAGTCCCGTCATTCTAGGAATTGACCTCGTGAACCAAGCAGAGGGTGTGGGGATCCACTGTTTAAAGAAAGGGGAAACATTAAATCTCTATAGGAGTTCTGCTATAATGATAATTATGTTCTTGTGTGACCCCACGTTATAAAATAATTGCGCAATAAAAATAACACTTAAAGTGTTGGCAATGCATACACGCATGGCAGAGCTACCTGCAGCTGCTCAGGGATGGACAGTGAGAATATGGAAACATAGAATCTCTAAAGTGTGGAAGGAGGCCATTCAACCCATCAAGGCCACACCGACCCTCTGAAGAGGATCCCACCCAGACCCATCCCCCAACATTTCCCATGGATACCCCAGCTAGCCTGCACATCCCTGTACACTATGGGTGATTTAGCATGGCCAATCCACCCTAACCTGCACATTTTGGACTGTGCCTGGAGGAAATCCCTGCAGATACAGGGAGAAAGTACAAATTCCACACAGTCACCTGAGGGGGGAATAAACCTGGGTCCCTGGAACTGTGAGGCAGCAGTGCTAACCACTGAGCCACTGTGCTGCCACTAGGGTGAGAGATTTCTTACAAAGCTCACAATCTGTCCATAACCCTGACCGTTTTGTCAATGTGGTTTCATAATGGAATGCAAGTGCAAAACAAATGGGAAAAATTGACATCCCTCAGCAGGAAATGTCCTTTTTCCTGGGAGAAAGCAGCAGCTAATTTCCAATCACTCAGCAGGGTATGAGGGTTCCATGAGCAGCAAGCAGATAAAATGACCAATGGTCTGATTTCGCACACAGGTTATAAAAGGTGACAAGATGACCCTCGATATTGTCAATGATCCTCAGAGGACTGTCCACTTTTCTTTGAGTGAAGCTCAAAGGGGCAAATGGCCTGCTCCAATACTGTAGGCCATCGACGATTCTGAGATTCTATGAAACCATGTTTACCATCGCCATGTTTACCATCGCCATGTTAACCATCGCCATGTTAACCATCGCTGTGTTTACCAGTATAATTCAGAAACTGGGGTTTGGGTAGAAAATGGCACTGGAGAGGAGAGGGGTAAGGAAAGACGGGGGAACCTGAGTACGGTGTGTCGAGAGTGGCAGGGAGAGAACAGGCTAGGAGAGAAGATGAGAAAAGACATGGGGTGAGGGTATAGGGTTGAGGGGCAGAGAAGACAGTGAGCAAAGGGTGCTGTTCACCTCTCCTGAATAGTCTGGCATCCTCATTCATATACCATAAACTAACCATAAACTTACCACGTTTTAGGACAAGAGGATAACAGGGAGTAGATTTAGGACTAAATTGAGAAGAAGCTTCTTCACCCAGAGGGTTGTGAATCTGTGGAATTCCTTGCCCATTGAAGTAAGTGAGGCTTCCTCAGTAAATGCTTGTAAAGATAAGGTAGATAATATTTTTGAACAGTAAATGAATTAAGGGTTATGATGAGAGGGAGCTCTCATCAAGTGGAGCTGAGGCTATGAAAACATCATCCGTGATCTTATTGAATGGTGGAGCAGGCTTGGGGGGGCCAGATGGCCTACTCCTGCTCCTGGTTCTTATGTTCTAATGTTCTTATAACCTCATCCATACACAGCATTACCATATTCTGAAATCAATCAATCCAAAACCATTCCTTCTCAATCCTCACTAGTTCCTCCTTTCACCTTGGCCCCAGTGTTTATATCTTGACACCATTCCCGAGGTGGTCTCCACCACGTTTTCCTCCTCATTCCACATCTTCTCATCCCATGACATTCCCTCCATCCCTTCTCCTCCCCCTCACATTTTCTTCTCTCATTTCCACATTTTCCTTTCCTCTGAACTTGCGCTGTTCCTGAACCCTGAGATACTTACACAATTTTTCACACAAATGGTAAAAATATAGTCTTTTTTTTAGCTTTGCTTCTTCCATTAAGCAAGTTCCAGATCACAGCATGGCTGACGCCAAGGAAACCAAATTTAATGAAGTACTTACCCTCAGGAGCAAACGTAAATTAAAAATTAATCAATCATCAGAGAGTGCATCAACCCAGTGCTCTCTCAAGCACCTCTTAATATATGGTTCTCACACCCGCTGAGAGTGTGAACAGCAACTCATGCTCTGCATCTCAGGATGATGTGTCACAGGAGGACCTGAAAGCAGTAAGAGAAACAAGATTGATATGTTTGCATCCTCGACTGTACAATAATCATGGTGGATATTTAATGCAGAGGTTGGTACATTATGACTGGCAGGAATCCAATACTCAGGGTAATTAACATTGTGTTGCACTTTTGACTTACTGTAGCAGCTGGTACATAATACTACATGTTTTATAAAACTTTATTAATATGATTATTGGAGGAGGCTCCCTCTACAAAAGTCAGATTGTTAGTCCTGATATTCTGACCTCAGGGGAGATTCAGTGATAACACCAGAATCAATCTAAGTTCTATACTTTTCCCAAACCTTCCCTACAGTCTCCCACTTTATGTGTGACACACCTTCATTCATCACATTTATGGTGTCTACCTTACTCAACATCAAAATTTTCTCCCATTCTGACCTGATCATAATTTTATTTGCCTTTTTAGAACAAGGTACAGCGCAGGAACTGGCCCTTCAGCCCATCAGGACTGAACCGATACATGATACCTTTCTAAACTAAAGGCATTCTGCCTCCAAGTGGTCCATTTCCCCCTATGCCCTGCTATTCATGGATCTGTCAAGGTGCCTCTTCAATGTTGCTATTGACTCCACCTCCACCACCTCCTCTGGCAGCACATTCCAGGCACCCACCACCCTCTGTGTAAAACACTCACCTCTCAAATCTCTCTACCCTGGGAAAAAGCCTCTTAACAATCCATTCTATCCATGCCGCTCATCATTTTGTAAACTTCTACTGGGTCATCTACAAGCCTACAATGTTCATGTTTGTCCAATCTCTCCATTTAGCCAATACACTCCAAATCAGGCAACATCCTCCGTGCAACCTGTATCATCTCCATTTATTTAGGAAGAGACTTTTTCTAGCTATTGACACTTGGGTTGCATCTCTGTCTTCTTCCCTCAAGGAAGGGTATGGCCCAAGGCATCCGAAAATCTCAGGTCAGATGTAATTATCTCCCTGGCAACAGATTGCTGACCTCGCAAGAGGAAGAAGCCAGAGACTCGGGTTCAATTCCAGCCTTGGGCAACTGTCCATGTGGAGTTTGCACATTTTTCCCATGTCTGCGTGGGTTTCCTCCAAGTGCCCTAGTCTCCTCCAACAGTCCAAAGATGTACAGGTCAGGTGAATTGGCCATGCTAAATTGTCCATAGTGTTAGGTGCATTAGTCAGGAATAAATATAGGAGAATGGGTCTAGGTGGGTTACTCTTCAGAGGGTCGGTGCGGACTTGTTGGGCCGAAGAGTCTGTTTCCACACTGTAAGGAATTAAAAAAAAACTAATCTAAAGCTAACTATCGTTATTTTCTGAAGTTCCATGTCTACCAAATGTGGGACAGGATAATAGGAAGGAGAGTGTACAATCTACACTGTTCATCCAGCAATCGACAACACTGCAGTAAACCATGACAATATATGACGCATGACTTTGTTACTTAACTGTCCTACACAATCTATTAGTCTTAATATCAACCTCCTCAGGAACATTTCAACTGTCTTCTCAGCAAAGCACAGTAGTACAACTAGACAATGATACAAAAATTTAAGAAATCAGATTCTAAATTTGGATCTACTCACAATCATTAACCTCTAGGCTTCATTTTCTTTTATTATGACAGAATATCTAATGCACTTTAATTAGTTAATCAATTAACCTTTTAAAGTATGATGAAATTATAGATTGAATTGATAAAGGCAGTAGCGAAATGTTTCTATTGCAAACTATTAAACAATATGCTGAGTTAATGAACATGCAAATACACACAACAGTGACTGAGTGGATAGCATTTTTGCCCTGAGGCTTGACATCATCCAAGACAAAGCAGCCCTCTTGATTGGCACCAAATCCACAAACACCTACTCATTCCACCACCAACGCTCAGTAGCAGCAGTGTGTGCCATCTACCAGATGCACTGTAGAAATTCACCGAAGATCCTCAAACAACATCTTCCAAACCCATGGCCATTTCCATCTTGAAGGATAAGGGCAGCAGATCCACCCCCTGCAAGTTACCCTGTGAGCCACTCACCATCCTGACTTGGAAGTATATCACCGTTCCTTCACTGTTGCTGGGTTAAAATCCTGGGATTTTCTCCCTAAGGGCATTGTGGGTCTACCTGCAGCACATGGACTGCAGCGGTTCATGAAGGCAGCTCACCCCCACCTTCTCAAGGGGCAACTAGGGATGGGCAATAAATAGTAGCCCCGCCAGCAATGTCCACGTCCCATGCCTGAGACTTTGATGATCAGGAAGGGAGTACTCTCTGTTTTGGTTAATATTTACTCTTGAACCAACATCATTGAAGACAGAGGACCTGGTCATTTATCTCATTGTGGGATCTTGCTGTGTGTAAGTTTTGCTTCCTGTATCCCAGCAGCAATTTACCTTTGAAAATCCTTTGTTGGGTAAAAAGCATTTTGGAATATCCCTAGGCTGTAACCGGCACTATACAATTGCATATCTACTCTTTTTGCACACCAAGAGAGCAACTCATATTTGAGAACATTGCAGGGTGCGAATACATTGCCTTCAGATATCTTACTATATGTATATTTTAATTAAGAATCCACAATTAGTTATCTGCATAAAGTGGAAGAAATTAATGCAGAAGTGATGACTAATAACCCAGTCATCTTCAATCTAATTAGAAAAGTAGATTGCATTTTTAATATGTTAAGTGATTAAAATTAATCGAAACCTAAGAGCTGCGATCTGAAACAAATACCACAGAAAATGGTAAAAACATAGAAATTTGGCACAAAACAATCAATGAATATGAGTGAAGTGTGAGCGAATGAGTGAAACGTTAACCTATTTTTTGCAATGCTGACAATATACAACACATTCGGCAACATTTGTAAAGTCAACAATCTGAAATGTTAACATTGTTTCTCTCCCCAGAAAAAATGCAGCCAGACCTGCTGAATATTTCCAGCTGCCTCTGGTTATATTGAGGTCTCCAGCATCTGTATTATTGCTTCTCATATGATAATGTTCCTTTTCATAAATTAACGAAATATGTTGTTTAAATAGTATTATCTAACAAAAGGTACCTTTGAAATTGCAGAGTTCTGAGGTCTGGGTGTCCTCAAATATGAATTGCCAAAGGCTAGATTGCAGGTACATCAAGTAATTAGGAAAACTAATAGCATGTTAACAGCTGTTGGATGAGGAAGGGGATTATATTTAAAAGACTAGGCTTCAGGTATAAATGGCACTAGTGTATAATACTGGCCACCTTATTAAGTAAGGATGGAGGTCAGTGTGTTGGAAACAGTTCCGAGAAGATGGCTCAGGTGAATGCCTGGAAAGGACAGGTTGTGTTATGAGGAAAGATGGTGTGAAGGTGCTGATGTTGGACTGGGGTGGACAAGATCAGAAGTCACATAACGTCAGGTTATAATCCAGCAGGTGTATTTGAAATCACAAGCTTTCGGAGCGCTGCTCTTTCATCAGGTGAAGTGAAGACAAGCGCACAGGCACAGGATTTACAGGTAAGAGATCAATAGGCAGGGAGATCAATAGGCAGGGAGATCAATAGGCAGGAGATCAATAGGCAGGGAGATCAATAGGCAGGGAGATCAATAGGCAGGAGATCAATAGGCAGGAGATCAATAGGCAGGGTGATCAATAGGCAGGGTGATCAATAGGCAGGGAGATCAATAGGCAGGGTGATCAATAGGCAGGGAGATCAATAGGCAGGGAGATCAATAGGCAGGAGATCAATAGGCAAGGAGATCAATAGACAGGAGATCAATAGGCAGGAGATCAATAGGCAGGGAGATCAATAGGCAGGGTGATCAGTAGGCAGGGAGATCAATAGGCAGGGAGATCAATAGGCAGGAGATCAATAGGCAGGGAGATCAATAGGCAGGGAGATCAATAGGCAGGAGATCACTAGGCAGGGTGATCACTAGGCAGGGTGATCACTAGGCAGGGTGATCAAAAGATCGTACAAATGGTGTGAGCAGCATGTCGACAGGCTGAATAATAAGTCTCTGCAGGTGATCAAAAGTGTCAAGACGGTGTGAGTAAAGAGTCAACAACTGAATAGCAATTGAAAGGGCTGACCTATTGTCCAATTAATTCAGGCAGAGAAATTGTTACACAAAAAATTAGAAAAAAAGATGGTGCTGGAGTCAACCAAACAGCTGGGATAATGTGAGAACACGCAGAGACATATTACTCAGCCTTTGGCACTCTGCTCACACCATTTGTACGATCTTTTGATCTCCTGCCTATTGATCTCCCTGCCTATTGATCTCCTGCCAATTGATCTCCTGCCTATTGATCTCCTGCCTATTGATCTCCCTGCCTATTGATCTCCTGCCTATTGATCTCCCTGCCTATTGATCTCCCTGCCTATTGATCTCCTGCCTATTGATCTCCTGCCTATTGATCTCCCTGCCTATTGATCTCCTGCCTATTGATCTCCTGCCTATTGATCTCCCTGCCTATTGATCTCCTACCTATTGATCTCCCTGCCTATTGATCTCCCTGCCTATTGATCTCCTGCCTATTGATCTCCCTGCCTATTGATCTCCCTGCCTATTGATCTCCTGCCTATTGATCTCCTGCCTATTGATCACCCTGCCTATTGATCACCTGCCTATTGATCTCCTGCCTATTGATCTCCTGCCTATTGATCACCCTGCCTATTGATCTCCTGCCTATTGATCTCCTGCCTATAAATTCTGTGCCTGTGAGTTTCTCTTCACTTCATTTGATGAGGGAGCAGCGCTCCAAAAGTTTGTGATTTCATATAAACCTATTGGACTGTAACCTGGTGTCACGTGACGTCTGACCTTGAGGAAAGATGGGACGAGCTAAGCTTGTGTTTGCTGGACTTTAGAAGAGTGAGAGGTGACTTGATTGAAAAGTATAAGATGCGAATGGGCTTAAAACATTCTGGATGTGGAGAAGGTGTTTTTCCTCTCCAGAAGAATCAAGAACTAAGGCTCATTGTTTAAAACTTAGGGCCTGCCCATTTTAAACAGAGATAAGGCAAAAAAGATTCTCTCTGGTGTATGTGTCCTTAGAAAGCTCTTCCTAAAATAGGTGCTGGAAGCAGAATGCTTGACTATTCTTAGGGCAACAGTAAATAGATTCTTGTTATGGAATTGGGTGAGGGCTATTGGGGATATGCAGTGTCAGAGGTTACAATAAGGTCAGCCATGACCTTAGTAAATGGTGGAGAAGGCTCAAGGGGCTAAATGGCCTCTTCCTACTCTTTGCTCATATGTAAACAACAGCTTCATCTGAAATCTGTTTATTAAAAGTGAAAGCAAAACTACCACAGTGCAAATCTGACAGGTTAGGAAGAAAATCCACAAAGTGGAACATCAGAAACAATGGACACAGAATCAATTTCACCAAACTTGCTGCTGGGCGTCAGTGAGTAATATTTACTGTCAGAAAGAGAGAGTCTCATTGGTTGAAGCAGTAGGTACACTCCAGTTTGTGAAGAGTTACAAAGTAACTGAGGATGTCATATCACACAATAAAGAGGATGTCATGGTGAAGAACCTGTTTCCTTGGATACAGTGTGTAAAAAAAAGTGAACTGTTTTAACCAGAAACAGCAATAAGACAATTACAAGGTTTTCTTGAGTGAAAGTAAAATAAATTTTAATACCTGCTAATCTCAAAACAAATCTAACATAGGCCATCAAGCAAGCAACCTCAATGAAATCACATGGTCAGCCCACGTCACGCACCACACACACAATCTCTCTCACACAGACACACACACTCATACATGCTCTCTTACTCATTCTCTCTCACACAGACGCGCACACACACACAAACACGCACACAGTCTCTCTCACACACGCACATAGTCTCTCTCTCACACACACACACACACACACATACACAATGTTAAAATGTTCCTTATTTAATGGCTGAGCAGTCTTAAGTAGAAAATTGTCATTCCTGACAATCATATCCTTCAATACTCAAGTATCCTCCATCAGCCAAGGCTGTCTATTGGCACGTAACTCTGTGCCTTCAAGGTACATCTGTTCCCATCCCATCTGGGTAATTATTCTCTGGTCTTCATGTCTAATGCAAGGCAGACTATTAAAAATTGCACCAAAAAAGCCAAGAACCAGTGGGGATTAACTACTGATCTATTGAACAAATACATTGCATCCCCTTCAGAAATGAGATAACGAGAGTCCAGAGAAAGTATATTCCTCCTGGGGTGAAAGGAAAGGCTGATAAGTATAAAGAATGCTGGATGACTGAAGAAATTGAGGGTTTGGTTAAGAAAAAGAAGGAAGCATATGTCAGGTATAGACAGGGTAGATTGAGTGACTCTTGAGAGGAGTGTAAAGGCAGTAGGAGTATACTTAAGAGGGAAATCAGGAGCGCCAAAAGGGGACATGAGATAGCTTTGGCAAATAGAATTAAGGAGAATCCAAAAGTTTTTTTACAAATACATTAAGGACAACAGGGTAACTAGGGAGAGAACAGGGCCCCTCAAAGATCAGCAAGGTGGCCTGTGTGTAGAGCCGCAGGAGACGGGCAGATACTAAACAAGTATTTTGCATCAGTATTTACTATGGAAAAGGACATGGAAGATATAGAATGTAGGGAAATAGATGGTGACATCTTGAAAAATATCTATACTACAGAGGAGGAAGTGCTGAATGCATAAATGAGGATACATCCCCAGGACCTGATCAGGTGTATGCTAGAGCTCTGTGGGAAGCTAGGGAAATGATTTCTGAGCCTCTTGGTGAGATATTTGTATCATCGGTAGTCATAGGTGGGGTGCCAGAAGACTGGAGGTTGGCTAACATGATGCCACTGTTTAACAAAGGTGATAAGGACAAGCCATGGAACTATAGACCAGTGAGCTGATCTCAGTGGTGGGCAAGTTGTTGGAGGGAATCCTGAGGGACAGGATGTACATGTATTTGGAAAGGCAAGGACTGATTCGGGATAGTCAACATGGCTTTGTGCGTGGGAAATCATGTCTCACAAACTTAATTGAGGTTTTTGAAGAAGCAACAAAGAGGATTGATGAGGGCAGAGTGGTGGATGTGATCTATATGGACTTCAGTAAAGCGTTCGACAAGGTTCCCTATGGGAGACTGATTAGCAAGGTTAGATCTCATGGAATACAGGGAGAACTAGCCATTTGGATACAGAGCTTGCTCAAAGGTAGAAGACAGAGGGTGGTGGTGGAGGGTTGTTTTTCAGACTGGAGGCCTGTGACCAGTGGAGTGCCACAAGGATCGGTGCTGGGTCCACTACTTTTCATCATTTATTATAAATGATTTGGATGTGAGCGTAAGAGGCACAGTTAGTAAGCTTGCAGATGACACCAAAATTGGTGGTATAGTGGACAGCGAAGAAGGTTATCTCAGATTACAATGGGATCTTGATCAGATGGGCCAATGGGCTGAGAAGTGGCAGGTGGAGTTTAATTTAGAGAAATGTGAAGTGCTGCATTTTGGGAAAGCAAATCTTAGCAGGACTTATACACTTAATGGTAAGGTCCTAGGGAGTGTTGCTGAACAAAGAGATCTTGGAGTGCAGGTTCATAGCTCCTTGAAAATGAAGACGCAGGTAAATAGGATAGTGAAGAAGTTGTTTGGTATGCTTTCCTTTATTGGTCAGATTATTGAGTACAGGAGTTGGGAGGTCATGTTGCGGCTGTACAGGACATTGGTTAGGCCACTGCTGGAATATTACGTGCAATTCTGGTCTCCTTCCTATCAGAACGATTTTGTGAAACTTGAAAGGGTTCAGAAAAGATTTACAAGGATGTTGCCAGGCTTGGATGGTTTGAGTTATAGGGAGAGGTTGAATAGGCTAGGGCTGCTTTCCCTGGAGCGTCAGAGGCTGACGGGTAACCTTACAGAGGTTTATAAAATCATGAGGGGCATGGATAGGATAAATAGTCAGACTTTTCTCTGGGTGGGGGAGTCCAGAATTATATGGCATAGGTTTAGGGTGAGAAGGGAAAGATACAAAAGAGACCTAAGGGGCAACCTTTTCATGCAGAGGGTGGTACGTGTATGGAATGAGCTGCCAGAGGAAGTGGTGAAGGCTAGTGTAATTGCAACATTTAAGAGGCATTTGGGTGGGTATATGAATAGAAAGGGCTTAGAGAGATACAGGCCAGGTTCTGGCAGGTGGGACTAGATTGGGTTGGACCAAAGGGTCTGTTTCCGTGCTGTACATCCCTTTGACTCTATGATTCTATGACAGTTGTATGACACTTTGATCTTTTGCTATAAATTCTGTGTCCTATGATCCTGCCCCACTAGCTCCCTGGAGAAAGTGAGGACTGCAGATGCTGGAGATCAGAGCTGAAAATGTGTTGCTGGAAAAGCGCAGCAGGTCAGGCAGCATCCAAGGAGCAGGAGAGTCAACGTTTCGGGCTCATGCCCGAAATGTCGACTCTCCTGCTCCTTGGATGCTGCCTAACCTCCTGCGCTTTTCCAGCAACACATTTTCACCACTAGCTTCCTGACAAAGGAGCTGCGCTCCAAAAGCTAGAGTTTCCAAGTAAACCTGTTGGACTATAACCTAGTATTGTGTGATAGTTAACTTTGTTCACCCCAGTCCAACACCTCCACGTCTTGAGAAAGGATGTACTGGCATGGGAGGGGGTGTCGAGGAGGTTCACTAGGTTGATTCTGGAGTTGAGGGGGGTTAGCGTTTGAGGAGAGGCTGAATAGACTGGGATTATATTCATTGGGATTCAGAAGAATATGGGCGAGATCTTCTGGAAACATATCAAATTATGATGGGAATAAATAAGATAGAAGTAGAGAGGATGTTTCCACTGGCAGGTGAAACTAGGTCAAGAGGACATAGCCTCAAAATTAGGGCTGAATTGGTAAGGAACACCTTCACCTTGAGGATTGTAAATCTATGGAATTCCCTGCCCACTGAAGTAGTTGAAGCTTCCTTATTGAATGCTTTAAATCCTAAATTGGATAAAGTTTTTGCACAATAAAGGAATTAAGGCTTACAAAGAGAGGGCGGGGAAGTAGAGCTGAGGCCATGAAAATATCAGCCATGATCTTATTAAATAGCGAAGCAGGCTTGAGGAGCCAGATGGCCTACTCCTGCTTCAAGTTCTTATGTTCTTATGTAAACAGAACTGAAGGATTAACTTGCTAACCAGAATTTGGATTTCATTAATAAAATCAGGTAAGCAAATTACATTTATGTCTCTACAACAAAATAAATCAGAGTATGAATGAAGAAAGCTTACTGTAATTATTTAGGGGCTTGGTAAGACCATGCATATTAGAGTTGACATATTAATTTTGTTTCTTCTCTTTAACGGTGCTGCCAGGCCTGAGGGCATTGGCCTGAGAAATGCACCGGCAAAATGCTGGGTCCTAGTTTGCTGAAGTTGAAACAGGTGCCAGGCATGTAACAACCTAAAGCTGAAATTGATGGAGAAACTCAGCAGGTCAGGCAGCTTCTGTGGAGAGAGAAACAGGGTTAATGCTTCGTGCCCAGTGACCCTTCTTCGTGCCGGACATATACATTTTATTGCTGCTTGCAAAGTAACAACTGCCCGATAACTGATGTGGGATTACCAGTCGGGTTTGCAGTATGCCGTACTTTCATGTACAGGCATCTGCATTTATTAATATCCAGGGTCTTTTTCAATGCAGTTGCGTGAGGCTGGACTAAGTGGAGCAAAAATTAGGCCATTCAGCCCATTGAGACCACTCAGCCATTTAATCATGGTAAGTTTCTCAATCCAATTCTCCTGCTTTCTCCCTGTAACCCTTGATCCCCTTGACAATCAAGACCCCTTGTGGTCAGGATCAGGATTCCCAGAAGGTTTGTTGCCTCCCTGGTGCCAGGGTTCGGGACGTCTCCAAACGGGTGTATAAGATTCTGAAAGGGGAGGGCAAACAGCCAGAAATCGTGTTACATATTGACATTAATGATATAGCCAGGAAAAGGATCGAGGATATAAGAAGTGATTTCAGGGAGTTAGGGTGGAAGCTGTAGAGCAGGATGAACAGAGTAGTGTTCTCGGGTTTACTACCAGTGCTACGAAATAGCGAGACGAGGAACAGGGAGCGGGCGCAGTTTTGCATGTGGCTGCGCAGCTGGTGTAGGAGGGAGGGCTTCAGATATGTAGATAATTGCGATGCCTTCCGGGGAAGGTGGGACCTGTACATGAAGGACGGGTTGGACCTGAACTGGAAGGGGACCAATGTCCTGGGTGGAAGTGGTTCAGGAGGGTTTAAACTAGTATGGCAGGGGGGTGGGAACCTGAGCTATATACCGGTGGTGAGAGTTCATGGAGATGAGGCAATAGCAAGAGGTAGCACAGCCAGTGAGAAGGAATTTCCTGGGAAAGAACCAAGGGATCAGTTAAAGTGTGTTTGCTTTAATGCAAGGAGATCAGGAATAAAAGTGATGATTTTAGAGCATGGATCAGTACCTGGTGCTATGATGTTATGGCTATAACAGACGTGGGTTTCTCAGGGGCAGGAATGGTTGCTGGATGTTCCAGGGTTTAGAGCATTTACAAGAATAGGGAGGGGGGGAAAGGGGAGAGGGCATCACAGCTACAGAAGTTACCATTGTCGAGGAGGGTCTGCCTACCGAGTCGGTATGGGTGGAAATTAGGAACAGTAAGCGAACAGTCACCTCATTAGGGGTTTACTACAGGCCCCCCAATAGCAGCAGGGAGATTGAAGAAAGCATAGGTCGGCAGATTTTGGAAAAGTGTGAATGCAGTCGGGTTGTTGTAATGGGTGACTTTAACTTTCCCAAAATTGATTGGAACCTCCTTTGAGCAGATGGTTTGGAAGGAGCTGTTTTTGTAAGGTGTGTTCAGGAGGGTTTCCCAACTCAGTACATTGACAGGCCGACAAAGGCAGAGGCCATTTTGGATTTGGTGCTCGGCAATGAGCCGGGGCAGGTGTCAGATCTTGCGCTGGGAGACCATTTTGGTGATAGCCGCCACAACTGCCTCACAGTCTACATAGCTATGGAGAAGGAGAGAAGCAGGCACAATGGGAGGATATTTAATTGGGGAAAAGGAAACTATGATGCTATCAGATGTGAGTTGGAAAACATGGACTGGGAGCAATTGTTCCATGGAAAGGGTACTATAGACATGTGGAGACTGTTTAAGGAACAGTTGTTGCGAGTGATGCATACATGTGTTCCTCTGAGACAGGCAAGAATGGGTAAGATAAAGGAACCTTGGATGATGAGAGCAGAGGAGCTTCTCGTCAAAAGAAAGAAGTCAGCTTACATAAGGTGGAGGAAGCAAGGGTCTTGCTCAGCTCTCTAGGATTATAGGCAGGTGAGGAAGGAGCTCAAAAATGGTCTGAGGAAAGCCAGGAGGAGGCACGAGAAAGGCTTGGCAGGAAGGATTAGGGAGAACACAAAGGCATTTCACACATATATGAGGAAGAAGAGAATGATCAATGAAAGAGTAGGGCTGATCAGGGATAGCATAGGGAACTTGTGTCTAGAGTCTGAGGAGGTAGGGGAAGCCCTAAATGAGTGTTTTGCTTCTGTCTTTACTAAAGAAAAGGACCTTGTAGTGAATGAAACCATTGAGGAGCAGGTAAGCATGCTGGAACAGATACAGATTGAGGAAGCTGATGTGCTGAAAATTTTGACAAACATTAAGATTGACACATCGCCAGGGCCAGACCAGATTTGCCTTCGGCTGCTTTGGGAAGTGAGAAATGTAATTGCTTCGCCACTTGCGAAGATCTTTGCATCCTCGCTTTCCACCGAAGTTGTACCTGAGGACTAGAGGGAGGCAAATGTAATTCCTCTCTTCAAGAAAAGAAATGGGGAAATCCCCGGCAATTACAGACCACTCAGTCTCATGTCTGTCGTCTGCAAGGTGTTAGAAAGGATTCTGAAGGATAGGATTTATGACCATCTGAAAGAGCATGGCTTGATTAAATGCAGTCAACACGGCTTTGTGAGAGGCAGGTCATGCCTCACAAATCTTATTGAGTTCTTTGAGGGTGTTACTAGACAAGTTGATGAGGGTCGAGCGGTGGATGTGGTGTATATTGACTTCTGCAAGGTATTTGATAGGTTTCCCCATGGTAGGCCTGTTCAGAAGGTCAGGAGGAATGGGATACTGGGAAATTTAGCTGTCTGGATACAGAATTGGCTGGTCGACAAAAGACAGTGAGTGGTAGTGGAAGGAAAGTATTCTGCCTGGAAGTCAGTGGTGAGTGGTGTTCCACAGGGCTCTGTTTTTGGGCCTCTACTCATTGTAATATTTATTAATGACTTGGATGAGGAGATTGAGGGATGGGTTAGCAAGTTTGCAGACGACACAAAGGTGGGAGGTGTCGTTGACAGTATAGAGGACTGTTGTAGGTTGCAGTATGACATTGACAGAATGCAGAGATGGGCTGCCTGGATAAATGGAAAGTAATGCATTTTGGAAGGCTGAACTTGAAAGTTGGGTACAGGATTAAAGACAGGATTCTTGGCAGTGTGGAGGAACAGTGGGATCTTGGTGTGCAGGTACATAGATCCCTTAAAATTGTCACCCAAGTGGACAGGGTTGTTAAGAAAGCATATGGTGTTTTGGCTTTCCTTAACAGGGGGATTGAGTTTAAGAGTCGTGAGATCTTGTTGCAGCTGGATAAAAATTTGGTTAGACCGCACTTGGAATACTGTGTCCAGTTCTGGTTGCCCTCTTATAGGAAAGATGTGGATGCTTTGGAGAGGGTTCAGAGGAGGTTTACCAGGATGCTGCCTGGAATGTAGGGCTTATCTTACTAAGAGAGATTGACTGAGCTCAGACTTTTTTCATTGGAAAAAAGAAGGAAGAGAGGGGACCTAATTGAGGCGTACAAGATAATGAGAGGCATACATAGAGTTGATAGCCAGAGACATTTTCCCAGGGCAGAAATTGTTAACACGAGAGGTCATAGTTTTAAGCTGTTTGGCGGAAAGTATAGAGGGGATGTCAGAGGCGAGTTCTTTATGCAGAGAGTTGTGAGAGCATGGAATGCGTTGCCAGCAGCAGTTGTGGAAGCGAGGTCATTGGGGATATTTAAGAGACTGCTGGACATGCATATGGTTCGTACATTAGGTTACCTTATATGAGGATCAATGGTCGGCACAACATTGTGGGCTGAAGGGCCTGTTCTGTGTTGTACTGTTTTGTGTTCTATGTTCTTAACTTATCTATCTCTGACTTTAATAGACTCAATGACTTGGCCTCCACAGCGTTCTGTGGAAATGAATTCCACAGATTGCCCACTCTCTGGCTGACGAAGTTTCTCCTTATCTCCATTCTAAAAGGTCTTCCCTTTACTCTAATACTATGCCCTCAGGTCCCAGTCTCTGCTAACAATGGAAACATCTTCCCAACATCCACTCTGCCCAGGCCATTCAGTATTCTGTCAGTTTCAATTATCATCCCCTTCATCCTTCTAAACTCCATCAGGTATCGACCCAGGGTCCTCAAGCCTTCCTCAGATATTAAGCTTTTCATGCCTGGGATCATTCTTGTGAACCTCCTCTGAACACACTCCAGAGCCGGTACATCTTACCTGAGATGTGGGGCCCAAATCTGTGTACAATACTCCAAATGTTTGCTGATACTGACACTGACTGAATAGGCCTTAGCTCAAGGTGGGTGTGGATAATACAGGCGCATTGTTGTTAGGAACCTGTTGGTCAAGCACTCATCGAGTGTCAGACTCTGACTTCTCAATCTGATCAACACTCCTCCGGGAACTTACATCACTTCATTTCTCAGACCAGACTGATATCTGAGGTAAATAACTTGACTTGGGGCCTTAATCAGATGTAAATGTGTGAAAATAAAGGATGGTGAGGTTATAATGTTGTCATTTAAGAAGGAAAATCTTTCTCAGAATCAAGAACTCGAGGTTTTTTTAACTCTGTATTTTCCCACATTTTTCATCATTATTTATACCACAGCAGGGAGGGGAAATTTTGCATCTATTGTTAAAGGTGGGACAAAAAAAACCATACAGTTCTGTTGACCACTTCCTTATTATTGTATACACTCGAGTAATAGTTGATCTCATGTAAAAGTCAACCCCCAATCTTTGGCCAGAAACCCTGGAATATTCCATGTGTCTCATGTAAAAGTCGACCCTAGTTCTTCACGATATCAGATCAACATTTGAGTCAATGTGCCGGCCGTCACATTCCGCTCCAGCTTTCCAGTCCACTGACTGTTGAGCTCCACTCTGGGTTTTCAGAATTACCATAATTCATTGTATATTTTTCTTCATTCATTTACAGATCAGTTGGGCTTCTGCAAATGATACGGTATAAATTTGGATGGGCATGAATTTCAGCCCCTCAAAAGTAGTATCCATATAATAGTCAGCCCCATAAATTTGATCTTAAAAAGTAGTCAAATAAATCCAATTATGACTCAATATATATGGTATTCAGTTCTCAGATTGAAAGGACTAACAGTGAAATGGAGCTGAACATTATTTAAATGGAGAAAGACTGCAGAAAGTTATAGAACAGAGGGATCTGGGAGCCCCTACCAATGTCTCTCAAATAGCTGCCTCGCAAGTTTGCCAGGTTTAGATTAGATTACTTACAATGTGGAAACAGGCCCTTCGGCCCAACAAGTCCACACCGACCCACAACCCACCCAGACCCCCTATATTTACCACTTACCAAACACTACGGGCAATTTAGCATGGCCAATTCACCTGACCAGCACATCTTTGGACTGTGGGAGGAAACCGGAGCACCCGGAGGAAACCCATGCAGACACGGGGAGAACGTGCAAACTCCACACAGTCAGTCGCCTGAGTCGGGAATTGAACCCAGGTCCCTGGCGCTGTGAGGCAGCAGTGCTAACCACTGTGCCACCGTGCCGCCCGTTATTGAATGATGGCTTTCATTTCAAAGGGAATGGAATATAAAAATAATGAAATCTTGCTAAAATTATAAAAGGCACTAATCATGAGGAGAGGTTTGAGTAGATTGGGCCTATATTCATTGGAATTTAGGAAGAATGAGAGGTGACATTATTGAAACATTTCAAGGGGACTTGAGTGTAGTGCTGGAAAAGCACAGCAGGTCAGACAGCATCCAAAGAGCAGGAGAATCGACATTTCGGGCATAAACCTTCACGGATGCTGCCTGACCTGCTGTGTTTTTCCAGCATCACACTCTCGACTCTGATCTCCAGCATCTGCAGTCCTCACTTTCTCTCATTTCAAAGGGACTTGAAGGGTAAAAGTGGGAAGGTTTTTTTTTTCCCTCATAGGAGAGTCTAGGACCAAAGGAAATCATCTCAGAATAAAGAGGCGCACATTTAAGTTGGAGTTGAGGAGAAATTTCTTCTCTCAGAGGGTAATGAATTTGTGGAATTATTTATTGCAAAGGGGCAGTTTGATGCTATATCATTCAGTTCATTTGAGGCTGAAATCCCACTCAATGGTGCAGCAAGCTGGATAGGCTGAATGGCCTACTTCTGTTCCTATGTCGTGTGGCCATGCACAATTCACAAGTTTAACCACTGAAGGAAAAAGAAGTTATGCAACAGAAAGTTAAACAGAAAGAATGTCTCCATGGAGATCTATGATTCTACATAAACAGCCTGGCCCACTCACGTTAAATATCTCACTTCAAAACGTCAGAAACAAGTTCAAAATAAATTAATTTCAAACAGGGGTATGAAATCCACAGCCTTGTGTTCAAGTGTTTGATATTACAATCCTTTCAGACTGCAGATAGGAATTCACAAGCACTTTCCAATCTGTACAACTCTAAGCGACTCCCAAGTTTGGGTTTATTTTACAGAAATGTAAAGAGCAGACTCAGAGATACTGGTGTCCAAGTATGGAACGTTACCAAAAGAGTGTGATTCTAGGAGCCTGACTGTCCAGCTATTTCTTGACTAGTCTATGGACCAGCTCCTGAAGCTTTGGCACAGGCTCCCGGTGTTATTCAGGAAGCATTTGCAGGTTCAATTGGGCCAGAATTGCCTTCTTGTGCCTCAGCAGGTGACGAATTGTCTGTCAGCTGGACTCTTTGTTGACTTTCCTGTTATAGTTTCATACAACGGCTAGGCCATTTCAGATGTTAACCACATTGCTGTGAGTTTGAAGAATTCACGCTGTCTTGAGATTGTGGGTCAACCTACAGCACATGATCTGCAGCAGTTGAAGAAGGCAGCTCACCCCCACCTTCTCAAGGGTCAACTGGGATGGGCAATAAATGCTGGACCCAGCCAGTGACACCCATGTCTCATGAAAGAATAAAAAACTACAGACCAGGTAAGGATGGCACGAAAGGACATTAACAAACCAGATGGGTTTTTATGACAAATGGTAGTTTCATGGTCACTGTTATTATTTTCTTCATTCAAATGTATTGAATTCAAATAACACCAGCTGCTATAGTGGGACTAGAATACATATCTCCAAACTTTAGACTGCATTGCTAGTCCAGTAGCATTACTAAAGTGCTACCACCCCAGAAGCTGTTTTGAAAGAAGGGGTAGTTCTACTTCAGGATTAGTGCGCTTAAATATTGCAAGCATTTTGCGGTTTTTAAACAAAAAGGCAGATTGTGACTTACTGTGAGCAATATCAAAGGTGATTTGATAATTACAAACCTGCAGGGCAGAGAGGAGTATCAGCTTGATGGTAGTGTTTACCTACTGCTCGATTCTGTGTCCATTCCACTCTGTGTTACTATCATCTTTCTTACAGTTTTACAGACATTATCTTCTGTCGATATTGCACAAATATTTACCGTATAATAGCGAAAGCATTCTATAGCTGCTACGCTGGAAGAAATGCTAGATACATAAATTGCTGCAGAATCGACAGAACAATGCACCAGCTCTGTTAGAGGCCAGAGATTAACCAAACAGACAAGTCTATTATAAAGTGCAGAGTTGTTTCTCCAATGTACCAGGTTAAACTACTCGCTGTTGTGGTGAAATTTTACATTGTATACCCATGTGCAAAAAACAAATATTGGCTTTTAGCAAATTTAAAATTATGCCACACCTGAATGGAGGTGAATTACGTTCCTTTTATTGTCTAATCGAATGGAATAGTAATTTATTGTCACTTGTATTCCAAAAAAAAGTGAAAATTGTTTTAAGTCGCTGTACCATGGCACACACATTAGCAGAAAGTATAGGTGAGAAAAAAAAAAGAAAAATTAAGACTAATTCCATCTTAGCTCAGCAAGACCCGCTCCCTAATCAGTTCCTCACAGATGTAGGGTGTAAAGTTCTGGATGGTTAGACATTGCCGCTTCTCACTGCCCTCAAACTTCCATTAGGGTGAGATTCTGGGAATAAATCCAAGTTGAGACTCCAAAAGCCCCATTCACCTTCAAGATCATTCCGGAAAATGGAGGCAGTCTGTCCTTCAGGAGACGCAACAAGCGGAGGCACACACCTCACCCATGCCCAGCTTAGCCTTCATATTCTCCTTTCGACTGTTGGTCCTGTATCCCATTAGGGACACACCGTAGAATCATAGAATCCTTCCAGTGGGAAGCAGGCAACTCCACCCACCCCTCAACGTTATCCTAGAAACCCTGCATTTCCCATGGCTAATCCACCTAATCTGCAGATCCCTGGACACTATGGACAATCCACCTGACCTGCACATCTTTCAACTGTAGGAGGAAACCAGAACACCTGGAGGAAACCCACACAGACACGGGGAGAATGTGCAAACTCCGCACAGACAGTCGCCAGTGGGTGGAACTGAACCCGGGTCCCTGGCGTTGTGAGACAGCATTGCTAACCACTGTGCCACCATGCCAGCCCAGTCCTAAATTATCCCATATGTATTATTATAGGAGGAGATGCCTGTTTAGGAGAGAATACAGAATATTGCCAGAGTTTGAAAATTGCAGCTACATTGAAAGCTTGGAATAGCTGGTCTGTTTTACTACAGAAGAGAGGAAGCTGGTGGTGGGAAAAGAGTGAATGAATTAATTGAGGTGTAAAACTGATGAGGGGGCTACAAGGAAGAGTCACAGATTGAAGATGATTGAGAGAAAGGTTAGACGGAGGATGAGCTCTTTCACCCAGAGGGTGGTAGGTGTCTGGAATTCACTGCTTGGTCTGGTGATGGAGGGAGAAGCCCTCATTGGAGAGGAACTTGGAATGCCCCTAGAACACTGGAACCTGCCAGGCTTTGGGAAAGTGGGATACAAATGAACAACAAGTTGCTTTTTCTCCACCTGGCCCAGATATGGTGGGCTGAATGGCCTATTTCTCCCCCATAATGTTTCTCCAGTTCTATGGTTTAAACATAATAAGTTCTTAGAAAGCCAATGGAGAACGGGCCTCTATTTCTATGGTCACTGATAGCCAACTCTGTCTCCCTCCCCTGCAGCCCAGAACCCCAGCCTCCGCCTACTACCCTCACCCCTACTCCACAACGGTGAGGGTGTTCTATCGTCGTTAGCCCTGTCACAGGAAGTGAGAATGTCTGTGAGTGAGTGTGTATGTGAGTATGTATGTGTATGTCAGTGTGCCTGCATGTCTATGAATGTGTGTGTATGTGAGTGCGTCTGTGACTGTGTGTATGTGAGTGCGTCTGTATGTCTGTGAGTGTGTGTGTATGTGAGTGTGTCTGTGTGTGTGCATGTGTGACTGTGTGTATATGTGCATGTGAGTATGTGTGAGTGAGAGTGAGTGTGTGTGTATGTGTACAGTTTTGAGTGTGAGTGAGTGTGGGGGGTGGGGGTGTTGATCATCCACATTTGTGAGATCTCCAAGACATCCCACAAAACACAGATCCGTCAGGGTCGAGATCAGTAGATACCTCACCTCCTGGTGGTGATGATTGGGGGCAAGGGAGGGGGTGCGGGGGAGGCCATGTTAGATGGATTGTTTTGCTGAGTGTGGGGTGATGACGTGGTGGGTTGGGAGAATGTGGGTGCGACTTTTCCTGCTTGTGTCTCATCCTGAGGGGTTGGTACGAAGGCTCCGGGTCAGGGAGGCTGCTGGATGTGGCCCAGTAGGAGGATGCTCTGACAATGCAAAGATCTGAGAGGAGCTCTCCACCCACCCCACAACCCCCTCCCCCCCCCACCCGCCCAACCCCCCACCCATTCCCCAAGGTAGCAGGCCCTCTATTGGTCATCATCAGCTACTGAAACTGCCAGGCTGGTACACTGTCCAGTAGTGTATCCATTGATATGGACCAGACCACCCCTCACCTCCCTTCACCCAGCCCCCACACCCTCCAAAAGTAGACCCTAATGTTTATATTTCTTTTAAGGCAAGCGTGAGGAACAATTATTTCATTGGTCCACCTCTACGCTTTAATTGAAACACATTTTATCCTTTCAACACAGTTAAAATGCAACAAAAAGAAGAAAAGGCATAACTTTACTGAAATACTTAATAAGATAATTTATTTTTTAACTGTTAATCATCAACTCCTCCAGTAAAGGCTTCATCCCATAAACATGCCCGGGGTAAAAATGCAATTCAGCAGCTCGGTTAGAATTCTCATGCGCTGCCTTTACTCTCCAACAGCAGAGAACCCACGTTTCCAGCAGCTAGCACACTCACTGACTCAGTGAAAACAACACTGAAATGACAGTGATGACAACTCCCTGACCTTTACTGTACTCATGGGCGTAGGAGCAGACGGTATGGGAAAGTATTTAGAATCATAGAATCCCTACACTGTGGAAACAGACCCTTTGATCCAACCAATCCACACTGACCCTCCGAAGAGTATCCCACCCAAATCCATTCCCCTACCTTATTAGTCTACATTTATCTCTGATTAATGCATCTAACCTGCACATCCCTGAACACTAGGGGCAATTTAGCATGGCCAATTCACCCTAACCTGCACATCTTTGGATTGTGGGAGGAAACCGGAGTACAAGGAAGAAACCCACTCAGACACGAGGAGAACGTGCAAACTCCACACAGACAGTTACCCGAGGCTGGAATTGAAGCTGGGTCCCTGGTGCTGTGAGGCAACCACTGAGCCACCATGCCACCCATTTAATTGGGGGATCGGCAATTACAATGCTATTAGACAGGAACTATGGAGGATAAATTGGGAGCATATATTCTCCGGGAATTGCATGACAGAAATGTGGAGGCTGCTTGGGAAGCACTTGCTCATAATGCTGGGCAGGTTTGTCTCACTGAGGCAAGGAAGGGTTGGTAGGGTGAAGGAACCTTGGGTGACAAGAAATGTGGAACATCCAGTCAAGACGAAGAAGGAAGCTTACTTAAAATTGAGATGGCATGGATCAGACAGGGCTCTAGAAAGTTACAAGGTAGCCAGGAAGGGACTAAGGAATGGACTTAGGAGGGCACAAGCAGGGCATGAAAAAACTTTAGCGGGCAGAATTAAGGAAAACCCCAAGGTGTTCTACACTTATGTGTGGAACAATAATTTGGCGAGAGTGAGGGTAGGGCTGATCAGGAATAGTGGAGGGAACTTGTGCCTGGAATCAGAGGAGGTAGGAGACATCCTTAATGAATACTTTGCTTCAGTATTCACTCGTGAGAGGGACCTTGTCATTTGTGATGACGGCGTGAAACAGACTGATACGCCCAGACAAGTTGATGTTAAGAAGGAGGACGTGCTGGAGATTTTGAAAAACATGAGGCTAGATAAGTTCCCTGAGCCAGACGGGATATACCCAAGGTTACTCCAGGAAGCAAGGGAAGAGATTGCTGCACATTTGGCGATGATCTTTGTGCCCTCACCATCCACTGGATTAGTGCCAGTTGATTGGAGGATAGCAAATGTTATTTCCTTGTTCAAGAAAGGGAATAGGGATAAATCTAGAAATTACAGACTTATCAGTCTTACGCCGATGGTGGGCAAATTATTGGAGAGGATTCTGAGAAACAGGATTTATGATTATTTGGAAAAGCATAGTTTGATTAGAGATTATCAGCATGGCTTAGTGAGGGGCAGGTCATGCCTCACAAATCTTATTGAATTCTGTGAGGATGTGACAAAACACATTGATGAATGTAGAGGAGTGGATGTGGTGTACATACATTTTAGCAAGGGATTTGATAAGGTTCCCCGTGGTAGGCTCATTCAGAAAATACGGAGACATGGGATACAGAGAAATCTGGCTGCCTGGGTACAGAACTGGCTGACCCATAGAAGACAGAGGGTGGTAGTAGATGGAAAGTATTCAGCCTGGAGCTCGGTAACTAGTGATGTTCTGCAAGGATCTGTTCTGGTACCTCTGCTGTTTGTGATTTTCATGAATGACTTAGATGAGGAAGTGGAAGGGTTGGTTAGTAAGTTTGCCAATGACACGAAGACTGGTAGAATGGTAGCTAGTGCGGAGGGCTGTTGTAGGTCACAACGGAACATTGACAGGCTTCAGAGCTGGGCTGATAAGTGGCAAATCACAATCAGACCAAAGCTCCCACTCTGCAGGAGTTTTAAAAAAAGCCATCACTCGGGTTAAGTCACTAATTCAACCTAACGACCCACCTGCTAATCACTGTCCACTCAGGCCCATTTCTCATATTTGGATAAAATTGAAAATGTTCGGCTGAATGATTTGCTCTCGGCAAAGTGTGGCCATATTCTGTTTTTTAATAAAGTTGTGTTGGAATGGGGTGCATGACTGTAACAAAATGAAGATATCAAGTACCATCAGAGTCCTGTGAAGAACCTCTGGACACTGTTACTGTCTCACTTAAATAGATACGACAGCAAGATTACACAAAAAGAAATACAGGAGTAAGGAGTATGAAAGGACCAGATTTAGATCAATGTGAAGTGCTGCATTTTGGGAAAGCAAATCTTAGCAGCACTTAATGGTAATGTCCGAGGTAGTGTTGCTGAACAAAGAGACCTTGGAGTGCAAGTTCATAGCTCCTTGAAAGAAGAGTCGCAGGTAGATAGGATAGTGAAGGTGGCAATTGGTATGCTTTCCTTTATTGAGTATTTGGGAGGTCATGTTGTGGCTGTACAGGATATTGTGTGCAATTCTGGTCTCCTTCCTATCAGAAAGATGTTGTGAAACTTGAAAGGGTTCAGAAAAGATTTACAAGGATGTTGTCAGGGTTGGACAAAGTTAAAAATCACATAACACCATGTTATAGTCCAACAGGTTAAAATGGAAGCACACTAGCTTTTGGAGCGACGCTAACCTGGTGTTGTGTGATTTTTAACTTTGTACACCCCAGTCCAACACCAGCATCTCCAAGTCAGGGTTGGAAGATTTGAGCTATAGGGAGAGGCTGAACAGGCTGGGGCTGTTTTCCCTAGACGTCGAGGCTGAGGGGTGACCTCATAGAGGTTTACAAAATCATAATGAGCATGGATAGGGTAAATAGACAAGGTCTTTTCCCTGGGGTGGGGGAGTCCAGAACTAGAGGGCATAGGTTTAGGGTGAGAGGGGAAAGATATAAAAGAGACCGAAGGGACAACTTTTTCATGCAGAGGGTGATACGTTTTTGGAATGAGCTGCCAGAGGAAGTGGTGGAGGCTGGTACAATTTCAACATTTAAGAGACATCTGGATGGATATATGAATAGGAAGAGTTTGGAGGAATATGGGCCAGGTGCTGGCAGCTGGGACTAGATTGGGTTGGGATATCTGGTCAACATGGACGAATTGGACCGAAGGGTCTGTTTCTGTGCTGTACATCTCTAGGACTCTATGACTATGTTTTGTTCCATGTGTTTGCATTCTAGTTCACGTTCAGAAAATCCATTTTTGTTTTCTTCACTCGCCTTGATGCAAGTCCATATACCTTTGGAAGATTAGCAATATTAGCTATTTATTTTCTCAACTATGTCAAATGTTATCATACCAAGTGTATGCACATCTCACTCTGATTGTGAGATCAATTCTCCACCAGCCCAACTGTACATTTGCTTCATCTGTTACTGAAACCATCATTCTTGCCTTTCACCTTTGAACTTGGTTCTTCCATTATTCTCTTGACTTGGCCGCCCATAAACCCCAACTCATCCAAATTCCCACTGCCTGTTTCCTAATTTACACCAAGCCCCATTAACCTATCCACTCCTCACTAAGTTGCACTGATGTGCCTGTCCAGCTGCACTTCGATTTAAAATTTCTTATCCAGGTTTTCAAATTCCTCTGTAGTCTCAGCCTTTTGTCCATTACCTCCTCCAGCCCCACAATCTACCAAGGATGTTTCATTCCCCATCTCCAACCTTTTGACCCCTGGGACGCATCGCGCCCAACTGCCACATTGGTCATCATGTTGTTGTTTACTGACAGATCCAAATCTTCGGTATTCCTTCCCCACAGCTCTCTGCCTCAGTTTCCTTTCTGTATTCATTCATGAGATGTGGGCAGCATTGACTGGGTTAGCATTTCCCACTCATCCCCTTTGCCCTTCGGAGATGGTGCTACTACAGGCACTGTTCTTAACTACTGTAATCTATGTTATGTAGTAGACCCACAATGCAATTACAGAGGGAGTTTAATTTTTTTTAATATGTTCTTTGAAACCTATCTCTTTCACCAAGTTTTTGAATATCTGTCTCCTTACAAGGGTTTCTGTCACAACACTATGCGACATTGTTATGAGTTGTAGTTACATAGCTTCAACTTTATATTCCATTGTTTACATGCACGTTAGGGATCCCTTTTGAATATATAATTGACCTGTCCCATCTTCCTTAGTTCATTGAGGACGAAGTGTGAATCATTTGCATCTGTTTACAGCTTATCAGTTGAAGACTTATTGTGTTGCATTTGACTTCACATTCAGAATGAGTATGTCAAGATCTCTAAATTAGCCAATTTTACAATACTTTTTTTTGGAATGTATCATTGAGGATTGATTGGGTTTAATGACAATCCTTAAGATTAAACTCTGTACAAAGAGGTGTTCCCCATTGTTTTGACAAACACATTGCCTTGGCTATGATTAGAAAATGCAATCATTCTGGAAAGGTTACCAACAAGGCAGCTGTTTACACCATCCCTCCAGACCTCCCCCTCACTGAGGACGAACGATCAGTCCTCACCAAAGGCAATTTTTTTTTAAAATCCTCCAACAGCTGTACTATCAGTCATATTCTGATCCCTTTTTCTCACCATCTTATTATGTTTTTTTTCAGACATGAAATTCCATGGCAAGGTCAACATTCATTGCCTGGGCTCTTTTACAAAAGAAATTCCTGAGGACAAAAGAAAGCAAACATACACAGACATGATAGATAAATCTCTCTGGGTTCTAAGTCTGTTGTAAGTGCAGCTTATTCACAGGCCATACGTGAGCCAAGCTAACACTTAATCCTAATGCCTTCTAAGATCTAATACTCTTTTCTTTTGTAGAAGGTGCCAGAAGACTGGAGGTTGGCTTACATGGTGCCACAATTTAAGAAGGGTGGTAAGGACAAGCCTGAGAACTATAGATCAGTGAGCCTGACGTCGGTGGTGAGCAAGTTATTGGAGAGAATTCTGAGGGACAAGATGTACATGTATTTGGAAAGGAAAGGACTGATTAGGGATAGTCAACATGGTTTTGTGCGTGGGAAATCATGTTTCATACATTGATTGAGTTTTTTGAAGAAGTAACAAAGAGGATTGATGAGGGCAGAGCGGTAGATGCGATCTCTATGGACTTCAGTAAGGCATTTGACAAGGTTCCCTGTAGGAGATTGGCTAGCAAGGTTAGATCTCTCAGATTACAGAGAGAACTAGCCATTTGGATATAGAACTGGCTCAAAGTTAGAAGACAGAAGGTGATAGTGAAGGATTGCTTTTCAGAGTGGAGCCTGTGACCAGTGGAGTGCCATAAGGATCGGTGCTGGGTCCTCTTAGATTAGATTTACAGTGTGGAAACAGGCCCTTCAGCCCAACAAGTCCACACCGACCCGCCGAAGCGCAACCCACCCATACCCCTACATTTACCCCTTACCTAACACTACGGGCAATTTAGCTTGGCCAATTCACCTGACCCGCACATCTTCTTTTCGTATTTATATAAATGATTTGGATGTGAGTATAAGAGGTATAGTTAGTAAGTTTGCAGATGACACCAGAATTGGTGGTATAGTGGACACCGAAGAAGGTTACCTCAAATTAAAACAGGATCTTGATCAGATGGGCCAATGGGCTGAGAATTGGCAGATGGATTTTAATTCACATAAATGTGAAGTGCTGCATTTTGGGAAAGCAAATCTTAGCAGGACTTATACACTTAATGGTAAGGTCCAAGGGAGTGTTGCTGAACAAAGAGACCTTGGAGTGCAGGTTCATAGCTCCTTGAAAGTGGAGTTGCAGGTAGATAGGATAGTGAAGAAGTTGTTTGGTATGCTTTCCTTTATTGGTCAGAGTATTGAGTACAGGAGTTGGGAGGTCATGTTGCGGCTGTACAGGACATTGGTTAGGCCACAGTTGGAATATTGTGTGCAATTTTGGTCTCCTTCCTAATGGAAAGATGTTGTGAAACTTGAAAGGGTTCAGAAAAGATTTACAAGGATGTTGCCAGGGTTGGAGGATTTGAGCTATAGAGAGAGGCTGAACAGGCTGTGGCTGTTTTCCCTGGAGCGTCGGAGGCTGACGGGTGACCTTATAGAGGTTTACAAAATTATGAGGGGACATGCATAGGATAAATAGACAAAGTCTTTTCCCTGGGGTGGGGGAGTCCAGAGCTAAAGGGCATAGGTTTAGGGTGAGAGGGGAAAGATATAAAAGAGACCTAAGGGGCAACTTTTTCACGCAGAAGATGTTACGTGTATGGAATGAGCTGCTCGAGGAAGTGGTGGATGCTGGTACAATTGCAACATTTAAAAAGGCATTTGGATGGGTAAATGAATAGAAAGGGTTTGGAGGGATATGTGCCAGGTGCTGGCAGATGGGACTAGATTGGTTTGGGATATCTGGTCTTCATGGACAGGTTGGACCGAAGGGTCTGTTTCCATGCTGTATATCTCTATGACTCTATGACTCAGGAAAGCCTGAGCACAAGATGACAGAGGAACAATTGTTGAAAAGCACAGCACAAGTAAAAATTAGACAGTGTTGCTTTCAACCTTAGTAAATATCTCAGTCACTGTTACTGCAGAATTAATCAGGTCAAAGTACAGGGAGAAAGTGAGGACTGCAGATGCTGGAATGTCGAGAGTGTAGTGCTGAAGAAGCACAGCAGGTCAGGCAGCATCCAAGGAGCAGGAGAATCGATGTTTCGAGCATAAGCCCTTCATCGGGAAATGTCCAGGCTTATGCCCGAGAGGTTGATTCACAGGCCCCAGTACAGTAGTGCTTGGCCCTCACTGCGCTTGTTGATGATCATTGGGATCAGGTTAGAGTGTCCAGAGGTGCTGGTGGAGGGAGGGAGGGAGCTGGATAATTAGACTCAGTAGTGGGCCATGTAGAAGATGATCTGGTTGATGTCCCTAACTGATTAGGATGTTCTTCACACTGCAGCTGGCATTCTGTTCATGGTAAGGTGAAGGAAGGCTGACGAGCTAAAACTGGTGACTGTGATATTTCCCAAAGTGACCACCACTGGCAGCTTTTGGTATTTGCCACCTTTAACAGTATGTGGTTACTGAGCAAGGGTTGTTTCAGGTCATTCACTGCCACCAATCCGTCTCTGTCCTGTGTCTTGAGGCCACTCCAGTGGTACACCACTGTAAGATATCTGCAGGAGACTACTGTTCTTCGATAGCAAGAAAGTTTATTGCATGACAGCTATAAATATGACAACACTTGATCAGGCTCTCATGAAAAGCTCAACCCCATCTCTATGAACCAGACTCTATAAAAGATCTTAAAGTAAGGGAACCCTTAGGAAGTAGCAATCATAATATGGGAGAGTTCAGTCTGGAGTTTGAAAGAGAGAAGGCAAAATCGGATGTAATGGTGTTACAGTTAAATAAAGGTAATTATGAAGGCATGAGAGAGGAATTGACAAAAATAGACTGGAAGCAGAGGCTAACCGGGAAGACAGTAGAGCAAAAATGGCAGGAGCTTGTGGGTATAATTGAGGACACGTACAGAGGTTCATCCCCAAGTAAAGAAAGATTATCTGGGGAGGGATTAGACAGCCATGGCTGACAAAGGAAGTCAGGAAATTTATTAAAGAAAAAGAGAGATCCTATAAAGTTGCTAAGAGCAGTGGGAAATCAGAAGATTGGGAAGGATACAAAAACAAACAGAGGATAACAAAGAGTGTAATAAGAAATGAGAGGATCAAATATGAAGGTAGGCTAGCCAGTAATATTAGAAATGATAGTAAAAGTTTCTTTCAGTACATAAGAAACAAACGGCAGGCAAAAGTAGACAATTGGGCCACTTCAAACTGATGCAGGAAGCCTAGTGATGGGAGATAAGGAAATAGCAGGAGAATTTAACAAGTACTTTGCGTCAGTTTTCACAGTGGAAGACATGAGTAATATCCCAACAATTAAAGGGAGTCACAGGGCTGAGTTGAGTATGGTTGCCGTTACGAAAGAGATAGTGCTAGAAAAGTTAAAAAGTCTTAAAATTGATAAATCTCCTTGCCCCGATGGGATACACCCTAGAGTTCTGAGAGAGGTGGCTGAGGAAATAGCGGAGGCATTGTTTGAGATCTTTCAAGAGTCACTGGAGTCAGGAAAGGTCCCGGATGATTGGAAGATGGCTGTTGTAACCCCCTTGTTCAAGAAAGGATCAAGACAAAAGATGGAAAATTATAGGCCAATTAGCTTAACCTCGGTTGTTGGTAAAATTCTAGAATCCATCATTAAGGATGAGGTTTCTAAATTCTTGGAAGAGCAGAGTCTGATTAGAACAAGTCAACATGGATTTAGTAAGGGGAGGTCATGCCTAACAAACCTGTTGGAATTCTTTGAAGAGGTGACAAGTAGGTTGGACCAGGGAAACCCAGTGGATGTGGTCTATCTAGACTTTCAAAAGGCCTTTGATAAGGCGCCACACGGGAGGCTGCTGAGCAAGGTGAGGGCCCATGGTGTTCGAGGTGAGCTGCTGGGATGGATTGAGGATTGGCTGTCTAACAGAAGGCAGAGAGTTGGGATAAAAGGTTCTTTTTCGGAATGGCAGCCGGTGACTAGCGATGTCCCGCAGGGTTCAGTGTTGGGGCCACAGCTATTTGCATTATATATTAATGATTTGGATGAGGGGACTGAGGGCATTCTAGCGAAGTTTGCCGATGATACGAAGTTAGGTGGACAGGCAGGTAGTACTGAGGAAGTGGGGAGGCTACAGAAGGATCTAGACAGGTTGGGAGAGTGGTCCAGGAAATGGCTGATGGAATTTAACGTGAGCAAATGTGAGGTCTTGCACTTTGGCAAAAAGAATAAAAGCATAGACTACTTTCTAAATGGTGAGAAAATTAGTAAAGCCAAAGTACAAAGGGATCTGGGAGTGCTAGTCGAGGATTCTCTAAAGGTAAACATGCAGGTTGAGTCCGTGATTAAGAAAGCGAATGCAATGTTGTCGCTTATCTCAAGAGGGTTGGAATATAAAAGCAGAGATGTGCTACTGAGACTTTATAAAGCTCTGGTTAGGCCCCATTTGGAGTACTGTGTCCAGTTTTGGTCCCCACACCTCAGAAAGGACATACTGGCACTGGAACGTGTCCAGCGGAGATTCACACGGATGATCCCTGGAATGGCAGGTCTAACATATGAGGAACGGCTGAGGATCCTGGGATTGTATTCATTGGAGTTTAGAAGATTAAGGGCAGACTTAATAGAGATGTACAAGATAATACATGGCTTGGAAAGGGTGGACGCTAGGAAATTGTTTCCATTAGGCGAGGAGACTAGGGCCCGTGGACACAGCCTTAGAATTAGAGGGGGTCAATTCAGAACAGAAATGCGGAGACATTTCTTCAGCCAGAGGGTGGTGGGCCTGTGGAATTCATTGCCACGGAGTGCAGTGGAGACCGGGACGCTAAATGTCTTCAAGGCCGAGATTGATAGATTCTTGTTGTCTCGAGGGATTAAGGGCTATGGGGAGAACGCTGGTAAGTGGAGTTGAAATGCCCATCAGCCATGATTGAATGGCGGAGTGGACTCGATGGGCCGAATGGCCTTACTTCCACTCCTATGTCTTATGGTCTTATGGTCTTATGATCTCCTTTGATCATCAGTTGAATATATATCAGCAGGTGTAGTACAATGATTAACCCTTTCAGACCCAGGACTTTATACAACAGCCTCCTGCAGGAATGGGGGCAGGATTATGGAGGTGGGAGGTAGCCTCCTGATCACACACCCTTTGACCCTCCAAAAGGACCCCCTGACAGGAACACCATCACAGAGAAACAACCGCAGTACCTTCCCACATCAAGAGCCCCCACCAACCCCTCACTGGGGCTTGCCCATTTGACCCCATTAAACCTGATCTCACTTAGGTAGTTTTTTTAGATTACTTACAGTGTGGCAACAGGCCCTTCGGCCCAACAAGTCCACACCGACCCACCGAAGCGTAACCCACCCATCACCCCTACATTTACCCCCTACCTAACGCTACGGGCAATTTAGCATGGCCAATTCACCTGACCCGCACATCTTTGTGACTGTGGGAGGAAACCGGAGCACCCGGAGGAAACCCACGCAGACACGGGGAGAACGTGCAAACTCCACACAGTCAGTCAGCTGAGGCGGGAATTGAACCCGGGTCTCTGGCGCTGTGAGGCAGCAGTGCTAACCACTGTGCCACCGTGCCGCCCACTAGTTCTAGGTGGGTATCCTCATGCAGCAAAGTGCCACATGCAGTACCCAAAATGGCCACCATTTCCAGTGATGCTGCTAAGGCAATGGTGTTCCAGCCCATTGCAGAGCCGAGAGATCTCTGCCATCCAATTGGTCAGCAGCTCTTAGAAGCCATCTGTCTACCCAGAAATCCCAAAGCTAGGCAGGTAGTAGCCTGATGGGTAGAATCACTTCACAGCTGCTGAGGTAGGGTTGTCCCTGGCTGTCCAGGGCATATTCACATTAAATCCCTCGTTCTCTTCGACAGAGATACCTCAGTGATTTTTATCATGCCATTTCCATGACATGTGTACTGGGAGTATTTGTGAAGGTATAGTGGAGAAAGATTTAAATGCACACTGTGAAGGTTCCCTCCTTCCCAAATTTCTCATTTTAGAGAAACAAACACATCATTGCAAATTATGAGAGACCGAGTGGGATACGGATATCTGCATATGCTCTACCAAAAGTGGCCATGTTTTCAGGTACCTGAGCCCAAAGTTCTGAGATCAAACCTTACCCCTGTCTGCCTCTTTACCACCATTTGTTCCTTAAACCCCTTTGTGGTTCAGTGCCAAACATTTCTTGAAAACACTCCTGTGATGCATTTTGGAATGTTTCATCATGTTGAAGGAACTACAAAAGTGCAAGTCTCTGATGACTAATGTCATAGAGTCATTGAGCTGTTCAGCACAGAAACAGACCCTACGGTCCAATTCGTCCATGCTGACCAGATATCTTAAATTAATCTCGTCTCATTTGCCAGCACTTGGCCCACATCCCTCTAAACCCATCCTATTCATATACCCATCCAGATGCCTTTTAAATTATGTAATTGTATCAGCCTCCGCCATTTCCTCTGGCAGTTCATTCCATACATGTACCACCCTCTGTGTGAAAATGTTGCCCTTAGGTTCCTATTAAATCTTTCCTCATTTATCTTAAACCTATGCCCTCTAGTTCTGGACTCCCCACCCCATGGAAAAGACCTTGTCTATTAACCCTATCCATACCCCTCATGATTTTATAAACCTCTCTGCAGTCACCCCCCAGCCTCAGATGCTCCAGAGAAAACAGCCCCAGCCTGTTCAGCCTCTCCCTGTAGCTCAAACCCTCCAACCCTGGCAACAGCCTTGTAAATCTTTTCTGCACCCTTTCAAGTTTCACAACATCGTTCCTTAGCAAGGAGAGTTTTCCAAACTAAGTTTGCTCAATATTTTTATGAAACTAATTTTTTTTTCTGAACCTGGGGAATATATTCATTGTATCAACCTTTTAAGAATATGATCCTCTGTGTTATAATTTTTTTGTCTGACACTAGCCTTCTTTCCAAAGTGATAGCACCAAAGAATAATCCTGTGGCAAATCAATTTGAATTCTTGTTCCCTTTACACATCTAAGACACTTCAGAAATAACACAACTCCAACAGGCTGCATTCTATAAGAGGATATTGCAGGAAGACGATCTATTTTCAAGCCTTCGAAATGAATTGTGTTACATTTTGAATAGCTGCTTGGGTAGCTCAAACACCAATCCTCCTTCACTGATCAGTAACAGCTGATAAGATCCAACAATCCAAAAGGAGATTCTCCTCTCATGGTAGGTCAGGCTTTAGGCTCAGATTCTTGATCCAGAATGACTTTGTACAAAAAAAAATCAATAATAATGTCCAGGAATTAACTGCAAATCTCACTAGGAAAGCAATGGAGAGTTCCGTCTGAAAAAATAAGCCCTCATTATGAATCAGAAAATTAAAATGAAAAGGCCACTAAGGGATACACCTTTCGAGTCACATTCAGTCTTCATATTTGAAATGATATGTTTGAGGAAACATTTCCAAAAATATATACTCATTGCTGACAAAATGTTTGCCACAATATGTGTCAGCAAAAGTCAGAGTCTCTGAAACATTGGTCATTTGAGAAGGAATCTAGTAGGGCCTGCCATTTGGATGTTAAGTTTGAAAGAGTATTAACTTGCTGCTATTACTGTCAAATTTGAAAGACATCCACTCTACGGGCAAAGCTGAGAGAATGTTAAAGCAAACAAAACCAGAAATTGCTGGAGAAGCTCAGCAAGTCTAGCAGCGTCGGTGGAGAGAAAACAGATCTGATGTTTCAGGCCTTTCTCAGAACTGGACCCAAAACATGAACACTGCTCTCTCTCCCTCCAACAATGCTAGCAGACCTGCTGTGTTCTCCAGCAATTTCTATTTTTGTTTGTTTCAGATCTCCAGCATCCGAAGTTCACTGTCTTACCTAAGGAAGTGTTTAACCTCACGCCTCCACTCAATCCCCATGCCATTGGTTTATTGGAACAAAAGCAGAAATTGCTGAAGAAACTGAATAAGTCTGGCAGCACCTGTGGAAAGAAACAGAGTTAATATTTTGAGTCTAGTGACCTTTCTCCAGAACTGTTCTGAAGAACAGTTACAAGTCTCAAATGTTATAGTCCTGCTGAATTTCTCCAACAATTTCTGTTTGTTTCAGATCTCCAGCGTCTACAGTTCTTTGCTTTATCATAGATTTATTAGACTTTGACAAGTTTATCCTTTTTGTCCAGTTTCTATTGAAACTTTCAAACAAAATGTATCCACATGTGGTTAGCAGTCAGATTCTTTGACATTCTTCACTTCACAGAAGTAGAAGCCTGAAACTCTCTTGTGAAACAACTGTCTAAAGTGCTATTGTTTTGTGTAAAAATAATTGTTAATTTTTTAGTCTTGTCTTTTTTTTAACCCCACTACCTACCTTTTAGTTGTAAGGTTTAATGCATGTGTAGGTAAGCATTGAGGACAGATGTGTGTTAGAGTTCTAAGTGCAGTCCAATTCACAGTGAGTTGCTTCATCTTTTTACAATCATACACTGCACAATCAAACGTACTGAAGGTTTCCCATTTACATGAACTCATTTAATAT
Organism: Hemiscyllium ocellatum; assembly: GCF_020745735.1. Lineage (NCBI taxonomy): Eukaryota > Metazoa > Chordata > Chondrichthyes > Orectolobiformes > Hemiscylliidae > Hemiscyllium > Hemiscyllium ocellatum. Next base: position 58,282,852 of record NC_083422.1, on the reverse strand, counting down.
TGTTTCACATTCATCTCAGTCATAAGGTAGTGTCAATGTATCCATTCATTACTGTCAGTTTCACTTCAGTTTCACATTAGCAATGCTTGCTGTAGACTTCCTCCTTTTTGACCAATCTTCACCAGTGACCTTTCCCCCAGCGTTTCTATGCACTCTCACCCTCAATCCTTCTTTCTCTGATGCTGACCTTTGCTCCCAACATTGCTTTTGCCAATATCTTTGGTCCTGAGCCTTGCCCCACACTCTTGCTCCCAGGACGTGTCTTCCTTCAGCAATACGTTCCATCCTTGCTCTCCCCTCTCAAAATTCCTTCCTAGCATTTCTCCCCTTTAGCTTCATCTTCTGTCCCCTGATCTTACCTTCACCCCTGTGGTCCAATTTTTGTCTCTGGACTTTGCTGACAACTTTGGTCTTCATTCAAGTGCTCAGCTCGCACCAAGGTCCTGGTCCCCATCCCTAACCAACTTCTGTCACCAGAGGGAGTCTGATTATAGACTCAGAGTCATAGAGATGTACAACACAGAAACAGACCCTTCATTCCAACACATCCATACTGACCAAATATCCTAAGTTAATCTAGTCCAATTTGCCAGTACTTATTCCATATCCCTCTAAACCCTTCCTATTTATGTACTCATCCAGATGTCTTTTAAATGTTGTAATTAAAACAGCCTCCACCACTTCCTCTGGCAGCATATTCCATACACACACCACCCTCTGTGTGAAAATGTTTCCACTTAGGTCCCTTTTAAATCTTTCCCCTCTCGCATTAAAAACTCCCCCATCCCAGGGAAAGTACCTTGTCCATTTACCCTCTCATGATTTTATAACCCTTGATAAGGTTTATTAGCTTATATAAACCTCCACTGCTATACATATTGTTTTATCATGTACAGTATTACATTTCTTTTGCATTTGGTGATTTATTTTACAAGTTATTTCAGGTAGGAATGTACAGTACTCTACATGCACAATACTGTATTTCAACTCATATTTGAATTAAACAAAGAACTGCCGATGCTGGAGATCTGAAACAAAAACAGAAATTGCTGGAGAAACTCAGCATCAGTGGAGAGAAAGCAGAGTTAATGTTTTGAGTCTAGTGACTATTCATCAGAACTCAAATCAATTCTCATGCTTCGTTAAAGTCAGACTTAGGTTCTTTCAAACGTTTGGCTTCCAAATAAACATTTATTCCTGTTGGAACCTAGGAATATCATAGAATGTATTGCATATATACAAGTTTAATAGGAATACAGGAATAGCAGTAGGCCATTCAGCCCATCAAACCATTCACTGAGACTATTCCTGATTTGTGGCCTAACTCACTATATCTGTCTTTGGCCCATATCCCTTAATACCTTGGTTTAACAAACATTTATCTATCTCGCATTAAAATTAATAACTCATCAACTGTTGTCTGTGGAAGAGAATTCCAAACATTTGCCACCCTTTGTGTATAGGAGTGCTTCCAAATCTCTCATGATTTTACCTCTCCTGAATAAGGTCCGAAGTCACACGGCACCAAGTTATAGTCTAACAGATTGATTTGAAATCACAAACTTTCAGAGCGCTGCCCCTTCATCAGGCAAAGTGAAGAGAAGTGCACAGGCACAGGATTTATAGGCCGAGAGATCAATGGGCAGAGAGAGATCAAAAGATTGTACAAATGTTGTGGGTCGACAGGCTGAAAAATAAGCCTCTGTAGGTGATCAAGTGACAGACGGTGTGAGTAAAGTATCAGTAGTTGGATAGCAAGTGAAGGGATGACCTGTAATCTGATTAACTGAGGCGAAGAGATCATTAGAAAAAATTAAAAATAAGGTGGTGCTGGAGCCAAACCGAATGGCTGGAATACTATGATAGATGTAAGAGTCCCATGCTGAGGGTCTAACCAAAGTAACAAGTAATCCAAAACTAATTGAGTTTCTAGAGAGATCACAATGAGTTATGAAGGTGATGGTGTCACCAGCAGGAAGATTTCACTGATAAAGTACAGGATGGTGTTGCTTTCTATGATGTAGCTATTAAAAATGGTAAGAGTTGAGACTGTGTCTGCAGAGAGGGAGAAACAAAATTACTATTTCTAATTGTTAAAATTCTCCCAATTGTAAAGATTTATACTTGGTTTTGCAATGATTCATTATTATTCCTACAATGGATAACACATTTGTTTTGGCACAAGGAAAATCTACGTTTAGAATTATTAACCGTAGGGCTCACTTTAGATTTTAAATCAACCATTAAGAATGTACCTCCACTGATCACTGTGCCTTAATATTTTAGATCCTGATATCTTCATGTGGGTCCCTCTAGCATTTACTGCTGCTTCCCAGCAAACAAAATCAATAAAACCCACTGTGCATGACTGATTAGCAAGGCGCACCACTGCATAAATTCATAATCAACTGGATAACATCGAAGGCAAGAATAAGTAAGCTGCAAGAAGAAATTCCTGCATTGAATCATCTGAGGTACCTTTTGAAAGAACAAATTCATTTATAGGATGCAGGGGTTCTTCTCTGGACTTTGCTGCCTGCTTTGGTCTTCACTCCTGTGCTGAGCTTACACCAAGCTCCTGGGCCCTATCCCTAACCAACTTCTGCTGCCATTGGGAGTCATATTATAGACTCAGAGTCATAGCAATATACAGCACAGAAACAGACCCTTCGGTCTAACTTGTCCATGCCAACCAGATATGCCAACCTAATCTAGTCCCATTCGCAAGAAAAAAAATCTATGTTAAGAATTATTAACTGTAGGGCAAGCAGGCCTCACTTTAAATTTTAAATCAGCCATTAAGAATGTGCCTTTGCTGATCACTGTACCAGAGTTTATTGCTCAGGCTTGGTTTCCCTGGAGAAGGTGGGGACAGCGTCTTCTTGAACAATTGGATCCCATTTGCAGAAAAAAGGAGCCAGCATCCACAGTTTTTCAGTTTTTATTAAGGGAGCAGAAAAGACTCACACAAATGGTCCAGGGACATCAACTGATTGTAGAAACTGAGAGCGTTCTGCTTGGAGAAGGCAAGATTAAGAACTCAATTGAGGATTTTAAAACCGTGACTGCGGAATGGAGAAATTGTTCTAGAGCTAGCATGACATGAAGAAAGATTTTTTTACATCATGAGACATTAGAATCAGGAACTAAGTCCTTGAAAAGGGATTTGGATAATTATCTGAGGAGCAAGTGTTTTCAGGGCTTAGGCATAAAGGCAGAAATGTGCAATTGGCTGAGTTGCTATTGCAAGACAGCCATCACAGAGATGATTGGCTGAATGGCCTCCTTCGGTGGTGTAACCATTCCATGATTCAAAGGGGTACAGAGCTATTGGGTCAAGAGTTGCAGGATTTGACCCAGTGATGCTGAAGGGATGGTGGTCTACCTTTCTTAACTCTAAACAGGCACATAAAGGCCTTTCGTAACCAGGCAATTAAGATACAGTTCAAGAAAAAAAATACTCTCACAGAAACTGCTATGGTAGCAGAGCAGGTTACAGTGAAAGATTGAAAGATTAAGGAAAATATGTGGACAGAGTCCAGAACAAAGTTCTCATTTCTTTGCAGCAGGGAGAAAAATCCATTGTGCTTTCAGTTTATCTGCTCTTTGGGAACATGCCATCCTTGGAACCAATTTAGGTTTATGATACGATGTGTGGAAGTCTATTTCTAATCTTGCATAATTAATGTTAGTGCTACTGGATAAGATAGTCTCTCTGTGATTAATAGTGTAGCTATTTCAGTTATAGTGCAGTAGGCACAAAGTAAAGCTGGTTCAACACGCGTTTCCCTGCCCACAGCTTTCAGATCAGATTGGGACGTAAATAGCATCACTGCCTGTTAGAAACTTCAAGCAAGCTTACGTCAAAACAGATACTAATGCTGGGAGACAATTATTATGGCAACAATGGCTTATTAACCTGCTGTGGTGGTTCGGAACACCTGTTTGACAGTAGTGAGCCAAGCAAGGAATAAGATCAGCTGCTAACATTAGCAATCTTCTGAATCCTACCTGAAGTTGGGTGACTTCAGTCAGCAGACAGAATTTAATCTTATGAAAAGGCCACAACCAGTGATGACAGGACTGAACTAGCCATTTAGAAACCTGGTTTATGTTACGAGGAAACAAAACAGACGTTGCTCTGGCAGCACCCGTGAAGAGAAATTAGAGTTAACATTTCAGGTCCAGTGATCTGTTCTGAGGAAGGGTCATTGGACCCAAAACTTTATAACTCTGATTTCTCTCCACAGACCGGCTGAGCTTTTCCAGCAACTTCTGGTTTTGTTTCTGATTTACAGCATCCACAGTTCTTTCGGTTTATATTTAATGCACTGAGGACATGGGTTCAAATCCTATCATGGCAGATGGTGACATTTGAATGCAATTTTTATCTTAAATTTAATATTATTTGAATAAAAAAAGCCCATCACCATTGACTGCAGTAACAATGCATTTAGTTGATGAATGTGTTTTAGGGAAGGGAGTTTACCATCCTTACTCAATCTGGCCTACATGTGACTCCAGACCCAAGCAATGTGGTTGATTTTTAACTGCCCTCTGGGCAATTAGGGATGGGCAATAAATGCTGGCCCAGCCAGTGATACCCACATCTAGTGACTGAATTGAGGAACAAACAGCACTATACTATATTTATCAGCAGATTGATTAAGAACAGAAGTAGATGGACAGCTACTCTTGATGCAATATGAAAGGTCACAGCCATAAGCTGAACTGAGCTATAACTGAAAGAAAGCTGGGGGGTGGGGTAGGGTGGGAGTGGGGTGGGGGGGTGTGGGGGGGTATATGGCTCAGTGATTAGCACTCCCACAGTCCAAACATGCACAGGTTAGGGTGAATTGGCCATGCTAAATTGCCCATAGTCTCCAGGGATGTGCAGACTAGGTGGGTTAGCCTTAGAAGGGTCAGTATGGGCTGTAGGGATTCTATGCTATTAACTGTGTTGATTTTAGAGATCATGACTGGAGCTACCCAACATAGGAAGTCAACAATTTATTGCAAGCAACTTTCTGGTTGTTTGTTGGATTGAGAAGCAGTGGGTTAGATATGATACCACAGTTAATTAGATGAATAATGTATAGAACAGTGACAATTGAGGATGATTCACTGATACCAGAAGACGAACAGTTTGTCGCCCCTCAATGATTCCGTCTCACCCTACTCACCAGTATCCTTCTCCCTGGGTGAGAAATTAGGGAACTCTTCCTGCGGTCTTCCTCCTTTTCATCTGACCTGATGTGGAGATGCTGGTGTTGGACTGGAGTGGCTAAAGTCAGAAGTCACACAACACCAGGTTATAGTCCAACAGGTTGAATTAAAATCACAAGCTTTCAAAGCACTGCCCTTTCATCAGGTGAGAAAGAAGCAGTGCTCCAAAAGCTTGTGATTTCAAATAACCCTGAGGACTATAACCTGGTGTGGTATGACTCCTGACTTTGTCTGATCCATCTTCCATTAGCCTGGTGAAGATTGATCCCTGGGAAACTCCCCAAAGAAGAAGACTTCCCCTCTTTCTTGGGCACTTGTTGTTAGCTCACATTTTAGGGGCAGGTTATCTTCTCTGTATCAATCAATTTCTGAGCCTTATTGGCCAATGACATGGGACAGCCAATCATGACTTGAGATTATTATTGTCCCCTCACCCACCTTGATCTGAGAATTGCTTTACCATTCTTTTTAAGAACAAATATTTATTTTCAAACATTCTTGGGTTCGGTGCCAGATGAATTGTTATTGCTAGTTTTGAGAGTTATGACCCATGTGCCTTTCATAATTTCCTTTGTTTTCTCACACTAGAATTTTGAGAAGTTATTTACTGCTGTAGTAGCTGTTCTATTAAATTTTATGCTACATAGTAAATACTGGGAAAATTCAATTTTTGACGAACTCCAATATTCAACAACTGTTTAGCAATTACTCTTACTTTTGCGGAATGAATAACAATTTCTTTGGCTGTCAATATATTTTAAGGTGATAGGATCCTCATGTGCTTGCAAGACCACACAGGAGATGCAAGGAAATGCAGGGGGAGTCTATATAAAAGCTGAGAATCTGTTCTGTACCTATTTCAGATTAATTTCTGTTGCTTCCACAGTGTAAGTTACATTTGCACTAACAGGGCAAACAAGGTGAACAACAGCACCATGTTCTAATTGTGCACCAACATTTAATGAATTCATTTGAAATTAATTTCTCTGCTGTCATAATGACGGCAAAACCCAAAGGGAAGCATCTCTATTAAAACAAAGGCATTTCATATGAACAGGCTGAAATATTTGCAAACAGGTATTCTACAGTAGAATTTAACGAGCAAGCTTGGACATTACTTGAAATGATCAAGTGTTAAAAGCTCTATAATTGGAAGTATAAACTGTTTACATAAAAATGACCAGATTTCTCCCAGTTGCAGTGTTTGAATGGTCAGATCTGAATCTTCTTGGGAAGCCAGTATTCACAGTCAGGGCAATATCGCTGTTGCACTCTGTTCCCATTGCTAACCCCATCTAGTTTTGACTATGCATCAATGGTAGATCCGCTCAGTTGGCTGGGTAACAGGTATATGTTGTAAATCAATACCAACAGTGTAGGTTCAATTCCTATGCTGCCTGAGGTTATAGGAAGATCTCAACCTTTCCCAGGGGTGATGGTCTAGTGGTTTTATCATTGAACTGTTAATCCAAAGACTCAGGCAATGTTTTGGGGATCTGGGATTGAAACCAGCCATAAAAAATGGTGGAATTTGAATTCAATAAATATCTGGAATTAAGAGTCTAATGATGACCATGAAATGATTGTTGATTGTCATAAAAACCCATTTAGTTCACTAATATCCTTCAGGGAAAGAAACTGCCATCCTTACCTTGTCTGGCCTACATGTGATTCCAGACACACAGCAATGTGTTTGACTCTTAACAATTAGGGATGGGCGATAAATGCTGACCCTCATCCCGTGATCTTCAGGTTAAGTCACCAACAGTCATCTCTCTCTAATGACAGAGCAGCCCTGTAGTTTGATGGAATTACAAGTGGTTTTACACTGTTCATGTGTACCTACTCCCTGCCTTAAGGGCAAAAGTCTCACTTCAAGACTTAAGGATAATGTTCAAGGTTCCATTCCCCCACTGCAGTACTGAGAGAATGCTGCACTGTCAGACAAACTGCCTTTCAGTGGAATATTAACCTGAGGCCTTGTCTACCCTCTCAACTCTGGCTGACATTTACCAATCAATTCATAGGCACAGCAAGGCAGTGGTTAGCACTGCTGCCTCACAGTGCTAGGACCCAGGTTCGATCCCAGTCTGTGTGGAGTTTGCACATTCTCCCCAGGTCTGCGTGGGTTTCTTCTGGATGCTCTGGTTTTCTCCCACAGTCTAAAAATATGCAGATCAGGTGAACTGACTATGCTCAATTGTCCACAGTATTCAGGGATGCAGAGGTTGGGTGCATTAGTCAGGCATTTAATGTGGATATAGGTTTGCTCCCTGAGCTGGAAGGGTCATTTTCAGATATTTCATCACCATCCGAGGTAACGTCTTCAGAATCTTCTCAAAACTCACGAGTAGAGAAATGGGTCTGAGTGGGTTACACTGCAGGGTCGGTGTGGACTTGTTGGGCCGAAGGGCCTGTTTCCACACTGTAGGGATTCTATGATCTATCAAATGATCATTGTCACAATGGTGTTGTGCGGAAGTACTGTATTTTCTACAACTGTGCGTACACTCCTGTAAAAGTTACATCGTCTATATTAAACACCTTGGAACATCTAGTCATCACAGAGGATGCTATATGAATTCAAGTCTTTTTGTAATCAAAATAGTAAAAATGTTAAAAGGGTGGGTTCTATAATGGCCCACTGACAAAACTCTCTCAGCTAAAACCATCTTATGCCATGGTTTATTTTGCCCAAAGACAATGCAGATGCTACAGTGAACCTCAACGCTACTATCAAATAGACATCCTTCATTGGAAATAGTTATCTGTCACTCTGTCTACACTCATACATGATAAATGGTGAATAGAAGAGCCCATTCTCACCCTCTGAAACAACAGTACAGTTTGAATCCAGCTTTCTCAGGCAAAATGGGAGACAAAAATACAAGAACATTTCCAAAAGATTTTGGTTAAATCTCACTAACTTGATTGAGTTTTTTGAAGAAGTGACGAAGAAGATTGAAGAAGGCAGAATCGTGGATGTGGTCTATTTGGACTTCAGCAAAACATTTGACAAGGTTCCGCATGGTATACTGGTTAGCAAGGTTAGATCACATGGGATCCAGGGCGAGCCAGCCAATTGGATACAAATCTGGCTTGAAGGGAGGAGTCAGTGAGTGGAGGTGGAGGTTGTCAATAAGTTATGTTCTGTAATGCGAACTGTTTTCCAGGGAAGGAATGAACATGAGAAGAAGATAGCTATCCTCTCATTGGTTCTTCACAAATGACAAGATCATAAGACGTACGAGATCATAGCTGATCTGACTTCACTTTCCTGTTCAGTCTTGTGCAACATTCCTTCAGTCCTACACCAGTGTGAAGGCCTCACTTTTGCACACAAGTCTCAAGGGGCTTGAACACACGGTCTTTTCAATTCGTTCAAGGGATACAGGTGTCACTGGCTGGGCCCAGTATTTATTGCCTATCCCTAGTTGCCCTTGAGAAGGTGAGGGTGAGCTGCCTTCTCGAACCGCTGCAGTCCATGTCATGTAGGTTGACCCACAATGCCATTAGAGAGGGAATTCCAGGATTTTGACCCAGCTACAGTAAAGGAACAGCGATATATTTCCAAGTCAGGATGGTGAGTGGTTTGGAGGGGAGCTTGCAGGATGTGGTTGTCCCATGTATCTGCTGCCTTTGTCCTTCAAGATGGAAACAGTCATGAGTTTGGCTGTCTGAGGACAACCTGCAGATTCCAAATATCAATGGAGTAAACTTCCTTTAAACCACCTCCGGTGAAGTTACATTCTTCCTTAAATAGGCACACAGTTCTGAATGTGATCTCACCAATGCCTCATACAAATGAAGAATAAAATTCTAACTTTATATTCAGTTCCTCTTGTAATAAAGGATAGCATCTTATTAGCCATCTTGATTATGTGTTTCACCTTGTCGATTAATTTTTTGTGAATCATTTAGCAGTATACCTCCCAGTATCTTGTAGTAGTATGGTTAAGGTCTGTTTAAATAATTCTCTGCTTTGTTCTTCCTCAGAGGTTCAATGTACCATCACAGAAGCTGTTGGGAAGGCTGGCACCTAGGTGATATGGATTAACACCTAAAGGTTCAAGGTAGAAGCATTTTTTTTGATATTCAATGGCAGTATCATTGGCTAGACCAGCATTTACTCTCCAGCAAGAATTAACCACATTGCTGCGGTCCTGGAGTTATATGTGGTGTTTGCACATTCTCACCATGTCTACGTGGGTTTCCTCTGGGTGCTCCAGCTTCCTCCCACAATCTAAAGATGTGCAGGTCAGGTGCACCTTAGTCCGGCAATAATTCCATTAGTCCTTCACCTCCCTGTATACATAATTTTCAAAATCTTGGAAATCACCTTCAAAGCAGCAGAAACTTAGTTTAAGGACAAGTCCTGTCAGCGAGTTTTGAGAAGATTTGTAGCTCAGGTGGAGGTTCTGGATACAGGTTTGCTTGTTGAGCTGCAAGGTTCATTTTCAGATGTTTCATCACCATATTAGGGAAAGTGGCTGGGGTTTCTGGACATGTTTTGTCTGCTTGTTTGGGTTTGTTGCTGAGTAATCAGCGGACTGTATTCATTGGGTACCCATTCTTTTTGAATACACTGTATAGGTGATTTTTTTTCCTCTGCTCTACATAGTTCCTCTGTGCTGCAGTGTGTGGTAGCTTGTTGAAATAATGTCCTGATGCAGCTTCATTTATGGATGTTGGGATGATTGCTTCTGTAGTTCAGTATTTGGTCTGTATGTGTTGTTTTCCTGTCGACGCTGGTTTGAAGTTCCCCATTGGCTGTTCGCTCTACTGTGACATCTAGGAATGCTGGTTTGTTGTTGTTTTCCTCCTCTTTAATGAATTTAATGCAAATAAGAATTTTGTTCCAATGAACACAATACGCAGATTTCTCAGCAACAAACCCAAACAAGCAGACAAAATACTTTGAGAACTCTTAGCCACTCTCCCCCACATCAAAGACATCTCAGAAATGACTGCTGGTCTATTCAGACCCCTTGGTACCATAGTAGCCCACAAACCTACCAACACACTTAAACAGCAGCTAAGGAACTTGAAAGATGCTATACAGACAACAAGCAAAACTAATGTCATTTACAAAATACCTTACAAGATCTGTAACAAGCACTACACTGGACAAACAGGCAGAAAACTAGCCACCAGGATACACGAACATCAACTAGCCACAAAACAACATGACTCTCTCTCACTAGTATCCTCACATACAGATGAGGAAAGACACCACTTTGACTGGGACAACACATCCATCCAAGGACAAGCCAAACAGAGACACACACGAGAATTCTTAGAAGCATGGCACTCCAACCAGAACTCTATCAACAAACACATTGACTTGGACCTCATTTACTACCTCCTGAGAAAAAGCACAGGAAATGACATCATCATAGGAAATGACATCACCACAGGAAATGACATCACCAACCCAACGAAACCCAAACATATAAATAGAAAGCAGGAATCATCAGCACTGCTTCGTCTGGAGGTTCACTGAAGATGTAACCTAGTATGGTGACGAAACGTCTGAAAATGAACCTTCCAGCTCAGCGAGCAAACCTATATCTGACAAGTCATGTCAGTAGGGAAACATTTGGCATCTTAAGGTTTTCCAGCCAGGAGAAATGCTGTACTCTCTCTGGCAGGTTTCAGACAGACCATGAAACCATTGTGCTGCCCGGAAAAATCACAACCTTGATTTAAATCAGCAGTCACATGTCTTTTTTTTGTTTGCCTATTTAGACCCAGTCCTGCAGAGTTGCTTGTGGACATTTTCCAAATCAATCTGTTCAGAGACACACTTCTGAGCAAAGAGGGGGTGAGCCCAGCTCTCCTGACCTAGAGGTAGCGACACTACCACTGTGCCACAAAGTTTCCTGTATGCTTAGAAACATACCCATAGCAAAACACTTAAGATTAGATTCTGTCAGCTTCCAATCACACTAGCGTTTTGATGGACATCCAAAAGATGTCTCTACTCCTGAGAGAATGTAGAACCAAGATTTGCCTTTGGAAGGTAATAGAAGCCATGAATATTCTGAAGGAAGAGTTGGATAGATTCTCATTCAACAAGAAAGTGAAAGGTTATTGGGAATAGATAAGAATTTGGAATGAACAGATCTACCATGAGCTTATTGAAGAACACAGCAGGTTCAGGGGCCAAATGGCTTACTCCTGTTCCTAATCCTTCTGGTTATATGTCAACTGCCTGCATGAACTGGTACCCACTCTTTGTGGATTAAAAATTATTTAATTGGAAGGTCTGGATCCACTTTACACATAATTTCAGTTGAAAAATTTCAAATGAAGCAATTTAAGATTTCTCTGAATTTGTTTCCATGCTGAGAAGGGATTTAACATTCTACAGTAACCTATCTGGATGTAGTCTATTCAGGGGAAGTTGTGCTGAAAAATGTGTTGCTGGAAAAGCGCAGCAGGTCAGGCAGCATCCAAGGAGGATTCCTGAAGAAGGGCTTATGCTCGAAACATCGATTCTCCTGCTCCTTGGATGCTGCCTGAGCTGCTGTGCTTTTCCAGCAACACATTTTTCAGCTCTGATCTCCAGCATCTGCAGTCCTCACTTTCTCCTCAGGGGAAGTTGTGTTTGACTTATTGTACTGAAGTATAATACATGGCAATTACAATGCTCCATTGAGTCGGGAGGTTAGATTGCCTCAAAATTGCTCTTGCAAGAAAGATTCACCCAAAGTACTTAGAAATGTAGCACTGGTAATAAAAATAACATTATGTTTGAAGAGAAGGGGTATGTGACTAACATACAATTTGTGCATTTTTGCAATTATGTAAGGGTAAGATACTCTACAGAGCAAGTGGTTGTGTCTGTGTTGACCGCACTTTACATTTCACATGTGAGGCTAGGGGAACCTGGCCGAATCACTTTGCCACTAAGCAGCTCCCTTTGGGTGTGATCATCCAATACCAGACAGTGAAGAGCTTTTGCTCCATCTAGATGCTCCCTCACAATTGTAAAACCTAGCTCTAACCCTAACTCGAATACATTCGTAAACCCACATGAGCATGTGATCACCTGGAAGAAAAGAGACAAAAATTCAGTGCAGAGAAACATTCCTTTCTGACCTGTCAATCAAACCCAGTTCCAGAGGCTTCAGCCTACCATGTTGCCTTGATCTTTTGCAATTTGCTTACTGGTGCAACAGGTCCATAGCAAACACTATCTCCTTGACCCTGACCCATCCCTGGAACATCTGGATAACAAGGCTCCTACTTATTGACTACAGCTCTGTCTTCAACACCATAATTCCAAATAAACTTCTCTCTATTTACTGAGACCCACATCTCCATTCCCCCCTCTGAAACTGGATCCTTGATTTCCTGATCCATGGCCTGCCATCAGTTAGGATAGGCGACAACATAACCTCCACCATCATCCTCAACACTGATACCCACAAGGCTGCGTACTTAGCCCCTTACTATATTTCTTATAAACTCACAACTGCATGGATAACTTCCTTCCCAACTCCATTTACAAGTTTGCTGACAACACCACCATTGTAGGTCAGATCTCCAACAATGACAAGACAATAATACAGGAAAGTGACAGAGTGCTTAGCGGCATATTGTAAAGACAACACTCTCTCCATCAACATCAACAAAATGAAGGAGCTGGTCATTGACTTCGGGAAGCGGAATGGACAGCATGCCCTGTTTGTATCAATGGGGCTGAGGCGAGAGGGTCGAGAGAGTCAGGTTCCTGGGAGTGATGATCCCCAACAATCTGTCCTAGTTGACACAATGGTCAAGAAAGCACTACAACATCTATACTTCCACAGGAGGCTAAGGAAATTCAGCATGTCTATAAGGACTCTTACCAATGTTTGCAGATGCACCACAGAGAGCATCCTATCTGGATGTATCACAGTGTGGTATGGAAACTGGTCTTCCCAAGACTGCAAGAAACAAGAGAGAGTCATGAACACAGCCCAGTCCATCACCCAAACCAGCCTTCCATTCACTGACTCCATCTATACTTCCCACTGCCTCGGGAAGGCACCAACATCATCATTGCCCTCTGTTGGGCAATGATATAAAAGTTTGAATGCATGTACAAACAGATTCAGGAACAGCTTCTTCCCCAGTGTTATCAGCTTTTTGAACAGACCTCTCAAATGTTAACGTTAATCTCTCTCTCTCTCTCTCTCTCTCTCTCTCTCTCTCTCTCTCTCTCCACCGTTTCTGTGGCTCTAACACTGTGTTCTGTTAACCTGATACACTATGCATGAAATGATCTACATGTAAAGCAATATTTTTCACTGTATTTCAGTACATGTGATAATAATAAATCCAACTGAAACAAATGCACATGTAATGTACACCTTCTGATGTAAGATGGCAATGGGGTAACAGGGCAGCGTGTAGGCTCTTACCCGGAGCCCATCCAAACCCAGCTGTTTCCTTCTCTGTTTTAATGTTTCTCCTGTTCTTTCCTTGTGCTTTATTTTCCTTTCCTTTTGGCCTTTTTTTCCTTCTTTTCTGTGGTGGGTTGGTTGGCAACACAGGCAGGGTAGTGAGAGCAGGCCGCATGTAGAGTGGTGGATATGGCTTCTCCCAGTGATAGGAACATGGCAGCAGATGGGTGCATCCTTCCGGCATTCCAGACCAGCAGCAGCGGCAGTGAGGTCATCATCCTGGCATTCCAGGCCAGCAGCAGCAGCAGTGAGGTCATCATCCTGGCATTCCAGGCCAGCAGCAGCAACAGTGAGGTCACCATCCCTGCGTTCCGAGTCAGCAGCAGTGGCAGTGACATCATCATCCTGGCATTCCAGGCCAGCAGCAGTGGCAGTGAGGTCATCATCCCTGTGTTCCAAGCCAGCAGCATCAGACTGTTCAAGATGGCGGTGCCCACGAGATGACGTCTGCAGCCAGAGTGGGACCTGTTACCTGGTGGTGGCCTGGTCTGGCAGAGGAGCCAGGGTCTCTTAGTTTCAGGGCGAGTGTGAGTTCAGCGTGTGTCAGTGAAGTTAGCCCAGCGACAAAGAGATGGCACCTGAACTGGGGTGACTCCTACGTTGGTGGGTCCAGCGAGTCAGCAGTGAGACAATGGAGGGTCTCCCTTGAGGTTTGGTGCTGGCATGGACCAGATCGGAAAGACTGACATTCTGAACTTGTTACTTCTTTATTTTTCTAATTTTTTCCCATGACCTATAACACTGGACTATTTATTTCTTTACTTTTATGATTAGTTTTTTCCATTTCCTAAGAATTTGATTTTTAAGTATGTGCACCAGGGTACCTTTCTATCTAAGATGGTGCTGTAATACAGAAACTGTAAACTTTTTATGTATGACAGTGAAGCTAATTCAATTCAAACATTTTTATCCAATGTCTCCTGCTGATTATAATCATACAGGTGTATTAGTGTCACTTGAGAAGGTGATATTTGAATGTGGAGCAATTAGTGTGCGATAACGCTGGGAATTTGTTGATTAGTTATTTGTCACCACTGCCCTGTTCACACAAGTGTGGCATTAGCATAATGAAAATCACACCCCTTCCACAACCTGAGACAATCGGCAAGGTTCGCTTTGGGTCAAGGGCAAGTATATTTTCACTGTGATTTGAGCATGGGCTTTAATACTTAAACAAAAATCAATTCCAACTCTAGCTCACAATTCCTTCCTTCACAGCAACAGTTTGCTCCAGTAAAACTAATGGCTTGATGTGGTGTCAGAACCTATTCATTACTTGTGATAGCAGAAATGAGGCAATTGTAATTTCTGTAAGCCAAGGGAACCTGTAACCATTGAAACATTGCACTTATTGCTGCGTTAATCCTACCTATATTCAATACATGCTCTCAAAGTATATCAGTCTGTGTAAGTTTCTGATTTAATGTCCAATTTGCAATTGTATCCCTTGTGCATTAATTTTGCATGCAACTTAATTCTAACCCTCGGTCCAATTTCATATCATCTGTAAAGGGTTTAGAGCAGGACCTGGTCCATTAGCTCAGTTGGCCAGACAACTGGTTTATGATACAATTTAACACCAACAGCAGGAGTCCAATTCCTATACTATCTGAGGTTAGTAGGCTGTCCATCTCAATATCTAGGTAAAAACAATGACTGCAGATGCTGGAAACCAGAGTCTAGTTTAGAGTGGTGCTGGAAAAGCACAGCAGTTCAGGCAGCATCCGAGGAGCAGGAAAATCAACATTTCGGGCAAAAGTCCTTCTTCATCTCAATGACTCCCCTCACCTGAGGTGTGGTGGCCTCACCAACATTTCATCACATTTCCAGAGATTGGATTATGGCAAATATTTTGGGAATGTGGTCACACAGTGAGGAGTGAAGCTGTGGGGGAAGGTGCATTTTTTGAGAAAGAGGGTTGAGAGCAGCAATCAGGATTCCATCCTTATGAATGTAGAGTTTTTTTCAGAAGAAATAATTTTAATATAATGCCAAGGTACCAACACATAATATCTGTGACTGTACACATACAAATACATTACTGAGGCAAGCACTGCCTGGAATAAGGTCGACAGACATTATCAACAATCAAAAATGTTTAACAGTTCCTGATTGAACAGAAATGTAACTACTTAAATAGCAAGTCATCAAGAACCTGGAGTCTCAGTCAATCAAAGCTGGAAGTTCCTGCCTTCATGGTGGTGGGAATTGAATAAAGATTTGTACAGCTATTGTCTTTCGCTGTGTCTCACATCTGCACACACACAACATGGGGGCTGGGGAAATATAAGCACTACCGCAGTAGCAGTAGTGTGGGTTTTTTTTAAAAGAAAAAGAAAAAATATATAACCAGGAGATTAGGTTTCTAAAAAAAAACATAAAATTATTAGAATCTGCTCAGTTTAGGGGACTGAAAAAATAAAAGAAAAACAAAACAAAGCCAGAAGTTACATGACACCCGATTATTGTCCAACAGGTTTATTTGAAATCACAAGCTTTCAGAGCTCTGCTCCTTCATCAGGTCAAGTGAAGGGAAGTGCACAGGCACAGAATATATCAGCAAAGAGATCATTGCAAGATAAATCCAGGTTATTAAGAATGTCAACAGATAATCAGTGCTCTGAAAGCTTGTGATTTCAAATAAACCTGTTGGACTACAACCTGCTGTTGTGTGACTTCTGACTGTGTCTGCCCCAGTCCAACACCAGCACCTCCACATCAGTCATTCAACAACTCAGGCAAGAACTCAGGATTCAAAATTAATCATCCACCACACCTCCTTGACGCCTTCCACTAACTACTCCCTCAATCTCCATTGTTACCCAAGAGGAAAGATCTCTCATGGTTAAAGAAAATCAACTAATCACGTTTCACCATGTTACTAAATATACTGGGATTTAAATTGAACTGAAATGAATTTAGAATTAATCTTATCTAAAATTACCAATGGTATTTAACATTGTGAGAACTCTGCCTTCTAGAAGAATTTAACTCATGCATTCCTCTATTCATTGTCTACAAAACAGAAATGTAAAAACAATGTGTTGTCATTTAGTTCCTCCGCTGAGACACTGTCTCCCTTGCAGGGATTTGATTCTGTAAACATATTTACGTTGGTAAGAAGAGGCAAATTGTAACCAGCATGCTGCAGACCTTCATTAACTGAGGAATGGATTGTAGGGATCAAACTAAAGATCTTCCAGATCTGTACTCCATAGCTGCTCACTGTTTTAACTGTAATGCGGAGGTGCCAGTGTTGGATGGGATTGACAAGGTCAGAAGTCGCATGATGTCAGGTTATAGTCCAACAGGTTTATTTAAAATCACAGGCTTTCAAAGTGTAGCCCTTCATCAGGTGACTATAACCTGGTATCATGTGACTTCTGACACTGTTTTAACTAGCTATGCCACCAGGGAACTAACATCAAAGGAAGTTTACAATGACAAATTGTCTCAATTTCCAAAAAGATGGGGAGAAAAGGTACAAGCGATCAACAATCACATGATCAGAAAATTTTGCCACAGTCAAGACTCCCATTTGGCCCTTTGCCCCTGACCCACTCCTTGAGGCAGCTGTCTGGTTAGTCCTTATCCTTGTAAGTTTCACACAACCCTTAAATTTTCTACCTTTGACTATTTATGCCGTTCCTTTTAAAAGTCACTATTGATTTAGTTTTATTTTTGAAAATCGCTCATGCACAGGATTTGTGGAATAGTTGACAAGGATTGTATTTAGTTTCTTTGCCTCATCGGCTTTCAGGAGCTGCCGGTCATGTGGGTTAGGTACACCACCCGTGCTGCTAAGGAGCAAGTTCCTGGATGTTCACCCAGCAAAAGTGATATAGTTCAATGTCAGTTTGGTATGTGGCTTGGAGGGGACCCTAAAGATCATGGGTTTAGAAAGATATCTTTGCCGAGTTGCTGCTTGTGTATATGGTTCACCAGGCTGCCACTTTGCATTGGTGGTGATGAGAGTGAGCGTCTAATGTTTTGGGTTCCAATCAGCTGGGCATCTTTGTCATGGACGATGTCAAACTTGAGTTTTGGAGTTGCACTCATCCGGGGAAGTGGGAAGTGTTCCAATACACTCCTGACCTGTGTCCGGTGGATGGTGGATGGGCTTTGGGGAGTCAGGAGGTGAGATGCTTGCAGTATAAATGCTGGCCTTTGTTCTTGTAATAACAGGAATCACATGCTGGCCAAGCTAAGTTTCCGATTGATGGTGACCCTCAGAGTGTTGACAATGCTGTTGAACGTCAAGGGAAGCTGGTTAGACTCACCCTGTTTTGGAGATGGGCATTATCTGGTATTGGCCATTGATTTGACTTGGATTTGATTTGATTTATCATAATCACATGTACTTAACTGCAGAGGAAAACTGTTTTGCGAGTAGTACCAGTAGATCATAACAAACAAGGATGTAAAGGTCATAGGGCACTTAGACAGAGTGAGGCATACAGGGTTTCACTGCACAGGAGGGGCACAAAGCAAGATCAACATTATTTGAAGTTAGAGAGGTCCATTCATTATTCTAACAACGGGGAGGAAATTGTTCCTGAACCTACTGGTGCATGTTCAGGCTTCTGTATCTTCTACCTGATGGAAGAGCTTGTGTGACAGCAATATCAGAGTAGGATGATGTTGGCCACCTTTCTGCAGCAGCAAGAAGTGTAAATGGACTCCATGGATGGGAGGTTGGTTTCTGTGATAGTCTAGGCTATGCACACAACCTTCTGTAGTTTCTTATGGTTGTGGGCAGAGCAGTTGCCGTACCAGGCCATTCTGCACCCAGACAGATTCAATAGTGCATCTGTAAAAGTTGGTGAGGGTCTTTATGGACGTGCCGAATTTCCTAAGCCACCTGGGGAAGAAGAGGTGTTGTTGTGTTCTCTTGCCAGTCGCATTTATGTGGGAAATCCAGGACAGATGGGCATTTATCTTCACTCTGAGGAACTTGACCCTTTCCACCTCAGCTCCGTTGCTGTGGAAATGGGCGTGTTCTCCTCCTTTTTTCCTGAAGTCAATAATCAGTTCCTTTGTATTGCCAACATTGAGACAGTTCTCATCGCACAACGGAGCTCTCTATCTCCTTCCTGTATTCTGATTCATTGTATTTTGAACATTCAAGTTTCATGATTAACAAGTCTTGCTGGATGAGGACAGACCTCCTCTGCCCTTTTAGGCAATGCGGTTCAGAACATGGCAATACAAGTCCCGGTATCTCAGACCAAATCAGAAATTAAATCTGCATCCATTGGTCACTAATCTTCTTCCAGTGAAAGTGTTAATACTCCTAATCTTATTGCGCCACTGAAGAGTATCCGGAGGTTAAGTGAAGTATTAACATTACTTTTAAGACTAACCTTACAATCGTTTTACTTTGGTATGAGGTCTGCTGGAGAGATTCCATCATCTCCTGTTAAGTTGTATACAGCCTCATTAATATATTACACAGTTTGTTGTAACTCCTTATACTACAGGGACAATTGTTCCTTTAGTTTATCAAAACCCATCTGGGTCACTCGTGTCCTTTAGGGAAGGAAACTGCCATTCTTACCTGGTCTTGCCTACATGTGACTCCAAACCCACAGCAACGCGATTGACTCATTGACTAATTGCTCTCTGAGCAATTAAGGATGGGCAACTAATGCTTCCCCAGCCAGCTTTGCCTTCACCCTGTGAATAAAAAAGGAAATGTGGAATTCCTCAATTAAATCTCCCTTATCTGTTTTAAAGACAACAATTGCAGTTTCTCCAGTCTCTGTAAATAACTTGAGGTCACTCAGTCCTGGTCCCACTTTGACCTATCTCTGCGCACTCACCTCAAAGCTCCTGTGTTCTCCCTCTGGTATTCACCAGGACCACATGCTGAAGTCTAACTAGGAAATGTTAACGGGTTTAGCACAATTTCCTTGCCTTTGTATTCCATGTTTCTTTAAAAAAAACATTTTCTAAACTCATCGTGCAGTGATTTCTGAAACTCCTCCAGTTCCCTCTCATTGCTGTTAATTTGTACAAATCATTTCACGTTGCACCATCTTGTTTCTCCTTCTGAAAGGCAAGTGGTCACACTTCTCTGCAATAAGTTTAACCTGTCACATGTCTGATCATTTGGCCAGACCGCCTCCAACAACAACTTTCATTTGTTAGCATGTTTAAGACTCATGTGTCACAGGGGGGTGATACAAAGTGAAATGTGACTCAGAGCCACATTACACTCTTCTTATCAGGAGATATTGGGACAGAGATTCAAGCACTTGGTCAGATGCAATAGAGTTTAAGAATGAGAGACATATATTGAGAGGTTCTGGAAGGGAATTCCATGGTGTAGGGCACAGGAGACTGAGAATACAGCAACCAATGGTGCAGCAAAGAAAGTCTGGGATGTAGGAGGAACCAGACTGACTGGAATGAAGCTGTGTTGGAGCCCAAAAAACTGCAGATGCTGGAATCCAGGGTAGACAGGCAGGAGGCTGGAAGAATACAGCAAGCCAGGCAGCATCAGCAGGTGGAAAAGTCAATGTTTCAGATATAACCCTTCCACAGTCCTGAAGAAGTATTACATTCAAAACGTTGACTTCTTCACCTCCTGATGCTGCCTGGGTAGGAATGAAGCTGTCACATTTCTGTGGGATTGAAGCCACTCACTGAGAAAGGAAATCAATAGGGCTGCTTATTGGTCATGGAGAGTCTGACTCCAACAACCCATGCTCCTTTTGTCTAATTTGTTAAAAAAAAACACAAAGCTATTTCCTCTGATTTCCATGGATGAGACACTTTGACACCAGGTCTATAACATCCCTCTTCAAGAGAATCAGGTCAGATAAACCCCTCTTAAAGACATATTTCATCACACACAACCATTCAGCAAGTTTCTATTAATGGTAATTTGTTAATGATCAGATCATGTTGACTTATGGATAATTATTGGCTAGGACAATGAGGAGACCTCTCCATTTCCTTTAATAGTCCCAAGGTATTTGTACATTTACAAACCTCAATGTAATGTTTCATCTCAAAGATAGCACCTCCAAAAGTGTGGCTAACCCTTAGTCCTCTAAGCCACTCACCACCCTGACTTGGAAGTATTTTGCCCTTCTTTCACTGAGTTAAAATCCTGAAACTCCCTCTTTATGACATTTGTGGATCTATGTATAGGGGCTGCTCAAGAAGGCAACTCACCCCCACCTTCTCAAGGAGCAACTAAGGACAGGCAATAAATACTGGGCCCATAAGTGAATGAAAATAAATATATATGTGAACAAGTTTTAGAACATTTCTCACATATTCCCCTTCTCTTTCCATTTTCTCCTTGCTCTTTCACCGTCTTGTCTTTCTCTCTTATCCTCTGTCCTTATCCCCCTCCCTGTTTCCCTTCTTTTCCCTTTACCTCTTTCACCCTCACCACTTGATACATAACTCTCCTTTCTCCCGCTTTCCCTTTCCCTCCTCTGTCTCATTTTCTCTTCCCTCCCTTCTCTCCTTCTGCCCTCTATTCCTCACTCCCTTCTCTCTTCTATGCGTTCTTCCCATCATCCTTTCTTTCTCCCTCTTTCTTTGTTTTGTTTCTCATTCCTTTTCCCTATCTCAAATCTTACCCATTTTCTCTCAATTTGTTATTTTAAGGCTCTACGTTTGGTCTGAATAGTTGAAGCTTGATTTAGATGCAACGGTTACAACAGACAATTTAGAGAAAAGCTAGAGTGCAGGAGATAATGTTCTCTCCCACTGCACACCCAGTTTACTTAAGCTGCAAATTACAGATGGTCTGTGAGACAGAACATCTGTAATAATGTAAGTGGTCATTTCTATTTTTATGCAAGTCTCGAATTCCAACGGACCAAATCGCTACTCAAGCTGTTCTATTGTATAGTTATCTTGATACACACAAAAGTTTCAGCAGCATTTAAATGCAAATTCTTGATTTGGATATAATCGCACAATCAAACTGTACCAAGAAATTGGAACCCATTGTATGGATCTAATCACTTACGTGTAAAAATAAGTATTTTGTGTTATATTTATTTGTCCCAAAGAGATGACTCACTCAGATGTGGAGCAAAGATTATAAATTGCTTGTTTTTTATCTGAGGTTTATAGAAATCTTGATGCAGTGGTAATCTGAGTAAGCATAATAGCTTAGAAACTGCTGTCAAAATAACGACGGGGCTAATAGTGTTCAGCTATTCAGGTACAAATTGCACAGTATTGTCAGGCAGGACGACATGCACAATTCAACATGTTTTGCTGTTGTTATAATCCCAGAAGTTTGTAAAACTGGACAAGTGAGGTTAACTGGGGTGATTCTTGGCATGGAGCAATTGTCTTATAAGCAAAGGCTAAACAGAGTGGGACTCTACCCACTGGATTTTCAAGGAATGAGAGATGATCTCATGGATTCTTAAGGGCCTTGACAGGGTCAATGCTGAGAGGATGTTTCTCCATGTGGGAGAGTCTGGGACCAGAGGGTACACTCTCAGAATAAAGGGGCACTAATTTCAGACTGAGATGAAGAGGAATTTCTTCTCTTCAAGAGTAATGATGTGGAGGAGCCGGTGTTGGACTGGGGTGCACAAAGTTAAAAATCACACAACACCAGGTTATAGTCCAACAGGTTTATTTGGAAGCACTAGTTTTCAGAGCACTGCTCCTTCATCTGGTGGTATCAGATCATAAGACACAGAATTTATAGCAAAAGTTTACAGTGTGACGTAACTGAAATTATATATTGAAAAAGACCTGGATTGTTTGTTAAGTCACTCATCTTTTAGAATGACCATGTTGGTTTCATATGTAAATCACAAAACCCTTTAAACATTACATTCTCAAGTGAACTTTAACAACTGGTGTCATGTCGGCCCAGATAATTTAAGGTGTCAGCTGCCCTGTGTGCGGCTGTCTGTGCCACAATGGTCAGACTGATTCTAATCTAAGACACGGATATACAGAATCTGACATGGATTCATGCAGTTTTTTGAGCAAAGTGAAATGTAATTCTGCAAGTACAAATTCACCCCAAAAACTTATATGTGTATGTGTGCATGTTTGTGGGTGGCACGGTGGCACAATAGTTAGCACTGCTGCCTCACAGCGCCAGAGACCTGGGTTCAATTCCCGCCTCAGGCGACTGACTGTGTGGAGTTTGCATGTTCTCCCCGTGTCTGCGTGGGTTTCCTCCAGGTGCTCCGGTTTCCTCCCACAATCCAAAGATGTGCGGGTCACGTGAATTGGCCATGCTAAATTGCATGGGTGGGTTGCGCTTCGGCGGGTTGGTGTGGACTTGTTGGGCCGAAGGGCCTATTTCCACACTGTAAGTAATCTAATCTGGTCGTGTATGGGTGGGTGGGTGGGGTTTATGAGTGTCTGTGAGAGAGTGTGTGTATGTGTGTGAATGTAAAAGTCATAAGTCTGTGAGAGGGTGCATGTGGGAGTGCATGTGTGAGCATATGAAAGAGGTCAAGGTTTGTGCGAAGATTTGTAGCTCGGGTGCTCGTTGTTGTGGTTCTGTTTGCCGAGCTGGAAGTTTTTGTTGCAAATGTTTCGTCCCCTGGCTAGGCAAGATCATCAGTGCTTTGGAGCCTCAGCTGAAACTGACACCCGGAAGCGGCAAGGACAGACCACTATAAATACCGGAAGAAACATCAAAGAAGCGCTTCACAGGAGGCTCCAAAGCACTGATGATGTTGCCTAGCCAAGGGACGAAACGTTTGGAACAAAAACTTCCAGCTCGGCGAACAGAACCACAACAAAATATGAAAGAGGCTCTGCGTGAGTGTATGGATCTGTAGGAGTGTGTGTGTCTGTAGGAGTGTGTGTAGTGCAATAGTGTGTAGTGTTTAGTATACTTCACAACCCCCTGATGAAGGAGCAGCTCTCAGAGGGTTGTGAGTCTTTGAAACTCCTTGCCACAGAGAGAGAGTGAGGTGGGGGCAGAGTTCTTGTGCACATTTAAGGCCAAGACAGACAAAATCTTGATCAATCAGGGAATCGAGGGTTATGATGGAAAGGGAAGGAAAGTTAGATCATCTATGGCCCTACCAAATGACATAGCAGGCTAGTGGGGCCCAATGGTCTTCTCTTGTTCCTATTTTTTAAGGTCTTAAGTCAGAACTCAGGATGAAATCTGGCTTGATCAATCATAATTTTTATTTGGGATACACAGACACTGGCTACTTTACAGACTATTCCCAGCTGAACCTCATGAAAAGTAATGTCTACTTAAACTACTAAAATAATTTTAAGACACTGTTTCAACTCTGGAAACCTGGACTATGACAAACCCACCTGCCCTTCTGTGAGTATGAAACTGATTGTCTCAACTAAAACCTGACTATAGTCCCTGCTCTTCCTCAAAGTCACAGAAGTTCAACTCAGTAAGCACTTTTCAATTAACTCCCCAGAGACTGAACAAATCATTTACCTTCTGTCCAAAGTTATCTTGGAAATGATGCAAGCACTCACTTACCCTCCAACTTCTTAAAAACATTGTTACATTCACAGAAACCAAAACACATTTACCTCTGCTCTCAACCCCAAATGATAACAACATATTTTAAACTTTATCATAACATCGAAGGGGTCCCTCTTCATTATTAGTTTTATGGAAATCATATCTCATTGTCTGGCTCACTATTGAATTTCATTAAACAACATGATGTTCACGTAATTTGAGGAGATACAAAGGCACGTGCATCTTCCCAGCCCAGGGAAGATGGAGTTAGATCAGAGAAGCAGGTTAAATTGCACAAACCTCCATCAGGATCATTCCCAGCAGGCGGGAGTTTCCCAGTCTTTGACAGCGAGTGGAGTTGGTTGTCCACTTTGCAATATATAAAGCCCCCTTAAAGACTATGTAGTGGTGGCCCAGGTATTTTGCTATTGTTGTAGCAGCATCACTATTCTGGGGGGAGATTGAAATGTCAGTCGACATTTTCTTTCAAGGGCAAGACCTGAGGAAATAACAGAGATAAAGTCTCCATGCTATATTGATGGGGTCACAGGGATGAAATTCAATAGCCCTGAATTAATTTCTTGAGGCTGATTCAATTACAACATTTAAAAATCACCTGGATAGGTTTATGAATAGGAAAGGTAAACATAGAACATTACAGCGCAGTATAGGTCCTTCAGCCCTCAATGTTGCACTGACCTGTCTGAAGCCCATCTAACCTACACTATTCCACTCTCGTCTATATGCCTATCCAATGACCATTTAAGTGCCCTTAAAGTTCGTAAGTCTACTACTGTTGCAGGCAGTGTGTTCCATGTCCCTACCAGTCTCTGAGTAAAGAAACTACCTCCGACATCAATCCTTTATCTATCATCTCTGAATTTAAAGCTATGTCCCCTTGTGCTAGCCATCTCCATCTGAGGATAAAGGTTCTCACAGTCCATCCGATCTAACCCTCTGATTATCTTATATGTCTCAATTAAGTCACCTTTCAACCGTCTTCTCTCTAATGAAAACAACCTCAAATCTCTCAGCCAATCATCATAAGACCTTCCCTCTGTACTAGGCAATATCCTGGTAAATCTCCTCTGAACCCTTTCCAAAGCCTCCACATCCTTCCTATAATGCGGCGACCTGAACTGAATGCAATACTCTTAAGTGCAGCCGGGTTTTGTACCAGAGTTTTGTACAGCTGCAGCATGGTCTTGTGGCTCCAAAACTCAATCCTTCTACCAATAAAAGCTTACACACCATATGACTTCTTAACAACCCCATCAACCTGGATCTATATACATGGACACTAAGATCGCTCTGCTCATCTACATTACCAATAATGTTACCATTAGCCTAGTACTCATTATTCCTGTTGCTCCTTCCAAAATGAATCACCTCACAATTTTCCACATTAAACTCCATTTGCCACCTCTCAGTCCACCTCCGCAGCTTATCTATGTCCCTCTGTAACCTACAACATCCTTCAGCACTATCCACAACTCCACCGACCTTAGTGTCAACTGCAAATTTACTAACCCTTCCTTCTACAACTTCATCCAGGTCATTTATAAAACTGACAAATAGCAGTGGAGCCAAACAGATTCTTGCAGTACACCACTTGTAGTGAACTCCAGGATGACCATTTCCCATCAATCACCATTCTCTGTCTTCTTTCAGCAAGCCAATGCCTGATCCAAACTGCTAAATTGCCCTCAATTCTATGCCTCTGTATTTTGTGCAATAGCCTATCGTAGGGAATCTTATCAATGCTTTACTGAAATCCATATACACCACATCAACCGTTTTACCCTCATCCACCTGTTTGTTCACTTCAAAGAACTCAATAAGGTTTGTTTGGCACAACCTACCCTTTATGAAACCGTGTTGACTATCTCTAATCAAATTATTCTTTTCTAGATGACTATAAATCCTATCTGTCATAACCTTTTCCAACACTTTACCCACAACCAAAGTAAGGCTCACTGGTCTATAATTACCAGGGTTGCTTCTACTCCCCTTCTTGAACAAGGGAACAACATTTGCTATCCTCCAGTCTTCTGGCACTATTTCTATAGACAATGACAACATAAAGATCAAAGCAAAAGGCTCTGTAATCTTCTCCCTGGCTTCCCAGATATTCCTAGGATAAATCCCATCCAGCCCAGGGGACTTATCTATTTTCAAACTTTCCAGAATTACTCAGGAATACTGGGATATGGGCCAAATGCTGGCAAGTGTGGCTAGATTAGTTTGGGATATCTGGTCAGCATGGACCGAAAGGTCTATTTCAGTGCTGTGAAGCTCTATGGCTCCATGACTCTACCCAGCCCTCCATCATTGGAGAATCATTCCCATGATATTACTAGCTTCAGATCTTTTCATCTTATTAATTCAATGCAGACCATTGGACGTGTTTTAATATTGATAGACTCTGTCTTTGGTGAATGGGGCTGCTGGCCTATCATTACTGCAGCCCATCGGATTGGGAAGGACCCTTGGGAGACTGTCCTTAAAGGGACGTTAATAAAAGATGGGTCCAGTTTGGAGGTTACCTCCAGAAGAGAAGCACCAATGAATGCGCTGATGCAATGTGCAAATTTGGAACCCCATATGGTCCTAAATTGGGATCTTCTCACCTCCCTCCAGGCCAATACCTCCTCATAAATGGAAGTTAAGTCATCATTTCATGTCTGAATAACATTTTAACAACATGACAAGTGTGGGTTACTGACAGGAAACCGCTCTGGCACTGGAAATTAATTGTCACCAATTTCAAAGTCATATTTTACTTATTGTTAGAAATTTTAAAAATATTTTTTCTCATCTGTATTTATCTTTTCTAAGCTTTCTTTCCCTCTCTTTATTTTCTTTTTCTGAATTTACATTGAATTCCTCGACTGTAATTTACTAGTTCAGATTTTACGCTGTTAATTTCACAACCCTCCAAATTGGTAATGGGGATCGGTAGCTCAGTCACCTGACCAACTGGTTTGAAATGTGATTGTTGATTCCAACAGCATGGGTCCAATTCCTGTTCTGCTTATGGTTTCCAGGAAGGGCTCACTTTTGCAACCTCTCCCCTTCCCTAAGATTTGGTGATCCTCAGGTTATAGAGTCATAGAGTTATTGAGATGTCCAGTACGGACACAGACTCTTCAGTTCAACCTAGTCTTGTTGACCAGATATCTTAAATTAATCCTAAATGCTTGCCAGCATTTGGCCCATATCCCTCTAACCCTTCCTATTCATATAACCAACAAATGCCTTTTAAAGCTGTAATTGTACCAGCCGCCACCACTTCCTCTAGCAGCTCATTCCATACACGCATTACATTCCACGTGAAAAAAAATGTCTTTCAGGTCCCTTTTAAATCTTTAACCTCTCACTTTAAACCGATGCACTTTTGTTCTGGATTCCTCAACCCCAGGGGACAAAACCTTTTCTATTTACCCTATCCATGCCCCTCATGATTTTATAAATCTCTATAAGGTCATCCCCTCAGCCTCCAATGCTCCAGGGAAAACAGCCCTGGCCTATTCAGCCTCTCCCTATAGCTCAAATCCTCCAACCGTGGCAACACCATTGTAAATCTTCACTGAACCTCTTCAAGTTTCACAACATCCTTCCTATAGCAGGGAGACCAGATATGCATGCAATATTCCAAACGTGATCTAACCAATGTCCTGTAAAACCACAACATGACCTCCCAATTGCATTCTCAATGCACTGAACAGTAAAGGCAAGCATACAAAGCCTGCATACCATCCTGTCTACCTTTGACTCCACTTTCAAGGAGCTATGAACCTGCACTCCAAGGTCTCTTTGTTCAGCAACACCGTCCAGGACCTTACCATTAATTGTACAAGTTCTATCCTAATTAACTACCACCAGTCACCTCTCTCTCTCATCTCTGATAAGCAAGTGAGACAGTGGTGACTTTTACTTTAGCATTTTAGCTTAATCTGATTGGTTTCGGAGTTAGACTGTTGCTTGCCCAGTTTGTTCTGTTCCTAGTTGTTCTGTAGAGAATAATTTGCTGTTTTCATGTATACCACCAGCAAGTTTCAGGGCAAAATATTGTCAACATAGAATAATCACATGAAGTATATGTATTGCATGGGGGTTGGGGCCCATTCTATTTATATTTTCACTCAATAGTTCCTCAATTTAAGAGAAAGTAGTACTGCAAATGCTGGAGAAATAAAGTCAGAAGGTGTGGCGCTGGAAAAGCACAGCAGGCCAGGCAGCATTGCAGGATCCAGGAATAAGCAATAAATGCAGTCTCACCCAGTGGCACCCACATTCCATGAGCAAATATAAAAACAACCATCTAAACCCTCCAAACAGGCATTGATCTGAAAAGTATATGGATACTTTAAGGTATTCAAATATTTACCCATTGCTTTTCAACCTTTCTTTAATCTGGGGCATGTCATGAACTATTCACATCATTAAAAATAACAGTGAAATTCTCTTTAACCCTCCAGTCTTCTAACACTTAGATAAATGGATCCATGTTTTATGATTAATATTTATCTAGCTCTGAGAAGTGGATGGACTTCTAATGTGCAGAAACTTTGGGTGATCTGACAATTAGTGAATTCCAGAGTTTCAATTGCCTTGTGTTTACAACTCGGTAAAAACAAGGACTACAGATGCTGGAAACTAGAGTCTAGATTAGAGTGATGCTAGAAAAGCACAGCAGGTCAGGCAGCATCCGAGGAACAGGAAAATCGATGTTTTGGGCAGAAGCCCTTCACCAGGAATGATGAAGGGCTTCTGCCTGAAACATCAATTTTCCTGCTCCTCGGATGTTGCCTGACCTGCTGTGCTTTTCCAGCACCACTCTAATCTAGACACTTGTGTTTACAAATGCAATTTCTCTAAAACTGCAAGTGATATTCCTACAATATATGAATAATGGAATTATACATTTTCACAAACTATTATTTATGGTACATTAAATGCAGTGCGGTCTTTCTTAGAAGTAATTTACAAGATGTGCTTATGAAAAATCAAATAGCAGAAGGGAACCTGCCAAGTTTGCCCAATGCACAACATAATTTCTAATAAAAATCAGAATTAGTAACAAAATTTGGAAGGTACCATGAAAGAATTGCAATTAATACAGTTAGGCAGCTGTAAGTCAAGAAATCATGAAGTTTCAATCTGAATCACCAATTTATGTGTACATTGTATTCAAATTAACGCAATATTATACATCTGTGTTTTTTAATGAAGATTTAGTATCTTTGTAGCCATTTCCCTCATTATCAAGATCCTCCTGCCCAGAGGTTCAGTGAGTTTACATTGCATTGCATAGCTCATACATAATGCAGCACAATGTTGATTGTATTTGTTCTGTGCAAATGTCAACCCATCAAAATGCATATTTCTACAATAACAGCAGTTTATCTTTCAACATGGAAACCTACAGCCTTCTGGACTCAACACTGAGTTTGACAACTTCCATCCTGTTCGGTTCATGTTTGTCCTCCTCTTTATACTGATCCTCATCACATCTCTTTCTTTCTCCATCTTACTGCATTCAGCTGGCTTTTATCTAGCAATGCACACAACCTAATTTGGACGCATCTTTGTTTCTTTATTTTATCTATTGAAATTCTTTTTGGCTGCTGTGTTTTGAAATCTTTGGTTATTTCCTTCTGTCCTGGCTTCCACACTATCACTGATTTCTGTCCTTTATTCTTCCAGCGCCTCCATCCCTCCCCACCCCCTCGCTGATTTCGAAATTCTTCCATTTAAAAACTTTCAAATTTCTACTTTTCTCCAGTTCTGATGTAAGTTCACCAACCAAAAATGTGAACTCTGTTTCTCTCCACAAATGCTGCCTGTTTTGCTGAGTTTTGCTAGACATCTTTAGTTCTTATTTCAGATTTCCAGCATGTAGAGTGTTTGTGTGTTGTTCTTTTTAACAATTGACTTCGGTAATGCTGAGAGAAATCTAGAGCAAAGCATTCAGGAATATGCCAAAATAAATTCATTCCATAAAAATCAAAATTTGGAGGTGCCAGTGTTGGACTGGGTGGACAAAGTTAAAAATCACACAACACCAGTTTATTGTCCAACAGGTTTATTTGGAAGCACCAGCTTTTGGAGCGCTGTTCCATCTGATGATTTTATAAATTTCTATAAGGTCATCCCCTCAGCCTCCAATGCTCCAGGGAAAACAGCCCTGGCCTATTCAGCCTCTCCCTATAGCTCAAATCCTCCAACCCTGGCAACACCATTGTAAATCTTCTCTGAACCTCTTCAAGTTTCACAACATCCTTCCTATAGCAGGGAGACCAGGTATGCATGCAGAGCTCTGAAAACTAGTGCTTCCAAATAAACCTGTCGGATTAAACCCTGGTGTTGTGTGATTTTTAAAAATTAAAGGCAAAAGATTAGGAAGTGCCTTTTCCTAACCAACATTCCTCCTGACACATGTTTGATCTGCTTTAACAAAATTCCATTGTTTATTTTGCAGGCCACACATTAAACCTGTTGGTTAACCTGTTGGCGGAATGCTGGAAAACACAGAGAATGCTGGGGCAAGTTAGATAACTTGTACCAACAGATTCAAAAACAACTTCTTCCACGCGGTTATCAGACTTATATACAGACTTCTCATACATTAGTATTGATCTATTTCTGCACCTTCTCTGTAGCTATAACACTATATTCTGCATTCTGTTCAATTACTCTGATGTACTTGTGTAAGGTATGATTTGTCTGGTTAGTATACAAAACAATACCTTTCACCGTTTCTCAGTAAATGTGACAAAAATAAATCAAATCAAATCAAAAAGAAACTCAGCAAGTCTGGCAGTGTCTGTCCAGAGAAAGCAAAGTTAACATTTTGGGTCTGGTAAGCTTTTCTTCAGAATGTCAGAACCCTGTTGGTTACATGTTTCTATGAGATTGCACTAGTTAAAAATAATCTTCGATTCTGCATTCCTGCCTTTTCCCATATTCCCTTATGGTTTCTCCTTGATTCCCCGTACTGATTAAAAATCTGTCTACTTTAACTTGGAATACACTTAATGACCCAGCCTTGACAGACCTATGTGGTAAAGAATATCAACTATTCCGATAACAATGTAACTGACTTGATTGCAAGTGGGCTCAGGAACTTAAATTCTGATGAAAAATGATCACCTTGAAATGTTAACGCTGTTTCATTATTCACAGATTCTATCTAACTTCCTGAAAGTTCCCAAAATGTTCTATTTCTCTTTTGGCTGTTCCTCGGGATGGAGAGATTTTTATATGAGGAAATGTTGAGTAAATTGGGCCTGTCCTCATTGGAATTTAGATGAATGAGAAGTGTCCTTATTGAAATAGACAATATCCTTGGGGGGGGGGGGGGGGGTGACAGAATAGATGTGGAAAGGTTGTTTCACCTTGTAGGAGAGTCTAGGACCAGGGGGCACTATCTCTGAGTAAGGGTCGAATATTTAAGACAGAGATGAGGAGGAAATTTCTTCTCCCCAATCTGTGGAATTCTTTACTGCAGAGAGCTGTTGAGGGTGGGTCATTAAGAATAGTCAGGTCTGATTTTTAATCATTAGAAGATAAAAGATTACAAGGAAAAGGTAGGAAAGTGGAGTTGAAGACCAGCCATGATCTCATCGAATAGCTACTCCTACATTCTTGTTGCTTCTCAAAACCAGGCCAAACCCCTCAAAACATTTCAAGAAGGTAGCCCAGACCCTACCTTTGCAAGTTGTTTGAAGCAGGTGTAAAGTGGATATTCCAGGAGTGATGCAGCTGGCCCAAACACTCAGTTTTAAACAAATCAATTTATTTATACGCAAACAAAATACAATTGAATTTAGAATAACATAACTATTTGAAAATCTATCGCAACTTAATGATGCTGTTCCAAATACTTGCAACATCCCCATAAACATTCTCTTGGCAAAAAGGTGTAAAATCAAACACAGGTTCCTATAGGAGAGATGTCCGGGGGACAGAGAATTGGCATGGAGCTGTTTCTCTGACCAGCAGCCTCAAAATAAGCTGCAGATGGGTGAAGCTAACAGTCCATAGCTTTGAAAAGACAAACCATTTAAAAGCTACATGGGATCAGTGGTTAGCACTGCTGCCTCACAGCTCCAGGGACCCAGATTCGATTCCACTCTCATTCGATTCCACTGTCTGTTTGGAGATCGCACAATCTCCCTGTGTCTATGTGGGTTTCTACTTTGTGCTCTGATTTCTTCCGAGATGTGCAGGTTAGGTGCATTAGTCATAGGAAATGCAGCTGCTGGGGTAGGGCAGAGGGTGGGTCAAGGTGGGATGCTCTTCAGAGGGCCAGTGTGGACTTGATGGGCTGAATAGTCTGCTTCAGCACTGTAGGGATTCTATGAAAAACAGAAATCAAATATTTAGAGATAGCCTAGTGCCAAAGGAACAGATCCTTCAAACTGAACTCTGCAACATGGAACAACACAGATGTTGATCTAAAGGAAGATGCAGCATTGGGATAGCAATAACTCCTCAATTCACCTGTTTTTTGATTGGGTTCACCTTATTGTTCAAGTACATCAGTGAGTATATACCTTCAGCTACCTGACACTGGCATTTCACACTCCCCAGATGCTGCCAGACTCCTTGCTGAGTTTCTCCAATGTTCTCTGTGCTTACTTCAGATTTCCAGCATCCACAATACTTTATATCTTTAAGTTGAGTGTTTAATTCATGATGACTTCTCATCCAAGAATACTTGTGCCTCTATACCATCTGTTCTCCCGCTCTGCCTCTGTAAAAAGTATTTTAAAAGTCTATTTACCAACAGCTTTCAGTTCATTTCGGACCTGAAACTTTCACTGTTTCTCTCTACACAGATGCTGCCAGACCTGCTGAGTTTATGTCATATTGTCTGTGTTTGTTTCATATTTCCAGCATCCACAGGATTTTGCCCTTATTATAAACTGACATTGACTTTGTTGAGAGGATAGTGCAGACGTTCACACAACCTGTTATCAGACCTGTCTGAATATTGGACAGCTAATTGGCTTTGTGCCTGGACAGCACTGTCACATAGTATTCTACCTCTGAGGAGAGGGTACAATATCAAACCCTTCCTCTACTCCAGACGTGTTACATAACAGACTGATTATGTATTTTGCAGAGAGAGGATCCTGTGGTTGGGTTTTGCTGTTCAGCTGATGGGCGGGGTTGGAATCGCGTAACAGTGAATGGGAGTTTGCTTTATTTTAAAAAATCTGTAATTCATTGCAACCAAATCGTGTTTAATAAACGCACGTTACAGGAGATCTCCCTGTACCCATCCAGATGCCTTTTAAATGCTGTAATTGTACCAGCCTCCATCTCTTCCTCTGGCATCTTGTTCCACACATGCATCACCCTCTGCGTGAAAAAGTTGCCCCTCAGGTCCTTTTCAACTGTTTCCCTTCTCACTCTAAACCTGTGCTCTCTAGTTTTGGACTAACCCACCCCATGGAAAAAGATCTTGACTATTTACCCTATCCATGCCCCTCTTGATTTTATAAATCTCTATAAAGGTCACCCGTCAGCCTTTAATGCTCCAGGGAAAACAGCCTCAGCCTGTTCAGCCTCTCCCTGTAGCTCAAACCCTCCAACCCTGGCAACATCCTTGTAAACCTTTTCTCAACCTGTTCAATTTTCACAACATCTTTCCTATAGAAGGGAGACCAGAATTATACACAGTATTCCAAAAGTGGCTTGACCAATGTCCTGTACAACCACACATGACCTCCCAACTCCTACACTCAATGCTCTGGCCAATAAAGGCAAAATTGCACATTCCACCTTTATAGTCCTCCCAAGCCTTGGCAATCCCAAACAAATATCAAAGTAAAATTGTGTTCTGATGATGAGTCATTTGACTCGAACTGTTAACTCTGCTTTCTACTCATAGATGCTGGCAGGCCTGCTGAGTTTCACCTGCAATTTCTGTTTTTGTTTCAGATCTCCAGTTTGCAGTTCTTTGTTGTATCTGAATAAACTGATGTGAATGATTTGCTTATATTATTCCAAATTTACCATCATGCTGCCTTGATCCCACTCAATTAATTCGCTCAATTTGTTCAAAGACTCAAAGTGTTCCTTTGTATTTCAGTGAAAAAGGACTGGTCCTTTTCTTCATAGTTCAATGATATTGAATAATATCTGATATAACACAATCCAAAACAACATAAAATCTCATCTCAGATCAGTATTGCTCTGCTGTTTTTTTGAAACTTTTCCATCAACTCTATCTTTCACTGAGTATTAACATCACATCCTTGCATTTGCATTCTCTGTGGGAATTGGATGTTTAAATTTTCAGTTAGCCTTGGCAACATCACAATGCTGTCAGCGGTCAAGTACCACTTCTAATTAATACGCCTCATCTCATCTTTCATTTCTCAAAATTAAACACTACATTTAGCCCTTTGTAAGCCTTATGAGAAAGTGGGTCCCTTTTGCAAAATCATGTGGTGTACCATGAAGCTGGCCATCACCTGGAACTTTATACTCTGTCTCAAATACTTCCACTTGAGAACCTGCATAAATGATGGAGTTCCCAGGAAGTACCTCACTGTTCATTACCAAGATAACTGTTGTGAAGCCATTTTTCTCAAGCTTCACTGTCAAGATGGGACAGAGGCGTGAAAGATAGTGTTTGGGTTCCTCAGCCTGTCTGCTCCAGGCCGGCCGCATTCTTTTTCTCTCTCTTCTATTGATCTCTTTTTTTCTCTTTCTCTTTTCATCATCTTCCTGACGTCACGGGGAGGCCCAAGTGGTGTCAACAGTGACCCCTGGCTCGTAGGCCCGATGCGTGGATTCCTGGAATGGTGGTGAGGGGTTGGGATTAGCGATGGCTGAGTGGAGGCTCGTGGCTGTGGTAGGCCCAGAACGAGGAGTCCTGGCTGTGATAGGCCCAAATCAGGGGTTTCTGGCTGTGATAGGCCCAAATCAGGGGTTTCTGGCTGTGATAGGTCCAGATCAGGGGTTTCTGGCTACAATAGGCATGCACAGTGGTTTCTGGCTGTGCTAGGCCCAGAGCAGAGGTTTCTAGTTGCAGTGGGCCCAGAGCAGGGGTTCTGGCTGCAGTGGGCCTGGCGCAGCGGGTTCTGGCTGCAGTGGGCTCAGATTGAGAAGTCCTGGCTGCAGTAGGCCTGGAGTGGGGCTGTTTCTGGCTACAGTGGGCCTGGATCGGGGTTTTCTGGCTGTGGTAGGCTTGAAGCAGGAGTTTCTGGCTGCAATAGGCCCAGAATGGCGATCCCTTGCTGTGTAGGCCTGGAGTGGTGACTGCTGACTGTGATCGGCCCGGATTGGTGACCTCTTGCTGTGTAGGCCTGGAGTGGTGACTGCTGACTGTGATCGGCCCGGATTGGTGACCTCTTGCTGTGTAGGCCTGGAGTGGTGACTGCTGACTGTGATCGGCCCGGATTGGTGACCTCTTGCTGTGTAGGCCTGGAGTGGTGACTGCTGACTGTGATCGGCCCGGATTGGTGACCTCTTGCTGTGTAGGCCTGGAGTGGTGACTGCTGACTGTGATCGGCCCGGATTGGTGACCCCTTGCTGTGGTAGGCCTGGAGTGGTGACTGCTGACTGTGATCGGCCCGGATTGGTGACCTCTTGCTGTGTAGGCCTGGAGTGGTGACTGCTGACTGTGATCGGCCCGGATTGGTGACCTCTTGCTGTGTAGGCCTGGAGTGGGGAACCTCACAGAAGTCCTGAGCCCTGGCTGATGAAGATTAATTCTGTTTAAGTACTTCCTTTTTATACCTCAAAATGGCACCAGATTGTGGTGATTGAGCAGTTTTCACTGTATATCCTAAGATATACATGGCAATAAATCATTCATTCATTCATTCATTCAAACGTAGAAGTATATCAGTGCTTGGAACAGTATACATTTCCATCCATGGCCCAACAGGAGTTTTACGCAGAATAAAGCTCCCATTAGCCTTCCTGACAACATACTTTAATCTATCCTCTGGCCAATCTGACAATGAGTGCAGGACATTGGTAACAGGCTATTCAGTCCATCTAGTTTCTGTGTTATGTATTATAGTTAGGTCCAGGAAAGTGATTGATTGAAAATTCCTTTATTCCAATGATACTAACCCAAATGTTACCGTTAATTTTAAACTTGGTAAACATTAACTATAAACAGGTCAAGTCTTCAGTTCAGTCACAAATTTGTTGGAGAAAACCAACCCATAAGAGTCACACAATCTTACATCACTACCCATCAATCAAGAAAACTTATTTGCATATTCACCTTAAGCCTTTGCAGAGGTTTATAAAATCATGAGGGACATGGATAGAATAAACAGACCAGGGTCATGAGGAGTTGCCCCACTCTCCTGTTTCTCTGCTCGGTCAAGAGACCCTGGAGTGCAGGTTCATAGTTTTTTGAAAGGGGAGTCACAGGTAGATAGAATAGTGAAGAAGGCAGTTGCTATGCTTTCCTTTATTGGTCAGAGCACTGGAATATAGGAGTGGGAGGTCATATTGCGATTGTACAGGACATTAATTAGGCCAGTTTTGGAATATTGTGTGCAATTCTGGTTTCGTCTTATCAGAAGGTTGTTGTAAAAATTGAAAGGGTTCAGAAATGATTTACAAGGCTGTTGCCAGGATTTGAGAGTTTGAACTATTGGGCAACACTGAATAGGCTGGGGCTGTTTTCCCTGGAGCATCGGAGACTGAGAGGTGACTTCATAGAGGTTTACAAAATCATAAGGGACATGATAGGATAACTAGACAAGGTCTTTTCCCTGGGTGAAAGTTTAGATGGAAAGGGGAAAATTTAAAAAGGACCTAAGGTGCAACTTTTTCACACAGAGTGTGGTGTGTGTATGGAATGAGTTGCCCATGGAAGTGATGGAGGCTGATACGCTTAACACATTTAAAGGCATTTGGATGGGTACATGAATAGGAAGGATTCAGAGGGATACGGGTCAAGCGCTGGCAAATGGAATTAGATTGGTTTAGGATATCTGGAGGCATGGATGAGTTGGACCCAACGATCTGTTTCTGTGCTGTCGGTCTCAATGACTCTAATATTCCTTTTCATCAAACAATTATACAAATTCCTTTAAAAAGAGTTTTGAGCTCCACTCATTATTCATAGCAGAAAATTCTGGCGATATACTGAGTAAAAATCTGCCTTCATGAACGCTTCTTTAATTCATCTTGTGATTATTTATTTTGTCTCCTTGTTATTTGCACATGAATGTACAATTGCAATCTAACACCAGAAAATATAATCCATGATCAGAAGCTATCCCCCGTTAGCCTCATCAGATCTATGAATAAAAGCCCAAACTTCTCAAACTCCCTGTCATAACCATGACCTGCTCATTGTTTGTAACAACCAAGTCAACATACGATGAAATTTAAAGAACAAAGAAAATTTGCAGCCCAAGAACAGGCCCTTTGGCCCTCCAAGCCTGAGCTGATCCAAATCCTGTCACCCAATTCCTAGATATCTGTATCTCTCTGTTCCCCACCTACTCATGCATCTGTCCAGATGCACCTTAAATGAATCTACCGTGCCGCCTCTACTATCTCTGTTGGCAATGTGTTCCAGGCACCTACCACCCTCTGTGTAAAGTACTTACCGCGTGTATCCCCCTTAAACTTTTCACCTCTCACCTTGAAAGCGTGATCTCTCGTTATTCAATCCTTCACCCTGGGAAAAAGCTTGTCTCTATCCACCCTGTCTATACCCTTCATGATTTTGGAGACCTCAATCAGGTACACCCTCAGTCTCCTTTTTTCTAATGAAAACAATCCTAACCTACTCAACCCCTCTTCATAGCTAGCACCTTCCATACCAGGCAATATCCTCGTAAACCTTCTCTGCACACTTTCCAAAACGTCCACATCCTTTTGGTCATGTGGGGCTCAGAGCTGTACACAGTATTCTAAGTGTGGCTGAACCAACATCTTGGACAATTTTAACATGACCTGCCAGCTCTTATACTCAATACCCCATCCAATGAAGGCAAGCATACCATATGCCTTCTTGACCACTTTATCCACCTGTGCAGTAACCTTCAGGGTACAATGGACCTGCACTCCCAGATCTCTCTGCTCATCAACCTTTCCCAAGGCTCTTCTGTTCACTGCATAATTTGCTCTAGAATTACTTCTCAAAGTGCATCACCTCACATTTGTCTGGATTGAACTCCATCTGCCACTTCTCTGCCCAACTCTCCAGTCTATCTATATCCTCCTGTATTCTTTGACAGTCCCTTATGCTTTCTGCTACTCCACCAATCTTTGTGTCATCTGCAAACTTGTTGATCATACAAACAGTGCCCTCTTCCAAATCATTTATATATATTACAAACAACAGTAGCCCCAGCACTGATCCCTGTTAAACACCACTGGTCACCTTTCTCCATTTTGAGAAACTCCCTTCAACTACTATTCTCTGTCTCCAGTTGCTCAACCAGTTCTTTATCCACCTAGCTAGAACATCCTGCACACCATGTGACTTCATTTTCTCTATTAGTTTATCATGGGAAATCTTATCAAGCACCTTTGGGGTGGCATGGTGACTCAGTGGTTAGCACTGCTACCTTACAGCACAAGGGTCCCAGGTTCAATTCCAGCCTCCGGTGACTCTCCATTTGGAGTTTGCACATTCACCCTGTGTCTGCATGGGCTTTCTCCTGGTGGTCCGGTTTACTCCCACAGTCCAAAGATGTGGTCAGGTGTGGACTGGTTGGGCCAAATGGCCTGTTTCCACGCTGTAGGTAATCTAATCTTACTAAAGGCCATGTGTACAACATCAACAGCCCTGCCTTTGTCTGTCAACTTGGTCACTTCTGCAAAGAGCTCTATTAAGTTGGTAAGGCACAATCTGCCCTGCACAAAACCGTGTTGCCTATCACTGATAGGCCCATTCTTTTCTAAATATAAAAGATCCTATCTCTTAGAACCCTCTCCAGCAACTTCCCCACCACTGACATCAGGCTCACTGGTCTGTAGTTATCCAGAATATCCCTACTACCCTTCTTGTACAGGGGACAACATGAACAACCTTCCAGTCCTCCAGCACCTCACCTGTATTTAAGGATGCCACAAAGATATCTGTCAGGGCCTCAGCTATTTCCTCTCTCAGCTCCCTCAGCAACCTGAGATAGATCCCATCCGGTCCTGGGGATGTGTCCACCTTAATAACCTCTAGCCTACCCAACACATCTTCCCTACTTATGTCAACGTGATCCAGAGAATCCAAACTTCTATCTCTAATCTCCACATTCATCATGTTCCTCTCCTCAGTGAACACTGATGCAAAGTAATCATTCAGATCTCACCCATTCTCTCAGGTTCGACACACAGCCTTCCTTCATTATCCTTTAGTCAACCAATCCTTTCTCTAGTTACCTGCTTACTTCTTATACAAGAATAAAAGGCTTTGGGATTCTCCTTAATTCTGCTCTCTAAAGCTATTTAGAGACCACTTTTTAGCCCGCCTGATTCCTCATTTAAGACTTGTCCTACTCTTCCGATATTCCTCCAGGGCTCGTTCTGTTCTTAGCTGCCAGGCCCTTATGCATGCTTCCCTTTTTCTCTTGGATAGTCGTACAATTTCTCCTGTCATCCATGGTTCGCAAATCTTGCCCTTCCTATCCTTTGCCTTCAACGGGACCTGCCTATCCTGCACTGCTGTTAACCTATCTTTGAAAGCCCCTCACATATCAAATGTGGACTTCCCCTCAAATAGCTGCGTATAATCCACATTTCCCAGCTCCTGCTGAATTTTGATACAATTGGCCTTGGCCCAGTTTAGTATTCTTCTTAATTTGAACATTATTTTTGCTTCCATGCTCCAATGAGTTGTTCAAACTACACCCAACATTCCAGACCTAACCCAATGAACACCTGGTTCAATTGTATATTACCAAGATGGCTTTTTCTACATTAGGGGCCATATTTCACACTTCTTCATTGGTTGTAAAACACTTTTGGGACATCCTGAGATTTTGAAAGGTGTTACACAAATTCAAGTCCTTTTTCTCTTACTTTTGACTGTAGATACAAAACAAATGTTTCCACTTGTCCTTTTGTTAATATCCTTATATATTTATATTTGAAAATAAGTTTTACCCAAAAGTAAGCAGCTCTGACAGTGTGGCACTCCACTGCTAAAGCTAGATGTTCACAACTCAGGATCGGACTGGAATCCACAAACTCCTGGCCTGGGAAGGAAATTGTTCATACAACAAATGGTTAGAATTCCTTGCTGCAAACAAGTGATTGTGTGAATAAGTTATTTCCCAAAATGAGTTTGTATAGTTGTGTGATTAAAGAGGAAAATTGAAAGACATGGGAAGCAATGGGAGAGTGGGGTTTGAACCATGGCTAGCCATGGCTAGCATAGAACAGCCTACATATTTACACACACAAATCCCACTACTCCCAAACAGTTAAAAATATCCAAATATTTTCCCCTTAGTTTTGACGAGGAGGATGTGATCTGCCATCTTGTTGCCTATCCTCTTTATGCATGTTTTTCAGTCATCATAGCAATTTGATTAATTTTGGTGTCAACAGTAAACATAATTATAATTCCCTTCATTCCTATGTCCAGGTCATTTTTAATAATGAAGACAACCTCTGAGGTAACAGCTATGTAGCACTCTTTATCGCACTTTCAACAATATCTTTTCTCTTGCCCTCATATTATCATCCTACCCGCTGTGCAAAATTCCATCTAACCCTCTCTATGCCTTAACAGCTTTTCATGTTGTCTTCTCAAATGCATTACAGCAGGACCCTAGAATACTCTGATCAAAAACTACCAAGTTACAGAGAAGAAGCAAGGTTCTATTAGGATGGAGGAATTGAAGGTGATGAGCATTAATTTTAAAAAAGGACCAGAGAGGTTAATAGGACTGAAAGCTGATAAATCCCCAGCGCCGGATAATCTAGTGCCAGGCTGCTAAAAGAAATGGCCGTGGAAATAGTGGTTGCTGCCTTCCAAGAATCTGTCGATAATGGAACAGTCCTGACAGTTCAGATTTAACTCTGATATTTAGGGAAAAGGACGTAGGC
This sequence comes from Hemiscyllium ocellatum, assembly GCF_020745735.1. Lineage (NCBI taxonomy): Eukaryota > Metazoa > Chordata > Chondrichthyes > Orectolobiformes > Hemiscylliidae > Hemiscyllium > Hemiscyllium ocellatum. Next base: position 58,241,671 of record NC_083422.1, on the reverse strand, counting down.
AGAAAAACTGAAATTACAGATGAGTTTGATGAATATCAATGATGGGAGAAATGTCAGAGGCTATTATAAAGGATGTGATATCAGGGCACTTAAAAATTACCAACAGTATTATACAAAGCCAGCATGGAGTTTTGGAGCAGCTTGAGTTAAAGGCCAGAATAGAGGCTTGGACTATTTTCTAAATAGGGAATGGCTTCTGAAATCTAAAGCACAAAAGGACTTAGGAGTCTTAATTCAGGTTTCCATTAATTTTAACATCTAGGTTCAGTTGGCAGTTAGGAAGGAAAATGCAATGTTCGCATTCATTTCAAGAGGGCTAGAATATAAGATATGCTGCTGAGACAATGTAAGGCTCTGGTCAGACTGTATTTGGAATATGGTGAGGATTTTTGAGCCCCCTATCTAAGGAAGGATGTGCTGGCAATGGAAGGGATTTCAGAGGAGGTTGACAAGAATGATCCCAGGCTTGAAATGCTTGTCATATGAGGAGTGTGTGAGGATTCTAGGTCTGTACTCGATGGAGTTTAGTAGGATGAACTTTGAATAGAGTTTAGGGCAGCATGTGACTCAGTGGTTAGCACTGATGCCTCACAGTGCCAGGGACCCGGGTTCGATTCCAGCCTCAGGTCACTGACTGTGTGGAGTTTGCACATTCTCCCTGTGTCTGTGTGGATTTCCTCCTGGAGCTCCGGTTTCCTCTCACAATCCAAAGATGTGCAGGTTAAGTGAATTGGCCATGCTAAATTGCCCCATAATATTCAGGGATGTGTGGGTTAGGTGCATCAGTCAGGGGTATATGTAGAGTAATAGGGTAGGGGAATGGTTTTGGTGGATTACTCGTTGGAGGGTCAATATGGACTTGTTGGGCCAAAGGACCTGTTTCAGTACTGTAGGGATTCTACGAGGGGGGATTTGGTGCAACTTACAGAAATCCGAGTGGCCTAGATAGAATGGACATAGAGAAGGTGTTTCCACTAATAGGAGAGACCAGGACCCGAGGGCACAGCCTCAGATTGAAGTGTCTACTCTTTAGAACTAAGATGAGTACGAATGTCTTCAACCAGAGAGTGGGGACTCTGTGGAACTCATTGCTGCAAGATGCCAAGTGAATGAGTGCATTTAATGCAGAGATAGATAGATTTTTTTATTGATAAGAGGATCAAGGGTTATGGGAAGAAGGTATGAGAATGGGTTTGTGAAACATATCCACAGTGATTGAATAGTAGAGCAGACCCGATGGGCTGAATGGCCTAATTCTACTCCTATATCTTATGGTTTTATCTATGAAATGGAAATCATGTTGGACAAGCCTAATGGAACTTGGGCAACGTGTAAAACGAAGTGGTAATTCTCTAAGACTCATTTTGCATTGTTGCATAAAGTGTATTAGTTCTAAATGCGATCAACATCTGAAGTGGCCATTCAATGAGTGGGATAGTGGATGTGAACATATTAGAGCCAATTCTGAGTGGATGATGTCGTCGGATTGACCTCAAAGGTCTTCATCAGCTGATTCTATCTTTGATCTGAAACAGAAGCCACTGTCAAGTTATGAAATTACTTTTGAGCCAATGATGCAGACAAGTTTCACACTGCAATGTCTCCAGTTTGACACATTTCAGAATGTTGCTTTTCATTGTGCAAAAAGGTTTGGCAATGGGCTGTGTTTGTGTTGTCAAACAAAATCAATTTGCATGGATGTTAAAGCAATCTCATTGGTATTAAAAATGTGTCTCGAAGCAAGATCAGTTTGTGAACAATTGAATTGTTCCATTCTTTTTCCCTTTAAGTCAGTACTTCAAGAGGAACAAAGGGCTACTAATTTTATTGATAGATCTGCAGCTGAATTATAGAATGGAAAACTACCCAAACCGTTAACTGGGAACACAAAGGAATTTAAATTGGATAGCCACTAAAAACATGCCTTTATTTTTCCAGCATAATCTTTCTCACATTCCAAATCAGGTCTGAAAAAAAAAAGTCCTGTCTCTTTAAGCTTGTTATGATCCTGAGACATTATAATTGATCTGAGGTTTCTTTTCTGTCAGAGAATCTCTGTTGTTAATCTTCTTCCCAATCCTGGCAGTAATATGCGTTGTTTAATGGTGTAGGCTTGTGATTTAATGATGCTAATTCCCAGTTGGGGACTTGACCATTAATGACACAATGGTTTTAACCACCATCTCTGCTCCTCAATTGGACTGAGATTTGGAATGAACTTCCCCACCTGATTGGCCATTTCTAGACATTGTTGAACATTGATAACTCACTCCTTGATCTTGACTTTCCAGGATCTTCTCTGATCCCCCTGTTCCTGCATTATGTGATCCCAAACCATGATTTACACCTTTATGAGTTGCAAGACCTACACTTTGCAATGCTCTGAAGGCTTCTTGGGTTAGATGGTCATGGTCCTTTTCATTGTGTCAGAACAGTGATTCATCCAGGTGACAGTTAATCATTGTGTTGTCTATAAGAATTTGTGGAAAGATTTCGGATGCTGACCAATTCTATAAGGTTGGCTAATGAAACAGAATTGACCAAATGGTGCAATTAAGTTAGTTAACAAAGTTGATCTATAGTCAAGGGGAACTTGCCAAAACCCACTGATCTTGCGTAGTTTGGCAAAAAATCTGATGTCAGCCATTTTCACATGACTGTCATTCACAAACAAAACTGGATGAATTATTCTTTGAAATTATTTGTTCAGTTGTGTATGACTGAGCACAGACTTTGGTAACTGTGACCAATTTTGAATACCACTTTGTTGTTTCCAACCATGGGGATACCACACTATTTCACAGCATGCGGCTTTGATATGATTTCACATTGTCTGACATTGGCAAGTTACTCCTCCAGGAACATATGGGCTTGGCTTCCTTCAGCAGTATGATGTGGTACTCTTCTTTGAGCTTTCCTTAGCCCCTGAAAAGTTGCAGCTGTTATTGATAAAACTCCTTGTTATTTCCCTGTTGTAGTACTGAGTCTGGTTTCTAAAGGAACTGAATGCATACATGTTTGAGTCAAAACAATGTGCCTTAGTTCCTCAAGAGGAAGAGTGTTCTGACCACATACTTCCTGGACCATGCAGTTTAGTAATTGCTTGTTGAACATCCAATGATTTTAACCAGGTCAAAGTTGTCAGCCAATATTGCAATAGTACAGCAGCTAATTTAAATTCTTTATTGTAAGGTAATATTCCTGAACCACAGCTGGACCTCTTTGACTCCACCTGAAAACATTGTTTATTTTGCTGGTCTTCACACTTGGATCTCCTCAACTGCAAGTGGTTTTTCTTTGTGAGGAAACTTTTCTTGTCTTAGATCACTTCTTAGCTTGTACTTCTTAATACTGGTGATGAAGTTGTTTCCCGCTCTTTTGCCATTTAGCATGTTTCTGAACAGGTGACAATGCCATCTTGGGGACTATCCATCTGACCAATTGGAGAAAGCCTAGAATGATCATGTGATTGAGGGCCTGAACCTGCCACATTTTGTTTTAATTCAATTTCCCTTCCCACGTGGTTGAAGATGCGGTCCAATGCATCTCATCTACATTCTGCACCTCCGCCCTCAAAAGCCAACCCTCCAAACGTAACAAGGACAGAACTCTCCTGGTCCTATCAACTTTTGCATAAACCACATCATCCGCCGACATTTCCGCCACCTACAAACGGACCCCACCATCAGGGATATATTTCCCTCCTCACCCCTTTCCACTTTCCGCAAAGGCTGTTCCCGCCGTGACTACCTGGTCAGGTCCACACCCCCCAACAACCCACCCTCCCATCCTGGCATCTTCTCCTGACACCGCTGGGACTGCAAAACCTCCGCCCACACCTCCTCCCTCACCTCCATCCAAGGCCCTAAAGGAGCCTTCCACATCCATCAAAGTTTCACCTGCACATCCATCAATGTCATTTATTGTATCCGTTGCTCCCGATGCGGTCTCCTCTACATTGGGGAGACTGGATGCCTTCTTGCAGTGTGCTTCAGGGAAAATCTCTGGGACACCTGCACCAATCAACCCAACTGCCCCATGGCCCAACATTTGGATTTAGTTAAAAATCACACAACACCATTTTTAACTTTGTCCACCCCAGTCCAACAATGGCACCCGCAATCATCGCTTTTGGAGTAAAATACGTGTTGAATGTCTTGACTATGGATCAGAAGTTGACTTCCTTCCACACCTTGCCTTATGAAGACACCATTGATTGTAGGTCGAGCCACATATGGACATGGAGTGACCTGGCACCTTTGATCTTTTGTATCTGACCCTGATGCTGTGCTGGATCTCTGGAGTGGTCACTTCCAGAGCTCTCATTGCTGTAGGCCTTCAGCTCTCTCAAGCTCCTGGTTTTAACTGAGCAGCTATCCTTCAGGTTACTACACTGTATTTCCCATTACACTGCAGGAAGGAGGCTGGGCTCGGAAAAATTCTTTACTTTTCCGATTACACCACAGGCACAAAGAGTCTCTGTTTAGCGTGGAATCTCTCTCCCAATGAAGTGCCCTCTCACTGGGCTTAGATAATGTGCATGAATCCTGCCACTGTATTTGACAATAATCGTCTCATTTCTCCTGTCAGTCCTCGCGTGTGCAACAGAAATATTGCAACACCCAGAGGAGAATTAAATCAGCCATGGGGAAGATTTAGCTGTGAATTATTGACTGAGAGGATGAAAAAGGCTTGAATTTGTGACACAACTTGAATAACGTCAGAGAAAAAAAATGCAATGAACTACAGACATTGGAAATGGGAAATAAAGACAGAAACTGCTGGAGAAACTCAGCAGGTGGGGCAGCACCTGTTAGAATTCTGAAGAAGGGTCACTGGACTGGAAACATTAACTGTTTTTGTGTTCCTGATATTCCACTGCACAACGTCAGTCCCTCAGGCTCAAAACTAGACATTAGCTTTGTATCTTCACAAAATTAGAGAGAGGCAGCTCCATACAAACCCATAGACTTCCAGCATTGTGTTTTGATATAAAGTAAGACACAGGACATATTAGCTATGGCAGCAAAGGTTTCGCAGAACAATGGACATGCTGATGGCCAGTGGCAGGACTGTAGAGACAGGGTGGCAGGAGATAGGCAGTCATATGTTGATAACCCAACCAGAGGTGACAACTCTGGGTCCATTAGCAGGAGAGAGCCAGGTCATTCTGAAAAAGATGCTGAACAACTTGTAGCTTCATTTCAGAAGTATAACAACTACACGTTCTTTCTCACACTCACCCTCATCCCCACTTGTTAAATTTGCAAGAAATACCATTCAACATGTCATTTCAAAATCGGTGAACATCAGAACATGAAAATGGACAGTTGGGGCTCATGAAGGACAGCGTTGTGAAATATTAAACTGGAATGAATGTCCTTGGGGGAGTTTTTGCTACTGCTGTTGGGGAGGGATTAAACTAATGTGGCAGAGGGCTGGGAACCAGAAGAGAAGACTAGTAGACAGTGAGGTGGAAACTAGAGATTGTAAGGAACAGGATCATAAAGTTAGCATTACTCAGGGGAAAAGTAGACAAAAGGCAGATGAACGCAAAAGAACTGCTGGTCTGAAGTGCATATGCTTTAATGCAAGGAGTATAGTGGGTAAGGCAGACAAATTTAGGACTTGGATTGCTGCCTGCGTGTATTATTGCGATCACAGAGACTTAGTTGAAGGAAGGGCATGATGATTGGCAACTAAATGTTCCAGGATATCAGTGCTTCAGACAGGACAGGGAGGGAAGTAAAAGGGGGGCAGGGGAGAAGTTGCGTGGTTGGTCAGGGATGATATCATGGCTGTGCTAAAGGACGACAGTATGGAGGGCCTGAGTAGTGAGGTAGAGCTAAGAAATAAGAAGGGTGCTGTTACATTGTTGGGGCTGTACGCCAGGCCTCCCAACAGTGAGCTTGACGTAGGAGAACAGATAAACAGATTATGGTAAGATGTAGAGGCAACAGGGTGGTGGTGATGGGACATTTTAATTTTCCGAACATTGACTGGGATACACTTAGTGTCAGAGGTCTGAATGGGTTAGAATTTGTAAGAAGCATCCAGGAACATTTTCTAGAGCAGGATATCAATAGTCCAAATAGGGAAGGGGCCATATTGGACCTGTTGTTGGTGAATGGGCCAGGCCAGGTGGTAGAAGTTACAGTGGGAGATCTCTTTGGGAACAATGACCACAATTCTATAAGTTTTAGAATATTTGTAGATAAAGGTGAGAGTGGTCCAAAGGGAAGACTACTAAACTGGGCCAAAGCCAATTATATCAAAATTAGGCAGGAGCTGGGAAATATGGATTGGGAGCAGTTATTTGAAGGCAAGTCCACATTTGATATGTGGGAGGCTTTCAAAGATAGGTTAAAGATAGGGCAGGCTAGGCATGTCCCATTGAAAACAAAGGATAGGAAAGGCAAGATTCATGAAACGTGGATGACAGGAGAAATCGTGTGACTAGCCAGGAGGAAAAGGGAAGCATACATAAGGTCCAGGTAGCTAAGAACAGAATGGGCCTTAGAGGAATATCGGGAGAGTAGGATCATTTCTAAACGAGGCATCAAGTGGGCTAAAAGGGGTCATTAAATAACTTTAGTGAGCAGAATTGATGAGAATCCCAAGGCCTTTTATAAGAAGCAGGAGGGTAACTGGAGAAAGGATTGGTCCACTAAAGGATAAGGAAGGAAAGTTGAGTGTCAAACCTGAGAGAATGGGTGAGATTCTGAATGATTGCTTTGCATCAGTGTTCACTGAGGAGAGGAACATGATGAATGTTGATATTAGAGATGGAAGTTTAATTAGTATGGATCACGTTGACATAAGGAGGGAGGATGTGTTGGGTAGGCTGAAGGATATTAAGTGGACAAATCTCCAGGACCGGATGGGATCTATCCCAGGTTGCTGAGGGAGGCGAGAGAGGAAATAGCTAGGGCCATGACAGATATCTTTGCAGCATCCTTAAACACAGGTGAAGTGCTGGAGGACTGGAGGGTTGCTCATGTTGTCCTCCTGTACAAGAAGGGTAGTAGGGATATTTCGGGTAACTACAGACCAGTGAGCCTGACATCAGTGGTGGGAAAGTTGCTGGAGAAGGTGCTGAGGGATAGGATCTGTTTATGTTTAGAAAAGAATAGGCTTATCAGTGATAGGCAACATGGGTTTGTGTGGGGGAAATCGACTTAATAGAGTTCTTTGAGAAAGTGACAATATTGATAGATGAAGGAAGGGCTGTTGATGTCATGTACATGGACTTTAGTAAAGCATTTGATAAGGTTCCCTATGGTAAACTAATGGAGAAAATGAAATCACATGGTGTGTATGGTGTTCTAGCTAGGTGGATAAAGAACTGGTTGAGCAACAGGAGACAGAGAGTAGTAGTTGAAGGGAGTTTCTCGAAATTGTGTTCCACAGGGGTCAGTGCTGGGGCCACTGTTGTTTGTAATATACATAAATGATCTGGAAGAGGGCACTGTTTGTATGATCAGCAAGTTTGCAAATGACACAAAGATTGGTGGAGTAGCAGAAAGCATAAGGGACTGTCAAGGAATACAGGACGATATAGATAGACTGGAGAGTTGGGCAGAGAAGTGGCAGATGGAGTTCAATCCAGACAAATGTGAGGTGATGCACTTTGGGAAGTCTAATTCTAGAGCGAACTATACTGTTAACAGAAGAGCCTTGGGAAAAGTTGATGAGCAGAGAGATCTGGGAGTACAGGTCCACTGTACCCTGAAGGTTGCTGCACAGGTGGATAGTGTGGTCAAGAAGGCATATAGTATGCTTGCCTTCATCAGGCAGGGTATTGAGTATAAGGGCTGGCAGGTCATGTTAAAATTGTACAAGACTTTGGTTCAGCTGCATTTAGAATTCTGTGTACAGTTCTATTCAGTTCTTCACCACATTGCCAAAAGGATTGGGAAGCTTTGGAGAAGATGCAGAAAAGATTTACGAGGATGTTACCTGGTATGGAAGGTGCTAGCTATGAAGAGAGGTTGAGTAGGTTAGGATTGTTTTCATTAGAAAAAAGGAGATTGAGGGGGGACCTGACTGAGGTCTACTAAATTATGAAGGGTATAGACAGGGTGGATAGCGATAAGCTTTATCCCAGTGTGAGGGATTAAATAACAGGAGGTCATACTTTCAAGGTGAGAGGTGGAAAGTTTAACATGGATACATGCAGAAAGTACTTAACACCGAGGGTGGTAGGTGCCTGGAATGCATTGCCAGCAGAGGTGGTACAGGCAGGCATGGTAGATTCATGTAAGATACGTCTGGACAGATGCATAAATAGGTGGGGAGCAGAGGGATACAGATTCTTCACAATTGCGTGACAGGTTTAGACAGTGGATTTGGATCGGCTCAGGCTTGAAGGGCCGAAGGGCCTGTTCCTGGGCTGTAAATGTTCTTTGTTCTTTGTTCTTTGTTCTTAAAGTCAATGGAAGGTGAGGACAGCAGCAGCAGCAGCAGCAGAAGCTGTGATTAAGAATAATAATGGACTCTCCTGTGGCTGGGTGAACAATGAGATGAGCGGCTCCCTGAATCTATTAGCACATCCTCCAGATGACAAAGTGTCTCACCACCTCCCCAGAAACATTGAAAACAACAATGAAAATATGTGCTCAGTAGACAGCAACTGAATAACTTGAAAAGATAGAAAATGTCAAATGTCTAAATTACAATTCAGCTGCTGTGATTGGTAATCATCTATTTTAATGTCATGCAATTCTTATTTTTCACATGTTAGCTTGATGCTTTCAGGACAGTTTACATTGTGGCAACTCAAGCTGATTGCTGCTTGTTTTCCTCAAGTGGCTATTTCTACTGATTAAGTGAGAAAACCTTTAACAATTGCAGCATAGTACAAAATCATGGGTAAATGAATGTTGCACTAGCTTCATAATAGACACAGAGACGTGGTCAGAGTTGATTTGTACTCCAGCAGATTGGACCAGAATCTGATCCTGTGTCAGGAGTGTTGGATGATTGGAGCAGGAAGTTGGTGAAGGTTTCTTACGAAGGGTTAACACTTGAAACATCGATTCTCCTGCTCCTCAGATGCTGCCTGACCTGCTGTGCTTTCCCAGCACCACACTCTTTGATGCAGGATGTTAGTACCAAAGGATGGACCAGGGTGGTATATTGTGGAGGGTTGGCTCCTTCCCATTCCTCCTATGGCATAGGACCATTGGACTTAGGTGAGATGGTGGAATGATGGCAGAGATAGATTAAATAGATGGAATTGGGAGCCCCATGCTGGGTGTCTTGAAAACATGGATCCACATGTTTAGAATGGGTGTGGATAGGTTAGGGTAGAACAACAACATCAACATCTTGCATTTAAGTAGAGACTTTACATCAGAAAACGTCCCATGGCATTTCACAAGAACGTCACCAATAAAAATTAGAAGGAGTTTTGAGGACATTTGGCAAAAAGCTTGATCTAAAAAGGTAAGTGCCAAGGAACATCTAGTAGTGAGGGAGAGATGTAAAGAGGGAATTCAATGGAACTGAAGACAGGGATACCAATAGCACACAGTTAACATCCAGGACATGCAAGATCTTGGAATCGTAGGAAGCAGAGGAAACTTGAAAGCTGGGACTCGGAGAAAGTTACAGCAATCAGGATGGAGACAAGGCCATGGAGAGATTGAACAGTAAGGAAGAGAATGTAATTTTGGGAACTGGATTAGAATGAGGTTTATTGTCACATATACTCAAATACAGAAATACAGGAGTACAGTGAAAAGTGTCCAAAGTCGTCATTGCCAGGACCATCTCAAGTAGAAAGGTACCTAGGTGCAAAATCTTCAGTACAAAACAGAAAGGTAAAGAAATACAGATTAAAGTTCAACATTACAGTGCTTTAATAGCCTGCACTTGCTCCACATTTGGTTGCTAAGCCACTGGCGAGGATCTTTGCTTCCTCACTCTCCACGGAAGTTGTACCAGAGGATTGGAAGGAGGCGAATGTTGTTCCACTTTTCAAGAAGGATAATAGGGAAATCCTTGGCAATTACAGACCAGTCAGTCTCACGTCTGTGGTCAGCAAAGTTGTGAAAATAATTCTGAGGGATAGGATTTATGACTATTTGGCAAAGCATAGTGTGATTAAAGGCAGTCAGCATGGCTTTGTGAGGGGCAGGTCATGCCTCACAAATCTTATTGAGCTATTTAAGGAGGTCTCAAGACAGGTTGACGACGATCAAGCAGTGGATGTGGTGTATATGGACTTCAGCAAGGCATCATTCCTGAAGAAGGACTTATGCCCGAAATGTTGAATCTCCTGTTCCTTGGATGCTGCCTGACCTGCTGTGCTTTTCCAGCAACACATTTTCAGCTCTGATCTCCAGCATCTGCAGACCTCATTTTCTCCTCGAACATTTTATAAGGTTCCCCATGGTAGACTCATTCATAAAGTCAGGAAGTATGGGATACAGGGAGATTTGGCGATCTAGATACAGAATTGGCTGGCTGACAGAAGGCAGAGAGTGGTTGTAGATGGAAAGTATTCTGCCTGGAAGACAGTGTTGAGTGGGGTCCCGCAGGGCTCTGTACTTGGGCTTCTGCTCTTTGTAGTTTTTATAAATGACTTGGATGAGGAGGTTGAGGGGTGAATTAGTAAATTTGCAGATGACACTAAGGTTGGAGGTGTTGTCAATAGTATAGAAGGCTACTGCAGGCTACAGCATGACATAGACAGGATGCAGAGCTGGGCTGAGAAATGGCACATGGAGTTCAACCTGGATAAATGCGAAGTGATGCATTTTGGAAGGTCGAATTCAATTGCTGAATATAGGGTTAAAGACAGGATTCTCGGCAGTGTGGAGGAACAGAGGGATCTGGGTGTGCAAGTACAAGTGGATAGGGTTGTTAAGAAAGCATATGGTGGTGTGGTTTTCATTAACAGGGGCATTGAGTTTAAGAGCCCCAGCTCTACAAGTCCCTGGTTAGACCGCACTTGGAATATTGTGTCCAGTTCTGGTCGCCCAACTATAGGAAAGATACAGAGGCTTTGGAGAGGGTGCAAAGAAGGTTTACCAGGATGATGCCTGGACTGGAGGGCTTGCCTTATAAAGAAAGGTTGAATAAGCTCAGATTTTTCTCTTTAGAGAGAAGGAGGAAGAGAGGAGACCTGATCGACATGTACAAAATAATGAGAGGAATGGATAGAGTCAATAGCCAGAGACTTTTCCCCAGGGCAGGATTGACTGGGACAAGGGGGTCATAGTTTGAAGATATTAGGAGGAAGGTATAAAGGAGACGTCAGAGGTAGGTTCTTTACGCAGAGAGTTGTGAATGCATGGAATGCGTTGCCAGCGGAGGTGGTGGAAGCAAAGTCATTGGGGACATTTAAGTGACTGCTGGACATGCACATGGATAGCAGTGAGTTGAGGGGTGTGTAGGTTAAGTTATTATATTTTACATTAGGATTAAACCTCAGCACAACATCGTGGGCCAAAGGGCCTGTTCTGTGCTGTACTTTGTTATGTTCTATGTTCTATTCAGCTCTCCCCATGAGGGCTCACTCTCCCCATGTGAAATTGTTTCAGGGTACTTCAACCATGTCCTCCCTCACTCTCCAGGTATCCTTGATTTGAGGTGCCAATGTTGGACTGGAGTGTACAAAGTTTAAAATCACACAACACCAGGTCATAGTCCAACAGGTTTATTTGGAAGCATTAGCTTTTGGAGCGCTGCTCCTTCATCAGGAATTCCACAACCATTTTTTTAAACTTCTCCAGGTATCAGTGAAGTCAACTCCCTCCAAAGTACCTCTCCCGGATTTACATCCTTCTGTAAACAAGAAGCTCAAAATTACACACAGCACAGTGTGGATGGTCTCCATCTTTGAGTCCATTCACAAGTCAATTTGTATGTAAGTCCGAACACAATACGAGACAATAAAAAAACAGCCATTTGTAAGTGCAAGAAATGTTCCGATGTCAGGTCTTTAAAACTACACCCCTGCACGAAATCATGTTCATAAGTATAATCATTCATTAAATCAGATGTTCATAAATTGGAAAAGTCCTGTATTAAGATGTGGTCTCAGCAACACTCTGCATAATGTTCTACTTTTATGTTGTAATGAGGGATAGCAGTCCATTAGCCTTTGTAATTATTTGGTGCACCTTGTTTTGTGATTCATGTATTAGAACAGCTAAAACCTTTTGCAACTCAGAACTCTGCAGTTGTTGGGCGGGAGATGATGAAGGGAAGCTGGCCAAGAAAGTATTAACATGAGTAGCCATACAATGGGCAAGGATTTCAGCTGCTGGGCAGAGCTGGACAGTGTTACAAAGCTGGCAAGAGGTGGCCGCAGTGATGGAGCAGGCATGTAGTTGGGGACTTACCTTGGGGTCAAACTTAACAATTAGACTGAACACAATCCAGCTCAACCTCAGGCAGTTGTTGGCAATAATAGCGGAATTGGTGATAGGGGCACAGAGATTGTGGTAGGTACCAAAGGCAGTGCTTTTGGCCCACGTTGACCATATGATATAGGAGCAGAAGTAGGCCATTCAGCCCATCGAGTCTGCTCCACCATTCAATGTGATCATAGCTGATCTGATAATCTTCAGCTTCATTTTCCTGTCTTTTCCCTAAAACCTTTGATTGTCTCACTGATTAAAAACCTGCTTATCTTAGTCTTGAATATACTTAATGATCCAGCCTCAACAGCCGTCTGCAGGAAAACATTTCTCAGAATCATTACCGTCTGAAAGAAGAAACTCCTCTTTTCATCCCTTTTTTTAAATGGGAGACCCCTTATTCTCAGACGATGCCCTCTGGCCCTAGACTCTCCCACAAGGGGAACAAACCTTTCCATATCTACTCTGACAAAGCCCCCCCAGTTTCAGTAAGGTCATCTCTCATTCTTTGAAACTCTAAATGAGTACAGGTCCAATCTACTCAACCTCTACTCATAAGATAGATCCCCCCCCCCCCCGCCCATTACCAGGAATCAGCCCAGTGAACCTTCCTTCTCTGGGCTGCCTCCAAAGTACGTCTTAATTTCGGCAAGAAAGCCAAAACTGTTCCAGAATTCATGATACAGCTGGAAGCAATTTTTGATTCTCAAATGCTGTTTTTTTTTGTCTGAAAAACAGTGTGACAAACCAGAGACAGTAGATGGGTGAAGAGAATGAGTGGTGAGATGGAGTTGAACATAGAACATAGAACGTTACAGCGCAGTACAGGCCCTTCAACCTTTAACGTTGCACTGACCTGTGGAACCAATCTGAAGTCCATCTAACCTACACTATTATATTTTCATCCTTATTTATCCACTGACAATTTTTAATGCCCATAAAGTTGGCAAGTCTATTACTGTTGCATGCAGTGAGTTTCAGACCTCTACTACTCTCTGAGTAAAGAAACTACCTCTGACGTCTGTCCTATATCTATCACTCTGCAATTTAAAGTATGTCCCCTTGTGCTATCCATCACCATTGAGGAAAAAGGCTCTCATTTTCAACCATATGCAAACCTTTGATTATCTTAAATATATCGATTAAGTCACCTAGTTGAGATCTGTCAACGCGCAGATAGTCCCCTGGTTGTGAATGCATTCTGTTCTGGAGTCCATCTGCAAGTCAACTTGTACACAAGTCAGAACACAGTGCAGGACAATGGAAAGGAACTGTTTGCAATTACAGGTAATGCTCATATCTCATGTCTTCAAAATGAGAGCCCTGAGTGGGATCAGCTTTGTCAGGTTGAGTGTTTGTAAGTCAGACATTCGTAAACCAGGTACCCCCTTTCCATGTGGAATTTGTATATTTGGATAATATCAGCACGTAGATGAGAAAGGTAGGACTGAGCATACATCCTTTGGGGGAACTGCAGATGCAATACTGTGGGAGTGAGAAGAGAAGCCTCTGCAGGTCAGTAATGAAAAAGGAAGCAAGCAGTGTGTGTTCAACACAATTCATTAGCATCAAACAAAACCAAGCCAGCTTAAATCTTTCATATAATCTTTGCATGTCAAGAAGTTGACTGATGATTCCAACATATGTTCAAGTAACTTACTACATTAGGAAATGTTCTTGAGAAAATAAATAGCATATTTATAGAGCACCTGATCTTGTCCCTCAGGAACCTCTTGTGTACCATCAATTGTTTTAAAGTGCAGAGACTATTGATATGTTGGCAAACACGAGTGCCTCTCTGTATCATTATGTCTCGAGATAAATGGTCCTTTTTTTAAAATTGTGTTCATCAGGCTATATCCCATTTCTGCCATATCACAGCTTTGGCCATTTGGTCTATCATGGAAATACTAGCTCTCTGAAATAGTTAGCAGTCAGTCTCATATCCTGCTACCCCCAAATCCTTCTTAAAAGCTATTAAGCAATATGGTGACACAGTGGCTTCGTTGTTAGCACTGCTACTTCATGGCACAAGGGACTTGGGTTAAATTCCACCCTTGGGTGACTGTGTGAAGTTTGTACATTCTCCCTGTGTCTCAGGGGGTTTCTCCAGATGCTCTGGCTTCCTCCCCCAGTCCAAAGATGTGCAGGTGAGATGGTTTGGCCATGGGAAATGCAGGGCTACAGGGATGGTGAGTCTGGATAGGCTGCTCTTCAGAGGGTCAGTGTGGAGTCAGTGGGCCAAATGATCTGTTTCCACACTGTAAGGGATTCTATTAATGTGCTTCACAAACCCTTTAGCATTACATACCAGATCACAACTCACTGAGTCAGATAATGTTCTTTAATCTCCTAAATCTATGAAATCTATGAAGCTTGTCTAATGCCAATTATTTTGAATTGGTCTCTTTTTGTCACTAACCGTACTATTTGTGGAAGCAATCTCTGTATTCTATCAAATTCCTTCTTGATTTTGAAAACTTCCATTTCATTTGTTCCTAGCTGTTCCAGTCTAGGGAGGACAATCCCAGATTCTCTGGAAGATCCTCATCGAACTGAAGTGTAGTGAGTAATTTCTGCCCATTACCTTGAATAAATCTATAGCATCCAGCGAATCCCAGTTTAATATTAGCTCATGGTTGAGGTAACTGATGGAAACCAGTTGAATTTCGCTCACATCATTTCTAACTTCAGCTGTGGCCTCTGCAATAGATCAATACCTCATTGTGCTTTCAAAATATCCACTTTTTTATATTGATGTTGTGTCATTATGGTCTGAAATAACTCTTTAGAGGCTGGTAGCCCATCATCAATCACCCGTTATTTACAAACGTGTAGCCTTTGACAATAGCACTGCCTCTCACTGAGTCAGGCATTCAGAAGCTTAATATCCCTGACACTCATCTTTTTGTCAGCCAGGACTCCCTGATTGGACCAGATATACAACCCTAATTCTATGTGGTCCACTTGGCTGACCTCATTACAATCACTACATGTGTCATATGCAAGTTAGAAGGTTTGCTTATTTCTCATTGAAACTATTCCATATCTTTGTCAATGTCTAATAGCATTGTTCTTGTCAGTATGATTCATTTATTCCAAAGGATTCTTTGGGATTCATCATGTTCGTCTAGCAATATTATCACTGGACTGTTAACCTAGAGACCCTCTGGGGACCTGGATTCAAATCCTGCCACAGCAGATTGGAGAATTTGAATTCAATAAAAATCTGGCTTTAAGAATCTAATGATGACCATGAATCCATTACTGAGTGTTGGGAAAAACCCATCTAGTTCACTAATTGTCCTTCAGGGAAAGGAACTGCCATCTTTAGCTGGTCTAGTCTACACATGACTCCAGACCAACAGCAATGTGGTTGACGCTTAACTGCCCTCTGGGCAATTAGGGATGGGCAATAAATGTTGGCCCAACCTGTGATGCCCACATCCTGTAAAGGAATATAGAATTCTCGCTATTTTAAATTCTTTAATGGTTCCTTCATTCTGGTCAGGTCCATAAATTAATCCGTTAGTAGACAGATTACGCTGCCAGACAGAAGTGCAATGTCTACATCTTTTTCCAATTATTTTTTTCCTCTCCTGTTTAAATTAAAAGATTCATGTGGCAGGCAGTGTGCTCCACGCCCCTACTACACTCTGAGTAAAGAAACTACCTGCGACATCAGTCCTATATCTATCATCCCTCAATTTAAAGCTATGTCCCCTCATGCTAGCCATCACCATCCAAGGAAAAAGGTTCTCACTGTCCACCCTAACTAACCCTCTGATTATCTTATATATCTCAATTAAGTCACCTCTCAACCTTCTTCCCTCTAATGTTCACAACCTCAAGTCCTTCAGCCTTTCTTCATAAGACCTTCCTTCCATACCAGGCAACGTCCTGGTAAATATCCTCTGAACCCTCTTCAAAGCAGCCACATCCTTCTGGTAGTATGGTGACCAGAACGGTACACAATATGTCAAGCCTAAGCTGAGTTTCTGGAATGATAGTCTCGCAGTAATATCACTAGGCCATCACCTCCCCCTTAGATTATCCGTTTGGCATTCAGAACATCCCTGTAGGCAGAACCAGCAATGAGCATGCAGCAACTGTTTAACATTTACTATTGTTTGTTTGTGGAATATTAAATCTTGCTCCCTCCCCACACGGCTCTAGGTCCCAACATCCTCACAACTGACCGAGAACACACATCCAGATCTCAGTAAAAGTTATCAATATTTTCTAATCAACCTGTTCAGTGATGTTATTAGATTCCCTACAGTGTGGAAACAGGCCCTTCGGCCCAACAAGTCCACACCGACCCTCTCCAGAGCAACCCACCCGGACCCATTTCCCTCTGACTAATGCACCTAAAACTATGGCCATTTTAACTGACCTGCACATCTTTGGACTGTGGGAGGAAACCGGAGCAAACCCATGCAGTCACGGGGAGAATGTGTAAACTCCGCACAGACAGGTACCCGAGGCTGGAATCGAACCTGGGTCTCTGGCGCTGTGAGGCAGCAATGATAACGACTGAGTCACCATGCCGCCCCAATACCTCTGGAGCAGGTAGGGCTTCAATCTGGATCAGAGGTAAGGACATTACCATAGCACCACAAGACCCTTTCAATGAAAGCTATAGTATTCAGTTGCATTCAGATATATGCAGGTGAAGAGCTGTAATTCAGTTTTCACTTAAGCACAGTACAAGGAAGGATGCAAGTGTCTGACTAGAAGGAGCTGAAAATGTGTTGCTGGAAAAGCGCAGCAGGTCAGGCAGCATCCAAGGAACAGGAGATTCGACGTTTCGGGCATAATATGCCCGAAATGTCGAATCTCCTGTTCCTTGGAAGCTGCCTGACCTGCTGCGCTTTTCCAGCAATACATTTTCAGCTCTGATCTCCAGCATCTGCAGACCTCACTTTCTCCTCTGACTAGAAGGACTTGCTTCAAGTCCCACCTGTTCCAAAGGTGTGGAAGAATCAGACCAGGCACAAAACATTACCTCTATTTCTCTTTGAGTTTCTCCAGCATATTCTTTTTTTTAAATTCAGGTTTCCAGCACCCAAGATATTTTGCTTTTATTCATGTGTCAAAGTATGTCTGCACAGGTTAATTAAAAATATCTGGAGCACATTAATAAAGGGATATTTCTTTGCTGTGGTGAAGTGATTGAGTTAGAAGGCATGTGCTTGTACCGTTTCAGTCTATAAATAAATGTTAGACTGAATACACCCGGAACTGGCTGGGCCCAGCATTTATTGCCTGTCCCTAGTTGCCCCTTGAGAAGGTGAGGGTGAGCTGCCTTCTTGGATTGCTGCACAATTACCTTAAGGAGGGAATTCCAAGAATTTGACCCAGTGACAGTGAAGGTAAAGCAATATATTTCCAAGTCAGAATGGTGAGTGGCTTGGAGGAGAACTTGCAGGGTTGGTGTTCCCATATAACTGCTGCTTTTTTCCTTGCAATGCAAGTGATTGTAGGTTTGGAAGGTGCTGTCTGAGGATCGTTGGTGAATTTTTGCAGAGCAGCTTGTAGATAGTACACACTGCTGTGACTGAGCATCAGTGGTGGAGGGAATGGATGCTTGTGGATGTGGTGCCAATCATTGTGGGCTGCTTTGTCCCTGGATAGTATCGAGCCTCTTGAGTGTTGTTGGAGCTGCCCACATCTGATTTCGCTGCTCGTTGGATGCTGCCTGAACTGCTGTGCTCTGCCAGCACCACTGATCCAGAATCTGGTTTTCAGCATCTGCAGACATTGTTTTTACCTGCCCCCATCCAGGCAAGTGGGGGTGGGGGTGGGGGGCAGTATTCCATCACAGTCCTGACTTGTTGATGGTGGACAGCCTTTGAAAAATTGGACAGACTGGTCCCTGTTCTGTCCTCCACCAACTAGCTTTCTGGAGTTGAACACTCATCTCATTTCTATTTATTTTGTTTAAATGTCATCAAAGGCACATGCCTGGTCCAGCAACACAAAGATTCTTTGAGGCTGTTCCTGCACCACTCCATGTAACTGTGTCAGTAGTACAGGACAAAACCTCTGTTTGCTCTTTGTCTGTCAGAGCTTGAAGCAGAGTTACAGCAAGGATGTGAAAATCCCTGGCCTACAATCATACTTTAGGGTTTGGTTAAGACAGGGTTAACAGTGAGAAGATAGAAAGAGAGAGAAAAAATATCACTAAGTGTACCTTGGTAGCTATCAACATTGGCTGATACCTCTCTGTTGGAGATGTTCTGTATGTGGAAGTGAAGTTTAATCTGTAATTTTTTTTTCCCTTTTGGTATTTGGTGTCTCAGGGAGCTCATGCAGGGAACTCATTTCACATAAGATCTCTATCACGAATCTTTTAATTTAAAAAAAGATTTTCTCCTCCTTGTGCCTCACTTACTGAGGCCACTCTGCAAGATCTTTGTCCTGGTGCTGACTGCAATACACTGATGCCAGCAGTACAGAAATCATTCGAAATTAAAAGGGAAAGATCTCATGTGCAACAAGTTGCTTGCATCTGAGAAAGTGACAAGACTGAGGACTGTGTGCGTGAGCATAATCTGGTTTGTGTGATTCAAGAAGCTGGAGGGCAGTGTGCTGTCATGAGCAGGAATTCAGGCTGCTTCTTTGCCAGTTAAAGCAGCAACTCAAGTTTCCTATCGCTGTGTCTTCAATAGCCTCAGAGTCCCATATGCAATCAAATAAGAGCTGCTTATCTGACTGGGCGATCTGACTGAATAAATTTAGACAAACAGAGCTACCAATTCAACCCATTTCAATCAAAGTGGTTGGAAAATGTGATAGGGACTCCCACAGGGGACAAACATCAAGGTGCTAAAGACATTAAGGGTGGCATGGTGACTCAGTGGTTAGCACTGTTGGCCTCACAGCACCAGAGACCCATGTTCAATTCCAGCCTTGGGTGAGCACCTGTATGTAATTTGTGCATTCTCCCAGTTTCTGCCAGGTTTCCTCCCACAGTCCAAAGATGTGCAGGTTAAATGGATTGGCCATGCTAAATTGACTGTCGTGTTCAGGGATGTGTAGATTAAGTGCATTAGCAATGGGAGAATATAGGGGTCCAGCGGGATACTCTGTGGAGGCCCAGTTTGAGCTAAATGGCCTGTTTCCACACTGGAGGGATTCTATGGGAAACCACAGAACACAGATTGCGAGAAGCACAGTGCTCTCAGAAAGTTATCTGAATTCTCCTGCTCAATCAGCAAAGCTTTATTGTTTAAAATAAAATGTCCTCAAACCACTATCGGTTTTCTGACATAAAAACAATTTTTTTTAAAGAGTCCCTCCAGTATGGAAACAGGTCTTCAGCCCAACACATCCACACCAACCCACCCAGACCCCTTCCCCTATATTTCCCTCTGACTAATGCACCGAACACTGTGAGCAATTTAGCATGGCCAATTCACCTGACCTGCATATCTTTGTGGGAGAAAACTGGAGCAAACCCACACAGACACAGGGAGAATGTGCAAACTCCACATGGTCACCCAAGACAGGAATTGAACCCATCACCCTGGAGCTGCAAGGCAGCAGTGCTAACCACTGGGCCACCGTGCCACCCCATTTTGGGTGTTGGAAATATAAACTGAAAATTCTGGAATTGTCGAGAGATTTTTAGATTAGATCGCCTACAGTGTGGAAACAAGCCTTTCAGCCCACACCAACCCTCCAAAGAGTAACCCACCCAGACCCATTTCCCTCTGACTAATACTACAGGCACGGCCAATTCACCTAACCTGCACACCGTGGGAGGAAACCAAGGCACCCAGAGGGGACCCACACAGACATGAGGAGAATGTGCAAACTCCACACAGACAGTCACCTGAGGCTGCGAATTGAACCTAGGACCCTGGTGCTGTGAGGCAGCAGTGCTAACCACTGAGCCACCATGCCACCCACACTGTTGAGCTGGAATGTTAACTCTGTTTATCTCTCCCTCTCTGTGAATGTTGCAGAGTTTTCAGCATTTTCTACATTTATGCCTGATTTTCCAAGCTTTTCTCCACTGTTCTTCGATTGGTAAAATTCATTCTAAGTTCACAGGGCTCCCCGAGCATTAAAAACATTGACAGATTGGAATGGAGTGATGGTCACGTAACGGTTTTGCAAATGAATTTCTGGCTTTAGAGAAAACACACCCTCTGTTAACACCATTGCCTTTGTGAATTGGCTATGTTCCATATAAATTTAGCAGCTCAAAGCTGGGCGTCTGTGAATCCGAGTGGACCATCAGCAGTAGCAGAATTGTATTTAATTACAACCTGCACCCTCATGGTCTGAAATACCCTTCCCGTTGCCAATATCAACCAGTCATGAGATCAGCTTTGTTCAGCGAGGAGGGCAGGGGAGCCAGGAGAAGAATCAAGCATACCAAAAGATGGGGTGCCAAGTTTAAGAAAGGTGATGGCCAAGCAGTAAGATCACATTGGATTGATAATCCAGAGATGCAGGTAACATTCTGGAGTCCAGGTTCAAATCCCACCACAGTACATCTGAATCCAACAAAAATCTGGAATTAAGAATATAATGATGACCATGAATCCAAAGTCAACTGTCAGGAAAATCCCATCTGGCTCACTAATGTCCTTTAGGGAAGAAATCTGTCATTATTACCTGGTCTTGTCTACATGTGACTTCAGACTCCCAGCAATGTGATTGACACTTAGCTGCCCTCTGGAATGCGTAATAAATGTTGACCTCACCAGCCACACCTTCATTCCGTGAATGTATTAGAAACTAATAGGTGAAGCCCAGGCACAGATCCACATTGTGCTAAAGTGAGGAACATGACGCAACACATAGAGTTCAGTGATCCCACCATTAGTCGATCAGATCCTCCTATCTATAGAGTCTATCTACCAGGCCCGCTGTCAAGGAAAGGCTGCCAGCATTCTCAAAGATCCATCCCACCCTGGCAATGTTTTTTCTCCAACCTCAACCAGAGAAGGTACAGAAGCCTGAACACATGCACCAGCTGGTTTCAGAACAGCTTCTACTTTACTGTTGTTAGAATCCCAAATGGACCCACAAACTCTCAGCATTTGCCTGTACCTGTGTTTTTGTTTTTGCCACTGTTTACCTAGTATTTACTTAAATATGCTATTTAACTCTGTGATCGGCCTGTATTGCTCACAAGACAAAGCTTTTCACTGTGCCACGGTACATGGGACAATAAATTCAATTCAATTCAATTCAGATTTGAGCATGACAGTCTTGCCTGGGACAGATAGCAGGAGATTCAGTGCTGCCCCTGGCCCAGGGCCTGTGGTACCCAACCCAAGCAAAGGGCAAATCCCCAGGATCTCAAACCCAGATACAATCCAGTCCCAGCATCCTGAATCCTGGCCCATCTACTTGTGAATGATGGTGGCCAGTTCGCCAACTAATAAGCTCAGCACAATGGTATAAAAGATAAAGCTGAAGCACTTTCAACCATCGTCAGCTTAAAGCACCAAGTGAGAGAGCCATCTCACCTCCACCAGAGGGCCACCAATGCCAGTCTTTGCAAAATTCAATTCACTTCGTAGATTATATCAAGGAATAGCTGAAGGCACTAGCTACAACCAAGGCCCTGACAACACTCCAGCAATAGTACTGAAGGCTTGTTCTTATTATGAACTGCTCTGCAGGCCAAGCTCTTTCAGTACAATTCACACATCCATATTTACCTATGAAAGTGTGTCCTGCTGCAAAAATATGCAGGTCAGGTGAATTGGCCATGCTAACTTGCCCATAGTGTTAGGTGAAGGGGTAAATGTAGGGGAATGGGTCTGGGTGGGTTGCTCTTCGGAGGGTCGGTGTGGACTTGTTGGGCCGAAGGGCCTGTTTCCACACTGTAAGAAATCTAATCTAATCTAAAAATGCAGGACTTAGCCCATCTAATCAATTACTGCCCCATCACTCGACTCTCACTGTCAGCAAAGTGATGGAGGATGTCATCAACACTACCATCAAGCTGCCCTTCCTCTGCTCACTGATTGTCAGTTTGGATTCCACTTGGGCCATATGGCTCCTAACCTAATTGGGGCATTCATTCAAAAAGTCTAAGACATTAAATTTCGGAAGTTAAGTGCCATTGTGTGGACAAATCAAAACTGAGCTGGCTGTGACCGGGATTATAAAAAGTGAGGTCTGCAGATGCTGGAGATCAGAGCTGAAAATGTGTTGCTGGTTAAAGCACAGCAGGTTAGGCAGCATCCAAGGAACAGGAAATTCGACGTTTCGGGCCAGAGCCCTTCATCAGGAATGATGAAGGGCTCTGGCCCGAAACGTCGAATTTCCTGTTCCTTGGATGCTGCCTAACCTGCTGTGCTTTAACCAGCAACACATTTCCAGCTGTGACCAGGATTGTACTCTGTTTTTCTGCTGAACTTTCTCAGGACTAACATTATCCATTTATCAGATGCTTGATCAGTGATAATCCTTCCATCATTAGATCAGAAATGGGATGATTCTAATAGATCGTTCTAAATTTTAATCATTTGATGTTTTATCCCACAATTGCAAGCTCCATGACATACACCTTTGCTGTGAGTCAAATTTGACAGAACAGTTTTTCTATTCTGTAATTACTTATGAGTTATCAGGACTGCGTGTTACTCTTCCAAATGAAAGTCCTATTCCCTGCTCTCTATAACCCAACTGATTCTCTACACACCTAACATTGTTAATCTCAAACACAGCATGGACTGGCGTCTATTGATTGCTTCTCAGTTGTATAAAGAAGTGAATCATGAACAGTGTTCTCCGTGGAATAGATAAGGTTCAGAGGTGACTAAATAGAGGTTTTCAAGATGAGAAGTTCTGCAAGACTAAATGGGAAAATGCTGGCCTCTCTGGCATATAAGTCAATAATTAGAGATCATAGCTTCAAAAACATTGCCAAAAATCGAGTGCCGAGATGAAGAGAAATTATTTCATTTAGAATTTTTGGGGTTAGGAACATTTGACCTGAAAAGCAGCAGTGTAGGGGTGTGGGGGTTTGATTCCATAAATTAATATAAAAGTGAGCTGGACAGGTACTTGAAGATGAGGAATTTACCAACTAATGACCAAACAGCTGGATTGCAAGACAGTACTCAACACGAAAAGAATGGCTCCTTCTGTGCTATATGCTTCAAAGATGGTAGAGGAGTAACAACAAATTATTCATGGTATAGTTATTAAACACTTTGGAACATAAGTGGAATTTAGTTTGAAAGATTCTTTCAGTCCTCCAGGGTATTCCTAAATATTCCAGTTGGCTGTGTGGAGAGGAGCACAGAATGGGAAATGTTGAAATTCCATTGATCTTGGTATCCATCTAAAGGGAAGTCAGAGTTAATAGATGTGGAAAACGCAGCAGGTCAGACAGCATCTGAGGAGAGGGAAAGTCATTGTTTCGGCCTGAGGGCTACTCAGATGCTGTCTGACCTGCTGACCTTTCAATATCTGCTGACTCTGACTTCCAGCATCTGCTGTGTCCCAAAGGGAAAGAGGAGATCGTTTCTAACAATTTCTATGCTAAAGACCTCTGACCTCTTTGGAACTGATGGATATCAAAGAGTTAAATGTCGGTCCCTCTCCCACTGCACAACAAGTCCAGACAATGAAACCATGCATTGATTCTCACTCACCACTCCACAAAAGCATTGGCATCTCTTTGCAAACACATCATAGACACCAGCCATGAAGAGAATCGCTCTGAATAAGCATTCCATTGCACAATGGCTCAAGGCACAATAATCAGAAGGTGCAGGTTTTGGATTATGGGCAAAAGAGTCAATATGAGGGAAAGCCACTTTTTTACTCAACAAGTGATCCAGAACTGGAATACATTGGCTGATGGGGTGTAGATATTCAGAGGTACTTGAAACAGAACATTACTGCAGGGCCAGGGTGAAAAGTGAGGCAGAGTGATGAACCAGATAGTTCTTCAAAAAAGACAGCATGAAATCTGAATGGAGTCTATGGTCTTCTTCTGTGCTTGATGATGATTGGATTACAGTCCATAGGAACAGGAGGAGGCCATTCAGACCCTTGAGGCGGTTCTACCTTGTAAGAGAATTGTGGCTGGTCTGACATTCATCATATCCACCTTCCTGACCTTTCCCTGTAACCTTTGATTCCCCACCTGATCAAGATTCTCTCTGTCTCAGCCTTAAATACACCCAAGGACTCTGTCCCCACAGCTCTCTGTGTCAAGGAGTTCCAAAGACCCACAACTCTCTGAGAGAAGAAATTCCTCCTCATCTCAGTCCTAAATTTTATTTGTGACTTTAATCTAAGACAATGCACTCAGGTCCTAGACTCCCCCATGAAGGGGAAACATTCTCTCAGCATTGACCTTGTCAAGCCCCTTAACAATTCAATATGTTTCAATGAGATCACGCTTCATTCTTCAAATTCCAATGGAATCCCACCTGTTTATCCTGTATCCATAAGACAATCCTTCTGTAATGTAGATCATCCTGATTAACCTTCTCCAAACTTATTGCTGAGCCAACAATTTGTGATCCTTTTCTGAACCCAGTGCTGATCTTCTCTCTGTATGTTGGCTCACTGACTGAAGAGTCATCAGGTTAATTCTGCAGGGGGTATGAGAGGAGGTGAGGGCTTGGGAGAAATATAGGATGAGCAGATGGACAACCATCATCCTTCCCAGAATAGCATGTTTTCAAAGAACAATGCATTGGTGATCTCCAACTATTCACTGAAGACGTTCTGAAGGAGAATCATGTCAAACTTGAAATATCAACTCTGCTTTCTCTCTCCACAGATGCTGCCAGACCTGCTGACTTTCTCCAGCATTTTCTGTTTTTGTTTCTGGTTTACAGCATCCACAGTTATTTTTCACTATGGGGTTATCAATTCCGGCCAAAGAGAAATTCTATTCCTAAGGATTTCTCAGTGACTTCAATCCAAGCCTGTGAAACATGGCAATGCACATTTGTATATCTCACAGCAATGCCACCTCCTCACTTTTATCATTTTCAGTAAAAGGATGAGATAGCAGATGTGGTTACATATACACTCTGATAAAGTCTAACAGGAAAGTCAGTGCTATTCTGTAAATGGGCATTTCCACAGAGATAGGCTAAGCAGTTCACACAAGCAAGTTCTTTATGTGCCTATATCATTGAGAAGACCGAGCTCTGAATCACTGACCTTTTGTTGTTTTTTTATTTTACTATCATCTTGGGTTTTTTTTTGACTGCTAAGGCTATTTTTCTAAATCTCCTGCCATGTTTACCACTGGCATCAGACCTCTCTGTAAGAAGTGGCTGATGCTCAGTTTCACTGTCAGACTGATAGGGGGCGGTGGTGTGTCAAAAGAAATCACAGTATGACATTGCTCCATCCCCAATGAGCTGTAGGCTGACCAGACTTTTGACAGCTTTGAAACAGGAGGTCCAAGAGATCCAGGGAACAGGCCTGGCATCATCTGAAGGCACAGGTAGTCTGTACCTAAGATGGCACCATTTGTTGGTGACATCATTACAATGTAACTAACCTTGTCAATGATCAAGCAGTATCAAGGCACCTTGTATTTAACATGGCACTGTGAGTGGGGACTTATAAAGTTTCCCCTTTGTGTTTTTGAGTGCATGCAACAACAAAGCTAATGCAAATTCAAATTCAAAAGATATTATGTAGAGACAGACACATAACATAATATAATGTAATTATAATAAAATATTATATTCACTGGATACCAGTATAATTTCAAGGTAGCAGTGGGACAGATTATGTGTTTTGTGGACATTTGGATCTGTGTTGATAACTGTTGATCTTTAAACAGACCACCCCAGGCTTGAAATGGATTTTAATATCTTCTAATGGTCCCCACCCAGCCTGACTTACATTTACCGTCTCAATAAAGTCCTTGATGTGTAGGGCTTTTATTTACAACTTCAACAGAGAGTGGTCATTGTTGCTGAGGGCATGATATGTTGCCCACTCCTAATTGCCCTTGAACTGAGTGGTTTGCGAGACCGTTTGGAGGCAGTCTCATTGTTGTGGGTCTGGAGTCACATGTAGGCCAGACCAGATAAGGACATCTGATTTCCTTCCCTAAATGTGTACCAGGCAGACTTTTAGCACAGTCAATTATTGAATCATGGTCACCATTACTGAAACTAGCTTTCATCTTATGACTTTTTAAAAAAACTAATTAAAGTTATAACAGTTGCTAAGGTGTGATTCGAGGGCATGTTATTAACCTGAATCCTAAGCCCAGTAACATTACAACTCTACTGCTATTAGATGCTGTTAATGATCTGTGGACAGATTGCAATGCAGCCGTGACATCTAATTGGGCCTTTTATCCTGCAGGTATCCCAAATACTTCACACAATGTTGAACAGTACATAATAGTCATGGCTGAATGACAAAGGTAATAACTTTGAAATAATTAGGAGGTTTCCCTGCACGTTCAAACTCAGCCAGCTATGCTGCACCATGTTTGCTGTTTTAACAAGTCACCTTGTAGCATGTGATAGTTTCCCTGTATCCAATCCTATTGAATAGTGAGGCAGGCCAGAGGAGCTGACTAACTCACTCGTAAACCTATTTCTTATGGACTGGATTCTAACTCTACCTGCCCCGCAGATGTGTCTTATCATATCCAAACCATTAATTGGAAATAACTTGAACGAAATCGAAAATCATCCCTGCTATACCCTTTTCAAGAATTCCATTACAAACCAATCTGCAGTAAAGAGATTTTTTTTTCAGAAGCTACCCACTTAACCAGCGAGAATTCCACC
Source organism: Hemiscyllium ocellatum (assembly GCF_020745735.1). Classification (NCBI taxonomy): domain Eukaryota; kingdom Metazoa; phylum Chordata; class Chondrichthyes; order Orectolobiformes; family Hemiscylliidae; genus Hemiscyllium; species Hemiscyllium ocellatum. Next base: position 58,214,535 of record NC_083422.1, on the reverse strand, counting down.
ATAGGCTAATTTCAAATAACAGTCAAACATGACAGGCAGACATTCAACAGCTATCACCTTGCCCAACTAACTCTCCTGAAGTTAACAACACTCAAGTTACACTCAAAATTGCCAGTAATAAGGCTGTGTGCATCATTCTATTTGTTATAATGTACTTGAGTACAAAGCTTTGTATAGTTATTCCAGTTTAATTCATTAAGGCAGGCATAACCTCCATTTTCCAACAAACCATGGCATGGTAGCTATTATGAGTTTAAAAAGTTGTGAGTTTAAGACCAATGACTTGTTTGTGTGCACTGTCATTGGACCATTCTAAATGCTCTTGAGGAGTCTGCCTGGTTTAATCTAAGCAAGGATAGCCACTTTCTGGTCTAACATGAAGAGTCTCTACAATGAACACAGTGTAGTTTATTTTATCCATACAATTATTTACAGGATGTAAGGATAGGCTCTTCATTGTTCCAGAAGTGGCTTGGAGCAGCCTTACGTCTGTCCTTCACAAGGCCCTATTTGCTCTCCACCCACTCATTCATGACAGCATTGGAGTGGGTACACTTTATTGTGCTCACTCAAGCATAAACACTTTCAGATCCTTCCAGAACCATAGACCACAACAGTAGAAACTACAGCACAAAATCTAAGCTGTCAGTCCAGTGCTACTGAGGGAGTGCTGCACTGTCAGAGGTGCCAAAAACCACAGCTGCTCAGTTGGGTGGAAAGTTCCTGTGACAATATTTGAAGAAGGCTAGAGCCAATATATATGCTGCCTGATAAAAGTGGAATTGTAACTTACAAGTCGAGAGTGTGGTGCTGGAAAAGCACAGCCAGTCAGGAGGTATCCGAGGAGCAGGAGAATCAATATTTCCCAATGAAGGGCTTTTGCCTAAAACATTGATTTTGCCTAAAACACTGACCTGCTGTGCTTTTCCAGCACCACACTCTCGGCTCTAGTCTCCAGAATCTGCAGTACTCACTTTCACCTTATAGCTTATAAATCTATTCATCTTGGCTAACAACAGGCTGGAATTCTGAAAATTGTTAATGTTGTGTCTTATCTCCCAGTCAGTATACCTTTAAGAGGCATTTTCATGATATCATCACTGTAACATCGCACATATCTTGAAGCTATAAAGGTCTCAGACACTATATTAACACAGAGCTCTTGGTGAGGTGAGGTAAGCGTGACAACCCTTGACAACAAGGCTGTATTTGACCGAGTATGGCATCAAGGACCCCTAGCAAAACTGGAATCAATGGATATCAGTCATCTCAGCTCCAGGACATCTCTGCAGGAGTTCCTCAGCTGCTTCATTAGTGGTCTTCCCTCTATCATAAGATCAGAAATGAGGATGTTCTCCAATGATTGCACAATGTTCAGCCCCATTCACAACTCCTCAGATACTGATGCAGTCCGTGTTCAAAGGCAACAAGATCTGGAAAATATTCAGGTTTGGGCTAACCGATGGTAAGGAACATAGATGCCACACAAATGCCAGGCTATGACCATAATCAAAAAGAGACAACCTAGCCACCTTTGCTTGGCATTCAGTCATGTTACCATCACTGAATCCTCCACTAGCAACATACTGGGGGATACCATTGACCAGAAACTCAACTGTACTTGCCATACAAACACTGTGGCAACAAGAACAGATCAGAGGCTATGAATAGTGGGCGGCACGGTGGCACAGTGGTTAGCACTGCTGTCTCACAGCGCCTGAGACCCGGGTTCAATTCCCGACTCAGGCGACTGACTGTGTGGAGTTTGCATGTTCTCCTCGTGTCAGCGTGGGTTTCCTCCGGGTGCTCTGGTTTCCTCCCACAGTCCAAAGATGTGCGGGTCAGGTGAATTGGCCATGCTAAATTGTCCGTAGTGTTAGGTAAGGGGTAAATGTAGGTGTATGGGTGGGTTGCGCTTCGGCGGGTTGGTGTGGACTTGTTGGGCCGAAGGGCCTGTTTCCACACTGTAAGTAATCTAATCTAATCTAATACTGAGGCAATTAATTCACCTCCTGATTCCCTAAAGCCTGTCCACCATCTACAAGGCACAAGTCTGGAGTGTGATGGAATACTCCCCACTTGCCTGGATGGGTGCAGCCCTAACAACACGCAAGAATCTTGATAACCATCCGGGACAAAGCAACTGCTTGATTGGCACCACATCCACAAACATCCCCTCCCTCCATCATCAATGCTCAGTAGCAGTCTGTACTGAAATCCACCTCGGATCCTCAAACAGCACCTTCCAAACCCACAATCACTTCCATCTTGAAGGACAAGGGTAGCAGATACATTGGACACCACCCCATGCAAGTTGCCCTCCTATCTACTCACCGCCTTGATTTGGAAACATATCAGTTGTTCCTTCACTGTCAGTGGGTCAGAATCCTGGAATTCCCTGCCTTAAGGGCATTGTGGGTCAACCTACAGCACATGAAGTGCAACAGTTCAAGAAGCAGCTCACCCGCACCTTCTCAAGGGGGGCAACTAGGGATGGGCAATAAATGCTGGACCCAACCAGTGACACCCACATCCCATGAATGATTACTAAATATACAGTTAACCTCACACAGCATGGCATCAGGTGATCAGAGGTTTTACAAACATCAATATCATATGTTGTGAAAAGACAGGATAGCATACATTGAAAGCTGAAATTGATGCAGGAGCTGGTGTGAACATATTATTGATCTGCTTTCTGATAGGCAAGTACCTCAGCAAGGGGCTGCCTATGGCAGAATCTATGAAAGGCTATCTCACACGGTAAAACAGCTCACCAATTCCTTGCAGACCCCATACATAAGCTCATCTTCCTTTCTCGATACCTTCAAACTGGTAATACCAGTGCTCCAGCAGTGACAGGATCATTGCATGAACAGGTCTCTGTGCAGTAACACCACATGATTCAAACCACACCCACGGTGGAACACCACATGTGATACAATCGACATAGCCAACAAACAGCAAAGAGTTAAAATTAAAAAAACAGAACTAGAGGGTGATATCTGACACACTGAGCACATTATCCAGCCCACACAAAGACATGGATGTTCCTCTTGACCCACTCATAGGTGCTTGAGATGATGAAGTTGAAGACATTCTAAAAGTGGTCAGAGTTTGTGTCAACAGTTGCATTAACAAATGCTGGAGATGAGCGACTATAGAAGTTGCAGTAATTAATTATCCAGGGACAACCTGATAGAATTACAAATGCTCCTGAGAACTTTCATTCATTTTGGCTGAAAAGACATCAAATTCCACAGCAGCATTTTGACACTGATATCCCACAGTCCCATTTGAATAACCTGTTGCAATGACAATATTAGATTGATCTTGTGCATTGGCTTCAGATTGTTCACACAGAAAATTGGTTTTCCCATACAGAGTCACAAATTGCAAGTGAAATTGAAGAGGTTTTGTGCTGCCAACAGTATGCATCTATATCGCTTTCTTGGCAAATTGGATGCAGAGTTGTCTGAATGGGTAGGAAGTAGGGGATGATGATTAAGGGGTGTTTTTGTGACTGGAAGTCTGCATTCATTGATCCAAAGATGTGCAGGTTAGGTGGATTGAACATGCTAAATTGACCAACGTGTTCAGGGATATGTAGGTTAAGTGCGTTAGCCATGGTAAATGTGGGGCTATGGCGATAGGATGGAGGTCTGAGTGGAGTGCCCTTTGGAGGGTCAGTGTGGACCCAATGGGCTGAATGGCCTGCTTCCAGCCTCTAGGGATTCTATGTTTCTATAATTGTAGGTTTCACTGTGGTTACTCAGGGATCAGGTTCTTGCTGTTTATATTTTATATAAATGATTTAGACTTAAATGTACATTAACCTTCAATTCGAGGTTTTATCAAAATGAACACATCAACTTGGAGGAGAAATTGACAATTCAGTCTCTCAATCCTGCTCTGCCAATCATTAAGAGCTAATCATGTTCTCAATTTCATTTTGCCACCTTCCCAATACTTTTGACTACCTCAAAACTCTACCTACCTCTCCCTCCACCACTCCAACAATTCCACCGACTCACCAACATCACCTTCTCTATGTTTTAAATGAGAGATTCTTGACCTTTTAAATTGTACCTTTTGCTTCCTGTCTCATCCACAAAGGAAAATATCCTTTCAACCTGGTAAGACCCCTCTTATCCCTGGTAAGACCAGTTATATCTTTCAACGGATTTTCACTTCTTTTCACTTGTTAAGGGGGTCAGTTGGCTGGACGGCTGGTTTGTAATGCAGAGTGACACCAACAATGTGGATTCAATTCCCACACCACCGGGTTTACACAAAGGACGCTGCTTCTCAACCTCTCCCCTTGCCTGAGGCATGGTGACCCTCAGGTTAAACCAGCACCAATTGTCTCTCTGTCTCATGAGAGAGTAGCTCAGCAGTCTGGTAAGACTATGGTGACTTTGCAGTATTTTTATAAAGTCCAATGGAGAAAGCCTGACTCAGCAATCCTACAATAACTTTCACATCCCAGATATTCATTCGCCAAGTAAATCATCTCTGAATTGGTTCCAGTGTATTTCTTCAACCCTTTAGTGAATCAAGTGACTAAAACTGTATGCAGTATTTCAGATTTTAGTCTCAAATGCCTATACAACTGTAACAAAATGACCTCACTTTTATAGTTCATTCAATTTTTCTTGCTGTATCTGCATACTGATCTCTTGTGATTGATACACAGAGATACCCAGATGCCTTTGAGTTGTGAATTTAAACGCACAGTGAAGCTTAAATCTTTGTCATCAGACTTGGGCCGTAGGATTAGTCTTCCAGTGACATCACCGTCTCAGCTGTGTTACTGAAGAGGCCAGTGTTCAGATGGAATATTAAGACTTTAACTGAATTAGCTCTGGGGAAATCCCATTATAGCGTTGAAGGTGAATTGAGTATTTTCAGTGAAACATCTCCCTCAGCTACAGCTACAACAATAAAACAGTTAGGAAAAAAAAAGAGCTGAGGATGCTGTAAATCAGAAACAAAAACAGAAATTGCTGGAAAAGCTGAGCAGATCTGGCAGCATCTGTGGAAAGAAATTAGAGTTAATGCTTCAGATCCAGTGACCTTTCTTCAGTGGAATTTATCTAGTTTCTGTCTCTTGTGATTCACTTCTTTGAACATGTTGTTAGTTGTCTCCCTAATCCCTTAACCAGCTCTTGCTGAAGTCCAGCACAGTTTTAAGTTGTGATTTGAGATGTTTTCCTAATGTTAATGATGGTGCGTTAGGCCATATTGTGATTGTATGAGATAGGCCAATTTCTCTTGTCTCAATATTTAAATCCTAGCTCAGTGACGGCAAGAATATGATCAAACTCTTGAATTGGTCCAAAGCCTGGACCCCACCCATCATCATTTTAAAGAATCAACCCCTGCCATTCACACAGCCAATAGCAAATCCCCTCAGATGCCAGCAATCTGAAATAAAGACAAATGTGATGGAAATACTCAGCAGGTTCTGTCAGTGGAGGCAGAGTTCATGGGAGGAAATTTAAGTTTTTTTTTGGCTGCGTCAGTTTTGTCCAGTGTTTTGGAGGGTTTCCTGCCACAAGTCAAAGTGAAATTCTCACCATATCTTACCAGGCTCACTCATTTATCACCTACCCGTTGGTACGCCTCATTTCTGAGCCTGACGCCATCTTACCACATGCCATTCCCAGAACAACTTGCTGCTCCATGGCTATCAGCTGAAAGACGAGCACCCTGGCACCTGAACCATCTTTGAGGCAACTGTGCACCAGGACAATCACCCACCATCCAGCGTTACTGCTTACCAATACTGTAACCACAAAGTCACACACTGCACCCCCACCCCCACCACATAGCACAGAGCGCATGGTCAACACTCCCTCACAGACACACTCACTCATGCTCACACACATACTCTCTCTGTCTCATACACATGCACACACACATACTCTCGCACACACTGACATACACACACATGCTCACAAACATGCACTCTCTCTCTCACACACACACATACAAACAAGATACAGACACACACACAAACACAAACCACACAGAAACACACACACACATATACCCACAACCAGATACAGACACACACACAGACACAACACACACAGACACAGACACACACACACACACACACGCAACTAGATACAGACACAACACACACACACACACACACACACCCACAGAAACACACACACACACATTTACACACAACCAGATACAGACACACACACCCAGGCACAAAACACACACAGAAACACACACATACACACACACAGACACAACACAAACACACACATATACACACAACCAGATACAGACACACACACACACACAACACACAAACACATATACACCCAACCAGATACAGACACACACACAGATACGACACGCACACAGACACACATATACACACAACCAGATACAGATACACACAGATATGAGACACAGACACACATATACACACAACCAGATACAGACACACACAGAGATATGACACACACAGACACACATATACACACAACCAGATACAGACACACACACACAGACACAACACACACGCACATATACACACAACCAGATACAGATACACACAGACATAATACACACATATACACACAACCAGATACAGACACACATACACAGACACAACACACACGCACATATACACACACACATATATACACACAACCGGATACACAACACACACGCACACAGACACACACAATCGGAGACACACACAAACACAGACACACACACACTATCTCATTCTCAGTTTCTCCTTCAGGTCGCACAGTTTACCTGTCCTTAGCTACCCCACCACCAGGGATATATTTCCCTCCCCTCCCCTATCAGCGTTCCGCAAAGACCACTCCCTTCGTGACTCCCTCGTCAGGTCCACACCCCCCACCAACCCAACCTCCACTCCCGGCACCTTCCCCTGCAACCGCAGGAAATGTAAAACTTGCGCCCACACCTCCTCCCTCACTTCCCTCCAAGGTCCCAAGGGATCATTCCATATCCGCCACAAGTTCACCTGTACCTCCACACACATCATCTATTGCATCCGCTGCACCCGATGTGGCCTCCTCTATATTGGGGAGACGGGCCGCTTACTTGCGGAACGCTTCAGAGAACACCTCTGGGACGCCCGAACCAACCAACCCAACCACCCCGTGGCTCAACACTTTAACTCTCCCTCCCACTCCACCGAGGACATGCAGGGCCTTGGACTCCTCCACCGGCAGAACATAACAACATGACGGCTGGAGGAGGAGCGCCTCATCTTCCGCTTGGGAACCCTCCAACCACAAGGAATGAACTCAGATTTCTCCAGTTTCCTCATTTCCCCTCCCCCCACCTTGTCTCAGTCGATTCCCTCAACTCAGCACCGCCCTCCTAACCTGCAATCTTCTTCCTGACCTCTCCGCCCCCACCCCACTCCGGCCTATCACCCTCACCTTGACCTCCTTCCACCTATCACATCTCCATCGCCCCTCCCCCAAGTCCCTCCTCCCTACCTTTTATCTTAGCCTGCTTGGCACACTCTCCTCATTCCTGATGAAGGGCTTATGTCCGAAACGTCGAATTTCCTATTCCTTGGATGCTGCCTAACCTGCTGTGCTTTAACCAGCAACACATTTTCAGCTACACCCTGTCTAAACCCTGTCTCAGTCAGCATTACACTGTCCCCACAGGAGACCCTCTGCTTGTTGCTGTCCAGTCAGGGAACAGCACATACAGGCAAGTGATCAGACAAGCATAAACACGATCTTTTATTTATAGACAACAAAACCATCATGGTCGATGGCCATTCTATGGTCCATGGTGATCTACTGCCCCTAGCTCCCATTGACTGATGTCAGACTCCTGTCTGGCTTGTAGCACAGAAAGGGCGTCCTCCTTCTCAATATCCTTGTCCTCTTCCACCTCAGGAAACCGTCCCCAGTTCCTCAGCATCACCTCACCACCTTATCCAATGGTGCAAAGCATGGCATTCTTGGATGCGGACTTTCAGTTTGGATAGTACTAACTCATCCTTCAACCCCAGGCCAGTCCATTCAGTGGAACTACATCTTTAGCAACTCCATGGCCTCTGCCCCATGCCCCAGATTGAAGCCTAGGCTGCATTGTATTCCTGCCTGAGAATACAGGGTGGGCCATTTCAGAGTGAGATGAGGAGAGATTTAGATTCCCTACAGTGTGGAAACAGGCCCTTCGGCCCAACCAGAAGAGTAACCCACCCAGACCCATTTCCCTCTGAGTAATGCACCTAACACTATGGGCAATTTAGCATGGCCAATTCACCTGACCTGCACATCTTTGGATTGTGGGAGGAAACCAGAGTACCCGAAGGAAACCCACACAGACACAGGGAGAATGTGCAAACTTCACACAGACAATCGAGGCTGGAATCGAACTTGGGACCCTGGTGCTGTGAGGCAGCGGTGCTAACCACTGTGCCACCCCAGTGATTGGGGAGCCTGTGGAATTCTCTGCCACAGAATGCAGTTGAGGCCAAAACACAGAATGTTTTCAAGAAGGCGTTAGATATAAATTCTTAGAGCTAACAGGATCAAAGGGTATGGGAGAAAGCAGAAGAAGGGTACAGATGACACAAAGGTAGGTGGAGGGGCAGGTAGTGTTGAGGAGGCAGGGAGGCTGCAGAAGGAATTGGAAGGCCTGGAGAGTGGGCAAGAGAGTGGCAGATGGAAAACCATGTGGGAAAGTATGAGGTTTTGCACTTTGGTAGGAACAATGGAGAAGCAAACTACTTAATAAATGGGGAAAGGTTTCAGAAGTCTGAGGAGCAAAGGAAATTAGGAGTCTTAGTTCAAGATTCTCTTAAAGTTAACACATAGGTTCAGTTGGCAGTTGGGAAGGAATATGCAATGTTAATGTTCAGTTCAAGTGGGCTAGAATACAAGAGCAGGGATGTACTGCTGAGGCTGTATAAGGCTCTGTCAGATTGCATTTGGAATATTGTCAATAGTCTGGGCTCTGTATCTAAGGAAGGATGTGCTGGCATTGGAGGGGGATCAGAGGAGATTTATAAGAATGATCCTGGGGGTGAAGGGCTTTTCAAATGTTGAGCAGTTGTGGTCTCTGTGTCTGTACCCAATAGAATTTAGAAAGATATGGAGGGATACTTACAGTATACCAAGAGGTCAGGTAGAGTGGACATGGAAAAGATGTTTCCAGTAGGAGAGACTAGGACGGAGGGACAGCCGCAGAGTTAACTGAGATAGGGAGGAATTTCTTAAGCCAGTGGGTGGTGAATCATTGCCACAGAGGGATATGGAGGCCAAGTCACTGAGTGTCTGTAAGACAGAGACAGGTAGATTCTTGATTGGTCAGGGGATCAAAGGTTACAGGGAAAAGGCAGGAAAATGGGGTTGAGAAACATACCAGCCATAATTGAAAGATGGCACCAACCCAAGGGGCTGATTGGCCTAATTCTGCTTCTAAATATTTTGGTCTTAGAAAAGGAACAACCTTTTCCAACCGAGGGTGATTTGTATGTGTGATAAACTGCCAGAGGAATTGGTAAAGATGGATACAGTTACAACATTTCAAAGTCATTTAGAGAGGTACATTTCAAGGGATGATTTCAAGGAATATCTGCCAGAAGCAGGCAAATGGGTTTAGTTTAGCTTTGGAAACTAGATCGACATGGACGAGTTGTACTGAAGGTTAGTTTCCATGCTGTGTGATTCTGTGACTGTATGACTCTACTGAGTTGGATAATAACCCGCAATCATATTGAACAGCAAAGCAACAGAATGGCCTTCCCCTGCTCTTATTTTCAATGTTTCAATGTATTTGCACTCTTGTGCTTAACTACTCAAAACAATCCTCCAATATTTAAAGTTTGGAGTTTTAGTGACTGTGAGATTGTTGCCTGGGTAAACCTAGCTGCTGACCACTCCTCCACACATTAGTTTCAAACTTTAGATTTCATAAATTGGCCTTGAAATTGAACTGATCATGACTTTAATTTGGAACAATATTCTAGATTTGCCATTTACTATTTAATAATAGCGACGACTACAGCATTTTCCAAACCTGCCACATCTTTTCAGGTCAATTGGAAGGGGTGAGATATGTCTAACAACACTCACATCCCGTGAATGAATAAAAACACGATCGTTTCTATATCACCTATACTTCACAATAATCTAATACCTATACAAGGTCATAGCTCAGAGGGTTTTTTTTGTGAGAAATTGCTCCGTAAAAAATGGTTGCCATATTTTGAGACTTGACAACAGTTTGCATTTCAAAGTAAGTCAGTGTCTGTGAAGTTCTGTAGGACATTTCCAACAAGTACGATAAGGTGTTAAATAAATAAGTCTCTCTTTCAATTTCACGGTTAGTTATTCATGAGGTAAGTTCAAAGATGATGTTATTTCTCTCTCCCCCACCGTGTGTAGTGCACTACCCTGTGCTATGTTCCATCTGTTAGTTCTGGCCACTTCCATGCTCAGTCACTTTGTAAATTCCAAACTGCCTCATCAGAGTCATTTCCCCCCCACCTCTCAATTTGGCAGCATGTGAAAATGTGACCATGTGAATTAAGATTCTGCATCTTAGGCATCAGTTGGCACAGCACAGGAATTAATGGGTGAAAAATAATTAACATTCAATTAGTTTGCTTTCTACCATCCTGCCCTTTACATGACACATTGATAATTGTGGAGCTGACTAATCATCTGATCATAATAATCAATCTCTGTCTTTCAATTCATCAACAGCACTCCCTGACCCGAGGCGAAGGCATCCTCAGTGATGGACAGCGATGGGTACACCCTTGGTCTAAACTCACCCGTTCCTTCCTAGAGCTGCTACAATCACCATATATCGTAGTTTTAATTATTCATAAACTGTGTCCTCAAAGGTTCTTGTCTAGAGGAAATCTATCCATTTTTCATTTGAAAGAATCAACATTGGAGTCTGCAAACTAGATTGACCATCCCTCACCGAAATAATAACCCTGACAGACATATTAGGGAGACTGGGAGGAGATGGAGGTGAGGTAGGGAGGTGAAGTGGGCAGTGAGGGGAGCGATGGGCATTGGATCATTGGTTAAGGGGTTGAGGGGGTGGGGGGTGGTGGTGATTTTGATCCCTGCCACTGTCCCAGGATTGAATGGTGTAGAAAGACAGCACTAGTCTATGACTGAGAAGTGGGGAGGAAGAAGGGGAGGGAAGCAGATATTTTCGGCCAGAGTAGGTGTGAGGGAGGGGGGGAGGGAGTTGGAGAGGTTGGCAGATAGGCATCCAAGATTATCTGAACAAAATACTCCCAGCCCGTGTCATTCAGATAATCGAATGTTCAGATAATTGAAAGTTTGGATAACACAGTTTTGCCATGCATCGGCACCTTGCGATCTTGTTCGGATAATCCGAAATTCAGATCATCGAATGCTGGAAAATTGAGGTTTCTCTGTGGTCCCAAGAGGAGGTCAGAGATTAGGACATCCAGGAGAGCTGCTTGGGTGGTGCAAATGCAGACTGTTTATGAACATTATGCAATTCTTTAAGAATTCTCAAATCCACTGCTGTCCCATGTTTGAGTCTTCTCTTTCTCAATGAGAGTGTGTGGACAACTTCCAAATCTGCTTCTCATTATCCAATCCTGCTCTCATTCTGGTTACTCTGCACTGTTTCTTTCCTATATTCAACATTAAGCGGCATGAATTACTTTATCTGACTCTTTCTCATCTCAAACTCTTAATTTGCGCTCATGCATTCAATGCTCGCATTCACATTAAATAATGAGCCATTTGTCACATTGCTAGATCACGTCCATTTATCAGTCTTCTTTCCTGCAAGTTAAAGCACAGCCAAGGTCTGCAAGTCGCTTTTCAGCATGATGCTGAACCCTGAACCTTTTCCCATGCATCATCATCCTTCTGATGGGAATGAAGCCAAACCCCACAGTTTCTAGCCTCAGCACTGACCTGTACAAGGTGAATGTAGAAGCAAATTTCTGCAGATGCTGGAATCTGTACTGAAAACAACAAATGCTGGAGATCACAGTGGATCAGGCAGCATCAATGGAGAGAGAGCAAGCTAACGTTTTGAGTCTCTCCACAGATGCTGCCTGATCCAAGGTGACCATAACTTGCCTTAAGGCATCACGAGAACTGACTCAGCAGAGTTGCCAAGTTGAACATTCGAGTGAGCATGGAATGAAGCAGGATCTTCACCAAGAACATAAAAGCCCACGTGTGCAAAACTGAGACAATAAATGTTGAGAGGATTTGTAGCTCAGGTTGAGGTTCTGGATGTAGTTTGCTTGCTGAGCTGGTGGGTTCATTTTCAGATGTTTCATCACCATATTAGGTAATATCCTCAGTTAGCCTCCAGATGAAGCATTGGTGGTGCAGCCCGCTTTCTATTTATATGTTTGAGTTTCCTTGGGTTGATTATGTCATTTCCTGCAGTGACATCATTTCACATGGTGGTGTCATTTCCTGTTTTTTTTCTCAGGGGTGGTAAATGGGATCCAAGTCAATGTGTTAGTTGATCGAGTTCCGGTAAGAATTCTCACGCATGTCTCTGTTTGCCTTGTCCCAGGATGGATGTGTTGTCCCAGTTGAAGTCCTAGGACAAGGCAAATAGAGACACACATAAGAATTCCTAGAAGCATGGCATTCTAACCAGAACTCTATCAATAAACACATTGACTTGGATCCCATTTACCACACACTGAGAAAAAGAACAGGAAATTACATCATCATAGGAAATGGTGTCACTGCAGGGAATGACATCACCAACCCAAGGAAAGATATAAATATAACTAGAAAGCACACTACACCACCAGTGTTTCAACCAGAGACTCACTGATTATGTTGCCTAGTATGGTAACGAAATGTCTAAAAATAAACCTTCCAGCTCAGTGAGCAAACTTACATCCTGGGACAATTAATGTTGACATTTTAGCTGACATTTTTGAGTGAGGAAATTGCCAAAATGACTCACCTCTCAAGTAGAAATTCTACATTGAATACAGCAGGACATTACAGTCCACAGGATTACCGTCTGTCCATTGTCTGCACTGTGGAATGATGGCTGCTGACTCAGAAAGTGATAACATCTCTGAGGATTGACATGATGTTATATTTCTTACAAGATGACCAAAGTAAACTATCAGTTGGACTTTTCTCACTATCCCACGCGATGGAAAAGGAAATGTCACAAGTGATCCTTTGGTACTGACCTCTGATATGAATCCTATCGGTGTAGTGGACATAGGAACATAGGAACTAGAGCAGGCCATTCAGCCCCTCCACCTGTTCTACCATTCACTGAGATCACGGCTGATCTGTGACCTAACTCCATGTAACTTTATACCTTTGGCCCATATCTCTTAATATCATTGCTTAACAAAACGTTATCTCTCTCAGATTTAAAATTAACAATCGATCCAGCATCCACTGCTGCTTGTGGAAGAGAGTTCCAAACCTCTCCCACCCTGTGTGTGTTGAAGTGTTTCCTAACATCTCTCCTGAATGGTCTGGCCCTAACTCTCAGACAATGACCCCTGGTTCAAGAATCCCCAACCAGAGGGAATAGTTTATCTTCATCGATCCTGTCTTTTCCTGTTCATATCTTGAAGACTTCAATCAGATCATCCCTTAAACTTCTGAACTCTAAAGAATACTTGCCCACCTTTGTATAATCACTCTTCATAACCTAACCCCCAAAGATCTTCTAGTAAACCTACATTGTACTCCCTCCATGGCCAATCTATCCTTTCAAAGGTGTGGTGCCCAGATCAACTCCCAGTACTCACAATGGGCTGAAGACCCAAGTGAACTTTAATGTGAACCTTCAGAATCTATGCTGAATTTTCATTTTTGATTGGTGGAGGGGTGGGTGGATTTAAGGGGGAGGCACATGGATAGCCAAATGAAATCAGCTCATGGTTTAAGATGGCCAATCATCAGAGATTCACTTGGGTTTTCCAGTCAGTCTGTGGGGCTCTCTTGGTTTCAGCCACTGGCCAAGTATCTGGAGTAGGCTTCTTCCATTTCCCTTCCTCCTCCAAATGAACACACCACACAGTTCTGCAGTTGCCATGAGCCCGAAGATGAACACTGAATCTTTCCCAATGCAGCAACATCCATTTAGAGTCATAGAGTCAGACCCTTCCATCCAATGTGCCCATGCCAAGCAGATATTGACCTAGTCCCGTTTGCCTGCACTTGGCCCATATCCCTTGAAACCCTTCCTATTCATATACCTATCCAGATGCCCTTTAAATGCTTTGGAGACGCCAGTGTTGGACTAGGGTATAAGTTAACAAGCACCTGATGAAGGAGCAGCACTCAGAAAGCTAGTGCTTCCAAATAAATGTGTTGGTCTATAACCTGATGTTGTGTGATTTTTAACTTTAAATGCTGTAATTGTACCAACCTCCACCACTTCCTCTGGCAGCTCATTCCATACATGCACCACTCTCTGTGTGAAAAGGTTGCTCTTAGGTCCCTTTTAAATCTTTCCCCCCTCATCTTAAACCTATGCCAGCTAGTTTTGGACTCCCCCATACCAGGGAAAAGACCTTGTATATTCACCTTATCCATGCCCCTCATGATTTTATAAACCTCTATAAGGTCACCCCTCAACATCTACTCTCCAGGGAAAACAGCCCCAGCCTGTTCTGCCTTTCCCTGTAGCTCAGATCCTCCAACCCTGGCAACATCTTTGTAAATCTTTTCTGAACTCTTTCAAGTTTCACAACATCCTTCCTACAGCAGGAACATCAGAATTGCACACCATATTCTAAAAGTGGCAGAACCAATGTTATGTACAGCTGCAACATGACCTCCCAACTCCTGTACTCAATGCACTGACCAATAAAGGCAAGCATAACAAACACCTTCCTCATTATTCTATCTACCTACGACTCCACATGTTTAATGTGAGTAGAACCAGACATAATGGTTGTTGTACATCTGGCTTCAGCAATACCTGAACGAGACAAATGAAGAGCATCCATAGTCCTTAAGTGAATGGTCAACCTGTTGTCTACACACGAAGTGCTCTGCTAGGAGGCGCCCAGTCTTCCCAATGTAGAGGAGACCTCATCAGGAGCAACGGATACAATAAATGATATTAGTGGATGTGCAGGTAAAACTTTGATGGATGTGGAAGGCTCCTTTAGGGCCTTGGATAGAGGTGAGGGAGGAGGTGTGGGCGCAGGTTTTACAGCTCCTGCGGTGGCAGGGGAAGGTGCCAGGATGGGAGGGTGGGTTGTAGGGGGGCGTGGACCTGACCAGGTAGTCACAGAGGGAACAGTCTTTGCAGAAGGCGGAAAGGGGTGGCGAGGGAAATATATCCCTGGTGGTGGGGTCTTTTTGGAGGTGGCAGAAATGTCGGCGGATGATTTGGTTTATGCGAAGGTTGGTAGGGTGGAAAGTGAGCACCGGGGGCATTCTGTCCTTGTTACGGTTGAGGGACGGGGTCTGAGGGCAGAGTTGGGGATGTGGACGAGATGCGTTGAAGGGCATCTTTAACCACGTGGGAAGGGAAATTGCGGTCTCTAAAGAAGGAGGCCATCTGGTGTGTACCGTGGTGGAACTGGTCCTCCTGGGAGCAGATATGGTGGAGGCGGAGGAATTGGGAATACGGGATGGCATTTTTGCAAGAGGTAGAGTGGGAAGAGGTGTAATCCAGGTAGCTGTGGGAGTCGGTGGGTTTGTGAAAATGTCAGTATCAAGTCGGTTGTCATTAATGGAGATGGAGAGGTCCAGGAAGGGGAGGGAGGTGTCAGAGATGGTCCAGATAAATTTAAGGTCAGGGTGGAATGTGCTGGGGAAGTTGATGAATTGTTCAACCACCTTGCGGGAGCACGAGGTGGCGCCAATGCAGTCATCAATGTAGTGGAGGAAGAGGTGGGGAGTGGTGCCGGTGTAATTACGGAAGATCAACTGTTCTCCGTAACAAACAAAGAGACAGGCATAGCTGGGGCCCATACGTGTGGCCATGGCTACCCCTTTGGTCTGGAGGAAGTGGAAGGATTCGAAGGAGAAATTTTTAAGGGTGAGGACCAGTTCGGCCAAACGAATGAGAGTTTCGGTGGAAGGGTACTGTTGGGGACGTCTGGAGAGGAGAAAACGGAGGGCTTGGAGGCCCTGGTCATGGCAGATGGAGGTGTAGAGGGATTGGATATCCATGGTGAAGATGAGGCATTGGGGGCCTGGGAAAATGGAAATCTTGGAGGAGGTGGAGAGCATAGGTGGTGTCTTGAACGTATGTGGGGAGTTCCTGGACTAGGGGGGGATAGGATAGTGTCGAGCTAGGTAGAGATGAGTTCAGCATGCTGAGACAATGGGTCAGCCAGTGTGGTCAGGCTTGTGGATCTTGGGAAGGAGGTAGAACTGGGCAATGCAGGGCTCCTGGGCTATGAGATTGGAAGCTGTGGGTGGGAGCTCTCCTGAGGTGATGAGGTTCTGTATGCTCTGGGAGATGATGGTTTGGTGATGGGGGGTGGGGTCATGGTCGAGGGGGCGGTAGGAAGAAGTGTCCTCGAGTTGGCGTTTGGCTTCAGCGGTGTAGAGGTCAGTGCGCAAGACTACCACTGTGCCCCCTTTATCTGCTGGCTTGAAGGTGAGGTTGGGATTGGAGCAGAGGGATTGGAGGGCTGTGCATTGTGAGGGTGAGAGGTTGAAGTGGGGGAGGGGGTAGACAGGTTGAGGTGGTTAATGTCCCGGCGGCTGTTGGAAATGAAGAGGTCGAGGGCAGGTAATAGGCCAGCATGGGGTGTCCAGGTGGATGCAGTGTGTTGGAAGTGGGTGAAGGGGTCCTCGGAAGGTGGGCGGGATCCTTATTGTGAAAGTAAGCTCGGAGGCAGAGGCGGAGGAAGACGTGTTCGACGTCACGGCGTGTATTAAATTCATTGATGCGTGGACGGACAGGGATGAAGGTGAGTTCTTTGCTGAGTGAGTGGAAGGTCTGGAGGGATGGTGAAAACTCGGCAGGGCTGGGAGCTGGGATCTGGAGTGGGTGTGGAGCTGGGATTGGGGGCGGAGCCTGTAACTGGAGTGGGTGTGGTGGTGGGGGGAATGGGGGTGGAGTCATGAGCAGGGGTGGTGTTCCCCTCAGGGTTCTAGGGGCCGGGAATGGTGACAGTGGGATCTGTGGGGGGACATGTCAGCAGAATGCAGGTGAGTGACAGTGACGGCGGAAGTGGTGACAGACACGACAGTAGGGGTGGTGGAAGTCCCTGAGCATGTGACATCGGCGATGATGTGAGGGGCAGAAGTGATGTCACATGTGATGTATGAGGAATTGTGAGGGGCAGAAGTGATTGTGGGAGTGGCCATGATGGGGGCGGAACTGACATCATCAATCAGCGTGGGGGTGGCAGCTGCACCAGCCACATGGCTAATGGAGTCGGAGTTGTTCCAGAGGTCGGGGGAATCTTCTGGAATGTTTGAGAAGAACTGGTTATGGAGGTGGGAGGATAAAAGTTTGTTGTACTTACAGTTTTTGATGTTTGAGATGGAGTTGAAATACTGTTTGTTGAGAGTATGAATTCTCCTGAGGATGTAGTACAGAGTGGGTCCTTGGCAATTCTTAGAGAGTGTGGCCCTCAGCTGAGGCAGGGCTGACTGTAGAGAGGTTAGGTGCCGGCGCATTGCTGCGAGCGTGGAGCGGAGGATCATGAAGGAGAACTGTTGCTGGTGTTTTTGAATCTGTGGTCTGTACTGTTTGTCCTGTTTGGGTCCGAACTCTGCTGGTTTAAAGGTGATCTGGACTCCGTGTGGGATGAGTTGGTTACGGAGGCAGGCACTGAGGAAGCACATGTGGCTGTGGTAGCGAATTTGTTTCAGGACATGGTTGAAGAGCTTCAGGGCAGAGGAAATGACCTGGGAGTTGCAGTGGGAGAGGGACTCCCTGAAATTCTTGTAGAGAAAGGAGGAAAACTTCTTCAAGGCAGGCATCCTTGCAAGAGGATTCGCAGTAGACTTAAAATCAACAAGGTAAAAACAATGTCTACAGATGCTGGAAACCAGATTCTGGATCAGTGGTGCTGGAAGAGCACAGCAGTTCAAGCAGCATCCAAGGAGCAGTGAAATCGACGTTTCGGGCAAAAGCCCTTCAACAGGAATACAAGCAGAGAGCCTGAAGGGTGGAGACTTAAGCTAGAGGAGGGTGGGGGTGGGGAGAAAGTAGCATAGAGTACAATAGGTGAGTGGGGGAGGGGTTGAAGATGATAGGTCAGGGAGGAGGTTGGAGTGGATAGGTGGAAAAGAAGATAGGCCGGTAGGACAAGTCATGGGGACAGTGCTGAGCTGGAAGTTTGGAACTGGGGTGAGGTGAGGGAAGGGGAAATGAGGAAACTGTTGAAGTCCACATTGATGCCCTGGGGTTGATGTGTTCCGAGGCGGAAGATGAGGCGTTCTTCCTCCAAGCGTCTGGTGGTGAGGGAGCGGCGGTGAAGGACGCCCAGGACCTCCATGTCCACGGCAGAGTGGGAGGGGGAGTTGAAATGTTGGGCCACAGAATGGAGTGGTTGATTGGTGCGAGTGTCCCGGAGATGTTTCCTAAAGCACTCTGCTAGGAGGCGCCCAGTCTCCGCAATGTAGAGGAGACCGCATCAGGAGCAACGGATACAATAAATGATATTAGTGGATGTGCAAGTAAAACTTTGATGGATGTGGAAGGCTCCTTTACGGCCTTGGATAGAGGTGAGGGAGGAGGTGTGGGCGCAGGTTTTACAGTTCCTGCGGCGGCAGGGGAAGGTGCCAGGATGGGAGGGTGGGTTGAAGGGCCTGACCAGGTAGTCACGGAAGGAACGGTCTTTGCAGAAGGCAGAAAGGGGTGGGGAGGGAAATATATCCCTGGTGGTGGGGTCTTTTTGGAGGTGGCGGAAATGTAGGCGGATGATTTGGTTTATGCGAAAGTTGGTAGGGTGGAAGGTGAGCACCAGGGGCGTTCTGTCCTTGTTACGGTTGGAGGGGTGGGGTCTGAGGGGGGAGGTGCGGGATGTGGACGAGATGCGTTGGAGGGCATCTTTAGCCACGTGAGAAAGGAAATTGCGGTCTCTAAAGAAGGAGGCCATCTGGTGTGTCAATCTAGCTCACCTACTGCGGGTAATGTTCACCATACACTTACTGAAACACAAGGCAAGGTTATTGTCTGGGTTGCCTGACAGTCTAATCTGTGTGGAAGGATCTCCAACAGGACTCAAGGCTGTGAAAGGTTAAATACATTGGACCAAGATCACAGTGAAGTGAGGGACAGCACTGGGAAGCAAGGAAGGCTGATTTCATCTTTTGATTTGAAGGGATTTGCCCCTCACTCACTGTTTATGGATTAAACAATGCAATCTATTTTTCACTCCAACATGGTCAGACATAATTTGTGCCAGATATTGCAATACAATTTCTTAAACTCACAGGAGCCCCCTTAAGCGTTTATTGGTCTTCGAGGGAGTCTAAAATTCTATTTTACCTCCATGGACAATCATGAGCGAAATGTGTCTCCTCAGGTCATGTGCGATATAAACGCAGTTCCCTCTCTCAGACAGAGCTCAGCACGGAGCTCAATATAACTAACAGCAGGTGCACACTTTTGCAGCTGATAGTTCATACTTCCTAACAGGAAGCTCTTAGCCAGCTACGTGCACATTGTTGGAAAGCACTGGGAGGAGGGAAGTCATAAAAGTCAGTTCTCCATAGTTATTGTTCCCTGCTACTCCAAGAATTTAGTGCACATTCAGTCAAAATAAAATCCATACCAGCAAGTGAAAATGCACTTGATCATTTGTCATTAATTTGATCTCAACTCTGTCAGTGTTAGATTGACCTTTTAATTATAAAAAGCATTGCAGGGATTTCAGAAAGCAAAAGACAGGAACACATTATTATTTCCTGATGATATTGCTTTCTTAATGGACATGCCTCCAGTTCTTTCGGCCCAAAGCTTCAGAGGTAGAAATATGAACTGTGCTACCTGAGAGGGTGGTGTAGGCAAAAGAGAGGACTGCAGATGCTGGAGATTAGAGTTGAGAGTGTGGTGCTGGAAAAGCACAATAGCATCCGAGGAGCAGGAAAATTGATGTTTTGGGCCGGACCCCTTCATCAGGAATGAGGCTGGGAGTCTCAGAGGTGGAGAGATAAATGGGGGGGGGTGGGGGGCTGGAGGCAAGGTAGCTGAGAGTGCAATACGTGGATGGAGGTGGGGGTGAAGGTGATAGGTCAGAGAGGAGGGTGGAGCAGATAGTTAGGAAGGAAGATGGACAGGTCAGGAGGATGGTTCTGAGCTGGAAGCTGGAACTGGGATAAGTGGGATGAGGGAAAATGAGGAAACTGGTGAAGTCCACATTGATGCCCTGGGCTTGAAGGGTGCCAAGGCAGAAGATGAGACGTTCTTCCTCCAGGCTTCGGGTGGTAAGGGTGGTGTAGACAGGTAAAATTGAAGGAGCATCTGGATGGGCACTTGTGATGCCAGGAATATGATAGAATATGGACCAAGTGCAGGTAAAGGGAATGAGTGTAGTTTGGGTTTTGCTGGTCAGTATAAACATGGTGGGCTGAAGGACCTGTTTCTCTGCTCTGTGACTCAGAGACTGTCACATTGTGCACAACAAGCTCCCCATAAACAGCAATGTGCTGCTGTGAAACCTACAGTACAGGGGTGACTGCTTCAAAACACTGTACAGTGCTTTACAGTGAGATCATAAAAGGCACTAAATAAATATCAGCCTTTTCTCTTGACATTGGAGCAAAGAAACAAGGAGCAGGTGTAAGTCATTCAGCTCCTTAAACCTGCTCCACCTTTCCATAAGATTCTGGTTGATCTGATTATAACCTCAATTCCCATTCCTTCCTACCCTGGACAACCTTACACCCCCCTGGCTTTAACAAGAATGTAAGAGATAGTGAAGTCTGCAGTCCAACACACTCTCAGCTCCAATCTCCAGCATCTGCAGTCCTCACTTTCTCCTAATTGATTTCAGCCTTACTGCAAAGCCTCTTCCAAGGATGGCTACCTTGAAGAAGTTCTCCTCCTCTCTCTACAAAGATGTCAGTGAATCTCTCTCTCACTGTACTCCCACCCATTGCACTCTCAGCCTTCTCCCCAGCCACACCCCCCTGCCATTTATCTCTCCACCCCCAATCTACCAGCCTCATTCCTGATGAAGGGCTTATGCCCAGAACGTCGATTTTCCTGCTTCTCAGATGCTTCCTGACCTGCTGTGCTTTTCCAACAACTCTCAGCATTTAACAAGAATGTTTCTACCTATCCTGAGGAAAGGTCATCAGACCTGAAACGTTAACTCTGATTTCTCTTCATGGATGCTGCTAGACGTCCTGAGCTTTTCCAGCAGCAGCTTCTGTCAATGTGTCTACATATTTCAATCTATGACTGAAACACTCTGAGAGAAAAAGAATTGCACTGTTCTGTAAGAAATTAGCGATGCCTGGTTTTCAAACAGTGACCCACAGTTGTCTCAGAAGAGAAAGGTCCTTGCCACGTCTATCCTGTCAAGATCTTTCAGGATCTTATCTCAATCAAGTCACTTCTTACTTTTCCAAACTCCAGCAGGTTCAAACCCAGACTGTCCAACCGCTCCTTATAAAACAATCCACTCATTCCAGCTATTAATCTGGTAAACCTTCCCTAAGGTTCCTTTACATCTTTCCTTTAATAAGGAGGCAGAGGACTGCAGATGTGGTCTCATCAGCGCCCTGTATAACTGACGCATACCTCCACTTTTGTATTCATATGTGTTTCCGTCTCACAACTTGTTTGATGGCACTCTTGTGAAGCACCCTGAGTTATTTTACTCTGTTAAAGGTGTTCAATAAATAGAAGCTGTTATAACATTCATCAAATGAGCTCCAGGCACTTGACTCACCCAATTAGTTGTCACGGTCAGACGTCTCGTGACACCAGATTATAGACCAATAGCTTTACAGGTTACTTAGGTATAATGCATGCTTCATCAATGCGAATTCACTATCATGTGATTGACAAATTAGGGACACTGTTTCTAAAGCACAAACTTTTACAACGTATGTTGACTAAAATACGATTGCTTCAGGAACATTTTAAGTGCTTTTTTATTGTGTGATTTTGGTAAAGTGTGGGGGCACACAAGAACGTGACATTCACATTATAAAAGAACTGTCTGTATTTGAAATCATCAGTTTTCGGAGCACAGCCCCTTGGTCAGGAGCACTGCATCAGCCCCTGATGAAGAGTGATCCGGATTTAAACATTAGCTTGCTCTCTCTCCATGGATGCTGCCTGATCCATTGTGATCTCTAGAAGTTTTGTTTCCAATAAGCTCAACTTTAGCTCATTTCACTTTACCTTATTTTAACTTAACCCACATTTATCTCTGACTCTAATTCTATAAGTTTGACTTGAATCAAAATCGATCCCACCTTTGTTCACAGTGTAGATTTTGTTTCATGGTTCGTTATTTTCTCTGAAGATAGCTTCAGGCCACAGACTACTGAAATGTTGGTCTCAAATGTTCCCTCCTGTAAAATCCTTTGTGCTGGTAACTTTTATCACAAATTGTGATTATTCTTCTAGAAACTTATCTGGCACTGATTGATCCCACTGTTCTATTCCAGCCAATGGAGTTCACTGATAAATAACTCCCAAAAATGCCAAACAGACACACCCCAGGCTCCCCATAAGGCAATATGGTGCCAATTTGTCTAGGGACAATTATAAAACTTGCCTTAATTGGTCATTATAGGAAAGTACAGGTTCTGGATGCTGTTCTAATCGAGATCAGAGTTTGAACTAGCTTGACCAAAATACCCAGCATGCTTGATTGCAACTCTTAACCAATCTCGGTGTCATTTCTCCTATTGCCCATCTGAACACAGGAGGTCTCTGCTCTCTGTGCTGGTGACTAGATTCTCTGGTACAACACAACTTGAAAGTGGTGTTCACAGTCTTGCACTAGAACTTTATGATAAGTTGTCTTTCTAGGCTGTCATTTAGGCTTAGTGATTCATCTGACTTATGCTGGATGTGCTTGCTCCATGGTAGGCCATGGGTTGAAATATGTGAATGCAGTGTCTCTGAGAGGACTCCTACACTCAGAACATGCCCCTCACCCCTCCTTACTTTGCAAAAGTGTACTTATCAATGGGTTCCAAAATGAACAAAAGATGATTAATGGTGAATTAGGAGACCTATAAAACAGAGCAACATCACAGTATTTCATTCTGAAGATACAATTTTTACCAGAAAGTTATGTGCACTGTCATTTTGAAATTGCTGTTCTCAGGGATATAATTTAATGACAAATACAAGCTTATTAATAATTGACAGCAGTGTATAAACATGAACATAAATCTCATGTAAACTAGAGATTTAGTTATGGTATATGATATTAGTTTGACAAGTCTGAGACAAAGTTTGATCAACAGAATCATCGTTAATAGTTGCTTGGGAATAATGATCTATAATGGTTTATTAAAATGATAACTAGTAATGGTTAATAATTATTTATTTAAATGATTAATCACGATTAATAATGATTTATTAAATGCTGATTAATGGTTTTTAATTATTTATTAAAATGGTGGTTAATGATTAGTAATAATTTATAGTGATTAATACTGATTTGTTAAAGTAATGATTTATAGTGATTTATTAAAATGATTATTAATAATGATTTATTAAAATGATGGTTAATAATAATTAATTCTAATTTATAATGATTAACAATGACTTATTAAAATGATAGTTAATGCTTTATTAAAATGATGATTAATAATTATGCATAATGACTTATTAAAATGATGATTAATAATGATTAATTATGATTTTGAAGGATTAATAATGATTTATTAAAATAATGATTTATTAAAATAATGATCAATAATGATTAAAATGATTTTTCATAATGATTGATAATGATTTATTAAAACCACTTTGGCTCAAGAAACTGAAATCCCCTTTAAAAAGCAGCACGAGGCCATTCAATTCCACATTCGTACCTGTCAGAATCGTGAGACTGCTTTCTAACGCCAGTCAACTGTTAGTTATCAATTATATTTCAGAATCTGGATATATGTGAGTTCCTGTTCTGTTGCTTTTGATCATTTTTATCCTATTTACTTATTATTAATCATTACTTTAACAAATCAGTAATAATCATTATAAGTTATTATTAATCATTATTAATAATATTATTAAAGAATTTCATTAAACTGTGTAGTTGATTATTCTTAGCTCTTGTGAATACGTTTCTTGATTTTTGAATCTGTCCACCTGTGGTGGTACAATAGAAATGTGCATTCTTAATCTGTAAAGCATGTGATGCAAGATCTGTTGATTATTTAGTGGACGATTCAACCCCCTGTTCCCAGATTCAATTATAATCATAGAATAGTTATAGCACAGCAGGAGGTCATTCAGCCCATTGTATCTGGGCCAACTCTCTGCAAGAGTGATTCAGCTAGTCCCTCTCCCCTACCTTTCCGCTATAGCCCTGAAAAATTTTCTCATCTGATAGTTTTCAGATTTCCGTTTCAACACCATGATTGAATCTGCCACCATACGTTTTCATGCAGAGCATTGCATGTTATAACTACTCACTGTGGGAGAAAGTTCCTCTCATGACATTTCTACTTCTTTTGCCAATTACCTTCAATCAGTGGCTGATTTTTGCACTCTCTGCCAATGAGAATACTATACTTTATGCAAACTCCTCAGGACTTTGAAATCCAGCCACAAATCTCCTCCTAACTTTCTCTTTTCTAATCAGATGAAACAAATTTCATGTATCTGAGGGCCCTCATTTCTGGAACCATTCTAATGAATAATTTCTGCACTCCCTCAAATGCCTCACATCCTTCCAAACGTAGTGCCCAAAATGTACATAATTACATTGTAGGAGATCTATATTTTATTATTCCTCCACACATCCTTCATAATCTTAAAAATCTATTAACCACAGTCTTGACGTTACACAATGCATTTTTCATGATGTTTCATCTCCCTTTTGATGATCTCCTAGCACGCATGCAGAGTCAGTTGGCTGGACGGCTGATTTGCAATACAGTGTGACACCAAGAGTGTGGGTTTAATTCCCATACCAGCTGAGGTTACCATGAATATCCCACTTTCTCAACCTCATCCCTTGTCTTGAGCCATGGTGACCTTTACGTTAAACCACCACCAGTTATCTCTCTCTGATGAGAGAGTGGGATAATGGCAACAGTACTTTACAAAGTTACTCAGTTAAAAAGTGTATGCATTTGCTAGGCAAAAGAATGACCAAACCTTAAATTTGAGCAAACCTAATTGAGCGTAATTTAGATTGTAATTTGTAATTGACACTAAAGTGAAATCTGAAGCTTAAAATTCTGTCATTGCGAATTTTAAGCAGATTTATTTTTAAGGAGCGTATTGGAAAAACAGCCTCATTAGAACTAATTCAACTGATCCTCATTGGCAGAGTGAGATAGGGCCTTTGATTTGGGAGCACAAATAAGTAGGCAACTTAGTGCAACACAGCACTTGAGTGCAACTTACAACAGAGTGCCAGAGTTGAAGCATCTACAGAAGTACAACTTACAATAGTTCTCAAGGAATTCTCAAAGGGTTCAGCAGAGGATGAAGAGAGATGTCCAGTTATTTTTGCCTAAATGCAGCATCTAAGTTATTCATATTTCTAATCTACACCTTGAATCTACAAGGAACTTCCGGGTTGTGATGGATTTGTATGCAAGTTGCATCACAACACAGGAGAATATAAAAGAGCCACTCTTAAGGTTAACAAAACCTTTGTATGTCAGGTCTTTAAAATCACACTCCTGTCTGAGAGTGGGTTCATTAGTCAAAGCATTCACACATTGGACATTCATAAAGTGCAGACCCTTGTAAGGTCTTTAGTTTGTGTTTAGGTTTCTATTCTGCTTTTAAATTTTTTTTCTTAAAACTTGTTAGGTGTAAAATTGATATTAACACAATACAAAAAGGAAAATACAATAAATTGTTGAGGGTGGGAACATATTACATATAAAAAGCAGTGACATTAGGGTGAGCTAATTAATAACAAATCATATCCAGTGGAGATGTCAGGTTGGGTGATGTGTTGCAGCTGCAGAATGTAGGCGCATCTGGGCACCCAAGTGTCATCCAGATTTAATGGGTATAAGGGAAGGTAAAGGGAATATTGGTCATTATTTCGAAAGGAACAGAGTATAAAAGGAAGGAGGTTTAGCTGAAACTACCTCAGACAGTAGTCAGAGCATGGCCAGAATACAGTGAACAGTTTTTGGCCCGTTATCCAAAGAAAGATATACTAGCATTGGACGGAGTGCAGAGAAGGTTCGTGAGGCTGACACTAGGCTGATTTCTTATAAGGCGTGCTTGTGTAAGTTGAGCTTGTTCTCATTGGCATTTAGAAGAATGAGAGGTCACCTTATTGAAATTTAGAAGATACCTGGGGGACTTGACAGGGGAGATGTGGAAAGGCTTGTTTCCCTTTGTGAGAGAGTCTAGGACTGGAGGGAATCATCTCAGCATACGGGGTCAGCCATTTAAGACAGAGATGAGAAGGAATTTCTTCTCAGACAGCAGTGAATCTTTGGAATTCTTCTCTGCAGAGGACTGTTGAGGCTGGTCATTAAGTGGACTCAAGGCTGAGATGAACAGGCCTTTTAAGCAGGTGTTGGGGGAAAAGGTAAGAATGTAGAGTTGAGGATTATCAGATCAACCATGGTCTCATCAAAAAGCAGAGAAAACACAATGGGCTGAATGACCTACTACTCCTCCTCTACCTTATTGTCTCCTGGACCAACATGGAATTACTTTCTGTCAAAGCAAAATGCCAATGTGTTGCAAAGTTAAAGAATTACTTCAGATTTTGACTGAAATCCCTTTGGGGCACAATGTGAAACTGTCAGTATTTCCATCAGAGTGGGGTTTGAACCCACAACCTTTTGACTCAGATCAACTGAGCCATGACTATCAGCTGTGTCACTCAGACTTTTCAGAACTCAGACTCCTTCAGTGTTAGCTCATGATGAGTATTACATAAACTTCACATTTTCTTGCCAGTTTAACAAAGGAATTAAGTGTTAGTGACTTTATTAAAAGTGTAGACCCAATAAATTCATGTTGACTGTTTGTCCATTAGTGTTTGAAAAATTGAACGCACCTTCATGCATTCTTGCAATGTGACTTTAAAAACAAAATCTGGATATATTGTTGATAGTTTCAGGGACAGGGTTCAAGCCTGGGTGACTTGCCTGCTCACATCAACATGACTCGTAGGGTTGAATGACTGCCAGCTTTTGGATATGTAAATCGGTGATAGTGAATAAATGTGGAGATCAAGACAGAGAGAGAGAACCATGTCATCAAAGGGAGATTACAGGACAACCAAATCTGCCAGGTCAAAACAAGCTCAAGATTCTCCAAGACTTGCTTGTCTGCACACACGGTGCTTTGCTCTTTGTCAAATGGAAGATAATATGCTCCCAATCTCCCAGACCAGATGGTCACCTTCAAGGTCAACTTCATGAGAGAATGTTTTTTGTAGTTTTCAGAGTGCTCAGTGTACACACTACCACAACATGAGCTGGCAGTCTTGTTATCTGTCACCTGCAGCTATTTACGGTTTACTGAGTACCTTTCAAGTGCTAACAACTTTTTACACAGTTCAATACCTTGGATATAAAGATCCTCTTTAAGCAGTTGGTTTGAGAAAGCCCAAGGAAACGCAGGGCGACTAATGAGCAACGAGGTGATAAAGGGTGACTCGACTCAGGGGAGTAGAGTAGCATATATTTTCATTTGTAATGTGATTGTCTTCTTTACTATCCCTTACAAAAGGCTGCCTAAGCATCACTTGGAAACTTCTGGGTGGATTTTGTGCTGAGTTGGTGCTCAATGATAAGCGTGTGGCCAAACTGATGGAATTTCAGACCGAATCAGCACACACAGCCTGGTGACACTTCCATGCGGCTGAACAGATTAACTTTCAGCTGCCTGATTTACCAGCTGTGGCTGCGAATGATTACCTAAACCATTGGTTGTAACTGGGCCCCCAGGGAAACTGCTCTTCCTTCAGTTCCACAGGAATAGTTTGAAAGCTGTTTTGAAGTTACCTGGATTTAGCACTGAAATGTTAAGGCCTGGCACATAGCCTGCCCATTGGTGATTCATTTCAGCAAAAGGCTTCTCCACATCTTTCTAGAGCAAAGTACAGAGAACAGTACAGCACAACTCTTCAGTTCACCATGTTTGTGCCAACACTAATCCCACCTGTCTGCACATGATCCATCTTCCTCTATTTCCTGCCTCTCGATGTGCCTTTTAAACATTGCAATTGTATCTGCTTCTCCCACATTCCCTGACATCACATTCCAGGCACCCATCACCCTCTATGTAAAAAAACTCAGTTCATACACCTCCTTTAAACAGCCCCCCTCTCATCTGAAACCTGCTCACCTTAGTATTTGACATTTCCAACCTGGGTTAAAGAGTCCAACTATCCACCCTCTCCATGTCTCTCAGAATTTTATATATTTCTATCAGGTCACCCCTCAGTCCCTGATACTAGCAAAAATAATTCAACTTTGCCCAACTTCTCCTTATAGTGAATACACTTCAACATCCTGGTAACATCCTGGTAAACATCTTTTGCAGCTGAAAATGTGTTGCTGGTTAAAGCACAGCAGGTTAGGCAGCAGAAACGTCGAATTTCCTATTCCTTGGATGCTGCCTAACCTGCTGTGCTTTAACCAGCAACACATTTTCAGCTCTGATCTCCAGCATCTGCAGACCTCATTTTTTACCCAAACATCTTTTGCACCCCTCCAAAGCCTCCACATCCTTCCTATAATGCTGCAGCCAGAACTGCTCACAACGCTCCAAATTTGGCCAAACTAAAGTTGTATACACCTGCAACATGACTTGTCAATTTTGAGGACTGCAGATGCTGGAGGTTAGAGTCAAGATTAGAGTGGTGCTGGAAAAGCACAGTAGGTCAGGCAACAGATGAAGGGTCCCTGCTCGAAACGTTGATTTTCCTGTTCCTTGGATGCTGCCTGACCTGCTGCGCATTTCCAGCGCCACTCTAATCTTGTCAATTTTTATACCCAGTGCCCTGATCAATGAAGGCAAGCATGCCGTATGCCTTTCTGACTATCTTATCCACTTGTGTTTCCCTTTTCAGGGAGCTATGGACTTGGGCCCCAAGATTCCTCCATATATCAATGCCCCTAATGGTCTTGCTATTAAATGTATATTTCCTCTTGCATTTGAGCTTACAAAATGCATCACTCCACACTTGTCCAGATTAAACTCCAGCGTCCACTTCTCCACCCAACTTTCCAACTGACCCATGTGCTGCTGTATCCTTTGACAATCTTCCTCACTATCCACAACTCCACCAATTTTGTATTGTCTACGAACTTATCCGACAACCTACATTTTCATCCAAATAATTTACATATAATACAAACAATGGAGGTCCCAGAACTGATCCTTGTGAAATATCATTGGTCACAGACCCCCAGTCAGAAAAACACCCCTCCAGAACTACTTTCTGTATCCTATGGTCAAGCCAATTGTGTATCCAACTTACCAAGTCACTATGGATCCCATTTGAAGTAATCTTCTGGACAAGCCCACAATGTGAGATCTTGTCAAATGTTTTAGTAAAATCCATGTCAACAACATCCCATTACCTTACCCTTATCAATCATCTTCATCACATCCTCAAAAAAAATAATCACAGTTGAGAGATAGGACCTTCCCTGCATAAGGCCACGCTATTGCTAATAAGTCTGAACGCAAATCAATCCTGTCCCGAAAAATCATCTCCAATAATTTCCCTACCACTGATGTAAGACTCACCGGCCTGTAATTTCCTGAATCATCCCTGTCGCCCTTTTTGAACAAAGGAGCAACATTTACTATTCCCCAGTCTTCTGGGATCTCACTTATAGCTAAAGAGGATACAAAGATCTCTGTAAAGACCAAGAGATCTCCTCCCTTGCCTCCCTCAGTATCCTGGGATAGATCCCATTAAACCCTAGGGACTTAGCTAATTCAATATATTTTAAGACATCCAACACCCCTTCCTTCTTAATATCGGCATGCCCTAGAATATCAACAAAACCTTCGCTAGTCTTTCTATCTTCAAAGTCCTTCTTTTTGGTGAATACCAATATGAAGTGCCCATTAAGGACCTCACCCACTTCCTCTGGCTCCATGTATTAATTCCCTCCTTTGTCCTTGTATAATCTTTCCTCTCCCTAGTTACCCTCTTGTTTCTAGTGCATGTATAAAACGCTTTGGGATCCTCCTTAATCCTACATTTCATAGCTCCTTTTAGCCCTCCAAATTCCTTTTTTCCTGTGTCTGTTACTTTCCTCAAAGGTCTTGTCAGATTTCCGAAACATTAAATATGCTTCCTTTTTATTTTTGGTAATAGTTTCAACATCTCCCATCATCCAAGGTTACCAAATCTTGCCATTCTTATCTTTCATGCTACCAGGAACATGCTGGTCTTTAATCAACTGGCCTTTACTTGTCAGATGTAGATTTACCCTCAAACAGCTTGTCCCAATCTAATTCTTCCAGTTCCTGCCTGATTCTTGCAATTAGCCTTGTCTGGGTTTAGAACTTTCACCTGAAGACCAGTCTTAGTCTTATCCATAATTATCTTAAAACTTGCAGAATTATGATCACTGTTTCCAAAATGCTCCCCCACTGAAACTCTGATCACCTGACCTGGCTCATTCCTGAGTATGGCTCCTAATCTCCTATTTTCAATATTTAAAGGACCTAATGCCTACTTCAGGGCCCTGCCTATGGGACATCAATAAACACAGCACAATATGCTTTGAGTAAAGTACATTCACAAAAATAGCTACAAT
Organism: Hemiscyllium ocellatum; assembly: GCF_020745735.1. Taxonomy (NCBI): domain Eukaryota; kingdom Metazoa; phylum Chordata; class Chondrichthyes; order Orectolobiformes; family Hemiscylliidae; genus Hemiscyllium; species Hemiscyllium ocellatum. The sequence continues at coordinate 58,183,660 of NC_083422.1, read as the reverse complement.
GCGTGTGTAGGGGTGGGGGGGAGTCCTGATTTACAATTGTCCAACTTAGTAATGCGATCCCATAAAGGGGTTCAATTTTAAAGACATGGCATAGAAACATTTCTGATACTTAGGAACAGCTGCTGAACATGATCCTAATTGTGTTCAGACTTGCAGACAAATTAACTTGCGAACAGACTCCAGAATGGAAACTGTTCACTGCCTAGGGACTGCCTACCAATTCCCTAATTCTCAGCTTCATCATGAGACGGTTTGAAATTTGCTTCTAACTTGAGGCCTTGGTGAGTTTACAGACAGTCTGCCTGCACCCCACATACAGTGTTATAGCTGACAACCCCTGTAACAGGTCACTTCAATCACTTATCTATTTCTCTAGTAATCATCACTTTGTCACAGCTTCATTTTATTCAGTCCACAATCAGCTTCTGTTCAAAAGCTACATTTTCTGTTAATTGAACAAAGGGAACAATGCAAGGAAGGAGGTGCCACATTTGAGAGCTCCAGGCCACCAATGCCAGCTTTAAAGAAGCACTGGAAATGACATCACCATAGGAAATGACATCACCACAGAAAATTAGAACACCAACCCAAGGAAACTCAAACATATAAATAGAAAGTGGGCTATACCACCGGTGCTTCATCCAGAGGCTCACTGAAGATGTTATCTAGTATGGTGCAGAAATGTCTGAAAACGAACTTCCAGCTCAGTGAGCAAACCTATCTCTTTAAAGAAGCAGTGGAATGATCTTTTGGTGGAATGGAGCATTTCAATGAAGTGAACATATCCTGGAATGTGTACAGGATGGCATGGTTCAGATTCAGATTAACAAGGGGCAATAACATGAATCAAATGCTAGACTGCATTTTCTGATGAGGAGGAGCTGATATTGGACTGGGGTGGACAAAATTAAAAATCACACAGGTTATAGTCCAACAGGTTTATTTGAAAGTACAAACTTTCCGAGAACTGCTCCTTCATCAGGTAGCCCGTGGGACTATAACCTGTTGTTGTGTGATTTTCAACATTGCCTTTCCTGTTAGTTTGAGAGCTCTTCAGTCTCAGAGAGGCATCCGTCAACAAGAAGGTCCACAAAGGCATGCCAAAAAAAAAGAACCTGGAAATCTCCTTCCGGTGTCCTACCATAAAGTTGTCTGCAGGGGGCTGGAAGGAAAGTTGGCTCTTTGTATTACACAATAAATGTTGTTTCCTGTTAACACATTAATGGAATGCAGATGTTGCCCATCCTTTGAAAGCTGGTGTTGAATTATCTCCTCAAACTCCTGCGGTCCACATTCGCAGGTGCAGTCACAGGAGGAATGTCTTTAACCTTCTAACAAGAAGACATCTGCGGATCTTTAAAACAGAGCAGTGAGAAGCTTTGAGTGGAATTATTTATTTTGAGAGTTTTCTGCTCGAATTCATTTGCAGTAATGTACTGATTTATTCAGGTGCTAGACCAGCTTCATACAAGCCATTTAAAAACTATTTCCATCTCTCCTGAGTGCAGATAAATTCTGCAGCACATAATGTTTTTTTTAAAACTAAGATATTCAGAGGCTGGGGAAGCAATTTATTTTTGCCTATAGAAGGTTTAACATTTTATCAGCACATGTAAAGTGCCACAACTGCATAACTTTAGCCACAGGTGAATAACACTCCCAGTTTTAGATTTGTTAATTGGCCTGTTGCAAAGATATTATTACAGTTGTTATGGGGGATTTCAACATGCAGGTAGACTGGGAGAATCAGGATGGTATTGGACCCCAAGAAAGGTAGTTTGTGGAGTGCCTCTGAGATGGATTATTAGAACAGCTGGTGCTGGAGCCTACCATGGAGAAGGCAATTCTGGATCTGGCGTTGTGCAACGAATCAGATTTGATCAGGAACCTCGAAGTGAAGGAACCATTGGGAAGTAGTGACCATAATACAATAAGCTTCAATCTGCAGTTTGAAAGGAAGAGGGTACAATCGGAAGTGACAATATTTCAGTTGAATAAAGGGAACTATGGAGCTATGAGGGAGGAGCTGGCCAAGGTTCAATGGTGCAATACCCTAGCAGGGATGGCAGTAGAACAACAATGGCAGATATTTCTGGGTATAATGCAGAAGGTGCAGAATCAGTTCATTCCAAAGAGGAAGAAAGATCCTAAGAGGAGGCAGGGGTGGCCGTGGCTGACGAGGGAAGTTAAGAAACATATAAAGTCAAAAGAGATAAAATATAACATAGCAAAGATGAGTGGGAAAATGGAGAACTGGAAAGCTTTTAAAGAACAACAGAGGATTACTAAGAAGGAAATACGCAGAGAAAAAATGAGGTACGAAGGTAAACTGGCCAAAAATATAAAGGAGGATAGTAAAAGCTTTTTTTAGGTATGTGAAAGGAAAAAAAAATGGTTAAGACTAAAATTGGACCCTTGAAGACAGAAACGGGTGAATATATTACAGGAACAAAGAAATGGCAGAAGAGTTGAATTGATACTTCAGATCTGTGTTCACTGGGGAAGACACAAGCAATCTCCCAGAGGTAACAGTGGCTGAAGGACCTGAACTGATGTAAATTTATATTTGCCAGGAAATGGTGTTGGAGAGACTGTTAGGTCTGATGGTTGATAAGTCCCCAGGGCCTGATGGTCTACATCCCGGGGTACTGAAGGAGGTGGCTCGGGAAATCATGGATGTGTTGGTGATCATTTTTCAGAGTTCGATAGATTCAGGATCAGTTCCTGCAGATTGGAGGGTGGCTAATGTTATACCAATTTTTAAGAAAGGAGGGAGAGAGAAAGCAGGGAATTATACACCAGTTAGTCTGACCTCAGTGGTGGGAGAGATGCTGGAGTCAATTATAAAGGATGAAATTATGACACATCTGGATAGCAGTAACAGGATAGGTCAGAGTCAGCATGGATTTATGAAGGGGAAATCATGCTTGACTAATCTTCTGGAATTTTTTGAGGATGTAACTCTGAAGATGGACAAGGGAGATCCAGTGGATGTAGTGTATCTGGACTTTCAGAAAGCCTTGGATAAAGTCCCACATAGGAGGTTAGTGAGCAAAATTAGGGCACATGGTATTGGGGGCAAAATACTGACTTGGGTTGAAAATTGGTTGGCTGACAGGAAACAAAGAGTAGTGATAAACGGCTCCCTTTTGGAATGGCAGGCGGTGACCAGTGGGGTACCGCAGGGATCAGTGCTGGGACCGCAGCTTTTTACAATATATATTAATGAGATAGAAGATGGTATTAAAAGTAATATTAGCAAATTTGCTGATTATACAAAGTTGGGTGGCAGGGTGAAATGTGAGGAGGATGTTAGCAGATTACAGGGTGACTTTGACCGACTAGGTGAGTGGACAGATGCTTGGCAGATGCAGTTTAATGTGGATAAATGTATGGTTATCCACTTTGGCAGCAAGAACAGGAAGGTAGATTACTACCTAAATGGTGTCAAGTTAGGTAAAGGGGCAGTACAATGAGATCTAGGTGTTCTTGTACATCAGTCAATGAAAGCAAGCATGCAGTTACAGCAGGCAGTGAAGAAAGCGAATAGCATGCTGGCCTTCATAACAAGAGGAAGTGAGTAGAGAAGCAAAGAGGTTCTTCTGCAGCTGTGAAACCACACCTAGAATATTGTGCGCAGTTTTGGTCTTCAAATTTGAGGAAAGACACTCTGGCTATTGAGGGAGTGCAGCATAGGTTCAAGAGGTCAATTCCCAGAATGGTGGGACTATCTTACGTTGAAGGATTGGAGCGACTGGGCTTGTATACCCTTGAGTTTAGAAGGCTGAGAGGGGATCTGATTGAGACATATAAGATTATTAAAGGATTGGACACTCTGGAGGCAGGAAGCATGTTTCCGCTGATGGGCAAGTCCCGAACCAGAGGACACAGACCATTTAGAACAGATTTGAGGAGAAACTTCTACACCCAGAGAGTGGTGAGTGTGTGGAATGCTCTGCCTCAGAAGGCTGTGGAGGCCAAGTCTCTGGATACTTTCAAGAAACAGTTGGATAGAGCTCTTAAGGATATTGGAATCAAGGGTTATGGGGATAAGGAAGGAGCAGGATACTGATTGAAGTTGATCAGCCATGATCGTAATGAATGGTGGTGCTGGCTCGAAAGGCAGAATGGCCTACTCCTGCACCTATTGTCTCAATTGTCTATTAAATTAAAATTTCCTTATTCCCAGCAACAAATGAGTTGGTTAATCTTGGCATGTGACAGCAATTGGGCAGTTCTGAATTATTCTGCAGCCAAGGAGTTAAAATGGAGTTGGGGTCCTCTCCAAGATTGGGAACCCAACTGGAATCACTATTCTATAATTCCTGAATGAAATGTGTATGTCATATGGTTGATGAGTGAATATAAGAACTAGGAGCAGAAGTAAGCAATTGCACATCTCCAGTCTGCTCCGCTACTTCATACAGACATGACTGATCTCATCTTAGCCCGAACCCCACCTTCCTGCTCAATCACTAGAATCTTCAACCCATTTTAAATTAAATATCTGTCTATTTCCTCCTCAAGTTTGCTCAATATCACCGCATTCTGGATAGTGATTCCTGCCCCTTTGAATGTATTTCTCATCTTGGTTTTAAATCTGCTACCCCTTCTCCTGAGAGTATGACTTCTCAATCTACACTGCCTGACATGAGGATACATTCTCTCTACCTTCACGCAAAGACTGATCAATTTTGGATGCATTGGGCAGAATATCAGAGAGCAACAATACCCCCGATTTTCCAACAGTTAGACTGTCATTATTCCCATTTAGATGGGAGTTGTGTACGAAAACCCTGCAGAATCCTCATCATAACTGACTCTGAAGGAATTACCTTGTGAATTGAAGATTTCACTGGACAATTCCTCTACGCTTGTAACCCTCTGGAAGTCTCCATATAAATCCAAGAATTCAGACGGTTCTGATGAAATTGAGTAAAATTGTTATCAGGAAATATTGGACTATTAAATGCATAGTTTAACTCCTGAGTAACTATTCAACTGAGCCGACACCTACCTCACAGCCTCAACAAAACAGCCCACTATATTGGCATTACATCCACAAATGCCCACTCCCTCCATCACTGATACTCAGCAGCAACAGTGTTTACTTTTTACAGGATGCCCTGCAGAAATTCACCAAACATCCTTAACAACACCTTTCAAATTCATGACCACATCCATCTGGAGGGATAAGGGCAGCAGATACATGGGAACACCACCCCCCGCAAGTTCCCCTCCTGACTTGGAAATATATCGCTGTTCCTTCATTGTTGCTGGATCAGAATCTCGGAATTCCCTCCCTAATGGCACTGTGGGTCAACCCACAGCACATGGACTGCAGCGGTTCAAGAAGGCAGCTCACCACTATCATCTCAAGGGGCAACTAGGGACAGGCAATAAATGGTGGACCCAGTCAGTGACACCCACATCCCATGAGAGAATTAAAGAAGAACTAGACTTACAACCCTACTTTAACCCTGCCTGCCATCTTCCCCACCCAACCACAGACACCCTTCCATCTCTGCGAGCCCCATCCAGACTTTCCCACTGCTACATCATAAACCTCTAACCCAGCCTCTCTGTCCTCTGCCAGACCTGATTTCTCTCAACCCACTCAACCCGTACACATGCCTGGCCCTCTTGCCAACTTCACACTGGCACCCTAACAGCTTGGCAATCAACCCTGTCCCATGTGACATCCTACTCACCCAGGGCCCTAACAGCACAGCTGCCGTACAGACCTAATGCTTGACAGCAGATGTCAAAGTGGTTGTCGGGACCTTTAAATTTCAGAATACAGAAACGGGGCTGCTGTTAAAGGGCCCCCAACAGCTCTGCACGGTGAGACAACCGAATTAAATGCCTCTCCTTGGAAAATATTTCTGTACATATCGCTAATTCTCACTCATAAAATCTTTCTCTCTCTTCCATCCTCCCCTTCATTCCATTCTCCTTCAAAGATGTGCCATAGTGGGAAGAGGAAGGGAATAAAAAAAAACATAGAAAAGTATTTCTCTCTCTCTCTCTCTCTCTCTCGGAAAATACAACATGAAAAGTCAGAAGTATCATTTATCTAACAGCTTTACATGGCTTTGGACAGATTGCATCCCTGGGTCTTCTTTTCTTGACCTGGCCAGTACAACATTTGGTGATGTTAATTTACCTTACTTTAGTTGTCGGGTTTAGAAGTTTAATGGATAAAAGATTTGTGTTAGGTTTGGGAAGGAGGTGGTTGATGGTGAGTGATGGTGGAAGGTGGAGGGAGAGAGGTGGTGAAACAGTGCATGGAAATAGCCAAAAACCCACCTTGAATGAAAGTCTGTTGAAATTAAATAATTCTCAAGGAATCATTGTAGACTGCGCGTATTCTATGAATGAGAAAACTCAGTTTTCTGTCTGAGGTTCCGAAACCTTTCAGTGTACTAGTCTCACATTTGTGCAGAACTGTTATTTTGGTGATTCACTTAACATGTTTAATAACAAAGAAATTTGAGTGTAAAGCAGACGGTTTTTATTCAACAACATATCTGTGTGTATTGACATGAAAATGTGTTAAAGTGCAACACAGGTATTTTTATATTCAATATAATGAAATCAAGAAAAAAAAATCAATATTCCATAAAAAGTTTTCGAACAAAGTTCATTATCTTGGCTGAACTGGGGCATTTGAAATGCCAAAATAAAATTAAGCAGCATGAAAATCATATTGTCCCATACTGTTATTCTTGGCTGAGCTCAACAGTTTCTACAATAATAAATGAAATAAAAATTTTGTTTGATGTAAGGGGATCAGCGGCAGATGGAGAATGGAATAGAGTGAATATTCAAGCTGAGACCTTGGTTTGTGGTTTAAGATTGAAGCCTCCCCCTGTGAACTGGGGATAGTTTGTCCTCTGAGGGTGAATGAAAGGCTGTTCCTCCTGCTCCATGGCTCTTTGCTTCTCACTAAAGGGAAAAAAAGAAATTTAATTTATTTCAAACATATAACATTTACTTATTCTTTTATTTAACAGATATGAGATTTTTAAAACTACAACGTAGAGTCTTAGAGATGTACAGCATGGAAATAGACCCTTCGGTCCAACTCATTCATGCCAACTGGATATCCCAACCTAATCCAGTCCCATTTGCCAGCACTTGATCCATATCCCTCTATACCCTTCCTTGTCATACACCCATCCAGGTGCCTTTTGAATGCTGTAATTGTACCAGCCTCCACCACTTCCTCTGGCAGCTCATTCCATACACGCACCACCCTCTGGGTGAAAAGGTTTCCCCTTCAGGTCCCTTTTATATCTTTCCTTTCTCACCTTAAACCTATACTTGGCAGTCCCCTACCTTGGGGAGAAAGCCTTGTCTACTTAACCTATCCATGACCCTCATGATTTTATAAACCTCTATAAGGTCACCCTTCATCCTCTGATGCTCCGGGGAAAATAGCCCCAGCCTATTCAGCCTCTGCCTGTAGCTCAAACCCTCCAACCCTGGTGACATCCTTGTAAATCTTTTCTGAACCCTTTCAGGTTTCACAACATCTTTCCGATAGCAGGGAGACCAGAACTGAATGCAGTATTTTAGGAATGGCCTAACTAACGTTCTGCACAGCTGCAGTATGATTTCTCAATTCCTATACTCAATGCACTGACCAATGAAGGCAAGCATACCAAAACGCATTCTTCACTATCTTATCTACCAGTGACTCCACTTTCAAGGAACTATGCACCTGCACTCCGAGGTCTCTTTCTTCGGCAACAATCCCAGGGGTCTACCATTAACTGTGTAAGTGTCCTGGAATTGCCTTCCCGAAATACAACCTATCACATTTATCTAAATTTGTCTCCATCTGCCACTTCCTGGTCCATTAGCCCATCTGATCAAGGCCCTGTGTACTCTGAGATAATTTTCCTCATTTCCACTACACCACCAACTTTGATGTCATTAGCAAACCTTCTAACCATGTCTCCTATACTCACACAGAAATCATTTACATAAATGATGAAAAACAATGGACCCAGCACTGACCTCTGTGGCACACCACTGGTCACAGACCTCCAGACTGAAAAACAACTCTCTACTCCTACCCTTTGTCTCCTACCTTCATCCAATTTTGTATCCATTTGGCTAGCTCCCCTTGGATTCCACATGATCTAGCCTTGCTAACCAGTTTACCATGATGTAGACATATAGACAATGTCTACCACTCTGCTTTCATCAACCTTTTTTATCAACTCTTCAAAAAACTCAATCAAATTAGTGAGACACGATTTCCCTCATAACAAACCAATGTTGACTATCCCTAATCAGTCCTTCCCTTTCCAAATGCATGTAGGTCCTGACCATCAGAATCACCTCCAACAACTTATCCACCACTGACGTGAGGCTTTTCCTTACCATCTTTCCAAAATACTGGCACAATATTAGCCACTGTCCAGTCTTCTGGCACCTCACCAATGGCTGTCAATGATACAAATATCTCAGCAAGGCGCCCAGCAATCACTTCCCTAGCTTTGCACAAAGTTCTCAGACACACCTGATAAGATCCTGCAGAGTTATCTACTTTTGTACATTTTATGACCTCCAGCACTTCCTCTTCTGTAATATGAACTCTTTTCAAGACATCACTATTTATTTCCTCATGTTCCCCAGCTTCCATGTCTTTCTCAGATGAGAATGTTTCTTCTGCACCTTTGAAAATTTTCACCACAGGACACTGTAGATGATTAGTTGCTGAATGCATTCAAGTCAACGACCAATAGGTACTTGATATTCATGAAATCATGAGGTAGTGTGGGAGGGTATAGGGTTGAAGGGCTGATTTGACATTTGAACCCCATCAGCAATCATTTATCATTAATAGATACAAAACTTGACCTCGGATTGATTACCTACAGGGACTGAAATGGAAAGCACTCAGTTGCTCACCTGGACATGAGTATAATTCCCTAAAAATAATTTGGCTAAAATTCCAAATGCTAGGATTCTTTGAAAGGATGCTGGAAAATTGATAAAGTTAAAAATCGCACAACACCAGGTTATAGTCCAACAGGTTTAATTGGAAGCTCACTAGCTTTCGGGGCGACACTCCTTCATCAGGTGATTTTTAACTTTGTACATCCCAGTCCAACACCAGCATCTCCAAATCAGCAAAATTGATAGACAGGAAGAAACTTTACCCCATAGCTGAGGGATCAATAGCTAAGGCACTATGATTTAAAACAAAGGGCAAATATAGAGGTGAGTTAAGGGCAGCACAGTGGCTCAGTGGGTAGCACTACTGCCTCACAGCGCCAGGGGCCCAGGTTCAATTCCAGCCTCAGGCGACTGTGTAGAGTTTGCACATTCTCCCCGTCTTGGTGTGGGTTTCCTCCCACACTCCAAAGATGTGCTGGATTGGCCATGCTAAATTGCCAATGGTGTTAAGTCCATTAGTCAGGGGGAAATTGGTCTGAGTGGGTTACTCTTCAGAGGGTTGGTGTGGACTTGTTGGGCCAAAAGGCCTGTTTCCACACTGTAGGGAAATCTAATTTAACTGTTTTAGCTCAGTGGGTACGGGTAGTGGGTAGTGGGTACCTGGAACTCACCAACTGTAAGGGTGGTAGAGGCAGGAACAATCACAATATTTAAGAAAAAGTTTGATAATAATTTGAAACACCACAGCATATATAAGGCGAGGGATCATATGCTGGAAATATGACAAGGCTTGATGGCCAGTATGGATATGAAAGGCTGAAAGGTCTCTTTCCATGCTGCAAATCTCTATGACACTATGCTTTTAAGTCGGAATTGCCAAAGCTTAGAATAAATGAGTTGAATAACGTGGATGTATTAAAATGGAAATTAGATGAGCAAACGTGGGAGGAAGCAATATTAGGACCAATATTTTCACATCAAGCTGTTCAGATATGTTATCACACACCTCTGCAGCAGATGGCACCTGAATCCAGAATCCTTTACCCAGACCTAGGGACACCATCACTGCCACCCAGAAAAGGAGGATGAGAGCAGGCTCACCAAGAGCAGAAACATCAAAATAAACCTTTTGGGAAGAATAGCTTATTCCAGCGCTGAAAATTTTATATACCTCAGTACATACATAAAACATACATAAAACTGTTGTGGTTCTGCTCGCCGAGCTGGAAGTTTTTGCTGCAAACGTTTCGTTCCCTGGCTAGGGAACATCATCAGTGCTGTTGGAGCCTCATGTGAAGCGCTGCTTTGATGTTTCTTCCGGTATTTATATTGGTTTGTTCTTGCCGCTTCTGGGTGTCAGTTTCAGCTGCAGTGATTTGTATGTGGGGTCCAGGTCGATGTGTCTGTTGGTGGATGTTCTTGCCGTTTCCGGGTGTCAGTTTCAGCTGTAGTGGTTTGTATATGGTGTCCAGGTCAATGTGTCTGTTGATGGAGTTTGGGGATGAATGCCATGCTTCTAGGAATTCTCTGGCTGTTCTCTGTCTGGCTTGTCCTATGATAGTGGTGTTTTCCCAGTCAAATTCATGTTGCTGGTTGTCTGAGTGTATGGCTACTAGAGATAGCTGGTCGTGTCGTGTCATGATGTTCATCCGCATCCATGAACATCAGCTAGCCACAAAACGACACGACCAGCTATCTCTAGTAGCCATACACTCAGACAACCAGCAACATGAATTTGACTGGGAAAACACCACTATCATAGGACAAGCCAGACAGAGAACAGCCAGAGAATTCCTAGAAGCATGGCATTCATCTCCAAACTCCATCAACAGACACATTGACCTGGACACCATATACAAACCACTACAGCTGAAACTGACACCCGGAAGCAGCAAGAACAAACCAATATAAATACCGGAAGAAACATCAAAGCAGCGCTTCACACGAGGCTCCAACAGCACTGATGATGTTCCCTAGCCAGGGAACGAAACGTTTGCAGCAAAAACTTCCAGCTCGGCAAGCAGAACCACAACAACGGATACCCGAGCTACAAATCTTCAATCAGATTTTATACATAAAACTTGAGCTTTGCTTAAACAAGATGCATTTCCGTGTTCTTTGCAGACAGAATGAACATGTACCATACACAGCGCCAGTTTCAACTCAACAGTAACTGCCATTCTCTGGTTCATTTCTCAGTGAATACCTTGATCAGAGTCAACTTGCCTGGATTAAAATTTAAACAAAGCCTAGCAGTTAATTGTCAATCAATATTAATAGCTCCATTCTCAATGACAATGCCTCTACCAAACAGAGTTCACTTGCCAATGAATCAGTACTTATCTCTCATGGAGTATAACTTGGTAAACTTGCAAACTGTCCTTATGAATGCAAGATGACAACTTAAACAAAAAATTTCTTTATTGAAGTTCTCTACCAAACAATTAACATATATAAGAGTCAGTGATCGCATTAGGATTGATTTTACAATAGGAGGCAGTGATTTATTGCCCAGAATTGCAGAAGCATATCTCAGATCACAAGCAGATGAGGTGAGAGTCTGTAAGGGCTGCACTTCAGAAGATACAAGCCCTCACACATCCCCAAGTCCAGCAATCCCTCTGAAGACGTGGTTCCCTGGCGATGGAAACACGTCAGGTCAAAAAAGCTTGAATGCACAAGTCAGCGATTCACTGAATTCCTGAGAGTATCTGACTTGTCTTATAGTTTCCAGAGGGAAATACCTCGAAGAAAGTCTATTATATCAAAATGCTGATTTTAATTGACCTCTAGTTAAAAATGAAAAAAGAAAGTAAAATGCAAAGTGAAAAATAAAACTCTGAATTAATCTTCAAAATGAGGAACTTAAAATAATAGTTGCTCACACGGACCATGGAACTTGCCTTCAAGAATTTGCATTCTAACTCTGGGAAATGGTTTGGAAAAATGCCACTGAAAAGGATGCCTTTAGTGAAGCTGTTGCATTTCCCAGGGAAAGCAGTTTAAATCCAGGATAGGAAAGCCCCAACTTCATCAAGATAATTTGCGACCATTAACAACGGCCACAGGCCAGCAATGTAAATCTCCAATCCAAGACAGGGGTGTCCAGTATTGAGGCTTTTCTTGGGGACCCTTGTACAGTTCAGTATTGAGGCTTCCTTGCAGGATTGCCTTGTTGTACCCAATGTTCACACACATTCCACAAACTGTCAGGAGAGCTAGTCCAATACCAATAAGTTGCAAATTTGCAATTCTTGCCTCCATACATTAAAAATAGGAGAGGTTTCTGAGCTGACTGAAGTGAAACCTTTGATTTAGGAAAAGCTGTTCCAGTATATGCATTCATTTTGGATGGCATTAAATGAGCTACAATGCAATAAAACATATCAAGGTGGCTCAACTTTAAAAGGATCGAGATGTGTGAATTCACTAACCGTCATGTCTTTTTCCTCCAAACAAATTAAAGAATAGTCACTTCTTATTGATCTTTTTTTTTAAATTGCACTATAGCTTAAGCAAGTGTAAGGTATTGATCACTTGACTAGTACAAGGTATTAGATTTTATCTTCAAATGGAAATTCTGGCTTATTCATCACATTGTGTATATTACAGTACATTTCAGCACTTCTGAGCAATTTCAATAAATCTGGTGCATTTAGAACATTCAGTTTACTTAATAGTTTAACCTTTTGAAGGCTGCAGTGGTGTTCCTGCTCTATCTGGAAATTCAATAATGAAAGATGTTACGTCAAAATGCCCCGGTTGTTTAAAGGCGAAAAGTGGAGGTGTAGAGAATAGTGTAGGTTAGACGGGCTTCAGATTGGTATGACTGGTCGGCGCAACATTGAGGGCCGAAGGGCCTGTACTGTGCTGTAATGTTCTATGTTCTAGGCGCAGTCCTCATCCTCATTGATAGTGTGTTGCAGCCTGCAAAGAACATGGCAGGATTTGAACCCAAGTCCCCAGAATATTACCCTGGGTCTCTGGACTAATAGTCTAGCAATAATATCGAGGCCATCTCTTTCTGCATCTATTGTCTATTGTCTATAATCATGGGGTCATTTGAAACTTTTCTAGATATCCAGTTTTCCCCTGGCATAAGAGCAAAATTATTTATTTCACGGACACTGAAGACACTCAATTTAATGAGGCAGCAATCTTTATAAGGTCAATGGAACAACATTTGCAAACTGTGGGCGGGTATTACAGAATTAAATCTTCCAAAAAACGCTCAATCACAACAATTTATATTTATATTGCACTTTAACATAAGGAGCTGAATTTCACCAAAATGGGTGTGGCTGGAAGGTTTTCCCACACTATTCCAGACTTCATTCAAGTGTACGGTTGCCGTAGCACAGGGCTGTGCAGTCACTCCACAGTCTTGAGTAATTATCACTGAAGACAATCATGGTGAGCTGCCTGGCTTTGTGTCCATGCTAAATAGCCAGGCAAGACAGAAATACTGTGAGCCTTTATGTTCTGTATGAGGGCCAAAGTGCAAAAAGGCAAGGGAGCGAAGTGGTGCACAGCCCAGTGGGTGCAAAGTGAGCGAGCAATAAGAGAGTATGTGAGGAGGCCTGAATTACAGCCTGGTCCAGTCCCCGAGATGGGTATCTGTCCCTGTGTGCAAAGTTTCACAGAGATACTGAGAAATGGAGTGTCAGAGTGAATTAAGAGTGGAGCAGGAAAACACACAGCAAGTCAAGCAGTATCACAGGAGGACGGGAGTTTCCTGCCAGAATCATTGCAATAAGAAGTGTCAACACACTTTAAAGTGGAGAACTCTATTGTCCATAGGTTGGAGATGTGTAATGAGGATGGAGAGAGGTTGGTACATGTCAGAAATCAACCTGTGTGGATGGGGATGTGCAGTATGGTCGATGCCCAGGGACAAGGCCCTGAGATGCTGGGTACTACTGTTCCAGACAGGAGTCCAGAGAAGCAAGCAGTGGCTAGTCTGACCTTCATCTCAGAAATTGTCATTGTCTGGTTTCTGGCATGTGAGAGAAAATGTGTCTCAGTGAGGTGAAATTCGGTACTAGTAGCATGCCAGTACATGCAAATGGGTCCAGCTAGGCCTTTTGTCACTCACGAGTGAGAGTCTTATCTCGTCATTCAAAGCTGAGATGCAGATTTGGACTTTCTTTCTTCATGATGTAGAGAATCTACTTTTCTCCTGATTTTACCATATATTTGCCATTGCCACATTGTTCAGAGGCCGTGAATATTTCACCTCATGATACATATCAAGGTGCTTCATAGGAATATTCTTATGTCAGAAATCCAAAGATTTGGTCCAAATTGTAGGTGTTAATAAATGTCTGAGGGCAAGGTATAGATGTAGCGAGGGGAATCCCCAGTTTGCTGCCTGGATAACTGAATCAATGGCGAAGTCATTAACATTAGAATTGCGCAAGGGATCAGGAACAGCACAGTGCAGAAATCTCAGCGAGTTGTCAGGTTGGACAAGATTAAGGAGAAAGGAAAGGATGAGCCCATGAAGAGATTTGAAAATGTTGACAATCTGAGTCAGCAGTAACTGCCCAGCCTCCAAGACAACAATGACCACAACACCATACAACCCTGTCATGGCAACACTGCTCGACATGTCAGAGTGTCGACACGGATACTAATATTACACATGGGAACACCTCCCATCATGTACATGGCAAGTAATCATGTGACTCGGCCAATATTGTCTACCTCATATGCTACAGGTAAGGATGCCCCAAGACATGGTACATTGGCGAGACCACGCAGACATCACCAGACAGAGATGTTCCCTCCCAGTCGGGGAACACTTCAGCAGTCAGCAACATTCGGCCTCAGATCTTTGGGTGACCATCTTCCAAGGTGGACTTTGGGGTATGCAATAATGCAGAGTGGCCGAGCAGAGGCTGATAGCCAAGTTCGATACTCATGAGGATGGCTTCAACCAGGACCTTGGGTCACACTTCAGATGACCCCACTACACTATACACACTCTCACACTCTCACACACATACTCAGACACATACACACATACACACTCACACCCATGTGCACACCCTCTCACAGGCATATACTACATCATACTCAACCAAGCACGGATGGACAGACAGACAGACAGACAGACACACACACACACACACACACACACACACACACACACACACACTCTCTCTCTCTCTCTTTTTCTCTCTCTTCCTCACATGCACGCAAACACACACAAGTCTATGGGGTGAACTTGTATTTGCAGATACATTCTATTTAGTTCAAAAAGCACACAATCTGTAGGCAGCCAATATTTTTTATAATCCATGTGACATTTGATTAATTCCTACTTTGGAAATAGAATCAGTGTGACTCAAAATTAGAATACATACAGACTAACCTCACACCAATGCATTGTTTGAGCTGAGATGTCATCTTATTTTTATAAAACCTTAAATTATCTCAATGTGACTTGAAAGAAGTTCCGGGATTTACATATTAATGAATCAAAACCTGCAGCCCATTCTAAAAGGTTAAAGACTTAACAATAATCTAGGCTTGTCCAATTTATTGCATCAGTATATGACACTATGATCTTTTGTTATAAATTCTGTGTCCTATGATCCTACTTCACTAGCTACCTGACAAAGGAGCAACACTCTGAAAGCTTGTACTTCCAAATAAACCTGATGGACTATAACCTGGTGTCACATGATTTTTAAATATGGCAGATAGTGGAATTTGAATCCAAATAATATTGGGAATTAGGAGTCTAGTGATGACCATAAAACCATTGTCTTATGTCAAACCCATTGGTTCACTGATGCCCTTTTGGGATGGTATCTGCCACCCTTACCTAAGTCCAGACCCCAGCAGTTTAGTTGACACTTCACTGCTCTCTGGGCAATCAGTGATGGTTAATAAATCATGGTTTGGTCAGTGACACCTACATCCTGTAAATGAATAAAAAAAGAATAGTTTCCTATACCCTTGAAAGCTGTACTCTCTTAATCCCCAGAACTTCTGAGGCATCAAAAGATAAACAAAACTAATTACATAGTTATAAGGAGAGAAGTGGTGATGTTAATTGGGTAATTAGAGTAAAAAGTATGGTAATAAATAAACAGTGAGAAACATTCAAATAAACAATTCAAAGTGCTCATCAGAAGTAAAAGTCACATTAGCACTATTCTCTGATTAGAGAGAAAAAGAGACAATTGGTGATGGTTTAACCTGAGGGGCACTACCTCAGGCAAGGGGAGAGGTTGAAAAGAAGAGTCCTTCATGGTAACTTCAGCCAGGGCAGAAATTGAACCCACACTATTGGTGTCACTTTCCATCACAAACCATCTGTCCAGCTAACTGACACCCTTCATAAAAGGACCTTCTATTAATAAACAATAATTCAGCACAAAAGACTCACCCATTGCTCATTTCAGAGGTAAAGGCTCATCTAGATTAAATGAAGATATTTCAAATGTTGTAAAGAACAGTAGCAAGTCTACAGTTGGGGATTTTGGAAACTAGCAAGGACCCACAAAAGAAGCTGATGAACAAGTGAGGAAAGAAGCAGTATGACAGCAAATTAGCCAATAAATATTTTTGTAGAAATTTTCTAATCAACCTGCTCAGAGACATTGTTACACACCTCTGAGAAAACTGGGACTTGAACCCAGACCTCCTGGATCAGAGGTAAGGACACTATCATTGCAGTACAAGTGCCCCCTTTGGGTGTCATTTTTAGATTAGTCCCCTTGCCTTAGACTCCTCGGCTAACAGAAATAATGCCTGTCCATCCATCTAATTGTGATTCACTTAAATATCTTGAAATTGACTTCAAACACCTTTACCTATTGAATTCCAGAAAAAAAGAACCCTCTTTTGTGAAATATTTTCTCATAATAAACCCTTGCAATCTAGGTTTAAGTGTCCCCTCACTGCCTTGCATCGGCAATATTTCATGTTATAGCCTTTTGCCCAGAACTGCTGACTGTTCTCCAGGTTTGGTTTTAATAGGCTTTGTATAGTTGTCATGTGAACCATACTTTCCTTGTATTCTAGTCCTCAAGATATAAAGGCCAACATTCCATTGGCCTCTTTTGCTTATCTTCTGTACATGGGTTGTGATATTTCGATAATTTTAATAAAATACGTGGACACCCTTGTCTCTTTGGTCCATGGATGTTAGAAACAAGAACGCAATCATTAGACTCAAACGTGTGGATTTTTGCCTGCGAGCTATTTACCCAGCATCAGGAGAACTCAGCTGTGTGAAACCAACTTTTAAAAAATAGTTGCCTCCAACTTTGCCCGAACCTATATTAAACCCTGGGATGAAAGCAGAGGATGCAGGGTATGGACATGGGCTGGCCAAAAGGCCAGCTTCTGGCACTGTCCAAAATTCTAATAAAAACATAAAAACCATTCCTCCTCCACCCCACATTCCATCTATACACACACCGATACTCTCCATCCACAACCATGCAAATCCATTCTACCGCATACTCTCCATACTTCTGTACCTATCCCCATGGTTGCTCATATCCTTCATGCCAATCTATATCTCTCTGCAACCCATGTCAGTTTATAGACCCTATGCCAATGTAGTACCAACTCATGCCAATCCAATTCTTAGAAATTTGCCACATCAATCCATCCAGCTTCCACCATAGGCAGACCTCAGACCCATACGGAGATTAAATAAAGTTCTGTGTCTATTGCAGATTTCATTTTCTTAAAAATATATTCATTCATTAAAAACCTAATAACTACTTTTACATTGCTTCAATTGCATAATGCCTTATAGCGACAATTGTTTAATTTCAAAGGAATTAAATAAAATAATAAAACATTGTCCTATACAGTTGGTTCTAATATAAACATGATCCTGCATTGGAGGCTCTGCTGGGATTACAGCAATAAAACTGCCGAGTCCCATGTTCAAAATCAAATAAAATCAGAGTTAAGCTTCTACCAACAAACAAGAAAGAATATCTTTAAATACAAGTTTTGAATTTTGTACATGTCACGATGCACTTGGCAAGTGTATTGATAAGTACATTCTAAGAAGATCACGAAAAAGCAGTGCATTTTAAACTAATGGGACTGAGATCATGTTCTAGCCAATACAGGTAAGGAAAGTTCACGTTCTACAAATAATAGTCTAAATTCTTCAATCGTGTTACAGCCAATTCACGTTGAAGAAACATGTTATGACAGAACTGACTATACTCTCTTGAGTTTAAAAGAATGAGAGGAGATCTAATTGAGGTATATAAGATGCTAAGGGGGACTGACTATGTAGACATGGAGAGGATGGTTTCCTCTTGTGAGGCAATCAAGAACAAGAGATATTGGTTTTTATGATTAGGGGTAGCAGGTTTAAACAGAGTTAAGGAAGAATCACTTCTCTCAAATGGTCATGAATCTGTGGAATTCATCACCAGTGTACAGTTGACAACAAGACACCAAATAAACTTCAGGAAAGATAGATTTTTAATTAGTAAAGGGCTAAAGGGTTATGGGGAGCGGGAGAGTGGAATCAAGACCAAGATGAGATCAGCCATGATCGTGTGACATGGTGGAACAGACCAGAGGATCTGAATTGCCTCCTCCTGCTGCTGGTTCCCAAGGTTTTATATCCAAAATCAATGGGTCCATTGTCACTTGTAGCTGTCAATCAACTGAAATAGCACCCTGCAGTGATAGTGAGTCTATGTGAATGGTATGTGTCAAATGAACATGGCATAACATGACAGCAGATATTTCGGCAGGAATCATTATCACAGTTGTTGTCAATCACTCACTAATGGTACAACTGTTCACTTCGGAAATTCTGTGCCACTGGTCATGGGTTCTGTGGGTTCTTGTTTGTTCGAAAAACCTGACCCTAGAGTCTCATCTCTACCTAGCCGGAGTAACTGCAAGCAGCTGCAGCAATGGCAGAAATCAATCTGTGGCACTAATCCAGTAATGGAAACCCTCAGGCTTATGTGGACTGCATAGAAAGCAATGACTTTTAAAACAAAACACTCAAATCATTTATCAACGATCGAAAGGGCAATGCACATTTTGTGTATCCACCTGATAGACCCTTTTGACAAGTCTTCTTTACACCTTTGATAGATCCCTGAGACAGTTTTGATAGCTGGTTTTGACAAGTCAATTGACGTTTCCAATGACCTTGATAGTTTAATCAGTTTATGTATTTTTTGCATCCATTCATGTCGACTTTTAAACTTCAACAGGCACCTGGCCTTCCCAGAAATGTCCTGGGATCATATTCAAAGCAATAGCTTACAATCCAAAGAAACATCCAAATTTTCTAACTGGGTCTACTCAGCACACTCTGGGTTCCACAATTTGGCCTACGCCCACTGTCCTTGAGCGAAAGCACCCGATGATTTGAATGGCATGCTGCTTTCATAAACCATGTAGCCATCAAATGTGATCTGACCCCGAAGTATTTCCAGGTTTGTCTGTCATTGTTGCCATGACAGAGAGATAAAAGTCCAGGCGAAAGTCATCATCCATTACCACTCACTGAATGTAGTTCTCTGGTTAAGCTGAAGTGCAGAGAACTGTTCTCGGATGGAAAGTAAACATAAACAAATAGAGAAGAACAGCACGTAAAACAGATCTCCCTAATGTTTCGAATTAATCACACCATTGTTCCACAGGATTTGCATTGGTCATCAGCACACCAATGGCAGAATTCCAGATAACGAGTGTTCAGCACTCATTGCTGGCTCTGCTGGGATTACAGCATGAGATCTGACGAATCCCATGTTCAAAATCAAATAAAATCAGAGTTAAACTTCTACCATCAAACAAGAACGAATATCTTTTAATAAAGGTTTGAATTTTGTACATGTCATGATGCACTTGGGGAAAGTGTATTGATACGTACACCCACTTTTCCTGAGATTTTCCCAAAGTTAAAGATTTAATCAAATTACTTAAAGTTCCTCAGTTTACCTGCCTGATGACCATGAGTTAACAGAAAACATTGACCAGGTTTCTGTACTTCACAAAAACCTAACACCACAACTAAACAATCCTTCTCACAACTGATGTTCACTTGCACACTTTACAGCAGAGAATTTTCCTTACCCTGCATAAGCTGCTGATTTATATGCTCTGCATGCTGCCAATTCAGATAAGCAACTTCAGAATAGAACATAATTAAACCTGGCCAGCCTTTTGATCCTTGTGGCTAATTGCTGCACTTGGCATTGCCTCTATCTATTACTTATCAGGTAAACTGGATCCCCTCAAAATCCAATGCAAAGTGGCATTTCGTCGAACCATCTGTTGTACCTTACAAAGCCTTTATAATTCTGTGTACTGCTTCCAAACAAGATCTGGGGGGATTCAGTGTAGTATTGTAAACTTGAAGTTGAACTGCCACGTGATCCCAAAACATGAAAAGGTATGGTTCAGTGAGCCACAGAGTAAAATTAGATTGCTTCAGAAAGCCAAGCTAAATTACATTTCATAAAGAAATGCATCCATTTACAAAACAAGTAGAAATTGTAGAATGGTGACACGGTATCTCTTAACACCCAGGTTGTTCAGTTTCCATTAGTTACCAATTCAAAGCATACAATTGCAAGATATTGAACATTTGCTCAAAGACAGGCAAGACAGGCCCAGTCCCAGAACTACCCATACGCATCCATGCACCTCTGAGCTGTCAGTCAGGGAAAGAGGTTTGCAGCTAATTGAGAGTCAAAGACTATAACCTGAGCCTCATGTGTAGCATAGTAGAGAAGCATGAAAATAGTAGAGGAATGAATTAGCACTCAATCTTTCCCTTATCTTTTGTTTCCTTCTTTTTCCAGTATCACATTAGTATAGTGAGTTCAATAATCTGTTCTTTGCCATTTCTAGTCAAGGTTGCAATCTTGAAGCGTTCCTAAATTGAAACATTTGCTTCATTTTTATGTTACTACTTAAATGCTATTTACTTACCAACAGAGTACTTTAGCACCTATTTGGATCTGATCATATTTGTCCCAATTAAACTAATGTGCTAATATAGCCCATTGACTTATCCCTCACTCATTTAGCAAGAATTCAAAGACATTAGAAATTCTTCCCAATGAGCAATTTTGTTTACACACACTTAACTGCAGGAAAATATTTAATTCATCAAATAAATTTAGAAAAAGACATCTAAGATTATTGAGCAACACAATTTGGAAATTCCCGTGTGACGAGAAATATTATCTCATCAGCCTGTTCAGAGATGTTATCGTACACTTTTGGAGCAAGTGGGACTTAAATGTGGAAGTCCCACTTGCTCCAAAAGTGTATGATAACATCTCTGACCTAGAGGTGGGAATGTAACTATTAGGCCAGACGACCCTAAAAGTGTACCCTAACCTACGCACAGTCCATCTCCAAGACATTAGTCACTCTCCAGCAGGGAACTGAACCTTGGTCTCCCACATGACCAGTGGGGATACTAACCACAATTCTAATGAGGAGCTGCCTACCTGTGTATCTTTATTTTTCTAATCAATCTGTTCAGAGATGTTACTCCACAAGTCTGGAGCAAGTAGGATTTGAACTTGCAGTGGGCCTTGCAGTCCAGGGGTAGGGATTCTCCTACTGAGTCACAAGTGGGCCCACTGCATATCTATATTTCTGAGCTGACTGTCACAGGCACCTGTGTGCAATCATATAGCTCCTCACTACCGTATAATCCAACAAAATATACTACACTGTGTTCTGGTGGTTACTTTGCTTCAGTCCATTATGTTTGGCTGAAAATTAAATGAAAATTATTGCTAATTAGTTTTAAAAATGAGAGGCTGATATGTTCATGGGGGGAACCATGAGTATTTATTATGTAATTGCAATGCAATTATGGCTTTCCTAGTGAACTCAGTGGAACTTCTGTGACATTTCTGCAAAGATCATGCTTTATTGCATAAAAATTATGTATGGGAAATGATCCAATACACTAGCTCTGATGCCTGGAAAGTGTAAAATTGCTTTGCACAGCTCTTATGTGTTTAATAAGTTTTGCTTGCTATACTATTAGCATACAAATGCCTTAGCACTGCATGCATTACTTTGATTCAATTGCAAGATATTGATGATCGAGCTCTTGACTTTTCCAATTTTACATGTAAGTCAGATCCAGCTGCAGTCTCCAGACCTTCTTTCAGGCCTTCTGTAGTGCTAGAAGTTGTTGATATTCCTCTAGCGTGTTGCCCATATGCCTCTTGGCACAACAATGATTAAAGTATGCTGGTGCCTATCAACCTGCTACGTTTGGGTCATTATCAGCTCATGATCGCAAGTGAGGTGCAGTTTTGCTGTCACCCTCTAGTACAGCCATATGTCCCTCCAAATCAGCATTATTAGAAAGACACTAACTGGTTACAATTCTGTGGTTGTTTATGGGACCTCGCTATATTCAATTCAGCTGCTCTGTTTCCTACAATATAGCAGCAACAACACTTTAAAGTTACGTCATTGACCATAGGTTGGTTTGGGATTAATTCAAGTCATGAAATATGGTGTAAAATTCAAAGCCTTTCTTTTTCCTTGTGGTGAGTAGCAAGGCCGAACCATGCACACGAGTGACAGAGAGGAATACCAGGGCATAGGTGTCAACCATTTACAAACTATCACAGAGCACAGTCCTCTCTCCATCTCATGGTCACACAGCTTTCAAACAGAAACCATTCGATAGTCATCTGGAACAAGAACCACAGCTGATTTTTCACTTATTGGGCACAAAGAATTGCAGATGTTGCAGAACTACTGGAGAAACTCTGGAGTCCATAGACGTTTCCAGAACTGCTGAGTTTTTCCTCTCAGCTACTGATGCTGCAGCCAATTTCAGCATAGCTTCAACTGGGATCAGTTAACAGAATACAAACAGGAATGACATCCTGCAGCCAGGAGCAGTATTAGCCATGCAGGGAGGAACATTGGGAAATTAATAAAGCAAAAAAAAAACAAAATTTCCTTACTAATTCACCTTATATTGATGCGATTTTGTGTTGATATATAAATTCTGTTTCAATTTGTCACCGGTATTTGAAATAAAGGAGGAAAGAAGGACAGCAAAAGAGCCTTTGGTGAAATCAGACAAGGTTTTTAGGCTGGTATGAAATGGTTTCCTTCAGCCTCATCAGTTGTTCGGTTCTGTGTTTCTGCGGTGGAGTTGAAACAAAGTATAGGAATTTTTTGTCATCAATGCTCCCTCCAATTTCAAATTGTGTGGGGTGTGGAGGTCCGGGATGGCATTGTAGGAGTGCGCTCAAGGTGGGGCAGGATGCAGATTGGAGATGTGTGTACATTTGCTCACTCAGCTGGCAGGTTTGTTCTCAGATGTTTCTTCACAATACTAGGTAACACCATCGGTGAGCCTCCAGTGAAGCACCATTTTCTGTTTATGTGCCTTGGTCTGTTAAAGGTGGGTGAGCCTCAGAGGCTGGTAAGTGGGGTCCAATCGCTGTGTTTATTGATGGAGTTCCAGTTTGAATGCCAGGTCTCTAGAAATTCCCGTGTATATATCTGTTCAGCTGGTACTAGGATGGATGTGTTGCCTCAGTTAAGTGGTGTCCTTCTTAGTCTGTATATAAGGATACTAGTGATAGTGGTCATGTCTGTAGGTGGCTAGTTAGTATTCATGTATCCTGGTGGCTAGTTTTCTGCCTGTTTGCCCGATGCAGTGTTTGTTACAGTCCTCACAGGCCATTTTGTAAATGACATTCGTTTTGCTGGCTGTTCATATGGGGTCCTTTAGGTTCATCAGTGGCTGTTTCAGTGTGTTGGTAGGTTTGTGGGCTACTATGATGCCAAGGGGTCAGAGTAGTCTGGTAGTCATCTCCGGGATGTCTTTGATGTATGGTAGTGTGGCTAGAGTCTTTGGGCGTGTTGTGTCTACTTGTTTGGGTTTGTTGTGCGGAGCTGGGGAAGGGGGGTGTGGATTAGAGATATAACATTTGACTGGTAACAGGGAGCTGACGTTTACATGCATATGGCAGTACCCAGGACCTCAACTCCATCGCTGGAATGGATCTGCAGACAGATAAATTCTAAGAGTTCAGTGACAGGGAATTTGGGAACGGTGGTGAGAGACTGTTGGGAGAAAGAAGCTCCTGCCCATAGCTTCTTAATAAAATAACACTTATGTCTTATATCTGATACATAGCTCCAAAGGGGAGCTAGTTTAATCTGATTTCTATTGCCCAGTGAACAAATTCAAAGGAAGATTTGCATTCATATAGCCCCTTTCATAACCATCAGATATCTCATGACATTTTATAGCCAATGACGTACATTTGAAATGTCATGTGGGATATGTAACAATCAGTTTGGGTGCAGCAAGTTCCCACAAAAATGTGATTATTCATTCCTCACAATTTGGCACAGTCATACTCAGACAGAGCATGGTGTAAGAAGTGGAAGCTATCATTTGGAACAATAAAGGTTCCATTCCAAGTCTGCAGTTAATGCACATCATTACAGCAGAAAGAAGATCAACTAGCTTCACAGCTTGCTGTCTTATGAGTACAGCAGTGCTCTGTGAGCAGTCCAAATAGCAATGAGATGTCCCTTTTTCCAATGGTGACAGAATGAAACAATACAAAGTAAATTCATCAGATCAAGGGTAAATTTGCTGTAACTTAGGTCAGAATAAATTAGTTACACAATCGATATATATTGACAGAGGCATCATGCAATTTTTTTGGATAACTAATTATGTCTTTGAGGACACAATTAGGCTCTGATATCGATGCCAACAAGAGGGAAAAACCTACTTAAACTTGTTCTCACCAATAAACCTGTCACAGATGCATTTGTCTAGAATAGTTTCAGTATTAGCAACTATCATACTACTGTTGTCCTTGTGAAGACCAAATTCTAACCTCACATTGAAAATACCCTTCTATTGTGACATGGGGTGACCAGTGAATAGAAAATATAGACTAACATTACAACAAGTCAAATCCTCAGGGGCACTAGCAGAAATTCATACTTTGGAGCTTTGAGATAGCCAAGAAAGCTGCTATATATGTTGACTTATGCTCAATGTGAAAAAAAATGAAAACAGTGGTGTTATAAAAATGCATGAAAAATGTCTTGAGCTTTCAATTTGTTGCACTTAAAATTGCAACATTTCAGTTTACAACATTACATGACAATGAACCAACCTTGCACAGTAAATGGAATTGCAAAATGTTGTGAGTTCACTCTAGAAAATCTCGGGAACATTTTGCCATTTAGCAAGCTGTTTTTAGATGCTCAAGGTGGCAAATTGTACTCAAACACAACCTGCAGCATCATGGTCTGGGGTGTTCCTATGATACTGTTGCCATCAAAGCGAGGGAATCAATGCTGATTCAATGAATAGTGCCAGAGAGCATGCTGGGAGCAGTACCAGATATACTTAAAAATGAGGTGTCAACCTGAAGAAGCTACAGTAAGTTACAGAAAGAGCAAACCAATCCCACTAACAACAGATTAGATCAAAGTTATGCAGCCCATACTCATCCTGTCCTGAATCAAATAACTAACTGGACGAGGAGGCTCAACAAATATCCTCACCTCAAATGATAGGGAACAATGCTGTCAAAGCAAACGACAATCTGAAGCATTTGTAACCATCTTCAGTCAAAAGTACCGAGTGGATTATTCATTTTGACTTTCTCTAGAGGCTGTCGGAGTGTGGTGCTGGAAAAGCACAGCAGGTCAGGGAGCATCCGAGGAGCAGGAGAATCAATGTTTCGAGCATAAGCTCTTCATCAGGAATGAAGACCTTCCTCCAGAGGCTGCCAGCAATCACAGATGTCACTCTTCAACCAAATTAATTCATGACCAAAGACTGTGGAAATTTGCCCAGGTTTGTCTTGCTCACAAAAAGCAGAACAAATCTAACTGAGCCAATGATTGCCTCATCACTCCACTCTCAATCATCAGCAAAGTGATGGAAATTGTCATTGACAATGCTATCAAATGCACTTACACAGTAACTACCTGCTTTCCAATGTTCAGGACTGAGACGACAGGGAGTTCCACTCCAGGTCACAATGCAGCCTTGGTCCAAACGTGGACAAAAGAGTCTAATTGGAGAGATGAGCTGGCTGTGACAGCCCTTGATATCAATGTAACATTTGACTGAGTATGCCATTAAGGAACTCTGGCAAAATTGAAGAAAGTGGGATTGAAGGGGCAAAACTCTCAATTGGTTGGACTTGTATCTAGCACAAAGGAAAATGACTGTACGTGTTAGCAACCTCTCATCTTAGTCACAGAATTATTAGAGCGCAGGAGGCCATTCAGCCCATTCTGCCTGCACCAGCTTTATTATCTAGTGCCATTTTCCTGTCCTTTCTCCATGTCCCTACACACCACAACTATCCAAAAAGTCTCATGCCCTCTTGAATGCCCAACCTACCTCCATCACGCTTCCAGACAATGTATCCCATATTCAATGTTTTTTCATACATCACCCTTCCTTCCTTTGCGCATCTCTTTCAATATATGCCAGCTGAGGACAAGCAGGTGTCTTGTACACGTTTAACATCACCTCCTTGCTCTCATTAGACATCAGTTGGAGTGTTGCATACAGTTGTGGGTGCCACATTATTGTAAAGATGTTTTGAGGAAAGGTCACCAGATCAGAATTTCTCTTCATAGACCCTGCCAAGACTGTCTGAGCTTTTCCAGCAACAAGATTCTGGCTTCTGTTGAGAAGTGGCAAACTACATACGAACTACAGTGGCAGGCAATAAATTTCATCAACAGGAGAAAGCTATAATCTATCCATATCCTCTTGACATTCAATGGAATTACCATTGCTGAATTCCCCACTGATAACATCCTAGGGGTTATCATTGGTTTAAGACTGAACTGAACTAGTCATATAAAAACTTGATACAAAAAGAATCACAGAATCACAGCATTTTTAGGGTGCAGGAGGCCATTTGGCCCTTTTGCGAAGTCAGAATTTAGGAATTTCATAAGCCACTGAACTCTTGACTACCCAGAGCCTATCTACAACCTTCAAGGAACAAGTCAGGAGTGTGATGGAATATTTTACATTTAGTTGGATGAATGAATTACCTATACTTAAGATTAGATTAGATTACTTTAGATTAGATTAGATTAGATTACTTACAGTGTGGAAACAGGCCCTTCGGCCCAACAAGTCTACACTGACCCGCCGAAGCGCAACTCACCCATACCCCTACATTTACCCCTTACCTAACACTACGGGCAATTTAGCATGGCCAATTCACCTGACCCGCACATCTTTGGACTGTGGGAGGAAACCGGAGCACCTGGAGGAAACCCACGCAGACACGGGGAGAACGTGCAAACTCCACACAGTCAGTCGCCTGAGTCGGGAAGCTTGCCACCAACCCAGACAAAGCAGACCACTTGACTGGCATTCCATTTAACACTGAAAACATTCACAGCTTCCACCAAAGAGGCTGCAGCATACACTATCAACAAGATGTACTGCAATAACTTACTAAAGCTTCTTTGGTAGCATTTTCTATACCCACAACCTCTACCATCTAGAAGGAAAAAGGCAGCAGATACATGGGAACACATAACTTGAAAGTTTCCCTCTGAGTCACACACTTGTAAAAATATCATTGCTTCCTCACTACCACTGGATAAAGATCTTGGAACTCCCTTTTTATCAATGCTATGACAGCAGCAACAATCAAACATAAATATAGTGTAATGAAAACTGGAAGAACTGCGTATGCTGGAAATCAGAAACAAGAATAGAAATTGTTAAAAAAAGCTCAGCAGGTCTGGCAACATCTGTGAAGAGAAATCAGAGTTATCTGAGAATTGAGTTCTGAGGAATGGCGACTGGACCCGAAACATTAATCGGATTTCACTCCACGGTTGCTGCCAGACCTGCTGAGCAACTCCTGTCTTTGTTTTTAAAGATAAGGTCAACCTGCCAGGTGCATGTCTTCAGAAAGTACTTATGGTAAAGGGATTGGAATGGGGATGAATTCAAGAAAAGATTTCTCAATCTCCTGCTACTACTTGGCATCGGATCAGTGGAAACTCTGGTCAATTTGTCCTTGGTAGCCATTCACACCAATTGTCCAGTGGCTTTGCTGACACATCATCACGGAATTGGCAAAGCACTTGAACTTAAAATCTACAATGTAGATTGGTGATAAATTGTCTTATTATAGCTTGCTGATACACAGTGCAGTTGGATGGAGGGCGGGATGGAGGTGGTGGCAGGGGAAATAATCATAAAACTGCAACTGGTTTACCAATGTCCTTTGCGGATACGAATCTGGCACCCCCTACTCATAACTCCAGTTTCACACTAAATGATTGTCTCTTGATGCCCACTTAAGTGGATGAGCACACCACTCAATCAATCAATCATATCCACCACCTCCTCTGTAACACAGCCTTGTCAGTATCACCCACATCCTAAAAACAAATAATAAAAATTAATGCTGCTTAGTTCAAATTATTTCCTAATGACTTTTTAAGCATTAAATTCCCACCCATGTTATTAATGTTGCTTAGTTCAAATTGCACAATTGTTCAAATTCCTAACATAAAAAATGAACTTGAACCATCTGCAGCAGATGGTATAATATATGCCATTTCCTGATAACCAACTGTAATTTATCACTCAATAAGTCTGTGGTAATAATATTACTATAGGTCACTTCTTTCGTGAAGCTGTAGTCACGCATCAGTTGCCTGTAATAGAGAAAATATTGGAAATACACAGCAAATCCTGTCAAACCCTATACAGGCAAATATGTTAACTTTTCGTCTGTAAAATCCTTCATTGTCCAAAGGATCTACATCTGAAGTATTGATTTTTTTTTTAAACAGACCTTTGCAAACCTGTGAAGCTACCGACAGTTTTTGCTCCTTTTGCAGTTTCCTAGCATTTGTATTTTTCTTCCTTTCAGCATCACAGTGTGAATCATGTGGCTAATATCACAAGAGCCACCAACGAGACAAGAGAAAATTTAGAAAGGATGTGAGTGATAGGAGAACTGAGCAATTTGACAATGGCTGCAAAACTGGTGTAATAGGGTGGGCATCAAATTTCTGGGGAAGGTAGGACCTGTACGAACGACCCAGATGACCTAAACCTGAACAGGACTGAGATAAATATCTAGGTAGGAAGATTCACTAGCACCGTTAGGGAGGGTTAACCCTTGATTGGTAGCGGGATGGAAACTCAGAAAATTCTCAGTAGGGAGCGAGAGGTGGAAAATTAACTAGTGATTCTGTAAGACAGAGGAATAAGAGGTAAATTGGCAGTATTAAATTGTACGTAACCCAAGATGTGCAATGAATAAATCCTATGGGCTCAGATAGACATGGGAGGGGGTGGGGGCATGGGGGGGGGGGGGAAGGGGGGCGCTATAGTGGAAACTTGGCTTAGAGGGGAGCAAGAATTCCAACACAACAGTGTACCCAGTGTACAGGGTTCAGGCAGGAGAAAAAAGGGAACAAAAAAAAAGGTGAGGGTGTAGCATTTTTGGCTAAAGAATCAATCACAACAGTGAGGAGGGATGATATACTAAATGAAACATCCATTGAGGCCATATACAGGTTAATTAAGGGCTACGGGGAGAATGCTGGTAAGTGGAGTTGAAATACCCATCAGCCATGATTGAATGGCGGAGTGGACTCGATGGGCTGAATGGCCTTACTTCCACTCCTATGTCTTATAGTCTTAAGGTTAAGCTCAGAAATAGGAAAAAGGACTAAATGTAAAGCATGGACCCCAAACAGTGAGAGAGATTTAGAGGAGTAAAGAGGTAAACAAGTTTCTGAATGCAAAAAATGTTAGGGACCTCGGTTACTTAGATATTGACTGGGTTATAAACCGTATGATAGGTACACAGGGCACAACATTCTTGAACTAGATTCAAGGGAACTTTATCTGCGGGAACAAGATAAGCCCAATGACAGAGGGCACAATTCTAGATTTAGGTTTAGGATATAAAGGAGGGCAGGTGGATGAAGTAGCAGTGGATGAGTGGAATGTGGGCTTTTCCTGGCTGTGCTGGAATGTATTTCCTATCCTTCGTTTAAAGGCTGATGAGCTGCCTTCTTTGCAGAGTTTAGGTATACCCAGAGTGCTGCTCGGGAGGGATTTGCAGAACTTTGACCCAGCGACACTAAAGAAACAGCAAACTACTTCCAGGTCAGGATAGTAAGTGACTGGGATAGAAAATTGCAAGAGGGTGATCTTCCCACATATCTGTTGCCCTTGTCCTTCGAGATGGATGTGCTCGTGGGTTTGGAAAGTACTGTCAAAGGAGCCTTTGTGAATTTCTGCAGTGTGTCTTGCAGATAGCATACACTGCTGCGACTGAGCATCGGTGGTGGAGGGAGTGGATGTTTGTGGATGTGGTGCCAATCAAGTGGGCTGCTTTGTCCTGGATGGTGTCAAGCTTCTTGAGTGTTGTTGGAGCTGCACCCATCCAGGCAAGTGGGGAGTACTCCATCAAAATCCTGACCTGAGCCTTGTGGATAGTAGACAGGCATTGGGGAGTCAGGATGTGAATTACACACCACAGGATTCACAGCTTCTGACCTGCTTTTGTAATCACAGTATTTGTATGGCTAGTTCAATTCAGCTTCTGGTCAATGGTAAGCCTCAGGAAATTGATAGTCCGGGATTCAGTGACAGTAAGAACAATGAATGTCAAGAGGCAGAGTAAGATTCTCTCCTGTTGGTCCTTGCCTACTGATCATGGTAGATAGATTTAGCATCATTGTGGAAAGGGACAAAGAAACCACAGTAACATTTCTGAGTTGAACAAGACAAAGACAAATTTATCTGGAAGAAAAGAACTATTTACAGCTACCTGAAGGTTAATCAGTGGTTGCTGTCTACATAAATTTTAGTAAGGCATTTAACAAGGTCCCATGTAGAAGACTGTTAAGAAAAGTTAAAGTACATGGAATACAGTATAATATGGCAATTTTGATTCAAAATTGTCTCAATGACAAGAAACAAAGGTTAACAATAGATGGATGTTTTTGTAGGTGGGAAGCAGTTTCCAGTTGTGCTCCACAGAGTTGAGTTTTCGGTCCCTTTCTGTCTCCGATATGCATTAATGTTTTAGGTTTAAAGATGGAAGATACAATTAGGAACTTCTAAACCACATGAAAATTGGCTGGATAGTGAAGAGAATGGCTGCCAGCTGCAGGATAATGTCAGTGGCTTGGTTCAGTGAACAAAAAAAAAGGTAAATAGAACTCAATCCAGTGAAGTGCAAGGTTATGCATTCGAGGTACGCAGAATAAATGGAAGGGCATTGAGAGGGGTAGAAGAAGTGAAGGATCTTGCAAAGCATGTCCACAGGTCCAGGAAGGTAGCAGGTCAGGTAGATGAGGTGATAAAGAAACCATATGGGTACTTTCCTTCATTGGGCGAGGTATTGAATACAACAGCAGGGATACAATGTTGGAATCAAATGAGACACTAGTTATAAATGGTTTGGATGCGAAAATAGCAGGTATGAAGTTAAGAATTACACAACACCAGGTCATAGTACAAGAGGTTGGACTATGGCCTGGTATTGTGTCATTTTTAACTTTGTCCATCCCAATCTAACACCAGCACCTCCACTGCATAGGAGGAATGGTTAGTAAAATTAGACACCAAAATTAGAGGAAAAGTGCACAGTAAAGAAGGTTACCTCAGATTACAACAGGACATCGATGGGCCGAGAAGTGTCAGATGCAGTTTAATTTAGATAAGTATGAGCTGCTGTATTTTGAAAAGACAAATCAGGGCAGGACTTATACACTTAATGGTAAGATGCTGGGGAGTGTTGCTGAACAAAGAGACCTTGGAGGTTCATAGTTCCTTGAAAGTGGCGTCGCAGGTAGATAGGATAGTGAAGAAGGTATTTGGTGCATTTGCCTTTATTTGTCAGTGCATTGAGTACAGGAGTTGGGAGGTCATGTTGCAGCTGTACAGGACATTGGTTAGACCACTTTTGGAATACTGTGTTCAATTCGCATCTCCCTGCTATTGGAAGGGTGTTGTGAAACTTGAAAGGGTTCAGAAAAGATTTATGATGATGTTGCCAGGGTTGGAGGGTTTGAGCTACAGGGTGAGGCTGAATGGTTGGGGCTGTTTCGGAGGCTGAGGGGATACCTTCATGAATATTTATAAAAGCATGAGAGGCATGAATAGGGAGAATAGACAAGTTCTTTTCTCTGGTGTGGGGGAGTCCAAAACTAGAGGGCATAGATTTAAGGTGAGAGGGAAAGATTTAAAAGGAACCTAAGGAGCAACTTTTTCCCACAGAGGGTGGTGTGTGTGTGTGGAATAAGTTGCCAGAGGAAATTATGGAGGCTGGGACATTTGCAACATTTAAAAAGCATCTAGATGGGTATTTGAGTAGGAAGTGTTTAGAGGGATACAGGCCAAATGTTGGCAAAAGGGACTAAATTAATTAAGAATATTCTGGTTGGTATGGACAAGTTGAACTAAAGGGTCTGTTTTCATGCTGTATAGCCCTATGACTCTAGTCTATATTTGCATGCGTGTTCAGTTCTGGTCACTGCATTACAGGAAGGACACAATTACCATAGTGAGAGTGCAGAGGAGGTTTGCAAGAATTTTGTTAGGGCTTGAACATTGCAGGTATGAAGCTAGGTTGGATTGGCTAGAGTTGATTTTCCTGATATAGTGGAGGCTGAAGGCAGATTTCAAGGTGGACAAACCAATGATAGGCTTAGATACAGTGGACAGGGAAGTTCTGTTTCCCTCAGAAGAGGAACCAATCACGAGGGAATTCAGATCTATTCAGTTTGGTAGCTAAGGTGTAAACCCTGAACTCATTTGAAAGGAACCAGGATCTGCACATGAAGCATTCTAACTGAAAGGCTAGGTGCTGGTAAATGAGATTAGAATAGGTTGCTAGTTTATTCAGTTAGTGCAGACTTAGTCAGCTGACTAGTCTCTGTCTGTGCAATAGGGTAGTGTCTATGGTTTCAACTGTTCTAAAACTCACCACAACACCTCAGAAACAATCCAAAATACTTCTCAACACATTGCAATAGCAGAAGGTCTTAACTATTACTTCATCTGCAACTTGGGTGCCTGACTCTTTAAGGAAGACTTGTACAGGGCTCATTCCACATCTCTATGTCAGCTATTTGCAAAGTGATGCATACGTTCATTGCCTGGTCCACTGTGGTCCAACTAGCTATTGTAGCTCTGTATCAGCTGGTTGGGCTGTGAGATACAGGGATAGTGCTCTTTCACAAGTTTCTGGCAGACAAAAGGACACAACCGCATTCTGAAGAGGAGGTATCAAAAACAGGTTGGTGATGTTTATGGGCAGCACGGTGGTACAGTGGTTAGCACTGCTGCCTCACAGCGCCAGAGACCAGGGTTCAATTCCCACCTCAGACAACTGACTGTGTGGAGTTTGCACATTCTCCCCTGTGTGGGTTTCCTCCATGGGTTTTTTCACAGTCCATCTAGGTGAATTGGCCATGCTAAATTACCCATAGTGTTAGGTGAAGGGGTAAATGTAGGGGAATGGGTCTGGGTGGGTTGCGCTTTGGTGGGTTGGTGTGGACTTGTTGGGCCGAAGGGCCTGTTTCTACACTGTAAGTAAGTAATCTAATCTAAAAAGGCATTAAATCACAAATGGCACTTGGGAGGTGGATTTTTTTGGCTCTGATTTCTGACTCTTTTATTATCATTTATTTTGGCTTGACCCAACAAGTATAGGGAGTGTGAGGGTACTCCACAGTATACAGAGAGCAAACATTAAAATGTTTCTTGCCTTAGACACCCCTCATATGAATAAATAAGAGTTTAAAGCCAAGTGTAATGAGACAAAAATGTATATTTTTATTTGATAGGGATGCTATTTCTCACTTGAGCGATTACCATTGGAGACAGGGATTCAGTAATTTTATCCCAGATTTGTGAGCAACAACTTTTAAATGAATATATGTGAACTAATGTTTTTTTTGTAATGTTTTAGACCAGCAAAGGCAGGAAGTATCATTCTGTCATTGAGATGATGCTTTAACTTAGAGGATTGCCATAATACATGCGCCATTAGTTAACAACATTGCTGTAAATCTGTTCATGTCGGAGTTTGCTATCATATTGTCACCGTCAGTTAATAACAGTGTTGATGAAATGTTACTGATGTTACCTTATTATATACACATGCAATATTCTACTCCTCTAGACCATCAAAGTTCCTACATAAATGCATGTGAAATATGCTTGTATATTTTAAAACAGAATAATATATGGCCCGGCTTGACTGCCTACACATTTCAACATTTCTGTACACAATTTATTGCAGCATTGATTCAAAAATAAAAAGTTAAACGACAATCTCTAAGGCAACAACAATGAAAATAGGTTCTATTGTGACGGGCATACCAAAGTCTAGTTAACTCAGTGTTTTCTTTGTAAATATTGTCCCTGAAATTCCACAGGGATGCTCCCACCTTCCAATGGGAATGCTGTTGACAGACCAGCAAAACCTAAGGAGAAAACATAAATGGCCAGGACTGTAACAGGAGAATGGGTGGCCCATACTGGCCTGCAGATTCACAGACAAGTCTAACTCTAGACAAGAAGCCATTCAGGAGTTGATTCAAAAACAAAAGGCATGTCAATCAGATCACTGTTTCACACATATAGGTGATCAATATAAAATGGCACTGCCCCATGTCATCTGAGGATAAGATGCTAATTATTACCACATGTAGTTGTATAGATTGCTGCACTTGCTGACTCTGGGTCTACAGAGTTTATTTAGTCTAAAGTACGACAGAAAAACCACAAGTGAATCTCAACAACAAAGGTGTCACTTCTTAAGCAAGATGCAGTTTATTGCATGACACAATCAGGTTCAGGTTACATTTGTAGGACAGAAATTGTTACTGAGTCTATACAAAGACCTACCTGTTTTTTCTAGATTAGAGTGGTGCTGGAAAAGCACAGCAGTTCAGGCAGCATCCGAGGAGCAGTAAAATCGACGTTTCGGGCAAAAGCCCTTCATCAGGAATACCTGTTTTTTCTGTCTACTTTGTTTTCCGGAGTTGCTCTGCCTAGCACAAGTTCCTGTGCCATCATCAAGATTTCATGGAGCCAAATGCAATTGTCATCATTAACTCTTTCAGAACCTGTAAGGACCTGTATATTTCCTTTTTGGATTATAAAATGAACTGAAGTCAGGGTCTGTCATTTAACTGAAATACCAGTGGAGTTTTACAAATTGAGAAACTTAGTGTACATTTTTAGCTGTATGTCACTGAGTTGCAAATAGAGCAATGAAACTGTTGTGTCAGAAGATGTCAATAATTTCTGGTTAGAAATAGAGATTTGATTGAAAATTAAGTATGACTAATTAGGTGGAACACTGAAAGATATTAAAACAATTTAAAGACAGAGATTCATGTAGGAGTTAACCATGAAAAACTCCATCATAAAAAAAAGAATAGACTCACAGGGGCCATAGAGATGACACATACATGCTATTAATTAAACTACTACTCAGCACAGACAACGTAAACAAATAAATAATTGTTTAATCACTCAAAAGGAGACCTGGAAAGACATGGTAACATCATGCCTGGGTATGAAATTACAATTACAGAAGAAATATTGGAATGATCCAACTGCAAGAATGCTTATCCCGTGAATACCATTAGAAATCAGGATAAGACAACACTCAAAGAGATAAAAATGAAAATATCTTTACTAATAAACTTTTAACAAAGGATTCTTTCAAGATTGCAAGAATGAAGGAAAGATGAAAGGGGTATAAAAATAATTGGCTCGATGAAAGCTCACAACTTCATAAAGGAATCTTCACTGAATGATTGAGGACTAAGGTTAAATGAAACAGCCTTCCTTAAAAAAGGAGGAACCACTACCGAGAGTTTAACCGCCACATCTGTCAGGCAGGAGGATGCCAAAAATATAAAAAAGACCCTTTCGCTGAAACTTCAGAAATATTATAGGCCTTTGTATAACACTACTCAAAAAGGTATTTTCTCCCACTGGAATCAATAGCTTACTTTCTCAGTGATTTATTGTAAATCTTTACTTTAAATATTGGTAAATATTCCATTCTTTGATATTGGGAGAAAGTGAGCACTGCAGATGCTGGAGATCAGAATAGAAAAGTGAGGCACTGGAAAAGCACAGGTAGTCAGGTAGCATCCAAGGAAGAAGAGAGTCGACTATATGGGCTTAAGCCCTTCATCAGGAATGTGGGGGCGTGGCAGGGTCAGAAAGATAAATACAAGGGTGGGGATGGGATAAAGGTAGCTGAGAAGGCGATAGGTGGATGCAGAAGGGGATGACGGTGATAGGTCGGACAGGAAGGCGGAGCGGATAGGTGGGAAGGAATATGGACAGGTGGGACAGTTCAAGAGGGTGGTGCCGAGTTGGAGGGTTGGATCAGGGATGAGGTGGAGGGAGGGGAGATGAAGAAACTGGTGAAAGCGATTTTGATCCCATGTGGTTGGGGGGTCCTAAGGCAGAAGATGAGTCGTTCTTACTCCAGGTATCAGGTGACTCGGATTTTGCAGTGAAGGAGGCCCAGGACTTGCGTATCTTTGGCAGAGTGGGAGGGAAAATTGAAATGGTCTGCCACAGAGCAATGGGGTTGTTTGCTGCATGTGTCCCGGAGATGTTCCCTGAAACATTCTGCAAGTTGGTGTCTTGTCTCCCTAATGTAGAGGAGATCGCATCGAGAGCAACAGACACTGTAGATGAGGTATTTGGACGTGCAGGAATATCTCTGCTGGATATGGAAGGTTCCTTTGGGGCCTAGGATGGAAGTGATGGGGGAGGTGTGGGCATAGGTTTTACACCTTTTGCAGTGGCAAGGGAAAGTGCGGGGAGTGGAGGATGAATTGGTGAAGGCATAGATCTAACGAAGGAGTCACAGTGGGAATAGTCTCTGCAGAATGCTGGTAGGGGTGGGGAGGGAAATATAACTCTGGCGGTGGGGTTTGACTGTGGGTAGCAGAAGTGGGAGAGGATGATGCGCTGCATCCGGAGGTTGGTGAGGTCGAAGGCAAGGACTGGGGGTTCTATCCTTGTTGTGGTTAGGAGGGGTTCTCCACCTAGCCACCTGACGCCATCAACATCGATTTCACCAGTTTTATCATCTCCCCTCCCCAACCTCATCCCAGATCCAACCCTCCAACTCGGCACTGCCCTCTTGAACTATCCATCTTCACTCCCACCCATCCATTCCTCTCCTCTCCAACCTATCACCATCCACTTATCGCCTTCTCGGCTACCTTACCCCCAAACCCACCATTACCTTCTTATTTATCTCTCAGCCCCCTTTCCCCTCCACCGCTTTCCCCCTCCCCCACCCATCACATTCCTGATGAAAGGCTTATAACCAAACGTCAACTCTCCTGCTCCTCGGATGTTGCCTGACCTGCTGTGCTTTTCCAGTGCCTCCCTTTTCGAATCTATTCTTGGATATTGTTAGATATTATATTCATAGCTATTCTTAGATATTCCTAGATGTTCTAAGATATTCTTGAATAGTTATAAATAATGTCAAATTGCATTGTACCAGAATGGGTTTACATCTTTTGATCATTTTTAGCATAGCCATATACCTATGCACTTAAAGTATATTGCTTGTTAACTTCTGTTAATAAAATTATAAAAGTAGTATATTGTCTCATTTGAGAAATTACTCCTTATACCTTACACACTTTCTTTATTGAGTAAGTGTATTTTCTGAAGAGAAAAATCCCAGACTCTAAAAACAAAAACATTTATAGCATAGCTAAGGCTTATTAAAATTAAGCAGGCTATTTAGAGAATAGTAACAGTCTCAGGTAGCTGTCTTCTTGCGGATATGTAAATCACACGTACCCAAAACAAAGTGCTTATGGCTAGCTTGAATTCAGTGGATCAGGGATATACTCCTGATCTAACCTGCTCAGTGGCACCAGGAATCTGAATTTAGAACAAGTTGTGTAACAACAGTCTTGAAAGTGATTGAGCTGAAATTTGCTCCAGGCTGATGGGAGCTGGTCCAGAGCCAGCAGTGAAAAAACATCTCTCTCCTTTCTTCCTGTGTCACGAAAGAGACAGAAAAATTAAGCAACTTAAGAGAAAGAATTCTAATAAAGCAAAAGGCATAGGTGCATTCCTCAATGCCACAATATCTACACACAATTTGTTATGCGATGGAAAATAAAATAAGCACCGCTACAGGAGGTAAAATACCTTGTTGGAGGCAAATTCACACCGTGGTAGCAGCAGTGGTTACCTACAACAGACTCCAATATCTGGGTAGCAAATACGAACTGGAGATCAATCAGACAACAACAGTGAAGTTCCTCACCTATACACAGCATCAGTTTCTGAGTATAGATAGCTCTACAGGTCTACAGAATGGGCATAAACCAACATGAAAACAGAGTTAATTTGTTCTGAAATGAAAGTTCTATCAGACAAAATAAACCTCTCAGATTGTCTGAGTATAAAAAAAACACAGGTCCATATTTGAGCTGGGATACAAGGCTTGTGATGTGTCATGCAGAAAGTGAGCAGGCTAAACATGTCGTTCCTGATGACTGACAAATAAGTAACAGTCCAACATAACAACAACTGTACTATCTTCATTATTAAGAAAGGAGCACTGTTATCTACGCGGACACAAAGTTAGGGAGGCATGGCTTAAGGTGATATAGACCAACTTGTTAAAGCTGATGAAGGGTTTATGCCCAAAATGTCAACACTCCTCCTTCTTGATGCTTCCTGACCTGCTGGGCTTTTCCAGTGTCACACTTTTTGACTGGAATCATGGATAGCAGAAACCTAATTATTGATTGGGTATGCAGAAGCACCCTTTCTGAATTACAACTGTTCAAACAACTTATACAGTTTTGTTTTACAGATCAAAATGATCAGTGAATCTGATGAAGGAGATCTAAAAATCTTACGGACCATTGGGAAGGAAGCACTTCACAGAATTCAGAGAACACTTGCAGTCTTTTGGTGAACAATCAGAAAGAACTAAAAAGTACTGCAAAGTTCTAGAATCACAGATCAAGTTAAGAATTAGCTTCAGAATTAACAGACACTAACTCATGTCAGAGCGACAGAAATCTCAAGAGCTGTTGACCCATTTGTCAGAAAATGCTGCAGCAAAAGGCATGAATATGACTATCAAAGAGAAACTGTGAGAGAAGCTCACTGAGTTAGTCATTCATTCCACATCCATCAGAACCCTTCAGAAGGATATTTTGGTTAAAAAACGACCATACCATTGATGCATTACTTCAGGTTTATGATTAGTTAGTAGTCAAAATGCAGACCGACCACTATTACAGGTACACAATCCTTTATTCTAAATCCCAAAATCCAAAAAGCTCCAAAATCAGAAGATTTCTCATGAAGTTTTCTTCTCCATAACAAGTTTGCTTGGCATGCAAACAGTTAACCCAACTCCACACCCACTTGACGTCTCTCAGATGTGACATGACAGCATGGCCCAACACTGGCAGGCATCAATTCTGTCTCAGGGCTTGTCGTACTCAAAGGTGCGTCTGATGTTCAGTAAGTTTTTTTAATTTCACCGTTAAACTGTCACTTATTCTGAAATCTGAAAAATTCCGAATTCCGAAAACCAGCGAGTTTCGGATAAAAGGATTGTGTACCCCTATACATGTTTTAGGTGCAGCTGACACTATTGCTACAGTCAGCAAAGTACAAAAAGCTAACAACATCTGTATCAGCTGGGTGCTATTGCACCTAGCTAAAAGCTGTCCAGCTCTTCTTGATATTGGTAATGCATGAATATCCTGTGGCATTGGGTATGCACATGCAGGAAATCTGCTTCCAAGGGCTAAACCAGGCTATAGAACAAAACACAGATGACCAAATAGGACAGTACAACCATATCACTGCTAGCTAGAAGAAGTGTTAACAATGTGCACAAATATACATACAACCATGATCCTTGGAGCCTCCAAGTGAAGGACAGCTTTCTGAAGATGACCAAGCTCATCACTTTCTCACAAGTGAACAGAAGCTTTTACACCCTTTAATGCCATATATTCTGAAAAGGTAGGACCGCAAGCACCTTAAAAGCTACAGTTAGAGACGTTAGTGATGAAATGTTATCACAACATATCCTGAAAGATAATGTACCTCAGCAAGTGACATTCCTAAGTAGAGACTTTGAGAGAGAATTTCATAGCTTGTAATGGATCATCAATTCCATGTATTGGCCAGGTCACATTTCAATGCCAATTTACACTTGGCTTCTTGCCATCTTCTATCTAGTAGACATCAGCAATAGAACAGTGGCAGGACTAGGAGCATGCATAGATTTCAGTGTAGTCACAATTCACGACAGTCAACACACACGAACTATGACAGAATGGACTTGTACGTTAACTATTCAGGCAATAGAGAACCTGTTTTCTTTTCTTGTGTGCAGATTTCTGCATTGACCATCACTAACATGTTCCTTCTCCACTAAAATCAGTCAACTGATCCATGTTTGCAGTTAAGTGAAGTTATATCATAGTTGTACGACGTCAGAAATTGTGTGAATCATGGCCAGGCATTGTGCAGACTATCTCTGTTCAATGTGCTGGACTTTTAAAAAATCATTGTTTCTTTCACAGCATCTGGGAAGGAGCAACTTCCTGTCTTTCAGCACCTCACATTTCTTGTACATAAGGATCCCGCTCTGCTGTTATTCATCTGGAGACATGATGGAGTATAATCATCCTGGTGTATGTTGGCAATAAAGAGCAAGGATGCCACAGTGAACCCTTCCCCTTACTTCCTGAATTCTTACAATAATTTTATTTGCATGGCTAAAAGGCAAGGTTATTTTTACTGATGCATAATTTACACATTAATTATCCATTTACTCACATCATTTATTTGTCGATATTTTTCGTAATGCTGCTCGTGGCTCTCACTTGTTTGCTAATTATGCAACAAGGTCCGGAAATTGCAGTAATTTGATTCTCTTCCAAACCCAATTCACAAAACAAAGTTGACTTTGAAAACCTTTGTGTAGTCTTTCCTGTTGTGAACTGAGAGCTACCAATTAGAGCTTTAACTGTTTTACAAAAATAAACTAAATCATACGCTTCTATCTGACAAAACATTTATTCAACTCATTCTGACATGAATCAATACAAAACTGATAAAAAATAGCAACAAATGAGATGACGCATCCAAACAGGGTATTTTGACAACTAGGGCTTAATAGTATATATTCAAATCTTCAAAGCAATATGATAAAACATCAAATTTCGGTGCACTCAAAAATATTGAGCCCCGCTTCAATCTAATCAGATTTCACAAGGGATGACAGACATCAAGATGTAAATACTGCCCTTATGAAAATAAGACTCTTTTTTTACTGTCACACATTCATTTGTCATTTGCCTTTTCGTTCTTTTTCTGTCATCAATTCCCAGCTGTAAGCCAAGTCAAAAAAGCTGTAACCAGGTCTCTGTCAGTCAATTAAGTAAGCATATGACAGCAAGCCAAGGTAAATACCCTGCCCACTTTTTCTCCTTCTAGAAAACACAAGCTTCCTCACATCCCTCCACAATGCTGCCTTGGTATTGGTAACTTGTACCTCACTATTTTACACTACAGAATGCTGCAGTACACCAAGATGCTCTGAATAACAGGAATTCTCTCCAGTCTCAGGAATTCAGAGGTCTGCATAACCAAACCTCTCCACTTGCCAGTTCAGATGTCGAGTTATTCAACTCTTTTGAAGTAAGGAGCCAAGCTATTCTGCAACTATTGACTTAAATTCACTTAAAATCACTTTTGGTCAGGTAGAAACATTACCGATAAAGTATCCACAAGATGTGCAGTAATGTTACGTAATAATCAGTTTCTTCAGCAATAAAAAAATACATATTGAACACAGCAAACCTTCCAACAATACACCGCTCCCTAATAACATTTACATAAAGCAGATGCACACTACGGCGCAAACACCAACTCTGCCAAACAGTAACATTCAAAGACACAAATTTAAAAATCAAAACTAATGCATTAAAAATCAATCTGATACACAAAAATGACTATTTGACTATTCTTTGTTACGATTTTAGAATGATCGGATCTTCCTCATTTTATTGGGATAGTTGTTCATGTGCCACTAATTTCACTTTTGAGCTTCATAGTGTGCAAAATCTGCCAGAGTTGTAAACATCGGTAGACAAGCAGGAGGCTGGAAGAACACAGCAAGCCAAGCAACATCAGGAAGTGGAGAAGTCAACATTTCTGGTGTAACCCAGGACTGGCGTGCGTATGGGAGGGAGCTGCAGATAAAGGAGGTGGCAGGGGGCAGGGTGGCGAAGAGGGAATAGGTGAAGACAGGCAGAGGGTACAAACTGGTTGGTTAATGGGGGGAATGAATTCATCAAGTGGATGGGAGGAGTGGGAATCAGGGGAAGGGAAGGAAGGTTATTTGAGTTGTAGGCTGCCCAGTACAGTATTTGAGTTCTCCAATTTCAAATAACCTCCCTTCCCATCCCCTGACTCCCTTCCCAGCGCCTCCCCCTTAGAAGATGATTACAATATTATTTAGGGTGCCTGCAGCTCTGATCACACCATCTTTTGTATCTTTCTTTGTGCTGTTACCATCCTCTTTTCCTTTACACCATCATCACTACTCCTGCCTTAAACCCTCTCTTTCCTCCCTCCCTGCCCACTTTCACTACTTAAACCTGCTTAAAACGTAGCTCATTTCTCACCTTTGACAGTCATGATGAAAGAACATCAAGCAGAAATGCTAACGCTGGTCCTCACCACAAATGTTAGTTGACCTGTTGTACTTTTTGACATTTTCTCCTTTTACAAGAGATATTCTCCTTTCCATGGAAAATTAACACCATGTGGCTACCTGAGTGTTAACAAATAGAGGGAGGCAATGGCCTAATGGTATTATCACTCGACTAATAATCCAGAAACTCAATTCATTTTTTTCTTTATTCATTCATGGGATGAGGGCATCAGGGGCTGGGCCAGCATTTAGTGCCCAGAGTCAATCACATTGCTGTGGGTCTGGAGTCACATGTAGGCCAGACCAGGTAAGGATGGCAGTTTCCCTCCCAATTTTCCCAACAACCAGCAATGGATTCATGGTCATCACGAGATTCTTAATTCCAGACGTTTTTGAAACAATCTGCAATGGCGCGATTTGAACCCAGGTCCCCAGAATGTTATCTGGGTCTCAGCATGAACTGTCCAGCTATTTCCTCCCCTTAAATGTTTTGGGGATCCAGGTTAAAAATGCATGATGGCAGATGGTGAAATTTGAATTCAATAAAGAATCTGTAATTAATGATCAGGTTCACAAATATTCTTTCGGGAAGGGAATCTGTCATCCTTACCTGGTCTGGTCTACATGTGACTCCAAACCACAGCAATGTGGTTGACTCTTAACTACCCTCTGGGCAATTAGGGATGGGAAATAAATACTGGCCCAGACAGTGACATCCTCATTCCATGCATGAATGAAAGTAAAACAGCTGCAGTAGTGGAGCAGCAGAGACTTGTAGTTTGGAGTACTGAACATTACATTCCTTAATGGAGGTTTTTACAATCAAAGTCCCCTCTTACTCAATTTAGCAACCAACTGAACATCAG
Organism: Hemiscyllium ocellatum; assembly: GCF_020745735.1. Lineage (NCBI taxonomy): Eukaryota > Metazoa > Chordata > Chondrichthyes > Orectolobiformes > Hemiscylliidae > Hemiscyllium > Hemiscyllium ocellatum. The sequence continues at coordinate 58,140,099 of NC_083422.1, read as the reverse complement.
GAATGGGCTGCCATTGCTTGTGCCATGAGGAGTTTGACGGGGATGATGAAAAACGTGACATAGGATATTATCACGCTATTTGAACAGTGTTCTCTGTACCTGAGCTGGAGTTTCAAGAGGGCACTTTGGGATAAAGTGACTAAATGGCAAGGATCCAGGCAGATTGTGTTCCAGCTAATTTCCCGCTCAGATCCATTGTAAGTTGGGCAAATCACAAAATCTCATTTTAGGTGCTGAAATGACAAGTGTCCATTTTGCACTGGCTGAAGTGCTGGCCCTGATGTGCACTATAGAGGGTGGAGGTGGTTGGAAAGCAAAAGTGAGTGCAAGAATACACATGTTCCAGTAAAAGTATTCCCTTGTCTAAGTATGACACGATGCTTTACACTCTGATGTGTTTTTAAATTGCAAGAAGGAATTCTACATTCATACTATATTTTACTGGACTACAGCTTTGATTCATTGCTATAAGAGAACAGTGGTGTAAGAAATTAAACTTTTAAAAATTGATGAAAGAAAATGTAAAAGCTGCAAAAGAAGAAAATGCACAAAGTATTAAAGCCTCTCCCTGATGTCTCATAATATGGTAACAGAAAACTTTGCCAGATGGAAGATGCATGATGAAGAAAACACTTTCATTTGTTTGGCTGTGTACAATAAAGTTTGACAAGTGAATAGTAGAGTTTCCCGATTTACAAATGTCTGACTTACAAATGCTTGTACTTACAAATGCAAGACTGTAATTTTAAAGATTTGACCTCCAAACATTTCCTGTACTCACAAATAGCTGCTTTATATTGTCCTGCATTGTGTTCTGAATTGCACACAAACTGACTTGTGAATGGACTCAAGGATAGAACCTGTTCACAGCCTGGAGACCTCCTGTACAACATGGCTGAAGGAATCTTGCAATACAAGAAGGACTGTAGGTATGCTATATGGGACAACGTTTTGAAACGTTCTGCTAAGCTCATCCGAATGGAATGAGTGATCAAGGTTTGTGTAAAGATGTGTAGCTTGTCGTGGTTGTGGGTTTGTTCACTGAGCTGGGAAGTTGATTTGCAGATGTTTTATTTTCAGTGGATTGGGGCCTCCTGTGAAGCGCTGCTGTACTGTGTCTTCTGGAATTTATTTGGTTCCATTCCTGCTGCTTCCGGTTGCCGGTTCCAGTTGTTCGTTGTCGTGGGTCAAGGTCAATATACTTGTTGATAGAGTCCATGGTTGAGTACCATGCTTCTAGGAATTGTCTGACTGTCCTCTGTTTAGCTTGTACTATGATTGTTGTATTGGCTCAGTCAAATTTATGGTCCTTGTCATCTGTGTGTGGCTTCTAGGGACAGCTGGTCATGGCGTTAGTGGCTAGTTGGGGTTCGTGGCTGCAGATTGCTAGTTTTCTGCCTGTTTGCCCTTTATAGCGTTTCATGCAGTCTTTGCATGAAGTCTTGTAAATTATGTTAGTTTACAACATGATGGGTATCGGATCTTTTGTCCTGGTGAGTTGTCTAAGCATGGCTGTCGGTTTATGGACTGTCATGAATCCCAGTGGTCGGACACTTCTGGCTTTCAGTTCCGAGACTTTTTTTTGTTTAAGGTAGCATGGCTAGTGAGGTAGGTCATGGCATGTCCTTGTCATGTTGTTTTCTGTTAGGTATCGGCAGATGAAGTTGCAAGGATATCGATTCTTGTTGAAAACTCTCTTGAGGTGTTCTTCTTCCCTTCGTCGGTTGGGAGTGCTGCAGTGTGTTGTAACCCTTTTTGAACAGAGTCCTAATGCAGCTTCTTGTGAGTGTTTGAGTGGTTGCAGTTGTAATTCAGGACTGGTTGATTTCCTCCTCTCTCGTAAATATGATCCATGTGAGCATTGTGTTGATGTGTGTTCTGTTAATGATAACAAAAGGGTCATCTGTGTATCTGATCCATAGTTTGGGTTGGATTTGTGGTAGGGCTGTTTGTTCCAATCTTTGCATCTTTGCATCGCGGGGCAGCACGGTGGCTCAGTGGTTAGCACTGCTGCCTCACAGCACCAGAGACCCCGGTTCAATTCCCGCCTCGGGCAACTGTCTGTGTGGAGGTTGCATGTTCTCCCCGTGTCTGCATGGGTTTCCTCTGGGTGTTCCGGTTTCTTCCCACAGTCCAAAGATGTGCAGGTTAGGTGAATTGACCACGCCAAATTGCCCGTAGTGTTAGGTGGATTAGTCAGGGGTAAATATAGAGGGGTGGGTTTCTCTTCAGAGGGCCGGTGTGGACTTGTTGGGCTGAAGGGCCTGTTTCCACACTGTAGGTAATCTAATCTAATCTACTTCTGCTATGAGCCCAGAGATGGGTGACCCCGACACCCCCCACCCACCCCCAGGTATTCCATTTATTTGCTCATATATTTGAATGTGAAGTGTGCCGTTAAGCACAGGTTTAGTGGTTTGAGTATGCAGTCCTTGTTGACAGGTTTTCTGTCACATTGTCTGTTCTGCCTGTCCAGGAGGTCGACTATCATCTCTGACTACAGTTTTGTCAATTGAAGTGAACAGTGCCGTTACATCAAATGTGACCATTGCTTTATCCTTGCCTATGCTCACATTCTTGATGTTGTCTAGGAATTCTTGTGATGATTGTATGGAGTGTTTGGATCGACTGATCAGATGTTTTTGTTGGAGTTCTTCTGCCAATTTATGTGATGGCAATCCCAGCAAAGCCACAATAGGTCTGAGTGGTAAGGCTGGTTACTGTACTTTGAGTAATCCTAAAATCTTGGAGTGTTGTTGCTTTCTGGTTTCATCCTTTGTTGGTCAATCCTGGCTATTAGTCCATTTTTTTAAAAGGTTTCATAGTGTATTGCTTATTCTATTGGTTAGCTGTGGAATGGGGTCAGACTCCCCCTGCAGGTAGGTGTCAGTACCTGCAAGTAGTTTCTCCGATTTCTGGAAAAATGTGGTCTTGTCCATGATAACTGTCATAGTGCCCTTGTCCACTAGTACTATCATTATGTTCTCGTCATTTTTGTGTTTTTAGGGCTTCTCTCTTTGGTGTCAAGGTTGTTTGTTTGTCTTTTCTTGGTTAGTAAGGATGTAATAACTTGTCTGACTGTTTGCCGTGTCTCTTCGGTTAGTCTGTTAGTTCTGAGCGTACATTTTAATGCAGCTAGGAAGTCTGTTCTTTTCATATCCCCGTGGTTGTAGTTGAGTCTCTTGGCTCATACGGCTTTCTCTGTGTCTGTAAGCTTTTGGTCACAGAGGTTTCTAACTCAGGTATCTGTCGTGTTGTTTTTTCTGCTGTTGGTTAGCTTAATTACTTTGTCTTGTACTGCTGTTCTCTTTCTGTACATGGTTCTGTTCTGTCCTATGGTGATGGCCTGTTTGATTATGGCAGTCCACTCCTGATTGGTTGTTTTTGAAATTAATGATTTTTGGTGCACAATTTCTTGTCTGTACCTGTGTAGTCTGTTGTGTGCGTCCCTAATCATAACCTGGATCATCCAGGGACCGTTTTGTCTGACTGTTTCCCTGGCTTATGGGTTGTTGATTGGTGGTCTGTATCTGACACAGGGTGGTATTTGATTCTTTCACCATCCATGTAAGAATCAGAGTTGTTTGTAGGCAGTGCTTAGGCAGTTGGCACAGTTTTCCCATTTCCTTGCTTGTCTTGGCATCTCTCACCTGTAAGTGTTCAAGGTTTGCGTAAAGATTTGAGCTTGGGCGCTGGTTCTCGTGGTTGTGGGTATGTTCGCCGAGCTATGAAGTTAATTTGCAGACATTTTGTCCCCTGTCTAGGTGACATCTTCAGTGCTTTGGAGCCTTGTGTGAAGTGTTGCTGTACTGTATCTTCTGGAATTTATATGGGAGAAACAGGTAAAGCAATCCACATCCATGGACACCAACTAGCCACTAAACGCCATGACCAGCGGTCCCTAGTAGCGATACACACAGATGACAGGGACCATAAATTTGACTGGGACAACACAACGATCACAGGACAAGCTAAACCGAGGACAGCCAGAGAGTTTCTAGAGCATGGCACTCATCCATGGACTCCATCAACAATCGCATTGATCTGGATCCAATATACCGGCCACTACAACGCACAACTGGAACCAGCAACCGGAAGCAACAGGAACGGAACCAAATAAATTCCAGAAGACACAGTACAGCTGTGCTTCACAGGAGGCTCCAAAGCATGAAGATGTCACCAAGACAGCAAATCAACATCCCAGCTCAGCAAACATACCCTCAACCATGGAATGAATGATATAATTATATTCTCAGTCATTTCTGCTCCATCAATAATTCAGACAAATAAATACAATATTCCTTAAAGGGATGCATTTGCCAAACCTAGCATTCATCCAAACCAATGTAAGAATGCCAAATTTCAAATCATCACAACAATTTAGACTTTGGGAGAAGCTTGTGCTGATTGGTTGGCAAGTCAACCAAGACTTGCCATAGCACTACCTAAACTTACACACCCTGAGGAGTGCGGAACAAAAAGCCTCAGGAACATAGCTCTCTTTTTAGCACAAAATCCAATGTAATTAACCCAACCTAAACCCTACTTGCCCAATTACAAACTTATCATCAGGGTTGTTCCTTGTTTTTTCTAATATCACAAACAGGATAAGTTTACTTATCAAAAGGAAATTATTAACAAATTTCTTTAAAAAATTTTCTTTAAAACCTAATGACAACTTGTATATACTGAGGTCCAATTTTTAAAATATGGCAAAATGTGATGAAATAAAGTGTGGTCTCAGCATTATGGGCTTTGAGTAGGGGTTACAATGTATTTAATTAATGATGAATATCCATTTTCTAATAAAGATAATTTGCAAGTGACAATCAGGTCTAATGATCATAATTAACAGATTATTCCTGAGAGCATAACATTTGGTTAAACCAGGTCTTCCTAAGAATGTCAATCTTCCAATTAATGTAATGTACATAAAATATGTTTTAAATTATTCATTAACATTATTCCAATGGGATCCTTCAACGTTTCTATAAATAGCTTTGATGGGCTGTGTCTTATACAGGAAAGTCTATTTTTTAACTAATTGAATTTCCATTTATCAATTAGTTCTGCTTTGCACTGCTCATTCATGCATTAACCATAATCAGATTACAAGGCTTCACGCGTTAAGAATAGCTAACCAATAAGTGCATCATATCATCACGCTTGCCACCTATAAGATTCTTTAGTAATGTTACAACTTCTGGCCTGCAATAGCTGAAGACCATCATTTGACTGTTAAACATTGTGACTTGGGGTTAGTTGGAGGTGTCTGGAAACTTGAGCAAACAGCATATTTTTTAAAATCAAGATTAGAGTGGTGCTGGAAAAGCACAGCAGGTCAGGCAGCATCCGAGGAGCAGGAGAATAGACATTTCGAGGCACCCGAGGCTTCCAGCCTCATTCCTGATGAAGGGCTCCTGCTCGAAATGTCGATTGTCCTGCTCCTTGGATGCTGCCTGACCTGCTGTGCTTTTCCAGCGCCACTCTAATCTTGACGCTAATCTCCTCACTTTCGCCTAGCACATTTTTTTAACCTATCCTTTTATTTTTCAGGCCTGGATCCAGAAGTACAGAATGCAACTGTTCCATATATAGCAAGCTGACACAACTAATTCCTATGGAAGATCATCAACCCAAAATGTTAATTATTTTTTTTCTATACACATGTTGCCTGACCTTTCCCTGCATCATCCATTTTCAGGTCATTCTCGTACTAAAGTCATTTTGGAACTCGATTTGTTTTGCATTATCTCTGAGACAAAGAAATTAAAAGTAGATCCAAAGACTGGAATCTAGATATAGTTTGCTGGTTTTAATAACTGACCGATAAGGATAAATTCTATAAAGCTGTCAGAAGCAAAACTCATCAGATGGGAGAATAGTGGAAATAACAGATGTAAAATCACATTTTTTTAATTTCCTTTAGTTTTAGACTGTGGTCTCAATAACTTGCTTTAAACATAAAAGATTGTGCAAATGGCTGGTTGCAATTTTTAACTTAAAAATTATACTAATTAGAATTGAGTGTAAGTGCATACAATGTTGCCTTTTCCTGGAACAGCCAGAGTGAAATCAGATTGACTCAAACCAAGGGTTCTGATTGAAGGAACAACTACTTAACAACAATATTTTGTTGATTCCCAGCCAGCCAGCCAAGGCTGCTGTTCGGCCAATACATCCAGCCTGCAAGAAGAAAGTATCAAACATTTCTCTCAGTATTCTCTCTCACTCCTGTGCAGAGGTACATGAAAATTTCTAGTCACAGTTACCTTGGTCCCACTTGTGCCAATGCCCAACTAAAGAAGGCCTTCAGAGACATTGAAAGGGTGAATTCTTATCCAGTGAGTGAAAGACCAAATATTGGTATGCAAGCAGCCTCGAGTCAACCCCAAAGAACTAAGGAATAGGAAGAAACCAAAAGAAAACCACTCAAGCCCTGTGGTCCAAATGGTGCTATCAAACTTCATTTCATGTGTTTCTTTTCCCCCTTTATACACCCTTAATATCTTTGTTTTGTCTGTCATTATAGGACTGATTGGAATAGTCAACATGGCTTTGTGCGTGAGAAATCATGTCTCACAAACTTGATTGAGTTTTTGAAAAAGTAACAAAGAGGATTCAGAGGGCAGAGCAGTAGATGTGATCTATATGGACTTCAGTAAGGCGTTCCCCATGGGAGACTGGTGAGAAAGGTTAGATTACATGGAATACAGGCAGAACTAGCCATTTGGATACAGAACTGGCTCAAAGGTAGAAGACAGAGGGTGGTGGTGGAGGGTTGTTTTCAGACTGGAGGCCTGTGACCAGTGGAGTGCCACAAGGATCGGTGCTGGGTTCTGTACTTTTCATTAGATTAGATTAGATTAGATTAGGCTTACAGTGTGGAAACAGGCCCTTCGGCCCAACAAGTCCACACCGACCCGCCGAAGCGCAACCCCACCCATACCCCTACATTTACCCCTTACCTAACACTACGGGCAATTTAGCATGGCCAATTCACCTGACCCGCACATCTTTGGACTGTGGGAGGAAACCGGAGCACCCGGAGGAAACCCACACAAACTAGGGGAGAACGTGCAAACTCCACACAGTCTGTCGCCTGAGTCGGGAATTGAACCCAGGTCTCAGGCGCTGTGAGGCAGCAGTGCTTATATATATATATAATTTGAATGTGAACATAAGAGGTACAATTAGTAAGTTTGCTCACTTACACCAAAATTGGAGGTATAGAGGACAGCGAAGAAGGTTACCTCAGATTACAACAGGATCTTGATCAGATGGGCCAATGGGCTGAGAAGTGGCAGATGGAGTTTAATTTAGATAAATGTGAGGTGCTGCATTTTGAGAAAGCAAATCTTAGTAGGACTTACACACTTAATGGTAAGGTCTTACGGAGTGTTGCTGAACAAGAGACCTTGGAGTGCAGGTCCATAGTTCCTTGAAAGTGGAGTCGCAGATAGAAGGCGCTTGGTATGCTTTCCTTTATTGGTCAAAAGTACTGAGTACAGGAGTTGAGAGGGCATGTTGCAGCTGTACGGGCCATTGGTTAGGACACTGTTGGAATATTGCATGCAATTCTGGTCTCCTTCCCATTGGAAAGATGTTGTGAAACTTGAACGGGTTCAGGAAACATTTATAAGGATAAATAGACAAAGTTTTTTTCCCTGGGGTGGGGGAGTCCAGAGCTAGAGGGCATAGGTTTAGAATGAGAGGAGAAAGATATAAAAGAGATGTAAGAGGCAACTTTTTCACTCAGAGGGTGGTACATGTATGGAATGAGCTGCCAGAGGAGGTGGTAGAGGCTGGTACAGTTGTGACATTTAAAAGGCATTTGGATGGGTATATGAATAGGAAGTGTTTGGAGGGATATAGTCCAGGTGCTGGCAGGTGGGACTAGATTGGGTTGGGATATCTGGTTGGCATGGGCGAGTTGGACCGTGCTGTACACCTCTGCAACTCTATGTATTTATTTTTGTGAATGGAAGAATTTTAAAAGGGGACAGTTCATATTATGGAATGATAACTTAGCAATTTCTGTTTCTTTTCTGCCATTCGTTAAAACTAATCTGTTTGCAAAAAATAGCTGCTTTCTTCTAAGTACAGAAATCTGATAAGTATTTTCTTTTAATCTGAATTTGTCAAACAACTTGGAAGATTTGACTTACTTTTTTCATATTTATGATAATCCTAGAAGAAGTGGGACTTCATTTGGTAGGTAGTGACAAAGTTTTGGGACCTGTTTGCTGGGATTTTGGAACAGTGACAATGTAATATTGGGCATGGGGTTGAGAAGTAATTAAGGAATAAAAGGAAACACCATCAAAAATAAGACAGCATTAGAAACTGTAAAAGCTTTTCTCCAGGTGGAAGAAATACCTTCCCCTTCCCTCTCTCCCTATCTCTCCTTCATCTTTGATAGTTTGTATTTTCCTTAACAGGTTTTGCAGATAAATATTGAACTGGCTACATGGGGCATAGAAACATAGAACTGCACAGCACGGAAACAGACCCTTCAGTCCAGTGTGTCCATGCCGGACAAATATCACAAATTAACCTAGTCCTATTTGCCAGCATTTAATCCATATGTCTCCAAACTCTTCCTATTCATATACCCATCCATGTGCCTTTAAATGCAGTAATTGTACCAGCCTCCATCACTTCCTCTAGCAGCTCATTCCATACAGGTACCACACCATGCATGAAAACGTTGCCCCTCAGGTGCCTCTCACCTTAAACCTATGCCCTTTCGTTTCGGACTCACCTGCCTTTAAAGGGAGCTTGGCTATTCACCCAGTGCACGTCCCTCCTGATTTTATAAACCTCTATAAGGTCACCCCTTAACCTCCAGAGAGAATACATCCAACCCATTCAGCCTCTCCCTACAATTCAAACCCTCCATCTCCAGCAACGTCCTTGTAAATCTTGCCTGCACCCTTTCAAGTTTAACATCTTTCCTATAGCAGGGAGACCAGAATTGAACGCAGTATTCCGAAAGTGGCCTAACCAATGTACTGTAGTAAAAAGTGAGGTCTGCAGATGCTTGCAGAACGCTTCAGGGAACACCTCTGGGACGCCCGAACCAACCAACCCAACTACCCCGTGGCTCAACACTTTAACTCTCCCTCCCACTCCACCGAAGACATGCAGGTCCTTGGACTCCTCCATCGCCAGAACATAACAACACGATGGCTGGAGGAGGAGCGCCTCATCTTCCGCCTGGGAACCCTCTAGCCACAAGGGATGAACTCGGATTTCTCCAGTTTCCTCATTTCCACCCCCCCCCCCAACCTTGTCTCAGTCGATTCCCTTGAACTCAGCACCGCCCTCCTAACCTGCAATCCTCTTCCTGACCTCTCCGCCCCCACCCCACTCCGGCCTATCACCCTCACCTTGACTTCCTTCCACCTATCACATCTCCATCGCCCCTCCCCCAAGTCCCTCCTCCCTACCTTTTATCTTAGCCTGCCTGGCACCCTCTCCTCATTCCTGATGAAGGGCTTATGCCCGAAACGTCGAATTTCCTGTTCCTTGGATGCTGCCTGACCTGCTGTGCTTTAACCAGCAACACATTTTCAGCCGTAACCAATGTACTGTACAGCCACAACTCTTATACACAATGGACAGACCAATAAAGGCAGTGTACTAAATCCTTTCTTCACTACCCCATTTACCTGTGACTCCACTTTCAAGGAATTAGGAATCTGCACCCCAAGGTCTCTTTATTCAGCAAAACTCCCCAGGACCGTACCGTTAAGCCGATAAGAACTGTACTGACTGGCCTTACCAAATGCTCACAGTTATCTAAGTTAAACACCATCTACCACGCCTCGTCAATCAGCCCATCTGGTCAAGGCCCCGTTGTACTCTGAGATAACCTTCTTCACTGTCCATTACACCAACAATTTTGGTGTCATCTGCAAATTTACTAACAATACCTCTTATATTTGCATCCAAATCATTTACATATGATAACAAGCAATGGACCCAGCACAGATCCTTGTGACACATGGTGATCACCGGCGTCCAATCTGAAAAACAACTTCCACGAAGGGTTTTGTTTACCGGAAGTGGTTAATAGTTTAAAAAAAACACAAAAAGCAGTCACTGTGATTTTGGTGGTGGGAAGGTCACTCAGTTATGTGATAACACTTCTGTATAGAATGATTTTTTTAAAAAGTGTAAATTGTCGAAAGACTATCACAGCATTTGAGCTTAAATCAAAATTTCGGACAGAGCAGATACGCCAAGTAGTGAGACATTGCAATTAGTTTATATTGAGTTACAGGTAAACCAGTTTGAGCGTGGGAAAAGAATGAAGAAACTAGTGATGAAATTTTAAAGAGCATAAAAATACAAGGAAAGGGTATGGAAATGAAAATGAGAATGCTGGGATTAGAAATTTGAGGGGGAGAGAGAAAACAAGCATTTAAGCTTGGAGCGATGTTATTTAAAACAGCCATCAGATGCTGATGCAGACTTGGACAGGGAAAATTCTAGTCAGAATCTAAAATAAATATTTAAATCTAAACAGGTCCTATTAAAAATTCTTCATATAATTTGAGAAAGTTGCAGCAAACATAGGAAAAATTGAGATAAAACAGAGGAATTTTATGCTTTATGTCTAGAAGATATCCAGGTATGATGATAATATTGACTGAGGACATTGGTGAGACCATCTATGGAGTATTGTGCACTAAATTGATCACCTTATTTAAAGAAGAATGTAAATACATTCAAAGAGTTTCAATGAAAGTTTAGTGGACTAATACCTGAACAGGTAAGTTGCCTAATGAGGCACGGTTGGACAGATTAAGTTTATATCCACTGAGGCTTAGAAAAATGCAGGCAATTTTATTGAAACATACAAGATTTCGAGGTACCTTGTTAGGGTGGACGTGGATAGGATGTTTCCTCTTGTGGAAGAATACAGCACAAGGCGTTGCTTAGATAATAAATCAAGTCAAAATCAAATAAAGGATAGTATATTTTAACACAGAGACAGGAAGCATTTTTCTTTCACAGGGGCCGAGTGTCTTACTCCTGTTCCTAATTTATATGTTGGTATATTCATTCCAACCTTCCTGTCCACTCCATATATAGCAGATCCAGCTCTATGGTAATTAAGATCCCTGATCTTTAAGGGACTTTATGGCACACAGGCACTGAGGGCTGGTTTGAACCTCGAATCACTCCCCTTCTGATTCCCGTCTTAAAAGGAAAAAATATCTGTCTGATATTTCAGGTCAATATTCTGTCTTCTAGTTTCTTTATTCTTTCATGAGATGTCAGCAATAGTTGATGTCTGTCCCTGACTATCCTTGAACGTAGTAGTTTGTGAAGCCATTTCAGAGGGTAATTAAGAGTCAGGTACATTTTTCTGTGTTTGAAGTCACACATGGGCCAAACCAGGTAACAATGCATATTTTTTCCTTTAAAGAACATCAGAACAAAAAAATGTTAGAGTGTGACATGGTTTAACCAAGGACAGAGGTGGGGAAAAGAGTAAAGAGAGGAAAGATCAATAGGTTAAGTCCTTGATAGGGTTGAATGAGGTGTGATTAAATGACAAAAAATTATGATATTGTAAGCCAAAATTTGATAATAGCAGAATACAAAAAAAACCTAAAGATAGTCTGAAGGAAGTATAAACGGTAAGATAGAATCGTTATCAACAGTTGGCATTCAGTAAAAAAATCTGAAAGCTTTGAACTCAATATTGAAGTTAGCAAAAAGAATTAGTATCTGGTGTGAGATGGAGTCAGGAAGTACAAATATATTTAACAGAAGAAGATTATTGCTACAGAAGAGATCTTACTGGCTGCTGTGTATCCTAAATTACAACAGTGTTTGCACTTCAAACAGACTCCATCTAAGTTCACAGTCCCTCTGAGGCTCCTTGTCCTCTGGTTTCAGATGTACTTGTTGCATACAGACCTGGGAGGTCAGCACAGAAGACAAAGAAATTAGAGGGATTGGAGATTGTTAAAGGTTTACGTAAATGTAAGTCTTTAGTTTTGAAGGACTCAGCACTACGATCATCATGCTAAAGATTATTACAGATGACACGGTTAAAAGGATGGCTGGCATGAGACACTGAAAAGTTGCACTTGTGAAGTGGGAGCTGCTATTCTGAGGTTGGGATTGAAGATACTGTGTTTCGGATAATGTGGTTCAGTATATATAATCGCATGTTTCATGGAAGTCTGACACCAGGCATAATGCCTTTGTGGTCCCAAAGTGCCCTCTGTATCTCTTGTGCGTTACGCTGTGCCACAATGGACTGAATTGGGATTACTGGCAATGGTCACAGAGTTTTAGCTCTTAGACATGCACAGCATATGAGTTTGCTGTTGTCATGGTGCCATGGCACGAGGCCTGGATTGGTGGTTCACTCAATCCAATACAAATTAGCTTAAAATGACAAACCAAAAAAAAAATACATATTTTTCGTGGACATCCAAATGTTGTGGTTTTGCATTTCCAGCTAGTTTTGCTGAGGGATTTTAGGATGATTTGAACATTGATTACTTTCAGTTTCACAGCTTAGCAAATCTAATAAGTTTATTGGCTGCCCAAGTAGATCCTTCATGAGACATCAAAGTGTTCTCAGCAATTTCAATAACTTGGTGGTATGTTTAGAAGAAATTAGGAAAACTATCATGGTGTTATGATCCCAGCTGACTTTATTACTGGACAAGTCAGATCCCAGACAGAGACCTGGCTTGATAGATCAAATTTTGATTTGTCATGGTTTTAAAAAATGTGCTGTCACTGAAACATAAGAATGCAATGCCGCAAATTTTGTTTTAACAATAAAAAGAAGTTTATCGACAAAGGATATGAAGATAACTCAGGATAAGCTAAACCATCTACTTAAAAAAATGAATTCAACAGTTTTTTAAACATTCTATGAAAGTATACTCTCATTAATTCCAAAACACCCCGCGCTTTTTAAATGCGCTGTCTGGGTGATTTTCCTCTACTCTTTGTAGTTACACAAACGAAGCTGCATTAGAACATTATTTCAATGAGCTGCAACACAGAGGAACTACAAACAACAGAGGAAAATCATGTACACAGAGTATTCAAAAAGAATGAACACAGTCTGCCAATTTCTCAGCAACAAACCCAAATAAGCAGACAAAACATGTCCAGAAACCCTAGCTACTCTCCCCTCCATCAAAGACACCTCGGAAGTGACTGCCAAACTACTCAGACCTTTTGGCATCATGGTAGCACACAGAACCACCAACACGCTAAAACAACAACTAACGAACTTAAAAGACCCTATACAGACAGCAAGCAAAACGAATGTCTTTTACAAAATACCTTGCAAGAACTGTAACAAACACTACATTGGACAAACAGGCAGAAAACTAGCCACCAGGATACATGAACATCAACTAGCCACAAAAAGTCATGAGCTGAAAATGTGTTGCTGGTTAAAGCACAGCAGGTTAGGCAGCATCCAAGGAACAGGAAATTCGACGTTTCGGGCCAGAGCCCTTCATCAGGAATCCTGATGAAGGGCTCTGGCCCGAAACGTCGAATTTCCTGTTCCTTGGATGCTGCCTAACCTGCTGTGCTTTAACCAGCAACACATTTTCAGCTCTGATCTCCAGCATCTGCAGACCTCACTTTTTACACAAAAAGTCATGACCCACTCTCCCTAGTATCCTTACATATGGATGAGGAAGGATACTACTTCAACTGGGACAACAAACACATCCATTCTAGGACAAGCAAAACAGTGATACGCACAAGAATTCCTAGAAGCATGGCATTCCAACCAGAACTCTATCAACAAATGTTTTGACTTGACCCCCATTTACCACAGAAAATGTCATCATCACAAGAAATGATACCACCAACCCAAGGAAACCCAAACACACAAACAGAAAGCGTGTCATAACCTAGTGGTTCACCGGAAGCTCATTGATGATATTACCTAGCATGGTGATGAAATATCTGAAAACAAACCCTACAGCTCAGCAAGCAAACTTACATCCAGAACCTCAACCTGAGATAAAAATCCTCTCAAAGGTTGCTAGTTTGATAGTCGTTGGTTGACATGGACATTAAGAAAGGAAGGGCCAGTTTCTTTGCTGTATGACCCTATGACTTTTGGTCTTTGGCTAACGCTAACTCTTCACTCTAAAGTTACCTAGTTGATGATTTATACTTCCCTTTCTGGGAGCATGGGTCTATACATCATTCTATTCCAAGAACTTCAGAACTACTCAAAACTCAAGAAAACCTGAAAGCAAAAGTCTCCTTCTCTAAGTTATGGGTGATCCTTAAACTTAAAAAAAAAAGAGTTAGAGTCATAGAGATGTATAGCACAGAAATAGATCCTTCGGTCCAACTCATCCACGGCAACCAGATATCCTAATCCAATCTAGTCCCATTGGCCAGCACTTGGCCCGTATCTCTCTAAACCCATCCTATTCATATACCCATCCAGATGTCTTTTAAATGCTGTAATTGGACTAGCCTCCACCTCTTCCTCTGGCAGCTCATTCCATGCACCTATCACTGCGTGAAAAAGTTTTCCCATAGGTCCCATTTAAATCTTTCCCCTCTCGCCCTAAACCTATGCCGTCACCCCAGGGAAAATACCTTATCTATTTATTCTATCCATGCCCCTCATGATTTTATAAACCTCTATAAGGTCACACCTCAGCCTCTGATGCTCCAGGGACAACAGTCCCAGCCTGTTCAGCCTCTCTAGTTTCTTGTGGTTTTGGGAAGAGCAGTTTCCATGCCGTGCTGTGATGTACCCTGATAGGATGCTTCCTCTGGTGGATCTATAAAAATTGGTAAGTCCTTGTGGACATGCTGAATTTCCTTAGCCTCCTGAGAAAGTACAGATATTGTGCTTTCTTGACCATTGTGTCAACTTGGATGGATAAGGACAAATTGTTGGGGATCATCACTCGATGCTTTCATACCATCTCCCCCTCAGCCCCATTGATACAGACAGGGGCATGCCCTCCACTCTGCTTCCTGAAATCAATGACCAGCTCCTTCATTTTGCTGACGTTGATGGAGAGAGCGTTGTCTTTACACTGTGCTGCTAAGCACTTAATCTCTGTCCTGTATTCTGTCTCGCCATTGTTTGAGATCTGATTTATAACGGTGGTGTCTTCAACAAATTTGTAAATGGAATTAGAGCTGAATTTGGCCACAGAGTGATGAGTGTATGAGGAATATAGTAAGGAGCTGAGTACGCGGTCTGGCGGGGTCCCGGTGTTCAGGATTGTGGTGGAGGAGATGTTGTTGCCTGTCCTTACTGATGGCAGGCTATGGATCTGGAAGTCAAGGATCCAGTTACAGACGGGGGAAACAGAGACCTGGGTCTCTGAGTTTAGAGATGAGTTTGTTTGGAATTATGGTGTTGAAGACTGTGATATTTTGGATACTGATGCAGGTTATCCAGATGTTCCAAGGATGAGTGTAGAGCCAGGGAGATGTTGCGCCAGTAGATGAATTGCAAAGGATCAAGGCAATTGGATAGACTGGAACTGATGTGAGTCATCATTAACATCTCAAAGCATTTCATTGTTAGAGGTCAGAGCCACCAGGCAGTAGTGATTGAGGCACGCTGCATGATATTTCTTTGGTATCAGGATGATGGTGGTCTTCTTGAAGCAGGTAAGGACTTCGGATAGTAGTAAGGAAAGCTTAAAGATATCTGTGAATACTCCTGCCAGCTGGCCCTCACAGGATCAGACTGCAGGGTCACGGACTCCATCTGGGCCGGTCGCTTTCCATGGGCTCACTCTCAAGGAGGCCAATCTAACGTCTGTGGCAGTGACCATGGTACAGGGGCACCTGAGCCTGTTAGGCTAGGTAGTATTGTTTCACTGATATTCTGTTTAAAGCAAGCTGAGAATGTACTGTTGCCTATGATTCTGTTCAACTTCACTTTGCATAAAAAATGAGGTCTGCAGATGCTGGAGATGACAGCTGAAAATGTGTTGCTGGTTAAAGCACAGCAGGTTAGGCAGCATCCAAGGAACAGGAAATTCGACGTTTCGGGCCAGAGCCCTTCATCAGGAATGAGGAGAATGTGCTAGGCAGGCTAAGATAAAAGGTAGGGAGGAGGGACTTGGGGGAGGGGCGATGGAGATGTGATAGGTGGAAGGAGGTCAAGGTGAGGGTGATAGGTTGGAGTGGGGTGGGGGCGGAGAGGTCAGGAAGAAGATTGCAGGTTAGGAGGGCGGTGCTGAGTTGAGGGAACCTATTGCATCTATTGCATCCGCTGCACCCGATGTGGCCTCCTCTACATTGGGGAGATGGGCCGCCTACTTGCGGAATGCTTCAGAGAACACCTCTGGGACGCCTGGACCAACCAACCCAACCACCCCGTGGCTCAACACTTTAACTCTCCCTCCCACTCCACCGAGGACATGCAGGTCCTTGGACTCCTCCATCGCCAGAACATAACAACACGACAGCTGGAGGAGGAGCGCCTCATCTTCCGCCTGTGAACCCTCCAACCACAAGGAATGAACTCAGATTTCTCCAGTTTCCTCATTTCCCCTCCCCTCACCTTGTCTCAGTCGGTTCCCTCAACTCAGCACCGCCCTCCTAACCTGCAATCTTCTTCCTGACCTCTCCGCCCCCACCCCACTCCAACCTATCACTCTCACTTTGACCTCCTTCCACCTATCACATCTCCATCGCCCCTCCCCCAAGTCCCTCCTCCCTACCTTTTATCTTAGCCTGCCTGGCACATTCTTCTCATTCTTGATGAAGGGCTCTGGCCCGAAACGTCGAATTTCCTGTTCCTTGGATGCTGCCTAACTTGCTGTGCTTTAACCAGCAACACATTTTCAGTTCGGGTATTCTGTCTCAACACTGTTTGTAATGTTGAATACTTCATCAAGTATTCACTTCACTCTTCACTTCCGCATTGGGTGGGATGTGGACCAATGTCAGGAGAGCAGAGGTGAACCCATGCAGCAGGTAGTAGAGTCAGCACTTTACTGTAAGTTATTCTACATCTGGGGAACAGTAACTCGCCATGATCACCACATCAGAGCACCAGGAGGTGTTGATTAGGAGGCAGACCCCATTGCCGTTTGCCTTGCCCAGGGTTGGCGATCGGTCCATTCGGTGAACTGAGAAACCCTCAGGATGTCAGGCCCAGTCAGGTGTAGCAGGAGTGAGCCATGTCTCTGTAAAACACAGCAGTCTCTCAATTCCCTTTGGAAGGTGAATCTAGCTTAAGTTCAGTCATTTGGTTCTCAATGGCTTGGATGTTTGCCTGGAGTATGTTGCTGAGAAAACTCTGAAGTTTCAGACTGATGTGAACCCAGCATGTCTCCCACATTTCCTGGGAAGGTGATAGCTCCCATTTGATCCCAGGTGATGGTGAGGGAAGTCTGCTGCTCAGAGAGGTAGATATGTCCTCCTGATGGGGTCCTGGGCACTGGCCACAGCCTTGAGTGCTCCCGGGGAGGGTCTTCTGTCGGTTCAGTCAGGCCTCCTCAATGCCGGGTCACCATGGGACAGGTTTTGTTCCCACACTGCTGGGTCTTGGTCCTGGGTTTCCATGAAGTCTGGGAAGTGGGACCTGTGAGAGGCCGGAAGCCCTCTGGGCTTGCGGTTTCAGTTTCAGCAAGGTAGGTAGGTGCATCTGATGGGGTCCTGGCCACTAGTCTGATTTACGTAGGTCTGCTCAGGCATCCTTTATGTCTATTAGCGGTGCAGACAAACACTCTCATTCTAAAGGTAAGCCTCAAAAACTGTTTCAAAACAAATCACCATGGCTACAGAAATATTTATAAGAGACACAGAAAACACATAGGTTATTTACGCAGAAACCAAAAACCAAACTTACAATACATTATATCAGGTATATAAGATATAAATCATAATTAACATCACAGCATTGTGCAAATGTGGAATGGATTTCCAGAGATATGTTTTCATGAAGAGCGACTGAGATATGAGGAAGGGAAGTGGTGATGGTAGAAATTTAAAAACCACGTCTTGACATTTTAAAGTTTTCAGGAGGTCATAGAAAGGAGCTTAGACTTCTTCAAAACAAGGGATAACAAGAGGTGGTGGGGAGAAGCCATATCAGACTTGTAACACTTGGATTCTGGGCAGATGCCTAAAGCCTCTTGCGCAGATTAAATCTGGACTCTACATTTCATGCACTGGTAATGCTGCTACAGATACGATTTTAGTGTATGAAAGATTTCCTTAGAGAGAAGGAAGTGCTGGGAATTTGATATAAAATTAATTAAACGGAGAAAGCAGGCAAAAAAAATCAATCCATATTTGTAACGGACTTGAATTAGTTTAGTACAAGTTTTCGATACACCAAAGATGGAATAAAACAAAAAGCTCAATTCATCTGTTCCTGTCACAGCTTGTTCTGCTCACAAATATAATTTTCTTTGCAGCGATGAGCTTATGATTCAGCTGGTTTCTGGCATGTGTGCAAAGCCATACATAACTCAAACTGCAGCAGATGGGATTGAACAGTTCTCACCTGGCGCAAATCCTCATTAGATTTCATAAAAAAATTAATTAGCTCTATACAATGACATGGAGTGCAATGTCAACTCAGTTCTTTGTTTACAAAATGTAATCTTGAATTGACCTGGAGATGTTGATGGGAGGTTCTTCACTTTGACAAGATAATATAGAACAGGTTACAAATAGAGAAGTTGAGGTTATGTTTAATGTGTACAATGTTAAAACATGATTAAAATGGATTATTTTTTCAATGTGCTTGAAATGGAAGGACAAGTAAGTGAAACATTTTTGTTTTGTTCTTTTGTGAAGGACTGAACAATTATGGATAGCTTCTAAATGACACTTTTACTGTAATCTTGTGTGTCAATAAAGTGACTATAGAATAAAAATGTACTGGTTTAATAAGATTAAGCAATTTAACATGTTTGCAATAAGAAAGTAATACTCAGGCAAGCTATGGTTTTATAAACCACTGACAATGAATCTAAATACTATGTTCAAATAATCCCACTTCAAATAGCCAAAACAATTACACTTTCAAGTTCTTTAAAAGGTAGCATTTAAGGTCCCAGAATCAGCACTGCTCCAAGAGCATGGGACAATTGAAAACAAATCCAAGTCAAGAAAATGAAAGTTTTGCATTATTTCCCTCAATTGTCTTTATTTGTGCAGATGTGCACAATGCTGGAGCATGAGAGGAATTTTTACAATCTTGCACTTCAGCTACAGAACCTCTTATTAATGACACTGCACATTGGAAACTTAACATATGATTATCAAAAATGAATGTGAGTAAGATTTTGCATGGTGAAGTACCAATTTGTAAAATCTACCTTGAGGACATTATGGGGTGTTAGAGGCAAGAACCTCAAAATTAGACATAAGTATCAGTTAAGCATAAAACATACGTGGTATTGAATCTTGGGCTTCATTGAACTGAAACCACCTTAGCTACAAAGTTCACTAAGTGAATTAAAATTGGGTTTTAGGGTTGCTATAGATTTATATGGGAGGCAGCTGCAAAATGGAATAATACTTTATTATTATTGTATTAATATAATATTATATTAGCAAGAGTCAGGCTTGTAGAGACATAATCTATATTCAGGAAGCCTGAATTATTCAGTGTAGAGTACAGCCAAAAACTACTTCATTATTAAATCAAAGATGTCCAACAACTTCAGGAATTGGAGCCCACTGTGTGCATTATGAAAATTTCCAATTTATACAATAGACAATACAATACAATACAATAGACAATAGGTGCAGGAGTAGGCCATTCTGCCCTTCGAGCCTGCACCACCATTCAATATGATCATGGCTGATCATCCTTAATCAGTATCCTGTTCCTGCCTTATCTCCATAACCCTTGATTCCACTATCCTTGAGAGCTCTATCCAACTCTTTCTTAAATGAATCCAGAATCTGGGCCTCCACTGCCCTCTGGGGAAGAGCATTCCACACAGCCACCACTCTCTGGGTGAAGAAGTTTCTCCTCATCTCTGTTCTAAATGGTCTACCCCGTATTTTTAAGCTGGGTCCTCTGGTTCGGGACTCATCCATCAGCGGAAGCATGTTTCCTGCTGCCAGAGTGTCCAATCCTTTAATAATCTTATATGCCTCTAATTTAGTGAGAATTTTCCCACAGTTCTAATACTTTACAGTATGACTATTCAGTATTCCCATATTTAATTCTACATTCCGACTACAGCTAATTGCAAGCAGAATACACCCATAATTTAGTTAAAAGATTTTTAACTCTGGTGATCTTTGACTTAGAATTAATACAGTAAGGAGAATTTCTAATTTCTTTTGAAAACATATGGAATTTGTAATAGTTTCTAAAAAGTTTGAGAAAGGCTGAAGAGCTTGTGTTAATTGTGTTGGGATCAACTGTAAAGTTGCTTGGATAAGTAGTGCTGGTCCTGTAGTCTGGTTAAGAAACAGGGTACTGTTATAGACATAAAAGACGAGTTACAAATAAAAAGGAAAACTACAAATGGAGGAGCAAGAAGAAGGAGTTGATCGGTGCCCAGATGAAGAAACAATGATAGGCAAATAGAGACAGAGGAACACAGAAATCCTTGGAAGGCGAAGAAACTCTCTCTCTCTCAGGAAGAGTTCAGTTTTCTGTTTCACAGAAAAGGAGATTGGAGCTTTTGGAGGTTCTGTGAGGGCTGGCTTATAAGGTTTACAATCTCGAAAGTGGTGTGAACAGCTCAGATATTGGTGGGCCTTTTTTCTAGAAATCAACAAAACTGTGAATCAGGATATTATCGGGTGTTCGGGTGAAGGAGCCGTACCATGAGAACTGTCAAGACCTGAGGGAGACAAGGTTTGCAGAACAGTGCCTTGCTCATGACAATTGTACAATGAAACTTGGAGGTTTTATAAAATGGAACTTGTAACGATTGTACAAACAAGAAACAGAAGACCATTTGGTCCCTTGAGCCTGATCTGCCATGAGACATTAAGACCGTGGCTGATAGTCTCAGATCCACATTCTCACCTGTGCCTGAATATGCCTACCCTGTGTGGAACTGTGCTGATATGCAGTGTTGCATTAATGCGGAGAGTGATTTGGATGCTTGCGGGTTGTAAGATGCATCTTTGTTGTAGTGGCTATTCAAATTGAAGTGTAACTTCCCATTTGCAGCATAGTTTTGCCTGTTAATTCATGTTTAAATTTGTTGCTTCTAATCTCTGCTAAAGCAAGAATTACAAAAAGTGAGATCTTGTTTGATATTGACTTCTTCATTTGTGTGTGGCTGTATGCCTTTGGGGTGGGGCGGAGGGATGTTTAATGGTTTAGAGTTTCCCCTAAAGAATTCATAACAATCATTAAAATAGGGAATTAAATTCCTTATTGGTACAAATTAAAAAAAACAAATAAACTGAAAATGCTTTTAATGACAGTTGATTATTCCACTAAAAATACATTGAATGAAGAAGAGAAAGAAGGCAAAGTTTTTTTAATGCTGTCACTGGGGGATAATACTGTTTTGTGATTCACAAGTTAGCATAATAGGCAGTTATATTTCCAGTTAGGCAACAAGATTATAGGTGGTATGAGATTGTTTAACCTTATGCCAGGAAACAAAATTTAATTATCTTGGAAACATTTGGCAAGAAAATAATTTGCCTCCACCACTATTTCATGTTACAGTAGTGCTACAGAACATTTATTGATAAGTCCCTTAAATATTATAGCACAATTAACACATAAATAAAATTACTTTTCAGAACCATTTTCAATATATCCCTGAGGCAATATAAACACTTACTCTAACTCAAGCTTTACTAGGATTTGAAAACTATTATGCAATACCTCTGAACCATAACTTTTATCATTCAAGAAGGTTGGTCAGATCCTGTATTCTTTACAACTTTTATCTTGTCTATGCAGTGATATATGTTTCTTCACCGGAGTTGCAGAAGTAAATATTACAGAGGAAATTTATCCTTTGGGATCTATTTACAACAATGTTCACTCAGCAACTGAAGGAATAATCGAGGAGAAAAGCATGGCTGCATTTAAGGCAAATCTGCATAAACAGATGAAAGAGAAAAGAATAAACGGAAATCTTCAGAGGGTTAGATGAAGTATGATGGAAAATGATTCATGTCTCCCCCATGAAGGAAATCACAACCCATCAGCATTAGACAACTTCTTCCAAAACCACAGCCACTTTCTTTGAGGTGCACAAGGGCAGCAGATACATGGGAGTTCCCCTCCAGCCACTCACCATCCTGATTTGTAAATATGTTGTTGTTCCTTAACGTCACTGGGTAAAAAAATCCTAGAATTCCCTCTGTAAGGTCACTGTGTTTCCATGCACAGCACATGGACGCAGTGATTCAAGAAGGTAGCTCACCATCACCATTTCAAGGAGAAATAGGGATGGGCAATAAACGCTGGGCCATCTCACAACACTCTAGATGAGAAGGTCCATGGGTGAGCTTCTCAACTCACTACAAATTAAAGCCCTTCAGTGCTCAATTGATAGCAATTTAGCTAGGAGCCTCAACTTGTTGTTAAACACCAAAGATTAAAGACTGATCGGAGTCCAGCTATATATCTTTCTAGTCAAAATTTTATTTCAACGTACACATTGTAAAACTCTGACAGCATTGATTTCCTGTTCCACTGTCAGTCAAGTTCCCATCCAACTAGCCCTCAGGCAACCCTACCAATGAGATGATAACACTTGGGAAAGGTGGTTAATTGCCTGGTTAGAGGACTATCAAGACCAAAGTACAGAAATAATACAAAAGTAGAATGGCTTGAAGGATGCCTGTAACTTAGTGAGAGAAGAATTAAGTAAAGTATGCATGCAGTCTTTAAAATATAACTCAAAGTTTGTAAAAAGTCTCAAACATTTTGGTGCTCTTTACTGTGGTTAATGTTGCATGACCACAATGACAACTTGCACTAATATGACAGCTTTAGCATACAAAACAGCACACTAAGGCAAGACATCACTGCTTTTTCAACTTTTTCTGACCAATTAATGTACACTAAACACCAGCAACACCGCCAACACAACCCCCTCCCCAACATACACACACACATTTAAAGTACTTGGAATGACTTTGTACATGAAATAAAGGTTTCTGACAGTGAAAGAAGCTATAATAATATACGGTACATAGAAATTATCATGAAAAGGTTTATTAGGTTGCAAGTCATTCTTTATGGTGCTTAGCTGGAGATTTATCTCTATCCTGGTGGCACTGTTTTGTCTGTAGTTTTGCATCATTGCGTTTCACAGGCACTGGGACTTTCACATCAGTGACTGGTTGAATTGTCTTCACAACAAAGGCTCATTTGATGTTAACAAGCATGTTCTATTGGCCAGTTGGCCATGGTTACCAGCCTCTGTTTGTATCATTAATATCTAAGCCGTGAAATCAATAGGTTCACATCGGCAGAAAACAATACTGCTTTAAAATAATTTGGCCAGCTTGATTAATCAGTCAGCCACCCTTTCAAACACATTGTCTGACAGAGAGTGACAGCTGAACTTGGCTTCTGCCTTGATGTGTGCATTCAGTAAAACAGTTATGCCATGGGCAGTTCAGTATTATACCACTACTCTTCTTACGTTCATTTTCTCCGAGCTAACATGATGGATACATTGATCATGCTCACGCAACCAGTTCTCCCCATTCTCTCCCTCCCAGTCCGATAACCATTACAGTTTTGTAGCAGCCAGTGATGAAATCTCGAACTCCTTTGTTTATAACAGCCATTTTGGCAATTAATGTCCAACCATGAGAATGATCAGACTGCAACCAATTAATTCATAAATTTGATAATGCTTAACTACCGACATCAAATCAACCAATGATAGTTGTAACTCATCTTGAGTCAGGGGTTAATCAGTTTTCATTTTATAGTAATAGGCCATTTGGCCCATCAAGCCAGCTCCGCCATTCATTATGATCGTGGCTGATCTATCCATCGTCTCAGCTCCTCCTACCTGTATTATCCCCATAGCCCCTAATTCCCCTAGTTTAAATTGCATTGCATAGATTTGAACATGAAAATGAGCGAATACTGCATTGGTAGAGGCAATGTCTTTTTGGTCAGGGGAAAATCTTATCAGGCTCCCTGCAGCATGCCTTATGGTGGTATGAGTAGCAGAATCAGGCAAGATATTTGGAAAGTCCCATCTAAAGGATGAAATCATCTGGCTGCACCTGGCTCCCTCTTTTCTCAAGTGGCGTGGCAAGATTTTTGCGAGTTCCCAAAGTATGCTCATCATTGCTTACAAACCACCTTTTTAACAGCCTATTTCACTGCACGCTGTGTTCTCATCAAACTTGCCATATAAGCTAGCTACTGGGAAAAACTCAGCTTGGAAACCAGCACAAGTCCTTGGTGAGTGCAGCTCACTATTTACTCTAAAAGTCCTTGATGTTGGACACAGGGCACCAACATCTCACTGCATGTTCCATGTGCAGCAGCCCCACCTACCTTGCATCCATGGGCATTGACATCTGTCATGTGGCAGCATCCCTGAACCTCTTACAGAAGACTTCTGGACTTCAATTATGCTGGACGTCAGGGCTGCATTGCCAACTACCATAGTAATGCTGCAGCAAAGACAGGCTGTGACTTTGGGCTAAAGGTCAAGAAAGTGAGGACTGCTGATGCTGGAGATCAGAGTCAAAAGGTATGGTGCTGGAAAAGCACAGCAGGTCAGACAGCACCTGAGGAGCAGGAGAATCAACATTTCGAGCATAAGCTCTTCATCGTAAATGTAGGGGTGGGGGCAAGGAGGCTGAGAGATAAATGGGACAGGGAATGGGGCTGGGGGGGAAGGTAACTGGGAGTGCGATAGGTAGATGAAGGTGGGGAGTGATGGTGAATAGTTGGAGTGGAGGGTGGAGCAGATAGGTGGTAAGAAAGATGGACAGGCAGGACAGTAACACAGCGCTCTTTACTTGCTGCAATGGTGCCATACATTCTGAATCTACTTGGATGTTTACACCCTGTCTTTATGCACGTTGCCCTCTCAGCCGGAGATGCCAGATTCATATTACTGCTGCCTTGCTGTGCCATTTAGCACAGACCCAAAGCCAGGACCATTAACACCTTTGTCAGCAGATCTCTGTCCAATCAAGAGGACAGCATTGCTGAAGGGATCCCAGCACACTAAGTCAAGGACAGCCTTTGATAGTAGTCCAGGCCTGCTCAGACTGGCCAAAGTCAGGATCCTCTACTCATAAGGGGTGAAAAGCCGTACATCAGGCAGCATACTCGCTGTCTTCATTGTTTCTGACCTATTGTGGGTTATTTTCTTCATGGAATGAGAAATATTTTTTAGATTTGATTAGATTACTTACAGTGTGGAAACAGGCCCTTCAGCCCAACAAGTCCACACTGACCCTCCAAAGAGCAACCCACCCAGACCCATACCCCTATATTTACCCCTTCACCTAACACTACGGGCAATTTAGTATAGCCAATTCACCTGCACATTTTTGGACTGTGGGGGGAAACTGGAGCACCCGGAGGAAACCCACGCAGACACGGAGAGAATGTGCAAACTCCACGCAGACAGTTGCCTGAGGCGGGCATTGAACCCGGGTCTCTGATGCTGTGAGGCAGCAGTGCCACCCATAATGGGCATTACAGGAGATGAAAGTGAGTGGCATAGTTGTCACTGTTGGTGCAGATGTTGGTGCACATTTCCTGAGTGAGTGAGTAGGTCAGGCAGAGGATCATATCGGATTTGTGATGTCTCAGGTTGGGGTGAATGAGGGTGAGTGAGTCAAGGTGTTGTAAGTAATAGTGAGAGTGACAGAGCAGGAGTCTTAATAGGATGTGGGTGGAATAGCAGATACAGAGTGAGTGTGAGATATTAGGGAGAAAGTGGTGGTGAAAACAGAAGTTGCTGGAAAAGCTCAGTAGGTCTGTGAAGAGAAATCAGAGTTAACGTTTCGGGTCTGGTGACACTTCCTCAGAACCCATTTCTCTTCACTGATGCTGCCAGACCTGTTGAGCTTTTCCTGAAACTTCTGTTTTTATCTCTGATTTACTGCAATTCTTTTGGTGTTTATGAAGTGGTGGCACTTATCCTGGTGGAGTGGAGGTTAATGACCTTCTTCGTACAGTACTGTGCATTCCTGCAGGGTACAGAGACTGCTCTAACCCTGGTGGCAACCTTGGACCAGACGGGCACGGTCTGGTGTCACCTCTGTTGGTCCTGAGGAAAGAGGAAGTCCCAGATCTGCACTGCACCTTTCAGCAAGAACTCCATCAAAATTGGCCTTCCTCCTGTTTAGAACTTTAACATTTAGATCTGGTCTACCCTTTTTCATTGCTTTCTTGAAAAGAATATAGGTTGTTATGCTATAACATATATTTTGTGAATGTGAGTTCACTGTAACGCAGTTGACGAATTGGGGACTTTGTTTCGAAAGCATAAACTTTTAAAACGTGCGTTGGCTCTAACAGAATTACGTCACCAACACTTTAAGCTCTGTCTCTAAAGCACCATTTTTCTACAACGGGGTTGCACAAGAATGTAACCATTGCATTATAGAAGAACTGACTTTAGAATTATGGTAACTACCCTCAAAGTGCTCCCCCACTGATATCTCAGTCACTGTCCTGCCTTGTTTCCCAAGAGTAGGTTCAAATTTTGCACCTTCTCTACTAGGTACATCCACATACTGAATCAGAAAATATTCTTGCACACATTTAACAAATTCCTCTCCATCCAAGCCCTTAACACTATGACAGTCCCTGTCTATCTTTGGGAAGTTAAGATGCCCTATTATTCTTACAGATAACTGAGATCTCCTTACAAACTTCCCACTGACTAAAATGATCATCCCAATTTCATTGGCTATTAAGCATTTTGGGATATCCTGAAGATGTGAAAGACACTATATAAATGCAAGCTCTTTCTTTCCTTGCAGTGAACAAGGTGGCATCATCAGTCATGTCAGTAGTTATCAGCTGACACTTGGCCAGTCATTTATTTGAAAACCTACTTCCAGCATAGCAACGATAAGTTACTGAAAGACCCCCATTTATTCAGAAAATATGATTCCTAATTCAATGGCTTTTCTTACTTTCCATTTTAATGCTTACAATATTATAATGCAAGGCGACAGAATGTGGTAGAAAATATGATAACATTATCACATCTACCATTTTATTAAGCAGTATAATGCTCAGTTATAGCTAAAGGAAAGCATTATCTATTTTTAAAAACTTAGACGAATAATTTATAGCATACTGAATGTTATTGCTGCAGAGTTTGCTAGCATAAGGTATTCATTCATATACAAGTGACTACTTTGGAAAGCAAAGTAAGGCCCATTGATTAGTATTGTTGTATCTTTATTTTCAGCCAGGCTTCGAGATTTTTGAGAAATTCTTTCAAAGAATGCCTTTGGTGTGTTAAATTACCCAATTATTCCACTCACAAGCTTTTAATATAATTTCCTGCGCTGCAATTATTCCTGACTAGGTAATTGGGTAAAGATACCAGAAACAATAAGTTAATACCAAATTCCAGACAGCATGCTTGCAGCTTTCAATAAATCAGAGAGCATCGTTTTGCCATGGAGTGCATGGTGAGAATATTTACCTCAGAAAAAGTTTCTGTCTCTTCCTCAAACAAAGCAACATTCTCAGAATCACACTTGCTGACCTATTTCCAGTATTATGTAAGTAGAATTTGAAAAGTGGTGACACTTTGATTTTAACCTGAAAAAAATTAAGTGTTGCCAGTGAAACCAGGGACTCTTCAATGTGACTGCAAACTGAAAGCTTTCTGAATAGCTTTCCCTCGTGTACAGACAGACAGGAACAGGGGGTGGCTATTTGTTCCCTTGAAGATGTACTGTTGTTCAGATGGGAAGAAATTGGTCCCAGTCCAACAACTTTTACAGGTCCCACACTCCCCAGAATTGGACACAAAGCCTCAAGAATCTAAATTTTTCCCTCCCACACCATCCCTTCAGACATAATTTCATTTATTCCATTTTCCTATTCCTAACTTTGCTATTATGCACCATTGGGAATACTCATGAGATTACTAGCTTTGAGGTTCTACTTTTAAATTCATTAATTAATTCCCTATAATCTGCTGGCAGGTCCCCATACCCCTCTTTATCTATGCTGTTGATATAATGCGGTCATCGACATAGATCATAACCTCTGTTGTTCCTTTCAGAATAATCTGCAGCCCCTCAGTGGCAATCCTTGATCCTAACACCAGGGAGGCAACATTCATCTTGGTGTCACTCATTTGGCTCCAGAAATATCTATCTATTGCACTTACAATAGAATTCCCCCATCAGTTTTGCTCTTGTAATCTTATAGCAGTGTCAGTTTACCAGGCAAGGCCAGGAAAAACACCACCCTGCTGGGAGATGTTGAATATGGGGTGGAAGGAAGGGGTAGCTGTCAAGACGGTTTGGGAATCAGCAAGTGACGGCACAGTTAGGAAGGGTGTGAGTAGTAAGTGCCCATAAAAGGGACAGGTCAGTCGCTACAAAAGGGGGAAGGGGAATGAGAAAGGAGAAACATGTTGCTGCAAAGGAGAAGATGGAATAAGGCTGCCAAGGGGAGTGAACAATTTTAAACCTGTCAAAGAAATGCTCAGCTAACTGGGAGCCAGGAAAAGTTGAAGTTACTAAAGTATTGAATTTTTTGCAAATTAATAGGCTCTTTGTGAAGTGTCTGTCAGTTATTTTTTAAGAATCGTTTTTTTCACAAGAATGCTCAGCCAACTTGCGAGACAGTAGGCAAATATACGCCGATTTTGTTTTTCAACTCAGGCAAGGATTTCACTCTTTCTCAATTTATACGAGTGTATTCCAATGTGAAGTAAAACTGGTGATCAAAATGATTGTTGGAAATGGAGAAGTTAAAAATATGCCTGTTCTGGAATGACCGTGTGCATTCTTAATTGATTGTGTAGGCTGTCTACATAATATTCTGAACATGTACTACACCTCACCCTAACTTGAGAACTGAAAGTGTACATATCAATGGGATCATTAGCATCTCATTTACCAGTCCTTCTTTGTGAGAAAATCATTTAACAACAGTGGTTACTTATCTCCCCGTATTTCCATCTACTTTTAAAGCACCAAATCACATTCTTGGATAAAGTACCTGTCATCCTCTGATATATCCCTCACTGTAGTGACTATTCATTGTGGCAGAATAAGTGCCAACCAGCTACTTGATGGTGAACACATCAAAGAGAGAGAGTAAAATAAGACCAAGCTTCAGTTATCCTGATGCACCCCTTTTTCATTTATCTTCAGCAGATATCCTTCCCAGTATTACAATTGGTTGTGAGAATTCACCAGGATCTTTCCAGCCCTGAGTCAATAATCATGGATCCACCATTCCAAGCATAGATCATATCTGGTTTGGGACCTTCAGTTACTCACAATCTTATGTTTTATTGCCCAACTGAAATTGCTAATTAGCCACAACTGAGGTAGCACTCATTCCAATTTAACCGCAGCACTGATTTTATAGAAACTACCCTACGCAACCACATACAATCCAGATGAAAATGTTTCACTTCTATATATTTAGTCAATAAGTATCCACTATCATTGTGTTTCTCACCAAGTTCTGGAATACCAGATTGAATTTTCAGACACAGAACATATTAGTGCAGCTTTTTAAGGTTTTTGCTCAGCAGCTCCAAGTGGAATGATTTCTTAAAATGTTGTCTTGTCATTAAGTTGAGCTGATCATTGAACACAGTTTGACAGCAGCAAACATGATAGTCACCCTCAGGCAAAAGTATTTTGCCACATTCGTAAAAAAGAAAATGCCAGTCAGTGGCACGGTGGTTCAGTGATCAGCACTACTGCCTCACAGCACCAGGGACCTGGGTTCAATCAGAGCCTTGGGTGACACATTGTCCCCGTGTCAGCGTGGGTTTCCTCTGGATGCTCCAGTTTCCTCCCACAGTTCAAAGATGTGCAGGTCAGGTGGATTGGCCACGCTAAATTACCCATACAGTGTAGCTTAGATGGATTAGCCGTGGGTTAGGGGGATGGAGTGAGTCTGAGTGGAATGCTCTTCGGAGAGTCAGTGTGGTCTTGTTGGGCCGAATGGCCTGTTTCCACACTGTAGGGATTCTATAAATGCACACAAGCTGAAGCCCTGCAATTTTAGATATTTTTAATCAACTTGGCCAGATGTTGTATGACACACCACTGATGCAAATTGGACTTCTGGCTTAGAGTCAGGGTCACTACCACAATACCAAAAGAGCTCTAGCCCTGCATTTTGACTAACTGAGCTGATTTGATGATGAGCAGTTCATTATTATGGAATCATACTTTCCCATCTCAAATGCTGGCCTCTCCATGAATAGAATTTTATTCAATTCATTTGTGAGATGTGAGCTTTGCTGGGAAAGTCAGCATATATTATCCATTCTTAATTGCTAAATGCTTCATCCTTACAATGTCTGGCTGGGCTGTTCCCAAAGAAAAATATAATTAGACAATGAAAACCCTGTTTTTATGATGGTTGCTATACTTCCATTGGATTTAGGTGAAAGTGAGGACTGCAGATGCTGGAGATTACAGTTGAGAGAGTGGTGCTGGAAAAGCACAGCAGGTCAGGCAGCATCCGAGGAGCAGGAGAATCGACGTTTCAGGTTCCTGATGAAGGGCTTATGTCCGAAATGTTGATTCTCCTGCTCCTCAGATGCTTCCTGACCTGCTGTGTTTTTCCAGTACCACACTCTCAACCTCCACTGGATTTGTATCAATTGAGAGCCCCATCATTAGGTGAATAGTTAGCAAGACTAGATTGTGGGTTATGAAGTTCCTATTGCTTTCATGTAGTTATCTTCCTGTGATACAAGTGAACAACATTAGAACTAGGAGCAAAAGGAGGCCATTCAGCCTCTCAAGCCTTCCCTGCCACTTCACATGATCATAGCTGATCTCATTTTGGTCTAACTTCACTTTCCTGCCCATTCCCCATAGTGCTTTAACCTGTTACTAATTAGAAATCCATCTAGCTCCTCCTTAAGTGTCCCAGCATCCATCACACTCTGGGGTGAATTCCACAGATTCATTTCCCTTTGAGAGAGGTAATTCCTCCTCAACTCTGTTGATAAATTAAATAACGTGATACCTATTGCTACGAAATGAAAACATGCCAAAAACACAAGAGCCTCTGTGCAGGAACATCTCGATTCTTGTGCGTCTCATACTACATGCCGATACGTACATTAGCTGGCTTTTTGTATCTTGTAATCTCATTTGACAGCACAATTGGCATACAAAGCATGTGAGGATCAATAGCCCAAGACTCATTACATGACCATTGGCTTACTAACTACATAGTTTTAAACATTTTTAGTCCATTTGACATTTCTTATTTCCACTTCAGAGCACATGTGATATTGGATAGGGAAAGACAATTGGTTCAGAAATCATAAGGAATAAAAGTGCCTTTTAGAGATCTGGATGTTGGGAACAAAAATTGAGATCTGCTGCTGTTAATTGATATGGCCACAAACATAGGTTTCACAGCATTCGACTATTTGAGAAATTGCAAGGCATTTTGTTGTCCCTGTTGGAAAGAGAATAAATGTAAAGTTCGCTTGTAAATGTGATTTCTGTGTTATGATACTGTTACCATTTTAAAGTTGGTAAAAACATCCTATCTCCCTTAGGCTCCCTGTTGATTGGAATGGAGAATAACTCAATAATGTTCAACTATTGCAGGTTGCTTCCTAAACTGTTCTCAAAATCCCATCAGCATTAAAGCTACCTGCCTTTAATAAAGCTGATATCTCTGTCAGATTTCCATGGGAGGTTTCACCCAATATCT
This sequence comes from Hemiscyllium ocellatum, assembly GCF_020745735.1. Classification (NCBI taxonomy): domain Eukaryota; kingdom Metazoa; phylum Chordata; class Chondrichthyes; order Orectolobiformes; family Hemiscylliidae; genus Hemiscyllium; species Hemiscyllium ocellatum. The sequence goes on along the minus strand of NC_083422.1, from coordinate 58,108,253 downwards.
TCCTCCAGTAGCATCTGTTGTTTTCAATCTTTTAAAGCTTTACGCCTACAGCTACAATTCTAACGGGAATTTTCAGGGTTCCTTTTCTCCATATGTATGGAGATATGATAAAAGAAATGCCAGTCTCAAGGGTTTAATAGAACACACAGAAGTGATCTGTGGGCAGGCTAGATAAAAGACTGGTTTTCAATTACATGCTGGTAAGAAGGGAATTGTACATTCAAATTAAGCAATCCATCTGATATCCTTAACGTGCCTGCAGTCATCCTCTCCCTGAGATAGAACAGAATGATATTGGAGCTGATGTTTTGAATAAATACAAACAAGGAAATACTGGCATGTGCAGCGTATCCATCCAGGCCAAATGTTCAGATTTTTTTTTATCTTCTTTTAAAAAATCGGTATAGTCTAGTGATATTAATTTAAAACACTGGATTCATGGTATATTGGAGTTGGTTGATGGAGCAATGATTACATGGAGCTATCAACTTAACAGTCTACATATTCCTGAGTTTTAACCTTTCAGGATATCCACATATTTTCTTCCAGATGTCATGTAAAGAGTGATTTTCTGTAAACTGACTTGTCTGTCACAAACATCAATAAGGGAAACTCAAGGATTTGCAAAACCAATCATTTAGGTTATTCCTTGTTTCAGAAAATCTTGACTCGCATCTCTTGTTTTGTGAAGCTTTGAATGAAGTATCATTACAGAGTTAATCATCCTCGAGATTGCAAAAAAAACCTATATTGCAAATGTACACAGCTTGATCAGGTGTGAAGGTTATGAAATCAAAGTGGGTAGATGGAGCTAAGCTATAATTCAGCTATGATCAGACTGACTGGTGGAAAAGATGACCTCCTCCTGCTTAAATATAAACCGAAAGGCAGGTGATTTTCAGGTGAGCAAAGCCTCTGGAATGAGAGACACTGGCAGGAGGAAGGAACAATTCCAACATTCATTTGAAAACAGCATGGATTATAACAGCCCATTGGGACAGGTCCAAAATGCAGCATCAGATCTTGAACCAGAAAGCAGGTTCAGGAGACCGGAGGCCAGAACTAGAGAGGCCACATATCAGAGGTTCCAGGAGGGCAAGAGACAACAAGCTGGAGGGCAGAGCCCAGGGAAAAGATACATTTCAATGGTGGTAGAGGCTTAGGGAGCTCCAAAAAACATGCATGATATCATGTGAGAAATGGCATTAAAACAAATCTTATGATGCTAAAGGAGATTACATGCTCCATTAATTTATCAACATTAAAGCAGAACAACATTAAACAAGGCAATTTACTCCAGCAATAAAAACAAAGCTGCTGGGACAAAGCTCTAACCGTGTTAGTAGGTAGCTATTTGAGCTTTCTGCAGGTACAACATGTTCAAATCATGTGTCCTCCTCTACTTCATAGTAAAAAATGATCACAATACTAGATGGAATGCATCAAGTTTCAGGTGCTTGTGTTTGAAGGTGGGTAATCAGTCCAAGTTAAGCAAACGTAGCACATTGGAGGCACTTTTGTTTTTTGTACAAAGGAGGCGCCCGCAGCTCTGGATTTGTAAAGCCCATGTTTCCTGTTGGCCACTGAGACTTTGTTAAATTCATAGAAGGTAATGCCTTTGCTGAGACAACAGTGCTGCATAGAGAGATCCTGTGCTAGATTCTGCCATATCAGAGATATTTAAGTGCTTGTGCAAAACCTTCAGAATGTCCTTTGGAGCCTTGGTCTGGTGTTCACGTGAACTCTTCCCTTTGACCAGCTCATTGTTGAAGAGCTTTACTAGCAAGAACTCAGAATCATGGAATTGTTACAGAGCAGAAGGAAGCTATTCTGCCCGGTGCGCCTGTACTAGCCTGTTAAGCCAGCAGCATTCCCTCATGCAAATCTCTTGCTTTCTCCCCCATACCATTGCATACTACCTTTTTTATCCAAATAGTCATTTAATACCCTCTCAAATACCCCTACCACATTTCCAGCCGGTGTATTCACAGCCTAACTACTCACTGAGTGAAAAAAAAATGTTTTGCTCACTTCACCCTTGCTTTTTTTGTTACAAACCACTTCAAATCTATGCCCCTCTCGTTTTTTTATCAGGCATTCTGGCCTGATGGGTCCTACCCATCTTATTGAGATCTCTCCAACAGAATACGAATGTGAAGCATGACAGTACCGAAGAATGTTTCGGTATTAGGAAGCTTCTCTTGATATCTGGCTACTGTGCATGTTCGGAATGCACTATACAATTGTGAGATCCGTCAACTGAGAAGCGTGTGCTATAGTGTTCTGAATTACAATAAAAAGGGGAACGAGACTGAGGTCTTGTATCAACATCTCACAGTTTGTGCCTCTTGAAGTTCTATCAATATAATTAAAAAAGCTCCATTTCAGTTGGATATTACTTTTTTAATCATGGAGCAAAAATCAGCTTTAAATTATAGATCGGTGAAGCTGTACAGCAACAAAAGCACTGCAGGAACCATACACATAGAAATAGGGAGATAAAGCAACAAAGAAATGTAAAAGAAATTCAAGTTTAATGACAATGGCCACAAAAATAGATCACTGTAATAACCTTCTGGATATTCAGAAATATATTATATAAATGCAAATTATTTCTCTGAGTAGGCTTGCGCAACCAAAACTGTTAGTCAAATCACATGGGTTTTTTCTGCTCATACTTCTTCCAAGTAATTCCATTGTTGATATTTTCAGCAAAAAAAACTCAACAAACATTCAAAAAGCCCACATGAATTGATGTTAATTGCCTAATTACAAAGTGCCTGTGGCAGGTTTTTGTAAAATTTCACGTTCAGACCATGTCCCAAGAGGAAGGAACAAATTAAACTTCACAAAGAAGGAGAAACTAATAAATGCAGATGGGACAATAAACAGTGGCTTGGAACAAACCCACTGAATAACCACAAAGAAGCATCCAAAGAACGCCTCCTCAGCTTCATTCTGATGTAATAGTTTGGATATTTGAGTTTTTCCGTCTCTCCTAAATGTAATAAAGGAAACTTTACTCATTAATAAGTTGCAACTTTGCAAGTCACAGCTTTGTACAGCACTAGAACACTGTCAGCAGGATACCATCATTGTTAGTTTTCAATTTTGTTTTAAATTGCAAGTGCTGTTAGAGCTCTGAAATGGACTCGTGTGTGCACTATGCACATTTGTCGAGCAAACCCTGCACTGGTGAAGGCACTAAAGAATAAGTGAAAGAGAAGCATGTTGGGCGGATATATCAATTGAGGCATTCAAGAGGGCATTGGATGATTGTGTGCATAGAAATAGAGTGCAGGGAAATGGGGAAAAGACAGGAGATTGGCACGAGGTAATAGAATCAGAATAGTCATGATGGGCTAAATGGCCTTAATCTGCAACATATTAAATCTGTGATTCTGTGATCATGGCATCCAACGCATGCAAAGCTGGTTGGTTAGCAGCTATGCCATTTTGAAGACCAACCTGACTAGACACATTATTCTGGATCAGTGGTGCTTGAATAGCACAGCAGTTCAGGCAGCATCCAAGGTGCAGCAAAATCGACGTTTCGGGCAAAAGCCCTTCATCAGGAATAAAGGCAGTGAGCCTGAAGCGCGGAGAGATAAGCTAGAGGAGGGTGGGGGTGGGGAGAAATTAGCATAGAGTACAATGGGTGAGTGGGGGAGGAGATGAAGGTGATAGGTTAGGGAGGAGGGTGGAGTGGATAGATGGAAAAGAAGATAGGCAGGTAGGGCAAGTCCGGACAAGTCATGGGGAAATGCTGAGCTGAAAGTTTGGAACTAGGGTGAGGTGGGGGAAGGGGAAATGAGGAAACTGTTGAAGTCCACATTGATGCCCTGGGGTTGAAGTGTTCCGAGGCGGAAGATGAGGCGTTCTTCCTCCAGGCGTCTGGTGGTGAGGGAGCGGTGGTGAAGGAGGCCCAGGACCTCATGTCCTCGGCAGAGTGGGAGGGGGAGTTGAAATGTTGGGCCGTGGGGCAGTGTGGTTGATTGGTGCGGGTGTCCCGGAGATGTTCCCTAAAGCGCTCTGCTAGGAGGCGCCCGGTCTCCCCAATGTAGAGGAGACTGCATCGGGAGCAACGGATACAATAAATGATATTAGTGGATGTGCAGGTAAAATTTCTGGATTAGTGGTGCTGGAAACACACAGCAGTTCAGTTCTGGACATTATGACCACACCTCCAAGGGTGGTGAGATTCGAAGCTGGACCTTCTGACCCAGTAGTAGGAGCACCATCACAGTGCAATAATGGCCTTCATTTGAAACTCAATGTTCTACCTAACACTTCTCTCAATCCTGCACAGCCGATCATGCACTTAGGAACAGAATCCCCAAAACCTCTCCCCACCACTTCATCACCACTATTTAACATTCTTTCTAGGCTAGTTGCTAATCGATTTAGTCTATCTACTCTAATGATTTCACACATACTTGGTGCTTTCTATAATTATTTAAAATTTTCACAGGTGTAGTGTAGCAAGTGATGAAGCTCTTTTTACAGATTCCAAGGCTTATATACAAACCAATTGCTCCCTGAACACGGGGTATGCAATAATGCGTTGTGGCTGGAATACAGAATGACTCAGAGAATAGACAGATGTCATACAGAGCATGAAGAACTGTTGGACTGTGCAGGACAAAGAGGAAGAATGAGGGAGCAGAATAGCTCTCAGCAGGAGGTAATAGCTGCTGAAAAGTATTCAGGAAATAATTCCCCAGTTTGAATCTCAGTGCAGAACAATGTTTGGAATCTAATGGTCAGGGAGACAGCAGGTCTGGAAGTGGAGAGGCAACTTAATCAGACAGGCTGATGGTGTCCCCACACCTTATCACCTTCTGGTCACCACCGAAACTAAGTTTTGGATGGGAATACCCAAGCACAGATATTGCTGAGAAAAGGCATATTTTGTTGAGGCTTTTCACCTTGACCTCGTCTGGATATTTTGCAATAATACAAGTTTAAAAGAAAAACAACATTTACGCTGCACAAGAGGAGACTGCTGATTGGTTAGAAAGTGAACATGATGTCCCGCGCCTGTTTTAACTCAACAAAATAGGTAGCAACCATTTGGTGGTTTATTTCTCAGGACAATTCCCCGATCAATCAAAGTCAACCTGCTGAGTTTAAAACTTAAACAAAGCCTAGTTTTTAACTTTTCCTTGCATTTGTATTCTCGCAAATATCCTGATGAGTGCAAGACAAAAAGTATCTTTTTTAGCAAAACAACTACAGTGTTCTATCTTTATAATTTTATAGGAGAAGCAAATCTTCCTGCCAAGTGCAAAATGATGGGGCAAAAAAACTTTGTTAATAGGAACCTGGCATAGTTGCTATCCATGAATTAATGTGGTTAAAATGTTTTACAACTGAATAATTTTCTAGTCAAGGTGCATGCATGAGAACAGCACTCATGCAAGATGCTAAATTCAACTGTTGTGGCCCGGAGATCATCCCATTCTCCACCAAAGTTTGGAAGTTGTAAACACTTTGTATGGTTGGTTGCTATTCAATAAATAAGTTAGCATAGAAAAGATTTCTAGGACTATACATTCAAATCCACACTACAACTTTTGTTATGACAATGATGCATCAGACATCACAAAGATCATCTGAGGCTATGATCATGTATCCTACAGATCGAAAATCCAAAAGGCATACTTCAAAACTGGAATGTACACTGGAGACCAAAGAGGAAGTAGGTTTATACATCGCATCTGAAGAAACTCCTACAGTTTTGGATGTAGTAACAAAACATAGCTTATAAAAATGTTTTATTAATCCATTTTGGATTGATTCTAGTTTTGTCCTGCATGATGCTTACTATGTTTTTATGCTTTGTTTCTATAAATAAACTGAAAATACTAGTTTAGTCTCAATAAAGTGACTGAGCATCTAACATTTTGAGATCTACATTGACAACAGCTGCATGTGGACTCCAATTTCTTTTTAAATAAGAAATTTAATATGAACAAGGTAAATATTTTCAGCTGGGACTGCCAAGTTTCAAATATGGAACAAATGAAGCAAATTTCAATTTGTCAGTAGATGAGTCTGGTTAGAGCCATTGTTATTATAATCATTGGGGCAATGTCTAAAGTGGAGTTACGGTACCCTTCCAAAGCTATTAGAGTTATAGAGATGTGCAGCATGGAAACAAACCCTTCGGTCCAACCTGTCCATGCCGACCAGATATCCCAACCCAATCTTGTCCCACCTGTCAGCACCCGACTCAGATCCCTCCAAACCCTTCCTATTCATATGCCCATCGAAATGCCTCTTAAATGTTGCATTTGTACCAGCCTCCACCACTTCCTCTGGCAGTTCATTCCATACACATAGCACCCTCTGCATGCAAATGTTGCCCCTTAGGTCTCTTTTATATCTTTCCCCTCTCACCCTAAACCTGTGCCCTCTAGTTCTGGACTCCCCGACCCCAGGGAAAAGACTTTGTCTATTTATCCTATCCATGCCCTCATAATTTTGTAAACCTCTATAAGGTCACCCCTCAGCCTCCGATCTCCAGGGAAAACAGCCCCAGCTTGTTCAGTCTCTCCCTGCAGCTCAGATCTTCCAATCCTGGCAACATCTTTGTAAATCTTTTCTGAACCCTTTCAAGCTTCACAACATCTTTCCGATAGGAAGGAGACCAGAACTGCACACAATATTCCAACAGTGGCCTAACCAACATGACCTCCCAACTCCTGTACTCAATACTCTGACCAATAAAGGAAGCATACCAACCACTTTCTTCACTATCCTATCTATCTGCGATTCCACTTTCAAGGAGCTATGAACCTGCACTCCAAGGTCTCTTTCTTCAGTAACACTCCCTAGGACTTTCCATTAAGTGTATACGTCCTGCTAAGATTTGCTTTCCCAAAATGAAGTACCTCGCATTTATCTGAAATAAACTTCTCAGCCCATTGGCCCATCTGGTCAAGATCCTGTTGTAATCTGAGGTAACCCTCTTTGCTGTCCACTACATCTCCAAGCTTGGTGTCATCTGCAAACTTACTAACTGTACCTCTTATGCTCGCATCCAAATCATTTATGTAAATGACAAAAAGTAGAGGACCCAGCACCAATCCTTGCGGCATTTGACTGGTCACAGGACTCCAGTCTGAAAAACAACCCTCCACCACCACCCTCTGTCTTCTACCTTTGAGCCAGTTTTGTATCCAAATGGCTAGTTCTCCCTGTATCCCATGAGATCTAACCTTGCTAATCAGTCTCCCGTGGGGAACCTTATCGAACGCCTTACTGAAGTCCATATAGATCACATCTACTGCTCTGCCTTCATCAATCTTCTTTGTTACTTCTTTAAAAAACTCAATCAAGTTTGTGAGACATGATTTCCCACGCACAAAGCCATGATGACTATCCCGAATCAGTCCTTGCCTTTCCAAATACACGTACATCCTGTCCCTCAGATTCCCTTCAACAACTTGCCCACCACCAAGGTCAGGCTCACTGGTCTATAGTTCCCTGGCTTGTCCTTACTGCCCTTCTTAAACAGTGGCACCATGTTTGCCAACCTCCAGTCTTCCGGCACCTCACCTGTGACTATCAATGATACAAATATCCCATCAAGAGGCCCAGCAATCACTTCTCTAGCTTCCCACAGATTTCTAGGGTACACCTGATCAGGTCCTGGGGATTTATCCACTTTTAACCGTTTCAAGCACTTCTTCCTCTGTAATCTGGACATTTTGCAAGATGTCACCATCTATTTCCCTACAGTCTATATCTTCCATATTCTTTCCCACAGTAAATATTGATGCAAACTATTTGCATCACATTTGGACAAATTTTGCTCCTGCTGGCATTATCCACCATTTGCATCAGTACTTTTGATTTGCTGTTCCACACATGAGTCCACTACAGTACCTGTGCCCATTGGCTTTTAAGCTGGGTGCAATATAGGGTTCATCTAACCTATCCCTATAGTAGACATACTCAAGTGCAGGTTGAATGATGTCTGCACATGAGCACCAATTATTTGTTCTCTGCCATACTGTGAAAATTGCACAAAGATAACATCTGCTAGGGTAGCACAACACTGTCAATATTAAAGGTAGACAGCCATTAAATCTTCCTTTGCTTCAGGGATCATGGCCTGCTTCAAGTTTTAACCATAACACAGGATGACAGAGCATGACTTCCTTTACACTATTCAAACAGGGGGTGGTATGGTGCCCTCTCACTCCAATGTCCAAAAGGAAGATTGGTTATTGTACATATTGCTGAACGAGTCAATCATTCTACACCTTAGGAGAACCAAATATTTAAAATAATTAGTGCTGTTATTTAATTTTAGTATATAGTCATTGCTGAACTTCATGTAAAGACTGCAACAGCAGTGCCATCCTTGATTCAGCTGGCCACAGTCTAACAGCTGATATAATGTGATGTCCCTGTGGTGCCATTTCCTGTGACTTATATGTTGATCGTGGTGCTGATCCAAACTGCCTGAAGAATTGTTGCATCCTTAGCTAACTGTTTCTGCAGTTCTTCATTCAGCAACTGGTACAGATTAGTCAGAGCTGAAAATGTGTTGCTGGAAAAGCGCAGCAGGTCAGGCACCATCCAAGGAGCAGGAAATTCGATGTCAGAGCCAGTCCTAAACTTCATTAGGCTCAGCATCTCCACCCAATGAAGAAAGACTCCTCCTTCACAGCTTTCCAAGGCAATTTGTGTTTGGTGTGGCCATTTGATTTGTTCATTGATGGGATGAATGTGTGTTGGCAATGACAGTGCATGTTGCTTCAATCTAATTCCCTCTTGAGAAGGTGGTAGTTAGCTATCTTTTTGAAATGCTGAAGTCTGTGTGATGTACTACCACAGTGCTGTCAAGTAGAGGGTTCCAGGATTTTTTTTTTTATCCTGGGCCAATAAGAGATTTGTGACAGTTTTGCAAAACAGGGTGGAGAGTGACTTGGAGGTGGTAGTTCTCCCAGGCACCTGTCAGACATGCTCTACTCGTTGTACAGGTTGTGAGTGCTGTCAAAGAAGCCTTAGCAAGTTGTACCATGAGGAGAAGGGAGTGAATCTTTAAGGTGATAGCTGGGGTGTCAATCCAATACACTGCTTTGTTGGCATGCCAATTTTCTTGAGTGTTGTTGAAGTTGCATTTACCCAGGCAAGTGGAAACTATTCAATCTCAGTCCAAACATATATATTGTAGATGATGGAAAGGTTTTGAAGAGTCAGGAGGTGAGTGGAGCTCCAGAATGTTGAGCATGGTGGATTCGATGGTAGCAGTGTCATTAAACTTCAAGGAGAAAGAATTTCTTCAAATTTCTCTTAGAATCAGAGTTACTTAGTCCATAAGTCTGCACTGCCCAGAAAAGGTGCACCTCTCAGCCTAATCCCACCTAATCAGGGCAGCACATTGGCTCAGTAGTTAGTGCTGCTGCCTCACAGTGCCAGGACCTGGGTTCAAATCCAACCTTGAGTGACTGTCTGTGTGGAGTTTGCACGTTCTTCCTGCGTGGGTTTCTTCTGGGTGCTCCGGTTTTCTCCCACAGTCAAAACCTGTGCAGGTTAGGGTGGATTGGCCACACTTACTTGCCCATTGAGTTCATAGATGCGTATGCTCAGTTGGTTAGACATGGAAAATGCAGGGTCACAGGTAAAGGATGGAGGATGGGTCTGGGTGGAATGCTCTTTGAAGGGTCAGTGTGGACTTGATGGGCCGAATGGCCTGTTTCGACACTGTAGGGATTCCATGGTTCCAGCATTTGGTCCAATGGCCTGCAGATTATAGCAATGCAGGTACTTAATCAAAAACCTTTTAAATTAGTTCTCATTTTGGAGATGGTTGCTGCCTAGTATTTGTGTGTTGGAAATGGTACTCACCCACTTGTCAGTCCAAGTTAACTAATTCCAGGTCTTGCTGCATGCAGTCACAGACTGCTTCATTAACTGAGGAGTTCCAAATAGAACTGAACAGTTCAATCAACAAATATCACATTCCTGACCTTATGATGGAGAGGGGGTCACTGATGAAGCAACTTCGGTGAAGTCAGTGCTGCTAAGCTGCTACCTGTTACTTTTTGCAAGACACTGCAGAATAGTTAAGCGGGCATTTTATCCATTTCAGAAATGACCATGCATCACCTTCTGCTCAATCACGTCATCCAATTAACCTCAGCTCAGTGCACAAACTATCTGATTATTATTTCTCCTCACTGGAAATATCCATCATTTTCTCATGAAATATCATTAACAAGGTGTTAATAGGCTACTGCAATCGCATGCAGTGCCATCTTTACTTTCCCCTCAATTTATTTTAACGAAATAATTAGAAATGATGGAACACATTGAAAAGCACTAATATCAGAAGCAGATGCTGTTACTATACTTCACTCTTTTTCTATCATTTCAGACCATTACTGAAGAAATGCTAACCTTAAAGCCCTGTGGAAAGTATAGCTATAGGTTATTTTCTCATAACCAAATGTTAATTTCACACATAGGCTCTATGTGAAAGGTAAATACATTATGGATGAAAATCTCGAGTGTTCAAAAGGCAGACATACAGTAAACATATAAATAAATACAATATTATTGCACAAAACTGATTCCATTTGTTCACAGAACCATAATATAGATTCCCAAATAACAGTTAACTGATATAGAACATAGAACATAGCATAGTACAGGCCCTGATATAAATGAGTGTTTAGGATAAATTAACACTAAAGAATAATGTTTGCTGTAGAATATAACCAAAATATTGTTAGAAAGTTCTGCCTATCCTGCCATTCAAATTCAAAATCTTCAACAGGCCCTTTGATGTAACCATTAGGTAATGAGCTACCTCATTGTATAGCTTTATTAATATGCTGAACTAACAAAAAGTGAGACTTACTAAGTCTCATATTGTGATTTGTTTTTTTTTAAACCCAGTTCCACTCAATGATGTTTAGAAGCTCGTTGAGAAATTGAGGGGTAAATTGAGAGAAGGGGCAAGCATCCATCTTAGATTGTCAGTTGTGGTTCAGTTAGTAATGTATTGAACTATAAGTCAGAAGTTCATGGATTCAAACCCCACTCCATAAACCTGAGCACAAAATGTAGGCTGATACTTCAGTGCAGTACTGTGAGAGTGCTACGCTGTTGGAGGTGCAATTTTCCAGGTGAGGCATTAAAATAAAACTCTGCCTGTGCTCTCACGGGGGCGGGGTGGGGGGGGGGGCATCAAGATTCCAAGGTATATTCCTCACCAGTGCCCACTCCTCAAACAACAGCATTAAGAAAACTGACCATCTCGTCACTATCTCATTTCGGTTTGTGAGATTTTGTGTGCATATCTGGCTGCCTTATTTCCAGTGTTGAAATGCTGCTGATATTTTAAAATAACTTTATTAGCAACGAAGTGCCATGGGATGCCCAAAGATTGTGAAAGTTTCTAGCTATATAAATACAAGATTTTACTTGCTTGGGCAAAAATGTAAATATGCTAATTTTTGCAAGTATATTTAGAGGGGTGGCAATTTTGCCCACATGAAGAACCTCCAGGCTTAGACAGGCATAGAAAAATGTCAACCAAAGATTTCCACTTTTCACTATCGTGAGTGAACAAAAGAACTGAACTTGTCTGACAAACCTGATGCATTCAACTCGTCATTCCTTACTGCTTCAACTTACAAACAAGGGTGATTTTCTAAACTTGATGAACACCAAGACTCTCAGGGATTAGTGCATGGGCATTAGTATGTAATGCCTTCAGTTGGTAAAGGAGCGTTTTGTCTTGAACAGAAGCCACTATCACAATCCTTGCAGAAAGATGGGGCATCAGAAGGATTTAAAATGGTAGAAAGCTCAAGCTTTTCTCTTCAAAGCTGAATTTTATTGGCTATAACAGAACAAAGGCCTGTGTATACTGGAGATCTGAAACAAACAAACACAGAAATTGCTGGAGAAACCCAGCAGGTTTGGCAGCAATTATTGAGAGAGAAACAGAGTTAACATTTTGAGGTTTTGTTTATTTCATTGGCTATAAAATGCCTTGGGATGGCCTGAGGTTGTGAAGGTGTTAAATTACTTTCTAATTTTCTTTTCTTTGAGGGTGAATAGTAAGCCTAAGTGGAACTACCAGATAGCTGTCAACTTATTATACAACTTAACAGCAACAATTACATTATCAATTCCTCGGCACAAAGTATTGCTGCAACTATTCTTAAAGGAAAATAAAGAGGAAGTAAATTATAAAAATAGGAAAATTTGTTTTTAAGAAGGAAAACAATGGATGTTCACAATAAATGGTAAGGGCATTGTGACTGGTAATGATTTAATTCCAAGAAATAAACAAGAAATGAATTCAACAATATGGTGCATGATCAGCAATGACCTATTTTACTATCCACACCAATAGCCCAGATAATTAAAGCTGGCCACCCTAATTCCTTCTCTCCTTTATTCTCTCTGCAGGTGGAGTAATGAGATTGGGTAGTAATGTATTTTGCTCTCCTGTCACTCTCCAAAGATAAACCATCAGAAATGAGGAAAAGCCAATAAAATGAAGCTACATATTAGATAACCCAAAATATGGCTCTAGCTTAGCATGGGTACACTGTATAAGTTATGAAGGTTCAAAATAAATACCTTATTTTCTTTATAGATAAACTTGGGTTGCTAACCTTGGAATGTCTGGTAAAAGTACCACTACCTTCCTCAGGAGCTAACAGTTCTCTAAGGAAGTGTAACCTTGCCAGTTTGTTCATAATTGCTTAATATTTCATACTTAGCCAGCTGTTCCTTGCGTTTCTGATTGTGATACTTCTTTTTGATATTCTGCAGTTCCTGGGCTAGACGCTCAATCTCATACTTGTACTCCTGACTCTGTGATTCAAACATGTTCAACTCTGAAGTCAAGGCCTATCAAAATAAAATTGAATAAAAGATCATGACAGTAACAAATAATTAACTTGTGGCTTCATTTCTTCAAATGATTATCAATTGTTATAGAAGGTTGTGTCAAGGCTATTTTGAAATAACAATTGCAATTAACTTGCATCTGTCTACTCAATATGAGGCATTATATTAATCACCAATAAACAATGACAATCAGAAGTTGAAAACATTGTGCAGTATCTTAGGTGCTTCAAAACTCATCAGAGGTTGCAAGTGATTAAAATATCACAAAAAGCAAAGATGTATCACAGTCAGCTTCAGTTTAAACTCTTTAGAAGGTGGCTGAGGTATTATAGTACAGGTGACAAACATGTTTCTCCACCATAAACTCCATGCTTGCATAGCATTCTTTTATCAACAAACCCATGAATCAGCAACTATGTATCCATGATCTAAACGTGGGGCCCAAATCATCAAAGATCTGCCCCTTTTGACAAAGAAATGTAGTAGTTTAAACTACACAGTTCCAGCACCAAGTATACCACCCAAAAGAATCCTATTCTACACAATGCAGGACAAGTTGGTTTTTTTGAAAAAGATACCCAAGAATCAGATGTTTTCACATTTTCTGATGTGCACATTGTCTCACGAGCTACCTATTAAGGTGGCTTCATTATTTTGATTTGGTGTCTTTCCATCAGAATTTTTTGCAGAGAGTTACTTGATCATCCAAATGCAAGCTTCCATTTCAAATGAGAAAGAGGGAGGAATTGTTTTCTCCTCTAATTATATTTTCAGAGAACTTCAATTCCTGTTTTCTGGATGGCAGGAAAGTGAGTGAGAAATTTGTTCAAACCCACTTTGATTTTTACGATTAAAGAAAAAGGCTTATTCCTTTGAGTGGAAATAGTCTTTGTATCTACACAGTGAAAGATTAACTCTACAGACTTAAAACTTTGTGAAAATATAATTCTCCCCTGAATAACCATAAATGCAATGCAGGCATTTGAGGACAGGAAAGGTCAGTGAGCAGAGGTTGCTCAGGAGGTTTTTTAGAGAAACATCTGCAAAACAGGCAGAAATTTACTACTGTATCACTATAAACTCCACAGTGATGCATTGAGTGCATTGTGTTATGTAACAAATATGAGACTTTCAGCTGGATGAATTCCTGTGACAGATTATATAATGTACACTTATGCGCTCATTTCCAGAACACTACGATTCCTACAGCATCACCTACTGGTCAACTGAGGCAGGAGTAAAGTGCACATCACTCCCCTGATGGAAACTGCTGCATAAAAACAAACACTTCACATCAATTATTCTGTTTTAACAGGTGCAAGATGTAACGGAAGACTGCAGAGCCTCTGTGTGCATAAATGCCATCTTGCTAAAACTCAGGACGGACAGAAAATTACTTTGCTGGCCAACATGAAAGGAAGACTCCAGGCAAATGTCGACATTTAACTAAATAAGAATCAACAGTAATGTCGATAAGTCTGACAAGTTCTCTACAGGTTTAGCTTCATCTCAGGTTGACTGGTAAACAATGCACTCATTTCAAGTCTTCAATGAAGCTGTCAATAAATCTGTCTAAACCAAAATGCCACGCTTTAGACTGTCCAGGAATGATGTGCCAATCACTACCCATACCTCTTGTTGGTGATGCAATGACAATGAGATTCTTACACAATATTAGACAGCTTTGAGCATGATATTTCAATTAGGCTGACTCATATAGCTAAGTACTGTGGGTGAATTGTGTACGTTATATTCTACAATGAAGCAACTTTTAGCTTGGAAGGAGGCTGGTCAACATTAATGATCAGTGCTGCTTCCTTCAGTTCCAATCTGCAGCCGGAAGTAGCCTTCTTAAATTCTTTTATATTTCTTCCCTGTCATTTGTAGCTGAATAAGTTTATTCCAAGCTTAAGTGTCAATGACAGCATCAGTGGAACTGGATGGTAGGAGTTACTGACACTGACCAGGTTTTGAAAGAAATGTAAAGTACTATATTATACATTTGAGCTCGTCTTAATTTAGTAAGTGAAAAGACATTAGAAAGATAAATGTTGTGACAAATGCTCTTCAAAGATTGCTGTAAGTTTGGTTAATCCAATGACATGATGTCCAGATCAGCTACAATCTAACTGAATGGTGGAACGAGCTCAAACAGCTGTATGGCCCACTCCCATCCCTAAGCTTCCGTTGAACCACATTTTACTGTTTACTTTAAATAGATTAGCACCTCTATTAAAATAGCAGATAATCTTCTTACTTACAAATGTGTTAATCATTTGTACTCTAATATTCTAAATATCCTAAATTCATAGCAATAAGACTGAGTCACCATTCTAAAACAGAAGGGAAAGCAGCAGGATACAAATTCTAATGCAGGTTAGCAATCCAAAACGTTAACCTATCTTCACTCTTTCAGATGACAGACAATCGCCTGAATATTTTCTCTACCCTCTGTTGTGGCATCTCCAGTATTTTCAGCTTCTCTTTCCATCCCTAATGATAAACTGCACCTTTGATTATTATTTCACAAGCATGCTGGACACACATCCAATATGTTTCAAACCTCCAGTGTGTCACGTGCAGGTTAATGCCTCTAGAGAGTCATAGATCAGCCATTGCGGCAACAGACATTAATGTTGAAAACTTCAGCATTTAAATCAATGCTACAAATTAAATTGGCTTCAAGTGTTACACTTAACAGTTTCATGACAGAAGCAGAATTTCTATACTAAAGATAAGATTCAATCTAGAAAAGGGTATTACAAGAATATCAAATGTTCTGGGGCCCTTAAACTCTGATTTATAACATTAAAAACTCAATTTTGCTTTGGTAAAGGTTATGAGATGGAAAAGAAATGTATCTTGTGAAGTGGTAGAATGAATCTCCTTTTCAATACCAGCTCCACTTGTGCTTTTTTATGTCAATGATTTCAGATTGCTATCACATAGTAATCCTCCATCATCGTCGCTAGAAAGAAAATGAGCTGCTTCTCTGGACCCTTACAGGTTATCTGGCATGATCGCAGCCCTTTATCATGCTTGGAAAGATGTCCTGTATAGATTGAAGGTCAAGCAAAGCTACTTTGTCATTCTTATAATGTCAATGCACAAACCACTCCCAATGCTTTTTCTTTTAAAAACCCTCTTTCATCCAAATATATAGACCTTAGACTAATAGGAAAAGTAATGGATAAAATAATTTAATTAACATTAGGATGTCTGGCTCCTTGACCTCCAATTAATAGTAGCACAATTTTCAATCTAAATAGTTGTCTAAAAGTTGGCTGTGGAACAAGACAGAATGAAAGGTCAACAACACAGCAAGCAGCTTTTTCATTATTTCACTAATAAATCAGGGCCAGCAGAGTAGAAGGAATAATGCAGTGACAGTGGGGCAAACCATCAGGGTCTCAATGACAGAGGTTACCGTCTCACTCTCTATCCTACTTCTTGACAGACCCATCCTTCAAGTTGTGAGTACTAATTCATTTTCCCTGAATTAAAATTATGCATATGCATCTTTGGCTTTCTACAATTTGGGACTGGATTCTAAATGCTTAAGCTGATATACCTAACTCACTGGTTCAAGTATCATTTGAAGAATGGGATATCAAAGTGTTTTTTATTGGACTCCAATCCAGAGACCTAATGATCTGGAAGCATATGAGTTCAAATCCCATCAATCAATCAATTCAACAAACATGGAATAAAATACTTGTGCTAGTGATGGTCACCACAAAAACAAGTGGATTGTCATCAAAACCCATCAACTGATGTCCTCTAGAAAAGGAAATCTGCCATCCTTAGCAGGTCAGAATAGACAGACAGGAGGCTGGAAGAACACAGCAAGCCAGGCAACATCAGGAGGTGGAGAAGTCAACATTTCGGGTGTAACCTTTCTTCAGGACTGGGGGTGGGTCGGTTTAAGCAGCAGATAAAGGGGTGGCAGGGTCAGGGTGGTGAACTGGGGATAGCTGAAGACAGGTAGAGGGTATGGCCTGGTTCATCAATGGGAGGAATGAATCGGTTGGTGGCAGGTGGCAGTGGAAGGGAAAGGGAGGGGCTGGGAAGGGAGTCGGGGGATGGGGACAGAGGTTATTTGAAATTGGAGAAGTCAATGTTGAGTCCTTCAGGCTGTAGGCTGCCCAGGTGAAAGATGAGGTGTTATTCCTCCAATAGGTGCTGTGGTTTGTTTTGGCAATGGAGAAGGCCAGGGATGATCACGTTAGAAAGGGAGTGGGAAGGGGAATTAAAATGGTCAGCGACTGGGAGGTCCAGTCAGCCCCTGCCAGCCCAGTTATGATGCCCAGTGAACCATTAGCTAGGTTTACGTTCGGTCTACCCGATGTAGAGAAGACCATATTGGGAGCACCTGATGCAGTAAATGAGGTTGGAAGAGAGGCAGGTCTCTGTCTCACCTGGAAGGAGTGTATGGGGCCCTGGATGGAAGTGAGGGGGTGGTGTACCGTTGGATTTTGCATCTTTTCCAGTTGCAGGGGAAGGTTTCTGGGGTTTGGGGGTGGGGGGGAGGGGGGTTGTTGGTGGGGAGAGTAACACAAACCAAGGATTGGTGAATGGAACAGTCCTCGCGGAAGGCAGACAGGGGTGGGGAGAGGATGACGTGGCAGAGCTGCTGACCTGCAGCCAGCCAGCAAACCAGCTCTTCCTCCTCACCCGTCCACCCTCACAATGCATCTTACCCCTCCACCTTACCACACACCCCTCCCCCCCGCACCCCTTCCCAGAAAAACACCACCCCCATCTCCATCCAGGGCCCCAAACACTCCTTCCAGATGAGACTGAGGTTCACCTGCCTCTCTTCCAACCTAGTTTACTGCATCAGGTACTCCTGATGTGGTCTTCTCTCCATAGGGGAGAGCAAAGGTAAACTTAGGGAACAATTCACCGAGCATCTCAGCCAGGCCGGCAGGGGCTGACTGGACCTTCCAGTCACCGCCCATTTTAATTCCCCTTCCCACTCCCTTTACGACATGACCATCCTTGACCTCCTCCAGTGCTGCAACAACTAAACAGCAAATTGGAGGAACAACACCTCATCTTCCGCCTACAGCCCGGAGGACTCAACATTGAGTTCTCCAATTTCAAATATCCTCCCTCCCCATCCGCTGACTCCCTTCGCACCCCCTCCTCATTATTTCCACTGCTCCCTACCACCAACTGGATTCATTCCTCCCATTGACCAATCAGTTGTACACTCTACCTGTATTCAGCTATCCCAACTTCACCACCCTGTCCCAGAGACCCCCCTTTATCTGCAGCTCCCCCCTACCCACCCTGAGTCTAAAAGTTGAAGTTCTAAATTGGCGAAAGGCCAATTTTGACGGTATTAGGCAAGAACCTTTGAAAGCTGACTGTGGGCAGATGTTCGCAGGTAAAGGGACAGCTGGAAAATCGGAAGCCTTCGGGAATGAGATAACGAGAATCCAGAGAAAGTATATTCCTGTCAGGGTGAAAGGAAAGGCTCGTAGGTATAGGGAATGCTGGATGAGTAAAGAAATTGAGGGTTTGGTGAAGAAAAAGAAGGAAGCATATGAAAGGAATAGACAGGATAGATCGAGTGAATCCTGAGAAGAGTGGGCGGCACGGTGGCACAGTGGTTAGCACTGCTGCCTCACAGCGCCAGAGACACGGGTTCAATTCCCAACTCAGGCGACTGACTGTGTGGAGTTTGCACATTCTCCCCGTGTCTGCGTGGGTTTCCTCCGGGTGCTCCGGTTTCCTCCCACAGTCCAAAGATGTGCGGGTCAGGTGAATTGGCCATGCTAAATTGCCTGTAGTGTTAGGTAAGGGGTAAGTGTGGGGGTATGAGTGGGTTGCGCTTCGGCGGGTCGGTGTGGACTTGTTGGGCCGAAGGGCCTGTTTCCACACTGTAAGTAATCTAATCCAATCTAATGCTAAAGAGTGTAAAGGAAGCAGGAGTATACTTAAGAGGGAAATCAGGAGGGCAAAAAGGGACAGGAAATAGCTTTGGCAAATAGAATTAAGGGGAATCCAAAGGGTTTTTACAAATACATTAAGGACAAAAGGGTAACTCGGGAGAGAATAGGGCCCCTCAAAGATGAAAGTGAGGACTGCAGATGCTGGAGATCAGAGCTGAAAATGTGTTGCTGGAAAAGCATAGCAGGTCAGGCAGCATCCAAGGAGCAGGAGAATCGACGTTTTGGGCATGAGCCCTTCTTCAGAAATGAGGAGGGTGTGCCAAGCAGGCTAAGATAAAAGGTAGGGAGGAGGGGCTTAGGGGAGTGGTGTTGGGAATGCAATAGGTGGAAGGAGGTTAAGGTGAGGGTGATAGGCTGGAGAAGGGGTGGGGACGGTTATCTCAGTCCCAACCCTCGGACTCAGTACCACCTCCTTGACCTGCAATCTTCATCCCGACCTCTCCGGCCTATCACCCTCACCTTAACCTCCTTCCATCTATCACATTCCCAACGCCCCCCCCCCCCCCAAAAATGAGCAAGGCGGCCTTTGTGTGGAGCCGCAGAAAATGGGGGAGATACTAAATGAGTATTTTGCATTAGTATTTACTGTGGAAAAGGATATGGAAGGTATAGACTGTAGGGAAATAGATGGTGACATCTTGCAAAATGTTCATATTACAGAGGAGGTAGTGCTAGATGTCTTGAAATGGGTAAAGGTGGATAAATCCCCAGGGCCTGATCATGTGTACCCTAGAACTCTGTGGGAAGCTAGAGAAGTGATTGCTGGGCCTCTTGCTGAGACATTTGTATCATCAATAGTCACATTGATCATCCAGCCGGAAGACTGGAGGTTGGCTAACGTGGTGCCACTGTTTAAGAAGGGTGGTAAGGACAAGCCAGGGCTGCTGTTGGAATATTGCATGCAATTCTGGTCTCCAGCCTATCGGAAAGATGTTGTGAAACTTGAAAGGGTTCAGAAAAGATTTACAAGGATGTTGCCAGGGTTGGAGAATCTGAGCTATAGGGACAGGCTGAACAGGCTGGGGCTGTTTTCCCTGGAGTGTCAGAGGCTGAGGGGTGACCTTATAGAGGCTTACAAAATTATGAGGGGCATGAATAGGGTAAATAGACAAAATCTTTTCCCTAGGGTGGGGGAATCCAGAACTAGAGGGCATGGGTTTAGGGTGAGAGGGGAAAGATATAAAAGAGACCTAAGGGGCAAATTCTTCACACAGAGGGTGGTACGTGTATGGAATGAGCTGCCAGAGGAAGTGGTGGAGGCTGGTACAATTGCAACATTTAAGAGGCATTTGGATGGGTATATGAATAGGAAGGGTTTGGAGGTTTATGGGCCGGGTGCTGGCAAGTGGGACTAGATTGGGTTTTGAATATCTGGTTGGCATGAACAGGTTGGACCAAAGGGTCTGTTTCCATGCTGTGCATCTCTATTACTCTATGACTCTAAGAAGAGTTACACCCGAAATGTCAACTTCTCCACCACCTGATGCTGCCTGCCTTGCTGTGTTCTTCCAGCCTCCTGCCTATCTACTTTGGATTGCCCATCTACTTTTGTCTCTAGTCCTTACCAGGTCTGTCTATTTTTAACTCTGGACCCACAGCAATGGAGTTGACTTTTGCTATCCTCCAAAATTCTGTAATAAACCATTAAAGGTGTGGACTTGGGAACTAAATTCTGGCCTCGCCAGTGTCACTCCCATCCCATGAAAAACAAAAAGTTTGAATTGCAATAAATGATTCTGAAATCTTCGTCAATAATTTAGTTGGGTAAGGTCGAAATACAATTTGATAGACTAGTATGATCACATAGTTCATCGTCATCTGTGTTCAATTCCGTCATGTAAGTGATACAGGCATCAGGCGGCTACCCAGAGATTGACCCATGGCAGAAAATAAGGAGAAATTCATTCTTAAGTGCAGCCTCTACAATCAATCTCGTGGTTGGCATTAGTCAAGGTACAGACATAAAGAATGTCATGAGGCCAGCTTCGTGGCAATAAAACAGCACCATGATATGAATTACAAATGTCATGAAAGGAGACATGGGATAGAAAGAGCACAGTTAAACAGTATTACCACAAGGTGAAAGTGAGCACTGCAGATGCTGGAGATTAGAGTCAAGCATGTTGTGCTGATGAAGGGCTTTTGCCCAAAATGTCGATTCTCCTACTCCTCGGATGCTGCCTGACCTGCTGTCCTTTTCCAGCACCACACTCTCGACAATATTACCACAAGTCAGACTGTTTACCAGACTGATTGCTGGGATGGGAGGACTGACTTATGAGGGGTGACTGGGCCCGTTAGGACCAAATTCACTGGAGTTTAGAAGAATGAAGAGGTCTTCTCATGGAAACCTATAAAATCGTAATAGGACGAGAGAGGGTAAAGACACGAAGATGTACCTGATGACTAGGGAGTTCAGATCCAGGGGTCACAAGTATCAGCATACAGGGTAGGCCATTTAGAACTGAGCTGAGGAAAAATTTCTTCACCTGGAGAGTGGTGAGCTTGTGGTATTCTCTGTTACAGAAAGCAATTGAAGCCAAAATATTAAATGCTTTCAAGAAGGAGTTAGATATAGATCAGGTTAAAGAGATCAAAGGAAATGGGGAGGAAACAGAAACAGGGTAGTGAGTGGGATGATCAGCCAGGATCATATTGCATGGCAGAGGAGACCCGAAAGACTAATCTTTATTTTGTTTTTCTTTGTTTGAGTCTAAGAAATGTAATGACCAATTTTAGTGTAGTTGGGTTAAAGGCTTGAGAATTTGTAATTTGTTCATTCATTTAGCCACAAAGCAATTCACGAGTCATGGTAACAGGCTAAAGGCTAGTCTGTCAAGCCTCCTAACTGATCTGGGTTCTCAATGAACATAAAATTAATCTCCTAGCTGTTATTTTGAACAACCAAGAACATAAAAAGTAAGTAAAGTTGTTGAGTTGCACTCGTGCTTCAGTGAATAGAAATGGAGCTTTGGAAGATAAATGTACAAGCCAATAAACAGAGTTATGGTGGTTTTCCCTAGCAGATTAGTTCATACTGGTCCCTATGTGTCCATTGTTGGCAGCTAAGCTGCCAAAGTGCTTCATAGCCCAGCTGCAGCAATAGATATTCTAGGTGATGGCTTGGGATAATGTTTTATTTTTAAGGCCCATTTCCTCACATTAACTTTGCAGTCCCAATTTAATGTCATTACTTCCTAGAGTTATATACCCTTGCTCTTACTTTAGGCCATTTGTGATGCCAAACACATACTAAAGGGCACCATCAGCTGCCAGAAGTTGGAACCTAAAAATACTAGCAAGTGTATTTTATTTTGCTAGTTATTTCAATGAGGAATGCTCAAAGCTGTAGATGAATGACACAAAATGTTCAGTGTGTTTTTTTAAGGGCAAAAAATTCAGAA
The DNA here is from genome assembly GCF_020745735.1 of Hemiscyllium ocellatum. NCBI lineage: Eukaryota > Metazoa > Chordata > Chondrichthyes > Orectolobiformes > Hemiscylliidae > Hemiscyllium > Hemiscyllium ocellatum. The sequence continues at coordinate 58,086,001 of NC_083422.1, read as the reverse complement.
GAAATCCTAACTCTGATTCTGGTCTGATATATATAATTTACTTAAAGTTGCAGTGTTCAATAGTGTAATTGCACCTTTAGGTAAGGACTTGTAACACTTTTATTTGCCTCCAAGTTCCTTGCCCCTAAGTTTGTAGCCTACCAGTACTGGAACCAGAAGATCATTATAGGAATGACATTGTTGGAAACCACTGCTGGATTATCTCATTCGCCAATTGTTTCCCTTGTCAGTTTATGTTGGCTTGGACTGTACAATGGCGTTTAAATTCTTAACCTTTTGCTTCCATTGGCAGATTTGCCAAACTTCCAGGACAGTGAAATAGGCTCCAACGTTGAGAACATTTTTCAAGTGTTTTATCAAATTTATTAGGAAAATATGTTCAACTCAGCATCCAGATTATAAACAAACACTGCAGAGTCATTTCTGTGGGAAGTTAACCCCTGCCCCTTCCAGCAGTGAATGCAGGAAATGTGAAGACCTGCTTTCTGAAAGTAGCTTGTATTTCACCTCTCCCCTGTGCTTAAACTTTATCTCCTTCCCTCTGCAGGTAAGGAAATGAGGCAGCTTGAAAGAGAAAGAAAAGAAAACACAAACAGCAGGAAGAAAGAACAAAAGAAAAGCAAAAAAAAATTAAATTGACCAAGAATGAAGAGGTCAGAACAAAAAAAGATAAAAACTCATATACAGAGAAAAACGTGAATGGCTGAAAAATGGTGGTGATGGCAGGGGGAACGTAGAAGTTGAGACAGAGGCAAAGTTATCAGTACTACTTTGGATAAGTGAGGTAGCAGCTTGTTGGTTACCCTCGGTCTATCCCTTCCGACTGGTGTTTCTTGGTCTGCCCTGCTCCTGCTCTCTCACAATGGTATTTTGCAGGCAGAGTGGGGAAAGAGCAATAAGCACCCAGCCACAATCAAACACTGTGAGGGTCTAGAACCAAGAGCACAAGCAATGTCTTCACCATCACCCATTTGATTATGGCTGAATATATCAAGGCTTCCTTGAGTCAACAGGAATGCAGTTTGAGGTGGTGCCAGGACTTCTAAAAGAGTCCTATGAGAATGGGGATGAAGCTAGCACTGTGGCTGATATTTATTCTCAGTGCATTTCTAATTATTGTATAATGAGCAGTAGAGACAGATGTGGCACAGATTTATTTATGTAGCTGAGATGTGCAAGCCACACACATTTATTTATTTATGTACCTACAGTCTCCACAGAGCACAGACAAGTTTGTGCATGTGATTGCTTGGACCTATTTTATGTTTACCTACAACAGGCAAGGAGATTGCTATTTGTGGAGTAATTTTCAGAAAATATTTATCAGTGAGATTCACTTCTATTTTAGTAATCTGTCACTGACATTTTGAATTGAATTGAATTGATTGTCACATGTACCGAGGCACAGTGAAAAGCTTTGTCTTGCGAGCATCACAGGCAGATCACAGAGTCAGGTAGCATAAATAGTAAATAATAGATAAACAGCAGCAAAAACAGAAACAGAGGTACAGGTAAATGTGAAGAGTTTGTAAGTCCATTCAGTATGCTAACAATAGTAGGGTAGAATCTGTTGTGAAATCAGCTGGTGCGTGTGTTCAGGTTTCTGTACCTTCTCCCCGATGGTAGAGGTTGTAGAAACACATTGCCAGGGTGGGATGGATCCTTAAGAATGTTGGTGGCCTTTCCTTGACAGCGGGCCTGGTGAGAAGTGATTGCCAATTTTCTCAGGTCTTTCTTACTCTTCACAATTCCTGCTAGATCTAGGGACTTGGGCAATGTGCCTCAATCTAATGTTGCAAAGAGCTTTGAAAGAAATAGCATCTGTTTACATGAATTCACCCTGCAATTGGACTGCGTCACACTAAATTACACATTATTCATTTCGCCAACTTATCTGACTTGTGAAACATTGAAACAAAATCCCTTCTCACTTTTCAATATAGCTGCCTGGCCTGAACATTAAACCAAATTACTAATTTTGTCACATTCACATCATGAGTCATGGTGGTACAAGTATAAATATCCCCTGCGACAGAATCTTGAAAAACATTGTTTTTCTGAGCTGCAAGTGGGGCTGTGACTACGGGGAACTGAGGAATGTAGTTCCCAGCTGATAAAAATTATGTAAAACAAGGCACCACTGAATCAAAAGAAAAATGGACTTAGTTGCTTGTACCTCCACAGGAGCACTAGAAAATGTAAAATGTCCAACATCTATGCTCACCTTCAGTTGCTTAGTTTTATCTCGGAGTGTCCTTTGGTACATCATTAGCTGTTCAGCAGCTTCTGGTCCTGGCTGTCGTGCCAAGATGTGTTTCAGCTCCACATAGAGCTTCTCTTTTTCCTGGAGTGGAAATCCAAAATCAGAATGGTGCAAAATGCCAAATAATAAAGCAACAATTTCTTTTGTAATATGAATGTCAAATATGATTAAACCCTATTTGAACAGGTTCATAATTAAATGCATGCTGACAGGGAACAATCTAAACATGACTCGTTTATATAAGTCTAGATTCAATAATTTAATCCACAGCAGATTTTAAGTGACTTTCCATTTCTATTCATACAGTCCTTGAGTCATGATTTTCTTCTGTTTCTTCCTTAATTTCTAAGGCAAATTTCTTGTTTTATGCTGTCTTAAATAATTTGTCACAACAAATCTGCAGTACTCTGGTGAAGTGAAACAGCCTGAAGGGAACAGATTAAGTTGCCGCACTTGTTTTACCTTAAAGACTTTCCTTTTTATAAATTTTATCTCCTGGTTTCAGAAAAAGTAATGTTTGTTTATCAGCAATTTCCAGTCGGAATTGATCACAAGAAAATGTCTTTTTTCATCCCTCCTGCTATTCCACTCATGGCATGCAAACGAATATTGGTTATCTACTGCCACCTGCTGTTAATAGATCCATCCATGAATAGATGCAGCAACTTGTCCTATTCAAGTGCTTGGCAGAAATAATTTGGGTCAAAAGTACAATATTATCTGTTGCTTCTCCTTAAGGTGACAGGAGGTTCTCCTCCAAATAACAGCACAAAGCAATTCTGTGACAGATCTAATTAAGGCTAGGCTTCCTTCATTTAATAAAATTTCTATAGTCCAAAAAAAACCCATGAATGAGCCCACCCTGTCCCAAAATAACAGCATGGGTAAGATCAGAAGCCTACCTTCTACCTTACCTCTCCAATTTTACCTTCCACTGAAATGAAATCAAGATAAAGTCAGGCGGATGTAAAACACACTTCCAACCTGACCCCATAACATTACCATCGGCTGGTTACACAAACATCGGAACAGGATTAGGCCATTGAGCCCCTCACAACTGTTCCAGCATTCAATGAGGTCACGGATGATTGTGGCCTAGCAGTATATACCTGCCTTAGGCCCATATTGTTTAATACCTCTGCTCAACAAAAAATTAATCGATCTCAGATTTAAAATTAACACTGCTGTTTGTGGAAGCGAGTTACAAACATCCACCACTCGTGTGTAGAAATGCTTTCTAACGTCTCTCCTGAATGGTCTAGCCCTAGGTTTCAGACAATGTCACCCAGGTCTGGAATACTCAGCCAGTGGAAATAGTTTATCTTTATCTCCTATGTCTTTTCCTGTTAATCTGTTCCCCTGTTAATATCTATGGCAAACACTTTAATGGGAATTTGAAAAATAGGAACCAAAAATATTGCCAAATTAAAATCAATTTTGTGATTTAAAAAGAGAAAGGTCAACACTTTAGCTGGGTCCTGGTTTGCTGCATGTTCCCAACATGTTCTCTTTTCATTATACTGGAAATATGTAAGAACAGATACTGATCTCAATGGCACCTGGAGAAAAAGCTCAACTTTTTGAGCTACAGAAATGGAAATGGAGCCAAGATCTTGCCAGAAACTGCCATGTGTAAGAAGTGCAATTGGATCCTGTTAATGACCTGGTCTACTAGATGTCAGAATAATTTGTCCGGAAAGCTGATTTAAGTTCCAGGTTGGAGAAGCAGAAAAAGTGCCATGGTTTGACGAAACAGTCAAAATCTCATTAAAATAGAGAATGCACAATTCGCTGCAATATTGTACCTGCGTCCTCCTCATAAAACCCACAGGAAACTACAGTAGAGGTGATTTAGAGGTGTCGGTGCTGGACTGGGGTATACAAAGTTAAAAATCACACAACACCAGGTTATAGTTGGAGTGGTTACATTGTTACATTCAGATTCCTGGATTAGCCTTTACTTCTCTTTTTGATCTTGTTGCACTTGTCAATTTGAGCAATAGTAGCGTTAAGAAATGGAACACATTCTATTTTCGTAATGCACAATCAGCACAAAGCACACTCAAGTCCATCATGACAAGATGCAAGGAAAAGCACACTTTCCTTCTTAGAAAATATTTAATTCCAATGAGATAGAACAGAGGTGGAACAATTGGAAATGAAGACAATAATGGATGTTGAAGATGCTGGAGATCTAACCAAAAATTAAAATGCTGGAGAAACTCAGCAGGTCTGGCAACATCTGAGGAGAGAGAAAAACAGAGTTAACGTTTTGAGTACAACACTCTTCTTCAGAGGTGCCCCTGTTTCCATCTTCCATCATTTTCTTGAGGATGAGAAGGAAGCTGGCTTTTTTTTTAAGGAGATTCTGAATCTGCTATTTATTATTTTTTTCTGAATCAGAGGGATCTTGAATCCCCTTTTATATTTTATATTTTATCCCCCTAAATCACCAGTGCACAGCAGAAGTGTTTAATTTTCCCTACATTACCCATGGTGTATATGTGTATGCAGTGACTCAGTAAAGACACTATGATGCAAATAATTTTATTCAATATTTTCATCATCAGGAAAACACATGTGGCCAGTGAACCAGTGGGAAGCAAAGCCCAATAAGGGCAATACTTACTGAAGTGGGCTTTTAACAATCAGCTCCTAGTATTGAGTTGCTTCAAACTGTTGTAGGCTTATAAAAGGCTTCAACAGCTATCAGGAATTAGACTTGCTCTGAGGACAGAGACAGCTGCCGGCTTGTATCAGAAGGTGTTGTGAGCATGACAAAAGGTTTCCCCTCCAAACTTCATTGATTCTGAAGGATGTGTCACCCAGTCCCTTGTACAGGCCTCCCACTGCCCCGATGTGGGAAGTTTTAATTTTGCTGACTACTGTCCAACAACATTAACATAAGAATGTCCACCATGGCAAAGGCCACCAAAGCTAGTCACAATGTTGTCTATGTTTTGACTGACCAGCCCAGCAACATGCAAACCCTGATTAACTGATCAAAGGTCTTGCTAGCTCATTGGACTGTCATCTCTGAGTCAAGTAACTCCCTGACTCCGTCAATCAAAATTGTTGCCACTCTCTGTTTCATTGCAGGGGTGGGTTTTCAGCCCAGGATCCAACTCACCCCCTGAATTCCACTTGTAAAAGGAACATCCAACCCTCTGGTTACCCTGCACCCATTGAATACTTTAACTTTCCAATGTTACACTCATTGTTGCTTCTCAAACTGAGATGGTCAATCTAGTTGCAAGTCAGGATTCATTTTTAGTGTGGGCCATTGACCATTGGTTTCATCATTTTATCCGTCTTAACTAGATTCAACCCCATGTTCTTGGGGGTGGAAGACCAGGAATTTAACAATCACTCCATGCTATTAATGCCACAGTAGTGAATGATACTTATTCACTTTAAGAAGTAGTGAGGTTAATCGAGAGATTTGCAACCCAGCTGCGTTCCATTAGAGCTGACTGTGCTATGTTTAATGCATCCTGCACTATTGCAATGATTATGTTAAATACATGAAAAGTTCAATTACTGATGGGCCACATCAAGCTTTCAATTCTCACTGGTTTCAACAAGCAAGAAACGAATTATTTCAGCTTGTGTTATTCACTTCATTAATGTGCACCTGTAAAAGCAGCTCTTTCTCCACCACCTCCTCAGTCTTCGAGATCAGACGCTTCTGTAATGTCTGAACCTTTAGAATCAGCTCATATCTGCTTGGATCACTCGCCTGTAACAAATACAAGTTCAAAAAAAATTATCACGCAAGCACTATTAAGGGTTATCCATCTCAATTATTGCTGTATGTTTAAAGGTTATTCAAAGACGTCTTCATTATAGCCTGAAAATTAGCACAAACAATATCAATTCCTCTCCCTGCCATGGCCTGGAACTGAGCTTTCCATGATTTTGCTTCTATTAATTTAAAAAGAAAACTCTGCGCCCCCCCCCGCCCCCCCTTTAGAAGCATACAATTCTTCCTCCTTAATTTTACCTCAGGGTTCCATCCAGACACGAACTTGAACATTTTAAATACTTTCTTTTCATACATAGGAAACCTGGAGCACATCTTCTTAACAGGGACCAATTTTATTCCAGATAGGAACAAAAGATGCAGCAGTCTTGGCTAGCTTTCCCTGTCCCACAGGAATTACAAACTGGAGACAGTTAAACACCAGGTTATAGTCAAAAAGGTTTACTTGGAAGCACTAGCTTTCGGAGCGCTGCTCCTTCATCAGGTCGTTGTCCTCTCGGACTCACGCTCCGAAAGCTAGTGCATCCAAATAAACCTGTTGGACTATAACCTGGTGTTGTGTGATTTTTAACTTTGTACACCCCTATCAATCACCGGCTCCTCCACATCATAACTGGAGACACACTGCTCTGGGGACTCATGTAGCCTCTGGAAATGCAGTTAAGTTTGGATGTGGTGCCTTTTCTCATCGGAGCATGAGCAGGACACTGCTGGGAGAACACTTGTTGATGTCCACGCTGAAGATTTGGCCTGAGGCTTCTTCCAATAATGTCTGAACACTGGAACCTTACAGGACCCATTGCTGAATATTCACAGTGAGTTAGAAACATGCATATCCAGTTTTAAGCCTGTTGTCATCCTGCTTAAATAGATCCACAGCACCAGCAGACAGGCAGTAAGGCAAACTGGGTAGCTAAACCCAGAGGGCACCAATAAGGCATTGGACATCACCAAGTATCTTTCTGCATTCAACCTTCTCCAAATAATTTTAAAATTCAGTACACAGCAGTGAAAAGCCTAAGCCATTATTTCACATTAAGTTGTTTTCTTCCTTCAAATATTTAAATTATTTTAAGTAGTGATATTTGAAATTAGATAGCAAGGATTCAGCTCCAGTATTCAAAAGGGAAGTGCTCAAATAACTGGAAGGACCCTTGCATTTATATCTCTCATATTTTATACTTTGAGACCAATGTTGCTCTCCTGGATGCTTCAAAGCAAAAAGCCACAGATGGGACATTAAGTAATTTGGCAATAGGAAGCGAACTGTCTTATTCCATTATGCATACACTTCCCTTTTCCATTGCTATTTGGGAAGGGATTGGCACAAGTTTCCTTCTAGGAACCAATATCATGATAGTATCACAATCTCTTCAATGTCACCAGTACAGTCTCAGAATATAACAACGATATCATAGTTGCTTGGGTTGCTGGTTGTTAACCTGTACAGATGATTAAGTTTGAAGAGTCTATCACTAAGGGTTATTCAGCATTTCTAAGGCCATTTCACCTCCAATTTTCGAGTAGCACTTTGAGGTCAATACAGTTCAATTAGCTGCAAAGCAGAGAGTTGCTGTCAGTTGACCCAATAATATGCTTTATAGGAAAAAAAATCTCTACTGTCATGTAATAGGAGAGCAACAATTACCAATAAACTGCAGTTCTTCAAAATTGCTAGTCTTGCCTAAAAGGCAGGATATAATTGCAAGACATTCTATATTATATAATGCTTATTTTCAGCAGCATAAATATCACAGTAAAAGAATTTTGCAAGTGAAATATATATTTTAGTGACATAAGAAATATTGACATATAAGGAACTCACCAGACTCCTGTCAGTACAAGTGAATTCTGTTGAATTTTTAATAGTTTATTTATTTAAATCATATTCTGGTACATTCTCAGATCAAACAAATCATAAAATGGAGAAATTTATCTTTTACGCTTGAGGATTATTTACACAATATAAATCTCCCGTAATATTATGTGGACCTAGAGGCTGAATTAAATAGATCATGTTTTAGGCATAAGCATGTCCAGTCAGGAGGGAATTGCTGCTGTAAACTAGTCATTGTTCAAAATAGTAATGAATGCAAAAGTGAAAGGAATGAAAGTGAAGTCACCTCAAGCTTTCGCCACCTGTGAACATTCATTGGATTTTCCAACTCCTCCTCAAGGGCCCTGCACCGTGTCCGTTCCTTCAGAAGTTCTTTCTGGACGTGGTAGATCTCACGCCTGCACACCAAGCATAAAGCACATCACACTTCTTCCCTGCTGTTAGACTTTACTTTCAATGTTAGGGGATCTGGTAGGGTGATCTGTGGATGGGGATGTTGTCCACCTTTTCAGTGACAGCTCAGCATCAGCAGAGCCATCAGGCTTTAAAAATAAATGCACGGCCATGCCTTATGTTTCAGGTGGCTGGAGCACTGTGATATAATGCAGCCAAATTAAACAGCCTTATATGGTTTGCGGTTCAGACCTCCCTGCTGTGAAGCTGCCTCAGCTCAATTGTGGGGCTTGTGATATAGCCTGTATGTGTTGGGAAAATTGCAATCTATTTCACAATAAGGATTAATCGCCCCATTAATTGCCCTGATTAATTACATGCCAGATGGGTAGCTGTCATTACTGAGACTCCACTTTTGGGAAAAGCAAACAAAAGAGGGAAAGTGTTTCAGAGCCAGCCTCACAGAAGTCAAGCCTAGTTTCTTCCCCCCCTCAACCAATGATTAAAGCTACCTCTGTGAACTGGGAAAGTTCAACCATTCAGATTTTGATTGATATCCTGAGCTACTGTCAATTCTTGGAGCTCCACATAACATGGAAGTCCAGAGACAGGGGTGACAGTCAAACAAGATAGGAAAAACATTTAAGACTGAGACAAGAAGAAATGTCTTCACCCAGACAGCCTGTGGAATTCACTATCACAGAAATCAGCCGAGACCGAAACATTGTATGATTTCAAGAATGAGTTGGATATAACACTTGGGGCTAAATGGATCTAAGGATATGGGAAAAAAAGCAGGAATAGGGGACTGAGTTGGATGATCATCCATGACCATATTGAATGGCAGAGCAGGCTCAAAGAGCTGAATGGTCTACTCCTGTTCTTATTTTCTATATTTCTCCAGGGACAGTCCAGAAACTATTTAACACTGAATTTAACACTTTTCTGCGCTGCCATTATATTGCATGGATATGACACTGATTGTTGAACCCACAACATAATAATATATGTGCAATGGCTGATCTGTGAAAAGTTACTTACACAATGAGTACACTTAGAATATTTACACATTGGGAGAAAGCCAGATGGAAATTAGCTCGATATAAAATACAATAACCATGTTGAGCTGCTTTCTAGACATCCAGACAAAGAAACCAAAAGCACCTCAATTTCACACTTCAACAAATACTTTCATAAAATACCTACTCAAATCACACAATTTTTTTTCTTCACATAATATTTGCAAAAATAGTTAATTATCCCATGCAATCTAGTCAAAGTCAATACATATTCGTCATAATTACTGTATAAGGACAGCAAATATTTCAACATAATCTGTTGCCACTCATTTCCTTGATTCCTTTTTAACAGAGGATGAGGTGGATTAGAGAAGTTAGGTGAAATAACTGCACAGAGGCTGGTATCCCATAACCAAGTCACCTTTTATTTACACGTGTACAGTATATGGACTCCAGTACATGAGTTCAGCCAGTCCTTAGACTGAGGAGACACTCTGGAGCTCATGTTTGTCAGCTAGGGCTCCCTAATGGCCCAGGTTAACACTCCCAATCAGGGATCTCCTAGTCAATGAAATCCACCTAATCCTAGCTCCAACCACTACAAGAGGGGCTGTCCTCAAGGTTAGGAATGAGATTAACAATGTTCAGAATCATGAGGAGACTTTACAGAGTCGATACAAATTGTTCTTAGTGGTGGAGCACTCAGATTTAAAGTGATTAGCAAAAGAACAAATGGAGACATAAGGAAGCTTTTTTTTATTCTGGTGCAAGCGGTTAGGATTTGGACATCTGGTGAAGACAGGTCCAATCAAACCTTCAAAAGGGGATTGGAAAAGGAAGAGAAAAAAAATTGCAAATCAATAGAGAACGGGCAGGGCATGTGATTAATTGAACTTGTCCTTGAAAGGGTCATCAATGACAGCTAAATGTCTTCCTTTCTGCTATAAACGTCGACAATTCTCTGCCTTTTCCTGCTTTAAAGAACATTCTTTCTGGGAGCTGGACAATGTTGACAAAGCAGAGTTTTTCTGGCCTTTGTATCTAAAATTGCTGAGAGCAGTACAATGTAATTTTTGATATCTTCAAAGTTAAATCATCTCATCTGCTCTTCCCAAGATTCTGTTGAGTCAACTAAGAATGGACAGAAAACCTGAATCTTCTGCCTGACATAACTACCATCCACTCAAACTCCATGTAATTTGTCCAAAGTCACACTTTTGACTTCAAAGATATCAGATGACTTTCTGGCTTAATGACATTGACCAATGAAGTTGTTCTGAGCACCAAGATGAGCTGTGTGATTCTATTTTGAAGAACAGTCACATTGGATTTACAATGCTAACTCTGTGTTGCTCTGTAGATGTTGCCAGATCTGGTGAGTTTCCTCAGCAATATGAGTTCTTGTTGCAGATTTGCATCTGTGGAATATTGTTTTTGATGCTTATTTAAAAGAAAAACAAGCAGTTTCTCATAATGTGCCTCTGAGGAAAACATGTGACCAGTGGAGTGCCACAATGATTGGTGCTGTGTCCACTACTTTTCATCTTTTATATAAATGATTTGGATGTGAGCATAAACCGTATAGTTGATAAGTTTACAAATGACACCAAAATTGGAGGTGTAGTTGTCAGTGAATAAGGTTACCTCAGATTACAACGGGATCTCGATCAGATGTGCCAAATGGGCTAACAAGTAGCAGATGGAGTTTAATTTAGAGAAATGTAATGTGCAAATCTTGGGAAAACAAATCTTAGCAGGACTTAGACACTTAATGGGAAGGTCCTGGAGAGTGTTTGCTGAACAAAGAGACCTTGGAGTGCAGGTTCATAGTTCCTTGAAAGTGGAGTCGCAAGTAGATAGGATAGTGAAGAAGATGTTTGGTATGCTTTCCTTTATTGGTCACAGTGTTGAGTACAGGAAATGGGAGGGTCATGTTGTGACTGTACAGGACATTGGTTAGGCCACTGTTGGAATATTGTGTGCAATTCTGGTCTCCTTCCTATCAGAAAGATGTTGTGAAACTTGAAAGGATTCAGAAACAATTTACAAGGATCTTGTCAGAGTTGGAAGACTTGAGCTATAGGGAGAGGTTGAATAGATGCGGGTGTTTTCCCTGGAGCATCGGAGGCTGAGGGGTGACCTAATGGAGATTTATAAAATCAATAGGGGCATGGATAGGATAAATAGATAAAGTCTCTTTCCTGGGGTCGGGGAGTCCAGAACTAGAGGGCATAGGTTTACGGTGAGAGGGGACAGATATAAAAGAGACCTAAAGGGCAACTTTTTCATGCAGAGGGTGGTGCGTGTATGGAATGAGCTGCCAGAGGAAGTAGTGGAGGCTAGTACACTTGCAACATTTAAAAGGCATTTGGATAGGTGTATGAATAGGAAGGATTTGGAGAGATATGGGCCGGATGCTGGCAGGTGGCACAAGATTGGGTTGGGATATCTGGTTAGCATGGATAGGTTGGACTGGAGGGTTTGTTTCTGTGCTGTACTTCTCTATGACTATGACTCTACAATTCATCATTGTTATACTGTACATCCATCTCACTAAGGCAAAGAATCTACTGTAATCCCAGCAGTGCCCATTTTTTGCTTTTGTCACTGCTGAGACTACTCAGCTGCCTGCCCATCAGACTGGCCAGCAGGTCTCAAGAGGGGGGTAAACCTGTCCCTGAGCGTGCAAGTTCTATACTCATGTCCTTAAGGCCATCCCAAGTATATTAACATTATTGAGGAGCCTTTGTTAAAAATATCAGACAGTTAGCATTACGCCCAACTATAAAATCTAACTCTTTATCTCCGAAAGACATCTTACTTTCGTACCTTCCTTTGTGTCATCATAAACTTTAGCAACCGAACATTTAGTCTCTTCATTCAAGTAGATCATAAATAGTTGAGGCCCTAGTACTGATCCCTGTTGCACTCCAACACTGTCTGCTTGCCAATATGAAAATGAATATTTATCCTTACCCTTTGTTTCCTGTTCACCAACCAATCCCCTGAACATGCTAAAATGCTACTCCCACACCATAAGCTCTTACTATGTATTGTAACCTTTGTTGTGAAACTTAATTAAAAGTCTCTTGGAGATCCAAGTACACTGACCCAGTTCTGAGGAAGGATCACTCAACCCAAAATATTAGCTCTGATTTCGCTCCACAGGCATTGCCAGACCTGCTGAGCTTTTCCAGCAATTTCTGTTTTGGTTTCTGATTTACAGCATCCACAGTTCTTTTGAGTTTTATATTTCACAGAACCATGTTGACTCTGTCTGACTGTACTACAATGTCCAGCTACTATTTCCTTAATAATGGATTCCAAGATTTTCCCTTTGGCAGACGTGAGGCTAACCAGACTGTAGTTACCTGCTTCTGTTTTTTCAAGTAAAAAGTGAGGTCTGCAGATGCTGGAGATCAGAGCTGAAAATGTGTTGCTGGGTAAAGCACAGCAGGTCAGGCAGCATCCATGGAACAGTAAATTCGACGTTTCGGGCAAAAGCCCTTCATCAGGAATGGCTTTTGCCCGAAACGTCGAATTTCCTGTTCCTTGGATGCTGCCTGACCTGCTGCGCTTTAACCAGCAACACATTTTCAACTCTGCTTCTGTTTCTTCCCTATCTTGAACAAAGGTGACAACTTTAATACTTTACACTCTGCTATTCTCTCACCAAATCTTTGATTGGCTTCCCATCTCTTCTGAGTCAAATAGACATGAGTCAAAACCTTAACGCACATACGCAAGAATGACACCTCATACAGTGCTGAGGCCAAAGTGGAGCTGTCATAGAGAATGAAGATTTGCAAATATTTAGTGCTTTTCAAAATCTCAAAACATTCCAAAGTGATTTTTTTTTTAATGAATTACTTGTATTCTTTAATTTGAGAAGCTGAGCATCCAACTTGTGCATAGTAAACTCTCATGATCAGCAATGTGATAATGACAAGACAATCTGTTTTGGTGATGTAGACTAAGAGTTAACTATTGTCCAGGACACAATGAGTAAGTCTCTTGAATATCTCTGAAATAGTGTCATGGGATGTCTTCAATTCTCCTGTCATGCAGGCCGGGCCTGTGTCTGACATGTGATTAAAAAGACAGCTCCTGTGACTGTGCAGCATTCCTGCAGTACTGCACTGGAACATCAGCATACATTTTAACGTCTCTGGTGTAGGACTGGAAGCCACAATCTTCTGACTTAGAGCCGAGTTGGCCAGTTGCTAAGCCACAGCCAAACAGCAAGTGAGAGAATAGCACAGTCACTGTTCATTTATTTAGACTCTCTAAAAGGGGTTTAGTTAGTTAGCCTAACCAGATGACTGGGATGCGATGCAGAGTGAAGGCAATAGTGCAGGTTCAAGTCCATACCAGCTGATATTACCATGAAGGTCTCACCATCTCAACTTAGCCCCTCACCTGGATATCGTAACCAACTCACCACCACATGTCTCTTTCTCTCTGGGCATATGCTAACTTTACCTTGCCTTTGTTAGAAAATGTTTGCTTTCTTCCAACAAAATCTTAAATGGTTCAAGATGTTGCTCAAATCATAGGGTGAAGGAAGTGGCTGCTGTCTTTGACAATAGAATAAGTATAAACACTTCAGTGCCTGCAAAGGATTTTGTACATTGCAAGGAAACAGAAAATGCAAAACAAGTGCTACCTCATTCTTTTCTGGAAAGTCGTTTGTTTTAATACTTTATTATTCCCTGATGTTCTTGACCATGAATTAAGTTAATTTCTCCACTGCAATCTCTATTTCTTCTTCTGTATTATGCCTTGGGATATCTTGTTTGGCAAGTGATGTCACAAAAACTTAAGCAAGCTTGTTAAGTTTTATATTACAGTTTTGTCTAGCTACCATATGACAAAAAAATTATATGTATTCTCAAATGGATAGCGGCTTCCACTACTGCCACACAATGTTTTAGTGCCATCTTCTCTAATATTTCAACTTAATTCTAATTTTGCAAAACAGGTTTCACTGTGTTTTATTACTTATCATATGCAGTATTTTTCAAACAAATCCTCAAATTTATTATTAATTCTTTTGGAATTTCTAGGTTGGTTTATTTGGAACGTGCAAATAACATATGGTGATCCAGGCACATCACTCTAGGCTCCTGCTGTAGAAGCAACATGCTAAAAGAGGATTTGCAATAATCATCCAGGATTTCTACCAAATACTGAATGCATAATTTTAATTCAATGAGCACTTGTTCTCACATTTGTTGTGCCAACTGTGTTTGGTGCCCATTTATTTGATTAGATAAAGATTTACAATCTCTGCTCAAAAACAATGAAGTATTGGGACTCTCATTCATTAATGTAGTATTTCTTTCTTGAAATGTCCCCGGTGAAATGCTAAGCATTTGTTAGTCTTAGCTTCTCTACAAATTTAGTTTGACACAAGTATTTAAAAGAAAATATAAAGGTCTTGGAAGTGAGTTTTTGATAAGTTAACAAAGAAGGTGGTTGTAGATATTTCGTGTGTGGACTTTCGAAAGGCATTTATTTGATAAAATAACATATTATTGGCAAATTCGAAGCTTGTGGGATAAAAAGGAACAATAGTACCATCCATCCAAAATTGACTGAGGGGCAGAAACAGAGTTATGGTGAAAACTGTTTTTCACACTGATAGAAGAGAGATAATGGAATTCCCTATGGTTCAATACCAGGAACACTGACGTTTTGGCAGGTATAGAATTATAGAATCTCCTATAGTGCAGAAAGAGGCCATTTGGCCCATTGAGTCTGCACCGACTGTGAAGAGCATCCCACCCATACCCGACCCTATCTCCACAAACCTGTATTTACCATGTGGCTAATTCTCCTAGCCTGCATATCCCTGGATACCATGGACAATTTACCATGACTAATTCAGCTTACCTACACATCTCTAGACATGAATAACATTGATTTGGGAGTACAGGATATAATTTTGAAATCTGCAGATAGCACGAAACTTGAAAGTTTAGAAAACTGTGAGGAAAAATTTGATAGATTAAAGTGAATATGGACAAGTCAGTGGAATAGGCAGACAAATAGCAGATAAAAATCTACACAGCAAAGTGTGAAGTAACACATTTTGGAGTGAAGAACAAGGTGAGACAATACATATTAGTTATAGAGGTGTTGCAAGAACAGAGAGACCTAGGACCACTTGCGTAGAAACCTTTGAAAGTGCCAGGACAGGTTATTAAAGCAATTAATAACACATATTGAATCCTGGGCTTTATAATTTGAATAGAAAAGCCAGGAAGTTATGATCAACCATAGGCAATGAGTTTAAAACCAGCTGAAATACTGTACAATCCAGGCATCATATGAAAGCTTTGGAGAGTAAAGGAACCACTTGTTAGACTACCTCTGGAATCCTGCGTTCAATTTCTGCTTTAGGAAGGGTGTACTGGTCTTGGAGGGACTGAAGTGCAGCATTAGCAGTACACCTTGTAGACCATCTGAAATAGTTAAATTCTGAGAAGTGACTGTACGAACCAAGACTGTGTTCCCTGGATTTTAGAAGGTTAGGAAGTAAGACTTTAATCAAAATTTGATCAAAATTTAAAAGGTACTAAGATGGAAACTAATATTACAGGGAGAAATTATGTTAATGCATTGAGAAGTCTATGGCAAGGAAACATGCCTATGGTTAGTCAGATGTGTGATGAACAATATTAGGTATTTTTTACATGCAAAAAGTTTGCAATTCTCTTTTGCAAATAATGATTGATGCTACAACAATTGTTAACTTTAAAATCTATGATTGAAGTATATAAGTTAACCAAAGGTATCAATGAACATGGAGTGAAGTAGAAATCGGTCTTAGATCAGACATCGCCTCATCGCATAGTATATTGTTTTTGGGGTTAAATGGCCTCTGCTTCTATCTACCTTCATCACTGCTTTTTGCCGAGACCTCATGGGTTACATTGTCACTGAGTAAAGATCCTGGAAATCCCTCACTGAAGGAATACCTTCATCATATGGGCAGCAACAGTTAAGGGGTCACTTTTGCAAGAGCAAGTTTACGGGCAACAAATGCCTGCCTTGCCAGTGAAGAGTCTGGATCAGAGTGGTGCTGGAAACCAGAGTCTCGATTAGAGTGGTGCTGGAAACCAGACTCTAGATCAGAGTGGTGCTGGAAACCAGAGTCTCGATTAGAGTGGTGCTGGAAACCAGAGTCTAGATCAGAGTGGTGCTGGAAACCAGAGTCTCGATTAGAGTGGTGCTGGAAACCAGACTCTAGATCAGAGTGGTGCTGGAAACCAGACTCTAGATCAGAATGGTTCTGGAAACCAGAGTCTAGATCAGAGTGGTGCTGGAAAAGCACAGCAGGTCAGGCAGCATCTGAGGAGCAGGAAAACCGACGTTTTGGGCAAAAGCCCTTCATCAGGAATGAAGGCAGGGAGCCTACAGGGTGGAGAGATAAATGGGGACCTGGGGAGGAGGTTTCAAAGAGGACTTTTGCCTTCCCGGTGAAGCCTATATTGCATGAATAAATTTAAAAAGTAGATCGCAATACCAATCACCAGCCCACAATTTCCTCTGTCCCTCCATCATAAGGTCAGAAGTGAAGATGTTTGCTGATCATTGCACAATATTCAGCACCATGAATTATTCCTCACACATTTAAGCAGTCCATGCCCATGTGCAGCAAGGTGTAACAATATTCAGGCTTGGGCTGCAAGTAGCAAATGTCCTTAACATTCAATGGTATTGTCACAGAATTATAGAATCACAAAGTCGTTACAGTGTGGAAGCAGGCCATGCAGCTGATCAAGTCCACATTGATCCTCCGAAGATCCTCACAGCCAGACCCAACCCACCACCCTATCCCTATAACCCTGAACTTACCGCAGCTAGTCCACCTAGTCTGCATATCCCTTGGATACTTTGAGCAATTTAGCATGGCCAATTCACCTGACCTGCATATCTTTGGACTGTGGGAGGAAACCAGAGCACTCAGAGGAAACTCATGCGGACACGGGAAGAATGTACAAACTCCACACAGACAGTCACCCGATGTTTGAATTGAACTTGGGTTCCTGGTGCTGTGAGGTCACATTGCTAACCACTGAACTTTCGTGCCACCATTATTCAGTCCTCCACTGTCTACATTCTAGGGATTTGGAGCAGTGGTTACCCTGAAATAGAAACTGAACTGTGGCTACAGTAGCAGGTCAGAGGCTAGGAATCCTGCAGTGAAAAACTCTGACTTCCAGACTCCCCAAAGCCTGTCGGCCATCCACAAGTCACAAGTCAGGAGTGTGATGGAATACTCCACACTGGTCTGGTTGGATGCAGCTTCAATAACATTCAAGAAGTTTGATACCATCCGGGACAAAGCAGATCATTTGGTTGGCACATGTGCACAAACATTTAGCCCTCCACCTATGACTCTCAGTAGCAGCAATGTGTACCGTCTATAAGGTGCATTGCAGAAATTTATCCAAGTCTTCTTTGACAGTATCTTCCAAAACCCACAATCATAACCATTTAGTACATCAAAAGCAGTAAATACCACCACCTGCAAGGCCCATCCAAGTCACCCACCATCCAGATTTGGAAATAAATTGCCATTCCTTGATTGCAAAATCATGGAACTACCTCTGGAACAGCGGAGTGAGTGTACTTAAGCCAAATGGTCTGCAGCGGTTCAAGAAGGCAACTCATCACCAGCTTCTCAAAGATCAACTAAGCATGGACAATAAATGTTAAATACTGGACCAGCCAGCAACACCCACATCTCATGAGTGAATTAGAGCAACATCCTGATGCATAAGCCTCAATTACCACTACTACTGGCGGAGAGAATGTGGGAACTGTGATTGTGTGAAGTTGTCAAGACAAAATGCCTCGTGGTAAGGTGAGGTGCTTGTCCATCAGCTTGCATGGAGTACCAAGGACAGAGAGGTCAGAGTGGGAACAAGCAAGCCTTGAAAATCAGAATCTAGAAACAAAAATAGGTAAAACTTGACATACTCTAGAACACCACCATCTGATCTGTCAGTCAAAACATCGAGAGAGAGAGAGAGACAGGGTGAAAGGGCTAATTATCATAACTTCTTTTCCCTATGAAAATTAATTCTTCAACTGTTTGAAAAGCTTATGAAATTATTCAGAACAGCTGCCATCACACATGGAAATATTTGAGCTGATTAACTGAGAATGTGCGCATACATAAGGCTTGTGGGGTCTAGTAAATTTGAAAAAGTGTCCTGCCATCAATTACCACTGTCTCCTCTTATCTGTGACATGTTCAAGGATGAGTTTACTTCCCCACCAGTAAGTAATAGTTGATTTATTGAGTATGGAAGAAGTGTGCGCTTTTCCTAAAACGGTATTGAGAACAGTTAAAACAATTTTTCTGCTGAGAAACAGGACTTCACAGAACAGACTGCAGTTGCAAACCGAGTTCAGAAATTAGGAGACGGAAAGTATAGGAGGGAAAAATAATGCCTTGCTTATGATGTTCAATATTTATGTTGACAGTACATCAGTTGAGATTCCTATGAGCTATTTAGATATTCCATTTTATCACTAACTGTTCAGGTCCCCAAAAGAATACTAAACAGCTTGGAAAAATTCTGTCCAATTCATTCTAATTTTACTTGTCGTGCTTTTATACATTCCATTTGATTCAAATTATTGAGTTCAGTGACCATATTCCTGTGTATGTTCTATAAAGGTAGAACTCTGCTGTAGAAGGAGAGCTTTAGGCATATTGTTACAGTGCCAATTTTATGTCATTGTATCCCACTTCCCAGCCATGGAGAAACCTCCCTATGGATAGGCATTTAATCACTTGGACTCTCCAAATAACAATGGGTATAGCAGTGAATTCAGGTTTAGAAAATGAACAAAGAGAACTAGTGCAACCTAAAAAAAATGTCCATAATTGTTTTGAAATGTTTTCAAAATGCCAGCAGTCCACCTGTTTATTAACCAACTGAGAGTACAGCTCTTCATAATTCACACGGGAGCCACATTATATGGGCATAAGAAAAATATGGGACACATTAAACCCTCTGCTCTATCCAGCCTATCCCACATATTAGTGATACATTGAGCATTGAAATATATATACACTCTTGTAGCCTCAAACCATGCGACTTTCAGAACAAAACATACCAGGTTCAAATTCCTTCAATAGCAGTGGAGTTTAAATGTCACCAGATTTTTAAGGCATTGTAAGTGTTTCAATACCATCAAGCTGCACAGAAGAGATTGGCTAAGTGGAAACCAATGATGAGATACTCTGACTATAGAAGGGGTGTTTCGTTTTAAAATTCATAATACCTTTTGAAAGGAAAGAGTTCTAGTGGGTTTCTGAAAATCCCTACTGCAGAAACTGTATCAATATTATCCAACACTTCTGCCAATAATAAAGTATGCAGATTAATGAAACTGTATGATATTAAATAATACAACAGGATTTTTCAGGTTCATTCCATGAGCTGTGCTAACCTCAATGGAAAGAATAGTAATGCTTGGGTTCTAAATAGCCTCAGCATCCCTGGCTTAAAGAGAGAAAAGCAAAAAAGCACATCTAGCATTCTCAGGATCAGCAATGTTGAGACAGGACTGGCTCTCCAGCTGACAGGAACCTCATGTCCGCTGAATTCAGTGACATGCAGCATCAGCGAGCCTTCCATGAGGCAAAGAGGCTCCCTGGAGCCGGAAGGCAAATGCTGGAGATCAGAGTTTAGATTAGAGTGGTGCTGGAAAAACACAGCATGTCAGGCAGTATCCGAGGAGCAGGAAAATCGACGTTTTCTGCTCCTCAGATGCTGCCTGACCTGCTGTGCTTTTCCAGAACCACTCTAATCTAGTCCCTGGAGCCAGAAGTCCACTACCACGAGCTGTTGCCGAATCAGAGACCAGCAACCCTAGTAAACAACAGCACCAGAGGGGAAGCAGAGCTGCTCCCAATCCCTCACCTAAACTCTCAGATCCCAGGCCACCCGCTGAGCATTAATTGCCATTCAGTTGGCAGCAGGCCAGGAAGGCTATCCAAGTACCTACATGCCATATCCTTAACTTGGTGTGGTTGCAAGGGAGCTAAAGTGGTAAAGTCCCCACCCACCACCCTGTCTCATGATTAATGGACCCCTTCCTGACCATTACAATCATCAAGGGAGTAGAAATATTAGGGTTTCACCCATGCTCTCTATTCGCAGCCCTCTAGTACATGAGCTCAGACATGCAGAAGTTGAAAGGTTATCAAAATTTGAGGAACAGAAGACCAGCTGAAGCTACTTGCTTCTCTTAAAATTAAGAGAACATTTTCTATGTATATCATAGCGTGGAGAAAGTGAGGACTGCAGATGTTGGAGATCAGAATTAAAAAGTATGGTGCTGGAAAAGCACAGCCGATCAGACAGCATCTAAGGAGCAGGAGAGTCAACATTCCCAGCATAAACTCTTTTCACACATTCCTGATGAAGAACATTGAGTCTCTTGCTCCTCGGAGGCTGCCTCATCAGCTTTGCTTTTCCAGCACCATACGTTTTGACTCTTGTATATCATAGTGTGATGTTCGTGTTACTGAACTAAACAACCAGAGGTATAGATTAAAATGCCAGAGATTGTGCATTCAAACAGAAATTTAAGAATTTAAACACAGTTTAAAAATCTAATCTGGATATAAAAAATGGTTATCAAGTGACCAAGAAACTTTCAGATTGTTGCAAAGGCCTAACTGTCTCGTTGTCCTTTACAGAAGGCAAACTGCCATCTCCACCTATACCTGGCCTGTGAATCTAGTGTTGGAGCAGTGTGGATGACTCCTATAGCTGGGTCTGGTGGCCTTAGAGTTGGGGGAAAAATGCAACCATGCTTTGCTTCTAGAATGCTTTCCCTTCTCTAGTATTACCTGAGGTCCTCCAGATTAGACACACTCTTGCTGAGGAGATGTTTCTCCCGCCTGAGTTTTTTGATCTCCATTCGAAGCAGTCGGATATCATCCACCCGCTGTCTGTATTGTATCTCGCCTTTATTTAACATGGAATGCTGAATCTTGATCTTCTCATACAACAATGCCAGCTCGTCATTACGGCGTACCAATTGGGTACCCAGAATGTCTCTCTCGCTGATAACCTGGCAGGGATGTTAGAACAATGTTAATTGGAGAAACAACATGAAAGAATACTGAAATCTTACTTCATCAGTAAAGAGGGTGAACAGAAATCAACCTGTTGCTACATAAGGTCTGAGCTTCAAAAAAAACAAGGAAGGCTTCCCTGCAATTAAGGACACATAATAAGCTTAATAGCCCTTAATGTTTGCTAATAGGAATATGATAGGATAATTATGAACAGGACATTGGTTAGGCCACTATTGGAATACTGTGTGCAATTCTGATCTCCCAGCTATAGGAAACTTGAGAGGGTTCAGAAAAGACTTACAAGGACGTCACCAGTATTGGAGGGTTTGAGTTAGAGGGAGAAGCTGAGGGTATTCAGCCGAGACTATTTTCCCAAGAGCGTCAATGGCTGAGGGATGACCTTATAGTAGTTTATAAAATGATGAGGGGCATGGATAGGCTGAATAGTCAAGGTAGTGAAGTCCAATACTACAGGGAATAGGTTTAAGGTGAGAGGGGAAAGATTTAAAAGGAATCTAATGGCAACTTTTTCATTCAGAGGGTCGTGCATGCCTTGAATGAGCTGCCAGAGGAAGTGGTGGAGGCTGGTACAATTACAGCATTTAAAAGGCATCTGGATGGGTATAGAGGAAGGGTTTAGAGGAATTTGTGCCAAGTGCCAGCAAATGGGACTAGATTAATTTAGGATATCTGGTCAGCATGGGCAGGTTGGACCAAAAGGTCTGTTTCCATGCTGTACATCTTTGTGACTCAATGACTCTAAGTAGCAACACAAGTGGATAAAGAGGGCATCCAGCAAGCTTGCCTTCATCAATTGGGGCATTGAGCATAAAAGTTGGCAAGTCATGTTGCAGCTGTACAGAACTTTCGTCAGGCCACATTTGGAATATGGTGTGCAGTCCTGATCGCCACATTGCAGAAAGGATGTGGGGGCTTTGGAGCTGGTGCAAAAGAGGTTTACCAGGATGTTTACTGGATTGGAATGTATTAGCTATGAGGAGAGGTTGGAAAACTTGGATTGTTTTACTAGAGCTGAGGGGTGACCCATTAGAAATATAGAAAATTATGAGAGGCGTGAATAACATGGATTGTGGAAGATTTTTTTCCCAGAATGGAAATGAAAAATAAAAGGGGGCATAGGTTTAAAGTTTAAAGAGATGTGTGAAGCATGTTGTTTTACACAAAGGGTGGTGGTTACCTAGAGCACACTGCCAAGGGGAGGTGTTAGAACTAGATGCGATAGCAAAATTTAAGAGGCGTTTAGACAGACACATGAATAGGCAGGGAATAGGAGTATGTGCAGACAGATGGGGTTAGCTTAGAATGGCATCATGGCCAGCACAGACATGTTCAATGTTATAAATGCACGGGTCATAGATTGATGTGGACGAAATGCAGCTGTACAGGTCATTGGTTAGGCCACTGTTGGAATATTACGTGCGATTTTGGTCTTCCTATCAGAAAGATGTTGTGAAATTTGAAAGGGTTCAGAAAAGATTTACAAGGATGTTGCCAGGGTTGGAGGATTTGAGCTATAGGGAAAGGCTGAACAGGCTGGGGCTGTTTTCCCTGGAGGTTTGGAGGCTTAGGGGCGACCTTATTGAGGTTTACAAAATTATGAGGGGCATAAATAGGGCAAATAGACAAAGTCTTTTCCCTGGATTGGGGGAATCCAGAACTAGAGGGCATAGGTTTAGGATGAGAGGGGAAAGATATAAAAGAGATCTAAGGGGCAACTTCGTCACACAGAGGGTGGTACATGTATGGAATGAGCTGCCAGAGGAAGTGTTGGAGGGGAGTACAATTGCAACATTTAAGAGGCATTTGGATGGGTATATGAATAGGAAGGGTTTGGAGGTTTATGGGCCGGGTGCTGGCAGGTGGGACTAGGTTGGGTTTTGAATATCTGGTCAGCATGGACAAGTTGGACAGAAGGGTCTGTTTCCATGCTGTACATCTCTATGACTTTATGACGCTATGATCCCTTTGTTTGGCAACACTCCCCAGGATCCTACTATTAAGTATTTATATGTCCTGCCCTGATTTGCCTTTCCAAAATGCACCACCTCACATTTATCAAAATTAAACTCCATCTGTCACTCCTTGGCCCATTGACCCATCTGATCAAGGTTCCGTTGTTCTCTGAGATAACCTTTCTGATTGTCCACTACACCTCCAATTTTGATGTCATCTACAAACTTGATTTGGAGATGCCGGTGTTGGATTGGGGCGTACAAAGTTAAAAATCACACAACACCAGGTTTTAGTCTAAAGGTTTATTTGGAAGCACTAACTGGTTCATCACAATCATGTGATGAAGGACCAGCGCTCCAAAAGCTAGTGCGTCCAAATAAACCTATTGCACTATAACCTGATGTTGTGTAATTTTTAACTTTACACATCTCTTATGTTCACATTGAAATCACTCATATAAATGATGAAAAGCAGTGGACCCAGCACCGATCCTTGAGGCGCAGTGATGGCCACAGACCTCCAGGTTGAAAAGCAACCCTCCACCACCATCCTCTTTTACTTTCGAGCCAGTTCTGTTTCCAAATGGTTACGCCTCCCTGTGTTCCATGTGATCTAATCTTTTAATTCACTTGCATCCCAGTTTAACTCTCCAATCTAGTTTACACAGTGCTAATTAATTTTTGCATAAGGTAATAATTCAGCTACTATTACCTTTGAGATTTTTTTTCGCTTAAACGCAACTTGATTATGCTAATTCAGCAGAACCCCTTTCCTGGTCCTATCTACATTGTGGTTCATGTAAATACCAGCAATCATTGGATCTTCCCCCTTCCCCTGCAAGTTCCTCTCCAGCTCAGTGCACGTGTCCCAGACGCTGGCAACACAGCTTTCAGGACTGCAGAGAACTGTCAACCCCCTGACTATTCAGGCCCTAACCAATACTACATTGTTGTTTACTCCAACACTTGAACAGCTACCTTCCCACATATGATGTCACGGTGAGATCACTCATTTACCCTGCAGCCTTTGCTTTCATCCAGACAGGTAACAAGAACCTCAAACTTGTCAGATAATTTCAATCACTGAGGATCCTCAACTTTTACCTTCTCAACCTCCATATTGGCCTAACTCAGAGTCAAACCCTCCTCTCCCAATATTGGCCTAACTCAGAGTCACACCCTCCTCTCCCAATATTGGCCTAACTCAGAGTCAAACCTGTCTGTGCCCAATTACTGCCCAAATTTGAAGGCCTGACATCTAGAATTACTATAGAAATAAACTACAAAATACACAAAACTGATTGTGCTATAGGAGTAAGTAGGATACAAAAAACTGCTATTTCAGTGAAAACAGCAATTAAGTAAACATTTATAAAGCACCAGTTGTATTTTTAAGACATTCAAACTGCACTGCTTTAAAATTGAATAATTCACTATCTCATACAGTCCACTGCAATGCACCTGGTCCAGCTCTTTCTTTTGTCGAATCCTCTCTGTGTCAGCCTCATCAATAATTCGCAGCAGCTTTCGTTCTTCTGTTTCCTGGTTTTCAATGAAAATCCTGGTGTCCTGGGCCTGTTGTTTCATCTTCTGCAGTTCAACCTGCATTTAGGAAAGAAATAGCTCAAACTATGAGGTTGATCAATATTTTGAAAATTCACAGATCCTCCATGCAGTCTATTAGAACAGTAAATTTACAGCATGTCACAGAATTATTGAAGAAGGAGGCCAGCCAGCCTATTGTGTCTGTGCTGGGCCTCCAATGCGCATCAAGGTTTAGTACCATTTATCTGTCACCTCTCCATAATACAATGATAAATTATTGCAGCAACATCTTCAGACACAAAAATAAAACACTAGCTGGTATGCCACCACTAAATCTGCTCATGCCTTAAATATAACTTTTTTCCCAAATGGCGCAAGGAATGGCCAACGAAGTAACTCTA
This sequence comes from Hemiscyllium ocellatum, assembly GCF_020745735.1. Taxonomy (NCBI): domain Eukaryota; kingdom Metazoa; phylum Chordata; class Chondrichthyes; order Orectolobiformes; family Hemiscylliidae; genus Hemiscyllium; species Hemiscyllium ocellatum. The sequence continues at coordinate 58,060,692 of NC_083422.1, read as the reverse complement.
CACATTACAATTTTCTTCTTTGTCAGCTAACATTTTCAAGCTGTATTTTTTTCCCTCTTAACTTAACAAAAAAAGGCAGGAATCAATCACACAGTCATTTATTTACTTCAGTTTAATTTTTTAATGTATTTTTCTATCTCATATTTTTATGAGGGTGGTAAATGTCAGTGCAGAACACCACCTCATTCTGGACATTCAGTATCAGCAGTAAAATTTCCTTTTTTTGATATGTATATATCATAAAATTAATATTCTTGCAAATAAAATCTTTGGAGAAAAGATGTTGAGGCACAGGGGTAGTGTCATGACACCAGGGCCAGAACTTCTAGGTTGTGAACTTGAGGACCATGGGAGGTGCATTCAAAACATGGTCAAATAGGTTAATTATCAAGCTGTAAATCATTCAAATACACCTGATGGCAGCTGGTAAGAGGGGGGATTTCCTGGTCAGTCATCCTGTAGAAGACAATGGCAATCCATTGCAGTAATTTGTCCATATGTATGGATTAATCCAATTGCCAGAAGTGAGAAAAGACTGGAGAAAAGACAGACAGACAATCTTAGGGTTGGCAACATATGATGACAGAATAATTACACATACAAGAAGGCAATTAAGCCCACCATGTCCATGCTGACTCTCTTCAAAATCAACAAAACTAGACCCACTCACCCTCCTTCTCTCTTTTCAGATGCTTATCCAGTTCCCTGCTGAAATTCTCTAGCGTATGTGTCTCTCTCAGGTAGAGTATGACAAATGTATGGAAACACAAAGCTGGAGCGGTGTAGGCCATTCGAGACTGCTCCACCATTTGGTAAGATCATGGCTGATGTGATAACTCCAAGATGCCTTTAGAGAGAGGTGGGCAATGCAGGGGTTACAGTGTGTCATTTCCCCCTCCAACTCCATTTTGATTTAGCTCCACTTCTCCCTCACTTTTGATGGTTTTCATTACCCATACTGGGCTTTGCATGCAACATTACATGGGGGATTTATTGGTGGTGGTTAATGGTTATAAAAGGTCATGGTGATTTGGTATTGGGAAAGCATTTTGTTTGTGTTCAATAAAAAAAAGTATAAATCAGACTTAAAGGACTCTTGAGGTGCAGCAGTAGTGTCCCTATCTCAGAAACAGGAGGCCCCTGTTCAAGTCCCAACAGTGCCAGAGGTGCGTGTAATAACATCTATGAATGGGTTATGTTAAACAAAAGCAAAGCCAAAGGGCTCATGTGGCGTAGTGGTAATGTCCCTACCTCTAAGTTTGGAAGCCCAAATTCAAGTTTCACTTGCTCTAAAGGTATGCAATACCATCTATAAACAAGTAGATTAGAAAACAAGGCAGATCCAGGAGGCCCTTCCTATGCAGTAGTAGTGTCCCTAACTCTAAGCCAGGAGACCCAGGTCCAAACCCCACTTTCTCCAGAAGTATGCAACAACATCAACTTTGAACAGGTTGAAGTGAAAATATCAATGAAGCAGATCCAATACTCTCAATATCTTTAGAAACAGGTGGGAGCCACAGGAAGTACATGTTTTATTTTCCCCACCAACTCCATTTTAATTTAGCCTCTTCCTGCTCACTTTGCCCAGAATGGAATTTGTGTCTAACTATTTAACTGGCCACATGGGCCATTTACTGGTGGTAGTTAATGGCTAAAAAGAATTTTTAGAAGTCATAATGATTTGGTAATGGAATAACTATTCAGTTGTGTGTGATAGCATTTCAGATATTAAAAAAATGTGGACCCAGGGGTAGGAGACTGTCGAACTGTTTGTATCAAGCTGGGACTAGTCTATATACACCACAAGTAATGGCTCTATTTTGGTGTTCAAGAATAAATGATGCTCATTTCCAGTCAGGCTTTCTGAATTATTGCAGCTGATCTGATTGTGGTCTCTAATTTTCTATCTACCCCCATTATCCTTTGACTCCCTTATCAGTGATGGACTGGTTCGACTGAAGGATCTGTTTCTGTGCTATATGACTGTGAGAATGGTTTCTCTCCATTGGTGCCATCTAGAATATTTAAGATTGTTGAATACATTATGAAATCTGCTCTCAATCTTCTCTTCTCCAACAGGAACAATTCAATGTACTCACAACTGAATTCCCTCATTCCCAGGAGCATTCTTGTAAATCTTTGCTGCACCCTCTCTTCACATCCTTCCAAAAATATGATGTCATGGACACAACATTTGAGTTGGGGCTAAACCAGAGTTTTATAATGAATCAACTAGTTATTTTGTTCTCTATGCCTTGACTTATAAAACTTGAGAACCCACATGTCTTTCTAACCATTTCCTCTAACTCCCCTGCAACTTGCAACAATTTCTGTACATCTCCCCAAGGTCTTTCTACTGCACCAGAAATCTGCTTGTGATTTTATGCTGCCTCTCCTCATCCCTTATACTGAAATGTACCTCTACATACTTAAATTGTTATATGTCCTCCCATTCCACCAGCCAGCCTTTTTAAAATCTAGTCTAAAATTTCGCTGTACCCTCACATTTCACTTCTGACATGTGGTGCTATGCTAAAGATAATCTTCATTTGAGCTCTCTATTTCTGATTAATTGTGAACTCGTCCAATTAGGATCGTGGTCAATTTTGTACAACACACCTACTTGGTACTGGGTTCAGATGCCGAGTCCCTTTTACAGGGACTTATAAACAGCAGAGAGAAGTCCAGCAAAATTTCAAGTGGAATCAAATGCAGGTCCAAGCGGGAAAAGACAAGGGTGTCACCATTGTCTGTGAGACATTTGAAGATTTAATTTTCACGTACAGAATCATTTGCTCTCTGAAGTTTTCAGTTTCCCTCATCAGCTATAAAATGTATCATTCACTTCCTTTCAGCCATGATCCGATGTATCATCATTTACTGGGGAGTTACTGAAGCTTATCTGAGTATAAGTTAGGTCAACACAGTAACAGGAAGATGAATTATCCATTTTGCTAATTGTGACCTATTCTCAGTTCAAACCAGCATTAAAGCAAAGTAAGTCTTAACTGTACTTGCATCGGGTTATAAAATCCAGGTTAGCTTCATTGATCACAAAAGAAGCTTTCAAATGAATATTTTTCTTTTGATAATTGAAAATAATTGTTGTCTACATCTGTTGCACTATTGGCTTTTAATTCAGACATTTAATGTTGAAATGCATATGCCACTACTAACGAAATTCTGAATAATTGTATTGACAATAGTTTTGAACAGAATTGTACTCCCTTTTCTTTGCTCCTGAACTGTACAATGTACAACATAAAGAAAGAGTTATGTTTATATGGCACCTTTCATGACATACAGACACCTCAAAGCAACTCTCAGCTAGACGATATCATTTGAAGTACAGTAATGGGTGCAATGTTTGAAACATAGCAGTCATTTATGCACGGCAAATCCCTACAAACAATGTTATCATGGTCAGTCAATCTGTTTTAATAGGATTTTAATGAGAGATAAATATTGGCCAGGACATGGAGGATAAATCCCCAGCAATTATTCAAAGTAGTGCTGCAAAATCCATTCTTCCACCCAGAGTGATTACTCAGTTTAATAACTCTTTCAAAAGCTAGCACCTCCGTCAGTGATTCATTCAGCTTTGAACTGTTATGTTAATCTAGATTTTATGGTCAATTCTCTGCAGCGGGGCTCGAACCCACAATATTCTGACTGCTGGCCAAGCCATGGCAAGTAGCAGTCAAAAGGTACTGATTGGAGAATGCAAACCAAACATGAGCATAGAAATTATTTTCTCAAATCTGCAGCATGCTGCAATAGACTCTTGTCAAGTAGAGACTGAGTGAGTGCAGCAGTGAATTAGGGCACAAGGAGGACCAGCAGTGTGGCAAATCGTCAAGCTGCTGGAAAATGAAGTCTGACATTTGTGAAGAAGGCCTGACTGAATCAGGACTTATTTTTCCTTTAGGCATCTCTCCATTGTAGAGTGAATTGGAGTAAGGACTGCACACAGAAAAGTTGATGGAATGCATGATCATTGTCACAAAAGAATATATTGGCATTTTGTCAGTCTTAACAACCTCTGTGCTGGCTGTAATGGAAAGGCACTGGGAGAAAGGAGGACTTGCATTTATATTTAGTTTTATCACAGCACAGAACAGTGTCTTCGATATACAGATTGCTTTGAAGTGTAGCAACCACTGTTATGCAGAACAATGTGACAGTGGCTGTGCTCACAGACAATTTATTTTGGAGGGAGGGCAGGACAGGAGGGTGAGTAACAGTTTACAGCAGTTCTTAAATTGTGGTTCATAGACCAGGGTACTTACTCCTGGTGGTTGAAAATACAAATGACTAAGTGCAATGCAACAGATGAGGCCAGATGTGACTTGGCCATGAGCCCAGACCAATGATAGCACTATCTCAGCAGGTCTTTGTTTTCAGAAGTGCAGTGAATTATTGACTTTGCATGATATACATCTTTACGTGATTATATGTTGTTATTTTTGTGATCTACTTGTCCATCTCTCAATACTTATTTGGACAAGATTAAGAAGCGTCATGGGTTGAAATATCTCTTATTGATATTTTAATGGTCTGTAAGGATGACCCCTTTATAAGACTGTAGGAACAGCGGTTTCTGTCAAAGGAGGATGTGTGAATGTAGTTTATTTGGTTTCTGTCAGCAGTTGTACATTTGCCGTTGTTACTTTATGGCTCATTAGTATGTACATTGTGCAAACTGGGTGATTGAGCATGGAAGAGGTCTGTTTGGGCCTTGAGTTGGTACAATTTGACATGGGGGTCCCTGGAGCCAGAGGGGTGATGGGTGAATAACTGGGTGAGGCTAGAGGGCCTAAAGTCAGCTATTATAACTTGGTCAAAGTCATGGAGATTTGAGGTTGGGTCTTCTAACTAGCTAACCTCAGCATGCATCTAGCCCTGTCATCAGCGATTACAGTTAAGACACAGTTGGCTTTCTTTCTGATTTGAACTGAGAGTAGGCCACAGTTGGCAGAACGGATCATTTATCTTCCTGCTTCTTTCTTAATCAAACCTCTGCTCCAAGGTCAGCAGATCCAATTCCATTCTATATTCACCCTTTTCCACAGCAAACATTGTGGAAATCTAGGTACTGAATACAAAGGCAGGTTCAGCAGGTCAGTAAATTTCCTGAGCTGAACCACCCACCTCAGCAGTCAACATGTGGCCCTTGATGTCCACAGATCTAATAATCTCTGTCTCCATTAACAATGACTGACAGTATACGCAGCACTTATCAACACATTCTCAAGTAAAATTAGGGATAGGTAATGAGTTTTGCTTCTTTCCAGCAACCCTCAAATCCCAAGAATAATTTCATTAAAAATTCCAAAGATTTACATTCCTTTTGAATAAAAAGAAATCATGAGTAACAAGCCTACCACTACAATGCTGTATGACTAAACCTTGATGCTGCGGAGTATTAACATGGTGAACATAGATTGCTGCTCAGGGCAGTTAAAAATATTCCCAGACAGAAAGTAGTATCATGAATGATATCACATTGATCTACAGACTACAGGTATCATCAAAATAAACTTCACAGTGAGTGTCAGTCAGTGAAATACAGAGCTACAATAGCTAGATCTAACTTTTGAAGGCACCACTACCAGCCTTTTGTCACCTTGTGGAATAAATAATTACAGAGTACATTTTATCATAATGTACCAACACATTTAAATATGAACCTTAACATGGAACAGCGCTGCCACTTCTGAATCATTCACCACCAACATCTAGGAGTCACCATTGATAGAAAATTCAACCAGACATGTCAAAAACTACACACACAGGAACTGTTCGGAGGTCAGGAATTCAGATACATATAACTCCCCAGAGTCTATCTACTATCTACAAGGCACAAGTCAGAAGTGTGATGGAATACTCCCCACTTGCCTGGCCAAGTGCAATTCCAACAACACTCAAGAGGCTTGACACCATCCAAGGCAAAGCAACCCACTTGACTGGCACCCCATCTATATTTATTTCCTTGACCATCAGTGCACAGTTACAACAGTGTGCACCATAAACAAGATGAACCGCAGCAATTCACAAGACCTCTTTCAAAAGCACCTTCCAAACCTGCAAATAAAACCCCAAAGAATTGCAGATGCTGGAAATCAGAAACAAAAGCAGAAATTGCTGGAAAAACTCAGCAGGTCTGGCTGCAACTGCAAAGTACAGTTAATGCTTCAGGTCCAGTGACACTTCTTCGGAACTGATCACAGATAACAAAAGGTTGGCATATACACTGAAGATAAGGTGGTGGTAGGGGGAAGAAGGAAATGATGGGGTAAAGATGGAGTTGGAACCCAGAGAGAGGAAATCAGTTGGATGGACAAAGGAACAGATGAAGGGCTTTTGCCCGAAATGTCGATTTTGTTGCTCCTTGGATGCTGCCTGAACTGCTGTGCTCTTCCAGCACCACTAATCCAGAAAAAGGAATAGTTACAGGTCAGCCTGGGAGAATCAATAGCTGCTAATGGAGACTATTAGTGGCTGACAATAGATTGTTTGTGGTAGCAGCCCTTGTGGAAATTGAGGTACTGTTTTTCCAGTTTATGTTAAGCTTTGTGAGAGCTCGACAGTAATCCTGAGACAGAGACGTTGGCCATAGAACACAGTGGTGGTTGAAATAGCAGGCAACTGGAAGCTCATGGTTATTTCTGCAGCCAGAACATAGTCTGCATTTTGTCTTCCCAACGTGGAGCAGACCACATTGTGAGCAGAGACTAGAATGAGTGAAGTGCAGGTAAATCGCTGCTTCACCTGGAAGGTGTGTTTGGGGCACTGGACAGTGAGGAGGGAGGAGGTAAATAGGCAGGTATAACATCTTCTCCAGTTGCATGAAAAGATGCCAAGGGGTTGTGAGGAGATGTTGGAAATTGAGTAGGAGTGAATGAAGATGACCTGGAGAGAACAGTTACAGGCCAAGGCTGACAAATGAAGGGGAGGGGAATATGTGCCTGGTTTCCAAAGCTGCAACTTTACCACCTGAAGGAACACAGGCAGCAGACACATGGAAACACCTGTTGTGCTGCCTGTAAGCTCCTTTCCAAGTTACACACAATCCTGGCTTGGAACTGTATCGCTATATCTTCACTATTGTGGGTTCAAGAAGCTGTAACTCCTTTCCTAACAGCACTGTGGGTGCACCCAGAGATGGACAGCAGTAGTTTAAGATGATGGCTCTCCTGCACCTTTTCAAAGATAACTAAGGATTGCAAAAATGTTCACATCCAATAAATAGGTTTATAAAAATGTACAACATCAGATTGCAATGTCAAAGCAAAAAATCTTTGCCTCTTCCTAATGTAACAAGCCAAAGCTCAGCAAATTAGCAATAAGGGTCCTAAGAGTGCTGACAATAAAACTCCCATAATGGTGGTCATTACTGGCCCCAGGGACCTCATTATTGTCCTTGTCGAGTCACATAAACCATTAATGACTTTAATAACCAATCACAGAACAGTGAAGTTAATATTTCAGTGCACTATATTTTATGTTATTCAATAACTCCCTGTAGATACGATTCAAACTATCAGAACATTGAGTAATCTATCCAAGCTTCCACCTGTAATTTAATGAAAGCAAACAGAAAATAAAAGTATTTTCTCTCAATCAATAATATCTAATTAAAATATCAGCAGCAGCTGCTTACAGCCTGTGAAAAGTGTGTTTTCCTGCTGAAGGAGGTGGTGAGACATTGGAACACAGGTCAGATTCTGCTCTTTGACCACTTTTGTTTCTCTAAGAGAGAAGCTACAATCTACATTAGGCAGAAGACATTGTGATGATGACCTCTACTTCCACATCATTTAAAACTGTTCGCTCCTATTGGCGTAAAACAAGCACACACTGCCGGATTAAATGCATTGAGGTAATGAAAATTCTAAATGTTGCCAACATGTATAGTTGGTAACAAGAGCTAAAGAAGCATTATTTCAGTAAAATTCTGACAATGATACCTTTAGCGTATCCTTCTCCTTCTCCATGCGCTGATATTCGAGGTGTTGCTTCACTAGTGCAGCTTCTTTTGCACAGATCTCATCCTTCAGCTGGTCGATGTGGTGGTTCATGATCTTCAGCTTACGTTTCATTTCAGCTATCTCATCCTTAAAAGGCAAAATTGTAAATATGAATAAAAGCAGTCCTAAATGCATTGTTAAATTATAAAAGACAGATAAAAATGTCTTCGTCTTCCAACAAAGAACACATTCATTCTCCCTTACAAATTTCTCTTCACCTTTCCTGATGATGCCAGCTGTACGATCGGGCACTCTCTCTTGCCTCAATGATGTAGCCACAATTTATATGCAAGGCTACAGACAAATGGTGGTGGAATGACAGTGAACAAGCATTAAAGGCCAATCTTTTCTTCACCTATCATACACATACACATAATACTACCAGCGAATGCAGCCAGGAGACTTGTTTTCATTATTATTAACCTTTGGACAGTGAAGCCGATTGCAATGTACCTGCCCACTCTAGCCGAGGCCAGGATCAGAACTAGAACCTTGTTAACCTACTTGTCATAGTTTCTCACAGAATAATGCCAGGACTTCAGGGGAGAGCCTATAGGGTGGAAGATGAGATGAATCTTAACTTTTCCAATTATTGTCTAGCTCAGTAATGGTCACTGTTGAACCAGAAATTATTCACAATCATGGCTTCCAAAATCATCAGTACCTCTCAAGTGTGTGATAATTTTGCATTTTCAACAAATCATTTTTTCTCAGGTAGGATCCGATATTAGAAATTCCTTGACCTAACGAAGTGGCAAAAATTCCCACAAGTCCCACCCTTGAACAGGTCAGTTTTGATTTTCAGTGGGGCACACCTGGAGACAGCCTGGGCTTCGTGCATGCACAGCACATAGAGAAGGCTGGTCAGTTACATGGTGAGCTGTCTCCATTTAAATCTCAGATTACTATCTGTCCTGTCTGGAGCCCAGAACCGCAGGGTGGACCTGGTCCGTTTCAGTGAATTGGTTTTGGATAGTTGATGTTTCCCTCTGGAGAGCTAGAATACAACCCTTGGCATGGTCCAGGTGGGGGAAGTCATGGAGGTTAGGTGCCCTTAGGGTGAGTTCCCTTAGTGAGATTGGTCAGTTATCCTTTGGTATTGTTAAAAGTAGACAAGAATGTGTCTAAAATATACATAAACCCATTGGAGTTGTCAAACTTCCAAAGACTGTCAAATGGTTGAGAGATTTATAATAAGCCTAAAGATTTCCATTTGTTAGATTAGTGCTACTGACTGATTTCACAAGGATTAATTATTACAGTGGGATAACGGCCTGCCATCTCAACATGATCAGCAGCTACATGTGTTTTTGGACTCTGATGTGGAACTGTGAATTCCAGTGCTTCTTGCACATGAGTTAAATATTTGTTTATGCAAGGCTTTATTGAAGTAAAGGAATCTAAATGTAATAATGTAGCAAATGGACTGAAATCTACATCACACTGTTAGAACGTTATTCAATAGAACTTTTCTTGTTTCTTATCTGCGCATGGATCTTCCCATGATGCATGTGACACGAGTTGGCAGAGGGCAAACAGTGCTGGGTGTGAGGGAGACATGAGTGTGCAGGAAATGGCATATAAGTGGAAGGGTGGTGCCTACAGGAGCAAGAGGTGGCATGAAGTCCCATAGAGAGTTTGTAGAAGGGCATAAACTGGCATGGATGGGTCATGGCAGTGTGTTTGGGCTAGATGCTGTGAGGTGTGTGGAGTACGTGTTTGGTTTTATTTGCTTTTTGTTGAAGTGCTACTCCATACCAATACAGAGAAACCTGGCATCGAACCCACAGCCGAAGCCAGCAGCCTCTGCTCTTACTGCAGTGTCATGTGGTCCATAACTGAGTCATAGATTCATAGAGTTATACAGTACAAAAACAGACTCTTCGGTTCAACTCGTCCATGCCAACCAGATATCATAAATTAATCAAGTCCCATTTGCCAACATGTGGCCCATATCTCTCTAAACTCTTCCTATTGATGTATACATCCAGATGCCTTTTACATGCCATAAAATTGTACCAGCCTCCACCACTTCCGCTGGCAGCTCATTCCCTACACACACCACCTCTGCAAGAAACAGTTGCCCCTTAGGTCCCTTTTAAATCGTTTCCATTTCACCTTAAACCTGTGCCCTCTAGTTTTGGACTCCCCTCTCCCTGGGGAAAAGGCTTTTCATCCTATCCATGCCCCTCATGATTTTATAAACTCCTATAAGGTCATCCCTCAACCTCCAACTCTCCAGGGAAAGTAGCCCCAGCCTATTCAGTCTCTCCCTGTAGCTCAAACCTTCCAACTCTGGCAACATTCTTGTAAATCTTTTCTGAACCCTTTTAAGTTTAACAATATCTTTCCTATAGCAGGGAAACAGGAATGACACAGTATTCAAAAGTGGCCTTACCAATGTCCTGCACAGCTGTAACAGGACTTCCCAACTGCTATATTCAATGCACTGACCAATAAAGACAAGTGTACCAACCATCTTCTTCACTATCCTACCAACCGGTGACTCCATTTTCTAGGAATTATAAACCCGTCAGAGAATCCTACCAACTCCAAATGAAAGCTAGGGAAGGTGCTGGATAGAAAGGGTAAAGTGTCTGTCAGCCTTTTCAGCATCCTTTAGCAGGCTGGAGAATATGATTATTAAAATCAGCTTTGTTTTTTTAATTGCATTTCAGTGTTAATGCTGAAAATGTGACCCGCACACTGACATCCAATCAAACTTGATGAATAGATTGCATTCTTTTTTGTAATAGAATCATCTGAATGTCGTTATAATGAAAGCAGGTTGTTTTGTGAATAAAATGAGTCCTGATGGGTGTGAAATTCAGTTTCTAATTGTCCATTATGAACTGCAATCTAAAGCTGTTTGCTTGGTTCCTAGAACCTACACTGACTAATTAAAAAAATTAACTACATGATCTAAACGAGATTTCAATTGGCCTCAACAACCTCAGACTTGGGCAGAGATGAAAGGTCAGCTCCCAAGTGCTTGCTCGTGTCCCTTAACCCAAAGAAACATATTAATTGATACCAAGCGAGGTCAAGATTGAACTCAGTCGGGTTATCTTCCCAGGTAAAACAGCTGCTGACTTTTCCTGCTTAAGTCACAAATGAAGAATGAGAACTGAACAGAGGTGCTTTGTCAACTCACTCAGCTGGACCTGGAGTTTACCCAACGCTTTAAACTGAGATTTACATGAGGCAACAAATTAAAACCAGTCATCCTTTCTTTTAACCATTCTTGGGGAAAAAGAAACTTTGCAACTTTAAAATGTTACTTTAAATCAATTTTTAAAAATTGATGTTTATAACACTTGTGGTGTTCATCAGGCCCACAATATGTTCTCAGAATGTTTTGGTTTGGTAATCGCATTACCGGAATTCTAACTTGTGAATCCAGTCATTATGATAGACTGCAGGTATGGATGAGCTGTCAAAGGTTGTTGCTGACACAAAGGACACGGCACCACCCTTGCAGTGAAACCACCGGCTGTGCTAAGTACAACCTGAAAATAGCAGTATGGTGCAGTGACGTACTTCTGACCTTTCAGTTTAGCAAAATCGGTGACAAAGCTACAATTCCCAGTTACATCACAACACCCATGGTGTGGAAAAGTAGATGATGCTGCTGGAGGCGTTTATTGTCAGCGTGGAGAGAAGTGTAGGATGGCCGTTTCAACTGATCCAACTCGGAGATATTTCAAATGCCAGCCAGCAGGAACTGACATTCAGTGACAAAACAATTCCACAGTGCCCACTTAAAAAAGTTCACAAGGGTATTCTGGAGAAGAAACCGTTTTTTAAACACGACAAAGGGTTACATTCAACAACATTTTTAATAGCCTTTTCTTTAACTACAACCCATTAACAAAATCTTGCTGAAATAGAATTCACCTTTTTTTTAAAAAAGTTCCTTCAGATTGAGGAAGAATTGCTTCTGTTCCAGTTCAACAGGCTCTGCAATGGCTTTTAAATCTAAAGCTCAAATCTGCATTGGGAGAAAGGTGTTGCTGGAAGAGTTGATGGTCGGGCTTGTTGGAAGTTTCTGTGCTTGGCTTTGGCTCTCCATGGTCCTGATGAAATCTCTCAATGTGTTTGATATCTTCCTGAGTAAGGTCCTCACCTACCAACCCAGATACATCGTATCATCCTTCGTCATTTCCGCCACCTCCAAACAGACTCCACCACCAACGATATATTTCCCTCCCTTCCCCTATCAGCGTTCCAGAAGGACCACTCCCTCTACGACTCCCTCATCAGGTCCACACCCCCACCAACCCAACCTCCACTCCCGGCACCTTCCCCTGCAACCGCAAGAAATGCAAAACTTGCGCCCACACCTCTCCCCTTACTTCCCTCTAAGGCCGAGGAGAAATTTCAAGGGCTTATGCCCGAAATGTCGAATCTCCTGTTCCTTGGATGCTGCCTGACCTGCTACGCTTTTCCAGCAACACATTTTTCAGCGTCTTCCCGAGTGAGCCTTCTTCACTTTGGTCTTGGACAGGCTAGTATTTCCCATGAGTTGGCAATATATTTGACCTCTTCTGGATGTTCTGAGAACATCCTTAAAAACTGTCATCCTTGGACTCTTCTGCTACCACCAAGGTTTGAGTAGGACAGTTGTTTTGGAACTCAGGTATCAGGCATATGAAATATCGAAACACTGAAAGTAGGAGCAACAGTGGGCCAACTGGCTATTTGACCCTGTTCTGTCACTCAAGATGATCACAGTTGATCATCCAACTTTGTACCTAGTTCCCACTTTCTCCCCATATTCTTTGATCCCTTTAGCTGGAAGAACTACATCTAATTCCTTCTTGAAAACATTCAATGTTGTGGCCTCAACCACTTTGTGTGGCAGAGAATTTCCACAGAATCACCACTCTCTGGATGAATGAATTTCTCCTCATCTCAGTACTAAATGATGTACCCTACATTCTTAAACTCTGACCCCTGGTATTGGATGCCATAATAATCAGGAACATCCTTCCTACATTTACCCTAGTTTATTCTTTAGAGGTTTCAATGAAATTCCTCTGTCATTCTTCTAAACTCCAGTGAACATAGTTCTAAGCAACCAGTCTCTTCAACCTGTCCCATCAACCCAGGAGTTAGTCTGGGAAACCTTTGTCACACTCTCTCCACAGACAGGATATTGTTCCTCTGGTGAGGAGACTAAAACTGTACACAATACTCCAGGAGTGGCCTCGCCTAGGGCCTGTACAATTGCAGAAAGACATGTCTGTTCTTTCAGTTGAATCCTCTTGCTGTGAAGGCCAGCATACCATTTGTTGGCCTTCTTCACTGCCTGCTGCACTTGTAATATGCTCTGCGAAACAATATGACTCGGCTGGCAGAGCTGATTTTGAAAGATTAGTGACTCAATGCTCAGAATTGGCACAGCTGTTAGATTCCCTTCCTTGTCACTGGATTTGCAGATTGTGCAAAGACACTGTTTGAGATGCCTGGTGTAGATTGTCTAGTGACTTCAGGAAATAAATTGAAAAACATGTCCATTTGGTTATGCAAGAATAAGGTTTCTTGAGCATTAGATGATAAGTTTTGTATCTCAGAGTTCCCATGTACAAAACCCTCCTTTAATTCATAGAGACAGATAAAGATCCAATGCCAGTCTTTGATCTGTCTTCCTATATCACCATGAATTTATGAAGGGAGCAACTTAAAGGTAATCCACCTGTGGCAATTACCTTTTCTGGGCAGTATCCCAATTACAAATTAACTGTTTTTCTTTACATCTGAATTTCAGACAGCAATTCAGTTCTGTGGAAACTGAGAGTTATGTTCATTATCGTGCACCAGCATATGCTTATTTGCATTAAAAATAGATGGTTGGCATGCTTGAGAGTAGCTATTGTTGATCGGTTGTGCATTAGTTCATTGCAGCTCTGAGTGTAAGCTTCTGTCTGCTATTTCAATTCAAAGAAATGTAAGTAGGTAAAAGCAGGACCTTTCCACTCTACAATCCAGAATGTTAATCAGGTGAAAGGGGTCAGGAAGAATGTGATTCCTGTGCTTCACCCTGAAGCTTGAATGAGGCGTTTATCCAACATTGAAAGCAGCACAAGAAAATTAGGTTGTTTGTTTATGCTCAGCCAGAACTCTGATCTTCATCCAGTTGCAAGAAACTCAATTGCCTTTCCATGGGAAAGAAATGATGAGAATGATTTCTTTGATGATTTCAATGGCTCTTTATAACATGATATTACTTCATGCTCACTAGAGTTAGTCCAGATCTTGGTGTGGTACCGATATTTAGCCAATAAATTATAATGACTATTTTTGACAAGGGTTAAACCAGCCAGAAGTCACTATCACTGGGCTAGTTCTTAATCCCCCAAAACATGCAACTCTCTAAGGATGGTGCAGCTTCCAGTCTGTGCAGTAGGAAAGCAGGAATGGCAAATGTGTCTGAGCTGTTGAGACCAAGAAACTAAAACAATTGTAGTATAGAAGTTTTTCCCCTTTCCTGTTCTCCTATCAGCTAAACTGTGTGGTTTTTTACCCTGCAATATGGAAGAAGGCCATTCGGCCCATCAAGTCCACATCAACCCTCTGAAGTGCATTCCACCCAGAGTCACCCCGTCCCTGTATTCCTACATTTCCCATGGGCTTAACACCCACCTTGCATATCCCCTGGAAACTTTGGGCAATTTAGCATGGCGAATCCACCTAACCTGCACATCTTTGGACTGTGGGAAGCACCCAGAGGAAACCCAAGCAGACACGGGGGAGAATGTGCAAACTCCATACAGACAGTTGCCCAAGGCTGGAATTGAAACCGGGTCCCTGGCGCTGTGAGGGAAGAAGGTACCTTTCCCAAGTTCCAAACATATTGTCATTACTTCATCATTTGCAAGGAAGAGGGTCAGAAATAGAAGTCCAAGTTCTCTGATTATGTGCCAACTATTTTAGTTGTCACCTGGGAGAAGCTGACCTTAAGTGAAGTGGAGCTACATGTCTATTCTGCAGCATGGTAAAACGTGACACTAGATTGAGGAGGTATATTTACAAAATTTTATATTTTCAACTTGATAAGATCTACACCAGACAATTCCAACCCCAGCAAAAGACCCAACCATTATTCTCTGATCATTGCCAAGTCCCCCACTATTGTCATCTTGGTCATTACCAACCAGAAGCTCATGAGTATCAGCATCCTGGCAGCAAGTGCAGTGTAACTACAATCACAAGGAGTACCTCACATTTCTGAACCCCTCCAAAACCACTCCTGCCCCTAGCCCCAAGTCAGCAGTGTGATAAAACACTCAGCATTTCCCTGGAGATGGCATCCACAACAAACAAAAAGTGTGGTGTCATCCGTAACATAGCAGTCCTCTGATTAACACATTTGTTCCTTGTCAACTCCGATATTGTTCATTGTCAGTGCATTTCAATTCCACTGTGCACCATCAAGAGGATGCACTGTCGGAACCTGTGAAGTTATCTTCAATCCTCATTCATGACACCTATCACCAAGAAAGTTGAAGGCAGCAATGTCTTTGGAGCACCTTTCCCTATACAGTCTGTTCCAAGTTATAAACATATTGTCATTGCTTCATCATTGCTGGGTCAAAATCCTGGAGATTCCTCCCACACGCTAATATGAGAGATATCAATACAAAGGCTCCAGTGACTTGAGGAGAAGGACAAATACCCAACTTTCAATAACAATTTGGTATGTGTAATAATTGAACTCACCACGTACAATGAATAGTTTTTCTTCCAAAGGAAATATGCTAAAGCAATGGATTGGAAGAAGGGGTGTCCTTACCTGAGCTTCAATCAAGTTCTTGCTGTAAAGGTTTCTGTCAGATCGCACAGCCTCGTAAAGGTTCTGCTGCTGTTTCAGCTTACTGTCAGCCTCTGAGATTTTCTTCTTGAATTCGAAATTCTGCATCTCATACACCTTAATGTCTTCCATATACTGAAGAACCTGTGGAAGAAACATTATTTCTCATTTAGAGTCCTATAAGTTGTTTACAATATTAGATAAGGGATTTGACACTTTAAAAAAAACAGTTGCTTCTTGCAAGTTCAAATATGGAAGCACATTGAGAGACTAATACCACTAATAGGATATTTTACATGTATTTCTTTCCAACTTTTAAGTGCATCAAACCTTTTAGTCACTTTTTGTACTTAGCCCAGACAGTTAGCCCTCTCATCAGCTTATGTTATTTACAGGGTAAGGCTCCTTTGAGTCCTTTTGCAACAACATGATTTTTTGAAAATTGCGTTTTAACAGGTCAGGCTCATATTTTCCAATTTCTACACCAATCACCATTATATCTGAGTACAGCTCAAAACCTAGTGTGAATTAGAGCTGAAATGAGGGAAATCTAGCACTGTGAGCACTTAGAACCAAGATGGACCAAACACATTTCACTGAGTACAGTCAGTAACTGGGAAAAGGAGAGAATTTCAGACTCTCAGTCCAGGCTTTATTTCTGTCAGATTGCACCTTTATGAGAGTTGAAAAACTGTCAATGAATTTCCTTACATTAATTAATGGATCTCACAACATTTTATTTTATTTAACAAGCTTCAGCTTCATTATTTGTGGAGTATAGGGGCACCAACCATCGCAGATAACAAAATACAGGGATACAGCACCAATGTTACCCTCCTTAATATCACAAAAGACTGCACGATCAGACCAGATGATTCACTGAGGAAAAGAAACACTTGTGACCAAACTCACAAGTGTGTGATCAGCATGCATCAAATCAACGAATAATAAGGATTAAGTGTATATCAGTTAGGCTCAGCTTAATTGTTTACACAGATGAAAAGCCATTACTTAACTCCCAACTACATAACAGTAAGTGCAGTTTTATACAAGTGTGATATCTATAGCTATCAGGTTTAAATGCTTGGATTTCAAAACAGCAGCAAATATATGTTGTTTAAATTTGTGAGTGTTTTATTTCAGAACAATTACCTAATCCATTAAATATCAGAAAGTAGCTGACTGTAAAGCTTTGGAATATTAATGGAAATCATTTACTAGACTGGTTTATGACAGGTAGAGTAAACATTGAACCCAATAGCTTGTATTCAGATCAGAATACACAGTGATGGATATTAGGCTAGGAAAACCAAAAATTGAAAATTGAACGCAGAAACGAGACCCTCTCTTCTCAAACAGCTTCTTTTTTGAGCAGGTTGTAGAAAAACCTGTCTCCTCTATCGAAAGGTTTAATTTACAAAATATCTAAACGGGCGTGTCTGGTTACAAACCTGCAGGTTTTTAAAAGCTGAGAATGATCAAGCTCTCACCTTTGTGAGTAAGTCTGTAAGATAGAGCAGCAGAAATAAGCCATTCAGCCCATTGAGTTTACTCTGCCATCCAATGAGCTCGTAGTTGATCTGCTAATCCTCAATTCCATTTTCCTGCCTTGTCCCAATACCCCTTAATTCCCTTAATGATTAAAAACGTACCTATCTCAGCCTTGAAAATACTTAATGACAGCCTCGATAGTCTTCTGTGGTAAAGAATTCCACAGAATCACAACAATCTGACAGAAAAAAATCCTCCTCATCTCTGTCTTAAATATGTGACCCCTTATTTCTGAGATTATGACCTCTGGTCTGAGACTCACCGACCAGAGGTTTCTGTATCTACCCTGTCAAATTCCCTAAGAGTCTCATCTATTTCAATAAGGTCAGGTCACCTCTTATTATTTCAAATTCCAGTGAATTCAGGCCCAGCCTACTCAATCTCTGTTCATAAGACTGTACCTCCTTACCCAGTATCAGGCTAGTGAACCTTGCCTAGCCTGCCTCTAACACCAGAATATTGTTCCTTAAATAAGGGGCCCAAAAATGTTCACACTATTCTAGCTGTGGTCAGACTAGTGCCCTGTACAGTTTCAACAAAACCTTCCTACTTTTATACTCCATTCCTATTGGAATAAATGTCAATATCCTATTGGCCTTCCCTGTTGCCTGCTGAATTTGGACACTAGCTTTTTCTGTTTCATGAGCAGGAGTCCCAAATCCCTCTATTCTGTAGCCTTCTGCAATCTTTCTCCATTTAAATAATACTCAACTCCTCTATTCTTCCAAAGTGCATAACCTGACATTGTATTCCATCTGCTGAAAATGTGTTGCTGGAAAAGCGCAGCAGGTCAGGCAGCATCCAAAGAGCAGGAGAATCGACGTTTCGGGCATAAGCCCTTCTTCAGGAATGAGGAAAGTATGTCCAGCAGGCTTAGATAAAAGATAAATTGTATTCCATCTGCCAATTTTTTTGCATACTTGCTTGACCTGGCTATATCCATTTGCAGACTCTTTGTGTCATCCTCATCATTTGGCCTTCCCACCTATTATGTCGTCTGCAAACTTGGCCAGGGTACATTCACTTTCCTCATCCAAGTCGTTAACATATATTATAAATAACTGTGGCTCCAGCACAGATTCCTGTGGTACTCCACTACTTACATCCTGAAAATGCCTCGTTATCCCAACTCTCTGTCTTCAATCCGTTAGCCAATCCTTTATCCATGCAAATGTACTACCACCAATATCATGGACTCATCTTATGAAATAGTCTAACATGTGGTATCCTAACAAATACTTCCCATTTATCTATCCTGCTTGTAACCTCTTCAAAACATTCTAGCAAATTTGTCAGGCACGGTATTCTCTTCACGAAGCCATTCTGATTCTGCTTCATCATATTAAATATTTCTAAATGCTCTGCTATTACATCCATCATAATGTCCTTCACTTTCCCATGCACAGACATGAAGTTAACTGGCCTAAAATTATCTTTCTTTTTGTCCCTTCTCCTTTTTAAACAAAGATTATACATTGACAATTTTCCAATCCTCTGGGACTTCTCCAGAATAGATTACTACCGTACATCTACTATGTCTGTAGCTACTTCCTTTAATATCCGAGCATGCATTCCATCAGTTCCAGAGTACTTACTGGTATTTAACACCATCAGTTTCCCTATCATTTTTTTTCCCAATGGAAGTAATTGTATACTTCCTCTCCACCTTATGCCATTTGATTATTTAGTATATTTGGAATGCTATCTGGCCAGGTGTTAGATTTGGAGGTAGGTGGGCACTTTGGTGGTATTGACCACAATTCAGTTATGTTTACTTTAGTGATGGAAAGGGATCAGTATGTACTGCAGGGAAAGAGTTATAGCTGGGGGAAAGGTAATTATGATGCAATTAGGCAAGATTTAGGATACATAGGATGGGGAAGGAGACTTCAGGGGATGGGCACAGCTGAAATTTGCAGCCAATTCAAGGAATAACTACTGCATTTCCTTGATAAGTATGCACCTATCAGGCAGAGAAGAAGTGGTCGAGTGAGGGAGCTGTGGTTTACTAAAGAAATTGAATCTCTTATCAAGAGGAAGAAGAAGGCTTATGCCCGGATAAGACGTGAAGGCTCAGTTAGGACACTTGACAGTTACAAGTTAGCCAGGATAGACCAAAAGAGAGATTAAAAGAGCCAGGAGGAGACACGAGAAGTCGTTGGCAGATAGGATCAAGGAAAACCCTAAGGCTTTCTATCGGTATAACAGGAATAAAAGAATGACTGGAGTAAGATTAGGGCCAATCAAGGACAGGAGTGGGAAGTTGTGCGTGGAGTCCAAGGAGATAGGAGAACAGCTAAATGAATATTTTTCATTGGTATTCACACTGGAAAAAGACAATGTTGTTGAGGAGAATACTGAAATACAGGCTGCTAGACTAGACGGGTTTGAGGTTCCCAAGGAAGAGGTGGAAGCAATTCTGGAAAGTGTGAAAATTGCTAAGTCTCCTGGGCCAGATGGGATTTATCTTAGGACTCTCTGGAAAGCCAGGGAGGAGATTACAGAGCCTTTGGCTTTGATCTTTATGTCTACAGGAATAGTGCCAGAAGACTGGAGGATAGCAAATGTTGTCCCCTTGTTCAAGAAGGGGTGTAGAGACAAACCTGGTAAATATAGACCAGTGAGCCTTACTTCGATCGTGGGTAAAGTGTTGGAAAAGATAGGATTTATAATCATCTAGAAAGGAGTAAATTTATTAGGTATAGCCAACACGGTTTTGTGAAGGATAGGTCATGCCTCACATGAGCTCTTTGAGAAGGTGACCAAATAGGTGGATGAGAATAAAGTGGTTGGTGTGGTGTATACAGATTTCAATAAGGCATTTAATTAAGTTCCCCACATTAGGTTATTGCACAACATATGAAGACGTAGGATTGAGGGTGATTTAATGGTTTGCATCAGAAATTGGCTGGCTGAAAGAAGGCAGAGGGTGGTGGTTGATGGGAAAGGTTTAACCTGGAGTTCAGTTCCTAGTGGTGTACTGCAAGGATCTGTTTGGGTCAATTTCTGTTTGTCATTTTTATAAATGACCTGGTTGAGGGCATAGAAGGATAGGTTAGCAAATTTGTGGATTACACTAAGGTCGGTGGAGTTGTGGATAGTGCCGAACAGTACATGTACACAATCCTTTATCCACAATGCTCAGGTCCAGGTGATTTTCAGAATTCAGAATTTTTTGAATTTCAATATAAGTGACAGTTTAACGGAGAGATTTTTACTGAACAGCAGACTGACTGTGAGTACTACGGGCCCTGAGACAGAATTGAGGCCTGTCAGTGCTGGGCTACGCATCACCACGTCGCATCTGAGTGACACGCATTGAGAGAGTGTGGAGTTGGGTTAACTGTTTGCATGCCAAACAACCTTGTTAATGAGATCAAAATTTCACGTGAAAACTTTCCGATTTTGGAGCTTTTCAGATTTTGGGATTTCGGATAAAGGGTTGTCTACCTGTGTTAGACTCGCCAATTTTAAGGGCATTTAAATGGTCATTGAATAAATATATGGATGAAAATGACATAATGTAGGACAGATGGGCTTCAGATTGTTTCCAGGTCAGCACAACATTGAGGGCCAAAGGGCCTGTACTCCATTATGATGTCCTATGTTCTTTCTTCTACTGTGAAAACTGATGCAAAATATCTATTAAAGGGCTTCTGCCATTTCCTGGTTTCCAAATGTTATTTCTACAACTTCATTCTCTAAGGGTCCAATGTTTACTTCAGCATCTCTCTCCCTTTTTATCATGTAAAAAGACTCAATTGTTCATGGAACAGAAAAAGGGGGGAATTAGTTAATTAGAACTCTTGTTCTAGATATTTCTAGCTCTGTTCTATATTAAGAAAGCTTGTTTTTAATTTATTGCTTCTTTTAAGTTATAAACATGTGTTCTGTTGTTAAAGAAACTTTATAACATTGTGACTATATTTCAGTGATTAACCACCACATTAACTAAATTTCATTCTGGGATCATGACAAATAGTGATCATAACAGGATAGTGAAGAAAGAGTTTGGTGTACTTGCCCTCAGGAGTCAGGAGTTTAGAGGTTATGTTGTAGCTGTAAAGGATATTGGTCAAGTCACTTTTGGAATACTGCGTTTAATTCTGGTCTCCCTGCTATCGGAAGGATGTTGTGAAACTTGAAGGGGTTCAGAAAAGATCTACAATGATGTTGCCAAGGTTGGAGGATGTGAGCTATAAGGAGAGGCTGAATAGACTGGGACTATTCTCCCTGGAGGATCAGAGGCTGAGGGAATGACCTTATAGAGGTTTATAAAATCATGAGGTGCATGGATAGGTGAATAGACAAGGTCTTTCCCCCAGGGTAGGTTCAAAACTAGAGGAAATAGGTTTAAAGTGAAAATGGAAAGATTTAAAAGAGATTTAAGGAGCAACTTTTTCACGCAGAGGGTGGTGCGTGTATGGAATGAGCTGCCACAGGAAGTGGTGGAGACTGTTACAGTTCCAACACTTAAAAGGCATCTTGATGGGTAAATGAATAGGAAGGGTTTGGAGGCATATGGGTCAAGATTAATTTGGGATATCTGGTCAGCATGGAGGAGTTGGACCAAAAGGTCTGTTTCCATGTTGTACAGCTCTGTGACTCTATGACTCTGTATGTGATATGCCAAAGCCTCTGAATATCTATCTTGGGATGCACCACACCTTAATTTTGTAGTGTACTTCACTCCCTCAACATGCAAACCAAATTATTTGAAGTCACCAATCAGGAATTCACACAGTTAGGCTCATATTTAACTTTCTTCTATGATCACAATTGGTAACTCCACTGCACAAAATTACCAATATAATTTCAATTAATTACAGGAATATCACACAATTTCAATCCAGTTTAGAATGAGTTAACTATGTTTGATGCATTTTTCTCCCCTTCCTTGGTGCTATTCTATGCTTGTTTTACACTCATTTACAATGTGTACATTATAATTTATTTTCATTATGAATTCATTAAGAGAGCAAAGAGAAACATTATGATAAATATTAATAGTGCCAGTGTCATTTACTGCTAGTTATTAATAATAGTTTGGACAGTGCAGCAATTTAGAGCACAATAATAGAAAGCTAAGCTTCTGGAGGAGAAGGTGATCAGATTATGTGAGAATGAAGCAGCTGTCCATCCTACACATTTATATCATGGCTTGGATTTTTATACTTAAGGCGAGTAGCAGGACTCTGGAAAATTCCTGGCATGCCTACCTTTTGCCCACAGAGTAGGAGCAGCAAGCATCGGCTGCAGTAAGGCCATTCAACGCAGGAAAGAGTTCAGAATCAGCCGCAGAAGCTGTTGGGAGTTGAGGCAGGCTATTTAAAAGGCTGACTTTGGTATGTGGAATTTTGTCCCTGTTATAAGGAAGCTGTCAGGGCCTCTAGCCAATTCCTCACGTCCTTTCACCTCTCAAATGCTCCCCAAGTCTCAATCATGCCACCTCAGGCCTCCCATGCCAGCCGATGGTACCTCTGTTCACTCACTGTATTATACGCGGATTCCTCATGCAGGGCTTTTGCCCGAAACATTGATTCTCCTGCTCCTTGGATGTTGCCTGACCTGTTGTGCTTTTCCAGCACCACACTCTCAACTCTAATCTCCAGCATCTGTCGTCCTCACTTTCACCTATATGTGGATCCAGTGAACTCTATAGTGACAACTGAATGTCTAAAAAATTACTTTTAAAAAATGTAGAGATAACTTTTCATAAACTTTATTAATTCCTGTAATAAAGGCCAATAAACATGTCTTTCACCAAGACTCTTTAAAACGTAATTGCAGAAATGGCAAACACTTGAAATCTCTTTGTCTCGTGTAAATAAATATTGTGCAATGGAAAGAAAAAATGACACTAACCCTAACCTTGACCATAACCTTAACTCTAAAGTTAGGAGTTATAGGATAGGAGAGCCAGAGCAGTCAAACAAGCAATAGGTTCCTTCCACCTAGCTATGTCAACAATCCTCTGGGTGTCTGGGCTCTGGATCAGTGATGCTGGAAGAGCACAGCAGTTCAGGCAGCATCCAATGAGCTGAGCCTATCCACATTATGCATTCTTGCAGTAAAATATGTCTTTTTAATGTTATGAATCAATTTTATTTAGTTATTTTTAAAAATATTGTCATGATACGATTCATTGGTTCTCCAGAATCTGTAGTGGGTGACTGGGTATTGAAGGGCCATAGTTTGGCATGAAGGTGGATGAGAAGTGACAGGGCCTAGCTTGGCCTGTCATGCCTTGAAATAAGGGGACATTTTAAACTTAGCATGTGGAGGTTTTGGCCTAATGGCATTATCACTGAAGTATAATTCCAGGCAACTTCCTGGGGGCCAGGGTTCAAACCCTGCATGGCAGATTTGAATTTGAAATCAATACAAAAACTCTGGAATTAAATGTCTAAGAATGGCCATGAAACAATTGTTGGAAAAAGACAGCTGATTCACAAACATCCTTATGGAAGGAAACTACCACCCAAGTCTGGCCTACTTGTGACTCCAGACCCACAGAAATGTGGTTGACTCTTAACTGCTCTCTGCAATGACCTAACAAGCCACTCAGTTGTAATAATCACTAGAAACTCTCAAAGAGGGAGTGGAACCAAATGGACTTTCTAGCATAAACTTAAGCACCAGAAACAACAGAAGCAAAAACTACCTCATCAACCTGTGAAGCCCTCCTTATCTGGGGACTACTGTCAAAATGGGAGAGCTGTCTCACAGATTAGTCAAGCTACAATTTTCCAAGTTAGTGCATCCAAATAAACCTATTGGACTATAACCTGGTGTTGGGTGATTTTTAACTTTGTACACCCCAGTCCAACACTGGCTCCTCCAAATCAAAGTTTCAGCTTGACGTAGTCATATTCACAGAATCATTAACTTTAGTTACAACCTCTGGAATAGCAGGGCTTGATTTCCAATGCACTACCCCAGTGAGGCTTGACATCTCACATCAGGAGATCTACACCTCTTGTGGCAACTTGTGGCATTCATCATTCATTACCCAACTAACACCCACTAATCCTTCATGTCGTTTCCAGTCTTCCCATTGTGACCTTCTCATCTGTTCCATGACTCTTCCAATGTCTCCCTTCCTATGGTCCTTCAAATCCAGTGGCAGCTCTCCCCCATCTCAGAGATCTCCAATGACTAGTAACACAAACCCCTTTCTGATCTCTCCACATAGACCTTTTTACAGGTTCACTGACCTCAAAATAGCTCACCCATTTCCTCCCCACATTCATGTTAATATCTAGCTGCAATATATTTGAAAAGGAGGTAAGTCCAAGTCAAATTAAAAAATAGTTTTAACATGATGCCATGGGTGCCTTTAAAAGCCTGTAATTTACTGAGCAAGTATAAGAAGCGTGCACTTGGTCGTGATTTGACATGAATCTGACGTAAAGCTCAGAATGCTGTTCACTTTATTAAAAAGACACAAACCCAAGCTCTGCCACAGTCTGTGTGCACTTCCTTTGCTGCATCTTTATGATTATTTTGAATGAAAATGTTAATTAACACAATGTTTCAGGTCAGTGTTCAGCCACTCTCAGAGATGAGCAATTATAAAGCCTTATGTAAATAACCAGCTCTAAAGCATTTGGCATTTGCTCTTATTCAGCAAATTAAACCATTAGGAAGAACAATGATGAGTTTATATCCTTTAGTTGTTCCAATATTTTTGAATATTTCTGTACAGCTAAAAAAATACAATGCAATTGTTATCATCAAGGTTTCAATGATCTGATATTTAGAGGCTCTCTGTTGTGGTTCTGTTCGCCGAGCTGGGAATTTGTGTTGCAGATGTTTCGTCCCCTGTCTAGGTGACATCCTCAATGCTTGGGAGCCTCCTGTGAAGTGCTTCTGTGATGTTTCCTCTGGCATTTATAGTGGTTTGTATAAATGCCAGAGAAACATCACAGAAGCACTTCACAGGAGGCTCCCAAGCATTGAGGATGTCACCTCGACAGGGGACGAAACGTCTGCAACACAAATTCCCAGCTTGGCAAACAGGACCACAACACCTAGCACCCGAGCTACAAATCTTCTCACAAACCTAGATGCTCTCTAAACAGCTAATGGGAATATTTGTTCATTTTGTTTTCCTTTTTAAATTAATAAAAAGCAAAGTTACCTCCCTCATCTTGACTGGACTGTCATTTGGAATCTCACTGCATGCAGTTAGACTATTTCAACTTGTTACTATGCCCAATCGTTTTAAAGTTAAAAAACAAATGTTTCCTAAATTTCAACCAATACATTAATAAGACAATCTGGCTTTAGTGATCCCAGGCTAGAATATAATAGAAAAAGGTCAGCCTGACAACTTGTGACCACTATCCAGCTGGAAAAGTAAGATGGCGATGTAGCTGCCTCACTATAAAACTCCACCACAATTGAACCCTGCCTTGACAATTTCACGAGTAACATGATTATTGTTACTAAAACAGAAATTGATGGAAAAACTCAGCAGATCTGGCAGCATCTATGAAGAGAAATCAGAGTTAATATTTCGGGTTGACTGACTCTTCCTCAAATTATTTCAACTTGGGTGATACACTAAGGGATGCAACTGCAATGCTAACGACTATATAATCACCCAACACAGCCCTACTCCATCCCCATCCTCCTCACATCCTCACCCACCCTCATCCAAGTACAACACTACCATTGAGGGAAATGGAATAAAAAGAGTTTTCTTTAAATTAGATTGAAAATCTGGAGAAGAAATGTTCAAACAGATTGTATTTAAATAAATTGGCAACC
Source organism: Hemiscyllium ocellatum (assembly GCF_020745735.1). Lineage (NCBI taxonomy): Eukaryota > Metazoa > Chordata > Chondrichthyes > Orectolobiformes > Hemiscylliidae > Hemiscyllium > Hemiscyllium ocellatum. The sequence continues at coordinate 58,034,523 of NC_083422.1, read as the reverse complement.
CTGCTGAAAAACACAACAAGCAAGCCATTAGTCAAGCCACAGTTTCTTCAAGAAGTGAATACTTTTGAACTCTCTAGGGATCTTGTTTTTAAGGACCCTGGCAAGATAATACTGGTAAAATCTCATAAAAGTAGAACTAAAGTGACCAGATTATACTGTACTAATATTTTATTTATCATTGTTGTGTTTAGCAATCACTTGCTAATGAATATAACTGTCCACTCAGATCACTGGTCCTGGGTTCTGTGGGTCTCTACGTGGCCGATGAGCCGGATCCAAGAACCCCATCTCCAACCACACACTGGGCAGGTGTTTCCAGAAGATGGAAGTGGTCCTTGGTCTTTATTGATGCATAGCTTTGAAAAACAAATAGTCGCACATACCTGTTTTGCCGTTCTGCTGGTAATTTGACCCTTTGATACTAGGAACAAAACGAAAGCACCGGCTAAACTGTCTTCTAACCTGTATCACTCCAGCAATTACTGTGGTGGGCAAACAACGCTTCAGAAGCACACCAAAGTGAACAGTTTCAGCAAAACTGTTTCATTTTGGTATTCCATCATTTATAGGAGTTCAGTTCTGGGCACAAATGAAGCACTGGGATTACATAAGATTATGGCACAGAAACAGGCTGTTCAGACCAACTAGTCCATGTAAAAACAATAACTGCAGATGCTGGAAACCAGATTCTGGATCAGTGGTGCTGGAAGAGTACAGCAGTTCGGGCAGCATCCAAGGAGCAGCGAAATCGACGTTTCGGGCAAAAGCCCTTCATCAGGAATAAAGACAGAGAGCCTGAAGCGTGGAGAGATAAGCTAGAGGAGGGTGGGGGTGGGGAGAAAGTAGCATAGAGTACAATGGGTGAGTGGGGGAGGGGATGAAGGTGATAGGTCAGGGAGGAGGGTGGAGTGGATAGGTGGACAAAAAGAGAGGCAGGTAGGACAAGTCATGGGGACAGTGCCGAGCTGGGGGAAGGGGAAATGAGGAAACTGTTGAAGTTCACATTGATGCCCTGGGGTTGATGTGTTCCGAGGCAGAAGATGAGGCATTCTTCGTCCAGGTGTCTGGTGGTGAGGGAGCGGCGGTGAAGGAGGCCCAGGACCTCCATGTCCTCGGCAGAGTGGGAGGGGGAGTTGAAATGTTGGGCCACAGGGCAGTGTGGTTGATTGGTATGGGTGTCCCGGAGATGTTCCCTAAAGCGCTCTGCTAGGAGGCGTCCAGTCTCCCCAATGTAGAGGAGACCGCATCGGGAGCATCAAATACAATAAATGATACTAGTGGATGTGTAGGTAAAACTTTAATGGATGTGGAAGGCTCCTTCACGGCCTTGGATAGAGGTGAGGGAGGAGGTGTGAGCGCAGGTTTTACAGTTCCTGCGGTGGCAGGGGAAGGTGCCAGGATGGGAGGGTGGGTTGTAGGGGGGCGTGGACCTGACCAGGTAGTCACGGAGGGAATGGTCTTTGCAGAAGGCGGAAAGGAGTGGGGAGTGAAATATATCCCTGGTGGTGGGGTCTTTTTGGAGGTGGCGGAAATGTCGGCGGATGATTTGGTTTATGCGAAGGTTGGTAGGGTGTAAGGTGAGCACCAGGCGCGTTCTGTCCTTGTTACGGTTGCAGGGGTGGAGTCTGAGGGCGGAGGTGCGGGATGTGGGCGAGATGCGTTGGAGCGCATCTTTAACCACTTGGGAAGGGAAATTGCGGTCTCTAAAGAAGGAGGCCATCTGGTGTGTTCTGTGATGGAACTGGTCCTCCTGGGAGCAGATACGGCGGAGGCAGAGGAATTGGGAATACGGGATGGCATTTTTGCAAGAGGCAGGGTGGGAAGAGGTGTAATCCAGGTAGCTGTGGGAGTCGAAGGGTTTGTAAAAAATGTCAGTGTCAAGTCGGTCGTCATTAATGGAGATGGAGAGTTCCAGGAAGGGGACGGAGGTGTCAGAGATGGTTCAGGTAAATTTAAGGTCAGGGTGAAATGTGTAGGTGAAGTTGATGAATTGCTCAACCTCCTCGCAGGAGCACGAGGTGGCGCCAATGCAGTCATCAATGTAGCGGAGGAAGAGGTGGGGAGTGGTGCCAGTGTAATTACGGAAGATCGACTGTTCTATGTCGCCAACAAAGAGACAGGCATAACTGGGGCCCATACGTGTGCCCATGGCTACCCCTTTGGTCTGGAGGAAGTGGGAGGATTCGAAGGAGAAATTGTTAAGGATGAGGACTAGTTCGGCCAAACGAATGAGAGTGTTGGTGGAGGGGTACTGTTGGGGACATCTGGAGAGGAAAAAAATGGAGGGCTTGGAGGCCCTGGTCATGGCAGATGGAGGTGTAGAGAGATTGGATATCCATGGTGAAGATGAGACGTTGGGGGCCGGGGAAACAGAAGTCTTGGAGGAGGTGGAGGGCATGGGTGGTGTCTCGAACGTATGTGGGGAGTTCCTGGACTAGGGGGGATAGGACAGTGCCGAGGTAGGTAGAGATGAGTTCAGTGGGGCAGGAGCATGCTGAGACAATGGGTCGGCCAGGGTGGTCAGGCTTGTGGATCTTGGGAAGGCTGTAGAACCGGGCAATGCGGGGTTCCCGGACTATGAGGTTGGAAGCTGTGGGTGGGAGATCTCCTGAGGTGATGAGGTTCTGTATGGTCTGGGAGATGATGGTTTGGTGATGGAGGGTGGGGTCATGGTCAACGGGACGGTAAGAAGAGGTGTCCTCGAGTTGGCGTTTGGCTTCAGCGGTGTAGACGTCAGTGCGCCAGACTACCACTGCACCCCCTTCAACTGCTGGCTAGATGGTGAAGTTGAGATTGGAGCAAAGGGATTGGAGGACTGTGTTGTGAGGGTGAGAGATTGGAGTGGGGGAGGGGAGTAGACAGGTTGAGGCGATTAATGTCCCGGCGGCAGTTGGAAATGAAGAGGTCGAGGGCAGGTATTAGGCCAGTGCGGGGTGTCCAGGTGGATGAAGTGTGTCAGAGGTGGGCGAAGGGGTCCTCAGAAGGTGGGCGGGAGTCCTGGGTTGAAGCTGTACTTATGCATCTTCCCATGTCTCCTCTGAATATATAAATGTAACCCTTTGTTCCCTTCTCTCTCTTTTGCATATTTAGTTAGCTGGATATAGGTTTGTTTGCTGAGCTGGAAGGTTCAGTTTGGTGACGTTTTGTCACCAAATGCAGTAATATCATCAGTAAGCCTTCAGATGAAGCACTGGTGGTATGGTCCACTTTTTGTTTATGTGTTTAGGATTCCTTGGGTTGGTGATGTCATTTCCTGTGATAACATCATTTCTCGTGATGATGTCATTTCATGTTCTTTTTCTCAGGATATGGTAAATGGGATCCAAGTCAATGTGTTTGTTAATAGTGTTCCGGTTGGAATGCCATGCTTCCAGGAATTCTCGCATGTGTCTCTGTTTGGCTTGTCCTAGGCTGGATATGTTGTCCCAGTCGATATGGTGTCCTTCCTTATCTGCATGTAAGGATACTAGTGAGAGAGGGTCATGTCTTTTTGTGGCTAGTTGATGTTCATGTATCCTAGTGGAGAGTTTTCTGCCTGTTTGTCCAATGTCTTGTTTGTTACAGTTCTTGCAAGGTATTTTGTAAATGACATTAGTTTTGCTTATTGTCTGTATAGGTTCCTTCAAGTTCATTAGATGCTGTTTTAGCATGTTGGTGGGTTTGTGGGCTACCATGATGCCAAAGGGGTGTGAGTAGTCTACCAGTCAATTCCGAGATATCTTTGATAGAGGGGAGAGTGGCTAGGGTTTCTGGACATGTTTTGCCTGCTTGTTTGGGTTTGTTGCTGAGAAATCAGTGGACTGTGTTTGTTGGGTACCCGTTCTTTTTGAATACAATATATAGGTGATTTTCCTCTGCTCGTCACAGTTTTTCTGTGCTGCAGTGTGTGGTGGCTCGTTGGAATAATGTTCTAATGCAGCTTCGTATGTGGATGTTGGGATGATTGCTTCTGTAGTTCAGTATTTGGTCCGTATGTGTTGTTTCCTGTATACGCTGGTTTGAAGTTCCCCATTGGCTGTTTGCTGTACTGCGGCATCTAGGAATGCTGGTTTGTTGTTGTTTTCCTCCTCTTTAGTGAAGTTTATGGCAGCACGGTATTATTGATGGTCTTGAAAGTTTCCTCTAATTTGTTTTGTTTAGTGATGGCAAAGGTGTCATCCATGTAGCGGACCCAAAGTTTGAGTTAGTTGGTTGGCAGAGCTGTTTGTTCGAGTCTCTGCATTACTGCCTCTGCTAAGAACCCTGATATTGAAGATCCCATGGGTGTTCTGATGGTTTGTCTGTAGGTTTTGTTATTGAAGGTGAAGTGGGTGGTAAGGCATAGGTCCACTAGCTTAAAGAAGTTGTCCTTGCTGATGAAGTTGGTGGTCTTCCAACTAATGGCATTTACAAAATACCTTGTAAGAACTGTAACAAACACTACATTGCCCAAACAGGCAGAAAACTAGCCACCAGGATATATGAACATCAACTAGCCACAAAAAGACATGATCCACTCTCCCTAGTATCTTTACATACAGATGAGGAGGGACACCATCTCAACTGGGACAACACATCCATCCTAGGACAAGTCAAACAGAGACACATGTGAGAATTCCTGGAGACTGGAACTCTATCAACAAACACATTGACATGAATCCCATTTACTACCTCCTCAGGAAAAGAACAGGGAATGACGGCATCACGAGAAATGATGTCACCACAGGAAATGGCATCCCAAGGAAACCTACACACCTAAATAAAAAGTGGGCCATACCACCAGTGCTTCATCCGGAGGCTCACTGATGATGTTACCGCGTATGGTGACGAAACATCTGAAACTGAACCTTCCAGCTCAGTGAGCAAACTTACATCCAGCTAACTAGATATGCAAAAGAGAGAGAAGGAAACAGAGGATTCCATTGATATATTCAGATGGATGTGGAAGGGGGCGTAAGTAGAGCATCAACACTGACATGGACAAGCAAACCTACATTTAGAACCTCAATCTGCACTACACATTTTCTCCAAACTCACTAATATTTAGTTAGCTTTAAATATATCAAATGGGATTAGTCTGTTTGGGACACTTAGCATGGACAAGTTGTACCAAATGGTCTGCTTCCATGCTGGTTGACTCTATCACTCCAAAATATAATTTGCTTTACCCATTCCTGTGGGGGTCAGTTCCAACCTCTTATCATTTCTTATTGGATTTCTTTTGTGACTGTCTTATAGTGATGCTCTCTAGTTATGTCATTCCACACAAATGGAAACATTCCCTCTGGCTCCATCTTTTTACAACCTTCCATAATGTTAAAGACCTATTAGTTCAAAGAAAGCCAGCCTACTAAGCATGTTCCAAATCCTCAGTTAATTACTCATCAGCCATGATCAATTCAGCCTCCATCCTGACTCACCTTTCCCTCTAACTCAGTCATAGAGTGAGACAATAAGAGAATCATAACGTCATACAGCACGGAAACAGAGTCTTCAGTCCAAGTCATCCACACCAACCAGACATCCAAATGTGACCTAGTCCCATCTGTCAGAATTTGGCTCATATCCATCTAAACCCTTCCTATTCATATAGGAATTCAGATGCCTTTTAAATGTTGTAATTGTACTCACCTCCACCATTTCCTCTGGCAGCTTGTTCCATGCACGCACTACTCTCTGCATTAAAAAGTTTCTTTAAGGTCCTCTTTAAATCTTTCCCCTCTCACCTTAAACCTATGTCCTCTAGCTTTGGATTCCCTCCACCCTTGGAAAATGACTTTGGCTATTCACCCTATCCATGCTCCTCATGATTTTATAAACATCCATAAGGTCACTTCTCAACCTCTGACAGTCCAAGGCAAAAAGCCCCAGCCTATTCAATCTCTCCCAATTGCTCAAATCCTCCAACCTGGAAACATGTCTCTAAATCTTTTCTGTACCCTCCTAATTTAAACAACATCTTTCCTATAGAAGGGTGACCAGAACTAAATGCAGTATTCTAAAAGGGGCCTCAACAGTGTTCTATATAGTCACAGCAGGATCTCCCAACTCCTATACTCAATGTTCTGACCAATGAAGGCAAGTATGCCAAACAAGTGTGCCATGTTCACCTGTGATGCCACTTTCAAGGAACTATGTACCAGCAACCCTGGGTCTCTTTGTTCAGCAACATTCCTCATGGCCCTATTCTTAACTGTATAACTTTGGTCTGATTTGCCTTAACAAAATGTAACACCTCACATTTATCCTTTTGCCAATCTTCGGTCCATTGGCTTGTCTGGTTAAGGTCCCATTGTACTTTGATATAATCTTCTTCAAGTTCATTTTAATTAATTCTGGATTCATCAAAAAGCGTAAACATTGATTTACTCAGTTGGAGACCAGCACTTATTTCTCCAAATGATTAAGGACTCATAACAGCACACAAACCAACAGCCACTCTCAGACAACAACTCAACAGGACAAAGGACCCGATACCCAGCATGAGCAAAACCAATGTAGTGTACAAAATCCCATGCATGGACTGCACAAAACACTACATAGGACAAACAGGAAGACAGCTAACGATCCGCATCCATACCAACTAGCCACGAAACGACACGACCAGCTATCCTTAGTAGCCACACATGCCAATAACAAGCAGCATGAGTTCGGCTGGGACAACACTACTATTATAGGACAAGCCAAACAGATAACAGCCAGGGAATTCCTAGAGGCATGGCACTCATCCACCAATTCCAGCAACAAACACATCGACCTGGATCCAATATACCAGCCATTGCAGCAGACAGCTGGAACTGATAACTGGAAGCGGCAGAGACAAACTACTATAAATGCCAGAGGAAACATCACAGAAGCGCTTCACAGGAGGCTCCCAAGCACTGAGGATGTCACCTAGACAGGGGACAAAACGTCTGCAACACAAATTCCCAGCTCAGCGAACAGAACCACAACAACGAGCACCCGAGCTACAAATCTTCTCACAAACTTTGATTAAGTTTATTTACTGATAAGGACTAACCTTCTGTGTAAGGTCACTGGCCTCATTGATGTATCGGTCTCTTTCCTTTTCCAGATGGTAGATAATTTTCCGCTGTTTCTGTGCCTCATTATTATAGTTTTGAATTTCCTGTTCAAGCACCTTCTTGGATTGCTCATGTATTTTGACCAAGTTTGATTGCTTCTCAGTGGCACTAACTGCCTTCAGCATGTTCTAGGAAAAAAGAAACCATAAGCATTGTTACATTCCTGCACACCCATGGAAAGATTCTATGAGGTAAAAGGTCCACCTTGATATAGATAGAGACCTCAAACTAAAAGCCATGAATGCTAAAAGTGATGTGTTGCCATGAAATTAGAACCCCAGCCTTTCTGAACTTTAGAGCCTTGTAGGTTTTCTAGGACACTATCCATATAAACTGGATCAAATGCTCAGAACAAATAAATGTTTTTTTTTGTTTTGCAAATTGATCCATGACAGGTTTCCAGATCATTTGATTTCAGATCATTGTCTTTCATTTGCTTAACTTAGGGCATTTTACACCCAAAGTTTTGTTACACCATTCACATAGATATAAACCTTCAGACTCTAGCCTTGAAGACAATATTATAAATCTATATGAAAAGAAATTCAATCTATATTAAGAATCATTTTGTCAGTTTGCATTTTGTCAACTTTTGTCATTCTAACTTCCGTTCTCTACATTGATAGCAGAAAATGCCTGCACAAAGTTTCCACATTGTAGCTAAATACTCCAGCTTATGAAACATGTTGCAGTGCCGCCATTGGGAGTAATGTATAAGTTGAGTCTGACATGTTAACATAAGCAGGTTTCAGTACAAACATGGGCATTGGAATTTACATGGAAATGTACAACAATCACTTTTAAAAGAGCTCAAATTATATTAGAGTTTTCTGTTTCAATTTCCTCTTATCTACTAACCTCTCTTCACTGAAAATGACATTAAATTTTAACTCTCCATGAGCAATGATATTAGCCAAGACTAAAATTCTCACATTTGCATGTGCTGTAAATTCGTTTGGAATGAATACTGTCTTTGTGGCACCATCAGGGTTTTACTACATCTGTCCAATAATAATGCAAAAGTATATGTTTATATTGAAACTGGCAACGTATGTGCTGGATTGACTCACAGCATCCCTAGGAGAGCACACTGACGAAGTAAAATTTTCTACTTTGAGAAACATTTTTCATTCTGTATGGAATGGAATTGTTCCAGCTTTTTACAGGATCATAAGTGAAGTTAGCCAAGTGCACTGCCCTTCTTCAGTTCCACTCAATACTGATCACAATGTATACCCATAAATGTTGAAGAAGGTTAGCTCGCTAAGCTGGAAGGTTCATTTTCAGACATTTTGTCACCATACTAGGTAACATCTTCAGTGAGCCTCCGGAGGCTGACTGAAGATGTTACCTAGTATGGTGACGAAACATCTGAAAATGAGCCTTTCAGCTCAGCAAACAAACCTACATCCAGAACCTCAATCTGAGCTACAAATCTTCTCAAAACTCCAAGAATGTTTTATCCAGTTATCAATATGGCCAATTATATGTTAACGAATCCATTTCAGAATTCAAAATCCACCACCATAACTATGGTTTATATATTAAAATGTATTCAATAAAGGTGCAAAACGTATTAACATCCATGATGTGATACTTATAAATATACCGTGGTAAACAACTTGACACGTGCTAGTTAAAGAGAGAGAAAAAAGGTCAGTGCAGAAATTATCATTATAAAGCAAAAACTTATCCAAAAAATTATTAATGCCAGGAGAACATAGAATAAAAAATGAAACGCTCCAGATGGCTTTTGGTCCAATGCCCTGACACACATAGGCAAATCACTTGACACTCGGATCTCTTCAGGAGCAGCTTATTAAGGAGATGTCAAGAGAAAGTGTTCCAGACGCTTCTTGGAAAAATTGCTGTAAACATTTCTTTTCTAGTTCGCTCACTGGTTCCTCAAATGGTTTTCTCAAGAAGTTGGCACAGGGGTAAGTGAGTGCCTTCTCATAGCAGGTCACACTCAAACAGAACTTCCAATAACATCAAATAACCACAACTCCTGACAGCAATAAACTAAGATATATGCCTGCCCATAAATAAGCTCAAGCAGTTAGCTTCAAGCATGTGCCTTTTAAAGTATCTGTTAAAAAATAATTATTAATGGAACTATCTTCATAACAACAGCTCTAATTAAAATAAAACTTGATTTTGGAGATTTAGAAACAAAAAAGCAATTTTAACCTAATTCACTAGGCAACAAACCCATGCAATCAGGTGGAACATTCGTTTTGCACTCTATCAATTTTAATCTAGTCAGGATAGTGGGTGCAATGTTGGTTCACATACTCTCCAGTTTTACTCTCCACTGAAGTTCCTAGCCGGAAGCTAAATTACAATTACCCACAGAAAAACTGAATTATAAAGACAGGCAATGGAATGAACCATCCATCAAACTTTTTCAGTAAAGTCTATTCCATTGGGAATAAACAATAAAGCACTTCATTTGATAAAACTCAAAGTCTCCATGATAACATGACAGGAATGGGGACAACATGTGAACTAGCTGCTCCCAAGACATAAGGCAAAGTCTGGAAGATCATCTAAGGTGTTAATGGAAGTATCTAGAGTTGGGACCTGAAAATTTCCAGTGCTGGATACAAATCACAGAGTAACTGCATGTCTTTTTTATTCCATAACTCTTGTGAGAATATTTCCACCATGTGTCTCAGCTGAGTCCAGAAGACCGCCTATCAGGAATCCATGAATACAGATGTTCATTCTATGACATATAGTCTATGCAGAAGACGTGTCTTGTGATAGCCTCTTCCACCATCAGAACACAACATGAAATGGGCTGGAGCCTTTATGATGGACATTTATACCAGACTGGATCTGCTGCAAGTGGTGAAGCAGCTAATAAGACAGATAAACATACAAGACCTTGTACTTCGAATTCACATGTCACAGATACATTTTGTAGTGACAATATCGATGGGAGTGACCATCACACTGTCATTGTAAAGATGAAGTAACCTTTTCTGAACAGATCCAGCAACTCAAAACTGGGAATACAAATGTTGTAGAAGTTTAACCAGGCTACATATCAATATACTTACCTTATTCAAAATGTCTCGTTCTCTCACCAGTTCATCAATTGCTTTCTTGTCAAGCTCAGCCTGTCTTTTAGTTGTGTCCAGTTCTGGTAAGAAAAGTGGGAAGAGATTGAAGACTTTACATTAGTTACTTTCAAGTATTTCAAAAGGAGAATAAACCATGTCTTGTACTTTTAAAGAAGTAGGTAGCTTCTATGTCCAAGATAAATATGTGATTCAGGTGGAAAAGAAAAATCATAATTCATATGTGACCTGAGAGATGGAGTTTCATCATTTGATCTATCTGAGCATAACCTTATTCATACAGAAACATTATAAAAAGTCTATGACAAAAGGATGGCTGTATTTTTATTCAGGCAAGGATAATGTTCTAATTTGTAACTGCAGTATTGTAATTACCAAGTAATAACTTCCCTTGTGACTCAGTTCCTGCTCCCAGGTCTTTTTTTAACCTCTTCTCACCGCATATATTCTCCCAGACTAATTCAGGATCTCAGATCAGCAGTTGAAACTTGCATTTAATTTGGGAATCAGAGCAGAGACTTTGGGCTGAATCATTCAGCAAAACAAAATATGAGGTTCTGTAAGATTTCTTATTAAACACGCCACCCACTTTCATCTCCTGGAATACCTGCTTCTCTAATAGAAAACAGCCCACAATAGGGAAGAAAGTCTCTGACATTTGGCTTTCAGTCCTCACACAGGGATCATGGTGACCCTGACTGCTCCAAGCAGTTGACTGACCATGTCGAAGCCCCTAGATTGGCATTGGAGGCTGCCCTTGTATTTCTGTGCTGGAACCCTGTGACTAAAGGGTGTCTCCTTTTACGTGACTTATGACGGCTAACAACCACGACAAACTTCCTGTTTTGGTTCTATGTTGAATGGCATGAAATGTTGGAAGATACATCAGCCTAATATCTCTGCCTGAGGTGGCAAAGCGTAAAAAAGGTAATGTAAGGCAGGGATGCCGTGAGCATCCAGGTGGTCTCAGACTGAATGTGCACTCTGACAGCAAGTGAAGGGGCTCAGAGATACAGCCTGTCCAGTCCACGAGCTGGGGGGTTGGTCCCTGAGAACACAGTATTCTTGCTGCAGCATTACAATGAGAGTTATTGGGGCAGTCCAAGTGCAGCATTGAAATGCAGAAGTGTCTTGTAAATGGATCAGAGATAGATCATAGAATCATAGAATCCCTACAATGTGAAAGCAGATCATTTGGCCCATCAAGTCCACACCGACGTCTGAAGAGTATCCCACTCCCCTACCCCATCCCTGTAAACTTGCATTTCCTATGGCCCATCCACCTAACCTGCATATCTTTGCATGTGTCATTAGTTGTTGACACGTGGCAGATACCAAAGTCAATGGACATGAGATGTATGTGGCTGGTATCCATGAAACGTTGGTGCCTGGTCACAGAGTCATAGAGATGTACAGCGTGAAAACAAACCCTTCAGTCCAACCTTCCCACACCGACCAGATATCCCAATCCATTCTAGTCCCACCTGCCAGCACCTGGCCCATATCCATCCAAACCCTTCCTATTCATATACCCATCCAAATGCCTCTTAAATGTTGCAATTGTACCAGCCTCTACCACATCCTCTGGCAGCTCATTCCATACACATACCACCCTCTGCGTGAAAAAGTTGTCCCTTAGGTCTCTTTTATGTCTTTCCCCTCTCACTCTAAACCTATGCCCTCTAGTTCTGGACCCCCCAATCCCAGGGAAAAGATTTTGTTTATTTATCCTATTCATGCCCCTCATAATTTTGTAAACCTCTATAAGGTCAACCCTCAGCCTCTGACACTCCAGGGAAAACAGCCCCAGCCTGTTCAGCCTCTCACTATAGCTCAAATCCTCCAACCCTGGCAACATCTTTGTAAATCTTTTCTGAACCCTTGCAAGTTTCACAACATCTTTCCAATAGAAAGGAGACCAGAATTGCACGCAATCTTCCAACAGTGGCCTACCAATGTCCTGTACAGCCGCAACATGACCTCCCAACTTCTATACTCAATACTTTGACCAATAAAGAAAAGCATACCAAACGCCTTCTTCACTTTCAAGGAGCTATGAACCTGCACTCCAAGGTCTCTTTGTTCAGCAACACTCACTAGGACCTTACCATTAAGTGTATAAGTCCTGCTCAGATTTGCTTTCCCAAAATGAAGTACCTCGCATTTATCTGAAATAAACTCCATCTGCCACTTCTCAGCCCATTGGCCCATCTGGTCAAGATCCTGTTGTAATCTGAGGTAACCCTCTTTGCTGTCCACTACATCTCCAATTTTGGTGTCATCTGAAAACTTACTAACTGTACCTCTTATGCTTGCATCCAAATCATTTATCTAAATGACAAAAAGTAGAGGGCCCAGCACCAATCCTTGTGGCACTCCACTGGTCACAAGCCTCCAGTCTGAAAAACAACTCTCCACCACCACCCTCTGTATCCAAATGGCTAGTTCTCCCTGTATTCCATGAGATCTAAACTTGCTAATCAGTCTCCCATGGGGAACCTTATCGAATGTCTTACTGAAGTCCATATAGATCACATCTACTGCTCTGCTCTCATCAATCTTCTTTGTTATTTCTTCAAAAAACTCAATCAAGTTTGTGAGACATGATTTCCCATGCACAAAGCCATGATGACTATCCCTAATCAGTCCGTACCTTTCCAAATACATGTACATCCTGTCCATACTAGTGTCCAGTATGGAGGTCCTTAGGAACCAGTAATGAGCTGAACTTGCCATGTCTCTGCTCTAACTTCCACGTTGGGTTTCCTGCTGTCTAACTAGTTTGGCACTTTCATAATATTGGAAACTGAATATTATTGAGGCAAGTTGTGGTGTTAATAAAGTGGAGAAATCCCCTTAATCAGCAACCTTCTGCAACCTAGTGAGAAACTCTCCTCACTGTTGAGCTAATGTGTATAAGATTCAGCAAGAACCGCCCCAACATCACATTAGGCCTCACTGGACTTCCCTTCTGATTCTGCCACAAATCCCGTCATAGCTGACGTCACTCAAACTTCACCCATTGTCATTAATACCTGACATGATAGAAAAGGAAGTTGAAAGGCACACAATATCTAAAAACAATGCCAAACATGCTTTGCATCCAGTTATTTCCACAATCCTAGCTGTAACTAAAGATGCAGACACAACACATTAAAATCCTAACACAGAGTTTCCATTGAGCTTCAAGCAGAAAATCAGAACCCTTAAGGAAATGCAATCCCCCTGGCATGGAGGAGAGAAACAAAAATGTTAGCACTTTTTGTAAATCATTGTTTTACTACAGTATTGCACTTCCATTGTTCTTCATAATGAAACTCCCTAATTCTTAATTCTGTACATTAGGCACACCCCAAATGGAACAGGAGTGAAATATATAATCTAAACTGAATTTATCTCTGAAATAACTCAACAGAGGCCGGTATTCCATCACCAAATGACACTTTATTCACACGTGGAGAGTTCCTGACACTGAACTAGCTCCCTCAGAGCCAGCTGGCAGAGTGTACAGAATGTCTGACTCTTTCGGCCAGAGCTTGCTGATTGGACCAGATTAATGTCCCGATCAGGGAACTCATTCAATGATGTCCACCTGGTTGGCCTTGTTACAATCACAAATATCCATCTGTTTGGTGCAAGTGGTATGTACCTACATAAAGAAATTGATATTACGGGGTTATGCAAGAAGATAACATTTGATCAAAACCTGGAAAATTATTGCAGACAATTGGAAAGGTGAGCAGTCAGGTAGCTTTTCCAAGATATCCAGACAAAAACTTCTTCAATTTAACAAAAACATGAACTGCTGGAGAAACTCAGCAGGTCTAGGAACATCTGTGGAGAGAAAGAGAGAGAGAGGGAGAGAAGGAGAGAAGCTTTTATTTGTCATCTCTACCATAAACAACTGATACAGTAAAAATGACACAATGTTCTTCCAGGGACAAAAGGGGCGACACAGACAGCACAAGCTACACAATCATACACGGCATAAAGAACATAAGACGTGCAAAACCGGCAAGTTACAGTGTAATAGAAGAATGATAAATAATAGACATTTCTCTTGCAGCAATCCTAAGTCATGCAAAGAGTTTCAGATGGGTAAGAGTCTGATCATACAGTGTTAAGGAGCCCGATGGCTTGGGGGAAGTAACCGTTGCACAGTCTGGCCATGAGAGACCAAATGCTCCGGTATCTTCTGCCAAATGACAGGAAGGAGAAGAGTTTGATTGGGGAGGGATAGGGTCTTCTACAATGCTCTTAGCCTTTCGGATGCAGCATGTGGTGTAAATGTCTGTAATGGAGGGGGGAGAGACCCCGATGATCCTCTCAGCTGTCCTCACTATCTGTTGTAAGGTCTTACAATCCGAGACAGTGCAATTCTCAAACCAGGCAGTGAAGCAGCAGCTCAGCGTACACTCAATAAACCCTCCGTAGAATGTGGGGAGGAAGAGGGTGTGGCAGATGGGCTTTCCTCAGCCTGCACAGAAAATAGAGACACTGCTGGGCTTTCTCGGCTGTGGAGCTGGTGTTGAGGACCAGTTGAGATTCTCCGCCAGGTGTACGCCAGGAAATTTGGTGTTCTTCACAATCTCCACAAGGGAGCCATCAATATTCAGCAGGGAGTGGTCGCTGCATGCCCTCCTGAAGTCAACAACCATCTCCTTCATTTTATCCACATTCAGAGACAGGTTGTTAGCTCTGTATGCTGACTCGTCATTCATGCTGATGAGGCCGACCACAGTCATATCATATCATCAGTGAGCTTGATGATGTGATTCGACCTGTGCATCACTGCACAGTCATGTGTCAGCAGGGTGAACAGCAGTGGACTGAGCACACAGCCCTGGGGGGTGATGGTCTTGGACACCGTGATGTTGTCAGTACGCTTGCTGACAATACACTCGTAAAGAAGAGTTCATGTTTCATTCTCAATTTCATTCTGAAGATGGGTCACTGGACTCAAAATGTTAATTCATTTTCTCTCTACAGATTTCCAGCGTCCAGTTTTTTTGTCTTACTTCTTCAATTTTAGATTATTTAGATAGAGTAAGTGGTGAAATCTCAGCCCTTAAGCCTGTCAGAAATCAGGACAACAGCATCCTCAGGATGGCTGGTAATAATGCCTTTTTTAAAGGTTATGAATTGAAATGGGAAAGAACTATTTTAAATCTTATATTTGAAAGAGCGACTGCAGTTTGGAAATCAAGCAACCTGACACCCCCATGGCAAACATCATGAATAATTGCTTCGACAAGTAGTAATTGAAAGTTGAGTTGTAGGCAATTTGGAGCTGAGGCATATACTGTTGAAGATTTACTGACAACCAGAAGTTAATTGGTCTATGGACTTGTGATCAATTATCAATGGGAAGGATCTGTTTGCCTGCAACACTGTGTTGTTGATTCTCCATTAACTAACAGTAGCTTGGTGCTGGGAGGAAGTTACAAAGAGAGAGAGTGTATGAAGTGGTCAGTTCTTCTCCTGTTAAAGAGTGATCTCCCTGTTCTCTGCAGTCTTAACTCACTGTAAACCTGAAGAACACCAGTCTATCTTTCTAGCAACACCTTTTGTGAACTGTGACACATTGCAGATAAGTCAAAGGCTTTTTAATTAAGGCACTAGCCAGTTTTTTTCTGACACCAACCAGTGGAAGCATCCAGAGAAAGATGACTGAAGTCAATATATTGGTTAGCAGATGAGTCATAAAGGTCATCTCAACAATAATGCCTGGGAACAAAGACCCAAACTATCTGCCTCTTGAACCATAATATTTTTCTCCTGTCAGTTTCTCAGTCTGTGTGTAAGGGAGTGAGGTTATGAGGGCTTTAGTCTTTTAATTAGTAGTATTATATGTCAACAATTTATAACTATTTACCTGTAGTTAGAATCTAATAGCTTGTAATAAAAAAAATACTGTAGTACTGCTTCATTATAGATGGTGTCAGAGTCTGAGTTTGAAATTTGAATGTTAGGTAAAGTGGTAGTAAACAGCCTGTCTCATAACTAACTGAAAATTGTGACAATTTGCCGTTTCTATTTGCTAATCTTTAGAAACTAATATTCTTCTATAACTTCGTCTTTGCAGTGTAGGATTATTTACGCAGTAATTTGAAACAGAATAGATGGATAGAGAAGTTTTTTTCTCATTCATTCATTGGCCACACTTATTGTCCATCATTCCTAATGACCCAGAGGGTGGTTAAGATTCAACCAAATTTATGTGGGTCTAGAATCACATGCAGGCCAGATAGATAAGAATATCAGATGTCTTTCTCTAAAGGACATTAGTGAACTAGATAGGGTTTTCCCCAAAAAGCAACAATAGGTTAATGGTCATTTTGTTGAATTCAAATTCCACCATCTACCATGGTGAGATTCAAACCTGAGTACCCAGTATATTACCTGGGTCTCTGGGTTAATACTCTAGCGATAATACCCCAGGCCATTACCTAAAATAAAGTCTTCTGTATTCCAGGTAGGAAGAGATGTTTATTCCAAATTCAAAAGGGAGCAGGATAACTTTTTGGTAAATTAAATGATTGAGATGTATGAGATAGTGTGTAGTGCTTGGGCTGTTGAGGTTGCAAATGTCATTTCATACTTACTATAATAAAAGTACATTATAATACAAGCTGTTGCTACTGTTCTTGTGAAGCCCAATATAAATTGCTTACTTACATTAATTTTTCTTACAAAATATTTATTTTTTGCCCCCCTCCTATTTACTCTGTGCTCATTAAGATGAGACATGTACATGGAGAAATGGAACACTTAGCATTTCAGGTATCCTCTGTCAGCATCAGGGATACTAAAGGTCAGGAGAAGCACTGTTAGATGCTGCAAAAAGCTCATCCCAATCTGCCCCATCAAAGTATGTCAAGTGCAATATAAGAAAAGTGTGGCATTTCTGTTCCACTGCTCAGCACCATCCATTTTCTGAATGACTGCCAATTAAGTACCAAATTAGAGACAATTCTGTACAATGTATCCACCATGAACTAGATTTAGGACTAGCAATGGTCACTGAACAAAACAACCTTTCATTCCAGTAGAAGATAAGAAGATAAATCCCAAAGGTGTAGACTCAGTGTAAAATGTCACATCCAGTTTCATAAATGTCACTCGTGTTTGTGTTCTTCGTTAATTGTCTGCCTCATAGCACCATCATTAAAAATAGACATTTGAAGATATGCCAGGGATGTTAAGATCCACAGAGATTATAAATAGAAGTATTGAGGTCTCATGCATGTTTTTTATCTGGGATTATGGAAGCATAATGACTTATTGATACTGCATCCTGAATAATAAGAAACAGATAACATCTAATCAACTGGGCAAACTTTCTAATTGGATTTGAAGAAGTATAATTCTGAATCATTTATCTCAGAATGTAGGAAAAAGTGAATTTTATTTAAGAGATGCACCTCTCAGCATATCTTGCTGCTGAGCTATAACAATATATTCAAACAAGTAAACAATGATTTTTTGATGGCTTGGCACATTAGATTGCGGATGAATGACTTGCATTTCTGAGAGCTCAGAATAGTGTTTGGCCTGTTTTGATTACCGATATTTGAAATATTGATCAGTAACAAGAAACATCAGTCGTTACTTTTTAAATCAGCTGCCAGAGTTGCATTTGAAATAATTAATTTCAAAGTCTCTCATTTGGATGCAATAATTATTTTATTGTTGCTCCATCGACAGAGGGTCTTGAAATATTTTAGTAAAGCTCAAGAATCCTGACAACTTGACTTTTTATTCCTAGCTTGATTAAGGGACTTAGCACCTTTGTATTGAGAGAATGATAAGAATGCAGAACCTTCTACCACATGGAGCGATGGTTTAGTTAGCTTATTAGTTAGATATTACATGAGTATTACATGTATTGTTATAGGTGAGATAGTAAGATCCAATGAGACACATGCACAACAAAAACCTGAAACAGAAACAGAAAATGTTCAGCAGCTCAGACAGCATCTGTGCAGAGAGAAAAAGAGTTAATGTTTGCTGCTTGATGTTTTTTCCATTGGGACTGGGAAAATTTGGAAATGTAACAGTTTTTAAATAGGTGAAATTGGAGAGGGTAGAAACGAACAAATGTGGAGGACATTGAGAGAACAGAAACTTGGAGAAATTGAATGATAACATTGTGCCAAAGTGGCAGTGATGGAACAAGAACAAAAATGTGACCGGGGGAGGTGTGAATGATTGAATAAGAAACAGCTGCTGTCCAAAACCATAGTATGAGAAACAGGAGACCGAGACTGAAATGTGCAAAGAAATAGAACCAAATGGGGGCAGAGTTTACGGTTAAAAGGTTGAAAGATGCTGATTCAAAACATGAGCAGCTGTTCCGCAGAAACTGAGAACAGAGAGGTCAGTGTGAGACCAAGGTGGAGAATTAAACAGCAGGTTACTGGAAGGCCATGGCATTGCTTGAAGAATGAATGGAGGTGTGCTGCAAAACAACCACCTAAGCTGTGTTTGGTCTTGCAACATAAATCATAGAATCCCTACAGTGTGGAAACAG
Source organism: Hemiscyllium ocellatum (assembly GCF_020745735.1). Taxonomy (NCBI): domain Eukaryota; kingdom Metazoa; phylum Chordata; class Chondrichthyes; order Orectolobiformes; family Hemiscylliidae; genus Hemiscyllium; species Hemiscyllium ocellatum. The sequence continues at coordinate 58,015,840 of NC_083422.1, read as the reverse complement.
TGGCACAGCAAGTCCACACTGACCCTTCAAAGAGTGTCCCATGCACACCCATTCTCTGACCCTATTACTTTACATTTCTCCTGACTAATGCAGCTAACCTACACATCCCTGAACACTCTGGGCAATTTAGCATGGCCATTTCACCAAATCAGCATATCTTTGGACTGTGGGAGGAAACCAGAGCACCCGGAGGAAACCCACGCAGACATGGGGAGAATGTGCAAACTCCCGAGTCTGGGAACAAACCTGGGTCCCTGGTGCTGTGAGGCAGCAGTGCTAACCACTGAGCCACCGTGCAGTCCACATTGTGAACAATGAATTTAGAGTCATAGAGAGTAAATATTATTGTAAAGGCCAAGAAGGTTTTTATTACAATTTTTTTTCACACAATGAGACAGGCAACGAGTCCCTACCTTTCTCCATGGAAACAGTGAGGTTCTTCAAGGTTTCCCGCTGGTGGTCAAGCTCCAGTTTCTGATCCTCAGTCTGATGTAATCTCCGCTGCAAGACCTCTCTCACCTTCGTCAACTTCACAACATCATGACGCAACTGATTCACGTCTTCCTCTTTGGACTAGATCAAAAAACAGCAGTACAATTATTTGAACAGGCAACTTGCAAAGAGGCAATGTCGAAGTTCTACTCTATCCTGCTCAGTTTGAATAATTCATTCTTCCCAATGACCAGAACGTGGTGACGGAAGGTAATTCAGTCAAACATTGAGACGACAAAGGCATGGATGAGGGTTACAACAGCAGATGGGCTATGATGAGGCTGAAGCAGGTGAGGTTATGGTAGTGACAGTAGGAAATCATTGGAGTGTATTTGGGGGTGGGAAGCACAGCTCAGCATTGTATTTGTAGGTATAATTGAGGACACTGTACAGAGGTCCATCCCCAAGAAAAGAAAGATTATCCAGGGAGGGATTAGACAGCCATGGCTGACAAAGGAAGTCAGGAAACGTATCAAAGAAAAAGTAAGATCCTATAAAGTGGCCAAGAGCACTGGGGAATCAGAAGATTGGGAAGGCTACAAAAACAAACAGAGGATAACAAAGAGAGAAATAAGGAAGGAGAGGATCAAATATGAAGGTAGGCTAGCCAGTAATATTAGAAATGATAGTAAAAGTTTCTTTCAATACATAAGAAATGACAGGCAAAAGTAGAAATTGGGCCACTTCAAACTGATGCTGGAAGCCTAGTGATGGGAGATAAGGAAATGGCTGGAGAACTTAATAAGTACTTTGCGTCAGTCTTCACAGTGGAAGACGTGAGTAATATCCCAACAATTAAGGGAGTCAGGGGCTGAGTTAAGTATGGTTGTCATTACAAAAGAGATAGTGCCAGAAAAGCTAAAAGGTCTTAAAATTGACAAATCTCCTGGCCCCGATGGGCTACATCCTAGAGTTCTGAGGGAGGTGGCTGAGGAAATAGTGGAGACGTTGGTTGAGATATTTCAAAAGTCACTGGAGTCAGGGAAAGTCCCGGATGATTGGAAGATCGCTGTTGTAACCCCCTTGTTCAAGAAAGGATCAAGATAAAAGATAGAAAATTATAGGCCAATTAGCCTAACTTCAGTTGTTGGTAAAATTTTAGAATCCATCGTTAAGGATGAAGTTTCTAAATTCTTGGAAGAGCAGGGTCGGATTAGAACAAGTCAACATGGATTTAGTAAGGGGAGGTCGTGCCTGACACACCTGTTAGAATTCTTTGAAGAGGTGACAAATAGGTTAGACCAGGGAAACCCAGTGGATGTGGTCTATCTAGACTTCCAAAAGGCCTTTGATAAGGTGCCACATGGGAGGCTGCTGATTAAGGTGAGGGCCCATGGTGTTCGAGGTGAGCTACTGGTATGGATTGAGGATTGGCTGTCTGACCGAAAGCAGAGAGTTGGGATAAAAGGTTCTTTTTCGGAATGACAGCCCAGCCGGTGGCAAGCGGTGTCCCATAGGGTTCAGTGTTGAGGCCGCAGCTGTTCACGTTATATATTAATGATCTGGATGAAGGGACTGGGGGCATTCTAGTGAAGTTTGCCAATGATATGAAGTTAGGTGAACAGTCAGGTAGTACTGAGGAAGTGGGGAGGCTGCAGAAGGATCTAGACACTTTGGGAGAGTGGTCCAGGAAATGGCTGATGAAATTCAACTTGAGCAAATGTGAGGTCTTTCACTTTGGAAAAAAGAATACGAGCATGGACTACTGTCTAAACTGTGAGAAAATTCATCAAGCCAAAGTACAAAGGGATCTGGGAGTGCTGGTCGAGGATTCTCCAAAGGTAAACATGCAGGTTGAATCCGTGATTAAGAAAGTGAATGCAATGTTGTCATTTATCTCAAGAGGGCTGGAATATAAAAGCAGCAATATGCTACTAAACCTTTATAAAGCTCTGGTTAGGCCCCATTTGGAGTACTGTGTCCAGTTTTGGGCCCCACACCTCAGGAAGGACATACTGGCACTGGAGCGTGTCCAGCGGAGATTCACACGGATGATCCCTGAAATGGCAGGTCTAACATACGAGGAACAGCTGAGGATCCTGGGATTGTATTCATTGGAGTTAAGAAGATTAAGGGGGGATCTAATAGAAACTTACAAGATAATACATGGCTTGGAAAGGGTGGACGCTAAGAAATTGTTTCCGTTAGGTGAGGAGACTGGGACCCATGGGCACAGCCTAAGAATTAGAGGGGATAAATTCAGAACAGAAATGCAGAGACATTTCTTCAGCCAGAGAGTGGTGGGCCTGTGGAATTCATTGCCGCGGAGTGCAGTGGAGGCCGGGACACTAAATGGCTTCAAGGCAGAGATTGATAACAAGGAATTAAGGGCTACGGGGAGAATGCTGGTAAGTGGAGTTGAAATGCCCAACAGCCATGATTAAATAGCGGAGTGGACTCGATGGGCTGAATGGCCTTACTTCCACTCCTATGTCTTATGGTCTTATGGATGCTGAAATTATGAAAAATCTAACCTTTTCTCAGATAAGGAAAGAGTTCACTTTTCAGCATTTTCACAACTTCAGATCCCAAAGCACTTTGCAGCCAATTAAGAGTTTTTGAAGTATAGTCATTGGTGAAATGTAGGAAGCATAACAACTAATTGCTCACAGCAGTGTGAAAATGACCAGATAATTTGTTTTACTGATGTTGCCTTAATGATGTAAGTATTTACCAAGAATCTGCTGGAAGAATTCTTTTTTGAACTTCTTCAAAATAATTCAGTGAAATCTTTTACAAAGACTCAATTACACACAGAGAGCGCTCCCTCAAAAAGACACTGAAACATCAGCAATCACTATGTGCTCACATCCCTGAAATGGATAGTGTGTCCACAAACTACTAGCTTAGAGGTAAGACAGTTTAACTACTGAGCCAGAGCAGAAGACAGGTGGTGACAATGGTCAGGGAGAGGGATGGAATTGATGACAAGGTCACTGAATGAATGACAACCGTCAAAGATAATGGCTACATTTTTCCAAGATTTAAATTTAAAAATCTGGCATTTAACCATAGCCATCATTCATATGTTTCTTTTTCTTGTGAATTAATTCTTGGAACAGGGTGGTACTGGCCTGTCAGCCATAAATATCTATCTCAAAAACATTAAAGAATGGACGTAATTCATATTTATAGATACTGTATTCCTTCCCTGAAGGGCACTAGGGGCCCTGCTGAGATTTTAAAAGAGATCAATAGCTTTCATGGTCATTTTCATCAGGTAATAACTCACATTTATTGAATTAACTTTCATGGTGAGAATAGAGGTACCTGGGTAATTTTCCACATTACAGGGGAGATGTCAGTATTGTAGCTATACTGGGACAGCTTGGTTCGATGTGTGGCTACTTCTGGAGTGCAGGTCTGTAGCACTACAGCTAAGTTGTTGTCAGGCCCATTGTCTTAACTGCATCCATACAGTCATTCATTTCTTGATGCTATGTAGGGCAAATCAAATTGGTTAAAAGCTGACATCTGTGAAAGTAGGGGCTTCAGGAGAAGTTACCCATTCAGCAGTACTGGCTGAAGGTATTATTAACACTTTTACACATATCAATGAGGATAAGGATGCACATGGGATCTCTCCTCCTGTTATTGTTTATATCCACTGTCATCAACTCCTCAGATACTGAAGCAGTCCATGTCCAAATGCAGTAATATCAATACCCAAGCTTGAGATGAAAGGTAGCAAGTAATATTTATCCCAAGAAATGATCATCTCCAATCTAACATCATCACATGACATTCCCTTACCATCAATGAATCTCCCACTATCAAAACCATTGACCAGAATCTGAACTGGATTACCATTTAAATACAATGGCTACAAGAGCAAGTCAAGGGCTCGGAATCCTGCAATGAGTAAATCGCCTCCTAACTCCCCACAACCTGTCTATTACCTACAAGGCACAAGTCAGGAGTGTGATGTAATACTCCACGCTTGCCTGGGTGAGTGCAGCTCCAACAACATTCAAGAAGCTTAATATCATTCAGGTCAAAGTGGCTCACTTAATTGGCACTACATCCACAAACATTTACTACTACCCAACTGACTAGTAGCATCTACAAAGTGCACTGCACAAATTCACCAAGCTCCATAGACAGCACCTTTTAAACCACGACCATTACCATCTACAAGCTCAAGGGCAGCAGATATGTGGGATCAAAACCATCTGCAGATTCCCTTCCAAGCAAACTCACCATCCTGACTTTGAAATATATCACTATTCCTTCAGTGTCACTGAGTCAAAATGTTGTAAATTTCTTTCCTAATGGCATTATGGATCTACTAACAAAATATGGACTGCAGCAGTTCAAAAAGGCAGCTCACCACCACCTTCTCATGAGCAATTAAGGATGGGCAATAAATGCTAGCCCTCACAATATCCACATTCCATGAGTTAATAAGAGAAGAAAAATCACAAGACTACCAGAGTTTTGAACCATTGGTTGCCAGATTATTTCAGTCAGTCTCAAGCATGTTCCATCCTCTTTAACATTCATATAGGTCATTATTATTAATTCACACCTCATTTTCACTTACCTATAGTGCAATCCCGACACACTCTTTTATAATCAGTGTCAAAAAGTGGGCGCTGGAAAAGCACAACCAGTCAGGCAGCATCTGAGGAGCAGGAGAGTTGATGTTTCGCGCATAAGCTCTTCATCAGGAATAAATCCCCCTTCACATTCCTGATGAAGGGCTTATGCTCGAAACATCAACTCTCCTGCTCCTCGGATGCTGCCTGACCACGGTGTTTTTCCAGCACTGCACTTTTTGACTCTGATCTCCGGCATCTCTAGTCCTCACTTTGTCCTATACTCTGTTATAATCCTTATTGAACCAAGGTTTGTCACTTTGCTCAATGGTGATGGTAGGTCACGGTATATGCCAGACCATAATATTACAGATTTGTATTTCTAACTTCAGAAATACAGTGTGTGTCTTTCAAACTCCAATACAGACATGATAAAGCAATATGTGCTGTATGATTCTAATTAAGAAAAAGGTAGTAAATCATACATACTTTAAGATCTATCATTTTCTGTTGGTTTTCATGGGTCAGTTGGTCAGTGATTATAACTTGCTGCTCATTCTCCTGCTGAAGTTTGATGACCTTGTGGTGAAGTAGTTCCAAATCCTTTGAAGCCCTTTCATTCAAAATCTATTAATTGAAAAAGAATTACCAAACAATTAAAATGAAAAATAAATCATTTTTGGTCATTCTGAATACAACAGATTTTAACTCCAAGTTTGCTGTGTTCTAAGACAAGTGACAACAAATCTTCATTGGCTGTAATGTCCTTTGTCGAAAAGTGTGATGCTGCAAAAGCACAGCAGGTCGGGCAGCATCCAAGGAACAGGAGAATCGACATTTCGGGCTTAAGCCCTTCATCAACAATGTCCTTCTTTATTCCTGATGAAAGGCTTATGCCCGAAACAATGACTCTCCTGTTCCTCGCATGCTGCCTGACCTGCTGTGCTTTCCCAGCACCACACTTTTCGACTGATCTCCACCAACTTCAGTCCTCACTTTCTCCATGTAATGTCCTTTGGAACATCTGGGGTTCTAAAAAAAGCTTGCTGTAAATGCAACTCTTTCTTTTGTTAAAATTTTGTTAAAATCAATTATTGGGGCCCCTTGCCAGTGCAGATTTTAATCACTGAAAATGCAGCTCTTCTCAATCACTGTTTTGTAAGCAGGCCAGATGGATTACATTTTAAATTTCAAAAGCTTATCTATTTACAAGTTTGTTTGCACCAGCTGTGTTTAGAGTAAGCAAATGTCCAGAAGTACTGATGTGAGATAATCTTTTACAGACGGTCTTATTAACAGGGCATTTTCCTATTGTACTGCATTGCTGTGTTGGATCTCTGTCCATGAAGACACTCCATCTGTGTCAAAAGCATACGCTAAATGAATATCCTCAATTCATATCCTCTGTATTTCTAATTAGTTAATTTGAAACTCCTGCTGAGACATTGTGTTCTGATTACCTTTTGTTCCTTGAGCTGCAGATCTAATTTCTGATAGTCATCTTTGATCTTTTGTTGTTGAGACACCAGTGATTTGATCTCTGTTTGACTATCTTCCAGCTCTCCCTTCAAGCGGGTAAGTTCCTTCTGCAGCTTCTCTTTCCGCCGCATCTCACGGGCAATTTCATTCTCTCGCATCTGTATGTCATGCTCAAGCTGGAGTCAAAACATTGATGTAGGATAATGGAAATCAAAAGAAACATGTGTTAGATCTCTGGAAAACAATACTTTTTACTCACTTCTTCGACTGAGGCTAAAGAATTGTTTTTAAAACTCACGCGGTGTTTCATTCTATGCTGATAATTATTAATACCACAAGAATCATAAGTGATCTAGTTCACAATATTATTGTCTCCTTTTCAAAGTTGTAGATTTTCATTACTTTTCTAATAATGGAAGACTTCAGAAAACGCAATTATTTATGTTTTATGAAATAATTCGACACTCACAATTTAACTGGCTAGTAAGCAAATTGCAAGTGACTTAGTGTTTTGAAACTTAAGAACATCTTACTTTACAATTGTAGCCAACGTGCTCTAAACATCTTTCAATTTCAATTTTACACAATAACTAACATGACTAATAAAATCACAGATATTTACAGAGCAAAAGGAAGCCATTCAGCCCAACATGCCTATACCGGCTGTTGATACGAGCATCATTACTTAGTGGCAATCTCCTGCTTTCTCCCCATGCCCTTATACACTATTTCTATCCAATACTGACCTGTCCCAGAAGAGAAAAAAAACAGTAAAACCAGCAAATGACGCATACGGCTCTAACTCATCTTTAATGCTTTAAACTGGAGGTCCAGTGTGAACAATCCGTTCATTTTCAACAATTGCTGTTTACTAGATTTTCCCTCTAGGGTAGTGTCAGGAAATGGAATAATCTCCATTGGAAACCTCCATGGTTATTAGAGTACAAATTGACTTCAGGTCCAGATCAAGCTGAAATCTGATAGTGCAGCTCCAACTTAAATGGTGCATTGTAATATTTTAGAACGAAATCATCTCTTTTCCAGACAATGTCTAACAGAGTGAGAGATCAGCAGAAACAACCTTGTGCCATTCTGCTCAGAAATCTCACTGGAGCTTCCAATATTTAGGCAGCTAATTATTCCCCTGTGGACTGTCAAATGGGATTCGGATCCCCGAATAATGAAAATCCTGCTCACAAGGAGCTTTCAGCCAATCAGCCACAGAACCAGTACAATAGGCACCGAACTCTCAGGATTGAAACATATCTAGAGGAGCAAATGGAGGAACTCACGAGTAGATTGATTAGACACTAGCATAATTCAGTTCTATTGCACAGAAAATCAAAAGATTAAGTTGTTTCTCTGGCAATAGATGAATCACTACCATTTAATATCAGACCCGTGTTTTCTCTCAAAACCAAAACAAAGAACTCTGGATGCTGTAAATCTGAAACACAAACAGAAATCACTGGAGAAACTCAACAGATCTGGCAGTTTCTGTGGAGGGAAAGTAGAGATAATGTTTTGACTCCAGTCACCCTCCATCTTAACTGAATTTTGGTGGCCAGTCTATCCCCAACAATGGAGATAGAGATGTCGAGGAAGGGAAGCGTGAGATGGAGATGAGAGCAGAGTGGAAATTGGAAGCAAAATTGATAAATGTTTCTAATTTCAAACAAGGGACAGAAGCAGAAATGATTATGTCGTGGATGTACTGGAGAAAGAGTTGTAAGTGGGATCCTAGGTAGGATTGAAACAAGGAATGTTCCACATACGTCACAAAGAGGCAGACATAACTGATGGCCATGTGGGTACTCATGGCCACATCTTTGATCTGAAGAAAGTAAGAGAAGTTAAAGAAAACACAGTTCAAATTGAAAATGAGCTTGGCCAGGTGGAGAAGAGTGATGACGAATGGGGATGGTTCAGGCTTTCAAGTTCTGAAGAAGGATCACTGGACTCTAAATGTTAACTCTGTCTTCTTTCCACCAACACTGCCAGAGCTGCTGAGTTTCTCTGGCAATTTTGCTTATTGTTTTCTCAATAAAAGTTTAAAAAAAAGACACAACTAAACTTCAATTGGAAAAATGTCAAGGCTGGGAAGCTGAAACAAGAGAACCACAGATACATCGATATCAAATCTGCCAAAGGCCAGAGATGGTGGAGAATGCAATTCATATTTTTAATGCTATTGATTGAAGATTATGGGGTCATAGCTAATAGCTGTTTGCCCTCTTCATCATTAGAATATAAGAACATAAGAACTAGGAGCAGTAGGAGGCAATTCAGCCCCTCAAACCTGCTCCATCATTTGATACAATCATGGCTGATCTCAACCCACTTTACTGCCCGCTCTCCATTACCCTTCAACCCATTACTAAGTAAAAGTCCATCTATCTTCTCCTCAAATTTACTCAGTACATCCATTGTACACTCAAGTGGTGAATTCTGGATTCATGACCCATGCAGAGAAATAATTTCTGCTCAACTGTCTTGTTGCTACCTGATGAAGGGGCAGCACTCCAAAAGCTAGTGCTTCCAAATACACCTGTTGGACTATAACCTGGTGTTGTGTGATTTTTAACATTAAATGTCGTATTATCTGTGGCACTACTTATATTATTGACAGGAACATTGGAAGAAAGGTATGTTACATCAGGCCTACCATCCATTTTGAGTTAAAGCAGTTCAAAATTGTAACTACATTGATTTTTTTGACTCTGCTATAACATGTAGATATAAGCCCAAAGCTGATTTCACCTGTTGAACTTAATTGAGCCAACCTACAGGATTAGACCTTTATCCTGCTCAGCCAATTCTTGTGATCACATCATCCTCACTTGCTATTGAAAATGAAAACACTTTAGAAACAATTACAGAAGCAGAAAATAGTCTCTATCAATAGTTGATTTAAAACAGGATCATTGATAGTCACTGTTTTAGGCGACTTAATGAACTTTGTTAGAGGTTTCATTAATCCTCGGTGATATTGGTTGAAATAACAAAGGCCCATATCCTCTATTGACTCATGGTCTATATGGACATTAGTAAGGTATTGACAAGGTTCTTCATGGTAGACTGGTTAGCAAGGTTTGATCACATGGAATATAGGGAGAACTCGCCATTTGGATACAGAACTGGTCAAAGACAGAGGGTGGTGTGGACGGTTGCCTTTCAAACTGAAGGCCTGTGACCAGTGGTGTGCCAAACGGATCAGGGCAGAATCCATTGATTTTTGCCATTTATATAAATCATTTGGATGTGAACATGGAGGTATGGTTAATAAGTCTGCAGATTACACTAAAATTGGAGGTGTAGTGGACAGCAAAGAGGATTACCTCAGAGTACAGCAGGATCTTGATCAGATGGGCCAGTGGGCTGAGAAGTGGCAGATGGAGTTTAATTTAGATAAATGTGAGATGCTGCATTTTGGAAAGGCAAATCAGGGCAAGACACATACACTTAATGATAAGGTCCTGAGGAGTGTTGCTGAACCAACAGAACTTGGAATGCAGGTTCATAGTTCCTTGAAAGTGGAGTCACAGATAGATAGGATAGCGAAGACAGTGTTTGGTATGCATGCCTTTATTGGTCAATGCATTGACTATCGGAGTTGGGAGGTCATGTTGCAGCTGTACAGGACAGTGGTTTGGCCACTTTTGGAGTATTATGTGCAATCCTGGTCTCCCTCCAATCGGAAGGATGTTGTGAAACTTGAAAGAGTTGCCAGGTTTGGAGGGTTTGAGCTGTAGGAAGAGGCTGAATAGGCTGGGCTATTTTCCCTGGAGCGTCGGAGACCAAGGGATGACCTTATGGAGGTTTATCAAATAATGAATGGCATGGATAGAGTAAATAGCCAAGGTCTTTTCCCCAGAGTACAGGAGTCCAAAACTTAGAGGGCATAGGTTTAAGGTGAGAGAGGAAAGATTTCAAAGGAACAGAAGGGGCAACGTTTTCACACAGAGGGTGGTGCCAGGGGAAATGGTGGAGGCTGGTACATTTACAACATTTAAAAGGCATCTGGAAGAGTATATGGACAGGAAGAGTTTACAGGAATATGAGCTAAATGCTGGCAAATAGGACTAGATTAATTTGAGATATCTGGTCAACATGGAAGTGTTGGACCAAAGTGTCTGTTTCCATGCTGTACACCTCAATGACCTTATGCTTGGTACATGACACTGATCCAGTTAGCTCAGTGCCTGATCCTAGAGTGAACAGAAACTCTGATACGCTTGTTTATATCTGTCAGCCAAGATTCACTTATTGGACAAGGTTACCAGCCCCAGTCAGGGAACTCATATTCTAAGAGGTTCACCCAGGTAACCTTGTTCCAATCATTAGCTAGATTTTGTTTTTGTTTTAAAAGGCTCTGTGGAAATTGCTCCTTCTCATCGCCCACCCCCATTTCTTTTATTCCCATTCCATTTTTTGTGTCCTCTTTTATTTCTCTCCAGTTCACTTGTTTTGTTCTGCCATTGCCAACTCTGTGCTTTTCTGAATTCCCGGCCTGCGTCTAGGTGTCTCAGACCATCCAGATGGCAATCTGTTTCTTCCTGCAAGCTTTTTCACACTCCCCATTCTGAACAACAGTGAAACCTCCTGACTAGGACACCTCCTGTCTAGGACACCTCCTGGCTAGGACACCTCCTGGCTAGGACACCTCCTGACTAGGACACCTCCTGGCTAGGACACCTACTGACTAGGACACCTCCTGGCTAGGACACCTCCTGGCTAGGACACCTCCTGACTAGGACACCTCCTGGCTAGGACACCTCCTGACTAGGACACCTTACGACACTTCAGGCAAGTCCCTTAAATGTACTCATTTTCAAAAAGACACAATAGACCTTTCTTTTCACCCAGTGCCACAATGCATTTACCCACCTGTTTTATCAGCTTGTAATTGAACATGATGCATTAAAGGATATCAGCATTTCATAATTTCTAAGTGTCCATGGATTTAAGGTACAGCTTGTATCTACTATAATGTTAACTATTTGAGACTGTCAGTAAATGCCCATTTTTGGGAGTGTCTGCCTGGCTAGATTTAACTGAGATGTGTAACGTACCCCCTCCATTGATAGGTGTCCTTTATTTTAAAAAATTGGATGATCAAGACTTCCAAGTAGATCTTAATTGTTGAACAGCTCTCTGTCATTCATACACAAATGGGGCTCACATATGAAGAAGTCTTCCTGCAAAAAGAAAAGGATTGGGAACAGAGATTACCCACCTGGGCCGTGTTCTGATCAGCTTCATCTTTAAGACGAGTGTACTCTTCCTCTTTGGCAGTCATCTCTGTGACTTTCTCACGTAAGGTGACAACCTCTTTGAGTAGGTCATCTCTGTCTTTGGTCAGCTGTTCTTGGATTTTTAGCATGTCATTAACACTGTACAATTCACAAAGGAATTATTTCGGTTTGGGGAAAAGTACATATTTCAGACTTGTCAAAGTTTTGAACTTAAATATTTTCTGAAAGACTAGAATAGAATGGCTGACTTTATTCAATCCCAATTAATAAACAGAGGAAGTGCTAAAGAGACATTTGAACAAGCATGAACTCCCAGCAGAGACCCTAAAACTTCCACTCAAGAACACATTGACACATTGATCAGAAAATAGGGAGGAACCAGTCAGCAATTTACCAATATGTTCTCAATAAGCAAGGTTTTCTGCTCGGGGCATTATTTTGGAAATTTAGTTCCGAGGTAGTACAGCTCAGAAGAAGATAACCACCTTTGGCATGCTCATTAAACTAGCTGCTCCAGTTCAGGCAATTTTATGGAACTGGGTAAAATAATGATTCATGGTCTGGTGACATATCAGATCATAGACCAAAGCACCTTGAAGAGTTAAAATTCAGACTTAAATTCCAAACTTCACTATGTTCTTGACTTCATTAATCAGAAATGATCTGAACGTTTTGGTGATGGACTTCCTCCTGTCTCAACACACTCCCACCACAACCCCAACCCTCCCATTCCCTTCCCGCAAACCCTCATGGATCACTGGACAGATGCCTGCAGTCCAAAGGACAGTTGTCTCAGCTGTGAAAAAGTTGCGCTAATAAAACCATGGAGTTTCCCACACTGTGTTGAACCTTGAAGCTAGTTAAAACTTGGAAAGAAGCTGCAGCCAAATTTAATTCCAAGTCATCAGTGTGGAAGCTATATTGATAGGAGCTTGGTAGCTGGCTTTGGCTATAAGGCATGATTAGATGTTGGAGAACAGCATATATAAAGTTAAAACCAAAATATATTCTGCAGGAGGGTAAACAGAAAATACTGGAAATACTTAACATTCATCAGGCAAGAAACATAGTTAATGCTCAAGGATATCAAACTTTCCGCAGAATTGGAATCATGTAGAAAAGTATTGGTTCAAACAACTCAGAAGGGAAGAATGGGGAAGGAGCAAAAGGCCATGTCTATGATAGGGCAGTAGACAGGAGAGATTAAGTGACAAAGGGATTGGTGAGGCAGGGAGCACTAATGGGAAAGGTAAAGAAACAAAGATGGATGTAGAAGAGGGGTAAATGGCAGAATGTTAATAGTTGCCATTGAAAAGACAAATAAAGTATATTTAGTGTCATCTTATCCAACAATTGCTACTATGACAAACAACAAAATTGAACTCAAGACCTTATTCTATGCTCAATTAAAGTTATATAACAGCTCTTAGGGATGACTAACAATACTCATTGCCTAACAGTATTATTCATACATAGACTAGATACACTGGCCATTATCCCATTCTTCCTTCCTTACTAATCTATCGAAATTTGTTGTCAAGATCTATTGAGTATTGACTGTATTTTCTCATGTTCTTTCAATCTTAATGCACCGCTATCCTTTTGTGATCTCTAAAATGTAGTGTTTAATTAATGTGCAGCAACCATCAAAGATAGGAGAAGTGATTTAGCTAACACGTTCCTCCAACACAGTTCAAGGTTAGGAACAGCTAAATGTTCTCAACATACAAGCAAGTTTCCCATAATCATGTTAAATTGAGTTCTCAATAGACAATAGACAACAGGTGCAGGAGTAGGCCATCTGCCCTTCGAGCCTGCACCACCATTCAATATGATCATGGCTGATCATCCTTAATCAGTATCCTGTTCCTGCCTTATCTCCATAACCCTTGATTCCACTATCCTTGAGAGCTCTATCCAACTCTTTCTTAAATGAATCCAGAGACTGGGTCTCCACTGCCCTCTGGGGCAGAGCATTCCACACAGCCACCACTCTCTGGGTGAAGAAGTTTCTCCTCATCTCTGTCCTAAATGGTCTACCCCGTATTTTTAAGCTGTGTCCTCTGGTTCGGCACTCACCCATCAGCGGAAACATGTTTCCTGTCTCCAGAGTGTCCAATCCTTTAATAATCTTATATGTCTCAATCAGATCCCCTCTCAGTCTTCTAAACTCAAGGGTATACAAGCCCAGTCGCTCCAGTCTTTTAGTGTAAGGTAGTCCCGCCATTCCAGGAATTGACCTCGTGAACCTACACTGCACTCCCTCAATAGCCAGAATGTCTTTCCTCAAATTTGGAGACCAGAACTGCACACAATATTCCAGGTGTGGTCTCACCAGGGCCCTGTACAGCTGCAGAAGAACCTCTTTGCTTCTATACTCAATCCCTCTTGTTATGAAGGCCAGCATGCTATTAGCCTTCTTCACTACCTGCTGTACCTGCATGCTTACCTTCATTGGCTGGTGTACAAGAACACCCAGATCTCTCTGTACTGCCCCTTTACCTAAATTGATTCCATTTAGGTAGTAATCTGCCTTTCTGTTCTTGCCACCAAAGTGGATAACCATACATTTATCCACATTAAACTGCATCTGCCATGCATCTGTCCACTCACCTAACCTGTCCAGGTCATCCTGTAATCTCCTAACATCCTCCTCACATTTCATCCTGCCACCCAGCTTAGTATCATCAGCAAATTTGTAATGTTATTACTAATACCATCTTCTACATCATTAATATATATTGTAAAAAGCTGCAGTCCCAGCACTGATCCCTGCGGTACCCCACTGGTCACTGCCTGCCATTCCAAAATGGAGCCGTTTATAACTACTCTTTGTTTCCTATCAGCCAACCAACTTTCAATCCAAGTTAGTACTTTGCCCCCAATACCATGCACCCTAATTTTGCTCACTAACCTCTTATGTGGGACTCACTTGAGTTGTGGCCTCTAAATGATGTAAGCTCATGCACAGTGATAACTTTAAGCCAATTATTGAAAGCATCACAGAATGGTTGAAAGCCAAAAACAGCTTTCAATAGAACCACAGAATGATATTGTACAGAACATGACCATTCTGTTCATCAAGCCTATACTGGTAATATGAAGGAGCCAACCAAACAATTGCACTTCCCTTCAATTTCCCTTTTTCACAATAAATGTCTTCCTTTCCCTTATCCACTCCCATTAAAGGTCTCCATTAGTTAGCACCTACCCAACAGTATATTCCAAAGCAAAACAATGTGCTATGCGCTTTATTTACCCCACCACTTCACCTCTGGTTCTCAACCTTTAATCTGTGCCCTCTGGCTCTTGGCCATTCAACCTGCAGGAATCATTTCTCCTTATTTACTCTATCAAAGTGCTCATTACGTTCACTGCCTTCTCTAACAAATCTCATCAGAGCCCTCCAAGGGGAAAGCCCAAATATTTCAAAGGAACTGAAGCTCCTTAACCCTATCACCCTTCTCATCAATCTCTTCAGTTTCTGCACTAAGGACTTCCCATCATTTTTAAATGGTGATTCCAAGAAGGCCACGTGATAGAAATGCCACCAGAAGGTAACACAAGGAATGCACAAGGAGTGAAGTGCAGCTTCCAACCTGAAGGATAGACCATTGTGCTCGTCCCAAGACTAAGCTCACCTCAGAGATTAGATTAGATTACTTACAGTGTGGAAACAGGCCCTTCGGCCCAACAAGTCCACACCGACCCGCCAAAGCGCAACCCACCCATACCCCTACATTTACCCCTTTACCTAACACTACGGGCAATTTAGCATGGCCAATTCACCTAACCCGCACATCTTTCGACTGTGGGAGGAAACCGGAGCACCCGGAGGAAACCCACGCAGACACGGGGAGAACGTGCAAACTCCACACAGTCTGTCGCCTGAGTCGGGAATTGAACCCGGGTCTCAGGCGCTGTGAGGCAGCAATGCTAACCACTGTGCCACCGTGCCGCCCACCATAGGCTGCTATCTTTCTTGCCCACCATAGGCTGCTAACTGGCTGCACTGCTCAATGGCCAGCACCACGTTTACAGCCTTTTACCCTGTTCTAAGCCTCCACATTCTCAGTGGCAGGTCCCCCAACACATGTGGAAATTTGATTCAGCAGGCATGAAGAGCCAGGGATATTATTATTCACGGAATGTAGTAATGGCGATTGTGTTTATGCAGCTCCATCCTGGCTTAGAGGCATCAGGTGCTGGTAACTGACGACACCAGGCCCATCTGCACATGCTCAGGCAACCATCTTTGTGTTTGTCCCAATTACTCCCTGTCCTCTCCAGAAATGTGCACTGTATTCCAGCTGAGGTCTAACCAGTGTTTTATAAGGGTTTATCATCAAATAATTTTGTCAGGGTACATCTAACTTAAATGTCTATCTCCAACAGTAACAATATAGAAACAACAAATAAAAGCTTGTGACAACTATCCAAGCTCATTCAATATTAATACATTTCCTGCCCGGTGGGAGATTAAAACAATTAGCAAATAAGCCTGTATTCTCTGAAAACCAAACTTTGACCTGTGCATTTAGCTCTTCATTTTTCTTTGGCATTCCAGTTACAAGTATTTGTATTTTCTCCTGATTTCAAGATTTGTCTCAATCCTCGTTAGTTCTTAGTTGTTAAAATTAAGCCATTTACTTTCATTGCTTGACTATGACAGAGGCTGTTCTCACTCCCTTTCTGCTGCACCTCAAAGTTTGTCGTTATGAACTCAGTTTAAAGAAGTTTAAGACTTGAACAGCATTTCTGCACTTTGGCACACAAGTCTTACAGTTATTAGAAACTATTATAAATTGAATTATTTCCCAACTTCAGGTGGTAAAGTCAATTAATATCAACCAGATCTCACACAATCTTTATCCTGATGCACTCAGTGCCAGAAAGCAGAAGCAAAGGGATTCCAGTTGCTGCTTTGCATTTGATAACACCGTCCAAACTCACAATCACTACTATCTAAAAGGACTAGAGTATCAGATACATGGGGACAGTATCACAAGCAAGAAAGACTAATTCTGATTTTGGCTGATAGTGAAAAACAAATGAAACCTTTCCTGACTTTCCTTTAATCAATTTCAATGGAAGTGCAAGGTAGGAGGATGGATTTGGTTCAACATCTCCCAGTTTTCACTATCACCCAAAGCCAAAATTGCAATTAGATTAGATTACTTACAGTGTGGATACAGCCCTTTGGCCCAACAAGTCCACACCGACCCGCCGAAGCGCAACCCACCCATACCCCTACATTACCCCTTGACCTAACACTACGGGCAATTTAGCATGGCCAATTCACCTGACCCGCACATCTTTGGACTGTGAGAGGAAACCGGAGCACCCGGAGGAAACCCACGCAGACACGGGGAGAACATGCAAACTCCACACAGTCAGTCGCCTGAGTCGGGTATTGAACCCGGGTCTCAGGCGCTGTGAGGCAGCAGTGCTAACCACTGTACCACCGTGCCGCCCACTATCAGTAAGAAAAGTGCAATTTCCATAGTTAGTCATCAAAGATCTCATTCTGACCATGCACACAGTTTGCGACCAGGCATATGCAACACCATTCTAATAAAGAAATTACCCAGCAAAGAAAAAATAAGTTAATTAACAAACCTGCTTTCCTGGCCCAAAGAAAGTCCTGCGCCTTGCTCCACCAGTCTGGTTAGATTACTAATTTCCTGTTTTAGAGAGCGAATGGTCTCCTTTCCTCGCTTTTCCTGTTCAAGAGCTGAATCAACCATTTTCCAAGCTTTCTCAATCTCCTATTTATTTTGATAAAACATGGAACAGAATTAGCTCAGCCGTGCAGTTTTAGCAATGTTCCATCATTTTGGAAATGAGCAGAAGTATCTTGGAGTATATCAATATGACTACAATCGATATGCATTACTTGGGTAATTTTCACGAATTAAACGTATTTGTGAAAATTCCATCCATTTAACAGTTTTAGTCAAATCATAGATGTACACTTCAGAAAATCAAATTCCAGACAAAAAGTGGAATTAAGAAAGTGTTACAACTCTGATGGGAAGAGTATACTAGAAATTAATCTCCACTGTTTCACAAGTGATCACAAATATTAACTATGATCAATTTAATCACTAGAATATCTGACTGTGAGCATTATGCCAGATCAAAGAAATTCACACCAGGTTTCATCCACAAACAAGTAAACAAATAGTTATTTATTGTAACAAAACTATCCTTTGACAAGTGGAATATTAATCACTAATATGCAAATTAAGACTATAACTCCACCCTTTAAATTGAAAAACAGATACATTCATTCATAAATGGGATTGAAAGGACAGATAAAATAATCAGTATTACAGGAATACCATGATGGAATAGATCAGCAAAAGAGAACAAAATCTGTAAATCAAGAGACCAAACCAAAAGGATAAAATGAACAAACTTTCTCATAGTTCTTTCATTTTTTTTTGGCAGTGATCGCATGCTGTTGTTGACTGCACCAATCCACACTTCAGTAGCTGATCAATTAGACCTAGGTCTTTCGGTTAAATCTTTCCCATTGCAGAGTCTTTGAGTATCATTTCCTTTCCACACTCAGAGGGAAGGAGAGAGATCTGGTTTGTTTTCAGGCTCCTGAAGATCTGAGTACTCCACTCACTTTTCTCAATTCTGTGACAAAAGTACCACGTAAAACCATTCCAAAAGCTGTTGCTGGGGAGTTTAATTTTTTTCAAACAAAGGCACTTGGTACCAGTTTCTCTCACAAAACTATCAAATTTACTTCTGAAAAAAAAATTTGTTCTTATATAATAAATGTGTGAATATCACACAATTTAACTAATATTTCAAGTTATATGAAAAACTGGGTCTTTTTCTGTGCACCACAGTCGAAACTTCCATTTTCGACTCTATATTTCAAAGAAAATATATATTAACCCTGCAAAAGACCAAGAAGGAAACAATGAAAATTATCACCTCCGATTAGAAGTTACTCATCATAGACCTTCCCTCATCTTTGAAAGATTCATGAATGTTTACCCCCTAGTCTTTCAGGCAAGTGACTCATTTCAACCAGACATGATGTAAATGGTCTTAGGTGGTAGAAGAATGGACAAGGAAGTGCATTGAGTATAGGAGTTGGGACCTCATTGCAGCTCTACAGGATATTAGTGAGGCCACCTTTAGAATATGGTGTTCAATACTGGTGTCCCTGTTATAGGAAAGATATTGTTAAGCTGGCAGGTTACAGTTTATGGGAAGGTGATAGCATAGTGGTATTATCACTATCCTGCTCACCTCAAGGCTCAGGTAATGTTCTGGGGACCAAAGTTCAAATCCCACCACTGACAATGGTGGAATTTGAATTCAATAAAAATCTGGAATTAAAAGTCTAATGATGACTGTAAATTCATTGGTAATTGTTGAAAAACCTGGTTCACTAATGTCCTTTAGGGAAGGAATCTGCCATTCTTATCTGGTCTAGCCCATATGTAACTCCACATATGGAGGTGGGAAAGATTTAAAAGGGACCTGAGAGGCAATTTTTTCATGCATAGGGTGGTGCTTGTATGGAATGAGCTGCCAGAGGAAGTGGTGGAGGCTGATACAATTACAACATTTAAAAGACGCTTGGATGGGTACACAAAGAGAAAGGGTTTAGAGAGACATTGGCCAAATGCCAATATCAGTTTACAATATCTGACTGGCACAGTCAAGTTGAACCGAAGGTCCAGTTCCATGCTGTATGACTCTAAGACTCTATGACTCTCCACAGCAGATTTACTCTTCACAAAATCTAGAAATTAAAAGTTGTTATAGCCTTACACATGAGGGCATAAAAACCTAACTGATTAGAGAAGGAAGCCTGCTGTCTTTGTTCAAACTGGCCTGCACGTGACTCAAGTGCCTCGATAACAACAGCCCTGTGAAGTGGTCAAGCTAGCAAGCCACTCATGCATTCAGGACATTTCACGATGAACAATAAATTCCACAGCTGCCAGCACCAACAACTTGAAGATGTAAAGACTTCCACCAGCCGACTCATTCTCGCAAACAAGGGAAATACAAAATGTATTACAGATGGCAGCCCACACAAATGTGATAACAGGTTCCAACAGCAGAGATACTTGGAACAAAGTTGTCAGCTATCTATAACTGGTTTCGTCGAAATGACAGGATGCAGCAGAAAATTTATACATCTTGGAATACTCGAGTTCAATGATGAATATTTCTCCCTGAAATATGTCTGTGGCACTAAATCTCCAAGATATCTGATTTAGGAGTATTACTTATGGCTCTTTTAAGATTTCCAAGAAGATCACAATTAGATTTTTAAAAATTGCTCTGCAGTGAAAGTCACTGAACACAATAAGATAACTGAGAAGCAAGCAATGTGCTAACCATGTCTTATAATCTGGATTGAGGTATCCGCCGCCTATCACCCTCCCCTTAACCTCCTTCTACCTATCGCATTCCCAACGCCCTCCCCCAAGTCCCTCCTCCCTACCTTTTATCTTAGCCTGATTGGCACACCTTCCTCATTCCTGAAGAAGGGCTTATGCCTGAAACGTTGATTCTCCTGCTCCTTGGATGTGCCTGACCTGCTGCGCTTTTCCAGCAACACATTTTTCAGCTCTGAGGTATTCTAGTCACCAGATACAATAAAATCAACAATGTAGTGAGCACAAGGTCAAAAAGCCGGCTGGTTACAGAGTCCTCCTCTTTACCTCAACATGCTTAACTCCGCTGAAAATTATACGAGAAATGTTTATGCTGCCATTACAGGACAGTGCAGTTTTGAGGCATGACAGAGAAAGGGTGATGCACATTTTAAGCTTCAGTTCTATATTTGCATTTTATAATTATCATATTGATACAGAATTCTCCAGTGACAGAAGACTAATTATTTTTCAATGTTGAGAATGTTCAGATACAATTAAAAGGAAAACAGAACATTGCAGCACACAGCTAAAGTTATGCAGTATAAATGCACACAAGCACAACTAAGTCTATCCTTGGGAGTACTGTATATAACTTTAATCACAAAATACCAAAAAAACAAACTATCCTAACTGCATGGGCGAGGTTAGATAAAATATTTTGAGGAACGGTCAATAGACCTGAAATGTTAACTCTGATTTCTCTCCACTGGTGCTGCCAGACCTGATGAACGTTTCCAACAATTTCTGTTCCAACATCCAGTTATTTTGTTTTTTAATTAGAAAAAACATAAATGGTAGAAAGTTGCAAGGAGAAGTATTCCAAAGAGAGGCCTAAAATGTTTAACTCAAGAGAAGGGTAAATGCTGAAGGTATCTTTATGAGTTAACACAGCACATAGACAAATGGGCATGACTTTGTGGTAATTACTGAGATGTGGTTACATGGAAACGAGGTTTGGGAATTGAATATGCAAAGGTACTCAGTGTTTTGGAAGGATAGACAGAAAGGAGAAGGAGGTAGTAGAGTAAAGGAAGAGATCAGGGCTGTACTGAGAAATTGGAATATTGTGAGCAGTTTTGGGTCTTATATCTCAAGAAAGATGTGCTGGCATTGGAGGGGGTCCAGAGGAACTTTATAAGAATGATCCTGAGGATGCAGGGCTTGTCAAATGAGGAGTGGTTGAGGACTCTGGGTGTATACTTGAAAGAGTTTAGAAAGATGAGGGGGAATCTCATCGAAGCTTACAGAATACCGGTTAGAGTAGTCATGGAGAAAATGTTTCCACTGTAGGAGAGACTAGGACTCACGTGCACAGCTTCAGAATGAATGACCCTTTACAACTGAGAGAGAAAAAAATTCTTCAGCCAGAGGGAGCTGAATCTGTGGAACTCATGTTACAAAAGACTGTGGATGCTAAATCATTGAATGTATTTAAGACAGAGCTAAATGGATATTTCATTGGTAAGGGACCAAGAGTTTTGGGGAGAAGGCAGGAGAATGGGGTTCAGAAACATATCAGCTATCATCAAATGGCAAAGCAAACTCAATAGGTAGAACAGCCTAAATCTGCTTTTAGATCTTATTGCCTAAATGACATCGGCAGTGGAGATCAATTCAAAGAATCAATCTGTGCAGAAATAAGAAATAGCAAGGGAAAGAAGTTCTTGGTGGGAGTAATCTATCAGACCCCAAACACCCAGAAACACAGTGGGATACAGGATAAGCCAGAAAATACTGGGGGCTTGTAGAAAAGGTATAGCAATAATCATCAGTAATTTTAAAATGTATATGGTGTGATGATAGCCTGGCTTTAAGAGGTGTATTTTGTCCTGTTTTGTTTTGAAGAGAGGTTTTAAAACAGAAATGGAGAGCTGTGTCTTTAAATCCAATAAACAGCTTCTGAGGCCTTGGTTTCTTTTTAAGTTAGAACAAAAGGAGCAGTCTGAACAGATAGGATCAAGCTCACCCAGGACCAGGACTTTCAGTTTGAGTTTTCCAATAGCAGCTGCTGGGGTATTGAAGTTGGATATGGAAATTGTTTGTCCTCTCTCTGTTACCACTAAGAGGTGGGGGTTCTCACCCTGCTACTAGAATTTCATGTGAGACAATCTATTTTACTTAATTTGCATTAGTCAGGGAAGTCTTTATGGGATGTCACAATATTAGAACAGTTATTGTTTAGTAGGTACATAATCTATTATTTTGTTAAGTTTTCCAATAGAGCCAAATTATTTCTCTTCATTCTTTTATTTTATTTTAACTCTAGTGTATGAATAAAGTGTGTTTCGCTCTGGTCTAGAACAATGGACTGCATTAATCAAAATGGCAAGGGTAGCCTCTGGGGAGTTCATTGAATATATTACAGATTGTTTCTTGGAGCAATATGGTGGGGAACCAACCAGAGAGCAGGTTATTTTGGATTTGGCATTGTGTAATGATGTGGGATTAATTAATAATTGCACTGAAAAAGATCATCTAGAGAAGAGTGATCACAGCATGCTAGAATCTCAAATTCAGTTTAAGGGTGAGAAACTAGAATTAAACAAAGATAATGACATCGGCATGAGGGCAGATCAGACCCGAGTGGAGTAGGAGGGAGACTGAAATGTTGGACAGTTGATGAACAGTGGCAGATGTGTAAGGAGCTACTTAATTGCTCCCAACTAGAATTTATTCCAGAGGAAGAAATATTTTAAGGGTGGTGGGTCGAGGTGGTGGGTATGGAGAGAAATATCCATGGCTAAACAAGGAAGTTAAAGATAATGTAAAGACAAAAAACTAAGACAAGCCACATTGCAGAGGCTGGAAGTTTGGACAACACCTAAAGATCAAAAAAGGGTTACTAAGAAAAACATAAAAAGTGCAAAGATAAATTTTGTAAGAAAACTAGTACAAAATATAAAAACCATATAGCAAAAGCTCCAACAAGTATATAAAAGAGAAGAGAGTAGTTAAGGTGAGTGTTGGTCCATTGGAGGATGTGATTGGAGAGTTAATAGGGGGGAACCACAGAAATGGCAGTCATTTGATCAATATTTTTCATGATGAAGAACATATTACTATCCTATTCATAACAAGTAATGTTGAGGTTATAGGAAGTGAGGAACTTAGAACAGTTGTTATTACTCGGGAAAAGTACATTGGAATTGAAAGCAACCATTCCCTAGGACCTAATGGCTGACATCCTCGGGTCTTAAAGGAAGTGACAGCAGAGATAGTGGATCCATTAGTTATAATATTCCAACATTCTCTGAATATGGAAAAAGTTCAAGTGGATTGGAAATGCTCATATAACACCCTTATTTAAAAAAGAGAGGGAGGCAGAAAGTAGGAAACTACAGACCACTTAGTTTAAAATGTGCCATTGGGAAATTGTGATAATCATTATTAAGGAATAATGACAGGATATTTGGAAGGTCAAACACAATCCATCAGAGTCAGTATGGTTTTATGAAGTATAAATCATGTTTGAGTAATTTGCTAGAGTTCTTTGAAGACGTTACAACGAAGATGTATATTGGGAATCCTGTACATATAGTATAACTGGACTTCCAAAAGACTTTTGATAAGGTGCTGCACAAAATACACAAGGTCAGATCACATCAGGTTAGGAGTAATTTATCAGTCTGGTTAGAGGATTGGCTAACCAATAGAAAGCAGAGAGTTGGGATAAATGTGTCTTTTTCTGGTTAGTAAGATGTTAACTAGTTGGGTGCCACAGGATTAAGTCCGCAGGCCCCAATTATTTACAGTCTATATTAATAACGGGGATGTGGGGACAGAAAGTAATATAGTCAAATTTGTAAATGACACTTAAATAGGTGGAAAAGTAAGTGCAATGAAGAAATAAGACATTTATAAATGGATATGAATGGGTTTGGTGAATGGGCCAAAATTTGGCAGATGAAGTTTGACATGGGTTAGTGTGAGGTTATCCATTTTGGTCAAAGGAATAGAAAGGGAACTTATTAACTAAGTGAAGAGAAACCTCAGAGTGCTTCAGTGCAGAGGGATCTAGTGTTCACAGAAAATTAGAATGCAGGTACAAAAGGCAATAAGGAAGGCAAATAGAATTGTGGCATTTATTGTTAAAGGTACAGAATATAAATGTAGGGAAGTGATACTAGAGCTGTGCAATGCATTAGTGAAACTGTACTCAGAGTAT
Organism: Hemiscyllium ocellatum; assembly: GCF_020745735.1. Lineage (NCBI taxonomy): Eukaryota > Metazoa > Chordata > Chondrichthyes > Orectolobiformes > Hemiscylliidae > Hemiscyllium > Hemiscyllium ocellatum. The sequence continues at coordinate 57,991,491 of NC_083422.1, read as the reverse complement.
TACACACAATTTTGGTCCCCTTGCTTGGGGAGGGATAGTGTTGAATTGGAAGCAGTTCAGAGGAGATTCACTAGATTGATTCCAGAGATCAGGGATTTGTCTAATGAAGACAGATTGAGCAGTTTAGGCCTATTCTCTCTGGAATTTAGAAAAATGAGCGAAGGTGGTTGCTGGGACATTGAGTAAATTTAAGATAGAGATAGACAGATTTTTTAATCACTAATGTGTTGAAGATCATTGGGGAGTGGGCGGGAAAGTGGTATTGAGGCTGAGGTGAGATCAGCTATGAATATGTCAAATGGCACAGTAAACTCAAGTGTTTCAATTGCCTACTGCTGCTCCTGCTGCTTATGGTTTAAGGGTAATGAAAATCTCACTAAGGCCTATAAAATATTCAATGATGTACAGTAGGTGAATCCACAATATTGCCTCAAGGTTTATAGGCCAGAGAACATATAAGGAAATTCATTAAAGTTTAATTTAAAGCATATTGTTAATGAAAAAAAATCCAAAGGGAAGTGAAAGTTTCACATAATCTAGTGGAGTTCAAAATGCGATTGGATGTTTGGTGAATGGGTTGTAGCACTTGCGGAATGAGATTGATGCATCTCATAGTGCTTGTCTCCTCAACATTTTCTCATGTTTGTGAAAGAAAAATTGAAGAAATTACGATATATTTGCTGATGAAACAAAAATATTCACAGGAGAAAAGAAGTTATGTTGAAGGAACGTAAATCAAGTATATTAACCAAACGATCTAAGTTGAGAGAATGAGCCCATATCCTCCATCTGCAGAAATGCATTTATGAAGTAATGCTCAGTCACCAGAGAATAAAGATTCTGAAATCTAAGAGGGAGCTGAAGGACTTGGTGGATAAAGCATTAAGAATCATAAATGGTACTGTATGGTCATAAGAAAACAAATAAAGCATTATATTTTATTCCCTATACTGACCAATATAAAACTAGGAATACTATGCTCAGTTTGCACTTTTGTGTTTTTTAACTATGAGATGGAGTTTTAGCTCTCAAACACAGGGCAGGAGATGCTGAGACTCTGGAGAATGCTGACAAAAGGGTAAAGAGGATAATGTCCAGCTTTAAGAGTCTTCATAGTGAAATCAGGTTCAATATTCTGGGACTATTTGCTATTGCCTTGGTGACACCCTCATCCACTCCTCAATCACCCTTTCAGCCCCCTTCCCGCACAATTGTAAGAAGCACATTACCTGCTCTTTTATCTTTTCTTTCTTCACTGTCCAAGACACCAAACAGTCATTCCAGGTTATGGATTGATTTACATATAATTGGATATTATATTCACTAGGAGAAAGTGAGGACTGCAGATGCTGGAGATCAGAGTCGAGAGTGTGGTGCTGGAAAAGCACAGCAGGTCAGGCAGCATCCAAGGAACAGGAGAATTGATGTTTTGGGCATAAGCCCTTCATCAGGAAATCAGGGCTTATGCCCGAAACGTCAATTCTCCTGCTCTTCGCATGCTTTTCCAGCACCACACGCACTTCTATTATATCCACTGTTCACATGCAGTCTCCTCTACATTGGACAGACCAAATGCAGAAAGGATGGAAACACCATTGCTCAGTCTCTAAGCATGATCCTGGGTTTCTCATCACTTGCCATTTTAATCATGGACTGTCATGCTCACGTTTCTGTCAGCAATCTCCTGCAATGTTACAATGAAGCCCAATGCAAGCTTGAGGAATAGAACCTCATTTTCTGATAAGTCACTCTGCAGCCTTCCAGATTTATTGTTGAGTTCAGAAATTTCAGACCATGAGGTCTGCTCCCCTTTTCTGATTCTGTTTGTTCTTCCATGTACCGGTTTGACTCTCAATTTCTATGTCTTCGCAAGACACTGACAAACAATAAGGGATCCCATTGTATATCAGTGATCATCATACTGCGTTATCACTCCCTCACCACATCCAACAAAACCCTATTTCTGTCTGCTTTATATCAAAAATCATATGACATCACATTATAGTCCAACAGCTTATTGTGAACATAATAGCTGTTGGACTATAACCTGGTGTGGTGTGATTTTTGACCTTGTCCAATCTAGTCCAACATTGGCACCTCCACATGCTTTAAGCTCCACCTATGCTTTAAGTGGAGCTGTTCACCATTCTGGCATTCATACTCGGTCTGAATGGAAGTCATGATTTGGAGACGGGGGTGGCACAGTAGCACAGTGGTTAGCACTGCTGCCTCACAGCGCCAGAGACCCGGGTTCAATTCCCACCTCAGATGACCGACTGTGTGGAGTTTGCACATTCTCCCTGTGTCTGTGTGGGTTTCCTCTGGGTGATCCGGTTTCCTCCCACAGTCCAAAAATGTGCAGGTTAGGTGAATTAGCCATGCCAAATTGCCCGTAGTGTTAGGTGTAGGGGAATGGGTCTAGGTGGGTTGCGCTGCGGCGGGTCGGTGTGGACTTGTTGGGCTGAAGGGCCTGTTTCCACACTGTAAGTAATCTAATCTAATGCCGGTGTTGGACTGGGGTGTACAAAGTCAAAAATCACCCAACACCAGGTATAGTCCAACAGGTTTAACTGGAAGCACTAGTTTTTGGAGCGTTGCTCCTTCGTTAACCACCTGCTGAAGGAGCAGTGCTCCAAAAGCTAGTGCTTCCAACTAAAGCTGTTGGACTATAACTTGGTGTTATGTGGTTTTTAAGTCTGAATGGATAAATGCTTCTTTCTTTCTACATTCCCTTTGCATTTTGTTCCGTGACATCAGTATTATTCATTCCCCCTACCCCCTACCCCCTACCCCCTACCCCCTACCCTCTACCCTCTACCCTATATCAGACCTTCTCTCCCCTCCCACTTTAGATGGCATAAAACCCACTACATTTCGACCTTCCTTCAGTCGAGTATTTACATTCATGTCAAAACGTTAACTCTGTTTTTTCTTTGTCAACAGATGCGACATGATGTTAGTAGCGGCTTCCCACAAGGATCTCTGTTTGGGCCTCAATTATTCACGCTGTTTATTAACAATTGAATAATGGCACAGAAAAACATGCATCCAAATTTTCTGAGAACAGAAAGTTAGGCAATATAGACAGTGTAGATGATAGCATTAAATTACAGAGATATCGAAAGACTAAATGAATTGGAAAAACTGTGGCAAATGGAATTCAATGTAAGCAAGTATGAGGTTATCCTTTATGAACAGAAAAAGATAGTTTAGCGAACTTTCCAGATGGTACAAAGTGAAATACAGTGAATGTCTGTATGTATACCTAGATGTGCCTTTAAAAAGGATTTGTTCTGTTATGTTTCTTTTAAAAGCAAATGTAATAAACTTGGAGCTAAGTTCTCTGCTCTGAACCCAACAAGATTGCTAGCTTTGAATCAAAAAGGAGGAGGGTCAAGCTCCCCCAGAACCAGGATCGTTTTGTTTAACTTTCAGTAGTCACTGGGGTCTTGAAGCTGGATGTGGAAGCTATTATTCTTCCTTCTGTTATAGCTAAAAGCTTGGGTTCTCTTTCGTTGTTGGAATTGCATGTGAGACAATCTATTCTATTGAATTTATAAGGTCAAAAATCACATGACACCAGGTTATATCCAACAAGTTTATTTGAAAACACCAGCTTTTGAAACTTCACTGCTTCTTTAGGCATCAGCATCCAGTCCAACACTGGCAGCTCCACATCACTGAATTTATCGTGTCATAGAGCTGTACAGCACAGAAACAGACCCTTTGGTCCAACTTGTCCATGCTGACCAGATATCCAAGATTAATCCAGTCCTGTTTGCCAACAATTGAACCATATCCCTCTAAACCCTTTCTATTCATACACCCATCCAGATGCCTTTTAAATGCTGTAATTGTACCAGCCTCCACCACTTCCTCTGGCAGCTCATTCCGTACATGCACCACCCTCCTCATGAAAACGTTGCCTCTCAGGTCCTTTTTGTATCTTTCCTCTCTCACCTTAAATCTCTGCCCTCTAGTTTTGGACTCTTCTACCCTGGAGAAAACCTGACCATTCATCCGATCCATGCCCGTTATGCTTTATAAACTTCTGTAAGGTCACCTCTTAGTCTCCAAGGCTCCGGGAAAATAGCCCCATCTTATTCAGCCTCACCCTGTAGCTCAAACCCTCCAACCCTGGCAACATCCTTGTAATGCTTTTCTGAACCCTTTCAAATTTCACAACATATTTCCTAAGCTGGGAGACCAGAATTGAACGCAGTATTTCAAAAATGGTTTAACCAATGTCCTGTACAGCCACATGACCACCCAACTTCTATACTCAATGCTCTGACCAATAAAGACAAGTGTACTAAATACTTTCTTCACTATTCTATCTACCTGCGCATCCACTTTCAAGGAACTATGAACCTGCACTCCAAGTCTCTTTATTCCTTGCCAAAGATTTGTTTATGGAATGTTACTATATTGAATCAGTTGCTGTTTAGTAGTTAAATAATCTATTAGTTTGTTAAGTTTTCCAACACAGTTAAGTTATTCTAATTCTGCTTTCTTTCGTTGAATGTTAACTACGGTGTAGAAATAAAATGTGTTTTGCTCCAAGCCTGTTAGTCTGACTAATTCTATTGCACTTAGAACACAATGCCTTACACTTCTTTTTTTAAAAGAATAATAATAAATTAGGGTCTGGACTATCTTCTGAATATATTTTGAAGGGGTTTTAGATTGGTTGCTAAAATTTCCAAAGAGACTTGTGAATTCAAGTGCATAGATCTTTAAAATGTCATGAACAGTTACAGAAAATAATCAAGAAAGCTAATGGAGTGTTGGCCTTTATATCTAGAGGATAGTAGTCCAAAGATGCAGAAGTTATGGTGCAGTTACACAAAACTCTGGTTCGACCCAACTTGAAGTATGAGTGCAAATTTGGCCACCACACCTTAGAAAAGATATATTGTCAGTGGAGGGAGTACAATGTCGGTTTACTACAATGTCAGTTTACAACAATCATACCTGGACTTGGCGCAGTGGTTAGCACTGTAGCCTCACAGCACCAGGGACCCAGGTTCAATTCCAGCTTCAGGCGACTGTGTGGAGTTTGCACATTCGCCCCGTGTCTGCGCTCCGGTTTCCTCCAACAGTCAAATGATGTGCAGGTCAGGTGAATTGACCATGCAAAATTACCCATAGTGTTAGGGGAAATGGGTCTGGGTGGTGAAGGTTTGGAACTCTCGTCCACAAATGGCAGTGGATGCTGGATCAGTTGTTAATCTTAAATCTGAGATAGATAAACTATTGTTAAGCAAAGATAATTAAGGATTATGGGCTTAAGACAGGTATTTGGAATGAGGCCACAGATCAGCCATGATCTCACTGAATGGTGGAACAGGCTCAAGGGGCTGAATGGCCTACTACTGTTCCTATGTCCCTATGATACTGCCAAACCTGCTGAGATTCTCTACTACTTTGTGTTTTTATTTCAAAACGAATGTGATTTCATTCATGTGATGAAAGATGCCAGACATTTTTATATCACTTTAGAGTTTCAAATACTGGAACATGGGGATGGTTACTTTTGTGAAGGATTAAAAAGAAAGGTCAGACAATCCTTCCAATATGTGTCAGATGGGAAGTATCCTGTGGATTGTTAATGGAAAATTATTTTTACTCTGATGGTTAATGACAGATGGAAAAGAATATTTATGGCCATTAGTTCGTTGTTGGTTCAGGATACTTAAGGATTGATTTTAGTTCAGAAAAATGAGAGATTGAATGTTTTTAGGAAGTCCAGAGGAAACCTGACTTGGGCCAAAAGCAAATATAACTTCTCTCCTAGAAAGGCAAAGGGAGGACAGGACAGTTCAGGGAAAGGACTGTTAACTCAGTGTAAAAGTTTAGTTCGTGATATTTCAAAACCAGGTTCACTTGGTTACAAATCTACATCTAATTAAATGCTCAGAAAGTCTAAGCATACACCTTTTTGAATATTCATGTATGAAGAGGTCACAGTTTGCAATAAGGTAACTGGTGGGAATCAGTCAAGTCAGATTTAGAGGTTTGGTACAGTGGCGATTTCACTGGAGTTCAATGTCTATAACAATAGTGGCTGTAAAAGAGGATGAAGCTATGAATCACAGCAACCCTAGTGTGGAAACAGGCCATTTGGCCCAACAAGTCCATACCCACCCTCTGAAGAGTATTTCACAGACCCATTCCCCTACCCTACAACTCTAACTATTACTCTATTTCCCCTAACTAACACACCTAACCTACACTTGGCTGCTCACTACGGGCAATTTAGCTTGACCAATTCACTAAACCTGCACATCTTTGGAGTGTGGGAGGAAACCGGAGCATGCGGAGAAAACCCATGCAGACACAGGGAGAATGCGCAAACCCCACACAGCCAGTCGCCCCGAGGAATCAAACCCATATCCCTCGAGCTGTGAGGCAGCAGTGCTAACCACTGAGCAACCATGTCACACACATTTTAAGATTTTTCTAACTGTGTTCTAGATCTTCATAACTTATACTTAATTTGTTTTTATCTTTTGTGCAATAAATTTCTGTTCTCTTGTTAAAGAAACCCTGCAACCTCATATGACTTGTTTCACTAACCGATCACACATTAACTAAAACAAACAAAAAGGTTAGGTTTCAATCTGTCACCTGATTTGTCCAGTATTACCATCAGAGCGTTGGAAAAGCACTGATTCCTGATGAAGGGCTTTTGCCCGAAACGTCGATTTTCCTGCTCCTCGGATGCTGCCTGACCTGCTGTGCTTTTCCAGCATTATTCTAATCTAAACTCTGGTTTCCAGCATCTGCAGTCCTCACTTTTGCCCAGTATTACCATCAGTTGGGATCATAACATTTATATCAATAAACATGGTTAAAGATGTTAAAATGATAGAGCAAATAGATCCCACTCTGGTGGGTAAATTTTCTGAGCAGGAAGTAATATGTGACCCAACAGTAATGAGTATGAAATACAGAGTAATTTTGTTAGATGTGAGGAAGCATTGATTTTGTGAGAGTGTCATTAAGCTGGGAAAGCTACTAAAACGTGTGAGAGCATGTGCAATGTATGTGGGTTTCTGAAATCATTTAAAGACAGCTGAACAAGTTCCTACAAGTAGAGGACACATGGAACAAGAAAATGATTTGATGATTCAATTTATTATTGTCACAGATACAGTGAAAAGTACTGTTTTGCTAACCAGACAATCATATCTTACATGAGTACATCAGGGTAATAGAACAGAATGCAGATTACAGTGTAACAGCTACAGAAAAATGCAGAGAAAGATCAACACAAATATATGACAGTCATAGAATCATACAGTCACATAATATGGAAAGAGACTCTTCGGTCCAACCAGTACATGCTGACCATAATCCCAAACTAAACTAGTCCCACTTGCCTACGCTTGGCCCATATCCCTCCAAACATTTCTTATTCATGTCCTTAATAACTATAAGAAATCTACACGTGAATCTAGAAGTAAGTCTGCAATCTCAGGAGTAGCTGCAAGTTCCACATTACTCTCTGTTCATCAGTCTGATAACAGCAGGGAAGAAGCTGTTCTTAAATCTGTTATTACATGTTTTCAAACTTTTGTATCTGCTGGTCGATGGAAGAGGGTGGAAGGGAGTATGACCAGGATGGGAGAGGTCTTTGATGATGTTGACTGCTTTGCCAAGGCAGCAGTAGTATAGACTGAGTCAATAGGTGGAAGGCTGGTTTAAGTGATGGACTGGGCAGTGTTCTCAACTGTCTGTATTTTCTTGCTGTCTTGGGCAGATAGGATGCTTTCTATGGCGCATCTATAAAAACTGTCAAGTGTCTTTATGGACATGCTAAATTTCCTTAGCTTCCTGAGGAAATAAATGCATTGGTATTCTTTCTTGAGGTAAAAAATGAGGTCTGCAGATGCTGGAGATCAGAGCTGAAAATGTGAAATTAGATTACTTACAGTGTGGAAACAGGCCCTTCGGCCCAACAAGTCCACACCGACCCGCCGAAGCGCAACCCACCCATAGTCTACATTTACCCCTTACCTAACACTACGGGCAATTTAGCATGGCCAATTCACCTGGCCCACACATCTTTGGACTGTGGGAGGAAACCGGAGCACCCAGAGGAAACCCACGCAGACACGGGGAGAACGTGCAAACCCCACACAGTCAGTCGCCTGAGTCGGGAATTGAACCCGGGTCTCAGGCACTGTGAGACAGCAGTGCTAACCACTGTGCCACCGTGCCGCCCACAAACAGGAAATCTTGTTCCTTGGATGCTGCCTGACCTGCTGTGCTTTAACCAGCAACACATTTTCAGCGCTATTCTTTCTTGAGGGTCAGTTTTCTGGAGTTTACTAAATTGCTAGGGAAGCCAAAGACAAACTTTGCCTAGTTTTTCGTAACTCAAGTCCGGGATTTTGACCTATTTATCTTTTTATTTAGATTGTTATCATTTTAAACCTCTCCTTGGAGAATGTGTAACTGGGGAAGAGGGATCTGTCAATCTGTGCATGGTACCCACCCCATCTGGATGATTCAAGTCTGAAGCACTTAATGGGAATTTCTCATCTTTTCTCATATAAGGGAGTGGCCTTACAGAGATTTACAAAATCACGAAGAGCATAGATAAGGTGAATGACAAAGGTCTCTTTCCTCAGGTGGGGAAGTTCAAAACTTGGGGGTATAAGTTTATGGTGATAAGAGAAAGATTTAAGAAGGACCTGAGGGTCAAATGGTGATTCATTTGTGGAATAAACTGCCAAAGGAAGTGGTAGATGCAGGTACAGTTACAGCATTTAAAAGACATTTGGACAGGTACATGAACAGGAAGGATTTAGAGGGATATGGGCCAAACATGCAAGTGGAACGAGTTTAATTTGGGAAACTTGGTTCAGCATGGACAGGTTGAACCGAAGAATCTGTTTCCCTGCTGTATGACTCTATGCAGCTATGACTCTATGATATGACAGAGAAATATCAATACTGACTGGAAATATTAAAAAATATTTTGCACCCCAAATAAGGAAGTACTAGTAAATAAGGAAATACTGGTAACTGCTGAAAAACCCTGCTGTTCCAAGCAGATTTAAGTTATAAGCCACAATAGTGAATTCATGGATCATCCATGGATAAAACTGATTTACTCATGAGCTTCTGGTTTTGTTTGGTAGGTTTCGTGTTTGTGACACATTCCAACAATGTAGAAAATACGAAGTGAGATATATTGGCAAACTGAGAGAGATTAAGGGACCAGCATCAGACAAAGCCTCCACCAACCAGATAATCTGCTTGAACAATCCAGTTCTAGTAGATCTCAGCCCCACTGGAAATATTTGCACAGGTTCATTTCCATCAATAACTGTGCCTCGAAAGACAAGGCCATAATAGAAACAAAGTGAATGGGAAATCTAAATAAGAAAATGACAGTCTTCCTTATTAATCACAAGCATTACTGTGATGCCTGCTCCTCATGATTTATTCATGCAAAACCAATGCAATCCAATTTTAAGCTTTATAAGTATTTCCCTCTCCATCTTTTTTATTCATTCATTGGACATGGGTTAAAAATCACACACCACCAGGTTATAGTCCAACAGGTTTAATTGGAAGCACTAGCTTTCGGAGCGCTGCTCCTTCATTCGGTGATTGTGGAGTACACAATTATAAGACACAGAATTTATAGCAAAAATCAAGGTATTTTTCAATGTATAGTTTCAGTTACATCATACTGTAAACTTTTGCTGTAAATTCTGTGTCTTATGATCTTATACTCCACAACTACCTGATGAAGGAGCAGCACTCCGAAAGCTAGTGCTTCCAAATAAACCTGTTGGACTATAACCTAGTGTTGTGTGATTTTTAACTTTGTACACCCCATCTCCAAATTGGATATGGGCATCACCAGCTAGGTCATTAGCATTTATTGCTCATTGAATTGAGTGCCCCAGTTAAGTGTCAACCACATTGCTGTGGGCTGGAGTCACATGTAGGCTAGACTGGATAAGGATGGCATTCCTTCCCAATAAATTATTAGAGACCCAGATGGATTTTTCCCCAACAATGGCTTCATGGTCACCATTAGAAATTTAATTTAAAAAGTTCAAATGCTACCATTTGGCATGGCAGGGTCTGGATAACTCGTCCAATAATACAATAGGTCATCACCCTGAAAAGCATGAGTTAATTTGGAGCATGCAGCAATAGTCACATGGTTAAACACTGAACCATAGTGTACACTCAGTCAGCTGGTTTGCAATGCAGAGTGATACCAACAGTGCAGGTTCCATTCCTGCACTGATTGAGGTCATCATGATAGATTCTCCTTCTCAGCCTCTCCCTGCACCTAATGAGAGAGCAGCCTTCAGGTCTGGTAGGATGATAACAACTTTAGTGTGCATGAGGTGGAACCAGCAGGAATAATGATGATAAACATGTATTTTAAATTCCAAATGCTTTGAATATTCTATTACCCCACTGAAGCATCGTCTTTGAAATATAATGTAACTGAGCTTGTTTGTGCACCTGTCAATCTATGTCCAAATTTTGAAATTTTGAGATGTATTTACAGAGAAATGCTGGAGACTATGCTCTGCATTTCACGAGCAAATCAGTGCAGCCCAAACAAATATATGTCACAAACCTCACCTGCTTTAGGGAATCTATAGTTGACTGGTCATCTTGCGACAGCTTCAGTGCAGTTGTCACCTTTGTTGAATTTGCCACAATCTCGGCATTGAGGTCCTTGCATTTTGCCATAAGGCGCTTCTCATTTTCATGGGATTTTTTGAGGGCGCGGTGCAGCTTTTCATACTCAATGCGAAATTTGTCAAGTCCCTTTTCTCCCATAAGTTCAGAAAGGACTTCTTGGAAGTCCCGTTCAAGTGCCTCAAAGGCGTGGTCCTCCATGATTCCTTTATCTGATTTATCCTGTAAAAGATAATGAGGAGAGAAGGGGGGTAATAAATTAATCACAGATACACAAGTGTCTCAAAAAGAGTCAAGAAGTTATCTGCCATTTTAATCCCTTCTCCAGTCAGCAGCTAATCTAGCAATCTCTTGGAATGTATTTATATTCTTTGTTTCAAAGTTTTCCTTCGGAGATTACTCGTGAACTGAATACTCATGGGTGAAAGGTTCCATTGTACAAAGTATGGATAACCTCTAGACCAACAGTACAAATAAGCAAACTTATTAAGGTCATCAAAAATATTGCTTTGTTTTACTTTTGTTCACAGGTATTAAGTAAACACATTTTCAAATATATGTCTATCCCTTTTCCTAGCACTTGTAAGTGAAAGACTGATAGCATGAAGTGTCCTCAGACTGCAACTTACGCAAACAACAAATTACATTGATATATATCATTAGAGTCATAGAGATGTACAGCAGTCCAACTTACCCATGCCGACCAGATATCCCAACCCAATCTAGTCCCACCTGCCAGCACCCGGCCCATATCCCTCCAATCCCTTCCTATTCATAAACCCATCCCGATGCCTTTTAAATGTTGCAATTGTACCAGCCTCCACCACTTCTTCTAGCAGCTCATTCCATACACGTACGTACCACCCTCTGCATGAAAGAGTTGCCCCTTAGGTCTCTTTTATATCTTGCCCCTCTCACCCTAAACCTATCCCCCTCATGATTTTATAAACCTCTATAAGGTCACCCCTCAGCCTCCGATGCTCCAGGGGAAGCAGCCCCAGCCTATTCAATCTCTCCCTACAGCTCAAATCCTCCAACCCTGACAACATCCTTGTAAATCTTTGCTGAACCCTTTCAAGTTTCACAATATACTTCCGTAGGAAGCAAGACCAGAATTGCACGCAATATTCCAAAAGTGGCTTAACCAATGTCCTGTTCAGCCACAACTTGTAAAATGTCACAAAGCGCACTTAGAAGCATTATTGTGTCATCTACAGCCATGGATGAGGTTCCAGAGGACTGGAAGGTGGCTGATGTTGTGCCTTTATTAAAGAAGGACTGCAAGGAAAAGCCTGAGAACTCTCGACCAGTGAGTCCGACGTCCGTCGTGGGTAAGCTGTTACAGGGGATTCTGAGGAATAGAATTTACAGGCATTTGGAGAAGCACCAACTGATTTGGATAGTTAGCATGGTTTCATGCGTGGGAAATCATGTCTCACAAACATGATTGAGTTTTTTGATAATGTAACCAAGAAGAATGATGAGGGCAAAGTGGTAGACGTTGTCTACATGGACGTTAGTAAAGTCTTTGACAAAGTTCTAGTCTAGTTAGTAAAACTAGATTGCGTGGGATTCAGAGAGAGCTTGCCAACTAGATACAAAATTTGCTTGATGGTAGGAGACAGAAGGCGAGTAGAGGGTTGTTTTTCGAGCTGGGGGACTGTGATCAGGGATCAGTGCTAGGTCCATCATTACTTGTCATTTATTTAATGATTTGGATGGGAATATAAGCAACGAGGTTAGTTAGTTTGTGGTTGACACTAAAATTGTTTACATAGTGGACAATAAAGAAGGTTGTCTAAGATTCTGAAGGAATCTTGATCAATTGGGCCAATGAGCCATGAAGTGGCAGGTGGACTTTAATCTGGATAAATGCAAGATGTTGCATTTTGTTGAGATGAACAAGGATAGGTCTTACACAGTTAATGGTAGGGCCCTGGGGAGTGTTGTCAAACAGGGGGATCTAGGGTTCAGATATATATTTCTTTTAAAGTTGTGGTAAAGAAGGCATTTGTCACACTTAGCTTCATTGTTCAGACCACTGTGTTTAGAAGTACTGTCTATAGTTCTCATCGCCCCACTACAGTAAGGATGTTGTTAAATTGGAAAGGATGCTGAAAATATTTACAAGGATGTTAGCATGACTGGAGGGTTTGAGTTGGAAGGAGAGGCTAGATAGGTTGGAACTTTTTTTCAATGGAGTTTAGGAGGTGACCTTACAGAGTTTTATAAAATCACAAGGGACATAGATAAGGCAAATACCAAAGGTTTGTTTCCTGGGGTAGGGAAATTCAAACCTAGAGGGCATAACTTTAAGGTGAGAGGCAAAAGATTTAAAAGGGAACTGGGGAGTAACTTCTCTACATAGAGGGTGGCTGGTTTGTGGAAAGAACTGCCAGAGGAAGTGGTAGATGCAGGTATAACTACAACATTTAAAAGACATTTGGACAGGTACCTGAATCAGAAAGGTTTAGAGGGCTATTGGTAAAACTCAGGTAAATGGAACAGTTTAGTTTGGGAATCGTGGTAGACATGGACGAGTTCGACCAAAGGATCTGTTTTCATGCTGTATGACTCCATAAATACAATTTGACACAAACATACTCAAAGGGATCTTAGTTGTAAAAACAGAAGATGCTGGAAATATCGGGCAGCACTTGCAGAGAAAGACAGTATGATGGTGAAATCTTTTAGGAGCCTGATTGGCGTGGGTTCTGGCAAGACTGGGTACAGAATCAGACAAAAAGTCCAACATGGTCCATCTCATTGCATTTTTATGTATTTGCTAAGCAGTGAGGCATGTTTCACATGAGACAGCAGCGAGTTGCCAAGTTAAAGAATCACTGCTTGTTAAACACCTTATTAATGGCACAACCCACTTCATTAATAGTCAGCTTTGCATCTTACCAAATGTGCCAAACAAGCTAAACATCAAGAATGTCAGAGTGGGTATGTGGCGAGTTCAGCTCGCCATTCCCTCCAAAGGTGGTCCACAAGCATCAACATCTCAGGGCACAGCTCACATGTAACCTGTGTCCATCGACATAGGAATGTGAAATATGCCAGCCCCTCATGACACATCTCTGATCCACTTATAGGACGCTTCTGCACTTCAATGTTGCACCTTGGGCTACACCAATAACTACCATTGCAGTCAGGGTACCTTGGCTCAGGTACATGCAGCTAGCTCATGGACTGGTTCAGGCTGCATCTCTGGACTCAGCAGAGCTGGGCTTCAGCAGCACTTACAAGAAAAAAACAGAGTTAACATTTTGAGTCCAGTGACTCTTCATCATGAGTTCAGAAGGGTCACTGGCCTTGAAACATTAACTCTGCTTTCTCCTCATAGTTGCTGCCAGACATGCTGAGTTTCTTCAGCAATTTCTGTTTTTGTTTCTGATCTCCATTATCTGCAATTCTTTGTTTTATCTCTGAGGTCCAGGTTTACTTTGAGTGCTCACTCACTACATGAGCTCACAGCATTCCTGCCTTGCTTTATCCTCTCAGTCAGAGATACCAGGCTCCTATTATGCTTTGTTATGGAGCACAGACATAAAGCCAGGAAGCTTGTCATGGTTGTCAGTCAAGACAGGTAGAACTTGTTCAGCAGGACAGTAAAAGAAGAAAATGAAGAATCCGTACTGTATGGAAACAGGCCCTTTGGCCCAACAAGTCCACACCGACCCTCCAAAAAGTAACCCACACAGACCCATTCCCCTCCCCTTTTACTCTACATTTACCCCTGACTAATGCACCTAACCTGCACATTGATGAAAACTATGGGTAATTTAGCATGGCCAATTCACCTAACCTGCACATCATTGGACTGTGGGAGGAAACCAGAGCACCCAGAAGAAACCCATGCTGACACAGGGAGAATGTGCAAACTCCAGTTGCCCGAGGCTGAAATTGAACCCGGGTCCCTGGCGCCGTGAGGCAGCAGTGCTAACCACTGAGCCACCGTGCTCAAGGGTAAGTCAAGGGCAGTATCCTACACCAGGTTAGGGACTTGGACACGGTCAGTCGGGCATTCAGAACATTTAGAATCAGGATGTTCTCCACATAAGGGATGAAGAACTGAATGTCAGACAGACAGCTACCCTCCTGCGTCTTCTGTCCTATTGGGCTGTTTTCTTTCTGGAGTGAGAGAAAGGCAGGTATTAAAGGAAGTGAAAGTGGTAGCAAACATTTTTGGTTTTGGTGCAGACCAGAAATGTCCTGAACTAGTGACAGCAAATAGGGCAAACAGGGTTGGAGATGGCAGGTGTTGGAATGGCTGACAGTGAGTGAAGGAAGATTTTGCAATCAATAGTGAAAGTGGTACAGCATGAGTCTTGCTGGGAGGTGGGAGGTGGGTGCAGTAGCAGAGACAGAGTGAGTGTGAGGGATCAGAGGGAAGATGACAGTATTTATGCTGGTGGAGTGGCAAGGGTCATTGACCTTCTTTACATCGTGTTGTGCTTTCCTCCAGATGGCTGAAACTGCACTGACATGAGCGGCATTCTCAGACCAAGCTAATGTGGCCTGGTGTTAGAGTCTCCACTTATGGTCCTGAGGAATAAGAATGTCCTGGGTTTGCACCACCCCATCCCTGATTGTAAAACAGGGCACTAATTTCCTTCTGTCTGCCACGTACAGGACAAATGCCAGGAACTATGCATGGCAGCTCCTGATTGACAGTGCTCATCTGAGTGCACAATGACACGGGCATAAGGATGCTAGTCTTTTCTGAGTGGGTTAAAGAGGGTGTTCCAGGAGCAGCATATGGCAAGACAGGGACAGAGTCAGACAGGAGGGATGCAATGAGAGTGAAATAGGTCATTAATGAGGTGTGTTTGGAAAGACACAGCAAGAAATCTGGTGGGAGTCCCTCTAAAATATCCAACATAACTCGCCCTTAACCAAAATAAAGTAAGATGCAGCCCAGTGTGACTTTCAGCTGGGTGACCTTTCGAGAAGAAAGTGAGGACTGCAGATCTTGGAAATCAGAGTCAAAAAGTGTGCTGCTGGAAAAGCACAGCCAGTCAGGCAGCATCTTAGGTACGGGAGAGTCAACGCTTCGAGCATAAGGTCTTCATCAGGACACCTGATGAAGACCTTGTGCTCAAAACGTCAACTCTCCTGTTCCTCAGATGCTGCCTGACAGGCTGTGCTTTTCCAGTACCACATTTTTTGATTCTGGGTGACCTTTCTGTTTGTCTCCACTGAGGCTGCATGACCTGCTGAGTGATTTCAGCATTTTCTGTTTTTATTTCAGATTTTAATCAACTGCCGTCCCTTTCTTCCTTTTGCTTTAGGAGTTGTTAGGTGACATCAAAGGAGCAGGAGAATCGACATTTCGGGGATAAGCCTTTCTTCAGGAATGAGGAGAGTGTGCCAAGCAGGCTAAGATAAAAGGTAAGGAGGAGGGGCTTGGGGGAGGGGCGTTGGAAATACAATAGGTGGAAGGAGGTTAAGGTGAGGGTGATTGGCCGGAGAGGGGGTGGGGGCGGAGAGGCCTGCAATCTTCTTCCCGACCTCTCCGCCCCCACCCCTTCTCCAGCCTATCACCCTCACTTTAATCTCCCTCCACCTATCGCATTCCCAATGCCCCTCCCCCAAGTCCCTCCTCCCTACCTTTTATCTTAGCCCGCTTGGCACACTCTCCTCATTCCTGAAGAAGGGCCTATGCCCGAAACATCGATTCTCCTGCTCCTTTGATGCTGCCTGACCTGCTGCGCTTTTCCAGCATCTGCGGTCCTCACTTTCTCTGAGTTGTTAGGTGAACAAAGGAGCTTTTGATATGAAAGAGGCCAGAATTGTAGATGGACAGAAATCTTGAAGAGTTGTAAGGCTGGTGACAAGACAAAGAAAGGCTTCAAAAACAAGAATGTAAGTTTTAATTTTGAGACTTTACTGGCTTGGGAACCAGTGAGGGTCAGAGGGTACTAGGGTGATAGGTGAATGGGACTTGGCACAGGTTAGGCTCTGGAAACAAAACTTTAGATGAATTTAAACTGGGGGAGAATGGGAATCTCATCAGAACAGCATTGGAACGGACAAATTTATAGGCAACAAAGAACAACAACCATAAGTCATCTTGAGGGTTTCAGCAAAAGGTGTCCAAAAACAGGTTTAAGAGGACAGAAACAAAAACTGAAATTGCTGGAAAAGCTCAGCAGGTCCAGCAGCATCTGTGAAGAGAAATCAGAGTTAATGTTTCAGGTCTGGTGATCCTTCTTAAGAAGTTATTTCAGTCTTTATTGAAAATGGACAGCCATCTTTAAACAGCTGAGTGGAGAAACTAGGTGACCACTGTCCTTCATAATAGAAAATTAGCAGAATAGGATTTGAAATATTTTATCACCTCCTAGCAAAAACTTAATGATTGATAAATGGTTGAAATTAGTTGCAATGGGATTTATACTCTCAGAACATGACAGGGAAAAATATTTGGTATTTATTATATCGCATTATTATATTTTCACAAGTACAAGATTCAATGTGAAACTATGTAAAGACCTCGCACTTTACGTGTACAAAATTAGACTTGGAAACAATTTTAAAAATCAATTTATATATAACTTTGAAAAACTAAGAGATAGCATGTTCTACATTTATTGGAAGAGGAGAATAATTGTCATAAAACATATTTACAGAAATGTTTAAAAGGAACATTATGTTCACTTTTTATGAAGGCATACATCCCTCAGGGGAAGCTGTTGGGTTTTCTGATTTTTTTTTCCCCTCTTTCAGCTGAACAGTTTATTTTGGTTTATTGATCCATCCTAGCCAATTTTCATTGTCAAATTTCAAGCGTTAAAATAGACACACCTCAACCCATCACACTGACTGCAACCTTGTCTTATCAACTGCCTATCGTTCCTCACAGACTCTCTGCATATTGTATCTGCTTGTTCACCAGCTACACCATCCTCTGATCATAGATCCTGGGCCAGACAGGATATACCAAAGGTTACTGTGGGAAGCAAGGGAAGAGATTGCTGCATGATGGACAACCTGCATTATTAGCTGAAAATGTGTTGCTGGAAAAGCGCAGCAGGTCAGGCAGCATCCAAGGAGCAGGAGAATCGACGTTTCGGGCTTGAGCCCTTCTTCAGGAACCTGCATTATTAGGCTAATTATCCGTGGCCATCATAGCTAGCCAAGAAGCACCAGGATTTTGAATTAATGTTCACAACTTAACATGCTGAGATTGCTCACCTTTGGTGTTATTGCACAGCCCCTGATAGGCTTGGCATGTAAATTGATAACTCATTGGAAACATAGTTGATTTCATGGTGATGCATTGGGGAGACTGGGCGCCTCCTAGCAGAGCGCTTTAGGGAACATCTCCGAGATACCCGCACCAATCAACCACACTGCCCCGTGGCCCAACATTTCAACTCCCCCTCCCACTCTGCCGAGGACATGGAGGTCCTGGGCCTCCTTCACCGCTGCTCCCTCACCACCAGACGCCTAGAGGAAGAATGCCTCATCTTCCGCCTCGGAGCACTTCAACCCCAGGGCATCAATGTGGACTACAAAGCTCTGGTATGGCCACACTTGGAGTATTGTGTACAGTTCTGGTCACCGCATTATAAGAAGGATGTGGAAGCTTTGGAAAGGGTGCAGAGGAGATTTACTAGGATGTTGCCTGGTATGGAAGGAATGTCTTACGAGGAAAGGCTGAGGACCTTAAGACTATTCTCGTTAGAAGAAGTTTGAGGGGTGACTTATTAGAGACATACAAGATAATCAGAGGGTTAGATAGGGTGGACAGGGAGAGCCTTTTGCCAAGTATGGGAACGGCAAACACGAGGGGACACAACGTTAAAGTGAGGGGAGATAGGTATAAGACAGATGTCAGAGTTTCTTTACTCAGAGAGTAGTAAGGATATGGAATGCTTTGCCTGCAACAGTAGTAGATTCGCCAAGTTTAAGTGCATTTAAGTCGGCATTGGACAGGCATATGGACGTACATGGAATAGTGTAGGTGGGATGGGCTTCAAATTGGTATGACAGGGTGGCACAACATCGAGGGCCGAAGGGCCTGTACTGCGCTGTAATGTTCTATGTTCTAAGTGGCACATTCATAAACAGGTATTTGGAAAACTTGATTATACTTCAAGAAGTTACGGTGGCTCAGTAGTCAGCACTGCTGCCTCACAGCACCAGGAACCCACATTCGATTCTAACCTCAGGCAACTGTCTGTGTGGAGTTTACACATCCTCCCCACGTCTGCGTGGGTTCCCTTCAGGTGCTCCAGTTTCCTCCAACAGTCCAAAGACATGCAGGTTAGATAAATTGGCCAGGCATAATTGCCCATAGTGTTCAGGGATGTGTAAATTAGGGGCAAAGTGTAGGGTAGGGGGATGGGTCTGGGTGGGTTACTTTTTGGAGGATCGATGTGGACTTATTGGGCTGAAGGGCCTGTTTCCATATAGTAGGGATTCTATGATTCTAAGAACAAGAACTATGTAGCATCACAATAGGATCACATACAAGTGCTGTTATGATGCACAAGAACACTATTAATGTCATTGTGACGTTCTTTGCAGTAAATGAAAAGTAATGTTGAAATAACTGATTTTACAATTGTTCAGTGTGTAACTCAATTAGACCTATCGTTCCAGATAAACTGGACAGATGCCAGCTAGAAGTAGGAGGATAAAAAGGTGAAGTTAATGTAATTATAGCTTTACCAGACCCAAACATATTTAAGTTGAGGAAAATAGGAATAAATCAATAGATGCAGGTCATTCAACCTGTCCATCATCTTCCAATATTCAATCATATTGCTAACTGTCACCTTTGAGTTAATTATCAGCTGAGTATAAACATCTGCTTTTGGTCAGGCTATTAATAAAACCTTGGAGGCTCTTACAATTCAATGGTAGTGTACCTGCCTCTGAACTAGGCTGCCCAGATTACGTTCTCATCTTCTCCAGAGATGTGTAATAACATCTCACTGAACAGGGTGATTCAAAAGTGTCTATTAATAGAACCTTATCCCCCTGGTGATAGCTCCTTTTGCATGTCAGAAAACTGAGCACAAGATTCCTGCAGTTTGCAACCAGGTCAAACTTTAACATTCACCTATTGATAACCCAGAAAAAAACCACACTGGAGATTGATTTCTAACCTGTGTCAGGGAACTAAATGTCACTAAGAATGGATGTATTGAAAAAATATGGGAGAAAAAAAATGGAACAAGGATTTAATCTTAAACTGCATAAACTAATAGAAAAGGCAAAATCTAAAAAAACATTTAAAACAATTAAAAATTAAGCATTAAGGTGGCCAATACAGTGAAGACTTTTTTTATTAATTCACTGAATAAGACTGTTGGCATTTATTGTCCATCCCTAATTAAGTCTCTAATGCCAGAAGCCAGCAAAGAGTCAACTACAATGCTGCAGGTCTGCAGTCACATATAGGCCAAACTAAGTAAGGATTTCCTTGTCCTAAAGGATATTAGTGAACCAGATTTTTCCCAAAAATGAATTCTTGCTCATCATTAGACTCTTAATTCCAGATGTTTATTGAATTCAAATTCCATCACCTTCCATGGCAGGAGTCAAACGCAGGTCCCCAGAACATTACTTCAGTCTCTCGTTAACTGTAGTAATAATGCCACTAGGCCATTGCTTCACCATATCCAAAGTTGCACAGTCTCCAGACAAAATTAGAAGTCTACGCTTAAAATGAGAGGCACACCTCCTACTATGTACAGAGAGTTTATATGCAGAACAATAAAATCTCTGGTTCAGGGATGCCCTGTATTCATTAGGATATTCTGCGAGCTTTTGCACAAAACACATTAATTTTCCTGGTCCATAGATGCTGCCTGACTTGCTGGGCTTTTCCAGTGTGGGTGGGTGGGTGTGTGTGTGTGTGTGGGGGGGGGAAAGAGTGTGGGGGGGGGGGGAGAAAGAGTGTGTGTGGGGGGGGGAGAGTGTGTGTGGGGGGGGGGAGAGTGTGTGTGGGGGGGAGAGTGTGTGTGGGGGGGGGAGAGTGTGTGTGTGGGGGGGAGAGTGGGTGTGTGTTTTTAGATTAGATTACTTGCAGTGTGGAAACAGGCCCTTCGGCCCAACAAGTCCACACCGACCCGCCGAAGCGCAACCCACCCATACCCTTACACTTACCCCTTACCTAACACTACGGGCAATTTAGCACGGCCAATTCACCTGACCCGCACATCTTTGGACTGTGGGAGGAAACCGGAGCACCCGGAGGAAACCCACGCAGACACGGGGAGAACATGCAAACTCCACACAGTCAGTCGCCTGAGGCGGGAATTGAACCCGGGTCTCTGGTGCTGTGAGGCAGCAGTGCTAACCACTGTGCCACCGTGCCGCACACCGTGTGTGTGAAGGGGAAGAGTGTGGGGGGGG